>NC_072892.1:65523791-68023791 GCF_027943255.1 Anastrepha obliqua | reverse complement strand
CGCTCTATTGTGAAAATTCGCAGCAACTGTGCCTGGCGCCCTCTATTGCAATTAGGGCAAAACCGAAATAATTTAACTCGCCAGCAGAGTGTACTAATTGGAATAAGTATTTAACGTACGAGGACATGAAATTAACATTTTGATTATTTGTTTACTGTACCCCTTTGAACCATTTTTCAATTGAAATGGAAAAATTGAATTTATTGATTGAAAAAATATAGCGCTCTGTTCTATCGTGTAAAATTCTACATCTGTCTATTTGACAAATTTGAAAGATGGCATAAAAAAAGGCTCTTGTCTAGAAATTATTCACTACTGACACTAGGCGTCACGTTTGAAAGGCCCTTTATTAGCGTGCAGATGGTGCGACATCTGCTGAGATTTATTCTGAGCTTTTGTCCGAAATTGGTACGGGGTGATTTTGACATTTCACATATATTCTGTTTCGTTAGTTTTTTGCGGATCTGGCAACATTACTTCCTCTCTTAAACTATGAAATATTTAACACTAGAATGTTTTTCCAATATTTCTTTACCAGTTTTAAAATAATTCGTTATGATATTATGATGGATCTTATATATATTTTGCTTGAATTTTTATTTATGAATGGTCTCAGCACAGGGTGCCATCTACCGATTGTATTTGGAGCTTTTGTCCGAAATTATCATGGCCGCCAATTTGACATTTGTGGAAAATCTTGTGGATCTGGTAATACCGTCAACGCTAACCTTCCTTTTTACATTAATTTCTGTGCGGTGTACACGTGTTTTTCAAAATGGCACCCAGCGCAAATGCTAAAAAATCTGCCAAAACGGGCAAAAAGAACCATAAGCACCCGGTAAATAAATTACTCAGCGGGGGAATTCTGCGCTACTCCAAGAGCCAGGTAAAAATTATGGAAATATGTGGAAATGGAAGCTCCTGAAAATGAACCTTTTCGGCAGCGTGGTGACAATATTGCCTTTGCCATTGGCAAGTGCGTCTTGTTTTTTAACACTTCTAATCAGAATTTGGAAGTTACATTTATTTGGAATTGGATATTGCACATTCCGTTCAGTTGTTATTTGTGTAAAATATTTCATTGTGATATGTGATTGTTTATAAAGAAGAGCGTTTACTGGAGAAGTGTAGAGTGTCGAAAGTGGTGCCCTTGGTGCTTTGTTATCCACATACATAACAAATAATGCATTTTACTTTTAATTTTATGGTATAGAACTGAAATAAGCCACATTTTTTATATTTTTTCATTTACAGATGTACAAGCGTCGTGCTCTGTACCGTTTGAAGAATGTGAAGCAGCCCATTGTTCCAAAAGTCAAGATACCCATCAAGAAAGTGAAGAAGATCAATGGCCCCAAGAACGGCGGTGAACGTACTGTGTATTTGAAGAAACCCAAAGCCAACTACCCAACCAAACGTTTTGTCAAGAAGCGTCCTGCTAAATCTTACTTCAGCAACCACCAGCGTAACATTCGTCGCAATCTCGTCCCTGGACGTGTGCTAATTTTGTTGGCTGGTCGTCACCAAGGCAAACGTGTTGTACTATTGAAGGTATTGAACTCTGGACTGTTGCTTGTTACCGGTCCATTTGCATTGAACTCCTGCCCATTGCGTCGCATTTCGCAACGTTTCGTCATTGGTACATCCTCAAAGGTGGATTTGGGCGATCTCAAAGTGCCAGAGCACTTAGACGATGCCTACTTCCGTCGTTTGAAAATCAAGAAGGATAAAAAATCCGGTGAGGGTGATATTTTCGCTGTCAAGAAGGAACGTTTCGTCCCCAATGAACAGCGCAAGAAGGACCAGAAGGAAGTTGATGCTGCAGTGCTTAAGGCTATCAAAGCGCATCCAGAAGGCAAATTCTTCAAGAAATATCTGCAAAATATGTTTGCTTTGCACTCATCGCAGTATCCCCATCGTTTGCGATTCTAAACTTTGCATTGACGTCAAAAATGTGAATGTAAACGTACATTCAGGTTGTCTAGGATTTTCTTATTTTTAATTTTTATGTCAACACAAAGTAAAAGAAAAAAAATATACAATTTAAAAAAATTGGAATACAGTCTAATGATTAGTATGGAATTTGAGGGGCTTGTTGAGGCATTTTAGGAAACGCCTTAATTATTTGGAACGCAAAATTACCTGCTGGAAATATAAATAATAATACGGTGAATTTTAGGTAAGTTTAAATTATAATACTTTCAGTTCGTTCAAGTTTATTTACATTTCTTACATTTTGGTTAACTTACTTAACATACAATAAATTTATTAAATTCTGTCAAATTTGATGATTTATTAAAGTCAAATGACGATTGCTGCTTCACAAGATCCTTAAATACCTTTCCGAACAAAAACTTAACCTGCTTAGTATGAATTAGAGTTGCTTGTATCTGAATGATGTTGTTGTAGCAGCATAAACATTCCCCATACATACACGGGAAATACTGCTGAGGTGACAGTCCTTGGCCGGATATAAAACTGGGTCGTTTCGGTTAGGTAGAACCGACTGTCGCGGGAACGATAGTTCTTCGTTTTTACGGTTCGTCTTACGAACGCTCTGCCACAAAAGATCAAAACCATCGGAAGTACAGGGCACTTTAAAAATTAACTCCTACATTATTTCACCCACTAAGTAGCTAAAATGGACGCACACATACATACATATATTTTTTTCTAATGGGTCGTATTCTACTTCCCCTTTTTACAGCCTACTATTTCCCTATGTCAAATCTTTTTCGCTAATACGTCACTATTTTTAATATTATTTTTAAGTTTTTAGAATCAAGCTCAAGCACTGTAAAAGAACTTATGGCTATGTGCTTGATTAATATAAACAAATGAATAACTTGGTTAGCAATTCGACTGAACTTACCGAATAATGTAGCTTGTATGCTTCTACAGGAATTATGACCTCATCATTTGGTGAAAAACGCTTGTCATGCATAAATTTGTTTAGGTCTGGAAACAGATGGAAACCGCTAGGGGCCAAATCTGGTGAAGAAGGTGGATATTCTAATAATTCGAACTTTAATTCATGGATTTTAGCCATTGTAAAAATGCTCTTGAGCCTCGGTGTATTGTCGTGATGAAAACAATTTTTTTTTAATTGAAAACTAGACCTTTTTTCACGATTTTTGTCCTTCAGCTGGTCTAAAAGGTTACAATAATATTCAGATTTTATTGCTTTGCCAGTTTGCATGTAAACCACCAGTAAATTCCTTTCGCATTCCTAACACTTGGCCGATTTCTAGACACGAACTCGTTTCGGAACCGAAGAACCAGGTTCACACCACTCTTTAACATTTTGTTTTGATGTAGAATCATGGTAATAGACGCAGGTCTCCTCCATAGTGATAAATCGACGCATAAAATCCACTTTATATATTCAAAAACGCTCTAAATGTTGCTACAAAAGTCGCATACGAATGCGTTTTTCTTCCATTGTTAGTGAATGTGGCACCCATTGTGCACACAGCTTTCTGAAGCCCAATACTTCAGTCAAAATATTGCTTACACTGACTAATGAGATGCCTAGGGCTTCTACTAAATCTCTTTCGGTTCCTCGACGATTTTTCAATATAATATCCTGTATTTTTTACAGAATAATTTTCTAACTTTATAAGTCAAACAATAACTTGAATATTTTGCATGTTTTATTTGACCTATGTATAAAAAAAGGTTATTTTACAATGCCAGACCAAACTTTTATAAAGGAAAGAATTTCTCTTCTAACCACTAGCAGAATATATTTCCATAGAAGCATATCATAAAACACAATTGTATTTGCACAACGAATGGTTGTTGGAGATTCGTCATGAATTTATTTTTCACAGAACAGATTACAATGCCGATTAAATAACAGGTAAGTATCTTTTTATAAATAGCATCAAATAAAAGATATATCTACTTACAAAAATGAGTAAAAACTTCAAATATAAATATATTATAAAATATACTAAAATCAAAATTAATTTATACAATGTTTACTTAAGCTATTAGTCACTGTTGGTAAAATGGATTTTAGGTTAAATACATAATTTATAGAAATCACAATGTTAATTATGTTTCACATAGGCATAATTAAGCACTCAATCAGCTTAGCGTCTTTATAGGGATTATATTGCACATTTGAAATTAATTTATTCCAAGCCCATTGAATATTTAAACTTGCGCCTTCCCTGTATGTACCACATAGTTTCGTGATAAGATCTTGGCAGTATCTGGTGTACAGTCTCATTTGATTTATATGTACTATAGAAGACGTTTGTAGTGACTTGACCACTGCCGCCGCCACTTGTGTCCAATACATCAATAACTGTCATTATTTGCAGATAATTCAATTCGGTGTACACCACATAGGAGGTTAGTTTTATAAACGATGTAACCGGGACAGGCTTCTCGAAGCTTATGTCGCAAATATGCATCAATTTGGGACGTGTGCCGCAATACAAGAAAGCAGCTGTCCAGCTGCTTTCCAAACCTAAACGCATTAAAAATCCACCGAACACTGTATTGTGTGCATTGCGATGCTCCGGAAAGCATGGTATCGTTGTAACTGTACTCCATTCAGACATCCAACGCGCATTCGACGGTAACACACGTTTATTCAGCTCCATAGTATTGGTATGTGTGGTACGCTTATAGATATCATACATTAAGGATTGCTCAAAATCATTTGGTTCTACTTTAAATATCGATTGTGCTTGTATCATTTGGCGTCGCTTTTTGCGCTCCTCACCACCGGAAAGTATCTGTTTCTCCTCCTCCGTGGCTGGTGCAATTGGATTAACCGGAGCCGGCCCGGTATTGGTAGCATTGCGTGCACCCATGAGAAATAGCGCACGAGTTATTTTCTTATAAACGTCATGATGCTTTTGCTCCAGCCACACAACGATTTCCATGGAACTCCGTCCTACCCACGACATATGCCCAGAAATACGTATATCTTCCTTGACATTGGTTATTAGGTCACTGAACGTCACTTTATCAACCAGTATGGTGACAAAAGTGTATGGCAAGTTGACATTGGCGGGAAGGGTGGGCACTTTAATATGCTGATGAGCAACCCAAACTACAAAGAGGAATTATTATAACTTTAAATCAGTCAATGTCATGCAATAAACAACAATTTGACTATTGTAATGAAATATAAAAGATAAATATAAGGTTAAGTTATAACGCGTATTGAAAAAAAGCATATTAAAAAAAATTATGGAAGAACGCGTAACCAAAAAAAAAATAATCAAATATCGGAAGACCTCGTATTCCAAATAAAAAATATTTGAAAAACACATATTCAAACAAAAAACCGTCCTGTTGTGTCACTCTTTTATGCATATTCATTCATAAACATTATGATGAATACAGAAGTAAATTTTACACAACATAAAATAAGGACTGGCTGTAATTTCTGCATATTTTGTATTTGTATATAACACTCATCTACAAAATGATCGATGTGAAACTACATGCGAAAATTGTTCTTCTTCTTATTAGAATTTACCCTCTCGAAATGTGTCAATCTAGAACCTTCTGTTGAAACAATAGTTCTGTTCATGAAGCAAATAATTTGAAATAATTTTTACAAATTATCAAGTTTCGGTGTTCATGTATCCAAAAAACGTGCAAAGTAGGGGAAAGTGAGAGAGCAAATGACATTTTGAGGGGAAGTTGCTAGTTTTTACTGGATAAATTTTTACATGTAAGAATTTGCAAGTAATCGCAAAGTAAAATTACACACAAATTAAAATTTGCGAATTGAGTCAAAATTCGAAAAGTAAATTAAAAAAGCGGGATTAAAATGGAGAATGTGAGTAACTATATTTAAGATAAAATTTACAAAGTTTGTTTGAAGTCAGGCATTAAATAGGAATCGGTCAATGACGTAGAGGTATGTAATTCTGAACGATAACCTCCAGTCACCGTTGCTGCACTTTTCGAAATACAAATCGAAAGCATTGAAAGTTTGTTTTTTTAAACGAGGTAGCTCTAAAGATTTTTTTTTTATTTTTTGTGATTTTTCCCGCCAAACATTCATTCATTTGAAAAATCTGCAAATTGTTACTGGTTTTGCGTTCATGTACTTTTTTTATATTTTTCTCTTTGAGGAAATTAAGTTACTGGATAATACACGAACATACCTAATATTGCGCATGCCTGACATTGACAAGGACATGGTAAAAAATTTGCCTATCTACAATCTTACTTGAAATATGGTTGGGTAAATAAATTCAGTTGTAGAAAAAGTAAAGTATCACCCTATTAAAAAGGTGATAGTAAATGAAAATAAATAATTTTTTAGTGAAAAATACATGTGAATATGTTACATGTGTGTTACTTATGTTTCGAACCAAAATTATTTATTTTTAACAAACATTTTTTTTTTGTCATATTAGAAGTACTGGGAGATATGTATATTGGGCAAATAACGACCATTGCGACAAAAAATAGTCTTATAAATAAAAATATTAGAATAAATGGTCTGATTTCAGTAGATTTTAAAGAAAAAACTAAAAAAAAAAAAAAACATTTCTGTTCTATATTTTTAAATAGTTAATGGCTGGTTAGAAAGAGTCTTTTTTCTTTCAAGTTCACCACCCAAGAAAATCCTCTGGACCCAACCTGTCGAAAACAGCAAGTTTTCTAGCCCTACCGTTAAATGAGCTAGACGAAGACGATCGGTAATCTATATTGCACTGGCAGGGTTAAGTAAGCTGCTATAACAATAACAACCCATCGGAATCGTTCCCACGATTTTTATCCGGCTTCAGCAGCATTCCCCGTATATGTATGTGGAATATTTATGCTGCTACAACAACAACCCATCAGAGTGACCCTATTCTACGATAATAATGCTATGATACATTTATAACGTAATAAAAGAAATACCGACAGAATTAGCATCGTAGGCCTATGTAGCTAGTGTGATCTATTAATTTAAAAAAATTTCATATTGCTCCAATAAATAACAATAATCGACAGAATTTCAAAATATGTACATATATAGCTTAGACGTCGAAATCGTTTATAACGGCTAAACAAATATAAAAGCTTATGTGCAATTTATTAAATGTGGTTTTGCACTTTCACCGCCGTTATATAAAAGTATCTACTGAAACCTCATTTGCCAATTGCTATAAGACATGTGCAAGTACCTGCAAAAGCATCCATATCTTCCATTAGACGGCCCATTCGTACGTTACCTAAATGTGAGACGTAATTGTCTTGTAGTTTCAAATCAGTACTAAGTGGGAGCAGCGCCGACGTGTAGGAATCCTGCATTGCACGTGCGGGTAAGTCCTCCGCTTTCGGGGTATACTTTAGTAAATGTTCCCGACTTTTTGGTATGGGACAGTAGCCCCTTTCCAGACCCAAACGCTGCATAATTTCAGTTAGCACTGTAATAGTGATTCATAAGCACATTCATACATATGTACATATATATAAATGAAAGTCCAATAGTCGTATAAATATTAAAATCATTTTAGTTTCACCTTCATTCATCGTATATATGGGTGGGGGTGCATCCTGCCCCTTTAAGGCCGTTGCAAAATTCGCGGAACTATAAAAATTTAATGATTGTCTGATGTTACTGTCCTTGAAATTATTATCTATACATATTCATGTGTATGACTTACAGCAAGGCTGGTCTCGCAGACAATTGTTGACGTAACAATACATGCGTGCCTTTTTGCAGTATTCTTATCATTTTTATTTTGTTATAACTTAAAAGTCTAATAAGAATATCGCTTTAATATATGTACATCAAGTATTTACGCTTCAATTAGTGATGTCTGACTGGTTTTGTTTACGATTCACCTTATCTTCGAAAGAAGGGTTGCCAAGAGCTAAAGCATAGCATTCAAAAATAAGCCAATAAAATTCCATGACATCACAGCAGAGAATTACAGGCATGTATTTATATGCATTTAATTTTAAGGAGTATTTTATTGCAATATAAAAAAATTAATTTTCTGACACAAACTATAGATATGTCCATACTGTCCCTCCAATTATATTGTAAATATTTGTCTGTTAGTAGTCAGGTAAAATGGTGATTACTGTATGAGATTTCATCTACGAAATTCGCAAAAATGGTAGCGTATAACTTCACATCTGTTCATTTCATTTCACGTGTATTCTTACGTTCTTTCAGTCGGTCGTTGTTCATGCGGCAACGAAACAACAAGGATGTTAATTTTTTCACCAATGCAATCTCAGTTTTTGCCGACGTTAGTTGAAGTCAAACAGCTGTCATATCCATTATTACGTCAGCACATCAGCTTATTCCTTCAAACGTGCTGACAGCCAATTAACGATTTGATGTTGGCCACACCTTTGCGTTCTGTACTTCTTTGTACAATACAACCGTGTTTCCGTTAATTGATTACAGTTTCGGCTGAAAGTTAAGCTGTGTATACATGGTCATAATTGTATTCACACCTGATATGGCATGATATCATTTTGTTCGTGTATAGTTTTGTGCTTGCCAAATTTCATGCTTGAGTAAAAGTGTGAAGAAAATTTAAAATTTAAATATTATTTGAGTGACCCGATATGTATGAAATCGTTGAATTTTGTTTGAGTAACAAGTACTAAAATTTTATTTGCGCAAGCTGTTAATTTGCAACTGATTTCTGCATGACCCTGTAAGCAACGTATTTTCTCCCTATTGTTGTCCTAGCAGCTTACTAAGCCCTGTCAGTGCGATTTTGATACAAATCTTCTTCGTCTAGCTCATCTAACGGTAGGCCCAGAAAACGTGCTTTGTCAAAAGGTTAGGTCCAGAGGGAGGGGGTGTTAGGTGAGTAGATTTGATGGCCTTCACAAGCCGGACATATGTAGATTGGGTATGTCGGTGTCGATTCTTGATAAGTAAAAGTTCAACCTGCTACAATATCCAGAACGCAATTGGGTCAAAGTTACTCGAGTCTCCAATGACGGCATTCAGATATTGGTGCATTATGTGCTGCAACTCGCTTTAAAAACTATCATTTCCCTTAATTTTAATTTTTAGTTTCGTAACTTAGCTTTCTTGAAATTAATTGGGTATTTTATTGCTTCTGTTCTCATTCTTATAACGCCCTAATTTTATCTTTATGTGGTATATTTTTATCAATGAAATACATTTTGTTTGTTTACAACGAATAAAAATACATATTCTCTAAAAAACCAGCACGCAACGTTTGATTTTCAGTCATATGGCCTCTGGTGACGATACAGCATGCTTGACTGCGCTTTGTATGTGTTAGTGCAGTCGGGTGGCGTCGTGTCACACATACTTGTTGTCGGTAAAAATCAAAAATTTTAGATATTAGCGTCAAGCACCCGACACGCACACATATAAAGTTCTTGTCAAACAATGCTTGACCGTCACCAGAGGCCAATAATTGCCTACTTTTACGGACAGAAACATTTTACTCTGTTTATGTCGAGTATATTTCTCTTCGCTGGAAAATAACTGAGCAGACAGAAAAAGTTTTTCGAAACAGAATTAAACAGTTAAATGGTTAATGCTCTGTATTTTTTTTCTTTGTTAAATGATCTGGTGGGCAATGACCCTTCAATATCACTCTTTATATATTTAATAATTTATGGGAGGTTAGCTTAGGTAGTGCTGGCTGATCTGTAAAAATATCTCCCTTAGACCTCTAGGGCTCATTGAGTTTCCAGTGCTACGTATTTGAAGTCGAACTATTCATTTTATGTAACTCTTAACGTATGTATGTCTTCGCGAGTTTTAACAAGCAGTTCTGCCTTTTGTCAGCAATATCCTTCAAGGATGGAAAATATGTTGATTCTAGCACATTTGTAGGTGTTCCAAAGTACCCCTAGCATTCGCTTCGTTGCAGTGTTACACGAAAAAAGCTCTGCCTGCGTAATGTGGGGTGAGACCGTGGCACGTCAGTACTCCAACCAATATTTTGTAGTCTTTTCTAAAGTGTGAGGAAATATATAAACTAAAAATAAAGTTTGTAGTTTTCGTATTCCAAGTCCTTAGCATAATTTTGGCAGTTTTGTACGAAATTGAGTGTTCCCAAATTGATTACATTTCCACAGATATTTCCTCATTTGCCTTAGTGAGCTCATCGGTTCTCTCATTTCCTTCTATATTTTTTTGTCCTGGTATCCAGTAAATAGTTACCCGCCCATTTCTGCCGAATTTATTTATTTTGGATCTGCATTGTTGAACACATTCCGAGTTAGTCCAAGGAGCCATACTTGCTTTAGTAGCCGCGTGGCTATCAATGGAAATGTTTGTCCGAGTATCAAGAGGGGCTAATTCCGGAGCCAATTTAGCTGCTTTTGTTGTGGCATAGATTTCAGCTTGATATACAGTGAGTCACAGTCAAAGTGAGCCACACTTCCTAGTCATCAGATTTAGTAGAAATTTGTTTAAAAATACCACAGATTGTAAAAAAGGTTTATGTGTTTTTATTGTTTGAATATTAGCTTCAATAATTCATCGCTTACATGAAGAACCTTCTTTGTTTATTATAAAAAAATGAGCAAAAACTAAAATAATTCACAAATCTATCTCACAGTGAAAGTGAGCCACCTTAGCTGAACTAAACTTAAATAACAAATTAATTCTTTGTTGGGCCACCTTTGGCGGAAATAACGGCTTTTAGATGTCGGGGCATTGATTCTAATAACTTACAGGTATATGTGGAAGGAATTGCACGCCACTCGTCTTGTAAGGCATCTAAAAGACTTTGTTTTGAAGAAATGCTATGTTTCCGCAGGTTTTGGTCAAGACGGAACCATAAGTTTTCAATTATATTTATATCTGGAGACTGCGGTGGTACTTCCAATACGTGGGGGCAGTTATATAATAGATATTCCCGCGCAACAAACAACTTGTGCTTAGGATCATTGTCCTGGTAAAAATAGAAGTCGCCTTCGATCCCTAGTTTTTCGACACTTGGCTTAAGATTTTGCTTCAAAAGGTCTATATAAACGTATTTATCCATTATGCCTGGAATATGTTGAAGATTTCTAGTTCCACCACCTGCCATGCAGCCCCAAACCATGACGGAGCCACCGCCGTGCTTCATACTGGGAGTTAGGTTTTTCGGCTGAAACTCAGTGTTTTTTTGTCGCCGTACCATCTTCTTACCGTCAGAGCCAAATAAGTTAAATTTACTTTCGTCTGTAAAGAGAACCTACAAAAATATCACGTTGCATTATACCGTTATGAACCTTTTGCCAGAAACTCATATCCTTGTAGACATATTTCAGCGCAAACTCCAACCTTTTTTTTCGATTTTTGCTGCTAATAAATAGCTTGTTTCTGGCCGTACGACCATTATAACCATGCTTTCTGAGAACTCTTCTTACAGTTTCGGGTTTAACGTGGATATTTAGATACTCCTCAATCATCTTCGTCAATTTTAGAGCACTAAGATGAGGATTTTTCTTCACTTCCCGCAAAATAAATGCCTCGTCCCTTTCTGAAAACGCCTTTTTTTTGCTTACTTTCTGCTTGTTTCCTACTCTTCCTCCTCTAGTAAAGCGATGTATGATGTGCTGGACAGTTCCTCGACTTTTATTCACATATTCCGCAATTTTTCTTTGGGATTTTCCTTTTTTAAAAAGATCAATTATTAACTGTCTAATTTCAACACTTGTTTGTCGACCCATCTTTATAACCCGCTTGATAATAAACAACTAAAACACTAAGAATAAGATGCAAGCGAAAATTAATATCCAAAAATACATATCCCGTTATTTTAAAAGAAACAATGTTATGTGGCTCACTTTGAGTGTGACATTAGTTTGTGCGTTTGTTTTTGTTCTTCATTATTACTCTTACTTCGGCAGCAAACAAACAGAAAAAATACAGTTAGATTACACAAGCATGCTCACTTGATAAAGTTGACAAAAAATAATGGGTGTTTGAAAGTATTTACAAAAGTTGTTTAAACAAATATCTTCAAGGAATTGGTGGCTCACTTTGACTGTGACTCACTGTATACTACGAAGCAAATAATAAATTTATAGAAGCAAATATAAACAAAAAAACGTTAATTGAGAGCGGTGAACGAATTGAGTTTGTCATATCTTCGATTTTATTATAATTCTACTGTATCATGCCTTCGAACCGCAGCTGGTTTTATTATAAGCCTATCCTAATACTTATCACCAAAAAAGTTGGCCACATAAGTAGTTTTTCTGAAGCGATTTTATTTATTTAATACTAAGCCAAAAATGTACATTTGTAGTTATTATCACAATTAATACATACTTTAAAATTCGATATAATTTTCTTATTTCTTCAATTAACAACTGCTACTTATCCTTAAGTAAATGATACTAATCATGTTTTTAATAAATGATATATGTTTTATTAATTATTCACAATAAGAAATGCACACTGATACGATTATTTATTTACTTGTTAAAGGATTTTCTAATGCAAAGTGCTTCAAAATTTTGCAAATTATTTATCCAAGAAATAGTTGTGAAATAAAATAAAGTAAATTGTATTATTAAAACTTCAGATACGCTATTTAAATATTTCATATCGAACTCTTCGTTTAATAGCTAATGCGTTTTAAATAACCTTAATCTGTATATTATTTTTAATTCTAACATATTTTTTTATAAGTACACACACTCGTTTTAAGTAACATTTATTTGAATAAAATTTTCTACTTACTTGTATTAACATTACAACAATTGTCTATTATTCGTTTTCATTTATACTCGTACATATTCCTGTTTTATATTAAATTTTGAGTAAGTTATAGAGTTTTTTAGTTTTTAATTCTATAGATTAGTGTTAAAACCATAAAGCACATTTCACATCTCATGCACAGTTGAGCATACATACATACACATATATGTGTATATGTGAACATGCACAAGCATGTTTGCCATAGCAGCCTGTGCGTGCTTAGAGATATTCATAAAATATGATCCAGTAAATACCGTTAAGACTGGCGAATAGCGCGGGAAAGAGCACCCTTGATGTGCGATCAATGTAAATGGCTCTCTTCAGGCGTTCTTGCTGTGGCGTAAGTTTTGGTTTGGGTAGCTCGGGTTCTGGCGGCGGTGGCGGTGGTGGTGGTGCAATGGTTGGTGTTAGTATGATGCGTGATTCTTGTCGTGGAATCCAAGGGCCATCGGCATCTAGTGGAGGGCGTACGACACGACGTGTGTGCACTACCTGCAGGTAGAGAGGAGAGAAGGGTAAGGAAATAAACTTTTAATTTAGAATTAGTTTGAACCAATAACTTAATTAGGTTACAAGATCAATTTTATGTGATTGGTGTAACAAACTTTCCTAGCCTATCTCTCTTTTTGGTAGAACAGATTTCAGATTGCTTCAATTCCTGATAGTTTATATGTATGTACATATATTAGTTTGGAGAAAAAGAAATCTCTTAATTACTCGGTAGATGGCTATATATCAAACAATCCAAAGTAAATGCTCGTTGTCAAGGAGACATAACACACTAAAAAATTCTTTTGCTTTTTTTTGTTTGTTCCATTCAGTTGTGAGTTACAGGGTGTTAACAATGAAAATTGAAAGAGAAAATTAGGGACATTTGACAGGTTTTCTTTGATTAGGGCGAAACTGCAAGCCAGACCGCTGAAATTGTGAATGGTGTTTATGGTGCCGATACTGTAACAGCTAAGTAACAGCCTGCAATTTTGGTTTCGTCGATTCCGTTCAGGTATTTTTGATGTTAAAGAAAATGTCGATAATGTTGATAAAATTAGCAGGGCATCGCCCTGGAGCTGAAGATCGACCATAAACAATTTAAACCATTTGGGCAAAATAAAACTAATATTTGTTTTTTTGCTTGGAATTCATTACTTGTTGGCAGCAAAAATTATAATTAATCGTTAGACTAGGCGGTATTCACGCACGGCCCGAAGCTGCATGAATGTTATGTGACGAGCTCCAATGAGTCCTAAGTCCAGGCTACCGAATCAATGCAATGTATTTCTAGTGAAGGCAGCTGCTATTAAACAATCAATTTTTTGACTGCTATTGGGGTGTATTCCAATTGCCAAACGGAAATTAGGGCCTTAGACTCGCTTATGGTGCACTAGAAACTAGTTGGGGAAGGTCAGATTTTCTTTTCGACCTCATCCGAATACTTCAAAATTAAACTTCTATAGCTAATTGACAGAATAACTGCCAGGCTGATGACTGACTGACCAGCTACCTGTCAGCAGACCAGTGAGGTAGTTTGGAGTTCCCTTGACTACCTATGGAATTCGCGCCAACTCAGCGAGCGCTGGGAAGGTGCACAAATTTGCACTTTTGGTCATGCGTTAATTGAAGGCGTTCGAGGGAGTTTATAAGGCTAACAAAACCTCAGCTGTCGAATATTGTGCATGCCTCAACTGGAAATTATTGTCTGCTAGTCATCCATGCGTTGAATATTGGCATTACTTCGAGTTTCTTTTGCCGCAGCTGTGTGGAGGATTTATCTCCTTTCTCTCAACTTTTAATTTTAGGAATCCTGGCTATCACTCACTTGTTACGCCTGTGGAAATATCAGTTTTATAGTAGATATCACCCGCCTGTTGAACTCATCACAATTGGCGCACTTTATTCAACTTGGCCAAAATCGCGTAAACGGTTACCGCACCAATCAATGCGCTACTCCCCCCGACCCATCAAATATACCACATTAACTCCGATATTAGTGAAAGATACCATATACGATGCCCGCTGTCGTAGTCGAATGGGTAAGTGAGTGACTACCATGCGGAAGTGCACAGGTTCGAAACCTCGGGCATGAAAAAGCAATGATAGAAAAAGTTTTTTTTATGGAAGTCGCAGACAATGGCAAACCTCCGAGTGTACTTCTGCCATGAAAAAGCTCTTCATAAAAAAACCATATGCCGTTCGGGGACGGGGTAAAACCACAGATCACTCCATTTGTGGAAAACATCAAGACGCACCCCTCAAATAGGAGGAGGAGTTCAGCCAAACACCCAACAATTGGTGCAAGCTCAAATTATAGCATCTGATCATAAGTTGTAGTTACTAATTATCCAATTAAACAGCGAAGCTATTTTAACAAATTTGACTCGAAAAAACTATGAATAAAAAAAATAGCTCCTGTTCGATATGGACTCACCCTTTTATTTTTGGTCATCTCATCGAATATCTTTTCAATTTTCTCAATCTTTTCGTCTGGCACCACTTTGGCTGGTGTGGTTGCTGGCGCGGGTATTGGTGCGGTCGTAGGTGGCTTTTCTGGTTCTTTTTTCGCACCTTCCGGCACCGGCTTCGGCGGATAAGCTATGGGTTTCGGTATTGGCGTGTCACTTAATACAATATTTATTAAGCAATATTCCATTAAAGCCATGAAAACAAACACCGTGCAAACGGACATGAATGCGTCGACCGCCTTTAGATAGGAAACAGGCGGCAGAGATGATTGTGACTTCGCATGTTGCGTGGACAATGTCAGTAGCGAAGTGACACCGAGTGTAACACGCGCTGGCGCTGCCTCCGGTTTGATCCAAAATGAGACCCAAGACATTATGACAATCATACAAGTCGGTATGTATGTATTGAAAACATAGTAGACTAAACGGCGTTTGAGCGTGAAAACGACTTCGAGGCAGGTGAAATTGCCGGTCGAGTAGACTTGAGTGCAATCTGGAAATATTTGTTAAATTTAAACATCATTATTGCATTGAAGTATTTTGATGGTGATGGTAAATATGTTGCTCACCCGCAGTTTCGTTACGTATCAGTGCCACCTGCGGTAGTTCAATATTTTCATCAACCACTAACGGGGTCGTTGGATCCCACTGAAAGATCATATCATCTGTGGTGTGTGATACTATTTGAAAATCGAGTGATGAGTAAATGATTTAAGTAATGAAATTTATTTTATTAATGTATGTATATTTTTCTTTTCTTTTCAGCAACTTACAACTTTCCATCTGCATCTTGCATTCTTGCGTGTCATGCGGATAAATGGCAAAATTCATGGTGCACGACAATTTCAATGTCAATTTCACCATATAAAGTATGGTTTTATCCTTGTACAACCACATATAATGATTAGGAATTGTCATTGTTTGGAAAGTAACTGATTTGGCATTCTTGAAGAAAGAGTCGGGGCGCCACATATTCTTCAACCAATCTACCTCGAGCAATCTATACTCCTGTGTCATATTCTCTGGAAGTCGTAATCGGTGATCTTTCCATGTTTGCGCGAAAAAAACGTCCGCGACATATGTCATTGAGTTCTCGTCGATCGAATCGAGACCCATTACAGTGACGTGAAAGTAAACTATTGTTGGTTGTCCGTCCTTTTTGGGTGGACGCATTTTGTCATAGCGTTTTATATCCTCGGGTAATATATCTGTTATCGCTAAACTTTGCCTGGTTGGCGAGAGAAAAATTAATGTAGGTTAGTTGAAACATTTAAGCAGAGGGCAATCGTAGTAGAAACTTACTGGTATTCGCCCGTTGTGAATTTCTCTAAACATATTGAAAATATTACCAACAGGAAGATTTGGTATTCCATTACTGTAAGAAAGGAAAACAGTCGATTTAAGATGTTAGTATGAGCAATTAAAAAATGTATATGAAAATAACAAAATAGTGTGAAGAGACATAAAATTCATTCTTGGGTTACTAGTAGACCTTGGGGGTTCGAGATGAAATGTCAGTAAAAACAAAAAAAAAACATCGATTTTTTTATTCGATGCAGCGAATTAAAATATCGAAATTGTTTTTATTTACCTTTACCTACATTCTGTCAAGAAAGTACCGGGAATTGTTCAAAAAAAACGAAAAATAATTGTTTAATCATCAAAATTTATCCATTCCATTTCATTCAAAGCAATACACATATGCCAACCATTAGTTCAATCATCAAATCACCTTTGAAACGCATTTGAGGAGATCTTCTTCAGCTCCTACCGTGGAGTGGCAATTTGGGAAAGGGAAATGTCACAGGAGGTTAAATCCGGTGAATGCGGTAGTTTTTCGATGATATTTGTTGAGTTTTTGGTTAAAAAAGTTTTCACCATATGCGCCTTATGAGGTCGGGCGTTATCATGGGGAAGGTCCATGAGTTTTCTTTCCACAAATTGGGCCGTTTCCTACTCACATTCTCGCTCAAACGTCGCATAAATTCTAAATAATATTCTTTACTAGCTTTAACCCGCGGCCCCACTCGCGTAGGAGTAGTTTTAAGGGATTTAGGATATGTATATAAAAGAATTACAAACAATAATTTCATAGAAAATAATTTTTTATTAATAACCATACTATTATATTACAATACCCGGCATCCGTTGCTATGCCTCGTTAAATAAAATCAAAACAACTAATCAGAAAAATATAAAGCAAAATTATTTTTATTAATTTTCTATCTCAAACTGCTTTTGAACTTTGCATTTGGGTCATAGTTGAACCGCTTATGCGGATTATAAAGTCTAGAGTGCCCTATAAATAGTGGGAAATAGAAAAAACTAAGATTTTTTAGATTAAATTTAAGCAAATATTCGATTATTAGTGACCAATGAGAGTGGTGGCCGGGCCTGCGGGCTGTGAGAATGGAGATCCGTCATAAAAATATGCCTATAACCTTCATTTAGTGAAAATAAAGGTTGTGAAAAAAGTCTTGCGGTATTTCCGCAAGCTTGTCTTTGCAAGCGCGTAGTTCTAGTTGTATTCGTCGCATCGGTTCACTCTAGAGCTTTTTGGAAAGCTCTTTTCACGTGCTAACACGTGTTTGATTAATTGTTATTTGCTTTTAGTCGTTCGTGAGTTATAGCGTCGCAAACATGGAGCAAAATAAAGAGAAACTACGGCATATTTTACACTACTACTACGATAAAGGCAAAAATGCATCTCATGCTGCCAATAAAATTTGTGCAGTTCATGGACCCGATACAGTTTTCATTTCCACCGCACAACGATGGTTTCAACGTTTTCGTTCTGGTGCAGAGGTGATCGAAGATGCGCCACGGTCCGGAAGGCCTGTCGTCAAAAATTGCGATAAAATCGCTGAATTGATCGAAAGAGACCGGCATAGTAGCAGCCGTAGCATCGGCCAAGAGCTGGGCATGAGTCATCAAACCGTTATAAACCATTTGAAGAAGCTTGGATTCAAAAAGAAGCCGATGTATGGGTGCCACACGACTTGACGCAAAAAAACATTTTTGCCCGTATGGATGCATGCGAATCGCTTCTGAATCGCAACAAAATCGACCCGTTTTTGAAGCGGCTGGTGACTGGCGATGAAAAGTGGGTCACTTACGACAACGTGAAGCGCAAACGGTCGTGGTCGAAAAGCGGTGGAGCTGCCCAGACGGTGGTGTGTTTGGTGGGATTGGCAGGGAACCATCCACTATGAGCTGCTCCCCTATGGCCAAACGCTCAATTCGGACCTGTACTGCCAACAACTGGACCGCTTGAATGCAGCACTCATGCAGAAGAGGCCATCTTTGATCAACAGAGGCCGAATTGTCTTCCATCAGGACAACGCCAGGCCACACACATCTTTGGTGACGCGCCAGAAGCTCCGGGAGCTCGGATGGGAGGTTCTTTTGCATCCACCGTATAGTCCGGATCTCGCACCAAGTGATTACCACCTATTTCTGTCCATGGCGAACGAGCTTGGTAGTCGGAAGCTGTCCTCAAGAGAGTCCTGTGAAAATTGGCTCTCCGAGTTTTTTGACAATAGGGAAGCGAGCTTCTATAAGAGGGGCATTATGAAGTTGGCATCTCGTTGGGAACTCGTCATCGAACAAAACGGCGCATATTTGACTTAAATCGCATTATTATAACCAATTTTATGAACAATTGAAAATTCAATAAAAATACCGCAAGACTTTTTTGACAACCTTTATGAATGTATAAAAATTTTTACGTCATTTGGTGTTGTCGTTTTGTAGAGATGCGTGGATAACGTACAGACATTCACCTTTATATATATTCTTTATTTACCGTAGAACCATTTGGAACGAATTCCGAGTGCACAACACCATGATAATCAAAGAAAACGCGTAGCATAACTTTCACTTTTGACCGACTTTGACGAGGTTTTTTTTCGGTTTCGGCTCATGAGAATAGCGCCATTCAGCCGCTTGTTGACTGGCTTGCATGTCAAACTCATATACGCACGTTTCATCATCTGTTATGATGCACTGGAGAAACGTTGGGTCCGAATTCACTTGCTCAAGCATGTCTTCAGCCAACTTCTTCCGATGAATTTTTTGAAATAAATTCAACTCTCTTGGAACGGGTCGAGCAGCCACGCGTCTCATGCCCAATTGATGGTGTAAAATGTTGCGAATTGATTGTTGAGACACGCTAGGGCCATGAGCTACCTCTCTCAAACTTAAATGATAGTTTTCCAGCAGCATTTCCTTGACTTTGTCGATGTTTTAATCCGTTGAAGACGTTGATGTGCGACCAGATCGGGGCAAATCTTCCACGACTTCTCGGCCCTCTGCAAAAGTCGTATACCACTCGTAGACCCGTGTTTTTGATAAAGCACACTCGCCAACATTTTTTGGCACACGAAATCCCATTCAAAATACAAAATTTAAGACAAACTCTTTGCCAAATGCCAAAAACAAGCTAATTAACTGATCACGCTCAAACTCTGCGGCACTATAGAGGACAGTTGTACCAACATTTCAGCAAAAAAAAAAAAAAAAAAATTTAGACATATCTATAACGCGCGCTTTTTAAATGAACAATTCTTGATATTTTTTTGGCAGAATGTGTGTTATTATAGTATACCAAAACTCAAATGCTACAAAAGTGAATACTCAGAACTTGTCCAAAAATGCTGACCAAAATTTTTGAAAGTTGAACTTATTTATTTATTTTTGTATGTAGTACAAAGTAAGTCTTTACTTTAACTTATATAAATTTTCACATGATAAAATTTTAACCACATTTAAATTAAATGTAAATTACATTAAAATTGTAATATAGGGTTTTCCAATAACAGGTGTTATTCGTTGATATCGAGAGATGATTAACGATTTTTCATGACCGGAATTGGATGGTATTGATCTGGACAACGTTTATTTTCAACAAGACGGTGCTACGTGCCACACATGCAACGAAACCATTGATCTTTTACGGGAAAAGCTTCCGGGCCGTGTTATCTCTCGAAGAGGTGATCACAATTGACCACCGAGATCTTGTGATTTAACACCTTGTGACTTTTTTCTTTGAGATCACGTGAAAGAGAAGGTCTACGCCAACAGCCCAGGGTCGATTCAAGACCTCAAAGATGGAATTCGTGAGGCTATCGAGAACATAGGGTAGTCACTTTGCAATTCGGTTATGGAAATATTAATGAAAAGGATATTGTCCTGTAAACGTGGTCGTGGTTATTTTCCTCTATTAACGGCGATTATTTTTATTAAAAAATATCATTTTTCTTTGAATATCAAAATAATGCCTTTTATTGGAAAGCCCTTTAGTAATAATAGAAAAGATAATGAAAGATAAAATGAGAATGAGTACAGGAAGAAAGAGGGAAGTGTAATGCCTTGATATCCTGTAATCAGACTGTTTTAAAATATTTGTGTGTTGGAGTTATTTATTTATTTTATTTTTGAAAGCTTAAATAACAATAGAATTGCTAAATAAACAAAAAGATAATGCAGCGCTAGCAACGGAGGCTTTCGGCTGGCTGGTGAAGAATTCCTGGCTTATATATGTCGTAGAAGATCAGAGTCCTTCAGAAATTTATAGATTTTCGAAATGTTGGAATCGGAAGGGTTAATTAATAGCGATAGTGCATCATGACCGTCAAAATTCTGCTGTCTTTGTCTATCTAGTCCAGGGCAAAAGGCTAACAAGTGCAGGATACTGACTGGAGTATTACAAAATGGACACAGGCTTGGTTGCTTCCCTTGCAGTAGATATGCATTGGTGATTACACTGTGACCAATGCGTAGGCGAGTATATGGCGTAGTATAGTTAGATGGGAGGGATGATAGATAAGTTGGTTTAGTACGATTAGGATTAATCCTGGAGTAATGGTGGCTATAGTGAAACCAGTCAGCTACTAGTTTGGTTTGCCTATGCTGCTTTATAAGTCGATAAACATCATTTTTACATAAAAGATTTGATGTGATCGTAGGAGTAATGCTCATATCCTTGGCAGTATTATCAGCGATTGTATTGCCGTTGATGCATGAATGCCCTGGTACCCACATGATTTTGATATTATGAGGGTGAGAAATCAGGATATTTCTTATGGTTCCAATAATGTGGTTTATTATAGTTCTTTGAGTTATTATAGTTCTTTATGGCCTGAAAACAGGACATACTGTCTGTGCATATAATGTATTTCCCCTTCGATTATGACGAATACTGCATGGCGTAGAGAGCTGCTGTTGCTTCAGCGGTGAAAATTGAACAAAACGGAAGTAGTAGTCCATACGATATAGGATCTCCATTCTCTTTCACGACAGCAAAGGAAGTGTAATTCGCTTTGGAACCATCGGTGAAGATTAGCTGCCAACTAGTGCTTTTAAAGCGAGATGAAATTTCTAAAAAATGTGCGCAATACTCTGCCGATGTCGTATTAGATTTTTGCATGTAACTTAAGTCGTTTATAAAAGATGATTTTTTCAGCACCCATGGCGGGTGATGGCCATGTCTCATCGATAATAGTCTTAAGGGCAGTCCATTGTCTTTTGCAAAAGAGGCGCATTTGGAAATTGGTGAAGCTATCTTAGGAGTTGAATTTGTCTAGTCCAGGCTTTATTTACTTAGGGATTGAATTTCAGACTCTGACGGCATTCATATAAAATAGCCTAGAGGAGATGAAGTAATTGCATTTTGGCACAATTCACTAAGGTGCCTCCGTGAGCTTACTGATATCAGCCTGTCAAATAAAGATGCAGGTGTCTTCTACATTAGGAGTTTGTACATTAAAATGCAATTCCTGGTAGACAAATAATTTTCAAGACAACAACCAATTATTCTAGTTCCACAGACAGAAAAATAGTCATATCTACCGATTCCATATAAGTAGAATGTACTATTGTTAAATGTTGCATTAACTTTCTTCAAAGATACTGAACCCTTTTGCTGTATACTACCTAAATGGTGCTAAATGGCCTAATTAGCTGGAGCACTAATTTACGCCTGCCTTCAACTGGTGTAAATGGAGCTGAGATTCTCAGTTTTCGGAGTTTGACGTACACATTTCTCGTTACCCCCTTTATATGATCTCTACAAGTAAGTTCAGAGTTCAGAATATATCCTAAATTGTTTACTTTATCCACAAAGTTAAGGAAACGATGGCCAATTCACAGCTTAGAAATATTGTCAACAAGTAAGTAAGACAAATGATTTAGTCGCATTTAAGCATAAATAATTTTTTTCTAGCACAAACAGAGATAGCAGACAGAACATAGTTTATTTTGAAACATTAATCCTCTGCGAGACCAATGAGGCTGGAGAAGTACAATTACATATATGTCATCTACACACTCGTGAATATTCACACACTGACACACAGAAAAAGCATCACTAATAAAGACATTAAATTAAGCGAACCGAAGGCGGATCCATGTCTAACACCGACGATTGATTTACTTGATTTGATGTTTTGCGTTCTATTCTCGAGATAGCTGGCTATAAGTTTCCACGCACAAGTTTTGAAACCAAGAGAGTATTTTAGCTTCATATAAAGCAGATTATGGTCTACTTAATGAGTCGCCATTGTTAAAATTAATTATCTAGGTTAGGTTAGATTAATTATCTTTGGGCGTGCCTAACGATTAGGCAATGCCCCGTTATAACTGAAATCAGTGTGTTAAGACTTGCTTATCTCTTCTTAGTAGAAGTTCCGTGCGTTTAGCATTGAGAGTCGGCCACAGTTGTCGGGCAATTTTGCAAGTGGCTCCATTACGTCATCTTTGATTCGCTACTCGTACAATTTCTTCGCGGATAAGTAGTTTACATATTTGTAAGGGTATCTCTATGTCATTGTCTATATACTCATCAGTTAATTTGGTACAGATTTTCGCTAGTTCACCGGTTCTGCAGTTCCCTTCAGCCATCTCATTAAGAGACAACCTTGGAGGTTGTGGACTGTTTTGTGAGGAATTTTATCGCCACCTGGCTATCAGTGAAAATGTAGATATCATCTCCAGGTATCGCATCACACTGTATCAGTGTCACGGCTTTCATTATTGCCATCAGTTCAGCCTGAAAAGCACTACAGTAGACGGGAAGCCGAAAACTGAAGGAGATCCCCAAATGCTCGGATTACACACCTCCGCCCACCCTGCCCTCGAGCTTTGAGCCATCTGTGTATACATATGTATATGAATTTGCCCTGGCTTACCTCGTCCCGTTCCCACTCTTCCCTCGAGGGTAAGAGGGTCGTGAACTTTGTAATGGCAAGTACAGGCGGGACTTTATAGTCCACCTGTCCGGGAAGCCCCAACGTGCCATCAATAATTATAAACGAATGAGTCGACAATTCAAAGGTTGGTTCAAAACTGGTCCTTTGAGGATAGAAAAAGTACTGACAGATCAAAAAACGGGACGCTCTGTTGCCAATATTGCTGCTGTCGCGCAAAGTGTTGCTGAACAACCTTCAATATCGATATCTCGACGTTCTCAACTATTAGGCATTCATGAATCGAATGGTTGGCGGGTTTTACCTGTAGATATTGGTGCTCATGGGGAACATTTAAATGATGCCATTTTTCACATATAATTGGGCAGAGCCGTATTTTGAATAAAAATAATGAAACCTGAAAAATCTAAATTTTGCATGTTTTTTTTATACAATATCTAGGCGCATCTTTTGAAAGACCCTTTATTATCTTCTTTCAAAAAAGTTGAACACTTTCTCTTCCACTGCTCTGCTCTCACTAGAACGCGGCATCGTTGTCTAATATCATATTTCATCGGCCCTTTTAAACAATTTTGGAGCGTGGCAACCACCGTAGCCCAACATATCTTAACCTAATCTAACTAGAAACTCAATAAGAAGGAAGGCAACATTACGGTAAAGCTGTCTGTCTGCTTAAAGCAACTGTTAATCGGTTAAATGAAAATCCATTGGAAATTTAGGAAGATTTTAAACAGGCATTTATAAAATTGTACCACAAAGCTTATGAATATTGTACTATAATAGCCAGTGAGTGACTTTTTTCGAAAGCTTCACAAGTTTTAATCAGCAGCGCTTAAGACAAATTTAGCTCATGATAAAAGATATCCAAAAATAAATTAAAATTTTGTGGAAATATTTAAAACATGTATTGGGCGGCCATTGTAGTCGAATGGGTTGGTACGTGACTACCATTCGGAATTCAGAGAGAACGTAGGTTCGAATCTCGGTGAAAGACCAAAAAGAAGATAGAATTTTTTCTAATAGCGATCGCCCCTCGGCAGGCAATGGCAAACCTCCGAGTGTATTTTTGCTATGAAAAAGCTGCTCATAAAAAATTTCTACCGTTCGGAGTCGGTTTGAAACTGTAGGTCCCTCCATTTGTGGAACAACAGCAAGACGCACGCCAGAAATAGGAGGAGGAGCCTGGCGAAACATCCAATTAAATATATATATCACCAAAAATAAAACTGATGTGGATCCCATCTCACTCAGGCATCTTGGGCAATGAACAAGCAGACCTAGCTGTAAAATCCTCGTTAAAAGACTGTCTTCACGTCTTTGATGTGCCATTTGATGTGAAGTCACTAAAAACCTATTACTCTAACTCTCTACGTAAACATCTTAATGAGGAATGGTCAACTTACACACATCCATACAAAGATATAAACCCTCTCGGTGCACAGATCAAACTTCCAACCAACACTTCAACATGGGCCAACATATGCTTCATACGCCTCAGATTGCGGCACACACTTATAACGCATGAATATATTTTGCAATCGAAATCTCAACCCAAGTGCCACTTCTGCAACAATAACAACCTAACAATTCAGCATATTTTATCAGATTGCCCAAATCTTCACGCTCAACGCTCTCCCGCTAATCCTACGACACCCCTCTGAATCTAATATAAGACTAATTGTTAACTTTCTAAAAGATATTAAAATGTTTCACTTAATTTAAACCTTTAGAAATAAGTATTATAACCATATGACTAAGCCGATAGCCTTGGTAGCTTGTGCTTAAAAGTTATTTTGTAATTTTAATTATAGATAACAAATAAATAATTATAATAAATAATAAATACATATATTGAGCCTTCGATTGTGTTTTATTTTCTTGTGGTACAGATACAAACACAACATATTTCGTTTATTTTTTAAAATATCATTTTTTCTGTTAACGAATGCTCGAAATTAATTATAGGGTTCAACATTTTAGTTGGGTATCCTAAAACATATTTTTGCGCATTTTAAGTATTAAATTGTTTTCGTTTTTTTTCTATACAGGATATGCATACTAATGAATTTAATCCACTGAATTTTCAATAAATTTTCTTTATAAAATCTTGTTTATTTTAGAATATATAGTGAAAAAAAAAATCGTGCCGTATCCCCCGGGTCTATCCTATATTTTTAAGAGTATACAAAGGAAACAACAATAGCATCCAATTCCTCTGACTAAGTTCATAACCTCCCGTTAAACTGTACTCGAGTGAATATATAATCAAAGTTAGCCTTTAAATATTTATAATGTCACAAGCTCTAAGATACTTTGAGCCAAGTTCAGACTAATTTGTAAATAATATTTATGCAAAATAAAATGTATGTTGTTAAAAAATCTCATAACACTTAACTTTTTCATCGAAACGAAATTTGAATATCACAAATTCAATTGGCCTTCGACTAAGGTGTTACTGGCATTTTATTATTAGTGTTTTCGCACTGTCAAGGTGAAGTGTAAAATTAATAGCAAAGAAAAAAAAAAAAAAACAAATCAAAACCGTAGCCTTAAAGTATATCGGGCCAATATAACAATACTTAAACCGGCGCCAATAATTTCACAATCCCATCAACCAGTGTCACTGGCAATGACAATCGAAATGGCAGCGGAAACAACAATATCCTCCAAGCCGGAAGAATACGCGAACAATACGGAATTACCTTGGCTGCTGAGTCGTTCAATGGATTGTTCTTTCATATTTCTAGAAATAGCATCAAAAGCAACGACGCTGCACACGCATACGTTTGCACCAACGTATGTGGATATTTGTGTAGTTAGGTGCATATACAGGGTGATTCTAGAGTACTTAGCCTTTTTGAGTTATTTGGACAATGATGGCTTTTTCTGCATGGATGGAGATTCTGCGTAAGATTTTTGGACCTTTGCACGTTGGCAACGGCGAATATCGTAGACGATGGAACGATGAGCTGTATGAGCTTTACGACGACATAGACATAGCGCAGCGAATAAAGATCCAGCGGCTTCGTTGGCTGGGTCATATCGTCCGAATGGATACAAACGCTCCGGCTTTGAAAGTATTCGATGCGGTACCAGCTGGTGGTAGCAGAGGAAGAGGAAGGCCTCCTCTGCGTTGGAAAGATCAGGTGGAGAAGGACTTGGCTTCACTTGGTGTGTCCAATTGGCGCCGGTTAGCACGAGAAAGAAACGACTGGCGCGCTTTGTTAATCTCGGCCAAAATCGCGTAAGCGGTTATCGCGCCAATTAAGAAGAAGAAGGCTTTTTCTGCAACAAATTTTGACCAAACGTAATAATAAATTTAAAAAAAAATATACAATAGTAAACTTATTTATGTTAGTAAACTAAATTCCGGTATCTGGGAATTGAAAAACTCGCACATGATTGCCGAGAAGACAATGCATCCGCAGAGTGGGGCTGGCTTGTGCTGCTGGAAGCTTCATTCCGATTATTGGTGTGGGCTATAAATTTAAGATTACCTATTGAAATTGTGATTGCCAGACCGGAGCAATTCGTGAAATGGAACCGAAAATTGTCCACAAATGTGTTAATTTAAAAGCAAACAAAAAATAATTTTATTAAAAAAAAAATAATAAAAAAATAGTAAAATTAATATTTTATTTACATAATAAAAAAATAATTATATTTAATAAAATAAAAAGATACCTCTATTTGAACCACCCGGTACAGATTGCATTCCGCCTATAAATGCATAAGCATGAAATATATGAAATATTATTGACAATAAGAAAGAATACGCAAAAAAAAGGAAAATAGCATCACAAGTCAACCGCGCGTGTTTCCTCTATCGCTTCAGGCTGGTAGGCTGCAAGGTTTGAGGCTTGCACTAGACCTTCTTGCGCAGATGCGGCGGTCACAATAGCGACTTAATTCACAATTAAAACCACTCGACTGAAGTGGCCGCACAAGTGCCTGTGTGCGCTTTTATGGCATATTGCCACATATTAGACGAGCGAATGAGGGGAACGAGGGGTGGCATCGTAGCATCGTTGTCTCGGAGGTCGGCTTGAGTATGTGTTGGGGTCGTTGTCTAACGTCAACGATGCTAGCAACACCGATTAGGTATTTAAGAAAACAAAAAAACACAAAAACAATTGAAGAGAGAATCGACATTCAAAAACATAAACGGAAGGCAAGGGCATCGCAAACGAAAAATTATTGGAAAAGTAAGTTCGTAAGCGAACCGTAGGCGTATGCGTAACGTTTAAATGTTTTATATCATACAAGTATGAAGTATGTATGTATGTGAATAAAATCAGTACGAAGGGGCGTATACAGAACAAGTTACCTGAATAATGCATAGCGTCATAAAAAATTCAGCCACGATCACTAAAATTTGTGTAAGAATTTTGTAGTGCATTTAAGGTGAAAATTATTTACTTATTTTTTTATTGTTATTTAAAACTAAAATAATGCGCATATCGATTTAATCGATACATAGACGCATGACATACATATATTAGTTTAGGGAAAAGGAAATCCATTAATCATGGCTGAACTGATCGATATCTCGTATAAATTGTGAATGGTGAACATGGTACCGATACTGTAACAGCCAATTACGTGCAATCTTGGTTTCGTCGATTCCGTTCATACATTTTTGATGTTAAAAAAATGTTGATGGTATGGAAAATGTCGATGAAATCACAGAAATAATCGAGGTTGACCATTTGCGCAAAATAAAAATAATGAATTTCTTTTTCCCCAAACTTACATTTAAGGTGAGATTATTTGGGATGAGATTATTATAATACAGGGTCTTTCAAAAGACGAATCAAGATTTTGTTAAAAAACAAAAAAAATTTTTAATTTAGATTTCTTTAGGTTTCACTATTTTTATTCAAAATAGGACTCTTAACAATTATATGTGAAAAATTACATCATTTAAATGTCCACCATGAGCACCAGGTCTACAGGTAATATCCGCCAAACAGTCATTTCATGAGTGCCTAATTGTTGAGAACGCTAAGATGTTGAAGGTTTATCAGCAACACTTTGCGCCACAGCAGCAATATTCTCAACAGAACGTCCTATTTTTGGTCTACCAGTCCTTTTTCTATCCTCGACAGAACCACTTTCTTGCAATTTGAGTTGTTGACCCATTCGGATGATTATTTCTACAAAAAAAATCACGAATTTTGGGATATGTTGTTCTTAAAGATCGACCATTTTCATAATAAGTGTTTTAACGCATTGTTCTATCGTGTAAAATTGTGCATCTGCCACTTAACAAAGTCAATGAGGACAAAAAAAGAAGTACCGTTTAGAAACTATTTGCTACTGACATCTAGGCGCCACTTTGGCAAAACCCTTTAGATGAATTAAAAAAAAAAAATAGTCTTTCACTTTAGCTTTGAGTACAGATTTAGAGTGGCATAAGTCTAGATCTAAATAAAGTGCGAAAAAGCTCAAGTCCAATAAATCTCTATTGACAATAATGCAAAGAAAAACTAACTTTGTATAAATCGAAATCGATTTATATAAATCAAATTTCCCTTCATAAACGTCCAAACAATGATACCTCAATTATTTAGTAAAACAAAAAAATAAATAAGTTTTTTTATAGTGACCCTGGAATACTCCAAAAATCCAAAAAAAAAAAAAATTGATTTTCGATATCTAGTAAGTAAGTAAATAGAGATTGTTGTTCCTGCAGCGGCTAGTGTGATTAGCCTGAATTTTTACGATCTACTGTATTTTTGCATGAATTTGGCACCCCTATATCCGTTGTGTCGGCTGTACTTTGTGTAGAAGGATTTCCGGAAATTAATCGATTACCCCATGGAGACGTATTTCCGTTAGGATTTGGACCCATGCTTAAACACTAGTATTGGGTGAACAGTCAATGTCCGCTTGATTTAAGGCTGAAATCCGCTCCAGCCGCACCTAACATTGTAAGCCGACGCTAAGCTTTTCAACGAAGTTCTGCTTCTTCGGGCTTGTTTGGAACGCTGAAGATATTTAATTTCTCTTCTCCCACCCATATATGAGAAGCATTCGCTACCGCGCCCTTTAGAGGTTACAGCTTTCCCCCGAAGTTTTCCCAAGGAATGAGAGTATATTAGTAAAAGCACCCAAAATATATACTACATAGACAGTGGATACACCTCGAGAATCTTGAATAGGTCGGTGACATGGTCAGTGGATGGTCAGTCACAGATTAATTAATCTGGAAACAAATCTTAATCAATTAGTACAGAATAGTCATAGCAGAGCAGCAGGCCTAGAAATAAATGCCAGTGGCTACTGCTCCACGCCATCACCAACTCTTTTTAGGCCATGAAAGCATACAGAGCTTTATATATTTGGGAAGTGTTATGTCAGCCAAAAGCGGTGCTGCCGAAGACGTAGATAAAAGGATTAACAAAGCAAACTCCGTTTTTGGCATGCTGGGGAACGTCTAGATCGGCGAGCCAGATCTCATGCAAAACAAAGCAGCGTATATTTGTGTCCAATGTTAAATCAGTGCCATTTTATGGATGCGAAACATGGAAATGCTCCTCCCGCATCTTCGATTCGATTTATTAACAAATGTTTGCGAAGAACACTTGGTATAAAATGGCTGCAAAAAGTAAGGTAGGAAGATGTATGGCACCGTACACAGCAAGAAACTGTAACGATTGAGGTTGGTAAGCATAAGTGGCGATGGCGCAAACCCGTGGACAATATTGTAAGGCAGGCGCTAAGATGGAATATCCAGGGTTATAGACGAACTGGCGCTCGAGCAAACACTTGGTGCAGAACCATAAATAGGTAACTTGTGGCCGCAAACTACATCTGGAACAGTGCTGTCCATCCCATAGATCAATTGATCACACGTATTCTTACTCTCCATCGTTCAGTCGTTAGCAAACCAGCAACGAATAAACACCAAGTTTGTCTGCGATGCTTAGTGTATGCAATACAATGCCCGGTGAGAACTTTTTTATGCTAGAAAATGCCTTTGGCGACTTGCAATGCCTTTTATGTTACAAGTCGTTCAAAGAAGGCTATAGATGTAATATCAAAAGGCATTTCGATTCCTCCCACAAAAATATACAAATTTTAGACAAAAAAGCTAGTCAGGGATTATATGAAGAAAAAAAGTTAGACTTTTTGGAAAAATTCAAAGGGTGGTTAGCTAAAGTAGAAAATGAGGAAGTTGTTAAGCAATTAAATATAAAAATGAAAGCTGAGCTATCTTCCATGATCAGCTTATATATTGCTAAACAAGGCCGGCCTTTTATAGATGGTGCTTTTGTTAAAAACATTTGTCTAAAAATTTTTCGAATTTATCTTTTATTAAGAAGCTGCCACGAAAGTATTCATATTAAAGATTTTATTAGAGATATAATATAGATTTACAAACCCAAATATATAAAAGGAGTTACATAACGTTCCAAATTTTCTACTCCAATCCAATATTTATTTATTTTGGTTTAAATTTCCTACTGGGCTGCTCCCATTCTCTCGTTCTCACTTATACAATCACATTTTTCATTCTGGACAGCACTGATCTTTTACGAACGTTATCTAACAAAATTAGCAATCAAAATTGTTTGGTTACGCAGCCATCGCGAACAGCGAAAGAAGCGTAAGCAGCGCAGTCAACGTTTGAACTCAGCGGCACCGCTCTCACCTGCATGCATGCATGTTGCTTACATGCATATTGTAACTTGCTCTGCGAGGCAAGGAGAAACAAAAACACAATTTAATGTACATCTATATGTAACATTTATTGTTATTGTACTTTACTTTAATGATTACACAAAGTTTATATTTAAAATTTAATTTCTTCCTCAATATATCTATTAATTGTGGTTTGAGTTTTATTTTTATTTCTTAAGAATATTAATTGATTTCCTATGCATCAGCATTATACCAGTTAATGAATTAGTTCATAATGGATGAAAACAAAGAAAATTGTTGACTCAAATACTATTTACTTGTACATTTGTCTGGTGCACAGTTCGCGCATCTTTATTGTTTGAAGAATTCCTATTTATATTAATAGAAACATATTTATTTTGCATAAACCTCTAATTGTTCATTTTGCAACTGATATAATTCTCGTACTAGTAAGTCTTTGCCGATCAAATACCAATTCCTGGACTGGAATGTTTTTGGTGTAGGTTGTCTCTTCACTGCAAGGCCAATACGAATCCAAATCCAAATACAAATATAAATGCTGTATTAAAGAAACTTAAAATTAATAAGATTGCATCGGCAATATGCTTCACATAAAGCCTTGTGAGTGCCAAGGCACATACGGCTTCCATCGTACAGCTCGCTAAAAGAACTATATTTATTTTTTAATTTTCTTTATTTTTATTTTATAAAAAATATAGTTAAAAAATCATATAAATCAAAGTTTCAAAATTTCTATAAGGTTCATAAAAATTCAACAATTTTTCACCAAAATTTTTAAAATTTATTCAGAATTTTTAGAAAAAATTCGAGTATGCAGTTTTATAGCTTCTTAAATTTTAGTGTAAGTTTGATGTTGCTGGAAAATCCTTTTGCATTTTTGTTAATTTTTTTTCATGCGGTGTTGCGAATCTTCTCCATATAAAAAATGCTCAGAGAAAAAAATTATTGAGAGTTTTGTAGTAACTTCAAGCTTGCACTTTATTATCCTAAAATTTAATTATGCTTATAATTTTTTTTACACTCTGATTAAAAAATTTGAAATTTTGATGAATATTTTTTAAGTTCTTATAAATTTTGTACAAAGTTTGAAACTTTAATTTAGATTCTAAGTGGTTGTAGAATAAACTATAATACAATATATTATTATATTGCTGGGCTTTATTTTGCTTTCGGTCTAAGTCAGGTTGGGACTTAAAAGGCACAAAAGCCACTCCCAACTTCGTTATTGCGCTAGTTTTCAAAAGTGGTCAAAAGCGATATTAAAATAATAAGTAAATACGATTTGATTAAATTTGACTTTTAGAAAGAAAATTCTCTTAAAAAACTTGTTTAAAACAAATTAAAATGGCCGTGATGAAATTTCAGCTAAATCAGCCGACCAATTAAAAAAATATGAATTTCTATTTCAAAAGTAAATTCTCACACTTCATTGACAAATTTTCAAGCGATGAAACTTTTCAAATCGTAAACTTATTTTGAAAAAGAAAAATAATCTAAATAAAATAAAGGTAAACTATGGGAGGCAGGTCTTATACAGCCCCCAACCACATCAGTAGTCGAATCCTGTAAATCGAGGCTGAACTAAGTCGGCAGACATAATAGCCTGATGATAACATGGGTGCTGGGACACGTGGGTTTCGTGGGTAACGAGACATCTGACTCCTTAGCTAGGGCGGGCTCTGAGGCCATCTTCTTTGCCCAGAGCCCGTTTCGCCACTCCCTTCTGCAGCCATCAAAGTCACGGTTAGCAAATGGGTTACTACAACCCACGGGCGAGCTTGGCAGGCTGAGAGAGGCTGCAGATGGACTAAACTGATGTAACCTGTCGCAGATCCTTCTGTCATTAAGCAGAGGGCACTGCAGACACCTGGTTGGACTGATGACGAGCCGTATGGGCGAAGCACATGAAGAGGAGGATGAGACGGCGGACCACTTCCTGTGCGTTTGCCCCGCCTCCGCTCAAATCAGGCTTGAGCTCTTTGGCAGTGATGTGTTAAGAAGCAACCACCTTGGGTCGGGTAGACTTAAAGAAAATTAAAAGGGAATCCGAGTGCAATAGAATGGATTTAATTGTGTCTCAGTGCTGTACTTGCTAGTTGTCGCGATAAAAAAAAATGAGTGGCATCCGCTCCATGCTTATCTTTTGGTACATCATTGCCTAAAATCTCACTAATCAGGAATTTAAAAATAATGAAATCGAAAAGCCGGGAAAGGTTTTTACTTCATTTTGCGTCTTTGATTGTGCAACGAATACCTCGAACTATTATTAGTAAAAAGCAAAGTTTGGTGCATATGTTGTTATTATCAAATGGTAGGCAAAAACAGACAATAACCACATTTTTTAAGGGCCGTCTTGAAAAAGCCATAAAAGCTAAGAATATGAAATTTGAATAATTATTATCGTTATATAATATAAATATCTTAACTCAATCAAAATATTTATCTCAAATATTCTAGGGCCAGTGCATGGCGATCAAAAGTTGCATCCCGGGCATTCACGAAGTTTTGTATTAAAGATGGCTCACGATTTTCATAAAATCATTTACTTTACATAAAAAAATATACGTTAATATTTAATCTGAATTTTCTGTCGAAAAAGTGTGTTTTTTATATAAACGAATAGCTCAAATCGCTCTCAACCACCTTCCTACACATATGAGTTTATTTATTTATTTGTATCAATAGTACAGAGTAAGACTAAGGTCTTTTAATAGCCCTTCAACTAGAATGATTTTAGCATGAAAGTTTATTAATCTAAATTTTTACACCAATTCATTAACAAATCAATCTAATGTATGTAACTTAACTATAATAATAAGAAGATAAGGCTTTGGTAGTTGGGAAAGAAAAGAAGAATTTAGAGAAGAAAGTAGTAATTAGGGAATATAGAGAGAAATGTAATGCCCTAATTCAATGCAATCAAACACTTTGAAAGCAATTATAGATTTGTGCGCCGTAGTTAAATCTGTTAAGTCCAGCCTTCACAGTGTCGGGTAATGGGTTCCACACTTTAAAAGCGTTAATGAAAAATAATCCAGATAATGATAGGTAATTAAATGTTGGAACGATGAATTGTTTGTGTCTGCGAGACCCTACTGGTATCAACTTCTCCGTCAGATAGAGAGGAGGCCTGAATAATATAAGTTTGCACAAAAATATGCAATTCCTAGCAGATAAATAACTATTAAGGCAACAGCCTAGTAACCTTGATCTGAAGGCAGAGATATGGTCATATCTGCCAATCCCATATAAATACATACCGCGAGGCGTTATTAGATGCCACATTAAGTTTATGGCAGGATGTGGAGTTAAGTTTGCTGTATACCACCTCAGAGTAGGTAATAAGAGGCATAATTAGCTGGAGAACTAATTTGCGCCTCGTTTCCTCTGGCGTGAATGTTGCAGAGACTCTCAGCTTACGCAATGTACCATAAATATTCCCCACAGCCGTATTTATATGGTCAGTAAAGGTAAGTTTTGTGTTAAGAATAAACCCCAAATTTTTTTACCGTATCCGCAAAGGTAATGGAATTAGTGCTTATCCACATTTTAGGGATATTGTCAACATACACCTCACTATTACATATAGGTAAGGCATATGACTTTGACGCGTTCAAATATAAATAGTTATCATTAGCCCAAACAGAAATAGCAGACAAATCACTGTTTATTTTAAAACATAAATATTCAACGAGATCAATACGACAGGGCAAGTACAATTGTATATCACCAGCATACGCATGGACATTCGTATACTGACAAACGGTAAAAATATCATTGACAAAAAGACTAAATAGAAGTGGATTGAGGATAGACCTTTGCGGAACACCAGTGGGTACATATCTAGGCTGAGATGTTAATTTTCTCGTCTTAACCTTCTGCGTTCTGCCACCAAGGTAGCTGACCATGAGCTTCACAGCACTGTCTTTGAAGCCGAAATAGTGTTTAAGCTTCAAACATAACAATTTGTGATCCATTGAGTCAAATGCTTTAGAAAAATTAAGTAAACAAAGTAGAGTCAAGTCTCCGTTGTGAATTCGAATATCGTCCAGTATTTTAACCATTGCTGTCGAGCAACTGTGACTTTCTTTGAGAGAGTTTACGTCCTGTACAAATGATGAAATTTGCGTGGCCATCAAGCTGTATTTTTGAGATCACGTTCATATCGTGAAGAAATGCTCACAAGTCAAACAAACTTTATATTTGCAAAACGCACTTTTTGTTAAGGCAAATGAATTAAGAAAGAAATCTGACTTTTTTTATAATTATAAAAGTTTCCAGTACACGTTCACACTTTTATGTACATATGAATGTTTAATGGAAACAGTAAAACAATTATAATTTATAGATTTTGGGTGCTCCGATTGTCAGTATACAAACATAGTATACAAACATTCTAAGCCTATTGGCGCATAATCATAGTCCCGCGATAACCCCAGTTTAGTTAAGGGGGGGTAGGGTCACAAAATCGAAATTTTTTTTCTTCACTCATCTTATAGTAAATCATTTGAAGAATGTTGTGTCAAAATTTTAAGTGGATCGGAGCAGAACTCTCAAAGTCATAGCCTTTGTAGGCACTCTACCTCGAATGCGGAGCATCGATAATTTTTCAGAGTCATTTTTTCAAACGCGTTTTTCCCGAAACGACTTCTTAAAAGTCGGTGCCAATCACAACTCCGAAACTATTCAACCGATTCTTTTCAAATTTGGCACACGTTTTCTAAATCAAAAATACCTCCCCCCCCCCACTGTTTTTTTTTTTAGTTTTTTTTTTTAAGGTTGTTTTTCACTTACAAATATGGCGAAATGTTTTTCGTCATACTTTAACTGAAAAATTCGACTTTTTTAGTTTCAGATGATTCTACGACGAATGCCGATTGGCACCGCAGAGCACCTCTCGAAAAACATATCTCCAAAAAAACTCTGTCATGGGCTTATTTGTCAATATTTTATTATTAATATTTTTTAAAAACTTATTGAAAAGATGTACAATAACATGCAACTGATTTTATTAAAGTATCTTAAGCCATATTTCTGTAAAAAGTTCAAAAAAAAAGTGTTTTTTTAGCGCTAAACCCTACCACCCCCTTAAACTAAGAATAATATTTAGAGCTCTGTTTTTTTTGGACTGCCATATTCAATTTAGTATCTACTTTGGTTTAGTAAGAACCAGTTTTAACATAAATCTATTACGTTCGAATATCATCTGACAAATGTATGTATGATCATCTGTTTAGATGTAAATATTTTACTTTGCCTGGTAACTTCTAAAATTAAAAATGGCATAAGTATAAAAAATAAGTAAATGTAAAAGAATGCGAAAAAGAAAATGATCTGGGAATCATTAAAAAAAGAAGGATGCTTAGGATGCAGCTCATAAAAATACGTCGATTTTGCATTCCAGCGAGATGTACTAAAAATGAAATAGCAATGGAAACGGATGAAACTACGTACACAAAAAGGCAATTGCGGTACAAATTGACATATAGGTACAAAAATTCTTGATGAGAGATTTCCATTCCGGACAAAAGTGACTTTCAAGTCTGTTCTTATCGGGACTGTAAGACTTTTATTATTTTGCGGCTCTTCAATGCTTAATATTCCTATAAAAAAACGGTGGCTTTGTGGAGTCTGTACCGCGACTAAACGCATTTTTGGATTAAATTTATATACAAATCTCTTTCAATATCTTGGAAATGCAAATTTTTTGTTGTTTTTTTTGTATCGGGAATTATGTGCATCGTAAACTTTTCAATTTAATTTGCTTGAAACCAATTTTAGTACCATCTGGTGCTGGGTTTAAGGGGTTACATACGTCCAGAATTTTCAAAAAATCGATTTTTTTTTTACAAATTATTATTCTTTATAGTTTTAAGCGTATTTCTGTGGAAGTCGATTGTAAAATTCCCCACAGGTGATGCGCATAGGTAGCTGTCCTTCGTTTGAGACAGCTGGCCGTTAAATTTCTAAAGTACCTATGTATAGGGACGTCTATGAAACATTATGAGAGTATGTGTAGGGTCGATATGCAAAGGTTTATGAAACCAAAGTTGAATTGTTTTTGATCATTCGAGGCCAACAGTTGTTCAAATGTGCGCGACCTCGGGCGAAATGCACTCGTTTTTCTCGAAACTACTTTTTCTGGCGTGGTCTGCATTATAACCCTTACAGTTTTAAATATTTTTTGATACGGTTTTTTCTTTTATTGAATAAGCGAAAGTGTTTTCTCTATAGTCTGTCTAGTCGGATTTTTGATATTTTTATTAAAAAAAATTTTAAACATAATTAAAGTGTGACATTTATGACGTAAAACGCATACTTTGTTTAAACGCCGTAAATTGCTAAATTTTTCGAAATTCCAAAATCCGGCTCGACAACCATTACTACGACTTTCATTGACAAGATTTTGTTCACTTTTTACACATTCATGCAGACCGCGGAGCAACTTTTTTTCATGGTACTTTGGGTCACGAGATTTTTTATATACTAATTTTTGTAAAGAAAAATTAAAATAAATTTTTTTAGAAAGTTCAAGTACTAATAAACGATGTATAAAGTTTTGTTTACATTTATTTCTATTGTTATCCCTTCTAAAAACAGTTTTTCTTTTAGCGAATTTTTGGCGCTGCTGGACGTATGTAACCCCTTAAATTTGAACCTGGTTCTATGCTAAAAACCTGGTAATAATCCGACTACATATGATTAAAATAGCTGTAGTTTTTCCTGAGCCTCAGTTTAACAAATTTAGACTCTGCTTTATTTTGACTATTCTAATACGTCATTCGGTTTTATCTCGAAATAAGTGAAAATATTGCCCAATAAGCTCAGTCAGAGCGTTTCATACAAAGGTTGGTCATAAATAGCAAAAAGTGATCCAGCAGCTTCAAATTTGGTATGTAAGTTTCACTGATTGGGATTAGTAAAAGATGTTAGTATGAACAAAATCCTAATAAAAAAAGAGTATTCGTACTTATTTTACATAATCTGAACCTTTATGCCTTATCGTACCCTGTAGGTAGTTATGGAACTCACTTGTAAGCAATACTTTATTATTATTTAGTTCGGAAAAGAAAAAAACATTATTTTCTCGGTAGATGGCTGTAGTGAGATCGCGTAAAGTATCGCAAAAACAATTTAAAGTTGACATTTCACACTAAAAAAATTCTTTTGCTGCTTTTTGTTTGTTAGTTGTGAATTACAGGGTGTTAACAAGGGAAATCAAAAAAGAAAAAAATCGGTACATTTTACAGTTTTTCTTTTTTTATAAAGGTGAAAATGCAAGTTTGGCCGCTGAAATTGTGAATGGTTTTTATGGTGCCGATACTGTAACAGCTAATTACGTGCAATTTTGGTTTCGTCGTTTCCGAAATTTCTAGACAAACTCATTGAAGCAAAGTGCAAGTTTCAAGTGCCTAAAAATTCTGGTTGACTTTTACAAGGTGGCGCAAAATTAATGACCCCAGAAAAAATTAATAAAAGAATAAATAATTGACGCGTACACTTCTGTTAGGTGTTTGACCGATCTCCTCCTTCTATTTTGGGGCGAGTGTCTTAATGTTGTTCCACAAATGGGGGATCTACAGCTTGAACCGACTCCGAACGGCAAATGGTTTTTTATGAGAAGCTTTTTCTTGGCAGAAATACACTCGGAGGTTTGCCATTGTCTGTAGATGAGCGACTTCCATTAGAAAAAACTTTTTCTAGCATTTTTTGCTGTTTCATGCACGAAGGAAGGTTTATAATTTTTGCAAATGGCTTCGTACGTCAAACATATTCGAACTAGACAGCTGCAGCATACAAATAGCCTAGCAATGGAGCGGGTAAAGGTCAATATAAAGATTTTCATTACTCAAAATCATTTATTTTATTTAGTAAAAGAAAGTTATTCAAAAAAGAAATTAGGTGATCGATATACGGAAGAAAACGCTCAACGAGAAAAAAATGAAATGAAAATCCAAGTGGCCCAGAAGTTATAATATTAAAAATTTAGATTACAAAGTTGAAAATTTTGGTGATTTTGATATAACACTGCATGTCTAAAAATTTTCTGAAGACTCTGACAAAAAGTTGAAAGTTTTGATGACCGTTTTTGAATGAAAAAATTATTATAAATACCGAAAAAGAATAAAATAGTTGAAACTTGCTAATTCTTCACGCTCCTTTATTTTGCGAGTACGTGTACACACATACAGAGCTACTGAAAAATTTCTTCGACTTACCGAACTTAATTTTTTATTAATATAATTTTATGATTACAATTTGTGAAGATTTCTGCCAATTTTCAAATACACTTCCACATGAAATTGTTTTATTTCCTCATAATTTCTTTATTTATTCTTAGAATCTGCTGGAAAGGCCTTCAAATTTTCACAACTGTGCTTACGTAACACATTACACGAACTCTACAGCTTTAAAACAATTAAATTGCATTTTCGCAAGTCTTTTACACATTTTGGCTTTTCACATAATTATCAGATTTTTTTAAAAGCAACTTTCTTTTTAATTGATTTAGTATTCATCATTGCATGCCTGTTTTTTTTTAAGAAAATTCATTTTTAGTAGTTCCTGGTTTGCTTTGAACTATCTTTCACTTTTTTAATTTGTACGTCTAAATTCGTTGAACATCCGCCGCTGACTGTCGGTTATAACGTTGAGATTTGAATTTAAACATAGCAAATGGAGGCGCAACGTCATTGGCATCAGAGCTCAAGCATTCGAGCGCTCACAGATGAGTTGAAAGTAGCTGGTAGATACTCATTGGCAACTGCATGCGTTGGTGTGGTGTGGTGGTGGTGGTGGTCGGCAATTGACTGATGAGACACTAAAGCTGCAGTAGTTGTTGATTGTTGGTGTTGTTGTCATTCAACATTGATGAGATGGAAAATTCTTTTAATCTCTAAAATTTCCTTACACTTTCTTTCCGCTGTTTTGTGGGTGTGTGTGCGTGTGTGTGCTGGCTGTTTAAGCGTTGCCGAAAGCGAAAGTCAGGCGCTCAGTAGCGAATTTACGTTTAAAATGTATTTGCTTGCTTTGACGAGAAAGGATTCGGCGCAGTAGAATAACTAGACTGCAGATTTCGATGGCCAATGCATGAGAATATTATTTTAGTTGGACGCATATTTTTTGGCAAGTAAATATAAAACAAAAAAAAAAAAAAATAAATAATATTTGCAATAGCTATTTAGGATCACCTTTAGATGGGTGTAAATTAAAAAGTAAAAATTAAAACAAAAAATTGGCAAAAACGTATTCGATTTGCGAAATGCTTCAACTGGCAGCTATTTATAATTTCCTATTAATTATTTTAAATTTTGTCTATATATTCACATATGTATATGGTATGTATGCGTGAGTGTATGTCTATGTCTGTATGTACTCAGCTATGCGCACTTATGTATGCTACATGTGATTTGCTGCTGCGTTGCATCCACTTAACATAAATTCCTTGAGTACTTTGACATTGCCTAATCCTGTCGTCATTATTCTGTATAGTACCACTTAAGCAGGCTGCTGCTGCCATACTAATGCTTTGTTGTTATTGCTGCTACTACTGCTAACTACTGCTGTAACTGCAGCTATTCTTACAGTAGTTCTTTTGCCTAGATTTGTTGTTGTTCTTGTTCTTGTTTGACGCTTTCAATGTTAAAAATGATTCGCTTCGGCATAAATTATCGATTGATCCTTAAAGTGATTATTGAGCGCTTAAGCGTTTTTATTGTAAATGTACACTCACACACATATACACTCATGCATGCATGTGTGTATGAATGCGGGCGAATTTGGCGCAAAGTCATCATTGTTGTTCGTTTAAAATTAGCAAACAAAAAACAGCTGTAAGCGCCAAAATAACTGAGTGACGTACATACATACACATTGACACGTGCATATGTATGTATGTATGTATAAAAAGTTTACTACGTCTAAGTGTATTAGCGTTAACTCGGTGCATGTGCACTCAATGTAGCATCGTACGGAAAATGTCAAAGATGTTCTTCACGTACTGCTTTTGAGATAAAATATAGAAATATTAAACTAATAAAGAAAATGGGGCTACAAATTTATACATAGTGACTTATGCCATAATAACGAAAAAAAATTTTAATGAAAAATTTATTTGTAAATTATAGCACTTGAGAAGCTTGGACTTCCGTATAAACTCTATTGCAGAAGCTGTGGGGATCCTGTAGAGAAAGAGACTGTTGATCACTTTCTCTGCAAATGTCCGGCTCTGGCGGCTAGCCGCTTGAGATTCCTTAGTGTGCCCTTTGGGGATGGCTTGAGGAAATTCTCCAGCCTAGATCCCTTTTCTCTCCTCCATTACATCAACAGCACTTGATGGCTATAGATGGGTTTCTCTTCCCTAAATTTTTTCGCAAGTAGTGGTCCACATTATGGTATCAAAACGGCACGTACATACGTGCTACTTCAAGTGTGCCGGTGGTACTTTAGCCATCTAACCTACCCACCTACCTATAGCACTTGGGACCAGTGATCGGTCTACATATTTTTCACTTAAAGAAATCTGGGTATAATTCTTAATAAAAAATAAATTAATAAAAAATTGGCGCTTAACACCATTTTTGGGTGTTTAGCTGAGCTATCCGAGCTTTGTGGCGTGTGTCTTAGTGTCCGCAAATGGAGAGGCCTACAGGTTTAAGCCAATTCCGGACGGCAGATATATACTCGGAGGTTTGCCTGCCGAGGGTCGAGATCTATTAGAAAACCTGTTGCTATTATTTGATGTTCATGCACGGCGATTCGAACCTACGCGCTCCCGAATGTTAGTCACGCACCAAGCCATTCGGCTGCATCTATATTTTATGTGATATCTTAAATCGGTCCGGAGATATAAAGTTGGTTGTAAAAAGTACAATTCTGCAACAAATTAAAATAAAATTCAATACAGGGTTGCTAGATAGTAATAATGGGTTTTTCAAGTGTTAACAAAGTGTCAACAGTGGTATCTAGCTGTCAAAATATTCAGTTAGTTTTGTCATTTCATCATGCATCGCTTCACGATTACCGAACGTGTGGCAATTTTAAGAAGTACAAGTTGGCGCGAAATCAATCATCCAATTTTATTTTTCAATAACTTTTTACAAAATAAAAAAACAATATTTTGAGTGAATCGAGATCTTTATGCTGACTTTTACGCGCTCCAGCTGTCTAGTTCAGAAATATTAAATATGATTTACTTTCCTTGCCGTTTGCAAAAATTATAAATCTTCCGTAAATCCGGCATAGTGCGAATACACAAATACGTAAATATGTTGCAAATCATCTTCTTGGACGAGGCTCATTTTTGCCATTCCATTTTTGTCAAATTGTCATTCTTGGACCGAACACCAAGCATCAATGCAGCTACAAAGATTAACTGTTTGATGAAGGAAGGAAATAGCGTTACCGTGGAAAGTTATCGATGCAGTGCAAGGCCAGTCTATTAAAGGTGGTAGAACTAGAACAATCGCAAAATAAAGCAGAGTAGTAGTGGACGGCTATTCGTCATTCGTTGGTATCCTAATGTTCAAGTCGAAAGAAACAAAAATAAAAAAAATCTAAAAAATCAATGTGACTACTGATATCACCTTGAATAGATTCGCCTTAACCAATTTTCTGTGGCCAGAGATTGACAACATCGATATATTATATCTGAGCTGTGCTCCAAATAAAGTAGCGTTACATGACATACCTACAAGCGAGATAATACTCGAAGAGAAGTTTGGCGTCTGAGTCATCTCATGGCGAGCGTTCAATTTTTTTCTAAATACTACTTCATTTCATTTTCATAGGAAGTAGTGAAAATATTCAAAATTATTGAGCTGTCCGCGGCTTTACAGCAAATGCCGTAGCTGCTAGTAATAATAGAGAAAGTTTGAAAGACGAACACTAAGGTTATTTTAGGTATACATGCATATGTACGAGTATGCAAATAATAAGGAAGAATACAGGTATAATCAGCAATTTATTTACCTAATAGATGAAATGAATACCGGGTGAATATGGTAATTGAGGACATATATAAAGGGGTTTTCAGTAAGAGCGCTTCAACTTTTGAACTTTTTTGAATAAAACACAAACGGTTTGACTTTTTTAACTAATTTTTTTTTTTATTATCGAGTTTGAACATATACATTTAAGTATGAAATTCGATTTTTTTTGCATGACCACCGCGTGCACGTTTTACGAGGTCCAATCGTTGAACCCAATTTTCGACCACTCTTTTGCATAAATCGGTCGAAATTCCAGCAATTTCGCGTTCAATATTGGCTCTGAGCTCACAAATCGTCGCCGGCTTGTTACTGTAGACCAATGACTTCACATAACCCCAAAACGGGACGGCTTGTTAAATGGACCGTAAAATGGCCGTAATGCTCTTAAAGTAGCAGCAACAGAACGAATATTTTCATAAAAAATTTGCACGATTTGCAATCGTTGCTCAAGTGTGTAGCGTTCCATGATGAAATGTATACTAATGAAGTTTACAAATGACAAGCGAAAAATAAAAAATATTGCGTCGTTCGCCCTCCCTATCGGAAAAAAGTTGAAGCGCACCTATTGAACAACCCTATATATGTAGCTTTATCTTCCCGAAACCACTTTTTTCATTTTTGCTCTTTTTCAGATAAGACAATGAGGACTACAACTTAACTCAAGAAATGAAGAGACATTCAGTTATCGTCGCTATATGTGCAAATCATACCGATTCAGAAATCGCTCATTGTCTTAAGTGTGCCCGTTTATTCATTCATAACGTTCGCCGTGAATTGGAAGCGTCAGGCGGCGATGCAGAATCTGTTGCAAAACGCAAAAAAATATCAGGAACGTTCTGATACTGTCCGATCTGCAGAATTTATTCAACAAGTGCAAGCGATCATTGTCGAGGACCCTTCAAAATTAATGAGGGCCCTAGCGAGGAGTCTAATGTTTCTTATCCGTCGAGTTGTCCATGAAGATTTCCGGTATAAATCCTAAGATATGCGCAGAATACAGTTTATGTCGGATCAAAACCTCTTCTAAACAAAATTAAACACCCTTAAGCGCCTGAGTTATGGTTTCTTTTCTAGCGAAAAAAATGTTGGCCAATACCAAAAGATTAACCGCAGAAAGGACAGATGGCTATGTTGCTACAGAGGTTCCTGATGTCATGCACACGAAGTTTCCAGCTACTATTATGGTTTTAGATGTTGTGGGCAACAAAAGACATGTCATACCACCACACTTCTTTATTCTTTAATCAAGAATTTCGAGTGAATTTTGCTGTTGTGTTGAGCGTGTAACCAATAGGCATTCTCATAATACCATTTATTTTCTGAAGGTTGCAATTAATGCCGTTACGTCAATATGAATAAGGAGAATTTGATTCGGGCATGCAATCGTTTCCGGACCCGGATCGAGGAGGTTATTAAATAATTATATAAACTTATAAATTTTATTAAATAATTATATAAACTTATACACATATAATATCAAATGTTGTGTAAAAAATGTGTGAAGATTTTTCGCAATTATTCGTATTAAAATTTTTGGCATTAAATTTTTTTCAAAATAAAAACTAATTGGTTTCGCCCTCAAATTGCTATGATCAAAATATCTTCTGCTCAAATATGAACGAGACTGATTTAATAAAACACAAACGGTTAATTATTGTTCAATTTTTATTTTATCTCCTTCAAAGTAATCACCATTGGAGGCGAGTGCACCACACCTTCGTAATCGAAAAAAACAGTCAGCATAACCTTAATTTTTGAGCGACTTTGGCGTGGTTTTTTGGGTTGATGTACGGCCCTCTTTGAACGATTTGTACCACTGGAAAACACGTGCACGCGATAGAGCAGAGTCCCTATAGGTTTTTTTAAGGCGTCTGAAGCCGAAAGTTTGTTGGAATAACAAAATTTCAAACAAATTCTTTGTTCAACTTGAATTTCCATCGTTAAATTCGAAAAACACACTCGAGCTTGACTTGTTTACAGTAGCACAGAAATCAAACTATGTGACATATCACGCTGAAATTTGCCATGTAAGCTCATAACAGTCCTACCATCCAACAAAAAATTTATTTTTGCCATATGTCATCCGCGGACCGTTTTATTGATAAAGTCTCGGTCATATTTGAGCAGAAGTATAGCAAACGGATGCACGAAAGATGGTGTAAATGCGCAACACCCTCAGGGGGAAAATTATCAACAATCAGCGTGAATATTTGGCGACTTCAAACTTGCTCTTTGTTATACTAAATTTTCATAACCTATAAAATGGCGTACCCAATTTTATTTTTAATTTCTGATTAAAAAGTTTCAAGTTTTGATGAAAATTCATTGTATTTTTTCAAACCTTGTGTAAAGTTTTACACTTTGCTTTACTTGTGATTTGTTGCAGAATGAACTGTTTTTTTATAAACAACTAATGGCGATTAAAAAATAAAACAAAATTAGTCGAAAATGTTTAAAATATTGTGTGTCTATTATTTTGGTGCTGATATTTGTGATTTATATAACTTAATTTTTTCATACCAAAATTTTATAAATACATAGACCCATTTCGATGAACTAAAACTTCATTGATTTTTTCGCATAATTTTGCTTGCTTTTATTTACTTCACTGCCTTTTTGTTTCTTTTGTTTTATTATCTCATTATTTTTGTTTTTGTTAGTGTAAGTGCACTGATTGGTATCAGGAGTGTAAAAGGATTTGCCAAGCAATTGGCTCGTTATTGTGAAATTCGAAGAGTGCTCGTTAAGTATCTGCAGTGTAACGAAAAAAACAATATTTTAGTTTAAAGGATAGAACAAAAATAAGAGACTTTCACAAATCTCTTATGCTTGAGATTTTTAGAAATCGCAAAAGGACTGTTACTGTTTGGTGCATTGTTTTTAGATAAAGAAGGAGTGATTATTAGGGTGAGATGGTGAATGTTTTTATAAAAAAAATATCTAATTTTAATTTTTTTAGATATAGTAAAATCTAAGAATTTAACTCATAATTTACAGTAACACAAAATTTAAAGAAATTATTTGTGTTTTTAGAAGAATTTTCTATTTCCGAAGTGCAGATAAAATATATGTAACCTAGGAACATAACTTCCTTAGTATGAGTAAAAATTCAATAATTAAATACATTTAAGCATACCATGAAAAAAAAACGATTAAAATTAAAAATTTGGGAAAGGTTTTTAAGGTAATCAAATTTTTAAAATGAGGGAAGCGAACATGATACCAATAATTATACCTTCCACTGGATTAGTGCCTAAGCATCTAATCAAAAATTTGAAGAAGTATAATATAAGTATTAAGCAATAGTAATCGCATGGGCGTAGAACTTGGAATACGCTCCACCATGCCACAATCTCTTGAAAATTTTATCCGGGATGTGTAATCTCCGGCAATAGCTGAGATGGATTAAAATAAAACAAAATAAATTAAGAAAGGGTTCAAAAGTAGTATTGTCGTTAAAGACAATATTTCGGATGTGATTCTAATAAGTAGCAAAAAGTGGCATAAATTCCTTATAGAGTATTTTCTAAGAAACATAATGACCCCAAAGTCACGCACCTATTCGAACCAACATACCAGATCTTCGCAAATATTCTAAAAACACGAATTTCATTTAATTAATTTTTTTATTTAATTTTGGTGCCGGACATTGAAAAAACAGGTGTTTGACCTCTTTTCATTCTTGCAATTTCTGGGTGGGGGACTCTCAGTCTTGTCCGCTTGTATTTCGATAATACAAGCGGCCTTTATATGATGCTTTAGCTGTGGATAATAATTTTCTGCTCAGTCTGATGGGCTTCAACGTCTCATATTCAATTCCGGTCACATGAAGGTGTCAAGGTATTTCCATCTAAACGCCAATGGCAAATTTCAAATTTCGAATTTGACTTTCTGGAGAACTCAAAAAACGGACAAAAAAAAAATAGTTGGCGCATAGACTTCGTTTAGTTGTTTGGCTGAGCTCCTCCTCCTATTTGAGGTGTGCGTCTTGATGTTGTTCTACAAATGGAGGGACTTACAGTTTTAAGCCGACTCCGAACGGCCAATGGTTTTATGAGAAGCTTTTTCATGGCAGAAATACACTCGGAGGTTTGCCATTGTCGGCGGAGCGGCGACCGCTATTAAAAAAAAACTTTTTCTACGCACTCCAGAATAGTAGTCTCGCGCCAACCTATTTGGCTACGGCGGGCGACAGAACTGGAGAACTCAAACAATGGCAAAATACACACCATTGTTGTTTTACCTCTATTGCTGTTGCCTTGTAAACGTGTCTTGCTATAAACTAAGTTTCTCTGAAATTTACAACCCCCCTAATACTTGTTTAAGCAACACTTTCTCAGACGACATGCAATTTGTAAAATACCAAAATTTCGCCTTGAATTTCATTTATCTCTCATATGTGAGATGTCTTAGATTTGGTGGGCGGTGAATTACACTGGAATTACTTGGGCGGCGGCAAACGGGTATAGCTACACCTTTTTTTTACTTTGACCTTGCCAATGAAATACTTCTCATAAGTGCATTTCGCAAATATTTTTTAATCGTAAATAATTTGCTTTCGATAAAGTATAATATGCAAGGGCATGTTGCATTCAGTATTCGCTATGCGCTGCTCCAACATTTACCTTGCTTAAATGGCCTTACAAAAATAAAACTTTCGCAAATATCTCTCGCGCTTGTACCTGGATAAAAAATAAGTTAAAAGTAGCATACTTGCAGGCGTTCGAGTGCATGAGCATATTTTTGCAATACTTGCGCGAACATTGCAGACTGACACTTGCCAACTACCGTGTCGATTGCGGCAACAAGCATTAAAGCAACAACAACAACAACTAATGCTCATCATCACCATTATCGTTTGCATTATTGCCACCAAGAGCTTCCTTTCAGAACCCCATGAGCAGAAGCGCGCTGCAGCTGCACCAGTCTGTCAACCCCTCAACTACTACCACTCAACTACACATTCACACATACTTGCGCACATGCTTACATACATTGAGCATAGCTTGCTTGGCTGCTGTATGCAACACAGCGCATTTACGTCAAACACTTTTGTGGCAACTTTAAGACAACAAGTGCCGCACTTAACCTCATCTTTTGAAATCAGCGCAATAAAAAAGGATGGAAAAGAAAATAAATTACATTAAAAAGGGAACAATTTTGCACCAGCCAGGCGTTGTGAAAAGAAACATTTTGAAGATAGTTTTGTATAGTCATAAGCACTCAGGCTGTTGGCGACGCGTCGTCCCCTCAAGCGAAAATAGTTTCCTACCAGTCATTCTTGCCAGCCATTCGCCCATATCGCCTTCTTCGGCATCCAGCCTACTTGAGTCTCCTTAACAATTTTCCACACTAATATTTTTGAACATTGCTGCGGCCTCTATGCTTACCTCTTAAGCATTTCACTCGCGCCTACTTTTTTGAACGCGCTTTCACTTTCTATTTTTAATTCTATATAAGCTTTTTGTGTATTTTCTATTTAATTTGCAAACTTTAGTTCTCACTTAAATAACTCTGAATAGCCGCAACTGGCGGTGAGTGCTGAGCGCATGCAGTGTTGCAGTTTCTAGATGTTTGCACTGTTACACTTTTCAATGCTTTAACTAAAAAATATTATATTATAGTACAATAAAAATAGGCTAGGCGCAGCATAAATACCTCTCGCCGTACCTCCGAACGCAGCTGAAAAATATGTACGTACACGTAAGTCGGAGGTGTAACGGTTGTCCGATGGGGACAACAAACAGCCTGTCTCCTTGACGCGGAATATTTTTCAAGTGCGAGATTATCACGTCGTGCAATGCTGATAATTTAATAATTGAAAGAGGAAAAAATAGAAAATCTTTCAACGTTGAAAGTGTTGACGCCGTTGTCGTTCAATTGAATGAGGTTTGGTGATGTGTTCTTATATGTATTTGTACGTGTTGGCATAGTAAATATTCTATGTGTATATATGTATGTATATGCGTTTGTGCATATGTATGTATTTGCATGGATATAAGAAGTGTACGTGTGGAAATGAGTGTACTTGTTGGCTGGGTTGTTGATGTCAATAGTTAGCTTTCCACTTAAAAAGAATTTTACATATTACCTAAGTAGAAAGATAAGATGGCCCTAGGAGAAAGTTCTAGGTGATTTGATGAAAGCGCAACTAATAGCTATAGCAGCAAAATATATGCAGCAACATATCCATAAACGCAATATACATATGTACAAATATGTTTAAAGGTGTTTAATCAAGGCTATTAAACATTTCTCAATCACCAATTCTTACGCTTTAGTGAGCACAAAATTATTTTCGGATTGGACTTGTGTTATTATAAAAGTATAGGTTCTTTCTTCTTCTTCTTGGATTGCGTATCAGTGCTGGATATTCGCGTTTACATGCAAAAGTTGTATTGATCTTAGCCATACGGTTATCAGTTCATATTATTAATAATGAATTTAATGAAAATTTGTGTTTGTTTCTTGCAGCCTCTGTCAGTTTGCCAATTGGCGTTGGCTTTCCTTTATGACAGATTTTTTTCGCTTATTGCGCAGAATGGGTAGGTGTGTGACTACCATGCGGAAACATTAAATGATAGACAAGTTTTTTCGGCAGGCAATGGCAAACCTTCGAATGTACTTAGTCTTGCCACAAGTTCTGTGACAAATTTTGCAATGCATACGGCGAGAACATATTCGCAGAATAAAGTTACGTTATTTCTGCTTTTATTCAAATGCATTGTCTACATATAAATTGTACTCAGTTTCGTGGCAAATTTCGCTTGTTAACAATGGAGTGGCGAGCTAAGGAATCTCGCATTACAAAATTGTGGTAAAAGTCTAATGAGATTTACGAACTACTGAAGAAACATAGTATTTCGAGAATGCTTCTTTACCGCAGGATCCCAAACATCTGAAGTGACATACAGAAAAAGAAGTGGTCGTCCTTGCGTGGTTCGAACCAGTGCATCCATAAAAGACGTTCGAGAAAGAATTCCCAGAAGTCCCCTTGTTAAGCAGAAAATCATGTCCAGGGAAATGAATATATCGACCAGATCCATATCAAGATTAATTAGAGATGATCTCCACATGAAAGCCTTCCGTCGCTCAACTGGTAATCTTTTGACAACGCGCTTGAAGAAAATTATACTCGACTTACATGAAAGGTAACATAGGTAAACATAGAAGGGAAAAATATTAGACTTCTAATGTATGCGGATGATATCATTTTGTTAGCGGATCACCCAGGCAAATTACAAGAGATGGTTAATAACCTTGAAAGCTATTACAGCCTGTGGAATCTTGAAGTAATCAAATAATGGTGTTCAGAAAAGGTGGGAAACTTAGTAAAGAGGAGAAGTGGTATTATAGTAAGGAAGAAATACAGATTGTGTCGCGATATACTTAGGTTAGGTTATAATGGTTGCCCAGAGAGTAGGGCCCACTTGGACGAAATAGTTTGGTTCGTCCTTTGTGATACCATTTAAGGACAGAGAAGGGGGGAGGAAGGGAAGGGATGGGAGAGTGGTGAGTGTTTGTGGACTACGAACGGTGACTAGTGCGCGGTTGTGTTAACCTCATTATGCTGCTGATGTAGTTCATCAGATTTTTGTTATCAACACCTGCTATATCAGCAGGCGCCGAAAAGAAATGAGAACCAAGATACTTGAATCTTAGTCGCGCGAAGGCTGGGCAGCTAAGGAGCAGGTGCTGAGATGATTCCACCTCATCCTCCATGCAGCTGAAGCAAAAAGAACTCGAAGTGATTCCGAGTCTCACGGCATGTGTACCTCGCGGACAGTGCCCCGTGATGATGCCCACGAAATTTGAGAGATGACATTTTGTCATCCCCAGAATATCCCTCGAACGCCTCCTATCCAAACGTGGCCAGAAGGACTTCGCGACCCTACACGTTCGTGTACTTGCCCAGCGCTCGCTGAGTTGGTGCAGAGCCCATCCTTCCAGGAGTAGACCGCAGGTTGTCAAGGGGATCCCGATCCTCTCCTTTCGCGGGCATATTGCCTCACAGGTCCCCTGTCTGGCCAGCTCGTTGGCTTCGCAGTTTCCTGCAATGTCACTGTGACCAGGTACCCAAATTATCTTTATGTCGAAGAATTCTGATGCAATCGAGAGTGAGACCAGGCATTCCCTGACCAGCTTCGAATGCTCTCGATATACTTACTTAGGAGTGTTATGTTGCTAGGAGTGGAAATAACACCTCAGATGAACTTAAAAAAACATGTTGAAAACAGAACAGCTGCAACAAAAAATGGTATTAGTGCTTCGTGGACTTGTCTTTTAAAAAAGAAAGAAATTTCAATTGAATCTATGGTAAACGGAAACTTTTTCTTGCAGCTTGCCATTCAATACAATCATACGCAGCGCAGGTGTGGGGTTTTGGGTGGTTTGAAGAAGTTGATATATTGCAAAATATTTTGTAAAGCGAATTCTGAAGCTACCATCACATATGCCTACATACATACTTTTTTTGGAAACCGGCATGCAAGAAAATCATTTGTTCACTTTAGAACTGTTCCTTAAGTACCTATATGTACAGAATTTTGTTTATGTACTCAGAAAATCGGCTGCCACATTATCTGTCAACAATTGTTTTAAAAGAAAGAAGTCTTCTGGATTAGAGATTTTAAGAACTTGTTTAGTACAAACAATGTCATTTGGCGAATAGATAACATACAATCAGAAAGCTGAATAGAAGATGCAACATTGCTTTTAACAAAACACAACAAGGCAAGGATGAATGTGCACATACAAAAAGCCTTAAGTACTAGTAGGATATAAAAGGTCTAGTTTATTTAAAAAAATATGATATAGAATCAAGCATGTGGATTATGAGGGCTAGAAGTGACATGGTAATTTTAAATAACAACAGATTTGACACAGAAAATAAAACTTGCTCAATGTGTAATTTAGGCGAGCTTGAAAACATAGCACATTTCCTGGCGCGCTGCCCAATATTAAGAGAATATAGAAAAGTCTTTTCCCGGAAAATTTACCTTAAATGATTCACAACTAATTGAGATTCTCAATGGGGAAAATGATAATTGGGATAAACTTTTCCGTTTCATTAAATATGCCTCTAGATACACGGATTACTTAATAAAAGAGTTTAATTGGTTTAACCATAAACCGAATAGTTGTTTTGCACGAAAAATAAATCGACAGACGGCTCATGCCATTGTCGTTAAATTATTGTAAATATATTTTTTTTTTAATATTACAATAAGTAAATTTAAAATTTTGTATATTTTGCTTTTATTTGCAATAAATACTACTACTACTACTCGACAGATGCAAGCAGCTTCTTCGGTGGCACGCGGTCGACGGCCATGAAACTATTTTTTTCACAGATGAGAAAATGCTCACTGTTGAAGAAGTTTTTAATAAACGAAACGACATTCTCTATCCTAAAACTTCTGATGCAACAAATGCTGTTCCAAGAGTTCAGCGTGTCTGCCAACCAGTCTCGGTAATAGTTTGGTGGGGAGTGTCTTGTAAAGGCGTTACATCTCTTCATTTCTACGAAAAGGGGGTAAGACCGGAAATAAAACTGTACCAGGAGGATGTCTTAGACGGCGTGAGGAAGCAGTTGAGCAGTATTCGCTTCAATGGAGAGTGTTGGATCTTACAGCAAGATTCCGTTCCAGCCCATAAACTAAAAACCACTCAGCAGTGGCTAGAAAACCATATTCCTGGGTTCATAGTCGCAGAAGCTTGCACGTCTGGGAGTTCAGATCTGAATCTATTGGACTACAGTTTGTGGATTAGAAAGCATGGCCTGCCGATGACCTCACAGAAATTTGGAGAGTATCAAACAGTCTTTGGCTCGATCAGCGACGTCAATATCCATAGAAACCGTGCGTGCTGTAAAAGCTGAATGGCCTAAACCGTTTCGAATGAAAATTTTTACAAGATTAAATAAAACCAACTTCATTAAAAAAAGTATTATAATTTCATATAATAACGGGCTTAAGACCAAAGGAGCGCTATTTCGTTTAAAGCTAATTTTATTATTTAATATTATTAAAAATATATTATTTAAAATTAAATCAAAGTTGAAATACCATAAATTGCGAAAAAGAGTTCTGCTCGAAAATACTGTTGACAGCGTAGGTGGTGTTGGGCTGATGAGGGATATTTTCTTGAAGCGCGGCCGAAGGCGGCCACACCGAAGAGACTCTACGCAAAAATTGTGTCGCCTACACTGCAAATTCCGAGTGAAAACACCGTACATAACACTGCTGGAATACATTTTTTAATTTTTTATTTCCCTTTTTAAATTACAATCTGTTAAATTTAAACAATAAGTAATTATTTTTAAAGTAGTATTGGAATTCTTTGATCCCTAATCAATGCTAGATAAACATTTAATTTTGCTTCAGATTATGCTACATTATGTTATTTTCTAAGTGTTATAATTATTATTATTATGATTATTAATTATTATTTTTTTATTGTTTTGTTAAATTGTGAGGTCTGTTGGAGTTAATCGTTTTAATCTTCGTTTTCCCGCTTTCTCCGATTGTGGTAGTTTGCGCATTTGTTCATTTTGATGATTTGTTAGTCGTTGTACCTATATGCTTGATGCTGTATTTTCTAATTGCGTCATCTATTGTGTCGATATTGAGGTCGCTGTGGATCACGTCGTTTGGTATATACCCGCCTGCTTTTGTTATTGTTCAAAGTATTTTAGATTGGGTCCTTTGAATTACTTTGATATTGGATTTTTTTGCTGTGCCCCAGATTTCTATCCCATATTTCCAAATGGGTGAGATTATAGATTTATATGCTTGTTTTCTATATGCCGTTTCCAATTTAGTTTTTCATCTATAGTTATGCCAAGGTACTTTGCACTAGGGTGGATTTTTATTTCATTGCTTTTTATTGTTAGTTTGTGTTTCTTAGGCTTTTTAATTGTATAAATTACTCGTACCGTTTTATCTTTGTTGACCTCTATTCCCCATTTATCGAGCCATGATACAGTGTCATTTATTGTTTGTTGAAGAATGTCAGTAGCTTTTTTTCCTCTTTTGTCTGATGCCATTAAAACCGTGTCATCCGCGAATATGTCTATCATGCAATTTTTTGTTATTGGGGTCGGTATATCTGCTGTAAATATCAGGTACAATAGAGGGCGTAGGACACTACCTTGGGGCACACCTGCTGTCATTTGGATCATGCTTGAGCATTCGTCTACAAACTTTATAAAAAAATGTCGGTTTTCCAGATAACTTTTGAGAATGGTGAAGTGATTCCCTGGTAATATTTGGCTGAGCTTATACAGTAGTCCTTTATGCAACACCCTGTCAAAATCTTTTGCAATATCCAGGTAGACAGCATGCAGAACCTTTTATTTTCCATATCATTTAATATTTTGTTTATAACTCTGTGGACTTGTTACACAGTTGAATGCTGTCGTCTAAAACCAAATTGATGGCTTCGTATTATATTTTTTTCTATCAGAATTTCGTCTAATCTGGCAAAGAATATTTTTTCAAATACTTTTCAAAGAATGGGCAAGACACTGATGGGGCGATATGATGTCGGTCCTGATGCTTTTTTACCTGGTTTGGGGATTGCCGTTATTTGTGCAACTTTCCAGAGGGGTGGGAATACTTTTACGAAAATTTTCTGAAACCCCATTAATTGTTCGTTGGATTAACCATAACAGCCATTGTAACGTTGAACCATTTTAGATTCTTTTAATGAAAGTTTCTTTTAATAAAAAAATAATATAAATAAATATAATAAAATAATATTCATATAGAAATATATATACATTTTAAATAAATTTGAAGTTTTTCACATGTTTTCACTAAATTTAGTGCCTTCATTTACTGAAGACAAGCGAAAACGTAAGTAAAAATTCGGAAATTTGGCCGTTTTTCTAAAGAGCCTCGAGGGACTCATAAAGAGCGTAGGTGGTTGGGAGTTACATTTTTTAAAATCACAGTTCATGTTGTGTCTAAAAATCGGGGTCAGAGGTGTCATACCCTCTCCTCTTCGCTAACCGTTCCTTTAACGATCGGCCATATACGTAAGTTTACTTGCCAATTGTATCGAGATCTGTTCACTCTTTGAAGTTGCCAAGCAAAGTACTAAGTGATTACGTAGCCGCACTTCTGTTGGATCAGCTAACTACCATCCGCCTTGATTTTTTCTACGTTACCACGTTACAATTAAGAGCACGTGCCTATGCTCATACGTATATTGAAAGCCCAATTGATTGAAACGAATGGTGGCGCTTGCTGTCTTCATCTGTTTCTTGCTGTCTTCATAGTGCTAATTTTTTCAGCAATCGCCTTGCAAGCCGCGATGCATATTTGCTTTCAACTAAGTAACTTTCAAATGATTGTCGGACTTGCCAATTCAGCTGTTCTGCCTCTTTGAGTGCTTCATGATGGGCAGCTTCAGGCATTTTGCAGGTGCGGCGAAATTGCAAGTAATTGAGTATTGGTGGCTAAGTTATAGCTCTTTGAGAATTGGTGTAACTAATAAAGTGGAAGTTTGAAGTGTTGATTTGAATGTCTTTGTTTTTGTTTTTTTGCTAATGGTGTTGGGAATAGAAGAATGGGAAGAATAACAAATAGATAACATTAGTTCGTCACGCATTCACAACCCAACAACAACTTTCCGTCATCCCGTTTTACTGACATTTCTAAATTAAAGGCGAGTTGAAGAACAAGCAATCAACTACTCTACTGCAATTTTCTGCCTTATGCCAATTTTGAATGTTTGTTATATGAAGAAAAAATTTCATTAAACAGTTTGGAGTTTTGGCAATTTTTTTTTTTTTGTTGAATTTTTTTTTTTTTTAATTTGTACCGGTCATGATGCTTGGGCTCATATAATAATTCAATTATTAAAGGTTTGCTCACTTGTGTCATTAGAGTTTTGACACTCCCTTACAAAAGGTTGCATTTAAGAAGGATGAAGAAAGTGGAAAAAATTAAGTTCATTTTGATGAAGATGGCATTTAGCAAAAGAGTGGCTTTTTTACTTAACCCTTGTGTTGTCACCCAAAAAAATCTACATCTGCCACCCGGGTACCTCGACAACAATTTTTTGGGTATAAGTCCTCTATATCCCGAAATCGTTGTATACGTTCGATAAATATTTATTTATTTATGCTGTAAGAACATATCTCTAACTGAATACATCAATAATGTTATATACAGCAACTTTCGTACTCCTATATCGGGTATAAAATGCAGGCAGCTGCACCCTAAATTTTTCGTTTTTGTAAAGGCCTGGTGGATTGAACTTGAAAGGTAAGCGAAAAGGTCGGCCTTCCTAATCTTTTAGGTATACCTGAGGTATGTTGAGAACACTTTTGAAACCAATATGGTTAAACATTTTGAAAAGCAGTATAGTTGAGTTTTCATCGTCGAAGAAGCAAGACGTAGCGGTGCGTGGTCATTACTAAGATAGTTTGGATACTTCAGCGTACGTGAGCACGCGTGTGTTTATTCAATGGATCAAATGTGCATGGGGTACTCTTGCACATTGCCGTTAGCTTTCTTCTACAATATGTTGGATATTGCTTGTGTTTCTGCTTACGCTATTTATTATGAAAATAATAATTTGATTTCCAAAAAAAGCAATCGACGCAGAATCTTTTTGCGCCAGCTTTCAGAAGAGTTAGCTATGCCGGTGATTAAAGAGCGAGCTTCCAACCAGCAGGTAATGCGAAATCACGCAACGAGGCTTGCAGTCGAGAGTTACTTCGAAAAACCAGTAGCGGTGGTAGTACCTGCTGACAACCAACGTCGAGACGTCACTGGCAGAAATGTTGTAGTTGGGTCATGCAACATTTGCAACGAACAGCCTATTCGTAAGCGAAGAAAGGCAAGGAAGTGTTGTGCCGAGTGCGAGAAACCAGTGTGTGATGAGCACTCAGTAAAGATCAATAAATGTTTACATTGCGATCAGTAATTTTGAATTACGCTAATGATTATTCATTAAGATTTAATTATTTATATGTATTTCTATTTATTACTTTTAATCTTTACTTTTATTCATTTTTCACGTATTATTTACTGTGCAAATGTTTTTTCGTAACAATCACTTTGCAAACAAATTTTAATCATCGAAAATCACTTTATTGTTTTTCAAAATATTCTCCATGAAGATCTATACACTTTTGCATGCGTTTGAACCAATTGTCGAAGCACTTTTGCCACTCTGAATGAGGTACCTCCAAAACATGCATTCTGAATGCCGCAACCGCTTCTTCAGGTGTCGAAAAACGTTGACCTCTCAGTTTGTTTTTTACGTACGGGAATAAAAAGAAGTCATTCGGTGCCAAGTCAGGACTATACGGCGGATGACCCATTAATTCGATGTTTTGGGTGCTCAAAAATGCAGTTGTTTGAGCCGATGTGTGAGAGCTCGCATTGTCCTGGTGAAGAGTGATCCGTCTTTGGCGAATGGTTTTCCTAATTTCTTGGAAGACAACTGGCAAACAAATGGTTGTGTACCACTCAGAATTTACTGTTCTGCGTTGTTCTAGTGGTACGGTTGCGACATGCCCAGTTTTTTCGAAAAAACAGGCGACCAAGCCCCGCGATCGTATTTTTTGGGAATTTCCTTCGACCAATCGACACGAGCCTTTTTTTGAGCGATTGACAAATTGTGTGGGATCCAACGCGAACAAATTTTTGACAGTCAAATGTTTATGCAATATTGAATGTATGCTGGTCCCACTAATGCCTAAGATTGTCTCAATCTCACGATAGGTCACATGACGATCTTGCAATATCAGTTCGCGCACAGCATCAATGGTTTTCGGAACAACAACTGATTTTGGTCGACCTTCACGAAATTCGTCTTGGAGTGAACTACGACCACGATTGAATTCGCCATACCATTGATAAACACTGGTCCTTGATGGAGCTTCATCGCCAAAAAATGAATTAAGTTCATCCATGCAATGTTGCTGAGTTAATCTACGTCGAAAGTTGTAAAAAATAATCGCACGAAAATGTTCACGATTTAATTCCATTTTTGGGCCGAGATGAATCTTTTAAGTTACTGTAAACAACACAAATAGCGCTGGTATTTCAATGACATAATACATGAATCTCGTGTTTTCTGTATAGGTGTACCCGGGTACTTTTTTCAAATGCAATAATTTTTGAAGTCAACAAGGGTTAAGGGGTTAGAATTTTCAAAAAATTGATTTTTTTTTTAATTTTATTTTCTTAATGTACATACATATATTTAAGAATACAGACAGAAAATATAATATCGTTTCGGTGAATATTTTCGCAGTTCCACGCAAATTTGAAAAGGCGTTTCAGAGAAAAACGCATTTAAAGTTTTGCCATCGATTTATGTAGAGTTATACGAATTACGGCGGCTGCCGTAGCCGAATGGTTTGGTGCGTGACTACCATTCGGAATTCACAGAGAGAACGTAGGTTCGAATCTCGGTGAAACACCAAATTAAGAAATACATTTTTCTAATAGCGATCGCCTTTCGGCAGGCAATGGCAAACCTCCGAGTGTATTTCATAAAAATATCTGCTGTTTGGAGTCGGCTTGAAACTGTAGGTCTCTCCATTTGTGGAACAACATCAAGACGCACACCACAAATAGGAGGAGGAGCTCGGCCAAACACCCAAAAAGGGTGTACGCGCCAATATACGACTTATTTAATTACTTACACTGTGCCATCTATTCCTGGGCAATATAATATTTCTTCAGCCGTGATAGCAGCTTCCAAAGTATCGATTTGCTGTTGCCTACGTAGCCTTCTCGAGTGTTATAGTTAGCGCGCTTATCTGTCACTTTCATACGTGCAGCAACCATTTTTTCAGCATACGAATGGTTCGGAGCCGCCGAGCGCCCTTTGTTAATTGTTGAATAAGAAAGTAGTATTTGTCGGATTCACTTAAAAATTTTCACACAATATTTTTAAGATATCATACTTTAAGAAAATACAACAAAAACATCCAATTTTTTGAAAATTCTGACTACTCCTAACCCCTATATTAATTCATAATTCATTCGCGAGCTTGGGGCACTCAGCCACTCATGGGAAGGTAATCTCTTCTGCCAATCTCACCTTTCTTATAATGAAGCCTGCAATATATTTCATCTCGTTCTGTTGGAGACTATCCAACTCTTTTCCTTATTTTAGCTCTTCGTTAAATGCTAGCTCGTGGAAAACATGAATTCCTTCAAAATTACCTCATCATCAGAAGGAAAGGTTTTTAAATTCTCCATTGACGTGTAAGGTAGGCAAAGCCACTTCGTTTTATCAGTTTGCACTTTACTACGAGCAGCAAAATTTGCGGTGTTGCGGACCGTAATTAATTATATATATTCTTGATAACTTAAGTATTTTTAATGTGACTTTACCTAGTGAGTACTTCCTCAACCTATATTTGAAATGCATCGGGCTCAGACTGCCATGTCACAATGGTCCTGGACATATCGGTGCAAGCATATCCTGATGGAGTTGTTGCTCATAAGCATATCATTTTGAAAACGAAATATTTTTTCAACAAAATTTACTTTTCTTCACTTTTAATCAGAATTTCTAGAGTTAGAACCTCTATGATTTATCAATAGGGAACATAAATCGGCACCCTGCTCCCTACTGCTTACCGAGCAAACTTTTTATTACTGAATCATGGGTTCATATGGCTTTAGCAGTAGAATAGAAAAGAATAGTAGAATAGAATACGTAGTTCATTCATAAAAAAATATTAAATAAAAACAAACAAATTTTCAAACCTTGCCAATAACTCTCTGTGCTATAGTTATGAAACACAATTTATATTCTATACTGTCCTTCACTGTTCTAATACCCCACTGCTGCAGCTGGTGTATGAATGCTGCTTTGTGTGCGAACAAAACTTAACCCAGATTTGCATTACGGAAGTTATGAATGAATAAACATGTGGAGAAAAGAGTAATCTAAAGAAAATTTCAATATAAGCACACAAACTCCTGCAGGATCTTCTATGATTGTAAGTATGTATACATACGTATTTAGGAGCACAAGGTGTAACGATGGCAACAACACAGCGTCAATTCATTCATAACTAAAAAAGGACATTGAACTTCTGCATAAGGTGCCTACACACGTATGTATTTACATTTAGGTATGTATGTATGCATCTACATACATATATGTACATACCACTGCCAATTTGTGTGTGTGCGCGCTTAGCTACCATTCACGTACAATATAAACGAAATCACAGCTCAAAAAGCTGTAAAACAATAACAACAACCATCGACTGTGTGGATTTGGATGTGAATGAAGAATTCGAAAGCGTATTGGCTCCTAAGTGCGTGGAGAGCGAGAGAGCTGTGGTGTAATGGAGTAGGGGCGGTTTAGAGTGGAGTGGAATGCGTTTAACGCATATGAAGTGAGCTCTGTTTATGTTTTTGTGTTGTAGCGCTAAAAGCAACAGGCTGTGTGGCGTACCGGTGGTGAATTTACGCTCCACTTCACATGAATGTACTGGAGCGTTCTTGGTGTCACCCACGGACATTTGTTGACAAACAAAGTGCAACACGTGGTGTCAACGACGACAATTTGTTGCTGCAGCTGGCTAAATTCTTTGTAATTCTTGCATGTGTGTGAGTATTTATGTGGTGATTTTTATATGTAGGCGTTCAAGACTGTGGGGCGCAGGCGTCAGCTTTACTGAAAACACCACCACCAGCAACACGAACATTTCTCCTGGCCAACTGTCAAAGCTGTCACAAGCGCTTTGTTTTTATACCTATAGTTATGCATGTGTGCGTGTGTGTATTGGTATTTGAGAAGTAAAATGCTTTAGGAAAATATCGATTTTTTACAAACCGTCATCCCAATTCGACATGAAACGCTGATTGGTTGTTGCGTTTAGAAAAGAAGTGGCAATGGCATATAAATGTGTAAATAAACATAAATAAAGTTTGAAGGTATATCAAACGTAAATCAGAAACAAATAAGTGCACAAATATTTAAGACTGAGCCGCTGTAATAAAGTGTCTAATTTCGGGCGTTTAGCAGCGAGTGAAATCAGATACAAGCAAAACGTGATGTTTATTTCTTTGTTGCTCTAATTTATTACTTTTTTCACAACACACACAAATCGTGCATTGACGCAGTATAATAGCCAGCCTGGAAAAAGCTTTAAAACAGTTTAGGAATAAATCGAAAGTGCTAGCAATATGATTAAAATGCGACCATATGTGCCATCAAATCGTATCGCCGTACGCGACTCCATCGACGAGGAGATCAGTGACGATGTGGACGATGACGTCTTCATTAAGGATGCGCGCACAGCCAAAGTAAGTATACGCACCCACATACACCTTCATTTATACATTGCCTGGTGTTGCTTCACCACACAGCTAAGCGAGGAGAAGGGTCTCAAACGCCCGTTAATGGCGCCGCGTCGCAAAAATGGCAAAATGCACAATTCAGTGCCGATTATGATGAAACATCGCCGTTGTTGGCGTTGTTGTGAACCTTTCTGCTATGGCCTTGCTGCACTCACTGTACTTATTGCCTTGATTAGTCTTGCCGCGCTCATTCTTACCATGTTTCCTATACCCTTGCAACGCATCAAAGTGTGGCTAAAGCGCGATCCTACAGCGCCGCTCGGTGCAAATTATGCCGATGCGGACGGTAGCGCTGGCCAATCGCTATCATATGGCAGTAGTATGGGTACTGAGTTTGTGCCCTGCACACAGATTAGCGTGCAGCGCATTTGGACGCAAACTTTTGGCAGTATGAACAGTGAAAGTCCGGTGCGGAAGGCCGATTTAAATGGCGACGATATAGAAGATATCATTTTCGGCTTCGGTGTTGGTAAGTGGCTGGAAACCGATTTACTTTTATTGCAGTAATTCAAATTTGGTGTTGGTTTTTTCAGATGACAACATTCAGTACGAAGGCTTTACATTGCCCAAATGCAAATCGCCACAAGGCGGAGATGAGGTGCCTTGTGAAGGGGGCGTTATTGCGATAGATGGCGCCACAGGTGGCTTACTTTGGCAAACGTGGAGTGTAGCAAATGTTTTCTCACTGCTCTGCACTTTGGAAATTGATGGCGATGGCTATCCGGATTGTGTGGCTGCAGGCCGATTGGGTGTAAGTTACTTTAATTAAGAGAAAGCGTAAGCAAATTTTTTTAGGATAATGTAGGAAAACCAGGGAATAGGGTCATCGAGGTAATATGCAGTGGGGTGATTATTCTTCTTCTTAATTGGTGCGATAACCGCTTACGCGAGTTTGGCCGGGTTTAACAAAGCGCGAGTCGTTTCTTTCTCGTGCTAACCGGCACCAGTTGGACACACTAAGTGAAGCCAAGTCCTTCTTCACCTGATCTTCCCAACACAGAGGAGGTCTTCCTCTTCCTCTGCTACCACCAGCTGCTACCGCATCAAATACATTCAGAGCCGGAGCGTTTGTATCCATTCGGACGACATGACCCATCCAGCGTAGGTCATTAGGGTCATTAGGGTGATCAAAAAAAGTTTTTTACGCTAGCATTACTTTGAACTGGCAAGCCCACAAAATAAAAAAAAAAATAAAAATAAAATTAAAAGTATTTGTCAATTTTTTTATAGGTTTTGTACTACTTTTTTTCGGCCAAAGATCAAATTTAGGCGTCGGCATACAGAAAAACATTTTTTTTACAACCCTTATGATAACGTTTATATTAATAGACAGTTACAGGCCTCTTGCCTTCGATTTTCTAACAGTTATATCTGTTAATCTGATACAACTCGCTCTCACTACAGGCGCGTCTACGTCGCTGGAACGACCAGATAAATGACTGTTGCTTCAGTAGCGTTCTCCACGGATTTTTTTGGGGGTTTTTGTGCAACCTCCGAGTATATTTCTGTCATAAAAAAGTTCCTCATAAAAAATATTTGCCGTTCGGAGTAGGCTTGAAACTGTAGGTTCCTCCATTTATGGAACAACATCAAGACGCACGCCACAAATAGGAGGAAGATCTCGGCAAAATATCCAAAAAGAGTGTACGCGCCAATTATGTGTATGTATGTATATATTATGTATAGATATTTAAAAAAGTGATAGCAGTTGACTTAATCGGGCCAATACTTAGCTTCAAAAGTCGTTGACTAAGTGAGTTGTCCGATTCTAGTCTGTTACGGTTAGGCATATCATACGTTCTGAATGTGACGCTCTTATTACAAATACAGCCAATCTATTCAAGTGTCACTCACATGGAACATTTTTTGTTCTTTATTCTTGTATTCCCTACTTCACTAACTGAAATACATATACTACAAGGTGGCGCAAAATTAATCACCCTATCGGAATTTTTTTTAATTTTTGCACTAAATAAATTTTAGCACTTAACACATTTTGAGACTTGTGAACTAGATAGCTACAGTATACAAATAGACTAGAGCGCTTAAAGGTCAAGATACAGATTTCCATCACATGTTAGTAAAAAGTTATTCACCTTGTGTATAGTACCACCCGTGGTCGAAATTCGACCAATAACAACTTCCATTGCAAATATTTGTTTATACTCATATTCAGTTTTATCTTTATCTCTCACCCTCTTGCTCACTGTTTATTTCTATCCTGTGCTTTATCTTTATCTTTATCTTTATCTTTATCTTAGTCTTTATCTTTATCTTTATCTTTATCTTTATCTTTATCTTTATCTTTATCTTTATCTTTATCTTTATCTTTATCTTTATCTTTATCTTTATCTTTATCTTTATCTTTATCTTTATCTTTATCTTTATCTTTATCTTTATCTTTATCTTTATCTTTATCTTTATCTTTATCTTTATCTTTATCTTTATCTTTATCTTTATCTTTATCTTTATCTTTATCTTTATCTTTATCTTTATCTTTATCTTTATCTTTATCTTTATCTTTATCTTTATCTTTATCTTTATCTTTATCTTTATCTTTATCTTTATCTTTATCTTTATCTTTATCTTTATCTTTATCTTTATCTTTATCTTTATCTTTATCTTTATCTTTATCTTTATCTTTATCTTTATCTTTATCTTTATCTTTATCTTTATCTTTATCTTTATCTTTATCTTTATCTTTATCTTTATCTTTATCTTTATCTTTATCTTTATCTTTATCTTTATCTTTATCTTTATCTTTATCTTTATCTTTATCTTTATCTTTATCTTTATCTTTATCTTTATCTTTATCTTTATCTTTATCTTTATCTTTATCTTTATCTTTATCTTTATCTTTATCTTTATCTTTATCTTTATCTTTATCTTTATCTTTATCTTTATCTTTATCTTTATCTTTATCTTTATCTTTATCTTTATCTTTATCTTTATCTTTATCTTTATCTTTATCTTTATCTTTATCTTTATCTTTATCTTTATCTTTATCTTTATCTTTATCTTTATCTTTATCTTTATCTTTATCTTTATCTTTATCTTTATATTTATCTTTATCTTTATCTTTATCTTTATCTTTATCTTTATCTTTATCTTTATCTTTATCTTTATCTTTATCTTTATCTTTATCTTTATCTTTATCTTTATCTTTATCTTTATCTTTATCTTTATCTTTATCTTTATCTTTATCTTTATCTTTATCTTTGTCTTTATCTTTATCTTTATCTTTATCTTTATCTTTATCTTTATCTTTATCTTTATCTTTATCTTTATCTTTATCTTTATCTTCATCTTTATCTTTATTATTATCTTTATTCACCTCACCTTTTCCTTATTTTTATCTTTACTCCTTTTCTACATCTTCATCTTTATCTGTGTCATAATATTAAGTGTCTAATTAAATTTACCTTCATCTTTGCCTCTATCCATAGGCATCTTTATATTTGTTTTTATCTTTGCTTTCATTCCTTTCTTTACCTTCCGCACCTTCACCTACCTCCTTGCACTAATCTTAAACTAAATCTTATTTTTAAACCGCTGCTTAAAACGTTTCTTTAACTCAATCTGAATATTAAATCATACATTTAGGTGGCATTTATACATTTTTGAATATAGTTTGGCCATAAAAGAAATGTAAAGTAAAACCTATGGTTCCATTTATATATAAGATTAATTTTTCTTGAACGCCAAAGCCTCTACTCCCAGCTGAACTCAAATCTAAATTAAATGTTTTGTATAGTTTATCTTAGAAAACCATTAATACTTTGTTCCACAGATGATATTTGCCATCAATGGCCGCAATGGCAATAGTATTTGGGAATTTCGTGAGATCGAAGTGGAAACAAACTCACCCATTGTCATGGATCTCTACACAATTAATATTGTGCGTGATTTGGATGGCGACGAAATATCCGATATACTTGCAGCACATCTCGAAGAACGTGAAGAATCGAAAGCGGGACACATTAAAGTGATTTCAGGCAAGACGGGCAAAGTTATACGCACCATACCAACACCTTTCAAGGAGGAAGTGTTTGTGCCACTACAGATGCTCACCAAAGAGGATGGCACGGAACTGCTAATGATTATTACCGGCGGCCAAAATACGCCTGGTGGCATTTACACAATAAGATTACTTTCGCTAATGCAATTTACGAGTGAAAAAGAGTTTACACCGCTCTTCCAAAGTAAGCACTCCGGAGTGATGGTACCGGCGGTGATTACAGATATAAATGGTGATCATATTTCGGATGTTGTGGTGTCGTCATTCAATTCGACAGTGTTTGCGTTTGATGGTCGCAACTTCAGTATGCTGTGGAATTATACCTTTCCGGCGAGTGAGAGCGTCAGCGCCATTGTGCCTGGTCACTTTAATCACGACAATGTGACCGATTTTATGATCAAATACAATACAGGACCTGGATTTCCAGTTTACTACTACTCGCAGACGACTATATTGGATGGTAAAACCGGTAAACCTTTGCTAAACTCGATGATGACTGATTCGGGCGGTTCGAATAGTTTGCTGGGTGGCGTCTCGGTATCGCAAACTTTTGGTGGTGACTTCTTTCTACACTGGCAGATGCAATGTAGGGATAAATACGATGCGAAAGATGCATATGAATTTATACCAGGTAGGATTTTTGGAAAAATAATTAATAAAATTGCAGTTTACATTGAAATTGAACACTTCTTAGATAGCGACATCATTTTACAGTCACGTGCGGATACATGTCGTTTGCGTTACAATAGCTCGACGGTGCTGAAACTTTATGCGATAGCGCGCCACATCGAGCCACCAGGCGCAGTCATTTTTAGTACAGGTAAGCAGTAGAGAAGATATGCAAATATTTACAACTCTTGAGTTCACTTTCCCTTTCCCACAAAGACGACATTGAAATACACCTCAACCGAACACAACGCTCGCAGGACGCCAAGCTGAATTCAAAATCCCCACTGAAGCATCCCAAACTGCTGAGGAAGTTGCTGGCCAATCGGGAGGAGCTGCTGAAGAAAATCGCAGCCAATGCTGATCTAGAGAAGCTGGAGAAGGTAGCAAAACTCAAGAACCCACCGCACTACAAAGAGAATTCGTTGCGAAATCCAATGTTCGATCAGGACGCATTGCAGGAAATCCTACCAAATAATGAAATTCCTGCGGAAAATATATACGAATCTCCCAAGCAAAATAGTTATGCGAATTATCTCGGCGGTGGTTATGCTGTCAACAGCAACGCGCCAATGCGTGAATTGGTAACAATTAGAATGCTTTATTATCTTTTTTTTTTGTCTAGCAATCTACCATTTTTTTTTTCTTTTTAGCAAAAGGACTACGAGTCCGAAGTGGGCGCACGAGTGCCTGAAGAATACGATACTCTCTACGCTGACAATGAAGTGCCTCAATTGGTACCGCAGAATGAGCATCCCATACGGTTGCGCACAAAATATCCTGGCAATCGTGATGTACGCAGCGACATTACCTCCTTCGAGGATGAGCAAAATGCTACACAGACCCTACCCACCGGTGGTGTGCCACAGAATAGTCTGGACAAGCAGGAACCACTTAGTTTGTGGGATCTGGAAATGGAGAAGGAGGAACGTGATGCAATCAAGGAGTCGCACAAATATGATTACTCGACAACGCATGATGAGACCGTTAAAAATACTAAGCGTAGTCGCCGTAAGCGAAATGACGCTACTCAAACGCCAGCGGGCGAGCAAGCGGAGACGACATCGGGTAGGCCATCAACCAGTGGCGAATCTGATGAATGGTTTTTAGCCTCTATCTCCTCGACGGGTGTGCTATTGAAGTCGCTAAAGAGCGCACACTCTTCAATAGATTTCGCTTTCGTGCTGAATGTGCGCGAATCGGAGACATATCCACCGTTATTTTTACCACAGGACCTCAACTGTGTCGAGGAGAAAATAAGCGCATACAAAAGTGAGAAATATCGGATTTCATTATCATTTCATGTATTTTGGTGGTACATTTAACATACTCTGGCATCTTGAATTTTTAGGCTACACCATGGACAATCTGCGTATACTGCGCAAGCAATTCCTAAAGCAATGTTTAAGCGATCGCCTGGTGAATGTTACACCGCATGTGCCGCAGTACGAATCGCAGTTAATCGTGACACGCATCGGTATTTCGTGTACGTGTCGCGCACTGCAAGCGGGTGAAGTGTGTTCCGAGTTGGATGACATACAGATGCAGCGCTGGACTGAGTACATGGGTAATCGTGGGCATGGTTACTATGCCAATTAGATGTAGGTGTAAAATAAGGAGAGTAAATTGTGGGAAGCAAAAAGAGAAACTTTGACTTCGAAACTATTTTGACTTTGAAACTTTTTAATTGCACAATAGTATACCTTAATTTTTTACAGTTAGGTTCTTTAATTGAAACAAGTCGTTCAATTTAATGCAATGTTAACGGTACATTGAAAACTCTATATTCCTCCACTGCTGATCAAACTTCGCCACAAAAATGTATTTTTACTTTGTGTCAAGTATGCAATTCAAATTATTATAAAAAATAAAAGGGTTCAAAACCTTAAATTTTGAAGTTAAGCAGTTATTGTGTATGTTTTTCGCTTTCACAGTGGTAAATAAGCTTATATATATACATGAATACATAGCCCTTCCACAATAATTCTTATTTTATATATAAAAAAATTACATTTATATTTTTCTTAATTCGTTAATAAAATAAGCAGGCAATTTTATTTTATTTCGCATCGTTTTTTTATTTATTTTTTGTGGTGTGATTTGATTTTGATGACTGTATTGCGAAATTTGAAATTTTATTGTTCATTGTCCATTGTGAACAGTTCCGTCCACGAGGCATATTGTCGTGAGTACATAACTTCTGCTCAAATATGAACGAGACGTTATCAATAAAACGGTCCGCGGATGACATATGGCAAAAATAAATTTTTTGTTGGATGGTAGGACTGTTATAAGCTTACATGGCAAATTTCAGCGTGATATGTCACATAGTTTGTTTTCTGTGATATTGTAAACAAGTCAAGCTCAAATGTGTTTTTCGAATTTAACGATGGAAATTCAAGTTGAACAAAGAATTTGTTTGAAATTTTGTTATTCCAACAAAATTTCGCCTTCAGACGCCTTAAAAATGTTGCAGACAATCTATGGGGACTCTGCTCTATCGCGTGCATGTGTTTTCCAGTGGTACAAATCGTTCAAAGAGGGCCGTACATCAACCGAAAAAACCACGCCAAAGTCGCTCAAAAATTAAGGTTATACTGACTGTTTTTCTCGATTACGAAGGTGTGGTGCACTCGGAGTTCCTTCCGCAAGGCCGATCGGTTAACGCTGAATATAATTTAGACGTTTTAAAGCGCTTGCGCGAAAACATTCGTCTTAAAAGGAAGGAATTGTGGGACAACAAGTCATGGTTCTTGCATCACGATAATGCACCAGCTCACATATCACGTCTTGTTCGCGATTATTTGAACAAAAATAATGTTAATATCGTTCCGCAAGCACCGTATTCGCCTGATATGGCTCCATGTGACTTTTTCCTGTTTCCCAAGCTCAAGTTGCCGCTCCGTGGAAAACATTTTGAGACAATTGAAGTCATAAAAGAGAATTCGAAGAAGGAACTGAAATCCATACCGAAATCGGCCTTCCAAAAATGCTATGATGATTGGAAAAAACGTTGGCATATGTGTATCGCCTCCAATGGTGATTACTTTGAAGGAGATAAAATAAAAATTGAACAATAATTAACCGCTTGTGTTTTATTAAATCAGTCTCGTTCATATTTGAGCAAAAGTATATGTACATGCTCACTCAAGTAGGAGAGAGCCAGATGTCGAACGTTGCCGAACGCGGGGGCCGATTGTGCCTCTTTGTCATTCGTTCCGCGCTCACGCTTGCAGTTCAAGCAAGGTGACGACGTATGAGCAAGATAACGCCGCATGAGCAAGATAACGCCACATGAGCAAGATAACGACGCACTTTTTGGTGCGTGCAGCCTGCTACATCGATATAAGATGTTATCACGTCAAAAATTCATCGGAAGAAGGTGGCTGAAGACATGCTTGAGCAAGTGAATTCGGGCTCAGCGATGAGACGTGGGTATATGAGTTTGACATGCAAACCAGTCAACAGGTGGCTGAATGGCGCTATTCACATGAGCCGAAATCCAAAAAATCACGTCAAAGTCGGTCAAAAGTGAAAGTTAAGCTACTCGTTTTCTTTGATTATCATGGTGTTGTGCACTCGGAATTCGTTCCAAATGGTTCTACGGTAAATAAAGAATATTATTTAGATTTTATGCGACGTTTGAGAGAGAATGTGCGTAGGAAACGGCCCAATTTGTGGAAAGAAAACTCATGGTGCAAATCATAACGCACCGCCTCACAAGGCTCATATTGTGAACGCTTTTGACGTGATAACGTCTTATAATTCGATGTAGCCGGCTGCACGCACCAAAAAGTGCGTCGTTATCTTGCTCATAAGTCGTTATCTTGCTCATGCGTCGTTACCTTGCTTGAACTGCAGGCGAAAGCGCGGTACGAACGACAAAGAGGTACAATCGGCCCGCGCGTTCGGCAACGTTCGACATCTGGCTCTCTCCTACTTGAGTGAGCATATATATGTATGTATATGCGCATATGTAGGTATATAATATAAATTCACATACTTGTATTTGCATATGCCTTCTTCCTGTATGCATGGTAATGAACCATTTCTCTGTTGAGAATAGGACGATGATAGGAAAAGTAGGAAATGAAGAGTGTTTCGAGTGTAAAGTGTCTTGAAAAAGGAAAATCGATGATGGTGCCTCTTAGTGTTGTTGACTTATTAACGTCTGATGCACAATCGAAATTGAACATATCCATCATGAATTTGATAAATGTATCGTCATTTTTCACGTTTGTGTAAATGTAACTTGATCAATTCCTTTGCGATTCCATTTACCTCCTTCTCTATATCTATACGAAATATCTTCCAAACAAATAAAATTAAAGTTTTGTTTTGAAAAATGCAACCATTCCATCAGTACGAGTATTTTCTTATGACCTTGTCACGTTAAACTATATTCAGTAAACGGACTTTACAGACAACCTCTTTTTTTTTGGTAATAAATTTCTCGCGCATAAGAGGTTCTAAGTGAGTTGGCTAGAAGCTGCCGCATTGCAAAGGGGATCTTCACCGGTAAGTTGATTCTTGTATGCCGTTGCAGTAGCCTTATTATTGCAGTAGTCGATTCGGGACCAACGTGCAATTAATTAAAAAAATACAATAAATAAAATGTAAATAAATAAAATAAAATAAAAAAAATAAATAAATTAAATGAATTAAAAAAAATTTATAAAATTAAATAAATTCAATAAAAAACCAACATATTAACCTTCGCAAATACAAATTCAACAGATCGGTTACAACTGAAAGAAATCTCTAATCTTTGCGAACACACAAACGACGTTATCATTGAAAAAGATTTGGTTGCTATTAGTCAATAAAATTTAAAAGAAAAAAAAACAAAATGTAACTTGTTTTATTTTATTTTAAAATTTGAAAGGCGTTACAGTATTTTTGAATGTTTTAAAATTGATATTCGGTGTTTTCGTTATCGCTTTCATCCTCACTGCTTTCATTGTCATTAGAAGTTTTCAATCTTAGGATGGATCTCAGATGTTACAATACAATAGATTTATACTTTTCAATGGCAATGTCTTTCAGAGGAACGTAGCATAAGAAATAAAGAGATAAACCCAAAGAGGTGTAATTTTTTATTATTTTGAAGTCAGTAAAATGTATAACCCTCGACGCGTGAACGTAAGATGGTTGTGCAAGTTTTGTTCGCTGCGATAAAGCTCTTTTACTCAATTAGCACTAGCAAAGTAGCACTTGTGACCAAGAGAGTTTCTCGGTTGGATTTCAAGACTTACATTATTATCGGTCTTAATGAGGGTTCCTAAATAAACGAAGTCTCTTACAACCTCAAATTCATTACTGTCAATAGGGACGTGGGTGCGCCGACTGTTTGTTTGATGGCAGGAGGTACTTCATTTTGTCCTCGTTCACCACCAGACCCATTCGCTTCTTTATCCAGTTTGGAAAAGGCAGAACTAACAGCGCCGTTGTTAAGGCCGATGATGTTAATATCATCGGCATAGGCCATCAATTGTAGGCTCTTATAAAAAATTGTGCATGAGAGATTAAGTTCTGGGGCTCGCACGATCTTTTCCAGCATTTAATAATGTTGCCCTTTTATTGTTATTAGATCTGTTCATGGGGCAAATTATTTGTAACAACAGTTATGATGCAATTAGGGAGCGAGAGAGCAAAATGACACTTCATTTTGAGGAGAAGTTGCAAATTTTTACTGAATAAAGTTTTGCTTGTAAGAATTTGTAAGTGAGAAAAACAACTGATCGCTTAGTAAAAATAAACACGAATTCGAATTTGCGAATCGAGTCAAAGTACTAAATTTAAATAAAAAAGAAAGTGTGTGGTAGTTCACGGAACCCGCACGATTGAAGTGAAACTTCTTTTATCAACAAATCAATAATTTAACTATTATTTCAATATAATGCATGCAGAAGTCATGGAAAGCATGGAATGGAATTTTATTAAACAGAATTATTTATTTATTTTAATATAAAAAGAAATGAATTTATTGTACTCAATTACATTTGGTTCTCGGCATTGTCATTATCATTATTGGATTCGTTTTCCAAAAATGAAACAAGGGCTTTATGGTAACTGAAATACGTAAAAAATGATCTACATTCTAATCTATCAAGGTATCGATGAAATACTGCATCAATGGTAGTTCCGCATCTTGTTGTTGGTACTACAAATTATCACTTATCGTACAACCGGAGGATTCACTGTCACGGTGTTCAACAGTAGCTCTTAATTTTTTACGCTCCAAATACTCACGTTGCCGTTCAGCACCTGTTTTCGGTTTCCGTTTTTGTTGATTTGATGCCATATTTAACAGAAATCAATCAACAAAACAAAATATGTTTGTAAGATTTGCTCAAAACTACACACACACTCTATGACGCGTCTCGCGTTACTAATAATATTGTGTTTGGGATAACTGTCAACTGTTTCCACCGAAATGCGTTCGCAAAGTGTATGGTCTTTGGTATGGTAAACAGATTTATGATACATTATTTTGCGGCGACAGCACAGCGCGATAGCCCAGCGGCTAGCAATGTGGGCTTCCGATCCGAAATCCTTGGTTCGAATCACAAGAAAATTTTTTTTTTTTTTTTTTTATACATTTATTTCATTTTGTTTTATGATATGTTTATGAGCAGATTTTTTTCATGGCAGAAATACACTCGGAGGTTTGCCATTGCCTGCCGAGGGGCGACCGCTATTAGAAAAATGTTTTCATTAATTTTGCTTTCACCGAGATTCGAACCAACGACCTCTCTGTGAATTCCGAATGGTGATCACGCACCAACCCACTCGGCTACGGCGGCCGTCAATCAAATGTCATATTTACAAATTACATTCGATAAGAATGCAATAATAAACGACCGCATTACATTCACGACGACACGCCACGCCAGTCTTTTAACAGATGGCGCTGGCATAGCGTGAGTTTTACGTAGTTTAGCGTAGTTTTACTCCTCACAGCGTTTCATCCACGCCACGCTTTTAACAGATGGCGCTGGCGTAGCGTCACAGTCGATGAAACGCTATGGTTTTACTCCTCACAGCGTTTCATCCTTCGAGACAAAAGAAGTTTCACTTCAAAACTATGATGAAAAAGGGAGTTTAGATAAAATTTGTAAATTTTATTTGATATACATATATGAAATATCATCATCGTCTCATTATCTATTAGCGTCCCAGCAATCTTACTTTCTTGATATTTTTCTCTTTGAGAACGAATTCTCGGAAAATAAGTTATTGGCATGTTATTGGATAGTTTTTACATGAGCAAATCTATTAATTGCAATATTTTTTTCTAGTTAGTAGACAAGCTTGCTTATGAAGGCTCTGTAAGAATGCCACTAGGCCCTGAACCCTTTCTATGTGTCAATTCTGCATCGATTCAACTATGGATTGACGACTTCATGAGGTCTACCCATAGAGGACGTTGGTCTGTACTCGTGTAGAGTAGCCAAGTGCTTTGTGAAAGAACCAAACAGGAAAATAGCGACCTTTCCCCTAAAACTCAGCAGGAATGACTTGAGAGTACTGGTGGGTGTAATCTCGGGGCACAACGCCTGCGGTCAGCATATGGCTACCATGAGAATCATTGGCGATCCAATATGCCTATCCTGTCTTGAGAATGAAGACACTGCAGAGCATTTTCTCTGTATCTGTCCGGCGTTTCCTAAAATCAGACTTGGGCTGTTGGGTGGCGATGTACTGGGTGCGTATAAAGTTCATACTCTTCCTCATCCGGATCTCTTAAGATTCATCAATGAATCCAAAATTATTGCGGAATACTAACCTCAAACCAATCTGTCCGTCTTACCATTCATATTGTATCTGTACTATCTCTCTATTCTTTCTACTGAAATCTATCCGGATGTTGGATCTGTCCAACCCCTCCCAAATCTAGTCTAATCTACCTTCCTTGCTCTGTGTTTTTTGACACACTCAGCTGCCGGTTAGGCACTTGCAAATTTTCCAGTATAGATCTATACCAAATAATCTTATAATACTGCGATCGAATTAACGCTCAATTTCTACACCAAAAATTCCCCCTTCTAACTTTTAAATTCTATATGTATATTTTCGAAAAACCGTGTTCTAAAATTCTACATGACCAAACAAAAAATAAAAATTATACATGATAAAATTTATATATTTACATACAAAGAGTTTTGTTCATCAGAGATTTTATATTTTTTTCTATAAAAATGCATAAAGAAAGAGAAGACACAAAAATACAAGAAGTGAATATATTACATAATTCAGAAAAGAGAAACCAAGTGGATAATATCCAAATAAAATTATCAATCAAAATTTGAAAAAGATTTTTGATGCTAGCTTAAAATTATTTTTGGGAAATAGGTTAAAGAAAAACTTAAGTGATTCAGCCAAATATCGTCCAATTTAGACTTTGAACCAAAAACATGGAAAAGGTATTTTCTCCTCCATTTCATTATCCTTTAAGAAATGATAAATGCCGTTCACACTATTGCGTTGAGATTGTGCTACATATTGCTTTTGCATTGGCAGATTGTAGGCCCTCCCTTATAATATTTAATTACATTTAGTCTTGATACATATACCAATAAATATACATATAACCTAAAAACAAAAAACAAACAAAAACAAAAACACTTTTATATGCATAAATATAATAAGATTCACAATTTTTTATTTCGAAATTATTGCATTAAAAAATAACTTTCAATGCCAAAAAACACTAATTTTTTATTAAACTATCTAAACCGACTACGTCCGCTGCCGCAGCTTTCCCGCTTGCATCCGCCGCGCCAGCAGAGGTCTTACCAAAACTCTTTCCAAATGCACTCAACGCTGACATATCGGAGAATGGTGTTGGCCCACAGTTGATATCCATGGAATCAAATTTGCTCTCCGGATTGTCGATCTTAGCAAACACATTTGTGGTATCACGCAAACGATACTTTCGCAAGTTGAGAAATTGTTCCTTTTGAGTTTCTACTTTTTGATGCAGTTCATGCAAACATCCAGCGAGTGAAACGAAACTCTCGTGGATTTGACGAAAACCACGCTTTAAATCATCGGGCGATACTGTTTGTGGGTTGACTACCGCACGCATATGATGCTCAGTGAGTGATATTTGCTGTCGGAAGTTAATCAAATCTTGCTCATTCTTAGTGACCATACTCTGGAAAAATTGAAAAGCTGCCATATTCTCAAGCTGATGGCCAGCCGATGTATTTTTTTGTGTGCGTTGAGCTATCTCCACCGCCTGTATAGTTTTCGCAGTCTCCTTCCGCAGTAACTTTATTTGTCTGTAATTTGTATCTACTGAATTAGAAATTTCCTGCAATGCCCATTGAATGTGGTTTATTCCGTGGGATACATTGAGAAGATTTGATGTTAATGTGCCCGCAATATCGGAAGAAAGTGTTTTTTGCGCCCTCACATGAGATTTAAGTGCGTCTACTGTTTTGGCGATCTCATCGGGTACAAGTGTTTCTTTAACCTAAAATAATAAAATGTATGTATGAGCAACTATTGATTCCAGCTTTGTTCCATTTTTACCTTTACACTATATTGCTTTAGATCCGCTGCATTTGGCTGTGTGGCACTCACATCAACTCCCCCCAAGCCAACAAATGGTGTAGCGGGCGCTGTGGTTGAGGTTGCTGTACGTTTCCACATTCCACCTGGCTCTACTGAAATGGTAGTAGTGTCGAAATAGCGGAAAATTAAATGAAATTAAATATCAACACACCTTCGTTCCGTTAATTCCGTTGATATAATTTTTAAACATTTTTATGCAAGTCTTTGAATTTAATCCCTTCTATAATATGGAGGTGATTTTTTGAAAAATATTTTTAGAAACTAATTTCATTTACATATACAAAACTTGATTTCTGGAGGTATTTTCAAATCCGTCCAGCTTACGCAAATCTCAATAAAATATAATCATTATATATAAGTAAAGAATATCCATATGTAAATACGCCACACTAAAAAAAATATTTAATTCTCTTTTTACAGTGTACCGTTCGCCCGATTTCAATGACATGAAATAACTTCCTATAGTGCAGAAATGTTAACCCCTAAAATCAAATTGGATCTAATTGAGCTAAGGAGCTGAAACTTGGTACGAAAGCAAAAACTGTGAAGGCAGCAATTTTTTTACAATTTCCCTCAATTGATAGTCGTACGCAATGTCTTCAGATTTTTAATTTTTCTACTGAATGGCACAGGGCCTGAGAATTATAAAATAAAATATATAGCAATCCCGTTGCTCTCACCACTCTCAACTGAAGTGAGAACTCACATAATCGTAAAAACAAAATGCATGTATGTATATTTATCTCTTGTATGACTGCCAACACCTCGTACGCATTCTCCTTGAACGTAACAGGTGGCGCTAAAGTAATCCTCCTATCAGAGAATGCTATAAATTTTGCGATTGGCCCCTAACGTCAGTTCTGTTTTGACATTTGTGTAGTAAACACATGCGAAATACACGTTAATAAACAATGTTACGCTACACTACTCTAGAACGCGGAATATTGCTGACTATTTATTTGACCAATAATCGGTCGGTGACTTTGGCACAACGTGAATTTCGTCGCAGATTTCCTCGCCATCCAACCCCTACTGGTGAAACACTGCGACGTTTAGCCGCTCGCCTCGAAGAGACTGGCACAACACGAGATGCTGCCAGGCGTGGCAGACCCCGGAGTAGCCGTTCTGCAGAGAATATTGCTGCTGTAGCCGAGGATGTCATGGAAGCGCCGCCGACATCGACCAGACAACGTGCCACGCAAATGGGTATCAGTCGACGGTCTTTACAGCGAATTTTGGTACAAGATTTGAAGATGTTTCCGTACAAAGTCCAGACGGTGCATCAGCTGTTAGGTGCTGACCGCCAATCGCGTCTAACATACGCTCAAGCCGTCCTTAATCACCACCAAGAGGAAGATGATTTTTCATCAAAAATAATCATGAGTGATGAGGCCCATTTCCATCTCAGCGGGTACGTAAATAAGCAAAATTTACGCTTCTGGGGCACTGAAAATCTCTGTGTAACCCACGAAGAGCCATTACACCCGCTCAAAGTCACTGTGTGGTGTGCTGTTTTCGCTGCAGGAGCCATCGGACCATTTTTCTTCGAAGACGTCGCGGGCCAAACGGTTACTGTGAATGGTGAGCGTTACAGAGCAATGATCAACGAGTTCTTTTTGCCGCAACTTGATGAATTGGGATTGGAAAATGCCACAACCGATATGCTGAAGGATGCATTTCCCGGGCGCCTAATCCCCGTTTTGGCGATTTGCACTGGCCAGCAAGATCGCCTGATTTGACCGCTCCAGACTTCTTTTTGTGGGGCTTTTGGAAGTCGCGGGTTTATGTCAACAAGCCTCAGACTCTTGCAGCTCTTAAAGACAATATCCGTCAAGAATGTGAGGACCTATCGCCGGAAGTTTTGGCCAAAGTGATGGAAAATGCCATAAAAAGGGCTCAAATGGCAATCAACTGTGGCGGCGGCCATTTACCTGACATCATATTCTCGACTTGATGTAAAAAAAATTAAAAGACCAAATAAAAATAATCCACACGAAGAATCAAAGTTTTTCTTTTTTTTTTTTAAATTACAGGCAAAAAACATCGCAAGGTTACTTTTGCCCCACCTTGTATTTATATGAAAACTGTCAGCCTGTATTCAATTCAATTTGAATTTGTGAATTTAATGCATATGCACCACAAATAATATATAATCTTCTCGGGGAAAAGGAGGATAAATAATTGAAAAAATAGTAGATTAACGAAAACAAGTAGCTGAAATCCAGGAATGATAGATTACAATACTGTGACGTCAGTTCAGAAGAAACACGAAAAGTAGTTGGAAAATTAGCGAAAGTAAGTGGAAAGCCAAGAATAGTAGAATAAATAGTACACATATACAATGCGCGTGGATACATTTGCACTCAAAGGCTTGTTTATTTCTTGTATTGAGGTCGCTCAGTTGTCAAATTCGCCAAAAATTAAGCAACGGTTTTTTGAAAATACCACCTTTACTGGTTACGTCGGGCATTCACACTAAATCAAGACTTTGATCAACGTAAAAATGTGAGTAAATTTAAAATTATATATTTATGAGGGATTTATAAATATTAGCTTTATTGACAGCAAAAAACAAGAAATTTAATATAAATCACCCTGTTTTAAGTGGAACTCATAAGAAATCTATGCAGCCGGCGATCCTTCTTATATTTCAAATTATGTATAGTAATGTCACTGAGTCTATTAATTAATTAATTACTGCTTTATTGTATGTATCATCCATCAGATGTATGCGTTTGTTCAATGCAAACAAAAAACTTACGAAAATCCATTGTGAATACCTCCGTCCACGAGGCATATTCACCTTTATTTGACAGTTCAAGCCGACAGCAGCGACGCCGGCAGAGGCAGGTAAGCAATTTGTAAAATATACGAAAGCAAGAAAAGTCAAATAATTTTTCCCAAAAACATACAAATGTTTTGCTAATAAATACTGAAATAGTATATAAATTAATCAGCGAAGATGGGTATATTGGAGAAGATCTCAGAAATTGAGAAGGAAATTGCTCGCACCCAAAAGAACAAAGGTGAGTTGTTTCGTGGTCGTCCTCATTGTGTCCGCACTGTAAAAGACGTGCTCCGCCGGCAATTGGGGTTTTATGCCCTTGTTGCAATCAAATGTAGGTTAACTTTAGAGGATGTGTGCAATAAATAAAATATATTTATTAGCCATACTCAAAAAAGTTTTTTTGTGACACTCGTACTTATTAAGTTCACAAACGGCACGTAAATGAAAACCTTTCAAATTTATGCTATCTGCTAAAACAGTTAATAATTAATAACTTTTAAATACTAGCAACTGAATACCATTTGGGTCTGCTAAAGGCAAAACTTGCCAAATATCGGTCACAGCTGCTGGAACCAGCTAAGAAGGGGGAAAAAGGTGATGGCTTCGATGTGCTAAAAAGTGGTGACGCGCGTGTTGCATTGATTGGCTTCCCTTCCGTTGGTAAATCAACTTTGCTCTCTACATTAACCAAAACCGAATCAGAGGCAGCAAATTATGAATTCACTACCCTCACCTGTATACCGGGAGTCATTGAATATAAGGGTGCCAACATACAGTTGCTCGATTTACCTGGAATTATCGAGGGTGCTGCGCAGGTAAATATTAATTAAAAATTAAACAATTGGACAGTTTAATAAATTATTGCAATTTTTTCATAACATTAGGGTAAAGGTCGCGGTCGGCAGGTTATCGCCGTAGCGCGCACTGCTGATTTAGTTATTATGATGTTGGATGCCACCAAACCGAATGTTCATCGTAATTTGCTGGAGCGCGAATTGGAATCGGTGGGCATACGACTCAATAAACGTAAGCCAAACATTTACTTCAAACAGAAAAAGGGCGGCGGTCTTAGCTTTAACTCTACTTGCTCACTGTCACGCTGCAATGAGAAAATGGTGCAAACCATTTTACACTCATTCAAGATATTCAATGCGGAGGTACTTTTTCGTGAAGACTGCACTGAAGATGAATTTATCGATGTGGTAACGGCGAACCGTGTGTATTTGCCCTGTTTGTACGTGTATAACAAAATTGATCAGATTTCGATTGAAGAGGTTGATCGCTTGGCGCGTGAACCAAACTCGATTGTGGTCAGTTGTAATATGAAACTCAATTTGGACTATCTGTTAGAGGCCTTGTGGGAGGCGTTGCAGTTGATACGCGTTTACACGAAAAAACCTGGTGCTCCTCCAGATTTCGATGATGGTTTAATTTTGCGAAAGGTGGGTGGATTTATTTATTTTTCGATATGGATGCATTCAAAAACGCAATCTCCGTGTGAATACTATGCTTATATGAACAGTTAAATATTTCTCAGGTATTTTTTAAAAAGCTGCGACTGTGAAATTCACGTTGCATACTAAATATATTTTGTCTTGCAATCCTAATTTTATTCCGATCGGAAAATTTTCATGTGACAAAAATAAAAAAAACGCATTTATTGTATGACAAGTATTCAAACTGAGCTCGCGTTAAGGCGGAATATCCCATTTTAATAGTCGGTATCTTTGCATTTTATTTCAGGGTGTTTCTGTGGAGCATGTATGCCACGCCATACATCGTACTTTAGCTGCCCAATTTAAGTATGCGCTGGTCTGGGGAACTTCAACGAAATATTCCCCACAACGTGTCGGCATATCGCACATTATGGCCGACGAAGATGTTATACAAGTTGTTAAGAAATGATAAATGCCGATTACACTATTGCGTTGAGATTGTGTTACATATTGCTTTTGCATTGGCAAATTGTAGGCCTTCCCTTATAAAATTTAATTACATTTATTCTTAATACAAATACATATACATATAATCTAAAAAAAAATATTGTTCATAAAATTTGAGAGTAAAAAGAAAAAACAACTTTTATATGCATTTGAAAAAGCGTATAGTGGGGTAATAAATGTCGAAAGTTGATTATATATAACCAAATGGTTGCTGAATAAAAGGCTTGAATATAGAAGATTTCATAAACTGTTTTTTAAGCTAGTCTCTTCAGGATAGGTAGGTGCGCACGGCTCTCACGAAAAAATTGCACATCATATTCTTATGACTTCCGTTAGGTGTTCTTTGCCATGATTCAATTACAGTAGGTTCTGTTTTTATGCGGTAGATACGTTCCGCAAGAAACAGCATAAAGAAAAAACAGCATAAAAAAAGCTACTAGTTCTATAGTAAAACTATAGATACGTTTCAAATGCTAAAACCGCATAAATCTGAAATAATCGCATAAAAAAGGGCACTAGTCCCATATTATTACTATAGATACGTTCCATAGACCGCATGAATCTGAAATAATTAAATAAAATCGCATAAACAAAATATTGTATCTTTGAAAATTATATCTTTATATATCTTCCATACTTGTAGGGTTAGCATTTCTGATGCAATCTGTGATGAGTTTTTGCTTAGCTGGTTTAGAATCTTGTTTATATGTACAATTCCCCATAGCTCGACATGCATTTTGTAATTTAAAAAAAAACCGCACTATTTCAAAACCGCATAAAAAAAAGCCGCATAAAAACAGAACCTACTGTATTCACTTATGACATTAGATTTTTGACTCTCTTACGAAAGGTTGCATTTACTTACGAAGTGTGGATAAAGTGGGAAAAAGTTATAGCCCTTTAGAAAAATGGTAGCAAAAGTGGTTTCTTTTTTAATGGGAAACACTGGGAACGGTTTAAAAAGAAAATTAAATTAATATTTGATTTGGTTAATATTTTGTGGGCAACGTAAATCTATTTCATGTACAAACGTATTTAAGTATATAAATGTATTACAAAAATAGAAGTTATTAGCACAAATTTCCAAGCATGATTTTAGATCAAAAAGTGATTTAACTTAATCCAATAATAACATTTTGTAAATTACTTTTTAATTTTAAAATAGTTCGTAAAGTTGCGAATGCAGTTCTTATCTTACCCAAGCAAAAAGAACTTCAAATGAATGCTTTCATTTCTCTCGAGAAATTCGCTTGCTGAGCAAACCTTTTGTTATTGAATCATGGCACCTTGCCATGTCTTCACTATTCGTGACAATTATTTCCAGTTAAAAAATATGTTAAACTTCACAATTCTTTTATTTCAAAATTACTACAGTAATTGGTAAAAATATATTAGGTACCAAAACTGCAAAAAAACGTAAAAAAATATTTAACTAAAAAATATTTTCCAAACTGACTTCCAATGTCAAGATACGCTAAGTTTTTATTTAACCAACTACATTTTTTTCTATTCATTTAGCGCTCGCAGCCGCAGCTCTTTCACTTGCACTCGTCGCGCCAGCCGAGGCATTGCCAAAACTCTTTCCAAATGCACTCATCGCTGATATATTTGAGAATGGTGTTGGTCCACAGGTGACACCCGTGGTGTCAACTTTGCTCTCCGGATTTTCGATCTGAGCAAACACATTTGTGGTATCACGCAAACGATACTTTCGCAAGTTGAGAAATTGTTCTTTTTGAGTTTCTACTTTCTGATGCAGTTCATGCAAACGTCCAGCGAGTGAAATGAAACTCTCGTTGATTTGGCGAAAACCACGCTTTAAATCATCGGGCGATACTGTCTGTGGGTTGGCTAGCGCACGCATATGATGCTCAGTGAGTGATATTTGCTGTCGGAAGTTAATCAAATCCTGTTCATACTTGTTGACTAAACTCTGGAAAAACTGGAAAGGTGCATTATTCTCGAATTGAAGGCCACCAGATATCACTTGTGTGCGTTGGGCCATCTCCACCGCCTGTATAGTTTTCGCAGTTTCCTTCCGCAGTAACTTTATTTGTTTGTAATTAGTATCTACTGAGTTGGAAATTTCCTGCAATGCCCATTGAATATTGTTTATTTCGTGGGATACATTGGAAAGCTTTGATGTTGACGTACGCCCAATATCTGAAGAAAGTGTTTTTTGTGCCTTCACGTGAGATTTGAGTGCGTCTACTGTTTTGGCGATCTCGTCGGGCACAAGTGTTTCTTTAATCTAAAATAATAAAATGTGTAAGCCACCATTGATTCTGGGTTATTTTCATGTTTACCTTAACACTATCTTGCTTTAAATCTCCTGCTTTTGGCTGTGTGGCACTCACATCAACTCCGCCCAAACCAATAAATGGTGTAGCCGACGCTGTCGTTGAGGTTGCTGTAGGTTTCCACATTCCACCTGACGCTACTGATGTAGTTGTAGTGCCGAAATTCAAACTGGCTGAGGTACTGGTTCCTAATGGTTTTGCAAATGACGTTCCGCCCTTCATTACACCTAAGCCGAATGCCGGTGCCGTGGATGCTGCAGCCTTTGTTGCGCCAAGTCCACCAAAACTAAACGCTGGTGCTGCACTCGTAGCAGCTGTTGCGGTCGTAGCACCTCCTCCTAGACCACCAAAATTAAAAGAGGGCGCTGCGCTGCTCACTGCTGTTGCACCGAACGCTGGCGCAGCTGGAGCCGCAGCGCCAAAGGTTGGTGCGACAGATGCCGTGGGTGCTGCACCGAATGCTGGCGCTGCTGTCATAGCAGTTGCACCAAATGGTGTAACGGCTGCTGTTGGTTGCGCGGTTGCTCCGAACGCCGGTGCCTGTGAAGTAACGGCCGTACCAAAAGCTGTAGTAGCGCCGAAGGCCGGGGCAGCGATGGCGGTGTTTGCGCCAAAGGCTGGAGCGGCTGTTGGGGCAGCACTAAAACCCGGCGTAGCAGTTGCGGCTGGTGCACCGAAATTGAAACCCGCTGACTGTTGTTGTACTGTGTTTCCGAGCGAAAATCCCGACATAGTTGCGGTCTAATCCTTTTCTTTAGTATGCAACTTGAATGTTTATTTAAAATTTACAATTTTCTAACACTAAATTTAATAATTTACTAATTTTGTGAAATCAGTGAATCAATTTTCCGCGCGTGTATTTGAGTGAATTCGTCAAGGCTGACAATAGTTGCCAACTTTTTGCATAACGCACCAAATTTGATGCGTTTTCAAAAGTCAAACGTCAAAAAATAAAAAATGAATGAGCGCTTACGAACTTTGAAGTGTTTTGTTGCTTATCTCCAATTTATAAATTGAACGCAAGGAATGCTTCTAAAAGATAAATGTTTAACTGTATATATGCCTCCTTATATACACACGAAAAAAAACCGATTGAAAAGAGAAAATTGTTGGTATGACAAATATAGTAAGCCAAATGATGTTAAGTGTCATATTGATGGTAAACACGTTTATCAAAATTTAAAACATTAACTGAAGTCAATTTAATTGTATATAGTCAAATATTTTTTTACAGAATCGTAATAAAGGAATACATATTTTTTATTGAATTATTAAATGTATGTATTTTACGGTTGTTTAATATAAACTGGAATAAAAAAGTCCTCTGATTTAAGAAAATTGGTGCTTTTGGGGGTAGAACGCTTTGTTTGAAGTTTTGGTGTTTTTTGAAACTCAAATGTTGGTAGCACTGAAGGATACAAATTGTCAACAGATGGACATAAAATATTGTGAATGAGTGCATAACACATTAGGGCAGCATGAAGGTGGTACCGAAGTAATGGTTTTTACTATATTATGACATTGAACAAAAATACTCGTGGGAGTTTGACAGGCAGTCAAGTGTGTGATGACTTGAGTGGTTGGTCGTTTTGCTTGGGTGTATTGGCGGGGTTGCTATACCAAATTAGAATTTTTATAGCAATATTAAAAACATTGGCGAAAATTCGTGATGTATAAATCCGTTGTAATTCATAAAAACCGTGAGCATCGCTTTGTTTTTTGACTGAAAACGACGTGGTTTTTTTGGTCTTGGTTCATTCGGAGCTCTCCAGGTAGGATTCAGCCTTGGAAATCATGTTTACAATTCCTGAATGGATCCTTAAGCAATGTTCAAGTTGTCTGCCCGCTATTTCATGGTTCATTTGCGATTATTGAGCAACTGTGGGCCGAAACAGTTTCCTTACATTTCTAAGCTTTTCGCACCATTGAATCCATTTTTAACGCAAAATTTAATATACGCTCGTCGGCACTTTCTGGCAACACTTTGCACAACTCAAACTTTATGAAAAATTATAATAAACGTCTTTTCTCGCAGGGTTGCATGAGGAAATAAACAATAAATTTTTCCTCAAAATTAACAAAAATGGGAACGGTATTGGCCATTATGTAAACGAGGGCGAAACCAAATATCTGTTGAAATCGACTTTTGAAACAGTGCATCATTTTAAGCACCTAGAAGTTATGTTCGCGTGCAGCGGTGATTCAACTTGCGCAGTCAGGGATCTCATCAACGCACAGTGGTCCGACCAGAAGGCGTTGGCGGACAAAATTCAAAAAGTCATTTAATTAAGCTGAAAATATATATTTAAGGGGTTTTAAGGATCAGTGATGACGAATCTGACCTTAGTTTTAGCAAATTTTAAATTCATTGAATACTATAAATACATTTTTACTTCCGTAATTAGCTGGTGAGTTCATTTTTACATTTTTCACGACCCCAGAGAGTACCACGTGGAGGTTTACGGTAAGGTTATTCTCTCCTCATTTTTTTTTTGTTTTTAGATTTTTTTTTATTTTTAATTTTTTTTTCTTTAATTTTTAAATTTTTTTTTATTTTTAATTTTTAATTTTTTTTTTATTTTTAATTTTTTTTTGTTTTAGTTTTTAAATTTTTTTTGGATATTTAGTTGTTTTTTTGTTTTTCATTTTTCATTTTTTTTTATGATTCAGAATCCTCGGTTTCTGATGAGCTGTTTTCTGAGGCTGGATCATTTTTCAAATTTAAAAGCGCAAGAACCGTTTTTGAAAATGGTTTTGGCTTGTTTTTCGGAACCTTAGTTTTTGATATTATAACTACATCTGATGAACAAAGCAAAGCATTTAATAAATCTGTCATTGTGTCAGTTCTCGACATTTTTCGTGTATTGTTTTGTCTACAATTTTTCAAATCCTTATTGCGTGCTTCCTGAGCCTCTTCGGAGAGTTGGACAATAGGCAGCAAAGCATGTTTAATAATTAAACTCCCATGAATTAATATTTTGTGCACGGAAGCCGGCATGTAATACCATAGTTGGACAAATAGTTTAGCAGAATCAAGGGCATATTTTTGAAATGCTTCAATATTAATACCAAGACCAGACGATAATGTTTGTAAAATGGTGGCAAACCGCTTGATTAAATGAATATCAATTCCAGTAATTACTGATGATACTTCAGGATCATTAAAAAACCTGCGAGCGTGTTCCCATCATTTGTCGTTCCACTACCACCCAATAATCCCCGTCGACTTTTGAATGTTGCTTGGACAGATGTCTTTTTATTTTTTAAACTATTTTTTTCTTCTAGACTTCTAGCCTGCCATTTTTTGAACTCTAATCGATATGATATGTGTAGTAAACATTCGAAAAATCTTATCCATGCATGTAAAGTGGGCAAGCCAAACTGAAATGTAGATGGATCGGTTTCCTTTAGAATTGATTCTTCGATTTTGTTCATCATTATTGGCGTTGACCCACATACCTACATAGCATTTTTGAGTGAATGATGTGTGGGTTAGAGCATTGCATACTTTGCCATCTACCATGGTGAGTAGCATTTTATGCGAAATTGATATATTTAATTCATTAAGTTTAATTTTACTTGGTGTTAAATTATCTATTTGACTTTGTACCCAATCCCTTTCTTTCAAAGAAACTATCGAACTCTCTTTTATGAACTGTCTTTCACACTATCATCATGGTATTGAAGCTTCTCAAGAAGCTTGAAGCTTTACAAGATTACTAATTCTAACTTCTTTGACTCAAAACTTTTTTTTTTGATGAACGCAAAAAAATAAATAACTCCTTTTTTTTCAAAACTATACGTCGTTTTGATTTTATTATTACAAGCAATTCTCAGATGTTCGTTAATATTCTAATCGGCTTATGCCCGTTCCTCCAGTGACAGATAAAAATGTTATATTATTGTAATACAATATATATAATTTTATTGTATATAGTGTTATATATACATATATCATATTAACATTGTAATAATATTAAAAAAAAAATTTTGTTTTTTTAATAAATTTTTTTTTTTAGTTGTCACTTAATGCTGATGGGGTCTGTGATGTCTTTTTCTGTCTTTTACACAAAATTGCATAAGCCATATGTAACGTTTTGCCTGTGGGTAAATGCACAAAATCTACATTATTTTTAATTTGCGCAACTTTGCGCAACAGGTTTCAGTTTGAGATCATAGCTGAAATATGTGACTACATCACTCATGTTGATTTCAAGTGGACCGGTGTGGACCACTCGAAAAAATGATCTTTAAAAAAAAAAAAAATTTCGAAAAATTTTGAAATTTAAAAAAAAAAATCGGATTTTGTACCACAACTTAAGAGAATTATTACTGTTTCCGTTAATATATTCAATTATCTTTTTTTTCAATATTTGGTTAACAATCAAATGGTAATATTTATTTGCAGACATGAAAATGAAACTCTTGTATGAAGTACGATTTAAGGAAATCTGCCTTGAATATTTAAGAAAACATCTGCATTATCAAATTTTTATTTTAAAAATGTTGAAAAATTGAATTTTGTCCGGCCGCCGGACCAATGTGCAACGCCGCCAACAAAGCGTATTACGCCAACTATAACTTGTTCAAGTCCCGACTTTTGTCTAAAGCTTCAAAGTTAACCTTATTTGACAAATCCTAACTTATGGTTGTGAGGCATGGAAAGAAAAATTTAAGAAAGATCTTTGGCCCAATAAGAATGGATGATGGTACCTACAGAATTCGATTGAACTCTACACTATACGATCTAACTCAGAACGAGACAGCTGTAAGTTTTGTTAAAGTGCAGCGCATAAGATGGCTAGGTCATATGATTCGTATGCCAGCTGACTGTACCGTGAAGAAAGCCTTGACAGGAAAGCTAATGGGCATGAAGGCCAAGGGCAAACTGAGGAACCGTCGGATAGACACAGAGGAACAGGATCTTATCAAGTTGGGAATATGTAACTACGAGGCAACAGCTCCAGATAGACCGCTTTGGAGGAGCATCTTGAAGGAAGCTTTGAGGCATCTCGCGTTGTAATGTGATGAAAGAACAAGAGGAGTTACAACGATCGGTTGTTTCAATAATTATCAGAAAATATTTGCTTTAAAAATTTGTTTCCATGATATCAAAACAAAAACATCAAAAACAATTGCGTTTCGTTTGTTTAAGAAAAGTGCTCAGCTATACATGGGTTTTGTACATGATTCAATTATTAAAGGTTTGCTCACTTGTGACATTGGAATTCTGACACTCCCTTACAAAAGGTCGCATTTAAGAAGGGTGAAGGAAGTGGAAAAATTAAATACCTTTTTGGTAAAAATGGTAGCAAAAAATGTTTTGTTTTTACTTAAATTATAAATGCTTCAAACGGAAATTGCCAGGAATAATATAAAAAATAAATTATTAAGTTAAGCCCAGATTGATATTTTGTGGATTAATTTTTAAATTGAAAACTGATCACGAAGTTGGGAAGTTTTTCCAATATGACGTTATTATTATTACCTAAGCATTATGGTCCTAATGACCCCCAAGTCCCGATTATTCTTACATTCCTAACTACTTGACAAACTACCCCGCATTTGAAACACAAAATGATAGAAAATGTTGTTTGTAATAGCGAAGGCCTCGCGACAGGCATGAAAAAACTCCTCATAAAAACATCTACCGTTAAGAGCCTGTGATTTGTTACATATTGCTAAATGAGTTCTTGTTGGTAACTTATGTATCCTTAAAGTAACCTAGTAAGTACTTCTTCGAATTGTCGAAACGTCCATCTTTCACGTTCATTGCCCCAAAAAGGTGCTTTATGATATCCTGTTTTAAGCTCTATATCAGGATGGTTTCTATATCGTTTTGGTTATGGCCATACCGAGCAAGTGCTTATACATCCTTTTGAAAACGAAATGTTTTTCCTACAAATTTTACTTTTCTTCCACTTTTGCTAAAAATTTCTAGAGTTAGCAACCCAGTGTCTTGCTAAGGGAGCCGATTTTTCAAGAGGGAATGAGAAAGCTGCTTACTGAGCAAACCTTTTATTATTGAATCATGGGTTTTGTATATTCTATTCCCGCTGTTTCCTTGTTGGAGAAGCTGCTTCTGCTTATTTTGCTGCAGAAGTTTTTCAAAAGCATACTTGCGCTTTTTAGATAAATGGCTTTCATAATTCCCCAAACAATGCTATGAAAATTTAGCAATAAAAAATTTGCGTACAAATTGCACCACTTCACCTTCCTTTCTGCGACTCATTGTACTCGTAAAATATTTGCTATGATTACTAGAAAAAACAAATTTATTTGATAACTTTTTTTTTGACAATCAAACAATTTTTTTGTTTTGTTAACGAATTTTTCTGATAATTACTAAAACTGAAAAAATGTATTTTATATTTTTTTGATAATCAGCAAAACGATATTTTTATTTTGTTTGATACATTTTTGTGGATAATCAAAACAAAAAAAATGTTTGTTAACACCTTTTTCTGATAATTAACAAAAGGAATTTTTTTTAAATATTTTGTTTAATAATCAGCAAATGAATCTTTTTAGTTAAGCACATAAAGTTTACATTATTGATATAAGAAACAAAAATTATTATTTTTTCTTTTATTGAGAAAATTAATTTTAATGTGCAGCCCTGCTTTCTCGTTGCTTCCTCGTTTAGGGGCGAAAAATATTCATTGCCGAGCATGATTCAATTATTAATAGCCTCTGGTACGGCTCAAGCATGCATGTCCAGCAGGCTTATATGTGTGCGTGTCGGGTGACACTCGTACTTGCTTCGTGTCACACATACTTGTTGTCGGCTGTTGCATGATGAAAATCAAAAATTTTAGATATTAGCGTCAAGCACCCGACACGCACACACATAAGCAGCAGAACAAGCATGCTTGAGCCTCCCAGAAGCTATAAAGGTTTGCTCACTAGTGACATTCGATTTTTGACACTCCCTTACAAAAGGTTGTATTTAAGAAGGTGAATAAGTGGAAAATATTAAATCCTTTTTGGTAAAAATGGTATTTCTTTCTAAAAAGTATTTTCTTACTTAAATGGAAAGAAACCGCGAACGGTTTAAAAAATAAATTTTAATTAATATTTGAAAGTAAAGAATAGTACAAATAGAAGTTATTAGCGGATATTGCCAAGTCTAATGTTAAAACAAGAAATTATTTCACTTAATCCAAGATTTTATTTTGTTAATTAATTTTTAAATTTAAAACCGATCGCGAAGTTGCGAAGTTTTGCCAATATGAAACTTTTTTGTTAAAAATAAATAAATAATTGGCACGTACAATTCTGTTAGGTATTTAGCCGAGATCCTCCACCCATTTGTAGCGCGCGTTTTGATGTTATTCCATAAATGGAAGGACCTACAATTTTATGTGGAGCTTTTTTATGCTGGTGCTGTGCTTTGCTAAGCCTCCTCTGGACTCTTCATCCATCCATGGGAAGGTGGGCTCATTGGAAGCAAGATCCGTCAATCCCAACTTTTTTATAATGAGGTCTGAAATGTTATCGATCGCGTCGGGACTATCCAATTATTCTCCCTGCAACTCTTTGGGAAACGCTAGCTGTTTGCAAAACATGAAATCCGTCTAAATCACCACATATAAGAAATAAAGTTTTGTAAAATCTCCAGTCATCGATTTCGGATTGCGTCAATAACTCATGTCCTGACTTAAGCATACCACCGATGAAAACTCTTTAGCGAGTTGTTGCTCGTAAGCAGACCATATTAAAAACGAAATGTTTTTTCTACAATTTTTACTTTTCCTCCACTTTTACTGTTGCTTACAGAGCAAACCTTTTATCATTGAATCATGATTGCCGAGAATAAACAACCCAAGGCGAATTTATTACAGGTGATGGCATCCGCATTTAAACAACCTATTAATTTTACAAATATGACGAGCAAACCCAAAAAGGTGTTAATAATCATATTTATTCGCATTTTGTTATCACATCAGGCAAAAGAGTTAAATTGTCTATATTCATGCCCATATTTTATAGGCATGCATATGAAGTTACATAAATACATACATAAATTTATATATATGTGAACAACATAATCATCAGAAGCATGATGTGTTTCTGTTCTTCCGGACAATTGTGCACTCGTACGATGTCATAAAGCGGAAAAGGAACTGCGCTTTTACTTTCAATAGGCTGCCTTTGAAATTACAATTGGAAGTAAGAGAAGAGAAGACGCGATAAACAAATCCTTTCATCATATTTGAAAAGCATTTAACTCCAGCGTCTTACACTTCGTGCTGGCAGACAAAAGAGTCCACACAACCAGTCAACCATTTAACCGTGCAAAATTGCTGCCGAAAATATTTATTTCCATGTTGAGAAGGTGCTCCAGCAGCATCACCATCAGCGCTATGACAAAGCCGCGATATGCCGTGCCATTATGCGCAAGCATTTGAGCGCGAATAACGCCCCTTTAAGATATAACAAAGATCATTATTATGTAATGCTATTTGTGAATTTCGCGCTTTGATAAACGCCCAAAACGCTGCTACAAATTTTCGTGGAGGAAAGTGCACTGCTGTTTCGGTTGGCTTTCGGTTAGCGTTTAAGAAAATCGAATGATTATTTTTCTTCCTGAATGGAAAGACACATCATTAGAGTGGATTTTATCGTGAAATGTTGGGCTGTGAGGAGGATTTATCGTCGTTTGTGGGAAATTAGGATGTAAAAGAAAGCGAAACTTAAACAATCCGTCATTTTAAAAAGACACGCTACAGTGAGCAGTGGCTTGGCAAACATTTTGGCATTTCTAAACTTTCTATTCTTAAGGTGTTCAGAAACAACGGAAGAGTTAACACCAAATTTACTAGTTGCTTAAATATTCCTATTTCTATCAAAAACAGTCAAAATGACTGGCCATTAGAAAAAGCGCTTACTGAGGCTTCCAGTGTTTATTTACCTTTAAAAGTGAAAAAATAAGTTGAATAATATTAATTGTAATATATACTAATATGGGCAAAAAGTAAGGTGAATTTGGTTGTAAAATGAAAAATCTTTATTTATTCTTGTAAATCAATTTCATCCCCTTCAAAATAATCCCCTCTCGATGAAATACACTTATGCCCACGATTTTTCCAATTCCCGAAACATGCCAAATAGTCCATTTCCGGTATAGCCATCAGCACCTTCTTCGATTCAGCTTTTATCTCCTCAATCGACTCGAAACGCGTTCCCCGGAGTGGTCTCTTGAGTTTTGGGAATAGTCAGAAGTCACAAGGAGCCAAATCAGGCGAATACGGTGGTTGCGGAACGATATGCGTGGAATTTTTGGCGAAACGGTCACGAAGAACGAGTGCAGTGTGAGACGGTGCATTATCGTGATGCAAAAACCAAGAGTTGTTGGCCCATAATCCTGGTCTTTTTAGACGAATTGCTTCACGTAAACGACGCATAACGCTCAAATAATATCCTTTATTAACAGTTTGGACAGGTGGAAGGAGTTCAAAGTGCACCACACCACGAAAATCGAAAAAAACTGTCATCATGACCTTTATTTTTGAACGACTTTGATGTGCTCTTTTCGGTCTGGCCTCGAAAGCATTGTTTCACACACATCAACGCGATGACTTTTTTCCAAGAAATTGAGAGTTTTCGGTACCAAACGAGATTTGACTTTTCGTAGGCTCAAATGGTCTTTCAAAATGGTTTTCACAGATCCTTCTGATATTCCGATAATATCAGTAAAGTCTTTAACAGTCAACGACGATTTTTGAGCACTAACCCCTTCACTTTATTGACGTGTTGGTCATCTGTTGACGTCGATGGTCGTCCGGAGCGCACCAAGTCATCAACACGTTCTCGACCCTCTTTGAAGTCTTTGTACCACTTATAAACATTTTTCTGCGACATGGTCGAATCACTAAATGCCTTCTGCAACATGCTAAACGTTTCCGCAGCCGAAATTTCATTCAGCAAACAAAATTTGATGGCACTTCTCTGCTCAATCAAATCAGACATTGAAAAAATCGAAAAATGCACTCTTGGTCGTTTGGTAAACACAAGCGTAAATATATTACTGATAATGACATTCACATGAAAGCTGGCCCAGATGTTATTAACAGTGCTGCCAACTCATGAAAAAAATAACTAGAGCGAAATTTTAATCCCGCGAAGTTTGACAAATAAATGCACCTTACTTTTTGCCCACAGTATAAATAGATTTACAGACATTATTTGCTATTACTAATATTTATAATAATACATTCCATGCGCAGATCGAAGGAAAATATTAGCTTGGGGAATAAGTACGTAGCGCTTTTACCGAAGATTTTTATTTAAACAAAAACAATACTTATATCAAAAAGTTATTCAATTTGTATATTCGCTCTTGCGGTTTACAACCTCTTCCCACATCTTGACCAATTTGTTGATGCCGTTCCGCCAAAAATCGCCTCGTCTGGTGTCAAAGAAGTTGGTGAGCCAATTGTTAAGGACCTCTTTGTTATCGAAGGTAACACCCTTCAAATGGTTTGACAAGGAGCGGAAAAGATGGTAATGGGTCGGTTCAAGTTCCGGAGATTACGGCGGATGCTGAAGAACCTCCTATTCGAGCAGAGTGCGGCTTTGACGACTTGTGCAACATGGGGCCTGGCATTGTCATGGAGGAGTATGGTTTGACCATGTCGACCAGGTTTTTTCAGTCGAATATGTTGAAGTATTGATTTTTGCCTCCTGGGTATTGCATTTCTAAGCCTCAAAACTAATAAAAAATCAAATAAATCAAAAATACAATTAACATAGTTTTATAGAGCAGAAAAAGTTGTATCGAATGACTACTGAAATACTAATATGAACTCATTCCCCAACCCTATATATTAACTTTTGCTAACGGAATTTATCACAGTGCCATAATGTTTTTACTCTAAGAACACACATACGATTGTACTTGTAACTATGGCTGACCGTGACTAAGTTGAGGTGACTTTGCTCTCTTTTTGTGAAAACTATATTCTCTGTGGAACCCGCTACTGTGGCTTGGCCTATCGTAGGACCTGCCACTGAACTGCACCACCACTACTGAACTACTATATAGATGTTGAATATAACCAGCGTTAGGAACGAAAGGGATGATAAATAACGTGGCGGTCCCCTCAAAGAGGCGCGAATGAAGTCACCGAACGAAGACATTGACAAGCGCGGGTTTTTCTAAGAACAAGCAAAGATGTTTCCAGGTAATGACGAACATCTGAGAAGGCTAGTGCGAGAAATTTACGGCCCGCAATCAACTCGTCATTCGACCGAGAATGGTCAAGAGACTCCAAAACCCACGAGTATAGAGTTCGCTCTTACAAATAGCCCAGCGTTCAAGGGCCGCTACACGTCCTCCATTGGAATCATGGTTTTCCTGGGATCATACTCAAATACTCATTTTTTATAGATATTTTTTAGGAATTATTTTTTTAAGAAAATGAAATGCGATCGTTTTGATTTTATAGTATGTTATTATTAACATCAAATAGGATACAAAAACAATTTTATTTTGTTGTAGTGTTGCAAGACCAGTTATTTTGAGTGCATGTTAGGATGATGTGCGGAATGTCATAACAAGAGGTTTTGCAACTCATTTGCTGTCACACTTTTACTTCTGAAATCGGGTGCAGGAAGTTCGTTTCCGCTTTTCGGTAAGAAATTTTACCAATCAAACTCACAACGTCAGACTACAATTTCAACGTGCTAGCGTTGCACTGGCACAGGCTTTCTGGAAGCACTTTTCTTGCTACGTCTAATAATACTATTAGCTAAAACAGAATAACTGTTGAAAATGTTCCTTTATTTGTGCAAATAGATTTTTAATTTTCGAGGACGCAAAACTACAAGATTGCACTCATAAGAGAAGGGTCGTCAACCTGTTCACGCTGGCGCAGTTGCATGAGAAATGTGAAAATCCCACGACACTTGGGTTTAAGTTACCGGAACGAACCGGATTTACATCCGGGCAAGGACATACGCCATACACGAATCCCCAATTGCGACGTCACACGCATATTATTAAAAGCGGAATGAGCTAAAATAAAAACGGCAGGAGCTTTGTTCTGATAACTTCGAGTTTCTATAAGGTCTTGCGGTATTTTTATTGAATTTTCAATTGTTCATAAAATTGGTTATAATAATGCGATTTAAGTCAAATATGCGCCGTTTTGTTCGATGACGAGTTCCCAACGAGATGCCAACTTCATAATGCCCCTCTTATAGAAGCTCGCTTCCCTATTGTCAAAAAACTCGGAGAGCCAATTTTCACAGGACTCTCTTGTGGACAACTTCCGACTACCAAGCTCGTTCGCCATGGACAGAAATAGGTGGTAATCACTTGGTGCGAGATCCGGACTATGCGGTGGATGCAAAAGAACCTCCCATCCGAGCTCCCGGAGCTTCTGGCGCGTCACCAAAGATGTGTGTGGCCTGGCGTTGTCCTGATGGAAGACAATTCGGCCTCTGTTGATCAAAGATGGCCTCTTCTGCATGAGTGCTGCATTCAAGCGGTCCAGTTGTTGGCAGTACAGGTCCGAATTGAGCGTTTGGCCATAGGGGAGCAACTCATAGTGGATGATTCCCTGCCAATCCCACCAAACACACAGAAGAACCTTCCTGGCCGTCAATCCAGGCTTGGCCACCGTCTGGGCAGCTTCACCGCTTTTCGAACACGACCGTTTGCGCTTCACGTTGTCGTAAGTGACCCACTTTTCATCGCCAGTCACCATCCGCTTCAAAAACGGGTCGATTTTGTTGCGATTCAGAAGCGATTCGCGTGCATTCATACGGGCAAAAGTGTTTTTTTGCGTCAAGTCGTGTGGCACCCATATATCGAGCTTCTTTTTGAATCCAAGCTTCTTCAAATGGTTTATAACGGTTTGATGACTCATGCCCAGCTCTTGGCCGATGCTACGGCTGCTACTATGCCGGTCTCTTTCGATCAATTCAGCGATTTTATCGCAATTTTCGACGACAGGCCTTCGGGACCGTGACGCATCTTCGATCACCTCTGCACCAGAACGAAAAGGTTGAAACCATCATTGTGCGGTGGAAATGGAAACTGTATTGGGTCCATAAACTGCACAAATTTTATTGGCAGCATGAGATGCATTTTTGCCTTTATCGTAGTAGTACTGTAAAATATGCCGTATTTTCTCTTTATTTTGCTCCATGTTTGCGACGCTATAACTCACGAACGACTAAAAGCAAACAACAATTAATCAAACACGTTAGCACGTGAAAAGAGCTTTCCAAAAAGCTCCAGCGTGAACCGATGCGACAAATACAACTAGAACTACGCGCTTGCAAAGACAAGCTTACGGAAATACCGCAAGACTTTTTGGCCAACCTTATATATTCAAAATAGTCCCCTCTGGCATCGATACACTATTTTGCGTGATCTAAAAACTTTTCAAAAGAGTATTTCAGGTCATTGGCTGGAATGCCTTTCAGGATCATTGGATGACCTCTACGGACACAAAACATTATCCTTTCATGGCCAAATGCAATTTTCCGAATAGGTGGAAGTCACAGGGAGCCATATCAGGCGAATACGCTGAGTGTTTGATGGTTAAATCAGTCACAAGAGTAGATCGGTGAGATGGTGCATTATTATACCAAAAGCGCTAGCATCCTCCTTCGCAGTAGTCACGGCGAATTCAACAACAAAAACAAACGCCTCAAAACGCCAAGGTAGAAAATTGCATTGACGGTTTGGCCCTTTGGCACGAACTCCTTGTGGACAATTACCTTGGAAGCGTAAACACAATTGAGCATCGACTTGATTTTTGACTTCTCCAAACGCGATTTTTTGGGTGGTGGCTCGTGTGGGGCCTTCCATTCGGCACTTTGACGCTTAGTTTCAGGTTCATGTTGGAAACACCATGTTTCATTACCAATTACAATGTTACAAAAGAAGTTCTCCTCTTTTCTCGCCTCTTTAATGAGGTCTTTAGAATGTTGAATTCTGAGCAATTTTTGGTCCTCAGTTAACTTGTTGTGTAGTTAAACGTGTACAGACCCTTCGTAAGAACAAATGAGCAGTTAAAATGCGATAAATCGATGTTTTGGAGATATTTAAATCCGATTTTATGAATTCCAAAGATGATTTCGGTTCATTTTTGATAAATTTACGAACTATTTCGATGGAGTTTTCGGTGATTACTGATTTCGGGTGGCCCGTATGTTCATTGTTATTTATGTTCTCACAACCATCTTTGAAACGTGTAAACTAATCATGAACTCTGGCACGAGATAGACAATCATCATCATGAACTTTTTTCATCAATTCAAATGTTTCGGTAAACGTTTTACCGATTTTAAAACAAAATTTGATATTAGCTCTTTGTTCGAAACTAATTTTGTACCGATGACACAAACATACTGACACTTTAGACGCAATAACTTCGCTTCCACTTAACCGAGTGTCACCAAGTTTCACTGGAAGTCAACTAGGGACTTCCGCAGTAATTAATTTAAAAGACAGCACCATCAAGAGCATTTGTATGACGCCAGTCTTGTTTATTTTGGACTTCACGTTGTATATATCATATAATTGGCGCTTACACTCTTTTTCGGATCTTTGGCCGAGTTCCTTATAAAAAATTTAGAAAAATAACACAGGCCAACAACCAAAAAACTTTTTCGATAATTTTAACTAATTACTTTGTAATTTGGTGTCCTGATTACGAAAAAAATTATTAAAAAGTTATATCACCCATCATCCGAGTTCCTTATAAAAAATTTAGAAAAATAACACAGGCCAACAACCAAAAAACTTTTTCGATAATTTTAACTAATTACTTTGTGATTTGGTGTCCTGATTACGAAAAAAATTATTAAAAAGTTATATCACCCATCATCCGAGTTCCTTATAAAAAATTTAGAAAAATAACACAGGCCAACAACCAAAAAACTTTTTCGATAATTTTAACTAATTACTTTGTGATTTGGTGTCCTGATTACGAAAAAAATTATTAAAAAGTTATATCACCCATCAATTTTTCACATTTTACAATTAAGTATTTAAAAATAAAGTTTATGTACCAAAATGTATCGGATATATTTCACAGTCCTGCGAGGTACAGTTTCTAAAACGGCTATGGGTGTTTCTTGAAGGTTTTTATGCTGAAAACGAATATGACCTTGAAAATGCTCCAGCACGTCAGGATTTTTGGCAATTTGAGGTTAAATGGTCAAAAAATGCAGATTTTGTCCATTTTTTAATTTTTTTTTTGAGCAAGGTAAAGCTTTTTTTTTAATTTTCCACAACGGCATCGCAAAGTACTAGTCTTCAGCTTTAAAATCCATTTTTAAAAATATTTTTGCGATTAATATAAAAAAAGTTATATCATTTTGAGTTCGCCCTTTACAGGGGCGTTAGAGAGTTAGAGAGGTTGAATTTGCATATCTAAAAGTCTCCAACATAGGTGGTTTGCTATTGAAAATGAGCAAAACCGGTCAATAACCACGCCCACCTCACATGAAATGGTAATTTAATAAGTGTGATATCTCCACTAAAAATAAAACTAAATTACATAAATTTGGTGCAAATGATAAATCCAAAAAAAAAAAAAATCTACAAGAAAAGTTTTTATTAAATGTTACAAAAACGTGCTACACGTAATACTCCCACGTCACTGGCAGAGTGTCTCTGTGGCGAGACGAGTAATTGTATTGAGCTCGGCCATAACGTCGATAAGCAACCCAATTCATTGCAGTCAAACGAAGAGATTGCAAACTAAGAAAACTATGATATTAAGTAATAAATAAATATGAAAATGTATTCCCATTTACAAAGAAGCTAATTAAATGATGGCAAACGGACGGGCATTTAATGGTTATAATTCAATAGGAGACGGAAATGGCGAGAGGTGGCGCTATTGCTAAACGTTCAGCCCCATAAAATATTCATTCTGCCATTTCATTTTATGCTGCCTCGTTTTCAGCATGGGCAATGAATGCTTAGTTGCTTGGCTTATTTTACTTGCCAACACTAAACAACGCTACACATACACACATACATAAAGTACATGCAATAGAAACTATTGGTTTTACCATTTTTCGTTTAATTAACTTTGGCATTGTGTGTGTGTGTTCTCTTTTTGCTTTTGTTTTTGCAGGATTTGAATGACTATATAGCCTATGGTTTAGCTATTTGAGTACGCGTGCGTCGTGGATGTGAAGATTCTATCTACCACGACCGGTTAATGAAATGTACATAAAATCCTAACGATTATTGTGTTCAACGAGACGTTAAAGGGAAAATGAACACTAAAACCGATGACTGAGCAAGAAACAATAGATCGATGAACGGCGCATTTGGTGCTGATGGTCGTGGTGGTGGTGTTGGCAGCGGCGTTGACGGCTTAATGAGCAGTCATATTTGCGGAAAGATAGCCAAGCTTTAAATGGTAGGATTTAAGTGTTAATAAATGCCGTACTTGCTTAGAGATACCAACGGGTTTGTATGTGGTATGTCTGTTCGTGTGTATATATGTATGTATTGTATTTATGAGCACATGGCTAAGTATTATATTTATGCTGGCAATACTTAATACGTAACATTTTGTAGCAGGATGGAATGACTAGTAGCCGTTGGAAGCCAGTTATTGTCTTTTTTAGTAACTGAATTTGCCAACGTTTATTGGCAACTAAAGCCTGCTCCAATTTATAATCGATCATCCATAACTTCTAGTGTTTTATCACTGTTAACTATCCAATTGCCATGCTCTTCTATGAGATAGCTGGTGTTGCTAGAACTCATCGTTAATAAATACTTTGCGGAGTCACCTGAGGGGAAAACGAAAATACGTATTTTTAACTCTAACATCAAATCGGTTTTATTGTATGGTTGTGAATTCTGGTCAACATCTACCGTTTGTAAATTGATGCCTCTGCTCAATAATACTTTCTCCGTAAGAGGAAGGGGGCATGGATTGGATATACCCTTAGAAAATCAGCCCAAGAAATACCAACAATCGCTTTGGAGTGAAACGCACGCGGGTATAGACGCAGGGGTAGACCAAGAGGATCCTGGCGAAGCAGCCTGCATGACGAAATAACTCGCAACGTTCTTACCTGGACTCAAGAAACGCAAAATCTCAGCAAAACACAAACGATAGAAGAAATAGAAATCAAGAAATAAGTGGAAATCATTAACTTTGGCACTATGCGCCGCGTAATCGACGCTTAAGCAAATAAATAATAATAATAAATAAATAACAATAAAGCTACAAAAATCTCTCCAAGAGGTTATTTAAGCCGCCCCTACCATAGTGTCACCTCCTACAGAAGGTGGAGACATCCGCGAACCGCTATCCTGCGCCCAGCAGGTTCGACGGAATCAGCTGATTTTATTGCTATTCACAAGCAAATTTTCCCTACAACGCCGTTGTCTTTCTTGTTTACTTAGTTGTTACGGATGTAAATGAACATTACAACAAATCCTTTTTAAGAGATAAGGGCAGTCAACTTTACCTTGAATATCATTGTAGACAAAAGTTAAAGATAATATGAATCTACGGTTTTCAAGAGTTTCAAAATTCAGGAAACGAAGAGAAAATTTGAGATATACTTTTTGTATCCGCTCTATTCTTGCTATCGGGAGTTAATCGTAAGTGCAGCATCTAGAGGGGAACATACGAGACTCATTTTTTTAATCCCATTGTACTGCACTCGGGTTCCCCTTACATATACATACATATATATAATTGGGGTGTACGGCCGTTTTGGGTGTTTGGCCGAGCTCCTCCTCCTATTTGTGTTGTGCGTCTTGATGTTGTTCCACAAATGGAGTGACCTACAATTTCAAGCCGATTCCAAAAGGCAGATATTTTTTATGAGAAGCTTTTGCCTGCCGAGTGGCGACCGCTATTAGAAACAACTTTTTTTCTTCGTTTTGGTCTTTTACCGAGATTCGAATCTACAGGTACGTTCTCTTTGAACTCCGAATGGTTTCGCACCAACGCATTCGGCTACGACGGCCGGGTACCCTTTTTAATTGTCTTTAAATCTACCCTACCTCCGACGAAATCTGAGTAGATCTTGTGGTGCCAAGGAGCCGAAGTGGCCGGGCAGATGCACAGAAAGTGGTTCGCCGTCTCATCCTCCTCTCCACATGCTGGGCAGAGTGCATTGTCTGAGATACCTACCTTTTTCATGTGGCTCGCCCATAGAAAGTGGACCGTCATCAGTACAAACAGCTGCCTACAGTCGCTTCTGCTTACTGACAGGAGGATCTGCGACAGTCGGTCGGACATGACAGGTAACATCAGTTTTGTCCATGTGCAGCCTCTCTCAGCTTGCCAAGCTCGCTTGTGCGATTAATTAGTAAACTTTACAGTGCTACGATGCACAAAATCAAGAACGAAATACGATTTTACAACAACGAAACAAATATGAATATTAAAGCTGAGCATTAATTGTTCCATTTGTGGATGGAAAATAAGATGAAGGATGGAAAATAAGATGAAGGTTTCAAATTTCGTGGGCCTCGTACATTCGACTTTCGATTATTATTTTTTTATGTTGGCACACTCGTTTGTGAGCGGCATAAATAAGTCAAGTGTTTTGCGTGTTCGGCGACTTTCTGCTATCGAAAAAATGGATCAATGAAGTTGCATGAAATTTTGTGTAAAAAATGGAATTAACTGATCAAAAACACTTCAAATGTTGACAGTGGCACACGGTGAGAGTACTCTGGTTCAAAATGTTTACAAGTGGCACAAGCTTTTCACAGAAAATCGAGAATATGTGAATGACGGCGCTCGCTCTGGACATCCCAGTATGGCAATAACCGATGAAAATGTTGAGAAAGTGAAGAAAATTGTTATGGTGAATCATCGAATCACAATTAGAGAAGTTGCTGAGGATGTCGGCATATCCGTTGGCTCATGCCATGCAATCTTTTCGGAATTTTTGGGCATGAAGCATGTGGTAGCGAAGTTCTTTCCAAAACTGCTGAATTTTCACCAAAAAACTTAGTCGCATGAGCACCGCTCAGGAATTTTTGAATGACGTCAACGATGATTCAGATTTGCTTAAAAGGGTCATAACTGGTGACGATTAATGAGTATATGGTTATGACATCAAAACCAAAGCCCAATTGTCGCAATGGAAGAGTCCAGCTGAGACCAGACCAAAAAAAGCACGCAAAATTCGATCAAATGTTAAGGTTTTGCTCACTGTTTTCTTCGATTACCATGGCGTAGTGCATCAGGAGTTCTTACCACAAGGTCGTACGGCAAATAAGGAGTATTACCTTTAAGTTATGCGCCGTTTGCGTGAAGCACGACACGAAAAAAGCGCCTGGGATTGTGGAAAAAATGCATGGCTTTTGCATCAGGATAATGCACCGGCTCACTCATCTTTGCTTGTGAAAGATTATTTGGCTAAAAACAAAACCGTCATCATGCCTCAGTCACCGTATTCACCAGATTTGGTCCTTGCGATTTGTTTTCTGTTCCCAAGATTGAAGGAGATAAAAACTGATTGAGGAGATAAAAACTGATTGAGGAGATAAAAACTGAAACGCTGAGTGAGCTCAAAGACTTACCGAAAAGTGCATATCAGAATTGCTTCGATGATTGGAAAACGCGCTCGCACAAGTGTATTATATCTGAAGGAGATAAAAGGAGGAGATAAAATACAAATCGATGAAAAAATAAATATATTTTGAGAAAAAGAAAAATTCACCTTATTTTTTTGAACACACCTCGTATATACTTATACATATTATGAAAATGGTTGATGATGCTTAGGAATAACATATCGCAAAATTCGTGTTTTTTTGGTGGAAATAATCGTCCGAACGAGTCGACAATTAAAAGTTTAGCAAAAAATTTTCAAGAAACTGGTTTTGTCGAGGATAGAAAAAATGGACGTTCTGTTGAGAACATTCTGCTGTGGCGCAAAGTGTTGCTGAACAGCCTTCAACATCGATATCTCGACGTTCCCAAAAATTTGGCATCCATAAATTGACTCTTTGGCGGATTTTACCTGTCGACGTGTTCACGGTGAACATTTAATAATTCAGAGCACTTTTTTGAATAAAAAATAGTGAGATCTGAAAGTTACTATTTACGAGACTTCGCATTTTCAGGTATACGCGTAATACTTTTGAATTAGATCAAACCACAAATTATGCATCGAATCGCGAAAATCTGAGGGGTAAATGATAATTTGTCAAATAAATAGAGTAAGCGGAGTAAGAGAAGTGGTAAAGTGAACGGTAAACAGTGGAGGAAGAAGAAATAATGGCAGTTAGTTAGCGAGTGAGTGGGTGGGCGGATCATTTCTTGCCACTTTGAACGGTACTGATTGACACGATAAAACCGTTAATATACCAGCAATTACAAGACAATTCAACAAAAACTTTTCTTACAAGACAATTAAAGACTTTGAAACACAGAATAAATAATAGATATTGTGATGGAGGTGCAAGTGGCTAAAGTAACAAAAGTACGTACATACATACATACAAACAAAACACACGGGCTAGTGTTGTTAGCATTGGCAATAATGAATGAAGCATAAATCTAAGACAAGTTGGGATAATAAATCAAAGCCCAAGAAGCCGCAAGCATATCGTGTAGCAGTAACAAAAAACAACAAAAAGAAAGAAAAAAAAACTCAGATATATGTATGTAGGCGCTCGAAGACGAAACAATTTACATGCTGAGAGAATGTTAGCGTTGATGAATTCAATTGACAGAAGAGAGCGGGCGGTGACAAGAGCTGGGTATACTAGCAGAAATTTCAGCAACGCCTGCAACGCGATCCGGTAAATCGCGATGGTGAGGCGCTATTTCTTTGCGGTTGCTTCGTGGTTTTGTGTGTATGTACGCGAGATTGCCAAATTGGATTTACATAGGAAATTCATTAAATTTAAAGTGAGAATACACAAATTGACTAATTTAATTGTGAATTAAACGGTGATAAAGCGAACAGCCACTGAGTCGTGTAAGCGTTAAGATTATCGCCATGTGGCAGTTTGACAAATTTGATTGAGTCCGGCGGAAGCGGAAAAAGACAACAAATCACTAGCGGAAGTATGCTGGTACTTGTAAAGAAGGGGAGTGCTCGTAAAGGAGTGGAATACCCACACATTATTAGTGGCAGTGTTGACTGTTGTGAGGGGAAGCAACAGAGAAAAGGAAAGTGTGCGAGTGAGCGAAAAAAATGAACCGGCGACTGAAAAATGTAAAAAATGCTTAAAAGACTGAATCAAACGAATAGGTTGACTGAGCAGCTATATATGTATGTATGCATGTATGTGTGTATGTGCGGACAGCAGCAGCAAAAATGACAAAGTGGGCGCAGAATTAATGACAGCAAATGTCAGAGACAAACCTTTAAGCACGCAATCAAAATCAAAAAGCGATACATCGAAATGATGGAGTGGGGTTGGGCATCGCATTTAGGACAGCTGCGCACAGGAAGCGCAGCTGGGGAAGTGGAAAATGAAGCGCAAAATATGAAGTAGCATCATAAAAACAGCAATGCACTGTTGGCGTCAGTTTAAGTGTTGACTTTGGCTGGTATATGGCGAGAGTGAGGTTAAGTGGATAAGTTCCACCTGCAGCAAAGAAAATGAGGCAGCAGGCAAGTGTATGACACAAACATTGGGGTGTTTGGCAGTGTAAATAAAAATCAGTGCTATAAAAAAAATGTTAACAATGGTTTAGTTCCGCTGGGGGCCAATGACCGTAAGGGCTAACGATGTGTTGTGTAAATAAGCAAATAACAATAACAACAAATAACTGAATGGTCACAAGAAAAACAGCAAAGCCATGGCAATGTGATTGTCGTCAATGTGCCAACCGGTCGAATTGACTACCAACGGCTCACTACTACTCGAGTTACTTCGAGCGCCAGCCAAATTGCACGCCAGCTGATGTGTGCCACACACTGGGAGGAGAATTGATGTAGTTGGTTTTCTGCACGAGGAATTACCAGAAATTTTACGCTGTTTAGCTCCCGCTGCTGCTGCTGCTGCTTTTACAATTAATCACACTTGAAAGAGGGCAGTCGCATTGCAACAACAAGTGCAACATTAAAAAATTACAGCAATCCAAACAACTTCATTGGCCGGCTGATGGGGACGGTGCCCCTATATTCGAATGACCGTCGGTGAGAAGCTGCTACTAGTTTTGGCACTTGCCTCTGTGAACTTTTTAGCCGCCGGTTAAATTGTCAAACAATGAAAGATGTTGGTATTGGCTGTTGTCAAACGTTCAACTCCTCTAGCTTGGGGCCATGCTGGCGCTGCGATTCATGTTCTTACCATGCCAGTTTTAGGGGTTTTTACTGTACGCTTGCTCGGAGCTGCTAAGTCACTCAGCGCGTGGTGCGCAATGCGGGGACGATGCGCAGAGGCTGCAAGTGAGAACGACGAAGTGTGAACTTTTCGGTACAGTGTTTAATTTTACGGAATGAGTGTATAATATTCAAAATGTCGTTGAGCTGAGTTAAGCTAATTTTTTATTCACAAAAAACATGCAGTTATTAGCATTAATACGCCCTTCTTTAAGAGTGGCAATAAAAATGACGTTAGAAATTATAGACCTATCTCTAAGCTGTCGACTATTTCCAAAATTTTTGAGCATGCGGTCTATGCAAAGCTGAGTTTTGCCGTTAAATCTTTAATTTGCCCTAATCAGCATGGGTTTATTGCTAACAGATCTACAGTATCTAATCTGGCCGTTTTTAGTGAATACTGCATTGATTCTTTCTCCGCTGGCTTCCAGGTTGACTGTATTTACACCGACTTTTCGAAAGCCTTCGACAAAGTTTCTCATAGAATCTTAGTTAAAAAATTAGCTAGTCTTGGCTTTCATTCTACATTTCTGCAATGGATAAGCTCTTATTTGAGCAATAGACGCTGTGTTGTAACAATCGATGGTATTTCATCTACCTCCTTTGCTGCCATCTCAGGTGTTCCGCAAGGAAGTATCTTGGGACCGCTTTTATTTGTGTTATTTATTAATGACATCAAAAGTTGTTTCACATTTGCTAAATTTTTGCTTTATGCTGATGACCTTAAGATCTTCTCAGCGATCAAGACGCAAGAGGATGCCACTAAACTTCAAGCCGATATGAATAGGCTTTACTTCTGGTGCCAGAATTCACGACTTTCGCTGAACTTATCTAAGTGCTTCCAAATATCTTACTCTAAAACATCTAATATTTTGTGCACTAAGTACAGGATCTCGGCATGTGCCCTGCAGTGTGTTAGTGAGTTTAAGGACCTTGGCGTCATCTTCGATAACAAATTCTCTTTTAATAACCATATAAATTATATTACTTCTAAATCTTTTTCGATGTTGGGCTTCGTCAGACGGAACGCCACTAAGTTCTCTGATCCCTATACCATTAAGTTACTGTATACATCTTTTGTTAGATCTCACTTAGAATATGCTGCTTTTATTTGGAGACCTTGTAGTCAGCAAGCTATTAATAGAATCGAACGTGTGCAAAAAATATTTCTCAAATATGCCCTTCGGTCCCTGAATTTTATTGATCCCATGCCATCATATTCTGCTCGTCTCATGCTTATAAGTCTCAAGTCCTTGGAGATTCGTAGGACTATACTGTGTCTGTCTTTTACTCATAATATTATTACTGGAGTAATTGATTGTCCCTACTTGTTGGAAAGGATTCGATTTAATGTTCCCCAGCGATCTCTTAGGAACTTCTACCCTTACTATGGGGGAAACTTTAAAACTACGTATGCCAGCAATGCTCCCATTACTCGTGCTTTACGGGAATTAAATGCCGTTCATAATGATGTTCTTCTTGATTTCTCGCTTTCAAGAACAGCACTTTTAAATCTTTTGAATTCTATATTATAGTTAGTTAGTAGATAATATAGTATAGTTTTTAAATACATATAATATATTTGTAGCGTAATCTAAGCAACTTTTGTATCATAGTCTGTAAGGATTGTAATTCATAGACTTAAATAAATAAATAAATAAATATCTAATACAAATCGTCCCCTTTCTGTGTTAACCTCGTGACTTCATTTTTTTCGAAACTGAGACTTTTAGACGACATAGACATAGCGCAGCGAATAAAGATCCAGCAGCTACGTTGGCTACGCTGACTGATACAAACGCCCCGGCTCTGAAAGTATTCGATGCGGTACCAGCTGGTGGTAGCAGGGAAGAGGAAGGCCTCCTCTGCGTTGGAAAGATCAGGTGGAGAAGGACTTGGCTTCACTTGGTGTGTCCAATTGGCGCCGGTTAGCACGAGAAAGAAATGACTGGCGTGCTTTGTTAAACTCGGCCAAAATCGCGTAAGCGGTTATTGCGCCAATTAAGAAGAAGAAGAGACTTTTAGTGAAAAACAGTCTTTAGCACTCCTGTTACGTAAAACAAAACATACAATGTTCATAATGATTATATATTAGCATTTTTTTCAGAGTGTTTCGATTTTTCTCGTACCTACATGCTCGAATTCAAAAACCTCGTATCTACTATAAGTATCGTATCAAATAAGTTATAACTTTTCATAGAAGTTAAGTATATTAACTCTAAACATTTTTATCGATTTACCGAAAATTGTGATTTAGTAGATACGAGGTTAACACAGAAAGGTGACGAAATATTTCAAAGTTATATGGAAAAATTTAAATGCAATTTCTTAAAAAGTGGAAAAACATAAACTAGAAAAATCTAATTGAAATCCACAAAAAAATTACTTATAATTTGTTTTTGGAAAAAATGTTATCTACAAAATATACAATATAATATGGCTAAATGAAGCTGTTTGGGAGTACTTGCTAAAAAATGTCGATAAAACAGTATTTCTCTCATATCTAATTTATTGATTCAGTGATTTAAATAATTTCACAGACCCAAAATACATTTTTAAATTAGCCTATTAAATATATTAAAAATAAATTATCTCTTCTCTTCAAGATTTTTTCTTCAATGGCCGCATAAGGAACTTTGTCCCATCTTTAATACGAGGCATCATCATATACCCTAGTCTAATATGAAGGGTGAATGCGACATTGTAGGACATACAGAGATGTGTTCATAACTTCTCGTAACCATTATTTTTCTTTTTGCTCCTGTCCGATAAGACATGGAGGACGAACTCAAGAAATGAAGAGATATGCAGTTACCGGCGCTAAATGTCCAAATAACAGTAACAATAACCTCTAATTTTCTAAAAAGCGCCCGCTCATAAGGTTCGCCGTCAATTGGAAGCATCAGGCGGCGTTATAGAATCTGTTATAAAACGCAAAAATACGATAAACGAGGACACTGTCGGATTTGCAGAATGTATTCAGCAAGTGCAAGCCACCATTGGCGAGGCCCCTTCAAAATCAATGAGAGCCCTTGCAAGGGACCTTAATGTTTCTGAGGATTTCATCCGTCGAGTTGTGCATGAAGATCTTCGGTATACATAAGTCTTACATTATGTACTGAAGATAGTTCATGTCGAAGCAAGAACAGCGAGCTTATGTCGATTAAAACGCATTCTAAACAAATTTAAACACCCTGAAGCGCCTGAGATGTTATGGTTTCTTTCTGACGAAAAAAATGTTGAACAAGACCGAAAGATCAACCGCAGAAATGACATATGGCTATATTCGAATCCTGCAGAGGTACCTGTTCTTATGCACACGAAGTTTCCAGTCACTGTTACGGTTTTAGGTGCTGTGAGTAACAAAGGACATGTCATGCCACGAAATTTCTTTACTCAAGGATTTCGACCTGCACATATCGATGTTCTACAGACAGTAGTGAAAGCGTGGATTGATAGAACAAGACTCTGCTCTTTCACTATTTCTTTTCTGAAGGTTGTAATTAATGGCGTTATAGTCAATATGAATAAAGAGAATTTTATTCAGACATGCAATTGCTTCCGGACCCGGTTCGAGGAGGTTATTGCAACTAATGGAAACTGGAAATAATGGAACTAGTTTTACTTTCAAGTAGCTTTTATTATTTGCATTTGTTTTAAGAATATTTATGCACATTTTTTTATTTTCATTCTACTTATTATCTCTGTTGCACTTCAAAAGTTCTCTTAGAGATCTTATTCTACTAATAAACTGCTAAATAAATAAATGAAAAAAAAAATGAATTCAAAATAAGTATTTTGAAGACAAAAGAGAAGTTTTTAAAGTGGACGGCCCCAAAGGCTCCGAACTGCAAGACTCAGCGCTTAAGATGAGTATAATTGTATTTTTTCTCTGAGAAATTTTCTTACACAAAATTATAACATATTTTATTATTTTCACGATTTTTTTTTAAATCGCGATTTCTGTCATTTTTAAAATTACCGCTTATCATATCTATGAATGGCAATTTTTGTATACTTATCTAAAAAAATATAAACTTTTTTGGAGTATGTCGCTTTTCTATTCACTTAGATTCCATTATCCGGATACAAATAAACGCCAATTTACAATAATCAGGGTGCGCCTGAGAATAAAAACAATGTTATTAAAATGTTTGCATATAACCTGACATCATTGCATTGATTTTGGATTGCCTTTGTCGTGATTTCAACTCATCTTGAATGGTTAAAAATATATCTCAGACTAGGAAAACTAAAAAACTACAATTGTGCGTATGGATACATTAGGGCATTTCCTTTAAGTCGAATGTCGAAATGTATTTTGACTTTTTATTTTGACGATAGGCTTAACTTATAGCTTAACTCAATGCTAAAGTTGATGTTGAAAAATTTTTCGTTTTCGAGATAATTTAAAAAACCCGAAGCATTCGCATATGACAAAAATGGAAGTAGTTCTCGTGGCTAGAGTTATTAAATTTTCCTGAGAGAAATCAACTGTTTTATTTACATTCTGTGCAAATTCATTCAGAGGGTGATAACTCAATTATATACCTATGTTAGTCGTACTATGGAGATGGATATTGGGTAGTGGGTTGTGAACGACTAGCTTTCAGTGGTTTGAGGTTAGATACTCACTGTGGATATGAGCTATTTAATTTTGGAAAAAACTGTATTCTAATAGTGGTTGCCGGCTGATAATTGCACATTTATAAGTGCATTTTTGCTTAAAAAAAGATTCTCATAAAAATTACGTCTAAATCTTTTTTGGCAGATTAAAATTTTAGGCCCCTTAATTTGTAAGACAAAAAAATGTAGACGCACACCTCAAATTGGAGCGAAGCCTGGCTAAATACCTAATGAAGGATGTACGCGCCAAAGGGTTAGAAAGAGTTCTATAACAGGGAATTATTTAAGTGCTGTGTTATTCTTGTTACCAAATCAATCGTGAACCAATCACCGCATGCCAGCGTCACCTTCGCTGCCGCCGTGTTAGAGAAATCTTTGCTGCTTTTATTCCCCCATTTGTAATGCTTTTAATGTTACCACTGCTCATTGACATGTGACACACGGTATCTATTGCTTCTTAAATTCTTCTTTCATCACTCTATTTTACTTTTCTGTGCCATGTCTTGTGGCTGTCAAAATTTCTCACACAGTTAAGTCTCCCCTTCAAAACGTAGTTGTTTGTGTATAGTTCGCCATGCTCGTAACACTATGCACGTTTTTATTATTGTTGTTGTCTAAGTTCATTATTATTGCATTGCAATTTTGATCATCAATTCGCATCTTCATAATGTTATGTCAGCCATTTCACTCGCTCATCAGCCATATGTTGTGCATTAGCTGCAAAGCAGCGCAGCAGCCTCTAACTGCCTTCTCATTTCCCCACCCCAAATTCGTTACGCTTTCCGGCGCATTTGACATTTTTGTGTTTGAATTTTATGCCACCAATCGCTAGCCTACCTAACTGTCATCGACTTGCAATCTTTCATACTTACATATGTACGTATATGAATGCTGTCGCAGCTTTTATCACTACTAATGTTGTGAATTGTTCTTGTTTTTGCATTAGGTACATATACGAGTAATTTTACTGTTGTTGCCGTTGTTATGGCTTGGAAGTGATAAAGTGGCTGTGAGTGAATAGTGCCGATTGATTTCATAAATTTTTGCCGGAAATCAAAGCGGATGTGATACGTTTACGAAATTTGCGCATATATGAGTGTATTTCAATAAGCCATTTGTAGCTGTATTGGGAGTTAGTTATTGTTGTGGGTAGATTCTGACGGTTTATGCTCTTTGGGGTTGGGGAAGAAGCGCTACTATTGTTTTAGTGTTTTCAACGGTACGAATTCAAGAATTCACATTGAATATCTTATACAGCGGCGTCTAAAAGCTAACTGGGAGGGGCTTTAATGGAGGCATGTAAAAATTTGATTACATTTAATTGATTTAAGAGCGAAGTTTTTGGATATTGCATATTTCTATAAGTGTAACCGTGCATTTTTAATAGTTGAAAGTTCTACTGAGATCATTAATCGATTTGTGAACTGATTTTTTGAAGTAATATTTATTTATTAAATCACACAAATTAACTGTATTTTGCAAGTTGTACGTAGAAGAGAACTTTGCAAGTGGGTTTGGAAGATTCTGCATTTTTTGAAGAATTTCCACCTGATATTTTAAATATCTTCGCTAATCGTGGGGATTTTAAGATCTGAGTAACTGTTTGAGTTTTTTGTATAATATACCCCCAAAGCTGTATGCTATCAACTATACGATTATTCTTCTTCCTCATTGACGCGATAACCACTTATGATTATGGCCGAGTTTAATAAAGCGCGCCAGTCGTTTTTTTCCTGCGCTAACAGGCACCAGTTGGACACACGAAGTGAAACCAAGTCCTTCTCCATCTGACCTTTCTAATGCAGAGGAGGCTTCCTCTTCCACTGCTACCACCAGCTGGTCCTGTATCGAATACTTTCAGATCCGTTTGCATCCATTCGGACAACATGGCCTAGCCAGTGGAGTCACTGGATTTTCATTCGCTGCACTACGTTTATGTCGTCGTAAAGCTCATACAGATCATTCTTCCATCGTCTACAATACTCGCTGTGGCTAACATGCAAGCCCAAAACTCTTGCGTAGAATTTTTCTCTCAAACACTCCAAGGGAAGCCTTATCGATATTGTTCTCGTTCACGCTTCTGCGCCATACGTTAGGACGGGTATTACTACTGCGTCGGGCATTACTACCGAAAACTTGGCGTCTGGTTGATTGCGAATTTTCCACAGATTTTTTAGACGTCTTACGCAGTGCCTCTGTCACATAGTAAATATCATAAAATATCTCCATGAAGAAAGCATAATACAAATCTACATACAATAGCACAAATGCATTCTGTGTAATAAAACAAAGCAACAAAAGGAGGCTAAAACAAATAATGCCAAAATTAAACACAAAATAATTTTAAAAAGAAATGAAGCCAATAAGTCAGTTGAAGTGCCAAGGAACTCCTTCGAACTACATTACGTACACCCAACTCCAACTCGTACATGTAAAAAATTGTGTATTATACTTCAAAATACGTAGATAAACCAGCTTTATGTCGAAGGGTTTTGAGTAAGTAGTCTAAGATAAAGGTAAACTAACGTTGGTAATCAGTAAGTAGTTACGAACGAGTCTAACTAAAATTGTAAAAAGTGCCTAACTTTTCACCAAAATTTTATTGCAACTTTAGGATAATCCAAATCCCTGTTTAACTGCATAACGCCACATTTTTGTTTTTGAATTAATTTTTCATTTTAATCGCATATCAGAGAAGAGGTTAATTACCACAATTTGGATGATCAAATTCTATAAAAATGGCCCTTTTCCTCTAGATCTCTTTAGTGATCTTGCCTCGGAGATTTAAGGATAATGTTGCGTTTAGAAAAACGATCCGTGACCATTTTAGGCTTTGTAAAAGCGCCTGTGAATAACGGAGTTCCAAAAAAGAAAATTTCATACCTTTATCAGTAATACTACGATTTCAATAATCAAAGCAGGTGCCAAAAAAAAAATGTTTGCTGTTTATGGACCCAAATGCAGTATTGAATGCAGCATCAGAAGGATAGATCCAATGATTCTACATAATGTAGACATAGAAGATGGGGCAAGCTCTGGTAGGCTAATTGCTGAAAATATCGATAAATCCTTTGAAGAAATTAGCACAAGACTAGTCTTAAGAAGAAGCTCTATACATGACGCACGAATTGACGGGAAAAAACTTTTCGATTCGAATTGAGCGATTTTACAACCAACCTGATGGTAACTCGTTATGAAAAATGGGTCTCATACGAGTTAGTCGAAAAAGATCGAAGCCACATCGCACTCAGCCGCTTTAAGCCATCGCCAAATGCGGATTAACGGCCAAGAAAGTTTTGCTGTGTGTTTGGTGGAGTTGGAAGGACTATGAACTGCTCTCATCGGGCCAAACACTCACTGCGGGCCTATACTGTCAGCAACTGACCAGATTGAACTACGTCCTTCACAACGTTCAAAAAGTTTCAAAACTAAGCAAAACTTTTACATTCGACCGAACTGGGCGCGCTTTTTTCGGTCTTGATTCGTGCGGCAGCTACCATTGAGATGATTGAGTTTTGGTTTCCATGTCATAACCATAAACCCACGATTCGTCACCAGTTATAACCCTCTGACGCAAATTTGGATCGTCGCGGACAGAGTCCAACATCTCATTAGCAATGTTTATGCGATGCTGCTTTTGGTCGAAATTTTTGGCGGTCTATCTCATGCCTAAATCATAGAAAAAAATGGAATGGCACGAGCCAATCGATATGCCTAGGTCCTCAGCTATTTCTCTAACGGTGATTCGACGATTGGTCAATACCATTTTCTTCACTTCATCAATTTCTTCGTCTGTTGTTGAAGTGCTCGGGCGTCCGGCACGCTTTTCGTCGTTTAAGATGTAAACTCGGCCTTATGAGAACATTTTGTACCACCGATAAAGTTGCTTTGGTTCAAAGTAGCTTCTCCGTATGACACAGTCAACATTCGGAATGCATCCGCGCACTTAATTTCGTTTTTCACCCAAAATTTGATACAGGTTCTTTGATCCATCTTTTTGAATAAAATAGGCCGAAATACGTGCAAGCAAAGTAGCTGTCAACAATTAACTGAACATTAAAAATGGCCGAACTGGTCGGCATGAGTGAGAGACATGAGCACCAACATATCGCCGCAAAGAAATCGAAACTCGAATTAATCTAACCTACGAAAATTCAAAATTCGCGATACTTTTTGAACACACCTCGTACATATGTATGTGTATATTGAATATAGTGAAAATTGAAAGACGGGAATTTTACCCTTTCACAAAATTTCCTCAACCTTTTGTATTGTTTGTTTTTTCAGTCTCATATTGGCAACAGTATTTTTATACAATAACGGATTAATATTGGTTGGGTCGAAATGCACGCACACCGACTTATATACACATATGTATTTATATACATAAATATTTATTCATATCCGCGCTTTGGTTATTTGGGAAAGACGTGCTAAGATGGCCAAATAGATTAGCAGATGGGCGTCAGTTTGTTTATGAGTTTTATGACTTTTCTGTTTTGATACCTGCTCTATTTGATCCGTTCAGAATTATGACCGTAGGTAGAAGTATATCCTTTTTTTCTGGGAAACTGAAGTTCGTTGACTTAATACCTTAATTTTTGTTTTTCACGGAACGTAATTAGATTCACTGTTGGTTAGTTAAGCTTTATCCATCATCATATCCATCATCCATATTCTTTTCTGTCTCAATGCATTCTTTGAATTATTTGCCAGCACTCCCGGGATTTTAGATACTTAAGAAAAATTCCTAGCAATTGCTCTATTAAGTAGACGAAGCCATGGAGAGTCTTGTGTTGTTGTTGCTGTTGAGGTGGTTCAACATTTCTGAGCTGAAATGCTCCTAATTAGTGACCAGCACCGTTTTACTACCACTATCTCGTGTAATGATGATATTTTTTTTTTTTTTTTTTTGTTTCCAAGTCAGATCCATTTAGTGAGGTCCAAGTATAGGAGCAAATCCTTTATCTCGATGACTGAGATATCCTTAATTTGCTGTAGGAAAGGCTTACCGAAGGATCGGAGTCGTGCCCTGGCTAGTCCCGGACATTCACATAAATAGTGGAACAGACTTTCCTTCGCCCCTTCCGCTTGACAGCTTCTACAGATAGGATTGAAGGGTAGATTGAGTCTAGCTGCATGATCCCCTACTTTCCAATGTCCTGTAAGGGTTGCAGTGATACGTGAAATGTTTGGCCGAGAACATCCTAGCAGGTCATTCGTCCTTTGGATTTTGTATGACGGCCATGTGTTTTTTGTTGTAATACATGTAGGTATTTGCTTCCATCTTCTTTCGGCTAAAGCATGATAGCATGAAGCAATGGATGCTTTTAGTGTGTTCAGTGGGGTGGAGACTACGACCGCCTCTGCTATGTCTAGTGTCGAGCCCTTTCTTGCTAGGTCATCCGCTATCTCATTGCCCCGTATATTCCTATGACCGGGAACCCATATCATTGTAATTTCAAGCCAATGGCTGAGCAGTTTCAGCTTCTCTCTACACTGTAGGACCAGTATGGATGAAATGTAGTTGGAGTCTAAGGCCTTAATAGCTGCTTGACTGTCTGAGAAGATAGCTACTCTTGCACCAACTATCTTGTAGAGTTCTAGCGATTTTCATGCTTCTCTGATCGCTAAGTGTTCTGCCGGCATAATCAGGAAGACGAATTGATTGAGATAGGTTGAGTGGCTCCGAATGGAAGCCAGCTCCCACACCACAGTTCATCTTAGAACCATCGGTATAAATTTCGATATCGTGTCTTCCAATCACCACTCCTTTGCTCCATATTTGATATTTTGGATGTTTGAACACTGTCAGTATTGTTCTCAATATATTCTGTGTTACCTGGGAAGTGTGTATTTACAAGATGTTCTTGTCTTGTGAGTTAAGGAAAACTTGAGTAAATGTTAACACACTCAGGAAGGTATTTATACCTGAATAGACGAGCATAAGACAGCAACGCTTTTAATACATTGAGTGAAATTAGAATTTGAAATTACAAATCCCGGTATTACCGGAATAGTTTCGGGATAAGTTCGGGATTTTCGGAATTTACAATTTTTTAGGAAGAAAAATTCTCTACATTTTTTTAAATCCCTTTCTTTATTACGTTCTGATTTTTAAACTTTAAGCAATTTTTTTACTTAAAGCTATTTAATTCATTTAAGAGACATTTATAGAATGCACTCAGTGATTCAACAATTTACTAGTTTTATGATAAATAATAATATAGACTAATTTATTATATGACCTAAATTTTTTTAGCAAATATGGAAACGCTTACACCGGATTTGTTTTTGTATTATTTTTAACAAAAAAAAAAAAATACATACAGTAATAAATACAACTGCACTTCAATATTTTGATCAGTTTGGACCATTTTTCGTTTTCTTAATGCTCATTATTTTTTTATAAAAGTGTAGTTGATGCGGTTGGCCACTGTGGGATACACGCAGACTTATAGCCCTTTGTGATGCCGCGCGGGGAACTTGTTCTTATCTCTCCTAAAACCAGTCTGTATTTTTCATTTAGAAGATCCCTGATCCCACATTACTGAGATCTTCCAGTTTATTACAGTTTATTCGAGAGTTGTAAACCTAAAATGTAGAAAAGTATAGCTCATTGTCTAAAAACAAAAACATATAAATAATATAAAAAATATATATTATAATCAAAAATTAGAGATATTCAAGAAATGTTTAACTATGTTTTAACATTTCAACCTGAATTTTTAGAAATTTTTTTGAGCATTTGATAACATGGCTCATAAAATGTTAGTAAAATACTTGGTTTTTAATAAGTTTTGCGGTTCGATAAGAGAGGACTTTGCGATTAGCCTAAACTTGTTTTGTTATGCTCGTAGACTCTTCATATGAATGTGTGAAGTTGCATTTCAAACCGCCAATTCATTCTTTGTTTACAAGCTATTTATTATAGTATCAACGTGTCACAGTACATATTTTTTACATTCGAATCAAGTGTCGTGCATTAATTGAATTTTTACTTTTGGAAGTTTTAAGCGAAGGAAATTTATGAACGAATACTGAAAGTGTATAGGGACTTTTCGACACCAATTATAAATGAGCTGCTAAATTTAAAAGTGATTGTGCACGCCTTGAAGACGGTCCACGTCAAGGACGTCCCAAAAATGCAACAACACCAGAAATCGTAGAGAAATACAGGATATCGTACTGGAAAATCGTCGAGTGACTGAAAGAGATTTAGTAGAAGCCCTAGGCATCTCATTGGGTAGTGTATGCAATATTTTGACTGAAGCATTGGGCTTCAGAAAGCTGTGTGCACAATAGGTGCCGCCTTCACTAACAATGGAACAACAACACATTCGAAATGGAGTTTCTTAGCAACATTCAGAGCGTTTTCGAAAGGACGCTGGATGCGTCGATTCATCACTATGGATGAGTTTTAGGTCGATCACCGTGATCCTAAATCAAAACAAGAGGCTAGAGGGTGGTGTGAACCTGGTTCTTCGGCTTCGAAACGAATTCGTGTCCAGAAATCGACTAAGAAGTTGTTAGCATCAGGTTTTTGGATGCGAAAGGAATCTTGGATTTTGGATTACTTACAGACTGGTGAAACAATAAATTATGAACATTACTGGAATCGTTTAGGCCAAGGAAAAAGTTTGTGAAAAAAGAACTACTTTGCAAAAGAAAAAAATCATTTTCATTAGGACAATGCGCCGTGCCACAAGAGCATTTTGACAATGGCTAAAATCCATGAAATAAAAAAGTTCGTATTGTTGGAGCATTCGTCGTATTCATCAGATTTGGCCCCTAGCGACTTCCATCTGTTTCCATATTTAAAAAATTTCATGCGTGGAGGGCGTTATTCATTCAACGATGAGATCATAACAGCTGTGGAAACGTAGTTTGCAGACCTTGCAGATTCTCATTTCAGGGATGGAATTCATAAATTGAAATCTCGTTGGAAGCAGTGTATTGATGTTCACCGAAGTCTATACTCAATAATAAAGGGATTTCAAATCATAAAATTATATTTTCCTAATCGAACCGCAAAGCTTATTGAACAACCTAGTACAACTGTGTTCAAAATAAAAGGAGCGCGACGAAATACCAACTTTGAACTATTTTTTTAATATAACATTTTCTTTGTGTATAACGCGGCCGCCGTAGCCGAATGTGTTGTGCGTGATTATCATTCGGAATTCACAGAGAGGTCGTTGGTTCGAATCTCGGTGAAAGCAAAATTAATAAAAACATTTTTCTAATAGCGGTCGCCCCTCGGCAGGCAACGGCAAACCTCCGAGTGTATTTCTGCCATGAAAAAGCTCCTCATAAAAATATCTGCCGTTCGGAGTCGGCTTGAAACTGTAGGTCCCTCCATTTGTGGAACAACATCAAGACGCACACCACAAATAGGAGGAGGAGCTCGGCCAAACACCTAACAGAAGTGTACGCGCCAATTATTTATTTATTTTTTTTATAACAAAAAACCACAAAATTTCCAACTTTTTCTTGAGAATTTTTGAAAAAATTCTGGGTACGCAATTTTGTATTTCGCTGGGGTGAATATGGAAGAAGTTTCTTAACTTGATGCCATATAAAAATAAATTTATTACGGTAGAAAATGCGCAAATGCAAAAAAAACTTAAAAAGCTCAAAACCAATTTACATGTTTATCTTCATCACCCACATTCTATTTGTTTTTTTGGTTCAATATTTTGAACTATTTAATCCTGTGTTTGTACAGCAGGCTAAGACAATTCGCTGAAGTAGGGTTTACTCATTTCTTTTTCATATAGTGCCACAAGCCACAGAAAAGCAAACAAGTGATTAACTGCAAAGGAAAAGTCCAAACAGAGTTCACTGGTAACCAAATCAAAGCGTACTGAGAGTTCATCAAAAAAGTTTCATTTCAGCTGAGGAAGCAGCAAAGCTGTGCTGTGCAAAGGCGTACATCGCCAGAATTTCGTCAGAAGTGCTTGCCTCAACCAAGCTTAGCAGCAAAAGCAGCCCAGCAGCCAACACTACACACATTGGCAAACGCACCCCCGTCGCTGCCCAAAGCGCAACACTCGCATTAAGCTACGAATTTGTTTCCAAACATTTTAGCAGTCCTCACACAAGTCCCAAGCGATGCGGCGCAACGAAAAACAACCGCAAACACCGTCAAAATAGCGTAGCTGCAAGTTGCAGCAGTGATGATAGCTCTAATATGTGAAAGTGGTCGGCGGCGTGTGAGGTAGAAGGAGAGTCAGCAGCATGAAGAGTGAGCGCCAACATTTCATATTGTTGCTTTAGAAAATCTGTGGGAACAAGTGGTTACTGGAGCAGTTGCGACCTATGACGTCAGTTACTCATACTTCGATGGGTGAAGCTGTTTATGTTGTTTTTCTAGTGTTGTTGTTACTGCAATCGCAGCTGATACTGTCTTTGTTGTTGCTACTGCAAATTCCGCGGTTGTGAGTTTGTCGCAGTGGTGGACTGCATGCTTGACTAACTACCAAATTGCTGTTCCAACTCTACTGACCATGTGTGTGTGTGTGTGTGTGTTGCAACAAAAACAAGAACAATGGCAAAAACAAAAATCACTACAATGCGCAGCACCTTTTAACCAGCAGCCGATTTCTGGTCATATGATAACACAGCATAACGATGGCGATCTGTCTTACTGCTCCCCTCGGAACCCATCTGCTGTTTTCGAACCTCTCAAATCGACCGCAAATTTGGCTACTGCCAGCCAGTGCTACTGCCTTCTGCATGATTTCCTCGCCATTGTTGTTGCTGTAGTTCATGTTATTGGTGTTGTCTATGGTAGCGCTGATGGCGGCCTGCTGATGATGATGATGATGAAGTAGATTCTTTTGTGTGCTTGCGTAAACTCTTTCGAAATTGTTTGTTTCGCGACACTGCCACATAGTGCCACACTGGCACATCTCACATGCCACCAAAGGCCATTGCATAGCATCTCATTTTCCAGCGCGATTGTTGCTGTCCTTGCATATGCGCTCAGCCGTATTTGTTTGTATTCACTTTGCGCGCCGTCACAGCAGCCGAGCATCCTGTAAGTGTCCTGCCTAATGTGACATTTGTTTGTTGGTAGCTTGGAGGAATTATTTAGAAAGCCCGTACGTATGTATGTATGCCTTTAATTCATAAGAGTCGCTTATGTTTGTAATTGTCACGGTAATTTTGGCATTTGTCTGCTAGTCCACATATTTGCAGACGTATTAACATTATTTTGAAAGTACGTGGGCAATATAAAATAGTTGTTGGCAATTACAGTTATTTTTGGTTACGGTTATCTGCTGAGATACAGAGTGTGTCCTTAACTTAGATGAAGGCAAGCTTAAAACATTTGAGCGAAAATTTGTACGCCGCATTCTTGGACCGATGCGGACAGATCACGTCAACTATCGCATACGTTAGAGCGATGAATGCCTAGCAAAGCTAAATGACTTCCAAATGGCCGACAACATCAAGTTTCAGCGTCTTAAGTGGGCTGAACATGTTCTGAGGATGGACCCAAACGATATTGCTGAAAAGATCTACAATAGTAAGCCGTATGTGTCTTCTAATAGGGGCCACCCAAGGAAAACCTGGATTGATATCGTTAATGACGACGCCAAGATCTTTGGACTTAAAAATTGGAAAATGCCTGCAATGGATCGATATTCTTGGTCGAACGTATTGAGGGATGCCAAGGTTCAATTCGGCCCGTCAAGCCTAGATGATGATGATGGATCTTGAAATGGATTTGACTCCAAGGGTATCCTGGAAAGTCAGATTATTTTATGTTACCAAAGGTTAGGCTTTGAAAATAAATTCTGAGCTTAAAGTAATCTCGAATTATACTTTTTTCAGGTTCCGCGTTGAATAGGCTTTCTCCGTCCGCCAGTAGATATTTGCCCCTTGTAGTTCCGAAAATCGATCGAATTGTTGCCTTGAATTCAGAGCGATGTCATAAATTGAATGAGTTGGATAATCATTGGAGATAACACCTGGATATTAAAGTTGAGGTCTGCAGTGGATGGAAAAGTTTGGGACTAACAAAAGGGAGATAAAGTTGCGACATAATTCAGCGTTGATTGTCTTCTTCGACATCTGTGTCTTCACTCATCGTAAACATTTTTCTATCAGACAGACTTAACAAGAGAGCACTATGTGGGCGTCTTGGAGCAGCTGCGAGCACGTATTTTCCTCTTTTAATCCACAGAATGAGGCCACGCTTACGGGAGCTCATTATGGTGGCGAAGTACAGAAGATCAAGGAAGATGTATCAGCGATGTGGAACGGGTTTGCTTCGGACGATTACTAAGAGTGCTTCCTATCAGGGTAGCACGTTGGAAGCATTGAGGGAAATTAGTGTAAAATTCGGTAACACAATTTTTGTCCGTGATTTAGTTTTCTTGCGTTTTACTGACAAACTTCAGCAACTTAATTCGGGACCTGGTACGTGACCATGTTTAAAAACAGCTGAGCGATCTTGTTAGGTGCGGTTAAGTGGTTGCCGAGGAGGGTCTGGGGCGAAAAGAGAAGAACAGAAGAGAAAGAGCGCTAGACCGAAAGAAGTCTAATTTTTGGTTGTGTTTATGCTACTGACGATGACTAATATCTAGTCCTGCTATATCAAAAGGCATAGCATAGACGTGAGAGCTAAGTTAGCTAAATCTTAGCCTCGGAAAAGCAGGACAGCTAAAGAGAAGATGCTGAGATTGCTTCATCTCATCCTCCAGATAGCTTCCATTAGAAGAACTCGAAGTTAGGCCGAGTCTTACAGCTTCCCGGACAATAACAGGTAAGAGTAGCCACGAAATCGGAGAGCTGAGGTTTTGTTAACATTAGAAGCTCGTTCGAGCGCCTCCGATCCACATGTGGCTAGAAAGACCTCTCGACCTTGCAAGTTTTTGTGTGCTTGTCCAGCTGAGCTGATACGAAGTACACCTTTCCAGGAGCAGAACACAGGTAGTTAAGGGTAGCCCGATTTTCTCATATCGTGGGTCAGCTACCCCCGCAGGTACTCTGTCTAGCTAGTTCGTCTCTGTAATCTGTTACTCAGATGGGCAGTGGAATTACCAAAGAATTCGGATGCAGTCTAAAGAGATGCCAGACATTCCCACACCAGTAAGGGCACCCACAAAATTCGAGAGCTGAGGCTTTGGTAGCATTAGAAGTTCTATCGAGCGCTTCCGATCCACACGTGGCCAGAAAGATCTCACGTTCTTGCTAGTTTTGTGTACTTGCCCATCGTACGCTGAGCTGACGCCAAGCCCACCTTTTCAGGAGAAGACCACAGGTAGTCAAGGTGAGTCCAATGCTCTAATTTAGAGAGAAAGCCTATGAAATATCCGTGTGACCTGTTACCCAGATGAGTATTCGAATTATCAAAGAATTCGAATGCAGAGAGAAGCCAAGTATTTGCACACCAGTTTGGAGCACACCATTATCGAACCCAGGGCCCTAATTGCCGCTTGGCTGCCGGAGTAGATATTTAATTTCCATACAGTTAGCTACCGTGCCTACCCCGCGTTGGAATACACTGCAGTGATCCGGTAACCTAACCTTGAGTTTGATGGAAAGCTCCTCGCAGACTATTCCTCCACCCAACTTCAACCATCCATAGACATGTTCTCCAGGCTCTGTCTCCTGATGGAATGTGAATGGAAAGTTTTGTTTGTACTGAGTAGTAAACGAAATAATAAAATCCTTCCAAGAACACCAAAATAACTTAAGTTCTGTAGATCCTTAGCAAGCTCGCCCGTTCAAGAGATAACATAGTAGTTATTGAGGTGGTTCGTTAAAAGATTTAAGAATATTTGCTTGTAACTGTGAGGAAAGTTTAGTGAAATAAGAAACAGCGGGCGAGGTGCGGACTCTTTGCGCTCACAGCTTTACTTTTCTACTAAACTTAGTTTGATTTAAGATTTCCGATTAGACAAAGGGCATGACAATTGATTTCATGCTTCAAAATTCATATTCTTATTAAATATTTCTACTGGCACACTATGAGAGCTCGCCTAAAATGCACCGCTCGAAAATACAAAACCATAGGGCGCCAATCATCCTGTATTGTCAATAAATTCTCTGCATATGAGCTCACTAAGTGAAAGCCACATAGCTAACACGACACCAGTTACGGCAACTAAGTACCAGCAGTGAGTCTAACAGCACAAATACTGCGGAGTACGCGTAAGATACCAGCAAAAGTGAGTACGGCTTGAGTCAGTAGTGCCAAAAAATGCCACAGGAGTTGCACCAACAGCCAAACGCGGCCGCAGGCTAAACGAAAAGTTGATGAAATTTCGGTGGTCGACCGACTGTTAACAACAACAACGCCATAAACGAAGATGTGATGCGATGAGGCTGCCGTCGTCGCTGTTGCTGCTCCTGCCGCCACCCCTGGCTAATATAAAGCAGCGATCAAATATGTAGTGTGGCAGCTGTGTGGCGCGCGCGGCTATTATGGCTGTAAGTGGATTGCAGATTTGTGGGCTGCAGAAGTGAATGGTTCGTTGAATTCACTTTATGTGTATGTATGCATGTATGGGAGTATAAGGGAATAATGCTACTGCAGCTATTGGACGCAAAAGATGGTAGTGGCATAAATGCTGGCCACGCAAGCCTCGGCTAGCTGTGGCATTTTGGGGCAAGTAGTAAGCAGATGGAAAGTTGGCAGTGTTTGTTGGCGGTCACAACTTTGCCGGTGGTTGTGGCGATGGATATCTTTTGGCGCGCTTTGCGGTAGACATGTTGGGGTCGCAGCAAGCACACAGCCACACGCACACACACACACACTTATCGGTATAGCTATTCGTATATGTAACAGTAATATTTACTGTAGTATTATTTTATAGATTTCTAAGGTTGGTTGATTTTGTTTTTTTATATTTTTTTGGAGTAAAAATTCACCATTATTTGCCAAGTGACAGCTATTAAAAATTGTTCTTACGACGACGCTGTGAACACTTCTCTGTCGCGGTTGACAATGTTGATGGCCCTTATATGGCTGTTGATCGGTGCTAATGACGCTAACGATAATGAAGGCGGCGAACGTTTTGTGTGGGGTTGGCAGGAATACCATACACACATACATACACACGTATGACGTGCTGTTGACGTGAGGTCGTCGGGTGACTGGCAGCTTCGGGATATTGGTTGCTAGTTTTGACGACCATTTGTAGCGATTATTATGCTGCTAGTTTGGTTCTCTTGTTGGCGCTGCTGTTTGTCATAACTGTCAACGTCGTCGGGGGTATTCTTGCTGTCAGCGCATTCAACTATGAGACGAGTGAAAGACCGTTCCTTGTTGTTGTTGTTTTTGCAGTGCGAGTGACGCAAATTTAGCACATGGCTGCTGCTGTTGTTCTTGCTGGCTTTGCCTGATTATGCTGGCATTTCTGCTACTGCTGCTTCTGTTGATGATGACACCAATGACAATGCAGCAGCAACATAAAAGTAAACAATAATAAAAAAACACAGTTATGGCTATTACATAGGGCAATCAAAAGGGCACACACGAGCACATATGCGTTGCATACATACATATGCGCGCACAGATTTGCACATACCTATGCCGATGCAGACGAAAGGGCTGCGCAAACATACGAAATGAGCAACGACAGCAGAGCAGAAAAAACACAACACAACAACAATATGTTTCAGTGCAACAAACAAAAACAATAGCCGTTTGTGTCATCATACAAAGTATTTGCCGCCAAAGTTGTTGCCTCAAACCCTCCCCGGCTTTGCTCGCAGCCAAATTTTCACTTCATTTTTCCACTATTTTTTCTCACTTTATTTTCCTTTCCTTATTGGACATATTTCGAATTCGGTTTCTTTGCTTACTTGCTTTTGCCTCTGCCACTGCCACTGCTTCTTTGATTTTTTCTTGCTGCTTGCGTTTGTTGTTGCAGCATTTGTTGTTTGTTCTTCTGTCGCGTATGTGCGGTGAGTTTTGTGTCTCTTTTACTTTTACAATCACAATGTTTGTAGTCTTTTGGGCCTTTGCGTTGTTGTTGTTTCACTGTTGTTAGTCGCTTGATTGTGGCTTTGCTGGTGTTACGGATTTGTTGTTTATGTCCTGTGCCGTTTGTTGTTGTACTGGTTTGTATTATTGTACTGGTTGATTTTTCTATTTGCACAAAGGAAAATGAATGCTTCGTTGATCACAAATCGCATATGGTGGCACATATGAAAAAACACGCTGATATACAGTAGGTCTAAATCAAGCATCTATTATGTAAATTTGAAGAATTTTTCATATCAAACAAATGCTCTATTGCACGAGTCTATGCTGAGCCAAGTATTCTGGACATGGTTTTACATTTTTTTTTAATATGGGCTTATTTGTAGGCTTGAGCATAATAAGAAGTAAAGTGAACAAATTTTGAAAATAATTTCATAATTTTGAGATTTATTCAATGTTGAAGCTTTTGTCAAAATTTAGCTTATACAATTTGTTTTTAATTTTTTCCAGACATTTTTCATAAGATACATTTTATCTTAAAAAGTGGAAAAATTTAAAATTATAGGTATATTAAAAATAACCGAAAACACTTGACTTTAAAAATTCCTCCCCAAAAATTTTGGAAATTTTTTTTTTAAAGGTGCCTAAACTCTAAGAAATTTTCGGAAAATTTTGTTTCTTGTCATTTGTGAAAAAACACTCCCCTTACACTTTTTCCTTCTTTTTTCATTAATAGCTGAGGCTATGCTAAGTGCTCCCTCTAAGTTTCATAGTGGCATTCGATTAACCGTTGAGATTTATTCAATGTTGAAAATTTTGGTATAAAGCCTTTTTAATTAAATATTTTCGGTTCTTTTTAGTATACCTATTTATATTTTAAATGTTATTTTTTTTTTAATTTTTTAGTATAATATCTACCTTTCAAAGAACTTTTTGCCAGAAAAAACTTTCAGAAAATATTTTTCAGGATTTTTTTATTATTAAAAACATAATTTCAAGATTTATCTGAAATTTTTTGTACGGAGTTTTTTAATGCCAAATATTCTCGATTATTTATTATAAAAATTTTTTCAATCTTTTAGTACAAAATCTACCTTTGAAAAAGTTTTTCGGACAATTTTCGGAAATTTTTTTTTCTTTTTCATTTGTGAAAAAACATCTCGCTCAAACGTTTTCTTGCATTTATCATAAATAGCTGAGACTATGCGTATTCCTGAAAGTTTTATAGTTGGATTCGATTAAAAAAAAAAAATAATAATTGGCGCGTACACTTCTGTTAGGTGTTTGGCCGAGCTCCTCGTCCTATGTGTGGTGTGCGTCTTGATGTTGTTCCACAAATGGAGGGACCTACAGTTTCAAGCAGACTCCGAACGGCAGATATTTTTATGAGGAGCTTTTTCATGGTAGAAATACACTCAGAGGTTTGCCATTGCCTGCCGAGGGGCGACCGCTATTAGAAAAATGTTTTTATTAATTTTGCTTTCACGGAGATTCGAACCAACGACCTCTCTGTGAATCCCGAATGGTAATCACGCACCAACCCATTCGGCTACGGCGGCCGCCGATTAACCTTTGAGATTTATTGTTAAAAAATTTGGTATAAATCCTTTTGAAGTCAAATATTTTCAGTTCTTTTTAATGTAATATAGATATAATTTTTAATTTTTTTTTAATTTTTAGTATAAAATCTACCTTTAATAATATTGTTTTTTTTTTTCAGAAAAAAAATTTCGGCCAAATTTCGGAAAATTTTGTTTTGTTTTGGCTTTTGTGAAAACACCTCCCTTAAATTAAGAAGAAAAATGTGTTACTTTTAACTTAGCATTAATAGCAAAGTCTGTGCTCAGTAATGCTTGAAAATTTCAAAGTGAGATTCAATTATTGGTTGAGATTTCTTTAATGTTGAAAATTTTCTAAGTCCAATATCTTCACTATTTGTAATATATCCTTAACATAATATGAAAAAAAATAATAATTTCTTTTTAAGGTTGATTCGTTATTTTTCTGAAAAAAATAATCTATCTTCGGAAAATGGATTTTTTTTTTTCGAAAACAAGTTTTTAGGAAAATTTTTGGGAAATTTTTGTTCTAATTTGAGGAAAACACCCATCTCAGACTTTTTTCCTATTTTTTCTTTAATAGCTGACACTGTGCTCAGTAATCCCTGAAAGTTTCTTAAAATAATTCAATTTACTTTTCGTTCCACCGTAGTTTTCTCTGAAGCTCAAAGAGCGAAATTCGTGGACTCTTCATTTGGCTTTGCCATAGTTTGGCAACTTTCTAACTTAACGATGTTTTTGTTGTAGGGATGTATCAATTCTTAGTCCTCTTGTCTTAGTTCTTTTCTTAGCCAATAAACGAGTAGTATGTACATATTCTTATGGATATTTTTTAGTTTTTATTTTGAATTGAATTTTGTTTTATATTATTTGTACAGTCAAGTTCTAATAAATCATTTATTTCAAACTTAACTTCATATTTATTTACATTGATTGGATACAACTCCCCTTTTCTTGTGGCAAAGTATATAAATGAGGAATAACTGTTTAATTAGGCAACTTTATCACAACAATCGTACAGTCATCTCTCTCTCTCTCTATCTCTCTCTCTCTAATATCATCCAGGGCAGTGACTGTGAAAAAATCTTACGCCATTTTTGGTGATGACATAAATTCAGTCTTTAAAATCCGGTATTTTAAGTAAAAATAAAAATAAAATAAGTGAAGAATCAACTCACCTCATTCTATGCCCATACTCAAGACCGTGCCAATTTAGACTATGTTTTCGGGCCAGCTTTCATAACTCATCTGCCAATCATAATAGATTGTAGCAGGGTTAGACCGTCTCAATTCCATCTGGGTTAACTATTAAGTGGTTTAATAGCTTAGTGCCATTTAATTATCAGAGGCAGTGTATGAGAAAAAATTCTATACGCTTTCCTGTGACAGTTTCAATAGAAATGATAAAAAAACACTTCACACCGTTTCTAGTACTTTCATTTCCAACAAAATATCCTTTTTGGAAGGAATAAGTTCTTTCAGAAAACTTGTGCCATGTGAGATATGAGCAACAGCAAATATATAATTGATTAACTTGTAGATATAATTATTGTTTTTTGTTGAAATAAAAGTCTTCGGTAAAAACGCTCCGAACTTATTCCTCAACCCAATAAAAAGGACAAAGAGTAGAGGTCCTAAGATACTTTCCTGAGGCAAGCCAGAGAGTGCAATAAAAGGAATAGAAGAAACCCCCTACATTGAGACCATACAGCTCTTATTATTTAAATAGGAATTCAGCCACTTTAGAAATTTAGAGTGGAATTCAAACATGGCTCGCTTGAGCAATAGAATGCAATGGGATACTTTGGCGATTGCTTTAGAAAAATCAGTGCAAATACAATCAACTTGCAGCTCGGTAAAAAACGTGTCAATGCAGTGTTTACTAAAGACCGCTTGGTTGGTAAGTGTAATACAAAATACATTTTCTCTTACACCATACTCTCGAATAGTTTAGAAATTGTAGAGATTGGCTTTAAAATTAGTCTTAGAAGAGGGAGCAAGTCACCTAGTCACTGCAATCGGAATTGATTAATTTTAGCGAATATTTATTAAAGTACAGTCTTTTACTAGACCGCGTTTTATTAAGAAACCTCGAAGTGATAAGGTTCAGCGCACTAGACAAGGCTAGTTTACTGGTACGGCATCCCCAATTACGGTCTGGTTATTGTAACAGGCTATTCAGAATCCACTCAGACATACTCAATATATGTCCGACGTGTGAAGCTACCTTGGATGATACTAACCACCTGTTCAAATGCCCTCTCAAATTCACGCATGTAACACCTCTCTCCTCCTGAACGCAACGCGTCGAAACAGTATGTTTTCTGGGCCTACTGTTATGTATGTGTGTTAGACGATGACGTTCGGTGACTATACCGCACTGGCAGAGCCTGTGAACAACTACAACAACAACAATAAAGCTCGAAAGATCCGTTAGAAAGATACCATTTAGATGGTACGAGACATTCTAGCTCCTTTACTGTTAGTAAGCGAACTTCTGGTATGGGAAACCTTCGAAATAATCCATTGGGGTTCTACTTTTTCTTGTGCTGGGTCATAAAACCCGTAAACAAAAAAAAAAAGGCTCTCATGGACGAAATCTGTTACATATCTCCGTACTATTTTCAGACAATTTAGTGATGTAAAAACTAAGTTGAAGAGAACATGAGAAACTGAGTAAGCAGCATTACTAAAGTATAACAGCCATAGTTTCACGTTTACATGAAAATTTGTCTGGATGAAATTGAATTTTTGTGTTAATTTTAGTGGCTCGTTTTTATTTGAGCAAACAAAAATCCCAATTAGTAAACAAATTAATTTTGTTCACTTATTTTATTGTTGCTTATGTTTTTTCGCTCGAAATTCACTACTAACTTAAACTTGTATGAATATTTCCAATATTGCCTACCTTCATGAGCCTTCCTAAAAACATTTTGGCCACATACGTTTTTTCCAATTGTTCGTTTTTTGCCACTTGGTTCCACTGTGCAACACACATGCCGCACTGCACAGTGAAGCAATGCCGAATGAGCAAACAAAACAATGATTGCGGCGATCTGATATGGGAGAGTGCGCGCGCTACCTTTTTATGAACGAATTTAGAAGACGGTGCGGGCCGAAGCACCAGCACCAGCATACAAACAAGTATGCGGACAGACAAACCGCATCGAATAAGAAGTGTGCGATGTTGACGGCGATGATGATGCGGTGAATGGTGGTGAAATGCCACTGTCCGTGCAGCTACGCTCTTACACGGTTGTCGCAGCCAGCTATTACCACTGGTGCACAATGAGGCGCAGCAGCAGCAAAACGAGCAGCAACACAAGCAGCGGCGGCTCGATACCAACAATGGCGGCAGAATAAACGACAGCAGTAGCAGAGGTAGCAGCAGTGGTAGTATCAGCATCCACCATTAGATTCACCGGGTATTTTTGGCATTTCATTTGCCAGTTATTGAATTAACGTCGCGTAGAGCAGTTGATGTATCATTACAACAGCAGCGGCAGTTTGGTAACGTTGTAAAAGGAGAAGAAGAAGCAGGAGCTGCGAAATACTGGTCCAGGCTCATTGGGTTGGCTAATAGCGGAAGAACGCATTCCATTGATCTATTGGCACTGGCAAGAGGCAACAGAAAGTGAGAGTTCACGGCGCTGCGGCACACAACAGTTAGTAAAACCACCGTGCAGACTCAGAGTCCCAAGAGCGTCAAGTGCGTGAGTGCGTTCATGAAATTGTGGGTCAGTAAAGTGTCGTTGCATCGAGCAGGTAACTTTACTACCTGAAGTGATTCAAGTACCTGTAGAGGGACACGTGTTTCCTGTGCGTGTTTGTTATTAAAAAAAAAAAATAAGAAAAATACAAAACTAAAAGTAAAACGAAAAACAAAAAAACAAAACAAATGAAAGATCGAGAAACAAAAAAACGGCAACGAGAAAAAATTCTACTTAATTTACCTACAATAACAGTGTGGAACTAAAAAAGGGGCTCGTCCAATCGCGCGATGTGAAATACTCGCTTTGTGTTTGTTGCTATCGCTTGAATAACAGTGGGGCTCGAAGTGAAAAGAACTGAAAAATATTTTGTTCAAGGGAAGTGGGAAGGCTGACCTACAAAAATGCAATACAATGAGCTCGGAAAGTTATACGTTAGGTTGTGTTAGTCTCGCTGGCTTGTCACCACGCGTGGATTCTCTGCTTCCTAGTGATAACAGCTGAAATGTGATAACAATGTCTTGAATTTAAAAATATAAAATGCCATATGTTTATAGATAAAATACCAAGTTCTTTAATCAGGGATATACTGGGATGTCCGGAAAGAAATTGTCGATTTTTAAAAGAAAGTAAATACATTTTTATTAAAACTTAGAATGAACTTTAATCAATTATATTTCCATTTTGTTCGATAACCTTTTGCCATCTTTCCGGCAAATTCAATATTCCGCGCTCATAGAACTTCTGGCCTTTATTTGCAAAAAACTGAGCCAATTGCGATTTTATAGCACCATCATTGCCGAAAGTTTTACCAGTAAGGAGTTCTGCAAAGACCAAAACAAATGGTAGTCTGATGGTGCAAGGTCAGGGCTGTATGGTGGATGTATAAAAAGTTCCCAGCCAAGCTCTCTCAGTTTTTGGCGAGTGACTAAATATTATATGTAAGCAGTCTAGCGTTGTCCTAATGAAATATGACAATTATCAAGCTTTTTTACCAGTCCAAGACTCTTTATATGCTCATTAACGGTTGATTTTTTATATTATTTATATTTTTTATTGTATATTGAACTTGTTTCCAATCTCGCGCAAAGTTATATGACGATCCAATTGGGTTAAAGCCTTGATAACGTCTTCATCGACATCCCTTGGCCCACCTGAACGTGGCTCACCTTTAAGTGAAAAACCAATTTCGAAACTATCTTTGTTTTAAGGCTTTATCACCATACAAATCACGCAACTTTTTAGCAACCTTCTCTAGGCTTTTTCCTTTATGGAAATAATAAAGTAAAATGGGACGAAAATGCTCTTTTGTGGGCTCCATATTAAAATTTGCGCCAAACAAACCAATATAAACAAAATTACGCGCGCTTTTATTCTAAAGCAAGTTAAAAGTGACAGCTAATAACTGTGAAAAGAAAAAATAAAATAAATAGTCACGAGCTGTTCAAAACAATTATCAACGCCGTCTATATGTAAAATCGGCAATTACTTTGCGGACAACCCAATAATATTCACTTTTGATGGTATTTCCCTTCTCAAGATAGACGCTGAATATTACCACACGCATACATACCGAGGCCATAACCTTTCCAGCCGACTTTTTGAGCTTTCGTGCGCTTTGTATGAGGTTTACCAGTTGCTTTCCACTCAGGTGACGATCGTTTTGATTTCTGAGTGAAGTGATGGATCCATGTTTCATACATTGCCACTTATCGACGCTAAAACTCTGGTTTATAACGTTTATATATGGCCAAGCACTGCTCAGAATTATCAAATCGTTTTTTTTTTTGGTCAACATTGAGCAAACGAGGCACCCACTTTGAACAGAGCTTTCTCAGAGTCAAATGTCAGCTAACTCACGAAACTTCACTTTTCGATCATCTAAAACGATTTTATGGATTTTTTTGATATTTTCTTGTGTTACCACCAGCAAACCATCGTTTTATTGTCTCCAGCGGAGTCTCCATAACACTTTTCAAGTCATTACTTCGCTTGAACGGTATTAGTGTAAAATTAACGGAAGTAGTGTAAAATTAAAATACGAAATACTGTTTGATCCATTGTTTTGAAAATAATAAAAGTAGCGTCACTCTTAGCAAAATAACTTCCGAACTAATGAATAGAATATTTTGAAATTTTAGTAGCAGTCTTTTTAAGGTTAGTACTAACTGAAAAAGAGGTGAATGAAATAAAACTAGTGCCATCTATGTGTTAGGCTCTGGACTTTTCAGCTTATGTATTAGTTCCCCACTCCCCACATCGGCTTTAGGAATGATCAATGGACTCATTCCACTCTGTCTTGTAGCCAAAGGGTCGGCAGTCAGTGCAGCTCTAAGGCTTCCTAATCTATTCCTACTCCTAATCTATTCAAAGAAGGCAATCTTACAGGACATGTCAGAATTCTGGGTTCAATCCTGAACGCTCCGTGCCTAGCAGTCTCCGACAAGATGGAAAGGAAACTCGAATTCTTCAAAAAATTCCACGCTCAGCGTGGAGAAACAATGAAATATCCTTAAAACAGGGCGCACTGATGGCTCCAAAATGGAGGACGGTAGAGTCGAGGCTGGAATCGTTGGACCACATTTCAAAAAAGCAATAGTAATGGGAAAAGCCACTTCCATTTTCCAGGCCTACGTCCACGCCTTAGAGCTGTGTCTCAGAGAATGTCTACGGAGAAGCACGCGTGGTGCCAATATTAACATTCTCTCTGACACTCAAGCAGCTCCAAAATTGCTGGATAGCTTCTCATTCCAATCAAGATTCGTCTGGGAATGTTTTAAAATCCTCAACACCCTAACATCAAGAAACTATGTTACTTTAATGTGGATTCCGTGACATGAGGGGCATGAAGGGAATGAAATTGCGGACACTTTAGCGAAAAAGGTGGCAAACATTCCTTTCATAGGTCCTGAACCTTTCTGCGGGTTAAATAACAGCTTCAAAAGTGCCTTTCTACGTGAGCAGGAATAACGAGGCCTAAGCGATTACTGGAGCGCTCAAACGGGCATGCAGCAGTCGACTCATAGATGCAGAACGGATAAAGGCAGAAGCAAACCCTAACCTAAGCAGAAAAGACATTAAACTTTTCACTGAACTACTAACAGGACACTGTATACTTAATTATCACATGAAAAAGATAGGTGTGTTAGAAAACGATTCTTGTAGACTCATGCAAAGAGGCATAAGAAACAGCAGAACATATTCTATGCGACTGCCCATTAATCTAAGTTACTTGGGAAATGGGGCTATAGATCCAAACCGCCTGGTAGAAATTAAGCCTACTGCAGTTCTAGAATTTATTAATAGCCTACAACTCTTTGAGTCGGCTACATTACTGCACAATAGATCTCTTCAGATCGCAGTGTACAAACAGCCAATCAATAATAATAATAATAATTTTTATTCTCTTTTTATAGGCATTTATGTTGCGAGACTCGAAAATTTTATCCAAGGGATTCATGCCTGCCTATTGACTGACCCATATCCTGAAACGATTCGCTCAACAAAAGTGCGCCTCAATAAAGTGATGATTTTCTTTTTCCTGTCGCAATTTCTAAAAAACTACCCGTCATAAGTTTTCTCGTAACTGTTTAGAACTGCTTTGTTCTTTGCTACAATTAATAGGTGCTCTCTATTTGTTATCGCCATTCAAACCGATAATGTAACAGATAATGCGTTAAAAATATAAACAACTTAACAGGAGGCAGTGACTGCATAAGAGAAATAATTTTGGTATCAATGACAAATTATGAGAGTTAGTAGATTTTCTCTTTTTTGTTGCTTGTGGATTGCTCTTGTCGCTGATGGGCCAGATTGTTTAGATCGTTGTTGTTCATTCGCAATCGTTAGAGATCGTTTCGCATATGTCTGTGTTTCTGAATTGCTTATGCAGGGGTTGCCTCGTAGTGCAATTTGGTTTTAAATCGAGAAGTGTAAAACAGCAAATATTTCCCCTTTTATTTTGCTTTACATTTTATTCTTTTATCTATTCCTAAAAGCAATACCGCAAAAATAAATCATTAGAAACTAAAATAATTTAGCATTGGAAGTTCACTTTAACCACTGGGGGAGTTTGTGTAGAATTAACAAGTTTTGAATTTGCTATTTTTCTAATTCCATTTGATTTTGTGAGACTTGTAGTCATTAGATATTTGTCACCATCTTAGGCATGAATCGGCAAACTAATAGGAACAGTTTTTTCTACTCGGCTGGCAATGGTAAACCTCGAGTGTATTCTGTCATAAAAATCATTTACAGTTCGAAGTCGGTTTAAAACTGTAGGGCCATAACGGAAGTGTATGCGCCAATTTTTCAGCTTTTACAATCTGCTTCTGTTTGTGGTACATGCATATACTAAATATGCAAATAAAAAAAAAAATATAAAAATTAAAAAATAAATAAAAATACGTGAAAATATAAACACAAGAAAATGATCAGAAGTATTAACTTTTGAAATTGTTTTTTGATGATTTACATTTTTATGCTATTATTAATAATTTTTCTTGAATTAAAAAGGCTCCGAAGTTCAGCAAAAATTTGCTGATTGTGATTTATAATAATAATATGAAAAAATCTGTTACTTTTTCCAAAAAATTGAAAAATTTTCTCCTGTTTCTACAAAAGTAGGTAGGCATGAAGGTTAGACAGCAAGAGTACCATGGGTACATTACAAGTATCCCACCTCTGAAAAGTTACAGAACTTAAAAGAAGAAAAACCATCTACAGTCATCCAGTGCTGTTGATGAAGTGGAGGAGAGAAACGAGATTTAGGTCAAACCCGGACATTTGCAAAGAAAGTTTTCAACAGTCTCTTTCTCTGTCAGATCCCTACAGCTTCTGCAATGGGGGTTGTACGGAAGTCCAAGCTTCTTCGCATGAGATCCGATCACCCATAATCAGTTTGGAAATTGAATGGTGTGGGATCTCCAGCACTCTAAGCGGGATAAGATAGAACTCCATCTGTCTTGTGCTTGTTTAAGAAAGAAATTATACGGTTTTGAATTAAAAAGTGTCAAAGCGACTCCGATGTCTGACATGGGCACAAGCTCATCGGCAACTTCATTTCCCTCTATGTTCGTGTACCCTGAAACCCAGATAAGAGAAATGTTTCCTACATGCTCGAGACGATTGATCTCCTTCTTACAGAAGAGAGCTGCAACATTGCGACGACAGGGCCTTGATCGCAGTTTGACTATCGGAAGAGATATTTATGCGTCCCTCCCAATAGCGATTCTTTAGCATTTTGCAAGCCTGCAGGAACACGAATACTTCTGCTTGAAAAACACTACTAGTTTTCGGCAATTTAAGAGAGACAGAATTATCGGCTCCAACTGCAGTTGCCATCTTGGATTCGGCGATGGAAACAGAGGTACTTGTGTCCGTGCAGGCTCTCGCCTCCTTCCAATCCAGCCTGTTTTGATAGATCTAGCACAACTCCCAAAACCCAGTTTGTGGATGATATGTACGAAGTAAAGATAAGGAAGGAGAAATCTGCCTCTAAATGCTATCATCTCCTATAGGAGATTGCCTCGAGGGGCCAACCTCCTTCAACTTAATAGCGTTCTGAGCACTAACGGATTGAACTTGAAGATCAACGGGAAAGTAGACTTCGTTCAAAATAATTATTTTTGTCTCTATTACTTAAGTAAGGAAACCAACATTTTACATTCAGCAGGGAGACTCGAAAATCGTATCGACCGGCGTTATTGTTTTGCTTAAGAAATAGAGATTGCTTTATGACCAGAAGGTTAGAGTGGCTCATATATAAGTACAAATTAATGATATAAAAATAATTTGGACAGATACTTCAAATTTTTTGACGGATACTGCAATTTTTGAAGTTTCACACTTAGTTCATAACGCACTAACAGCGTTGCCGCATTGCTAATACATATATAAAAATAAATTATGGTAATTCGAAGTTAAAAAACTGTATACCGACTTCCTGTAATTGGTATGTTATAAGTATTTTAGCAGCTTTGAAATGCGCAACTAACTTTTTTATTTTTATAATTTTTTAAAACTAAATTTGAATTGAACTGAAAGCAGTTAAAAAATAATAATTACAATTTGGAAACTAGTAGCAATAATTCGAAAAAGCTACAATAGTACCAGCGAAAGTGAAAGGGCTACACACAGATATATCAGATATATTACAGACTTTAATATTTTTAAAAATAATTTCACATTTTCACTTTCTTACTTTAGTTACTGAATTTTCTTTTTTACGGCAATTTTTAAGTGAAATTTTGCTTTTCTCAATTCGGTGCGTTTTGAAATCGAAATTTTAGCAACACTGGCTTAACAACAATTGGCGCTCAATTAAACAAATTTTGCTCGCGGCATTTTCTATTTTAAGTTTTCAAAATATCGCGCTCTTCGTTCAGCAGCTCTCATTTTTTCCGCATGTGGACATTAGCTCTAGCAAAATATTTGCTCTTGGATGAAAATTTGTATTTTATCTCAAATGCAATCGCAATTTTTTCCCACATAGTTTTAATTATTGACTTTTCTGTTTTTTGAAAAGCAAGAACATCTTGTGAATACTAATGACTTGGCTGTTCAGTATTTAAAAAACTGTCCTCTTGTTTACATCGTTTTAGAAAAATACTCTGTTAAAATACTCGAAATTTGAAAAAAGGACAAATTATTTACGCGAAGACTGTTAAAAAAATAAATTTGTTAGGAAAAAAAATAAAAATAAATTTATCTTTTGTTGGCGTTTTCTACTTTCTGTGTTGAGAGTAGAGAAGAAAAAAGTGTTGAAATATAATACATAAAATACTGAAAAAATTTATACAAAAAGTGCCCAAAACAGCACGAAAAAAATACAAAATTATATAAATATAAGAAAATTAAGAGAAAAACCAATTTAAAGTATTTATCTAACCCAACATTTTTTGTCCAAAAATAATAGCGCAAATTTAAAAAATTGTGTCGCAAAGTCCACTGCTTTTTCGGCTGTGCTATTAACGCGTTTTAAATTGATAAATAATCGCGAAAAAAATACAAAAAAAATTTAAGTATAATACCTAAGTAAAATAAGAGAAAACCCAATTTAAAATATTTATTTTACCCAACATATTTTGTTCAAATATAATAGAGAAAATTTAAAAATAATTTCGCATTGAGTCGCAAAGTCCACCGCTTCTTCGGCTGTGCGTTTAACGCGTCGTAAATTGATAAGTGTCACTTGTGATTGTCAAGAGCAGCCACCCACCCCAGAGGTGTGCCAATACCTAGGAGCAGCGCTGTCTAAGCAAATGGTATTTTGTGTATGTGTGTTTGTGCTTGCTTGGCATTAGTGCGTGTTTTTGAATTATTGACCATTAATGCACCGCAATTGCGTGAACGCTATAAATTAAATACATTCACAGTGGGAAAATCGCAAAAAAAGGAAACGCCTATGTAAACACTTAGAATCGAAAATGCATTGCAGGGAAATATTCGAGAAAAAATTGACTGTTTGGCGCGCGTCCGAGTGCAAATGATTACTGCACATCCATACAAATGCTTAACGTACATACGTGTACATGTGTTTGTAGTTAAAATCATTGCTTTGTGGGCGGGCGGCTATTTGCATAATTGGCCGTCTATTATCGGCGATTTTACAGTTGGCTAAGGTGCGCCCTGTAAGACAATGCTAGTGCTGCTGCGCTGTTGTTGCATATGCAAAATAAATAAATATATGACAATAATTTAACAAAAAATGGACTATAAGGACCCATTAAACCAATGATTCCTTAGTTAATTGTGCAATTTTTTTAATAAAATAAATTTTTATTGCTTAATGAGTTTTACGATTAAAAATTTTAATATGTGTCTACAAACAAAAACACACAATACTCAAACGAGTATTTGTTGATGTGAGAGAGAGCTGGGGTATGGCTGTGTGTCAAATAGCGGCACTCTAATATTTTGGAAAGTAGAAAATATACGATGTTTAGTATACACAGTAATGCTGTAGATGTGAGAGCGGAATTTGCATACTACGTAATAACATTGCTCTTGTAATGGACCTATAGCATTTTAATATCACAGTTCTTAGAATAAATGAGTCAACTAATCTATTTATGATATTTAGAGCTCAGCTTTCAATTAGCCTGTTTCATTGCGGATGAGCTCGGCAGGAAATAATACTGCTCAAGTTCGTTTCTGGCGAAAAAAGAATTTTTCATCACGTTGTTGTCTGAAAAGTGGAAAAACAGAAAGGCGTAATTCGCGCCGGCAAAGCAAGTGTTTCATTTTGACATGTAATTTAACCAGTCCCTTCCACACACGGGTCGCATAGTATACGATGGATAAATTACAAGTCTATGGCACATACGCGGGTCCCTAACATTGACTCATCATGTCGTTAATAGAAATACTCATTGCCTGACTCATTATTGCTACAAATAATGCCTCCTTTTTTATTAGGCTGATAAGCAGTTTATCCATGGAGCAAACATCCACAATGCGCGAACGAAATCGGGTACCGGAGTCTGGCTACCATTTTCTTAGACAGGGGAGAAATTTAGTTAATGGATTATTTACTAAAACGTGAAAAAAATTAACGCCCAGAACTATGCTAATCTACTAGGTACGACGCGGGAGGAAGTCAGACAGGAGAGATGTGGCAGGGGGAGTGCTGTTTCTACAAGAAAAAATGCTCACGTACGCCGCTCGTATTGCGAAGGGTGTTGTAAAAGCTACGGGATTCACAGAAATTTACCACCCTTGAGTTTGAGGCTGACTCACAGTATGTTTTTTTCAAATTTAAAAACGGAGTTGCGTGGAAGAAGGAGGGCACTGAGATGAAGGCGACGGTAGAATATTTTTTATTCACGGTATTACAAGAGCATTTCATTTGTGGGGGATTGTATTGAAAAATAAAAAAAAATGTGAAGTCATGCTTTTTATTCATTGAGCACTTTGCGCCGTAAATTTATCAGTCGCTCTTCATCTTACAAAGCATCGAATTCTAATATTTACCGATAGTAATATCAATGCCGGGTGTCCTGCAGCGATGGAGTCATACCTACAGTGATAGATTATTTTGGTCGGTGGATATGAAACATTTTTTTGATAGAGATAATACTCGGGCTCGGGCTCTTTTACTTTTCCTATATATTTATATAAAGGGTTTTTCAATAAGGGCGGGTAGATGTTGAGAATGTCAATCGTGGCGTTTGCTGTGTGGCATGTAGCGCTGTCCTGCTGGAACCACATGTCGTCTAGGTCAATATGGTTCAATATGGGCCATAAGAAATTGGTTATCATCGTTGTGTAGCGCTCGCTGTTGACGGTGACTGCCTCACCAACGTCGTTTTCAAAAAAGTACGGACCAATGACGCCGCCGGCCCAAAATCCACACCAAACGGTAACTTTTTGAGGATGCATTATCACTTGGTCAACCTCGTGTGGATTGGTGTCGTCCCATATACGGCAATTTTGTTTGTTAACACAGCCATTCATCAAAAAATGCGCCTCGTCACTAAAGATGATTTTTCGCCCAAAACTGGGGTTCTCTTCCAAACTATTTGAAGCCCAGTCAGCGAACAAACGGCGTTGTCTATGGTCATCAACTTTGAGCTCCTGGGTCAGTTGGATCTTGTACGGGTGTAGGCCCAAGTCCCGACGTAAAATTCGCCAAGTTGAAGTCTGCGAAAGGCCAAGTTATTGTGCATGGCGAGGAATAGACCGTCTCGGGTTCTGCTGTACACTTTCACGGAGCGCGGCAATGTTCTCGGCTGATCTTGCGTTCCTTGAACGTACGGGTGTTGGTTGATTGTTTACTGACCCGGTCGTCTCAAATTTGGCCACCAAACGTTGAAGACTCGTTTTTGAAAGGCCACCACATCTACCGAAAAATGGGCGCAATGCGCGCAACGTTTGCGTTAATGAACACTCATTTTGATAATAAGGTTTTATCATTTGAACGTGCTGTTCAATCGTGTAACTTGCCATGATGATTTGGCATAAACAACTGAATAATAAACCAAAGATTTGACAGATGTCACCTAAACAAAATGGCTGCCACAGGGCGCCAAAATCGACCCGCGCCAATTGAAAAACCCTTTATATATATAATTGGTACGCACACCCTTTTTGGGTGTTTGGCCGAGCTCCTCCTCCTATTTGTGGCGTACGTCTTGATGTTGTTCCACAAATGGAGGGACCTACAGTTTCAAGCCGACTCCGAATCGCAGGGTTTTTTATGAGGAGCAGAAATTCACTCGGAGGCTTGCCATTGCCTGCCAAGGGGCTAGCGCTGTTAGAAAAACTTTTTCTTCATTTTGGTGTTGTTGGCTTCATTTTAGTAATGTTGACTTCCAATGCCTCAATCGAAGCTGCCGCAAAGCATTTTGAACTCCCACAAATAAAAGTAGAGTGGTGTGATATCACACAGTCTTGGTGGCCAATCCACAGGTCCGAGACAAGAGATAAATTGCTCACCGAAACCTGCGTCGTCGTTTCGTTAATCCATTGTTTCACGGGCTGTATGACAAGTAGCGCTGTATTTTTGCAGCCAAATGTTGTGGAGGTTATCGGCTTCAATTTCTGACATCCGGCATCAAAAAGTCGTTTATCATGGCGCGATAGCATTCGCTATTCACTGTTAGATTGGCGCCAGCGTCGTCTTTGAAGAAGTATGGGCTGATGATACCTTCAGCCCACTGGCCACACCAAAGAGTTGTTTTTAATGGATATAATGGCTGATCTTAAAAGGCTTCGAGCTGCTCTTCAGCACAAATACTGCAATTTTGCTTATCGACGTACACCATAAGTTGACCGGTGCGCGCGATAAACACTTTTACAGAGCATCGATTTTCGTAATACAGTGGTACGATTTGTAAACTTTGAGGCGTAAATCTTTCCATGATGAAATGTCAGTGTATACTGAAAAAGTTATGTATTTCGTTTGACAGTAGTCACGCGTGATCTGTTAAAGAAACCCTGTTGGAAAAAGTACCTTTCTAATCTGATCCACAAACCATATCCACACTTATCATACACTTTCATACAAAAAAACATACAGTACGACATGGGAGATAAGCGTTCAGTTACCATTGTCATTATCACTGCCACTGCCAGTGCCGATGCTACTCGTACTGCCACTTTTCCGCACTGATTATGATAAGAAACCGACTAAATCTTTGAAAAGTGTTTAGACCAAGCTTAAACTCCATTTTGAGGTCTGCCTTTTTAGCGAAAGGCTGTAGCGGATTAAAATCCTATCCTACCACTGGCACAAATATGGAGAAGATTTATTTTTACATTAAGCATTTTTTCATTTTTATTTATTTATTTTTTTAATTTGATATTTTTTTAAATTTACTGTTTTTATTTATGGAACGTCTTAGAGTTTTATGTCCCCACTGTAGGGCAATCAAGTTTTAATGAGAAGTTTTTTCAAGGCCGGAATACACTCAGAAGTTCTCTTAATCTACCGGGGATGATCATTGTAAGCATTTTTTTATATTATATAATGTTTTCTATATTCTCCTGGATCGCGTCCAATATCTACTGCCTTTTGACATGCGCAAATAAACGCACGCACTGCATCCACTTTTTATTGAGTGTTTGGCTATTTGTGGCGTGCGTCTTGAAGGGACCTACAGTTTTAAGCCGAAGCCGAGCGGGAAATCGATTTTTATGAGAAGATTTTTCATGGAAGAAATATATGAAAAAAATTTTTGGAAAAAACTTTTACTATCATTTTGGAGTTTCATTTACGGAGATTCGAACGTGTGCACCTCCGAATGGTAATCACGCACCACACACCATCGGCTATGACGGCCACCAGCTAGTTCGTTCATTATCAAGCGAAACGCAGTAGTAATTCCGCCTTTGTTGTTATCATCAGCACCTTTACAATTGGCCTCGCATATTTTCCAATAACGAACACGCATACACACTTACGCACATGTACACCTTTGTTCACATATTGATATATTTATGGCCCCTGTTAACCGCTAATCGAATTTAATTGATCATAATTGTGATTCGAGTACTGGACAACTGATTGTCACTTATCATTTTAGGGATTTATTGCGTGCACTGTACGTGGCAGCAGCGGTCTTTTTTGGTCTCGCTTTAGTTCTGTCGATATGTTGATTTGCTTGCTAGCCATCACTGCCCCTCAATGACTGTATTACTTTGCCATTGCCCCTGCCTTTCTGTGTGTGTGTGTGTGTAAATATGTTTTCCCACAAGCATCAAGTGCCAAGTGCCAAGTGTCCATTGCCAAATTCCCATTGGTCGTACATTTATTGTGTCTTGTCAGCTGTGCTGTCGGTGTCATCGCCATTGTTTCTTTTAGTTTCGGTAGCGATTTCGTATCGTGCACACCTTTTACTACGGTTTCGATTTTCCTATTGCAGTTTCGACTTGATTTTGCGCGTTTTCGTGCGCGGTTCGCAATTTATGTGTCAGCTTATCCTCGATCGATTTGTATGTTTTTAGTAATAAATAGTAGAAAAAAGTGCGCCGAAATCCAATTACTTTACTTGTATGAGCTCATAATTGAACTTAAGGAATTATAAACAATTATATTTAGAAAATTAATTTTTTAAATTCGAGCTATTTGGCGCAATCTAAACTATTTGAATATTATCACGGAAATCGCAGAATTCAGAAATTAATCAAAGACAAAATATTCAACTTTATTTTCAAACTTTAAATTCTTAGAAACTTGAAGTCTTTATATGTAATTTAAAGGTTTACATCAGACAGAAAAAAGACAAATTTTAATGGCTTATTACGAGAGTATTAAAGAAGAATCAGTATTTTGTTTTTTAAAAGTTTAATTAAAATATATTTTTTAAATATTTTAAAACTCAAAATAAAAATTTTCTTCAAGCAATAAAAAAAAAATATATGTAAGACAATAACAAACAATTGAAGGAAACTTTGAAGGAGTTTTGTGTATTTATTTTTAAAATAACGAATTTTGGGTTTTTACTTTCTTCTACTACTGGGGTTTTATGGAAAACAAATTGAAATATATTGGAAAAAATAGAGAGAAAAAAAATTATTCATAGTATGTCACATTTTTCCCACAAAATAAAGCGATGTTGTGGTCAAATGGACAAAAGGACTGATGCCTGTTAACGCGAAAGAGTGAGGAGAGAGCCGACCAAATCAAATCAAATTAATTTTTTTTTAATCCCTCACGGGCGGACGGGTTTCTTTATTTTTTTATTCTACATTTCTATGAATATAATATCCTTTAACAGTAAATTAATATCTTATTCAAACAGATTTTGGGGAAATGGTGTATTTTTGAAAACCTACCTGATTTTTTACCAATAAATGCGAAACAAGAAAATTTATATTCGGTAATAAAACGGCTATGCATTTCTATTTAAGTGCAATTAAGAAACTATTTGGAAAATTTCAAATAAACCCATGCAAAAATGTTCAAGTAATTTGTTCGTTTAATTTGAAAAAAAAAAAACAAAAAATTCTTCGAGGAAACCGCGTTTAAAGTTTTTCGAGCAGCTCCAAGACATTGCAGCAAAATCGAAAATTGAAATTTTTAAAAAATTTTCCCATGAAAGGGAACAACTAAATTTTATTTAAAAACGCTTAACAGAAAAAAAAATTATGTTGAAGAAAAATCTTAAAAAAATAAATAAATAATTAACGATTATACTTCTGTTAGCTGTTTTGCCGAGCACCTGATGTTGCTCCGAACGGCAAACGGTTTTTTATGAGAAGTTTTTTCATGGTAGAAATACACTTTGAAGTTTCGCATTGCCTACCGAGGGGTGACCGCTATTAGAAAAGAGTTTTTCAATCAATTTGAAAACGCGAGAAAACTTCGAGAAAAATGCGTTTAAAATTTACGAGCAGATCCAAGACATGCTGCAAAATTGGAAATTAAACTTTTTAAACAATTTCTATTGTCTTAGCAGAAAAAGCAACAAAAAAGAAGAAAACAAAATTCCAAAAATCTTAAATTATGTTAAAGAAAAATCTTTAGTAAAAAAATCCTTGTTTAGTTACAGTCCACCAGCGGCAAGGTTAGGTTGGATTAGGCTAGACTGCGTTTGTTGCCACTCTTCTTGAGGCTGTTCACGGGCGCACTTAGGTCTGAAGGCCCGTTGTCATGCCGCTTGTTTGGACGCAAGTTTCCTCCTCTAATTCACCTTAATGTGGTGAAGTGCTCATCGTCTCCCTAATAAAGGATGAACTATTGTGAATGGCTGCGGATTGTATATTTGCCAAAGAAATAGATTTTAGACCACAAAGTCACATTCTGGCAAAAGTAGAACAGTAAGAGAGAAAGATAAGATAAGAGTTTATTAAGTAGAAAAACATTAAAATATTTATGTTATCGCACAATTTACAGAATATGATATAAATCTTAATTCTACATCATTATATTTATACATTTATCACAGGTTTCGGTTTTTTAAACGATTTTTTCTTTTTTTCGAAGAAAAAAAACTACTATGAAAAACCTCCGCTTTACATCTTACAAGCCAGGGTTAATCTACATTTTTACATGGTACATTTAAGTACCACGGCCTAATTGAACATTAAGAAAGTTCATTTATTGTTGAACACTTTCCTTTTCCTTCGCCGATCCATTGCTGGTGCATTGAAAATCCTATACCCTGCGTATGTGTTTCATTAGGCAGTGCCCGGTAGGAAACACTGTACTAATGGAAGATCATTCGAGATGGCTGAGGGACTTAGTACTGTTTTCATTCAGTATAGGCCAGATCTGTTTGTTTACCTCAAAAGTAGGCTCCGTGATGCATCTATTGTTGGCCTGCGTTATGTAGACCGACCTGATCCAGAGGTTGCCTCATACTGGGCAGTACTGATGAGGTTTGTTTTTTTTTTAATATAAGGAAGTAAACCTAGCATAAAGTTAAAAATAATGAAACATAGTAATAATAAGTTTGCTTTTGTTGGCCGAGTTTTGGCAGATGAGTATTAGATCTTCAACTCTAATAATTAAGGGGGGAGCCTGGTTTATGAGGTCTACAAATTGCATCTCTTTGCGTTTTTTTTAAGGAAAAAATAAATTTAGCACTGCAAAGTTTTTTCTATCTTTTAATGAACATTTAAAAAGTATAACAAATTTTTGTACTGGTTAAAATAAGTTGAAAAAAATGTTTAACATAGAAATGTTTAACATCGAAAAATTGTACTCCTATATTTTGTCTTATCTATCGAAACTGAAGAAAAAATTATTATTATTATTATTATTATTTTTTATTTAATATCTCGAAAACTAAGCGAGATAACAAAAAATGTTACTCCTTCATTTCGTTTTCTTTTGTCGAGTTCTATAAGAATCCGCCATAAGATTGCGGCGCCACGGAAACAGCAGAATCCCCCGTATAGTCTAAACTAACACTGAATCTTAAGTTAACTCGTGGCTGTGAAATTAAATAAATAATTTCAAGTAAAATCGATAGTTAAATGGCTTGAAGCTACTTGAAATTGCTCTCTATTCATATTTAAAATCAATAAAAATTTCAGTTAAAATAAAGTCAGACTTCCGTAAAGTTTTTGAATAACATGGTAATAAAATCGGTCCTCTGTCCCGTAGAATTTCCACTTATCACTGACCTTTATTAGAATATTTACATACACGGGTTGGTGATAAAAAGCGTGCAGCCGCCAAAGTATTCAAATTGCGCCCAATTAATTAATTCCGTTCATCAATTAACAGAGTAATGTAAAAAGCAGATTCCGTTCAGGAAATGTAAAGTTTTTGCCATTTGCTTATTTCTGATTAATGCCGCCACTTTTTTACCATTCGAGCTTGACTCAAGAAAATATTACGATATTATGTAGTAGAGTATAAAAATCTTTAACGATATTAAATAAATATCTCGAGAGTAGCGAAATTCTCTTAAAGAAAGAGCAGCAAAGCGAATTAAACGGCAAGATTGTTATAAACAAGGCAAACACAATTCAATGCTTTTGACTTGTGCTGGTTCCGCGTGCATATGGATGGCTCTATGATATGGACACAAGTAAATGTGATATTTACTTTACTCACTGTGATTCGATAGCAGTATAGCAGAGTTGTTGTATTGTGAGCATTGCGATTATTAGAAGTGTCTACTTTTTTTGTTGTTTGTATACTTTACTCAGAGCGCGCCTCCCATGTGTACGTTAATGTACGAACGTACGTGTGCTTGTGTAGTTGCGATGGCCAACAGGTGAGCGCACATTAGGCGCAAAGATCTTAGCATACAAAACGTGTAGTAGTCACCAGTAGCATGGGACAGCGGCAAAGTGGGGAAGAAATTGTAAGGTTGTGAAGAGCGAAAAAGTGCATGTGACAACGTGTGTTCTTTTTCTTATTGGAGTTTGCCTGTGTTTTTTGTTTCGTTGATCGGTTGGTTGGTCGATTGGTTGGTTTTTTCTTGTTTTTGTTGTATTTTTTTCATTTTACTTGCTTTCAGCTCGTTTATGTTGCGATCGATCTGACGTTTGGTGTGTGACTTTTAAAGTTGCAATTTTTAGTCGTTTGTTGTGCGTCCTCGTGTCGAAGTCGATCGTGTAATTGCGTGTACGACGGCGATTTCTTCGGTTCGGGTGCGTAAAGTGTGTTTTTGTTTGCACAAAAATTTACAGTTCGGTGTGCCAGAGAGAATACAAATCATATAAGAATAGAAACAAAAATATATAAGAAAAATAAAATATTGTATATTTAAGTGGAAGAAGTCGTAATAATAATATAAATAAATACGAAAATTGGTAATACAAAACGTGTGATTTGTTGTTGATGCTAAATGCTTTTTGTTTTATTTTTAAAGTGTGAATGGCGTAAGGGCAAATGCTTTAATGCAAAAAATGAATTAAATTTAATAGTGGGAAATGTGCATGTGCTTAAAATCAATCGATTTCGCTGACACGCGGTAGTAGCAAAAAATAATAAAATAAAATAAAAAAATAAAAGAATAGAAATTGAATAACAACAATTCCTCAAAGCGTTTATTGACATTCGCGTCAGCAGTAAGTGCGCGCATTGGCACTTACGTATAGTGATTTGTTGTTGTATGCGCACATGTGTAACGGAGCCATACACGCATTTTATCAAATAACAGGGCAAATTGCGTTTTTCTTCAGTTTTCCAACACTAAAACATGTGTTTTTTGTTAGTTTAATTCAAATAAAGAAAAGTACACTTGAAATTCCACGAAAACAAAAATATTTGGCTATGTCGGTTAACAGTAATTTTGTATGCTTTTACCGTTTAAGTCGGTTTTCCGCCGCATTTAAGCCACAGTTCTTCAATTTGGCTAGACACTACACAAGACTCCGCTCTCTTCGCCTGCCCTTTCTGCATACCTGCCTTCTGCATACGTTTTGAGTTTATTTGGCTTTTCTTTTTATTACTTTTTACGCTTTTATTTATATGTCTTTCTTGCATTTAACTCGCTTTTATGTTGGGTAATTATTTTGGCCATTTATTGGCGTTCACATGTTGGCCGAAAATTTCGCTGAACTTGCTGCTTGCGTCGCTGTATTAACTTGTTTTCGCTCGTTGTGCGGCGTACAGACATAAATATCTCCTATACATGTGCATGTGTGGTATGTATGTGTGATAAATAAATTTTGCACATTTTCTTTGAAGAGTGGTTTCTGTTTTTTGTTGTTTTTTTTTGTTTTGAATTTTTCTCTTGCAAATTTCTGCAATGGAATCAATCGATTTGCAATTTGCGCGTTCAGGAAATTCGCAGACAAATATGCAAATAATGAATATTCTATGCCATTTTGTTTGATTTAGCATAAGTGTGTTGCCATTTGTCAGATATTACAATACGTACTTATTTATGTGTGTGTATAAATTTCACTCATTTCAGCTCTTATTTGCTTTGAGTGCTTACAATTTCTAATTTGCAAAATTTTATCATCATTTAGCGTTTTTTTTTTTTGAATAAGCGGCCCGCAGTGATTAATTATTGATTTTACTCTGGTCATATTTTTGTTGTTACTACTGACTTCTGTTGGTTGTTGATATTTTTCATATTGAAAAGTATACAACTTTTCTGATTGTCAGGTGATTTTTTCGTTTCGTTGTTCTATTTTGTATACAGTGAAACCTCCCTTGGGCGGACACTCACCGTCAGTTTTAGAACTTCTTGATTTTTTAATTGAGTACTGGAATAAACTAAAGTTATATGCAAATGTAAATATCCATTTTTTTAAGTACTTAATTCATTTAAAGTTGTTTTTTTTGTCGGGACATACCAGCCAACATTAAGTCCACTGTACTGCACTCGGGCCCGCTTTTGAATTTTCTTTAAATTTACCCGACCTCCGAGGAAAACTGATCTTGTGGTGCCAAGGAGCCAAGGTGGTTGCTTCTTAACACATCAGTGCCAAAGACCTCAACCCTGATTCGAGCGAAGGCCGGCCAGACACACGGCATATAAAGTAAGAATGGATATACATAAAAGTAAAGACTACATTTCATTCAATGAACTATATAAAACTAGATATTAGATTCATTACATAAAAGGTCTGGGAAATTGTCGATTTTTTTTATTTTTTCAAAGAAAACTATTTTGCAAATCGTTTTCCAATTTTTTAACCATTCGAAAGCAGTCAAGTCATTGTCTCTAAACATCCATTTTGACCAAATAATTTCGTTATTTTTGACGATAAGCGCAATCTGTGTTTTTCATGTTCCAATTTTGAACTTAATGGGGAAAATCGGACTTACAGACACTCAGTTATGATCAAATCAAATGCACTGAACTAATTGCTTTTTATCTGGAAGATTTGATTAGTTAAACTTTCCTACTGGCGAATGCCCGGACAAACAAATTGTTTCCCTCCAAACTAAATGCGTTCATGAAAAAACATTACACTTTATAACGAAATTCCTCTTTATCCATTTAGAATTTATGCAAGTAACTGTTCACTCAAATTTTTTATATTTTGTCCTTCTATGAGGAGTTCGTGTCCGCTCAACAGTGGTTTTTGTTTGATTTGTTATGAAAATAAATCTTAATGTCCTTTGATAAGAGGCTCGCGACCACTCAATAGAGGTGTTGGTGTAAATTTTAGGAAAAATAACTGTCCACGTGTGTCCGAGTGGGTGTCCGCTTAAGAGCGAGAGAGAGAGTACTTTGTTCAAGAATTTATACTTAAATTTTGGTAAAGGAAAAAATGTCCCCCGTTAGGGGAGGTTTCACTGTATCTTCGAAGGCGAATTTATTAAAGGATATAGCAGTAGAACAGCTGATTTGTTTTTTTTTCGCCTTGCACATATGATGTCATTCTGAATAAAAAGGTTGGATATCTGGTGAAAGTTGGTTGCATTTTTATAATTTTTGTACAAAGTTTGAAATATGGATTATATTATTTATTTATTAGATAGATGCATGTGAAAAAAGTATAAGCAATAAATTAAAAAATAAATAGAAAATAGCCGGAATTGGTCAAAATATTGTTGACTTTATTAGCTGAACTCAACCAGGGCATTATTATCAATTATTCCTTGGAACAATTCGAAGTAATGAATTCAATAATTAATTACAACGTGTAGCTCAAAATTTGTCCACAAATTTAAAAATGTTCCGCGGTTAGTCAGAGCATAAGGCGGATACTAACCTCTTCCAACGTCTTCTGTCATATGCATAACTGCTTATTTGTCTCCAGGAACCAAAACTCGCGCTTTCAGTACGCACCGTTCGCACCCACGTCATCTCTGGTCTATCACGCGCTCTTTTCCCTTATGGATTTCCCACTCGAACGCCATTTTCACAATATCGGTGTTGTTGTCTTTTCGGAGCGTATGGCCAATCCAGCTCCACTTTCCCCGTTTTGATTTCTGAGTTGAGGGGCATACTGTTTGTACGCGCGTAGAGGTTTTCATTTGAAAAGTAGTTTGGGCAGAGAACTCGGGAGATTAGGCGTAGCCATTTGTTGATAGATGAGATCGGTGTAAAATATATGTTTTAAGAAAAAAGTGAAGTCTTGAAAAAATTTCGTGAGCTGGGCATCTATTTTGTAAGCGTAATTGGTGTAAGTGTATTTTCTGTAAAAGTATGCACGAGAAAAAAAAGGAAATAAAATAAAATTAAGTTAAAAATAAATAAAAATTAGTGATATTGAAATAAAAAAAGTAAAATTAAAAATTAGCACTTTTCTCAAGTATCGCTTACCATTAATGTTCGCTTTATTAAATTGAAACCAAAAACAAAAATTGTTTTTTAGCACTCTCGACCTAATATAAAAAAAAATAATTGCTTTTGACTTGCTTATTTAGAAAAGTTATTTTTGTCAGTCACTTGAGAAAGCGTACAGAATTAAAGGTCGCATTCAAGTTAGTAATAAGTTTCCGGCTCGGTAAGCATGAGATCTAAAGCATAAAAAGCGCGCAATATTAAAAATATGATGTTTCTTAAAAAGGGTGTTTGTTAAAAAAAAAGATGTGAAGCAAGAAAGTGTTGTGCAGATTACGAAATTATTATTAATAATAAAATAAAAATAAAACGAAGCCAAGATATAAGTGCAAAAAAAAAAAAAAAAAATTAAAACTGAAATTACAAAATACCCAAAAAAAAAAAAAATTACAAAATACAAATTCAAACAATTGCAAAAAAAAAAAAAATTTTTACCACATTTTACCATCATTTAAAGTATTTAAAAAAAATTAAAAAAAGAAGTTATTTTATAACAATTTTAAATTCAAATTCATGAAGTTATAAGAATGAATAGCGCACAAATTGATGGGAATTCGTAGCAAATTACAGCGATAGCAACTAATAATACATTTTTTTATATCGCATTGCAAATAGTGTTTTTTCCCACAGAGCAAACCAGTACGCAATAAAAATTATTATAGAGCATACAGATATTTCAAAAAAATAAAATTTAATTTAATAAATAATTTCCCTTCCACATTCATCTAGTGTTAGCTTAATCCTCAACTTTAAAACTTTTAAATAAATAAAAATAAAATTTAATAAATAATTTCCCTTCCACATTCATCTAGTGTTAGCTTAATCCTCTACTTTAAAAGTCAAATCAATTCGAAACTACATAACTTAATTACAACAATTTACCTAATTTAAAACCAATTGAAATTGAAAAATACTCCGATTGAACTAAAGAAATAAACACTTTAAAGCATAGCTAACATTTATTATACAATTGCATCGTTCACATACAATGGCAACACTGTCCTCCAACGCAGCCTCGAACGCTAGCGAACCGCCGAAAATCAGCAAATTCTTCAACAGCAGCTGCAATTACCAGAGTAAAATCCAACAACTGATCAGCTTCAGTTTCACCTCGTCGAATTTCATCTTTATCACATGCATACTGAGCATTAGTAAGCTGTGCACTGTTACCGCTGGTCCGGTACAAACCACCGCTGCTGCTGGTACACCAGGACCCACCACAGCCGGCCCACCCTACAGTGCACTCAATGCTACAACGTTAATGGAGAAATTACATTCGTTTGCAACAACACTTGGCCCACCTGTAACATCGGCGGAGAAATCATCGAAAAATAGTGCTCCTCCAGCGAATAGTGTCAGTGACGGCAGTGGCTCAATGTCGTTTTTTGGTCGCAAAAATTTAATACATTTCGATTTTAAATTTTTGAATGTCTCCGGCAAGATTGGCACACCGCTTAGCATTGGTGAGTAAAAAACTAATAAATCGAGTAATGAAATGACTTAGGCTTAGCGCTGAGTTTTGTTTTGCTAACACATTTATAAGCGTTACTTAGCTTTTTAATGACGTCTAGTCAATATTGTTTGTATTCGCCGATTTCCTATACATACTATACATACATACGTATGTACCTCTTTCACATGAGTAGCCACCAGCATCTATTCGAAATGGTGCGCCGCCCATTTAAAATTTTTTTTGTTCATTATTTCCACTTGGTCCATTTCGTGTTGGTATATTTGAAAATCTATTTTTGTATTAGATGCGCATAAAAATAGCCATCATACTGCCGTTGCACTGCAACATAAACAGCTACAACGTCGGCATTGTGGCTGCCACACGAACTGGTTGTGCCATTTGTTGGCGTTGTCGGTGTGCAAAACAGCCTCGACCACCGGCTGCATCCGATCTGCACACGTTTCGCCTACTGCCATTCTTCACATGTACATATCTTCGTTGTTCCTTATGAGCTGTGTGTCTGCAACATTTTGTTTCTTTTTATTTCTTTATATTTATCAAGTGTGCTGCACCGTTGGCGCTTGGTAATTGCCAAGCGTCTGCATTCTTCAAAGTCATCTCGTGCGTCTACTTACGTGTCTGTCGCACTGTTTTTTTGCACTGCACTGCTTTCTGCTTATAAATATGTACTTCCACGTTGCTACTGCCTTGTCGTCGCTCTTGCCTCCAAAATTGTGGTGTGTTTGCACTGTCTACTGACTGGCTAGTTGACTGACTTGACTGGGGAACCGAGTTCATTTTATTTTGCTTGCTCATTTTACTTGGCGTTTTTTTTTGTAACTCTCTTACCTCTTTCGACAGTGACGTGTATAATTATCGAAAATACCGGCCGGCATTGAAAAAATGTATTTGTATTTGCTTTATAGTGTGGAAAACGTGGCTTGATGCATAACAAAGTGTACATTCATATGTATGTATGTATGTATGTGTTTGAAAGCCAATACTTTACCCACAGAGAGTCTATGCAGTGCATTAGCTCATTTGTGAGCATTGGGTGGAGAGTGAGACGCGCTGGTGAGTGAGAGCGCTGGTTTATGAACGTGTAAAGTAGCAACAAGTGGCAACAGCAACTCTACATAGCAGTTAGTAGACGGTGCAGCAGCTTGTATAAGTATGTACTCGTATATACATTTACACATATAAACATGCTTGTACATACATTCGCACATACATATTCATGTATTGAGTGGCGGAGGGCAGAAATTAGTGCTGAGCGAGTGCGATACCAATAAAGTTTATGAGATCAAAAGTTAAGAGGCAGTAATTTTTTTTTAATTTAGTTTGCACCAGAACTTTTTTGGAAAGAATTAGATGAAAAAACTTGGCCCACACAGAAAATAAAAATTACGTAGTGCTGAGTAAAATATGTAATAACTTAATGAGGTCAGAGGTTGAGAGGTGTCAAATACAAAGTAATTAATTGGGAGCAAAAATTTGAAAACCAAGTAAAAGAAATAGCAAAAACAAGTAACCTTAGAGCGCCTTTTATAAATGCCGTATCTTTTCCATCTGTAATAGTTTTTACTTCAAGAACGGTCTTGCTTTTATATGATTGAATGTGAAGAGTATATTAAGCCTGACGGCCGTCGTAGTCGAATGATTGGTGCGTGACTATCATCCGAGTGTGCGTAGCTTCCGTGCATAAACACCAAATAATAAAAAAAATAAATTTGTAATAGCGGTCGCCCCTCCGCAGGCAATGCCAAACTTGCGAGTGCATTTCTGCCATGGAAAAGTTTTTTATCAAAAACCATTTACCGTTCAGAGCCGGCTTAAAGCTGTAGGTCCATCCATTTACGGAACAACATCAATGCGCACACCACAAATAGGAGGGGGAGCTCGGCAAAACACCTAACCGAGGTGTACGCGCCAATTAGTTATTTATTTCAAGTTTGATGCATGAAATATCAGCAATTGTGCCATAACTTTGTAAATGGCCTAAGTCACTAAATAAAACAAACTTCGTTTATTACGAGGGTTCCTTTTTGTATTTTGTGCCCAGTAATGAATGGCTGTACTGCTTTTCAAAATATTCTCCATGGAAGTACATAAACTTCTGCATGCGCTTGAGTTAATTTTCAAAGCCCTTTTGCCACTCAGAAGTGGATACGTCCAAAATGAGCAGTTTAAAGGCTTTAGCAGCTGCTTCAGCTTCTTTGAAAAACGTTGATCTCACGTTTTATTTTTCATGTTCGAGTACAAAAAGAAATCATAGGTACTAAACTGGGGCTGCAAAGCGGATGATGCATTAGTTCAATATTTTGGGTGCTTGAAAACTCTGCTGTGTGAGCCGATACGTGAGAGCTTGGTGAAGATGGTTGGTTTTTCTTCATTGAACGAAAAATTCTGGCAAACAAATGATTGTGTACCACTCAGAATTGAATGTCTTACGTTTTTCTAGTGGTGCAGTTGCGACATGAGCAGATTTTTCAAAAAAAAAAAAAAAAAACCCACCAATTGCTTTGAGGTGCTTCTTAGTGTCGATTGCTGTTTAGTTCCTGGCCCAAATGCACAGATCTAAGATTCTACGAAGTCATATATGTGATTTGCACCACCGTGACTGAATTTCTTCAACTTTTCTTTACACGGCTCGATACGAGTTCTTTTCTGGGTATTTGGGAAATTGTCAAATTATGCCGCACCAAAGAAAACAACTCTTCTTGGCGCCCAAATGTTTATGCAATATTGAAAGTATGCTGGTCCTACTAAAGCCCATATCTTGCGTCTTCAATTGACGCACAGCATCGATTGTTTCTAGCACAACAACCGCTTTTAGACGACATTCACAAAATTCAAAGTCGCAAAGAATCGACGGCCACATTGGATTTCGTCGTACAAGCGTTTCACTGTGACTAAATGTTGTGCTTCACCGCCAAAAGCCAAACAAGTTGGTCAATGTACTCCTAACATATCAGATATCATAAAAAGAGAAATTGCAGGAGCGTTGGGAAAAATCAATAAAGGGAAGGTGGACCTATACGCTAATCCCAACCATTGAAAAATGGCTAAATCGAAGCTATGGTGAGCTTAACTTAGCCTTAGGACACGTGAGTCGCTTTTATGTCCAGTAGTACCAGAAAACATAGTCGACATCATGATGTCTTCAATAAGATGTCTGGTATAAGATCTACTCGGCAATCAGCGAAATGCAACATGCATTAAAGCGCGCAGACGTGAACGAGGTCAGCGGCAGCCAAACAGACGATAGACAAGGAAATGGACTCTTAAGTCGAAGTGTGACAAGTTTGGTAGGAGGGAACGGACAGGCCCCACTGGGGTGGTTCACTTCATAAATAAACAAAACTAGGGGAGGATAAACTACATGCAACTTTTGACGGATTGCCTGTGAAGAGTAACTGACGTAGAGCCTAGTGCTCAACCGCCTTCCGACGATTTACTTAACTGTAGCAACGGGAGGGATCAATATTGACGGTGAGCGGTTTTTTTTTTCTTTTGGTGGGTGAGGTAGAGTTGAAAATGCCTTTGCACCTACGGCGATCGGCGTCTACTGCGTCGTGTGGTGTGACCACTAAAACGCTCCCTCCTCTCCTTCTGGCGAGACACCCTTCCCGGAACTGCTTTCTATATTACTTCGAGAGGACCCAGAACGGCATCCATAAAGGACCAATTCTATTAACCCATGTATGGGTCCAACATATTTGTAGCCAGCTTTCATGCTATAGGCTTATCTTCTTGTGTCTCTATCTGTGCGGCGGTAGTACGTTCTCGATGTATGATATTTCTTTACCGCGTTCCATCTGCACTCGCGTTTGAGCATTTTGCTGATTATATTGCTCGGCGGGATGTCGCCAATCTGCTCCCTTAGAGCATTTCTTTCCGCGAGCCGCATCAGCGCTTCGCAGTATATGCACTTGGAATCGGTTACCTTGCCCATGCGTTGCAGATATCTCCGGAAGTATCCGTGGCCCGAGAGGAACTGAGTTAAGAAGTGAGAGAATTGGTTCGGGTTAAGGTCCCACACTGACGGGGTAGAGCCTTTCGATAAAATAAAAAATGTACTCCAGTCTCGATAATCCACGACGAAAATTATAATAAATCATCGCACGAGAATTTTCACGAGTTAATTCTTTCTTTTTAACTCACTGAAAAAAGAACTAATAAAGCTCGGAAGTGAAAACGTTATATATAATTTTATCCTAAAAAATACCAAAGCTATCGATAGAAATACCGAATTACAGTTTATCACACGTAGTGTTGCAAAGTCGCAAATTATAAAAGGTAGCCCTCGTATTTATTTGGCATCACGGACTTAACGTTAGTTTCCCTTTCTCCCTCTTTTCACTCTTTTCCGCTTGCTATACTTCTTTTCTCTTTGCTATACACCTTTATATCTCGAAAAGTCTTTGTTGGTAATTCAAATTCTAAGCAATGTTTTTTTTCAAAATTCTGAAGGTCAAGCTATTAGTCCCTACCTCCACGTTCTTGTCGAGCTTCGTGCAAATATAAGAAAAACACGATCCGTAGTGTGGCAGAAAGTGCTATGTATCTCCCACTAATATATTGCAAATCGCCGACTCATTTCGCATTGCTTGCCAACAGGTTGCTACCCAAGTACGGTATTCCAGTGCTGAACCTTCTGCCTTCCAGCTCGGGTCTGACACCACGCTTCTTCTGTTATAGGTGAAAAATATATTTTTATTGTCCAACATCACGTATTGTGATTAAATATATCCTCTCGCTTTTGCTACTAAGACGTGCTAAAAGTTGTATTCTCCAGCCCAGGCAATCCAACTAACTCCATTTAAAAATCTATTATAACTTTGCCTCACTATGCGTAGCTTTCCTCTGCAAATGCCAAGTAACAAAAGCGAATCTTACAAAGCCAACATTTGTTTGTTCTGAATTTAGATGCGCATGCTGTTTATAATTTGTTTCCCCTTCTTCCTCTCCTTTGCACACTTGAGCTCGAAGCCACGAAAGCAAGAGCAAGCACACTAAAGCAAAGCAACAGTTTGAAGTGGCAGCACTTCCAGCAGATATTTTCTCCACTTAAGGCTTTGAAGTTTGTTGCACTTGAAAAGAACACCTGAAATGGAATTCTACACCTTTGCTAGCAGTTCATTTTACATTCATTTTTGTTAAGTGCACGTAACAGAGCGCACGAGCAGGTGGAGTGAATTTGCGAGAGGGGGGGGAAAAGACGGAATGCGAGTGTATGTATGTTTTATTGCTCTTTCTTTTCTTTTCGCGCCATCGTCTGGGTACAACAAATTCAGTCATTGCAAAATTGCATATAAAATTAGAAATTGCATAATTTATTGTTAATATATGGCATTGATTAAAGAGCGAACCAAACTTACGTACGAAAACATGGCATATACATACATACATACATACAAACGTATATAGAAGTATAGGTTAGTATGTAAGTATGTAATATGGATGGCTGCATGCACATATACATACATACATGCAGGCATAACTTGTCTTGGCTTTGTCCATGACCGGTGTGCCAATTACGGTGACGGAATGTCTGATGCGCTCAGTTATTGCCTTTGTTGGCTAAAAATGCGCGGCCGTCGACTTGTGTGGCTACCTGATTGATTTGGCCTTGAACTGGTTGCAGAATGTGAGCCTTCTCATTTATTTCAGGTGGTATTTTAGTGGGTTAATAAAGAGCGAAAGTACAGGCTTCTGATTTCTGATTGTGAGTGTGAGTTGGGAGTTTTTATTGGAATTTACTTAATTGGAAAATTTCAACTATTTACCCCTTATGGACATATGGCAAGAAAATATTTTCCATGGAATGCTTTTGCAAATGGATTATTGAAAAAAAAAAAAGGTAAACGGTTTTGCTTCTGTCCACTAACATGAATTTCTTCGTTCTAAACTCACATTCAATCAAATTCTATATTTTTTTAATCGCTCTTGTGGTGCTTCATGTTCAGTTGGTTCAGTGTGAGCTCAAAGTTTCTAAGGATGCTTGAGTGTCCATAAGTGGGGTTGAGCCTATAGCCCGAGCGCCTCTGTCTGATTGCAGCGGCAATTCTGCCTGCGATGTCTACAGGTACCACATTTAACATTACATTAAGCGCTAGAGTAGGAGTAGTTCAAAGCGCCTCACTGATTCCAATGAGTGTAGACCTTTGAACTCTCTCCAGCTTTTTAACTGATGCCATCCTCTCCAATGTGTTCAACCATACAACGACTTCATATAAAAAGATTAGCTTTATTATGGTATTGTAGAACCAAAATACAACTCTAGGCGAAAGGTTATTATCTTTTGCCAATTGCGCCCTTGCATCCATACATGGCGGTTGTTGCTTTCCTTACTCTGTACCAAAGTTTTGCTGAAAATGCATGCCCGGGTGGCAGCAGAATTCCTTTTCAGGCAACGAAGAAGTGAGCTATGAGCCTTGCTAAGACTAATTACGGCGCACAATCCATGGAGACGAAGTATGATCAGAATAGGCATCATCGACGATCCATTGCGGACATCTTGTTTCGGGGATGAGGATAGTACAGAGCTGTTTCTACATATAATAATTATGTCTTTCTAAAAGTTTTTTCTGTTAGTCACCATTCAAAAATAGTGGCATACAATTAAATCAATTTTTAAGCGCCAATCCTGTACTCTTAGAATTTTCATTATCTTTCTTATATTAGTTTTTAAATTTCATAAAAACTCACTTCTGAATTTCTATGCAACCTTTTTTCTAAAAAATATGTTCACTCCATTTCACAAACTAGCATTCACAAGCTATTCACAGACTATTTATATACTTACATACGTACATACACATCGTTCCATTCCAGCTCAAACTGCCAACCAACTGACCTTCCTCTATGCCACCTTGGGCCAAAGATCGAAAACCAACTTTTTGGGTATTAAAAAAGCATTACTGCCCATCAGATACTGACCATCTTCTTATGGAAAAGAAAATTACCTCAATGGGCGCCTGAAACCACCAGCTGAGGTTTGATAGGACCAAACTATTTTAAACTTTTAACATTGTTGTCACATGCAATTATTGATTGCCTGAGGCCCCTTTGGAATGCATGCCCATGTATGGGTGTATGTGTGCGTTTGTCTCAGTGAGGAACTTTGGTAATTCTTGCTTGTAAATACGTGATTGATTGTGTGGAAGCGACATTGTAAAGTACATTGGCTGAATTACAAGCCGGATATTTAAACTTTTCTCTGGGGTTTAGGGAAACAAGAAAAGTAGTAGAGTGTGAGAAAAAGTGCAAAAGTGTAAACTTATTGGCTAGCACGTGGATAAAGCACCAAGTAGAGCGTTTTCAAATGGATGTACTTATAAATTGCTTATATTTTAAATATATATAGGAAATTAAAAATCGTTCTTAGATGCCATGTGGCGTTCTTAGTTGTAAGATGATGGTACCTATTTGCTGATAGTAGGGATGTTCAAAAATGATCGATGTTTCTAAAACCGAATTTTGATTTTTAAATTGGCTACTCATCTTAATTTTTATTTCCGTTTTTTGTGTTTTTAAACCGAAACCCGAGCATATCGTATTTGACTGTGAAGAATGAAACGTTATTCAAAACCATTAAAATTACTGCACGAGATTTGTGAACAAATTTAAATAAGAAAATTTTAAATTCACCCAATGTATTTTGAATAACTTTTTTTACTAAAAAAATAATAATTTGGGTAATGGAAATCTTTATTTTGATTTCTATACGATCTGTTGCTTGTCTGTTTGTATACTGCCGCTGTTTGGCTCAGAAATATCAAATATGATTTACTTTCCTTGCCATTTGCAAAAATTATAAATCTTGCGCCACCCTATATTTTGTATATATGTATACAATATATATTAAAATAGATCCTTATAATCTTTTATACTGGAACTATAAAATCAGCTCCTCTTCGGAAAATTATGAAAAATGGAAAATATGGAAAATATGAATGAATTTTCTTTTGGATTGTATCGGCAAGCCTAGCTGGAAGTGCAGTTTTTTTTAAATAGATATTTACATTGTTTCTCTAGCACAATTTTTTTGTTTTAAAGGATTAGAGCTACTCAGAATTTTCAAAAAAATTGTTTTTTTTTGCATTTTCTTAAAGTATAATATCTTAAAAATATTGTGTGAAAATTTGAAGTGAATCCGACGAATACTTTTCCAGTTATTCAACGATTAACAAAGGGTGCTTCGGAGCCGATAGCAAAACTGTAAATGCATTTTTCTCAAAATTATGTTTTTTGAACTGGTGATCACTGTAACTTAAAAACCGCTTGGTGGATTTCAATAAAATGTATTTTTTTAAACAATTAATTCTAGGTTTTTTTTTTTGAAATTATTTCTGATATATATTTGATGAGGCCGCCATATTGTTAATTTTGAAAAAAGCTTCGATCAGGCATAAGATTATCTATTAATAAAACTTGAATCTCAAAGGACTTGTGATGATCACCGCAAAGGACTTCTGGAGAAACGGGCTCCACACAAACAGCGAAAACATTTACAAATATTAATTTAAAAAAAATATATAGACTGAAGGGGCCTCTGACCACCCATTAAATATTTTTTATACTTTAACCAAAACTATATAAATTAAGCGTTCACACTTTATTCAAAATTTAGAAAAATGTAGGAAATTTTCATAAAAATTTCTTTCAAAAAAAATTTTTTTTTCTGACTCATGAAATTTTAGTAACCAGCTAAAAAATCGCGATGATTTTTAAGATTTTTTTTTATTAAGTGCATTTTATACAAACGTTTTTTTCATTTTCTTTCTCAAGAAATTTTTTTTATATGGAATATCTATATCCAGCAATTTTCTAAAAATTCAGAATAAAAAGCGTGAAACTTAGACCACAATTTGTTTCTTTTTTTCTGCATCTCGTATTTTTATAAATTTTAAAGTTCGTTTTATATGATTTGCTACAAAAAAAATAATTTAATTACATTAAAAAAAATATATGATTAATCCAGTTATGCTGGTCAGTGTGGATACATTGTAAATGGATTGATTGCACTGCATATTAATTGTAAAAAATATGTGCATATATACATATTTTCATATATCAAAACGAAGGCTAAGCTAGTCTTAAACCAATAATATTTTTGAGTAAATTTTCAAGAAGAAATTTAAATGAATAACAAAATCTAGTTTGAGGTTAGGTTATGCCTAACTCTAGGGCGAAAGTGCTATAATAGTACAGAGGAATTAAGTCATTTGCACAGAAGCTGCGCTGTATGGGTCGTCCTCATGTCCGAATTGATGTAAACAAAATTTGAAGCAACTGTGCCCTGTCAATATTTGGGTAAGGTGAAAATCCACAGCCTTACGTAGTCTGTCCAGTCAACTTCGTGCAGAAGGATTCAAGTGATGGTCTAACGTTGGTATGGCGTATTGCTCCAGCGACTCAGCCATTTTTGCCAACAACTCCCATTCACTGCTTGACGACTCACATCAAACATACATCTTAAAATCTCTGATATATGAAGTTTTTTATTAAAGAATTGCGTTTATTTTTTCAAATTTAATTTGGCTGGTGGCACCTCAAATTTTATTCTAAGAAGGTAAAATGTTGTGAGTTTTATTAATTCTTATTAACTCTTTACAAAAAAACAAAAAAAAAAAAAAAAAACAATAATAAAAAATGTTCCACCATACTTAAAATTCCTTTAAATTTAAAAATTGCCGTCACTTACCATTTCAAAAATTGAATGCTGTCTAATTTATTGTTGTTTATACGCAAATAAAGCCGCAGCCACCAGCTACAATAGTAATTAAATAAAAAGTAATGAAACTAATCAAGTAAATTTTTTTAATGGCAAAGGAAATAAATAATTGAATGAAAAAGCAAAATCAACAAACAATCCAACGCTGGCCCACCCATTTTGCGGTTTGCAATGCAAATATTGTACAAGCAAGTAGAAGGTGCAAAATAAAAAATTTGTGAGCAAGCGAGTATACACACATATATAGTACATGCACGTATGTGTAGGCACATACAGGCACATTCCCTATTCAATGAGCTGCATCACCAGCAGGTGTTTTTGTGTGGGCATAAACCGCTTATAGTCCCTCGTTTTTATATTAACACGAATTCCTGAAAATTGGATTAAATGAAAACGGGGTGTCATTTTTTAAAATAGTAACCCAAAAAGTGGAACATATGGGGAACAACACCAAGACGCCCACCACAAATAGGAGAAGGAGCTCGGCCAAACACCTAGCAGAAGTGTACGCGGCTATCATTTATTTCTTTGCTATTCCTTTAACTCTCTTAGCTTCCTTATACTTCCACAATTTCTTGATATCCTTCAAATAATGTCATACAATGTCGGGATGCCCCCTAGGTAAGCATTTATGTCATCGATAACCTCTTCACTCAATCCGCTCAACCATTTCTTCATGTCTGAAAGCAGTAAATAGCCACAGGGGAGCTCAACTGTTGAGAGAGCAGCTCGCAACTTACTTTTCTACTCGCCAAATGCGTTCGTTTACCCCTTTCTTGGCTTTGAATGAGTACACACGCAGAGCCTCAGATATATTGTGATGAGTTCTTCTTAAAGTCTGCCATAACGAAACGGCATTCGGCGAGTGAATATCACCAATCTGTTCACTGAAAATTTTGTATTACCATTTCTCGTGTAGCGTCCCCACTAGGGTGCCGAGAACGTTCAACACCATCTATGCTATTACGATGGCATCAGAATTCAGTAAACCATTGCTACAGGTCATCATCATAGACTTATTGATTCACACTTGTATACTCTACTCTCACACACGCATAGTCTTTACTCTCTACTGTTGAAAAACTCTCGCTTTTTATCACATCCCCTTCTCTTAAAAAAAAAAAAATAAATCTCGTCACATTGCTGGAAAACAACGAAATAATCAAACCACATTTGAATGCGGTTTTAAATTTACAATTTCTACATACAAATGTTTGTATAAAAAAAAAACTTGTATTCAGATGTCAAATGTCAACACTAGCAGATGGCATGTCGCATTTGCGTTTTTAGCATTTTAAGCCGACATGAAAGGCTTTTGCTATTTTTTTGTTGCTATTTTTAATACCTACCAAAGCCAATAAAAATGGTGGTATGCAGATACTTGTCAGTTACAGTTGCAACATTTTTTTTATGGACTAGTTCTGATTAATTCCGAACTAGTGCGAAATGTAAATGAGCTTTCCTGTTTTTTATGAAGGCGTTGGATCCGGAAAGGCAATGCACGCAAATACATATATAGGGTCCGGCACTCAAAGTGTAACCAATTAAAAAGGCCAATTGAAAGTAAAAAATATAATATGTGAAAATAATACAAAATTAAGAATCACTTTACTTCTGTTCGACATGACCACCTTTTGCCTTGACTATGGCCTTGCGACGATCCAAAAAAGAAGCTGTCCGAATGTAACTTGCAGGTATTTTGGCCCATGGCGAATCTTTTAGTTCGGACCTTCCTCTCCAAAATGGCCTAAAGAGAATAATCCATCGGATTCGCGTCTAGGGAATTTGAAAGTCATTGTGCGGACGTTAAGAAGTTCGGAACGTTGTTTTTTAGGCATTTTTGGTTAATTCGAGCTTTGTGAGACGGTGTAGAGTTCTGTTCAAACGACCATGGTCTGCCACCATTGTCTGCCCACGGCTTCAAAGCAACCTCCAGAATACTCTCCCGATAATATTTCGAATTTAACTTGACGCCAGGCTTGATGAAAGCGATTGGAGAGCGCCCATCTGCGGTTATAGCGCAAACCATTACCTGTGGCAGGTACTGCCTCCTGGTGCCAATCGATGACGCTAATTCTCGTATGAACGGTCGGTCAAATAAATCCTATCGTTTGGGAGTTTACGAATTGCTCAATTTAAAAAAATGTCTCGCCAGAAAACACAATGTTCGGAAATTGACCGCTTTCGACTAAGCAAAGCAACTCTTTCGCTCTCTCAAGTCTGACTTGTTGCTGCTTTTGCGTAAGATCATGCGCCTTTTGGATCTTGTAAAGCTTGACTTTGAGATAATTTTTCATGACTATAATTAATGGTTATTATTCATGAATTCTGAGCTCATTTAAACAGGTAAAAACCAACATTTAATGACCTAAAAATAAGCTCAAAACTCCCGACTTTTTTGCTTTTTTTTTGTAATTTGTACGGCCAGAAGAAGCATAACCCGCATTATTAGGGCAAATAACTTCTCACACAGTTGCGGTGTAGTTTAGAATGTTTTTTCTCCCAGAGAGTTTTTCAAGAATGCAGTCACAAGAACTATCACAAAAAAAATCTCAAAATTAAGATGACTCATTTGTGATACGAGTATCAGCTAAGAATAGGGCCGTAAGTTTATTTAAATCATTGCAGCAGGTGGTGGAAAAAAAATATATTTTTTAATTTTGTTTGACAAATAAAAAGAAAAAATGATTTTGAGTGGCTGTTTGTATATTGCAGCTGTCTAGTTCGAATATGATTGATGTACAACGCCATTTGCAAACATCATAAATCTTCCGATAGGGAGATTAATTTTGCGCCACCACGAATTGTATTGTACAGGTCCACAATAAAGCCATCTCATATGAGTCAGTTGATTAGACATTTTGTTTTCACAGCTGACCGGTTCCATGTCAATTGATCCAAGTATTTTGGACTTTGTCATCAATTCTTCTAAAAATAGGTTTATTTGTATAAAAAAAAAAAAAAAAAAATTTCGAAAATTGTTGAAAATTTCTGTAGAGTTTCTTATAGTGAAATATCTTCGGTTCTTTTTAAAATTATTAAAAGAAATATTTTTTTAGATAAAATATATCTAAAAAATTAAATTTATTGCAAAAGATTGTTTGGAAAAAAAAATAATTTTTTGATTGAAAATTTTTGCGAAAAAGATTTCTGCTTGCTATTGTTGAAAACCATCTCCCAGGCTTTTTTAAAATATTTTTTCGTTAATAGCTGCGACTATCCTCAGTAATCCCATAAAGCCTTATAGTGATCTCACTATAAGTTCTCTCACGCATAGCAAACAGTGACAAATCAGTGCGAAGTACTTTTTTAGCGAATCGCTAGCATTGGTCTTATTTAAGTGTTCCCACGACAGTCGGTTCTACGTCACCAGCACGACCGGATTTAGTGTATATCCGGCCAAAGACTGTCACTCCAGCAGCCGCGTATGTTTGGGGAATGTTTATGCTGTTACAACAACAGCAACAACAACAACTTTATTAGAGTACGTCTTAGATTGGATAGTTAAGAGGGGGAAAACGCCACATATACAGCATTTGTCCAGAGGTTTGCAGCACCATAATTAAAATCAATTATTTTTGATTCTTTTAAAGTCACCGAAATTGTTTTTTTATTAAGTTTAGTTAGTTGACATCCGATTTTACTCTAGTCTTGAAAATTTTCGAAGTGGTTTCACATAGTTGGGTAAGTTTCCCAAATTTTCATTACTAGTATCATTATTTTTACTATTATGAACATCATTTCAATATCATTATCATTAAAATTATCGTTATCATCACCAATATCACTACCATTACCATTACCGCAATCATTGTTATAATCATAATCATGTGTTATCACTATTATCACCATTATCATTATCCCTATCATTATCAATATCATTACAATTATCATTACCAAAGAGCTTTGCTAACTAACTATAAAATCAAACCTCTAAGAACATTCTTCATTACCTGAAATGTTTTAGTTATTTTGTATTTGCTTTTGATGCTTCATCCTAAGTTTTTCACCTAAGCTTTACTACTTTTCATTACGATTTACAGCGTACGTATCAGCGTCCTTTTCGTGCACACATTTCCATTTTCTTCCCCTCTAAGTCACTTTAAACACATTCTCAACACAGTGGCCTTAAAACTGTTTACTTTGCTTCATTGCTTTTGCATGCAGCTGAGATCAGTTGGGAAAATATATGTATTTGTGCTGCGCGTGGCTTTTCACGATAAAACTGGATGGTTACAATACCCTCGAACACACACACATACACACCCCTACATTGCAGCTTTAATTTTCTTCCTTTACTTCGCATTATCGTCGTTGTATTTGCCTTTCTCTAACACTAGTTGCATAGTTTAAGCTCACCTTCGTTGATGTCGCATGTGAATATCCGGTTTTTGTTGCTACTTGGAAATTTATCTGCGCTTTTAACTCTCTTACTTTGCGACATTTTAACCCTTACTCAAGAACTGTAGCCCTTTGACTTTCTCATTTTCTCGCTTTGATATAACTTTTACTAACTTAATTTAGCTGTTAAGTTGGCTCTAAAGCATTATCCATTTTATAACTTTTCATCACGTGTGTCGCCTTCATTGTACGCATACACATGCATGCGCGGTTTTTTATTTTCATTATTATTACACTTTTCCCCACACTCTCTTTTTTAAAAATTTTGTCTACGCAATTTCCCATGTTAATTTTGCTCTTCGGAACTTTAGTTTTGCATCATTTTGTTCTCATCGCTTTCTTGCATCTTTTAAGGTTTTTTATGCAATTTCTATCCCCCTGAAATATCTATTTCCCATGCACCTTGTCGCAGTTAATCAAGTTGGTGAAAGTTTTGTAATACACCCGGTTTGTTTTGCGCGGTCTTGTAAGTTCTTAAAAAGTAATAAAAGTAGATATTGGAAAGGTAAATGTTGCGGAATGCGGCTGGTATTAGATGGGGGAAAGAGCATTGCGTAAAATGTCAAGTCAGTAGATGAGGGACGAAGATCAATTATGGTGATACAATCGTTTCTAATTAAAAGTTGTGTAAGTAATGAAGTTTAAAAAGTACTCAGTATTTTAGAGAAATTTTTTATTTACTTCGATATATTTATTTATTCATTTCGAATTTTTATTTATTCATTTCGATGTTGTTATTTAAATATTTCCAAACCGAATCATGCATTGAGTTTTCTGCATCTTCTTTATTACCACAATACTTGTCTAAGCGATTGGATTGGGTTAGAAACATCTTATGCAGGCGGATCCTTCTCCACTTGATTTTTCCAGTGCAAAGGAGGCTTTCTTCTTCCTCTACTACTACCAGCAGACACTGCATCGAATAGATTTTATAACCATCAAAGTTTTATTAGTTTTTAGGGTTTTTTTGGGTAATGTTATCTATATGTATATATAGGTAGATATACTATGATATAACTGTTCTTTGTTTATATTATATTTAAATGGTTGAAGGCCAAAGTAAATTGAAAATTAAGAGATTTATTCCTTCAAAATGGAATAATTATTATATTTTGTTTTGAAAAAATCCCTTTGGAGTTCTCTTATAGCGCTTTTTTAACGCAACTTTTTATCTACTTTTTTCAATATTAAGTGAATTTTTTTATTAATTTATTAAATAATTTTTTCTTAATCTAAATTCTTTTATCAATCTAATTTTATTAGACTCCGTGCCATACCACTTACGAGCTGAATTTTTAGCGCGTTTTTTATGTTGGCTCTCCTGCAGGCCTGATTAATGTACGAAGAAAATTAAAATTTCAGAGATGCTGAATACTGAAGCTAATGTACACATGTTTCATTCGATTACTTTTATTTATTTATTTATTTGCTCACAGCGCTATTAACAGCAAGGGTTAACATAAAGCTGTAAATTTACATGCATTGCAATCGAATGAAATGAGTCAGTATTGATTAATTCAATACCGATAAATATTATTAGTAGAAGTAAAAAAGATTAAAATATTTCTGTTATTATCTGGATAAGTAGTAACAGTCTTGTTCTTCTGGAACAATTTTTTTCCATCTGTATACTAAACATAAGTTTATTTTCCAGTACTACTAAAGCGCCATGAAACATTTAACAGCAGTTGTCAACATAATGCTGTAAACTAACATGCATTGAGATCGAACGGAATGAGTCGGCTATGGTGGGGAAACTACAAACAGCAAAAAAATTAAAATAGTAACAGTTTCGCGTCATAATGCTTTCTTCGCACAGCCGCATATTAAATTTTTTTTCTTAAAAACCACTTTTAAAACAATATTGAGTCTTGATAGATAATTTTTGAGGCCAATCCATGATTATGAAATGCAGCTACACCCGACTTCTTATAAAAGTCAAACACCCGACTTCATATAAAATATTTGATGGCAGTTTGGAAGAAATATACAACTTTGTTGACATAGGTATTACAATGGGTAAACAACCTAATTTAAATCTTCATATGAATATTTATATGAGTCGGGTGTTTTTTAGCTGCATGAGAACTAAAAATATCGATAACTATAGTTTGACAGCCGAAAATGGCAAACGTGTTGACATTTCTGTTCAGTAAGGTTTGGCAAGTCATCATGAATCACTTCCAAATTGTAGAAATTTATTTTGCGAAAAACCATGATTCAATTATAGAAGGTTAGGTAAGTAAGCAGCTTTCTCGCTTCCTCTTGACAAATCGGCTCTCTTATTTGAAAACATGTTGCTTCTTTACAAGTATACGTACATGTTTTATAAAAAAACTTTTAAAGTGTAGTAAAATTTTAACTTTTAGTGAAAACTATTATGTCGGCAACACCGTTTCTATTTCGACGCTTCGCCTTATTATTATTCGTTGAAAATCGTAAACATTCAAACTGTAAACATTTGAGTATCATATTACGATAAAATCGAATTAATTTTCAAATTAATAACGTTTTAAATTATTTGGGTCGATGGTGGTCGTGCTTCTGAAATAGTCGGATAGACAAGCAGTTATCAAGGTTACCTCGGATATATGGGAAAACTTCAAAATAACGTGCGAGGACATATACAGATTGAGCGAGCTGGCGGGTACAACCACTGCAATATTCCAATTATGTGGGTGCCATGAAAGAACGAAAAAAATAAAGAAATATTTAAGAAGAAATTTATTCATTTCAAAATCTTCGGCAGTCTAAAATGTTCATTGACGTCCCACATAGACCAAACTTCAAATTTCTTTTTACTATTGACGAACTGTTTTAACAGTTGTTCTCTAGATCTTACAAGCTGAAGTGGAACTTAAACTGGGGGGCATTTTGGATATTGTTGATATAATCACACGATCCATTCCTTTGAACAATTATGCTTCAGAGACTTTAGGAATCATGGGACAATATGGACTGTTTGGAACATTGCTGTGATATAATAAAAAAACTATTCGCTATGATAAATGTAGCATTCACATGCAACGAGTGTATCCTAGCGTTGGAACAGACCAACAGTGTATCATTAAGTATAAAAGGGTATTTTATCCCTTAGTAGCACTCACAATATATGTACCTATACTAGCAAATTGTGCACTGAAATACGTAGATCCATAAATTGAGTCGGCAATTGTAAATGCTTTTTTCATAAGATAGCAAAATAATAAAATAAATTCCTAGTTACTGTAAAAGATTATCCTTGTGTAACTTAGTAGTGATCTGTGTTGTGCTCAAGTTATATTAATAGTAAATAAAGCTAAATGATTTAATTCCTGCTGTAGATTATTGCTAAAGTTAATGCTAAATGCTTTTTCTTGAATCTCAAAAGATACGATATATGGTAAGTATTAGTCAATATGTTGAAGGAATTCCTATTAATTCTAAAAGAGCTTCTTTTAATTTAATGATAAATTAAAAATACTTGAAGTTGGGTCGAAAACTAAGGACAAAATACTAATGAAATCAGGTTAAGGAAATCGAGAAATTGCAGAGTAATAATTTATTATTCCAAATGATAATAAATAAACTGAATCAAGAGGAGCGGTTGTTATAAGTTTAACTATCTTTGCATTAATAAAATTTATCATTAGAAATAAGTGCTAATTTACTATGAGAGAGCAATACTTCCAGTCTTCTAATGATGATTTTACTCTATTAGTAATTAATTTAATAAAGTAACTAACAGGGATACATACCTTCAATAACAATAGACATAAAGCAATGATTAGCATTTTAAATTTCAGAACATTAATAATTAAATAATCTTGATAGATTTATTAAAAAGTTAACTTGATTTGGTCATCCTGACAAAAAATTAAGTAAGTACCATATTTTTATTAAAAGAAAACAATAATTTTTTTGTTGTTTTGTTCTAATATAGATTGAATCTATATTGGTCAGTTTTTTTTTTTTTAATTTTTTATTACATTGCTAATTGCTACTTTGCGTACTTTTTTACTACCTTTAGGCAAGAAGGGGAGAACTTTTTCCCTCTTCCTCAATCCTTCGTAAATGCAACCACATATAAGGGAGTGTCAAAATTCCCTTGTCATTACTTCCCTAACCTTCTATAATTGAATCATGGCAAAAAACAACCAATCTGTTCACGAAGTTCATTGAGCGGCATTACGAAAAATTCATTCCAATAATATTTCTGTTTTGTTTTATCATCTCAAGTTCTCAAGCTCTTAGAAGACACCCGATATATGTAATTGGCGCTTACACCATTTTTGGGTATTTGGTCAAGCTCCTCCATTGCTTTGTGGTGTGCGACTTGTTGTTTTTTCGCCATAATTGGTATTTCGTGCACAGGCTTTCGAACCAGTGCACTTCCGAATGCTAGTCACGCAGAAACCCATTCGACTGGGGCGGGCATGAATACCAATACCAGAGAATAACATTAAGGAAGAAAATTGTTTTTTGGACCCTCCTAATGCACTACATAGGTAGTTGAATAAATTTAGCACTTAATGTAGCCATTTTAATCCACTCAGTGCAGGCTTTCAACGTATTATAGAATCGCCGAATTCGCGCTAATCCCTGCATTGCCGATGTATAAGTACATATGCACTTACATACATACTACCCAAACATATGTATGTTTTCCACATCCTCTTCTTTCGTATGCCATTATATAAGTAAATGTACACAAAAAATGATTAATATTTCATGCGTATATTTTATCAAAACCCTTCTGACGTATATCCTCTTTGAGCATGAAAGCCATTGCTTATGCGCATATGCGATTATGTGATGCAGTAGCTTTCAAATGGCAGCGTAAACATATACATATATAAATAATACATACTTACGCATATATAAATGTACAAATTCGGATGTGCGCACCAGTGCATTTAGTTATGCATATTTGCTTGAATTAATAATTTTCTCACAAATCGATAAAAAATTCTGACAATAAAATTTGATGATTGATGCAACGCGCTGATAAGTCATACTAAGCGAAAAAGAAATGTTTATTAAAATGCTAAAACAAACTGCGAAAGCAGGAGAAAAAGCAATGAGATTATGTCAAAAGTATTGATGAAAGTGACGGCATTATTGAAAAGGGGAGAACAAATGGAAAATCTAGATAATTCCGAAACTATAGAGGGAAGCGGCTAATATCTATGGAAAGCAATATGTTGTTCTAAAAAATAAGGGCGAAGGGCATGCAGCCATGTACATATGCATGCATGCTTCTATAAACGTAATGCGTTGCCCATCATTGTGTATGTGTTTATTTATGCAGTAGTACTTGACTTGTTTGCCTGCACGCGGCATCGCTTATATCAAATAAACCGCCTAATTTGTTCACACCATAACGAATGACATAGACAATGGCAACGAGATATTGCAATGACATTTGTCCGATCAATGTCCATCGTGACAACGCACATGCTTGCTTACTCACATATTTGCAACAATAATACGTAAATCGCAAAGAGTCAGTCTATGTGAAACTCTTAAGCCATGCCGACGTTGTGCAGTAGCGCTGGAGGGTTGCCAATAATGTCCTTGATTTATTTGAATTTTCGAGTGGCGCATACAAATCCATAAACATACATGCACACGTAAGTACAAAGTGACTTTCTCACAGATACACACACAAACATACACGCGTGATGGGCTAAGTTGAGAGTAGAATTGTGTTAAAATGGGATTGTGAATGCGGCTCAGCCAGGTTGTTTGCACAAACAAGCTTGCTCAAACTAGACTATGGCTTGAGTACGTGTTGGATTGCAGCCGTTATTGCATTTCCCATGGTTGTTATTGGCACTTCATTTGTGATGTGAAGTTGATTGCTGTATTGTCCTTGTGGTTGCCCAGCAGGAAATCCTATATTTGGTTGTTGGGTATGTAGAAAAAATGGCAGGAGTTGTGGAGATTTGCATATTGGATACATGAATGAAAAAAAAATAACCTGAATACTGTTAGGTAGATAGGTAGGTGAAATGGTTGAAGTACCACTCTGGCACTAACCAAGTAGCACTAAAGCGCCCATGAGACCTCCAACAGGCAGGTATCTACAGCCAGCCGGAGCTGTTGATGTAATGGAAAATACTGATAGGATTTAGGTTGGTGTACAGGAAGAAACAGTTGAACACTTCCTTTGCAATTGTCCAGCCATAGCTAAAATCAGAGCAGGTTGTCTAGGTAACTACTTCTTTAAATCTCTTACAGAACTATCTGGCGTGGGGTTGTGATCAATTCTACGTTTCATAAGAGCCACAAAATGGTTCCACGAAGGAAGGTAATTGGTGTTCCTGTGCAGCACAGTGGTATCACAATGGACTACCACCATAACCTAACCCAACCTAGCTTGGCGCACTGTCCCCCAGGTTGTCAAAGAAGGGAGCACCCAGTGACCTTAATCATCTAGCTGCCAAGTCCGGACATTTACAGAGAAAGTGCTCAACAGTCTCCTTCTCTGAAAGGTCTCCACAGCTTCTAAAATGGGGGCTTAATTGTAAACCTAGCTTTTCTGCGTGTGAGACGATCATACAATGACCGATAAACACAGTTACGAGTTTGGAAATTGAATGGCGTGAAGTCCCCAGGACTTTCTGAGCCTTCTGTCAATTGTACTGGGCCCCAAAGGGTTTTCAAAACAGCAGATGAAGAAATGGAGCTCCATATGTCCAGCGCTATTCTGAGAAATAAGTTGTGGAATTCCCCTTTAACAACAGTCAAGGGAATGCCGATGACCGAATAAGAGACCTCTCACACCAATTCAGTCGACCTCTTCTTGGAAAGATCATCAGCAATTTCATTTACCTATGTGTTCCTATGACCTGGAACCAGATCAGACAGCCCCGGAGATTTGATCTCCTCTTTAAAGTAGTTGACCAGTTTGGATCTGCACCATGGCGTCATCAGAGCCGTGAACGCAGCTTGGCTATCGGAAAAAAATATTGTTAATAATAAATAATAAATAAAGTGAAACTTTAAAAAAATGAAAGGTAATTATTACAGCCGACGCAACTGCTTTTTAGCGCTGCAGAACATCATCGCAACTTTTTTAAGGAGACTTTAAGTACCCCTATTCCAAGAAAATTCTTTTTAATTCACTAGTACCTCAAATTATATTATGCGCCAATCTTCTGCATCCCAATTATCAACAATCCTGCTTAGAATATTAGACGAGTTCAAAAAATATTCCTTTATTTTGTTCTTCAGCCTCTTAATTCTTCCGCCCGCTGCCAACTTATGGTGCTCGCTGCCAACTAAGAAACCTATAGTCATTAGAAAGAAGAAGAACCATGAGTTGCTGCTGTTACTCCTGGATCTGGTTTGTGGAAACATTGATTGTTCTGAGTGAATCGAGCAGATTGGTTTCCTGCCACTGCAATAACTCATTCGTTAGCTCCAATTTTTAGAGTTTTTTCGGAGTGACCCATTACCAATCGCTTGACTGACGGTTCAAAAGTAAATAATAGGATCAAGAGTGACTTCCACTCAGAAGTTTTCCAGCTGAACCTCGGACTACGGCTATCTGAGTACTGCAGTGTCTATCAAGCTGAGTTAATACCTGCAAATAGGGCTAGATTTTGGGCCAGGGGCTCGTCCGTAGTATTACTATCTACTCTGACAGTCAAGCGGCTGTGAAATCCCTACAGTAATAGAAGGTATTTCATCCAAAGGGGCAATCGAATGTAGGTCTTTTCTAATTGAGCTGGCTAAACGGTGCAGCACCAACGATTGTCACGGACACATTATTGGAAATTGCATTACGTTTGTAATATCTAGGACGAGAGTCGATCTTAAATGAGTCCGCTCTGCTCAATATGAGGGCATGCCTTTATCCTCAAACAAGCTCTGGGTCGGGTTGGTCTTCAGCACAAGCCAACAGTAGACGGGCCATGGATCCCACTTGTGAGATAACTACACAAAACTAGGTCGCTCATCAATATTGACCGAGCTTCCATTAATACAGTATCATGAAGTTGGTATCATCTCATGAAACGTATGAGCTTTCCCTGTAACGACTTCTGTCGCACTGCAGGGATGAGGAAGAGCTGGAGAGAATTGAACACTTCCACTGCAGCTGTCCTGCTCTTGTCCAAACATGATATTGCTCTCCAAACTCGTACGTCTTTGAATGTTTGGCAGAATTGGAATTCGCAGCTATCCACAGTATTTTGTCGTTTATCTGCGAGTGGTTTTATCACTATGGGATTTAGAAGAGAGTCTTGAGTTCAAACTATTTTTATTACAATAGGCCTCCAGGCCTCTACACACTTATAGAGAGTGTAACCACCATAATCTAGTCTCATAGATAGTTGATTTTGAAGTTTTATCATCAAGGTTCACTTTAAGTCTATGCTTGAATCGTTTTACTCTTTGGCTTAGTTATCAAGTACTTTGTAATCTTATCCTATTAACTTAGGCTTGGTGATTTAGTAAGTATTTCCGTAACATAATCTTTCGATAGCTTCCCTGTAAAAAAAGTACTTCTATCAAAAATTGTTTCTTTGAAGTGAAGTAGTCAACTTCCAATTGGGTCATCATCATACGGCCATTGCACACACACTCATATATACGTATACACACATACAATTATACTTTGTGCAATTCTGTTGATTTTCCGTGTTTTGCATTGCGCATGAAGTGCTATCGATGGCATTGATAGGATTTGTAAAGGATAAACAAGCGATTAAGTGCCGTTTAATGTGAAAGCTGCAATGCTGAATGCTGAATTTAGAGGTGGGGGTTCCTGCAGAAATAGAGTGGGACGAAAGCAAATGAAAAAAAAATAAACTGGCGAGTGGTGTTGATAGACGCTATGCTGCGGTATTCATGTACTAGTGTGTGTACAGCATCATTTTACGCAGCGGCGTAGTTTGTGGTGTGAAAAATCCAATGGCATACAGATAAGTTTGTCGCAGCGTTCAAATGATAATTGTTCCTGATAGTTTTGATTGATTGCTCGTTGGTGATACGCGTATTGTGTACACATCTATACATACATACGTCTGTGTAGGTATTTATTAGTAGGTAGTGCTTGTTGTTGCTTATCTTGCTGCTATTACTTTTTTTCAGCGTGTGACGTGATTACCCAAGTAAGCGTTGAGGCCCCCCTCGTGTACTATTATGCGAAAAATGTCAGCTAGTTAGCAGCACAAGTTCTGTTGACAAGTTGTCTGTCAATACGCCTGTCAACAGAGTCAACAAGCCACATTGCGCCGCAACGCATGCCAATATCAAACAAAAATGCACTCTATCAAGGCTGGATAAGTGCATGAGTGGTTGGAGTTAATTCTGTGGAGTGTGTCTGGAAATCGATAAGCTATTTTGCTCTGGGCTGTATGCTTGTCACTAATTGTTTTTTTTTTTTATTTATTTAATCATAAACTGAATTGCATTTTAATTTTTTGGTATGTTTGCCGCATCCAGAAGGAACGAGGCTGTACTCAAAATCAAATAGGGAGATTATAATTGAGTGGATTTAGATGTGACAAACGTCTAAAAGTCATCAAAAACAAAAGAAAGAAAGAAAGAAAGAGAAAATAATTACAATAATTATTAACTAAAGGGTGTGTTTTAAGGTATCCCTTTCTGCACATTTTTATTGATTAATAATTAGTTACATAAAAAAATTATAAATTAATAATGAATAATGAAGAAAAAATAAAATTATAAATGAATATTTTTTAATTACATGACTAACATAATTGTTTGGATAATTTTGATGATTTTCAATTATTCTTCAATTTTTTCAATTAGAAATCGGTAACGTAAAACTCTTGGTAATCGAAGTACTTTTGTACCAGTCAAGCTATCGATAGACTATATTACGGAAGTTCTTATTAAAAAACCAAGCCTATATTACTAAGACCGGGTCATATATACCTTCTGCTCAAATATGAACGAGACGTTATCAATAAACCGGTCCGCGGATGACATATGGCAAAAATAAATTTTTTGTTTTTTGGTAGGACTATTATAAGCTTACATGGCAAATTTCAGCGTGATATGTCACATAGTTTGTTTTCTGTGCTACTGTAAACAAGTCAAGCTCGAGTGTGTTCTTCGAACCCTTTCTGTGTGTTTGGCCGAGCTCCTCCTCCTATTTGTGGCGTGTGTCTTGATGTTGTTCCACAAATGGAGGGACCTACATTTCAAGTTGACTCCGAACGGCAGATATTCTCTATGAGGAGCTTTTTCATGGTAGAAATACACTCGGAAGTTTGCCATTGCCTGCTAAGGGGCGACCGCTACTAGTAACAACTTTTTCTTAATTTTGGTGTTCCACAAGATTCGAACCTATGTTCTCTCTGAATTGCGAATGGTGGTCACGCACCAATCCGTTCGGCCAGGGCGACCGCCGGATCACTTAGCCTAAAAATAAAACGATTCAAGCATAGGTTTAACGCGAAACTTGATTACGAAAATTCAGAATCAACTCCCCTTGAAGTTAGGTTACGAGGTTAGGTTACTAACCTGTTAAATTTTCATAATGATGGTTAATTAAAAGCTAAAAAAATCAGCAAAATCAAAATCACAAATTCTGTAAATTTATTAAACTTTTGGTTACAAATTCTTTTTAATTCATAGGTTAACAATTTAAATCTCACGCTTGTGTTTAACTTAACACCCGAACACTAGTCAGAATCCAATATGCAATAACTTAATAAAAAACGCCCTTTGAACTTTGCTTCCATTTGCTACCAATTGACAATTGAATGAGTTGAACAATTACAGAAATGAATTGTGTGAGAGCGTAACAGTTTTCACAGCGAAGGCGAATTTATGTAGAACAAAAGGGAATATATGTAGGTACAGCGAAGAACGGCAGTGCTCTGTTGCGGCGGAGCGGATAAAAGGCGGCGGCATATTTTTAAAGGCGACGCAACTGCTAGAAAGTTTTTTAGCTTTTTAATCTATAGAGCCTTTTAGTAGAAGTGCTCTCATTTGGACCGTAATAGCGTCCATCTTGTTAAAGCTGTACTTGTGAAATGAACTTATTTCGATATTAATTAGGACATTTAGACGGTTTTGAACAGTAAGTTCAAATTGTTAAAATTTGTTATAAAAATTAGTGCGCTGTTCGCCAAACGTTTGGTACGCTGCATCCTTAGAAGCACTCGACTATTTTCTGTGGAGTTACGCTTAACTTACGGTCCGCGGAATACCTGCAGGTAGGTATGCATGATTAGCACGAGAAAGAAACGACTGGCGCGCTTTCTTAAATTCGGCCAAAAGTCGCTCGAGCGGTTATGGCGCCAATCAAGAAGAAGAAAAAAACCACTGACGATTTGTGCTCTGAGGGCCAACGTAAAAAGCGAAAAAATAATTTTACAAATTCCAAGTGCCTTTGAAATTCTAGTTAAATCAAATATTTCCTATACAAACAATTTTTTAAAGTGTCAAAATTCATTTTAGACCTACATCATATAAGAACTTGTTATCCCTATTCACAATTTTGACGGTGCAGTATCGGAAAATTTTGTTTCATAAAAATCCCTAATAATCCAAATATATATTTACATATACGATTTTACTATGGTTGACAAGCAAAATTATATTTTAAGTGTTTTTTATTCTTTACTGTTTATTTGTAAAGCCAGCCTAGTGGCTATCTAATAGCTCTCATCATTATTTCCTTTATATCCCATTGAAGCATAGAAACCTCACTTTCATATGATAGCTCTGCTGTTGTGTTATTGGCTTTCCATTAGGAGTAGGAACCCTTCATATTTTTTGTCGTCTTCATTCCCCAGCTGATTTTTATAAAACAGAATGACTGTTGAAAAAATATTTTTTTTGATATCTGCTGTTCGCCATAGGGGAGGTGTAAGTTTGAAGCCACTTAAAAATCCCGTTGATTCTTAACAATTTATTCCAGAAGTTTTCCAGAGATTCTGATTAAATTGTTGAAAATTTTGATGAAATATATTTGAAAATGTAAAAATTTTTGTGAATTTAAAGGGTTTTCCAATAAGAGCTGTTATTCTTGTAAGAGATCAATCCAATTCCGGCCATAAAAAATCGTTAATCATCTCTCGATAGCGCAATGCATTCACCGTAACTGTTGCTCCAACTTCATTTTCAAAAAGTCACACGTTTAGGATAGAGAGGCTTTTCAACAATAACTCTTGGATTTTCTGAGCCCCAGATCCGACAATTTTGTTTGTTGACGAAGCCACCGGGGTGGAAATGGGCCTCATCACTCAAGATGATTTTTCGATGGAATTCCGGATCATTTTCATGCATTTCAACGACCCAATTAGCAAAGACACGGCGTTGCTGATGATCGGCTGGCTTGAGTTCTTGTGTTAACTGGACTTTATAAGCCTTAAAACCCAAATCTTTATGCAAAATATGGTGTAATGACGTTTGTGGAATGCCTAATTCCAGAGAACGCAAGGAATGGACAAACCTGAGTTTTCTTCAACACTTTGGGCTACAACAGCAATATTTTCGGCTGTTCTTGAGCGACGTGCTCGGGTTTTATTCTTCACATCACTAACTTGTGCCAACAGCTCGAAGTTGTTTACCAATTTCTGTATTGCGGTTCGACAAGGTGCTTCACGATGCCGCAAAAATGTTCGAGTTTTACCGACCGTCTCTGCCAAATTTCCACCATTTTTATAGTGAATTTTAATATTTTCAATGCGTTGTTTAAGCGTGTATCGTTCCATTTTTATTAATGGTGTAGTTTCACTTGTAAAATATAAAAATTACAGCTTTAAAAGTGACATCTACCGAAATAGCGGGCTATTCAAAATAACACCTGTTATTGGAAAACCCTTTAGTACAAATTTTGGAAGTTTGTGTTTTATTATAATGAAATATATTTTTACTAGAATTTATGGAAAAAAATGTTGCATGAAAATAGTGCGAATATTGAAAAAAATTATTAAAATTATTATATAATATATAAAAATATGTTATTTCAGCGGCTGAAGGCCTCGTATGTATTTATTTAATAAATTATATAAATAAAATAACAAAGAAGTATTAAACCACAAACATGTGAATCAGAGCATACAGCAAGGACACTGTTGGCGCGATTAGAAAATGCGACAACAATTTTCATCGCATGAATTTGTGGATCAAAAATACTAGCTGAAATATCTAGTTCACTCAATAACACTTAATTTAACAAATTATTATTCCAACTTCATCACAGCAATTCAATACTTTGTGCTCATACTCTCTCATATTTATATAGTTACGTACTAGATTTACATTATCACTTTTATATGCTCCTCACACTTACACACATACATGCAAACTCACTTTCGCATGCTCCCGTTTTTATAAATTTTTATGCATTAAATTATATTTTATTATATTGTATTTTTTTGGGGGTTTTCTTGTTTTTTTTCGCTCGTTTTGGTATTCATTCACATTGGCCATTTCCAATTTTTTTGTGCACAGCAGCTATAACATTTACAACAACAAAGAAAATCGAAAGACAAAATTTAGTTGGCACAAAATTGATTGCATTGCCCATAAAAATCGTACTAAACATGCGAATGAGTTGCATATAAAAAAGGTTCACAAATTTAGTTGCAGCAACATTGGCAATATTGCCCACAGAAGATAGTATTGGTCATGCAACCACGCCCACTTCCCCTTTTTCGAGTTTTATGCGCATCAATAACTGCTGCTTACACTCAGGCAAACCAATCCATACAAATTTACTAAAAGCTCGTACATACACGACTACATACATACATTATTGTAACTACTGAGTACTATTTTTTATGACTACTGCTACAATCAACTTTGTTATTGTTTTTATTTCAGCCCGTTTTGTTTTTGTAGTTTTTGTTGTTAACGTGTAATCCCATCAATATTGTTGAACTGCATGTGGTGATGGTGACCGCTTCATGCCGCTCCTTTCTTCCACTCACTCTCACAACTTTACTCATTGTCAGTGGGATTTTTACTCCTTTTCTGTTTGTTTTCACTTTTATTGCTGCTGTTGATGTTGTTTTTATTGGAATTGTTTTACTGTCGATTGCTTTTCCTTGCGGCTTTATTAGTGCTTTTACATGGCCTCGTGAGCGTTACGTGCTATGAATTTTCGATTTCATTTACAGTTTCGTATCATTGTTGGTTCCATGGAGGTATTTATATTATGTTTTTTCGTTGTCTGCAAGTATTGCGAAGAGAGCGTTGCTGCTGCAGGTGCCGTTGGTAGTAGAGAGAAGTTTTGCTTATAGGCAGAAACAACTTTTAATAGGAACGGGTTTGACCCCCTCGAAAATTGCAATAAAAATGCATTTAACAAATCTGTAGCTGATTTATTTGGTTTTTGTCGTCCTTGTTTTTAATGACTTCCAATAAATGAGTGGTGAGTGCAGAAAGAGAGAGGTAGAAGTGGCAGCTAGGGTTGAGTAATTTGCTCTGCTTTTAATGGCCAATGTAATGTTTGGTCTCTAAATTGGTACTTGGTTTTTGACAATGAAATATTATTTGTAGGAAGCACGTGATACGAAAATTTTTGTTTGCTGAACAAATTTGCTAATTAGAACTAGTTTGGAATAGTGAGTAATAGCTTAGGAGTAATTGCTGTACAAGGCAGTCTGAATATTTGTCAACAGTAACGTAAAAATCCGATACATTGGTTTCGCAAACACTAAAACTTGGACGTTGAAATCAAAGAGAGAACTTACTTTTAATGCTCTACAGGGCAGGGCATCTTCTTTATGGAGAAAAAAGGAAATTAAATATCATTAATATGATCATACACTTGTTTGTGATCTGTTTATATAGATATTGGAAAAAATTGTGTTATTTTACAATAAAAAAATCGCACCAAATATGGCTCTCTATGCACCATATATGGCTCTCTATGTTGCAGTATCGTAGTTTTACTCAGAACCATAACAAGGGTATTTCAAAAGACACGCCTAGATGTTGTTTTGAAATGAAACATGTAAAAATTTAGATTCTTTCAGGTTTCCCTATTTTTATTCAAAATACGTTTCTTCACAATTATAAGTGAAGAATTATATAACTAAATGTCCACCATAAGCACGTCTACAGGTTGTCATACGAGAATTAAAATTTTCAAAGACTGGTTCACACATTGAGTTCAACAACCTCGATCCGAATGTTGTTTTTCAGCTCTGAAATCGTTGCTGGCTTATTCGCATTTTTCTGGTTTGCCAGTACTTGACGGTACCAGCTTCTTGAAATTTGTGCACCAACATTTGAATTGTCAACTCATTCGAGTGATTATTTCCAACAAAAACCAAGAACCCAAATTGGCCGAATGCGTTTGTGCATTCCTAGTAAATTCAGTTTCTCGATACACTCAAGGAACGCTGAGGACTTAATCGCACAAGATAATAGAGCCTTGGGTGTCGCTTGATTGTCGCTTAAAATGGCAATTCGCTTATTCCGAAAATTTCTGTCTAAGTTTATCTCTGCACAAGTCATACATTTCTCTGCATGGAAGATGCTTGGAAAACTATCTATCGGCGCAAAGTGCTTGACTACATATTTTAGCGCCTATGCCTTCTCGTGTTTTCGAGCCATCTGTGTACCAGTGCAGGGTACACTCCTTCAAATGCATTTCTAACCCAGTTTAACTTATCGTTCAGTTCAATTCTGAACTTCTGCCTGAATTTGTTGAATTCAGTGATATACTCTCAGGATAACTAAGTAAGTGAGAACTGCAGCGTCAGCAATTCCATGTTTTTAGATGACTTCACTTCTTCTCTCCCGATGCCTTCCTTGGTAATTTTCAGCGGGTACGCTTGGTTGATTGCTGCATGATTATATGAAGCGGTGTCAGCTTAAGCAGCACCTCCATCACAACTGTAGGGCAGGTCCACATCACCACAACCACCCGTGATGCATACGCATGCTAAGTGCTGCTCGCATTGTTGATGCCCAGGCTATCGCTCCATATGCCAACATTGGACTTCTTATCACATCCAAGCAGACATTTCCCAGTGCCCAATCAGAAAATCAATTCGCTTTGTGATGTTGCTCCTTACTTCCAACCGCTTAAGCTCCACGCTGGTAGTATATAAATTGAATGTTTCCACTTTTTGTTCAGAATGTAGATCCTCTTCTTGCAGTCAATCTCGTCAGTAAAAATGTCAAAACCAGTTTGAGCAAAATTTTTTTACTACTTGCCAAAAATAGAATCTTCTTAACTGAACATTTGAGTCGAAAAATTCGCAAACACAAAACTCAATTGGATTGCTTTACTAATTCTTTTGGTCGGCCTACGCGGCTGGAAAGCAAAATAAAAAAAAGAAGAAAGTTTACAAAAAAAGTTGCGTTTGTATAATGAATTTTCAAAGTAAGCGCTAATATGTGTACGTAACAAATGAAAGCAGAGATGATTTCGGCAACAAACCATAATGAAATCAACAATGCAAAGGCAGCGCTGCTAAATGGTCAATGACGTTAGATGGCTGACTGAGATAGTGGAAGTCACGTAAAAAGCACGGCATTTGCATTTGAAATATAAGTGTATGTATGTATGTATGTATGGATGTATGTATGTATATGTTTCTTTTATGTAAAAATGCAACGGCTTGGAAATGTAAACAAAATTTTTTAAATATTCATAAAATCAGGTTTTAATAATCAGCTTAGTAGCAGATGTAATTTTTGTTTCAGTTACTGGTGTATTAGGGCGGTGCAATTTCGTTCATAACTCATACGATTTTTTGTACTTATTTAGAGTGGCAGAAAAAGTTTTTTCTAATAGCGGTCGCCCCTCGGCAAGCAATGGCAAACCTCCGAGTGTATTTGTGCCATGAAAAAGCTCCTCATAAAAAATATTTGCCGTTGGGAGTCGGCTTGAAACTGTAGGTCCCTCCATTTGTGGAACAACATCAAGACGCACACTACGAATAGGAGGACGAGCTCGGCCAAACACCCAAAACGGGTGTACGCGCCAATTATATATCTATGTATATATATTATATTTAGAGTGGCAGAGAGAGATTTTGGGAAACTTTGAAGTGGCCAAAGGAACCGATTTGGCCATGCATGCTTGGGTTTTGTAGCGCATAACTGGAGTAAAAATTGTGTATTCTCTAAGCAACTAAATCAATGTCTAACTAATGTCTCCTGATGATCTGCTCAAGGATATTTCCTCCAAAAAAATTCATATGTAATTTTAGGCTAGGTTGAAATCCGTACACTTGTGGGTCGGCTCATTACAGTTGAACTTTGATGGAATTCAAAAATCACTTCAGATAATAGAAGGGCTGAAGCTGAAAGATCTTATCAACAGATTGGCTAATCTGCACACATTCAATCGTACTTAGTCTTGCCACAAATTCTGTGACAAATTTTACAATACACACGGCGAGAACGAATTCGCAGAAAAAAGTTGCGTTATTTTTGCTTTTGTTCGTATGCATTGTCTACTCATAAATTGTACTCAGTTTCGTCGCAAATTTCGCTTATTAACAATGGAGTGGCGAGCTAAGGAAATCGCAGGGCAGTGATTGTATTCCAACAGTGTGGTAAAAGTCCAATGAGACTTACGAACTACTGAAAAAACTTAATATTTCGAGAATGTTTCGTTTTTCCCAATAAGTAATCGTTTTTTGCAAACGTCTTAAGTGACAGACAGAAAAAGAGGTGATCGTCCTCGCGTGTTTCGAACCAGTGCACCTATAAAACCCTTTCGAGAAAGACTTCGTGTACTTCGTGTGTAGGTAATAAATGAAAGCAGAGATGATTTCGGCAACAAACCATAATGAAAACAACAATGCAAAGCAGCGCTGCTAAATGGTCAATGACGTTAGATGGCTGACTGAGATAGTGGAAGTCCCCTTAAAAAGCACAAAATCATGCCCAGGAAAATGAATGTATCGACCAGATCCATGTCAAGGCTAATTAAAGATAATCTCTACATGAAAGCCTTCGGCGCTCAACTGGTAATATTTTGTCGGCGCACTTGGGTTCGCAGGTTCTTCGGTGGAACGCGGTCAAAGGCCATGAAAATATTCTTTTCACAGATAAAATAATTTTTAATAAGCAAACCAACAAAATCTATGCTCAAACTTCTAAAGTCGCAAAAAATGTTGTTCCAAGTGTTCAGCATGACCGCCATCCAGCCTCCGTAATGGTTTGGTGGGGATTGTCTTTGTAAATGTCTTGTCTTCATTTCTGCGAAAAAGTGGTTAAGAGCGCAGGAAAAGTATTCCAGGAGGATGTCCTAGAAGCCGTGGTGAAGCAGTTGAGCAATATTCTTTTCAATGGAGAGCGTTGGATCTTACAGCAAGATTCATCTCCGGCCCAAAAGGCAAAAACCAACCAGCAGTGGCTATAAAACAATATTCCTGGGTTCTTAGTCGCAGAACCTTGGACGTCTGGAAGTCCAGATCTGTATTTATTGGACTAATTTGTGGATTGGAGAACATGGCATGTCGAAGACCTCACAGAAATTCGGAGAGTCGCAAACATCCTCTAGTTCGAGCAGCGACGTCAATATAATGGAAAGCATGAATGCTGTTATGGCTGAATGGCCTAATCGTTTGTTGTAGGTAAGGCAAACGATGACCATTTCGAATGAAAATAAATTTTTGTATTGTATTTTAATATTTGCATGATTAAATAAAACTAATTTTAATAAAGGACTAAATAACTAAAAGGATTATAATTATCTATAACGGACTTAACTTGCAACAGAACTTATGGCAGGACTAATTACAATATTCAATGTTTGCCAAAATATATCGGAAAAATATTAAGTTTTGTGAGAGCAGAACTGTTTTAAAAGTAACTCCGAAAATCGAATTTTCTTAATAAAATTAGTTTAAAAATATTTTTTCCAAAAAATAATCCCAAATAGAAGAAGTGTTAAAGCTCAAAATGAAAATTAAAATATTAAAAAATTTGATCGAAAAAGGTGAAGCACCCTAATATACATACGTATATACATACATTTATGATAGTCCAACATTCATTATTAACAAATCAATTAAGCGTTGGTTGAATAAAAGTTGTATTTCTTCACTGGGCCATCTGGTGTTTCTAGTGGAAAGTTTGACAAATTTTACCAAAAACACGTTCAGAACGTTTTGATGTGTAAGGCATATTAGTGGAGTTTATAGTGGCTTTAAGAATTCATCTCGGCGACAAAATGGAACTGGGCCGGGAACATTTTCGTGCTATTATTTAGCACAATTTTCACCGCGGATTAACAAGACAAGAATGCATCTGGGAACTAAAGTTATTATACAGCGAGCAAGCACCGTCCTTTAGCGTTCGTAAAAAACTGGTAGAATGAATCTTGTCGTGGTCACTGTTCGGTCGCCAATGAACTCCGGAAAGATCCTGCCAAATCAGTTATTGCGCAAAATGCTTGTGCAAGATCATGGTGCCGCATAGCATGGGATTGGCGCATCGTTAGGCGTTAAGGGGGGAAGCTGGTCTAGAATTTTGAAAAAATCGAAATTTTTTTTTTGTCTTAAAAGGTGCTTTAGGGTCTTAGAAATAATATACCAAATGAGGGATGCCAGCAAAAATGTCTAAATGCCCAAATTTTTCATTCGACGGCAGTGCCTCGCAGGTATGCCCCGAACGCTACTTACAACTTTAAACGCGTTTTTCTCGAAATCACTTTTTTTAAACTGGCCGAAGACATAACTCGAACAAATCTTTACCGATTCTTACGAAATTTTGACAATACATTCGAAATACCTTTCTCCGGAGACGTACGTAGGATTTTTTATTTATATTACATAGTTTTTTTTTTAATCAACAATTTTATGTCGTTCTTTATAGTGAAAATTGTAACTTTTTGTTCAAACGTGCACCATTTCGCGAAAAAACAAAATATCGAAAAAATCCTACGTACGTCTCTTTCTGTTGTTATATAGAAACTAAAAAAATTTTATTTTTTGATCCAGGACAAAAATTAAGGAGTTTACGTCTTCGGCAATGGACCCACTAGAAAAAAAGGCGCCTTATAAAGGCGCCTATATTATTAAACCTATTTCACAGATTTTCGATTGATTCCTTTGTTGAGTCAAAATAAATTCATAAAATATGCCCATTTTTTGCGCTCTAGACCAGCTTCCCCCCTTAATATGATGAGGATCAATAAGATTTTGTATGATCACCTTTTTGTAGAAAAAGTATGTTCCCGTTGAATATCAAACAATTCAAAAACCGACCTGGAAAGGCATTTGCTCAAAGTGCTCGAAAATTTGTTCAAATGAATGTAAACTTGAATTGATTGTCATCGAGAATATTTTGACAACCACTAAAACCGTGTTCAATCACCAATGAATGTTAATTTTTCCATTATTATGCCTGCAATTTAAAAAGCTAACATCGTGCACATGAGGCTACTTCTTTACTTTTATATTTACTTTTTTTATTTTGTATCTTTCGCTTCTTTCATATTTTGAAACTCCTTTCAATTATTTTCTTTTCGTAATTATTTTCATGCCATTCATCTTCGCTCAAATTCGCGCTCATGAAATCACTAACCTCAGCTTACTTAAGGGGTTAGGCCACTCTAGGATTTTCAAAATATCGAAATTTTTTTTTTTTGCTTAAAAGATGCTTTAAACTCTTTAGAATATAAAACAAAAAGTCCTATGCGTGAAAAAAATGTTTATCTCTAATATTTCGCACTTTTGCGCGAGCGCCTCTGACGTCTCTGAACCGACTATTCAAATTTAAAGCGTGTTTATCTCAAAACGTGATTTTTCAAAACGGCAAGCAGCATAACACAAACAATTTTTAATATTTTCACTTGTAATTGTACAAGGATCTTTAGAACATTATTCCGCACTGAAATACGTACGGATTTTTTTATTAATTAATTAGAAAAATTTTTATAAACAATTAACGGTTCCATTTTAGACGAAAAATTCTACTTTTGACTTCAAACATCTGCAAAATACACAAATTTCAATATTTCTAAAATCCCGTACGTATTTCTACAGCTATACTCACGTCGATTGAGAAGAATGTTTTTAATTTGGTTTAGGTGGACATTTACGTCAGTTGTACTGCTTGCCGTGAAGTGCCTTTTTCGCAGGGCGCGTTCAGAGATTCACTCCAAAGGCGCCATTTTGTAATATTTTTCAATAAAAATATTTGTAATTACACTTAAATACATGCTTAATAATATACTTAAAAAGTTTTTTCCTGGCACCTTTCTTTCAATGTAAAAAAAATCCTTAAAAAACTGCTTTTTTACAGTAGCTAGAGTGGCGTAACCCCTTAAGTTGAATATTCAGATAAGTATAATTTACATGTCGACATGCAGTCAGTCAGACATCAGTCAGTCACACACATACATACGCACACTTATGCCGATGCGCGCACCTTGACATTTTTTGATGCCTTGCGCCTACAATTACGACAGAGGCGAGCCCCCGCTCGATGAAGTCATGAGCCTTTGCATACTCTTCCGCAATGCAGGCCGGGTTGACTTGCGGTAGTTTAAGTGACAGATTGACAATTTATAATTTTTTTCATTTTACTGAACCGGCTGGTCCAGTTTTCTCAACATTTTACTTTATTATCTAGTACATTTCCATTTCCATTTTCGATAATGAACGGATAAATTGCGAAATATTATATTACCTTGAAATAGCAGCTTAGCTGGGAGTGAATTGGAATGTTTTAGCTTCACAAAAATCGAAAGTTTAATTAAAATAAAAGGAGGAAATGAAAAAATAAAATATGAAAGAGATGTTCTTCGCTTGGGGGCTTTTCATAGCTTTTGCATAACTCTGAGTGCAGGGCATACTAAAAAAAAACTACAAAAGAGTAGTGCCACTTTAATTTCGTCGAAACTATTGATGAGAAGCAAACTGTGAGTAATGTTTTATGTTAAGAAAACTGCAAAAAGTACGTAGTTATTTATTTATTTATAAAGCCAAGGAATATAATAGACTCTTATTGGCTAAGTATACATATTTTAAGGTTAATAGGCATTAAAAAACAGAAACTATAAATAACTATTTATAATAAATATGCAAAAATTTCAATAGGCGATATTTTGAAAATTAAAAATCTATCTCAACAAATTTTGTAGATTTTATTAAATTCAATTGAGGCTCCAGTAATAGTTGCATTTCGAGCATAAAGAGTATTTGAGAGACTATGCCAAATTTGAAATATTCACATTACATACAAACATACAAGGTGAAGTCCAAAAAAAAACAAGAGTAGCGCCATCTTTTTAATGAGTTAGTGCTTTGGAAGTTACATCCAGTGAAAGCTGGGTGACATTCGGTTCAGTGAAAGCGAAGTTATTGCGTCTAAAGAGTCAGTTTGTTTGTGTCATCGGTCCAAAAATGAGTTTCGAACAAAGAGCTAATATCAAATTTTGTTTTAAAATCGGTAAAACGTTTGCCGAAACATTTGAATTGATGCAAAAAGTTTATGGTGATGATTGTCTTTCTCGTGCTAGAGTTCATGAGTGGTTTACGTGTTTCAGAGATGGTTGTGAGGATATAAATGACAATGAACATACGGACGATTTTGGGTGGCCCGTAATCGAAAACTCCATCGAAATTCACATCGTTGAAATTCATGGAAACGGAATTGAATATCTCCAAAATATCGATTTATCGATTTTAACTGATTTGGGGCTTACGAAAGGTCTGTGCACGTTTCATCCGGCATAAGTTAACTGAGGACCAAAAATTGCTCAGAATTCAACTTTCTAAAGACCTCATTAAAAAGGCGAGAAAAGACGAGAACTTCCTTTACAATATTGTAACTGGTGATGAGTGTTTTCAGCATGAACCTGAAACTAAGCGTCAAAGTGGAAGGCCCCAGACGAGTCACCACCCAAAAAAATCGCGTTTGGCGGAGTCAAAAATTAAGTCGATGCTCAATTGTGTTTACGCTTCCAAGGGAATTGTCCACAAGGAGTTCGTGCCAATGTGCCAAACCGTCAATGCAATTTTCTATCTTGGCGTTTTGAAGCGTTTGTTGCATCGCATTCTTCGCTGGCGCTTATTTCATGATAATGCACCATGTCATCGATCCACTCTTGTGACTGATTTTTTGAGTAGAAATCGCATTTTAACCATCAATCACTCACCGTATTCGACTAATATGGCTCCCTATGACTTCCACTTATTCGGAAAGTTGCATTTGGCCATGAAAGGATAACGTTTTGCGTCCGTAGAGGCCAATCAAAAGGCTTTTACCGACATCCTGAAAGACATTCCGGTCAATGACCGGAAATACTCTTTCGCAAAGCTTTTAGATCACGCAAAATAGTGTATCGAGGCCAGAGAGGACTATTTTGAACAAATAAACTTGAACTTATCAGAACGAAGCTCCTGTCGTTTCTATTTTAGCTCAGTCTTGTTTATTTTTGGAATTCACCTTGTGCGCACCAACACAGTAGTACCACAGAATTTCCAAAACATTTAAACAAACAATCCGCAGAACTCGTTTAAAAAAACGGAAAAGAATTGCAAAATCTTTAAAGAAAAAGCAAATTTATGACACCAAAAAAAAACAGAACAATTTTCTTTTCTGCAAAATTTTTCAAAATAAGAAACAAAAACATGTGCGGAACCCAAAACAAAACAGACATTACCGCAATAAACGGGAAAAGTAAATGGTTTCATACCAGCGTGCATGTATTGTGATGCATTGGTGCGTATTTATCGATATGTTTGTGCATCTATGCGTATCTGAAGTTTAACGCTTGTGTGCATAGTAAAAATTTATAATGCAACCGAGCTGACTTGTGCACCAATAGGCATTCCTAAGCGTACGTCGTAACTTTCCGCCTAATGCTATCTGTTTCCTTTCAGCCGCTATGAAGAACCGTTAGTTCAAATACTTTTTTTTTTGTATTTTCCTTTGCAAGGGATCCTCTGTTAAATATTGCCAGCATTTACAAATTTTTTGCCCTTTTTTGTTTGGTGGCTACTGCTGCGTTCGGTGGGCACAGTGGGTGGTAAGGGGCACATTTTGGTGTTTTGTTATTTGCTTTGTTTGAACTTTCGCTTAAATTTTTCGGTTCTCATGTGTTGTGCGCACGTTTCCCATTTTTCTATGAATCCAACGATATCCAAGTGGAATTTATTATTGTCTACGGTAGCATAAAAGCGTGAAACGGTTTCACAACTCTGAAGTTATACATACACACATTTAAATACGCATACTAGAGAGGAGGAAAGATTCCAAACTATTTTGTTACACTGAAGGGGGCACTGCTTGCCGCTGAACGGCTTGTGTGGCTGTGTGTTTATAGGTTAAGCATTTTTCACAGCCAATAAAGGTTTTGTGAGGTTTTTAGTAAAACTATCTCAAAGATTGCCGTTTTGGGTGCAATAGGTGCGTTATAGTCTGAGCACTACCGTTTGAGAGAGCGCAATGTTATTAGAAGGATTTAAAATATACTCGAACGAATGATTGTTAGTTTATCAGTCAACGCTAGTATGTGTACTAGTACGTAATCCGTCAGCAGAGTTGGCTCAACTTTCTGTTATGGGTACGAAATAGGATTTAAAAGGTCTATATTGCTAACAGCTCAAAGTAGGTAAGCGCGACAACTTTATGGGAAACCAGAAAGTTAAGAAAATGTTATAGTTTTAAGGAGCTTAATTTGCTCTCTCTAGGAAAGCTAAGTACATATTTGGAAGTGATACAAAAAAGACGATGGTTTCTTTTAAATTTTTTTTACTGATAAAGGTATTTTTGAAATTTTATATTTGTTCATATTGATAGCAGCGTTGCCACGTTGTTAATAGTTAAAAATAAATTATGGTATTTCGAGTTGGGAATTTCTTTCACATAATTAAAATAAACTCTTATTGGTATTCCCAGGCGATCCCAAACAAACATAGTACGTGATGTACAAGGTGGCACGAAATTAATTACCATACAGCAAACGACGTCATACCTCAATCATATTTGACACCTCTAAACTAGATACAGTTTACACTTTTCGGATCCAAGATGGACTGCAGCGTAGGCACCTCGAAACTTCGAAGTCTTTGCGCCTGGTGAATTGGAATAGTATCTGTCAAGCAGAATTTCTCGGGACAAGGGAAACTTGCAGGATAATTAAAAACCATCCACAACAACTATTAGAAGTGTGTGTTTTTCAGATAGTCAAGCAGCCCTCTTTAGGGTCACCTATAACCAGTTCAAAAATCGTCAGAATATGCAAAGAAGAACTTAATGATTTAGCGCGCATGAGATACATGAGTCTCATTCGGGTACCTCGCCATAGGAACATAGAAGGAAGTGAGAAAGTTGATGAACTGGTAAGACAGGGCGCATTCTACAACGAATCCGGTGCGATAGAAGTAGGCTGTCCCCATGGAGTGCGCAAAGGGAAGATCTTCTTGCTGTTCCAGAAAAAGGCCACTGACTAACATGGACACCTGCAAAATAACTAAACAAACGTGGCCCAATTTCAACAAATCCAGGACGGAGTTGTTAAGAAAGCCACGTGCAGACATTTTCAGAATGTCGTTAACAACAAACTACCACTGCAATTGAGATACCATGCTAAGAAGATGGGGTGGCCGTTCAACAATAGATGTAGAAGCTGCAATCAAGAAGAATCTAAGGAAACAGTATTTCACTATCTGTGTGAGTGCCCAAGTCTGAGCGCTCTACGACATAGAATGCGAGGGGAATTCTCGATGGTTAACTTGAAAGAAATTGCAGAAAAGAAAATGTACGATATTGATAGATTCATAATGAAATCAATATAGGTTGACTAATAAAAAGTAGTTTTTCTACGAGTGGGGTATCAAAATGGCATCTTTTGTACTAATTAGGTGTGGACTGTGTCACTCAGACAACACCTCCACCTCCTTATATTTATAGAAAATTAAAAAAAAAACTGTGTGTGTGTACTATTAGTATTATAGGATTAAATTTTTTTATTTAATAAATAAAAATAATGTAAGTACTAACAGCAATGTTGTTGTTCTACGTAAATATGAATTTGTGGCAACTCAACATAATTGCAATATTTCTCCATTATCTGTACATTTCCATTATCTGAAATATTTCATTAACATTCTCTGGTATTAGTTATTTAACATAAGAATAAACTCTAACATTAACATTAACACCAAGATGAACATTGGCACTTACATTAACATCCATACATAGCTCTTGCCTTGTGTTGTATGCATTCACAGGTGTAGAGTGCTTCAATTTGTGATTTACGGGTGAGCCGCGCTGCTATGTAAGAGTTTATGTTAGACTCTGTAGAACTTTCAAAGTTTCGAAGTTCTCTCTTTAAGTAATAAAAAAAAATTAGTTTGCCTATAACAATGAGAAGCCTACCCAGAATCCATAACCAAATTTTTGGTACATCCATTCTCTAACTTTTCGCTAAAAAAGCGGCTTTTAAAATATAAAATATGTTAGTATACAGTGAAGGACATACAGCAGCATATTTTCCTACTTCCCAGAAGGTATACAATAATTGAAAAAACTGTTGATGTAGTTTTTTTGGAATTCATATTTATTTATAAATTTATAAAAATTAAATTATAAAGCAAGTGAATAACAAAAAAAATTAACAAAACAACAAAAAGTGATATGACAAAAGTCTGCACACAGTTCAATTAGTTTATAAAATGAATGAGCTTTTTTGAATACTTTTAGTATTTAGAAGATCCACCACCGTTATCAGTTACCGCTTAAAGGCATCGTGGCATTGATCCAACTACTTGGATAAGCTCTTCCTGCATTATTTGTTTCCATGCCGCCATCAACACTTTTATCCATTTTGCGTCAGTTATTATAGTTCGTCGAGATTTTCTCTCTTTAAGCTTCCAAATATGCACCATCGGATTTAAATCCGGAATCTGCCTTAGTGCACTAAGTTGTCTGGGTGTGTAATATATAATAAAACCCATTATTGGACACTTAGTGAACTATGCTTGGCATCATTGTCTTGTTGGAAAACCCAACCTTGCCCTAGACCCCAGCACTCAACTGACGGCTTCAAATGTTACTCCAACATGTTTTTATATTTATATCAGTTCATAGTGTCTTCAATAAAGGTCATCTCTCCAACGCCAGATACAGGTATAGCTTCTCAAACCATAGTGGTGTCAAATTTTTCATTTCCATATCCGCATTTTGCCTCTTCTATATTTCAGCTCGGCCGTCAGTTCCAAATATAACTTCGTTTCGTCAGTAAATAAAACTTTAGGCTAGAAATCCATTCCCTAGCAAATATGTGTTCGCGCAAACTCAAGCCGAAGGTAACGGTGATGATACATTACGACGTTCGGCCATCCGAGGCAAAATTGTGCGAGTAACTTTGGCTGCAACATCACCGGGTATTCGGTGGCAGAATTCTTCCTGCTCATTTCACACGTATTCACAACAAACACACTCGTACAGTCACTCATTCTTCAGACGGCAACGAAGTAACATGAGCGAAGGCTGTGTTCACACAATCTCAGTTTTTTCGGACACAAACCGCTCTCATGACCCCTATTACGTCAGCCAATCAGCTAATGCCTTCAAAAAAGCTGAGAGCCGGTTAACGGTTTGACGCCACCCACACCTCTGCTTTCTATACATCGGGGTTCCAACCAACCGCCCAGCTCAAGGCGGGCCATTATGCCACCAATCCAGATATGTAGGTATATATCGTCCCCTTAGTATTAAAATAGCCTATAAATTTTTTGATGTTTTGAGAAAATGAATTTCAAACTTTTTGTCGAAAGTAGTTCTCACTCAAATCTCGTTATGTCTGTAAATATTTATTATTTTTGACTGACGTTTTGACCCACTTTGTGGAACTAGAATTTGACAAAATTTTGACCACATATAAAATCGACGATGGAGAATCCAAAAATTCAATAAAAGAATAATAGCCTATGAACACATAGGCTATTGTTATACTAAGGGGACGATATAGAAGAATGTGTCGAAACGACGATAATATGAACGTAACGTTAGTACTGGAGATCTGCACCCAACATTTGGTTAAGGACTTTTTACAGGTTTAAAGGGTTACAGAGAGTCTTATCGTGTCGTGGAGCTGTGCTACCTCTCTCTTTAACGTTTTATTTAAAATAACGCGTATCCTCTTTTTTTAGGATAAGGCGGATCCTGCTGAGTCCATAGAGTATTTAATATTTGATGATTTCACTGCAGTTACGTTGTTTCGCGTTTTAAATTGAGAAATTAATGAGTTTTTAAAAATAAACTAAAATTACAAATTAAAACTGAATTTGCTGCTAGAAGCGGCAATGTTTGCACATTTACACACACATTTACATATGCACACACACATTTCGTAGCCTTCACTCGCAGAAATTTTCGCATGCAAATTAGGGCGTGACCTCAATCATCTAGAAGATTTTGCCGCAATTAATATCAGCCATTTAACATAATTAAATGCACTCTATCAAGATAATTATTTGGCAACACAAACAAACATACATACATGTAAAATATACAGCAGCCGTAGGCACAAGTGCTAGGATAGAATAAGAATGGATACGAATACAAACATAAAGCATATTGGAAAGATAGGAGGATCCATAAAAATACCAACAGTGTAGCCGAACAAACCGCAACACACAAGTGGACATTAAAACTGTTTAAAGGGGAATTTATGTGCACGAAAACGAACACGTCTACCGAACAGAATATTTACTTATTCACTCCATTTTCGGGGAGTTGTTATACAACACAGAAAAAAAGGAAGCAAAATAAAGGAAAAATTTCATCTATGAAAAATACCACATGGGAGCAAATAGAAATGCCAAAAATTCACAAAGAATGTGCTTGTGGAAGTCTGCGGGGCAAATCGTACGAAATTTCCCTTTCTATGACAAATAAATTATGGTCATTTCACAAGTACTTAAATAAAAACGAAACAAAAGGAGGGGCAAATAAAATAAAACCAACGAAAGTACTAACAATTACACAAGAAGAAAAATTCGAAACAAATAACAATAACAAAATAGCATCGAAAGTGTGTGTGTGCAATAAATATGTCTGTATGGGGGCGTGTTGAGTGGGAGTGCACGACTAATAAAAGTACGAGAAAAGCTTATAAATACCAACACATGTATGTATGTATGTGTATACACCACAAAAGCGTAACCGGAAAAGTGGAGAAGATTTATTTAATTTTTCGCTTGATTTGTGTACTTACTCCTTCTACAGAGCTTAGTGTGAAGCTGCGGAAGGACGCTAAAGGATATTTTCACACTTATGCGTTGATATGTAAGGTTTTGTTATGTACATTGAGGCACATAAGAAGTTTACGTTCTGCAAATAAAACTAGCAGTGAAGTGAGCTTTGAATATTAGTTAAATTGTTTTGATTTAATTTGCTTTGGATAATTGTGCTTTTTCGAACTATTCCATAGAAAATCTAGGTAGGGTTTGAATTAAAAATGTTAATTTCTTAAATATATTTCTTCCAAATTTTTTATAATACGAGCGATCCTTTGTAAGAATAAGGATGAATAAAAACCTGGTGATTGATGTCCAGGACTGAGATGGTAGAGTGCGGCCTGTGGCGAAAATATATACATATATCGGGTGTTTTTAAGAGAACTTGAAATGAGAACTTCAAATGATAACACAAAAAATTCGGGCGAGAAAATTCGAAATATTTTGCGGAGACAACAAGTGAAAACCGGACTTCACATCGGAGTTAAATATTTTTATTTTTGTGATAATCGTGGAGTTCCACAAAGCATTTAGAGCACCGAAAGCTTGCTTCGCTTTTTTTATACGGTTTTTGATGCCTTCGCTTGAGCCACCATTACCAGACATAATACATCCCAAATACCAATACTTTTTAATCAGAATTCTGGAAAGATTTTGAGTATGGAGTTTTTTAATCCATTGATTTTTGAATCCAAATTACCGTTGATTTTTGACAATTTTTTTGCTGACAGTGTCATGCATTTTCTTCCATATAAAGTACGTTGGATACATTTTTTATTATATGGATATCCAAAACTACCTTTTTAGCTGCCAATTTTGATTCAAACGTATGAGTCATTGAGACCACTTTAAAAAAAAAAACTGGTTTTAGAGCATGCATCGGAAATTCGGTTTTGACAGAACCAACACATCAGACATATCCAAATCTATTTATTCAGAATTAAAAAAAAAAAAAAATTTATTTGTTATTAGATGATGCAAAATTAAACCTGCAATTTTGTTTTTGAATAATTAAAAAAAAATATTTTGAGTGATGGATATCTTTATTTTGACCTTTACGCGGTGCATTGCTTGCCTCTTTGTAGGCTGCTGGTGCCTCATTCACAAGTTTCAAACATGATTCACGTACGGTGCCATTTGCAAAAATGATAAATCTTCCGATAGGGGGATTAATTTTGCGCCACCCTGTAGAAATACACGATTCCTTACAGATAAAAACAAACAAAAAATTACCTATAACAGTTCATGCTTCTCTGTATAAATAAAATTTCAGTGACAATTTGGAAGTTTGTTTAGAAGATAAGCCGAAGAGCTTGAAATTTGGTATAACATTTTGCTCGAAAGTTTCAATGAAAAACTCATTTGACATACATTAATGTGAAACACACTGTACACATTCATACATACATCCATACTTGCAACAATATGAGCACTTGAGTGCGGGAATCAGCAAATAAATATTACCAAAATTTACGAAAGCTACAGAAATATAGAAAAAGAAAACGAAAAAAAAAACGATAGCAATGCCAGTAGAAATATCAAAGTAAAGAAAGTAGTTGGGAAAATCTTGAGCACAAGGTTAGACCAAGGAAACGATGAAGTATCTTAGCAGACTTCAGTTGCACTTGAAATACTTTTGACAGTCAAAGTGCTGTTGAATGGCCGCAGAAGAACTGCAATTGAGGTATATATGAATATAGATATGTGCAAAAATATATGTATTTGTATACCGTGTATGTGTATGTATGTACATAACTTGGAAAGCAATGAACGTTGACGTGAAATAAAAAACAAAGAAAATCGGACAGCTGCGGGGTGAGCATTTCTGCATTCATTTAAAAAGGTATAAGAATTTTCAACGAACTAAAATTGAATTGAATTTCATATAATACATATACATACAATTGTATGTAGGTACATATATAGTTACGGAATTCCATATTTTACAGATTTAAAAAAAACAATAATTTATTAGATACAAATTGCCATGCTTTGCTTTCTAAATAAAATAAAAATGCAAGAAAGGGGTCCAGTGGATGATTTCAAGTGGTACAACTTTCTACTATATTTTTAAAATAAAAATATTTTTAAATTTTTAAGGTTAAAGTAAATATATATACATATAAGTGCACTAGCCTGCCATCCCAGAGGTTGTGGGTTCCACGTAAAGTACGGTCCTCGCACTATTCCAAATTTATCTACTTTCCCTGTTTCAAAAAAGAACAAAAAAAGAAAATTCATTCCTCAACCCGAAAGACGTATCCTCAGTCCCGTAGTCAGTGCATTATTGGCATTGTGACTGTTAAAACATGCAAAGTCAGTGGCATTGCATTAGCGGCGCCAGCAGGAGGAAGCGGGCGATCGTGGTAATAGCGCAGACACAAGAATTTTAGCGAATTCCTTAACCATCTGTGCGATCCTTCTGTCAGAAAAATGTGAAACCCAAATGGCGCTCCAAGCAGTAAGACGGCGTTGTTCCTAAGCAACGACAGGTGGCATTCCCAATACTTGGGACTGGTAGCAGGCTAATCACCTACCCTGTCAGAAATCAAAAACAGATTAACGAAACCAAAGCAAGACTGAGTCTTGTCGAGGCCCTATGCTCCTGAGTGGAATGAACAAGGAAAAAAATATATATACAGCCGTTGAAAAATATTTTGAGTATTAAGTTTTATTTTATAAATTTTAAATGCTTGCAAGCTGTATTAGCCATTTTATTCAAGAAAAACATATTTTTTTTTCTTCATGTACAAAAGTTAATACAAAGCGAAATTCATTTGAGAAAAATACTTAAGAGCAAAGCAAAATAGTCAAATCATAAAAAATGCAGGCGAAAGCGAAACGTATGCATTAAGATTTTGTTGAAAGACCGTTTTCATAAAATTCTCCCGCACAACGCTTTCACATTGACATTATTAAATCGCTGCAACGTTCAACAGGATTGGATTCCCACGCTGCATTGGCCTTTTCAAATAACTGATCCAAATTTGTGATATTTTGGGTACTGATTGCGTTTTTTACGTCTTTCTAAAGATGTTCTATTGTCGTTAAGTCGGCACTCGAAGATACCTACAACTGTGATCGAATGTTCTTCGGAAAACTTTTTTGCATCATGAGAAATGTGCCTCTGATTCTTGTCTTGTTAAAATTTCCAAATCGCCGGTAAATTCATTTTGAAATATTTGAACGTATTTTACCGCATCCATATTACCTTTAATATGATGAATTGGCCTGACACCGTTCCGTGAAAAGCAGCCCCACACCATTATTGAGCCTCTTTCGTACCTTGTGATTGGTGAGATGAATTTGGGGACGAATGCTGCATGTTTTGGACGCCGCATGTCTGGAAGAACTCTATTAAATTTTTCGTTTCATAGCTGCATAAAATATAACGCCACTGATTTTAAGTGCAGGAAATGTGCTCTCGCGTAAACACAATTTGGCGTTGTCGCTGCGATTCTGTTACCAATGGCTTCTTCCGTGCCAATCAACCCTACAGCCCTGCTTCTGCCACTCGAAGCGTTATTGTGTTTTTCCAGTGCCAAAAATCTTGCGAAGAATTTTCCTCTCGAAAACTCCTAGAATGACTGCATCTGATTGTTTGACTGTCCAGGCTTCAGCGTCATACAGAAGAACCGGGATGATGAGTGTCTTATAGAGTGTTTTTTTTTCGTTCATCGAGAGAGCGCTTTACGACTCAATTGCGCAGTTAGCAGGCAAGAGTTATCTTTCGCTTGATTTCAAGGCTGGCATTGTTGTTGCTGGTACCAGCAATACGTAAGATAATTTCTGTCTTATACTGCCATATGACAAATGCCGCTTTCCATTTACTATTTTGGTTGGTTGCCAGTTGGGTGCCACAGTTCGAATACTCCGAAGATATGATATTTTTAATTGAATCGTCTTCGCAAAAAAGTGAAAGTAAATCTGCTTTAAATTTTTCTCCAGCGGACACCTAAAGAATTGAAAAATTTGTGCGCTGATGAGAAAAGTGTAAGAAAAGTTAATAATATGTTTTGGGAGGGTTGTTCGCTCGAGAGAAAAATATTTAAAAATTTTTTTAAGGATTTGTCCACTTAAAAGAGGTGTCCGTTAGGAGAGAATACACTGTATATGTATGTGTATCAATTTGTTTAAAAATACTTTTCTTCCCAAAATTTGCCAGTTGCTTCCGGCGCGATGCTCATAAATTTTACATTTCTTTCTACGGCTGTGAAGTTAACACTAAATTTAAGCAAACAAACAGAAATAATTTGGTGATGATAAAGCGACTTTGGTTATAGTCGCTTAATTTACAAGCAATAGGTTTCCGCCAGTGCTTCCAAGTAGAAATAGGGATATTTTTCTATTATATTTTAAAGGGATGCCTTGAAAAGCAATGGAAATCACAGAAGAGATTGCCAAAGCGAAATTAATGCAGTGCTACCAAACCAGATGGGATTTAAGAGACATTTTAAGTTTTATTTATTACTCAGCAGGTGGTTGATGAATTGAAAGCAGCTCACGCCGTTTTCCAATTTAGTCGGCTGACATAGCAAATTTTTTCTATATTTCAAGTAACTTCTAAGGTAAATACGCGACGCCGCACCAGTAGGAAACTGCTGAGTTGTTTTTCTCAGCATATCGTTTAAGGCACAATCAACTCGCCATCGATAGGACTACAAATACTTTTCTATCAATAAAAGTTTACGACAAGCTAAATTTTAAATACAAAAATTCATGTCACATTTTTACGATTGCCACACGTTCATCTAACTGAAAATTGGAGATAATCGAGATAAACAATACAACCAAAGAAAAAGCATGAAAAATGAAATAAAAGAAAAGCAAAAGGATGCAAAGCGCTATAAAGGATGCTGCAACACTAAGCCATTTCATGCACGTAACGAAAACAAATAAATGAAGACGCAACTAATCGAGGCAAGTGAGGAAGTGGAACACATACACACCTACATGCATATCTAGCAAAATCATCCGCAGAGATGTACACAAATAAATACATAGATGACTCGAACGCTGGTAAACAAATCTGGATAAATGCAGCACCTTAGCATTCAAATAGCTTTCTGGCGCCTTGAAGTAGGCAACTCAGAACATTTTTGCTAGGTTGCATAAATGAATGTTGTTAAATTTTTCATTTGTTAAATTCATTGCTACAACTGGTTTAGGGAACAAAAATGTTTGTTGTTTACCGAATACGTTCGTACTAGCGCCATTGCTAATGAAGTTGTTATTGACATCGTTGCTTGAAATAAAGCTAGAATTTTTGTTGGTTTTTGTTATATGATTTTTGTTACTCATACAAACTGTAAACTTTTGCTTATGCATATACCTACATATATGTATGGGTGTGGACTCTCTACTTAACCTTTGAAATATCGATAATTCTTTCTTTTATTTTCATTCGCATTGCTTTATATGCTCGGCACGTATTGTAGATAAACTTTAAATGCCGCAGATGATTTCAGGTAGCGTACATTAAGGCGTTTAAGAGCTTATATATAGGCAACATATGTGTGCGAGCATATTTACGTGTATGTGACTGGACATTTTTTCCACATCGCTCATAGAAGATTCGGGTTCTACGTAAAATTAAATTAAAAATCCAATATAGCTAAGCCAATTTCGGTCCGACCCTTCCAAATTCTGATGTATCTTTAGTTAAGGGGCGGGAATCAATGGGTCTAAGTTCAAAAAAACAATTCGAAAGGATTCTTATCTTAGTCAAACGACTTTCTATCTATCTAAGCCCTTCTATCAAATATAATCATCTCAAAATGGTATATGACTACCTGAATCTCCTCAAAGCTTTTAGGCAACTTCAACATAGTAGTATTAGGTTCCTAGGCATAAGTGATATGAAAATGAAATGGCTGACCATCTACAGGGTGGGCCATATAGCGTTTGCTTTTGAGAATGGTAACACAAATGACATGTCAAATGTATTCATTTACTTAAAGGTTTGATATTTACGAAATGGAACGCTATACGCTTGAACAAAATTGGGCAATATTGAAAACCTATTTCCAAAGTGGTGAGTCTTCTACTCAAACTGTGAGAAATTTGAAAAAAAAAAATCCGAAAAAAAGATTTGCCAACAAAACAGTTTGTGGATCAATTTGTTAATCGTGTTCGTGAAAGTGAATCGTTAATGGATAAAACAACATACCAACGTGCTTCTACAGTGCGTACACCCGAAAACATTGCTGCTGTAGCCGAAAATGTGCGTGAATATCCAACAACCTCAACTCGTCATCGTTCTCAAGAATTGAACATTTCACGCACTTCTTTGAGGAGAATTTTGCATAAAGACCTCGGTATGAAGCCTTACAAAGTTCAATTGGTACAAGAACTGAGGCCTAATGACCATCCAATGCGTTTTCGGTTCGCTCAATGGGCAGAAAATCGTTTGACCGAAGATGAGAATTTCTATCGAAAAATCATCTTTTTTGATGAAGCTCATTTTCACACCGGTGGCTACGTCAATAAGCAAAATTGTCGGATTTGGGGATCAGAAAAGCCACACGTTACTGTAGAGAAGCAAATGCATCCACAACGAGTCACTGTTTGGTGCGGTTTTTGGTCTGGCGGCATCATCGGGCCATTTATTTTCGAAAATGAGCGAGGAGCCGCGGTTACAGTAAAAGGCGAGCGTTACCGTGACATGCTCAACGAACACTCGAACTTTTGGCTACCGTTTTTGAAAACCGAATAATCAGCCGAAATTCCGATATCAACTGGCTGCCTCGGAGCTGTGATTCAATCCCGTTGGACAATTTTTTGTGGGGGGCCGTTAAGGACAAGTCGTGGCAGTCATTTGAACGATATTATTTTTCATTCATAGACAGAGGCATTTGTGAAAAGCTACTTTTGTTCAGCAGAGTAGACTTAAGGGGTTAGGGGTAGTAAAAAAGTAAAAAAAAATTGGAGTTTTTTTTGCATTTTCTTAAAGTTTAATATCTTAAAAATATTGTGTGAAAATTTGAAGTGAACAACTAAAAACAAAAACAGAACTGTAAATTAAAAACCCCTTGGTAGATTTTAATAAAATGCATTTGAAAAACATAAAAAACTCGTGCCCGATCGAAGAATATTTTTTTCAAAAATTTCGATTTTTTTAACAATTAATTGTCAGTTTTTTTATTGGAAAAGATAATTTTTTCGGGCCTCTGACTAGCCCTAACCCCTTAAGATTTTTAACTTGTTACTTTACAGGCCATTGTAGATATCACTTAAAAAAAAATTTCTATTGAAGCTATCAACTGCCGATTCTGTGAAATGCGTACTGAATATTCACAACAGATTTTTTGTAAAGGCCCTGCGCTAGACAGAAAACGGCTGCAGCACCTTGGTGGTATTGCCGCGGATCCATCTAAACTGTGGAACAATAAACCCCAGAATGTGGTACAATTTTTAGAGAGGCTTAAAATATAGGGTACCTCAGCAGATCTATTGTGTAATCTCGTTTGGTTCCAGTACTCAGTAGCCTAATTACAATAATAATAATAATAACAATAATAATTTTTAGTTAATACGAAGTCAATGTGAAAATTAATATTGTTCAAGTATTATGAATGTTATTTTTTTAATACAAACTCGTAGTTGAGAAAATATTATTGCTATCCAGTTTTTATTTAAAGAACCGCGCTACAAAGAAAATTATAGTATTTTTTGAAATAAACAATTTAAACTTAAATTTGTAAAAAAAAACAAAAGCAATTAAATTTAATATTTAATGTTTAGAAAATTTCAAACATTTTTTTCTAATCATTTCCTTGTTTTTTACAGTTAACTTATTTACATATATTTTGGCTTTAAATACTTTTTACTACCAACAGGAGATGCTCTGACTTTGTAGACTTTTTATCTTCATATTTTTCGCCATAGCTTCCTCGTATTTATTAAATATAGCTTCTTTCAAAATTTGGTTAGCTCGAAATTGACCTTAGAGCTATGCTCTAGTGGACTGTTTTTCTTAAAATTGTGTATAGAATCTGAATCTGCTGGGAACGATGTCGAGAAAAATTGGTTTATACAAATTGACCCGCCCTAATGTAGGTACATATACACATTTAAGCATGTAGGTGCATATCCTTTGCATGTTAGAAATATTCATGTCTGCAGTGGAGTGCGGACAAAATTTTGAAAGCACCAGATATTGACAACTTGACTATTAATTAATTTACTTTTTAATTTCTGATATTGCTTTTATAAATTTATAGTTCATTCTATAACAAAGACATTAATATGGTCATGGTGTCCAAATTTGAAAAAAATTCGAAAAAATTTCATCAATATTTCAAAAATTTTAATCAGAAGTTGAATATTATTTTGACTGGAGCAGCCTCACATCTGTGCGCCGTAGGACTATATAGGCTTTAAAATTTGTTTTCATATGAATATTTTTTTATTGGTGGATAGGGCTGTTTCCTTTCCCATAAGCCAATACTCGTACATATTTCTATTCTCTAATTCCATTTCTTCTTTTTTTCCTTTATATGAGCTTGTCGTCCAGGTATTTTCCAGTATTTGAGTGGGGAACTTGTGTAACTTTTATATATATTGGAACATATTTGATTTTCTTCTGGGTGAAATTTATATGCACATACTTGTTTTCGTTTAATTTATTGTAATTGTGATGTCGATGCGTTTTCCGCATTTCCTATCGGAAGAATACCTGTATCGTCAGAAAAATGAACTGGTACGCAGTTTGGATTGCATGGCAAATCACATGTAAAGACCAAATATAATAAATGGCCAATACGCTTCTTCTTTTTTTACTCTGAAGTAGCGGTCGGATATATACGAACGTAGGCTTGGGTAGTAGCGCATTAATTTGGATTGGATACATCAAGCAATACCGCAGGCCAAGTTTTATTTCTTCCAAGGTGTTTTCAATTATTCGGACTATTCTATGTATTTAATCAATAATCGAATGTTGATTTTTTTCATTTTCTATTATTACATTGATCCTTTTGATCAAAAATTTTTCCACCATTTTCGATAGTATTGGAAGAAGATTGGCCTGTATGATTTTACGTCGTGAGCGGCTTTGGCCTAATGACTTCTGCTGTTTTCCAATATTCAGAAAATTATTTTACCTTAAATGTGGTGTAGATGAAATTCGTCAATACAGAAAATATTTTGTTCAGCAGTAATAATTTTCATTTTTCATTTTTTAATTTCTTCAATTATTTTGTCGTGTGTTACCGAAGGGATCCCTGACGGTGCTGCGCATATTCTCCATATAATGAATGTACGAAATCTTTTTGAAATTGCTGTGTTTAAGACCTAGAATCACTTACACACTGTACAGCATCTCACAATGAAAATTTGATTAGTGTGAAATCTCAGCTGAACAGGTCTATAGGGGCAACAAAGTCAAAAACTATAAATAGACGATTACTAATATGAGGTATCGATTATTTGTTGGCTGCTAAAACAAAAGGTTTCACGAGACTATTTCTTCTATTTGTATATTCGTAAGAAGTAAGCGGATATCATTCATTTCTAGGGGATTCCTTTGACTCAGTTGTGTTCTTAGAAATACAAGATGACGCGAAATTAATCATCAGTTTCAAACCGACTCCGAACGGCAGATATTTTTATGAGGAGATTTTTCATGGCAGAAATACACTCGGAGGTTTGCCATTGCCTACCGAGGGGCGACCGCTATTAGAAACATGTTTTTATTAATTTTGGTGTTTTCACCGAGATTCGAACCGACGTGTGAATTCCGAATGGTAGTCGCGCACCAACCCATTCGGCTACGGCGGCCGAAATCTTCCGATAGTGTGATTAATTTTTCGGCACCTCGTGTTGCAAAAACAAAAATATTATTTAGTTGAATTCTTAATTCTCATTTATTTTTTACTTGTTTTAAATAGCTCTAAAACTAAGCATTCAAATATATAAATTAAAATCGTTTTTTTCAGTTTTTTAATAAAATAATTGAAATAATAATATGAAAAGTAGTACGGGCGATAGCGATTGATGTTGCGAACAACATATTAATTAATTAATATTTTGACAATACTAGGCCGAAAAAGTCAAAGTAAATGAAAGTTTGAGGTACAGGAGCGCGGACCGCTCTCTACCCAGTTAATGGGCTGTAGAAGCTATAATATGTGGAAATTCCGTATGAAAATTTCACAGTGTATTCCTGAGATACTATGCTTTCGAAATATCGAAAAAACAAAAACTTGATTTTTTGAAATTTCTAGACCACCTTAAGGATGATAGTGTCAGAGTAAGATAAAGGGTGTTTTTTTTAGAGGTTAGGTTTTCAAGTTGGCACTACTTTTTTCGTAGATGGTCTTTTTGACAGCTGTCACTTGATTTATGCTCAGTTTGGTTTGCCATTTCATAATGAATAGACTTACACCTGAACAACGTTTGCAAATCGTGCAAATTGGGCCCAAAAGGAGATGGCCACCGATCCCGATTTTTACAAGAAAATTTTGTTCAGCGATGAAGCTCACTTTTGGTTGAATGGGTATGTCAATAAGCAAAATTGTCGCATTTGGAGTGAACATAATCCACAAGCCATTGCTGAGACGCCGTTACATCCTCAAAAAGTCACTGTTTGGTGTGCTCTATGGGCAGAGGGAATCATTGGTCCATATTTCTTTAAAAATGAAGCCGGCCATAATGTTACAGTCAATGGAGAGCGCTATAGAGCCATGATTAATGACTTTTTCGTGCCTGAATTGGACGATGTTGATGTGGACGACCTTTGGTTCCAACAGGACGGCGCTACATGCCATACAGCCAACGCAACAATCGATTTATTGAAGGAAACTTTTGGTGAGCGCATTATCTCGCGCCGTGGACCTGTGGCGTGGCCTCCAAGATCGTGCGATCGTGTGAAGTCGATTGTCTACGCAGATAAGCCCGAGACGATTGACGTCTTGGAAGAGAATATTCGGCGCGTTATTGCTGACATACGGCCCCAATTGCTGCAAAAAGTTGTCGAAAATTGGGCCTCTCGGCTGGAATTTATTCGAGCCAGCCGCGGGGGCCACTTGCCCGTAACCATTTTTAAAACATAATGGCAAACCCTTATCTTTATAATAAAGCTAAATTCTTGGCCATAACATTAAATTATATACGTTTTATTTCATCTTGAAAACCTAACCTCTAAAAAACCACCCTTTACATGCATATTTACATACATTCATACATACATACAAGTTGAGTTGACGTTGTTTTCCGTAGTGGATTAAAAGATCTAAAACAAGTAAATCGACTGCTGGACTTCTACTAATTTTATGTAAGCAACTTACTTTCTTAGGAAACTTACGGTTTTCACTTATCACGAAGTGCCTTTCAAATTCTAACAATATAGATAATAATAAATGGAATCGACCGAATATTTATTTGCTGCATCTGCTATTCAAGCTTTTGCTTGCTTGGTCGTTTTAATATCATGCGCTGGCTCGTAGTTTCACATAGTTGACTATTTGGCATTATAACTGAATACTAACACAGTTCAAGTATTGCAGAATATTTTCAAATTATCGTATTGCATTTTATTTACCCTATTTTCTTTTGCTATTTTTTATCCCTGCGCGCTGGCCTTGCTTTCACGTTAATCATCGAGCCGCACAACTGCAAATTTTACACAATAAGTTGCACAAATTTCCATAAACTACCGCAATATGCGTCCCTGCACTTACATACACACACATACATACCTACTGGTATATGTAAATATGTGTAATATAAACTATCTACAACAATATTCCGCTGCTCATCTCTCCGCAAAAGTCGCCGCATGCTTCCATTGTAAGTGCTTTTATGATGAATTGGTTATTTATCGTTGACAGCCACACTCAACCCCCTCACTTCACTCGATTTCACTCCACTTCCTCATTTATTACTCTTCAAGTACGCCCGCAAAAGTGCTCTGGCACTATAAATAAGCCGTTGCGTACCCTTTTCAGGCACTTCATAGGCGCCTATCAACGATTCGATTCGAGGACACTGGTTAACGGAGTGCTCGATCGTCCGGTTGCTATAATATACCGTATTGTTCATTCACCATGTCTCGAGATGCGAGGTCGTTTTTATGACAGCTTCGTGCAAATTTACTCATTTCGGCACTTACACTTTCAATAACGGCTGTAACTGATTTTTTCCACTCCAACATTTCCATTTGCCATTTTTGTTGCATATCCTTTTCAACTTTCGCTATATCCTTTTTATTGTTTACTTGTCCGCAAACGAGATGTGTACTTTTTGTTGTTTACCCATTTATTTGTTGCAGAGGGCGGATAAACTTTGGTGAACATGAAAGTGTTTGCTTGTTTTCGCATATTTTGCCCCGCTGGCTCCCTATTTCGATTTGTACATCTTTTTTATGTCTTTCACAAGTGTGTGTGTGTGTATGTGTGTATGCGTTTGTGTGACCTTCAGATGTGGATATTTTAGCATTTATTTGTTTTTATTTATTCTCGCCTTTCCTTTTCAGTGCGCTTCGTTTATTGTAATTTGAGTTTAGTTTGCATGTTTCTGATTTGATTTGCGTTACTTTATTAGATTTGCTTTCGGTTCGACCCAATGCCCTCCTCTCGGGCGCATGGCTAGTTGGCTGTACGTATATACATACATTTGTATACACAATAAGCATGTGGAGAGCTACAGTGGTGTATTTTTGATAAACACCTCATAAATAAAAAGGCAACAAATATTTTAAATTGAATAGACAAATGAGCAGAAAAATATTTTTAAATAAATAGAAAAATGGTCAGAAAGATATTTTTAAATAAACAAAAAATGGGCGGAAAAATATAATATTTTAAAATAAACAGAGAGATAGGCGTTAAAAAAACGAAACTTTTTACTGAAATTTTAAATAAAATTGGAATTTCTCTACCCCGTACAGTTACTCTAAAACTATCTAAATCAGTATTCACAATAAACACACATCTGCCGATGTTGCCAATTTTCTCTCCATGCGAACGTATATTTCAAGTGAAACTTCTTAATTTCTGGATTAAATTTTAATATTTTAATGAGGATTTAAATGATTCTTTATAAAATTACTTACAATAATAGTGGATAATATTATTATTCATTTATTTCTGAAATTTGTACATTAGTCGGTGCTTCAATAGCCTGTACATTTTGTATTGATGGTGCAATAGCAGCAGTGGATACAATCGGTTTGTGGTAACTGAAATAGAATATATGCATATGTTCTTGACTCGATTGTGTCGATATAGCGAGAAAATACGGCATCTATCGTTGCTCCTGATTTTGTTGTTGAAATATAGCGGTCATTACTCATTTGTAAATTCAGTTGATATTCTAAAAATTCTATTAATTTCATGGACGTGTCCGATGCAAAATTTACATTGAAATCTCCAGTTAATATGAGAGGTTTCAGATCGTCGCGTTGAGGAAGAAGTTTACCACCATCACGAGTGTATCTTAATAACAAACCATGTAAAAATTCGATAATGTCGTTGATATGTGAATCCCGAGTTATGTAGACACCCACAATTACTATGTTTTGTCCATTTATCGCACGGCACACAGAAAAACAAATATCACCGACATCTTCTGCTATAGCTGCATTTGATGTTGACTTTACAGCGGTAAATCGTAAGTGTGGTATGAGGACATTCACGGTATCATTTTTGTTGAGGTAGATAGCGGTTCCTCCGGTTCGAACATTACTTCTTTTACACTGGATGATGCAGTTAAAATTCGGTAAACTGATCTCCTCGTCTTCACGTAACCAAGTCTCATGAAAAACTACCCCATTGCATTTTTCCATAACTGGATTCAATACTTACAAATACTCAAATTAGTGATGTCGAATCGGGTTTAGTAAGGCACGGCAGTTTTATCCTCAACAGTACCTGTGAACTGTGAAAGATAGATCTTTCATAATCACAATATACTGATATTTAATTTCTTCGTATATATAGATACTAAATTTGACATAGTATATTTATAAAAAATTATCAATACATACCTGTTCAACTGGAACTTAATTTGCAAATTTTAACTTCACTTTCATTGAATATAGATTTAAATATTAAATATTATTTAATAATAATACTAATTTTGATGAGCACGTGGACTACACAAATCCGCGTGGTTTTCTATGTGTCTAGGCGTCTCCATCTTTTCGCCCCTGCGCATGCGCGTGTATACGGATGTCACCATATGACATAGGCCGTAGGCTGCAGTATATGGCATAGGATTAGTGTATAATGTCTGTGTATACTCTGTAATACGTATCTACAGAGTGGTGAGACTACGAAGCAACGCACAAAGCGGAGAAAGAGAATAGCTTGTATGCCATTTCGTGACGGTTTTTCGTAACGCTAGCTCGTGTGACGCGGCCTTGAAATTATACTCTGACGCGCGTAAAGAAGTTTCACTTCAAAAACAATACCGTGCATTCGTTATATGGAAAAAATGCGCATCCCTATCAGCAGAAAAAATTATTAAAAATTAACGCGAATTTGAGCTACTTAAGGCTTACATTTTATTGTACCAAAATTTAATAGGATAAATAACTGCATAGACATAACTTTTTTAGAAAAAATTTCGAAATTGGAAATTTTGATAATTTTTTATTTAATTTTTACAAAGTCCGATTGATTTTTTTTAATATATTTTGATAAAAAAAAAATATAAAATAATTAATCAAAACTTTGCAATATGTTACGCTGCTATTCTTATGAATACAGGTGTAGAGGTAGATGACTCAAATTAAATTTCACGCATATTTACATATATGCAGGTATCACAATGGACCTTACGGCCACCAAGTGTCTGTTTTAGACAAGCAACTTGGCTAACTTAACCTAGTCTGGCCAAGCTCCTCCTTCTCCTTGATGTTGTTCCACAAATGGCGAGACATCCATTGGCGGTTGGTTCCAACCCGTGTATTTCCGAATAGTAGTCCCGCAGCAAGGCATTTATCTCCAGCGGGTGCAAAATTTCATTATGTAGCTTAATAACAATTTCATAAATATATCCAAACGGATCGGAACGATTTGAGCTCATTTATAGAACAGGGATCTAAATATTCGGCAAGCGTCATGTTAATGGCTACTTGGTTTACGGTAAAGACAACAGCTAAGCATTACTGCTTCAGCCTTTTCAGCGCAGAAATCTCTCCCAGGCTTGCCATTATTTGGCGAGCGGCGATGGTTATTAGAAAAACTTTTATTTATTATTTGGTATTTCAAACTCACAAAGAGTTTCGGACCGCCGGATGTCCGCACGCTTTCGGGATCGTACGGCTAAGCTGGGCTCTAAGCAACATGAGGGTCGGTAGGCCGGAAGGCCTCTAGTAGCAGGTTAGTAGCGAATAAGTTTTAACAAATAAGTTACCCCGACAAGGAGGGACTGAAACACAGGACGCGGTACAAAATCTAGCAAGCCCAATGAAGTTTCAGCGACAAACACGAATATACACGGGTATGATGAACATAAAACAGTCTAGAAGCGTCTGACACACAGTGAGTGGCTCCTTGGTCAGCGTCTGCTCTTCTAGTAGGAGCCTGTGTCCACATCATCACACATGGATTGTGATTTAGGCAGTGAACCTGGCAACGAAACGGTTTAGATATTTTACAAACGATTTGGATTTGTTGGCTTCGGGTTGACGGCTACAACATTCGGTTAGCTCAGTAAACAGGAGTGAAGTCCTGGTTAATATTGTAGACCACCTCCGTCCTGTTAAGCCCGTGGCAGGTCTTCAAGCACATTCAAAGCAACGTCACCTTTAAGTTGGCGGTACAGGCTCAAGTGAGAAATTCCTGACTTATGCCATTCTGGCTCTGAACGTAATAGCTCATAAGGGCCTTGCACGGCCTCCTTGCATTGTAAAGATAACCGTGGCGATAATGCGGCAACTGAGCAGAGATAGATACTTAAAGCGGATACCGACAAGTAAACAACATATCCCATTGCAACAGAGAGGAATACCTGGACATGAAGATATGGAAGCCTTCAGAAGAATAAACAAAATTCAATATTCGTCCCCGCGAATTCTTGGTGAAAAAGTCCGAAACATCGAAGAAGCTAACGCCTCTCTAACACCATCCCAAGCCGAAGCAAATATACGACCTGCGCTAGATATTCCCACTTCTGAACAAGGCCAGTATTTTGAAAAAAATTCTCTGTAACAAGGATTTATAGCGAACATGAGCGAACAATGCAGAAGCAGAAAAACATAAGCAGCGGATTAGCCGAGCTAGACGGCCTTTTTGTGAGCTAGTGGCAGTCACACACAAACCCATTCAGCTACAGCTACATCCTCTCAAAGTAATATACTTCCGCTGTAGTCCTGCCTAAACTCAAAAACTGCTCCACCTTTCATATGCCTTAGAGTGCCCAAGCTCTAATGTGTGAAAGGAGTGTCATAAAACCAGAAATAAGCCCATTAAGATCTGAATTTCTATTTACATAAACGTGGAAATGAAACACTGCGCGTTGCAACCTAAGCAAATATCACCCACTCAACCCTATCATTCCCTCGACACGCTTCGTCTCACTTCGCCGCGCCTGGGATGGCGCATGGGTCAAACATTTTTTCTTCTGATTTTCCAAGCTCTATTTTTATTACATTGTCTTCATGTGTGCACATGACAAGCCGACCATTTGGTCTTTTCACGCCGATCTATCTCCATTATTTCAAGTCGATTTCTTTCTTTCTTTCCCTTGCGCTCTCCTTGCACCAAAATTTTTTGTAAAACTTGTCTAGTGTCTTCGAGCTTTTCGCCATCAACCGCTAACTCTTTCTTACCCACGCATTTTCAATGTTTAGTTGATGGGCTCGTGTGGCCGGTTGATGGCCGAAGTTTCACGTGATTGATTAGTACTTGAAGTGACAAACAGTCATTGCGTGCGGGTGTAAAGAAAAACCAAAAAATAAAAAAAATACAAATACCATTTGAATTATAACTGTTCTAAGTGCTGAAATTTGGGTTTGGAAAAACAATTTTCTTGTCATTACGCAAAATATATTGCATTACACATTTTTTTCCGCTCACCAACTATGGACTGATTAAATTGTTTGCTTGTAGGCTGGAAAAATGGTTGAAGTGAATAAATTGAAATGAATTTTTTTAATTCGCTTTACGTAGTCTCGCGCTCATTTAGGTATATTAAGAAAAATATTTGTGTGGGCATGTATGTATGCATTTATGTGTCGCAAAACGCTAATTTATTGCAAAACTTTTATCGACTATACCAGAAGTGTCAAAAGGTAAGCTATTAAATTTTAAAACTCCAGCGAATTGTCTTAAATGTTGGCCGTTAAAAAATCATGCGCCCCACAATAGAGCACACACTCAAGCTTCGCTCAGGAAAAATTGCATGATATTTTTTTTATTATTTCCAAACGATTTCCAAGCCGCCGCAGGCATTTACAGCAATACTTTACTCACCTTCCTTTTTGCTGTAATTGTGCACCTACACTCCGTTACGATTTTTACGAGCAAAGGTACCTCAACCATTAATTCATACAGTTGGTCCCTTAGGCGTTGGTGAAAAGTTTTGTGGGGCCCATTCGTAAATGCCCAACGAACCCAAAACTATAAAATTTGCAATTTTGTCCCATTGCATTTAACCAACCTTAGTTTTTGCTTTCCTGCCTCATCTTATTGCTCAAATTTTATGCACTTCTTTATCCTTTTCAGTAAATTACTGACCTTTTGCCAACCGCAAATGCACCTTTTCGTAACCGTAAGCGACCCAAGTGCAACCCACGTTGGCCCTTTTTCACTGCGGGCACCTTTTTCGGTGTGTCTCAGCGGGTTGCATGCCGTATGAATTGATGAGAGAGTGAGAGAGTGTAAAATATTCTGGTTACCTTTTTTCACTTTGAAGGTAAAAATGCGGTTTGTCATAGATAATTTTGGACCCTGCTGGCCTCAGTGTGGCTTTTGTGTATATGCAAGTTTGTGGTAGCGAATGACTCGCTTCAATATTTTTGAGAAAGGTTACGTATTTGGTTATGTATATACTTACATATTTGTGGTACCAGATATTTGAGATGGTTTAAATTATGGGAATCTAGATTGGATAATGGAACGATGTTGAAAGCGCCCTTGGCAGTAAATACTTTTAAGGAACCGCTAACTCTTATTGATTTCATAAGTATGTTGCCTTTCGCTTTACTTCTGCAATCAAAGAGTGGAGGCTTAGCTGATGTTTAAGTAAAGAAATTCTGGTTCTGACACTTCAAGGTAAGACCGTAAAGAAGAAGAGAATTGCCCATCTGTGGCATTACATCATCTACTGCTGAAAAAATTGTGAACTTATAACCACATTTCCGGCTTGGTGAATCAAGCATTATTTTAATTATCTCCAAATATTATGTATTCGTATTTTTATTTTGTACACTCAAGGTCAGACACTGGGGTGTGAGTCACCCACTCCACAAAATGTTTCATTGGTTGTGGTTTCTGTTTCTATTTCTGATAAACTTTTTCTTTATGTGAATAAAATCCGGGCATGTTTTTTAATTATCTGATATATACTATTTGAATAAATTATTATAATATCAACTTTAATTCTTCAAAAATTTTTATCTACATACGTACAAGAAAGCAAATGTATATAAAAAATTTAACTCGGTGTGTGGAAAAAAGTTTATGAACTGGATGACAAACATGTGTCTACGGAAGCTTAACAATAAAACAATAAATTCAGGTATTGATTTTGTTAAAAAAAACCCAAAACACAAAAGAAAATACACGGTCTTAAATCCTTTGTCTGTGACTTCAAAGCATCTAGTTCCTGAAAATTGAAATTTGAAAGAGGCGGGACAAAAAGCACCGAAAGAATGGTAACTCTCAAAACACTCAGGCTAAAACGTCCTATATTCAAAGCTTTGGAAAGTAAAAGGAGGAAAGGAGGTAGGAGAGAAAGCGATAGAGACAGAGATATGCTAGAATAGAGACAGAGACAGAGATAGCTAGTACTGTGAGAACTCTCCAGTTTTTTTTTGGCAAATCTGAAAATATCTTCAAGTTTGAAAGAATGAATTTTACGCATTCTCATGACATCCCACCATCATGAACCCAAAATTTGTAGCCTTGCTCTAGCAAAGGTACGACAAAATGAGAGAGAAAATGCTCAGAGCTGGGCGGCTCCTCTAAGCAAGACACGCAAACCGGGTCCTCAGGTTTGTTCACTTATTTCTTCAATTAAATGATAATTTTCTGCTTTTTAGTTCGATGTGTGTGTGGAAATTTTCACTCGATTTAAATCCTTTTCCGGAAATTACATGAATCGAACCTGATTGCGCTTTCTCTTTCCTTGTCGTGCCTTTAATTGATTATTTTATCTACCTAAAGCAATAATGTGCATGGGTGGGTTGCCTTTCATATTTCGCGCTCAATAAAGAAAACACGGTAAAATAATATTAAAAATGGTTTTGTTGTTTTTCAAAATATTTTCCTTGGAAATTAAAACATTACTGCATTTTTTCGAACCAGTTTTCAAAGCACTTTTGCCACTCAGAAGTGGTTACCTTCAAAATTAGCTGTTAAAAGGCTTCAATAGCTTCTTCAAGCGTTGTTAAACAGTGGTCTCGTACTTTATTTTCGATGTTAGGGAACCAAAAGAAATCAATAGGTGCCTAATCAGGGCTACAAGGCAGTTAATGGGTCATTAGAATTTTTGTGTGCCCTCTCTTGTGTGGGTCGATATGTGAGAGCTCGCATTGTTTTGGTGAAAGATGATTCTTCCGATGCAGGATGATTAATGCTGCTAAAAATTGCCTCAAAAAATAGCTGTGTATCACTCAGATTTGAATGTTGCAAGTTTCTCTTGTGGTATAGTTTTGACATGACCAGAGTTTCTGGAAAAAATAGGCGACCAGGTTGTTTTTTCTGCGAATAACTTTTTTGACAACCTTATTGACAACCAAATGTCCATGCCATATTGAAAGTAGGCTAGTCCCACTAATATTCAAGAGTGTCTCTATGTCGCTTTCTGTCACATGACGATCTTACGTTATAAATTGATGCACAGCATCTGTTGTTTCTGGCACCACAACCGTTTTTGGGTTGCCTTTTGCGAAATTCATTCTGCAAGGATCGACGCTAGAAGCCTAAGTAAGTTGATCAATGTACGCCTGTATCGATAATCCAAGACGGAAATTGCAATAAATCATCGCACGGAAATTTTCCCGAGTTAATTCCATCTCATATGTAAGTTTATGCTAAAAAATATCAAGGTTTTCGATAAAAATATCGGAGTACAGCTTATCACATTTAGTGTTGCAAAGGCTCAAAATATGAAAGCAACCCTCGTATCAGAATATTAATCAGCACTAAACTACCACCCACAGAAAGGTAACAAATTTTTTGAATATCTGCTAAATCTGACACTCACTATCTAGCGACTAAATTTTTTGCAAAGTAATTTTTTTTAACAGCACGATGGTAGCTTAAATGGTTTTGGCTGAGCTTAACAAAGCTCGCTGGTTGTTGTTATTGTTGTAGCAGTTCGTCAAGCCCTAAAAGTACGGTATAGTCACTGTCTTTTCCATATATCTCAGGAAACACGCGTTTCGACGGGTTGGCTGCAAAGAAAGAACGGTATTAGGTGAGTAGGTTTAAGGGGGCATGTGAGTAGGTGGTTGGTATCGCGCAGAATACCTTCACATGCCGGAGTATGTTGGGGTCGATTCTGGATAGGTGGGAGTTAGCCTACTACAATTATCTGAACATAATTGTGCCAAGAACACGTGGATGTCACAAGGCAGTTTAAGCTGGTCGCTCCTTTCTCAGGCGCCAGTTGGACACACCAAGTTATACTTCCACCGGCTCCTTCCAAGGCAAAGGTTGATTTCGTCTTCCACTGCTACCATCAGCAGGTATCACATCGAATAGTTTCAGGGCGTTAGTTCTTTTTCCACTCCGATGCTATTTCATTCCGCGTTAATATGCCGACCTCTGCGTATACCTAGCAGAGTTATTCTTGCTTGGTATTAAAATGAATTCGAGGGTTAAGTGGATACATTTTTTTAAATATGTAGTTTAAATCCACTTTAAATTTTGTACTAAACAGACAAGAAAGAAAGCGATCCAATAAAAATATTAAAAAAATAATATAAATTTATAACTTGATTTATATGTATTTTACATACGTCATCATGTCATATCTAAACATTTAAAATTATAAACTCAATATTTTCAATAGTGCCGGTCGATACGCACAGCAAAACCTTACTTATGCTTCATAAAATCATCACCATAAGTTCAAGTAGTTTAATTGTAAATTCTCCTCGATTTTATATTCAACTTTTATCAGTTCATTTACCATTTTCCTTTCATTTGCTTCGCCAATTAACTTTTTCTCAAGATTTTCAAAATATTTGCGTTCAATTTCGTACATTATTAAATGCCATGCATCAAATATCAGCAAACCAATTAGTTGGCCAACCCATTCCACGACCAACTGCAATATTTTATAATACCCTTTTGACCTCAGTGATAATTTCTTGCACTTAAAATTTTGTGACTTTTTTCATTTTCTCTCTTTCCGACTCTCTACTTACTTTGTACTCATTTACCTTTTTTTGCGCAGTAGTTTTAACCCATTTATGCATTCTATTGTACCACGAAAAGGACCACTAGCGATCGTTTAGTTAGGGAAGTATCAAAAACTTGTAACAAAGTGTTGACTTTTGTCCGTTTTCTTTGACCCTCGGGAGCTCTAGTCATAGCCATACACATAGCACAAACTCATGAAACTATTTACTTATTCGCTCAGTTGGGATGAACTTCATCATCGGGCAAGTTGAGGCGAATATCCCTTACAAATGATTCGGCTACGTTTCGCAATCACACGCACACATACACGCTATAATGACTATAAGCGGAACGTCAGCTGCAGCGGTATTATCATATACATACATACATACATACATACATACACACAAATTTCCTTTATCAAGAACTCCATCATCATCATCGTGCACCGTCACAACGAGCATTAGCAGCTACATCATCACTGTGGCCAACATCAATTGGGGTCAATTGCATTATTTGTACCAGTTACAAATTGTTGGCAGTTTTGCAAGCATTGTTGGTGTTGTAATTGAAGTAGTTGTAGCAAATTCCCCTCCTGCATTCCTCCCAGTAACAAGCAACTGTGCGAGTACGAGTGCGAGTACCAACAAACACAAAAAAGGAGTTGAAAAGTTACGAAGTCAAGGGAAAGAAATACTGCACTCAAAAAATTACAACAAAAAGTGCACAGCAATGCGGAGAATTGCACAAATTCAATTAAGAATTATTTTCCTACTATATTCATTTTATTTCTTTCGTACTATGCCTTCAATACTCTCTTTTACTAATTTCGCACTCAACCAACTTTCCAGTTTTTTGCTGCCGTTTTTAATGTTCACTTTGTAACTTTGAATGTATTTGCAGACTTCTGTGCCGATGCGTTGTGATTTTTTCGTACTTTTTTTTTCAAACGCACAGAGTACGAACAAAAAAAAAAAACAGCGAAAAATGATTTAAAAAAGGGTTTAAAAATTTATGTTTTCATTAAAAGTGTCTCAGTTGGTTTGGCATAAAATGGGTAATAAATGCTTTTAGTTGTGAAAACTGGAGTTGCATAAGTTAATGACCGTGTGGTGTACATACAGTACATAGCATAAATAAGATTCCATCATTTCACAATAGTGAAATTGGTCTGTAATTTTAGGAATGTTGCAAAACATAGAGTGCCATTGTCCGGCATTAATTTTAGCTCCGGAAATCCGAAAATTTGGAGGTCGTAAGGTTAAGTTAGCAAACTCAATGCGAAAAAGGATAGAGGTTTACCAAAATCATGGTTTGAAACCATAAGAATTCTGGAACAAAATCAAATCCATTATTTTATCGGTAGATGAATGTAGTGGTCGATATCTGGTATATTATCGACGCAATAATTTAAAGTGTATGCTCGTTGTAAAGGCGACATTTCACGCTAAAAAAATGCTTTCGCTGTTTTCTGTTTGTTCGACTCAGCTGTGAGTTACAGGGTGTTGGCACTGGAAGTCAACAAAGAGAAAATTCGGTACGTTTTAGAGTTTTTCTTTCATAAAGGCGCAAGGCGAAAATGCAAGCCAGGCCGCTGAAATTGTAAATGATGTGAATGGTGTTTATGGTGCTGATACTGCAACAGCTAATTACGTGGAATTTTTGTTTCGTCGATTCCGTTCAGTCGTTTTTAATATTAAAGATGCACGACCTTATGCTTATGTCGTTGAAAATGTCGATAAAATCACAGAATTAATCGAAGTTTACTGAAATAAATTTTATGCAAGAATAATGGGTTTCTTTTTCCCAAACTAATAGTATTACGTTAGCAAATCAGCTGATCCTGTCAAATTCACTGAGAACAAAATAGCATTTCGCGGATGTCGCCACCCCTGCATTATTTTCGCCGTAATGTGAATCCGTGCTCTCTTAGCTTTAAGTTATTTTGTGCTAATCATTGACTGTAAGAATGTAGGTTAATCGACTTAATAAATAAATCATAATAATAAATTAAAAATTATATTTTCAAAATGCAAGGTGCGTTCATCAATTAACGAGCAGGTAGCAAACAGCGACCGCCAGCTGTTTGGTATCAAGTTTGCTCTTTCGAATACAGAACCTCTCGCTTCAGTAAACCAGTACTCCGCAAAACAGTTACCCATAGGTTTCATTCGCATTCGAGTGGTTTTTTGATTTTGCCTCTAAAGGGTGCCGGTGGGCTAGAAATTTCAAAAAATCGATTTTTTGTTTTTTGGATATTTCGAAAATATAGTACCTTAAAAATATACTGTGAAATTTTGCGCCATTTTGTAAATTTTTTTTCTAGTACGAGACATAGCTACAGTCATACTGATTAATAATTCTTTGGTTTTTGTGCTTCAGATAAATAGAAGAGCAAAACTGGACAACACAGTACAGATCCGATTTTTCGGGGGGGTCAACTTCAGCGCCATTTTTTAAATTATTAAATTTAAATTTTTTTTTTCATTTTGGTATGTTTAAGAAGTTAAATAAAAAGCTAAAGAATGTAAATATCGTTTTTAATTTTTTGTGTTGTGAAAAAAATTCCTGGAATTACCCTAAGTTTGTGGACTCTAGACCCCTTAAGTACAATAGTAGAGTAATAATAATAATAATAATAAAATGCGTTGAAATAAGAGTAAGGAAATAAATATTTATCCCAGGCAATTTTTCTTTGGAGTTGTTTAAGCGATTTCAATTTTACTTACGATTACTACTTTTTAGTACTATTTTCAGAACTATTTGTAGTACTTTTTTGGTACTATTTTTTTACTATCTTCTAGTACTATTTTTAGTACTATTTTTTAGAACTATTTTTCAGTACTATTTTTTAGAACCTTTTTTCAGTACTATTTTTAGGTACTATGTTCTAGTAATATAAACGTAAAATTTTCACTACTATTTTTCCTACACCTGCTATTCAATATATTACTAAATATTAGCCGTTAAATGTGTAACTTTTCACTACTATTTTTATTATTACCATTATCAAATAAAATTTTAAATTTTATACTTCCATTCTTAATATTATTTTTATCAAAAAACATTAAATTCTTTATGAATATTTACCATTTCAATAATGAAAGTTGAAATTTCCAAATAAATAAAAAATATTTAATAAAATAATGTCTTCCCCATGCTGGGTAAATATATATATATGTAAAAGTAAGTATGTATCAGTATTAAGCATTGAGCAGCAACAACAACCTTACTAGTACAGCACATTTACAAACCTCCCTACGTACGAGTAAATATATTGATGTGAGCAGAAGCACAATCGGATTTGCTCCTGCTGCAACAATTATTATTTATTGCTTTGTGGTACATAACATTGCATGCAACACTGCCTGCCACATAATTCAATAAAGTCGGCAACATGCAACATTGGCTGCCAAACGAATGCCAGTCAGCAAATACAATATCAAATGAAAGCAATACAAGCACCAAAACAAAATTCAACACTTTTTGCTTCCACTTTTTTTTGGCAATTTATTTATGTTTTGCGCCATAATTTTTATTTGCTGGCAAGCAATGCCACTAGAGTGCATATCCTTTTTACGAATGATTGCATCATTGCACTACGATATTTAGTTGTTTACAGTTTACACAAAACGGTAAAAAAAGCTGAAAAAGGATTACACATATACGTATATGTTTGTATTCGTCCGATTGCCAGCAGCTGTCTGCCAAGAAATTTCGCGTACATTGCACTTTAAACTTTGACTTAGGGGAAAAATTGCATAGCAGGCGCTGCAGCAGCCGGGCAACATTCTTGTAAGTTTTTACCTCAATTTTCCATACAAGTAAATATTGCAAATGTCATTGCCATTTAAAGTTCTTCTTTTCTTTTTTACTTTGCTTTCGCCATAAACAATTCTCATCACAAACTGTTTTGAGACACAATATTGGCTAGCCATTTTCCGTTGTTTCAAACACTTGTTTGTGTTGGTGCATGCGACCAATTGTCGGCTATTTGCCGTTCTAGTTGCTGCTTTGGCCAATCAAGGTGTTAAGTGGAAGAAAGTGTTGTTGACGAGGCATTGATGCTATTTAAGATAAAGAGTAGACTTATAGGATGGACTATAAAGAAATTAAAAAAACATTGCAAGCTGATTCCTTTTATGCATAAACAGGTGGGAATATTTTGAAATCAGTTTCCTATTTAATTTTATATTTGAATTTTATATTCAACAATCTCGGTGGAGCGAAAGCTAGGAAAAGGGACGTTAATTGTTCGTTTATAAGTGGGTGATGAAGAGTATAGCTATTCTCGGGTGAATATTCTCAGCTGGTCATTTTGATAGCTATTTCTCAACGTCCTGCCTAGCACGAAGCCAGTTATTGATTGCACAGAGCTGTCCGCGTGCCGGCCGCCGTAGCCACATTTATTTGTTGGTGCATGGCTACCGTTCGGGAGTGAGTAGATTCGAATCTCCGTGCATGAAACACCGAAAAATTATAGACAATTTTTTTCCAATACTGGTCGTCTCTCGGCAGGCAATGGTAAATCTCCGACTATATTTCTGCAATGAAAAAATTCATCATAAAAAAGCATCTACCGTTCGGAGTCTGCTTTAAACTGTGGGTCCATCCATTTGTGGAACAACATCAAGACTTACACCACAAATAGGAGAAGGAGCTGGCCAAACACCTAACAAAAGTGTGTGCGCCAATTATTATTTTTTATCCGCGTACCTTAAAACAACCAAGCGGTTACCTGTATGCATCTGCATGCTCGAAGCGTACATTCCATCTATCTCAAATTAATCTATTTGGAGGATTGATTCGATGCTGATATCTGACGCCGTTTCATGTTGTAAGCCACGGTGAAGTCCTTCAGTCGATTTTCATTGTGTACGGACGGTATTTCCTTCCGAACGTGATTTCCCGACTGTGGGACCTCAATGGCTCAACCAGGTTTGAAGTGGCCTACTCACGATTTCACTAAAGTAACAATGTATTACTTGAAAGTTTTCTACAGGCATTTATAGAAATGCTGGTTGCCCTCGTCACTCTTCGTCTTCATCGGAACGTGCGTTCAAACAAAATTCACTGATGTTGAAGTAAGCTTTGATGTAGGCCGTGATAAATCGCTCACGAAGTAGTGGCTTACTAAACACCACATGAAGGTTCATGAACGACCGTGAAATCCCACATTCGTGAATCACTAGATGGGGAGTCCAGAACATCGGCTGCTAAACAGTTTTCCCTGCCGTCCAAAAGAGCATCAAATAAGCTCCTACACTGGAATGAAGAGATCTTAGGAACTCTCACTGGATACTATACGGGGCCATGTACACTTCGTTATCATTTCAGCAAAATATAGGGTTTGATTGAAAAGTAATGAGCCTTATTTTTTTAAGCAGTTTTATTAAACCCTTTGGCTTATACAACTAATATTCTTCAAAATAGGACCCTTGAACGTCAATACACCGCTGGTAGCGGTCCTTCCACTGCATGAAACATTTTTTTAACTCATCCGCCGAAATCGCGTTCAATTCGGCTGTCACAGTTTTTTGGATCGCCTCGATGGAGTTGAAACGCCTCCCCTTCAGCTTTCTTTTCAGGCGCGGGAACAAGAAGAAGTCCGGAGGGGACAGGTCTGGGCTATAGGGAGGGTGGGGAAGCACCGGAACCCACATCTTGGCCAATGCAAGGGTGCAGAGGGAAGGCGGTGTGCGCCGGCGCATTGTCGTAATGAAGGGTCCAATTGTTGACGAGGTCGGGCCGAACCCGGGCGACGCGGTTTTTCAGCCGAAGGAGCACTTCTTTGTAAAATGCCACGTTTACAGAGCTTCCTGGAGGTACAAACTGTTTAGCTTTACGCAAAATTTGATCGAGTAACGTTGCTCCAACGATCGCTGCATTTTCGCCTTTGCAAAATCCTAACACACTTTTAAAACAGCTTTCACGCGCGGAGCGATGTTGACTGCACCGCGAACTGGGACCGGTTTCTAGTGGAAGGGGAAGGTCCAACGATCATTTTCCCCCACCAGCCGATTCGGTTGATCGCTTGGCAGACGTTCCGCGCGGGAAGGCTCATTACTTTTCAATCAAACCCTGTAGAATCAGTAGAAACAAACGTCTGCCATGTTTTGCGAATGGGATGATGAAACTCTAGAGCACATCTTCTGTGAATGTGCAGCTCTCGCAAGGCAAAAATTCGTACGCCTAGGTGGTGCGTCTCTAAATTTATTGGTGATATGGAACAAACAATCTGTGGAAGTACACAAATTCAACTTACTTACTTTCTGCTGTTCTGATCTCCTTGTGGAGCATAGCAAATTCAACATAAGCCTACAATTGTAGGTTCGTGGTCAAGCACAATAGACCACAATAGAGTTGTAAGTGCATTAGGGCTCAATAATAATGATAGTCACTAGTGTCTTCATGAGGGTACTTTCGTTATTTTTATTTATGTTTGCCTGTAGCCGGATGGGTTGGTGCGTGATTACCATTCGGAATTCACAGAGAGGTCGTTGGTTCGAATCTCGGTGAAAGCAAAATTAATAAAAACATTTTTCTAATAGCGGTCGCCCTCGCAAGCAATGGCAAACGTCCGAGTGTATTTCTGCCATGAAAAAGCTCCTCATAAAAATATCTGCCGTTCGGAATCGGCTTGAAACTGTAGGTCCCTCCATTTGTGGAACAACATCAAGACGCACACCACAAATAGGAGGAGGTGCTCGGCCAAACACCTAACAGAAGTGTACGCGCCAATTATTTATTTTTTTTTTTTTTATTTTTGCGTGTATGAGGTGGGTCTCTAAATTAGCATAGCAATTAGTTTTGGGGATGTTAAATGAGTATATTTATATAACGAGTCGTTTGCTTCTAAAAGCTTGCTTGTAGTTGCATCAAAAGAAATATTCGCTGCAGACCTTAGTGAACCGCATACGGTGAAATGGCGCCATATCAAAGCTCGCTTGCTTACCTTGCCTTGGGTGTGAGTGTTTGGTTGCTGACGAGTGGATACCTTATCGAAAATGCCAGCTGCCTGACCGTACGCAAAATAAACGTTTATGACTCCATTTGGCCCTGAAAATAGATATCGGAACTATCTAAAATTATTTTATTTTTATTTTTATATTAAAGATTTTCTATTTATTGATTTTATTTTTACTAATTATATATCAGTATAAGAGTATAAATAATGAAGTCATTGAAAATATTAATTCAATAGTATTATTTTTTCATTTCAGGTATGTATTGCTTTTCATGTGATTCCTACATAAGTTGATAGATGAGTAAATAACGTAACGGAACGTAACGTAAGTAAGAAGGTTGGACCTCGTAGAAAATTTATCAAATTAAATTTTTTTTTGGCATTTCATACATAAATCCAGAATTAAGAAGCGACAAGTAAGTGGCACATACACAGAGTGAAATAACTGCAGCACTTGGACTTTGTGAAAAGTTTTGAGAATTTATTTGTTTCTTACCTAATTTAAATAATTTTTTTTACAGCACTACAGTACTAGGACTTATTTTCACAATTTGTGTATTTCTGATTTAATTTTAATAATTTTTTTAAAGAAAATTTAAGTAAAAACCTTTCTGCAAATTAAGAAAATATTTAAAAAATTGTCATCAAAATTTCACACCTTTTTATCAGAATTGAAAAAAATCGCGTATTTAATTTTATATTGCATTGTATTTCGGAAGTTTCAAATGGCTCAAAAATCGTATTGATTTTTGATAATTTTTCTTGCTGGAGGTCCTACACATTGCTCCCACATAGCAAATGCTGAACAGTTTTACACATTTCATATAGAAAGGAAACAACCAACAACGTCACTGGGAAACTTTTGTGTCTCCGAGACCTTACTGGTATCAACTTCCCTAACTCTGCTAATGGCAACTTACCTAACCATATTTTGAGCGAATTTTCGCAAATAATACTTATCATCTCAGATAGTCAGGCTGCTCCAAAAGCCTTAGACTCCCTTAAGACTCTACCGAAGCTTGTGTATAATTGCAAAACTCTTCTGAATCAATTGCGAACTCGTAGTAAGGTAAAACAAGAGTTTATTATTATTAAATTATTGATGTATATATCTGAGAGAGCATTTATTGGATGGAAATAAAAATATAAGGTATGAAGATCTCCAAAGTATTAAGTTTAACCTGAGGCTGGAGATTTTCTCGAGTATTTTTGGTACGCGGTATTCTCCGAAGTAGTTCATTTGCTGTTAGTTTAACTTCTGTTCTCTGCAATTTCAATTTAATTTTACATAAAACAGTAAATGAATATGCCATTACAGCAAAAAAAAAATCATTTTGTTCTATTTCTTTGTGTTTATAGTTCACTTTTAACAAAATTCGTACTAGCCTTTCTTTGTACTACTTTTTATCATTGAGCGATTCGTTTACCCTCTACGGCTTGGAATATAACCCGAAAATTTACGGAATCTCACTATGAAACTTTCAAGGACTACTGAGCGTAATGAAACAAAATATGAACAACATTTTAGAGGCGTATTTTTCAAAAATGACAAAAAAAATTTTTCTGATAAATTTTTAACAAAAAGAATATTGTTTGCCCAAAAAAAAATCTTTAAAAAGTACATTTTATTAAACATAATTGAAAAAAATACATAAAAATTATAAATTTTAAATTTTTTTTAAAAAGTATATTTTATCCAAAAAATATATACTTATAAAATTAAAAAAGAACCGAACATATTTTAAATTTTGAACCTTGAATAAATTTCAACATTATAAATTTTTTTCAAAATTATACATTTTTTTTTTAATATTTTTCAGTTTAATTTTTCCTTTTTTTTGACTCCATACACGCAACCTTCAGACGTTCTTCGAATTTTGCTGCTACGACTTGCTGGTTTCCAGTAAGTGTCAAAATCTGGAAAATATTTCTTTGCTTGGTTTATTTTCTCTCCGGTTAGGTGGGTCTCTATAAGTTCAAAAACGTCATGCTTTTTAACATAGTCGAAAAACACAGGGAAGATATACTTGTTTTCAAGACCATTGACATTAAAGGAAATAATATTAATTTTAATTTGTGCACATTTTAAATTATTTTCAATTCTAATACCTACTTTTCAGGTTATTTTTGTTAATCATTTCGCTATGACAGACATTTTCTAATTTTTTGAAATAATGTTACTAAACAATACGTTATAATCTGTTTTAACGTTCTGAAGTTTGTTTTCATATAATATTAATATATACTCCAGCCTGCAAATAACAAAATTCTGAGAAAAATTCACAAAAATGTCTTTCAAAACACGCGCCTAGATATTCTTATAAAATAAGTACATTAGTTTTGTGGGGATACCAAATTCAGACATCGCGACATACAAGTAGCTTCTTTCCGTAATGTCGAATGCAGCTTTGAAATCGACAAAAAGATGGTGTGTGTCGATTCTCTTTTCGTGGGTCTTTTCCAAGATTTGACGTACTCTAAATATTTGGTCGATGGTAGACTTTCCAGGTCTAAAGCCACATTGATAAGGTCCAATCAGTTGGTTGACGGTGGGCTTTAGCCTTTCACCCAATACGCTTGCTAGAACCTTATAGGCGATATTTAGATGACTAGTCCCGCGGTAATTGTCACAGATTGCAGGATCGACCTTCTTATGGATTGGGCAGAGCACACTTAAACTCCAATCGGCAGGCATGCTTTCATCCGATCATATTTTGCATAGAAGCGGCTTTATTGTTCTTTAGCCGTGTTATTGCTATTCTCACCTCGTCATGGTCGGGTAGCGGAACAACAATTCCGTCGCCAACGATTGGGGTATCGGGATCTTCACACTCTCTGGACCATGCGCAGCTGTCACTGTTTAACAGGTTCGAGAAGTGTTCCCTCCATAATTTAAGATTGCTCTGTACGTCAGTCACCAGTTCGCCGTCTTTGTTCTTACAGGAAAACGCCCCGGTCTTAAAACCTTCTGCAAGCCGCCGAACTTTCTGGTAGAATTTTCGGGCTCACGTATTTCGGCCTCTCGTTTCTTCTTTCGGATAATACGTCTCTCTTCCTTTTTCAGCTCTCAGTAGCGATCCCACATGGCTCGCGTTGCGCCCGATCACAGCGTGGCTCTATAGGTTGCATCCTTTCTTTCAGCGGCAGCTTGACATTCCTCGTCGTACCAACTGTTTTTTCGGGCTCGCCGGTATCCGATTTCTTCTTCGGCGGCGGTATGTAGGGAACGAGAAATGTTGCTCCATTGCTCGTGTATGCCGGTTTGTTGGGCAGTGGTCTCTGTGAGCAAGAGTGTGAGTCGAGTGGTGAATCTTCTGGCTGTCTGTAATGATTGCAGCTTTTCGATGTTGAACATTCTTTGCGTAGGTAGATGTACGTTTTTTGCTGCACAGAGGCGGGTGCACAGTTTGGCTGCAACAAGGTAATGATCCGAGTCGATGTTGGTCCCTGGAGCGTACGTACATCTAATACACTAGAAGCGTGTCTTCCATCGATCACAACATGATCGATCTGGTTTCGCGTTTTTCGATCAGGAGACAGTCAAGTAGCGTGGTGTATCTTTTTATGCTGGAATCTGATGCTGCAGACTACCATGTTTCGGGCAGCGCTCATAGGAACGTTCCAAGCGCTCATAGAAGGAATCTTTGGTCGCATCGTCCTTTTCTTCCGTCGGGCGTGGGCGCAAATTAGCGAGATGTTAAAAAATCGCGCTTTGATGCGGATTATTGCGAGACGCTCGTCCACCGCAGTGAACGATAGTACTTGGCGACGAAGTCTCTCGCCCACAACAAATCCGACACCGTACGTCGCAAGATCCTATGGTTTTCTTACCTTGCCCCGTCCATCGCATCTCTTGAATGGCAGTGATGCCAGCTTTTACTCTCTCGAGGACATCAACCAGCCGGGCAGAGGCACCTTCCCCATTAAGGGGCCGGACATTCCAGGTGCATGCCCTTAAATCATATTCCTTATTTCGTTTGCAGGGGTCACCATCAGTTAAGGTGTATCTCTTTGCAGTTCTTTTCATTGGGGGGGATTTTTAAGTAGCGGGTCCCAAACCCAGCGCACAACCAGCTATCCTGGAATGCTTCGCCTTCTCACGTTAGCTCACTCCCGAACGGGTGTTCGGAAGCTACCCAGAGGATGCGTGGGCTAATCCCGGACGTTGTGAGCTGCTTGAACCATATGTTTTTTAAATTATGCCTCCTAATTGTCACGAGATAACTTGCTCCTATTAATAATAAGCTGTAAATTGCCTTCATATTATTACATACATAAGTACTTAGCAAATAAAGGCATAAATTATTAAATTACGTACATCCCAGTACCTCCTTACAAACCACACGCACGCACTCCTTACGCCCCCTACTAAGTTGTGGGAGTAAACTTTACACAAAGCGAGTAATTGAAGTGGCAAGCGATTACCTAGTATGTCATGAGATTACAAGGCATTGCTGTTCACGTAATGAAGTTATCGCCAATAACAAGAAAATTCATTAATTTAACTACTACGCATGTAATTGGAAATTTCAAAGTACACGCTTGTGGGTATGTTTTACGTCTATTAGAGGCCTTATTTAGAAACATTTCAAAAGGAGTCAAATAAGTTACGTATAACTGCAGCAACGGTTAGCCAGACTGCATTTAATGACATAACCAAGTGAACAGAGAGGTGCGCTGTAGAGATCTCCTCCAATCTAGGCTGATTCTTCAAAATCGAAGAAGAAACGGTAACATTTAAAAGTAAAGCTTTAAAACTGTCGAATGAGGTGAAATTTCTGAGAGTTTCTCCATATAGCAAAAGCTCAACATTTTTTATATGGCAGAAAATACCCAAAAACGCTAGCAAAAAAAGCAAAATTGAAAAATCAAAGTAATTTGCGAGCCTGTTGAAACTTGCATTTTATTATATCTAAATTCAATGGGTTATAAAAAAGCATACTCGAAATTTTTCTAAAAATGCTGATTAATTATTTAATGAAAATTTGTTGATTTTTGCAAAATGTTGGAAACCTTGATTTATATAGATTTGGAGAGTAATAAACTATAATTCCAGAAAAAGAAAAAATATAAATTTAAATAAAAAAAAATTGTCAAAACTTGTAAATAAGTAAATAAAGTAAATAAGGTATTTGAAATGAAGCCAACTTGGCTGCCCTATGACTTAGGACTTCTAACAGAATGCGGGTGTAGAGAATACAGAAGGTGGCGCCTTCCGATAACCGCTACTTAATTTATGGCGAATTTGACAATTGAGTGACGTCAGTACTGAAAATAAGCAAAGTTTTGTATACTCAAGCAGATGGATGTATGCACGATTTATTCTAGATATAATCTTGTATTTCCATTCCCTTTCGCCTACTATTCCTCTTCTTCTTCCTCTTATTTTTGTTTGTTTATTTTCTGTACTAACTTGGGAAATCTTGTATTATATTGCTCGTGGATGCCATCCATTTTAAATAGGAAGATAATGTAAACTAATGACAGAAATGAAGTAACTAATGGCCGCCGTAGCAGAATGGGGAGTGCGTAGGTTCGAATCTCCAAGCATAAACATCAAATAATAAAAAAAGTTGTTTCTAATAGCGGTCGCCCCTTCGGAGGCAATGGCAAACCTCCGAGAGTATTTCTGCCATGAAAAATGCTCCTCATAAAAACTATTTGTCGTTCGGAGTCGGTTTAAAATTGTAGGTATTTCCATTTGAGGAACAACATCAATACGCCCACCTTAAATAGGAGTAGCTCGACCAAACATCTAACAGAAATGTATGGGCCCGTGAAGCAAGATCTAACGACTTTTTTCAGCCGCTCTCTTTTACTATTGAAGTTCTAAACCGAGATCTATGCAACTATCAAGTCGACAAAGTTCCTGAATGAGGCAGCGATCAAAGTGCTCAGGTCGGGGACGACGAAGTCAAAAAGATTCCTACAATATTTTTGACAGCACAACGCTAATGTGTACTGGGCTCCGCTACAGTTTAAGCAAACTCTTGCTAGCGAAGCAGATTTCATTACGCAAAACATCGGTGCGTTTTAAGTTTAAGACCTCAGTTTAGCCACTGAGAGTGTTATTTTCAAGAGCAGCACGTCTAACCTAACCTAAGTGAACTTAGTTTAATTCTAATTATTTCAAACCCAATTTAATTTAGAGTAATTCCTTTATTTACTCTAAATTAATGATCTAAAATGAGGTTGTGAGAGGCTTCGTTTATATAGGAACCAGCATGAATACCGATAATAATGTTAGCTCTGACATCCAATGGCAATTCTTCTTGCCTTCAAGTGCTACTTTTGGCTAAGTAGATATTGAGTAGTAAAGTCCACTCTGGACGAACAAAACGAACATACTACAAGACTTACAACACGCCCGTCCTATCGGATGGCGCAGTAGCTCGGAAGAGGGCAACATTCGATGAGGCGTTCCTTGGAGTGTTTAAGAGAAATATTTTGCGGAAAAATTTTGGACCTTTGCGCGTTGGTGGCTCGGAGTATAGTAGGCAATGGAACAATGAGCTGTATGAGCTTTACGACGACATAGACATAGCGCAGCTCATAAAGATCCAGCGCCTTCGTTGGCTGGGTCATTTCGTCCGAATGTATACAAACGCTCTCGCTCTGAAAATATTCGATGCGGTACCAGCTGGCGGTAACAGAGAAAGAGGAAGGCCTCCTCTGCGTTGGAAAGATCAGGTGGAGAAGAACTTGACTTCACTTTGTGTTTCCAACTGGTTACGGTTAGCACGAGAAAGAAACGACTGACGCGATCTGTTGAACTCGGCCAAAGCGGGTATCCCGTCAATCAAGAAGAAGAAGATCCAAAACGTGCTTTGGATAAATGCTTTATTTTTCCCTAATTACTCTTCGCTTGGCTTCTATTGGCAATTCTCCGGGCGCATTTGGCCATAAAATGATTTCTCATAAAAACCGGCTGCTATTCAGAGAGTGCCAAAAACTCAGCCTCCAAAAGTTTGATAATCAAAAGACGGATACCTAAAACGAGAGACGGAGCTCGAGGTAACTTAAAGGGATCTATTATTTAAAAACTTCATTGGGTTTTGCGGCAATCGTTAACGTCTACTTAATTAATTATTACAAAACTCAAATCGCCTTAGGTATATTGAGTGCCATCTCGCCACAGTTTCTATTTTTTTTCCCGTTTTAAAGAAGTTTTTTTAAAATTTAATTGCATTTCATGTTTCTAAATCCACTCTTACCAGCAGTAAAACCGATTTAATGTTCTTCACATCTGGTGCCTATTGAATTAGTGAAATGCTCTTCTAAATTTATAATTGGCCGCAAAAGCTCGTAAAATGGCCAAAAAGTACTGACACAGCTGCGAATAAATAGCATTAATGCCCTAAATGAATATATTTTATTTCCACAAAGGAAGCCATCTGAAGCCCATAAAATTACTAAACAAAGTTACAATTTTTAATTGATAAACGCAAATTTAAAATTAGGCCTCAGTTTTGAAATACCAACATATCTACGTATGAAGGCCGGTTGTTCAAAATCAGCACAGTACGAAAAAATTGTTGCGAAGGAAATGGCAAAAAAACCGCGTAAATACTGTATGGAAGAAAAGTTTACAATTAAAATGGAAATGCACTCAGCTGCGCAAAACAAAGTCGGCGTGCAACAGTCAACCGCAGGCAATCACAGATTCAATTCAATGTAGCCACAATGGTGGAGTCTTCGAGCGATCGCTGTGAATGTACAAATATATTTTACATGTATGTGTGTATGTAAGCATACACTTCCTCAACTGCACGCATACAAATGCATATATTTACATCTACATACGTGTGTTGCTGCCGCTTAAACCATTGTAACTTGCGTGTCTACCATCTATTGCCAACCACCGCCTTTGCCACAAATCCAATCAACTGTACAACCATGCGTCCAACTACCCCAATGGCGGCGTATCCTCTCACAAAACCGCTACTTGTTGTGATGCATTTATCATGGCCACTCAACTGGCAGCCTGTGGCCGCAGATGTGTTTTAGTCGGTCAGCAAAGCGTTTGTGGCGCATCTTTTAGCTGCCTATTGTTGGGTTTTTGCATTTGTTTGTATTTGCTTTTTAATTTTATCTCGTTGATACATATTTATATGTATGCTCATTTATTAGGCCAGTAGCTGGAATTGAGATACATTTGAAATTAGTTCGATACTGGTCCGGAGGGAATACAAAGACTATTCCACTTGCATACTGTATTGAGGCGATGCTAAATGAGTGGAATATTACTTATTTTTTTTTATTATTCTTCTGTAAGCATCGATGCCATTATTATGTGTTTGTAGATGAACTCCTGCCTTCAAATGCCGCCCTTCCGCCGTTTATTTTTACAAGGCCGTTTATGAAGAAACTTTGATTCGAACGAACAGCCTTGGAGGAGCAATCAAGTATTTAGGCACAGATAAGAGACTGGATTGAAATTTTCAGCTCGACAAAAATGTGTAGCTTCGTCATACGTACACTTTGGCGTTGCAAAGACTTTTTGGTTCGAGCTCAAAAGAGATTTAAAATAAATAAATAAATAAATAATTGGCGCGTGCACTGCACATTTATGTTAGGTGTTTGGCCGCACGGTAAATGGTTTTTTATGAAGAGCTTTTTAAGGGGGTGGTAGGGTTTAGCGCTAAAAAAAAACACTTTTTTGTGAATTTTTTACAGAAATATGGCTTAAGATACTTTAATAAAATCAGTTGCATGTTATTGTACATCTTTTCAATAAGTTTTTAAAAAATATTAATAATAAAATATTGACAAATAAGCCCATGACAGAGTTTTTTTGGAGATATGTTTTTCGAGAGGTGCTCTGCGGTGCCAATCGGCATTCGTCGTAGAATCATCTGAAACTAAAAACGTCGAATTTTTCAGTTAAAGTATGACGTAATGCTCTCCCCCCTCCATTAATAAATTTTTTTTTTTTTTTTCATTTTTGTAGTTTTGGTGGCAAAAAAACGTAAAACGAGCATTTTTGGCGAAAAATTTCGCCATATTTGTAAGTGAAAAACAACCTTAAAAAAAAAAAAATAAAAAAAAACAGTGGGGGGGGGGGGGGGGGGATATTTTTGATTTAGAAAACGTGTGCCAAATTTGAAAAGAATCGGTTAGTTTAGTTTCGGAGTTGTGATTGGCACCGACTTTTAAGAAGTCGTTTCGGGAAAAACGCGTTTGAAAAAATGACTCTGAAAAATTATCGATGCTCCGCATTCGAGGTAGAGTGCCTACAAAGGCTATAACTTTGAGATTTCTGCTCCGATCCACTTAGAATTTTGACACAACATTCTTGAAATGATTTACTATAAGATGAGTGAAGAAAAAAAATTTCTATTTTGTGACCCCCCCCCCCCCCCCCCCCCCCCCCTTAATGGCAGAAATACACTCGCACGTTTGCCATCGCCTGCCGAGGGGCGACCGCTACTAATATAGAAAAAACCTTTTCTATAATTTTGGTGTTTCATGCACGAAGAAAGGAAAGAAAAAAAGATTTGGTGGCTGTAAAACTATTGTCCTTCTCATTGTAACACTTGCTTTCTAAAATATCTACAAAACACCGCCATACCACGTGAAGTTAATTGCACAGGTTAGCTAGTATCTCGATCAAAGGATCGATAAGAATTTGTGAAACTGCAGCAATACAGGTAGATCGCTTTGAAAACTAGATTTTTACAAGCATCAATACAAGCAGGCTAAGGCAAAAATGAAGGAAGTTATATAAAGGCAAAAAAAAAGATATTCTATGGCAAACTCTGGTTTGGAAAGATTGATAATTTCTTAACTTAACTTCGTACTGACTAAAAACTTCGCTGTGGTAGGAAGCCAATGTTTGGTTAGTTGGTTACGATGGTTGCCCCTTTGTTTTTTTTTTTCTTTTAAAGGTTAAAATCAAAATGTTAGAAACATCTTCAAAGTTGCCGTCGCTCCAGTGATATGTGGGGCATGCTCCCACTAATACTATAACAATCCTCGTTCTCGGCTGAATTCCACCCTGGAACCATCAAAGTGGAGCCGTCTATTGGCCCAGCAAGTACCTGCGTCTAGGTTCCTTTCATATGGGCGCATAGAGGTTATACGCTATAGAGAGTACCCATTGCTTCAACTGTGTTTATAAGTGGGTCTGCAGCAAATGCAAACGGAAAAATTTCATAGGTATTACCGATATGCCGCGGTTTAAAACCGTTGTGAGTATTTGGATCAGGCATCCAGGCGACAACTCAGTACTTGAGGGAGATAATAGCCAACGTCTCCGTATTTCTTGGTCCCTCGATAGTTAATATTTGATATAAGCCTATGGGTCTAGCGTCTGTTAATTGACGAATCCCATCTGCTTTGCCATTCTTCTATCGAATACAGTCACTTCGCAGTCAGGTTACCATAAATTTAGCATGGGCACTTCTGAGTGCATAGCACACCAGAAAAAATTGCCACTGACCTTGGGTCAAGATTCTTAATGTTATCTCATTCACGTTTTGCTGGGATTCATGTAGACAAATTATACAAATCTATTTATATATCTTTTTCTTCTTGATTTGCGCGATAACCGTTTAAGCGATTTTGGCCGAATTTAACAAAGCGCGTCAGTCGTTTCTTTTTCATGCTAAACGGCTACAGTTGGACACACCAAGTGAAGCCAAGCCTTTCTTCACCTGATCTTTCTCTTCCTCTGGTAGCGAATCCAATACTCTCAGAGCCGGAGAACGGCCATGATGAGAGCCTTATAAAGTGTTTGTTTTGTTCGTCGAGATAGGACTTGACTACTCAATCAATCGCCTACCACTTAATCGCCTTCTCTTGGATATGAGAGCTAATATTATTATCGGTGTTCATGCTGGTTCCTAGATAAATGAAGTCGCTTAAAACCTCAAAATTATAACCGTGAACAATGACGACAGTGGCATGAAATAATTGCCTTTTTCCTTTTACGTACTTTGTTTATGCTAAAATATTTGATACTTTTTAAGAGAAAATTTGCAAATTATATTCAGACAAATTTCTAATTTGTACCTATGACAGCTCAAAAAATTGTACAATGTAACTGACATTTTGAATGAGTTTAAGAAATTTAATATAATATATATAATATAATATATATAAATATTTTGTGAACGAATTTTTAATGAATTAATTTTAATTTTAATTGGCTTTTGAAAAGCAAGTAAAAAGTGGATGACGGCTGTCACTTTTAATGCGTACTTTTTGTTATTAATGCGCTGAAAGCCGAGCATATGTACGTATGTATGTACGATTATGTAAAACTGGCTCAGGTAATTTGAAGTGAATTCAAAGGTTACAAAAATAACCTCTCTTATATGTTTGCTATATTTATTTAATGAAGCTGACCATTTATTTATTAAAAGCACTTTTTGGCTTACGTAAATAGGAGAGGTGGAAGTCATAGGCTTTAGCAAAGTTAAGTATTTTCTAAGTACTAATGAGTTGCTGAAAAAAATATGGTGTATTAACAATTTTAAAGTTACTGCTATCAACTCTTATGACCTCAAATTATTTTAATTGAATGTGATTAGATTTATGTAGGTATGAAGAAGAGCTGATATTATTTTAATAGAAAAAAAGTAAAACCATTTGAAATAACTTTTCGTTGGAGATGAACGAGCTTTATGAATTCAAGATTTTCTCTCAGCTTTTATCAGCTTTTCACTTCGCTTAACTACCAACTAACCCTTATAGTATGAATACCACTGTAAAGGCGCCACAAAAAATATATAGCTACATTTTGACTTAGTCTCACGACTACGGTCAAAAAGTGTGAAAGGGAAAGGCTTTAATGGTAAGAGAATTGGGAATTTACACGCCAGGTTTTATATTTTTACTGAAAAACTGCCAAAAAAATATATTTTTTTGTTCAACTGTTTGAATCTAATCTAAATTCAAAATCACCAAGTAATTTCTCCTGTCTGAGTAAACCTTTGGTTTGTTTGAGCAAAAAATTACTTATGAAAACTGAATATGGTTCAATAATTTTTGCGGTTCGATAAGAAGACCATTTTATGGTTTGAGATACCCATTCTCGAACTCCGTCCTTGACGGGAGAATCTGGAAGCGCTGCTAAATACACTTCCGCAGCTGTTATGACCTCATCTTTTGAGGAAAAATGCTTTCCATGAACGCATTTTTCTAGGTCTGGAAACAGATGGCAGTCGCTAGGGCTCAAATCTGGTAAATACGATGGTTGCTCCAATAACTCTTGTGACTCGGTGCATTGCCGTGATGAAGAATAATTTTTTTCTCTTGCAAAGTGGGTATTTTTTAACGAAGTTTTTCCTCCAGCTGGTCTAGAAGATTAGAATAATATTTAGAATTTATTGTTTTATCAATTTGCAAGTAATCTTCAAAACAAAATTCCTTCGCATCACAAAAAACGGATGTTAACACCTTCTTGGCCGACTTATGGATACGAACTTATTTCGGAGCTGAAGAACCGCGCGCACACCACTCTTTAGTCTCTTGTTTTGATTTAGGATCGTGGTGATAGACCCGAGTCTCTTCCATCTTGATGCACAAAAACCGCGCGCGAAAAATGCTCTAAATGATGCTGAGAAAGTAGTATTAAAATGTGTTTTTGTTCCATTGTTAGCGAATGCTGCATCCACTGTGCACACATCTTTCTGAAACCCAATACTTCAGTCAATATGTTGCCCACACTGCCCAATGATATGCCTAAGGTTTTTACTAAATCTCTACGGTGGCCGAGTGATTGTATTGGGATAATTTAGTCTGGTATGGGTTTTTCACACAGATTATTTTAGTCTAAAGATTATTTTAAGGAAAAAGGGATTCGCTGCGCAATTCAGTACAAGTTTGCTTAAATTTAGTTTAAATTTTAATTAATATAAAGTTGGATTAAATTTAGTTGTTCTCTATGGATGAATTTTTGTTTTTATTTCGCCGAAATTATCTTGCAGCACATGAGCAGCGAATTGTTACGAAATTTCCAAGAAAGCTTTGAAACACCACTACTCAAATTTATGATTTATTGAAAAAAATGTATGACGAGGGAGTGGTTTAATCCTTCTCAAATTGGTCGAAAAGGCGTTGAAGGCGTCAAGATTTGTACAGTCGACTCTCGTTAATTCGAAATTCGAGGAACTCTTAAAATATTACGAATTATGGAGTGTTTGAAATATTAAATGATTCGAGATTTTTGAGAGGAAATAAATAAAACTTGGAGCTATCAAGCGTTTGTATTGAATTGCTTATGTTTTACATATTCATAATGTGAATTAATTAATCTTTGAAAAGAACTCATTTATACGGGTTTGCTTCGAAGCACATTGCTGCTGCTCAGACTTTTCAATAATTTTTTAATTAGAAAAATTGCCTGATATGCTGTTTCATCAGTTTAGTTTTGTAGACAAAAGCTTTCTAAGTTATCGAACGAGGCTCTTGCTACCTTAACTGACACCTCTGCCAAAGGTTCTGATGTATCGTCCTCATCTTCATCTATCATCTACTTTTTCAATTATCGTCAAGCTTTTCAGCAACCGTCAAACATTTACACTTTTTAGGACTCATATGCTCAATATGTGGTCAATGTATTTTCGGGGGAGTCCCAAAATTTAAAGTTCTTACTAACACACCACGAAACTTTGCAAATTTGATTTGTCGAGTGTTTGACTAATGATTTTTTCGTTCGAATTACCGAGTGCATAAAAATGTATGGACATAATTCGAAGTATAATGAGATTTTGTAGGGGACTCGTGATAACTTTACATATTGAGAGGTTCGAAATATCGCAGGTTTGAATTAACGAGAGTTCACTGTATTTAGTTCTAATTTGATGAAAAAATTTGCAAGAGCGAATATTTACGTAAGAACTAAATTTTTTTCACTCGTCATATGGGCATTTTGCAAAAGCGGTTTTAATATCCGTCTAAGTGAAACACATAAAAATTACTTATATGAAATTGATGGAAACTTAATGAGTTCCGAGAGTAGAGGTTAATGGAGCTAATGATTTTCGCATTAAACTTTTGTGTGTCCATCATTAAACTTCATATACCCCAATTGAAAATGAAAATAAAACAGCTTAATGGTGGCTGCCGGCTGATTGCATGTGGCACGTAGTCACATAGGCATAGATATGCAGTTAATATAGATAAGTACCTATGATGGCGCATATGAAGTATGCTTTTTTTTAGATGCCGAGAACTCTAAATTGGCAATATTGTTTTAAATGACAACCAATTTGGCAGTTTTCGGTTGTTTTAAGGTTAGTTCCTTTCAACACATTTTGTTTGCTACCATATCCTAACTCTTATTAACTTACATTATGTTAGTTATTAATGTTTTCTTTTTTAATAATGTGGCAACGTCTTTTAAAAATCTGGTTGGAGAAAATCTATCTTTACTTTCACATTGATATATGTACACTTATTTTTAACAATTGCTGTATTTTTGTTATTAATTTCTTAATTTCCAAACAAAAATGGTGCAACACTAGCTAAAAATACTTTTTGAAACAACTTTCTGAAGATACCTATGTACATATGAGTATATCTGAGTATTTCACCAAAACGTGTCATAAATTGTTATATTGCGTTAAATCGAGGTGGCAACGCTATCAAAAAAATAAATTGTGCAAACAATTTTAATTTGATACCTAAGTACTTGTATCTCATTATTGAACTAAAATGTGTGTTTCATTAATATTGTTGCTATTAAATGCAAGTGGTAACGCTATCAAATAAAATGGCTTAAGCAACTTTCAGTTGATACCTAAGTAAATATATCTCATTTTTCAGTTAAAATATGTAATAAAATGCTATTTTTCTGATAAAATTCGGGTGGCAACGCCATAACCAAATTTGTTTTTTGTGGAATAAATGTTTCTTAAAAAAATTAGAGTTGATACTATTGGTGTAATACTTGTGTTTATTTTTCAATAAATTACTTTGTTTTTTTAATAAACAGGTGGCAACACCCAGTTAAAATTAGTGTTGCACGCAAACAATCTTGGACCCATTGGCTTTTCCAAACAAATTTAAAATCGAGGCTGTCATTTTTGAGTGACGCTCTTTCAAAGAAATTTTCAACATTTCTACTCGTGCTTTTACATGTATGTACATATATGTGTCTGTATGTGTGTAGAGATAACTTACGTTGCATGTTTTCTAAACCCATATAAAATAAATACACATTTGTTTAGCGAGACTTTGATGTAATTATAGCTCCACTGAACAATACATAGAGTGCCTAAAAGCACACCATCAACTAACTAATGCGAGCAATAATACCTCTCCATTGCCGTTTGCTGTTATACTGCACGCAGCGAAGTACCTAAATCCACGATTTGTACTTGAGTTTATTTTTGTTGTTGCAGCAGAACATTATTATACGTATTTTCTATATATTTTTCTGAAAATACTTATACAACAGAAATGGCGGATTTAAGTTGTAGACTCATAAATCCTACTGCTGAAATCGTATTATTTTTATTGTTAAGTATTACAATGACTTTTTGCAGTTTTATAGCTTTTCAGCTTATCGCGCATTTCGCACTTACATTTGTATGAATGTACTTTAAATGACCAACTGGTATTCTTTAATCAGTTTGCGCAAATTCTGCATGTAGACTGTCGGCTTTTAGCACAACTCCTCCTACTTCCCTGCGACTTTGCTATTTACTCTACGAAAAGTCATAAATTTTGCATTAGCTTTACAGTTATTTATTTAAGCTGCCTCATATCAATTGTTTAAAATTTATTGTTATTAATTGTTTATTTTTTCTTTTATAATACGTCAGTACCTGCATTGGCTTAATGTGGGATTATACATTTTTTTCTTTAAATTGTTAATTTTTTATGTGGAGTTAAAGCGAAATTTTTTCTTTAACGAACAGGGTAAGATTAGGCTGGGGCTGCTTTAGAAGGAGTCAAAAGCCCATTTTGATAACAACGAAAACCAACGTGAGCTAAAATTTAAATGGAAAATCATAAAACAAAATTTAAAAATTAAAAATAAATAAGCCGATTGAAGGATAACAAATAGATAAATATTTTTGTTTATTTTTTTTAATTATTCAATTACATCAGCCTGCCTAAGGACGGTAGGCTACATCGAGTAGCATTTCAATATGATTGGATTGGATTGCTTTTTTTGGAATTAAGAGTAAAGTTTTATTCTTGTTAGTTAAGCTTTGTATGAAGCCAAGCACTTGCCTTCACTTTTAGCAGCGGCTAGTAACATCACAAACTACTCACCATACATTTTTAAGGAATGCTGCAGAAGTAAGAGCACCGACTGGCTGACCGCATACAAATTTGGGTTTCAGAGTGGCTCCTTTCCTCATAACTACTTTTGCTGATGACTCTAGCCTAGAGCGAAAGATGGGTAGTGGGATTAGTTAGATTACTTCGAGATTTGCACTTCCACTGAGATTTGCACTTCCACTCGTAATGTACCACAAGCGTAGTGTGGGCCGACGAGATATTTCTGTGAATTCTACTATGGATGAACTACCAAGGAAAGAAACAAAATTATTTGTGTTAAATTTTGTTTAATGTGTTGGGCACTCTATTTCCTTCTAGTAATTACCAAAAGCAAATATCAGACGGGCAGCTGCTATAGGGTGATGCAGATTTTTGACAGCAATTATTTGAAATACGTTGATTTTTTTTATTTTTGTTTCATACAATTGGTACTACAGCTTTTGACACACTTAATCATGGATTGAATGCTTGCGACAAATTTTGTCGTATTTTATTTATGAAAGATACTCTGCTACCTTATTGAATCGAGCTGATATTGTCAGAAAGTAAGGGAAATCTGATTTAAAGTCGGGGAAAAATTATACACGTCGTTAAAGGCCCGCAAATTCAAATTCCTATTTTTATTTTTTAAAGTTTTTTAATATTTATATATATTTTTAATTTTTATTATTTCTATCTTTTTAATTTTTATACATTTTCTTATATATTTTAATATATTTTAATTTTTATTTTTAAACTTTTATAATTTTTGTATTATATTGTATTTGAAATTTTTTATTTTTATTTAAAGCTTTTTTTAATTTTAAATTCCTATTTTTAAGTTTTTCCTTTTTAAATTTTTTTAGGCATTATTATTCAGGTACACATTAGTTTTAATTTTTACTTTTTTATCTCTTTAATTTTTATAATTTTTGTTCAAGTTTTTTTTTATTTTTTTTTAGTTTTTAAATTTTTTTTATATATTTTTATAATTTTTAATTTTTATTTTTATCATTTTTAATTCTTCGTTTTTTTTTAATTTAAAAAAGTTTTTGTACTTTTTGTTTTATTTTTAAACTTGTATATTTTTTAATATTTTTATATTTTTATTGTAGTTTTTACTGTAGTTTTTTTTTAATTTTTAATTAGATTTAAATTTTTTATGTTTTTTATATTTTTACATATTTTTTTATATTCGGTTTAAACTCTTATAATTTTTTTATTGTTTTCATATTTTTCATTTTTATTTAGTGTTTGTTGTTTTAATTTTTAATTGCAAATTCCATTTTTTTGAATTTTTTTGAAATATTTTTTCATTTTTATGTTTAAACATTTATATATTTTTTATTGTTTTTATCTTTTTAGTTTTTATTAAAATTGTTATTTTTAATTTTTAATTTTTACTTTTTAATTTTTATTTTTGAATTTTTGATTTTTTCGAATTTTGAGATTTTTGTATTAGTTTTTTTACGTCTTTTTATATATTTTAAGTTTTTTCCATGTTTGTAATGGATTTGTTTTTTTTTTGTTTTGTGTTTGATTATTAACATTTTTTTTTCCTGAAGTTTTATTTCATACTCTCTCCCTCTTGACGTACGCTCTGCCAATAGCATACCACTCTAAATAACAGAAAACTCTTGTACATAAGTGTATACATGGTAAGAGATAGGCTTCCAACAGAACGACTATTAGTGCCGTTGCAGAAACGATAAATATTTCATGAATGCTTAGTACAACTACATTCAGCATATCCTTCATAGAGCAAACTTAATGGTTTAAGTTTAAGTTGAGATAAAAAATCAATATCCCTCTCTGTCTCTCTTCAGATGCTCTTCAGGGGCTCAGCAAACTAAGTGATCTTACAAACATTATGCTCTCCGTTATATGCAGGAGTATAAATACTCAAAAACGAGAGGACAATTGGCATACAGCCTTTTTGCAGTACAGATATTTTCTACTCTACTGTAGGAATGAAATTCACTCGAATGAAAATTGCTTCAAAAGGGATATTATGAGTGAGAAAATACAAGCTTTAAGACATACGTATACCCATGCATACATTTCTGAAGACTCAATCAAAAGCTATATAAATTTTGCTGCTACATTCTGAGCTCTGCGTGTTCTTTCCATTTAAACTACCCATTCTTAAGCCAAAATTAATCTGAACTATTCGGAAATCCTCACTTAAACAGACACAAATGCAAATGCGTTAAAATATGTACAAAAAATTTTACAGTATCCAGTCAACTGTTACTATTTTTATGACCTTCACGATTGACTGGGTGGCTAATTTCACTGATTTTTATTGACCAAACCGGCTCAGTCAACCAGCTGAGCAATCGATTGGCGTTATGTGATTGCTTTGCCGATGGCTAGGCTGGCAAATGTGACTGGTGGAAATTAGTGTCTGCCTGTGTCTGCCCATTCAGCTTATCGTGGAGATTTTGCTATTAATGCTGATTATTTTCTTACTGTTTTCGCTTTGAAGAAATCGGCCATTTTTATGGTCTAATATTCTTTTCATTGCGTCCCAAATGCGCCTATCAGTTATTGCTGTTTGTTGCTATTGCTTTTGGCTGAAGTTTATTTTTATTTATTTTAATATTTATTAGCTTGGATTTAGCAGTTTCTCTTGCTAAGGTTCCACAAATTTCTCTTAAGCACCCAGACTTCTTCACTTTGGGATTTATTTAAGTTTGATATGATAAAGCCAATAAAAAGAATCAGCTGATATGGACTATAAAATACCCTGAAGTGCCGGATTTACTTGGCAGATTTATTATATAGATACGTCAAGCTAGAAAAAGGAAATTGAATTTTTAATAAAAAAATCGAAGGAATGTTATAAAAGGGGCATAACGTAGGCAAATAGATAAGCAGAATGCATAGTATTGATACTCAGTAAGTAAATAAATTGTGCACAAGTCTGTTGTGCCGTAAAAATTTGCTGAGGAAAGTTATTGCCCTAAAAAGTTATTGCTTTGCTCAGCTGTTCATACATTTCTGCTATTTTATTGTTGGTCCTTTGCGTGGTTACGTGAATATTTTTAAGTTGCACAGCTACTACTCAACTTACGTGGGCAGGTGTTGCTGCAAGACAAAGCGAATTTTTGTTTTGCTTATTTGTGATGTTTGTTTTTTCTCTTTTTTTAATAATTTCAGCGCTAAAGAGAAGGGTATTCATTAAAGCGCATATAAGTTTTCATAAATTAAAAGAAAGTAATTTTGAATGACTTAATGATTTATAGTTGGCAATCATAAATTCAACAGGTTAGTTCACAATTAAGTGCAAACAATCTTGGCAGCACTACAACTAAAGCTGAATATTTGATACTCGTATCATGGAATGACATGCCAGGGTATTTCCGCTCAAATGTGCACTGCCTTAATGTGAATAAATTACGCTACAATACAAAAAACATTTGTGAATTTCTTTCCACCGCCATCGGTTTTTCACACTTGTCATTAGTTTTTTTCTAAAAATTTGTATCTTCCATTTGTCAGCAGTAAAATATCATTTGTTTATTGATTATAGTAAATGACCGTGAATACCTTTTGTTAAAATGCACTCAAACGCTAACATTTTTTGTATTTTTAAATAAAATTTTTATGTTTTAATTTTGTTAAATGTTTTTTATGTTTTTATTTTCAAACTTTTATAGTTTCTTTATTTTTATGACATATTATATTTAATTTTTATTTAAAATATTTTTAACTCTTATTTGATTCTAAATTTAAAATTTTTATTTTTTAATATTTTCAAGCTGTATTTTATATTTTCCTATATTTTTTAATTGCTTTCATCTTTTTAATTTTTATTTAACAGTTTTTTTTTTAATTTTTAATTACATGTTTGTAAATTAAATTTTAATATTTTAATTTTGTTAAATTTATTTCTTTTTTAATTTTAATTTTTAAACTAATATATTAATTTTAAACTTTTATTATTCTTAATTGTTTTTATTTTTTTAATTTTTATTTATTATAACATTTTTTAAATTTTTAGTTACATTTTTTAAATTAATTTTTTTATTTATAAATTTTGCCAAATGTTTTTTATATTTTCATTTTCAAACTTTCATAGTTTCTTTATTATTTTTATATTTCCATTTTTATTTACAATATTTTTAATTCTTAATTTTAAATTACATATTTTTATTTTTTTTCATATTTTTATAAAATTTTTATTTATTATTTTGAAACTTTTAATTTGCATTTTGAAACTTTAATATTTTTTATTATTTTTAATTCTTATTTAAAACTCTTTTCAATTTAAGATTTTTATTTTTTAGTATTTTCAAGTTGTTTTTTATATTTTTGTATATTTTTTAATTTTTGTTTTAACTTTTCTACTTTTTAATTGTTTTATCTTTATAGTTTTTATTTAACAGTTTTTTAAATTACATTTTTTTAAATTGAATTTTTAGTTTTTATTTTTAAACTTTTAATTTTTATTTTTAAACTAAATTTTAATTTTTTTATCTCTTTAATTTTTATTGAAATGTTTTTTCATTTTCAATTTTAAAGTTTTTTAAATATTTTTTGTATTTTTATATGTTTTTTAGTTTTTATTTTTAAACTTTTCAACTTTTTTATTGTTTTTATCTTTTTAATTTGTATTGAAAATATTTTGAATTATTAATTTTAAATTCCTATTTTTAATTTTGCTGCATATTATTATAATTTTAAATTTAAATTTTTTTGTTTTTAAGCTTTATGTAAAACTTTATTTTAAACTTTAAATTTTTATTTTATATTTTTAATTTTTTTTTCTATATACATTTTTTAATTTTTATTTTTGTTTTACTAAATTTTACCAATGGCTTGAAATCTTCTTCATATTTCGCTAGTTCACAGCCAAAAAAATCCCTAGAACCAGAGCATCCACATAGTTTCCGAGTAAATTTGTTTTTCCAAAATCTATTTTCTGTGTATTTATTAAAAAATGTGTTCCAAATTTATGTATTTTTGCAAGCAAAAAGAAAATTGCTATGCTTGAATTTGATATAACATAGAGTTTTAGCGGGTAACATATTCGTGAAAAGGATTTTTGAAGATATGGAAATTGTCAGAAAATGCCTTTCCTTGATTACTTGGAAGTTCAAATCGGTCAAGATCTGGCTGAGTTATTCTAGATTTCCTTAAATCTGTTTTTTCAAAAAAGGTGAAAACAGCTTTACTATTTTGATTCCGTTGATATTGGATTTTTGAACATTTTTATGTAGACTTTCTAAGTCTAAGCTCTTCTATTACTTGAAATAATTTTTGAAAAAATAAAATATATTTTTTAAACTAATTTTATTTATACTTATTTCCTATAGGAAAATTTTCAATTTGAAATTGATTTAGGGCGCCTTAGCCCACTGACTAGCCTTTTGCTACACTTAAATATATTTTTTCGAACATTTTAACCCTCTAACTCCTCTTTCAGTGGGATTTCATAGAACTTTTAAAACTTTTAACCCTCTAGCTGCCCTTCCGATGCATATTAATACAACTCTTAGAACATATTAACCCTCTAACTAGCATTTGTATGCTCTATAATATAACCCTAATACAATTTATGAAACATTTTTACCCTTTGAATGACCTGTTAATGTTATTTCATAATACTTTAAAAACATTTCATCAATCTGTCTGTCATTTCAATATATTTTAATACAACTTTAAAAACCTTTTAAGTCTCTAACTGCCCTTTTAATGAAATTTTATAAAACTTTCAAATTATCCCCTAACCATTCGATATATTTTAATAAAAAAGTTGAATGGTTTCGCTCTCCAGTAATAAAACTTTTAAAACATTTTAACTACCCTTTGAATGGAGTTCCATAGATGTAATTAACCCTTTAATTGCCCTTTCGATTCATTTTAATAAAGCTTTAAAAATAAAAAAAAAACTCTTTTCTATCCCTCATTTTAATGGGATTTCACAAAACTTTCAAAACGTGATTATCTTCTAACTGCCCTCAGCCCTCCAACAGTCATTTAAACACCTTTTAACTGCTCTTCCGGTGCATTTTTATAAAATGTTTAGAACATTTTAACCTTTAAACGCCTTTCATAAAAATTAATTTGGAAGATTAAAAAATTGTATCACTAACTTGTACGATATATGTACCTTAGCAATTTTAATCGGTCGGAGTTATTTTAGTTTTATTTTTTGAAAAAAAAGTCAAAAACAGCATCACTATTTTAATTCCTATGATACAATTTTTCAACATTTTGACGCAGACTTTTTGAACTTGATTTCTTCTATTGCTTGAGGTCACTTAAAAGACACAATTTTTGAAACTAATTTTAATTATAAAAAACTCGATTTTTGGGGTTACTTTCAAATCCGTCAAGCTCAATTAAGCCTTAATATTTTACCGAAATATACTGGCGGACTCTTAAGATTCGACAAACCTTACAATTCCAGTGGAAATCAGCAATTTTTTCTGGTGAGCCACCTTTAAGTAAAGCCCATCTTAAATAACCATTTAAAATTGCATTTGCTTCGATTCCCCTTGAACAGGCGCTATTGCACTTCTATGCAAGCTATTGTCACCTTATACACGCAGAGAATTTCAAACCACAAACAAATGTTTTCATTAGTGACAGAGAATAGCGGAGCATGTAAAAACATTTTCTATAACACGCCACAATGAGAGTGCAGAAAAAAACTAATTAAACTACGCTTGAGTGTAAATATGCAGAGAAAACAAAAAAGAAACAAAAAAATACAGCTAAATTATAGATGAGCATTTTATACGCACGCCAATACATTCATATTCCGCTTTTAATTTCAGAGTAAATGCATTTGAAAAAAGGAAATTATTTCATTTGGTGACAGAGAATAGTCCTATTGTGTTTGTATATTTCAATAGTGCAATAGTGTGTGAGTAGAGCCGCTTTTGTGTTAATAAAATGTTTTCACTGGTGTGGAAGTGGTTTTTAATAAATTCTCATTTTGCATATGTCATGCTGAGCCTCGTGCGCAGAGTTACTATAATTTCTCGTTAGAAATTGTATTTTATAAAAATTAATAGCAAACATTTTTAGCGACTTTTGTTATTTAAGTTGTTTATGTGCTAAGTGAACAGACGACATCGTCAACAAAAAAAAACTAGAAGTAATAAAAAAATAAATAATAAAAAAGTGCGTTTAGCGTAGTACACATAACAGAAGTGAAACTTTCAAGTCAGACAAAGAAAAAGAGAGAGACCAGAGAGAGAATGAGAGACAGAGAGGGAAAGAATATATATCTAAATAAGTTCACAACATTTGTAAAGAATACAAATAAACAAAATTTACAAAAAAATCAAGAGCAAATAGACAAACATGTGCAAACATATATATAATATATGTATGTAAGCAAAAATCTCATCTAAACCTTACGCGCTTACATATACATATGTATGTATGCATATATGAATACATATGTTGGGACAAATGCAAAGCATTTCCTCTACGTTATATCTTTTTTCTCTCTCGCGGAACGAAAATGCCTAAAACGTGGCATGGCCTTGAAATTTTATTCTCCATCTCGCTCGTCCATTGCCGCCTAAGAAGTTTCACTTCAAAAAACTCTATCCGACCTTTTTCTCGTTAAATTTGCTTGATTATCAAATTGTGAAATTTTAACTGCTCTGCCTTGCTCGATTCCCTTGATATTTATGTATGCATATAAATTGATTACAAAAATAGGCACTGTACTCAGAAAGATTTTTTAGTGGTCATTGAAGTTGATAAATTTTACTAATGTTTATATATTCAGTATAGATTATATGGTAAAATTTAACATCTCCGGTGACCTCTAGGAAATTTTCAACTTAAAATTCATTTACAACATTTTAGTTGTAATCTACTAAGAGGCCTTTCGCTGCACTTCAGTACATTTTTTCTACATTTTAACTCCCTAACTGCCCTTTCCATGGAATTTCATATAACTTTTAAAACTGTTTAACCCCTAACCGATCTTTCTAATCTTTTCGATACAACTTTCGGAACATTTTAACCCCTCTAACTGCCCTTTTTATGCTTTTTAAGAATGCATTTCGATGCATTTTGACACTTTGTTGACCGATCACAAGCTAACTCACGTACTTGCATTAGCTATTTCAATTAAAAGTTATTTAAAAAATATGTCCAAAATATCATTTCAATTAATTCTGTATAAAGAAAATTATATTATTTCACTTTCACATTGAATTGCGAAATGATATCCGGGGACATGGGATAGATTCAGCGGTCAACAGGATGTTAATAAGACTTTTAGAGTATTTTAACCGTCTGATTGGCTTTTTATGCACTGTAATACAATTGTTTAAACTTTTAACCCCTTAGCTGCCCTTTTAGTGTTAAAACATTGTACCCACTGACTACCATTTCGATATATTTCAATACAATTTTAGAAATATTTCAACCCTCTAGCTGCCATTTTAATGGAACTTCACAGAACTTTCAAAGCATGATTATCCTCTAACTGTCCTCTCGATACATTTTAATACGATTTTTAAAGCATTTTATAAATTTAAATACAATTGTAGAGCATTTTATGTCTTTGACTGTTTTTTGGTGGACTGTAATACAACTTTTAGAACCCTTAAAACCTTTAACTGCCTTTTTAATGCATTTTCAGATAATATTAAGAACATTTTAAGCCTTTAACTGCTTTTTGGATGCACTGTAATACAACTTTTAGAACATTTTAACTTTCTAAAATTTATTTTGGAAAGAGGTCACAAAAGTCCAAATTTATTACATTTTTTTATATGCGCTTAAGGTCAGGAATTTTATTAGAAATCCATTTATGCACAATATAAAATTTTAGGTAGGTAAATTAATAGTGCCTGTCAGCAAAAAATTTAAACGCACTGCAAAAAATATTTTGAGCAAAATCCATTTTATATGGAATTGAGTTGGTTGCTGCCCCAACTATTCTGCTGAGCACTGAATACAATCGAAAAAAAATACCACGCATACGCCATGTGGTACAATTATATTGCTTGTGTACATAGATATGCACCTATACATATGTACACGGGCCCTATGTATACATGCAAATAAAAAGTGGTATTTGTGCTTTTTCGCAGCGGAAATGCCCAAATATTGTAGTAAATCTCTTTTAAAGCCACAGAAAAAAATATTTTTTCTTACATTGAGAAAATTTATTCGTTATTCCAATTAATAAATAACCTGATATTTAAATTTAATATTTTGTATTATGTTGTGTTATTTTAAAGAAATACTGTACTATGTATTGCTAGCGTGCGGTTTTGACAGCTTAATTGTAAATTTTTTGAACTTTTGTTATATTTTTCTTGAACTTTTTCAGTGCGCAGTCTTTAGCAAACCAATAGGATAGTAAAATATTTATTTCATTAAATATTCTTTTTAAATTACCTATTTGAAGGCCAATATACAAACTCTAGTAAATTTGAAACACTCAATGCTCTTATCAGACCGGCTGAATTATATTTGATACTCCATACGACGCCAGTCTTCCGATAGAGTGACTAATTTTGTGCCATCTTGTATATACTATACAGGTATAGCTCTAACGCTCTGTTGATAACACCCTTAAATCTATTCAACCAGCACTCCTAAGCAATAATTCAACGCTTAAATACTTTCTATAGGTCTTTAATTTACTGACTAAATAATGATTTGACCTTTACCTCCATAACAATAACAATATCATAAAATTAATATATTAAACGATTTATTGAAAGCTCTATTCAATATTGTCTAATTAAAGAAATTTCCATAGCATTTAGCACTAATGAAATACTCAACGAATAATATTCAAATATATTTTGTTCCCTTAACAGTGCCAACAACCAATGATAAATGAGCTGTTTGTTTATCACAAATACCCCTACAGCGATTGCTATGCGTATGCACAATGAGCGTCAAAGATGGGAAAATACCCACACGGTTTTGCTTTTCGTAAGTTTATCGTATGGAGAAAAACTAATCGATTTGCATACTTTGGCAAAAAAGTTGCATACAACATTAGCATAATACAACAAGTGCAAACACTATGCAAGAAGTGTAGGTTCGAATCTTGGTGAAAGACCAAAATGAAGAAAAAGCTTTTTTCTAATAGCGTTCGCTGCTCGGCAGGCAATGGCAAATCTCCGAATATATTTCTGCCATGAAAAATTTCCTTATATATTAAAATATTCTGCCGTTCGGAGTTCGGGGTGAAACTGTAGGTTCCCTCCATTTGTGGAACAACATCAAGACGCGCACCACAGATAGGAGGAAGAGCCACTATTTCGCCAAGTGTGAGGTATTGTAGGTATCTTTGATTGGTTGGAAAATCTATTGAATAGCCAAACTCCATTTAAACATTATCTTTAAATTTTAATTTAATTTAAAATAATCTTCGATTTGTTAGCCTTGTCGTCTTCGTTAACCAAACTCGGCTTGAAAAAAAAAGATTCTGATAGCAGTGAATAAAATTTTTTAATTATTTCGCCCAAAGTAACAGCTGTTGGCAAGAAAAATGCTCCATTGTATATTATTTCGGGTCTGTATAAATCTTTATGTTTATATAGTTATAAAACAGGGAAGAGCCATTTTGAGAGCGCAATGATTCCAACTCAAGATGAAAGTACTAGGGACGTATAGGAAAACCGTCAACGTTTTTGGTATTCCCAGATAGTTTTTTTTCATAGCTCAATTAGTTTTTAATTTATGTACCTGAGTAGTTTTCGAAAATGTAAAAAAAACAAACAGTTAAAATACTTAGCTGAGCGTAATACCGTGTTTGGACACTTATTCAGTGAAACCTTCTATCGACGGGCACACATCGTCATTCATCGTTTCTCCGCTCAAGGGAGCGTAATTTAATTCGACACCGAAGATTTGTTTCAGGCATAAATGTTCGCCCAATAGAAGAAGAATCGGTACAGAGGTGTCCGTTAGGAGAGGTACCACTGTAGTGGAATTTGACATGGAATATTTTTGTAGAACATTTAACCAATGTATTATTTAATTTACCTTGTTTCGGAAAACATGAAAAACAATGCAAATGCAATGTAGCTAGAGGGTTAAAATGCGCTAGAAAATTATTCTTCGGAAAATTCCAAAGGTAGCAGCGTTGTTCACTCGGAATAAACATAATTACCTGTGAAGGGAAAGAATAAAATTAAGGTATGTTAATATTTTCAGCGGAAATATGAAACTATTTACTATTTTAGCTTCTGTAGACTTTTACATTCTTTTTAGACAGATTTTGACTGAGGACGCCCCAGTGAAATTTTCCGTAGAATAGATTTCTAGAACATTTTAACCCTTTAGTGACCTACTGGAGTAAAATGTTCTACAAAAATATTCTTCGTTCTACAAAATATTCTAGACCATTTTAACCCTTTAGTGACGTTGCAATTACATTATTTTGCAAATTTCTCCAAAAAAAATGTTTAAATTACCCCATATTGATGAAGCTACTGGAGTAAAATATTCTATAAAAATATTCCCCGTGTCGTTCTACTATGTACACTAGAATCATTTTCTAGAACAATTTAACCCTTTAGCGACCTTGCAAATACATTATTTTGCAAATTTCTCCAAAAAAGGGTCTGAATGACCCCATTTCGATTGAGCTACTGGAGTAAAATATCCTTCACAAATATTTCTCGTGAAATTCTACTACACTAGAACAATTGTCTAGAACAATTTAACCCTTTAGCGACTTTGAAAACACATTGTTTTGCAAATTTTTCCAAAAAAGGGACTTATTGAACTTATTTTGGTGGAGCTACTGGGTTATAATATTCTACAAAAATTTTCCTCGTGAAATTCTACTGCACTAAAAAATATTCTAGTACATTTTAACCCTTTACCGACCTTGCAAATACATTGTTTTGCAAACTTCTCCAAAAAAGTCTCTAGATGACCCCATTGTGATGGAGCTGCTGGACTAAAATTTTTAGAAAAATATTCCTCGTGAAATTCTACTACACTAGAACAAAATTTCTAGAACAATTTAAACCTTTAGCGACCTTGCAAATACATTGTTTTGTAAATTTGACCAAAAGAGGGGCTAAATGAGCCCATTTTGATTGAGCTACTGGAGTAAAATATTCCACAAAAATATTCCACGTGAAATTCTACTACGCAAGTCACAATCAGGTACTTCACTCACTAAGTATTTTAATAGTTTTTCCCACTTTTTTAAAAAATCCTCAGGTACGTACCTGAAAATCCAAAAAGCTTTGGGGATCTTACCAGGTAGCCCTAATACTGTCATTCTAAATTGATTGCATTCCGTCCGCCTACAATAACCCTAAAGTTGTTGGTGTCTCTTACTTTGTGCTCACACATCAGAAAGAGCAAAAATTTCCTAGTTGTTTATATACATTTGACGCTCATAGTATGCGATCTTAGAGGTCGCATAAATATACCCACAGCTGGTTAGTTTATTATAAAAAAAAATATGCAAATATCTACCTTTTAATTATTCTTAATTCATATTTTTATTGTTGTTATGGGTAAGTGTTAGTTTCATAAAATATTTCCATAGCACAAGTAAATTACTTTGTATGCATTGCGTGTAATAATATATTTGGCAAATAACAGCTTTCATTTTCAACTTTTAACCCAACCAACGTTGTATAATTGAAGTCTCACATTCTTAAGCGCGTACATCGTTATTATAGCTTTGACCAGGAGTTTCGCAATGAATGATCTTTAGCAAACACAAACATTTACAACACTAAAATAAAAATTAAAAAATAAAATGGTAATGAAAGTACTTTTTTGTTACTGTAAATAGTAACCCGTCAATGCTGCACAAAAGCAATTAGCATCGCAGTGTTTGACGCAGATGAGAGACTAGTTTGCGTACCAGCCATGCGCTTGACAAGGGAAATATGTTAAAAATGTTGGCAAATATTTGTTTGAAACTAAAGTTATTTGTATTTGTTCGTAAATTTAAAGGAAATTTTTTGTTTTAAGAATAAGTAATGAAATAAAGAAGAAGAAGAAAAAAATTAAACTTTAATCTTTTCAAATTGCGCTGGCCTTACATTTTTTATACCTTAGGTGCACTACTACACATTTTAGCAATTATCGTAATAGTACCGAGATATGCACGATTAGAAGTAAAGGGGAATTTATATACATCAAAATGGGCAGAATAAGGTTTTTAGCATTTTAATAATTTTTAATGATTAGTAAATTTATTCCTTATTCCTTTGGGCAGCCTCTTTTGACATTCTGAGCATTTTGAATTAATTGTTTTCAGTAGCGTTTATTCGTAACTGTTTCATCTGACTTTAGAAGCGCATATCGATTTGGACCTATTTTCTGTGTGACGGTTTGCGGTTTATATGTGACTTTTTTTTTGAGATATCAACAAAAGTATTAGGCACCACATTAATTATTGATTTTTTTTAATCTGAAGCAATGATCTTTTAGGAATAAATAAGGGGAATTAGTGATAAAAACATTAATATTTAGTAGATCCTCCTTTTGCTTTGATTACAGCAGCTTCGGCTGTACTTATGACTTCGGCTGTATGTTATGTTGTGTTCCTTTATTTTACGTTTTAAAATAATCAACATCATATCTATGGGACTTAGATCTGGAGACTGTGATTAACAAAACAATGTTATTTTCTCTACACCAACGCATCATAGTTGCTAATTTGTGACGAGGAGCATTGTCTTGTTGGAATTGCACTCTATCTAAATAAGTGTGACAGGAAAGATACGTTAACGAATCACAATTAAAGTTTCTAATACACTTATGTACTTTTGACTATCCATGCGACCCTCGCACATGCACATTTCGCCGACACCATCAGTAGCCATACAGCCCCAGATCAGAATGCTGCCTCTCCCGTGCTTAACTGTGGGCAACACGCAATCTGGATGGTATTCCTCGGCAACCTGTTGCCTTGCAAACGTCACACCAGGTGTTCGAAATATCTGCAGGAAAGGGAAAAAATCATTGTATAAGATTTGTCTTATTTCCTCTAAATTGGACTAGGGTAAGAAGTTATGGTTGTTGATATTTTAAAATGAGTTAAATCGACCAATCGTCAGCCGTAAAGTGTTGGTATCGGAGAGCCCATTCTAAACGCTTTTTTCGATTGGTTCTGAAAGCTACGCCTCCTTTCGGGCTTTGCATCCTTTTAAATATATTTCCATAAGGCTTTTTCTTCCGACAAGGCTACTGCAAGAGTTTTTTACGATTCAAACATCTGGTTAGGTGCATGAAATATTATTGATGGATTGACGAGAAGATCTGGAACACCATAATTTTTGCTGATGTAAGCAAATTTAACCTTTTCAGATTAGGCAGCAAAAGTTTTATTTGCTCAGTAGCTCAGTCAAACACGATGGAGTACACCTAAAGGTGCCATATGAAGGAATCGGAAATTAAACTTTTGTTGGATGCAATATTTGCAGGTGTAATCATTTAGATATAATAAAGGTCAAATTGCTACAAAGTGGCACTAAATTAAATGATCGGTAAAATTTTCGTTCCATTTGGAATGGCCCGCATATTGTTCAAACACCAACTCAATCGCCAGACTTGAATATTATTGAGAACTTGTAGTCAGTTTTAGATAAAGACCTGCAAAAACATGAAATTCGAAACCAGTCTCACCTCAACCCGAATGGGTTGGTGCGTGATTGCCATTCGGAAGTCCGGAGGTTCGAATCTTCGTGCATGAAACAACATAGAACAAGTTTTTTTAACAGCAGTGGAAAAAAGTAAATAAAATAAAAAACAGAAAAAAGGTAATAATAAAAAGAACAAAATTAAAAAGTAAAAAATTATTTAATTAAACTAAAAAAAATATATATAAAAGAAAAAATTTATAAAAAAACGAGTGCATTCGAACTCGAGAGCTCGGACAAATAACCAAAAAGGCTTAAATCGATACTCGCTCGAAACTGGTTCATTGCTCAACTACTCAAATATTTGTTCGAAATTTTCGACCTTTTAAACAATTTGACCATCTCAACAAAAATCGAGAATGCTGATCCTTTAGTTTTCCAATCATTTTTAAAACTTAAAAAAAGTGGTGCCAGAAGTCAAAATAATGAAAAGTATTGCTCGAACTACTCCAAAAAACTTGATATGCTCAACCTCAAGCTCATTTGCCTCAGCTGTTTGGAAATGTGCGAACTCAATCGAGAGCACTACTACGCATACAATACCAATAGTGATCAATTGAGAGGTATCGGGTTTTCGATTGAAATAAAACAACGAAAATTCAAATTGATTGAGAAATCTTTATTATGTTTTTGTAGAAACGCTCATGACATTTATTTTTTAAAAATTCGGCCATCCGTAAACATCAATTTTGAATGACTGGCTGGAGGACTTCAGTCGGGGTCTCATGAATAACTTTCGTAATATTGGCTTCCATTGCCCCAATCGAAGCTATCTATCCACAAAACCAAAAATCTATGATGAGATGCCAATGCCACAATATAAATATTTTGTGCTACCTATTCAATTTTTTCAATTTTTTGTCGTTTATTTCATTATTCGGATTAGCAACTGAATACATCATTTTGGCTATGAGCCACTGTATATCCGTTTTTTATCAGCTGAACTATTCGACGCATATTAGGAATGTTTTTCTTTCTTAGCAATTCACAACTGCCGTCACATATCGAAGTTTAAAGGCCAAAAACTCGAAATAATAAACACTGGCACAAATGCGCTGTTGTGAGCAACCTGAGAAGGTAAGATAACAAAAACGCGTGACTGATGTATCATAGTTGGTTCGTAAATTTATACTTTTCTAGCTAGCGCCATCTATGTGTGAATGCCGGTTGCACATAACGCAAATATCATATTTTATGACAGTATGCATGAACATATGCAGCCACATATTGTTTGAAAAATGTTGTAATAGGCAAAGACTTGTATGGCTGCATTCGTACTTACTTAAATCTACATATGTACATATGTCTGTATGTTTTAATTAAAAGCAAACAGAGTACATAAATATATTTAAATCTGTTGACGCCGGCATTTGACGACCATGTGCACATACACTCGTACAAGTAAATATGTGCATATGTAAATTCATAGGTCGAGGTGAAAATGATTTACTGCCGCCAGTTCGCTATTTAAATACTTTATGCTACTAAGTGGACGTCATGGTAATGAATGCACTGTGCATACCAAACGTATTTATATGTGTGTATGTGTGCATATGTAATCAATGCAAAACTTACAATTTAAAACACACACCTACATACATACATACGATGTGTGTACTATATGGAAGTAAAGAAACTGGTAAATTAGACAAAGAACAACAGCAATTAGTTTTACTCGAATGTGCGTGTGTGTATGTAAGCAGCAAACTGCGATTGAATGAACATTGGGTGTATGGATATGTAGTATATGCATATGCACATACATATGTATGTATGGCACCTTTAGTGAAGCCATTGTTGGCGTTGTAGTCACATTGTTAATTATTAACATGTAAACAAATAAATTATAGTGTCGGGAAAACACGAATAGTATGTGGAATACGAGCATCAAGAAATTAAAAGGCAAGAAAAAATGTTAAGAATAATAAAAGAAAAAGTTTAAAAAACTATAAAACAAATTATAAGAAAAATTTAAGAAAAGTAATTTTTTAAACTAAGGAAAGAATAAAAAACGATTAGGAGAGGTATGTGGAAAATGGGCATAAAAAAATTAAAAAACACGAAAAATGTTAAATTTAATAGAGGAAAATAGAGAAAAAAAGTAAAAAAAATTATAAGCCAATTAAAAACAAAAACATCAATTAAAAATTAAGGAAAAAAGAAAAATTTAAAAAAGAAGTTTTGAAAATAAAAGAAAGAAAAAGTATACTGAAAATGGGAATAAAAAAATTAGAAAACAAGAAAAATGGAGTCAAAAATAATAATAGAGATTAAAATAAATAGAGAAATTAAGAATAAAATTATAAAACAATTATGAAAAAAAATTAAAAAAAATTTAAAAATATTAAAGATAAATAAAAAAAAAATTACGAATAGTATATGGATAATGGGCATAAGAAATTAAAAAAAAAACACAAAAAAAAAAACGAATTATAAAATATTAAAAAAAAAATTAAAAAGAATTAAAGAAAAATAAAAAAAATTAAAAGAAAATTTAAAAAAACTAAAAAAGGGTTACAAAAAATTTTAAAGAAAAATTAAAAAAAATATATATTATATAACACTTACGAATAGTATATGGAAAATGGGCATAAGAAATAAAAAAAAAAAACAAGAAAACAAACGAGTTATAAAATATTAAAAAAAAATTAAAAATAATTAAAGACAAATAAAAAAATTAAAAGAAAATTTAAAAAACCTAAAAAAAGGTTACAAAAAAATATTTACTACTTTGCCACAATTTTCGAATTTCTTTGAGCAGCATACCCTTGTACGTGCTGGCTGAAAACAATTCAAAATTAAAGAACAATTAAAAAGAGAAAAATTAAAAGAAATAAAAAAATTAAAAAAAAAGAAAAAATTTAAGAAAATTAAAAACTAAAAAATAATAAAAAAACATTTTGCTTAAAATTTAAATTGTTTAAAATAAATACATTAAAAATAATTAAAAGAAAAATAAAAAACGTTTAGGAAAAATTAAAAAAAAATTTATAAAAAATGAAAACCAAAACAAAATATAAAGATAAAAAGCTTTTAATTTTCCCTGAAAATAGCTCTCAAAATATTTTCAGTCCTTCTAACTGCAAGCAATAATTATCACTTTTTCTACTTTGAATTACTTTGAACGGCATGACCTTGTGCGCATAGGCGAATACAATTCATGACGAGTCGTTTATTGACCATCAATCTATGCTCATTGCAGTTTTGTGTTTTTGTTTAAACGGCATATTTATTGACTTATTTATTATTGCTCTTTGCTGAATTTCCTGTTCTGTTAGTGCAGCAATGAAAAGTTTTTTGATTCTAATTTTTTATTTACTATTTCAATAATTGAAAAATATGTGTTAATAATATTGACCTTAAGTAAAATAACACAAGTTTACACGGTTTTTGACCCAGACAGCTGAAACTAGTTTTCAAGGTAGGGCAAGAGCGGTTAGCAAAGTTAGCGCAATCACGCAAAAAGCTCCTTTTTCCATGAGGTTACATTGCGTTTGGCTGGTCGGTCTCCATTTCACTCTTCAGTTAAGGACCTCCACAAATTTGCACATCTTTGCTTAGCATCAGCGCACTTTGTATAGGCCTTTGCTAAATTTGGATATGATAACGTAAATTCCGCCATAATTCCAAATTGGTTAGTTTTGCGTGCAGAGGTTTGCTTGCTTAATCTGTTGAAGAGTGTTTTGGGCTTAAACTGGCTGTATTAATTGAAAATTTATTAAAATATTTGGGGTTTTCCAAAGTTTTTTGCTTCCTACAATTCAAAAGCTAACGAATATTATTTTCGAAGATCGAATAACATAAAAATTCGAGTATCATAGTTGTCAGTTTTTGTTTTTAGAATGAACTATTCGAAAATATAAGTGAAAATGCAAACCCTATTTACCAAGTAAAAAAATTCTGAATTGGAGTAAATTTGTTTTCGAATCGAGTTATAGATTAAGACTCCAGTGTAGACTTTTAGACTTTTGGATTTGCTTCACGTATAAGAACCACCAATAATCGCTTACAAACTGCCTTCCAACAAACTTCTTGCTAATTTCATATAATTTGAAAGGGAATGAAGGAAATGAATTTCTAACGGTATTCGTACAGCCATTCTCTAATCTTTTTTGCATATTTGCATACTCATGGAAATAGATATTTTTAATTTCCCTGAGAAAATCCAGATGACCATCCACTATGATGTAGAGTCAGATGTTGTGTTCATATTTATCTTTTGAGCCATAAGTGTGATGAGAATCGCAGAGAGAGCGCACAGATCAATAAAACTCAAAAAAACTGTAGCTTTGGTGAGCTCGGTGTTAGAGATTCAATTAACTTCATTTTCAAAACCTCTTGATGGAACTGTGACTCTCTTGCATATGCTGAACTAAAGATTTTTCTTTTCTGCCTAGGAGGAAAGTGATAACTAGTTCAGCCTTCATTTTTTTCTTTCTTTTTCACTCCTCTCGGGAGCATAGGACCTCGACAAGACTCAGTCTTGCGTTGGCTTCGTTAATCTGTTTCGATTTCTGACAGATGATTAAGTGATTAGCCTGCCGCTACCAGTCCCAAATATTGGGAATGCCCACCTGTCGTTGCTTAGGAACAGCGCCTTCTTACTGCTTGGAGCGCCATCTGTGTTTCCCATTTTTCTGGCAGAAGGATTGCACAGATGGTTGAGTACTTTGCTAATTTTCGGGTGTCTACGCTATTATCTCGATTGCCCGCTTCCTCTTGCTGGCCCCACTGATGCAATGTGTAACTTTGTGTTTTTCATTGATTTTTGCTAGTTTTAACAGCCACAATGCAAATAATGCGTAGACTATTGTGCGGAAGTAAGGATGGAAAGGATACGTTTTTTGGGGTTGAAGAATAGAATTGGAGGAATTTTTGTTTCGTTTTTTTTGTGAGTTCGAATCGCGCGTAAAGCACGGTTCTCGCACTTTTCCAATCCAAACTTATCTACTTTTTCTGTTTCTAAAAAAAATAAAAAAGTTCAGCCTTTATTATACTTTTGTAAGCTTTCGGAAAAATGCTGGTTGTTTTTTTGTACCAGTTCTAGGTTTATTTAAAGCTTTTCGAGTATTCAGCACCATGCGGGTATATATTTGTACTACGAAAGCGTTTTGTTAGATATATTATTATATATTATTGATAATTCTTGTTAAAATTTATATAAGTATGTGGATGTAAATATTTTTTTCTATTTTCCGATCTCATAAATTTAGTTATGGGGTCACAAAACCTTTATTTTACTTCAATCGCAATTACACTTTGCATTGCTATTAGTTATAATTATACAATTAGGATGCATAACAGCTTTATTGCTTTACGTATGTGTTGTAATGAGTAATTCAATGCTTTGTAAATCGCAAATCCATTTAAGTTTTTCTCACCTCTTCTCGACATTTGCTCTCCTCGATCTTGTCAGTTACAATATTGTTGATGATCTCTTACATTGTGGTTGCTACTTTTGTTTATGCGTTGCTGTAATTTGTTTGATGAGCTATTAGTTTTGTATTCTTTGAATTTTTTATCTTGCATCAGTTGCTCCACTCATTTGCGGGAAACCATACAAATGTTGTAAGCTGAGTTGTTTCTGCTGTAGTTGCGTAATTATCTACCAGTTTGACTCCTTGAATTGCGCCCACCGCCATTTGTCAATCAAACTAAAAGGTTTTCTGCTTATACTTTTATATTTGTTTTTTTTTTTTTTGTGTTATATTTATACATGCACTTGTTTCAGCAGTTGGATGAGCGACAAGTGCAATTCGAAATCTGTAGGTATTGAGTTACTTAGATCACTTGTAAAGGTAGGGTAGGGCAGGGCGGTATTTATATTCTTAAAATACAAAAATTAAGATACTTCAATAGCGATTTTTTGTATTTATTTTTTATTTATTTATTTAAAGAGAAACAAGTCTTCAATAGCGATATCTTAATATTTTAGGGAACTTCGCACAATTTTATTGTTTATTCTTAAATTTAGTAAAATATAGTATTTATGGAAAATTCTTATTAAACGATCGCTGCTAGCATAACAAACTAGGACAGGGTAATAGGACAAGTGTGTTGACGTTGTTCCACAAATTTAAGGGCCTATAGTTGTATGCCGAATCGGGACGGCACACAGTCGGGTTTTTTCGACAAATTTTATTCATAAGTCCTAAAGAAGGCAATTTTGGATCGATTCTAATAACTTTTTTCTCAAAATGTTTGCTAATGATTTTAGACGAGATTGTTTAGGCAAAAATTAAAATTTTTTTTTTATATCAAAAGACACCCTTTTGTGTCACAACACGTCATTGAATAAGGATATTTTTATGATTTTGAATACACACAATTTCTTTTTTTTAATTCAATTTCATAAAACTACCCCTCTGTTTTGATATACAAAAAATTTGAGATTCGAGCTTAGAAAATCTCTTCCAATCTCTCCATTAAAAAAAATTATTAAAATTTGTCAAAAATATGATCCTGTAGCTAACAAAATATGTCAAAAAAGGCTCTCTGTGCGGAGGTTGCGTTTTTTATGAGGAGCTTTTTCATAACAGAAACACACACGGAGGTTTGCCATTGCCTGCCGAGGGGCGGCCGCTATTAGAAAAAATTTTTCCTGCATTTTGGTCTTTCACCGAGATTCGAACCAACGTTCTCTCTTCAACGCGGCTACGGCGGCCGCCCAATATATAGCCCAATAATAAACTAGTTTTCGGAAAAAATATTTGGAATCACTTGACACGGAATCGCTCAATTTCTATAGAAGAAGGAAATCAAAGAAAAACGCGAAGAATTTGTCTATTGCGCATGAATTGGCGCCATTCAACCCGCATTTATTAAAGGTGGTGGCACTAGACCAACAACAATGTTTTGGACGTTTGATTGTCAAAGCAAAGTATTGGCGAAGTAGAAAACAAAGAATTAATTTGCCTTGTTTCATTCTAGGCTGACAGCCACATGGACACGGCGAAAGAAAAAAAAAAAAAAAAAACGAATCAGCTGAATTACTGATAACACTTTTAATAGATTCGCCTTGGCGGCATTTTGTTTTCATGTTTGAAAAAGTATGATTCCACATACACACCGTGCATTTTTCAGTTTACATTGACATTTGATGGCATTTTTTTATTCACAGGACGACTGAGCCTCATATGAATCTCATGGAAGAATATAATTTAAATATTTTCACTAAACACCATTTGTTGCAAATGAAGTGTCACAATTTGTAGGGACTGCTCTAGTGTAAGTTCTCGCTGGAGTAATTTTCTAGGAATGCCAAAAATGTGTTTACTTTGAAGGCTGGCTTGACAGATAAGACTAATTGCCCTACAAATATATGAATGTCCATTTAAAAACTTAAAATTGCCGTTCAGAATTTTTGATATTTTTTTGGCCATGAAAAAACAAAAATATGTATGTATGAGAGCTGCAGCACGTTCGTTGCAATACTTTCATCACGCCGTACCCTATAGTCAAATGTTCCAATTGTGAACTACCTCACAACTAATATGAGCCGCAGGCCCAACTAGTCAGGCAACTGTCGGTACTTTTTACATGGCGGTGTTCTATGAGCTCTCAATTGTCAGTTTTCGATAGAAATATACCAATTTCATACTAGTTCAAATAGACAAAACAAAAAAAAGCAGCCTAGCTATGGACGAACAGCACTGTTTTGAGATTAAAAAAGGAAATTGAAAAATTAAATAAAGCCATGAAAACCAAATAAAAACCTTTTTTATAGGCATTATTTAAAATATTATACATTTTGATTTAGCAGCCTTCGATTTGGTATTATTCCAAATATTAAATAAAAGCATTTTTCATTAGGTGATATCAAAAGTAAAATATTTTCAGCACAATAAATAATATTTGGCTTATCTTCCCCAATAACGACGACCCAATGACGTTATTCGATTGCATACCCGGTGGTCTAGAAATTGAAAAAATCGATTTTTTGTTTTTTTTCGACATTTCGAAAGTATCTTATCTTAAAATTCTCATAGGGAAACTCACAATATTATAGCTTCTGCAGCCCACTAACTAGGTAGAGAGCGTTCAGCGTACTCTTGTACCTCAAACTTTAAACTCAATTATCTCAAAATGACTGTTTTCGCCCTGGCGAAAACAAAAAAAAGAAAACTATTCAACCGAATCATCTGAAAATTTAATATGTTGTTCGTAACATCAATCGCTATCGCTCGTACTAGAATCATATTAATATTTCAATTATTTTATTTCGTATTTTTTTTATTAAGAAACTGAAAAAAACCGATTTTTAGAGTGTCAAATTCAACACCGCTCCTTTTTGACAATTTGTGTTTTTTCTTTTTTATTCTAGTATGGGATATAGCTACAGTCATACGGATAAATAATTTTTTTATTTTTGTGTTTCAAATAAATAGAAGAGCCAAAATGGACAACACCCTCCAGGTCCAATTTTTCGGGAGGGTTAACTTCAGCGCAGTTTTTAAAATTATTTAAATTAAAAATTATTATTTTTTCTTTTTTTTCATTTTTGTATGCAAAAGAAGTTAAACCAAAGGCCTAAAAAAATTTAAATATCGTTTTTCGTTTTTTTATTGTAAAACAAATTCCTGAAAATATCCTAAATTTTCGAGATCTAGGCCAGTCAATATCGGGTATTTTTGTAACTGCGTGTGAACTATCAATATCAGTAACCCATAAAAACGCTTCCAAATCGTGCAAATTCACTTTGACAAAAAAAAAATGAGATAATAAATCTGTTCGACAAGTTCATGGAGCACTGGTAGCATAATCGGTCGATTATCAAAGGTTCCAAAAAGACGGCGCTTAACAATCGATTTATGGGACTGATTGAATGGACCATGTAACTCGTAGCCGCGGCAGACACATTTCAGATATTATATTCAAAAAATAAAATGCAATGAAATTATCTACGAGATTATAAAAAAAAAATCATTCCAACAATATTTTAGTTTTGTATTATCATTTAAAGTTCTCAAACTCTTAAAAAACACCCAAGGTTTTAATGGTTTAAAGTATACCCAAAAGAAAGTAAAATAGAAGGTTAAAGTCAAATAAAATAGGCATAAAAAACCGTATTGCATCGGTACAAGTCTGGTCTTTTTCGGACTAGTTCGATCTCATTCAGGAAAATCTATTTGTGAAGGAGTCTTTTTTCTGGCTAATTTGGTGTTTCACTGGAGGGGTAATAACATGATATTCACATACATATAAATACTTGTTGGTACATGTGTTCTTGTGTACTACGTATACAGACCTTTTTTTACTGCCCACAATAAATGAATGCCAATTTCAACTGTAAAAATTCTTCAGATTTTGAATAGGCACCCACCACCGCTTTTAATACCCAATGCACGCTTTTAATACCCAATGCCCGCTTTTAATACCCAATGCACACTATGTAGTAATTTTTTTCGCATAACATATGGGCTGACAAGTTCCGGGCCTAACAAGGAAAACAGTTTTTTTCTTTTGTTCAAAATTAGTTTTATTCATCAACATTATTTCCATCATGAACAATGCAATCATTCCAGCGCCGCTCTAACATTTCAGTACCACTTTTGTAGAACGATTTATCTTTTGCCTCAAAATAGGCCTCAGCGATGACCTCTTCATTCGATCAAAATTTCTTACCAGTGATAATTTTTTAGGTCTGCGAACAGCCAGTCGCCGCTGGGAGCCAAATCTAGGGAACACGGTGGATGTGGGAACAATTCGAAGTTCAATTTATGTAGTTTTGCTACTGTTTTGGTTGACTTGTGACACGGTGCGTTGCCTTGATGAAACAAAACAGTTAGCAAATGCGGCAAACACTTTGAAAGGAGCTTTCTCATAGTCAAATGCTCATGCAATATAAAGTCAAGATCTTTCCATTCTTTTCATATCTTTACGATGTCAGCTAATTCTCGCAACATCTCCTTTCGTCCAAAACGATTTTGTAGATATTTTGATGTTTTCTGTTGTTACTGCCTCATTTGGACGTCCACTGCATTGCGCATCATTGGTGTCTCTACGACCACGTTTGAAGTGAACAAACCATCGTTTTATTGTTGGTTCTCATGGATCGGAGTCCTCAAGAAGTAGTGCAAAATTAAAACACCAAACTCTTTTTGATCCATTGTTCTGAATATAACAAAAGGAGCTTCGCACTTAGCACAGTAACTTAAGAACTAATAAATATAATATCATTAAATTTTAACAGCTGTCGTTTTAAGGTTAGTACAAACTGAAAATAGGTATGTTACTCTTAACATGAATGCAAGTTGCCATTAGAGCTTGGGAGTAGTCGATCAGCAACCACGCCCACCTAACTTATATTTAAAAATTACCAAATTGAACTATTTTTGTAACTATCAAATAAAATACTATGGGAAACCGATTGACCCAAATTTTTTTGGAGAATGGGCGTGACACTGCCTACCTTCAAGTCAATAGAGAAATATGCCCTAATTAGAACGTGCACTGGGTATCACATGTGAGTGTATGTGCGTATATGTTTCGCCCTGCCTTTCTATTCTTTTTCTTTTTTTTGTATTTTTTTTAGCATTTTATTTTTGGCTTTCGCAATTAAAACGCGCGTGAAATTTTTATGCCAGCGAAGTTTTGTTGAAATTGCTTTGAAATTGTTTTCAAATTGCTTCGCTTGTGTTGGCGTGAATGCATTCGAATTGTTTTTAGTTGACAATTTTTCGTATTTTTTTGTGGCACAAATTGCATTTTAAAAGTCTGAATTACTACTAGAAGAATGACAGCAGTGCTCAATAGACGACTAAATAGCAGTAAGCGTAAAAACAGTTAGTTCACGTATTCATGGGTTTTTTAAAGTAACTTAAAAAAAAAGAAAAAATGAATATAATTGTTTTGCTTTTCAATTAAAATTTGTTTACATAAATAAAATTGCGTTTTAATTGACAAGTGACAGATTTATGAACAGAATTTTTAAATTAAACGCTTTAAATAAATTTTAGACACTACACAGCTTGTAGGCTCCACGTTTTATTAAATTAATTCATTTTATTTAAATTATACTTATTTTTATAATAAAATAGGGGGAAATGCATGAAAATGATATCAAATGACTTCTCATGATTTCACAATGACGACGCCAACAGGAAATGCTTGTCAAAAATGTCAAATCAGAAATGTCTCATTACACCGCGTTACACACATTCTGTCCTATGAACCAAATATACTTTTTCGGAAAAGGGATAAAAAATAAAAATCACGTGTATCGGCGATTTTCATGTACACGTCACAATTTTTGTTTTTTTTTTTGTATTTTATAACTTTAAACGAGCAATTCTTGTATGCATATCTGTATAGCCACACGATCTCAGGATTAGCTTAACGGATTTGAATGAAATTGAGCACACAGATAGTGTATCACATTTCTAGACTTTTCACCTAGGTGTTGCCACTGACAATGTTTCACAAGGTTGCAACCTGTTCGAAATTAAAAAAAATAAATTGCATGAGATATGGCGATGTGGGTATCAAAAGAAAGGTATTTCACTCCGCATTACAATAGAGATATAAAACCGCGAATTTTTTTATTAACATTATTATATTAAAATTAAAAATTGTTACATTAAGAGAATTGATAACATTTTTTTTTTAATTTTACATAATAAAAACATTTCCACGAGTCTGCCTGCAGAAATTCAGCGCGATTGGATCACGGAAAAAGGGTTAAAAATTGATCCAAAGTTTTTCACACAGGCGGACTACGAGCTCTATATTTTATACATAAAAAAAAATTCTGACGTGTACATGAAAATCGCCGATACACGTGTATTTTTATTTTTTCTCCCCTTTCCGAAAAAGTATATTTGGTTCATAGGACAGAAAAAAAGTTCGTTTTTGTAACGCAGTGTTATGAGTTGAATTACGACGATAAATCATTTATGTATTTGTTTCTGCAAATTGTCATTTCATTAATTTGTTGTTTTTTTGAAAATATCGAAATTTGAGCCAAAAGAGCGTAGGTTGTGGTAGGTGTTGATTTCTGCCATCAATGCAAACAAATCTGCTTCTCTGGGCTGTCTAATAATTGCGGGAAGTCATAGTGTGGCGTCCCACACAAGGCGATCTGTTGAAATTTCAACCGATTCCGACGATTTGCTTCTTTGTCATAGTGCTAACATTACAGTAGTGGTGGTGATTTGGGTGTGAGAGACAAGTGCAGTACCGGATGAGTAAAAGAGTTCATAACCACAAAGTTAGTGACATAACTGAATGAATATCCGTGTCAGATGCAGTATCTGTTTGCAGATGCAATTAGCAAATATATAAAAAAAAGGAAAACAAGGAACTGACCGAATAAAATTTTAGGGACGCAGGATTTTATAATTCGTATGAAAAAGGGAGCTCATTGCAATCATTCTAAGTGAAAAGAACTGATTTTCGACTGTGACAGAAACTGAGGCTCAATATTAAAGTCTCGAAATGCATGCTTTGTAAGGAGGTAATCAATTTATGCAAGGCGATCCAAGTTTTTAGACTTTTTTTATCAATTCAATTTAAAAACAGAAATATTTATTATTAGGTTTGAGTATAATAAGAGGTAGGCAGCTAGGTTAGATGCCAAGAGCCCCACGCGTACACTACGAGTAGCACTAGATGGCTCAAAATCACCAAGGTGCAGAATTGGCTTTGCTAGCAATTTAATGTCTTAAATCTTGACTTATTTGTGGAAAAAAAATTAATAAATTACTTCAACTAACCTGTTTTGTGTGTACATCAAACAATATAACTAATTAATAAAGCAAATTTTAAATAAAATCAATATACATGCATGGATAATCATTTCGGGAACGCGTGCTAATGTACAATCTTCAGCAACAAGTCCAAAATTTAATATACAAATTTAAGGTAAGTTGCCCATTTCATTACTTAATACACCGTATTTTTTATACAAAATTTAGGCTTAGAAAGGATACTAAAAGATTATTTATTTTTAACTATAAAAATGTCCAATATAATTTGTCCGATACCGCACAAGTCATTTCAGTGAACGTATCGATAATAGATCAAAAATAATTTTAAGTGAATGCAGCCATTCGGTGTCTAACGTCAGTCGAGGAAGAAAACAATAACAAAGCGGGCTGTCAGAGTATTTATCGTCAAATAAAATAAATCTAAATGGTAAGTACCTTTTAATTCATTATTCGCAGAGCGTACATCAATAGTCCGTCAATTCGTGAACGTAATTATTACATTTAATTATTGATGAAATTCTTTTTTACGACACGAAATAACAAAATAAACTCACATATTTTCCTATTGGCAAACTCAGACCGCATTTAAGATGGCCGCCGTTTAATCAAAGCGCGCGCTTATTGGAAATCGTCATTTCGTGAACGGTCATTTCGGAAACGTTCCCGGACATGATGACACGTTCCCGAAATGACTGTTCTCGGAATGATGATTATTATTTCTAAGGGCGAATCATTTACAATTTTTTAATAAATTTATTTTAAAATTTTGTTTCTTTATAATTACAGCATAATGGAAACTCCTAATAAAGGAAAAAATAAAAAAAAATCTAAAAAATAGTTTAAAAAGGATAGTGCAGCTTATTTTTGCCAAAGAGGAAAGGCGCATGCTAGAAGAAGAAAGTTTTTGGATAAGATGACTGAAGAGCACAAAGAAATTGAACGGGGTCAGGACAGAGAGTAGAAAAAAAGGCGAGGCTGGTCATGGTAAAGGCCCAATGGATGGTGTAGGATGATACCTAAAAAGAACAGCTAACAGACATGTCTTATTTTGTAATGATGTAAGAACAGCTTCGATTTGTTCAAAAATGCTGCTATTGAAGTAAAAGTAATCCCAGAAGACAACGTGATTGAGGATAAAAACCGAGTTCCAAAGTTTTTGGATGCTATTCCAGGTATAATGGACATCACAAAAGTGTACTGGCAAAAAGGACTAGACGTTTTAATACAATTGTATCGATACGAACATTTTCATAAAGAGCTAAAACTATCGAAGCTTTCTAGCCTTTGTAATATGAGTGCAGTTGAACCTGAGGAAGTTTTTATGCCTGCAATTGAATCTCCTGTTGACGAAGAGCCCTTGATCACAGATAACGATTTGCGATCATCTTCCTCAGACAATGAAGATTTAAAGACTATATCTCGTCGTCAGCAGATTAAAGTTAAACAGATTGATGTTGAAGCAAATACGTCTTATGGTAAAGAAAATATACATCCAAATCTCGTATCCCCTAGGACATTCTTGCTTGTTAAAGTCCCTTCTGAGAAGCCAAATGTTTCCTTCAGATATGTTGCTACCTGCTAGACATGTGTCGATGACGATGATGGAGAAATCTGAGGAACCTTTTTGAGATCTGTGCGTAACAATATTAGAAAATTTAAGCTGGAACCTAAGGATATATCATGTATTGGTTTTGAGCAAATAATCAGTATTATTCCAACACCGACACTAAAAAAAGAAAAAATTCAAGAATATTATTATTTTGATAATGATATTGATGTTTCCGAAAAATAATAAGTTTTGTAAAGAAATAAATAAATAAATAACTTAGTTCTTTAAACCGTTGTTTATAATTTAAATACATATTTCCTTATTTTTACCTAATTATATCAATATCATCATTTCGAGAACATTTTTGTCATTCCGGGAACGGTTGACCATTTTCGGGAACATTACAATATTTCAATAGAATAGGCATAAATGGAGGTATTCAATATTACAATATATATATATTTACAATATTACATTACAGAACTTTTGTTCTGTACATATTACGTTAATTCGATTATAAGAGTTTTAAATATTTTGAAATTTCTTAAATTGTATGCGCAATAATAGCAACTTCTTCAATTTTTTAACGTATTTTGCTTGTAGAAAATTTTGAATGTATTGATTTCATTATTGCTTATTCAATATAGATACATAATATACCCATGTTTTTAAACAAAGCTCAAATTATGCGCTTTGTTTGGTTTTTGTGGATTTTACGAAACTTAGGAAAACGCTCCCGAATTGATGGTTTTCTGCAAGATATTTACTACTAAGCAATATTACTAAAAAAATAAAGAATTCTGTGCGCTGCCCTGTAAAGGTTTAAAAATATACAAATTCAGCAACAGTATAAACTAATAGTCATCATTATAGCTTGCAATTTTTTTTGTCATAAAACCGATTTTGAAATTCGCAACCTTGGTGATTTTGAGTCAGATACCCTAATGTAGATCACTACTACCTGTGAAAAATTTCAAAAACTTAAAGGAAGAAAAACCATCTACAGCCATCTAGCGTTGTTGATGTAGTGAAGCAGAGAACTAGGCTGGAGAACTGCCTCAGGCTATCCCCGAAAGGCACACTAAGGAATCCCAAGCGCATAACCGCCAGACCTGGACATTTGCAAAGAAAGTATTCAATGCTCTCTTTCTCTGCCATATCCCACGTCTTCTGCAATGGAGTTGTACGGAAGTCCAAGCTTTTCCGCATGCGTTCCGATGACCGGTGACCACTACTAAGGCTAATTGAGTGGCGGGGCAGTTTAAAGGAGATTGATATATTGGCTGACCTAGACATAACTTCCGCTCCAACTCTAGATTCCATCTCGGATCCGTCACTGGCGCAGACTCTCCATTCCTTCCAATCAAGCCTGCTTGAAAAGATAGCCCTAGTACAACCCCTAGAACCCAGTTTGCGGACAGAGAGTGACGAAGTACAGAGAAGGAAGGAGAAGAGTAATATGAAGTAAACTGCAAACATTTTGAAAAACAAGTTAATAATTTAGAGATTATTATTATTTGTGTTTTATTATTAATTATTTATTATTTATTATTATTAAGGCCAAATAGACAACCATAGGTTATTTTTACAATGATTGACCTTAAGAATAGTTTACAAGGATTAACAGTAAAATTAAAATTACTGATAGTAGTAAAGAAGTATAAGTTGGAGAAAAGTATTAAAAAAGGAAAGTGAGGTAAAAATAATAGTAGTAAGAGTAGGGATTAATTGGAGGAGATTTAAATAATGTGGAACCATTTGAGTACATTCAGCAATTTTCGGCAAGGTAGCGAAGCAATTTATTTTTGAAACACGAGCTTTCTTTTATACGTTTAATTTTGTAAGGTAAGGTATTCCAAAGACGGGCAGAGAACACAAAGTATTGACGTTCAGTCACCAAACAATTGTATTTCATGGGGACTAAGTTTAACGAACGGCAGGACTTTGAAAACATAAGTCGATCTTTGAGGTATCTGGGTTCCTGAGTGTTTATGATCTTCTCGAGTAGAACTAAACATTTAAACCTAAGCAAGTCGTAAAAGGATACGGAAGCAATTTTTTTTTTGCAAAAACAGAAATATGGTCATAGCGTTTTTTACAGTACACGTATCTTGCAATGTTGTTATGCAAAACATTAAGCTTACTACGACACACACTATCACAAGGAGGATATAACTTACAACCATACAGTAACGTTGGTAACAAATACGTTTTAGCTAGTAGCAGTCGAATGTTTACTGGTGTAAAATATTGAGTTGTTCATAAATTTCGGAGCATACCATAAACTTTGCCTATGACAGTAAAGATGTGGTTGCTCCATGTCAAAGTTCTATTAAATGTAACCCCTAAATTCTTAACATTGGCCACATATTTAATCACAGCGTCATTTAGTTTGGCTTCTGTATAGCCATCGAGCTTGATATTTTTTTTGTATATAACGATACATTGGGACTTATCAGGATTAAGAATTAATCCGTGATCAGAAGCTCACTTGCTTGTGAGTCTCAAGTCAGAATTCCTATTACTTATGCAAATATTAATACAGCTAATGGACAACTAACATATAATTGAACGTCATCAGCATATACATGGACATCACTATATTTAATCACACTGAACAAATCGTTAATTTACAAGACAAATAAAAGAGGGCCAAGAATAGAGCTTTGAGGTACACCTCTGGTTACAGGTAGAAAGTTTAATATGGTGTTATCACCACATACTGCTTGTAATCGGTCGCTAAGATACGTTTCTATAAGAGTCAAGGTCAACGTTGAAAAGCTAAATAAGTTTCAAGATTAAGAGTTTATGGTCTACGGAATCAAATGCCTTGGAATGGTCAAGTAGACTTAGAAAAGTCACATGCTTTTTGTCAGTGTTGAGCCTTATGTCATCAGACACTTTTAGGAGTGCTGTGATGCAGCTCCTACTACATCTAAACCCCAACTGCAATGTGTTCACCAAGGTGTTGTTATTCAGAAACGTGTTTATTTGACGATGCATAATACGCTCAAGAACTTTAGATAAGAACGGCAATATTGCAATGGGGCGGTAGTCTCCATTCGCTTTCTTAATTGGTATGATTTTGGCTCTCTTCCAAGAGTTGGGAAAGATTGACGTGGTTAAGATGGTATTCAAAGCATAGATAAGATATTTTAAGATCTTTGGTAACAGGCATTTTAGAAATTTTGGATGGATTCCATCCAGACCGGCCGCATTCGACTTGACACTAAGGATGGACAGTACTACCTCACAATCATCGACACATTCAAAACAAAAACTGGGCATCACAACGTTAAGATTAGAATTGTAATTGTCATAACATATATTATTAACAGAGCCGGGCAAGCGCACAAAATTCTCATTTAGTACATTTACATGAACATCACATAAATCGAGTATAGGTTGATTTTTGTTCCCAATCCCGATCGCACGAATATTGTTCCACGTCTGCTTCGAACCCACTGCAGTACTAAACTGGTGCTCATAGTATTTAAGTTTACTGAATCTAATTGATTTGTTAACATCTCGTCTGCGAGCCTTAAGGTGTTATAGGTTTCCGAGGTTCTGAAACTCTTCCATTTGCGATACGCTTTGTTGCGTTGGTAAATCAGGTGTTTAATAGGGTCGGTGTTTATCATTTACTGGTTTGTGTGCAAGTGGTACGAAGCGATCAAAGAGCGAGCTAATGTTTTCTTCAATGAAACTAATTTGCTCATTACTAAATATTAAGTTACGGATACATTCCCAGTCAGTTTCCTCCACAGCCCCTTCAAGAAGCTTATAATCTATGCGTAGAAAATCACGTTACGAATAGTATTTAGTGTCATAGGTCAATTGGAAGTCAAATCTCATGAAAATTAAATCGTGCTTAGAAAAACGTGGCACGAAAAGCTGGTTAAATAGGAGAATTTTTGCGGTATCGTTAATAAAAAATATGTCTAGCAAAGAGCTACTAGTTTGCGTGAAATGTGTAGGCATAGCGCCGTTGGCGGGGAACAAGCCCAAGCTCCGCATGGTTAACACGAACTCATTTTCTTTCACATAACAGGTCGCTGTTAAAATATCCTGCTACAACGATATTATTATAATTAAGAGACAAATTTTCGATGAAATCAACAAATTATGCGCAGGCGATGTATTTGTTAGGTCTATATACAAAGCCAATAAGGATTTTGTCATACTTAGTTTTAATTTCAAAGAAAATATATTCTATTAGGTTCGTAGACAGACTATTTTTGACAAACACTGCAACGCCGCCACCACGCTAGGCTCTATCTAAACGGAAAGTTTTATAGCCATTAACACAAAACGAATCGTCATTATGCGACGGGGGGAACCATGTTTCAGATACACACACAACATCTACATCAGAAGACTCAAAAATATAGCTGAGCGTTGAGATGACATATTTCCAGACCAGATTTTAGCCTACTTAGTACACGAATCATATTAAAAGTGGTATCTCTGCCCTTGTGAAATAGTTTATCCGTACCTACCATTGGCGAGAGAAGTAAAAAAGAGAACATTGCATATAAAACCCTCTAAAAACCGAATATTACCGAATATGACAGCAAGTATGGTTAAAACAGGAGTTAAGAAAAAATTTAAGTAGCGGAAATAGAGAATATGAGAGGAAGAGATAAATAAAAAAGGAAGGATACAATTTCTTATTATTGAACTAAACAATAAGATGTTATTATAAAAACTGCACAGTTGCTTTGGTTGCTAATAGCTAATATTCTTTCGCCTTATTTCAACTTTGTTGATGTATACCGGGCATCTTTTGCTCTGAGTTGGATGATTTACGTCTACGCCAAGATGTAACTTCTCATTAGCTCGTATGCAGTTTATACATTTCTGAATACTAACTTTATTACAATCCTTTGATCTATGTTGCTCGAGGCACTTATAACATACTTCTTTATTTTTGCAATCGACAGCTTTATGCGCTTTATGGTTATACCCCTGACATTTAAATCATCTCAAGATTTCTACGCCATCAAATACCTTACAGCGCTCCCATCCAATATTAACTTTTTAGAAATTTAAAACATAGGGGAAAGAAGTCTGCTCACCTTTCTAACTTCATATATTTTTACTAATTTGATTTCACTATTTTCTAGAAATTTATTTTGCTTTTTTAGTTTCTCTACTAAGGACTTTTAAACATGCTTATACCCCATTAGTGATACCATAAATCTTGGCCTTATTGACTTCGGTATTTGAATATCGTAGCTTTCACAATTGTTTTCTTCAATCGTTTTTTTAATTTTTTCCCGTTCGTTTGTACTTTCAGCTCCAATCACTATAACACCGTTTCTTCTGGCTTCAATATTTGAGATTTTTAAGTTTCCCGGATTAACTTTTGCAATCAAGTCTAATTTTGTTTTTTCACCTTTTTGCTTCGATTTCGGTTTAATCACTGATGGTGCATCTTTTTTTAAGTCTGGCATCACTGTTTTGAGAGCAATGTTGTTTTTTAACACTGCTGCATACGGTATTTGGCCGTTATCATTTGCTATGCTTGCCTTTTTCGATTCTTTGATTTCGTTGTATATCTTCGAATTTTCCTCCCTGGTTTTCTGCCGTTTCTTGCATATTTTGCTACTTTGTTCTTTGAAGCCTGCAATTATTTCGCAGATTTTATGCATTTCACGCACACCTCGCTTGCATACTCTTGCGCTTTTTGCATTCCACTTATTCTTTCACTGTACTTTTTCTCGATAACCTCCACTAAGCTTTTGATTTCTTTATCATTAGTTTTAAGTGCACTTTCGAATTCAAACTTGTAATCAATCAATCGTGAACCGTTCTTCTCGACTACACTCTGAACCTCCTTAATTGCAAGGTCAACGTTGCTATGTAAACCACACATGTAGCGAAGCTTGGGAATTTCATCTTGTTTTTCTAATATATACTCGTATTGATCTATTCCCGAGCATTTCGATTGGGAATGATACGTTTTGCCACATACACCCGCACACCTTATTCCCGTCTCTCCACGGATTTGCAATTTGCACCTTTTGCAATCCATGGATTGCGTATATTGTTATGATACAGTTAAAATTTAAAACTTTGTTTTACACTTTTTTATTTTAACTCTTTCTTATGGAAAATATGTTTTATGGGGGAGAGAAAAAGGCAGAAGACTTCAAAAATCCACTTCGCCACTGATATAAAGTCATTGTCTCAATACGAACATCAATTGTGTCCAGATTTGAATTTTTGAAAACACTTTTTTTGCAGAGCGGTCCGAAACACGTCCGTTGACATCCGCTTGACATACAAAATTATTTTTTTTTTAATTTTTTATTTTTATGCGGTGTGAAAATTTTGGAATTATGATTATGGAACGATAACCAATCGATCTGTAAAAATTAGTAAAATCTAAAAATTAAATAGTAAATTGAAATGAAAATAAAACTGTAAAATTATAGAATGAAAAAAGTAAAAAAATGGAGCGAGCGAAAGAGAAATATATGGCAAAAGGGGAATGTAAGAGAGGGGCACGTCTCATAAAAGATAAACAACGTTAACTGCACAAGAGACAAGCCCCCAGTATAGTGTATGTATGTATGTAGTATGCAGCTGCTAACTAGTAGTACAGAGAGCGTACGAGTGTGACTATAGCGAGTGTTTGGAAGCAATGAGTGCCGAAAGTCGAGTACGTACTGAAACTGTATGCATGTGTGAATATGTAGTATATTGATTTTTGATGTCAATTAACCGAGTGTTTGTCGAATAGTACCGCTGGCGGCCGCATTCAAAGACGATTCTGTTAATTTTGTTTTTACTTACTTATGGGTGTAAATGGCTTCGAGCCAAGAAAAATAAATAAGAAATTTTGTGAACGAGTGATGGTCGTTCAAAGATCACGTTTAGATGCGGTGCTATCGGTTCGACGTGTGTAGGAGGAGAAGGTAGCATGCGGGCTGTAATTATTGGGATTTATGATAGAAATTTATGAATTTATTTGCCTGCTACAGCACGCGGATAAATGTAGCATCTCAACTTTTTGACAAGCTTTGATTATTTATTTATTTTTTTTTTTAATTTAAATTATTATTTTTTTATAAAATGTAGTTCATTCTATGGAGGATGGTTCCATGTGTAGAAGTCCACGCAAGTGGGGAAAGTTACTGATCGCCATTCACTTGGGAATGGCCAGGACGATTCTTCTGCATATGGTTCAAGCAGCTCACAACGGCCGGGATTAGCCCACGTATCCTCTGGGTAGCTTCCGAACATCCGTTCGGGAGTGAGCTAACGTGAGAAGGTGAAACATTCCAGGATAGCTGGTTGTGCGTTGGGTTTGGGACCCGCCACTTAAAAATCGCCCCCAATGAAAAGTTTTAAAAAGCCTCGGATGAGACCTCCCTATACTGATGACGACCCCTGCAAACGAACTAAGGATTATGATTTGAGGGCATGCACCTGGAATGTCCGGTCCCTTAATGGGGAAGGTGCCTCTGCCCGGCTGGTTGATGTCCTCGTGAGAGTAAAGGCTGACATCACTGCCATCCAAGAGATGCGATGGACGGGGCAAGGAAAGAAAACCATGGGACCTTGCGACGTCTACTACAGCTGCCATGTAAAGGAGCGCAAATTCGGTGTCGGATTTGTTGTGGGAGAGAGACTTCGTCGCCAAGTACTGTCGTTCACTCCGGTGGACGAGCGTCTCGCAACAATCCGCATCAAAGCCCGTTTCTTCAACATATCGCTAATTTGCGCCCACGCCCCGACGGAAGAGAAGGACGATGCGACCAAAGATTCCTTCTATGAGCGCCTGGAACGTTCCTATGAGCGCTGCCCCCGCCACGACATAAAAATCGTGCTTGGCGACTTCAACGCCAGGGTGGGCAAGGAGGGAATTTTTGGTCCCACAGTCGGAAAATTCAGCCTGCACAACGAAACATCCGGTAACGGACAGAGGCTGATCGACTTCGCCGGGGCCCGAAACATGGTAGTCTGCAGCACCAGATTCCAGCATAAGAAGATTCACCAAGCCACCTGGCTGTCTCCTGATCGAAAAACGCGAAACCAGATCGATCATGTTGTGATAGATGGAAGACACGCTTCTAGTGTATTAGATGTACGTACGATCCGAGGACCCAACATCGACTCGGATCATTACCTTGTTGCAGCCAAACTGCGCACCCGCCTCTGTGCAGCAAAAAACGTACATCTACCTACGCAAAGAATGTTCGACATCGAAAAGCTGTAATCACAACAGACAGCCAGAAGATTCGCCACTCGACTCTCACTCCTGCTCTCGGAGAGCACTGCCCAACAACCCGGCATGCGCGAGCAATGGAGCAACATTTCTCGTTCCCTACGTACCGCCGCCGAAGAAGAAATCGGATTCCGGCGAGCCCGAAAAAACAATTGGTACGACGAGGAATGTCATGCTGCCGCAGAAAGAAAGGATGCCGCCTATAGAGCCACGCTGCGATCGGGCGCAACGCGAGCCATGTGGGATCGCTACAGAGAGCTGAAAAAGGAAGAGAGACGTATTATCCGAAAGAAGAAACGAGAGGCCGAAATACGTGAGTGCGAAGAGCTTGAGATGCTGGCCAACAGGAACAACGCCCGAAAATTCTACCAGAAAGTTCGGCGGCTTACAGAAGGTTTCAAGACCGGGGCGTTTTCCTGTAAGAACAAAGACGGCGAACTGGTGACTGACGTACAGAGCAATCTTAGATTATGGAGGGAACACTTCTCGAACCTATTAAACAGTGACAGCTGCGCATGTCACCGAGAAAGTGAAGATCCCGATACCCCAATCGTTGACGACGGAATTGTCGTTCCGCTACCCGATCATGACGAGGTGAGAATAGCGATAACGCGGCTAAAGAACAACAAAGCCGCGGGCGCCGACGGACTGCCGGCTGAGCTATTCAAACATGGCGGCGAGGAGCTGGTAAGGTGCATGCATCAGCTCCTATGCAAAATATGGTCGGATGAAAGCATGCCTGCCGATTGGAATTTAAGTGTGCTCTGCCCAATCCATAAGAAGGGCGATCCTGCAATTTGTGCCAATTACCGCGGGATTAGTCTTCTAAATATCGCCTATAAGGTTCTAGCGAGCGTATTGTGTGAAAGGCTGAAGCCCACCGTCAACCAACTGATTGGACCTTATCAGTGTGGCTTCAGACCTGGAAAGTCTACCATCGACCAAATATTCACAATACGCCAAATCTTGGAAAAGACCCATGAAAGAAGAATCGACACGCACCATCTTTTCGTCGACTTCAAAGCTGCATTCGACAGTACGGAAAGGAGCTACCTGTATGCCGCGATGTCTGAATTTGGTATCCCCGCAAAACTAATACGGCTATGTAGGATGACGTTGCTCAACACCAGCAGCGCCGTCAGAATTGGGAAGGACCTCTCCGAGCCGTTTGATACCAAACGAGGTTTCAGACAGGGTGACTCGCTGTCGTGCGACTTCTTTAACCTGATGTTGGAGAGCATCGTACGAGCCGCAGAACTTAATCGCTCAGGCACAATTTTTTATAAGAGCGTACAATTGTTGGCGTATGCCGATGATATTGACATCATCGGCCTTAACAACCGCGCTGTTAGTTCTGCCTTCTCCAAACTGGATAAAGAGGCAAAGCGAATGGGTTTGGTGGTGAACGAGGACAAAACGAAGTACCTCCTGTCTTCAAACAAACAGTCGGCGCACTCGCGTATCGGCACCCACGTCACTGTAGACAGTTATAATTTCGAGGTTGTAAAAGACTTCGTCTATTTAGGAACCAGCATTAACACCGATAACAATGTCAGCCTTGAAATCCAACGTAGAATCTCTCTTGCCAACAAGTGCTACTTTGGACTAAGTAGGCAACTGAGCAGTAAAGTCCTCTCTCGTCGAACAAAACTAACACTCTACAAGACTCTCATCATGCCCGTCCTTACGTATGGCGCAGAAGCTTGGACGATGACAACATCCGATGAAGCGACGCTTGGAGTGTTTGAGAGAAAGATTCTGCGCAAGATTTTTGGACCTTTGCACGTTGGCAACGGCGAATATCGCAGACGATGGAACGATGAGCTGTATGAGCTTTACGACGACATAGACATAGCACAGCGAATAAAGATCCAGCGGCTACGTTGGCTGGGTCATGTCGTCCGAATGGATACAAACGCTCCGGCACTGAAAGTATTCGATGCGGTACCAGCTGGTGGTAGTAGAGGAAGAGGAAGGCCTCCTCTGCGTTGGAAAGATCAGGTGGAGAAGGACTTGGCTTCACTTGGTGTGTCCAATTGGCGCCGGTTAGCACGAGAAAGAAACGACTGGCGCGCTTTGTTAAACTCGGCCAAAATCGCGTAAGCGGTTATAGCGCCAATTAAGAAGAAGAAGAAGTTCATTCTATAATAAATATCGTATTAATCCAAGCTAATTTTAAAAATTTTCAACAAAATTTCAAAATTTTTAAACAAAATTTAAAAAATGTATCAAATATTTTAGAGATTGACAAATTTTCATCAGAATTAAAAAAAAAATTTGTACACAGTTTTGTAACCCATTGAATTTTAATATAGAAATAATAGCAGCTTAACATTTTTACCAGTTTTAACTATTTTACTGGTATTATTAATGTTCATTTTTGTTTTTTTTAAACAATACTTCATTGTCTAAAAGAAAAACTATTATATATAAATTCATATTTCAAACTTCAAACAAAACTTAGCGAAAATTAAAAAAAAATGTTCATTAGAATTAAAAAAAAATAATGGGTATACAGTTTTAAAGCTCATTAAATTTTAGTATAATAAAGTTCATGTTTGAAGTCGCTCAGAACTCCAGTTTATTTTTGAAAAGTTTTTCCGGTGATGGAATTTTTCTTCATATAAAAAAATTTCGTAGATTTGTTAAATGGAAAACTTGCGAAACAGCGTCAAGAAAAAAAATTATAAATAAGTAATGAGACTTACAACTTCAAACTTATAAATAATAATAAATTATATTAAAATTAATTAGCTGGAAACCTATGTAACCAGTTTTTTTTTAATTCGGATGAAAACTTGTCATTTTTTTAATTTTTGCATAGAGTTTGAAATTTGGACTTATATGGACAAATTTGGACAATGAAAATGAAAAAATGAACAGTAAAAACTGGTAAAAATGTTGAGATGTAATGCTTTTTTATATTAAAATGCAATGGGACACAAAATCAATCAATCAAGCAATTTTTTTTACCTCTGATGAAAACTTTTTAATTTGTTTTAACTTTTGTTGAAAGTTTAAAATTTGAATTTACGTAGTTTTTCTTTTAGACAATGAGCTATAATTTCGAAAAAAATGAACATTAAAAAAAAGAAAAATAGTCAAAAAAACTGGTAAAAATAGTGAGGTATATTTTTCGCAGACTGTATGTGCAAATATTATATATGTAGGTATATATGCGAATGTCAGTGCCAAAGTTCTGCAATGGCAGGAAAAATTTTAAAAATAATTGGAATTTTCTTTTACAGGAAATACGTGTATATATGTAAATACTATCGAGGGTGTGCTCAAATGGCTTGGCAAAGAAGCACATTTTTTTCAAGCATTTTGTAAACATGTTTTGTTGTTAATTTTTTTCTCATTTTTAATTTTCTGAAATGTGAAATGATTGATCGCTGAGAAGCGATTTCGTCTATTTTTGGTTTTCTGCGCCGACTTAAGTTTATTTCATGCGTAGTTAAAATTTAATTCCAACGAAAAATGTTACAAGTAAAAATTACCCACCAGCAGCAAGACACATACATATATGCATGTGTGTGTGCACATTTAAATGAGAGCTTTGTCAATTTACTTTACATTCATATGTTTGTATATTTGCTTGTAAGTGGAAAAAATTTAAATTAATTGGCAATCGACTATAGTTTAGAATTGAAAAAAAGAAAAAATATAAATAAAAAAAGTAAATACATAAGCAAATAAAAAATAATGCAAATAGAGAACCTTGAAAAAAAATTTAAATGGATGTAAATGTGTGGAATCATAGTTTGGCAGCCGAATATAATTTATGCTTGTCTTAGGGATGCTAAAGGGCAAATAGTTATTAAGGAAAATTGTATCCTGGGATTTTACGATATTTTTAAAGTAATCCCCGGGTTTTGTCCCTAGTGACATAATGAGGAAAAATGCATTAACTGCATGCATTTAAACATACCATAAAATGGAAACATTTAAAATTTAACCTTGGATTCGTAAACTACAGGTGCATAAGGTAAAGTATACTTTGATATGGAATAAGAGGGCTAGGGTGTTGAGATATCGGCGTCTACGTCATCCAAATGATTTTGGGAAAAGCTGCTGTTTCAAATTGTGTGGTGCAATTTTCATGATTTCAAAGAATGCCAATGAGGTTTTATAAGAAATTTTTCATGGCAAAAATTTACTCGAGAGCGAAATTTTTTTTTATCATGTTGACGTTTTTTATTTTGACGTTATTTTATTTTGATTATGAGTTGATAGTAGAGAACAGATTTGGATAAAGATTAAGATAACTTACGAAGTGTAATACACATTTATGTAGGCAGAATGAGATGGAATTGTTTGGACAAAAATAAATTAGTACGAATATGTGTTAAAGTTGGATGTATGTAGGTATGTATGTATTAGATTAGATAACCATAGAGATTGGAAGATTTTCGGACCACAAGCACTTAAGAAATGCTACGCAAAGGAAATAATAGTATTCGCAGGGGATCGGGGAGCAAAAAAAAATTGAGTAAATATTATTGTAATAATTGCTCGTAAAATAAGTATTTCTCTAACAAGAAAAGTATCGCGTTGCCTTTATTTGAAAAATAAAAAATTTCAACCATAAATGTTTTTTTTTTGAACGTGGCACATTTCTCTTTGCCCTTATGGGTAAGCTTTATATGTACATATTAAATAAGATCATATATACAGTAGGCTGGTCCAAAAAAAATTTGTATGCTGCCGCCCCCCAAAATAGTGAAGAATGAAAAATAAAAAGACCCGTATTTTTTTTTTTTTTAATCAGACCATATTTAATGGTGCCGCCGGGGGTTTGAAATATCCCATGTATTTTGCATGGGAAAAAAATACTTTTTCGTAGATTTCATGTAAAAACCTGGAAAATGAATATATTTTAACCGGATACTCAGTTTCTCTTCATAATTGCTCAGGGAATAACAACCAATTATGAAATAATTAATTTTTTTGTATTAACTATTTTTTATAGAACCCCAAAAAGCCCCCATAAAACGAAAATCTAAGAAAAAATCGAAAAACAATATTTTATATTACTTTTATGATATTTTTTTTACGAAACTTTGTACACATGTTTTTGGAGGTGATAGAAGTAACATAGGGTACCATCAGCGAGGTGGATAGGGTTTGAGATATAGGTCAAAACGTGGACCCAGGTAACCTTCGGATGTGTATGTACAATATGGATATCAAATGGAAGCTGTTGGTGAATGCTTTAGTTCAGAGTATTCCTCATGCCGCTCCGTGACTAGGGTCTCGAGATAAAGACCAAAACGTGGACCCTAGAATGTGTTTGTACAATATGGATATCAAATTGAAGCTGTTGGTGAATGCTTTAGTACAGAGTATTTTTCATGCCGCTCCGTGACTGGGGTCTCGAGATATAGGTCAAAACGTGGACCCTAGAATGTGTTTGTACAATATGGATATCAAATTGAAGCTGTTGGTGAATGCTTTAGTACAGAGTATTTTTCATGCCGCTCCGTGAAGGTCATTACGTGGAGCGTTTTTAGCAGTTGGTGCTTCAAACCATGCTTTTACATAGAGTTTTACAATAAACAGACATACAGTATGTCAATTAATTGTTTGCAACATGATAGAAGCTTCTTAAATATATTTTAATAACTTTATTTTACCAACTTAAATAACATTTTCGAAATTTTAAATACACATTATTTTTGTAACTTTTATTTTTAACATATTTATAGCAGCAAAACTCAAAACTTTAGGACAATAAGTAAAAAAAACATAAAAATCTGTAAAAAGGTTCATTCTGTGCTGTCAATTAATTGTTTACATTTTCATATATTATGTGACTTTTGTAAGGAAAATAAAGGTGTGTGATTTTAATATTTAGTGTGACGGCCTTCAGCTTCCATTACAGAATGCAGACGACGGGGCATGGAATTTATAAGGTTCTTCAGGTCGTAAGTCTCTGGTATTTTCTGCCATTCAACCTGAATTGCGTTGATGAGAGCGGTTTTATTAGATGGGCCGTGATTGCTCACTTTCTTCTTTAAGTACGCCCACAAATTCTCTATTGGGTTCAAGTCGGGACTCTGGGCTGGAGTATCAATGACTTTACTGCAATTATAAAGTAGCCAGGTCCTGCAATGCAACGACTTGTGTTTAGGGTCGTTATCCTGGTATACTATAACTTGTATTTTAGTTTATTAGGATTTTCTGGGTCAACAAATCCAAACTTCATCGCGCTTCTTGTCAAGTCATTTTTGAGAATGTCAAGGTAATACTCCTTTGTCATTATATCATTAAAAATTCGCAGCTCACTCACACCATTCGACGAGATGCAACCCCATACCATCACTGAAAGTTTGCCAAATTTTACTGTGGGTATTATATTTTTTTGTTGCAGAGCTGTGCTTGGCTTTCTCCAAACTTTACTGGGTCCATCATGACTGTACAGCATAATTTTTGTCTCGTCACAAAAAATTACGTCATCCCAATATTCCAATGGCTTGTTTATATGGGCAACAGAAAAACTAAGCCGCTTTTCTATATTAACTGCGGACAGTAATGGTTTTTTTCTGGCTATTTGCGAAGAATATTTGTGCACTCTTAAAACTTTCCGGACAGTCTCATGGCTTACAGTTTTTCCACAGTCATTTTTATATCAACAGCTTTCATTTGATACCCATATTGTACATACACAACCAAAGGTTGCCCGGGTCCACGTTTTGACCTATATCTCGAGACCCCAGTCACGGAGCGGCATGAAAAATACTCTGTACTAAAGCATTCACCAACAGCTTCAATTTGATATCCATATTGTACAAACACATTCTAGGGTCCACGTTTTGACCTATATCTCGAGACCCCAGTCACGGAGCGGCATGAAAAATACTCTGTACTAAAGCATTCACCAACAGCTTCAATTTGATATCCATATTGTACAAACACATTCTAGGGTCCACGTTTTGGTCTTTATCTCGAGACCCTAGTCACGGAGCGGCATGAGGAATACTCTGAACTAAAGCATTCACCAACAGCTTCCATTTGATATCCATATTGTACATACACATCCGAAGGTTACCTGGGTCCACGTTTTGACCTATATCTCAAACCCTATCCACCTCGCTGATGGTACCCTATGTTACTTCTATCACCTCCAAAAACATGTGTACAAAGTTTCGTAAAAAAAATATCATAAAAGTAATATAAAATATTGTTTTTCGATTTTTTCTTAGATTTTCGTTTTATGGGGGCTTTTTGGGGTTCTATAAAAAATAGTTAATACAAAAAAATTAATTATTTCATAATTGGTTGTTATTCCCTGAGCAATTATGAAGAGAAACTGAGTATCCGGTTAAAATATATTCATTTTCCAGGTTTTTACATGAAATCTACGAAAAAGTATTTTTTTCCCATGCAAAATACATGGGATATTTCAAAGCCCCGGCGGCACCATTAAATATGGTCTGATTAAAAAAAAAAAAAATACGGGTCTTTTTATTTTTCATTCTTTACCATTATGGGGGGCGGCAGCATAAAAATTTTAATATAAATTTTTTCCCATGCATTTTTGGACCACCCTAATATACAGCTGTGTTCACAATAATAACAACGCGTCATATAGCAAAAAATAATAATAATTTAGTGTCTGTAGTATGCCAAACGGCAGAAAACCAGACCTGAAAGATCTTTCATGTCCTAGAAAGTACGACTTTATTTATTTTTTTAATAATAATATATTAACGTTCAAAACGTTGAAAAATTCTATAAATTTTTATAAAATATTCAAAATTCTTAGTTAAAATTTTTAGAAAAATTTTGTATGTACATTTCTGTAGCCCATTTAATTTGTGGCTATTTAAAGTCTCTTGAAATTCGCTTAACTTTTTAGTAATTTCTTTTTTTTTTTTGTTGACGGTGTTTTGCATTTACTTGCTATAACGAGTTCTTCGATTTTTCTTTATATGGAAAAACTTACTAATGCTCGTTAGTAAATAATATTCTTCTTTCTAACGAGTCGTAAACTTGACCTAAAAAAAAACAAGAATATAGAGGAAGTAGGTTGGGTACAACATTTTTATGAAACAATATTCTGTATTGAAAATTCTGACTCTTAAGGGGTCGCGGTGGTCTAGAACTCGAAAATTTGGGGTATTTTCGGGAATTTATTTTACAATAAAAAAAATGAAAAACAATATTTAAAGTTTGTAAGCTTTTTATATAACGTCTTTTACATAAAGAATGAAAAAATATTTTTTTTCTTAATTTTAATAATTTTCAAATGGCGCTGAAGTTGACCCTCCCGAAAAATTGGACCTAATGTGTGTTGTCCATTTTGGCTCTTCTGTTTATCTGAAACACAAAAAGCAAAAAAATTAATAATCAGTATGACTGTAGCTACTAGAACTCTACTAGCACTACTAAAAATCGGGGTTTTTTCAGTATCTTAACAAAAAAATACGAAATAATTGAAATAATATTGTAATATGATTCTAGTACGGGCGATTGCCATTGTTGTTGTGAACAACATATTAAAATTTCAGATGATTCGGTTGAATTTTTTTTTGATTTGGTAACACCAGGTCGGAAAAAGGTGTTTTGAGATAATTGAGTTTAAAGTTTGAGGTACAGGAGCGCGTGGACTGCTCTCCACCTAGTTAATGGGCTGTAGAAGTTTTAATATTGTGAATTTCCCTATGAGAATTTCACAGTATATTCTTAAGATACTATACTTTCGAAATATCGAAAAAAACAAAAAAACCGATCTTTTGAAATTTCTAGACCACCGGATCCCCTTAAATTGCTGTATTGTAAAATTCTATTTTATAAAATTCTTTATTTCGAAATGGTATATTTCAAAATTCTGAGAACCGTACGGGTACAGAATGCAAGAATAGCAGAAAGTGACAATTAATATCACTTATACATGCATATATGAGTATAAATATATAGGGTGTACAATACACCATATAGATTTGCTATCAACAACTTTGCATTAGCAACAACTTTGTGTGTGAGGCGTGGGTGACACTAAATTATGCTAAGTACTATAGTATTTAATATATTTGTAAATACATTTTAAAGAAATTCACTTAAAAAATTAAGCAAACCTGAATTATTCTCACCATTCTACATAAAATGGGGGCTAAAAAAAAATCAGTTATATTAACGTGAGCGAGCGAATAATTTTGTCGCGGTGATTGACGCCACTGATTGCCATTTGGGTCCAAAATGAACAAATACCGTGTCTTTTCTTAGTATTTTGAGATGCAGATGTACGCTCCACTAGGAGGTTGTTCCAAATGTATCAGATGGTCACAACTTGGTCGTCCTACAAGTGAGTTTTATTTGTCTGTTCGGCGAAGTTAGTTTTTAGTTAAAGTTTGCATGAACCCCAACTATATAAGAGTTACTAAAGTCAGGCAGAGATTTTTAGAAAATAAATCAGCGAGAAGTTTTTTAAGTTTGCCATATCTCCGCAAAGCTTTCTCTGATTTGGGTGAAATTTATGCATAGCATGAGCAAAGTACTTGGCATACTTTAAAAAGATTTAAAAATGAAAAATTTGGGGTTTACAAAATAAATCTGTCACGGTGTTTAAAGTTTCCCTAGTTAGACTTCATATTTTACTAATTAGTCCAGCCAAAGCGTTGCTTGTCAGGTTAAATTAGAGCGCCTGGAGTGGGTTCTTCAAGGGGTTTCTTCTTCTTCTTCTTAGCCTCACAGTCCGTGGTGGACCATAGCTTCATCAACAATTTTTCTCCACTTTATTCTATCCATGGCTACATCTCTCCAGTTGTGTACGTTCATTTGCTTAAGATCTGATTCGACGTCATCTAACCATCGCTTTCGTGGGCGTCCTCTTTTTCTTCCTCCAATTGGTGTTAAAATAAAAGCTTTCCTAGCATTTCGCTCTTTCGGCATGCGCAGTACGTGCCCAATCCATCTAATTCGTTGGGCTTTGATAAAACGTATTATATTTTGTCCTTGAACGATTTCTTCGATTTCATTATTGTAGCGAATGCGGTAGCTGCCATCTATTGTTGCAACCGGACCATATATTTTCCTTATGATACGTCTTTCGAAGCACATCAGCTGATGAATGTCATTTGTTTTCAGCGTCCATATTTCTGCACCATATGTAAGGACGGGTCGTATCAGTACTTTGTACATTCTTATTTTCTGTGCTCTGGACAAATCTTTTGATTTAAATAGTTTTATGTTAACGTAGTAGGCGTTATTTGCAGCTTGGATTCTGTCGTTAATAGCTATCGCCGAATCTTTATCTGCTGATAGTTTAAAACCCAAGTATTTAAATTCAGTGATATTTTCGAAAGCAAAGTTGTTAATACTTAGGTCATCGCGTGTCGTGTTGTTGACTGACCGAATCATGTATTTGGTTTTCTCGGTATTTACGGGGTTTACACACGCCTATAAATTTCAAAAAATTGATTTTTTTCGATATTTCTTGTTTTACTTTTTACAGATCCATCAGCATTTCAAGGAGAAATGATGTTGACCGTGAAGAAACTTTTTTTCATTGCGTTTTGGGTAATGTGATTTTTTTATATATTAATTTTTTTAAAGAAAAATTAAAATAAATTAAAATAAAGTTTAAGTAATAATAAAAAATGTATACAATTTTTTATATTTATTTCAATTATTATCCCTTCTAAAAACAGTTTTTCTTAATCCGTCATGTAAATGACGCTTAAAACATAGTTCTAGCATTATGTCTTTCGTTTAGCAGTGTAAAAGACTAGGTTTGACAGTCTGGGCATCTGAAAATGTGTATTCAGTAGTCGTGAGTCGAGCCTGCTTGTTGTATCATAGTTTGCCTGTAGTTTTCCAAACGAGTTGCAACATAAATTGTAGTTATATAAAAAATAAAATAAAATAAAAAAAAAAATGGGCAAAACTTTTTAATATATGTTGTCACTTTCTTTTGATGAGTATTTGTAATTGTAAAATAAGTTTATATTATATGTATCTACTTGTACATTTTTGTATATGTATTTGTACTTGTATAGGTACTCTTGGTATGTGTTAAAATTAGTACATACGTGTAATTTAGCGCCAACATTGTTGCCAAATTTTCCTACATTTCTGTAGGGACCACCTACGCCTACTCGGCCAGCCATTGGCATGGCCTCTGTACTTATAGATTTCATTATGATCACATGTGTAAAAATGTATGATCTACTATTTTGAATTTTTCTTATTTTTTTTATATTACATCAGCACTTATTTGAGTTCTCCTTTCAAATGCTATGCATTCGTATCTTGTCTGTTTATCTACCTAACTTTTCCACTTCATATATCGCATTTTTTATTCTACCTTTTCGCTCTTGGGTAATTTAGCATAAAATTGAATTGGAACTTCTTCCGCTTGCTAAACGACAAAGTGACAATGAAAATGTTGCAAATATGTGAAAAAGTAGTGTATCCACATATTTGTATATATTTACATGGGTACATATCTATATTTATCTATGCACTTATTTGCGTATAAGAGGTACGCACATACATATGTATGCAAATGAACGACAATTAGAACAAGTAGGAGTATAGAAAATCATGTTTCCTTTTGAAGTAATAATGCTGCCTTTGTCGATTTGATCTAAATGGCGTGTGCGTTGATGTATAACAAACACTTTACTGCCACGGCACACAGTGGTATATTGGTAGCAAAAAATAACACAGTGCGACAATTTTCAGGTCATCGGCTCGGGTCTAAACCAAACCAATTGCAAATGAAAGTACTCATGTAGAATAGTAAAACCCCAACTGGGTTTTGGTCTGCCAGGTCAAAACTTTTTTTTAAAGTAAATTAAATTTTCGCAATATTGATGAAATGCCATGTTAAATAATATCGTAAATCCAGTAAAAATATTGATTTTCTTTAAATTTCGTCTCAGAAGACTTTTAGTGAAATTCAATGATACATTTTTTTGTACAACATTTTAACCTGTTGAATCCCACCGTTATGTGACTATGCGACATTGAGCATAGTACCTGAAAAAAATGTAACAAAAACGAATGTATTTCGTGTATTCCATATCAAATGAAACCCTGAAATGTGTTTGGTGGAAAAAAAGCTGGACTCTGAAAAAACTATCTGTTTAATTCATTAAGCTAGTGATGCTGAATTTAAGCTTAGAGGCAGGGTTGAGTTTGCTGTTTTGTCAGAGAACATATTTCCGAATCGCTATCGTTGCCTAACTCTGCACCTTCGAATACAGCTTTTGACCACCAACACTACATACGGGGCTTTTTTCCCCTTGTATCTAGTAAAAAGAATCTAGTAAAAATAATTCAATCAGAAAAGAATTGCTGTAAAATTATGTCGTTTTTTTAAGGCACAGGAATATAAAAAGAATTTTAATATAATATATAATATTGTAAGCATATTTTACTATTGACTAGTTTAGCTGGGCTTATTATAATTTGTTTGATTATTGAATTTCAAAAGCCCAATGCTGCAGTGTTAAAGAGAAAAGTTTGATTAAGTACAAAAAATATATTTCTACGTAAATGGGTCAAAACATATTCACAAATTAAAATACGGCTTTTGCGCTTTTCCTTGTAAAAAAATAAGTTCTTTCGTTTTTCTTACTACAAATAAATGAAAGGCGAGAGTCTGGTCCTTCGTTTTAGGTAAAAAATTCGCCTATTTGTCTTTTTAACAAAGCGCGCCAGTCGTTTCTTTCTCGTGCTAAACGTCGCCTGTTGGACACACCAAGTGAAGCCAAGTCCTTCTTCACCTCGCAGAGGAGGTCTTCCTTTTCCTCTGCTACCAGCAGCTGGTACCGCATCGAATCCATTCGAACAACATGACCCAGGCATCGTAGCCGCTGGAATCTTGCGCAGAACCTTTCTCTCAAACACACCAAGCGGCGCTTCATCGGATGTTGTCATCGTTCACGCTTCTGCCCTATATACGTAAGGACGGGCATGATGAGAGCCATTCTTTCAACCAATGAGTTATTTTATCACATCCTTCCTGTAATTTTTGCGAGGCCACAAGGGGGTGGGGGTCAATAGTGTGTACGGCAGTGTCCTCTGCGCACATTTCGACTATTGTTTCTTCAGAAGCTGGTCGATCGTATGTGTATAGCAAGTACAAATGGGGCCCATAATACTGCCCTGTTGTACACGAGCTGAACTTTCACATTGTTCAGACTGTTCTTCGTCTTGTCTTGACTGTTCTTCGTCGATGTTCCAGGAACGATTTAGTAAATATGTAATAATTTTTTGGCGACCGCCGTAGCCGAATGGGTTGGTGCGTGATTACCATTCGGAGTTCACAGAGAGAACGTCGGTTCGAATCTCGGTGAAACACCAAAATTAAGAAAAACATTTTTCTAATAGCGGTCGCCCCTCGGCAGGCAATGGCAAACCTCCGAGTGTATTTCTGCCATAAAAAAGCTCCTCATAAAAAATATCTGCCGTTCGGAGTCGGCTTAAAACTGTAGGTCCCTCCATTTGAGGAACAACATCAAGACGCACACAACGAATAGGAGGAGGAGCTCGGCCAAACACCTAAAAAGGATGCACGCGGCAATTATATACTATGTAAAGGGTCCGCCATATAACTTTACGGAATTAAAAATGCTATAAAAAAGAAACTACTCAATATTTTTCCAAACTGTTTTTTTTTTTTATTTTGAAGTACAATCCTTCCGGTTAATGATGGAACACAACTTCATTCATATGGCTGCCTCGGCTAGCCATGCACCATCCCATACGATCGGTCCAATTTTTCAACACATTTTCGATTGTATGCAGCTATGACATCGCGTATGTTGGTCTTCAGTGCATCAATTGTTGCTGGTTTGTTGGCATAACACTGGTCTTTGACGGCACCCCAAAGATAATAATCCAACGGCGTCAAATCGCAGCTCCGAGGTGGCCAAACGATATCAGAATTTCGGCTGATAATGCGATCTTCGAAGACAGTGCGCAAAAGATTGATCATAGCATTCGCTGTGTGGCAAGTACCGCCATCTTGTTGGAACCAAATGCTACCAATATCCTCCTCTTCAATTTCTCGGAACAAAAATTCGTTCAACACGGCCCGGTAACGCTATCCATTGACGGTTACGGCCACTCCTCGCTCATTTTCGAAAAAAATGGACCAATGATGCTTCTCGACCAAAATCCGCACCAAACAGTGACTCGTTGTGAATGCATCGGCTTTTCTTCGAGTGCGTGCGGGTTTTCTGAGCCCCAAATGCGGCTCGTTGCTTGCTTATTAACATACCCGCAAAGTAACGCACATACGCTTCATTCGGTGCTTTTCTTCTTCCCATTGCCGTACGTAATTTTCGTACGCATTCTGCAACATTACCATGATTTTCAAAGTAATGTCGCAATATTTCCCAGTGTTCTTTGAGCGTATACACAACAATTTTCGTTCAGCGGAAGAATAAAACTAATTTTCTGTCAAATCAGATACAGCTAAGTGTTACCATTCTTCAAGTAATACCTAGTTCAAATCCGTAACGATAGATGGCGGGCCAGTATATAATAATTTTTTGGAAGAGTGTCCTTTATTTTATAGAGTAAGCCATCATGCCAAACGCGGTCAAAGGCGGGAGATATATCGAGAAAAACTTATACATTTTCTGACAAACATTAGGAAAATTTTATAGCAATCTGGTATTAAAATGTGCTGCACTCTTTGGGGCTTATATTTTTTTATTGCAGAAATATATCAACAGCTGATTTATTGAAAGGTTTTCAAGAAAGTGCAGTATGACTCGGACAAATACTGACGTTTTGAGTCAACTAGTAGAATACGTTGCCCTAGTAAACAGGACTACATCAAAGCGTGGCATGAACCGCATTTCATAATTGTGTGAGTATGCATTTTATTGTGTGACTTTTCTTTATAATTTATCCGTTTAATTAGCAAAAATGTAAGAAAATAATTTCTTCCGCCTACATTGTCGAAATGTCACACTGTGCGCTGCCTTTCGAAAGTGTATTTATATATGTATTTTTATATATTATATTTCACTTTGTTTATGATTTAATAATTTGCCTTGCCCATAAATTAGATTTATTGAACTGGCTTAACAGGGAAAACAATTTGTTGTTGTAAGGCAGTACGAGAATTGCATAGCTTTATGCTAAGACACAGGTTGGTTGAAAAGTATTGAAAGCAACATTTACTAACCAGTAAAATAATCAAAGGGTCTTTCAAAAGACGCGCTTAGATGTTATTTGTTTAATGTTTTATTAAAAAATGTTAACAATTATATGTGTTGCCACAAGATACCAAGCATGTTGACTGAGGCAATATTAATGTGTCACTTTTGGTCAAATGATCACAAATAATTAATAATTTGTGAGTTGGTTCAACATCTATGGCTGTTTGCTCCAAAACCTAAACATTTTACCAAATTTGACGAGCTTTTATCGGTCTTGGTTCTTTCGATCCCTTCCATCAGGATGATGATGATTGGCCTTTGTGTTCGATGTCATACCCATTTACTCATATTTTGCCCCTTGTTATAACTTTTTGGAGCAAATTCTAGAATCTGGGTTGATATATTCATGCTTGGCGGTTATGCGATGGTTAGCTTGATAACAAATTTGACAATCCGAGCAAAGATCAATAAATATATCAAAGCACGTCAAACCTCTGCATCTGTCAAAGGCAAAGTGAAAATTCGAAATGGTCGATAATTTCAACAGGCACCCGAGAACTAAAAACCCATACACCTTTTGAGATTATGAATTGTTACATAGGTTTTTTAATTTAATTTTAACTAGTTTTCCATAAAAGTGCAGTAATTTTTTTGGCAGAAGCCATATTAATAAAAGTGCGGATTTCATAAAAACTTGAAGAATTCGTAAACATTTTCTAATTTTTAATCAGCAGTTTTATAGCTCGTTCAATTTGAGTGTAATAAAGTGAAGTTTTGAATAGCTTCAAAATCGAATCACTTTTCAGAAGTGATAATAACAGAAATAAATATAAACAAAGTTTACGCATTGTTTATAAGTACTTAAAATTTATAAAAAAATTTATTTTAATTTTTCTTTACAAAAATTAGTACATAAAAAATCACGTAACCCAAAGTATCATACAATAAAAAAATATTGTTTACGGTCTGCATAATTTCTCCTTAAAATGTTGACGGATCTGTAAAAAGCAAAAAAAAAATCTTGTAAAATAAAGTTGTAGTTATAGTCTGTCAAGCGGATTTTGAATGTCCAAACAGTTTACAATTTACGACATTTTAAAAAAGTATGCGTTTTACGTCATAAATACCACACTTTAACTATGTTTATAAAATGCTTTAATCAAAATATCAAAAATATTAAAAAAAGAGGTCGTCTGTAAAGTCGGTTTACTGACGATAGTTTAACGTGACAACGTCATTAGAAAATATTGATGGAATGGTTGCAATTTTCAAAACAAAATTTTAATTTTATTTGTTTGATAGATATTTTGTATGGATACAGAGGAGGAGGTAAATGGAATTGCAATGGAATAGGTCAAGTTACATTTACACAAACGTGAAAAATGACGAAACATTTATCAAATTCATGAAAGATATGTTCAATTTCGATTGTGCTTCCAACGTTAATAAGTCAACAACACTAAGAGGCACCATCATCGATTTGCCTTTTTCAAGACACTTTACACTCGAAACACTCCCTCTCATTTCCTACTTTTTCCATCATCGTCCTATTCTCAACAGAGAAATGGTTCATTACCATGCACACAGGAACAAGGCATATGAATATACAAGTATGTGAATTTATATACAAATGCGCATATACATACATATACACACATATATATGCTCACTCAAGTAGGACAGAGCCAGATGTCGAACGTTGCCGAACGCGGGGACCGATTGTGCTCTTTGTCGTTCGTTCCGCGCTCTCGCTTGCAGTTCATTCAAGGTAACGGCAATGAGCAAGGTAACGACAAATGAGCAAGGTAACGACAAATCAGCAAGGTAACGATAAATGAGCAAGGTAACGACACATTTTTTCGTGCGTGCAGCCTGTTAAATCGAATTATAAGACGTTATCACGTCAAAAACCGCATCAAAAAATATCAAAAACGGTATGAGTTATTATGCAGACCGTGCCGGAAAAAGTAGTTTCGAGATAAATGAGTTTAAGTTTGAGGTACAAGAGCGTACGGACCGCTCTCTATCTAGTTAATGGGCTGTAGAAGCTATAATATTGCGAATTTTCGCATGAAAGTTTTATTCTTAAGATACTATACTTTCGAATAAAAAAATCGAAAATTCTTTTAAAAAAAGATTTTATTTATGGTATTGTATATGAATCACATTATTATATGAAAAAAGGAGCTGTTTAAAAAAAGTTGTTTAAAATCAATGTAAAATTTTAGGCACTGCAATTTTCAGTTTATATAATAATATAAATTTCAATGGGCTATTAAACTGCATACCCTAAATTTTGAATAAAAAGTTGAAAATTTTAGTGATTTTTTTTAATTTCTTACAAAGTTTGGAACTTAGATTTATGCGGCTTTTGTTAAGAATGAGTTATGTTTTTATTGGTGGTTGTTCAGCAACACTTGGCGCTACAGTACCAATATTTTCAACAGAAAGCCCAGTTTTTGGTCTGTCATTACTTTTTGTATCCTCGACCGAACCAGTTTCTTGAAATTTTTTTACCAGCCTGTCAATTGTTGACTCATTCAGACGATTATTTCAACCAAAAAAATCAGGAATTTTCGCATTTCATTCAGTTTTCAGGAATTTGTAAGTTCCAATAATTTTTAGTGCGTTGTTCATACAAAATTGCACATCTGAATATTGACAAATGTCAAAGATGATATAAAAAAGGTATCGTATTGGAATTATTCACTACTGACTTTTAAGTGTGACTTGTGGAAGACCCTTTCTGTCATATTTCGTTTCAATACGTATATGTCGGGACTTGGCAATACTGGTGTTGCAATCATCGTGAACATTTTCGTGCGATTATTTTTTACAACTTTCGACGTGGATTAACTCAGCAACATTGCATGGATGAACTTAATTAATTTTTTGGCGATGAAGCTCCATCAAGGACCAGTGTTTATCGATGGTATGGTGAATTCAATCGTGGTCGTAGTTCACTCCAAGACGAATTTCGTGAAGATCGTCCAAAATCAGTTGTTGTTCCGAAAACCGTTGATGCTGTGCGCGAACTGATATTGCAAGATCGTCATGTGACCTATCGTGAGATTGAGACAATCTTAGGCATTAGTGGGACCAGCATACATTCAATATTACATAAACATTTGACAAGCAAATGGTCGCCTGTTTTTTCGGAAAAACTGGGCATGTCGCAACCGTACCACTAGAAAAACACAGAACAGTAAATTCTGAGTGGTACACAACCATTTGTTTGCCAGTTGTCTTCCAAGAAATTAGGAAAACCAATCGCCAAAGACGGATCACTCTTCACCAGGACAATGCGAGCTCTCACACATCGGCTCAAACAACTGCATTTTTGAGCACCCAAAACATCGAATTAATGGGTCATCCGCCGTATAGTCCTGACTTGGCACCGAATGACTTCTTTTTATTCCCGTACGTAAAAAACAAACTGAAAGGTGAACGTTTTTCGACACCTAAAGAAGCGGTTGCGGCATTAAGAATGCATGTTTTGGAGGTACCTCATTCAAAGTGGCAAAAGTGCTTCGATAATTGGTTCAAACGCATGCAAAAGTGTATAGATCTTCATGGAGAATATTTTGAAAAACAATAAAGTGATTTTCGATGATTAAAATTTGTTTTTGTTCTCTAATCCCGACATATAAAAGGCACTCCTCGTATACAACCAGATTTTATTGCGATCTGTCAATTCATTCTTTATTTACAATCCATTTGAAGTAGACATGGCAGTGTATTTTTTGTGACAATGGAAGCAACTTAATGTCGTACACTGATAAAATTGATTGCGTGAAATTCTTCATACAACAGACATTTCAGATATATGAGTGGTTCATATTTTATTTGAAAAATGAGCGATGAAGCTCTCCGCAAAGTTAGTGCCGCATACTTTTATAATTCAATGAAAAGTTGTGAAAAAGTATTTTGCAGAGCTTTCGAAAACTAATTACAGTGAAAGTATGAAATTATTAGAGGATCAAGAAAAACAAATCATTTCATTTCGAAATTTACATACATTTTGGTTTGCTTTTCCACCTCTCATTCAATCTGTGTGTCTCTAAAAGAAAAATGTTAAAAATTTGCTGTTTTTCAAAATTAAGAAAATAAAGTATTTCTTTTCTGATGTTGTTTTTTTTATTTTAAATGGCTAAAGAACATTTTTTATTATAGAATTTGGAGCATAAATTAGCAACTTTCCTTTGTATGCATTTGGAAGTGCAGTGACGAAGTAATGAGTAATTGAGCATCGGTTGTCACGCCGGATTTTTATGCCTGCTCGTTAAAGCGTTTTTCAGAAACTTTTTATTTTTGAAGTGTAAGCCATAACTCAATATCTGCTAGACAAATCGTTCTGGAATTTTACACACTTGGCTTCCAAGCGCTACGAAAAATTTAAAAACTCGAAAAAATATTATCCGAGGGATATCTCGAGAAACATCTTCTGTAACAAATTAGTTTGGATTTTTTAGTTTCTGGAGATTCTTGTGTGAGTTATGATACGCACGCAAAGCAACTGTCTTTAGAAGCGTTTCTGGAGATTCACGGTCTAACTCAATTTTCAATATTTTGCAGTGCAAATTTAGGAAAATATTTTTAAGGTTACATTATTATTTACAAATTTACTAGTTAAAAAAACACTATCTGTGTCGCAGAAAAAAAATAGTAAAAACATGTATTTTTCAACGAATATAAAGCAAGATGAGCTACTTGATAAAATAGAAAAAAAAACTAAAAAACAAACTACCAAAACCCCAGATATGCGTACTTGTGAATTATATTTCAGTAGATCAGCCCATTTTCGATTACTTGGCCATTGTTTAAATCCACTTTCTAAAATTTTCATATTATTTAAATTGAAAACGTATGCTTAAATATTAAAAAGTTCATTAAAGTGATTTTCTTTTTCATTTTCAGGTATGTATCCATTCTTATTTCAAATATATGAGTAAGTACAAATATATTAAATTATTATTTAAAAAAATGAATCAACTTTCAAAATTGGCATATGGTCTCCAAATTGTATTCAGCCCACAAAATTACATCGGCAACCTCATATCAAAGTTTCATATTAAAACAAAAAAGAGTGAAGTTTGTAGGCTTGCGTAGTGGAGAGTGGTGCTTTCTCATATCGTCTTTAGAGCGAGCTTTGCTTTGTGCACAGTGTGCGCGAAAATTTGATTTCAATCTGATCTGAAGCAAGTCAATATATGACATCACTGTTTAAGAGTGTAGACTGCAAATGGGTGACCATACTTATTCGACTGAATAGCTTTTCATATCCACTGAAGTCAAAATAAAACGATAACCTACCAGCGTTGAACATCATGACTATCAGGCGAATATCATTCCGCATTGATATAATTTTCAGTAAGCACTTGATCCACTTCGTTATTAGCTATTATGTTCTATATTTTAAAAGGATAATTATATATATAAACAATGGAACGACTATAGCATTGATATCTGGCCAATCGGAATAATTTAAAAGAATTATATGATGACACATTTTTCTTCATTTTTAATTCAAAGGATTTCGGCTCAAAAGTGGTTTTACAAAATGCAAAAAATAACTAAAACTTCAGTACTCACAAAATATTATTATTTAAACTCAAAAGAGTTCTTATGAAAATTCACTTAAAATTATTTCCCTATATTTGAGAGAGCAGGATAGATATTTCAGCCAAGCTCTATAATCGCAGCCATTTAAGCTATTTATAATATTAGGTAGATCTAACGTATTTTCCACAAAATGGACAGATGCCTATGAGGTGTTGGATGTTTTCAGTGACACCCTGACAGGGACAAACTGTAGAGGCGGTGGAAAGTACATTCTTAAAAGTTCTCGCATTTAGGTTAAGAAGACTTCCTTTTGGGGGGAAAGTTAAGCTAATAGCATAGGCAGAAAAAATACCACTGAAATATTTAACGTCTGTAGTTGCTAAGTTAGCATAAAAAAAAAATAAATAATTGGCGCGTACACTTCTGTTAGGTGCTTGGCCGAGCTCCTCCTCCTATTTGTGGTGTGCGTGTTGATGTTGTTCCACAAATGGAGGGTCCTACAGTTTCAAGCCGACTCCGAACGGCAGATATTTTAATGAGGAGCTTTTTCATGGCAGAAATACACTCGGAGGTTTGCCATTACCTGCCGAGGGGCGACCGCTATTAGAAAAATGTTTTTATTAATTTTGCTTTCACCGAGATTCGAACCAACGATCTCTCTGGGAATTCCGAATGATAATCACGCACCAACCCATTCGGCCACGGCGGCCGCTAAGTTAGCATACAAGGCAGAAAAGTCGAAAGTTTTTTTTATTCTTAGGGGGTTAGGGGTAGTCAGAGGCCAGAAAAAATGACGATTTTCAATATAATTTTTGCTAGTCATTTGCTTTATTTTACAAAAATAAAAATATACCATTGATACATCATGTTTCGACTTTTATTTTTTTTAGCAAAATTTCAAAAAAAAAAAAAATAAATAATCGTAAAAGTTATCGCTGTTTGTGTGGAGCCCGTTTGTCCGGTTTTTAAGTTACAGTGATCACCAGTTTAAAAGCATAGTTTTGAGAAAAACGCATTTAAACACTTTCAAAATATCGATTTGCTGTTGTCTACGTAGTATTCTACCGTCTCGAGTGTGATCGTTAGCGCGCTTAGCTGTCACTTTCCCACGTGCAGCATCTAGCTACGGGTTGCCCATATTCGACGGACTCATGTGTTTTTTTTTTAAATCAAAGAAAAACAAAATTTTTCTGATGCTGACGATAATAATCACTTTATTTGGTTCAAGTAGATTTGTTGACATCACTTTTTGAATATGATATCTCTCAAATGGCCGCCTTGAGCCTGTACGGCGTATTGTGCCCGTTTTGCAGCACTTTCCATAGTTTTAGCTAACATTTCGGCTGGAATAGCGGCTATTTCCTCACGGATGTTGTTCTTGAGCTCTTCTATGGTCTTTGCCTTATTAATATAAACCTTTGATTTTAAATATCCCCACAAGAAGAAGTCAGGTGGCGTCAAATAGGGGAGGAAAAAATTTCTTCAAAAAATCGATTGTGGTGCGAGCTGTGTGGGGTGGAGCGCCGTCTTGTTGAAACCGGGACTGCCTCATACGCCTTCGACGAATAATTGGCAGCACAAAAGTGGTTATCATATCGCGATAACGCTCCTGATTGACGGTAACAGCTTGACCATCTTCATTTTCGAAGAAAAACGGCCCAATAATCGTTTTCGCACTAACACCGCACCAAACGATGACTTTTTCGTCGTAAAGAGGTACCTCTTGAATTTCGTGAGGATTTTCAGTGGCGTAAATATGGCAATTTTGCTTGTTTACCGTCCCATTCAATAAGAAATGAGCCTCATCGGACATGATGATTTTGTTCTTCTTCTTCTTCTTTTCACTTCTTCTTCCACTGACGCTTCCAACGCGGTATGTCATTAAGCGATCTGACGTCTCTGTGAAAAGATACAGGGTTGCCAGATGAGTCCGTCGAATATGGGAACCCTGTACTTGCTGTCGAACGCTCCGGAGGGCTTGAGCACCCTGATGAATAACTCGAAAAGTATTTGTCGAATTTGTTTCATTAATTTTCACACAATATCTTTAAAACATTATACTATATAAAAATGCAAAAGCAAATCCGAAGCAATTCTTTTCGTTGCTGTTTCCTTAATACCGTTTTTTGTTCTTCCGCATACTCAGTGCACTAGAAAACATATTTTTCAAAATTTTTTCCCTAATTTGTTTCATATATAATATTATTATTTTACTATTAGCGCCAATTCTTCATGCGTCTTACACTTTCCGTTCCTCTTCTAATATCAGCGTGCTTTTGACGTGATTATGCAAATTTTTAGCAAATGCAAAATACGAAACATTACTCTTTCGCGTGTCACGAAAATGTGCTGTCAGTCAAATGGCTAAACGGTTTTGCCATTCCTGATTCATTTATTTCATATAAATTTCTTTTATTTAACAAGTGCATAGTTTTTGTGTGGATGGGGTTACACTTCTACTTAAATAAATAAGTAAATAAATAAATAAAAAATACACACACATATATATTTATATATGGATATGTATGTAGTTCTCAGTGCAGGAAAACGGCACCAGCTGTTTTAATGATTTCAAGGAAAATCTAGGTCATTGTTGTGTTGTCGGTTCTGAATGCGAGGGTAAAATGAAGCACAAGTTTTTGTTTGCGGTAAATTTAGCGACACTATTGGCAAGTGAGTGCACAGTGAGCTAAATACGAAGCGAAAGTGCAATAACATGTATGCCAAAAAATTAAAAGTTCTTAATCGTCTGTTCAAATAAAAACTAGACAATCACCGCAAATAGTTGGATGACTCCGTTTAATGTGAAAAGTGGAAAACTCCAGGCTCGACATTTTTCGAAGTTTTTTGGGAACATATAAGTTTGGAATCTGATAAATAATTGCTAAACTCAGTAATTTGTCGGTGCAGTTAAATGTAAACTTTGTATTCGAGTTAATTCAAGTAGATATAACAACGAAAACAGTCTACATGGCATGAAAAAGTGTGCTGATTAAATAATGAAATTTTATATATTTTTATATTTGCTCAAATTAGGAAATTAAATTTTTTCTATGAGGTTAATACTGAAATGCACTGGACATCTTTTGACACTACAAATTTGAAAAAATTTTAAAAATTTACGTAGCTCGCGAAAGAGATCTAACATAAAAAATTTGACAGTTCCTTTTTCGGATTGGGAAATTTTTTCAGGTTCCCGGAGGTTGCGAGGTTTCTAAGGTTCGACGGAATATCCCGAATGGGTTTTGTCTCTAATCGTACGGACTCTTTCGCACTATGTAATTACGTTTTCTTACCTCTGACCTACTTTTTAACACTACCAAATTATTTTCTTCACTACTAATTTACGTTTCCCGCTATGAAATTATTATTTCTCACTACTAAACTACTTTTAGCATTTTTTATCGCTACCAAACTACTTTTTCTTACTACTAACTTACTTTGTGTCATTACTAAACTACTGTTTTCAGTAATAACTAGGTTTTATTACCACTAAACGACCTTTTCTTTTTACTAAACCACTGTTCCTTACTACCAAACTATCTTTCGTTTCTATTAAATTATCTTTTCTCCCTTATAAACTACTTTTTAGCACTACTAAACTACTTTCAGTACTAATGTACGTTCTCGTACTACTAAATTAACTTTCTTCTCTTCTAGGTTACTTTTCTCCCGTATAAACTAATTTTTATCCCTACTACACTACTTTTTTTAGTCATTTTCTTTTTTTTTATTGGCGAGTACACCCTTAGCTACGTTTTATTACTACTAAACAACTTTTCCTCACTAACAAACTATCTTTCCTCTCTACTAAATTACTTTTTCTCCAGTTTAAACTTTTTACCACTGTGAAACAACTTTTTCTCTGTACTAAACTACTTTTCCCCACTACCAAACTACATTTCACCTCTACTAAATTACTTTTTCTCACTACCGAACTATCTCTCTACTAATTTATCTTTTCTCCCTTATAAACTACTTTTTATCACTACTAAACTACTTTCAGCACTAATTTACGTTCTCTTACTACTAAATTAACTTTCTTCTCTTCTAGGTTACTTATAAACTACTTTTTATCCCTACTATACTACTTTTTTTAGTAATCGCTACGTTTTATTACTACTAAACAACTTTTCCTCACTAGCAAACTGTCTTTCCTCTCTACTAAATTACTTTTTCTCACGTATAAACTTTTTACCACTACGAAAGTACTTTTTTTCTGTACTAAACTACTTTTCCTACTGCTATCGAGCTTTTCTTTCTATTAAACTAATTTTTTCACTTCAAACTGCTTTTTCTCAATACTAAACTACGTTTTCATACTACTAAATATTTTTTCTCCCTTACAAAATACTTTTTATCACTATTACACTACCTTTTTTCAGTAATAACTACGTTCTTTTACTACTAAGCTACCTTTTCTTTCTACCAAACTACGTTTTCTTACTACTAAACTACTTTTCCTCACTACCAAACTACCTATTTACTTTTTCTCCCATATAAACTACCAAACTACTTTTTCACTGACTAACTACCTTTCATCTCTACTTAACTACTTTTTCTTACTACTTAACTACCTTCTATTTCAACAAAACCATTTTTCCCCCTACTAAAATACTTTTTCTCACTATGAAACTATTTCTTCTATACCAAACTACTTTTTGTACTACTAAACTATTTGTTCCCCGTGCTAACTACATACATTTCTTCTCTATTAAACTACCTACTTTTTTCACTGCTAACCTATTTTGTCTCAGAGCTAAGCTACCTTGTTTTCAGTACTAAACTATATTTTATAGAACTTTTTATTTTATAACTACTTTTTTTTTGATTAGTAGTAATCCATTTTTTGCCATTACTAACCTTCACTACTTTCTTCTACTGCTAAGCTCACACATAATTCTCTCTTTGCTCTTCTGTATTTCCTCATTTCATTCACTCATTCTATTTTTAGCATTTTCTTCTGAAATTTCTTACTACAAATAAAAACGCGGTGGCGTGATTCTCGGTGTAGCGATCCAAAAAAATTCATAGATTTTCCTTTTGTGCTCAAAAATTATTATCATTGAATCTTCTTTTCCGAAACAAGCAATAATTTATGAGAGCTCACAAACTCAGATAATTTATTAAAATTTTTAAAAGGGAATATATAATAATTGTGATATTATTTTACTTTGCAAGTACACATTTTAATTTAACTGGATTTAATTTTTTGTTTCTTTAAAATTTTGTTAATTTGAGTGACGTTATGATGTTTTAAGTCCCGGGCTCATTGTCTAGTGAGTTAGCCAATATGGAGAATTTAATTGCCATTTTTTTGTTTTATATTTTGAAAAAAAAAAAACTTAAAATTTGTGAAATACTCATATACAGGCTTTCCGGTAGAATTATCCTAGACACTTAAGAACATTATTATTTAGGTAAATTTTTTTATCAAATCTGCTGCGCTGGGATTCTTGTAGGGTGGAAATACTGATAATTTTTCTTCTTTGCCACTTTTGACTAAATTTCATTACTTGTTCTTTATACGTCTGCGGTAAAGGAAAAAAGCCGAAGGAAAATAAACAAGTTTCAACAAATTTCACATTAATTGTACATAGCAAACAATGTAACTGTGCAAAATAAAAACAATAACAAATGAGTCAGCAGTGACACTGGTGGGTGAAGTGCTCAAATTTCTCTGCTGAAAGGTACTATTTTAATTGTTTGATTAATTTCGATATTGTGAATATATAAAAAAAATGTTAATAAAAAAATATATATATTAAGTACACATCTCTCATTCTCATAATCGCAATTGAATAGTCAATTGATGTTTACGATAAAAATACATAATTATTGTCGGTGTCTCCATTCAAAAAATAACTTAAAAAGCTGATTCATCGTCACAATCAGGCCACTTTTTTCTGCTGGCAAACAACTGCCAACAGCTACACATACGTACATATCTCTTCTGACATACGCTCACATCACGCCACATTGCCATTCCGAGCCAACTAATGCATTATATGTGTATGTATGTATGTGTAAGTATGTATATTTATTCATTTTGTTGTTAGAGCGGTATTTTGTTAATTGTTTTTTCTCATTTTTTGACGCTCTACTACATGAGCATACCGGCATTCTCATATTTTATATTTTTTGGTTTTTGTTGTTGTTTTTGTTTTTGTTTTTGCCATTTTTGCTTGCGCAATAGAGCTATGCAGTCACACTGTGCGGTCTGTAAGCCAACGAAACTTAGCTTAGTAATAGTTTTAGTACAAAATATAGTAGTTGTTTTTGTCTTTGCAAAGTGATTAATGAAAATTTTGACACGTAATCATTTGTAAGTGGCGCGCGCTCCACATGGGATCCCCAACGATCGACCTCCCCTGGCTGTCCTCGCCTTCGCGCTTTTCTTTTTCATCATTTCGCCAGCTGCATCTATCGGCGGCTTTCTTTTGTGTTACCAAAATACCTCTACTAACTTTGATTTTTAACGATAGAAGTGCATATGTATGTGTGTATAAAGTATTGGCTCTAATAGTTAATGAGTTGTTAGTTTTTGGCAGTAGCGGCTATAAATTACTTATCGTCACCAAATCGGCGTTCACCTAAATTTGAGCTCTCATTCTTAGCGAGCAATTTACAAGAATGCCTCTTTATGCGGCTCTTAAGTTGGTAAAAAAAAAATGTTTCTCTTTTGTTGAACTTAAGAGTGCTATCATTTCAGATATGTATGTATGTGTGTATGAGTGTGATATTACTTTTTGCGTAGATTATTTCTAGTTATTAGTTTATGATGTTGTTGTAGGTCAAGAAATATTGAGTCTTGTCACATAATTATTCAAAGAATATAATACGAATTGTTTAACTGAAGTATGCAAATTTAAAAATAAAAAACTTATCTTTTTTTGAAATGATTCTAACTTTTTATTGAGATCTTTGAATTTGAATATTACAATCAAATGAATGGAGACCACCACTTTATCTACTCTTCGTTGGCTTCGAACATGCATTTGACATCATCTCTCGGGACACTATATGGAGTTCGTTGCAAAGCTGCGGCGTTCCTGACAAAAGCATCGACATTATCAAAGCCTTGTATAGAAACGCAATGCTAAGTGTACGCTTCAAAGGAAAACTCAGTGGCAAATTTGTCATAAATAAAGGCGTACGTCAGGGCTGCCTCTTATCATCGCTTTTGATCTGTATGGAGTCTCTGATGGAGTGTTAAAACTCACAATTGCAGAAGTTCCAGAAGGACTACAATGGAGGCTAAACCAGAAACTTGGTGACCTCGATTATGTTGACGACGTCTGCTTTATGACTCACTTATCAGCTGGCGCCACTGTAAAAATTCTCCGAAAACGCCATCATTATCGAATATGTGGAATATGTAGTTCTGCGAACTACGGTACCCAATTCATAAAAGATGGTAGCGCAGTTGCAAATGTGTCAGTTCGTATTTGTACGAGTAAAGCGCGAACTGCATTTTATAAGCTTAGCAGACTGTGGCGATCTCGTACCCTGCCACTGAAAAACAAAACTTAAAATCTTCAATACCCGCGTAAAATCGGTCCTCCTGGACGATAGTTCTACGGGTTCGCTTGTGTCTGACTACATTAGTCTACGCCTTCAAACGTTTCCCAACAAATGCCTCAGAATTATATGCCGTATCTTTTGGTCGAAAACAGTCTCCAATACGAGTATGAACCTTCCTCTGCTTACGAAAAGCTGCTCAATCAATTCCGAAATAAAAAGGCAAAAATGGAATTGGATTGGGCACACTCTCCGTAGAGAAGTCGATAATGTTGCCAAAATGGCACAATGGAATCCGCAAGGAGGTCGGGCATAGATCGTTCATCTCAAACTTGGATGCACATAACCTCTCTCGAGAGACCCTCCACCAACACCTGGAACCAAATCGGACACATAGCGGCTGACAGAAATCTTTGGAGAACATTTGTTTCCACCATATCTTTCGACTAGGATGAATATAATACGCGTTATAATGTTTTTCCTAAATATTTTGTTTATTTTCAATTGAAAGTGCCATCTAAATGTGTAATTAAAAAAAAAAAAATCTGTACTGTTAAAAGCGCTGACAGTTGACAAATGAGCAGGGACCCATTTTATGGGACTTCGAACATTTCGTGCACCTTTGTCGGGTTGGAGGGCTAAATTATTATAGTACGACTTATTCGACAGGTGGCACATAAACTTGGGATAGGGGCCCTTTAAAAGGATTGATTTGCGCCTATATATCTAAATAAATAAATAATCTGTTAGGTGTTTACTCGAGCTCCTCCTCCCATTTGTGGTGTGTGGCTTGATTTTGTTCCACATATGGAAAGACCTATAGTTTTAAGTCAACTCCGAACGACAAATGGTTTTTATGGGCAGAAATACACTCGGAGGTTTGCCATTGCCAGTCGACGTTCATTGATTATTTTATGTTCATGCACGGAGATTCTAACCTACGTTCTCCGAACAGCGAATGGTAGTCACCCGCCAACCCATTCGCTACGGCGGCTGCCCTATCCTCTTATTCTTCCTATAGAATGACTAATTTTGTGCCACCGTGTACTAGCAAATTATGAATGGGCCATTGCTACAAGTTAATGGTATATCGTATAAGAATTCAATATCGTAGCATGAAATACTTAATGCCTCAACTTCTCGTGCTTCTTGTGTCTCAGAGAACGCAATACGTTCTCCCGCTCTCTACCAACCTCTCTTCGTATTTGCTCTTTTATAAACAAATAAGCTTTTATATAATTTGGTTATGGCGAAACACATGTTTTGCGGCAAAATGTAAATATATGTAAATAAAATTACCGATTTATAATAATTCTATATGGTAAAGAAATATTTTATATTAAAAAAAAAATTTTTAGTGCTTTACGAAATTAATATCTTTGCATTTATAAAATATATCGCAGAAGGGGAATTGGTGGGGAATCCCTCGGTCATTAAATTTTCTATTATAAAAAATATTTTTATTTTTAGAAATAAAAAGCTTACGGTACAAAGCTGCAAGGCGCCCTCTCCGCTCGCTAACCCATCGCTCGCTAACCCATCGCTCACTCGATCACCCAACATCTTTTATCTTACCCAATTCGCTCTTTACGCGGAAGTATGATAAAAATGTGTTTGTTATCAGTGCGTCCAAATGTGAGCATTACTGAAATTCATGCTAATCAAATTTGCTTTGTGATAATTCGCAAAATAGATAAAATTTCGAAAAATAAAAGCAGACTAATATGAAATGATTTATAAATTAAAAATAAAATCAAAAAGTTCCCATGATTGTCATGTGCACCGCCTGGCGCATTAAAATTTCAAAGTGTAGTACAGCGCTGGTGCACATTTTTATTTTTGCCTATTAATCACTGGTCATATGAGGTGCATAATTAGTAAATTGATAGTGGTAGGCCTCCGTATGTCACACGTTCTTGTTGAGTCATAATTCTTATCGTAGAAACACGAAATACTTAGGGCGAAATCGAAAATTTATATTGCATGAATTTCAATGTCAACTTCAGTGCATTCCAGTATCACACTTTCGTTTTATTCTAATATCTTAGTTTGTATTTTTACGAATGTTATTTGCTTATATAATCGAGTTTCAAATATTCCCGAAAAATGAAGTTATAAGAGCTGACATGTGAAGTCATATTCCCCTTTTCATATTTTCCCTTTGAATACTTTTAATACACTTCTTAGATGTTTTTAAAAGTTTACCTATAATTACAGAAAAAAATATTTTGCCTGAACCTATATAATTTGCATAAATAGCTGATTTCTCTCCATCACCACTCCTAACTTTTTCCCCGCCGTAGCCGAAGGGGTTGCTGCGTGATTATCATTGGGAATCCAGAGACAACGTGGGTTCGAATCTCGGTGAAAGACCAAAATGAAGAAAAAGTGTTTTTATAATAGTGATCGCCCTTCGGCAAGCTATGGCAAGCCCCCAAGTGTATTTCTGCCATGAAAAATCTCCTCATAAAAATATCTGCCGTTCGTAGTCGGCTTGAAACTGTAGGTCTCTCCATTTGTGGAACAACATCAAGATGCACACCGCAAATAGGAGGAGGAGCTCGGCCAAACACTCAAAAAGCGTGTACGTGCCAATCATATATGTACATATATATACAAAAGAAAAAGACATGCAGGCAACCTTAGGCATCCTTAGCGATTGCTGAGAGAGCAGAATATTTAAAATTTTTCCAATTTTTGAGTACGACATTTTGACGGCAGATGTCGAGTAAGTAAAAGGCGAGTAAGTAAAATAATAACATAGGCCCGAAACAGAATTGCAGGCCCACGACGGCTAAAATTAATTTAGTAGTAAAATCTTTTCGTTTGCTCTATTTGTGAAGCAATTCGTTGAAGCTCATTGTTACAACAAAGAAAAAACTTCTTTCTTAATTATTGATATTTTGCGGGTATTCTTGTGCAAATCGATTATTTACTTGTTATTTGCCTGCTGTTGCTAACAAACAAACAAATTGTCAACAAGTAATCAGAAAAGCAATCCTAAGTCTTCAATCTGCCAGGAAAAATAGAAATGAATCCAATGACGCAGCAATCGTAAAAATAACCGACGGCAAGAAATCCGTCCCTGCCGCAATTCTTTCGCGGACAAAAGTGTTTGGTAAGACGTTTCGGTGGGGCACTTGCTATATTTTCAGATGTAATGAGTCAATGCATGTTCGAGCTTGCCTAAAGTAACTGCAACTTCTTTTCTTTCTGTAATTCATAGTTTTAAAACAATTAAAACTCATTGCGACACAAATATTAGGAAACCGTAAAGTAATATCGAATTGGCTGCGGGAGTTTCAGGTTTGTCATATTTGTTGCAATAATTAATGACGGGGAATGTCGTGCTGCCTCTATGTTTGCCGGCTTTTCCGCGAAAGTGTCAAATGTGTTAAAATTTTGATAGCGGCTACCTGTGAATCGTGCAAGAATGATAAATTCACAAGGTTTGCTGCTTATTTATGGTGAAAGCGAAACTTTTGAGGGGAACTTCGCCTACCACGTCGTTTAGGAGATTCGGCAACCGAATTCTGCAAGATCATTTCACATTTATTCACATACTCGTCCAATCAGTCGTTGTTCAGACGGCAACGAAATGTCATCGGTTGACTTTTTTCGTATATCACCAACACAATCTCAGTTTTTTGTAAACACATCCCAAGTGACGTCAGCCCAACAGCTGATTCTGTCAAATTCGCTCAGAGTCGAATACCGAATAAAAATCTTTTCACCATGTTATAGTAAGTGTTCAAAGCCACATCCGACTTTTCTGTGCACATCTCGTGCCCCTTTCTCTTTCTTTCTTTTCTCTCACTGGCAAAGCTTAGTGTTAGCGTAGATCTAGCGTAGCATTCTTTCTTAATGCTGATACCTTTCCATCCGATTCATGCAAGGTGGCGCAAAATTATTCCTCCAATTTTGTTTTTGAATAACTTTTTTACCAAATAAAAATAAATAAAATAAAATAAAATGATTTTGAGTGATGCAAACCTAAATATTAATCTTATCGCGCTCCATTACTTATTTAGTTCACAAGTGCCAAATATGATTGACGTACGACTCCATTTGCAAAAATTATAAATCTTCCGGCAGGATGATTAGTTTTGCACCACCTTGCATAACTTCAACTTTTAAAGACACTTCAACTTGTTGATCCAGATTCACTCCAAAAATTTAAGATACCTATAGGCTGATTGGAGCTAATTCTTCAAGTGCATTTCTGCTTACAAGCCACTCAGTGGCGAAATATATAGAATTTCATGGTTCTTTATTTGAAGAACTCGCTACAGATTGTAGGAAAAAATGCTGGAATAAACCTGTCAATGTTTTATTATTAACAATATTATTATTGTTAAGATATGCAGAAGAAATTTTTAGCTCAACCTCTCCGCGAAAAAAAAACCAAAAAGATATGCAGTGCCACTAATCAAATCCTTCAGGCGGAAATGAAGATAAAAGTGTGAAAGCGAAATAAAACAGTACAAAAAAAAAACTTAAAAATTATAAACAGAAATTTTACTACCTCCTCTTCAAAATTATTTATTTGTATGTCATTGCTTGCATATTTGCTTAAATGTATTTGCCATGCAAAGCACTTAAAAAGAACCAATAAAATAACGTCTGTGATTTCGCAGATTTTTCGGCGGCAGTTCAATATTTGTGTGAGCTAACTGCTTTGTGATTTTATTATTTTATTAGAGCTCGTACATGTCTATTGTTTGGGTACTTTTATAAATTTTATGACATAAATTTTCCCAAACTAATAAAAACATTTTTTGATACACTGAGGGTGATAAATTGTGATTGCGATTACGGGGTAATAAAAACACTTTAACATACAGATGTAGGAATTTCTGTACCTAATATGAGTTTCTATCGTAACCAAATCTGCTATAGATTAGCTTAGGTTAGCCAGGTTGCTTGTCTAAGACAATACACTCGGTGGCCCTCAGACTGATTGTGGTACCTGCATTTGATTTCCCTCTCCTAACTTAGTTGCTTAAACCACTTAGATCTTTTTAAGAAGGTAACTAGTCCCTCTGGTGTGCCATTTTGCAAATTTCCAAGGCCTTTAAAGAAATAATCGCCAAGATACGACAACTTTGAAGTACAGGGCTTTTACAGACGAGGTGATGTACTGATTCAATTTCATTTTCATCTCTACAACTCCTTGAGAAGTCATTGTGATGCCCACCCATTCTATTGGCTAGGGTACCACTAGTGCAGTGGCCCATTATAACTCCAGTGAGAATGCTGGTAGTCGATCTGTTGAATGTAAGCAAACATTTTGTTCTTTTAAGATTCAGTTTTAGGTCAGAGCGCTTTGGAGATCCTTCAGTTAGTAGTCAGAGACCCTCTTCTATTGGTTCCGCGATTACGCTCAAGCTAATGACGGTATATAGCTCGTTTAGAGGAATGGTTATGTCCTCTACCGCTCATTTTAGGTCAAGCTCAGAGCCTTTCCTCGCACCCTCATCCGCTCTTCCATTTCCCTCCCTTTCTGAGTGGCCGGTAAGCGAACAAAGTTTGGTATTATGTTGATGGATAAGCGAGTGCGACCGCCGGCATTTATTAAAAAAATCTTGAATTGATGCGCGTTGAGGCCAGTGACTAGGTCGCTGCTCGACTATTAATAAAAATGGTGAGGTTTGTTTCAGGTAAGTCCATTAGACGTATCGTTTTTGCTGCTCTGTCTATTGCGTTGATCTTAGCTTGGAAGACGCCACACTAGTCTGTAGGTATTCGTATTTTATAGAATTTGTTCAGATCTAACTTGGGAACCAGATAGTCATTTTTTGATGAGTCTTGCAAGTGTTCCACAGATAGTAGAAGTGTCTGCTGCTTTAGTCTCGGAAGCAGATTTGGCCGCTATCTCTTTAAGATATATATCAATGGGTGGAATATGAAGGATCACTTCGCACAGCGCCTGAGACGTCAATCAAAGGGCACCTGCGATTATTTAGGTAGAATTCTGTCTGCACCGACCCCATGTCTGCTATGAAATGTATTCATTTTCTTCTGCAAAAATTTTAAAACTTAATATCCACATACAAACATATGTATGTACATGTCAATCACTAGAAATTATTTGACTTGAGCGACTGAGTCTTCGTACTTTTGAAGTGCCTCAAGTTTATAGATTCACCACCGTTATTATAAACAAACAAACCCATATAAAAATCCAAATGCATACACACACGTGTAAAACCATAATATAAATATTTTCTTGTATGCATACATTCGCACGCACATGCATATATGTATATGTGAGCATGCGTGACTTCGTGGCTTAACTGAAAATGTCATTGATCTCGATTTGTTGTTCTTCACCAGCCCCATCAATGTTGCATTTGATTTCAATTTAATTTGATTCGATTCGATTTGAATGCAGCTCCCATGGATGTTATATTCTTTTTTCGCCCAGTCGTCAAAGTTGTCTGTGCGTTGTTTGCGCAATATTGAACCAAATAATATTGCATTTATTATTTTTTCATGGATTCTGCTTATGTATGTATGCTCTTACTAGGGATGCTAATATTAGGGGGAATTTTATTGCCGAGATTTCGGGATATATTTCAAGTAAAAAAGGGGGGGCAAAATATTTTTTAATCCGAGTAAAAATTCAATAGCTGAAATTTGACTGGCACATTTCAAAAATAAAAAATAAATAAATAAAAATAAATAAAAATTTGAAAAAGGTAAAAACAAAATAAAATAAAAAATAAAGTAGAAATAAATTAAAAAAGTAAAAAAAAAAAAAAAAAATAAATAAAAAAATTAAAAAAATAAAATAGTTAACGTTTTAAAATAAAAATAAAAAATAAATTTAAAAAATTCAAAAAAAAAAAAAGAAATAAGAAAATGTTAATTTTTAATTTTTTATTTTTGTTTAATTTTTTAGTTTTCTTTTTTAATTTTTGTTTTAATTTGTTAAAAAAGATTTTGTTTTTTAATTTATATAATTGCATTTAAAATGTGTTCCGCACTTGCTGATGAAGAACATCTCTCGAATGAACTGTCATGAATTGTAGTCAAAGTGGGATTTTTTCGTTCGACCCAAATTGGGGGACATCAGAATTCGTTTTAGAGGTATTGTTCCTTCGGCAAAGTTTCTTATTTTGATCCCTAGAATACGATTTTCACAGAGCAATGAGCGATTTTTAAATCGACTCGCCCTAACATACATATATTAAATATATCTACTTTCATGTTGCCGCTCGTAAAATATTTGTAGGTTGTCCGGTCGGTCGTGTGCGGTTTATACTACTGGAGTTTGCAGCGCAGTTCGCGCCAGTTGGACTAATAGGATCACATGAAACGACTATTTAATAGCAGAAGTAGTTTTACTCTCAGAAGCAAGTGATGACTTTCGGACCAAATGGGCACAAATGTTTCACTGTTTTACTGCCGCATATTGCTTTTTATTTTCTACAAGTATTTCGCGATGATTATTATTACCAATCAATGTAAATTTCAAAAAATCGGGCTCATGACGAAACATTCATGAAACATATGAATTGATGAAAAAAGTTTATAGCAATGATTGTCTATCTCGTGGCAGAGTTCATGAGTGGTTTACACGTTTCACAGATGGTTGTGAGGACATAAATGACAATGAACATACGGGCCACCCAAAATCAGTAATCACCGAAAACTTCATCGAAATTGTTCGTAAATTTATCAAAAATGAACCGAAATTATCGTTGAAGTTCATGGAATCGGGTTGGAATATCTCCAAAACATCGATATATCGCATTTTAACTGATCATTTGCGCTTACGAAAGGTCTGTGCACGTTTAATTCCGTATAAGTTAACTGAGGCTCAGAATTCAACATTCGAAAGATCTCATTAAAGAGGCGAGAAACGACGAGAACTTCCTTTACAACATTGAAATTGGAGATCAAACGTGGTGTTTTCAATATGAACCTGAGACTAAACGTCAAAGTGCCGATCGGAAGGCCCCGCACGAGCCAGCACCCGAAAAATCGAATTTTCAGAAGTCAAAAATCAAATGGGCGCTTTGTTTTTACTATTCCAATGAAATTGTCCACAAGGAGTTCGTGCCAACGGTCCAAACCGTCAATGTAATTTTCTATTTTAGTGTTATGCCTCGCATTCGTCAAATTCGCCCCGAATACCGCGAAGGAGGAAGCTTGCATGATAATGCACCATCTCATCGATCCACTTTTGTGAGTGATTTTTTGACTAGAAATCGCATTTTAACCATCAATCGCTCACCGTACTCGCCTAATGTGACTCACTGTGACTTTTACCTATTTGGGAAATTGCATTTGGCCATGTAAGGAAAACGTATTGCGTCCGTAGAGGCCATTCAAAAGGCTTGTACCCGAAGGACATTCCGGCCAATGGCATGAGACACTCTTTCGAAAAGCTTTTAGATCGTGTAAAACAATGTATCGAGGCCAGAGACGACTATTTTGTACAAATAAACTCGAAGTTATCAGAATGAAGCTCCTGTCGTTTCTATTTAAGCTCAGTCTTTTTTATTTTGGACTTGTTCCTTGTGGAACTTGTTCCGTGTTTGCGTGCGTTACGTGCTTTAGTTTTGGCTTAAGTCACGCTAATAGAAGATACGATTGATAAGATTGGGGGAGGACTAATCGGTGTGTAACACGTAACAGCTTCTAGTCGCTTACCAGGCTTGGAGAGTAGAATCATTTCAGCGATTTTGAATTGCTTTGGAACAGAATCCGTAGAATGACATTGAAGAGCTGCGTGATGTATTTTAAGCCTGCGTACGAGAGTTCTTTTATGCAAGTGCATACTTTTTATAAAAGGAAAGGCATGACCCTCCAGCGAAAAAATTGTCAAAAATCAAAATTTAAAATTTGCACTAAAATTAGTTATACTAAAATGCAATGGGCTATGAAACTGCTTACAGATTTTGTGGTTGAGAGTTTTGATGAAATTTTAAAAAATTGTATACAAAGTTTGAAATTTCGTGATATATAATTTTTGTTGTAGTAGGAACAATATTTTAAAAAAGGAGTGGAGCATTTATAATTTTGAAAAGAAATCGTAGGGGTATGAAGTAATGGTGTGATAATAGATTTAAACAAAACTTCGAAGTTCTTTTGAAAAATCGTGACAAGCCTATGAGGAACTTGAAGCGCAGATTTCCTGGAATTAAACTATACTAGAGAGTATCGATACCGTCGATTTTTTATGTGTTTTTTTTCAACTAAAAATTTATTGCACTGTGTTATGCAAGGTGGCGCAAAATTAGTCACCTTATCGGAAGATTTGTGGCACAACATCAAAACGCGCTCCGGAAATAGAAAGAGGAGTTCGGCTAAACACCTAATAGACGTGTACGCGCCAATTATTTATTTTTTTTATCGAAAGTTTCATAATTTTTGGAAATGGAAATGAAGTGCCATATTGGGCACTTGTGTATTCGACAGCTCTACAAACAGACACGCAATGGAGCGCGTAAAGATTTCCATCACTCAAAATAATTTTGATTTAGTAAGGAAGTTATTCAGAAACAAAATTGAATTATTAATTTTGCGCCACCTTGTATGCGCTCCCATGGCCATATTATCAACCAAATGTTTTTATAAAAAGATTTATAACTTTTGCAAGTTTTTTTTTAACTAGACAGCTTCAGTATACAAACAGACAATTAAGAGAGCTCGCAAAGGTTAAAATAAAGATTTCCATCACTCAAAAACTTTTTTTTTTATTTTGTAAAAAGGTTAGTCAAAAACAAAATTGGATGAGTAATTGAATTACTGTGCCACCGTGTACTTGAAACTTGAAATCATTTATTTATTATTGCTTTCCAAAATTTAGGTTTTGATCAGTGAAAAGGGTGATACTAAAGTAAAAAATAAAAATTAATAAAAAAAATTTCTGAACCATAAATCCCATTTGTGAACTTTCCATGATACAAATTTACGCCCAAAAAAAGTTGGAAATTACCAAAATACTTTCAATTTACGCATGAAGAAGCCCGTAAAATATGAGACTTGTGGTCTGACAAAGCTCATAAATTTACAAAATTTTAAGCAGCCTCTTAGCCATTGATACTGTCAACAATGAGAGAAAAACAAATTAACACAAAAATGAATAAATTGAATGCCTTTTAAAATTTTTGTTTCACATTTTTTTTCATGTTAAATACTTGGTACAACAAACACGACAGGGATTTAACGAAAGAAAATAGCCTGCCCAAAGTTTGTGTGAAACCACGCCTGTAAACAACGCAAACATAAATTCACATTTGTATTGTTCCGAATGGCATGCTTTTAGGCGCGCTTGCAAATTATTAATAACGAGGCAGTGCATGCGAGCATAAATTATATAAAGATTAAAAGGTTGTTTTTTGCCAAGTATAGGCTTTGCAAATGAGTTAAAGATGCCTAAGGGGCCGCACAAATGCACTCTCAGTAAGAAAAAAGGCGAAAAGAAATAAAGTCAAATGAAAAATAAAAACAAAATTAAAACAAACAACAAGCAGGCGAATCTGAAGGTAAAGTAATCCCATCGGTTTGACGAGGAAGCGCACACATAACTCAATTTCGCATAAATTGCAAGATTTTTCACGTATATAAATATGTAAACATACATACACACGCGCATAATTTAAAATTAGTATAAAAGTTTAGCTGAAGTGTTTCGCTGTTTGCGTTCGTTGGTGGCGCAATGACCTTGAACCTTGACGACGACGCGCAATAGCGTTTGCTACACAACTTTTATGTAATAAATGTATGAGCTCACAAACATGCTTATACATATTTTATATTTTCTGCGTATTTATGCACCAACACACGCACATCCACTTAGGTGTGTCAATTCAGCGGCGTAAATATTTAAAATATTTCTCAGCTATGCGAATGGTTTAAACGCATCAATGCAGAAAAAATGGCAAATATAAACAGAAAATGTGTGGAACAGCAGCTATCTGCACTTTTTAACTAGAACAAGTATGTGCGCGGGTAGGTGAATGTGACGGTAGGCTAATAAGTTATAAGCGTCCTCGCAGCAAGTATTACAGTTCAGGCCCTTCAGAGCAAAGAGAAAAAAGTTTACTGGATCATTTCGTGCCTGCACTTATGCAAGAATGATAGAATGCCATGTGGCCGTTATGCGCTTGATGGTGGGCTGTTTACTTAAATTTTCTTAAAATGTTCGATATTTGAGTCCGTTTAAGACGTGGATATGGGGTCATCTTTAAATGCTTTGTACCAGATACAAGCTTGTGCAGTCATTTCCCGCCAGCCCAGCTATGCCACTGTGACCAGGAACATAAATGAGTCTAAAAACGAGATATTCAGATGCGGTCGGGAGCGAGGTGAGGCTAATTTATAGCTCTCCCACAACGCGCCTAGAGTCCTAATTGCCGCTTGGCTATCGGCTTCGCTATGAATGCTTACCTCCCGCCAATCCACTGTTTTTAATTTTTTGTGACTACCTCCGGTGGCCTAAATTTGAGTTTGAAGGCGAGCAACTCGCAAAATACTCCACTAATTCTTCTATTTAACTTCGGGACATCCTTAAACATGTTTACCACGCCCCTTCTTCAAAAACTACCCGTTGACCCCAGAACACACGCCGTAAAACTATTGGAGGCCGGATTTCCCAGTTCTGCTCTCTTCCACTGCCTCCTGCAGCACTCAGTCAGCCCTTTCTTCCTCCTGTTACTGTCGGTCTGACCGCTGCCGCGCTCTAGGCTTAAGGGGACCAACGTTCATTTTTTTCTTTTTTTGAATTCTCGCTCATTGTTGGTCCCACGAGTAGCGGACAAAGTCCGTGTACACAGGTAAGGCTAGATAGCTAGATAGAATTGAAGGTCGCCAGGTATACGGAGCACTCCGTTCGCGACTGGGCTATTTTTTAAATCTGGGTCCCCAGCTAAAACTCACCTCAGCAGGGGTCGTATTACACCTTGTTCTAACTCAGAGCTTTTTCAAGACGCTTGCCCCTCCGATTGGCAGAACTTAGTCATCGTTCAAAAAGGCAGCCCGAACCATAGAAATGGAATGCACTCGCTCAATACTGGAATGTACATAAACGGGCATACTACCATCCTTTGATAAGGTCTGATTAATGATTCGATTAAGCCCCCGCACCATGACAAGATGCCTCCCTTCGCGGAGGCCTCTTAGAGGGAATACGATTGGAAATGTACCGCTTGGACAAAGCGAGGATTTGCATCGATCAATGACCACCTGGAAGTTTGATCTGCATTTCTCAAAAGCATCGAAAAGCTCATCATTTTGATTCTAGTGATACATTTTTTTTAAAGATTTCTAAATAATTTCAAAAAAATCCGTGAGAATCTGCGGTAGTCACCCGTCGATTTTAATATTTTTAAGAGCAAAATAGAATTGAAATAACACTTTCCTTGCCACTGCTGAGTACAGACTGTTTAAATACAAATTCAAATTTAGTATTTAAAAAAAAAAACGGTTAATATTTTTTAATGAAATTCAAAGATTAGTAAAGTCTGGAAATCATAGAAATTTACTTCCTAAATTCTGAGTTGGTGGGCTTAACTTTAAATCGTTTAAATTTGCCGTAATAATTGCTCCACTATACTATGGATTAGATGCTGGATTAGATGCTCCTCAAAAGTGCTTTAGTGGATCAATTCGAGTAAACATATTCACTATTGAGTGTTCCAATGCCAGGGAGAGAATAAGGAACGCAGTACCAAAAATATTTCATCCGTTCGTGATTGAGTTCAAAATCAGCCGAATCAGTCGATTACACGCCGCTCACAAGAATTCCTAGTCTCTCAGTCTACATTGTGGTAAATATTGCCTAAACGTCGTGACCTAAGAACTTACAAGACCAAATTAAATCAGTCAATGGAGTCCCCCGCACATTTGAAGCGCCGAAACTTCTCCGATTGTGCAAAAGTTAGTACTTTTATGAACTTTGTATTGTAAGATTTTGTGAATATCTTAAGACTAATTGTGAACTTAATGACTATTTAAAATTATTTGTTTCTCTTTCTCAATTAAATTTTTTTGTCTCTTCAACCAATTTTCATGCAAATTTCATTCGTTTTTCCATTTGCAATTTTTTTCATAGAAATTCGCTTTCAAAATCATTAAAATTCCAAAGCAGTGCAAACAGATTAGTTTTCTCTGCATGTGCAATTTACAATTGATTATTGTTTTCTTTGAATCATCAGACAATTTCATTACAGCCTTCTTGTTGACAACCTATGATTATTGCCGCCGGTGACGCACATTTATTTGACCTTTTCACTTGGCATCGTTTGTTGTTAGTACGAAGAGTTCATCTATTGGCAAAAATTAAAGCAGACGTTGCTGCTCATAAACACCTAAAGTAACAACCAGCAGCTCATCATATCAACAATCTCACTTTATTGTCAAAAGCAGTTTCAACGCCATCAACTGACCTGTAGAGTAGTAGGTAGGTGCTCCTGATCGAACCATCCCAGACTGCGACTACCCAGAAAGGCCGCTTCTCGTGTAACAAATTAAATATTCTAATGTTGTTGTTGTTATTATTGTTATTATTTATTTCATGCTGACTTTCTGATTTTTCTGCCTCAACCCTGCCACGTAGCTACGTGTGTACGTACGTATGAAAGTCTTTGAGACAGACTGTTTGTGTCCAGTTCAGCATACACGCGGCGTTGTTTAGTCGCTTCAACGCTTTGTGTGTTCATTGAACTCGGTCGGCTGCAGCCGTGACGATGGCGGTAACGGCGGGAAACACCCTTGTCTGCTTCTCATTCGCAGGTTTCTGATTCGGTATGGCTAATTGGCGGCGTTATGCTGCTGACCGCTGGGGATCATGCGAGCCGAGGTGTGGCTGTTCTGAAAAGTCTGACTGGCTGATTTGATTTGGAATTATTCATGCAAACAAGTGATTGGAATACATATTTTTTTTAATTATTTATTTGACATCACTTTGCCTATATCTTGCCATTATGTTTAGTATACATTATTTTAACAGAATTTTGCGAGGACATTTTATTTTTCATTATTACTCCGCACTTAAGTTTATTAGGGGCTTTCGCTTTTATCTCTTCTTTGTAATTTATCTTGGAATTGCTTATTTATTGATGCAATATTTTTATTCAAATTTTGTTGCAATTCTTAAGAGGGAATTTAGCAATGCCACCTGAAAGATCTAGTGTGCCCTTTTAATGGATTCATAGTATTTCTCTGGGCTGAAATTCCTCAATAAAGTTTAGCACTTGTTCTATTTTCTGAGTTTTATTCGCTCTTCTGGTAAAATATGATTACGCAGGTATTTGCTCGGCCTATGCATCATTGCTGTGTAAGATGCCGGCACATATTTGGCGGTTTCATCTCCCGACCTACAGTACAGGCAAGATCCCTTCAAATTTGAACTTAATCTAAATTTTTTAATAAAAAGGGTTCAATTCTATTCCATATGATTCGTCTTTTGGTACTTATATATCGTAATATTGTGGTGAACTGGTTAAATATTTATTTAAAAAAATTTTATTTCACAAATATGGTAATAATCCTAATTAGAAATATTTTTGGATTAATGTTGCTTACAACACATCTCACTTGATACGCTTATATAATAATGTGATAGATTATTTACTTAATAAATAAATAAAAAACAATGGCAACCTTTTGCGTAACCTTTTAATTTCATAGGTGGCAGCACTACTAAAAATTGTGCGTGGAATAGGACTTCCTCAAGCACCTTTCGTTTTATAAAAATTTTGTAATAATTTATTTAACTTATATCTTTTGTAATTAAATTTAATTTAATAGATAGTTGGCAACCCTGTGAGAGATATTTTATTCTTAAACAGCTTTCTTTTGATGGCCATATTTAAATATTTTACATAACATATTTACATATTTAGCTCAAAATTATATTTTATATATATGGCAACCCTTTTATTTTCAAATTTTAAATGCACTTTACATGATCCTTACTTTGATATCTATATTGGAATATTTTAATGTGTTTACTTTTTATTCAATGTATTTCCTTATATACATATGTAGAAAACAACCCAATTATTTCATATTTCACAGATGGCAATCCTGTTCAGATATGTGTGAATGAAGACTTCCTCAAGCACCTTTCTTTTTATGTCCTTCTTATCGTATTTTATTTAACTAATGTTATATTTACTTAAATTAAAATGTTTAAGCAGTTGGCAACCCTATTATAAATATCTTATTCTCAAATAACTTTCTTTTGATACCCACATCTCAATATTTTAACTAATTTACACATTTAACTCAGAATAATATTTCATGTAGGTGGCAACCCTTTTACTCTAAATCGTATTAACACCAAATGTTACATGCACCTTACATGATCCTTACTTTGATATCTATGTTGCAAAATTTTAATAAACTTAATTATTTCATTGAATTTATTTTCTTCTATATGTAGGACACAATCTTTTTATTTTAGAAGGTGGCAACTCTGTTAAAAAATGTTAGTGGAATACGACTTCTTCAAGCACCTTTCGTTTTAAACCAATCTCGTTTCTCGATCGTATCATATTTTATTTAACTTCAATTATATTTAATTGAATAATGTTTTTAGATAGATGGCAGCCCTATTAGAAATATTGTATTCTCAAATAACTTTTTCTTGGTACCTATATACATATATAGAAATTTTGTAATTTTGTAATTTTGAAATTTTCAAAGATTCAAAAGTTTTGTCGCATAGGCAAATCAACTTGCACTTCATTGGGTAACTCATTTTGGCAACAAGTAAACCAAGGTTAAAAATGTGCACTAAATTCGCATTACACTTTGTTGTATAGAGGCTTTTGTTAATGGGACTTTAACTGTCAATATAATCCAAAATTTCTTCGTATTTTTGTCTAGAAAATTTCGCAACGACGAGGCTTTTTCAGGTGACTTAGCAACAATTTTGCAAATTGGGTGTTTTTCGCTATACCGAGGTTTCACTGTAATTCCAAGCTCTTTTAATATAATAATATCAAATGCTTGTTATAATAATAAAACAAAAATAAACCAATTAAAAATTGTACGAGTACGTGTGATTTCACAAATCGAGCGCTTCACAATGGCAACTCGAATTGATTCTCAATAAATTTGAAAGTCATAGCATAAACGTCTCCCGACGTGTTAAAATACTAAGTATTAGCAGAGAATTGCATTAACATTCTCTGGTATTACCACATGCACATATTGTATTTTCTATTCTACGCTCCGCTTGATGCTAATTGTTATTTGTTCAAGTGCAAAAATTAGGCAAAATGCTTTTATATACTTTACTCTCACCATTCTTCGCATCTCTCTCAATCCACTACTACTTATACATGAGCTTATCACTCGTCTTACTTGGCGTTTGGCAATAGTTGTTCAAGTGGTTCCATAGTGTAGCGGTTATCACGTCTGCTTTACACGCAGAAGGTCTCCAGTTCGACCCTGGATGGAACCAGACAGAAATATTTTTTATTAAAATTTAATTTTTTTTAATTTCATATCTGTTTCTTTAGCCAGAAATTATTAAAAACAACGTTTTGCAGGGAAAGTAAAAATTAAAATTAAATGTATCCAAGCATATTTTGCATGCTTAAATTTCACATACAACATACCGACAAACTATTGCGCAACCCCTGCAAAATTTGTACTGCCTCCGGGTTGCCAATCGCTGCGCGTTTTTCGGACAATACGGACGGGTCCCGTGAATTCCCAATGGTGCATATTATAGGAATGTATGTACGTCCATTTATCCGGAAGTGTTACCATTTAATATGCACGTACTGATGTAATCATTTGCATAATTTGTAATAGGAATCTTGCATATTTTGCCACACTAATACATACAAATACATGCGTGCAAAACCCTTTAGGAAAAGAGAATTTGTTACATTAATAAGGCCAGCGCCGGGTTAATGAGTCTCAACTTCATTACAATCGACACCTGGCAACAGTACCGATGTATGTATGGATGTGTGATACCAGTGTGTGTGACATGGAATGCGTGCGAATGAAGTGCGTAATAAGCTTTGATTCGACGATGGTCATGAAATTTCATCATCGAACATTCATTGTATATTTGATTGAATTATGCATATTTGCGTATGTATTTGTATATGATATGATTATAGGAGTATGTAATATATGTATGTGTACTTACATATTCACAACAGCGGCACAGCGCTGTCACGGTTGACTTAGCGAGCCATGACAAATCGGGTCGCCGCATTTAATATAGAAATGCCGCTGGGATTATTAAAATTTGATGCAAATGGCTATGCTGCTGCGTTCATTTGTATCTATGAATGAGTGCAAAGGATTCTTTCGGGTAAATTACATGGCGTATGTGTGACTTTAAGTGTACAGTGTCGGCAAAAAAAACTGTAATTGGAAAAGGTTTTTTATTTTATTACTAGGGGGTCTCGCAGATATTGTCCTGCCTTAAACGCACTTTTTTTCGGTCTGAAAAAAATTTTTACAAACGGCAGATAAAAGCTTTTGTAAGCTACTTGAGAAAACAGGCCTTAACTGTTCATGTATGAGACTTATTTCCAAAAAAATTGCAATTAGATTATTTTAATCCTGTGTGCATATAGTAGCTTAAAAGTGATGTACTGGAAAATGTTTTTAGTAATCTTCGGCATCGTTCTTTTATATTTGTTTATTTAGACATGCAAATTGAATTTTTAAAAAGGTCAGCCAAGAAGCATCGAGAGAATGGTAATTCCTAAAACACTCAAGCTAAAAAGTCCTTCGAAGTCAGAGCTTTGGAAAGTAAGAGGGTTGACAGTCAAGGAGGAAGGGAGAGAAGTGACAGAGAGATAGAGGTAGGATAGAAGAGAGATAGAGACAGAGACAGATATAGCTAGTCTTCGAATTTCACTCATTCTCATGACATCGGAACCCAAAATTCCCAGCCTTACTCTAGCAAAGGCAGGACAGTCACAGAGAAAATGTTCAGTACTATCCGCCTCCTCTAAGCTAGCCAGGTAAATCGAGTCGTCAAAGACTCCAATGGCGGTCATATCCTGATCTCATGGATTGTGTCCTGTAATAATACCGATCGTCAACCGAACGTCTTTTCTACAAAGTTTTAGAAGAAAGTTCAATAGTTTTCCGTTCGGGCTTGTCATAAAACACTTTGCAGCTCTGCAGCGTTCTAGACTGGACCATCGCTCATTATGCAAATTGCATATCTACATAATCGCTGATCCACTTCATGATTCCTTTAGAACTGATTCCGAGTATTGGCTCTGGTCCCCATGGGAGAACCGCTAATCCGCAGTTGGCAAATTCATAGACGATTTCATTTTCTTGAAAACAGCGTTGTCCTGGTATTACTAATTTTTAGAAATTCTCATTTTAACTATATTTTCGTTATCCTTATTTGCATTCCCTTCGTATTTTTATTTCCCTTAATATTTTATACAAATGTTGCCGTTTTCTTTGTTAAAACTTGGCTCCTAAACGAGGGAACGGATTGTAACCAAATTTAAACAATATATTCCTTTAGCCAATAGCACGGACATAGGCAATGTTTAAGTCCGTGTGGCACTGAAGTCGCGTTCAACTGGTAAGTAATGAATCTATTTATTTTTTCTTGCCATTTCTTTGGCCCAATTATTATTTTTATTAATATATAATATTTATAAAAGTTTATATTCATATCCTATAATTGTAGCTATTACTACTATTCAATATCTTATATCAATTATTTTACATGGATTTCGGTGACTTTTAAATGAGAGAAAGCGATTTATTTCGTTGTTATTAGTTTTTCTGATAGGTGGCAATGCTGTATATATTTCTTTCGAAGACATTCCGGTTGTTGGCAGTATTCTAATTTTTTTTTAATTTTTTCGATAGGTGGCAATCCTGCCAATTTTTTCAATATGTTTCCATTTTTTAGACTTTACTGCATTCCTTGAAAAATATCGTTAATGCGGCTTATTTACCTTAAACAATTCTTTTTTTGATATTTCGAAAATCTGTCAACACCATTTCCTGTTTACATTACAAACAAAAATATTTTTACATTTTACTGTATTTCTTGAAAAATACTATTAATGCGGCTCATTTAGTCAAATTTTTATTTATTTTCATATTTCGAAAATCTGGCACGACCATTTTTTCCAAGTTTTTTATAAGTTTATAAGTTTTTTATAAATAAAAGTGAACAAATGACTATAAAAAGTTAAAGAGCAATGGCCGCTTCATTCTTCAGCAGGTGCGCTCCTTCTCCAATTTAGATGTTGCGTCTTGATGCAGATGGATTTGCTTGTCCATTTATGGAACAACAGCAAGACGCGCGCCAAACACCTAATAGAAGTGTACACACCAATATTTATATTTATAAAAACGTAAGATTAAGCCATCTTTGTGACAAGCGTTTTTATTGCAGAATCCACTTAATTTGTAATTTGATATTCCATGATGCTCGCTAGAACCCGAATCCACCGAATACCAATCACGCAAAAACTCATTCGGTCGCGAAACAATTGCAAATATTTTGACTATGACTGTATACCGTTGAACTGCCTGCATCAAAGTGAAAGTTCTAAACTTAATTTACCAAATTAATTTCAACTCACAAACATTCATATGGCTCAGTTACTTGCGATGATGACTTCTGTGCTAATTGATTTGCCCACTGACTGAAGCGACGGCCGTGGGCAAAGTATGGAAATGAGTTGCATACCCGCACCGCAATCAAATGGCATACCAAATAAGAATTTTATAATTTATTCCCGAAAATTTGCCTGAAAATTGGACATATTTCCTGCCACTCCTCTCGTTGAACTTGTTGCTACTGCTAGTTTTGCGAGTGCGTGAAATTCCTTGCCAAGTAGCGCATACATAAATTTATAAATTGGTGCTTCGGTGGATGTGTGTGGGAGTGTACACACATCAACGTATGCATCTGTGTGTGGAGATGATTTTAAAATGGCATATGCCAGCATTGACGTTTTGTCGTTGCGACCCACACAAAGTAAATGTACGCAGACGTATATCATGTAAATGTGTAAGTATGCAAAGGCATTATGTATGTATGTATGTGTATAGGTAAATTTTTATGTAAAACTTTGCCCTTTGCTCCACTTTGCCGCACCATTTACGTTTCATATTTACTATTATGCGCGTAAGTACTGATGTTATGGTGTTGTAATTGTTGTAATTATTATTGCGTGCTCGTCTGTTCTCTGGGTGGCTGTGCGTGCGTTGTTCCGCTTGTGCGTATGTGTGTGCCTGTGTATTTTACACAATTTGCATTTTAAGTGAGCTAATTAAAGTTTCTTTATTTTATTCTCACTCCTTCCCGCCTCTCTTTACCTTCGACATTCAATTGCCGATTTAATTGAATCAAATTCCTTTTTAATGAACAACGCATTTACGCATCTACAATCTGCGACAAACCGCTAAGACCTCAACATTTTCAGCAGCTTTGACTATTTTTTCTTTTGAATGTTTAACACAATTTTTTCAAAAGTATAGCTTATTGCCTAACAAAAAGGAAATAAATCCAAATTTAAAACTTTATACAAAAATTTAAAAAAAAAAAACCACAAATTTTTCATCACAATTCTGCAGTTTATTTTCTTAGCGTCTCTACGAAGAGTGCCTGGTACGCAGCTTTAGTTTAGCAAATTTAAGTACAATAAAGTAAAAGGTTGAGGTCTCGTTGCCGAATTTGCTGAACTTTTCTAATTTTTGTACAAAGTTGGAAATTTGGATTTATGTCTTTTCTCTCTTAAACAAAGGTCATAATTGGTCCAAGTGCTGCGGTGCTATCTTTTGTCGCGTTCTGTATGTATTATGTTTGTATGCATCAATGCTGGTATACGAGAGCTCAATCTACTGAATAGAACTTTTAATTTTCCATATGCATCACAGAACACTGGAAAAAGTTGATTATTTTCCTTTTAATTTTGCATTTTATAAGGAGTTTCTGTTTTCTTCATGAATATTTTTTATGAATACAGTTTTTTATATTTGAATTTCTTTTTTATCAACAGACCTAAGGACATGAAACCTTTTGCTTGCCTTCGGGCTGAATAAAATTAATTAGTTTTCAAATTTAATATGAAGCGAAAATCTTAGTTGAAATTTGACACTAATGAAAAATGCTGCGACATGTATGCTGCAATAGTGAAACCGAATTTAAGGAATGTGTTGTGGAGAGGTTTGAGGTTGAGACTATGACAGGGATAAAGGTAAAGGTTAAATTTAAATACTCAAAGTAAGACAAAGGTGAAAGTGCATATGCAGATAAGCAAAGAATAAAGATAAAGATAAAAATGAATTGAAGATGAAGATAAATATGAAGATAAAGGTGAAGATAAAGATGAAAATGCAGATGGAGATGAAGGTGAAGACGAAAATGTTGATGAAGCGCATTTCTTGGCCAATGAATCGTATGACTTCTGAGCCTTCCAAAAATATTTGTGTTCGAAATATTGAGGAAGGATCTTGTAGTACCCTCTTCAAATTTAAAATCGGGCAAGTGGTTATGGCTGGCGATTACAATTTGGGAAAAACTTCTGAGCGATAAGTTCGAGCCGCTATTGGTCACTTAAAAGAGAGAACCCATTAGTAAAACATCAGCAGTAACTTCACAGACCCAAAGTAATGGCTGGGTGTGTATTTTCAAGCTCAGTCTTGTCTCTTATCCGCATATGCCGAGCTTTTATTTTCTGCCAATAATGAGATACATTCTTCCTTAAGTACACACATATGGTTTCAGGCGTCGTGCTGACGCTCACGATCAGAGAGACTATGGCGCTACTACGTGATTTCTTCCCTAGTAAACTGATAAACCGTTTCGGGGAAATGTTCTGGCTACCATGACACAAAATCACACCTCTATAGAATTCTTTCCGTGGAGGTACCTCAAAAGTAAAGTCTATGAAACAAACTCAGCGACCATCTCAGCACTAAAAGAAAATATTGCCCGCGAGTTTTATGGTATCCCGACATTACTTCTCCGGCGAGTGGCACGGAGTACGGAAGCCAGATTTCAGGAGTGTAACCAACGACAAAAGCAGGCAAAAAAACCGTCCATTGCTCTGTGAAAATCATATTCTAAGGATCAAAATAAGAAACTTTGCCGAAAGAACCATACCTCTAAAACGAATTCTGATGTCCCCCAATTTGGATCGAACTTTTTAGTTTCTTTTCTCATGCAAAGGCCAAAAATGGTGATATTTTGAAATGATTGTATGGGGTACTCCCTAGGGGAGTTCCAGGGTGTGGGCCACTGGCATGGGTGGATCGGCTGTCCAAAGTTAGTGGGGGTCGGTCATACATTTGGACTCGATTGGAGGAGCACTCTAAATGGGTCAAAGTGGGATTTTTCGTTCGACCCAAATTGGGGGACATCAGAATTCGTTTTAGAGGTATGGTTCCTTCGGCAAAGTTTCTTATTTTGATCCCTAGAATACGATTTTCACAGAGCAATGAGCGATTTTTAAATCGACCCGCCCTAATGTATGTATATGGCATATTAGGACCATCTGGCCCATGCGAAGTGTTCTTAGAAAGGGCTCTGCCTTGAAACCTCTTCTTTCTTGCCATAATGTTGAGTGAGATTTATGAATAGGAATCACAAAAAAAACATAATTTTCAATGAAGATCTCTGAATTGGGGTATCACTGACACTCTTAATAATAACGTTTTTTCGTAGTTGTTTTCCAACAGAATGTTAAGAACAATTAAGGTTACAACAGTCCAACCGGATTTCCTAATAGGATCACATATAGTATAAGTAGGATCACATAAACCCCGATTATTTACTCTTTTCTGCTTAACTCCCAATTCGTAAGTAAAAAGCGAGATTACCCATGCAAAATTTCTCTCCCGAATTCCGAAATTATAAAATAATCTTGAATTATCAAGAAACGTTTTTCCGCAAAATCCTGTGCTTTTTTCGCTATCAGTAATTATTATGACGAATGTAAGGCAAACGTCAAAGTAAAAACTTAATTAAACAGACGCCGGCAAAGAAAATATGTTTGCCGACATAATTATAATCAAATTTCAATTAGATATTATTAATTAAGCATTCAAATGACAGAAAAAAGGCGCTTTGGCTTTTATTGCTTATTATAAAATGTAATATCGAGTTTAGACACACTCTACACTGCAATAGAAGTAAAAAGAAAGAAATATGGAAAAATGGTATAATAATAATATCGAGTTTCGCATGTGAATTGTTGCTGTAGTAGACGTCGTTTGCGGATTTCTTCCAACTGTCTATTACTAGCAGCAAATTGCGTAATTAACCCTACGTTGAGCACCCGGCTCTGGCAAGACTGGACGTAAATTTCAACTTTGGACGTGAATTTAACATATTTCTATTATAGGTAACGACTTAAGCCTGCAGGTATATTAGCTTCCTAAAATTTAATTTTCTATGGATTTATGGATATAACCTTTTAAAAAGGATTCTTAAACAGGACCAAAAGAAGGACCGACCCGGGTTAATAATAATCAAACAAACTAAAAACTCTAAAATATTCCACAAAACCAATTTATATAAAGTAAAACCTCTCGAAACAGCCGTGACAGCTGATTGCCAATTTTGCACCGGGCTGAATAATTTTTGTGATTTATTGGTAATCGGTGCATATGTGACGTACTTTTACAAACGAGCAAACAGGAGCTCATGAATAATAAGTTCGTAAGATATTCATCTCTGAAAGTTTAATTACTTGAAATAGCTTTTAATGCTGTAGGGCTCTGTGTGCAAGGCGTCTTCTTACATGTGTCGAGCCGAACAAAAACACACTATAACTTTTCGCCAAATTACGGCACACAGATCACAAGCTTGTCAAATATCATCCTATCAACGGCAATACAGTTTAAGCTATTTTTCATTGTTTTACCTATGTACAGCGCAAATATGGTATCCCTAAATTAAAAGCGCGCACTTTATATTCCAAATAGATAAATACAAAGCCTTCTACGAGTATTCAACTACTTCCACCCATTAGCATAGACATTCCGAAACATTGACGAAAATTAATTTGAGTTACAGAGTTTGGGAGATGCCAAAAATGATGAACACATAATGCGCTTAATTGGCTAATTTTGTTGGGAAACTTTGCACTAACATTTCATAACTCACATTCGCTTAATTAAGCTTGGGCAAATCGCTAACGCCTACTCCGCCCAAAGGCTCACTCATTTTCCATGAGTGCACGACGTAATGATGTAATAAATACTCCCTTTTTGGTAATTAAGTTGGGCAAACCCATCCGCATTCAACCGCAACCAAACGTAAAACTTTAAAGCTTAATTTTCTATAGACACAAACATTATGGAAAGTAAGTTTTTTTGTGCGTTTGGTTGTATTTTTTTTTGGTCAACAAAAACTATTTAAATGGATAACAAAGAGAAAGTGTGGCATAATAAGTAGGATACATGTAGAAATATAATTAAGTAAACATTTTAATCCGTTTTTAATGAAAAGTAAACACTGACGCTGGAAAGTATAGCAAATTCCTAAAGTTAATGTGAAATATTTGTGAGGTGAAGTTGGAGAAGTGATTTAAAAGGGATGACTGCAGAAAGGCGTTGAGGAGGATTGTATGCTTCAACAGTCTCAAAATGAATGAAATAGTGTGCTTTAGCAAAATATATGGTATGTGCTTATATGTATATTAAGAGGATAATAAACACTAAAAGAAGAGATTTATACCGGAATCTATTATTTATGCATTAATTAAAAAACCCTGAAGAAAAAAGCTCCAGCTGTGTCTGTATTATACGAGTATTACTGAATATTCTCTATTACTTAGAGGCTAACAATAAATTCATAAATCTCAATTTAGTATTACTTGTTCTGCATTTACTTAGTATTTAAGATGTTAAGAAATGGTGAATCACTTTCTCAAGTCGGGCTTAGTAATCAATGGTCCTTTGTTTCAAAAAGTCCGTGAACGTAGTTTGGAAACATTAGTAAAACAAACAACAAAAACATGTATCTGCAAGAGTAGTTAGGTAGGTGAAATGGTTGACGCGCCAGTCTGGCACTCCCCAAGGAGCACTGAAGCGCCGTTTTGATATCATTATGAGATCTTCAACAGCCTGGTATCTACAGCCAGCCAGAGCTGATGAAGATTGATGGGATTTAGGTTGGCGCACTGCCCCAAGCTGTCGAAGAAAGTAACACCCAGTGACTTTAATCGTCTAGCTGTCAAATCCGGACATTTACAGAAAAAGTACTCAATAATTTTCTTCTCTGAAAGTCCCCACAGCTTCTGCAAAGGGGGTTAAATGATAACCCTAGCATCGTCCATTGGCCGACAAACTCAACAACGAGTTTGGAAATTGAACGCCACGGAGTCCCCTGGACTTTCTGCATTCAGCGTCTATGGTGAAGGGGGCTAAAAGGTTTTCAAAATAGCATAAGAAGAAAGATAACTCCATCTGATCTGTGCTTTCCGGAGAAAGAAGTTCTGCGATTCACCTTTAACAACAGACTGGGAGATGCCGTTGACCGGGTAGATACCTCTGAGACTAATTCAGTCTACCCCTTCTTGGGAAGCTCATCAGCCACTTCATTTCCCGCTATCTTCCTATGTACTGGAATCAAAATTAGAGAAATGTTACCCTCGCATTCCTCTTTACAGGAGTTGACCAGTTCGGATCTGCACCATGGCGTCGTCAGAGCCTTTATAGCAGCATGACTATCGGAAAAAATGAAACCTACAAGAATAGATTTATTAAAATATATTTTGTTGTTGTTGTTGTTGAAGTGGTTGAGCATTTCTATTGAAAGAATTTTTATTAGCGATTAGCGACGTTGTACCACCACTGTTCTCGTGTGATATCCTGTTATTGTTGTTTTTGTTTGTTTTGATTGTTTTGTTTTAGTGGTTTTTGTATTTTTTTTAAGTCAGCCATTCGTGAGATTCCAAGCATAGCAGCAAACTTTGTATCTCTATATCTGAGATTTCATTAATTTGCTGTAAGAAAGGCTTACAAAAAGAGCGAACTCTTGCTCTCGCAAGACCTGGACATTGACATAAATAATGAAAAAGACTTTGTTTCACTACCTCCGCCTCTCAGCTTCTGCAGATGGGATTGAGAGTAAGGTTAGGAATGGCTGCATGATCCCCTTCCTTCCAGTGACCTGCAAGGATTGCTGTGATACGTGAGATGCTTGGTCGAGAGCATTCTAATAGGCGACGGGCCTGTTCTTCTTGTTGTAGTGAATGTAGTTGATTGCTTTCACCTTCTTTCGGCTAAAGCATAGTAGTGCGAGGCAGTGGATATATTTATTGTGTTGATTGGTGCAGAAACTGCCTCCGTCTCTGTTATGACTGGTGCCGAACCTTTTCTTGCTAGCTCATCTGTTATCTTATTACCCTCCATATTCCTATGCCCGGGAACCCATATCAGAGTAATTTCAAGCCAATGAGCAAGCAATTCTAGTGCCTCTCTGCTAATAGTTCTGTCTAGAACAAGGGCGCGTAGTCAGGAAGTCAATTCGATTTGGATAAGTAGAGCAGCTCCGAATAAAGGCCAGCTCCCACACCATAGTTCATCTTCGAATCATCATCATTAGTTCATCAATATCGGATCTACCTATTCCTTTTCCTCCATTCGGTTCTCGGTTGGAAATGTGCCATAAAATCTATCTTGAAGTTAAACTCGGGGATTGTGAATTCTGATTTGATTTTGAGCAGTGAGGATGCCTGTAGGAGGCTCTTACTGTTACTGTACCTGGTTTTCAAGCGTCATATGTCTCTGAGTATCACAGCCTTGCATGTAGCGATTGTTTTTATTTGTAAGTATAATGGTAGTAGATGCGTTAGTACGTTAACCGCTTCAGTAGGACTTGTGCTAAGCGTTGAGCGTGGTTCGATTGTATTTATTTTCTAGAGCGCATATATTTGTATTGGTTTTGTAGGGAAAATTTATATGGTTGAATACCCTATTTTTACCGAACATTCTCGTATACGTGTAAAGTGCTCTATTAGCTTTCGTCACCGTGTATTCTTCATGGGGCTTCCAGCTGAGTTTGGTATCTAGGATAACACCTAAGTAGTTTGCTTGTTGGGCTAGCGTAACACTAACGCCGTTTAATTTTGGGAGATTAAAGTTTGGTATTTTGGTTTTCTTAGTGAATAGCATCAGTTCAGTTTTATTCGGCTACGATACGATTTACCTACAGAACTAGACTCATACACAGAAAACAGAGATCATGTAATCTGTTGCCATTGAACCATTTGAAGTTCTCGATCGCTCTTTGTAGTCTTTTGTTTGCTTCAACAAACGTGCAATTATTGAAGTCTGAGATATCAATATCGAGCGCATCATTCGTAGAAGTAGTCGAATACATTTGCTCCAAGATGGCGAATTTTTTTACTTCATTAAGGACATAAAACTCAAATAAAATTTTACATTAAATAAAAATAATCTTTATTTTGCTATAAATACTGATAATATGTATTGTACATAATAACAAGGTGGCACAAGATTAATCATTTAATTTGTTATTTGAACAACTGTCTACTAAATAAAAAAAAAAAACGATTTTGAGTGAAGGAAATATTTATTTTGAATTTCATGCGTTTCATTTCTGGTATGGATTTTACTGCAGCTGTTTATCTCACAAGTGTCAAATATGATTGGCAGACGGATTTTGCGTCACCTTGCATAAATGTGAGATGAAAAGTGACTGTCAAAGTTATTCCCCAAAATTAATCGCGCAAAAAAGGCGAAATGATTAAATCAGGTAAAAGAACTGTGTACACCGCGTAAAAAGCGGGATTGCGGTTGTGTCTACAATAATAAAGTGGAACCATTTAATATCGCAATTTAGGTTTGAGAAAAGGTCAACTACAAGCATTTGCTTTCTCATCGATTTAAGAGAATGGTAGAAAAATTTATCGTGAGGGTTAAAACAGAGCAGCGGTTAGTTCACAAAAACAAAAAAACAACGAATAGCAACAATAAATTCAAACAGGAACCGAATTGTCAGTCACAGCAGGCTCTAAGGAAATGAAAAGTTGTGCCATTTATAATAGAAAAGTTTTCCAAGAAAATGTTACCAAAATCCACATACGCAAAGTTGTAAGTGGCGGCCAATGTGTGTGAGTATGCAAGCAGTTCAAAGCTGCGCTAAAACGCGAATGGAAAGTGTCAATGTCAAATCGACGCTAGAGCAAAGTGTGAGCAGACAGAGGCACTGAGTGAAAGACTGAGCTGGGCTCTGTGTATTACACTGTCTAACGGTTGTCAATAACCATTAAAGGGTTAACTCTGTGCTCTGTTTCAGTCGCTTCGGTCCCACCAACATTACGGCTTTAGACTTGACACGCTGATTGTCAAACTTGCGCAGGTTGAACTTTTTTTTTTCGAATGTCTCCGTTTACGTAGATATCCGCATATGCATACGAGTACACGCACTTAAGTGGCTAGAAACGCCAACATATGCGCGCTATTGTCTAGAGGTTTGACACTTTCACCACAGCGGCGTCAAGGCGGAAGTGGCGCTTCAACGCCCAACAAGCGAGCGTCGTGCCACTATACAAATGCCAGAGCAATTTTCCTTTATTAAGGAATTCACACCATGGCGCCTGCTTGACTGGTTGACTGATATTTGCCGTTGTTGTTGTTGTTGCTGTTGCTGGTTGCGCGGCGCATGTTACAACCGCTGTTGCCGCTGCTCCACAAAGAATAGGGACTTGTTAAAAATGGCAACAGTGTGACGGCTGTTGTTGACAACCAAATAAAGCTTAGCAACATGAATAAGTTGTTGTTGTCGCTAGGAAGTGGCGACATTGTCCAATGGCACGAGGTCATAAGTGTCACATGTGTGTCAAAACTTTGGACTTTCGTAATTGAAAATGTGACAAAGTTGAATAGCTCGGAATGCAATTTGAACCAACGCTAAAGAGTTGTTGAGGAATAAGTGAGGGGTGAAGTGAGAAGTGGATTTCTATTTTTTTTGGTACTCTTAGTAACTGACGCAGCGTTTATTGGATTCCATTATAAAGAGACAACGCTGCTGAAAAAAAGACAATGGAATGAAATGAATCTCGTTGATTGGTAAATTAAAGTTTCGTGGTTTACTAAATGGGTTTCGGAGAAAAATTTATAAATACGCAGATATGCAAGCTTCGGTGGAAGGACTTAAATTTTATATAGCATGAAACCCATTTGAAGATAATAAGTGACTAATTGAACGAAGATCAAAGTACTCCATATAGAAAAAAATAGTTTATATAAGTTATTTCTGCGTAAAACTCAAAATTTTATTTATTCCAGATTGCCCGATTTGGGTCAAATATGCGCCGTTTTGTTGCATAATTTGTTGTCATTTTTAAGGTAGCTTCACAATGCCTCTGAGTCTAGAAGTCTTGGTCCTTGTTGGCGAAAAATTCTGGCAATCGAGATTCACAACCTTGTCTTGATACCCATTTCTTATCACTCAGGAAGTTTTGCAATGAGACAAAAGGGTGTTAGTCGTTTGCTGCCAAGTCCGTAATATATGGTGGATGCACTTTAACTTTCCAACCAAGCACCCTTATTTCCATAGGCGTGAGTGGAATTGCGTTGTCCTGATGGAATACAAAACCTCTGCTGTTGGTCAATTCTGGCAGTCTCTGGTCAATCGCTAGCTTCAAATGGCACAGTTGTTGACAGTAGTGATCTGAGTTTAGTGTTTGGCCATACGGAAGTAACTCATAATAAATGATTCCTTCCAAGTCCCATCAAATACACAGCAGAACTTTCCTGGTCGTTAGTCCTGGTTTGGCCACCGTTTGAGCTGCTTCATCGCATTTTGACCGTCATAGTTTTCGCCCGATATTATTGTATGTGACGTCCCCAGTCACCATTCGTTTAAGAAGGGGGTCGATTTTATCGTATTTGGGTAAGGCTTCGCAAATGGAAATGCGATCGCTCATGTTTTTTGGTGTGACAACATCGAGCTTTCAATCCAGCTTTGCGCAAATGGTTTAGAATCCTTTTATGGGCGATCTGTAGATCCTGGGCGATGCTGCGACTTCTAACATGCAGGTCAATTTCGTTTGTGATTTTATCGACATTTTCTTTAACATAAAATAGCTCTTACAGTATCTGCACCGTACCAGGCTTCAAAGGCACGGGAAGGAGAAAACTTGCAAACTACCCAACACCTCTGGTCTAACCCGATAACTCCACCGAATTAAACCACATGATCTGGCAGGATGGCTGCTCACTTGACGGCCGTGCTAAATGCAGGGAGATTTGCCCCTGCTTTGGCTAGTATATCGTATTCTTCAATTCTCTTGTGCCCTGGAGCACAGTAGATGGTGGCTTGTTTCTCAGTTTCTAGCTCATCCGGCATTGTCGTACGTAGTGTGAGTTTGTTTAGATGCTGCTTGGCTGGCAATGAAGAAGTTTATTTGAGAGTTCGGAGGAATGTTCTCGATGGCTAAATGTGTTGCTTTCGTTGCAGCGTAGATCTCAGCTTAGCACCATCTAGGAAGTATTCACTACTGACTAACCTAGGCGTCACTTTTGAAAGACCCTTTATAAGTACCAGTTTGCATTTGTATTTGTAAGCGAAACATAAAATGGTAAACTCAATAAATTAAATGAAGAACACGCTCAGTGTCGACATGGCGCATAAATATTTAATTTATTTGTGCGAAATTCTCAAAAACTTGTTTTGACACTTCCTACAAAAATCTTCTTCAGCCATATGAGATACCTACACACACGTCTGTACGTACGCACACACAACTACATAAGATGGCGTAGGATGCCATTGCGTATAAGTGTTAATTTATGCAGAATGTCTAACCTTTTGTAAGTAAACACTCAGCGGCAGATAACCAATTCAGGGAGCGCAAACGCACTCCATAGTTTCATATATTCATATATTAGAACCTGCCTGTATTTGTAGGCATTGAACCCTGTGCGCATTTGACGCCCATAAATCCATCAGGCGTGAAAATCCCAATTGAAAAATTGAATACAAAAAACTGTAAAGACAGGAATGCATGGAAGGGGAAGCAAAATAGTGAAAGCAGCGCTTGTAAAAAAGGCAGCTGTGCGAGATCAAGCGAAGAAGAAAGTCAGCCATGAGAGCATATGCGAATGATTTTTTCATACACGAGTATAATTGTGTGTACATGCATGCATACTAATAGGCGGCTGGACGTCTTTTTTTTCCTCACAGTGGAATGGAAGCGAAAACTTTTCAAATTTTCTAATCGAAACAAATTGAATTACATGTCGTCGTTGGCTGTGTTGGTTGACTGCACACATATACATATACACACACATCTACATGAAAAGCCTATAGGTGTGGACAATCTTTATATAGGCTATGTATGTGTGCATGTGCTTACAGCATCCTAATTCCTGTTATTTTTTATATTGAATGGCGGGTGACAGCTGTGGCTGTCTGTTTGCCTGACTGCTTCACTGCTTGGCTGCCTAACTGCTTGCATACGGAAACTTTGTCGCCTCTACGAAGTTGAAACTTTCACACGGCAAAATGCAAACAAGTACGCTCACATTCAATTGGCAGCAGAGAGAAGGCGGCAGTTGCGGGTGTAAGCCAATAAGTAGCATTGAAGCGTGTAAAAAGGACATTCAGCCTGAGAAGGCGCGGTAGACACGCTGAAGCAAGATATCGTGCGATGGAAAAAAAATTAATGGTTGAAGTCAGATGGAAAAAAGTTGAAATGAAACAAATTGCAGGAAATGACTGAAAAAATAGTGAGAAAAAAATCAGTAGAAAGTGAAGAAAAAAGGCGGCCCATGCGGAAATAAGCTGTATAGTAGTGTAAAGTGTGTAGGTGTATGTTGGATATGTCTGTCAATAGAATGTGGATTGGTTGAAAAGAGCATTGAGAGGCATTGGGCTGGCGCATTTGACAAATAACGCCTGTGTGAGTGCCAATATCCTTTGACATGGCCGGTGTGCCACTGCTGCAAACAGAAATGATTAAGCGCAAGCACGCAAACGCGCGCACATACCACACATATATGTTTGGAGATGAGGGCGGGTCAATTCGTTCTTAAAAAATATAGCAGACTTTGCTTCGGCGAAGTATCTACTAGCAATTCTGAACTAAGAAATCCAAAAAGGTCGGAAAGAAAAGCCTATGTAGCTCTAAAATTGAATTCGAGTGGGAGGAAGAAAAAAACTCTTGTAGCTCTAAAATAAAGTTTGAGCATCTTATCTTTTAATTTTAGTTATATTATTATTCCCCCAAAGAATTTTTTTTTATTTTATTAAATTATGTTATATTTATTAATTTTTTTTTAATTTAGAATAAAATGTATGTACATATGTAATTTCAGGGTGCAATAAATTAAAATTTTCATGCTAGTTTTCTCAAAATACTCTCCGTTAGAGGGCGTAAAATTGAAAAGTTGACTCAATTTGACTATTTTTAAAAGAAGAAAAACGATTTTCACTACTTTTAAATAATAAAAAAATATATTTATTGCAATTATCTAATTTTAAATCATTCAAAAAATGTTTAAAAGCGACCGAACACAGTTTTGAATATCAAAAATTAAAAAAAAAAAATTTTTGTCCAAAGTTTGGTCCTTTAAAAAAGGTCTAAAAAATATTAAAAAACTTAACTTAAAACTTTTGATAATAAAAACGCTGTAGTAGTAAAATATTGCATAACAAATTCTCAAAACTCATTATGATTCACTCTATTTTTCACGATAATACTGTGTGACAAAAAAAATTTAAATTTTTTTAATGCACTTTTACGCCATTTAAATGATGCATTGGAAAAATTGAAAACAATTAGGGCACGAACCTCACCTTGCACGTTGGCACCACAGGCGGATAAGATTAGATTTGATGAGCGGTTGGACAAGTCAAAGCACTCAGACCACTGTACTACACCCTAATAGATTAAAGTAGAAAGAATAGAGAGACAGGTTAGATATAAAATGGATACCATGGATACGGAGAAATTGGTGTGAGGTCACTCTTTCGCAACATTTTTTGGACTCATTGATGAATCTTAAGAAATCCGGAAGAGGATGAATATCAGTACATCGCAACCCAACATCTTAAGTTTCATTCTAGAAAACACCAGACAGCTACAGTGAAAATGCTCTGCACACTCTTCATTATCAAGGCCAGATAATCATATTGAGTCGCGACTGATTCCCATGGTAGTCAGATGCTGGCCACAGGTATTGTGACCTCTGATTGCACCCACCAGTACTTTCAGATTTTCCTACTATATTTTAGGAAAAATGTCGCTAGTTTCCTGTTTCGTTCTTTCACAAAGCACTTTTTTTCAGAGGAGGTTAAAATCGAAAATGGCAAAAACATCATCAAGGGTACCGTCACACCAGTGGTATGCAGGGCATGCTCCCACTAACCCTACAACAGTCCTCCCCTCTCGCCTGAGACTGCTAAATTCATTTCATTTTCTTTTAGACACATCAGGTATCTGCGTTCAGGTTCCTCTCCTATTTGCGCATTGGCGTTATACGCTATCGATAGCCTCCATTACTTTATGACCAATGGGGCAGTGGAAAGTTGCAATATCGCTGTTCGATATCGACTTGTCGTCTGTTTGGGCTCGTCTTGAGGCTTTATCTCACGCGTTTGTGCTTGACGTCTGTTCGTGAATACAGTCACCCTCACAGGAGATCTGTTTCAAAATGGCTTCTTTGCGTGACGCATCTGTTGGGTGTTCTATAGCGGTCGCATTCGCTTTGCTTTTGCTTTGAGTTTTCATTCTAAGTTTCGGAGTTTTATAACTATCCTTGCTGCAAACATTTTTACTGCTGCCTATTTCTCTTTCAAGTTCAGCATTTGCGTTACAAGGTTGTCTGGAGTGGGGACGACATCGAGGACATTTGCGAGCTCGAGGCGCTTTTCGTCATATCTGCCTGAGTGAAAAGTCACAAAGCACTTGGCTATTCTGCAGGAGTCAGACTGAAACCAACGTCTTTTATGGATAGGCCTCGTGAAGTCGTCAATCCATAGTTGAATCGATGAAGAATTGACACCTAGAAAGGGTTCAGGGCCTAGTGGTATGCTTGCTAAGCCTTCATTAGCCAGTTTGCCGGCCAACTCGGTACCTGCAATACCACAATGTCCAGGTACCCACATAAGACAAACTTCGTTGTGTTGTGTAACACTGCTCAGTTTTGTCTTACATTCACCGACTAATTTCGAAGAGCGGCCTGGGTTAACAAAGACTCTCAGTGCAGCTTGCCTGTGCCACCACAAATTCCAATATTACTAACCCATGCAAGATGACATAGACTTCGGTTAAGAATATTGTAACCATCTGTCCTATAGAACTTAGTGTCTTCGTCTAAGAACCATCCAGATCCGCTACAATCACTGGTTTTGGATCCGTTGCTGTAGAAAGGGTGCTAAAATCCCGTTACTAGGTTATCTAGACTTAAGCATTGATCTCTATCGGAATTAAAGCATCATTCTTCCTACTGAAGCTAACAAGCCCTCGATTTGCCGCTGACATCCAAAACAGTACTCAGCGCTCCGACAACTGGTGGTAGATCTAACAGTACCCAGTGTTTTCCTCGTTTCCCCAGACACCGTTTAACTTGAGCCTGTACGCCGCTTTCATCGTTTCCTTTGGAATTTGAAGATTTAGAAGTTGCGAGTTCGGGATGGCATTAAGAGCAACGCCAGATTTGTTACTCATATCACACACTTCTCTGTAGCCTGGTTAGGGATTTGCTCTGGAATGAACCGTAGTAGCCTTCCACCAGACTACAGAGGCGCATGATTACAATGGGTCTTTTCAGGGCGATGTGCAACCAGTGTAATACCGCGGGTCTTACACGTGATGTTTTGCCAAAGGTTCTCTTACACTGCCAGAAACTTTTAGTGCTCGAGAGACCTTCAGTTCGACGTGCGTATTCCAGGTTTTCTTACTATTTAGGATTAATCCTAAGTATTTTATCTTAGAAGACAATTGCAGTGTCACTCCTTTCAATGTGGGTACTAACAGGTCTTCCATATTGCGTTTCCTAAAACTACAGGTCGTAAGTAATGCTATGCTCTCTAGCGGAGCAGAAAGCTTCTTTGAAAAAAATGTACCACCAAAAAAACAAAAACAATTTATTGGAGAATAATAAGTACAATTAAAATTAAGGAAGCTCTATATCCATGGACTTCTTTGAACAAACTTGCGATTATAATACTTTACTCTTCGAAACAAAGTAAAGAAAAATATAACCTGTCCTAATCCCGTGGAATAGGGCCTGGCAAACTTAAAAGCACAACAGATTAGGCATTGAAGAATAGAAAAGAGGTAGCTGCAAAAAAAAAATGCCAATCCTTCATAAATAAAAACTTATATATGTATCTGTATGCATATAAACATACATACATACTAATACACATACATACATATTAACAATCAAGTATACGCACACCCAAGCATGTATACCTACTTATAACTTTACGCTTCGTCGCATATGAAAATCATGCAAGCGACATAGTGGATACGTAACAATAGCAACAACCCACTACAACTCCGTGGACGCTAAGCACACACACCCATAACCAGCCAACGTCTGCCGTCTGCACCTGTTACTCATTCATTATCGTCATCTTCGCTGCCGCTGCCGCTAAAGCAGTCAAGCAAGGCAAGCAGCATACCACGCACTCGTTCATACATGTGAGCACTTATACATACACACTATGCGCATACATACATCTATCATTATATGTTACGACGACCTGTTACAAAGTGGTTTGCCAACACCTTCATACTCGAATGCGAATGAGTTCCAATCGTTTTGGCATCAATAACTAGGATGATTGCAGTTCAAGGTGAGGTGAATTCTTTACTTCCCCATTTTAGCAACATTTCACCACCACACAATGTCAATCTTAGCTCTCAAATTGAAAGTCGACTTTGTGTGGGCTGAGATGGAGAGAATATGTGTGTGCGTGTGTGTGGATTACGCGAAAGTGGAACACTACTTATAGAATTGTGGAGCTGTATGTTAGATGTGTAGTTATGTATTGTAGTTGAAAAGTATGTTGGCAACTTGAGATGGAATAGAGAAATGGGTTGCGCTAGGTTAAGGTAATATAAAGACTTTATTGTGAATAAATTGATTTTAGTGGGAAGTGAAAGTGTAGGTAATATTCATTTTTAGAAATTCTCCATAATGAAATATTGCAAAACTAATTTTTTTCCAGATTGTATTGAATCGATAAATAACTATCACTAAATTGCATTACCACTATTTTTTTAAGCATACTCCATCCATCAATACTAATATTTCCGCATACTGCATACTCCATCCATCAGTACTAATATTTCCGGATTGAACTAAAACAAGCCATCAAGTACTCCAAAGACGATAGAGCCACAGGGCCAGACGAAATACCTGCCGAAATTCTAATACTAATAGATGGAAATAGTCTCTATCTACTTGTGGAAGATTGCAATCTGCTTGTGGATGTTTGTTAAAATCTGTTTTTATAACTTTGCCAAAAAGACCTCAAGCTTAAAAATGCTATGAGTAACGCTTGCTCAGCTTAAGTCGAATAAATGGCAAGTACGACGAAGCCATCGGAGACTCCCAATTCGCCTTTAGAAATGGATTGGGAACACGCGAAGCTCTGTGCTCATGTTCTCATTCAAAATTGCCAAGTTGTGTAAAAAAAAGTTTTTATTTCCTTTATATTAGATTATGAGAAAGCCTTTGATACAGTGCAACTTGGCAAGCTGTTTAATATATTACCATCACTTGACAACAAGGAAAAGGTGTTGCGCTGTATAAGAAATCTATATTCCAGAGGTTGGAATAAATAGCGAAAATACAAACGAAATTGAAATGAAAGTGGCATTGAATACGAATGTTTTAATTTCAGGAACGTGAATATATTCAAGTTTTATACGAAGAGATTGAGAATCTGTTTGGTACTACAGTGAGGTCGTGCACTGAATATTTATTCAATGATCATTTTGAAAATTTAATAGTGTCATAATGTGAATAGAACCTCTCGGGTTGTGAATGGTTAACTTATTGACAGTTATTCGGATGGTTACAAGAGGAGAGTTGAATTATGTTTTATATGCACTGGTGCTTAGATAATTAGGCCACATAATTTTTTTGCGATATTCGCAATATTTTTCCTACCAATTTTTGTTTTTAGTTTTTATAAAAAATATACTTCAGTGCAACATATTAGGAAGCCTTTTATATAGAAGGATATGTGGAATGCAAAAACAACAAAAAGGTAATAATAATTGAATTGTCCAAACTCCACGCGATGTTTGAGCGGTTTGAAGTTTATACTTTACTATCAAAGGTGGCGCAAAATTAATCATCCTATCGAAAGATTTATAATTTTTGCAAACGGTCATGGCGCAAAATAAATCAGCCTATCGAAAGATTTATAATTTTTGCAAATGGTCATATGTCAATCATTTTGGTAAGCAATGCAGTGCGTAAGGGTCAATACCAAGATTTTCTATCATTGAAATTTTGTTTATTTAGTAAAAAAGTTATTCAACAAAAAATTAGATGATTACTTTAGCTTGACGATTTTTTTATTTGTTTTTTTTTTTTTTTATTTTTGTACGGTAAATATACGACTTTAATATCTCGATTTAGTTAACCAATAACCTTTGCCCATAGCTCATAGTGCGCAAGTGCGTTCGAGTATACAAATCTGGTTGAACATTTTCTACCCCATTTCTAACGTCATGCTCTCTTTTATTCATCTTCTTTGTTTCCACGAAAGTTTCATTTTTACTTTTCTCTTCCACGTAGTTATTTTCCGGCTTCATTTTGTCAATATGCCCCACAAGCCATCATTTTACTGTCTTTTTGTCACTCCTTATGACTTAATAACTGGCATTTATCTGTACCACGCGCGCGACGCGTACTCGCCCACGTGCATAATTGCTTACTATTCTCACTGCCAATTCCTCATTATTTTCCTTTCTCTGCGCTAATATAAATCGCATCAAGCAGATGATTAAATTTGCGCCACCTGCTACTATAAAATTGCACTCCCAGAAGTTCTCTAGAAATTTTAAATAGAAAGAATTTGTATAATTATTTTTTGCAATTTATTAAAATTTTTGAATTTCATACAATGTTTGGAACTTTGATTTATGAGATTTTTCTTTATATATTAATCATATTTATAGATGGATAGATTCTTTCCTTTATAATGGAAACTAGCTGACCCGACGAACTTTGTTCTGCCCTAGAGGCAATAAAAAAACAGATTTTTGATTTTATTAAGTTACTTTTCTATTAATCAAGTATTTCAATGGAGCTTTAATAGATTGCACTCTTCAGTTAAGCACCTTGCGATACACGACATTTCTTATTGTATTATTAGGTGCAAGAACAAAAAACGCAGATGGTTTTCCGACCCGTGAACATGCCACATATGATTGACCATGTGAGAAACATTGATTTTCTGGATTCAAGGATTGGCCTTGTGATTTGTTAATGGTCTTGGCGAATGCAAGACGGATCGCAAATTGAAGTCTTTTAAACTCAAGCAAAAGATCGGTTGGGATCCTCGGAATGAGAACTTTTTAGCCGCTAAAATTGCTCGCTCACTCAACCATTCATTATTTTTGTAGTTATTAATGATGTTTGGCAATACTTTATTAATAAGTTCGTCTTTCGATGAGACAAGTTACAGAAATTCTGAGGAAATAAAATCAATCCGCTCGATTCGTCGACAGGTACTCGACCATTACCGATAGTCAGTAATTGCTCAGAGAAATCTTCAGTAGATGTATCATTGAGTAATGCAACTCTCATGATTGTTGTCAGCTGAAGTTTCTTCACATAGCGCCATAGATTCGATGATTTGAGGCAAGCGCTTATTTCGTCAACAGCCGTTTATCTTGGAATTACTGGCAGTGTTTGGCGGAAGACAGTAAAATCATTGCGCCTCCAAAACATCTCGAGTCATTGCGTATATCTTTCAATGTTCGGTTAAGTGCTTCTAATGCACGTTTATGCGCCATTGTGCATTCGTCCCAGATGATGATTTTCGATGCTGATAAAACTTTGCCCATTGCTGAGTTTTTTGAAATATTACATGTTGGTTCTTCCATTATTTGATGATTTAACGGCAATTTTAATGCTGAATGAGCCGTACGGCATCCTTCTAACAATGTGGCTGCTATTCCAGAATAAGCAACTGCAAGCGCAATGTTGGATTTCGCACGAACAGTGGTTAAAATTACTGACATGAGGAATGCCTTAACAATTCCACCAGGGGTATCAAGGAAATATAAACCACCATTTCCATCATCAATTGCTTTCATTAATGTATCATAAACTTCTTTTTGTTGGCGATTCAACAGAGTGGTACATTCGTTTGAACTACTAAATCTACTTGTTCTCTGTTATTCGGTCGACGATTTCGCATTGCCAACCGAGCCGTTTCACCGTTTCACGGGCTGCCTCGCTTTGCTCTTATGATTGAGAAGCACGAAGTCGAGCCATACTAACGCGGCGCTCTTCACGGGCAATTCCTTGTGATTCTTCAGTCGTTTCATTCGCAATGTTTTGTATCCTTCTTGCATTACGGCTTTGTCGGGAAAGATTCGATCGTCGTGGTCGCGGCATTGATAATGACTTAACCATAGACAAAATTACGTTTAGCTGTCATTTGCGTTTTGTTATACCACATTTTATAGTGACTTCACGGACACGCGTTCGAATGGGATAAAAAGTATCTTATGCCCGTCTCCTGGTCCTAAGCTACCTCTCCACCAATTTTCACATCGGTTCAGCCGTTCCCGAGTTATAAAGACTTTGTATCAAGAAATAAACGAAATTATCCAAATGGTCACCTAAATATTGCGAATATTGCAAAAAGGGGAATAACTTAATTATGTGAGAACAAGTGAATATCTTGATTTGGTGTGATTTTCCCATTTTTTCCATTACCAAAGCGTCTCTGAAGATTTAAATTATTATTTTGTGAAGCTCACGAATGAGTAACACTTCAAAATTACTAAGCATTGCTACTCAAAGTTCTAAAGCGGATATCGTAACTTCATAATCGTCCCACCAGGTAGGTAGTGCGTGCTTTATTTTATGTATTCACTGTTGAATGCTTCTGTACTAGTGAGGAAATGTGCTGCACAAGGTAATGAATATGGCGCAGATGAAAGAGTTTCAGTTAAAAGTTAGTGAAATTACGGATGAAAAAGTTCGCTTTGTTCCGCATTTTTGCATAAGGATCATAGCCAGTGCTTTTACAAGACCTTCTATTATTTCTCTAGAAGCATATCTATGTATAGAGACGTTTGGCCCGAATTCTTTCGACACACATTTTGTACTTTTATTTATTTATTTTTTTCCTTATTCATTCCTCTCAGGAGCATAGGGCTTCGGCAAGACTCTTCCATCGTACACGGTTGTGTGCTGTTGGTTTTGCACCGCCCCATGAGATGTCTGCATCTGCTAGTTCGTGCAACATCGACCTTCTCCAAGTGTTTTTTGGTCGACCGCGACCTCTGCTCCTTTGCGGGTTCCAGTCCAGTGGCATTCTCGCGATTCTATCTGGTGGTTTTCTCAACGTGCGACCCCGTGCCACTTTCTGCGTTTGATTTGCCTAAGAATGGGTTCCTCGTTCGGTAATCTCCACAGTACATCGTTACTGATGGTGTTTGGCCAAAATATTCTGTAAATATTGCGGAGACATTTGTTGGCGAAAGATTGTAGCCTCTGTGTGATGGCGTTAGAGACCAGCCGTGTTTCGCTTCCGTATAACAATACGGACTTCACGCATGAGCCGAATATTCATAGTTTAGTGGGCCTGGAGATTTGCAAGCTCCCCCATACTCTATGCATTCGCCCGAATGCCGCCCTTGCTTTGTTTAGCCTGCAGTTGACATTTTCACCTGCTCCACCATCTGCCGTGATGATGCAGATTAAAGCCTTTATAACCCCGTTTTATATGCCTTTCCTCTATGTTCTTCAAAGCGAAATTGGTTTATAAATCATTTACTTTTCAACCTCAGTTATTTACTTTTGCTTTTCATAAAATCGTAAAAAAAATATTTAGTTGATCTTTTCTCCTACGAAATAAAGTATACGCCGTGGATACTACCCATAAAAAATCCATATTGGCTTGCTGAAGAGCTCACAAAATAAGAAAAACTTTTTTAATAGCGGGATATATTTAAATCCAGTTTTCTTCGTTTGATATTCATAGTAATATCACATAGTGCCCATAAGTATTTAAAGTTATGTATTCAAAATTTAGTATTTTTAAACCTCAAAGTAGCTCAAAAAATTAAATTGGGAGGGAAATGAAAAACTGAGTATGCAGCGTTCCTATACAAAGTCTATAGTTTCACGTATGAAAATTTTTCCGGCTTAACAAAAACAGAAAACCAAAAAGAAGAAAAGGTAGCAAAATTAAAAATTGAAGATTGAAAACTTACTCATCTACAACAATGAAGAAAATATGACCTGGAAGAGCTTAGCTTATGGAGAACTACTAAACGTAAACGGTTAAAAGGAATTGAGTGTAAGGAATAAACTGAGTGTGTCGCTGCAAAAAGGAATGCGAGAATAAAGGTGGTAAAAATGGTGGTAAAGTCAAAAGCACGAACTGAAAGCCAAGTGACTATGCTGACGCATAATTTTCAAACCCTTCCGCCACGCCATACCCTAAGCTTGACTGTTTACTAGTACACATACAAACATACATACGAACTTATGAGCGCAGTACTTACTAACTATAAGTGGCGGATTGTTGGTTGGGGGGATGTGCCAATAATACGCGTTTAAGCCAAGTGCTTTCGACGGGGAAAAGGTGAACAATTAAGTGGCTGGAAACGCTTGAAAGGATGTATATTGAAGCAGAAGAAGGAAGATAATGAGGAATTGGCAATCAGAATAGTAAGCAATTATGCACGTGGACGAGTACGCGTTGCGCGGGTGGTACAGATAAATGAGTAGCTACTTAGCGTTAAGGAGTTAATGGGCGATGCCAGTTAATAAGTCATAAGAAGTGAGAGAAAGACAGTATAATGATGGCTTGTGGAACATATTGACAAAGTGAAGCCGGAAAATGACTACGTGGTTAAGAAAAAGAAGAAGAAGAAAGTATAAGAAAAAGGCGCGAAAGGTAAAGTTTTCTAGAATATGGAGGCGGAAAGTAAAAATGAAACTCTCGCGGAAACAGAAAAACTGAATAAGAGAAATGAGGCAGAAAATGTTCAACCAGATTTACATACTCGAACGCACAAGGGCATTAGAGGTTGTAGTTAAAAGTTATTGTTTATTGGTTAACTGCATCGAGATAGTCATAGACGTACATAAATTGAAAATATGATATTATCAGGGTATTTAGAATGGTGAAAAAAATCATTTTTGCTATGTAGAGGGCGCAAAATGAATCACCAATTACTTTTTGAATAACTAAAAAAAAAAAAACCATTTTGAGTGACGGAGATTTTTATTTTGAGTCTTTTTCCTTTTTTCTTTTCATTGGTTGTCTGTTTGTATACTGCAGCTGGCTAGTTCGCAAGTGTCAAATATTATTGACGTATGATGCCATTTGCAAAAATTATAACTATTCCGATAGTGTGATTAATTTTGCGCCACCTTGTATGGCTTTCCGTAAGTTATTCGTGTGAAAATTGAGTATCTCAATGAAACTCCGTTGCCCTACAATTCTTAATAAGTGGTGATCAATTTAGGGGTATCCAAAACTCCAAAGGAATCACACGATCTTGGTGGCCAATCCACTGGTCCTAAACAACGAGGCGAGATATAAATTGCTCAGCGAAACGACGACGCACCTAATCCTTTGTTTTACGTGCCGTGTGGCAAGTAGCGCCGTCCGTCGCCTTGTGGGAACCAAATGTTGTGGAGACCACGGGCTTCAATTTCCCGCATTAAACGGCTGCTCTTGAAAGACTTCGGGTTGCTCTTCACCCCAAATACGGCAAATTTTGCTTATTGACGTAGCCATTCAGCCAAAAATGCTGATCGCCATAAGTTGACCTGAGCGTGCGTGGAATACTTTTCTCAGAATGCCGATTTTTGTAATCAAATTTTACGATTCGTGAACGTTGTTGAGGCACAAGTCTTTCATTGTTGAAATGTCAATGAATATTAAAACAAATTTTTTATTTCGTTTGACAGTAGTCACGTGTGATCTGTCAACGAAACCCTATTGAGAAAAGTACCTCCACTCTGATCACCCTTTATTTGGTATGAGTATCATAGGAAATAATTGCAATATGTCATATTATATTTTTCTTGTCTTTAATGTGCTACATTTTTCAATTCTCTATCTGAATTTTTATAAAATTTGACGATTTTCTAAACTACTCCATTTTTTTATACTTCATTCTTACATCTCTTCCTTGTCACTGTTTCGTACTAATTTTGAAAAATTTCCTCTAACCCGTCAAATTGAGTCTTGGCCAATTTACAACTTTTGTCGCTTGTTGAGAGTGAGATTCATTTTTATTTTTTTTTTTTCTTTTCCTCCAACAATTTCCCCACTTAACTATTTCTTGTAAGATTTCTAAGATTGATTTCAAAAATTGCAGTGATAATGACATCCTTACAAAGTTCAACAGCGCATGAAAGCCTTCCTATATTCGCACCACATCCATCCATACTCGTACTTGCATGCGTCGATGCTGCTTTTCTTATTGTTATTGGCAATGTTACAACAACGCATGTGGTGCAAAATAAATAATCGAAAAACTAAAAGTTTTCTCAATGAACTGTGTTTTTTTTTGCCATGTTTGCCTTCAGCAAAACTTTTTCGATTTAGAAGCAGCGTTGAAAGGCTGTTGGTGCAATATGAAGGAACGCAAGGGTAGGAGAGGGATGAAATGAAGAAAAATGTGCGCAGTTATCAAAGAAATGAGAAAAAATATTGTAGTGGCGTAGAAATTGTAACGAACAATTTGTGTTGGTGTTGTGCGATGGTTTTTCTTTCTGTGCGTGAGATTGAAAGTGGATGAGCAAACTGGGTGACAACTGGCAAGTGCTGAGCAGCAGTGAGGCGCTACAGAGATGCTACAGAAGGGTGTCGGGATGAGTTGAGAAGTTAGTGAAAGGACTTTTGTAGTTAAGAATTTTATTTAATACTTGTAAAAAAATATAACTATTAATACGAATTTTTATTAAATCTCTTTTTTTTGCTTATAAAACATTTTTATTTATTTTGAAGCGCTTCATGAAAGCAATAGAAATAAGGAAATATTACAAAAAGGAGTTCAAATTAATTTGGATTTAAAATTGAAATGAGTAAAAATTTTAAAATAGTTTATTGAAAGTTTATGCGCGAGTGAAACTCAAGAGTTGTGAGAGTACTGTGCGCCTAGCAGAGGCGTTAATAGCGCATTCAACAGCAATCGGGAGTGTTGTAATACTAATAAAGTCGAGCCTGATGATGCGGTATTCTCATTTGTGGAGTCACTCGACTTAAGTGTGAAACAATAGGCATCTATAAGTATAGAAGTTGGTGTGATTATAGTAGAGTAGTTGATTTCTTCTTCTTCAACTCGCCTTTAATTTAGAAATGCCAGAATGTCGAAAAGTTGTTGGTGTGTTGTGAATGCGCGACAAACTAATTTTATCAATTTGTTATTCATTCTATTTCTCTATTCTCTTTGCCTCGACATTTCTAATTTTAAAAATTTTGTTGTTGCCAGAATGCCACGACTTTGTATAAAAAAAGATACGCCTTGGCCTGAAAGTGAAACTGCTGAAATAATCTTCCCACTTTCAGAAGTTTGTATACGAGGGAGGTTGGAAATTTTCTCTAAACGAAGAGGAATGGTATGAAATTGAATAAAAAGAATAGTTCATCTTTCAAAAGGCGCATGATCTCACACCAAAGCAGCAATAAGTCAGGCTTGAGAGAGCAAAGGAGTTGCTTCGCTTGTCCGAAAGCGGTCAATTTCCGAGTATTGTGTTGTCTGAAGAGAAAATTTTTCAAATTGAGCAATTCGTACAATTCTCAAAACGATAGGGTTTATTTGACCGACCGTTCATACGAGAATTTGAGCCATCAATTGGCCACCAGGAGGCAGCACCCGTCACAGGTAATGGTTTGGGCCACTGCAACCGCAGATGGGCGCTCTCCAATCGTTTACACCGAGCTTGGCATCAAAGTAAATGCGAAATATTATCGGGAGTATTCTGGAGATTGCTTTGAAGCCGTGGGCAGACAAACATTTTAGTGGCAGGCCATGGACGTTTCAACAGAACTCAGCAATGTCTCACAAAGCTCGAATGAACCAAAAATGCCTAAAAAACAACTTTCCGTACTTCATAACGTCCACGTGGCTCTCAAATTACTCAGACGCGAATCCGTTGGATTATTCCCTTTGGGTCATTTTGGAGAGCAAGGCTCGAGCTAAAAGATTCACCAGTCTGGAGGCGCTGAAAAAAGACATTGTCCACGAGTGGGACAAAATACCTGCAAGTCACATTCGGGCAGCTGGAGTTTCATTTCTGGACCGTCTCAAGGCCAAAGACAAGGCAAAAGGTGGCCATATCGAACAAAAGTAAATTGATTCTTAATTTTGTATTTTTGTAAATTTTTTACTTTGAATTGAATAAAAGTAATTTTCCAAACTAAATTGATGACATTTTTAATTGGTTACACTTCGAGTGCCGGACCCTGTAGTAACATAAATTCTGAATTGGAAAAGTCTTTTTCTACGAGTACTATTATGGGATGGATATTTCTATGTAAAAAAGAACTTGCCAATTATATTCTCTGCCTAATGGTATTAGCTTAGGTTAGATGAAGTAGTTGTCCTTCAACGTACGTAGGCCACTTGGGGGCCCCTTGTAGTCCCTGTTGGTCCTCTCTAAACCATTGTGGGACCTTTAAAAAGCTGGCTATGCTAGCTAGTTTGAAATTCGTAACATTCGCAAGGCTTTCCACAAAAGCAAGACTGATCAATCTTAAACGTCTTCTGCACAGAGCCGAAATTTTTGGCAGAAATTTTTATGAGGAGCTTTTTCATGGCAGAAATACACTCGGAGGTTTGCCATTGCCTGCCGAGGGGCGACCGCTGTTAGAAAAATGTTTTTATTAATTTTGCTTTCACCGAGATTCGAACCAACGACCTCTCTGTGAATTCCGAATGGTCTTCACGCACTAACCCATTCGGCTACGGCGGCCGCCGTCGAAAGGGTATACTGCTCGCATATAACAATGGAGGAAGATTGAGTTTTACAGAGCATCTTTCTTCACGAGCTGTCCCAAAACAAACTCCGGAGTAGGCATAGAAATCATCTCTACCAACCTTCATATCGAGAGATGTATGTGATTATCGCAACTCCAACAGAAAGTTTTTTTCATGTGGTAGGCTAGTTTTATTCTCAGAATGATCTGAGAGAAAAGCAGAAATAAGAAATATTTTTTCTTTGAAATCTTCTAAATCTATTTATTTGATTATTGGACGGTCTTAACTTGGGTAATTGTAGTTGATGACAGCCTTAAGTTTTGGAGGGTCTTCAGGGTCGGTTTGCATTTTTCTTAACGCCAGTCGGTTTCTATTATATTATTTCATAATCTCAACCTACCATGTGATATTGCGTGCTAACATAACCGGAATGCAACTGGATCAAAAGATCTTCTTCCATAGACTTAATGTCTGCGGTAATTTAAAGGCTTTTTGAAATTTTTATTATTAAGAACAAACCCAAAACCTCGTTTTTTCTGAGATCATTATCAGTTAGGTGCATATCCAGACTGGGTTCAATCGAATCTAGTTCCCCCTGCATGCTCCCAAGGAAGTAGTCCACTGTTGCGTAATACGACTATTTAAGGGTTTAGTGAATCTCTTCACAGTTGAGTCCAACCCTCCACTAAGTGTAAATATTGGCTTCAGATCGCGATTCAGGAATCAAAAACGCTCTACGATAGAAAGGTGTGCTTTCTTGGAAAAAAAGTAAATAATGATTGTGGTCTTATTTAATATTAAATTCTAGCTAAAAATTAAATTTGAGCAATCACAGCTGCCCGTCCGTTCTGCCTATAGGCAACCTTTAATTTCATTTTATGCATTTCCTACAAATTCCTGTCACTAACCCACTTTAAACACCTCGCCGCAGTATTTTAGGTTTGTAGTTGACAATTCACACATACACAGAAATGTATAGCACGTCACCATCAGTCTACAACAGCAAACAATCAATATTTTGAAATAAATAAAATACTGTCGTTGCGATGCTGTTACTGCTCGCGCCAACAGTTGGCAGTGCTAACGCAAACACACACATTTATAGAAAGAAACTCTTCCAAACATTTAGAGCCACTTCTGGTTTTTATTTGCCGTAGTTGGAAGGGTGCAAATGGAATATTTGCTTCACATTTAGGTTTCATGTGGCTGTTGTGTTACTCAGACATACACGTAAATATGCAAACAAAGGCGGATCTACGGGAGGGGTTATTTGGGGGCGTAGCAATGCGAACGGATATGTTGTTATCTTGAGGCTCAAAAAAGTATGTCCTTGGAGTAAAGTAAATTTTGTATTGAAATAATGTTGAACCGTTACAAATTGAAAACTATAAAGGTTTTTTTTTTTATTTTAAAACACAACAAATTTTTTTGTTTGTTATAAAACACTTGAAAAAATTGGTTCCCCTTGAAAATTTTAATTCGCCTTGTTAAGGTTAAAAAAGTATTAAAAAGGTTTCAATTACTTTTTTCCTTAATATCTCTTTTCATTAATTGACGAAACTTTCCAATGGCTATAGGGACAAAAAGATATATTCTTATATATTATAAAAAAAATGTATACTTCTACTACAAAATATGTATAATTAAAAAAAAAAATGATGCAAAAAATTAAGAAAAATGATGTATTTTGAATAAACAATAAAATACTTGTATTTATTTGTGTGTGAAAAAAATATAAAAAGTTGGAAAAGAAATCTTAAAAAAGTGATAAAAATTAAAAAAAAAGTTTCCTCCTTTTTAAGGGGACAGATACCTGTAAACGGCCATATTTTCCCTGATTTTCATTAAAGTTATTTAAAATGAAGATGTCAATATACAATATATATTTTTTTTTAAATTGGCATACAGTTAATTTATACATTAAAATAATATATATATATATATTTTTTTAATCTTTTCAAATGGCGGATGTACACTCAATTCTTCCAGGAAGATCGCAGCGGGGCATTTTAGCATCGACGTTAGTGATCTGAATACAAAAAACCAAACATTTTTTTGTTTATTAATGTCATAATTTCTATATGAATTAACAATAAATGAAAAAAAATTCGCGGAATAAAATGATTCGAAAACAAAATGAATTTTAGGACGAATTATCCTACTATTTTTGCTTCGAAAAAATTATTTTTAAAAAAAAGTTTGAAAAACTTGTAAATTCGCATAGAAAGTAATACCATAAAGAAGACGTGTGCAAAATTTCAGGGAAATCGGTCAATAACTTTTCGAGTTATTTTGTATGCCAATTCGAAAATTTTATAGTTTTGAGAAAAACGCGTCTAAAGTCGGCAACGTAACTATACCTCTCCCAGCGCTCGAACGCAAAGAAAAGAGTCGTCACGGTTGACGATCTATAATACAAAAAATACTTAAATTTACGTTCTACAATTTTTTGACATATTCTTAAAGGATTATATTAACATTTTATGAAAAATAAATTTTTTTTTTTCGAAATTTTACAGGTATCTATTCCCATTAATATTGAATTCACGCTTTTATTGCTAAAAAACGAACCAAAATCCTTTTTTTAATTTATATGAATTAAATGCATAAATTTTCAACCGGAGAAAAATTTCAATGGAGCAAAAAATATTTTTTTTATATTTTTAAATTAAAAACTTTAAAAAGAGCACTTTTAATATTTTGTAATTAAAAATATATATATATATTAATTAATTATTTAATTCAAAAAAATATTAAAAAATAGCAAAATATTTTCTTCTTTCAAACTTCGGCTCAGTAATTGCCAAAACTCTCCACTAACTGCGTGAGATAAAAAAAAATTATACGACATTAAAAACAAATTAAAGAATTATAAAAGCCAAAAACTCATTTTTTCCTTTAAAATTTGTAAGCACGTTTTTATTGTTCAAAAATTTGAAAGAGGGAACCAAATATTTGCTTCTTTACAATGTTTACTTCTTGAACTCAAAACCGTACCCTTGTTGTAAAATTTGAACTAACGATTTTATTGTTAAAAAAAATGTTAAAAAACGAACCAAAAATTTTTTCTTGAAATCTTTATTTACTGCAAAAACTCTCAACCGAGTACATGGAACAAAAAAAATATTTATATTTTTATAATGAAAAATTAAACAAAAAGAAAATTTTTTTCTTATGATTTTATAAATTATTAAATTATAAATCAATTTTTATTAGAAATATAGTCAAATACGTTTTTCGTTAAATTTTCATTGAGTAAATGCCAAATCTCTCCACTGAGTATGTGAAGCAAGAAAAATATGTAAATGATTTTATTTTCCATACAAAACTTAAAATTGTAAAAACTTAAAAAATATTTTTTCCTTTAAAATTTGAGTTCACGTTTTTATTGCTAAAATAAAAAGTAAAAAAAAATTAAATATTTTTTTCTTTTAAATTTCAATGTGAATCACAAACTCTTCTTCGCTTACAATGAAAGAAAATAAAATTATTTTCATATTTCTCTGAAAACATGTGGCCCCTCTCCGATCAGTCACCTTCTGAGCCCAGCAATGCACACAACTATAATGCAAATTTATAAAAGTCGTGCCATTGTGTGCTGTTGTTGCGTTTGTCACAGTTGCTTGCGCAAATACTATGGAAAAAATGTAACTGTGAAAATTGGCATGTAAAATGCAGTTAAGTGACAGCCGCACATCCACACAGCCAAACGAAAAAGTGCTACTTACTCGTAAAAATGCATAGACAGCGAGGAAGTGTTGATTGTTGCTGATTTCCCCTTGTTGTTGTTTTCCATTTCGGCCTTGACGTTTCTCCTTTCGTTAAGTGACTGCAATGCTGACAGTTGCCTTGACGTAGAGCTGACTTAAATTTAAGCCGTCCCAGGGTGAAAGGTTGAAAGATTTGGAAATGAAATAAAATATGTAAATCTCGATAATTGCATAAAATCGGGGGAAAAATCTAAATTAAGTAGAGGATAAGGAGAGAACTATATTACTAGAAAATACGCAGAAAAATATTTCTTAATGAATGAGTAATTGCGATGATTTTCATTGAACGCTTGTGAGATAGTAAAGGACTTACTATTTTCGATTTGTAGTGGCAGATTCGCGATCAGTCGTGTTTGGAATGGTTGGTTGGTCGATCGAGGTGCTGTCAGAGTAACGCAGCCCAGACCCATTGCTCCATTGCTTTTTATTAGTCGAACATTGTTGACTTGACTACGAATCTGCCTCTGTCGTATATTTTCTTTTTTGCAATTTCTTTGAAGTTAACCATCGAGAATTTCCCCAGCATTCTATGTCGTAGAGCACCCAGACAGTGAAAGACTGTTTCCTTACGTTCTTCTTATTTGCAGCTTCTACATCAATCGTTGTACTTGCATCCCATCTTTCTTCAAACGCGCAAAAAATCATAATGATCGGTTAAAATTTCAATAGGTCGATTAGTGTGTTGCGTGGTTTGCTAGTCTGAAAGTTGACAAAAATTCGTCCACTTAAGAAAGAATGAAGTCGTTATATTTGCTCATTTATGTGTTCTACTAACAAAAATTAGTTTTTTCCTTTTAAAAATGTTTTTGAAAAAATTATTAGTGAGTTATTTTTAAGTTAATATTTTTGAGATTTTCTGTCAAGAAGTAAAGTTTCTGACTTGGGACGCTATCGTTTGCGTTTGCAGAATTATAGATCGGGCTGTCGCCTATATGCAAATGACAAGGCTTCTTCTTCTTAAATGACTTTACCATCTTTCCATAGATTTGGGCAGGAAGCAAGAACTTTCGACAGATTTTATCCGCTCTCACGAAGTTGAGAGTGTTATTCACATCCAAAGTGAGCAACTCCTACCTTTAAGGATTTCTTTTCATTTAACTTCGTGTTTGCTGAAGATGTTCCGGGAAAACATTTGGCAGCGATTTGCCGAAATTTTTCGAGTAAATTGTCTTCTACAGTTGACTTCAGTTCACTTATTCTTTCAGATGATAATCCCATTGAGGTATTGTTAAATGGCATCCAGAATGGATACCAAATTGACGCGATATACACGGACTTCTATAAAGCCTTCGATAAAATCTGCCATATGATTTTTGTAACTAAATTGGCTTGTCTCGGTTTTCAGTCAACTTTCCTTGAATGGACTCGATCCTATTCCCTAATAGAGAGATGCAGTACTGTAGTTTTCGATGGAGTTTATTGCCATCTCTGGTGTATCTCATGGTAGTATTTTAAGGCATTTCTTTTTTGTTTTTTGTTTATTAATTATATTTGTTCGTGGTGTTTTTTTGCTAATTTTCTTCACTATGCTGATGATCCAAAAGTTTATGCTGTAATAAGAAATTCTAGTAATTCAGCTGTCCTACAGTCTGAGTTGAATAATTTTGTTTTCCTGGTGTTTTATGAATCGTCCCTTTCTTATTACTGAAAAATGTCATAAAATCACGTCTTCTAAGCTTCAAAACCTCCTAAATACCTCTTAATATATTAATTATACATAATCCGCTTCGTCTGATGTGATTAAAGATTTAAAGGTTTTCTTTGATTCTAAGCTCAATATTATGAGAAACTTAAATTATCTTCTCCGTCAATGAAAATTAACATTCAGATTGCGTTTATAAAAGCTTAAAGCGTTTTTAACTTTCGCAAGTAACAAAATACGAGTATATTAAAAAATATATATTTTTTTTAAACATTCGCTTCTTTTTAGAGCACTTTTTTTTACTATAACACTGTTTCTTTTTTTTTCAAATATAATATAATACATTTCAATTTTTTGCATCGAAACACTAATTGCAATTTGTCTTTTTATTCCTTTTTTTTACTTTCAGCACAAAGTATAGTCAGAATCTGCGATGAGAAACAATTTCAGTGCGCCAATGGCGCATGCATACCCATCCGCTTCGCTTGCGATGGCCAATCAGACTGCACCGATCACAGCGATGAGCGCATTGCCAACTGTAAATTTATAGGTGAGTAAGCAAAGTAATTCGCATAATAATAACAATATGAGTGCAATGAGCGGCAAAGAGAAAATATGGTCGACTATGAGCAAAAATATGCAAATGCAGCTGCTAATATATATGTGTACGTGTGTATGTAGAAGTCATAGGCGTGTAAGTGCATTTAGTGTTGCTCATAAAAAATTAGTATGCACTTTTTGCATATTATCTGTGTAGCTCCTTCGAAAGAGCACAAAATTTGTATTTATTCTAGTGCAAAAGCAAAGAAAACATGCTCTTAGAAAGGCAAAGGTAAATTGAAGGTAAAAATGTGCTTCATACTAATTCATTAGAGGGCCTTTTGTGACCTTGTGCGCAATTTAGAAATTGTGCAAAATTTAATTCTGTTCTGTTTCTCTTTGTAGATTCATAATTGCTTAAGAGTGAATACGAAAATTTATTCAAACGAATTTCTTTCAAATGAATACACAACTACGCTGCATTTATGCATTTGCGCCTTTTTGTGGCAAGGATTTCCCACAATTAGAGCTCTTTTATATGCAACAGCGACAGTGTGGGCCACGAGTATGCAATTCCGGTATTTAAACAAATACAATGACGCTGAACGATGTTACCACACTCGTATTCGCAATCTTTTCACCACAGAAACCACGCAGCCATGCAAGTGAATTCAGCACAGGAAAGCGAATACGAGGTGTGACAATTAAGTTCCGTAAATTGGTCGCTTAAACGGATTACAATTATTTTCTAAATTTAAATTTCTTTCTATCTCTAATTCTACAAAATCGAATATTACCCTTTCGATTGTAGGTACTCTTCGTAGTCCTCCGCAATTATGTCATTCAACAACGAGCACTTCCACTAGTTGTGGATGCCACATTATATAATTTTAATCTATAACTTTGCCTTGGAAAATAAGCGAAATTTGCACGGAGTGATATCGGACCTCTTAAGTGGCAGCGAACAGCTTGGAATGCTATTCTCTACAAAAAAATCTTGCGCTATGAGCGAGGAATGGGCTGAGGCATTGCGTGAGGCAAGATTCAGCCATTCTCGATGCGTTATGATAGCGCACCTAAAACGTGGGCATATAGTATACCAATTTCAGGATGCTAAATTGAACTGGTTAGTCACTGTTTGTACGGCGGGAATATTTAAAAGCTGAATGAAGGCGCGGATCTAAAAAAATATGCAGATTGCTTGCAGTTGTGGCTTAGAAAAGCTCGTTTTCATCGCACCCAACATTTTTCTATTCACTACAGGTTTTGTTCGCGGTTATATTCAATTTTCGCGATTATACCTATCGCAAACGTCAGATGCACAACTCAGATGCACAACAGATCCTCGCAGATCGATTTTCGCACTCGTTTGACACATAAATATTTATGACGTCACTAAATAATTATTTTCGCAAAATACACATAAAAGACAAACTATACGACTTAAAACTTCAACTGGAAATAAAGGACGGTTTTCGGTCTTCTGTTACCAGACTGGCAGTATTGTCAGTTCCCGAGACGTAAGTAAATTCCCGCAACTTATTTGCCACACCTCGTAAACACTACACAGTTGGAGTGCTTGTGAAATGTGGCACGGTATTCAAGAGTAGTACGGAATTTTTTCTACATTCAATTGTATGCCTCGAATTGCCTCTGAACGTGTGTGCGAGTGTGTAGGTAAAAGTGCAACTTAAAAACATTTTCAGCTGACATATCTAAGCAAATTTTAAGCGGCAATTAAAAGGCGACACATGAAGTCGTTTATTTTTGTGTACACACACATCGACTATATTTATATACCATAAACGTTCGTTCCAGTCAAGTCGAATGTTATTGTACGTAACTACCATTCAGTTGGTACCGGGTTCGAAGCTCACTGAGGTCATGAAATATCGATTTACAGAAAAAGTTGTTTCTAATAGCGGGGAAAAGTAGTTTTCTGCACTAAGATTTCAACTTTTCTCACTTTGCCAGTATTCTTATTTTGCTCAACTTGTACTTAGTCTTGCCATAATTGCTGTGACAAATTTTACAATGCATATGGGGAGAAGAAATTCGTAGAAAAAAGTTCCGTTATTTTTTCTTTTGCTCGTATGCATTGCCTACTCATAAATTATACGCAGTTTCGTGGCAAATTTTGCTTGTTAACAATGGAGTAGGGAGCTAAGGAAAATCGCATTGCAGTGATTGCATTACAGAAGTGTGGCAAAGTCCAATGACGTTTATGAATTGCTGAAAAAACATAATATTTGGAGAATGCTTCTTTACCGCACAATCCCAAACATTTGAAGTGACAGCCAGAAAAAGAAGTGGTAGTCCTGACGTGGGTCGAACCGGTGCAGTTCCAAAGCAAAATCCGTTCGAGAATAAATTCGCAGATATTCCCAGCAGAAAATAATGTCCAGGGAAATGAATGTATTGAACAGATCCATGTCAAGACTAATTAGAGAAGATCTCCACATGAAAGCCTTCCATCACTCAACTGGTCATCTTCTGACAACGCGCTTGAAAAGAAGAAAGAAAATTATACTCGATAGATGCAAGCAGTCTCTGCGGTGGCACGCGGTTAACGACCATGAAATTATTATTTTCACAAAAGAGAACATTTTAAATCTGGAAGAAATTTTTAATAAACAATCGAACAAAATCTATGTTGAAACTTCTATAGACGCAAGAAATATTATTCCAAGTGTTTAGCGTGGCCACTATCCAGCCTCTGTAATGGTTTGGTGGGGAGTGTCTTGTAAAGGCGTTACATCTCTTCATTTCTCCGCAAAAAGGGGTTAAAGTGTTCCAAGATGTCTTAGAAGGCATGGTGAAGCAGTTAAGCAGTACTCTCTCAGAACAATTCCGCTCCAGCCCCAAAAGGCAGTCCAGACCTGAATATATTGGACTACAATTTGTGGTCAGAATTTAAGAACATGGCCTTTCGAAGAACTCACAGAAATTCGGAGAGTCTCAAGCTTCCTTTGGTTCGAGCAGCGACGTCAATATCCGTGGAACCATCCGGCTCCAGACCCTATTTCATTCTTGGACCCATCGGTAAAGAAAATATTCGTCAAACCTCCCTGCATGCATTCTGGAATGCTCCATTGTTCACGCAATGGAAATCTGACATCAAATTTCCTTCCAAAAGAAACTGTGGGTATCAGGTCGTCTTTAGGTACCAAAAACAGTGAATACTGCTCAGATAGCATCTTAAAGATTTCTCTGTTCCGTATTCGTGCCAGAAACCATATTTATGAAGTCTACACATTGCTTTTATTGCTTTCTGTTGTATCTTAAGATCCAGGGGGAGCAAATCAAGCATAGCATTTAGGGCGTCACCAGGGGTTGTACTCATGGCACTCGTGCATAAACATACACTTCTTTGCAGCCTGTATAGTTCCCGGATTGTGGACTTAACCATGCTCCGTCGCCACCAGACCACAGAAGCGTAAGTGATGATTGGTCTGATAAGTGCTGTGTATATCCATGGGACCACAGCCGGTTTCAGACCCCAGGTTTTACCAAACGCTCTGCGGCATTGCTGAAAAATCCTCAATGCGCGATTCAGCTTCAGTGAAACATGTATCTCCCAAGTCAGCTTCTTATCCAAGATTACTCTTAGATATTTAACTTCATCGGAAAGACCAAGTGTCAAACCTTTCAGTGTTGGAAGACTGAGTCCATCCAATTTCCGTTTTCTCGTAAACAAGACTATGGTTGTTTTGTTCGGATTAACGGAAAGACCTTGTCGCATGCATCCGATGTTAGCGCACAGACATCGTCCGCATATGTTTGGATATGAAAACCGAGTTCCTGCATCTACGCTAGTAGAGAGTCTACGACCATGCACCAGAACAGCGGAGAAAAAAGATCCCTTTGGGGACATCCTTGCTTGGCCCTGACTGTCATTAGTTGGTCACTGTTCTCACCAGCGGTTAACAGCCTCTCAGAGAGCATGGAATATATCCATTTTATAATGGTTTGATTAACTCCGTGTTGTTCGGTAGAAGAACATATTGAGCCGAAAGTGGCATTATCAAAAGCCCCCTCAATGCCCACGAGCACGCCCATTGTGTATTCGTCAGCTTCCAGCCCGGCTTCAATCTTGCTAACAAGATCGTGTAAGGCTGATTCACATGATTTTCAACTCTGGTAAGCGTGTTGATTTCTACTAAGTGGACTTCTCGACAATACTACCACTCGAATATGTTTCTCCATCACTCGTTCCAGACTTTTCAACATGAACGATGTCAAACTGATTGGTCTACAATTTTTTGCTAGGGAATAGTCATCTTTTCCAGGTTTCGGAATAAATACTACTTTTACGCGTCACCATTGGGATGGTATATAACCAAGTGCAAGACAGGCTGTGAAGATCCTTTTCAGGGCCTCAATCAGCCTGTCTCCTCATTTTTAAGCATTGCTGGATATATTCCGTCAGGTCCAGGGGATAAGACCAAATATGTTACTAGCGAACTGCTAACGAATGTAGCAGTTGTTGTTGTTTCGAGTTATTTTTTGATAAATTTGAGTAGTATGCAACACCATAAATATACAGAAAGTCAAAATTTTTCAAATATTTTTAATTCTGTGGAAATATTTTTTTTCTGGTTTTGTTTTTTTTTTCGTCGATGAGATGGATTCAAAATATGTTCGCACTTATAGCTACCGTCGTCTACTGTGTTGAATGGTGGGCCAACCAAAACAATTCCTCTTCTCCTTCTGAGGAGGTAACCTTCCCGGGACTACTTTCTGCATTACTTCGAGAGTGCCCGGAACGGCATCCATTAAGGATCCATTTGTAGCCAGCTTTCATTTTATAGGCTCGTCTTATTGTGTCTCTGTTTATGAGACTTCGCTTTGTTCTACTTTGTCGAGGTCTATCTTTTTCTCCATAGGACGCCCTCGATGTATCTCCTTACCGCGTTCCAGCTGTATTCGTGTTCCACATTTTACTGATTATGTTACTCGGCGCGATGACGTCAATCTGTTCCCGCAGAGCATCTCTTTCCGCCAGACATCTTTCACAAATAAAAAACGTGTGTTGGGCGTCATCCTTCGGACCTTCGCAGTATATGCACCTAGGGTTACTTATCTTACCCGTGTGGTATAGATACCTCCGAAAGTATACGTGGGCCGAAGTTGCTTTGGACCCATTTGTCTACTGATGTTATGAGATTCGCGTTCATCTGCCACTCGGTTCACTGTCCCATCGGCTTTGCTGTTCTGTGATGCTAGTGATGGCGTGTTTCTTTTTGGAGTCCCATGCACCCATTCGTTACCGGGTCATAAGGCCGATGGGTATCTTCTAGCTGATCACAAAGACTGCAGCGCCAAAGACAGTGCGGTAGACTGAGACAACTCTGATGGTCTCTGTCCGTTGCACGGCCTCCAGTACTTTGTGTTTGGGTTTGCAGTTTAGCACAATTCCCCATACTTCGCTGACGCACAGGGGTATTGAGTTGTTGTTTTTTTAAGTTATTTTTTTACTTTTGACTAAATTTGGTCTTGTGCAACCATATTTGCCATTAATTTGCTTTGGTAGCCGAGTGGCATATCGAGCCCAGAAAGTAAGCCTGCAGTCAAGCTGAGTACCTGGGTATTTTACTACTTTTTGAGTCACTAGGGAGGTGTCCCCGATTTGCATGCTGACCTCGAGTGGCATATGACCTCATGTCATCAGCATGACTTCGATCTTATGTTTCACAAGTTCCAAGCCTTGATCCGCAAGCCATAGTTGCGACCTTAACATAACTTGGTTCAGCTTCCTCCTAGCGTCCTCAGTGTCCCGCGCTGGAATGACCTTGTACCTGTATGTACCTTCTGGCATTTCTATACCCAAGATCTCAAATTCGCTGAAGGCCGGCTAACGGTCTGATATTGGCCACACCATTAAAAATCTTTTCACCAAGTGCTGGCAGTATGCGTTAGTTAGCTGGTGCGATCTTCACTTCTGCATCGGCACTGTATTTTGTAAAATCACATTTCATCAATAAGTTCAGCTTCTTTCATAACGTAATTTCTCGACCATCATTTGTGCATACCAAAGGTCGTTAAATATATGAAATATATTTCTTAAAGCTCTCTTAAATATTTTTGTATTGTAAGCTTATTATAATTCAAGTGAAAGCTTTTTGTGAAAGCTAAGAAAAAGCTAAAAACAGCTTTCATCACAAAATCTTTTAATTAACAGTAGAGCTTTTCACATACGCGCGAGTACATTTATATTCAACAATTATTTGTTTTTCTGTCGAGTAGTTTTCGAAATATCGCGATATGATTTCGGATTCATGAAAACAGGTATACAAATTTCTAGTATCTGGAAAATCCGTTAACCGGTCAAAACAAATGATATGTCAGATTTAAGAAAATCAAATTTTCTATTTTACATTCATGCTTCATTTTTAATAAAAACTAAATTTTTTCAAGATGTTTATTTCTACATACCAGAAAAAGAGGTAGATTTTCGGACACACTCACCGATTTTACATAGGGATTGGATGGTCTGGTTCCAAAACTCAAATATCATTAATTTTTTGTAAGGATGTGTTGTTATTGTATTGTAAGCTTCGCTTTCATTAAAAAATTGTATATTTAATACCAGAGCTTTTCATGTATGCCTGAATAGGTTTATATGTAACATTTTCCACTTAAGTAAGCGCACAACAAATATCTGTTATAGTGTGTGCGTATGTGTATGCGTTTGACTGACTTTTCGCCAAGCTGTTTATTTGATTTGCGACTTAAATGGAAACACCACACATGCAAAATACTTAGACAAATACAACATCAGCTGTGACCGCAGTAACTGTTGAAGGAATGACGCAGTTGTCGGAATTCGCAGCCGAATGCGCACACATGCACGATGTTGCAACCGCAACACACGCATTGCTGCAACAGCGTTATAATCTCTATTGTGACTGTATTTGCAGTTGTGCTTGTAGTTTAGTTTTAGCTGCGAAAACTAGAAAATCCTAAAGGATTACAATTTAATAAGATTTGCTTAGACTCGGTGTAGTTAGAAGAAACATGCAGCTGTTGACACTATTTCCAAGTAAAGAGAAGAACAAGAACAGGCACCAAGGTAATCTGAATGCTTCGACTGTCATGCTTATGTTGATTGGCAAAATTCCATTTCACTGATTGTGTATGCACATACATACATGCATTCATATGTGTTTGTGTGTTTGTTCCCGACCTTGTGAGCGTGTGTGTGTGAGCGAAGTATGCAGGTGCGTGACACACAAAGCTTTGCTCCTACCAATGCACACATTGGCACGTAGCAACGTTTAGATACATTCACAAAAATATGCACACATCTGCAGTCACTTTGGCAATCGCCTGCAAACGAGCAGAGAATCTCGGCGTGATTACAACTTGATTGTCACGCATCTCGATCCAGATTCTATGTTGCAATTGCCATAAGCAGTCAGTTGCATGTGGCATGTGGCAAGTGACACAATACTCGTCCATCAGCAAAGCCATCTGCCAGCACTGACAACACCGACTTTTGTAATAGAAATTATCAAATCTCGTGCATACTCTGGGCATAGCATACATAAAGGCGTTATGGTTTTTATGTTTTCTGTGTCAAACAATTCGCAGTGGCAGTTTGCTTAATTCAAATGTTTTGGTAAGGCAAATAGGCCACTATCTTATCTATATTTATATGTATATGAATTTGCTGAATATTATTTGGCCTGAACTTTTTCTCCATGTGGTTAACCGGCGCAAGTTGGAGACAACAAGTGAAGCCAAGTCCTTCTCCACCTGATCTTTTCAACGCAGAGGAGGTTTTTTTCTCCCTCTGTTAACACCAGCTGGTACCGCATGGAATACTTTCAGATCTGGAGCGTTTGTATCCATTCGGATGACATGACCGAGCCAGCATGGACGCCGGATCTTTATTCGCTGTGCTATGTCTATGTCGTCGTAAAGCTCATCGTTCCATCAAACACTCCAAGTTTCGCCTCATCGGATATTGTCATCATGTAATCTTCTGCGCCATACGTTGGGACAGCCATGATGAGAGCCTTATGGAATGTTAGTTTTGTTCGTCGAGGGAGTAATTTACTACTCAATTGCCTACTTAGTCCGAAGTTCAAAAGGATCAGTTCTCCAGAAATGTAGTAAAAAGCCCACTTGAGAGGAAACAATTTCGAAATAATGTCAGTTCCACAAAAAAATTATCTGCTGAGTTTCACTACAGATCGCTGATCCAATAAAAAAAATTGAATTACTTCCATTTTCGGATTTTTATTTTGTGAACTCAAGGCTGGATCAATATTAAAACAAAACGGATTGAAAGATTTTCATGAATCCCCCACAGCAGAGTCCAGAATAAAGTACAGGGTCCGGCACTCGAAGTGTAACCAATTACAAAAGCCATAAATTTAGTTTGTAACATAACTTTTATTCAATTCAAAGTAAAAAATGTGTGAAAAGAATACAAAATTAAGAATCAATTTACTTTTGTTCGGTATGACCACCCTTTGCCTTGTCTATGGCCGTGAGATGGTCCAGAAATGACCCACTCGCGGACAATGTCTTTTTTCAGCGCCTCGAGACTGGTGAATCTTTTAGTTGGGACATATTCTCCAAAATGGCCTAAAGAGAATAATCCATCGGATTTGTGTCTGGTGAATTTGAGAGCCATAGTGTGGACGTTTTGAAGTTTGAAACGTTGTTTTTAGTCACTTTGTGTCGCTTTGTGAGGCATTGCTGAGTTTGTTGAAACGTTCATGATCTGCCATCGAAATATTTGTCGGCCCGCGGCTGCAAAGAAACTTTCGGAAAACTTTCCCGATAATATTTCGCATTTACCTTGACGCCAGACTCGATGAAAATTATTTGAGAGCCCCCATCTGCGGTTACGGCGACCCAAACCATTACCTGTGGCGGGTGCTGCCTCCTGGTGGCCAATTGACGACTCAAATTCTCGTATGAACGGTTGGTCAAATAAACCTTATCGTTTTAGAATTGTGCGGATTGCTCAATTTGAATCAACTTCTCGTCAGAAAACACAATGTTCGGAAATTTACCGCTTTCGGCCAAGCAAAGCAACTTCTTCGCTCTCTCAAGTCTGACTTGTTGCTGCTTTGGTTTGAGATCGTGCGTCTTTTGGATCTTGTAAGGCTTGACTTTGAAATAATTTTTCAGTATGCGGCGAATACCCAGATATTTTCAGTTCATTCTCCATTTGATTCGCACTTTATCGGGGAGTTCGCTAAAGCCGCTTATTTACTTTTTTAACCATTTCACGTGACATTGCAGTCTTTTGATGACCACCTTCATAACGTTTCGCGATGCTACCAGTATCATTGTAACGAGTAATGGTACGATAACCAGAACTTTTTATTTTTTATTTACTTTAAGATGCTTGCGCTCACGAACAATCCCTGGTTGTTATCTTCCAGCCAAATATAATTCAATCACACTATTTTGTTTGAAATCCATTACTGATTTCCTTTTATCGCGTTTACTCTTAGCAAAATGCATCCGCGCGCTTGTAAACAATAATCTGGACTATCATTCCGCCAAATAACAGGCAAATGCACGGGCATCAGCTGCGCGAGCGGTCTGAATTTGGTTATGTATGTATGTAGCTTAACGGAATTGTTATTTTAAATTATTCGGTAAAAAAAGCTTGAACATTTCTGTAATGAAGTTGCTTTCTGAAAACAGTCGGACACTCCAGAGATTGGTACTCGTAGATACCAGCTAATGCTCTGAAAAGCCGCTAGCCAATGGTTAGTGATAGAGTTGTTATATCTCATTTGTAGGGCATTTTAAATTTTTGCTTTATCGTACAGGTGATTGTATACATTGGGCCCAGTCTATGATGCTAGACCCTTTTCTCGACTCACCGTTTGAAATGTGCGAATTGCAACTTGTACTCAAAAGGCTCAGGGCCACAAAAATCACCTGGGAATGAACAGATTACTTACGAATTGGTGAAGTACGTCCCGGAACGTTTTCTAACTGAGATGTTGAGTTCATTGAATATTAGTTTCTTAGTTTCTTTGGGAAACAGATTCTTAACGCCTTCCGTTTCTATTATTGTGCAATCTGACTAGTATCACCCATCTCAAGTTTTTTGCAAAAAAAGAAAACTTTTGCGTTCTTTTTAGTTTTTCATTTGCCTTTGACACAGTTTCGCGTAATATGCTTTTTATAAGCTAAGACGAATCGGCCACTCCAGCCATATAATTGAGATTATATGTCTTATTTATTGCGACACTACAATTTAGGTTTCTCTGTCTCTCTCTCTCTGACCCTTTTCTTGTTAATCAAGGTGTGCGGCAAGATTGTTCGCTGAGTACTACCCTTTTTTCCTTGTATCTTAATGACCTAAGGGAAAGTTTACAATGCGGTATTAAAGTTGCTACGATTGCTGTACGCTTCCGATATCGTTTTACTTGGAGACTCTGGCATATATCTTCAAAAAATGATTGCTGATCTTTAAGTTCATTGTACTCAATGGGGTCTACACATAAACCTGACTAAATCTAAAGTTATGATTTTTAAAGAATGTACAAGAATTCCTGCTGCCTGCCACTGGTTTTACAGTAGTGTTCTCATTGAAGTCGTCAATGAATATAAAAATCTTGGTGTTATGTTGTGTTTCTCAGGCAAAACTTGCAATAAATGCTACGTGGCTGAAATAAATATTTCAAAAAAATTTAAAATTTCTACGGTCGATAATGTTTTGCGGTGCTCAGATATAGGGTGTTGATAGATATGAACCAGTGGAGAAACTTCTGCGATTCTTTCTAAAAATGTTAATTTTTCTACCTCCAAACACGCCAAACTACAAGTATATGCTCCTCCTAGAAATATTATTGTACCGCAGTTTTTCAATACTCTCTATACCCATATGACTTTTATAGTACGGTGCCTTAGTCTACAGGCAAACAGACTTCCTTGGCATCTTGGCTAAGGAAGCAGTAAGGCAGGGATCGCATTGGGTTAAGGAGTGGACTGATATATACAATGTCGTAGATATCTCCCCCTATATTTTTGTACATCGTCCATTAAGATTAGCTGGCCTTATTAATATATAAATTGGTTCAGAAGGACTGTTAGATGAATGTGCTCAAAAGGCATTAACACATGATTTTTATTCGCATTTGGCGCTCGTGCTCTCGTCTAAAATTTAATGCGAGAGCCTTGACCAATGCTACATCGTCAACTTGTACTGTTTGCAATTTAAATGTTGTTGAAGATACGTCCCATTTATCGGTGTTTATTTATTCAAAGTGTAAACTGTTTGAGTGAGAAAGTTTTTGATTAAACGCAGGTGTTAAATATCTTAAGAGGAAATAATTATTTTCTTATTAATGAATTGTTTGTAATTGTTTAAAGTATAGAGAACTAATTTTGAATAAATTTACTTAGTTTAAAATTTAAGTGCTTTGCGGACATACAACATCAAATGTTAAGGGGTCCTGGTGGTCTTGAGCTCGAAAATTTAGGGTATTTGCAGATATTTTGTTTAGAATAAAAAAATGAAAATCGATAGTTAAAGGTTTTAGGCTTTTTATTCAACTTCTTTTACATACAAAAATGAAAAAATTTCAATTTCAATTTTAATAATTTAAAAAATGGCGCTGAAGTTGACCCTCCGGAAAAATTGGACCTGTACGGTGTTGTCCATTTTGGCTCTTATATTTATCTGAAACACAAAAAACAAAAAAAATTATTAATCAGTATGAACGTAACGTACTGGAATAAAAAAAAAACAGAAAAAACAAAATTGACAAAATGGCGCGGTTTTGAATTTGACACTCTAAAAATCGGGGTTTTTCAGTTTTTTTTTTCAAAAAAATAAGTACATAATTAATTGAAATAATAATACGATTCTAGTACGGGCGATAGCCATTGTTGTTGTGAACAACATAGTAAAATTTCAGACGATTCGGTTGAATAGGTTTTTGTTTTTTTGACAACACCAGACCGAAAAAGTCGTTTCGAGATAAGCGATTTTAAAGTGTTGAGAATGAATAACACTGTGCGCAAGCAATTTTCGGGTCCATACAAAACCCATCGCAAATAAAAGTACTCATGAGGTTTTTTCAGAGGCCAGCTGTTTTTCCACCAAAAACATCGCAAAGGTTTATTTGATATGGAATACACGAAATACATACATACATTCGTTTTGTTATATTTTTTCAAGTACGTTTGACCCATAGGTGCCCAATGTCTTTGACAACCCCTAGTGGAACTTTCTTTTTGTAGAACATATTAACCCTTTAACGCACACTGGGCATGAGAGCAAGAGGGCTTTTGAACAATTTTTGAAAAAATGGGTTAAATGGTCAGATAACCGTGGGATTCAACGGGTTAAAATATTCTACAAAAATATGTAGAATTGAATTTTACTAAAGGTCTTCTCAGACGAACTTTAAGAAAAATCAATATTTGTACTGGATTTACCATATTATTTAATATGGCATTTGATTAATATTGCGAAACTTTAATACACTTAAAAAAATTGTGACCCGGTAGCCCAAAACCCATTTCGAGTTTTACTATTCTACATGAGTACTTTCATTTGCAATTGGTTTGGTTTGGGTCCGAGCCAATGACGTGAAAATTGTCGCACTGTGTAATGCGACCATTGATGGCGCCGCGTGACGAATCTGACTCTATCTGCAAAACGGCTGTGGAATCGAAAATACTAGGAATATACTTCCAAAAATTTGACGGTATATTTTTAAAGGCACATACTTTCGAAATATCAAAAAAAATTCAATTTTTTGAAAATTCTGGACCACCGACACCCCCTAAAATTCTATGATTTTATTTATCCTACTCTATTCGTATATGAATTTCCAATATTGTTAAATATATTTAATGTATTGAATAAATAATTATGTAACTACTGCTACCACTACTGCTACCACTACTACTATTTATTCTATAATTTTTGAGCTTAGTATTGCAATAATTTATGCTTGCATTAGTTGCTCTAAAATTATTTGCATTCATTGTGTCAATGCTTTAGAATTAAATAAATGAAAACGCGATTAATCGGAATGAAGCACATACTCTACGAACGGCTATTCCATATTTGCCTATGCGTCTGTGTGTCTATGTGAACATTTATTTGCTTGCTATATTACATTTCCCTGTCACATCTTTTACAAATTATTTCATGCATTGTTGGTGTTGTTTTCGAATGTGCTCTTTGGCTCATAAAATTTTACGATCGTTTTTTGATTATTTGCTTTTGCCATTTCGGGCCTTTTTGCACAACTTGACTACAGCCACAAATTTCGCATGCTTGCTTTGCAATAAAATTCGCATAGCTATGAACTGAATCGATTTGTTTGGATTGAATTTGATTTGAAGCTTCTGCAAAGAATATCCTCCCTCTTCCTCCGAACTAAAGGCCAATGAATTTTGGCAAGGATTTGCTCAAATCGTCTACATTGGGGTTTTTCTTGATCCGAGCATAAAATACAAAAAATAAAAAATAAAAATAAAATAAAAATAAATAAATATTCGCGCTTACTCTTATGTAGTAGCTTATTTCTTAATAATCTGCCTTTTGGTTGCTATCCGTTTGTCAACTACGTTTTATGCCCACGCATTCGCGCATAAAGGATAAGACTCCACTTGATTTTCATTCTCTGAATTGTTATCCTGGATTGATTTTAAGATTTTATAGAAATAAAAATGAATACTTGAAAAAAAGACTGGGGGAAAATAAATACTAAATTGCAAAAAAGCATTTCTCAAGCATATGCACTAGTGTGTGTGTGTGCCTAACGCTTTATCTCAGCAAGTTTATTTTTATTGCTTTGGATAAGGCTTTCAATGTCAGCTAGAATGCGACAATACTCATATATGTATGTATGTACACTAGTGTTCACATAATAAGTCATCTCAGCTTTTTACAATTATCGCAATATTTTTCAAGCCAAACGTTTTTAAAATTTTCAAATAAAAATTCCAAACTTTGTATAAAACTCAAAAAAGTTAGAGGAATTTCAATACAAAAAAACCAAAAATGTTGAGAATTTTCTTCTAAATTACTTTGAAGTGTTGCTTTAATGGAAAAAAATTGAAAAATTAAAATTGTTTTAAATTAAAAGAAAAAATTCTACAAATGTTTGGAGCATGCAGTTTTATTGCCAACTCAATTCTTGTATAACAAAGTCTTAGTTTACAGTAGCGCGAAATTCGTGTTGAGTTTTGAACATTTTTTTGCTTACGATGTTAAAAATTTTCTTCCACATAAAATACTTCCGAACAGGAGATTTAATGAAAAACCAAATTCAAAATGTTTTAATTAAAAAAAAATATTTCTAGAAATATTTTGAGTATGCAACTCAACTCAATTCTAATATAACAAAGTCTAAGTCGCTGAAAAATTGCTTTGATGCTTGACATTTTTTTATTTTGTTTACGATGTTGAGAAATTTTTTCCACATAAAATATTTCCGAACAGGTAGGTACTTTAATAAAAAAAACATTAAATATTTATAAATCAAACATTTTTTTATATTACCTTTATTTATCTAAATTTTTTTTTAATAATACAATTTTTAATAAAAATTTTCAAAAATAAAGTTGAATTAATTTTTATTTAATTTTTTTTATTAAACATTTTTTAAATGAACTAATTTTTTTTAATTAAAAAAGAAAAATATATGTTGAATTAAAAGAAACAATTTATAAAGAAGTTAATTTAAGAAATGTATTAAATTTTTTTAATTTAAAAAATTAATTAATTTTTTTGTTTTATAATTTTTTTTATTAAAATTAAAAAAAAATTTAGATTAAGAGAAAATTAAAAGAAACAATTTATAAAGAAGTTAATTTAAGAAATTTATACATTTTTTTTTAATTTTAAAAATTATTAATTAATTTTTTTGTTTTATGATAAATTTTTTATTAAAATAAAATAAAATTAAAAAAAAAATTTTAGATAGATTTTTATATTAAAAAAAAATTTTATGTAAAAAAAATTTTGATTTAAAAAAAAAAAATTTGATTTGAGAGAGTTGAAAGTTATACCTTATTGTAATAAATCGAATGGGCAATATAACTGCATACCCAGAAGCTGCCTAAAGATTCTAATTAAAAAAGTTAAATGTTTGAAATTTATGTGAATTTTGTGCAAAGTTGTGAAATTTGATTATAGGCCTTTAATTATACAATGAACCTTAAGTTTATAAAATATTAATAAAAAAACAAATTTGGCTTGAAAATATTGCGAACACTATAAAAGGACGAAATGACTCAATTATGTGAGCACATGTGTATGTGTGTGGGTCCATGTGGTTGAGCGTGCATGTGTGGATGTAGTCATGTGGGATTTGGTCTTATTTTTTCTATTGTTTCCTCTTATTGTGTCGCTTTTCGCTGTGTGTGTGTGTGTGCGTTTCGAATACCGCTGCGAGTTATAGGCAGACAGAGAGGCATTAACACAGCCAAACACGTAACTGATAAGAAAATATGGCTAAGCAGATACGTTTATTCAAAGCATTCAAACATTTAGTAGCAGAACCATTCAGGCAGTAACACAGCTACTTAGTCAAATTGTCGTCGGTGAGTCGTAAAAAGCCACTTTGTACAAGTAGACGCAGATATTAGCAGAAAGTGAAATGTCAGTGTCTTGAAATCGTTTAAGCTGGCGCTTATAAGGGATATTGCTTATTAAGCATGAAATTCTCAGTAAATAGAAATGGTATGGGTTAAAATTTATGCAGAGTACGTGATTTAGATACTTGCTAAGCCGTTGTTCCTCGCTAAAGGTCTTTGGTTGATGGCTGAATTTTCTTATATCTATTTTTACGCCTGCAAGCTTTCAGGAATTGCCCCAATATATTATTTCACTAATTTGAATCTTTCTTTATATATCTTGATTTCGTTCTTGATCCCAATTCAAATTAACTTTCTGCGTGCTTGAGACTTTTCCGCTTATAGTAACTGCACTTTTTCATAAAAGTGTTGTCTTTAACATAAATTCTCACTTTTATGCGCCTGTTGCGGGCATGAACCCCTCCGACCATACTCTGTTCTTTCTTTTTGATATCATTTTTGAATATTTCAGCTGATATTCCATTGACTCCCGGGGCTTTGTTATTCTATAATAACGTCGGGAAGTGAGATGTAAATTCCGTCATCAACTATACAGGATCGGTGTCACCTCCTGTGTAGGATCGTGCGATAGCTGCTCGACTGTCTGAAAGGAAGCTACTCTTGATATTTTATGCTCTACTACATGTTCTAGAAGTAGTTAAGACTAATCCTATTGACTGGGACTACTACCATTAAACGTATTACCTTAGGTACTGTTGAACATAGTTGCTCCCTGCCTCAGGTTGGAAATTGGTTGAAATCCTAATTTTTTTAGTGAATTTTCCATTTTGCGGACACATTTCATAATATTTATTATTTCATTCGGATCCATTTGATCTCGATGAAAGATGTGCAGTCTTATTTTTGCCAAGGTTACAGTTACACAAGATATGTTCGGTGGTTTCGGACAGAGTCTACACTCTGTCTCATTTCCAATGTGAATTTTTGAGAGATGGCAATTTAAGTAATAGTGACCTATGAGAAAACCAACTATTTTCCTGATGTATACTTCACGCATGTTGTGCAGTTCTTTATTGTAGGTAGAGGTGTTTATAAGCCTTTTGGCTCGGCGGAGTTCTTATATAGCTTGCCAATGGGTAATTCTTTGAGTATTCTCTCAACTATTTGCCCTGTATTTAACTCCTGTTCGGTTGATACCACAGTATTGTTCTGGACCATGAAAATCTGCTATCGAGGCCATCGTAACGAGTTCGTCAGCAATGTAATTACGTTTTATTTCAGAGCGACCCGGAACCCAGTAAAGTAAAATTTTATTTGTTGAAGTTTGCTTAGGTTGTTAAGGTATTCGTACACTAGTTTCGAATCCAGATCGTCACAAGACGCTCGCAGTTCCCATTCGTCTCGGTTTGAGATTATGGTTCCAAAACTACCTTTAAAAACACATTTCCCACATCGAATCATGTAATCTGTGAATGAGCAAATTATACTCTGATCCGGCATCTCTGTTATGATACTTGTGTGACCCAATCCAAGAAGATCTTTCCCAAGTAAGATTTGCATTTCTTATGCACTTCTTGCTGCACATTTTTAAAGAAAATATTCAGGATAGTCCCACTATCGTGTCCATCAGTGGGACAGTTGTTGACGTAATTTTTTATTGCCAAGCAGACTTGTCTTTGAAAACTGTCAAGTAGTAGTTGCTCCACTATGCCAACATTTAAATGCGGTATTTCTTGTATTAATCAGCCATTAAGAGGCCAGAAATCAGTATTAGGCAACATACTGAAGATTTTCTGCAAATAACATTTAGAGATTGGGCAACTTTTATTTTTCATTATTCTTAGTGATGCACTGGCTTATCATCGACTCGAGGATGGTCATGATTAAATAATTAATCTGCTAAATGTCCTGCTTTTCTAACTCTTTTGTAATGTTATAATTTTTGTAATTTTCTTTACTGTCTTCTTCTACTGCAAAAATATATGAATGAAAACAAACAAAACATGAAACCAACAGTTTCTTCATCTTAATAGGCGGCAACCACAAAATCCTTTTGACCAAAAATTAATCTCAACCATTTATCTAATTTCGCTCGAGAACCAGCAGTGTTGAAAAGTAATAAGACAAATATGGCACTCTTACGCCTCTACTCGAGCCAACCCCAATTACCTATAAACACACACACACACCTCTTTACGGGGTCATCAGGTAGTATGAGAATAATTGAAAGCAATGTCGAGTGGTTTTTGCAGACCTCTACAACAAAGCAGGTTGCTATGCATACACATTAACTGTTTCCATTTTCCTTATCATCACCTCTCACCTGTCGCTTCGTTTATGCCCATTCATTTTGTGTGTGTGTGTGCATAGAAGAAGAAATGTGACTTCATCATTGTGGCTCGCCAAAGTGATTGACTGACCAATTGCCTGTCAGTGCAAGATTGCTTACTGTCTTCATTGTTGTACTCGCTCGGCCTAGTCAATGTAGCTGATTTTATTGCTGCCACTTTTCGTTCTGTTGTTACTACTACTGCAGCTTCGGTAGCTGTTATATGGTATTATATTTTCAACATCATTGCTGGCTTTTCTACAACAACAACAATGCGCTTGTGTGTGTGTGTATGTGTGTTGACATTGGCATAATTGAATTTTCATCGAATGAGCTGCAAATTTTGTCATTTCCATTGGATGAGCCTCTCCAAGTAGTTTTGCGGCGGCTGCTGCTATTGTTACTGTTATTGTTGTTATGGGCTTTTATTACAAGTGAATTTAATTTTCTGGTTTTCGTTAGTGCTATTATTATTCTTGTTTCTATTGTTGCTTTTACTTTTAAGGCTTTTCTAAGCCAGCTGTGGTTTTTGCTATTTTATTATCAAAACTTTGCCGAAATTACACACTTTGCCTTTAGTTGCGTAGGTCAGTGCTTTTAGAATTTGTGCGTGAAATATGCACATTTATTTCCATGAATGATTGCCTTTAGTCAAGAGCTGTGTGGTTTTTAGTAAGCCATCGAATAGTTGTTTAGATTCTTTAGTGAAAATGGTTTAATGAGTTGCGTTGCTTTGAATTGAAATCAAATATAATTATGTGTGAGAATTATTGAAGTGTTCATTGTTTTTTTAACTGTTTATTTCGGGTCATAATATTATAAGAACAATGAATTGGTGCTTAACATGAGCTTCCCCACTAATTAGTGGTACAGGCCTTTGATTTCCGTCTCTTAACGGCAGATGGCACCTTATGAGAAACTTTTTTCATGGCAGCTTCTTTGCCGTTTCTTTGCCGTTGCTGGCCAAGGAAAAAAGTCTTTCTCTAGCATTCAATTCTTCATATTCCTAGTGGTTTCAAACCCGTGTCCTACTAAAGGGTACTCGCAGAACTGGCCAAAATTGCGCCGTCTTGCCTTTATGCGTTCTTTGGTACTCGCATATCTGACGGCCGACATAGGCGAATGTGCGGGTAAGTGACATTGGTATTGGTTTTGATCGTCGTTATTGTAATACGCTAACTTAAAATAATAAATATAAAACTTCTAATACTTTATGTAGAGTAGGAAGTTATATGGAGGAAGTACGCTTTACGTCAACACAAGAAAAAAAATATTTTTTTTTACATCAGCGCGATTTTTCAGGGACCATAAATTTATATTTTACCAAAATTCAATGGGACAAATAAATGTATTAGGGTGAGTAAATTTTTTTTCGACATCGTTCCTAGCCGATTCGGATTCAACATAACTATAAGAAAAAAAGTCCATTGGCGTATTGCTCTAAAGTCAATTTCGAATCCCACTCCCAAATTTTAAAGAAGCTAACTTTTATTACTATGAAGTCAATGTGAAAATAAGAATTTACTTAGGTTAGGTTACATTTTTTATTTTGCTTTATTTTCAGGCAAAGAAAATATTATTTACTAACGAGCAATTTGTTTTGAATTTATAATATGAGGTACATACAACTTTTGAGGTGTGATTCTGTTTAGTCCATTAAGTCTTTGGGGTTTTTGCTTTTAAATTTTCTTGTCCAATTACTTGGATTAAAAAGAATGACGTGCTTTTTTAATCTTTCCTCGTCGGCTTAAATGTCTGTTATTAGGTTAAGTGGCTGCCCATCTGGGTGGAAAATCAAATTCCTTCTTTGCGATACCATAAAGAGGACAACAGAGGGGAAACAGGAAGGGTGAGCGCAATATGATGCCAGGACGGTGCTATATGATACGCTCTTTACCCTATTTGCTACTTTCTATCTTTTGTCTTTTGTCCTCTTCTTAATTAAATATAGCTTTTTTTTTAATTTGGGTGGTTAGAAATTGAGTAGAACTATATTCTAATGAATTTTTTTCTTAGAATGCTATGTAGAATCTGCTAGGGACGATGTCCGAAGAAACCATTTCATACATATTGACTCACTCTAATATATACATTCTCTCAAAAAAATATCGGGAATAGTTCATTTAAAAAGCGCGCGTTACATATTTGTCTACATTTTTTAGTTGGAATGTTGGTAGAACTGTCTTCTATAGTTTCGCAGAGTTTGAGCGTGATCTGTCAGCTAGTTTGTTTTTAGCATTTAATTATATCAGTCAACCGCAGGTGTGCTCTTCAGTTTTCCCTATGGATAAAAATATCGAACAAAGAATTTGTCTTAAATTTTGTGTTTTGAACGGGATTTCGGGTGCCAAATCATTGAAAATATTGCAAAAAGCCTATGGCGATTATGCTTTATCAAAAGCAGGGGTCTACGAGTGGTATAAGGCTTTTGCAGAGGGCCGAGAAGTCAAGGAAGATTTGCCCCGATCTGGTCGCCCATCAACGTCTTCAACGGACGAAAACATCGACAAAGTCAAGGAAATGGTATTGGAAAACCACCATTCATTAATGAAGAAGGTAGTTCGAGACCTAGGCGTGTCCCACGGATCAATTCGCAACATTTTACACCATTAATTGGGCATGAGACGCCTGGCTGCTCGACTCGTTCCAATAGAGTTGAATTTCTTTCAAAAAATTCATCGGAAGGAGTTGGCTGAAGACATGCTTGAGCAAGTGATTTCGAACCTAACGTTTAACCAGCGCATCATAACAAATGATGAGACGTGGGTATATGAGTTTGTCATACAAACCAGTTTACAGGCGGCTGAATGGCGCTATCCACATGAGTCGAAACCCCGAAAAACCACGTCAAAGTCGGTCAAAAGTGAAAGTCATGTTCCTCATTTTCTGTGATTTTCATGGTGTTGTGCACTCGGAACTCATTCCAAATGGTTCTACAGTAAATAAAGAATACGAAGTATTATTTGGAAGCTATGCGACGTTTGAGAGCGCACATTCGAAACGGCCCAATTAGTGGAAAGAAAACTCATAGATCTTACACCATGATAACGCACCGCCTGACAAGGCTCATATTGTGAATACTCCTTTAACCAAAAACTCGTCAAATATCATCCAATAACCACCCTATTTACCGGATTTAGCCCGCTTTGACCTTTTCCTTTTCCCAAAGCTTAAATTGCCAGTCCGCGGACGCCGCTATGAGGCGATAGAGATCATTAAGGAGAATTCGCTTAAGGAGCTGAAGAAAATCTCTTCAAACGCGTTTGAAAGGTGCTTTGATGAATTCTGAGTTTTCTGTCTCAAAATGGAAAAAATTCTGTTTACAAAGTTCTTTAGATTTTTTTTCAGAAAGTTCAAAAATTCACGCAAAGAAATTTTTTAGAATTTTCTTTCAGAAAGTGGATGAAATCTCCTAGAGAAATTTTTTAGAATTTTTTTCAGAAAGTCGACAAAATTCACCTAAAGAATTTTCTTTCAGATAGTGGAGAAAATTCTATTAAAGGAAGTCTTTCGAATTTTTTTTCAGAAAGTGGACAAAATTCACGTAAAGAATTTTCTTTCAGATAGTGGAGAAAATTCTGCTAAAGGAAGTCTTTCGAATTTTCTTTCAGATAGTGGACAAAATTCACGTAAAGAATTACAATTTATTAAATTTTTTTTAGAATTTTCTTTCAGAAAGTGAACAAAATTTAGGTAAAGAAATTTTTACAAGTTTCTTCCAGAAAGTGGACAAATTATTCTTAACAATGCTTTTAGAATTTTTCTTAAGAAGTTGTGCCTTTTCTTTAAAAATTCGTAAATAAGTCATTACAGAATTCGGTATACATCTATGATGCTCTTAAAGATTTCATTAAAATTTCGGAACATTTGGCTCTCCATACGATCCCACATCAACCGAAATTATGTTTTTGATAATATTTGCACTGTGCCACTACAATATTATTACTCTAGGGAGGCTTAGTCACATGAGATACCATTTCCCTGTAAAATTTTCATTTCCGCTATCAAAGTGTAATTACCTCCTCTTTTTCATGCTTTCACTTGCAACTGATACCCTTTGTGTGATTCGTAGCGGCTTTTGCTGGAAATTCGTTTGTCAACTTGATCCACAAATGCTGTAAAATCTGCTTATTTTCTTGTCCTGCGTTGTCATATGCCTCGTTGTAAGCGTAGCGCAGTTTGGAAGTCAATATCAAAGGTAATCGACCTAAAGCAAAACGGAACAGTCCCACATTCACAAATTTCAAATACGAGCAGCGGAAAAAGCCAGGCCTTACAAAAAGAAAATATCAATGCTGCATGGACGGCTGCTGTCATCCGATTGTTCTCGTTTTGTGCAACTCACTTTGAATGCATTTGACCCTCAGCGCATAAAGGCAACATTACCAAAATCATTTCAATATCAATTTGCTACAGTTAAGCGTTCCTTGGTGCTATACTTCCCTCATCGTTTGCTATTCTTGCTTCTGCGAAAGAATTTGCTGTTTAGGGCATTCCTGCTTGTTTCTTCTTTCTTCTTGAATTTTTTTGTTTTCTCTTTTATTCGAGAAAGCGTTTCTTTGACAAATGCGTTATCTCTACGCAAGCAAGCAAGCAAAGGCGCACTTTGCACATAAAGCATCCATGGCTCTTCTTTGATGTCCCCTCTCTCCATAAAATGCCTCTTTTGCCTGCCTATGTTTGGGTATATTGCCTTGTCTTCAGTGTCCTCTAAAGTACCGCATCATTGTCCATTACAAGCACGCTTAGCTGATTGTGTGGGCGTGTGATTGCATACATCCTTACATGTATGCGTACACACATACATATAGGTACATGTGTGCCTGTCCATGCAGGCAATGAAGCCTGATTGTTGGATTTGCCATTCATTTGGGCTGCCTGTGCTATGAAGTAGAGTTAAGTCTCTTTGGTAACATTAGAAGCCAAACTAAAGACAAGTAAACACATACACACATCCATCCATCATTGAATGCCCCTGTTAGTAATTGCATATGCTTTTTGTTTATCTGTCGTGGTAAGGTGAGCCTTGAACCGCTACGGTTCTGGGCGGTTGGTTGCAAGGAATCAATGTTACTCTTGGGCCTAATAGTTTTCAAATGGCCATTATCATTTCTGGCCCAAAAGCGGACAAATCATGTTTAAATTGGAGATGGTCGCTCACATACACAAGCATAAGTAACACGTACAGGCGTGTTTGCACATATTTAAATGTGAATATACGTACTTGTGCGCATGCTTTCCCTGCATTGAAAGGTCTAACTACTCGGCAAATATTCGACATCATGATGCGGCATTTGTTGGGCAAATTCATACTAGTTCGAGAATGACAAGAGTTGTAACAGTTGCAAAAGGACTAATTGGAGACGTATGCAAAACAAATTTTCTTCTCATATGCATAGTAAACAGAAGAATTGTGAACATGTTAGGGATGCACGCAATAACGAGGGGGGGGGGGGGGGGATATAAATGTTCATGGAGTCAATCATAGGCTGCCTTTAGTCCATTCGAACTAGCTTCCTAACTGGCACGAAACATATGCTGAGACTAGTTGACTAGTTCTTTAACTGGTATAATATTGTACTGACGCAGAGGCGGACTAGTTTCTTAACTATTAGTTCCTGAGCTGACATAAAACTGATGCCTAGGTGGACTAGTTCTTTAACTGGTATAAAACTGGTGCAGAAGCGGTTTAGTTCTTTAACTGGTATAAAATTGATATAGAGGTGGACTAGTTCGCTAACTGGCTTAAAACTGATGTAAAGGTGGACTAGTCCGTATTATACCAGGCTGTTACAGAGAAGGACTAGTGTTTTAGCTGGTACAAGACTAATGCAGAGGTTGACTAGTTCCTTAACTGGCATGTGAACTAGTTCCTTAACTGGTATAAAACTGATGCATAGGAAATCTACTTCGCTAACCGGTATACAATTGATACAAAAGCGAGCTAGTGCGTTTACTGGAGCAAAACTGGTGCAGAGGTTGACTAGTTCGTCAACTGGTACAAGACTAATGCAGAGGTTGACTAGTTCCTTAACTGGCATGTGAACTAGTTCCTTAACTGGTATAAAACTGATGCATAGGAAATCTACTTCGTTAACCGGTATACAATTGATACAGAAGAGGGCTAGTGCGTTCACTGGAGCAAAACTGGTGCAAAGGTTGACTAGTTCGTTAACTGATATAGTACTAATGCATATGCTGACAATTGACATTTCGTGAAAAATCATCATATTAAAAATACCAGTTTCTTCCATTGAAAAAAAAAAAAAACCAAATAATGCGAATTTCTTCAGCTGCAAATCAAGGGGGCATTAAGTTAGTTCAGAACTAATAGTCTAGACCGCTGGGCTGTTTTATTTATGTCGCATTTCAATTGTTAAATACTTACTTCCTGCAGCATTGTTGTTAATGCTTGCATGTAATACTAACCAAGCACACAGATAGAGCCGAACGACCCTTGGGTATACTTCATTCTATATGCGGATGTATGGACACTCATGTTTGCTTCTGCTTGTTGAACGCGTTTGCAGCTCGTGTCAACAATGATCTTTGTGTTGGTGTTATATGGTATGCGGTTGGTTGAACAGTGTCAAAGTTAAATTCCAAATAAGGGCAAGTCGTTAGTTCTCGCTTATCATGTCACTGAGGTCAAACCTACATTCGCACACTTTTCCATGCAGAGAAAATCTGCTTTAAATATTTCAAATGTTTCTATATACCCCCAGGACAACACTCAGCCACTAGAGCATCAATGCCCCTCTAAGCCTCACACAAATATGAAGATGAGGGTTCATGTAAAATTTTCTATATTTTCTAGAAACTTCTTTTCTCCAAGAGCGATCCAGCGGCATTCACCCATCTGGTAGCTTCAAAAGACCGCATTTCGCCTTTTAGTTATACCCAATTTGTGCTAAAATGTTTTAAATAGCTTTAACAATCCATTCAATAGATTTTCTTTAATAAATTTTAAATAAATTGGAAACCAGAAAATATGATTCACAAAAAATGCATTGAGGTTTCAGCTGAGGCATTGCTTAGTAATCTCACAAAAAGGGAATCTAAAACAAGTGCAAAATTCGCTTTGCTTTCCAGTGACTCTGTTTTTTTTCTGTATTTTTTCGCCCAACAATAACTATCAGGTCAATTGAGATTCGAAGTATGAACGCTTAGGAGTCTGATGCTACCCAATGCAACTTTAATGCACAGCTTTTGGCCAATGCGATTTGGTGTGGCAGTTTGTCACATTGTTTTGCAACCATATTGTGGCACATTGGTTTCAGTGGTATATATGTTACAGAAAATGCAGCAAAAAAGAAAAAGAAAACAACAACAACAAAAAACATTGGTCCTATCCCAGCAGTATTGTATTTTCGAGTGCCGGTTCGCCGTTTTTGCTGAATAGCGAAAGAAATAAATCGAAATTGGCATGAAAAAATTGCAAGCAAAAGATTGTTGCCAAAATTGTGCAGTGCTGTTGCTGTTGGCTGTTATTTCAATTGCTGTCTCCTCGATATTGCTGAGTGACAGTGTTGCCAACGCGCTGGGACTGCACTGCTGTACGCGGAGAGACGGAAGGAAAACGGCAAATAAGTAATTGAATTATTGAAGTGCAGAAAAAATTGGAAAGTTGCATAGAAAGTGACACATCTTATTCCATTACTTTTTTGTTTTCAAAAAATGGAAATAATAAGCGAAAGTGAAGTGATAGCGGTTTAAAATTGTAAGAGACATTGAAAAAAATGAACCTTAATATAAGAACTGCCAACAATGGCAAGTATAATAGTGGAAATCAAAACTGAAAATTTTTTCATAGAAATCTGTTTCGTTTACTTTATGGTGAGGTGGAGTGAAGTTTCCCGCAGCAAACACTTGAGCGCCTAAAGCTATGCAATAACGCTGGGCATGATCCGAAAAGTTTTACGGTTACACTGAAATTGAATTGAATTACTAAATTTTGTCAGTCTGTTTGGGGAAACATTAAACATTAAGCAATATGTTGCAAAGAAAATTCGTTTCTGTTTAGCAAATTTCGATTTCTTTATTTAGTAAATAAAATAAAATAATTAAAGTCTACAAATTTCAGCTCAAAAAAGGAAATGGAATAAATAAAAAAAAAAACAAAAAATAGCATTTACGATTGTTCGACATTTTTTTTTTATGAAAGCAAATACCCAACGGCTTCGTTGGCTGGATCATGCTGCCCGAATGGCTACAAAGGCTCCAGCTCTGAAAGTATTCGATGCGGTAACAGCTGGTGATAGCAGAGAAGGGGAAGACCTCTCTTACGTTTGAAAAATCAAGTGGAGAAGGACTTTGCTTCATTTGATGTTTCCAATTGGCGCCGATTAGCGAAAAATGACTGGCGCGTTTTGATAAACTTGGCCCAAAATCGCTTAAGCGATTATTACGCAATCAAGAAGAAGAAGAAATACCCAGCGAAAAAAATTGTCAAAAATCAACCCGATTTTGCAGCCACTTAAAACTTGTATTTTTATACCAAAATAAAATCGGCTATAAGACTGTCTATCCCCAAGTTTGGAAAAAAATGTTGTATAATTTTTTTAAATTTTGACGCAAATTTGTTAATTTTTTTAAATTTGTACGAAATTCGAAAGTTTGAGTTTTTGTGAGAGAACAAACTGCATTTTCTTAAAAGAAAAATATTAAAAAAAAAATATTAAAAATATTAAAAAATATTAAATTTAAATAAGAAAGAAATAAATTATCAAAACCTGTGCTACAATTATTAAGCTCTCTGAATATAGTATACAGGGTGGTCAATCTAGAACCTGAAATTGGGACTATCGGTATTTGTACTTTTACCACTGAAAACTCAACTGTGAATAATTGGAAACGAAGTTTATGGTTAGACGTTTACAAAATGGATCACTTTTCGTATAAATAATTGCGGAAAATATTAACATCGAATATAGAAAATGGAGCAATCAACGGATACGGTGGTGCTAATCGGTCACCCACAAGCTGCGCTTTGGCTTTGTGGAGTCGCAAGCGGCGTAGGATTTCAATCAGTGCGATAATTCAGTTAGTCTGATTTTAGTATGATTTGTGGGCAACACTGTTCGCAAAAGTCCAACAGAGTTTTCTTTTTTCATCCTCCATTCGTGTACGCAGCTGTCAAACGTTGGCTGTCTCTGCTCAATTTTAACTCTTTCTATTGGACCATTGGCGCGGTAGAAGTGATTATAATTTAATTGGGCTTTTATACGGCCAAACATGAGAAGATTAAGAATTAACAATTAAATTTTTAACTAATGTATTGAAATGTGGATATTAAAAGTTAATTGAAGTTAACGTTTTTGAATTTAAATAAATCTCAAGCTCCATTTGACTAGTTTTGATGGGGAATGATTAAGAATAAATAATACGCCAAACCTCCAGAGACGATTGAACAGCTCAGACGCAAAAAAAGAAGAAAATGTAATAAAAACAGAGGCTGGCAAATAATTTATGATTCTTTTTTTGTTCAAGAGGAATCCAATGCTTTTTAATTTTTTATAGAAACTTACTTTTTATTTAAATCAGAACTATGCTGTATATTTCATCGAAACATCTTTGGCTAAAATAGAAGCACCAACAAACCAAAATTGTTGCCGTAAAGCAGGTTTTGTGGAAACTGGTGAGAGTACTCTCGACTTTGATTCCAAAGATAACATCCCACTGGCAATCTATGCCAAATTATGGCTCTAGTAATAGAAGCATTTCGAGCATAATAATAAAAAAAAAATATTTCTACAATATTTCTGCTCGTTTTAAGTTTTCAAGTTCTTAAAAAGCACCCGACATACCAAATCAAAAAATCTAAGAAAAGCTTCGATAAAAATTTTCCGACGTTATTTGATATTTTAGTTTCAACAATTTTTTGATGCAGCTAATAACTTCCAGTAACGACAAAGATTCTGCTTTTGTTTGTTGCTTTAATTAGTGGTAATTATTGAGTAGTCGATTTTGCTATTTATAGCTGTTCTTCTGACTTTCTAAAAAAACCAATCCAAAATTTTAACATTTTAGTGTGAACAGTTTCGATTGTAAAACATAATTTCAATTACTGAAATTAATATGGCTGACGTTTCGTTTTAACATTTAATTTATTATCACCTTTTATGGGTTTTCCTATACGTCTGTTTATTGCAATTTTCTACTTTTATGTCAATTTTACTTTTTCACACTATTTTTAACACCCGCATTTCTAACACCACATTAAGCTCCGCCAAACAGCACACAACTCAGTTGTATTTAAAATTTGTGTACGTTTTTGCGCCTAAAAGTGTACATGGGAAAACTTTCCTATTGACAAAAGAAGCCGCAATAGCCGATGCGTGTAATTCCTGTATGTACACAAATATGCGGGCTTGCGCATGAGAGGGGCGTTGACGGCATTATGTGGGAAAATTTGAGAGTTTACTTGTTTGAACTCATTGGCGCAGCTTCGAAAATATGTGGGTCTGTGTTGGCCAGCGGTTAGGCGCTCACATCAAACATATTGTGGGTTACAGGTGAAGCATAAGTGACCTTTTTTTCGTGCCTTTTGTCTAGTCACAGCACTGCATTTTGTGTGTTATTGCATTATCTCTCTCCGCATACCTCTAATACACCTCCCTTTGTCTTCATTTCTTTCGTATTCCTTTGTTAGTCGAAATTGCGCAAAAAACCACAGGAACGCAATTTTGGCAATGTTACAATGCATTCAAATGTGAAAAAGAAGCGAGAAAACAGATAAGGTGCATATTCATATACATACCTATGTTGTACATTTCACGCGCAACCCGCCAGTTAGTTATGTATACGTAGTGTGGGACACATTGCCTGGGATAGCTGCATGTTCGATGAAGCGGAAGAGCTTCCGTAACGCGTGGTCACACCAAAAATTGTAGGCAAAAAATAAACATCTGTTTTACACTCCTGTCTAGTACATGCACAAAATGTGTTTACATGTACATACATAGACTTACATAGCCACACATAAGTGTGCATAGAAATAAGCGGTGACTGTTGGTAGTTCACGTTTGCTTCGCCAAGGAATAAATGAGAGTTAGTTCTAAGCTATGGCCTATTGGGATTGCTAGATAACCATTATAATAAGAAAAAGATGATCATGAGTTGCTTGAAATGAACGCTGTACAATAGTTACGACGACTGAAGAGCATCGAAATGTTGAGCATAGAAAATAAGAGAGTTCAAAAAGTTTGTACAATTTCCTTGGCTTAAAGAAAGCGCATACGCCATATCGATTGTATTTGTTCTCAACAAATTGCTCGCTAACTCGAAGGATGCGGTTCGAATACTACTTAAAAATATTATAAAAGGGGTTTTCAAAACTTTTACGTCACTCGGCAGGCAATGAACAACTACCCAGACAATTGGAATATAAATAAAACAAGGCGAAACATGCACTGAAAACCAAATGCTAAATGTTTTAAAAAACTTAGGAAAAATGCAAAAAAAATCCAAATACAAAATACAAATATCAATTTGGGAATAAAGAAATCCTTTATTTTTGCTCATATATTGGGTAGTCGAAAAAGTCTTTTCGTATTTTGTCAATAGATGTCGTTGGAGTCATCATTGTGTCATATCATATGGTGTTAGAAAGGTGACATTTTAAGCTTCATTAAACTAAAACAAAATTAAATTCGGAGAAGTTGAAAAAAAGTTATAGCTGTTCAAAAATGACTGAACATAATGAAGAAATTCGCTATATTTTGAAATTTTTGTATAAAAAAGGGAAGAATGCCACACAAGCCACCAATGAAATTTGTGAAGTTTACGGAGACGATGCTGTATCAGTTTGTGTAGCACAACAATGGTTCGCTCGCTTCCGTTCTGGAAATTTCGATGTGAAAGATGAACCTCGCTCCGGTGGACCTATCGTTGAAAAAGTCGATGAAATTATGAAGAAGATTGACCAGGGCCATCACATAAGCTGCCATGACATCGCCAAGGCACTAAACATTCATCATCAAACGGTTTTGAACCATTTAAAAAAGGCTGGTTACAAAAAGAAGCTCGATGTTTGGGTACCACATGAATTGTCTGTGAAAAATTTAATGGACCGAATTAACATCAGCGATTCCTTGCTGAAACGAAAAGAAATCGAACCATTTCTGAAGCGAATGGTAACAGGAGACGAAAAGTGGACCAAATATGAAAATTAAGGGCGAAAAAGATCGTGGTGCAAGGGTGGTGAAGCTCAACAAATGGTCGCAAAGCCAGGATTGACGCCTCGAAAGGTTATGCTGTGTGTTTGGTGGGATTGCAAAGGAATCATCCACTATGAGTTGCTCCAGCCTGCTCGAACGATTGATTCTACACTTTACTGTCAACAACTGATGATATTGAAGCAAGCAATCGAAAAAAACGGCCAGAACTGATCAGCAGAAAGGGCGTCGTCTTCCATCAGGACAACGCTATGCCACAAACATATTTGATAACTCGACAAAAACTTTGAGAGCTTGGCTGGGAAGTTTTGATGCATCCACCATATAGCCCAGACCTTGCACCATCGGACTACCATTTGTTTCGGTCAAAGCAGAACTCCCTTAATGGAGTAAAGTTGGCTTCAAGAGAAGCCTGTGAAAATTACTTGTCGCACTTTTTCGCCGACAAACCACAAAAGTTTTACACTGATGGAATAATGTATCTAGAAGAAAAATGGCAAAAGGTGGTCGACCAAAATGGTACATATTTGGTTTAATAAAGTTCATTATAAATATAAAAAAAAATGAGTTGAAGTTTGATTAGAAATACGAAAAGACATTTCGACTACCCAATATTTTAAAATGGTTTTATGGTCGATCTTTAACTCCTGGGCGATGCTACGACTATCACTAAAGGAACTTTCTTCATTAAATATATTAAAAATAATATTGTAGGAGCGCGACGAAATACCAAGTTTTTAAAAAAATTTATAATATAATTTTTTTTAATTAACATTTTTTATTAATTTTTTTATTAAAGATTTTGCATTCTACGACAAAAATATTTTTAATAAAATTTTTTTAATTATTTTTAATAAAATTTTTTTAATTATTTTTAATAAAATTTTTTAAATTATTTTTTTTTGTGTTTTGGTAATTTTTTATAAAAGTATATTGCATTCTTCGGCAAAAATCGTTTAACTTAATGCTCCAGACTTCAAATTAAAATATATAATATATTTATACGCATACAGTAGGGAGCAAAAGTGTTTCCATAGTTAACATTCTCAACTTTGTGGGCCAATAAAATGCAAACGAATGAAGCAAATCAAAAAAACCTTTTGTTCTAATAATATGTCTTTAATTCTTAACAAATTGCCGTATATGATAAAAACAAAACAGAATCAGAAAAATATTCAAACAAAAAAAACCAAACCAACTCGCATGTGTACAATTTTGCACCTTTAGTGAACAAAATGAAATGTGATATGAAATTAATATTTTGTCCACAGACCCTTATTAGCTATTACACCTTTTATTCGGTTTGGCATACTCTCGACCAACTTCTCTATGGTTTCTCTTGGAATTCGGTTCCACTCCAGTTCTACACGCTTCCAAAGATCGTCTAGGTTGGATGGCGCTAATTGGTATTGCCCGAGCCGTCGCTTCACGATTGACCACAGGTTCTCAATCGGATTGAGGTCGGGACTTTGAGCTGGCCACTCCATCAACTTAAAATTTTGGCTTTTTAACCATTCGCGGACAATTTTGGCAGTATGCTTCGGGTCCCCATCTTGTTGAAAAGTAATTTCCTCTTCGGGATATGCACACTTGTCCAGAAAATTTGTTAGTTGGGTTTGCAAAATATTGAGGTAGTCTTCTTTTAACATTATACCATCAATTTTTTGTATTGGTCCAATGTGCCACCAAGTAAAGCATCCCCAAACTTTGACATTGCCTCCTCCATGCTTGACGGTTTGCTTCACATGGTGTTTTTGAAGCTTGTCGCCGGGTCTATGCCAATAGTATTGCTTGCCATCCGACTGAAAACGGTTGAACTTGGATTCGTCTGACCAGATAACACGTTTCCAGTCATCTAGAGTCCAGTTTCTGTGTTCCCGGGCAAATTTCAATCGAGCTTTGACATTCTTCTCGGATAGGGCTGGTTTATTTTTTTTCACACTTGCCACATATCCAATCTTAGCCAGCGCTCTTCTAGCTGTCCACCGACTCACGTCTTTTCCTATGTCCATAGATGCCTTCTTTGGTGTTAGGAACTTATCAGATCTCATTTTCGACATCATTAGTCTGGCGTCAGAGTCTTTTAAGAGGCGTTTACGGCCTTTAATAATGTTTTTGGGAGCAACATTTCGTCTTTTTTGGACCTTGGACACCGCTGAATGGGAAATCTTAAGCTGATCTGCAATAACACGAGTCGAACAGCCACTTTCAGTTAGGCTAATAATACTATTTTCGACATCAGACGAAAGCTTCTTCATTTTTTCGCAGTACTTTATTGACTAATTGCTAAAATCAACAAATCTGCTTCGAATAATAAGAAACGCGTGATTTTCTGGATCTTATAAGCGAAGAATGAACAAACGAAACATATAACGGTAAAACCGCATGTCTATTGCTGAAAAGAGAATTAAGAAATCAAACAAAAGTAAGAATAACGGAAGGTGCAAAATTGTACACATGCGAGTTGGTTTGGTTTTTTTTGTTTGAATATTTTTCTGATTCTGTTTTGTTTTTATCATATACGGCAATTTGTTAAGAATTAAAGACATATTATTAGAACAAAAGGTTTTTTTGATTTGCTTCATTCGTTTGCATTTTATTGGCCCACAAAGTTGAGAATGTTAACTATGGAAACACTTTTGCTCCCTACTGTATACACAAATTTTACCTTTTTTTCAAAATTTTCTGAAAACTGCTGGATGTGCAGTTTTACTATAGCCCTTTAAATTTTAGTGTAAAGTGGAAACTGAAGTCACTTAAAAATTTCGTTGATTTTTGAGTTTTTCTTTGGCATACTATGTTCTTTGAAGTGCGCGTTCGGAATAATAAAAAAATTAAATACAAAACAAAAAAAAAAAAAAAACAAAAAATAAACTTGGCAATTCGTCGTAAAATGTTACAAAAAATATATATTGTATACAGAGGAAATGTACGTTCAGTATGCACAGATGCAGTTGGTGGATATTTTGAAGGTGATGGCTCTGAACAAATACAATTCTGTTAAGCATTTTGCCGAACTCCTCCTCCTATGTGGCGCGCGTCTTAATGTTGTTCCACAAATATAGAGACCAACAGTTTTAAGCCGACTCCGACTGGTAAATGGTTTGGTTTTTTATGTGGAGCTTTTTAATGGGGAAAAAATAAACTCGAAGGTTTGCCATTACCTGCCGAGAAGCAAACTCCATTAGAAACTAGAAATGTGGGCACACAAAGCAAAGAGTGTGTTTTTGAAAGGGATTTTCTGAAGGAATTTATAATCTTTTTCTATGTTTCAAAACCTTTATTTTTCAGACAAACGGAGTAAAATTTTTGAGACAAATTAGCAACATTTGCAGCCTCGATTTGTAATTAGCTTTTCTTACAATTTCTAAAGCAACATTTCATTTAAGACCTGATGATTCCAGTTTTTAATGCATTTTGGCTTGTAGCCGCAATTTACTTAACATTTTCTGCCTTGCTCTTATCATACACAAGATATTGGGAAAAAATAAAAATAATCACAAAGGAGAAAATCGTTACTATTACTCAGTGGTACTAAATCAGCGTTTTTAGGTTTTAATCACAATTTTCCTTTACCGTATTAAAACAGAATTCCATTAGAATTGTGAAGATATCGAAGGAAAAGAATTTCCAAAAAAAAAAAAAAAGAACCAACGAGCATTGTTATCATAAAAATATATATTTTTGTATTCTTTTAAAATTTTTCTTTCATTTGATAGCCAAATGTCTATGCCGTATGTTTCTACGTTTATGCGTCGATGGACGAGCAAGAATTGAGAATAAAATTTCAAGGTCGTGCAACGTTTTGGGAATTTTCGTTCCGCGAGAGGGAAAAAACATATAATGTAGAGGAAAAGGAGAGAGAGGACTATACCTTATATATATTTTAGATACACTTTGGGCTATTCACGTCTCTTTTTTGTGCGGTCCTTCGTCTTTTCTCCCACTCCTATGCTAAGGCTCTAGTCTAAGTCATACGACGTTACTGGTATTGTAGAAGCCAAAGAGAACCACGTATACATTATTTACAAGGCGCTAGAATATAACAGAGAGAGAAAGAGAGTGACACGTAAACGTTCAGCACTAACGCCATATTACTATAGTAGAGAGAAAGAGATCAACATATTGTTAGAATAGGATAGATAGTACCGCGCATGCGCGTGTCTTGTCTATGCACGTTATACACTTAGACGCTATATATGCGCACGGCTCTAACGCAACGCTAGTACATAGGAGCGAGAGAGAGCAACGTATAGTTAAAATACGTCAGACCGTATTGTGCGTGCTGTGGCCTCTTTCTTTGTCTGCCTTGAAGGTTTCACTTCTGTTATGTGTACTACGCTACACGCACTTTTCTTTTTTTTTAAGGCTGGGTGCTAACAGAAACTTTGAGTTCCCCTTAGGGGGGAGCCTGGTGTATGAGGTCTAAAAATTGCATCTCTTTGCGATTTTTTTTTTAAGGAAAAAATTAATTTAGCACTGCAAAGTTTTTTCTATCTCTTAATGAACATTTAAAAGGTATAAACAATTTTTGTACTGGTTAAAATAAGTTGAAAAAAATGTTTAACATAGAAATTAGTAGAGCGCTGCAACGCTGGAGTTTCCAACTGGCGTACAAGATACAGCTCGTAATTATTATCTAAAGCAAAAAATTCATATGGATTTCTAATTATCATGATTTTTTATTCTAGATGAACTAAGAAAACTGAGAGAAATTCCAAAATTTCAACTTTTTGAAATTTTTTTTTTTTATTTAGTTCAAATGGAAGAGAATTTAATACTGAAGGGAATAAGCTATGATTCATTTCAAAAGGTTCATAAGTTTTTTTCATTCATGTACACCAATTCAAAGAAATCATAAAAATGAAAAGTCGAGAAAAGAAGATAAAGTTTGTACTATAGCTGTCCGGTCACAGCGTAACAACCTAACGCTCGCTTACCTTTGGCTTTGTATCTACGGAAATATTGAGAATTAGGCTTTCTAACTTTGTGTGAATATTCTGAAATATGTTAGGAATCGCTTAAAATAAAAAAAAAAAATTGATTTTTTTGACCTTATAAACCAGGCTCTCCCTTAAGACAAATTCGGGTGTGATGGTGAAAAACTAAAAATACAGATTTATTGTTATTGAGTTACCGTTTCGGGCACACACCGATTCCCTCATGTGTGAGTAATTTAGTTAAAACTTATCTCTCTGTGTAGTTCTTTAAGTTGTGACTTAGCTGATGTCTCAGCTAGACTTGAAAACAAAACTTTCCTTTTATGAAGGTTTTCTTGTTTTGACCCGCTTTATTGATTCTATCTTTTTTTTGTAGCAAATCTTAGTAAGCATCGGCAGTAAGGATCTCTTCCATATACTTGTTTTCGTGGGAGCTCCTAGTGTTTAGCAATACTTCTGGAACAATATTTAAGTTTGAAGTCCATCGCAATATAGAATTTTTCGAAGAATCAAAAGTAAATCTCGAATGTGCGATTTCTATAACTCGCGGGAAAACGATACGAGTTTCAACTATTCTTCTCATATTTTCTTGAAATTTCGTAATTTTTTATAAAACCGTGGCTCATTGCCTTATAAAAACTATTTACAACGATACTCCATACTTTTTGCAAAAGTTAAAAAAAATGCACCAAGCCTTCATAACTGCTAAAATCCGAAAATTATTTCTAAAAATTTTGAAAGTTTCCATTCTGAAAATTTTCGAATCCCTTTATCAGTGCCTTATTAAACAACCTATTCTACTTATATTAAACGGCTCCTTTCGATGCATAAACTCAAATAAATAGGCCTTATTTGCCACACAATCCATGCCTTCATTTCATTTCGCAAGCCCTGCTTTCCACGACAATTATCTGATTAGTTATATTCTAGTTTTTATTTTATTTCTATTTTTCTGAAAATGTGAATATTTGTGTGTTTTGATGGAAAATATTCTGATTGAGAATTATGTAAGGGATTCTTTTTTGGAATAAAAATATTGAATCTTTAAAAAATTATTGTTTGGGGTGTTACTTGGGTCCTTTGAAATATTTAGTTCGTTTTCGTTTCGGATTCAGTTGAAAACAACCGAAGTTCGGTTCGGTCTTATAAATTAATGTTCTGTAGTACTTAATATGAGTGATGTGAGATTGTAAATTGAAGTGTAAGGGCTATGTACCATTGCTTTGTTTTTACAATTATATAGCTTGTAAGATTTATTCTTTAAAGCAGTTTTATAAATAAAATAAAAAAAAACAAAAATTAAAAACAAAAGTATTTATGGAACTAAAACTAAAATAATAAAGGTAAATTAATAAAAAATAGAAAACAAATTTTTACAAGTTTTTCAAGTTACTGGTGTAAAAAGAGAAGAGGATGGTTGGTATAATATTTTTTGGGTTAACGCAGATACTTCTCCAAGCTACCAAGCTTATAACATATTTTTAGGAGCGCTTACTGAGCTTTGCCCTTCAAGCATGAAATTGTATAGAAATCAGTAAAAAAGTAAATTAATAAAAAATGAAAAACAAACAAAACATTTTACACGTTTTTCAAGTTACTGGTGTAAAAAGAAGAAGATAATGATTGGTTCAATATTTTACGGTTAAAGCAGATATTTCTCCAAGCTATAATATTATAACATATTTTTAGGAGCGCTTACTGAGCTTTGTGCTCCAAGCAAAAAATTGTACAGAAATCAGTATAATTGCGCTGTTTTTGGTTGTGTTTGTACATTTTATTTGTGAAACTCAACTTCCAAAATCTGCCAGTAGTTACCTTTTTTTTAACTTAAACTTAACCTCATTTTATGAGGAGAAACTAGCACTACTTAAATATGATGCCTCTAAGTGCTTTGTGGCTACTAAAAGGCTTCGGAAACAATGACTTGGAAATCTGCAGTAATTTGTTCATTATCACTCACTGCCAGCCTGCTTTCTCATTGTCACTGGTCGCTAATGGAAATGAGTTTTTGTGGCGAGCACTATTCCAAGCGCTTGACGAGTCTGTTATGACCATGACTTTTCGGATACTCAGATATGGAATTGCGTATCTTCGTTACGCAATTTCTATATGTACCTCTTCATAAATATTAATAGAAGAAAAAACGCTTCAGTTGCAGCTCAATGCACTTAGGTCAAATACAAACGTACATACGCACATATATATAAGTACAAGCGCATATGCAAAACTTGGTTCTTTAACATCTCCACCCCTTCCTTAACGCTCACCGCTACTAGCAAATGTATGAGGGCACACACATGATTTTAAAGTGCTTGAAACGCCGTTGCCGGGATGCGCTCTTCAGTCTAGCAAGCAGTTCATCGCCGGAAATCTTGTGGTTGCAAGGTTGGATGTGTAGATTTAAAATAAAAAGTTGGTCCCACCGGCGTTGGCTTAATTCCATTTCATTTTAAGGCAACTTTTTTGTTTTTTGTAACTTCCTTGCGGAGGCTGCAAGCAACAAAACCTTTGCTATTTATGCTTTCGCTATAGGAGGCTATCTTGTTTCACCGGGCGTGTGTGAGAATTTGTTTGCATACGCCACCACATGAGCACTACGACGATACTTACATGCGTTTCCCGCACACATTCACTTAGTTGCTTGCAGTCATCTACCATCTTTGTGCTTCACTCTTTACTGCAAGCGTCGGCAAAGAAGCCTCGCCCAATCACAGTCTGTTATCTGCCCGGAGCTGTGTTGGTTCGTTTTATGATCTTTTTCTTTTCTTTTCCTTTGCTCCCCAAGCTGACATTTTTCAGTTGTTGTGCACAAATTTCACATTTTTAACTCTTTCTGCTCCAATACACTGGGGTCTACTTCATACGCCACTACGAACTTTTACGTTTATTTCCCACTTTTACTACATACCTTTATGTCTTCAAGTTTTACACGTATACTTATCGAATAGTGCCAGCTTTATGGTAACTCACGGCAGCTGCAAGTGACTACGCCTTAAAGTAGAAAAAATAATGAAAAGTGAGAAAGCTCCAAATTCCAAGAATCACTCAGTGCGAAAGAGCCCTATGTAGATTTTCATGTGATTCTTTAAAATCAAAAACAAAAAGCATAAATAATAAGAAAAACATATATGTACAATATATGTAAATAAAAATAATGAGTTCGAAGTAAAAATGAAAGAAAAAATATTGCAAATGAAAGATTTAAAATATTACTTCCAGTATTTTTACGCTGTTGGCTCTTCTCTTATTTGCGCGCTTTTAGAAGCATTCGAAACTATTGCGCTTTTTTCGCGGGATTTCTCTCAGCACACATCTCATACCTTGCCGTACCATACCACCAATGCGCCGGTGGTGCTGCATAAATTTAGAAGTATGCAACTAAATCGGGGCTCAAAGTTGAAAATTTCACTGCAGCGAGTGCAAAAGTTATTTGGTGTTTTGCTATGCATTTTGCAAGTGCATTGCCTACTTTTGTGCTTTCAATAAGCCGATGTAGTCCAACACAGACTTGTAATATGGGGATTGATTAAAACGATTAATTGGGGATCGCATGCAGCAAGCCCTTACAATAATAAACAAATAGTGCACGGAAAAAGGGCTCTCCATTAACCCATCCAAAACAACACTTGTAACGTTTACTAGGAGAAGGAACATAAATCTCAAATGTCCGACCCTTAATGGAACAACACTTCAACTCTCGTCAGAAGCGAACTATCTTGGCGTCAGTCTTGACAAAACGCTTACGTGGAATTCCCATATTGAGAGAGTTATTTCAAAAGCCACAAGGGCATTCTTTGCCTGCACAAGGCATTTTAGTAAGACATGGCGACTAAACCCTAGAATGACCTTCTGGACATTCACCACAGTTGTGAAACCCATAGTCACTTATGCATCCTTAGCATGGTGGCCTAAGGTCAAGCAAAGAAAAGCAGTAAACGAATTAAACAAACTGCATCGCCTGATATGTGTTGGTATTACAGGGGCTATGAAAACATGTCCCACGGATGCTTTGGGTGTGCTCCTGAACATACCACCGCTTCCAATTCTAATTGAAAGGGAAGCTCGCTCGAGTGCCTTAAGATTAAAAAGTATATCTGAACTTAAAAGTGGGGATATGAAAGGACATTTAAAGATCTTAGAAGACTTCCTACATAGTCCCATTCTTCATAGGGATGATATACTATCACCCAAACCAATACTCTTCAGGAACTTCCAAGTTATAATCAATGAACGAACAGACTGGAGAACTAACTCTATCACTTTCAAACCTGGCTCCAAGCTATGGTTTACTGATGGGTCCAAATTGGAAAATGGTAGAACAGCGGCAGGAATCAATGGGCCTAAATTCAAAAAATCGATTCCGATGGGATTCTACCCAACAATATTCCAGGCAGAAATACATGCCATCGAAATATGTGTGAGAGAATGCCCTAGTAGGAAAATGAGAGGTACTCACATCTACATACGTTCAGATAGCCAAGCGACTCTAAAAGTCCTTCTATCAACAATTATCACCTCCGAATTGGTAAATGATTGCCTAAACCTTCTCAACACGTTAGGGAACCTCAACATAGTAACACTAGGCTGGATTTCTGGACATGAAGGACATGAGGAAAATGAAATGGCTGATGACCTTGCAAAACAAGGAGCAAATATGCAACTTAGTGGTCCTGAGACTTTCTGTAAACTCACAAAAGGCCACATTAATGAATTCCTTAGGAATTGGGAAGAAAGCAAACTTGCCGCACACTGGCTAAACTGTGCCGATCAGCGTCAAGCCAAATTATTCCTAACTATTCCAACAAAGGAATATCTGACAAACTTCTCTCACTAAATAGAGTAGATCTGCGTATTTTAACAGGATATCTTAAAGGTCCCTGCAGCCTGAGGTATCATCGAAATAATATTGGTTTATCTGAGACCAATGTCTGCCGCTTTTGCGAAATGGACATAGAAAGCTCAGAACATGTGCTTTGTGAATCTCCTGCGTTGGGCAGACAGAGACTTTATCTCCTGGGTGGTATCGTAGTATCTCCATGCAATCTTTGGAACAACAAACCTAAAATTGTGCTAAAAATTTTAAAAAGCCTAAAACTCTAGGGTTACAAAAATAGGCCTTTCACAATAGATCAACACTGGTCGCAGTGCGTAATGGCATTCTAATAATAATGAGTAGTGATGAGTAATAATGGGACAAAATGTCTTTGCAGACTTTTCGTTGTTGAGAAACAAATTTAGCATATTTAAGATCAGTTTTGAGTTTTGAAACACCAGCGTTGAATAGAGGAAGCAAGCAAACTTTACAATTATACTTCGATGCTAGGGTACTCTCCATACAAAACAAACAAAAAATCGGTACTATTATTTTCATCGAAATTATGCATCTTTTTATTTTCTAAGACGATCTTCAAATCACTTCGAAAAAATATTTAAATTTACGTGAGCTAAACGGATTTGAAAGTACTTTCAAAAATTGAGGTTTTTATAAGTGAAATTATTTTTTAAAAGTATACCTATTGTCGGAAAAAATCTTCTCAGTTGATAGAAGAGTTTGTGCTTGAAAGATCTGCATGAAAATGTTCAGATTTCTAACAGTCGAATACATACAGTGATATATGCGGGAAAGCAATTTGTAGCGTGAATGAATTTTCAAAAACTTAAAATGGGCAAGAAAGTACCTTTCCAATTATATCCCAGAATTCTTCAGCGGTCAGAAGTTGGCTGAGTTATTTAAGTATTCGGTATACCCATCTTCCAAAAAGGGTAAAAAATTGTGTACAGAAAATTTCAAGTAGAATGACGATTTAAATTTTTTCTATATTTTGCTTGACTCTTTGGAAAAATTCTGGGCATCTATAATTTTATTCCATTCCATTGATATAACCGGTGCATCTCTTTTAATTTTAGATGACTGTCGATGTGCCAATTTAGACTAAATATTTCTGAGCTGGATACGAAATGCTCTGTGGACATGGAAGAGAGGGCAAACTTCCGAGTGAACTTCTCACAAAAATCACTTGACGCTCAGATTCACCAGGTTTCTCTCTTTGCAAATTAACGTCCAGACGCATAGAAGTGTTAAAATTGGGAGATTTTATTAAGCTATTTAATTTTTTTTAATGACATTTGCTAAAACAAACAATTTTGCACTGCACAGAGGTCACTTGCTAAGATTGAAACATTTGAACTTCGGGTAAAATCAAGCAAAACGTTTTATGCTGAACAGAAAGGCCGAAATGACAAACAGATTTTAAATAAGTGCATGTATGTGTGTGTGTGTGTTAGCTCCTGTAATAATTTCCAGAATAGTCTTGTATTATTTATTTATTTTATCTTTGCCTTGGCACTAAAGAAAATGCCACACAAAATTGCTTCAATGTTTGTAAAAATTCTTGAGAAGTAAAATGTTTAGGCTTTATAAAAAATTATTTGCCGTGCAAAAGCGGATTCAAATGTTGAACAGAATTTATTGAAAGCACAAAAAAAAAGTTGCCAGTTATGGAAATATTGCAGAGATTTATATTGTAACTGTAAATTGAGATTGCCAGAGGGAAAATGTGAAATTGTAAAATATTTATTTCGAGATATTCTGTGTGAAATGAAATATGCAACATATGAAAATTTTACTCACTAATAATCGAGCATAAAATAAAATGCAGAAAGAACTTCATTTTGTTTTGCATGAAAATACGCCAATTATAAGCAGTTTATCTAAGGCTGAATTATTTACTTAGTACGCATTTAGTTGCTATCTTGAATGGCATAACAGATTTTTTGTGTTTACTTTTTTGGGGTAAAAATAAAAATTGTGAGCCAAACTCTCTGTTGCATTGTGCAGAATATATTTAATATATTTGGACACGAAATTTATTTTCACAGTGAATTCATTTAAAATTTTACATGAAGCGCTTAGCAACTGACAGCTCATAAAAGCTGTGTGAGTGAATTATTTCAGCTTATGTGCATCTAAACAATTTCAATTTTTAACAAATACAAATAGTAGGAACTCTAGGATGATAGCAACAACACGCAGGCATTAAAAATGTCGTTTCAAAGTCACAAATCCTTTAACGACACGCATACACACGCACATGGATACATATATAACAACCCACCTCTTATACTTCAATTATAAGTTTCTAGTCTTTCAACACCTGCTCACAAGCAGCTTAACGCCATCTGGCGTGTGTTGCGAACCACCTTTACCATTTGAAGTGTGGATTCCGAAATGATTGCCGCCTAAAGTGATTTGCTTTTAAACTAAATTCAATTTAGTATATCTGTAGCAAAGTATTTTAGTTTGATGCTGCAAGCATCACTTTGCTGTCGTTGCGTAAGCCTACATTTAGGCGCTTAAACCTAGCTAAGCTTCTTATAGACACTATGCGTTCGTATATATGTATATGTGAAAATTGAAAAAGTAAATTTCAAGATAATATAAGAAGATGAAAATGTTGGAAAATTAAAAAAACAAAAAAAAGAAAATTGATAGTAAATGAAAAGTATACCACCGCTCTGTAGTATAGCAAAGGTGGCAAAGAAAAAGTTTCCATTTATTACTTCTCATGTAAGAATAAAGTGCGCAGGCCATTCTCTAAGCACCGCCACATGGGCGTAGTTATGCGAGTCTATGCTGTCTAATCCTGCTACACTTGTAAAGGTAGTGTCTATGGATTACTTTGAAGCATTATTTAAATCCATGAGCTCTGTTTTCTGCTTCATCTTTCTTCATAGACACGTCGAAATTAATGGAAATGGAGAAGAAAAGTAGCTTAAATTGCTAATCTTATCATGTAAAGTGAAAAGTGAGACAACAATGTGAAAGAAAAGCTTGGCATTACTTTTAAGCGTCATTGTATTAACATGAAATATAAAGTAGCATACTTTGAGGTAGCTAAGATTAGGTTAGCTTAAGTGGTTGCTTCGAAAAGGGAGAGCCTGACTTGCATATCTCAAAAAGGAATCATCCATTGCGTAACAACTATTAAACAGGAAAGAGTGGAGGGAAAAATGAGCAGGTAGAAGAAAGATTTGACATGGATGTGCAGAGTTGGCCGGCCAAGAGGTAACCCCATTTATAGGCCTGTCACAGTGGGCTCGTTGCGGTAACAAATTTGAGTCAGATCAAAAAAGATTATGTGTATTTGGGTCGAAGGCGTGAAGCCTGAGTCTTAGCCTACCGTGTGTCGAGGACCCATGAATCACGAGATCAACGGTCTCTTCCCATAGCTTGCGTTGAAAGTTCCAGTTTGAATGCCAAGAGGTAGTGACCTGTCAGCAGTTTTATTAAAAGCCTTAGGTGTTCAAATAGCAAAAATATAAATTTAGATAGCATTACAACTTGCAAGTCAGAAGTTTTGCAACTTTACATCTTGACGTTCAATTCAACATCTTACCGCTAGCTATGGAATCTTATGTCAACGCCTGCTAGAGTTCACAGTGGGCGCTTTCCTCGGCCACCAGGACTCTGGATAAACCGAGGGTCGGAATTGCCTTTTTTAGGTTTATTCCCACAATATTTGGCGATAGAACGGTAAGTGGCAGAGTGTGGCGGCTCCTCTTTTCGCTGGCAGGTGAGCAGAGGCGTTGTTGCTCGCCAATACTCTGGGTTATTGTGCTTCACGACTTGCTAGACGAGCTGGAGAGGAGAGGCTGCGAGGTGGTTGCAAGGTAGTTTTAGATACTCTGATGGAATTGATGGACGGTTATTTGAATCTTGTAGTCAGATTTCATTCTTACGGTAAATCTTCTGAATGAGTAGAGCTCAACTCCCTTCAGAGCTAAACGCCTCTAGAGCTCAACGCCCCTTCGCTCTCCGGGCGTTTCGTTGATGCCCTCTGATAAAATGAATTACATGGGACTCATCCATGACAGAATGCCAACGTAGAAGCTCAACATTAAAGAGAGAATCAAGAGGTAAACAGTCGCCTTGTGTGATACAGAGCCGCTATCTGCAAAAGTTGGAGTCTGTCGACTAAAGTTGCATTCTGGCTATATAACTAAATTATAATGCCAATTTTGTTATATGGATTCCTGATGTGAGGGAACTCGCTGGAAAGGACAACATCAGTTAAGGAGTTGGAGATGATTCAATTATCTGCCTTACTCTAGCGTTTAACGAGTGTGACCACTCCCACTCCAGTGATAAATGTGTCTTCCGTGTCGCTGCACGTGTCGAAATCAGATTGTGGTGTTCGAGCGACAAGCTAGATTTAAGCCCTAGCCAAATGGGTTGGTGCATGACTACCATTCGGAATTCAGAGAGAGCATAGGTTCGAATCTCGGTGAAAGACCAAAATGAAGAGAAAGTTTTTTCTAATAGTGGTCGCCCTTCGGCAGGCAATGGCAAACCTCCGAGTGTATTTCTGCAATGAAGAAGCTCCTCATAAAAAACCATTTGCCGTTCGGAGTTGGCTTAAAACTGTAGGTCCCTCCATTTGTGAAAGAACATCAAGACGCACGCGTCGAATAGTATGAACGTCTCGACCAAACACCGAAAAAAGGGTGTAAACGCCAATTATATATAAATTGCAATATTCCTGGAAAGGTAGAGTTCATATCCATGGTGCTTGATAAATATGCACCCTCGCTGGGTTCGAGTGGTACTTTCTCCATTCTTTTTCCCTGAATAGAAGAGTGGGGGGTGCCACCTTTGTAAACAGGTCATGACAAACATGTTTCCGGATGGCTCGAAGTTGGACGGAAGGATTAGTGGGGGAGTATTTTGCGAGAAGCTCCCAATCAAGCTCAAATTTGATCTACCGCCCCACTGTAGGGTTTTCCAAGCGGAATTACCCTCAATTAAAACAGCAGTGGATTGGTTGCAAACTTCTGTAATTATTGTAAGAGAGGTAAACATAAACTCCGTCAGCCAAGCGGCATTTAGAAACCTGGACTCGTTTTTTATGCGTTCGAAATTATTCGAGGAATCCCTCTTGATTGCATCCGAATACTTCGATAATAGGCCAATTTGGTTTCCTGGTCTCAGTGGAATAGCGGGAAGCTGCTGAGCTGATGAGCTAACTATGTATATTGGGGACCCTAGAGACGGTTTCAACGCAAAATGAGATAATTGAGGTTCCCTTGATAACCGGTGCTTCACTGCTGGAAAGATGAGCTTCGTGTCAATTCAGTGAGCGCTGGGTTAGAGCGCAAACGTGCAAAGTCGCGAGATCTTTCTATTCACATTCAATTTTGTGGGTATTGTCCGCCACTGGGATATTATTATAATGCTGTCAGATAAAAAAGCTACAAATAAGCGTATGTACTTACTCTTCCATTGTAATCTATGAGAAAATATAGCCCGTAGATGGGAAAAAGAAAAAAAAGAGATGTTTCAGGAAAGTAGGAATTTTCAGGGTGTTCTAAAAGTAAAAGCTTTCTGTAGCTTAAAAAGCTTAAAATTATATTTTCAGCCACTTGCAAGTAGAACCCACAGTTATCCACTTTTTCACTCATTCCGAGATTTTCTTTGCGCGTCCAATTAATTATAACATCTTTTCGTTTTCTCTGAGTTTATAATTTTTGCAAAAAGGAATACATAAAATTACAGTCGTTAAAAGAAAATTATTAAGCTGCAGGTAGTTTGAAAAATGTCTGCAATGCGCATCCAGTAGTATGCAAAACTCCACAGTCTCTCGACATATTTCGCATGCTGCTAATTGAATTCAATTTATGCCTGGCATCAACTGGCCGACAGGTAAGCACTTCAAATAGTCCGCCCAAGCGCCGTACTATGTGCCCTCCAAAAACCTTCCCATTTCCATTCTCACTTCCATTTTTGCAGCTCAACTCATTTCAATTTCTGTGCTCAGCAACTTTTTCTTCCCAGTCCTACCCGTTAATGCATTCCGACGTAACACTGTTAAGGTGTGAAAAGCCATACAACAGAAGAGTTGGAAACGATTCTGGTGCGAGCTTGGTTCTTACTGTTGCACCACAGCATTGCATTGCAGCTGTTGTTAAATGAACTTTGCTGCATTTCGCATTGCTTCTTTTGTGAAGTGCATTGCTAGTTCTTAAGGGATTGCTACTCATTGCATATGCCCCTGAAAGTATGTTTATTATTTTTTGCTTGGCTTTATTTTTTATTATTGCTTGCAAAGCTCTTGCATAAACAATCAACACCTTGCTTCCAACGCATACTAATGAAATAATTTCCATTTTCCGCAAGCAGCTGTGCAAAGCGATAGTAGGATGTGAGGAGAAAGAGGGGGGAAAAATTAAAAAAAAAAATATTGACATTTCGCTGGTGTGATACTCAGCACGTGAGAATTATTCAAAGAATTACAGTAAATATATCAAGGGGAAATCAGGATAATTATAGAACTTTTGGAAAATTGAGTTTCTTGTTTAATTTAAGCATTATTTTCTGTTGTTGCTGTTTTGCAACGTTAATTTAATTTCATTATAACTTTTTCTCAAAATCCAGTCTGTTTGTAAAATTTCAACAAAATATTGCGTTCGAATACGAGCATGTTTTCGAAAATACTTTGGGAAATATTGAAAACCTATTTCCAAAGTGGTGAGTCTTCTTCTTCTTCCGCGGTTACAGTAAATGGCGAGCGTTACCGTGACATGCTCAACGAGTTGTTTCCAAAAATTGAAGAGGATGACATGGACAACATTTGGTTTCAACAGGACGGTGCAACTTGTCACACTGCCAAAGTTACACTCCTACTTTTGGCTACCGCTTTTGAAAACCGAATAATCAGCCGAAATTCCAATATCAATTGGTCGCCTCGGAGCTGTGATTTAAGCCCGTTGGACTATTTTTTTTGGGGAGCCGTTAAGGACAAATGCTATGCGAACCATCCAGAGACGATTGATGTTTTAAAACACGAAATCGAAGTTGCCATTCATGAAATTGGAGCCCAAACAATCGAAAATGTGCTTAAAAATTGGGTTCATCGAATGGCCTACTGTAAAGCCAGTCGTGGCAGTCAATTGAACGATATTATTTTTCATTCATAAATGACAATGTTCAATCTTCAAAATAAAAAAAAAAGTTTGAAAAAATATTGATTAGTTTTTTTTTTATAGCCGATCAAAAAGCAAATTTCACATGGCCCACCCTATATTATTCAAATTTGTTAGTTTAGGAATATATTTTACTATTGGTTTCAAATGGAAGGTATAGAGAAATACTTCAACTACTAACCAATTAAACAGGGTTGCCACTCATATGAGAAATTGATATTAATTAAGTTCACTAGTTTAGTAATATTTAATAATGGGGGTATCAAGCGAACCCTGATTGAAAAACAAAAAACTATCCATATATATATGGGGCATTCTTTCTCAACGGGAGACCCCTATCTGTCCAAAAATGTTTTTGACCTAGAGAGTTCTAATAGGGCTTAAAATTTAGCTCTTTTTATCTACTTTTCAATACAGAGTGGCCAAAAACGAAATTCAAGATGGCTCTTTTAATATGGCTAAAAATGTAATCAAAATTCATTAAATTCATTCTAATAACCTATACCAAAAAAATTCATTTCAACGGAAAGAGTTGTACGAGGTCTCAAAATTTAGCTAATAAAGTTTACTTTAAAATACAAAATGAAAAATTTTAAAATCCAAGATGGCGGCGACAACATGGCGGCTAATTTTTTAAAACTACTCAAATATTATTCCAAAATCGAATGTGGAATACCCAGAGTTTTGAAGTTTTAATGAAAATCTTTAAATTTTTTATAAATTTTGTACAAAGTTTGCAACTTCAAGCTGGTTTTTGTTATGTAGAAATTATATTTTTATAAAAAAAACAAAAATGTTAATAAAAAGTTAATAAACAGTAAGAACATCGCAAAGTGTCGCGCTGCTATTATTTTGATCGTCACTGTACATATATTCCTCTAAATTATGCTTATTGCTGTTTTCTACGCAGCTGTCCAATTTCCTTTTTTACTTTGTAAGTAACTCAGCCTACAGCTGCCACGGCTGCTTCGCTTTCTCATCTAAAACATCTGCAAAACTTTTTCTTCACTTTCGAGTTTTAATTTATTATTTCAAATTTTCTGTTAATTAATTTTCCTTCCTGCCACAGACTCCAGCTGCAACAACTTTGTGCATGTCACCTGCTTTTCTTTCGACTCATTTTCAATTTTCTGCTATTTTGCGTTGCTCTACAGTAATGTGGCAGGTATCGCGCTTCTTATAGCTTTCGGTGTGTGGCATGTGGCACGTGCCTACTACAAAGGCTTTTTTGTATCCACTCATTTGCCTGATTATCCTTTGCCTGCCCAACTGGTTTCTGTTCTGTTCAACTGAGTAATATCTCTTTGTCATTGCAGGTGGTTGTTGTTGGTATTGTTGGCAAACATACGATCACAATGCTGCTGCTGCTGCCTCCATTACAATTTCGTTTTGAAAGTTTATGCTGCTCAGTTTATGTCATATCTGGCAACATAGGTAGCGACAGCGGAGTCATTTGCTTTGGTGCTGCCCTTCCCAAATGGCTTCTGTTTATCTGCGTAACCTCGCTTTGTTGTTGCAAATTGTTGTTGGTATTGTTAGGAAACATACGACCACATTGCTGCTGAATCCATTACCATTTCGTTTTAAGAGTTTGTTGCCTCGCAGTTTTGTGTCATATCTGGCAGCGCGTACAGCGCAAGCGGCAATGCGGTTGTGGCAAAGAAAACGTGCAACTGATTAGTTTCCTTTTGGTTGCATGCTTATTGGAGCTTTTTGTGCTGCTGACCTCTTTGACTTGCAGCTTTTGTCTGCAGCTGAATTTGTTGATTCAACGGATGCCAAGACTTTGTTGTGGCATCCAATGCGCCGTTAGTTCGGCCTTTTTGTTTTGCCATTGTGGCATATTTGTGCTTTTTTTGCTTTCACTTTTGTTCGTTGTCCTTTTTATCGAGTTATGCCTGAGTTGCAAGTTTGCTCTGCCTTGCATAGCGATGACTTCATTAGCGTTTGTGGCTTTGCATAGCTTTTCACACCGCGCTGCGCTCTTCATGTTGCAACTTTCAATATGGTTGCAAGGTGCTGCGTTGCACGTAAATTACAACTAATTTCTTTTGCAACCGACTCTCTCTTCTTTGTTGCGCCCTCATGTCTTGCACGCTTAATTCATCTACAGCTGCTCGCTGTGCTGGCTTTGTTGTGTTGGCTTCGCTGTTTGTGGATGTTGGCTCACCGCCGTCCTTTATATTCGCTTTCACGCGTTCGGTTGGTAAATGCCACTTTTCTCATTTTCCTGCTGCACCTGTCCATCGCTTTGCCTTTGCAGCTGCCACGAACACCATTGGTTAAGGTGTTTAGCTTTTTTGTCTTTCGCTTATTCCCGGCCATCTTTCTTCGTTTGCCGCGAGCGATTGTCATTCGCTGGTTTCTTAATCACAAAATGTCGAAGGAGACTTGAAAGTAATATGTTTTTTGTATGCAAATGCAACTAAAAGCTTAATCATCATCTGGATAGTTAATGTTGATAACTGCATAAAATTAATATATATACAGGCCGGGAAAACACTATAGCACCACAACAGTCTGACCAGTTTTGGTTACCTTGCTCTTGTTCTTTTAATTTGCACTATTCTTTTATAAAATTAAATTTCATTCTAAAAGAAATAGCATATAAACTAATATTTTCCAGATTAAAAAAAAACTATAAAAATGAGAAAAATGCTTGCCATTCACTTTTAATAATTTATGTCAAAGATGACTTCCTTGTATAATCTAGTCAGGACTTGGCACGAGTTTTATTGACCCTCGAAATGTGCCAGTGCCCCTTACTTTTGGCGCTAGGTGGAGTTGTTTACTAAGAATATACGTTTGTACCTAGCAGAGACCGAGAAATTATATGTCATATTAAAAAAAAAATCAATAAAAAGTAAATAAATAAATGAGAACAACGCAAAATGTCGCTCTGCTATTATTCTGATCGTCACTGTTTGTATATTCGTATATAAATTAAGCTTATTGCTGCTTTCTATGCAGCTGCCCAGTTTCCACGCCCACGTCCGCTTCGCTCTCCCATCTAAACGTTGAAGGGAACTCCAATTTTTCGATTTCAGGTTGACTACTGTATATCCTTCAGACATTAGACGCCAGAGTCAATGGTACTTCATTGAAAGCTTAAGTATACCATGAAAAGTTAAGTAGATACCTAAGTCTTGCAATAAGGCCTTTTGCAATGTACTCTTGCCTCTTAGTGGTCAAGAGACTTTTCTTCGTCTATGGTAGCCTTGCAAATACAGGCAAACACCGCTTACTCGGAACGATCTATCCGGTACATGAACGCATGACCTCTCCTAAAGTATCTAAAGCTAAAGTGCTTAGAGTCTTGGGGAGGAGTCTTCATTGTGCGCTATTTTTTTTATAGAGATACTGGGTATCGGAATTTTATTACGAAAATGTGTTCCATGAAAAGCAATAAATCCTTTATGCTGTTGGATCAATTTTAACCAATTTTTTAACCGAAATATTGCCAATTATGCGATATTCGACGCAAACACTTTTTTCGGTGGCCAAAGTTTCAAGCAATGTTGAGTATATGCGAGTGAGATTAATGCCTAATGAAGCTTCGATCTCGGGGTATGCCACATATCAGTTCCTTCTTCTTCTTGAATGACGATTTTGTGATTTTGGCCGAGTTTAGCAAAGCGCGCCAGTCGTTTCTTTCTCGTGCTAACCAGCGCTAGTTGATGCCAAGTCCTTCTCCGCCTGATCTTTCCAAAGCAGATGAGGCCTTCCTCTTCTGGTTTACCTTAAGAAATTTCTTTCTGTAGCGTAGCGCGTGCACGATTAAATTTGGAAAGCCAGTGAAATACGGTGGCTCCAGATGGTGTTTTGTCTCGAAAAATGGAAGCGTGTTGGTCGACACGCTGTTGCTGGTTTAGTCCATATCGCACGTCATAAAAAGTAACGGCGTGAAAATATTCATTAGATCCATTTTTTGGTCACCTATTTGAATATTTCAAGCACTTGTAAAAAACACCTCTAGCGCTCGATCGATAAAACCGCCTGATTACGTTTACCATGAAAAGTGTTACCATATCTCAAAACTTTATCAGCAAACTTGGGAATCTGTGGTCTACTCCTAGAAATATTGGCCTCTCGTCAACTCAGCGAGCGCTGGGCTAGTGCGCAAACGTGCAAAGTTGCGACAGCCTTCTGACCACGGGTAGTTCGGGGGCGCTGGTGGGGAAATACTAAGGTACCAAAGCCGTATCTCGTATACGAATTTGGTAGGTATCCTTACCGGATATTGTCCATATAGAGTTCATGCGGTGCGACTTAGGATTGCTTCAAGTCGTAAATGTTTTTGTTTTTTTTTTTTGGTTCCTTGTTCACTTCTCTCGGGAGTATAAGGCCTCGACAAGACAAGTCTTACGTTGGTTTCGTTAATCTGTGTTTTTGGTTTTTGACAGGGTAAGTGATTACCCGGCCGCTACCAGTCCTAAGTATAGGGAATGCCCACCTGTCGTTGCTTAGAAACAACACGTTCTCATTGCTTGGAGCGCCATCTGTGTCTCACATTTTTCTGCCAGAAGGATCGCACAAATGGTTGAGGACTTCGCTAAATTTCATATGTCTGCGCTATTACCGCAGTCGCCCGCTTCCTCTTGCTGGCGCTCCTCATGCAATGTGTAACTGTGTGTTTTTGTTTGTTTTTGTTTTTTTTTGTTTGTTTTAGCAACCACAGCGCAAATTATTGTGCGTAAGTAAGGATGGAAAGGATAAGTTTTTACGAAAATTACAGTTTTAAATATCACTCACCTGGTGGAATTAATTAGTACCTGGAAGCGGTTAATACGAACGCAATTAGGTCGTTGTTGGCCGTCATCTTCTAATCTAAGGCCCCTCCTTTTCTATCAACTTGCTTCGTTTTCTGTTACGAATTTTTATTATTTGTCCAAGTGAACCTCTCGCAAGGGGAACTACATATCCTATCCTATCACCAACCTACGTAATTTACACAATTTTCCTTTTCAATATATAATAAATTTTATTTCATTCCTGAGTATGGAGTATTCCTCATGCTTGGTTACATATTTTCTCAAACCAAAATCATTACTTCAACATTAAGTATTAATTTCCATCTACCCAATAATTTTGATTACGCCTCAAAAGTATGCAATGATTATATTTTCCCTTAAAGAATTGTAACCAACAAAAACAAAATTGTAGAAAAGCTCTCGCCTATTAATTTCAGTAGAATAATTGCGGTGATCAACGTGAGAAATTGTACAACTGTTGCACCAGAAGCAAAAAACTAAATAAAGAGTTGTAGGAAGAAGAGAAAAATGATAAAAAAAGCTTTAAGCAAAAGTACAAAAACGATGAAATTAAATAAAATCAGAGCACGAAAAGGGAATGAGTGGAAAAAAGAGCAAATAAGTACAGCAAGAAGTTGGCTGGAAGTACGGAAGTGAAGGGGCGGTTTAAAAAAATTGTTCATGAGAAAAATAGCAGCAGCATTGTAATGAAATAATTTTGTGTTAAGCCACTGCTTGAAGGAGAAAAATGTGCAAGTCGACAGAGAGAGGGAGAGGTAGAAGGAGAAAAATGGTGTAAACTGTGATAGAAGGAATTGCCAATTGTGTGCCTCAAGCGATTTATATATTTGTATTTTTTTTGTTTGTTTTTTGTATGTTTGTGGGTGCAAAATATAGGTATTTATAAGGAAGCAAGCGAAGCGGAATGATGGTATAAAGCAGAAGAACTTAAGCAACGAGAAGAAGTGAGAGCGGGCTGGGGAAGCAAGCAAAGCTTGTGGGTGTGTGTTAAAAAGGCAACGGCATGGAAGTACATAAGCAGTGAATAACTGCTGCCGAAACAGTTGGATTGTCCTGCTCAGCGCCAATGCGCTACTGAACGACAAAACTACGCTGGCCAGCTACTTGTTGGGCTAGCAGTGCAAGTCCACAATTGTTGTCCAGCCAGCGTCGTAACTTTACTCACTGTTTTTTGTTTAATTTTTATTTTCTAGTACATCTGTAACAGAGACTAGCTAAGCATTTTTGCACGGCTATTGCTCAGCTGAGTCTCGAGCTCAGCTTGTTGTGGCAGCTGTGGCTGTTGCATTGTAAGATATATTTTTTGATTTTCGTCTTAGTATTTTTTTTTTTGGTTTTGGCTCTGTTGCTCTTCATCATTGCAAACAACATTACACAAAAGACTTGAGTACTTAATAGTACTTAGAGAATATCAGTGTGCACAGTTGGCAAGGAGATGAGCGCGCTTGTCCTTGTTCGAGCGCAGATGTGCTTTATGTTGCTGGTTGGTTTTTGTTTTTTTTTTTTTGTTTAATTTTATTTAATGTTGTTTTCTTTTGCTCTTTAGTTGGTCGTATCTTTTATTGTTGCACTCAAAATGCACAAGTGACAATTGCTCATAATTGTGGTTGCTTTGAGTGTGCGTGTATGCATGAATGTCTATTTGTGTAAGCACAGCAAACTCACTGCCAAGCACACTTTCTGTTACGGCTTCGCTTTCGCATGCCAGTTACGCAAGGATGATAGTTACGTACTTGTTATGCTATGCGCGTTAAGTTAGCTATGTGTGTATATGTGCTAGCTGGGTGTACGTGTATTTCGTGCAGCTGTTACTTCTTACTATCTTACAACCACTCAATCGCAACAAGAATACTTGCACACCGCCGCCATGCTTTCTCCTCTCTGCTAATCTAGATTTCGTTAAATCACTTCGTAACACTCTTTGACAAGTGTGAGCTTACTTTTTCTCAGAAGTCTTTATATTTCATTGTTATATTTTTCAAACATTTCGGTTATGCTTTTCGCATATCCTATAAGCTAATACTTGAAATTGTTTCCCGTTATTCGTGCATCTTACCGCAACTATTGTTATCGCTTGCAACAGTTGTGGCTCAGTAGCTCAGTAGCTACGTGACTCAACCTACGAAAACGCGCAGATATGCCCTTTCAGTCATCACCACTGCTGGATGTGTAATAATATTAAATATTACTCATATCCTTAACTGTGTATGTGTGAAAACGCAATTCACCTCGATATGTTTATAGATAAGACAACATTATACATCAGATCTCCCACTATCACCAACAGTTTTCATTCCTTTTGACTCTCATCTGTGTAAGTTGTGTTGTCGCTCCATCAGTTTTGAAACTCCAGTTTATATCACAAAAGAAAGGAGTCAATCTTGTTTATTTTGAGTCAATACAAAACCAAAATCGAGTTTCTTTTATGCAAGTTATAATTTTAGTACCCTCATCATCATCATTCATAGGACTATAGCTCGTTGTGAGCCTTAGCTTCCTCCACAATTCTTCTTCATGCATCTCGGCCCATAGTCAGACTGTGCTAATTGATCACTCCTATACTTCTTAGATCGTCCTCAATGCCGTCTAACCTTCGCGTTCGCCGTCATCCTCTTCGCTTTTCATTCTATCTAGCCATCGGAAGCGCTGCGATTTTGTAAACCGCACAACGTTTTTTCCCTTGTAGGAATTCCTCTAGCTCGCTGTTATATCTGATGCGATAGAGCTTATGTTCGTCTCAGTCTAGTACTCAGTTTTCTTCTCAGTATTGTTATTTTCTATATTTGCAATTACAATCGCTTTCAATGTCCACGTTTCGCATCCCCACGTTGCCACTGCTCGTATAAGTGTTTTATATATTTGGACTACTACAACCTACTTAAGAGCCCACTAATAAGAAAGTGGGCAAAATATGTTCTGTGTGTAGCCTGTACACGGTCTTGAAAGCTATCGTTATTTTTCCGTGGGCTCATTTGCAAAGGGTTCCCTGTTTATATCTAGAATGTCTCTTATACTGCTTGCTGGTTTTCGTAGTGAAACAGAAGTCCAAATATCTTCATTTCAATCTCTTAACACCCTTGTTCCTAATCGAGCTCGAGAATTATCCTCATCGACCCTTATTTGTCCTTCCTCTTTGACTACACTCCTTCTCTGACTACACTAATATATTATAATCCTCAAATTCAGGTACTTGCCTGTTCTCTAATTCATTATGGGAACTACCACTAGCAATTTCTTGTAAGCACTTTTCAATTTGGATCTGTCAACACAACCATTTGTAACTAACAAAACTTGATTTATTTAAACCTCACAAGGTGACTGGTAACCGTTGCATCAAAAAATTAAACTCACCACGGTAGACTCATGCGAATCACAAATCACTCTTAGAATATGCTGCCCGCGAATATAGTAAAACTTTCTATTTCTCAACATTTTTACTATTTTAATTTCAACAGTAAAAAGTTAATTATTTTTTTATGAAGGCTCAAAATGCAAATTGTATTGCTCTCTAACAAAAAATTTATCAATCGAAATTCCAATTTTATACCAAAATTAGAAAACTTAAAAAATTTATTTTATTAATCTAATTTGAATCTCTTAATATACTTTATATTATATTAAATTAAATTAGTATAATAAAGTGCAAGCTTGCAATTGCTTGACAAATAATTTTCGTCTGTTGGTTATAAGAAAAAAATGCGCAGCAACTCCGGAGGAAAAGAAGTTATCAAAAATCGGCGAAAATTTTGCGCTACTTCAGACTTGCACTTTGTTGTAATAAAATTTAATTTGGTATGAAACTGCGTACTCGATGTTTTTTGTTTTTTAATCTGATTATAAATTTTTAAATAAAGAAAATTTGTCGATTTTTATAAATCTTATACAAAGTTTGAAACTTGCCTCTATATAGTATTTAATGTAAAATGAACTATATTTCTATAAAGTAACAGGTAAATTAAAAAATAACCAAATAAATGGTCGAAACTTCTCAAAATTTTAACGGTAAAAGAATTAAAACGGGCTGTATGAAGGAATTAAATAGAAACACTTTATGTCTTAATGGGGGAGGAAAAAGCCTTCCCTTGCCCCTTTTGTCATTTGAGGGCTAAGAATTAAATGATAGTTAATTAAACTTTGATCAACAGTTATAAGCTCGTATCGAATTGCTTTGCGGACTTTTCGCCATCCGGGCGTATGAGTAACCTCCACATAAATCGAAATGTGGTTTTGAATTTCGTTTTAGTATAGTTGACGCGATTGTTTAAAGTGGAATTTTAACTTGCTCATTTTTCCTCATTAACACGATTTTTAACATATTTTCAAACACATATTTTGTTATTATTACGCTTTTACATGTCATAGACCAAAATAGTAGCAGTGGGTGGTTGAAAGTGTGGACGAGTGCGGTATCTCCTCCCTAATCATCAAATTTTCGTCCAAACTACTCGTACTTCAACTGGATTTTGACACAGCTGTTGAGCTCGAATACCATTTTATACACTTTCAATGTTTAAATTTTGAAAAAATTTGTTTCGCATCTATAAAAAGGGATGAAGTTCTAACGCGAACTATATAACGATTTGACGAAGAAGATGCCTTTTACTGACGTAATATTTTTACAATTTTTAAATTTTTTCATTTACATCAACTTGAGGAAAAATGATTTTAATGAAAATTTACGTTCCCGTTCTGTTAAAGATAATTATAACGTTGTATGAATTAGGTTAGGTTAGGTTGAAGCGGTTGTCCTGTGGGACACACTCAGGCTCATAGTCCATTGTGATGCCGCGTGGGGAGCTTGTCCCTATCACTCCTAAAACCAGTGTGTGCTTTTCAAAAATTTTAAAATATCTCTGACTTCTGTAGAACTGAGATCTTCCAACTCATTAAAAAATTGTCTACCCAGATTAGTAAATCTGCGTCTGGAGAGAGCAGGACAGTGGCACACCCGTCACGATGCGATGAAGAAAACACTTCCTTTTTTGCCGCTGGAGCAGTTGTTCACAGGCGAAAAAACGACGCTCAACATCCCTTAGTCTTAACTCATAAGGAACCCAAGTCCCTTGTTTCTGAATCATTCCCAAAGTATGTAATCGCTTGGAAATGGATTGGCGCGTAACTCCTTATACTCTTAATACAGAAGTAAGCTCTTCTTGCGTTTGACACGAATCCTCATTGAGCAATGCTCCTTCCTTCACGCGGACGGTCGTCAACACTCAAATCACCGTCTTTGAAGCGACGGAACAAATCTCGGCACGTTGTTTCACTTAAAGCAGTATCTCCATAAACTTTTTGTAGCTCTCGATGTGCTTCAGCCGACGTTTTTTCAAAAATGAAAGAGGAAAATCAACGCTTCCCGCAAATGACGATTACTCGGCACAAAATCAGACATTTTCACAAAACCAGAAGTATTCTCAGCTTGGTTTATGACGCTTAGGTTATGCTAGAATCGACTAGGACACACTGCTGGCGGCATCTATTGCCAAACAGCGGGAACTTAGTTGCACACCTAATATTATTTTTTTTAAAGTAGAGCAAACGCTAAAAAATTAGCATTATTTTTTAGAAGCTAGAATACATTTTTATCTACTTTTTTTAACTTTTCTTATTAACAATTTGTTTGCCATTTGTGAAAAATACCCCCAAATACATACATATGTACCATATGCCCATGGGCAACACGAATGTTGATCCCCGCAAGGGCATCTCCCATAAGGAGGTGACGGGTACGACGACCCCGCGGACCCTAGTCAAGATGTCCCCCGTTTCAGCGACTCTGTAAGAGTTAGCTAGAAAGTTAGGAGACAAAATCCAGCACATGTCTGTTCCCATATTGGGCGGTGTGCTGGTCAGTGTCTGTTCACCATGTTAGGTGCGACTGTATAAAAAGCATGACCGGTATGCAACGGGGCGCACTGGGAGTCCCTGGATAGGTCGTTATGGCTTTCCACCTGCGACCTCAAAGGGGTGATGTGAGTTCGCTCTGCCGATGTGTTAGCCTCGTTGTATATCAGTAACCAGCCGCCTTGGACCCTGGTCAGGAAGTGTTCATTGGGCGAAAGAGTAGTAGCTTTCGTTGCTCCGGGCGAGCGCCGGTCCGTCCGTGTTTTCCGGGATCGGTAAAGCGTAGGTCAGGCCTCAGGGAACTGGGGTAGGAGCATTGCCTCCGAGGGTACACCCGCTCTTGACTATTTCGGCCCGCCCCCCTGCACACGATGCGCTGGTTAAATAAAAAAGAATGGAAAAAATTATGGAAAAGAAACAAAAAGAAGAAAAACAGCAGAAGGCCATCACTGATGGAGATATAGAGCAGAGCCCTTTCGTAAGGAAACCTCGATTGCTCCGCTCGCCACCACAAAAAGGGAACTCGCCCCTTACGAGTGGAACATTGCCGACTATAGGGAAATCAAAGACGGTCAATGAAGGAGCTGAAATGACGCCTCAGGATGTAAGAGTAACGTCAAGAGAGGTTAAAAATACTGCAAATGCGCCCAATGCGCCGTCGCATACCCCTGTAACTGCAAAGGATGCAAACACAGAACGGGAAACCACTGCATCTCCGCGACAAGAGTTTATTCTCAAAATGCGAGCTGAAGAAGAGGAAGCCGTAGAGAAATGTTTGAGAGTGCTTAGGAAGATGAAAGCAGTTATATTGAAGAGTAGAAATACTTCCACGGAAATAAAGACCGGAGTCTCAGAGCTTGACGAACTATTTGACGTCATGAAAAACTGCAGAAGAGGTTGGATTCGAGCTGAGAAAGCCGGTAAAAGTCGTCTCTTGCCGGAAACATCCACTAAAGAAGTCGGAGGTGACACCCCCGCAACTGCCCGAAAAACAGGTGTTGCTCAGGAGAGCACTCCTTTAACCGCAAAACGGAATGCACCAAGCCCTGCCGCACCCGACTCTTCGAAGAAACTAAGAGTTCGAGAGCCTGAGAAATGGCAAGTGGTAAGCCGGCAAAAATCTAGGCCCAATACCGTGCCAAAAGGAAGTGATGAAGCGCAAAACGATGGCGCAAGGAAGACTAAAGCCAAACAAAAGAAGACTGAACGAATATCAAAACCAAAATCGGAGGCTGTGTTGGTAAAGCCGGTAGAGGGCCACAGTTATGCTGAAATTCTCAAAAACATACGCAAAAATACTATGCCAGACGAAAACACAACGGTGAAAGGCATAAGAAGAACCAAAACTGGCGCTCTTCTACTTGAATTCGAAAAGGGGAAAACAGTTAACGCTGATTTTTTGAAACAACTAGAGGAAACCGTAAAAGCGGTCGGTTCCATTACAACTCTCAGACCAACTTCAACTGTAGAGATCAGAGACTTGGATGCCGTCACGGAGAAGAAGGAAGTTGATGACGCTGTGAGAAAAATGCTAGCTGGCACTAATGAAAATATCGATGTTAGGATCACAAAACCTAATCAACGACAACAAGTACGGGCTTATGTTACTCTCGCTATTGAAAGCGCAGAAAAGCTGCTTAAGCAAACTAATATCAAAATCGGATGGGTTAGTGCAAGGATGAGAGCTAGCACATCTCTGAAGCGCTGCTACCGGTGCTTTGGTGTCGGACACCTTCAATCAAACTGTAAAGGACCAGACAGAAGCGGAAAAGGTATATGCATCCGATGTGGAGAAGCTGGGCATAAAATGAAAGAGTGCACCAAAGAACCCAAATGCTGCCTATGCACTGATGCCAATCGCAGCGAGACAAAGCATATGCCAGGCTCGGGCAAATGCCCGATGACAAAAGAACATGCCAAGACAAGATAAAATATGATTATACTTCAAGCAAATATGCACAGAAGTAAAAACGCAGACCTGCTAATGGAGCAGATGGTCTTAGAAAAAGGAGTTCAAGCAGTATTGATAAGCGAACAATACGCTCAATCCGAGAAAGCTTGGATCGAAGACGAGTCGGGAACTGCCGCTATCTGGCTGCCTAGGGGCACCAATTTCGTAATAACCGCGAAAGGATCAGGCGATGGTTTCGTCTACGTTCAAAACAGCCAATTCACAATGATAAGCTGTTATCTCACACCGAACGACAATATAGTTGAATTCACCCGGAAACTGGAAAGTATTGAAGACAAAGCCCTTAGTTTAGAGGGACGGCTAATAATAGCGGGAGACTTCAACTCAAAAGCAACCGAATGGGGCTCGGCGACAACGAACTCAAGAGGTAGACGAGTGCTGGACATGGCAGCCAGACTAGGTTTAGTGGTACTCAACACAGGAACGACTACGTACCGAAAGCCAGGTTGTGAAGGCACAACACCCGACATAACCCTAGCATCGGAAAGCATAGTCACCTTTACTAAAGACTGGAGAGTCCTGGAAGATTACAATGGGAGTGACCATCAATACATCACGTTTTGCATTGAAATGGAAAACCAAAGAGTACGTGAAAATCGAAATAGAAGTACACGCAAATGGAACATTAACAAACTAAACCCAGCGACGCTCCTTGCAACTATTGACGAAAATAAAACGACGATCTGTACGAATAGTACAGCAAAAACACTAGTCAAGACAACAATGCAATGCATTAAGATAGGTTGCAACGCATCTATGCCTAAAATAGATAAGAACAAAAAAAGAAATGCTGTATACTGGTGGACACATGAGATCGCAGAACTTAGAAATATGTGCATCCATAAGCGTAGAAAGTATACTAGAGCCAGAAGATTGGGCCCGGCGATAACAGAATCCGAAGAATATAAAAAGAGCAGAAAAGAATTGAGGAAAGCTATAAACCAAAGCAAAAAAGACAAATGGGAAGAGCTACGAAACGATCTTAACAATAACCCATGGGGGTTGGGCTACAAAATCGTTATGAAAAAGCTAGGGGCCAAATCCCCTGCTGCTGATATGGAAACCGAAACGGTAAGCAAAATAGTCGACACACTCTTCCCAACACACTGTGCCGAGAGGGAGGAACTCGAGTACGAAACAACGGAACCTGTCCCATTCACAGAAAAAGAACTTATGGATGCCGCAAAAGCAATGAAATGCAATAAAGCGCCAGGACCTGATGGCATAGTTGCAGAAATATTGAAACTATTGGCAATCGAACGACCTTTTTTGCTGCTAAACATGTACAACGCATGCCTAAAAGAAGGAATTTTTCCAGAAATATGGAAAAAACAAAAACTAGTACTAATCAGTAAGGGAAAGGGAGACCCAACATTAGCGTCTGCTTATAGACCGTTATGTATGCTGGATAGCGCAGGAAAACTCTTTGAGAAATTGATAAAGCATAGGCTTAGCGAAGCCGTAGAGAACAGCGGCGGCCTCTCCGACAGGCAGCATGGTTTCAGAAGTGGCAGATCTACCTTAGGAGCCATCCAAGATGTAATAACTAGCGTAGAACATGCCCAGGCAGGTAATCGATACTCTAAACGTTTAGTATTACTAGCCACACTGGATATCAGAAATGCTTTCAACAGTTTAAGTTGGGACGACGTAATTAAAGCCTTAAAGGTAAAATTCAAGACCCCGAGTAATCTATTGAAGATTACTCGCAGCTATCTAAGCAATCGCGTGCTCTTATACGAAACGCGAGAAGGGTGTAAGACCAAACAAATAACAGCAGGTGCGGCCCAAGGATCAATACTCGGACCTGAACTTTGGAATATAAGCTACGATGAAATCCTTCGAATAGAGATGCCCGAGGATGTGCATTTGGTGGGATACGCAGATGACATTGCGGCTGTAATAATCGCCCGGAACACTGACGAAGCCAAAAGAAAGTTAAATCAGGTAATGATCCGAGTTCAGACATGGCTAGAAGACCATGGATTAAAGCTGGCCACAGAGAAAACAGAGCTAATCCTTCTAACGAACAGACGTATCCCATTAGAAGTAGACATGCAGGTACTCGATGCCACTTTATCGACAAAAAGAGTGGTCAAGTACTTAGGAGTGCAATTAGACACAAGGCTAACCTACTGGGCGCATATAAACCATGCTGCCACAAGAGCTGCCAAAGTAAGTGGCATGTTAAGTAAGCTCATGGCAAACCTTGGAGGTCCAACGCAGAACAAGCGAAAACTTTTAATGGACACGACGAACTCGATTCTCTTATACGGATGCGAAATATGGGCAGATTCGCTAAGGGTGCAATGCCGGCGGAAAACTCTGCAATCTGTGCAACGCACCTGCGCTCTCAGAGTGGCTTCGTCATATAGAACAGTATCTGAAGCAGCGGTGTTAGTTATCAGCGGAACCATCCCTATAGATATTCTAGCACAAGAGCGCAAACGGAGATGGGAGGCAAAAAACGCAGGAACCCCAGTACTACGCCTCTCCGATATTAGAGTCCAAACACTTACACTTTGGCAAGCAAGATGGAACTCTGAACGGTATGGTAGATGGACAGCGAGACTAATACCCGATCTAAAAAAGTGGGTAGAAAGAAAGCACGGTGAGGTTAACTATTACCTCACACAGTTTTTGTCCGGACATGGGTCCTTTCGCAAGTATTTGTGGCGAATGGGTAAAGTGAGCCAACCAAACTGCATATATGGAGATACTGAGTATGATGATGCGGAGCACACCTTCTTTGAATGCGAGAGGTGGAACGTAGAGAGAACAGGTCTACAACGAGCTATTGGTGTATTTACACCTGAAGAAATTATCGACAAAATGATGATAGACGAAGAAAAATGGAATGCCGTCACAAATTTTGTAGAGGATATTATCCGAAAAAAGAAGCGAGAAATGGAAAGTCATGCTGAAGAGCATTGAGCATAGGTTTCTCAAAACAGGCGACCCTGGACGCAGGGTGAGTAAGTAAGTGTCCGTCTTGGCCCTCTACCTCGAAGCAATGCGGAAGCAGTCCCGGGGTGGAGGGAAAACTCCAAGAGAAGAGGGGGGATATTTTTAGTGGATTCACCACACACGTAGTAGCGACGGTTACTATATGGTGCGAAGGCATTTTTAACCCAACCTCACCGCCAAAAAAAAAAAAAAAAAAAAAAAAAAACACGAATGTTGATCGCATCACATGGAATCGATTTCGCTGAAAATCACGAGTGTACTATTTTAAGTTTAAAAAAGATATAACTGAGTTTTTTCAAACTGATGACTCATGGGCAATATTTGAAGCCAACAAACTTCATCGGAGTCGTTATAGCGACGAATATTTTTTATTTTGACATTGAGAATTTTGTTCCAAATAATAATGCAGTATAGGCTTATATGTAAGATTGCCTTTCATTGAATAAAGTGCCGCCATCAATATATTTTTAGATTATTTAGAAAAAAGATGTCTGAAAAATTTGTTGGTCAATAGAAAAATTAGCCCTGAAGATGCCAAAATAATCTGATTAAGAACTAAATCTTGGATTTTGCCATTGCTTGAAAGAGTTTTTGTTAGATTTGGCGGGTTCTGCACTGAGTATCTTGTCCCGCCTTCCTCTCTGGTACATGTCTAAAAACAGATGGGTAATTAGTTTTTGATGAAAACTTGGAAAGAAGGTAAATCAATTTTGTGTTTGGTAGTCCTTCACCAAGCAATTCTACATTGTTTTTTGCTTTAGATAAAAGTTAAAAATTAATTTATTAAAAAAAAAAAAAAATAAAATTGTGTAGTGCTGTGAAATTATATGCAACGTTGTATGAAAGCGATTTCACTATTCGTTAGGTCGCTGGTAAATCAAAAGCAACTTTTATTATTTGCTCTTTTTGATGAAAATTTACCGGCTGCTGGCTGAGAGTCAGACAGTAGTGAAGCCATTTTCTGGATGAAAGTAAAATCTGTTTAAATACAAATACTAAAGAGCCCATTTTAAAATTGCATTCAATGCATACGCATATATTAATAATTTATTTCATATACTTTATGCAAAATGAAAATTGAGTTTTAATAAATTCTCCGTTTCCTTCTTCTTTCTCCTTTCAGGTATGTACACACAACATTTTATTAATTTTATCCGTAAATTCCAAAAGTTTTCACCATCTCCGACGAAAACGTAGCCAGCCAGGTAAAACTGTAGCTGTAGTCACCGAAGTCTGATACGTGCATCAGATGAAATGGATAATAAAATATAAATGAAAAAAAACTTCTTCGGAAAATTTTCCATATTTTTGGAGTTCTTGCTTAACTTACTGCCACATGACCCCTTTGGCGCTAAGGAATCTTGGTATGGTATGTTAGTTAGATACGTACAAATTAAAAAGCAGTTGCTTCGGCATAAATTTCAGCATTCGGTATTTACTTTACTTTTTACTTTTAATTGTGTTGTAAAAGAAAAATTACATGACATCGAAACGTGCTTGAAAACCTCAACAAACGAGCGTGCGCACCATGCGGGTGCAGATTTGTGTGTGTGTGAGTGGGAGTGTGTGTGAGCGTGAGTGAGTGTGGGGTAAAAGAAACCACAAATTGCTCTGAAAGTTATTGCATGTCTGTCGTGAAAGCTGAGACTTTGGCAATATGAAGCTGTTGCATATACATAAATACATACATACGCACACACTTTTATTATGCTATTTGCATTACAATACATCAAATAAGCATACCTACCTAGGCGCGCATACCGACAGAGTTATTCACCTTAATGCACTTTTAAAATGGTGCAATCGAGAATAAAGCAATTTTTTAGACTAAAAAAATTTATTTAATTCAACAACTTAAAAATCAAATCGCAAACACAAGGAGATCAGGAATTCGACTTGATAATGACTTTAATAAAAGTGGAGTTCATTTTTAAACAATAAAAAATAATTTTATAAGTTAAAAATTAATTTTTTCAAACACAAATTGTCAGTGAAAAGAAAATTTTCATATGAAAATATTTTGACGTTTCTTTTAATTTTTTCACGGAATGCGAATTGGGAAAAACTTTTCATTTCACGTTTACACAGCACGAGAATCGACCCCCAGCTAAGTGAAAAGAAAATTTTCATATGAAAATATTTTGACGTTTCTTTTAACTTTTTCACGGAACGCGAATTGGGAAAAACTTTTCATTTCACGTTTACACAGCACGAGAATCGACCCCCAGCTAAGTTCTGTTAATTTCGTTCTGAGAGCGAATTACAAGCTTTGATAAACGAAAAATTACATTGGAGGTTTTTTACTGTTGGAGGTTAAATATATAAAAATAGCTTCATACAATAAAAATAATAATTTAATATAACTTTTCTGCGTATTTTTTGTAGTGGTTCTTTTTATTATCTTTTTTTTACAATATTTAATTCCCTTTCGAGTAAAAAACATTGTAGCGGATAGAAAAGGTATGGAAATATGTATAAATAGTATGAAAAAAGTGTTATAACGTACTTTGGAGAATGTGCTACTTCGGTACTAAACTATGGATTGACCAAGCCACTCACCCGACCTAAGTTCCCTTGAAAACCTTTATGGCGAATTAAAGAAGCGCATCGGTAAGAAAACACTGAAAAATAAGAAGGATTTATCGCAAAAAATTAAAGAATTCTAGTAAAAAGCTGAAAAGCTAAATCGAATACAAAAGGCCACTAACTATCACAGTGGCCGTAACAAAAACAACTATAAATATATTATCGGTTAGTCGGTCATTAAATCAAAGAATGCGGATATACTAGAATCAAAGGTTGCACAAGAATGTCGCGAAACCTTAAATGGACACAGGGACTTTGAAGTTAATTTTAAAGCCGATGAGCTACCCAGGAAAGGTACTGCTCTTCAACTGTCTAGTGATAGAAGTACCATTAGAATACCTATGGACACGAGTAAACTAATAAATAAAAATAACATTATCGAAGAGGGTCATGGAGAGAAGCGGGCACATGCGTAACAGCTGGGCTACTGTGGCCGCAAATAAATAAGAAAATTCAAAAGAACTGTTTAGAACTGCCTAAAAAGAAGAAAAATAGCGGTGATTAATAAATATTTTCTTCTAAATATACCTACGAATTTAGCAAAACCAATTCAGCTGGTCTCGAACATGTCGCTATAACATACGATTTAATTTGGACACGTCTCAGGAAATCACTGGGCTTCATATATTATAGCCCCCATCCGGTATGGCTTGGCTCAATAAATCCGTTTTTGAGCGATTTTCAGCTGAGCGATTTCTGAGCTGATCACATGAAATATTTGATTGCTTAAGATTTCATTTTTCTCTAGCAATTTTAAAGTTGAGCGGCAATTTCAAATTTATTTATATTTTTTATTTGGGCAGCTCTGTAATATGCTCGTGATGTTGTTGTTGTAACAGCATAAAGATTCCTCAAACATGTGTCGGGAATGCTGCTGGAGTAACAGTCCTCCGACGTATATAAATTCGGGTCGTTCCGGTAACATAGAATTTACTGTTGTGGAAACGTCTAAGCTCATGAAATTCCCTCACCATCATTTTTTGGCACTTATTGAGCCTATTACTATCTTCTAACTCCTGTGTCTCTTGGCAAATCCTATTTTCTAACTTGTCTTACGGATGGCATATTTTTCTATCTGCTTATTATAACCTCCGAGCAGATGTGTGTGTTGGTGGCCTTATAGTAGGAATTTGAGTTTTGCGGGAATGCATCTTAAAGTTCAACCTTCAAGTTCTCCATAAAGTTGTTCCAATCGGTCTGATTGTGCGGAACGAATACGAGTGGATACATTTGGAAAGCTCCGCCCCACAGTTTCTACGTTGCCTTAATGCCAATATTTTCATGACCATCTCTTCCAGAAAGGTCGACAACTGAAGTACGTGGTGCAAAACAGTCAACCAAAGTACTAATCACGAAGGTTGTGGGAGCTGGTCTAGAATTAAAATATTACAGATAATTAGTTTTCGTCATACTAGCGGAAATATGTTCAGGTCTTTATGACATTTTTTATCAGTTTTTTTTTTTAATTTTCTAAGACAAAATATACTAAAATCCTTTTTGTTATTTGGAGAAAATAAATTTTTGTAATCAAAATTTATTTATCTTATGTGCAAATTTTTAAGGAAAAATTTTCTTATTTTGCATTTTGTCATTTGCTTGCTGTACGTACCTGAATATAGCGGGAAAACTTAAGGTGATCCTATTAAAAAACTTACAGGGACTACAGAACGTAGTTACAGCTATTAATTAGAACATAATCTGAGGAGAGTATTTTTCAGAAATGACAAAAAACGTGTTTCTTACACATTTTTAAGCAAAAGATACCTATCATTTTTTCCCAAAAAAAAATTTTTAAAGCTATTGTTGGTTGGTTGAAGTAGTGATTCACCAGGAATACAATTAGCGCTTCCACACTATTTTGTTGCCACATCTTCACTACCAACAAGTTATACAGTTTTTCCTTCCCGACTATATCCAGTCTGTGCGATTGAGTAATCCAAGGTGATTTACGTCTATACCGGCCAGCTCTTAGAGGTTTCCAAAAAGCAGTTTGCCGAGGGTTAAAATTCTTGCCTTGCCTAGAGCAGATCATTCACTGAGTAAGTGGAAGATAGCATCGTTTTTCTTCGGTTGATCACAACTATCGCAGTACTTACTATATATGTATTGTAAGGGATACCAATCGTGACTGCCTGTTCTTCTATAGGCGAGAAGCCAGTTATCACTGCCATGATTTTGCAGGTATCACTTCGTTTAATATTTGTCAATGTTGGCGTTTGTTTGTGGTTGTAGGTGGGCCATAACGTTCTGCTTACTTTGCATGTTGTCTGATCTCTCCATCTACAAGCCGAAATTCGTAGGTATTTTGAGGAGATTGCATTCGTGATTGATTTAATTATGATTCTTTAAGAGTATATTTTATTCTGCGATATTAAAAGAAAATTGTTCGAAAATATTAAAATGAAACAAAAATATTTCATTATAAAAATACAAAAACTTTCAAGATTGAATAAAACTCAAAATTTATCTTTATGATGAATGAAAAAATTTTTTGAAAAATTGCCGCCAATGTAAAAAATACTTGAATCACTTGACACGGAATCGATAAGAAAATAAAAAAATTATTCATGTTCAGCATTGTTCGGTTTATTTTTGACTCACGCTGTACTAAACAAATAGTCGTTTCGCTGTACCTGTCCCTATAACGCTTTATATGCAAGCTTGACCCTTTCATTATGTCCGCAACTGTATTCGCTGAGTGCATATGAAAGCCTGCGTTCTACTATTACTTTTCCAGTAAAAGAATTTGCTGTCAATAATAAATTTTAAAGTAATAAGGTTTTAAAAATGAGAAATTGCGCACATACTTGCATATACACACATACCTACTTGTATGAACATACAACTTAATGCTGTTGAACTTTAAAGGCGAGAGTCAAACGCCCATTGGTAGGCTACACCGGCAGTATTGAGTTCCGGCACGTACGCTGTGACAAGAAGGGATATGTGGAACATATAATATTTACATATACATACATGCAGCTGCTTGCTTCTGTGCAATGTGGGATGCTCGCAAAAGTCTGGTATCGTGTGAACGTGCAGTGCAAATAAAGTTGTAAACGGTAAGTGCGACATGACGGCAAACATGCGAGCAGCAAATGGGAATTAAACAGGTAGAAGTAGTGAGAGCAACATGCACACACATACATATACGATTTTTAAGATAGAATCATGACATGCAAACATATTTTATTTGTGTATTTAATACGGAGCACCTGCTTTGGTATTTGAGCATAAGAGATAGGAAGTCATAGGAATTTATTGATGTGCTTTGTTTTTTGTTAATTTTAGTGCACCAAAACATTTATGGCAGTGTGGCATAAACCATATCTGCTAATTCTCAATCCAAATAGATTTCATATAATTTCGTATTTTTATTGCAAGATTTTTAGTACCCTCATAGGGGGCGCCATGCATGATTTCGTGCGGAACTCTTCCATTAACTTTTTGAGCGCACAGCCCACAATTAATGGAATTTACTGCTGTGAGTGTATTTTTAATTATTTAAAATTTATTGGAAAAACTTGTTTTGGGTACAACTGTGTAGGCCGAAAAATAATGAAGGAAAATGGGTGAAGGCAATGCCAAATGTTCAATTGGGCACGGCGTTGCTTTTTTGTGGTAAATGAGGCTTACCCCTGATAAGGGGTATTAATTGTATTAATTGAAGTGCTTCTCAGTTATACAATATTTATGGTTTTACTATCGGCAGGGTAAGTATACAAATCGCTTGTGCTCGCTGGCAATAAATAAGTAAGCAAACCAACAAAAACAATCAATTCAGCTCCTTACTTGGGAACAACTAATGTTTAATTTGCTGTTGGAAAAACAATATGCACGCAGATCAACAGTCGCTGTTTTGCAAATCTGCGCTTACAACTTATTATGTGATGAGTTTTGACTATTTGTCCTATGGTTTTTTGAATGTTCTATATTTTTTTTTTAAACAGCTATATTTTAAAGCTCATATAAATCATACAAATCCAAATTCCGAAATCTGCATAAAAATTAAAAAATTTGATTAAATTTTTTCTGGTATTGGGAATTTCTAGAAAAAATCATTGAATGCAGTTTAATAAAGTGCAAGTTACTAAAAAAGTGGAAAGCACTACAAAATTAGATTAATTTTAGAGAAAAAAAATTCCAGCCAGAGTTGCGCCTTTCCTTCGTATAAAAAAAGTCGAATATAGAGCAAATGTGGGAAACCTTTGCAAGGAAAAATTAAATGAAATATCAATAAGAATTTTGAGCTACTTAAAGCTTGCATTTTCAATAATTAAATTGAAATAGGCTAACTAGTAAAAGCGTACACACTAAATTTTTCTAAGATTTCTGAATAAAGTGGCATTTTGATGAAACTTGGGCGATTATTTTAAAATTTACTCAAATTTTAATAATTATAATTAGGTGTTTTTTCTATAGAATGAAATACATATAATATATTTTTATTTTTATAAAAAGGTTTAGTGACTAAAATTAATTTGAAAATATAAATAATAATTAAATAGGCCATAAAGTTCTAAAAGAAAATTGAACGAATGTTTAAAAATGGTGCCCAAAGCTCGAAATTTGGTTTTATGTTGGGTTTTCAAATAATAAAGTATATTTTTTTAAACAAAGATGAATGAAATTATTTAAAAAAAATAGGGTATACAAATTCTTACTCATTTATTTTCTAAAATTTCTGAATAGAAAGTGTAGAATTTTGATGGAAATTGGATCAACGTTTAAACATTTTCACAAAGTTTGATAATAGGACATAATTGGGTTTTTTAAGAATGAAATATATTTGTAGAAAAAAAATTAAAAAAACTGTATAACCATACGTTTACTCCAAATTTTGAATGAAAAGTGCAGAAAGTTAAATAAAAATTGGGCGAATGTCTAACAATTGTATTCAAAATTGGTTTTATGTGTTTTTTTAAAGAAAGATATTATATATTTTTTTATACAAAATGAAAAGATCAAAGTTATTAAAAAAAAATTAAATAGCCTGTATTTTTTACTGGATGAAACATATTTTTATAAAACAAAATTCTTGAAGTGATTTATAAAGAGAAAAGAAAAAATTAAGTGGGGCATAAAACTGCATAGCCAGAAATTTTCTGAAATTTCTGAATAAAAAGTGTGGAGTTTTGATGTAAATTTAATGAGTTTTCAAAAACTGTACTCAAAATTGGACTTATGTGGTGTGTTTAAAGAATAAAGTTTATTTTTATTAAAAAAAAAAAAAAAAAATTTAATTACTTTGAAAAAAAAAAAAATTAAATAGGCTGTGGTGACTTACATTTTTGTAAAAAAAAAAATGTTCAAACTATTTACAAGAAGAAAAAATTAAATAGGCCATATATTTGAAATTTCCGAATAAAAAGTTTAGAAACTAAAAATGGGATGAATATTCAAAAATTGTACTCAACAAAAAAAAGCAAAAATTCAAATTAATTAACAAAACGGCAAAAACAAACAAAAAAATTAATAGGCCACAAAACTGCCTATTCATAATATTTCTCACAATTGTGAATAAAATGTTTGGAATTTTGATGAGTTTTTAAAAATTTTACACAAAGTTTGAAAGTTGGATTTATGTGGTTTTTTTATACAAAAAAAAAAAAATTTAAATTATTATAGTTTGGAAAAAAAATAATAAATAGGCTATAAAATTGTCGAACCATAAATTTTCTGATTATTCTGAGTAAACAATGTAGAATTATACCGATGCTCAAAAACCTTGCTCAAAATTTCACACATAGGTTTATGCGGTCCTTGTTGATGCTTTCCATTTCAATTCAACCGGGCTATTCGGGTCATGTTCTTCGATTTCGATGTAACTCAAATATGTTGCTCTCTGGTCAAAATAATGAGACACGTATTTTTTTGTTCGCCCGAAAAAAAATTTTTTCAAGAGTTATCGGCAATTTTGTTTTTCCGCTCAAACTCGATTTTTTTAATTATATAAGAAAAAATTTTTTTTAAATGCCCATAACTTACTCAAAAATGAACCGATTTTAATAATTCTGGGTTCGAAATGATCGTAATTACTTACACGAGCGATTTCATGTAGAAACAATTGCAAAAAAGTAGTTGAACATTTTTTATTTAGCAAAAAAGAAAAAAAATTGAAATTTTTTCGAAATTCAATATTTCCAAAAGTGTATTTTTTTTGTGTTTATAACTTTTTCCAAATCAAAAGGACATCTCAAACTTTAATAGAGCTGAATGCCTAGTAGCTAAAATGCGTTGTTTTTGAGTAATGAATTTTTGAGTAAAAAACCTGTTTCGCACTTTTTGTTTTTTGCAAAATAAAAAATTTTCAACTACCTTTTTGCAACTGTTTCTACATGAAATCGCTTGTGTAAGTAATGACGATCATTTTGAACCCAAAATTATTAAAATCGGTTCATTTTTGAGTAAGTTATGAGCATTTAAAAAAAAAATTTCTTATATTATTAAAAAAAATCGATTTTGAGCCGAAAAACAAAATTGCCGATAAAGCTTGAAAAAAAATTTTTTCGGGCGAACAAAAAAATACGTGTCTCATTATTTTGACCAGAGAGTAACATATTGCAGTTACATCGAAATCGAAGAACATGACCCGAATAGCCCGGTTGAATTGAAATGGAAAGAATCTATATAAGAAATTTTTTTTTAATTACTCATAACTTAGTCAAAAATAAGCCGATTTGAATGATTGTGGGTTCAAAATAATCGCAATTACTTACACAAGCGACTTCATGCAGAAACATTTGCAAAAAAGAAGTTGAAAATGTTTTATTTTGCAAAAAACAAAAAGTGCGAAACAGGTTTTTTACTCAAAAATTCATTACTCAAAAACAACGCATTTTAGCTACTAGGCATTCAGCTCCATTAAAGTTTGAGATGTCCTTTTGATTTGGAAAAAGTTATAAAAAAAAATACACTTTTGGAAATATTGAATTTCGAAAAAATTTCAATTTTTTTTCTTTTTTGCTAAATAAAAAATTTTCAACTACTTTTTTGCAATTGTTTCTACATGAAGTCGCTCGTGTAAGTAATTACGATCATTTTGAACCCAGAATTATTAAAATCGGTTCATTTTTGACTAAGTTATGGGCATTTAAAAAAAAATTTTTCTTATATAATTAAAAAAAAAAATCGAGTTTGAGCCAATAAAGTTATGAGCATTTAAAAAAAAATTTTCTTATATTATTAAAAAAAATCGATTTTGAGCCGAAAAACAAAATTGCCGATAAAGCTTGAAAAAAAATTTTTTCGGGCGAACAAAAAAATACGTGTCTCATTATTTTGACCAGAGAGTAACATATTGCAGTTACATCGAAATCGAAGAACATGACCCGAATAGCCCGGTTGAATTGAAATGGAAAGCATCTGTTATGTTTAAAAAATAGAGAATTGAAATTAATTAAAAAAAAAAATATAAAATTAAAATTATAATAATACAGTCAAAGTTATCAATATCACCTTATCATTATGTCAGTTATTACAGCTATGAACAGAGAAATACCGCACTTTCTTACAATAACATAAATACCTAAATATAAACAAATAATTAGCGCGTACACTTCTATTAGGTGTTGGACCGATCTCCGGCGCCTAATTGTGGCGTGTGCCTTGTTGTTGTTCCAAAAGTGGAGGGGCTTATAGTTTTAAGCCAAATCCAAACGGCAAATAGTTTTTTATGAGGATATTTTTTCATAGTAGAAAATACAAAGATGATTATTTTTACTGGGCTACCTAGTAAAACAGTTGTTTTTGTACAAAAAAAACAAAAAAAAACAAAAAAAAAATTCTAAATAAAAAAATCTCTATCTATATAGTATCTATAGGTATAAGCACCTTTATCGGAATTTATCACATTTTGAACTGGAAAACTGCACTATATTGTATCGTCTGCAAGAAAAACAGAACTTAGTTATTTGAAGTTGGTTAAATTTGCTTATTAATTAATTATCTGATTAATATTTACTTTAGTATGCATTATTTTTTAAAACTGCATCGCACTGGCGAGGCACGCTTTCTATTAACCTTTGGCATCTCCCCAAATGAATAAACTACCGCGCTTTTTGTACTCCTTGCCATAGTTTATTGCATTTAAATGTTTATTGTTTTTGGCTCAACTTTAACCTTAATATCGTTTCATAGGTTTCCAATGAGGTTAAGGTCGAGGCTTTGTGCTGGCAGTTCCAGAGCTGCAATTTTTTCTTCTGAAAGCCAATTTTTCACCACTTTTGCTGCATGCTTGGTGTCGTTATTATGCATGAATAACCAGTTTAGTGGCATGGATTTGAAGCAAAATAGCTCCATCGCCTTTTTTTGAGAATATCAAGATAGGCAATCTTATGCGTATTGCCATTTAATCTCATTATTGGTCCAACTCCATGTCAAGATAATGATATCCAAACTTTAAAGTTACCTCCACCTTGCTTTGCAGTCTTTGTTGTATACTGCGGACACTATAAGTGCGCTATTTCTGTGTCCATAGCTGTTTATTAGTATTTTGATATGCATGCGCTCACCTAGTAATACCATTTTCGTTTTTCCATATTTAATACATTTATTTATTGCTTTATTTTGTTTGTTTTGCTTCACTTCCGGTTTTTAATTTTTGTTAAGAAAATGTAGCAATACACGCTTATACATGCACACCTATGTGAAAAGTTACACCTTATTCGCTTCTATATTGTAACTTTTTTATTTGTTTTTGTTTTCTGTATTCACAAATGTTTACAGCATCACTTTAACTTTCTTTCACCTCGTTTCATTCTTGCTTGATTGCTTTCGATATTTTCGCAAAACGCATTTTTCATTCTTCGAAATATATCGCATTTTATAACCACTTAAATTTTGCCATAAATAATTCGAAGCTGAAAATATCGCACGAATAATGTTGCTGAAGTGCTGCGCCATGTTGCAGGCTTACGTTGAGAGCAGACAAGCTGTATCGGCAGGCATTCACCTAACAATCGTCATCAATCTAGCATTCCTGGCGAATCACTCATACGCGTTGTGGATATGCAGATGCCGGCTGGCAGCTCACAGCTCCGTCTATCTGCATATGCACGTTTGTGTGTGTGTATGTTTGTGCTACTTATAGAGGCAATAGATCAAAGCGTATATAGGCAGGTTTGATGTTGCAGTTATACATTTGCAGCACACTTTCAAACATACAAATATACATACGGACACACATACGTGCCGAGCACCGCAATCGCATACAGTGGCGCATTCCTTAACGAATTTATTGCATATGCGCGGGCGCAGATGCAGATGTGCAACGTTTTCTCAAATACGCGCTACAAATTGCCTCACAAAGCAAACAGTAAAAAGCGTTTTGCAATCCATCGAATTGTAAAAAAGAAATGAGTGACTGCTAACCAAAAAAAAAAAACAACAACAACAACATCATACAAAAGTAATAGCAAAATTGCCATATCACAGCAGCAATCAAAAACTAGGATTTATGTTTTCGTTTCTTTGTTTTTGGTTTCGTAGTTTTTGTTTTGCTTTTTTTCTTGTTTCTTTTTTTTTTTGTTTTGTTTTTATTTTTTCTGTTCTTATTTTCTGTATTGCATTCAGCTTCTACCCTTCAGCCCAAGCATTTTTGTGGTAGCCGTTTCGCTTAGTCGTCTGTGTCTGCGATAACTGTGTTTCACAATCGCTATGCGCATATGCCTCAATGTATGCTGTGCTGAGTAAAGTGCAAGTATTTATCAATCAGCATGTACCTGCTCTGTATGCATTCCATATAGCTCAGCGCCAATGCTCGCAAGCACGGAATCTTGGTAGCGCTTGTTAAAAAACTTGCGACGCGTGCCGCAGTTGTTGTTCTTTTTTTGTGCTGTTTTTTCTGGATTTTAGTTCCTCAATCGTTTATTCATGTCTTTCGACTTTTTATTTTTATTTTCTACTTGCTTTACTTTTTTCGTCTTTTTTACTTTTCCTGCTACTATTTGCAGAATTTTTCATCTTTTCCTTGCTGAGAGTGCTTGTACTCGTACAAGTTACATAACGGCATATGTTTGCTGCCATACAAGTGCATGTGTACTGTATTTGCGCTTGGCAACTTTCTGATAGATTGGATTTTTTACCAGCTTCACTCAACTTTTTTAAATGCCTACTCATCCGCGAAAGCATTGCAAGCGACTTGAATTTCAAAGTAATATTTTGGTTATGAGTTTTTAGCAGGATATTAAGTAAAAAAAAAAACATTTTATTCCCAGAAGTTTAGTTATGAGAGGGCTCTTTTTTCACTTCTCGCTGAAAGCAACTCTTAAATATTTAAAAAACAAATATTATTTACTATTTTTAGAAAGAACCCGAATAGATCCGGGTACGTGGTTTAAAATCTCCGTGGTATACCAAAAAGAAGAAAAATTTGTTTTTCTAATAGCTGTATCCCCTTTCTCCTGACGGTATTGGGTGCTTTCTTCCACATAACAAAATTTAAAGCATTCGTTATGTATAAAATGCGCGAAACTAATGCAAAAAAAAAACGAAAAAAAAGAAAATGTTCCAATGAAATCAATACGATTTGTGATCTACTTCAAACGTCCACCTTATTAAGCAACTTTATAGAAATATCAGATTTATCTAACTTTGCCCAATTCCTATACAAAATTTAATTACTCTGCATCTACCGCGCTTGTAACCCAACTCAAAAACACCAAATATACATAGTTTCATTTTTCCATTTTACGCTGCCTTTTGTCTTCTACCTCTGCTCTACTACGAATGGTTGCATCGCTTTTATGAATGTTAAAATTTTGCGCCTTCACATTCTAGAGCACTTCTAGCCTGTTTCACGAAGCTGTTGTACGTTGTTGCTTGGCACGCAATGTTGAAATGAAAACAAAAGCCAAATAATTTGAAAGTTGTTTCAAGTTTGAACTTTTTGGTGAATTTTTGTAGCGCTTTGTTTTTCCTTTTTCTGTACGTTTCGCTGCTTTTATAAGGGGAGGTAAAAAACTTTGCGGAATGAAGTGATTGGGGAAGGGAAAAGGGGTGTTTTTACATATAATGGATTAGCGACTCAATGCAAATAAAGGTTTTAGTCAAATTGGTTTGCTAATCACTGCAGGTGGCCTGATATCGGCCGAAGAAGAGCATTTAGAAAGTTTCTTGATTGAGTTTCATGTCTTGACAAAATTATTTACTGAGGAAAAAAAGTAAACAGATCGTTACGAGAGACACGAAACCAGTTTAGATCGACTTTTCACGTAAGAAAAATAATTATGAATAAGTCGTTGAGTTTATTGAGTTTATTTGAGCAAGATGATCTGCATTCAGACCCGAAAAAGTTGAAAAATTTGTTTCGAAAGAGTTTTTCATGAAAAATAAACGAATCTCAGAAATGATTAAAATATCATCTACGACCAATTTGAGCATGCTTTGAACCCTCTTTAATACAAGAATGTCCAGCTTGTGCTTATGGGGGATAAATCATGGAGGGCAAATCTTTTCCAGGTGTTCTTTGGTGTTCTGCTTCCCTGGGGATCTCAATCTAGGGCCATTTTTGGGATGCTGAGGGTCGATTTTCTTAGAGCGGGGCTTATCCTACTCCATTTTCTGCGACTCGTCGTTCGTTTGTCTCCAGAGTGAGCCGAAGTTACTCCCACAAATCTCTTAATCTATCATCCATATCTTAGGTCTGCTCATCACAGAAGCAAGAAGCGTCGAGTGTGCAAGCGAAGTTTTCAATCTGGGTAGAGAGTGCAGGTATGAGCTCATGAAGCCAAGATGAACAGAATGCAAAGGTGACAGAATCGCTGTGTTACACTGGTGATTGTAAACTAATACATTTGTTAGTGTATTTGTATAGTTTCCATTTCTTCTGGCATTCTCTCGCATTTTTGCATTAGTTTGACTTCACTCAAGAATTATTGTCGGAAATTATACCATATTTTGAAGGCCTATAAATTTTGTTTTTTGGTGATCTTTTTTAAAGACCTGAGTATTTCAAGTCCAATTGACTTTTTACTTGTTTTTTATACATAAAAATAACGGCTTAATGTCCATCCTTTCTATTTTCTTATATCACCGAAAAAAGAGTAAATTTATCTTGGCAGCTGACAGTAGCGGGTGTTCATCAATTGCATTTTAGGAGATGATTCCGTTATCAAATTTCACACACCTTACTCTGGATTCCGTATACTTTTTGGCCTCACCTCGTAGTTGCTGCTGCTGTTGTCACTGCTGTGTTGCATTTGTTGCCATTGACTTTTTGTTGCTGACACCGCTGTTTGTTGACAGCACTTTCCACATGCCCTCCTAGCTTTGCGTGTGTATGTTGGATTATATTCCTATGTATGCGTATGTGTTCATTTTCCTTGTTGTGTGGCAAAGTTTTTGGATTTGGACCTAAAACGGCTCGAATGGTGAGCGAGAATTTGCTGTCGCTTATTGCTTTTATATTTCCATCCCAACATCTTCTATTATGTTCCACTTTTGCCATTAATTCGCTGCTTCTGGTTATTGCTTTTATTTATATTGTTTCAGCCGGTGCCGGTGTTGTTCTTTTATCTCTCTTTATCTGCTACGCATGAGAACTATGTCGACAACAGACAACAAATAATCAAAGTTTTGAACCAAAAAAAAAAAGTTAAATGCATAGTCAAAGAAAAAGAACCATAGAATCACATGAGTATGCCAGCAACTTTTGTAAGTGGCTGCGAAGCACCTTAATCGCTATGCAACGTAACACTAGTGCCAACATCGACCATGGAATGCAACAACAACTGGCAATGACAAAAATAACAACCTGTCATGTCTTCACAACTAACAGGAAGTTGCACAAATAGATGAAAGTAAATAGGCAGAGAAAAAAATAACAGGATAATACAATAAGCAGCAATGCGCTGGGAGGGCAATGTGAAATGCCTGAGGGCTCTGCCAGAACTTTACGAACACACTTATGCCTACACTAACCAACTCAAGCAAACGGATTTGTCTGGCTGCATATAGAAGAAGAAAAAAAACGTTGCATATCGCAAGGAGACTGACTTTTATGTGCCTTAATATGTGTAAGGGTATGTGTGTTATATCTGAATATGCGCATACATACTTTTAGTGTGCATGTATGGCATCAGTGCAATTTGTGCGAAACAAAAATTGTATGCCAAGCGCAGCTGTAGAAATAGCAACTTTTACGACAAAACATCTCCTAAGATCGCCATTCCTCTATCGCGCGCTCTCTCTTCTTCTATAAAACATTTTGCTATCTATTCTTCTCCACAAACAATCGTTAAATGCGTCGCCATTGCCATAACAAAAACATGTTGCTACTAAAGTAAATTGGTTGGATGATTGAATGGCTGTCGGTTCAAGTTGACAAACTTTTGATGATTTGTTGATTGTTTGGCAGGATATGCAAGAATGTGCAAGTTCCGATTAAAGTGGCTGAAGTTTTAAGAGGATAAAAATGGGAAGACATGTGCAGAAGAGTTTTTAATGAAAAGAAAGGAAAAAAAAGGAGAAAATAAATTTACTAATTGATCAAAGCGAAAAGTTCGATAGGAGAGAACAAAGAATCGCACAGCTGCTTGTAGCAAATGATGACTATGAAGTAAGTCAAGAATATAATACAAATCAGACAGATACAAGTCAAGAAGATCTGGCAGTGTGAAACTGAAACTGAGTTGGAATTGAATTTTTTTACTCTGTAGTCATTTACAGCAAACGTTTTAAGTCTCCATATATCAGCAAATTTTTATTTTTATTTTTGATAATTGTAAAACCGGTTAATGTAGTTTTTTCGGAATTCGTATTTTTTCATATTTTTATAAAAATTTACAAAAAATAACAAGACAACAAAAAAGCGGTATGGCGAAAAAAATGGCACACAGTTCAACAAATTTAAAAAACATATTTATGTATTTCAAAACTAGCATTTTTGAATACTGTTGGTATTTAGTAGGTCCACAATCGTTATCAGTCACCGCTTGAAGGCGTCGTGGCATTGATCCAACTACACGGGTAAGCTCTTCCTGCTTTATTTGGTTCTCTGCCTCCATCAACTCTTTTTTCGATTTTGCATCAGTTTCTACACGTCGTCGTATTTTTCTCTCTAAAAACTCCCAAATATGCTGTATCGGATTTAAATCCGCACTCTGCGGTGGCATTTAGCTGCCTGGGTGCGTAATATAACAGCCACTCCTTGACAATTAGTGTAGCATGCTGAGGGTCATTGTCTTATTGGAAAAGCCAACTTTGCCCAAGACCCAAGCATTTTACTGATGACATCAAATGTTTATCCAGTATAGTTTTACATTCATATCAGTTCATAGTACCTTCAATAAAGGTCATCTTTCCAACCATCTCTCCAAACCATTGCGCTAACACGGCCGTGCTTGACAGTAGCTATCAAATATTTCATTTACATGCCCGCATCTCTTCTCCTCCATATTTTAGCTCGGCCATCACTTCCATATATATTGAACTTCGATTCATTTGTAAATAAAACTTTAACCCAGAAATCCAATTCCTTGCCAATATGTACCCGTACAAATTCCAGCCGAAAATTCTAATCCTGAAATCAGAGGTATTTTACGTGGTGTCATGCAGAAATATCCGCTTATCTTTTAATAAATAGTTCTTAGATGAGTCACTGGCCGGATGTCACGACTATAAGTTGTATCCCATTTTGGAGCATTAATTCCGGATGTTGGTCGATTTAACTTAAAATGGAGCTTGAATTTCTCCTGGACAGCTTCTTTGGGCGGCTTTTCATCATATTTTCACAAGAATTCATACGAATTATCACATTTATGTATGTATGCAATAGCAACGACGATATATCGGTTAAAATTTTCGAATAACGATACTTTAAAGCTACTTTTTCAATGCTTGCTTTGCTTGAGTGAGCCAAAGCAGATGGATGTTTGTAGACTTTTGTCATGCCGATTTTTTGTTGTTTTATTAAAATTTTTGTTATAAATCAAGTGCAACAATTTAAGTTTTGGAAATTTATAAATAAATATGGATTCAGAAAGAACTGTAATGCATCAACAGTATTTTCAATTATTGTATACCTTCTGTGCTTCTTTATGTAGACCTAAATCCTTCACTGTATATACAGCAGTCGAGGCATTTGGACGTACTTGAGAGGAATACAACTATATTTTATTATTATTTATAATTGATTACAAAACATTAGCGATATTGATTTCTAAGGCTAAGAAATGAGCGCCAAAAAACGAAACAAGAGATCGCAGAGCAACTTTTTCGGGGCCAGATCTGAGCGAAGTACTGGGTTTAGCGCGTGAAAAAGCCTTTTATACCGCAAAAAGTAAGGTGAATTTGGTTGTAAATGAAAAATCTTTATTTATTCTTGTAAATCCATTTCAACCCCTTCAAAATAATCCCCTCTCGTTGAAATACACTTATGCCAACGATTTTTCCAATCCCCGAAACATGTCAAATAGTCCATTTCCGGTATAGCCATCAGCACCTTCTTCGATTCAGCTTTTATCTCCTCAATCGACTCGAAACGCGTTCCCCGGAGTGGTCTCTTGAGTTTTGGGAATAGCCAGAAGTCACACGGACCCAAATCAGGCGAATACGGTGGTTGCGGAATGATAGGCGTGGAATTTTTGGCGAAATGGTCACGAAGAACGAGTGCAGTGTGAGACGGTGCATTATCGTGATGAACGACTTTGACGTGCTCTTTTCAGTCTGGCCTCGCCTTTAGCACAATATTCGCTTGATTGGTCTGTTGTTTCAGGGTCGTAAGCATAAATCCAAGTCTCATCTCCCGTAATGATGCATTTGAGCTTGTCCTGATAGTCTGAAAGCATTGTTTCACACACACCAACGAGATTTGACTTTTCGTAGACCCAAATGGTCTTTCAAAATGGTTTTCACAGATCTTTCTGATATTCCGGTCATATCAGTAAGGTCTTTAACAGTCAACCGACGATTTTTGAGCACTAACTCCTTCACTTTATTGACGTGTTGGTCATCTGTTGACGTCGATGGTCGTCCGGAGCGCTCCAAGTCATCAACACGTTCTCGACCCTCTTTGAAGTCTTTGTACCACTTATAAACATTTTTCTGCGACATGTTCGAATCACCAAATGCCTTCTGCCACATGCTAAACGTTTCCGCAGCCGAAATTTCATTCCGCAAACAAAATTTGATGGCACTTCTCTGCTCAATCAAATCAGACATTGTAAAAATCTAAAAATGCACTCTCGGTCGTTTGGTAAACACAAGCGTAAATATATTACTGATTTACTGACATTCACATGAAAGTTGGCCCAGATCTAGAGCGAAATTTTAATCTCGCGAAGTTTGACAAGTAAATTCATCTTACTTTTTGCCCACAGTAGTAAATAATGAACCAAATATTAATGTGGACTCGTCAACAACCAGAACGAAGTTCATTTTTCGGAAGAAACTTGCGAAATGTACTATTTCTGCAGTCACGATATTTACAGGCCAGAATAAAATTTACTGAAGAGTACCTGCGCTGGCCAGTTCGAAAAATGGCGGAACACCTTATGGCCCGATGAAACTAAAATTGTTTTATTTGATTTCGAAAGATGCAGATAATTTGTACGAAAGCCAAAGTATGCTTTTTTTAACTTTAAATAGGTCACAAGCTCAGTAAAGCACGTAGGTGCCAAAATCAATGTCAGAGGCTGCTTCTGCTGCTACTTTAACCTTCAGTATATTGGACCAGGATTATATCAGAATTTTGTCTAAGAACAAGAAACATTCAATACATTTAAAATGTTTGTGAAGATGTCAAAGTTATGCTTCTGCAAAGATAATCTGACAAATATCAAACAGCTCTGGAAGAATTTGAGAAAGGCGTGGAAGGTCATTCTCGCCGAGAGGTGTAGGTGCTTGGTGGAGGACTCTACGCCACGTAGGTGCGAAGAAGCACTTGTTAGTACGAGATATGCCATTGGATGGATCAATGAACGAAATATTCATAAATTAATATAACTATTATGTTATATAATACATATATCCATTTAAGATTTAGTTTTGATGTAGTACGCCGACTACTGCTTCGCTAATCACAAACAAAATATTTATTTTCATGCATAATTCTTTTTATAAAAGAATGGAGTACTGTATTTTTCGTTGACAACTGTTTTTCTTATAAATTTAAAAGTGAGCAAATTAAACAAAATAAAAATCACAGGTGCAACATCGTTCTGAGATATTTTTTCTGCGGTAGACATTTCACGAACAGAATTGCACATCTGTTGGTTAACTTTTGAACTTTTTGATTTTGTTGCTGCTTCCTTAGTAGTTTTCTTGTATTTGGGCTGTATTTGAAGTGCGTTGAACGGATTTGAAATTTTTGTATTTTTTTTAAACGTTATTGCTGAACAAACTTTTGCGTCGCTTTTTCAGGAATTTTTTTCTCGAAATCTATCGATTCTAGAAAAAATTTTGTTAAAAAGAGTTCTAGGGAATTAATGCAATTTTAAGAAAAGATAAACATAATTTAAAAAAATTGCAAACAATTTTAATTAACAAAAGAATAAAATAATTATTTATGTTTTTTTTAATCCGAGTGAATAGTCAAAAGCTATAAGAGCGTGTTTTCATTAAATATTTGGCATGGCTTCTTTGAAATGAAGGACATTCACAGAGTAGGTGCTGTAACGACTAAATTTCTTCTTCCTTTCCACAGCTTCCGCAGAAGTCTAGGTATACCCATTCTACTGCTTAGGGTGCCAATAGTGCAGTCACCCGTTATAACACCTGCGAGGACGCTAGCAATTGATCAGTTGAATCTAGTATTCAGAGACCACCTTCTGTTGGTTTCCGTGATTGCGCTGAAGTTAATGGCAGTGTGTAGTTCATGTATAGGAATGCTTATACCCTATCCCACTCGGCTTAGGTCAAGCTCAGAGCCTTTCCTTGCACACTTAACCTGGTCTTTCATTTCCACCCCACTCCTGAGGGGACCCAATAAACATTCGTGTTGTGTTGTTGGATAAGCGAGAGTGACAACCTGCATTCTCTAACACATTTTGAATTGAGGCGCGTTGAGGCAAGTGCCTTGATCGCTTCTTGACTATCAACAAAAATGGTAGGGGTTGCCGGAGGTAAGCCCATCAGTCTTATCGTTTCTGCTGCTTTGTCTATAACGTAGATCTCAGATACTATACCAGTCTGGGAATCTAAATTGAAAACGTGATCGCAATATAAGTCGAAAGATATGTAAAAGTATTTAGAAAACGAGTAGAATGGGATATAATTATAGAAAAGCAAGGCAAACAACCAACAAATGATGTAAAGGCTAATTATATATGCAAGGTGGCCCAAAACTAATCACTCTATCGAAAGATTTATAATTTTTGCAAATGGCGCCATACGTCAGTCATATTTGACACTAGTAAACTCGAAAACTGTAGTATACAAACAGACAAGCGATAGAGCGCGTAAAGGTCCAAAAAATATTTCTAACAATCAAATTTATTTTTTTATTCAGCAAAAAAATTATTCAAAAACAAAATTGGATGGTTAATTTTGCGCCACGTTGTCTATGGTATGTATATACGCGCTCTTATGTGCTACAGCACGTGCGCTTTACTGATGCGCCAGTCGATAAAGACCTTCATTGGTTATGGTAGTTAGAAGGAAAAAAAAATGAAAAAAAAAAATTGGTTTGCAAAACTATATGAAATACTAAAACAGGTGAAAAATATTGTTTGGAATATCCCCATATTTCTATGCAGTAGAGAAAAATGCGCCAAATTAACGCATGATGTAAGGTGACCGAACGCACTGCGGAAGCCAACACACAAATATGTGTAAGTATGCACGTAAGCAGGAGATGTTGGTATTTTTGAAATAACGCGCGCATTGGAATTGCCCATAAAATCTTCGCTGCATTAACATAAATTTTCGGTGACAATATGTGTGGTCGAGTAATGGCTGTGGCAAGTGCACTTACATACACAAACATACAGTTTATGTATGCGCAATTATTTGCTTATAAATACAATATGTATACAGCCCCGGACACAAAAATATATCCCGGCAACGTTTTGATTAGTTTTCAAAATTGGATTTTTTTTCTTTGAATTTTTATATTTTGGGAGTGTAGCTCATTGCTTAACAAAAGCGATATAAATTCAAGCTTTAAATTTTTTATAAAAATTGGAAAAATGTCACAAACCGTTAATAAGCACTACAAGTTTTTTTAGATTTTCTATATTAAGAAAATGTTTAGTATGCAGATGCAGACTAGAATATTAAATTTTAGTATAACAAAGTGGAAGTTTGAAGTTGCAAAAAAATCCGATTGATTTTAATAACTTGTTTCCCTGTGATGAACAAAAAACCAAAAAATATTTAAATTTGTTTACAATGTTGAGGTGCTATCGTTTTTTCACGTGCTGTGTGAACATCCTGACATGCACATATGTGCCAACGTATGTGCTGGTCTAGGTCTGAGCGTTACCTCAGCGGGTCAGGGGGTTAGAATTTGTCCGCGGTAAGGAATGCCTGTCGTAGGAGGCGACTAAAATCTACAGCTCGGTCTGTTGGTTATGAGCATTAACTCAACAGCAATAGGCTGAGCAAAATAGGTAAGAAAAAAAACGCCGGGGGTGGACCCCATTAACAGAGAGACCAGTAAGATCTTAATTATGGCAAGCTGACGATTGGAGAGGATTTTGTTGACATGGGCTGGTTATCGTGTTATTCTAGGACTTTAGTATGTAAGGGTGGTACCTTACTGAAATGGCTCCTGGTCTAATGTCACGATAGCCCCCGTCCCGTTAAAACCTTGGCAGGCCTCAAGCAACGCTCTCTAGCCATCACCATTTAGTTGGCCATGTAGGTTCAGTTGAATTTTTCCTGGTTAGTGCACCAATACACGCACACAAATATACCAACATATCAAATGGGGCTGCTGGCGCGTGCGACAACCGCGAATGGGAAATAATTTATGCATACCGTACAAACATATGCATAAAAGCGAGAATTATATGCCACTGCAATTGTGTGTGTGCGTATGTGTATATAAGTAACCAAATACCAGCTACAGTCACGCAGTTAAAAGCAAATGGATTAACACTTGCAGGACAGCTGCCCCACACATCACACACACATGCATATAGGCAAGCGAGTATGTGTATATTTAGTATACGCATATGGGTATATAGATAAATATTTCTCCCATTCACGGAGGTAAAAAGTTAAAAGTAATACAAAAACACGCACAACGGAAATGATGCATAAATGACCGCCAATAACTCCAATGGTGCGTAAGAAGCATCTCCTCATCCGGCAAACTGCGTTGGCCTGCGAGCAACAGCAGCATCAAATTGGAATCGCACAAACATCAACAGAAAAAAATAAAGGCATAAGAGCGTGTGTTCCAAGGAAAAATGGGAGTGTAAGTGCAACAACAACAATTATCGCATGCAGTGGCCATTGTAGGCGCCAAAGGACACTCAGAGATTTATCAATATCCGTTAAGTTTGGCATGAATATTTAAAGAGTCGAAAATTCGCGTTGGCCAACCGATATCCATATATTTTTATATTTTTATATGCCACACATGTCCACTTGTGTATGTGTGTGCTTAACTTTTTGCCCGCTGAGTGGCATTAAAATGTAAGATTGGCTGGCCTTCCGTGTAAATCGTAAATGAAAAACGGATGCTAAGAGGCTGTAGTTGAAATGTAAGCTTTTAAGAATGCTGTTAAAATTTTCAATATAATTACGTATTTACTTTTCACTCGTTCCTTCGCACGTTGCTGCTTAATGCAGCTTTGCTTATTCGAGTAACGAAAAAAATGTTTCTTATGCTTGCTTCAATTTCACTTGGCCACATGAGCTATTATTATTAAATGAAATAATTATAGCACTAGGACTTGTTGGTAAGTTTGGACATGTTACTTGTTTACTTAATTTAATTTAGTTTTCATTTATTTAATTTGATTTACTTTATTTAATTTTCATGTTTGTTTAAGAAAATACTGTTCATTCTTTCATAAAATATGGAAATTTTAGTATAGAATTTTTTAAAGTGAAATATCTTCTGTTTTTAATATTTTTAGCAATTCATTTTTGTTATTGTTCTATTCTTTAATAGAATATGCACAATAACAAATCTTTTTTTAGAAAAAAAAAATTTAATTTTTTGTAATCTTCTACGCAAAATTTTTGAAAATAATTTTTTTTCATGATATGTGAAAAATAATCCCCTCAGATTTGTTCTTATTTGTTCATTTATAGCTGAGGTCAGTAATACCTGAAAGTTTCATATTTACATTTAGGTGATATAAGTTGGGTATGGGGATAAGTTTCCGTCCTTTCTTAGCTAAAGTTACGAATAATTTAAGTATTTAAAAACTAAATGATATTATATGAAGTAAATGCCATTGGAAACTACAACTTTACTCCATCTTTTAGACAGCATACGAATTCCTCTGACGAAAAATTCGAAGTCTTTTCACTTGATCCATTCATTGAGCAAGTTTGCGATGCTCTCGTAAGAAGTGAACTGCTCGCCAATAAGGTCTGACTGCATTGATCGGAATAGATGATAGTCCGAAGGAGCAATGTCTGGGGAATACGGCAGGTGGGGCAAGATTTCCCAATGCAGTCCCTCTAAATATTTCTGGACCGATTTAGCTACATGTGCCGTGGCGTTGCCATGCAGCAAAATCAGTTTGTCCTGTCTACTGTCCCATTCCGGCCGCTTTTCTTCGAGAGCTCGATTCAAACGTATAATATTAGCTGCAGTCGGTAACGTTCGGTAGTGATGGTTTCAGATGGTATAAGGAGTTCATAATAGATGACACCCTTTTTATTCTACCAGATGTACAACATAACCTTTGAAGAATGAATATTTTTTTCGCTTTCGATGGACCTGGTCCACCTGGTAGGCTTCAACATTTTCGAAGCTTAGGGTTATCACAAATATCCATTTTTCATCGCCAGTCACGATGCGGTGCAGAAAATATTTTCTTTTCTGCCGTTCAAGATCTGTCAACATCCAACACTTTAGACCTATCATCACGGGTTTGACATGCGCTTTCATTCAATAATTGTTGTAGTTGAGTATCTTCGAATTTTTTCGGTGCCTTTTCGGTCGTTCGATCTATATCACTCATGTCGAAATTGCCACTTTGGAAGCGCCGAAACCACTCTTCACGAGTTGTATTTGGTGGAGCCTGATTGCCGTAAGTATTGATCAATATACGACACGTTTCAGCAGCACTTTTCTTTCACAGAACGCATGAAGCATGACTTCCCGCAAATGCTGTGTTTTCGGGACGAACGTAGATATTTTTGACGTCAGATAAAAAAGGATTTTTACGCTTCAAACGAATGTCAACTACTGCGTCAACTACACCTTCAAATCAGCAATATATTACTAGAGTGAACACAAAAATAGTATCAACAGCTACACCTCTTTTATGAGGGCGTAAACTTATTCTCTTACCCAATATTAATGTAGTAAAATTTTCCGAGTAGCCAGTGTGCTAATTAAGTTAGGGCTGTAATGCTTACATCCCTACAAATAATAATATATTAAAATGAGTTTGATAAAAAAAGTGTGAAATTTCGTCGAATTTTTTTAATTTTTTTTTTTTATTTGCACAATTTGTGTGTTTTAAACTTGGGTGTACATGGTTTTATGGAGGAACGAGGTGTAAATATTTTGAATTGTTTGAATAAAAAAATTGTTTAATAATGTCAGGTGTGGCCATTAGAACTACTTATTTAGTGGTAGTTAAAATAAAGTTTTCCATATAACTAAATTTTCAAATTACTAAATCGGCCTATTGCACTAATTGTTTAGTGCACTATGCCCATCCCTGAAAAATGTCAATAAGTTGCAGTGTCATAGTATTCGTATAGTATAATTCTCTTACACTTATTCCAATGATTTTCTGCAATACGAATTGCATCCCTAAAGTGATAATCGCTTTTTGCTTGCCAATCGGTAGCTTTTTGCTGCAGAACAAGTCAGACAGCTGCTTTGTAATTGTATGTAATTGCCCTCTAAGGAGTGCCCGCTATTATAAATAGTTTTTTCCATAGCTTAAATTTCCATGCCCCCAGTGGGCATCAAAATCCAGGCATCTACGAATGGTAGTCACGCACAAGCTCACTCGCCTATCTCGAGCAACCTATGCCGAAGTCATCAAAAGTTATTTTGAAGATTTTACTTCGCATTGTCGCTTTTTGATAAAAATTCATGAAAATCTTAAAATTATAGGAGAAGGAGGACTGGTGGCGGGCCAAAGTACAGGTACAAAGTATTTAGCCTATTATAGGCAAGCAATTTTTCTCAGACATCAAAGATTTTAATCTTTCAAATTCTAAACTTGCGGTACATAAACCGATGATGATCCCTTCAATGCAATTAAGAGCCGCTCAGATTTGCTTAGCTCAAACTTAATTCAGCAAATATAATATAGCAAATATAGCTCATTGCACTTCTTTTCTTTTGTAAATGCATTTAATGACGTGCATGCAAGTGAAAATTACTTGCCCTTGAATTTCTGTTCATAAAAATCAGTACTACTTCACCTTTTTGCCCTTCTTCATATTTTTAACACCTCTTCGATTTTGATTTTATTTTATTTTGCAAAAAAAAGAACAAGGATATTTCATGCAAATAACTTTGCTCCGCAATAAGACAATTTCAAGATTTTCTGAATCTATATTTATACCCCCCTTGCTTCTTCTTTTCTTGCATTTTGCAGTAGATTTCCTTCATTTTCTCCATACTTTCTAGCTTGTGCCCTGACTGATAAATTTGTTAGCGGTGGTTGAATTTTTGATTGCGAATTTATCTGCCGGTAAAACCGAAAAACGTTATGAAAATTTTAAAATAAGTGTGTGCGAATTATCGTGTAGCGACTTCCGCTCTGAATAAACTCTGTGTGCGTGTGGCTCGCCAGGCAAAACTTTCCATAATTCGGGCTTCAAAAAAACTTCACAGAAAAATAAAATTAAAATAAACTTCAAAAAAAAAAAAAAAAAAAAAAAATCATTTGAACAAGAAAATCGCGGTAAAACCATTAATGTCTCATGCACGATTGCGGACGCACTCACCAAGAGTCATCACCAGCTCAATGACGTTGATGTTGTTGCTGCTTTGACATTTGAGCTTTTAATAGCACAGGAGCGTTTTAAAGTCATTAGCATCATTTGGTCATAAATTTTAAACGGTTTCGGCAGCACATTCCAGCTTCGAATTCCTGCTCAACTTATAAAGTGCATGTCTACGTTTTTATGCATATAAGTATGTAGATATATACAGGGTTACTGGAAAGATATTCAGGGATATTATTATTGAGATAATTTTTGAGATATTTGATTGTAAATGTTATTTTTCAAACTAATTTTTTTTTATTTGCTTGTAAGTCCACTTTTTTGAAATATTAGTTGAGTAGGGTCTGATTTGTTTTATTTTTTGAGTTAAAGAGTTTGTGTTCTGCTTGTATTAAAAATCATCAACAAACTTTTAATCCAGCCCAGATAGTTAAAAATGGCTGCTTGGTATGTTTTGAATTTAAGACTTTCCGCTAAGTGCTTCCTACCTCACATTACTAAAGCAGAAAAATTTTGAATGGAAGCTATTCTACAAAGTACATCGAAAGTTACTCCCTCTTTTTAGCTATTCAATATTCAAGAAGTAACCCATAGACGTATTGCGAGCTCAACTGTAAGAGGGTGAAATTTCAGAAGAATTTCATAATCAGGGCTTATCTATCAAAACAGTGCATGGAGAAATGTTTTGAGGACAACATTGGGCTGCACCTGCTGTTTATGGACTTTAAGCAAACTTTCGATAGCATCAACAGCATGGCTATACGCACCATATTTTATAAATGTAAAACCCCAGATAAACTAACTAGAATAGTGATGATGAGTTTGAAAGAATTTATATCAAAAGTGATGGTCCAGGATAATAAATCTGAATACTTCAGAGTTAAAACTGGAGTAGGATAAGGGGATACACTCCCATTAACAGTCTTCAACCTTATGCTATGCTGTGCCATCGATGACGTAAGTGACGCATAAAGAATTGGATTAAACAGAACTACACAATTATTCGCATACGCGGATGACATAGCAATTGTCAGCAAAAACATCCCCCGCCCTATAAAAAACCTTCGCGGATATTGAAATTGCAGCTGGTAGAATTGACCTTAAAATAAATGAAGATAAGTCGAAAGACATAAGGTTATAGACTGTTAATGGGAGTGTATCCCCTTATCCTACTCCAGTTTTAACTAAGAAGTATTCAGATTTATTATCTTGGACCATCACTTTTGATATAAATTAATCACTATATATGATGTTGTCTACACAAAATAAGTCAACATCAGAAAAACTGCAAATTTATGATCTTTCTTTTCAAATCGTCGAATCTTTACCCACTTTGTTTTTAAACTGAGTGGAGATAATTCAACAAGCCTCACCATCGATGAGAGAATCCAAGCAGCTAACAGATCCTACGCGTCACTAACGCAACTCTTCAAATGGAAACTACTAAACAGACAATGCAAATTGATTCTGTACAAAACTATCATTAGACCAGCCTTATGCTATGGAGCTGAATCGTGGACGCTAATTGAAGGAGATAAAGCAAAACTCCAAACTTTCGAATGAATTTTTTTTTGGAGCAATGAGAGATTACGGCAAGTGGCGTAAAAGATGGAACGACGAGCTAGACGAGTTTATGAATGGCAAAAATGTTATACGTTTCATTAAAGCGCACCAGTTTGGCTGGTTGAGTCATATAACAAGAATGGATGGTACGCGGGTGCCGAAGAAAATTGTAGAAGCCAGAGCGTTCTACACTAATGCAAGAGGAAGACCGAGCAAAAGATAGGTCGATGAACATCAATAAACTTGGGATAAGGAACTGGAAACATGTCGGAAGCGATCGAGATGTATGGAGGTCGCAGGTGCAGCAGGTCAAAGCTCGCAAAGAGTTGTAGTGCCGAAAGGTGATGATGATGATGGCTGTCAATATGCTATCGCAGATGTAGGAGCCTGTGGGATCCCACGGTCAGTCAAGTGAAAGGAAATATACTTAGTCAACGACAAATTTCTGAAAGAGAGTATAAAGATTAGCTCCTTAGCTGAACAAATTTGTAGTCTAGAATTTTTAAGATTTTCATTTCCCTTCTAGTGCTCGCTATGGTCTTTTTTACTGCAAATACCTACTAAATTTTGAACTGCTCCAGCTTTCATGAAAAGCAAAATATCAACGCTCGTATTAAAGTATATTTACCATACATACGTAAATATACACACAAATGTGCTACAATAAACTTAGGAGCATATGTAATCAAAACCAAAAACTGCATGATTGAAGTTTTCGAAAAATTCTAATTTTTCCAACTTTTTTTTTTTGTTTCAAATTTTACTACAATATAATATGCCCCACCTATTTTTCCATGATGAATATTTTTGCCGAAGACACCATATAGTTGTTGTGAATATTTTACCTCGCATTGTTGCTTTTTGAAAACAATTCACAAAAATCTTAAAAATTTAGGAGAAGGGGAGATGGTGGCGGGTGGAAGTGCAGGTGCGAAGTGTGTATGTAGGTTTTTATAGGCAACAACTTTTTCTGGGGCATCAAAGTTCTTGTAAGTCTTTCAAGTTTTAAACTTGCAATACACAAAGCGATTATGACCCCTTCAATGCAATTTGAAAATAGCTCAGATTTGCTGAAATATAACTTTATTTGGTAAAAATACTGGACACAATTTAACTTCTTTCTTTTATAAATGTCATCGAAAACTACGCCAAATGGACTGTTACTCATGAGCTGGTCATTTATCAGAAATTTTTGTTCCATACATCACCTGCCCTTTTTTTCAAGTTTCTCAGAAAAGCGATTCTAATTGAATATCCCCTACATAAGTAGTTATACAGTATAGTTCAGTTGCTCTGTATGCGCCGAAGTTCAAATTATTTTCCGTTGTTTCCCTATTCTACCAAAAATTCAATTTCCTTTTCCTTGTTCCCTATTCTACCAAAATTACTTCATTTTTTTTCATAAAATTTTTTTTAATTTCATTTATCAAAGCAATTCGGCCAAATATCGCTAAATGAATAATTTTAAAGTCTGTACGACAAAATGTTTCGCCAGCTGCAGGAGCTCCGAATGCTTCACATGGTCGCCGTTCAGAAGAATTAGGAAGACTTGGAGATGCCCCCTTCCCATTATAATGAAAAGTGAACAACTTGACCGACATTACATGTCATACATAATTTTAAATGCCATTTAAATCTATTGCCTGGAATATAACACACACCCTGTTTATTGTGAAGCAGAGCGTGTGTGCGTGTGTATGATGGGCACGCACGTGATTGCGGCATTGTCGCTTCAATAAATCGTGTCCTCAACACCTTTTGCTGCTGCAGAGTTTTAGTGTCGCCTAAGCGCCTGTTACATTCCCGTTAATGCTTCTCTTCTCTTACATAGTTCGCACTACAGCACGCCAGCAGACGCTATGTCACTTGCCTCTGCTCTACTTGCCGTTCAATGAGCGGAAAGCGCGACAACTTTGCGAATATGCAGTTAAAAAGTTTGCGTAAAATTCTCTTTTTTGCGAAGTCTCCCTCGCTGCCCTTCATCTTTTTCATTTTGCAGTGCACCATCGCAATAAATATATGTGGGGTGTTTTACTAAGGCTGCGTCTTTTCAAATAAACGTGAATTTTCGCTTGGTGTTGTTCCACAAATGTGGGGACCTACAGTTTTAAGCGGACCTTTACTATTGCCTGCCGAGGGGCGGCGGCTATGTCATTTGGTGTTTCATGCACGGAGATTCGAGCCTACGTACTCCAAATGGTAGTCACGCACCAATCCATTCGGCTACGGCGGCCGCCAGTAGAATAGTGAAGGTCTCACAAAGAAAGTTTGATTGCCAAAAAACATCTTCTCGCCCAAATAGTCGAAAAATGTCAATTAGTTGGATTAATTGAAATTCACCCGAGACCCAAGATTGCATGAAAGCATTTCAGCAGTTAGGGAGAATGCTAACCAAAATGCTTTCATCTTGATTCGTCATTGTTTTCATCATTTTGAGTCGAATTTTTGTACTAAATAGCTAATGACAACAAACAAACTTTCAGTGAGGTGGGAACCTAAGTGTAAGTACCCTCTAGCGTCCAACGCAAGCACGAAGAGTTTTTATTTAGCAAGTATTTTGGTCTCGTAGACCGAATAGACCGTTCTTCTCCGATAATGATATAGGTATTTCGATCATCATAAACATAATTCGTTAAGATGATAAACGAATTCTTCTGGCCTCATGTAATTGAAATTAATCTCGAAAATATATTGCATAAATTGCCCCACAAAGAACACAAAAAAAAAAAAAAGAAAAATTTCATTGTTGGGGATCAAGGTTAAAATAAAATTGTGAGCACATGAATTGGTCATCAAAGTTATTTGTTTTGACTCCCTGCTCCAGTATTCTTTTTGAAAAGCCAGATGTGTGTACATATGCTAATAACTGAAGAACAATTTCCGAATTTAAAAGCAAAATTCAAACATATTTTTTGTAATTGCCACTATGAAAAAATACCATCGAAAATTAAGCCAAATGGACCATTTCTCATGGGCCGGTCATTTATCAGATATTTATGTTCCATACATCAACTGCGCTTTTTGCCTTTCATTTTTCAAGTTTCTAAAGAAGGCGATTCTAATGGAATATCCCATACATATGCATACAATGTCTCTCCTCCAGTTGCTCCTTTATTATGTGCCGAAGTTCAAATTCTTTTCTCTTATTCCACCAACATTGTTGCTTTTCAGACTGGTGCAAGCGTTGCTCGTAAATCTTGCACTGCAAATTCTTTAGAATAACTTTTAACGCCACTTTACATATTGACTTTTTCCCATGATTCCTATAACAACTCGTATATAGACTCTCACCTTTTGCACCATCCACCCATTTATGCATTCGCGATTCACTCAGGCACACGTTTTTCGTGATATATTGCAGCGTAGCTTTTACATAAATAGATATGTGTGTATGTATGCGGGATATTAAGCAGCTTACAGAGTGAGATATTGAATATTCAATGTTTATATATAAAGGTTCGTTTTCGGTGTGGATAAAAGCGGAATTTCAGCAACTATTAAATATAAGTTGGTATATCGGATTTTCGTGAGTCATGAATCTTTTTTGTGTTTTTTTTTTGGATAAAGTTTTGGTAGTAGACCTCATTTAATTATATTTAAGTAGATATTAGTTTGGTGAAAAATAAATCCATTATTTTTGCGTATAATTTTTGAGAAAATGGCTTAACGTAAAACTGTCTTATGGTCAATCTTTAGCTCCTGGGCGATGCTATGACTATTAAAATGTCGGTCAACATGGATTCTTTCTGTGATTTTATCGACATTTTTTTGACATCAAAAATGACTCAACAGAATCGATGGCACCATAAGTAGTACCATTCACAAATACAGCGGTCTGACTTGCATTTTCGCTTTTATCAAAGAAAAACTGTAAAATGTATCGAATTTTCTCTTTGTGACTTCCATTGTTAACGCCCAGTAACTCACAACTGAATGGAACAAACAAAAAAAAGCAAAAAAAAAAAAAAATGGTTTAGTATGAAATGTCGCCTTCACAACGAGCATAAACTTTAAATTGTTTGAGCGATACTTAACGAGTTATCAACCACTGCAGGAATCTACCGAGAAAATACTGGATTTATTTTTCCCCAAACTATTGTATTAAATTTTGTTCTATTTATCGTGCGTACGGATGGTCGGACGGACACAAAGGCATTTTTAAATTGTGTTGAATTTTTAAATCGGCGTTGCTCATCACCCTGGTATAAATTTGCCTATATCTATCGCGATTCCGTGACGCTGTAACACACAACGATTAAGCACACAAGTGCGTGAATCTAATAACTAGTCGTGTTCGGAATGTTTTAAAAAAATAATATGAAATCAACCGAAATGCCATCAAGTTTCAACCGTGGATCTTTAACAGCTGACTTTATTTTCATTTCTTTGATTAGATTAAACTTACTGTTTGTCATCCAAACATCCATTTCTGTTAATTGGGCTTTAAATATATTCTACAATTTTTGTTTACTTATGCATAATGTTGACATTATTACTCAAAAAAAAAGTTCGAAAGTACGAAAAAACCGCTTGGCGCTTGATTCCTCTGTTTCCCACCTCATACCTCCTTTCCGAATCCTTCCTTGCTATCACATACACAAACTACACACACATATGCACATGAATTGGGAATCCGAAAATCCTACAGTAAAATTTTAATGAGTAAAGTTTCCTCGCAGCGAGTATGCATAATTTCAATCGTTTTTTTAACACTTTTTGCTTTTGTCCTCACACTCAATTTCGTTTGGCTTTTGCCGGTTGATGCAGTTTAATGCAACTTCATGTTCAACTTAAGTCAGCTATGCTTGTTGTCGTTGCGGTTTAGCAAAGTTTTGTGCTTTTGTTGTAGTGAGTCACTATAGGGTGTTTCGCTAAGTTCACACATTGCTAAATTTGTATGAAAAAAAATCTTCTACTGAAAAGTTTTATTGTTTTGCTTGTACTACAGTGTGGGCAGTGACCTATAAATGGCCACCTTTTTGGCTAAATTTTTTATAATATAATATATATTATGGTATACTTAGGGCCAATTTCATCTGGTTTTTTTATGATACTTAGAGACTCGCACTTCAGTTCAATAATTATAATTGTTCTAGAATTCCTAGCAAAAATACATTTTTCTTTTGGAAATACCCTAATATTATAAAAAATAAAAGAAAAATACTAAACAAGCGGTCATAATGGAACACCCTTTGGTATGTGAATTGCTTTCAGCATTGTTGTTCTTACTTAACAAGCCCTCAAACCGTGCAATTTCGAGCTGTTTTTTGTTAGTTTTTCGTGACTTACTTTCTATTTCCAGGATTTGTTTGGCGAAGGATTTTCGGCGCAACTTAATCGCATAAAATATGAGATCTGGGGCATATGTAGAGTTTAAATAGAGGGAGTGTGTTATTGCTTTCGAATGTTTATTTGAGATTTTCGGATTAAGTTTGAAGTTCGGTGCATAATTTTGAATGAAGGTGATAATTAAGAATCTTTTTTTTAATTCAGACTGGCGGTCAATTATGGCAAAATCTGAAGTATTAAAATACTGGTGGATTTTATAGCTTGATGTTTATGAGTGCGAATATTCGTAATAAAAATAATTGTAATATTGCAAAAATAGTTGTAATACCGCTTACTCTATAAAAAGTGAAAATTTTGTTATACACTTATACTTTTATGGAAAAATTGCAGACGGCCTTGAGAACATGCAAACTTCTATCAACGTCAAAAGAAAGTTTAAACAAGTTTTGAATATTTGTTTTTTAATTTTTAATTTCAATTATTATTTTACAAAAAAGAGTTTATACTACAACAAAACCCACATAAAGCAAATATTCGAACTTTATATGAAATTTGCAAAAATTCGGCCAATTTTCATCAAAGAGACATACTTTTTACTCAGAGTTTTTAAAAAAATTTCGGGTATGCCGTTTTATAGACCATACAATTTTGGTACAAGAAAGTGCAAATTTCAAGTGGTTGAAACATCGCATTGACTTTTGACAATTTTTTCTACTGGCGGTGTTGGGTGTTTTCTTCCAAATAAAAAAATGTGGCTTAGGCGTTAAATGGAGAAAATGCACAAGATCGCGACCAAACAAATTCTCAAAAATCAGTGTGATTTTTGAACTACTTGCAACTTGCACTTGCGAACTAAAAATTTTTTCAGAAATTTTGAGTAAGAAGTTTAAAGGTTGCCGAATTCCCACAAATTTTGTACAAAGCTTAACACTTTGCTTTCTGTGGGTTTTGTTGTAGTATGAACTGTGTTTTTATATAATAATTATTGAAATTAGTAGAAGTAGATAAAATAGTAGAAGTAGGTAAATAAGTACTCAAACCTTGTCAGTATATGTTTGCATTTTCTTTTGACGTTGACTGTATCTATGGTTATATTATATTTTATGCAAACAATTATGGATAGCAATAATATAAACTAAACTTAGAAGCGAGTTTTTGTAAAAAACAAGAAAAAACGGTTTGTCCAAAGCAAATCGCCTTTGAACGATTCCATGCCAAGTGACCAAGTATTTTGACCAAGATCTTAAATATTTCTGAAAATTGATTTATTTATAGGCTTGGGCTATATTTAAATTCATTTATTTATGTTGAAAGGTTTGGTATGGAGTTTTTTAATGTCAAGTATCTTGTGTTCTTTTAATAATTAAAATTCTCAGAATTTTTTTCTGTTTTTTATGATAAAATATGCTTGATAACATTTTTTTTTGAAAATATAGAGCAGTGGATTTTTTTGTTTTTTTTTTTTAATTTTCTTTAAAAACAAACCAATTTGAAGAACTTTTTTTAAATAAAAATTGAAAGACAATTTTTCCTTTTTTGTTAAATTTTTTTTGGAAATGAAAAAAATAAAATTTTAAAAATTTTTCCTTTCTTGCTATAATTTTTTGGAATTTAAAAACACAAAAAAATTTGGAAAGAACTTTCCTTTTTTGTTAAAATTTTTTTTGAAGAAATTTTTTTAAAAAATAAAAATTAAAAAAAAATTTTCCTTTTTGTTAAAATTTTCTTTGGAATTGAAAAAAATAAAATTTGAAATATTTTTGCTTTTTTACTAAAATTTTTTGGAATTTAAAAAACAAAAAAGCTTGGAAAGAATTTTCCTTTTTTGTTAAAATTTTTTGAGCATAAAAATACAATTTGGAAAGAAATTTCCCTTTTTGTTAAAATTGTTTTGTAATTTTTGCTTTGTTATATGTGAAAAACATCTACTTCACAAATTTTTTCTTATTTTTTTCTTTGACATCGATTTGCTTAATTGACGGACGGAGTACTGCTTTTGATAGCTGAATTGGTCTATTATCTTTAAACTGAAGCTTGTGGTATTTGTGGCAAGAATGTTGGGCTGAATATCGAGAAAAATCGTATGAGAATGCCAGTGTTAAGAGGTGCATTCCAAACCCATAGTCGTTAATTTGATGATGTAGGTGTCCTTGAGATGGCTTCCGCTCTTGCAAAAGAGCTCGCTTTGAATGCGGGCCTCATAACGTCATGCATAGACTCTCGCTTGAGCTTTTTGTCTCAGCTGAGTAGATACATACACATATAACAATTAGGGGGGACCATATATTACGAGTATAGGATGGCGGCTCCGAGTGTGAACTCAAATTGGAACTGAAAAATTGATGAAAAAAACCTGAAAACACTTATGTCGGTAATTATCGCGCAAAATAATCACATGCGATAAAGGCTGACTGACTCTTTTATCAAGTTGACGAGCTAACACATGATTAGATTGCCATGCAGCAAACACTCCCCGTCAGCCTCCGTACAATTCTGAATAGCTCCTTGCGACTTTTAGCTGTTCTCAAGACTACAAATACCATTACAACGATAAAGAAATTGTAGTGAACTTCTACGACATAAATGCTTTACCAGAGAACTAGCTACAGGACTGTTTTTGAAAGAGGAAAGGACTAGAGGACTACTTTGTAACAGATCTCCCATGTTGTTGTTGTTGTTGTTGTAGTAGTAGCATGTACATTCGCCATACTACATTTACATATACGGGGAATTCTGCTGAGGTGTCAGTCCTTGGCCGGATATAAATCCGGATCGTTCCGGTTACGTCGAACCGATATTCGTGGGAACATTCTCGCAGATCTTCATCTTTGGTGTGGAACTAGAATTATAAGTAGTATAATCTCTGCTATCAGCAGTAGCTGAATCAGGCATATCGTTCTTTCATGACTTCACTATTCTGCTCATAATAGGTTAGGTAAGGTTAGCCAGGTTAAGACTAAACTTCTTTGCAGTGCAGGTAACTCACAGAAGAAGTGTTGTATCGACTCAATTTCTTCTTCATCTGCTGAGCTCCTGCAGAAGTCATTGTGATGCCCACCGATTCTACGGGCTAGGGCGTCAATAGTGCAGATAACCTTTATAAAACCTGTGAGGACGGTGGTAGTTGATCAACTCAATCCAAGCAGACATTTTGTCCTTTTCAGATTCAGTTTTGGGCAGAGCGCTTTGGAGACCCCGCAGTTAGCAGTCACCACCTTCTATTGGTTTCCGTGATTACGCTCAAATTAATGGTAGTGTAAAGCTCGTTTAGAGGAATGCCTATCTTCTATAACTCACTGAAGGTCAATTTCAGATCCTTTCCTTGTACACTCATCCGCTCTTTCATTTTCCGCCCCTCCGGAGTGGCCGTGAACCCAACAAGGAGTGGTGTTGTGTAGTTGGATAAACGAGAGTGACCCCCTGCATTATTTTTTGCTCCTAATTCTTCGCAAACAAAATTGTGCTAGCGAGTGCGAAAAGCAACTATTTGTATCTACTACACTCATCTTGACATCCAACTGGTTGTTGCCCTATGTAATTTACAAGCAAAACTTTATTCGACTACATATATATACATATAATTGGCACGTACACCCTTTTTGGGTGTCTGGCCGAGCTCCTCCTCCTAATTGTGGCATGCGTCTTGATCTTGTTCTACAAATGGAGGGACCTACAGTTTCAAGCCGACTCCGAACGGCAGATATTTTTATGAGGAGTTGTTTGATGGCAGAAATACACTCGAAGCTTTGCCATTGCCTGTCGAGGTTCGACTGCTGTTAGAAAAATGGTTTTCTTAATTTTGGTGTTTCACCGAGGTTCGAACCTACGTTCTCCCTCTGAATTCCGAATGGTAGTCACGCACCAATCCATTCGGCTACGGCGGCCGACTACTATACATTAATTTTCGAATTTAGTTTCTTTTCCATCAAATTTCAATACTGAATACCATTTTTGGTATTAATTTTCACATAACTGTATAAAACAGTAGATGAAGTAACAAACATTTCTAACAACAAAAACTTAAAGAGTTTCCACCATCTGCTTACACCTCCACGCCTTGATGAAAAACATATTTTTTTGCTGTAGTGAAGTGTGCTTTTCAGCTGAGTTTCCATTTGCATGAGAATGCATGCGAATGAGTTTTGCATATAAAATGCGCTCAAGTTGATAAAGTGAACCAAAAAAAAAAAAGAATCGAAGATACTTTTGCTGTCATACGTTCAAAAGCTATGAAATTTTTATCGACACATGCACACACACACATGCTTAATAGGTATTGGTAACATTTTCGAACCCTTCAACTTCTTCATTTTTTTTATTATGTGAATTCTGCTATTTCCTTTGTTTTTTTTTTCTTTTTTGTCACCCAACACAAATTACAATACGCAGTTGAGCAGACATGAATCATCACCTACACCTGAATGCAAACAATTTAATCTACGATTGTTTGTTTCTTCTTCGCTCTTCTCAAGCTATTTGTGTTACCTGACTCGACAGAGTCAGTTGAGCAACACCGGCTGCCGCTGCCTGTCACACTGGTGAGCGGCTTGGTGGTAGTGGTGGTAGGCAGATAGATTGGCGCAAGTGTTGCCATTCGTTGCATATGTTTTGGCGCTTGCTGCTTAATGCCATTTTGACATATGTATATGAGCCGCCATTCATCGTTTTTTGCGCCGTTACACGCTTGCACCATACAAGAAATGTCAATTGCAATAAATAGCAGCTTGAATTCGACAGCAGCAGTCGCTGCTTATAAAAACTGGAAAAGTCGCAAGTAAAAACTATGAGCGTGTGTGTGTACGTATGGTACATGCACGTGGGTCGTAAAAAGCAATTTGTTGACGACGTAAATTTTCCAAGATTTTTCATTTCACTTCAATTTACATTTCCCACAGTACGCGCGTTCGCTCCCCTCTTACAGCCTCATATCGCGCTCTGCTTCCTGCCAAGGAATTCCATTTCATTTTACTTCATTTCACTCCCGCTTCATTTCGTTTCATTTCATATGCATATTCGCAAATGCAAATGTGCTTGCCGTTTGCCTTTTTATTTCATTTAACTTCACAATCATATCGCTTTATACATACGTACATGCATACATACATATCTCATTTGCTCATCTTTGGCCTCCTCGTTAGATTCGTGTGTGTTTGCTGTTGTTACTTCCATGAGGACATGATTGCTTCTGTTGCTGCTGCTGCTGATGATGATTCAATGAAATTTTGATTTCATTTCATTTCGTCAATATGTTGCAATTCACACCTGTGCACATATTTCGTTATGTTTTTATACACATACATATGCATATATACGATCTCATAAATACAGAACTACACTTGCGCGTGTGTTTGCCTAGTTTCCTTTTATGTGCTCATTTTTATCTTTGGCTCTCGAACTCGTGAATGCATTTAAAGTTAATGGGTAGGCAATACTTGGCAGTTATCATAACGACAACACAACACTACTTGCAACTATATTCGTCAAATGCTTATCGGTGCTCATCATTACCCAGCAGGGATATTCACTTGTGATGGTGTTGCGCGTTGGATCAAATTGCCGATTTTTCTGTGGAAAAGTGAAAAAATTCAACGTGTGCATTTGACTACTTGTGTTGTTGTTATTTCATTACTTCCAAATAAAGACACGTGCTTTTTGTTTATGTTTTTGTACCAAACGGTTTTTAAGTTACAGTGATCAGCAGTTCAAAAAACATAGTTTTGAGAAAAATGCATTTAAAGTTTTGCTATCGATTTATATAGCTGCTGCTAGCTACTGGCTCTCGAACGCTCCGGAGCGCCCGAGCGCCTTTGTTAATTGTTGAATAACTCGAGAAGTAGTTGCTTGATTCACTTACAATTTTCACACAATATTTTTCAAATATTATAGTTTAAGAAAATGCAAAGAAATTCAAGTTTTTGAAAATTCTGACTACCCCTAACCCCTTAACAATATTTTAATTTTTACACATTCATTTTACATAAAGGGGGCGATATTTGATTAGAAGTCAATTCTCAAAAACTGCTCCAAAAAAAAAAAAAATATTAACAACCCCTCACTTAGCTCTTCTGAAATGCTTCGCAACGTCTTTTCTTTGTGTTCACACATTCACAATCATCTGTAAACCAAACTTGTCAAGCCTATTGGTTTCTTAGCATATCCATGAACCGTTTCTCTTTAAGTTCTGAAAGTACAGGGCAACGCGTTCGTGAAGCTAAGAAGATGCGCTAGTTTGAGCTCAATAATATCGACTGCTACGGCGGCCGCCGTAGCCGAATGGGTTGATGCGTGACTACCATTCGGAATTCATAGAGAGAACGTCGGTTCGAATTTCGGTGAAACACCAAAATTAAGAAAAAGATTTTTCTAATAGCGGCCCCCGTCGGCAGGCAATGGCGAGTGTATTTCTGCCATGAAAAAACTCTTCATAAAATATCTGCCGTTCGGAGTCGGCTTGAAACTGTAGGTCCCTTCATTTGTAGAACAACATCAAAACGCACACCACAAATAGGAGGAGGAGCTCGGCCAAACACCCAAAAAGGGTGTACGCGCCAATTATATATATATTCGAGGATCTTCATACCGAAGTTCGGTAAATTCCTGAGAAGATACATTTAGTTGAACTTATACTCGCAATTCAAGAATTTTGGTTTTGTATTGATGGTATCACATTCGCCTCATGAGTTCGATTCCGAAGACAATTGGCCTTTTGCAAGAATCCACAACAAAAAAAAAACTTCTTAATTGTAGATAAACGATGTAGGATGACAATTAACTCTCGCACCGAGTAAATACTCTAAATGAATTTGAAGAAAATATATAACATTAACTACCCATCGTATTTCCCAGATATTACCACTTTGACAAAAACTGGAATTGAAATTCTAAAGCAAAGTTACTGACTGCTTTGAAAGCGCTACTGGAAAGTCAGTATCCAAATGTTTGAAATAATGGAAAACATTGTGATAAATTACATCTGTCATAGGGTTACTAAGAAGCAACAAAGTAAATGTTGATGATTAAATGAAAATTATGTGTCTTGTGGTCACACTTCTGGCAGAAGCTTGACTAAATGTATAACTTACAAATAGCAAAATAAGCAGCAGAAAATGGCACTGTCATCGAAGTTGAATACACTGTCGAAGAGAAGGATACGTAGTAACAGTTTCTCTGAATGGTGTGATGGATTTCTGTGATCTGTAAGTAATCGTCCTAACCTTTATGCACAATTTTTGACAAAGTTGTCAGCAAAAACCTGGTTCAAAAATTGTAAATTCGATGTTAAATTGTACAACTTTTTCAAGGAATAGTGGTTGGCTACTTTTCCGACGACAGTTACAAGTAGTTACATACCAAGTTTTTCATTGTGTGAGACTTGATTCAATAAGTAGTAAATATAAACTATTCGATAACTATAAAGACTTTAAATCAATGTTATCACATGCAGATGAAAAGTACACAGTAAATTTACCTTCAACTATTAAAGAATATCAGTAACTTCACAGACGGTAAATTAAAGTTAAAAAAAAAGAGTTTTATGAATATTCTTCTCATTTTCTTCGACCCATAGTTGTGATAGCAAGCAGCGGATAATACAGCCATTCGCATTGTGACTATAGGCAACCTTCATTTTAGTGACGTGAATGTGGGAGCTCTTATTACTAGAGTTGCTGGAATCCAATTCTAGTGGGGCTCATTAGCTGCTTTCTTGCTTGAAGGCATTTCTCATTAACCAGGAGGTACTCGAACAAGATTTCATAGTTTTTAATCTTAGCGCAAAAACATCAAATCTCTTTCGCCCTTAACTCGCATTCTCGTAGTTGGTTGGATTGATATTGTCGACTGCTATGGTATAGTCAAAGATCAGAATTACCAATCTTTGGTTGTTCCTTTTTGTTTTTGTTAAGAGAAAACATTAGTCAAACTGAGAGAGATGCCATCTCATCACAAAAATGGATCATTTAAAGCAAGTGTTCCATTATGAATTAGAAATAGCCGCCCGCATATACAATAAATTATAGTGGAGCGATAATGTAAGTGATCTTGTCATAGCAATGAAATTTTTGCCTTAACAATATTTATTAAAAACCGCGATATTGCCTACTTAGGACAGATTCTCCCAGCCTAACAAAATTTGAACAAATAAAGAATATTTAAACCAGAATTTTCTCGGTAGATCACTGTAGTGATCGATATCGCGTAAAGTATGCATCAAACAATTTAAAGTTTATGTTCGTGTCAAGGACAATTTCACACTAAAAAAAATCGTTTGCTATTTTTTGTTAGTTCCTACTATAAACGTATGCGCGCATGTACGTAAATAGTTTTGCAAAACGAGGATAAAATGTTTGAATTTAATTTTTTCATCAATTAATCGTGTCGAGCGCATCTCTCAACACACGGGGAAGCAAATACTGTTTTGCACCGTTATTTCTGGATTATAAAACAAACTTATTGCAGGTCTGCCAAACACGATTTTAAAAAATTTTATTCCCACCTTATGTAGATACAATTTATGAAAATGGTGAAGGTGTGCGCAATGTACCTTGTCTGCTGGTCTACCAGAAAGAAGTTTAATGACACATACAGTGCTTTCGATGGTGTGGTTGACATTGTACCGGTAATAAGAATCTGGCAAGTCTTTGGATCGCGTTTGACCAAGCAAAAACTATGCCATTTTATTAATGAGATGTATAACCTGTTACGAAATGCTGTATATAATTCAGTTATTCCCATATATTCATAAGTCATCATTGTAATTGCAGGTTTTCAGTGAGCCAGTGCTTCCTTTACAATATTTCTCCATACGTCTCGTTTCATTGCATGGCTCCTAGCTTTTATGCATAGTAAGTCTTCTTAGATATCATCAATCCATCTTCTGGGGGGTCTTTCGAGTTTTCTACTGCCCATCACATATCTACCCTTAGATGGATAGATATATAGATAGATGTCCAAACCATCGTGAGCCTTAGCAAAGCGCACAATGTTTTGGCCCATTATCAGTTGTTCTATTTCGTTCTTATATCTTATTCTATTAGTCCCATCAACTTCCTTTATTTGACCTTAACCTGACTGTATCTAACCTGCAAGGAAATAACAAACACTTTCCACACCGCCGCTTTGGCTCTTTCCCCAAGCACTCAATCGTTTTTTCCACTTTAATTTATTTGAATGCACTTTCTGCAATTATTTTATCGTTGTATAATTTTCCAATCGTCTTTGGCGCAGCACAACGTCAACTGACTCTTACATTGTGCCTTTTATTCAATTTTAATGCAATTCTTTATGAAGAAAATTTTCCTCACTCAGTTATTGCCATTTTTACCACAACAAGATCTCCATTGTTCCGTCTTTGCTTGTACGCACTTTAGTGTGATAGTTCATTTCTCTTATTCGATTAATTTTGCTTGCTGCTCTCGGTTATTTCATTTTTCGACTTCAGTTCCTTTCTTTAATGCTCTCCTGTTCCTTCATAGCCACCAATGTGGTGAACTGCATTATTTGCATTGCCTGTTTTCCATTCTTACTGACCTGAGGAGGTTACTGTATTTCCTTTCTTTGAGCTTTGTATAGCATCTTTTTTGCAATTTCTTTTCTCTGTTCCCCTGGCCTTCAGTGGCTTATTGTGTTCCTTGCCTTATTTGCAATTCATCTCTTCTCATTTCATTCTTTATTTTGAGACTCCATTTCTTTGTGCCGGGGGTTGTGTAAATAGGAAAATGTTGTTGTCTCAATACAATTCGTTTTATTCGCATTCGCACTGGTATCGCTTCTTTGTGTTTTTAGTTGTTGGGTAACTGTGCACTGGCACTGATATTCCTGCTGCAATTTTTCTTGCACACATCAATCGGTACACAATGGGTCCTGGTCAGGTTAAGTAAATCGAAGCTTCTGAGGAAATGCCTGCTAAATTTGTTGTGTAAATCTTATCCGATATTTGTGCCAACGGCTGTGTTTCATATATGTAAGATAAATATTAATAATACATCATTCGGTCAGTGCAAAAGGAGGCTCTAGCCGAGCCGGCTCGGATTGTGCGTGACTTTCATTTGGTGGTTCTGTATTTGAAGCCCACTTGGATGCAAAGGCATCTTATAAAGAACTTTCTCTCGTTCAGGGATATCATACAATTGTAGGTATCTCCACTTGGTACGATTATGGCAATCAATTCGTTTAAGGGGGGAAGCTGGTCTAGAGCGCAAAAAATGGGCATATTTTATGAATTTATTTTGACTCAACAAAGGAATCAATCGAAAATCTGTGAAATAGGTTTAATAATATAGCTTTCATGGTACAAATACAAAATTTTTCGTCTGAATTAATTTCAAAATGGCCGCTGTCCAGCAGTTCTCCTAAGGCGCTTTTTTTTCTAGTGGGTCCATTGCCGAAGACGTAAACTCCTTAACTTTTGTCCTGGATCAAAAAATAAAATTTTTTTAGTTTCTCTATAACAACAGAAAGAGACGTACGTAGGATTTTTTCGATATTTTGTTTTTTCGCGAAATGGTGCACGTTTGAACAAAAAGTTACAATTTTCACTATAAAGAACGACATAAAATTGTTGATTAAAAAAAAAACTATTAGACGGAGAGCTCATGACCAAAAAACCCAACATATTTTATACTTCTTGAAATTTTGTGTGAGATTAGTTTTTTAATACTAGAATCGATATCTGGCGGGCTGGCTACTCAATAGCGGTCTTAATTATGCGTTTTTATTTTTTAAAATTGTTAATAAAAAACATTTACTCAACATATTTTATACCACTTGAAATTTTAACAGAATTTCATTTACGGTCTGTATAAAATGAAACGATGGTTGCCAGCCCATTCTCATGGTCCCAAAGTACTGCCAGCCCATGTTGAAAGTGCGTTGATGGAAGTCAACATATTTTATACCGGTTGTCTTTTTTACACGACATTGGCAATACAATAAATTGATGAAATGTGTAGAGCCAGCCCATTCAGATGGTCCCATCACATGGAAAATTTGGAAAATTTCATTCCTGTGAGTGCGAGCGAGACTGACTTACGTAAATGTGGGCGCGCGAGAGAGAGCGTATATTGTTCATATTCTGTCTCTCCGTACAGTCTTGCAAAAATGGGAAGGATGAAAGGTTTGTTCATCAAAAAATTAGAGAATGGGATTTTTTTTTCTTTTTCTTAAAAAAGTGTTTGTTTCTAATTTATTATTCCTTTATTTATTTATTTAATTTATTAAATGAATAGAAAAAAAAACAAAATTAAATTCAATTATCAATGATCTCAGTGAACAACTCGGTCCATCCCTATGCCAGAGTTTACCAGGATTCCATGCCTTGACCGGCTGTGATTACAGTCCGGCCTTTTACAGAAAAGGCAAGAAAAGACCTTTCCAGATATTAAAAAAATCACCGGAATATCAAAATGCTTTTATTGAACTGGGGAATATAAACTCCATCGCAACAAAAAATCATATATTTAAAATGCTGGAAAAATTTGTATGCGAAATGTACAATTTAAGAAACATAAATGACGTGAACAGCGGTCGCTTTTCTAAATTCTGGGAGACATATTATATAAAGCGTCATATGTAAACAAAGCATTCCAGAAACAGCTGAAAAATTTCGACGCATCGTCTTTACCACCATGAAAAACCGAGTTACATCAGCAACTTCTCCGAGCTCAATATATTGGAAATACATGGCGAAACGCTTATTTGAAATTTCCAACTTGTTATCTCCCAGAATCGAATGGCTGGGTGAGAAATGGAGAATTTCTTTCTTTTAATTGGTTTGATGGCAGCCAATTACCTCAATCAGTCCTTGGAGCTGTCATTCAAAGTCCTTCAACGAATGACAACATTGAATCAGGTATAGTATTTTACGCCTTCATTCATAGTCCGAAATATTGCAACTATCAGGTATTTTGATTGACGGTATGATTTTCTTTCAGATGCTGAAGCTGAAGAGTTAGAAAATGACTATTTCAGTTCAGACTCGGAATCTATTTCTGACATAGAAAATTAAAAATTTAATTTTGTTTGTTTTTTCTATTCATTTAATAAATTAAATAAATATATAAAGGAATAATAAATTAGAAACAAACACTTTTTTAAGAAAAAAAAAAAAAAATCCCATTCTCTAATTTTTTGATGAACAAACCTTTCATCCTTCCCATTTTTGCAAGACTGTACGGAGAGACAGAATATGAACAATATACGCTCTCTCTCGCGCGCCCACATTCACGTAAGTCGGTCTCGCTCGCACTCACAGGAATGAAATTTTCCAAATTTTCCATGTGATGGGACCATCTGAATGGGCTGGCTCTACACATTTCATCAATTTATTGTATTGCCAATGTCGTGTAAAAAAGACAACCGGTATAAAATATGTTGACTTCCATCAACGCACTTTCAACATGGGCTGGCAGTACTTTGGGACCATGAGAATGGGCTGGCAACCATCGTTTCATTTTATACAGACCGTAAATGAAATTCTGTTAAAATTTCAAGTGGTATAAAATATGTTGAGTAAATGTTTTTTATTAACAATTTTAAAAAATAAAAACGCATAATTAAGACCGCTATTGAGTAGCCAGCCCGCCAGATATCGATTCTAGTATTAAAAAACTAATCTCACACAAAATTTCAAGAAGTATAAAATATGTTGGGTTTTTTGGTCATGAGCTCTTAGACTATATGTAATATAAATAAAAAATCCTACTTACGTCTCCGGAGAAAGGTATTTCGAATGTATTGTCAAAATTTCGTAAGAATCGGTAAAGATTTGTTCGAGTTATGTCTTCGGCCAGTTTAAAAAAAGTGATTTCGAGAAAAACGCGTTTAAAGTTGTAAATAGCGTTCGGGGCATACCTGCGAGGCACTGCCGTCGAATGAAAAACTTGGGCATTTAGACATTTTTGCTGGCATCCCTCATTTGGTATATTATTTCTAAGACCCTAAAGCACCTTTTAAGACAAAAAAAAATTTTTCGATTTTTTCAAAATTCTAGACCAGCTTCCCCCCTTAATATAGAGTCTGTGCCAGAAGAAAATAATCTGTTTTTTTTGTAGCTGCCAGATACATTTCGTTCTGCTTTTTGCTGCGTAATAGTCCCACTCAAGGGCTACGACGCCAGTGCTAACTCAGGTTAGTGTCGTTCGAAACTTTCCCATAAACGCAACCAAACAAAAATGAGTGAGAAGTACACGAAACGTTTCGAGGCGGTATTTTTATGCACGCATTCGAAAGGGCAGAAATTAGGGCTGCAAAAATGCATTAAAAATCGAAAAATTTATTGTGATGTGGAATCATCGGTATAAGGTATTGATGTGTTGATGACTTTTCCGAGCGCGGTTTGAAGCGAGTGACGCCAAAAAAGCAGGATAAAGTGATCGTCCAACTTTTTAAGCGGGACTCTTTTTCGTGACTAGGCCAAGCACGATGAGTTCTTGTAAAAAAGGGAATAGATATGAGTATCAACACCATCGAACGTCGACTGAAGGAGACGAACATATCCTACCGTCCCAATCATCAAAACCACCGCCCTCAGAAAAACACATTGAGAAACAACAAAACAAGAATATGGCGTCACAGTATTGGACTGGCCTTCCCAGTCCCCAGACGCCAACACCATTGAACATTAGTTGGGAACTATAAAAACGCATCCGGCCGGAAAGCCAGTCTATGATTTAAAGCAACTCGTGCGTCAAATTCGTAAAATCTTGACCTGTTTGGAATCTCGAAGTGCGCGATATGCATTTTGATTTGAGTGCCCGTTTTCATAATAAGCCTGAATAACTTTAGCGCGTTGCTCGATTGTGTATCTTTCCACGGTTCAAATTGAGTTAGTCTGAAATTGAAAAATGTCAAATAAAATGCAAAAAAAAACTTGACGTTTAGGTGTGGTTTACATTCAACGTCGGCCCTTAAAATTTAACCACCCTTTACAAAGATTTTTATATAGAGCAAAATTCATAGCATCGTCAATTAAAAAAAAGTTATCAAAAATCAACAAGATTCTTTAACATCTTTTAACTTGCACCTTATGATAAATTTAATGAGATGCAGCATTTGCATTTAATGAGACATGCAGCGGCATACTCGATAAAAAAATGCTAAGTTTTGATGAAGATTTGTGGAATTTTTTATAAATTTTTAAACTTTTCGGCATATTTTAGTAAACTTCCCTATGATCAGAAAGTACTGGGAATGTTTAAATAAAACAATACAGGTTTAAATTTCAGGTAAATTTATTTTGTTTCCTTCAAAATATGACCCATCTGAAGCAACACACATCTGCCAACGTTTAACCCAGTCCTCCATGCACCGCTGGCAGGCCGACGAAGGGCTGGCCTTCAGCTCTTTGATCTCCTTCCACGAAATGGTAACTTCAACTTGGGAAATAAAAATAAGTCTCACGGAGCCGTATCAGGTGAATACGGTGCTTGCTCAATGGTATTTACTTGGAGTTTGGTCAATTAATCTAGCACAATTTGGGCTCGGTGCGATGGCGCGTTATCATCATGCAAAATCCAAAAATAGTTTGCTCACATCTCCAGCCGTTTCCGACGTACAGCATCTCTCAAACGCTTCAAACGGAAAAATAATATTCTTTATTGACTGCCTGGCCCGATTGAAGATACTCATGGTGCACTACGCGTTGGCAATCGAAGAAAACAGTCAGAATGATCCCTTATTTTTTCATAACTGAACTGCAAAAATTGGTTTTATTTCTCACTTTTAGTCATTGATGTAGCAAGTTTTTACGACTGAAGAAGAGTAAGCATAAATCGAGTGTTTTAGAAGAATTGATGGTGAAATACCATCCCTGAGCGAAAATTACGCATCAAATTTGAAAAAATTATAGTCGACAGTATTTAATAAGTTGCAAAAATATAATGAAAACCATTCTTTACTTAGAAAAAGTGGTACTGGATGAGTTTACACAATTAACTAAATTGTGACCAAGAGAAGGATTACATATTTTATAAGAGAGAACCCGAAAATTTCTGCAATTAAAATTGCTAAATAACTCAAAAATTTGTCAGTTGTGGGCGTACAGTAGCTTCAAGCGAAACTCGTGCAGCCACGTAGATATTTGGTTCTACATTAAATAGGTGGGACTAATATTGCAATAAAAACTAAAGTATACCAGGTAATGCATTAAACGGTGAAAGGAAAATTTGAAATGCTCCCTTATTCATTAAAATAAGAACAAAATGTACAGTATTAATTTATCAGGCAACATTGATTGCAATCACACCAAAGTTCACGTCACTTTTAAAGTGGAGTTCCGGGAAGTCCCAAACATTAAACGTCTTTACCATATGTTGAATATTGTGTCATTTGTTGATAAAGAATAATAAAAAAGCGAAAGCGGAAAAATAAGTGTTGAAGTGCGAAAATTAGTAATTCGTCATTACGAAAACCAGAAATCGCTTCGGGAAGTATATGAAATTGTAAATCGATGCCGATCAACCATACAGTACGGTACAAAGAGGATAGAAGTGTTAAAAATGTATAAATATATAAATAATTAAAAGTTGCAAATAACAAAATTTTCTCTGCGAGTGATGAACAATATGTTCCACGGGAATTCAAAAACGATCCATTTTTAAGTGCACCGAAACGCGCAAAAATCACCGAAAATGATTCGGGAAAAAATGTTGCCCACAGACAATTAGAAATATACTCAACAAGGCTGATATCAATGGCAAGATCAAGAGCAAGACATAAACGCCATATCAACGAACGTAATCGGAAAGCAATGCTGCGTTTTGCCAAGGAACATTAATATAATATAAAGATTTCTCATTTTGGCTTGATGACAAGTTCAACCTTTTGTTCAGATGGCAGACTCTATGTATGGAGAAGATCAAATGAAGCGTTACTTGCCAAAAATATGAAGCACGGTGGTGGGTTTATTTTCTGCATCTGGGCCGGGAAAATTGCATTTTATTGAGGTTATTATGAATCAGGCTGTGTATCTTAACATTTTAAAAGAAAAATTGCCACTTTGTATAGAAAACCTTGCTCTAGGGGAAGATTTACATTTTTATCAGGTCAATGACCCGAAGCATACCGCGCGGACTGTAAGCGAATGGTTGCTTTACAATGTTAAACAAGTATTGTCCCATCCCCCTCAGACCATAGATCTCAATCCCAATGGGCACTTGTAGGCCCAAGTAGGCACATTGAAAGATAATTGCGCAAGCGGCAGATCGTAGTAAAAATTACCTGAAATGAACCATTGAAGGGATATGGGAAAATATTCCAAGAGATGTGACCAAAACTCTAGTAGACTCCGAGCAGCGACGTTTACAAGCAGTAATTAGTGCAAAGGCATACTGCATACAAATAGGAGGAGGAGCTCGGCCAAACACCCAAAAAGGGTGTACGCGCCAATTATATATATATATATATATATGTGTATACTGCACAAAATGTCGGTTCATCAACTTTCTTTTACTATCCAAGTCTCATCTTCCGTAATGATGCATTTGAGCTTGTCCTGATAGTCTGAAAGCATTGTTTCACACACATCAACGCGACGACTTTTCTCCAAGAAATTGTGAGTTTTCGGTACCAAAAGAGATTTGACTTTTCGTAGGCCCAAATGGTCTTTCAAAATGGTTTTCCCCAGATCTTTCTGATATTCCGATCATACCAGTAAGGTCTTTAACAGATTTTTGAGCACTAACTCCTTCACTTTATAGACGTGTTGGTCATCTGTTGACGTCGATGGTCGTCCGGAGCGCTCCAAGTCATCAACACGTTCTCGACCCTCTTTGAAGTCTTTGTAGCACTTATAAACATTTTTCTGCGGCATGGTTGAATCACCAAATGCCTTCTGCAACACGCTAAACGTTTCCGCAGCCTAAATTTCTTTCCGCAAACAAAATTTGATGTCACTTCTCTGCTCAATCAAATCAGACATTGTAAAAATCGAAAAATGCACTCTTGGTCGTTTGGTAAACACAAGCGTAAATATATTGCTGATAATGACATTCACATGAAAGTTTGCCCAGATGTTATTAACAGTGCTGCCAACTCATGAAAAAATAACTAGAGCGAAATTTTAATCCCGCAAAGTTTGACAAATAAATTCACCTTACTTTTTGTCCACAGTAGTATATCCATACTGCACCGCTTTATGTTTGAGTTGTAAAATTAAGTCATTGTTTTATTTACTTGAAAACTTTCAAATAATTTAAATATTATATTATTTTCTTTTTTCATAATAAATTACTGAATTGAATACTTTAAATTGGCTTTTACCCTTTGGGAATTGGTTGGACCGTACTTCAGTTATAAAGGATTGAATTCAGAACGAACATGTGCCCCAGTTTATTTTTGATTCACTGTATATCACAATACCATAGTGAATGTATAGCTTCTTAAAGATCATCAAATGCCTATCCGCTAGTTTGTCAATTCTTCAATAAATTAAATTTTTTCATAGCAATAACTTACTTCAACTAGGTATATACATACAAACATACTTGTACATGCATATACACATTCTTACATATAAGTATATATAGAAATAATGCGAAGAAAACTGCTTGTCAACACCTTTCTATCCCTCATCAATTTAAGCAAGTAAATCCATCTAAAAATAAAAACAAACCAAATTTTCCTAACCCCATTTTCGCCTCACCCATAAACTTCTCATCGAAGTTTCAAGAATGTCCTCGAATAAAATTTGCCAAAAATGTAGACACTCAAAAATTACTTTTCAATTTATAAACTTCTTCACATTTACCCAAATTGCTGGACAAATATTTATTTAGGCATAAGCGAATGACCGGCAGTTAAATTAGATAAAACGAGTGCAAGTGTCCACTTCGTTTGTTCCGCCCACACAAATCTTCAAAATACTTATTGTCAAGTTGTTAAGAATTGACAAAAGTTGCTTAAGTTTAAAGAAAATTTGTAAAGTAAATAGAATATAAACTACATACATACATATATTCACACACACATACGTTTGTATGCCAAGGGATTACAAATTGCCGATAGCAGAGAAGAATTTGTTAAAGTCTGTATGGTACTTCGTGGTGATGCGGGTAATTTGAATAGTTCGTTAGTTGAAAGTCTGCATGAAAAGTTTATTTCTATTGGCTCTGATGAATTTACATGCATACAAACAGACATATATGGTATGAAAGCAAACAAATATCTGTATACGTGAGTATTAGCCGTTTAGTGGCAGGAGTATAAGTAGCGGTAAATTTGCTAAACAAATGATTTTCTGTTGTTGTTGTGAAAGTTGAGTATTTTAAATAAGTTCTCTTAACTCATTGGTGGTATCGAAAAGCTTGTTTCTGTATAGGGGCTCTTTTTCATATAAAAAAGGAATGGGCACTGTTTTTTCATCGGAATTGTAAAACTTAATCTGTTTTATGACTTTCGCCAAAATAATGCGGAGAAATATTTTTTTTAAATTTACGTTACTTGGACCCTACCTCCAGCTATCTATGTTGAAACTCCAGCTAGCCTAAATGATTTAATTAACTGATGCTAATTAGTAGAAAACAAAGTGGCTCTTTAGGCGCTATAGCGTCCATACAATTTCTGTAAAATCTCTTCATGAACACTCCAATCAAGTTTGATAGGGTGGTTTCTTCTTTTCAACTATTGGGTCTTTCTCTAAGTGCTTGAAAACGTAAAATTATAATACAAAAAGGAAATATCGCTCGAATGATTTTTTTTTATTATAATCCGGTAGATAATTTCATGGCAATATGTAAGACCAGATTTTCTCGAACGTTAGTTGGGAATGTTCTTGCTGTTTCAACAACAAATTCCCATATTTCTCTTAGCACACAAAATTTTCTAATGCACTTGATAAGAGAACTATTGTTAAAATTTTTAGCTATAAAAATTTTAACTCAAAGGCATAGATACGAACTGTTTAAAAACATAAAAAAAAATTTAAAGAGAAACAAAACTTTGCAATTCAGAAAAAAATAAACAAAACAATTACAATATTTTCGCTTTTTTTTGGTTCTTTTTTTACATCCAAAGAATGGAACATTTGAATTGTAATCGCACATAATGACTACAATGGACATTATCCCTGGACAAAATTGAATGCCCACTGAAATGCATTTTTACACACCCACACACAAATACTACATATTTTTTGTTTTCCTTATTTACTATACCTTATACGAGTATAGCCGTATTGACTCAATTGAAATGACAGCTCAAATGTAAGCAATTTACATACACACCCAGTTACATGTAAGCACGAACCTGTAAGCGAAACAGCAGTCGGTTTGTATGATTGTATTTATGAAGAGCAAATAAAGACTTTGAATTCCTCTAAGAGTCAGCTAGCTAACGATGATGCAGCAGGTGGGGAACGAAATGCCGGATATAAAGTGACAAAAAAGAAGAAGCGAGGAAATGTAAAGAATGTAGGAAGCTGCCAAGAGACTTTACCTAACACACAGGATATGAGTACAATAGTAAATGGGAATGGACACAAGGATCAGAAAAAAATTGTTGTGCGGCGCTTGCATAGAGAGCACAATTTGCGACAGTAGGTGTGTGGAAAGGAGAAAGGAGTAGAAAAAGTGTTCATGTTTCACCTATAAGGCGAGGATTAAAAAAGTGAAAAATAAAAAGAAATCAAGTTAGAACTCAACTTGAGACCATAATAGAGGAAGAAGAGAAGGAAGAAATATGCAAGAAATATTTAAAATCACAACACAACTGGCACACGCCCGAATACTACTTTGCAATATGTAGGGTGCTCCATTACGAGCATCTAATTTGCATAAAAACGGGTATTGTTTTTCCATACAATGTTTTTTACCATGCAATATGTAGAGGCACACCCTATTATGACCATCTAATTTGCATTAACAAAATTTTTGTGTACGGTGTTTCATTAAATCCACCTAATTCACATAAAAACAAGTTTTTTGCCGTGAAAAATGCAGGGTGTTCCATTAAGACCATCTAATTTGCATGAACAACATTTTTTTTACAATGCAATATGTAGGCCGTACATTGTAGAGTGTTCCATTACGATCATGTAATTTGCTAAGACATATGTAGTGACATATCAGGGAATTGTAAGGCAGACAAATTAGCGAGAGGAGGCACTAGCAGTCGTCTCCCTCATGGTATTGAGATTGTAGGCATACCGCTCTCAACCTAAAAACTGCGTCGTGCAAGTAGCATTGGCACTTCAGCCAGCACTCGATGGGTTGATAGCCATGTAATGTAACGCTACAAAAAGAATTTGGCCAAAATGGGACGTCAGGCGCTCAAAGGCGCTATTTAATCGCTCAAGGGAAAACGTCTCTATGTTAGTTGCTTTGATCAGAGAACCCTGTCTTATAGGTCGATATGCGCAAAGATTGAACGTACATCATCTCAACTATTGCAGTAGCTGCAAGAATGAGGAGGAGGAAGAGTCTGTCAGACAACTTGTCTGTTACTGTCCTGCGTGGCATACTACTAGGCTTGGATACTTTGGCTCATCGTTATTGAATGATGCTGTCAACCTTAGCGATATAAGTGTCAGCCAGATCAATGAGTTTTCACTTAAAATAAAATGGTATAACGACAAGGCCGCCGTAGCCGAATGGAGGAGGAGCTCGGCCAAACACCCAAAAAGTGTGTACGCGCCAATTATGTATATATATATATATATATAACGACGAGTATACAGTCAACTGCTACTGTGATATCACAAGGAATCGGCAACAGTCTAAGTGAGTTGGTTTAGAGACCGACTGCCCTTTCTACTTCCCTACAAACAGACCTACAAACTACCTACCTATAGCATTTTTGATCATTCATCGCATAACTCTGTTTAAAGACACGCAGTTTTATTATTCTCCTCTCTGCCCAGTTTATTCCACATCGTTGCCCATTTGGAATTTTTCTTATCGTACATTTAAGTATAATTTACTTTTAATTTATCAAATTGCCGCGCAATTATTTTCCAGCTTATATACTTTTCGAATCTTGACGTGTTTCAGAAAGCTAAACAAATTTCACTTGCAGACATACTAAATAGAAGTGATGGCTACTTGTCTCAGCTTAAATGCTCCTGCATGAGTAGGTGACTGCCTGTTGGGGTGTTGTGAAGTCGCTAGCCTTATTTGCACTTTGCTTTCACACTCTGCTGCCATTAATACTAGCTGTCACTTACCTTGGCTGCTCCCCAGTCTCTCAGCATTCTTTTATAAACTTTTGTGTGACTACTTTCAGCCAAATTAACTAAATTAGCTAAGAGTGTCCTTCTGAGCTTTGACTTACAGACACATAACTGTACATAGTTAGCTTTGTTTGTACGCCACTTCCATTCATTTCTGCCTAATTTGTTTACGTATATTGTCACTCAATGTTCAATACAAAGTTACACATTTTTGTTACTGGGTATTTTTGGCCTTCAGGGTTTTTTATGGACATAGCTTAAAAGCCTTGTTCTGAATTAAGGTAAATACATTTCTGAGGCACAGCAAAAATAATATTTATTAGCGGATTCCACTTCAATCAAATTTGAAAATAAATTTATGAGTTGTTATTTATGGTTTAGTGAAAAAAAATTTAGTAGGAAACATTTGTACGAAGGAGCTGGCACCAAAGCCGAGTTCGATTATGGCGGCTATCCAAATAATTGTAAGCAAAAAGTAAGGTGAATGGTAGCTTATAACTTTTAAAGGTTATATTTATTATTCTTAATCTATTTCATCACCTGCAAAGCAAAGGCTGATCAATTTAGAACTAATGGATTTTAAATAGAAATGAAACAACGAAAATTCAAATTAATTTGGTAATCTTTACTATTTTCTGTAGATCTTTTCATGATATTTATTAAATTTATTTAAGATAACCCCTTCCAATTGTTGGCCAAACTGCGCAGTAATGCGGCTATCCATAAACACCAATTTTGGATGACTCACTGGAGGACTTCGTTCGGTATGTCGTGAATAACTTTAGTAATGTTGGCTTCCAATCAAACCAATCGAAGCTAGTTTTTCCACTGTACATTCAGACTTGACATACCCCCACATATAAAAGCACAAAGTGTGATAACACACGTTCTTGGTGGCCAATCCACTGGTCCGAAACGAGAGATAAATTGCGCACCAAAACGACGACGCAGTAAGTCAATTGTTTAACGGGCTGTATGGCAAGTAGCGCCGTCCGCCGCTTTGTTGGAACTAAATGTTGTGGGGCTCCAATTTTCGGCATCAAAAAGTCGTTTGTGATGGCCCGATTGTGTTCGCCCTCCACTTTACATTGGCGCCAGACTCGCCTTTGAAGAAATATGGGTCGATGATTTCTCCAGCCCGTAAGCCGCACTAAACAATCATTTCAATGGATGTAATGGTTGTTCTTGAATGGTTTCCGGTTGATCTTCAGGTTGCCAATAAGCCAAAAATGCGCCTCATAAACACCATCAGTTGGCCTGAGCGCGCGACGAACACTTTTCATGGAGCGTCGATTTTCGTAATTCGATTGTACGCTTTGAGTACGTTGTTGAGGCGTAAGTCTTTCCATGATGGAATGTCAATAAAAAAAAAATTATATTTAGTGTCAGTAGTCATGCGTGATCTGTCAAAAAAACAAAAGCCTATTGGAAAAAGTACCAACAATCTGAGCGCAGCACCAATTAAAAAGCGCAGTAATAAGGTTTTTATTTTCTCTTACTTACTTATCTACATCTGTCCTCTTCTCCGCCTCGACATTCCCCCAAATCAAACCTCGTTGTGTACTTCTCTGGCTCGATCCCAATGCTTTTCGTTTGATATGCGAGCAGGCCACCGTATGTTTAGAATTTGACGCAAGACTTGGATCTTACAATGATCAATCGAACCAGGTTTCCTAACCATAATATTATGAAATATTGACTCCACCTTAGCATTGAATATTCGTAGCTTAGTTTTTTTGCTGATTGATTATGAAGACGCAAAAACCAATTGTTGTGCACCCATAAATCAGACAATAGAATCTATTCGAAAGAACTCATAGTTTCTTAATACTCAAAAAATATTGGCTTGATTTATGAGCGTCAAATCTCTGATCTTCTGCAAAAGTGGATGCTGACGATCGTTCATGGCTGACTTCGTCTTCAATGCCGTCTTTTTATTGTTTTTTCTTTATTTTTTATTATTTTTTTCTATTTTGTTTCTGTATTATTTTTAATATTTTTTGTATTATTTTTTTATTATTTTTTTAGTATTTATTACTATTATTTTTTTTGTTTCCGGTTTCAAATTCAAATTCCGCCTTACTTTTTAGTCACAGTCTGATTGCATGCCCCTTATAGCCCTGTCAAATTAGGCCAAAACGTAAGGGTGAAGCTACTAAAATTCATAACAAGCTAAAAATGGATGAAATTGTTGAAAACATATATAAAAATAAAATTTTAAAGCTCCCAATCGATCCGGCCGGGGGAAAAAATTGACTCGAGTCCAAAGGTTAAAAAATGGGGTTTTCGTGAATTTCTCGAAAACGGTCAGTTTTATCGCAAAACTAACTCAAACAAAAGTTGTAGATCACAAAATTATCTACAAAAAAGATATCAATGAATTTTTCCCTAAATACCACCGTTTCTAAGGGTATCCGGTCATTTTCCCGAATCGAATTTCCCGAATGCCGCTGGCCCGAATGTCTAAAATTCCGAATAACCAAAATCCCGAATGCCATTTTCCCGAATGCCAGTTTCCCGAATCCATTTTCCCGAAAACCAATTTCCCGAATAACTAATTTACCGAATATTTTTAAATAATTGACGCATAAATGGTTCCAACAGAAGAATAATGTTACCATAGATCGGTAAGAGCTGCACCAAAGAAGAAATGGTATCAGCTTCAAAGCAGAATCCAAGCGATCACAGCTTCCTACGATAATTATAGAAGAGAAAACAGAGTATTGGACTATTTAAAAGCAATTTCTTATAATATTGTGCTCTAATTGGTTTACAAATATGTATATGTTCACTTTTACAAAAATTTATTGCAGTAAATCCTTTATTACTAATAAAAAAAAAATTTTATTTTTCGGGGACATAGCCATTCGTGAAACTGGCATTCGGGAAAATGGCATTCGGGATTTTGGTTATTCGGAATTTTAGACATTCGGGCCAGCGGCATTCGGGAAATTCGATTCGGGAAAATGACCGGGAATCGTTTCTAAGATATAACGAAGTAAAAAGTTGAAAGGGACATAATATGCATAAGCACGCCACGTATCTACATTTTCGAAGCTGTAATATAAGTAAATAAATATGCTCAGACTCACTCTCCTCTCTTAATTCCATAGCCAATATAAATAACAGCGACTATTACCCAAACAAAATCAGACACATTATCGCACAACACTACCCAAAAATTATTTTAATATGGGTGCCTGGGCACAACACTTCTACAACAAACAACTCCTTGAATGGAATCTAACCAATGACTGGTATAAAAACGTTAACTACACAAAGACCAATATAACAGATTTTCTACAAAAAACTAATAAAAAACCTTCACGACTAGACATTATAAAATTCGAACGCCTTAGGTTAGGACACACGAAAATAACACATGGCCATCTTATGAATAACACAAACCCATTATATTGTACTTGCAACACAGATATCTTAGTCACAGTAACTCATCTTCTACTGAGTTGCCCCCTGTATGCTACCTGTAGAGAACAAATATTCACTAACACAAACCCAATTTCACACCTCTCAGTCCCTTCTCCTGAGTCAATATCCCTAATAACAAAATTCCTCAAAAGAACCAATCTTTACCATAAGATTTAAAATAAAATTGTATCTACTAAGTTTAAGAATGGAAGTATGCATATGTATATAAAATTATCGAGCTTAAGGCCTCGCTGCTATAGCTCCTAACTTAAAATAGCTTATAAGATTTATGTTGTAAGCTAATTTTATATAAATAAATTAAATAAATATAAGTAAATATCCTTTTCTATCGGTGATTTTAACCGAGGTTTAAAATATAAAACATACACATAAATATAATTCTCAGCATATTTGGTATGATGAATTTTAGTAGCCTCGAATGTCTAAATTGGCCGGACGATTAACTAATATTTTCGTATCCACTGTATGTATCCAAAAAGTAAATCATATTATTCGAATACCTAAAATGAATCACTGCTTAAAGGCCCTAAAATTATGCAACGCTACATCGACTTGTAATTCCCGCTCCCTAACTTTTAAGCATTGTTGTATAAGCTTTGTACATACTTGCTTCACAAAGCTTGCGCCTGTGAGGTATGCAATATTATGCGCTGATCGATGCATAGTATTTTTAGAGGTTTGCCTACACGCACAGACTGCGATAAATAACTATAGCATAGCGGCTTATTGGCAAGTTTTGCCTATTTATTTGTTTCTTATTTAATTTAAATAATCATTTTTACTGAAAGTATAGTTTATTCTTCTACAAGAAACATATTAATTCAAGTTGAAAACTTTGAAACTCAAAATTAAAAAAAAAATTAAAATTTTCATCCAAAATTTCACACTTTTAATCAGAATTTTTAGAAAATTTTCTATTATGTAGTTTTACAACCTATTGGACTTTTACTCAATTAAATTCAAGCTTCAAAGGCTTAAAAATAGGGCTGATTTGTTTTTAATTTTTTAACTGGCAGCGTTGGGTATAACTGTAGTGATAGATATCGCCTAAAGTATCGGTAAAACAATTTAAAGATGATGTTCGTTGTCTAGGGGACATTTCACACTAGAAAATCTTTTGCAGTTTTTTGTTTGTTCCATTCAGATGATACAGGCTATTAACAATGGAAGACAACAAAGAGAACTTTCGGTACATTTTACAGGTTTTCTTTGATAAAGGCGAAAATGCAAGCCAAGTCGCTGGAATTGTGAATGGTGATGTTTAAGATGCAATATCCAATTACGTGCAATTTTTTGTTTCGTCGTTTCCTTGCAGGAATTTTCGATGTTAAAAAAAATGTCAATAATGTCGATAAAATTCCAGAAATAATCGAAGTTGACCGGGATGTTAGTAGTAGCCAAAGATCGAGCACAATACAGTTTTAAACCATTTGCCAAAAAACATTATTGATTGAATTTCCATTTGCGAAGCCCTGGCCAAACGGAATAAAATCGACCCACTTCACCTACGACAATATTATGCGAAAACGATGAAGCAGTTCAAACGGTGGCCAAACCAGGACCAACGGCAGGAAGGTTCTATTTATTTGGAGATCTTGAAAGGAGTCATTTATTATGAGTTGCTTCCTTATGGCCAAAACCTAGATACAGATTAATCAGAAAACGGCGATTGACCAGAAACGGCCAGAATTGTTCAACAGAAGAGGTTTCATGTTCCACCAGCGCAACGCAAGGCCACATATGTACGTTTGTAGTGACTCGCCAAAGACTCCGGGAGCTTGGTTAGGAAGTTCTATAGCCCGGATCTGGCACCAAGCGATTACCACCTTTTTCTCTCATTGCAAATCTTTCTGAGTGGTAAGAAATGGGTATCAAGAAAAGATTGTGAAAATCGATTAACAGAGTTTTTCTACTCTTGTGAGAGACTCATTATGAAGTTACCTTTAAAATGGCAATAAATTACACAAAACAAAAATGGAGCATATTTGACCCAAATCAGACAATCCAATCATAAATAAAGTTTTGAATTTTACGCAAAAATAATGGGGTTTTCTTCAAAGTAATATTTTCAGTTTTTTATGATTTTTTATATATATTACAATAATTTTTTTTATTTTGTTTTTATTTTTTTTTATTATTAATATATTATTTTTTTTTTTGTGTACTACCTACACCCACTTAGTGACATATTAATCTTACTCGGCGTAAATAAATGTTTTACACTCACTCACTCAATCACTCACTCACTCACTCAGTCATTCCCTCACTCACTCACTCACTCACTCGCAATGCCACTGATGAATATGCGATATACCTTACTTGAAAATGTGTTTGTATGTGTAGCAGCATATTTCCGAAATGTACCGTTGCTGTTACGCACTTGTTTTGCGTGAATTCCTTTGCTGCTGACAGCTGGCTGTTAGTGCGCAAATGTCAACGGTCGTATTGCGCGCACTTGCAGGTGAATGTTGACGACTGTCAAGTGAGTAAAAGTTTACGGTAATTTTTCCAGTTTTTTCACAAGCATTTCTTGACACTAAAACAATACTGAAGTGCCACTGACTACTTCAATTCTCTACTCCAGCTTTGGTAGTTGTCTCATACCGTTCGTTCTTAAAATGTGTTTGCCTTGTGCCGGTTGCTGTGTCGCATTTTGTTATCCTTTCACGTTGACAATTGGCGCGCGCGTGTTTCACATTTGCCGCCGTCAACATAACTAACTGTATCCGTTCTTGGCGTTACGGTATATTTTCCACTGTCATGTTTACAACTACCAACCGCGGATTACAATTTCATTCACCAACAACAACACATATTTATGTATTTAAGTATGTATGTATGTGTGTGCGTGTGTGGTTTTTTGAACCTAGACCTTTCTATGGTATTAGTTTGTATTTGATGTACGCTTATATTTTATGTGAGTGGGAGTATGTGCGTATTGCAAACTTGACATCGAGTGGCTGCACGTCTAACAGGACCACAGACAAATGTTTGCATGAATGGGTCACAAACTGCACGTTTCTTTTGCGGAAGTGTGCTTGTTTGTGATTAGGCATCCACACCTGTGTAAAAAATAAATTGAACGCAAGGAGTTACTGAGATTAAAAAATGTTTTTTTATTTAATTTTTTTATATTTTTGGGCAAAGACCATATAACTCAAAGCTCCAAACTTTGTACAAAACTCGTAAAGATTTAGAAATTAAAAAAAAAAAAAACGTCCAAACATCAAGATTTTAATTAACTTTTTTTAATAAAATAAATAAATAAATTTCTGGGTATGCACTTTTATTATTTATTCCTAGGATCACCTTCAAAGTATACAAACAGTAAGTATTTAAAAAGGCATTCATAAGTTTAGACGGTTTTTTTCTTCTCTTCTTAATTTACCACAAGAACGCGTTATCGGGTTACACACTGCTGAATAATGTCTCACCGGTTGTCTCTGTTTTTTCAGTTTCTTAAGCCAAGATAAGAGAGGTCATCTTCAATTTGCTCCTTCCACCGGACACGTGGGCGTCCTCTTCGCCGTCAATATCTGCATAAAGCTCATCCAGCTCGTAGTTCAATTGAATGTGGAAACTGTCATTTACGCGAGCAGGGCCAAAAATTTTGAGAAGTACTTTTCTCTCGAAAACTTCAAGAGCCACTGCATCTGACTGTTTAACTGTCCAGACTTCAGCGCCATAGAGAAGCATTGGGATGATGAGCGCTTTGTAGGGTGTTTGTTTTCGTTCATCGAGAGAGGGATTTTCTCTTCAATAATGCACTTAGCCCAAGGTTGCACCTGTTGGCAAGATTTACTCTTCGCTGGTAGTAGCGGAACTAAGAGATTTGAAGTCCTTTACCGCATCCAATTTATAGTTGGTAACTTCGTTCTGTCGTTCAAGATGCCACGAATCCCTACAGGACGTCAGCATATACTTGGTTTTGCCCTCGTTTACCGTTAGACCCAATCGTGCGTCAGCAGTCGGTGTCATCAGCATAAGTAAGGAGCTGGACACTGTTATAGAAAAAAGTTCCGATTCATTCTACTCCCACCCTACTCTCACCCTGCGAACCACACTCTTCATAACAATGTTGAAGATATCGCTCGAGAATTGATCACTTTGTCTGAAACCTCGAACGGTATCAAAGGGTTCGGAAACGTCTTTTTTATCTCGCGTGTGAACTTGATCTTCTTTGGGCATGCCTTCTGCTTGTCATATCAAACCTATAATTCATTGCATGTCCCAACTAACTTATCTCCTCCAGTTCTAAAGAGTTCGTCAGGCAAGCCATGAGCTCCGGGAGCTTTGTTGTGTTTGAGCCGCTGCATTGCACCTTTCACTTCGGCAAGACTTAGGGGCAGAATCAGCATTCCATCATCCCTGATTGGGGATTGCGGGATATCAGCTCCGGAAGCAGGATCTATTAACACATCACCATTTTCGTCTCTAAAGGATGTCTTGAAATCTTGTAGCATTTTTTGGTAAAATTTTCGTGCGCCGTTCCTGTTGTGACCCATCTCGATTTCCTCCCACTCTGCCTTTCATTTTCCCGTTTTTTGGAGCATAGGACGGAAACTACTCTCTTCCAGCGGTTTCTATCATACGAATAGTTCTAATTTGACTTAAGGGACCGAATTGATGGCTTTAAGTGCGTATCGTCCTCATCCACGTCATTTTTGGGTGACCGCGACCTTTTTGTGGATTCCATTCACAAGCCATTTGAGCTATTTTGCTGTTGTCTCGAGAAACTTCCTAAGATTGACAAAATTTTAGATCTCGAATCTCGTGACTGCCCTTACAGGACCCTATGCATGCTGCATTACTTCGAGTTACTTTTGCGTCAGCCGTATGGAGGATGAGGCATAATCTTTTCTTTCTCCTTAGATGCCGTGCTCTCGCGGGGCAAAGATTTAGGCATTTTGGCGCGCATTTCTTTGCTAAGCCTCGTGATATAGCAGGCCTTGATATTAATCACCAAGCGTGCAACAAGGTAAACGCGAAATATTATTGGGAAAGTATTCTGGAAGTTGCTTCGATGCCATGCAGATAAACATATCGTTGGACATTTCTTCAGGACTCGGCCACGTATCACAAAGCTCGAGTGAACAAAGAATGGCTAAAAAACAACCTTCTGAGCTTCATAACGATCACACAATGACTCTGAAATTCACCAGACGCGAATCCGATGGATTATTCTCTTTGGGCCATTGTAGAGAGCAAGGTTCGAACTAAAAGATTCACCAGTCTCGAAGCGCTGAAAAAAGCCACTGTCCGCGAGTGAGCCAAAATACCTGCAAGTCACATTCGGGCAGCTGGCGATTCGTTTCTGGACTGTCTCAATTCTGAAGTGACCATAGTCAAGGCAAAAGGTGGTCATATGGAGCAAAAGTAAAGTGATTCTTAATTTTTTTATTATTTTCACACAGTTTTTCCTTTGAATTGAATAAAAGTAGTTTTCCTAACTAAATTTATGGCCTTTTAATTGGTCAACTGGTGATAACTTGTGGTTTTGCAATTGCGGATATTGCAATTTTCTCTACCGACTTGCACATCCGCTAAGAATTATTAAGCCTTTGCAATTAAATGAGTTTCGATTCGTGCTGGGTCACTATTGATGATGCGTCGTCGCTCAATGCCACAACGATTGCAACATGTCGCGTTGCTGGAGTATTCAAACACAAATACTTATGTACGCAAAGAGTTGTGACAGTCGAATGTAATTCTATCTTCTGTTGTCGCTGTACACAAACAAAGTGCCCAACATTTATCTAAAGCTTGCTTGAAACAGTTTTATATTTTTATTCGTTTACACAGCCAACACTCTACCTCTCTCTGTCACTTTGAGTTTACAACAGCATTAATGGCGATTTTTTTGTTGTTGTTCTTTGTTTTCCGACACTTATTATTATTTTTTTTTCGTTGCAATCCGCTGCTGCTACGTACGGTGGGTATGTCAGCGTTGTCATTATCCTGTGGCGTTGTAGAATACAGACGGGCATTAGATTTCGTTGCCGCAGCAGCCCGAGTACACCATGAGGCGCCCACACATGTAAACAAGCACTCATATACAGACACTTACAAGTATATTTACCTCACTTGTGTTTCTCTAATATTCTGCTTGTAATCAGTTAATTTAGTTTGTAAGTTTGCTGCAAAAACAAAAAAGGAAATCACAATGTGCCACACAAATAACAATAAATAAATAGATTACTTACAACTTAGTAGCGAGCGTAGAAACGTACATACATACAAACATACATACATACACACACATATACAACTTAGCAAAACAACTGCAATTTTATATTATTTACTTCGGTAATTCTTTGCTTGCCCTGTCACGGCAGCGAACTTTGTCGGATCTACCTGCGCGCTCAGATTACCAACAAAGTTCTGTGCTTTTGCTTTATTGTCGTTCGGAGTTGCAGGGTGTTGCACGCATGTGTGGCATAATTAGATTTTACTTTGTGTGTGAGACAAGCGCAAAGCACACTGCCAGAACGAATGAAGGCTTGTCAGGGATATCGGGTGGAAAGCGTGGAAGTTGATAATGTTTACTGACATTAAGATTACTAACTATTATTTATAAGTAGTGCGCGATTGTTATGCAATAATTGGATGTTTAGAAATCTATTATAAATAATTTGCACCAAAAGGAAAAAGTTGTCAAAAGAGTGGAAGATTTTATGTCTTAATAGGTATAATATTTAGGTTAGCTTAGGTTAGGATGAGTGGCTGTCGTCCGACACACTTATGTAGGTCTGAATATAGTCCCATTGTGATATCACTGGAGGTCGACCCTCGAGTGTTTTCTGAAGCAACTTTTAATAATTTAATTTATTATACAGGGTCCGACACTCGAAGTGTAACCAATTAAAAAGGACATACATTTAGTTTGGAAAATTACTTTTATTCAATTCAAAATAAAAAATGTGTGAAAATAATACAAAATTAAGAATCACTTTACTTTTGCTCGATATGCCCAACCTTTGCCTTGACTATGCCTTAAGACGATACAGAATCGAGTCGCAAGCTGCCCGAATGTGACTTGCAGGTGTTTTGGCCCTATCGCGGACAATGGCTTTTTTCAGCGCTTCGAGACTGGTGAATCTTTTAGTTCATACCTTGATCTCTAAAATGGCCCAAAGAGAATAATTCATCGGATTTGTGTCTGGTCATTTTGTGGACGTTATGAAGTTCGGAAGGTTCTTTTTTAGCCATTCTTTGTTCGCTCGAGCATTGTGAGATTGGACCGAGTCCTCTTAAAACGACCATGGTCTGCCAACGGAATGTTTGCCTGCCCATGGCTTCAAAGGAACCTTCAGAATACTTTCCCGATAATATTTCGCATTTACTTTGACGCCAGACTCGATGAAATCGATTGGAGGGTGCCCATCTGCTGTCACAACGGCTCAAATCATTACCTGTGGCGGGTGAGATAGGGTTCACAATGTCTTCGCACTTACAGCGATCGTCGTCTACTGCGTTGAGTGGTTTGGCCACTAAAACGTTCCCTCCTCCCCTATTGGGGAACACCCTTCCCGGGATTGATTTCTATATTACTTCGAGAAGGCCCAGAACGGCATCCATAAAGAACCAATTCTATTCACTCACGTCTGGGTCCACCATATTTGTACCCCACTTCCATGCTATTGGCTCGTCTTCATGTGTCTCTGTCTCTGAGGCTTTACTTTGTTGCACTGTGTTGAGGCTTATCTTTTTCCCCGTAGGACGTCCTCGATGTATCTCTTTAATGCACGCCAGCTGTTCTGGCGTTCGAGCATTTTGCTATTTATGTTGCTCGGCGTGATGTCGCCAATCTGTTTCCTCAGAGCATCTCTTTTCGCGAGATATCTGTCACAATTACAATAAAAAACGTGTGGCGCTTCGCAGTATATGCACTTAGAATCGCTTGCCTTGTCCATGCGGTTTAGGTATCTCCGGAAGAATACATGGGCCGAGAGGAACTGAGTTAGGAATTAATTCACTTCCCCGTAGTTCTCTTGGACCCATTGGCCTGTTGATGGAAGCAGCTTTGCTAGTGATGACGTGTTTCTTCTTGGAATCCCACGCACCTATTCGTTCGTGAATCGGTATTTGTACATAATCGGGGTGAATGTTTAGTATTGTGTCTTGCCTTGCATACTCGTTTGCTTTGCAATTATATCCTATATTTCTATGGCCTATCACCCAGAACAGGAGATTAGACGAGCGAAATAATGCACTTATGCTTAGCTTTTCAGAGTAAACTCGTCCACTCTATTTTCGTCATCTACCGTACCACTGTCCCAATCCTCCTTAGAAGGGAATATTGTGATAAAGAGTTTATTAAAATGGAGTTGTACACTGTTGCAGAAATCTGTAGCGAGTTCCCTCTGCTTCAATGCTGACTTAGCAGCTATGTTATATAAAGTCCGTCTATTAGAAACTTGAGCCCCATAACCTTGAAACTATTTGACCAAATTGATTCTAACAAACTGCATGGTCTTATAATATTCATAATAAATGAATATTTAGTGGCTTTTTTAGTGAGCGAGAAAAGCAATAATTATTCAATATAATATTCAAAAAATGTTCAAAAAATTCAATATAATCAATAAAATCTATAGTCACCACCATTAGCTATAAAGGCTACACATATTCGAGTCATATTTTGAAGGTAATCGTCTCCAAATCTGCTTGGTAACTATTTGACCGTCCTTAGTTGTTTTCCTTTGAGTTTTTGCTTGACTCTTGCCCAAACATTTTGAATATGGTTTGGCATCAGGTGACTGTGAAGGCCAATCCATCTTCTCAGTTCCATTTTGCTGTTTCCACCCTACTCATGCTCGGCTTCTGGCGCTCCGGAGCCGTTAGCAAAACTTTAAATGAGTTTTTCTCCAAACTATGTTTTTTGAACTGGTGATCACTGTAACTTAAAAACCGCTTGGTAGTTTTCAACAAAATTTGTACTGCTTTTGAAAAAGATAAAAACTCGTGCCTGATCGAAGGATTTTTTTCTAAAAAATTTCGACTTTTTTTTAAACAATTAATTGCCGGTTTTTTCTTTCTCGAAAATCCGACAAATATTTCCTGTGGCCGCCATATTGTTAATTTTGAAAAAAAAGCTTCGATCAGGCAGAAGATTATCTATTAATAAAACTAACTTCTCTTGTCCGATTGATTTTAGATGAATCCACAAGGACTTGTGAGGATCACCACAAGGGACTTCTGGGGAAACGGGCTCCACACAAACAGCGATAACTATTTCTATTATCAATTTTTTTATTGAAATTTTGCTAAGGTCAAGTTGAAACGTGATGTATTAATGGTATGTTTTTATTTTTGTAAAATAAAGCAATTGACTAGCAAAAACAATTTATTGAAAATCATAATTTTTTAAGGCCCTTGACTACCCCTAACCCCTTAATAATTCGTTTTTTATTTCATAATATATGTAACTTTTTCAAAAGAACTCAGTTGGTAAAAATTGTTGCTTAGACACCTTCAAGACGATGTGTTTTCATGCTATGAAGTTTACTAAGTATGTGAAACATTGCAATAGTTGACTAAGGTTTTCAAATTTTTTGTTATTTTTTTTTTTTATGTGCACGCAAGCACTTCGCCTTTCATGACAACACTCATTAAATTGAAATCGCACTAGAATTCTAAGGAGCAATGCGAAGCCAACTTCTCCGGAAAATAATAATAGTATAATTCTTTAATAGCGAGCAATTTGAGAGCATTTATCCATTTACCATAGCTCACCTAGGGGTAATTAAAGTCAATTGCAATACTTTTCAAAGTACAAAATGGCTCAATTATTCGCACAGCGCTAATTAGGGTTATAAGTGGAGGTGCTGCCGCCGAGACTACTGCTACCGTAAAATTTACTACTTATGCTCAATTTAGCGTACAACAAAGGTCTTGCAACATTTACTTTGTCCTTTAGACTTCAGCCTTCCAACTCTGCCCTCTCCGGCTTGACTACCTTGAGGCAAAGAAGTATGGTATGCAGGACGAATGTATCTTCGCACAAGTCTGTATTATTCACTTGGCACTTTTGAGCGACAAGGCAGGCAGTTAAAGCGTATTAAGCAAAAAGTTTCAAAACTAAAATTGCAATACAATATAATAAAAACTGAGTGAGTGGGAGTGCGGTTGATGTCTAAAGTGGATGATGAGAGGCCGAATGAGGAAGGAGTCAATGCAATTAAGCGGAACTATTTGAGAATTTTTTAGTGTTGCTTACAGCTCCTTCTTTATTTTGCTCACTTTTTGGAAAATATTATTTAGGGAGAAGAGAACGTTAATACCGACACACAGTTTAAAATATGCAAGACCAGAAAGAAAATGATAAAGCGTATCGTTTATAGGGGAACATTTTTTTTAAATTTATGCACTTTATTTAATGTACAAGTCGAGTATGCGAGATCAGAAGGAATTTAAAGATTCTTATAACAAATAATTTCTTTTTGTATGGCTTAAAGTTTTATTTGTAAGCATAAAAAAATAAATGAATTTTCCATCATTCAAAATGGATCGAGAAATCAAGTCGAGTGTTACTTTGAATCCTTTAGTACGCAAGAAATAAGGAAGAGCCACCCCCTGAAAAAAAAATGTTTTTAATGAAATTCTTTAAAAATATAAATATTCTGGTCTTTTATTCCAACTTTTGGTACACCTATTGACAGCTTTCAATTCTTTTTCAATATTCTGAGACTATTACTCCAAGTTCTCCACAATTTTCGTTGAGTTCATTCGCACTTCAGTTGACTTCAGACTATTTCCTGACGAGTTCATTATGAGCCAGAAAACCTCTCAAAAGTACCGAAAATATCAAACCATTGCTCGATTTTGGTGATTGAAACTTCGCAGGAAAGGATTTTCTGGATGCTGATTATGTCTGAAGTTAGTATTTCAAAATTCAAAATGGCGGACCACTTTTAAAAATAGTCCTCCGGTTTCAATAAAAGTTCATATAGAGGAGTTTTTGAGGCCCCTGAAAATAAAAATATCGGACCCAATATTTCAGACGATTTTTAAGAATTAACATACGATTTTAATAAAACTTCGTATAGGAGGGTTTTTGGTGTCGTTTCTTATAAGTGTGAAATAAATTTTATTCAAATAATAAACAAGCCAATTGTAATTCGATTTTAATGAAACTTCGTACAGTGGGGTTTTAGGGACACTGATTACAAATCCGAAATTGAAAATGAAAATAAATCATTTTAAGCTTAACGACATAAAGAACGAAACATAAAATATCTACGTAAATATCAAAATAACGGAAAAAAATAAAATTATCAAAATAAACTAAAAATATTATAAAAATGCAAAATGGATGCAGAAATGGCACACCAATCTCCTCGTTTGGACCTTGCAAACTTACGTTTGTCGATTGCGGGCTTCAGCGTTACGGAGAAAAATAAAGTTGACTTTAGATTTTTACCTTGTTTTAGATTTGAAGTTAGTTAAAATAAAAGTGCCGGTTCCGAAATGGCCGACTACTCTTAAAAATATTCATCGGATTTTACTAAAATTTCGCACAGGTTTTTATAAAGTTAAGATAAAATTAAACAAACAAAACACAAAAAAAATGGAGGATAAAAAAATTAACAAGAGTTGAAAAAATATATTTATATATTATAACAATGCAAAAGGGATCCAAAAAATATAAATGTATATAAAATATTTAAAAGAAAATAAATTAAGAAAAAAAATTTTATTGAAAAAAAAAGAAATGAAAAACAGTTTTTTATTAAAAAATATTAAAAAGCATAAAAAATTAATAAGAATTAAAAAATTAAGATAAATTGCAAAAAAGAAAAATGCATAAAAACACTTTAAATATTTAAAGAAAAAAAAAACTAGAAAAAAATTATAAAAATACTAAAGGGATCCAACAATGGCACTCCATAAATAAAATATCTACAAATATATTAAAAAAGTACAAAAATTAAAATAAAAATTGTATGATTTAATTTTTTTTAAAAGAGGTTGTAAAACTCTATAAAATTAAAATAAATTATAAAGAACGAAAATAAATTAGGAGAAAATGCTATTAAAAAACAAAAATAAATTAATTTTTTTATAAAAAAATTAAAGATAAATTAATATATAAAAATTCATAAAAAATTAATAAGAGTTAAAAAATAAAAGTGCATACAAAATTTTAAATAATAAAAAAAACACAAATAAATAACAATAAACTAGAAAAAAAAAAAATAAAATTACAAAAGGGATCCAACAAAGGCACTTCAATTTTTTCATGGTGGTTTCCCTAAACTACATTGGTTGCGAACTGGAAAAACAAAACTGAGTTTGAATTTTTAAATAGTACAGACGAGGTAGAAACATTTTTTTATGTAAATTTGAAAATTTCAGAAAGTGGCATATACTCCCTATTCTATACACTCTAAAAAACAAAATGACCTCAATGCCATTTATATAGTTAATGGAGGTTATCGGCTATTTATTAGGTCTTTGCCTTTCAAATAATTTTTTCCATTAAAATCTCTGCACACTAAAAGCTTTCTTGTAGGCTTTCAATTGCGAACTGTTCACAACAAGTTTTTGGTCGATTAGCTTCTCGTTGCTTGTCTGCTTAAAATGTGCAACTTTCATTATTACCAACTTTTTAGAGTTTAAAATAAGTGCCTCCAGTAGCTCAAAATTAGCATTGCATTTAGTCAGAGCGCATAATCGTGGTTGTCTTCTTATACATATCTGGTGTATTTGAAGTGTTCAGGAAAAAACAAGAATACAGGATAGAATGTGGAAGGCTGGTGGCGGTCCGGGTGTGAGTGCAAAAAGCGAATCTCCGTGGCAAAGCTGTCTATGGCAGTGACACGCACATGCGCATACACATTTAATGATGCTGAAAATGGATGATGAAGATGAATAGGTTGAAAGGATTTGCGTTTTTTTTCTTGTTTGCCTGCAATGCATTGCATGTCGGTTGCTGAAAATGTGTGTGCGTGTGTGACGGTGCCTCTATGAATGAACAAATCCAGGCATGAATGAAGACATTACAGATACACATAAACACACACACGCACACACTCACATGTATACATGTGGTAACCGCAAAATTACCACAAATGCAGTACCCATTGCTCATTGTGCTCTTCGTCATTAAAGTTTTATCACATTTTTTGTTGTTATTATTGTTAACATTACGTGTTTTTTTCGGTTTTTTGGAAGTGGTGTGTAATGTGCTTTGCTTTGTTGCGAGATTGACATGCCACTCTGACATTTTGCAACATTAACTGCACATGCGAAAGGGGAAAAAGAGACGAAATTAAGATGCCACGGAAAATGAGCTGACGAACGGACGATGTGTGCTGAAGTAGTAAAATGTTAAGGATGTAAGAGGATGTAAGAGTGTACTGGGCGTATGCGTAACCTACACATGCGGCTGGGTTGAAGAAAGTGCACTCACATTTGTACACTTGGGGTCAATAAAAATGCATCACCATCTATAAGGCATACAACTTGGGATGAAAGATAACACGATTTTAGACAATTTTGAATATTTTGCTTTTTCATTTTTTGAATTTGATTGATTTTTTTTTAAGTAAGGATGAAAGATTTGAAGTTGTATATAAACATTCGAAAAATTCACAAACTTCTTATAGCTTATTTAGTTTTAGAATAATAAAGTGAAAGTTTGAGATGACTAACAATTCTCTTTGATTTTTTTTTTTTTCTTTTCATTGGGCATTTTCTTCATATAAAAAAAGAAATATTATTGGTTGGTTATGAAAATGCCATTTTTGCTGCCATGCGAGGCCATAACGAACGGTTCGTCGGTAGTTGATTTGACTCTCTTATTCAAATATTCGGTACCTGTTATCTCCATATGTCCGGGAATCCACATAATATTAATTTTTTGTCTGTTCTTCAATAGAATATGTCTTATAGCGTTTATCAAAAAGTTATTGTTGCTTTTATTGGGTAATAGTGCAATGCGACCTCAAATATGGTCTACTGTGCTTGATTGTGAATCCGATGAATAATTGTGAGTGCCTCTAATGAATTTTAGCACTTTCCAGGTTTTTTGATCCATAACAACAGTGGATGCAGAATCGCACCACCTACATAGGTGGATGAGTATTCGCCTGGTTTAGAAGCCTTGAAGCTTTTTGAGAAGAAAGGGTGAATTGTTTTGCTTGCCTGTATTCTGGGCTTTCTATTCAGTGTCAAATTTATATCCGCGACTTCCCATTTGTTGATAACTTCTTTATGTGGGCTTTGATAAACCTGAAAAAAGGTTATGGTCTATGGAATTTTGAAGTATCAGTAAATTATATTATTAAAAATGTTTTGCACCGTCAAAATAAATTAAGTCACATCTGTAGTACCTTTATCTAAATTATTACTGATTATTATTTGCTTGGACTTAAGACCACATAAAATAAAAATTTATTTTTCCCTCTCCCTATTTCAGCGTTATTGAAAGTTGGGAAATTTGAGAAAAAATATTTGGTAATAGTAAATATTTCATATGTTAAAAAATATCTTTACGATTAAAATTGGGGAAGGGAACTTTTTCCAAACAAAATCAAAGTGACTCTACTTTATTGACCGCCAGAGTAAATGATATGAAAAGCGCATGCACCACTATCCTCCTCTTTTCATGTGCTACATTTTATGTTGCGCAATCTCTGGATTGCCGATATTTTGCTGCAAGCTTTTTGGTTCTTTCCTTAGTTAGCTGACGGTGTTGCCAACTGTAATGAAGACAAAGTACTGACCCATATTATGAGCAGTAAGAGAAGAGTGTTGTAAATTTTTATGAAGACTACAGTTCTATACAATATTCTGACTGTAAATGAGAATTAAAGATTTATCGAAGGTGAAAAAGTAAATTATCATTTGTTTTGTAAGTTCATAGAACTTCTAGAGTTCACATTAATCTAGAAAAAGTTATTAAAAATTAAATTATTTGTAGGTATGGGTTGAGAAGAAGTAAACGGAAAAAACTCTGAACTAAATTTAATAATTTTTGGATTTAATGCAAACAATTTTTGTATAAATTTCTTTTACGAAACGAAACATTTATTTTGTTATGCTTGGCAAATATGTTTTCCCAAAAACTTGGAACAAATTATACAAGCATGATTTGTTTCCAAGAAAAAAAAATTTTTAAGTACATTTTATTCTAAAATTTAAAAACAGACTTAAAAGAAAAATATACACCACAATTTTTAAAATTAAATGTACTTCAAAATTAAGTAATTCAAAAAAAATTTCAACAAAATAATAAAATTTTGTTCTAAAAAAAAGGGTATTTTATCCTAAAAATAAAGAGTAAAAAAATAAAAAAAAGTTTAAAAAACTACCAAATTTCCAAATGGAACCCAAAAAAATTTAAATTTGTTTTCCAAAAAAGGATATCTTATACTAAAAAATATAAAGAAAAAAATTATAATAATTTTATTCAAAGTTAAAAAAAATTAAAACAACGAAATATTTTTTTCAAAAAAGTATTAAATAAAGTATATTTTATCCTAAAAAAAAACCACGCTAGAATTTTTAACATTGAATAGATAGAAAATTATGATTTTTTTTTTAATTAAAAAAATAACTTATATAATATATATTATACATTTAATATATATAATTTGTTTCTAAAAAATTTTTTCAAACTTTCGCAAAATTCAAAAAAAATTTCAACAAAGAAATATAATGATTTTCAAATAAAACTTTTTAAGTATATTTTATCCTATAAAATAAAAATAAAATAAAAAATTAAAAAAAAATCTGTACTACAATTTTTATCATTTAATAAATCTTAGAACTATAATTGGTTTTCTTTTCAAAATTAAAAAAAAATACAATATTTTTTTTAAAACATTTGTTTTTAAAAGTATATATTATTCTAAAACATAAAAATATAAAAAAATTTAAAAATGTAGCACAATTTTCAACATTAAATAAATCGCAAGATGTCAAAATTTTTTTGAAAAATCAGCAAAATTATAGATTTTTTTCTTAAATAAAAGAAAGTGTAAGAAGGGCGGCCGCCGTAGCCGAATGAGTTGGTGCGTGACTACCATTTCGAATTCACAAAGAGAACGTTGGTTCGAATCTAGGTGAAACACCAAGATTAAGAAAAACATTTTTCTAATAGCGGTCGCCCCTCGGCAGGCAATGGCAAACCTAAAAGTGTATTTCTGCCATGGAAAAGCTCCTCATAAAAATATCTGCCGCTCGGAGTCGGCTTGAAACTTTAGATCCCTCCATTTGTGGAACAACATCAAGGCACACACCACAAATAGGAGGAGGAGCTCGGCCAAACACCCAAAAAGGGTGAACCTACGCGCCAATTATATATATAGAAGAAGTCAAAAAATGAAAATAAATCTCTACCAAATTTTCAAAATTGAGTAAATGCAAAAGTATATAATTTTTTTCAAAACTAAAAAAAAAATTTAAAAAAAGAAAATAATTTTTTTTCCAAGAAAATATACTTTTTAAAAAAGTTAAAAAAAAATTAAATAAAAAAATAGATATAGATATTTCTTCCAAAAAAGTATAAAAGAGATCATATTTTATCACAAAAAATTAAAAAATATTTAAAAATATCTCCACCAAAATTGAACAAATCTCAAAATAACAATTTTGCTTTTTAAAATATTTTAATTTATACTCAAGCCTACTAATAATCCAATTTAGAGAAGAATTGCCGAGAATGTTTAAAATACTTGGATCACTAGACATGGAATCTCTCAACTTCAGCAAGATCAAAATGTTAGGGATTTTATTTCCACTTCACACAAAATTTTTTTCATTTCCGAAAACGTTGCTGGAGCTACTTACTTTACGTATTGATTCACTGATCAGCTGCACGGGCAATCGTTTGAGTCACTGTATATTAATTATTTTTCATAATGCTTGTGAAATTTAAGTTTCAACGCAAAGCTAAAAATGTATTTATTGATAGCAATAATGAGTCATATTTCCAAATAAGCCCGATGACATGGATGTTTTCTTTAAAGTGGATGTATGTATATTTAAAGTTATTTGATCTCAGCAAATTCAAGCAAAATTTATAAAAATAATGGTATTTGATTTCCTTAGAATAAAATTTGAAGTACGTGGCCGCGGAAACATTTTTTTCGCTTTATTAATAAGAAATGCAAAATGCTTATCAAGTGAAAACATTCGAATGGTGTAATAAATTTTTTACAAATAAAAAAAAAATATTGTAGTGTGAAAAGAGGCATTTTATTAACATTGTGATGCTTATGCATTTGAAGGTAATTCCATGTTTTACCGCCACGGTAAGCAATTATTGTGATACTCAACCGCTAGCTTTCACCTTCTCTTCTACGTATTTTATATTATGGCCTGGCCACCATTCGAGGCACTGATTGGTTTATGCAAGGTGGTGCCCCAACAAATTAATCCAAGTAAATGGTAATTTTTTTGAAACCATTCTCTAGCTTCAGACTGCATAAAGCCCCTGTCTGCTGCGCTTCAGATGAAAATATTAAGGAAGAATGGTAGATGACCATGGATTGATGGCGCCTTATGCATAAGCTGTTGATGGCGATTAGATATGCAAAACACTTTGATTTAAAATCTATTGGGAGCATTCGATGGCAAGCGGTAATTTGCGAATGCTTGTATACATATTTGTCTGCCTTTTTTTCGGCCAACGCCTTCTTAATTTATTAAAGTTTACGATGCAATATGATTATTTTTTTAGCACTATTATTTAGTCGATTTTTTAATAGGTTATCAAAAATGTGAACGATTTACTTAGCTACCAGTTACGTTCTTTATTAGCTATTGCCACATTTTTAATATTATATTTGACGAATTTCAAAATTCTGAGGCACCAGTGATTAGATATCTAAATTTTTTCCACTTTCACGATTTCGGGACAAGTATCGGGATTTAATTATATACCCATTATTTTCAAATTTATGAGTTATCAACGCTGAGATATTCGATTTTTTTGAACTCGGGCTTTCGGGACTAGTCCCGGGATTCAGATATTCATTATTTCGAAAAACCTTACTCGAAGCTAATTACATCAGTATTGTTAGAGAAGCTCTCCTAAGGTAAAATAAATAAAATTAAATGGGTTTTAAATTCACCACCTTGATCAAAAAGTTCCTGGAACAACCGGCGGGTGACGCTTTAAGTCAAATGATTTGAGTTCTGTTATTTTCTTGTTAGATTTCCACATTAAGATTCCTACTAAACTTGTGTTGTCATTACATGACATTTGTAAAATTTACGCCGGTTTGAGAAAAATATGTTACCTCTGCACATGTTTTCGATTTTTTACAGTTTTCAAAATGGATTTGAATTTGCAACAAGTTTGGATTAAATTTTGGGTAAAAAATTAGTTCAATGGTGCAAAAACTTTAGAAATGTTAGGAAACTTTTTCGGTGTTTCGGCAATGATACTCTAAACAAAACAGCCATTTACGAGTGGCATGAAGGCTTCATAAAAGATGGTGAGTCTATCTACGATGACGAATGTAGTAGGAGGGCGTCAACAGCAGAGAGGTGGCAGCGGACTTGAACATTGCTTATGTATGCGTTCAATCCAGATATCAGGCGAGTGAGTGGAGAGCTCCAAATGAATGAACCAAAATATGCCGTTTTCAGGTTCGGTTTAGTTTTTATGGATCACAACGGATTACACCCCAAATATTTCCGGAAGGTCACACAGTTTGGTGCACCATAATAACATGCCGTTGCTCAGCGCCATCCTTACCTGTAAATTTTTTACCAAGAATGAAACGAATACCATCCAACTGCCGTCGAATTCAGTTGATGAAGATCCTGCGATTTTTTTTCTCTTGTTTGATTGAGCCCAAAAAGCATTTTTTTCATTTAAGTGTATATTATTTCATTAGCAAAAAATTGTTAAATTTGCACGCATGTAATAATACTTTCGCGTTTTCATATCTAATAAACTAACCAAAAGAAGCTCAATGCAAAAACCCTTAAAAACTGAGAAGGAGTCTCCTGACTCCGCTTTGTGCTGGCCAAAATTTGAGTTATAAATTCGGATCTCAAAGTTACTATTAATATTTTTACAAACCTGAAGGGGATACAAGCCGCTCACATTATTTTTATATTTCATACAACACGAATATTAATATTTCAGTCATATGAAAAGTTAAATTTTGAAACTCAACTGATTTCTTCCGCAAAACTCTTGTAAACGCAAAATTCTTGTCAGTGTTACTTTTTAGCGAGGACTTTTCTGTCATTCCATACGCTTTGTAAGAAATTACAAATTTTTGGAAAATAATCCCGGAATTTTCGGGACCAAAAAACACCGATATTTCGGGATCCCCGAAATCTTATGCCTTGTAAGAAATTAAAATTTTTTGGAAAAATACCGATATTGCGGGATCCCGGGACTGGCATCTCTAGTCGCACTTCTTTACGAACATTGAATATTCAAGTTGAATGAGGACGAAAGAGAAGTGAAATTGAATAGTACTAGAATTCAGCACCAACGCTCATGATCTGGTTTCCATGTGGCTTAACGAATATCTACTGCGTTTACTCTTTTCCGCCCCAAAGAATGTCGCTTCTATTAAAGAATTCAAGAAATGCGGAAGTTATGAAAATGGAACGTTTATAATTACATACTTTTTTTTCTTTTAGACTTCTGTTATTCTCCCTGAAGAGAAATTCTAAACTATCCACCCACTACACTTTGCAAGTGCTTTTATAATTTGGAATTTTCTTAATTCTTATAATGAATTCTCTTCTTCTGTCTTTGCAGGTATGTAACGAAATATGTGTCAAAGAAATGAAAGTAACTGAGCAGCTAGAAATAAATATGTATGTATGTATGAATAAAATAGCTTATTAACGATATAAGTGGGTAAGTACAAGCAGATAAAAACATTCTTTTAATAAACTGAGTGGGAGTTTCAGCTTTCAGAAAATTGACAGGTGCCAGAATGCAAAGAAAGCACATAAAGTGGCGGGCATAAAAGTACGGTCGTCCAATTAAAAGCAGTTTTTCTTATTTATTTTTGTAAGCTTTTTCACAACAGATATTGTGATTATATATTTATTTTATTTATTTATTTATTTATTTAAGAAATAAAGCTGCAACGATTAGACTTTTCAGTCTTTTATAATGTAACGCTTTTGGAAGTAACAAGTTTCGAAATCAATTATTTTTGTGCAATGTAATTTAGAAAATGTTATTACTTAATTTTAATTGTAAATGAAATGAAATAGTTAAAGTAGTCTTTAAGCATGAGGATTGTGTGGCACGTAGCGCTGTCTTGTTGAAAATAAACGTTGTTCAGATCAATACCATCTAATTCCAGTGATAAGAAATGGTTAATCATCTCTCGATAGCGCAACCCATTCACCTGTAACACCTGTTATTGGAAAACCCTTTACATACAAATGGCATGTTACAACAACAGCGATACGTATACTAGAAAGAACCCACTCAATTGGCTAACGAGCAGTTAAATTAGATTAAGATTTGAATACAATAATTTTCTATGAAGCTTAAGTCTACTTCTAAGCGGTTCAGTAAATAAACCAAAAAGAGAAATAGGCACCTTAGCAGAAACACAACTGCATACTTTTATAAATCGCCATTGTTATACGGTACTGTGGCGATTGGTGTTCATCCCCCACTTGTAAAAAACTTTTCAAAAAACATTTCAAAACATTATAGAAAATCATCTCTACATTTGGTTTAGTTAAATGAGATAAGAAGTGAATCCAGGTGATAAAGCAGCTCACCTTTCAGTTAATTTTCGTATTTTTCTTAGCATTCAGATTTCTTATTAATATGGTTCAAGTATATATGAAAAGGAGGGAGAACTTTAATTAGCGACAAAGCGCAAAGAACCATTCACGCGTGCAATTGACAAGTTGATGAGTTCAACACAGAAATTACTACTGAAACGATTGAGGTGTAATTACGTATATATTTGTGCAATCTAAAAGGTGGTTAAAGAGATGAAATAGCAGAAACTAATTAAAATTGTATGCTAAGTTCATTTAAGTTATTTTATGAATTTATTTTCTTAAAAAAAAGTAGATGTTGATAAGCAAACTTCCAAAGTCAAAGCTTCGCCGTTTAATGGCCATATGAGTGAGCTGACTGCATATAATACATATATACACACATACATTAATACATATACACATACATAAGTACTGTTGCAATATAGCAAACGACTTACATCAGCCAACTGCTGAGAACGAGCAAAATGATTTTAGTTACTGATGTTGCAAGCAACTAACCAATTTTGCAAACTCGATCAATGTGGCCCATACTACTTACATATTTGTACATAAGTGATACCGCAAATAAAGCAGCTGTTTGGAGTATTGAAGCATTGATTCATTGATTACTTAATTTTCGAAAAGTTGAAAGTGAACAAAAAATGCCAACCGACGAGTAAGCGACTCAGCAGGCTAGCCAAGTGCAAAAATATACTAATGGGCTGCCAACTTTTACGCCAGATCTCCTCCTAATTTGATGTCTTTCAACGTATTTCTTTATCCCAAACAAGTTTGTGCCGGTTTGTGCAATACAATGCCAAAGTAGCTGCCACTTTACTTGCTGATTAAGAGTGCGCGTAAGTTTGCCGTCCGCTTGCATCAGCCGAATTGTTGTAATGCACATTTTAAGGTTTATTATATTTTCTATTATCGGGCACTAAGACGTAATAAAATTTTGTGGATAAGAACGTCTGCATCGCATAATGAGCGATCCGTTTTGACCAGCATTCGGTTGGCGGAAGCGCACGAGGTCGCCTGCGCACATTTGAAAGCTTGCTTGTATGTATGAGTGTTTGTCTGCGGTTTGAGATTTGCAAACTTCCCTCGCTTTTTTGCTGCTGCCCATTTGTGGTTTCATTACTATTTTGATAAATTTTATTGCGCCTAAATTTATTTCCGCCGTAATCCTTTTTGCATAAAAACTTAAAATTTGCTTCTGAAAGAATTCGTGTTTAGGTAACGTCTGCATCGCATAATGAGCGATCCGTTTTGACCAGCATTCGGTTGGCGGAAGCGCATGAGGTCGCCTGCGCACATTTGAAAGCTTGCTTGTATGTATGAGTGTTTGTCTGCGGTTTGAGATTTGCAAACTTCCCTCGCTTTTTTGCTGCTGCCCATTTGTGGTTTCATTACTATTTTGATAAATTTTATTGCGCCTAAATTTACTTCTGCCGTAATCTTTTTCTCATAAAAACTTAAAATTTGCTTCTGAAAGAATTCGTGTTTAGGTAATCAGCGCGTGACTCATGAACGTAACGATAAATGGGTCAAACCCAAGCTGAGTGCCGCTTCTGCAGCTGCAGTGAGTGAATGCCTAAGTTGCCTGTTTGCCTTTTTAAAGTAAAAAAAAAATATAATACAGGGTAATTGATGCATTTTGTGAAATTCAAATAACCCTTGGAAAGAAAAAAAAATAAATATAAAAAATGTATTATAATTAAAAAGAAAGCAAATGAATTGTCAAACTTTTCAATAAGTCTCTGGACTATATGTAGTTACTGAATGCGCTATACAGCGTTACCGGTAAAGTCGTCCTAGAAGACCTGAAAAACTTAACATAAAAATAGCATCGAAATCAAAAAGTTCGAGTATTACAACAGCAAAGACTAAATAGCTGCTATAAAATATGTGAAAGCCCGCTGGAGCAGTAAGGAAATCAGACTGCAACTAGTTTTTATCTTGCTTGATGAGATGGAAGGTCCTGATGGACCAACAGATCAGTACCAAATTTTTGTAAAAAAAATAAAAGCCACATTTTAACCGCTGGTATTGAACTTTTTGCCAAAAAATTAAATATATAAAAAGCATGCAATACTCTTATAAAGGAGGGGCTGGGGACTTTAAGGATATCGAACATTTTTATCTAAAGTAATATTTTTGGTTGACTTTTTAATTTTGGAAAAAAAAACTGTGATAACTGTATTAGGATATCATGTTTCATGACCTAAGTTTCTTTCAACTGGACCTTAGTTGAGGAAGTTACAGGGTTTCCCAATACTTCCATCTCAAATAGCCAGCTTTACTTATGTATATTACACGAGTTTAGGGGCAACCGATCCCAGTTTGCATATTTTTACTTAACTTTTCATAGAATTCCATATATCAAAAGCAAAAGAAAAATATTTATGCTTATTTGAGTTACTTTAAAAAAAGTTTGTATTTGTATTTCTAAAAGCGGTCGCCCTTCAGCAAGCAATGGCAAACCTCCGAGTGCATTTCTGCCATAAAAAAGTCCTCATAAAAATATTTGCCATTTGAAGTCGGCTTGAATCTGTAAGTCCCTCCATTTGTGGAACAACATCAAGACGCACACCACAAATAGGAGCAGGAGCTCGGCCAAACACCTAATAGAATGTACGCGCCAATTATATATATACACATATATATATAATATTTGGCCCACCCTTTACATGCATTATGGTTTTAAGTACATTGGCAAAAGTCAAAATATTTTTCCGTTTTATTCCAAACGAGTTCTTAAAATTAAGCGATAAGTTTCGAGCTGCGTTCGCAATTAAAATAAAAGTAAATAAAAAGGCTTTAAATAAGAAGATTAAGCAGGAGAGAAAAGAATGGGGAAATACAGTCAGCCCCTAAGAGTTCATTATTTATTTGAAGCAAAAAAAAAAGTTTAACATTTTTCTTATTTATGTTTTGTTTATTTACTTAAAATGTATTATAATATAAATAATAAATTACAGAATCAAAGCAACTAGCAGCAGAGGCTATCGGCCCTTTCCATTTCTAATTAATTATAAATTAACTTTGAACCCGAATGCGATCTATTGCTTGAAAGCTTCTATTTTTTTCTCTGATTTTAATATACTTAAAATATTTACTCTCTTTTTTTACTTTTATTTTTAGACATCAAGTATATTGAGCGCATTTGATTATCTTTTGAAGGCTTGAATTTCGAAATCAGTCTACTGTCGCGCGACCCAGACAAAGTGCACTAAATATGATAATGATAATGGCAATAAACTAGCAAATTGGAAGCCTACTGCGCTAATATTGTGACGCACATTTTCGCAATCCTAACTTCGCAGACTAAGCGCAAATTCGATTAGAATTTTCGAAACGCAGTTAAATTAATCAGTTTTGTGTAGTTCTGTACATTTTTCAAAAGCCCCAGCGATAATCAACTGACCGACACTGAGACATTTACGACTCCATGAATGCAAAAATAAATAAATATTCTCATTCTAACTGAATACAGCGTATCATTTGTATCAATTGAAAAATAAAGAAAAAAAAAAACAAAAATAAAAAATAAAAAATCACTTAAAGGGCAAATGTAAACTTAATTTTATGAATCGCTTACGCTCCAAGTATCAAAGAAAGCATTGAAGGGTTTAGAGGCTCGCTTGTGCAACAAAAAATAGTAGCATATGGTATAGGGTCTTCCATTACGGCCGACTAATTTGAAATTTGAAATAAACGCAGCGTTGGTTTTATTATTATAATAGAGAGTGTTGATATGGAGGTTTCGAATCTGGTATGATATGTGGAAATTTAAATTTACGAAACTAAAAACACCGGAAAAATGTGTAAAAATAGTTATTATTTCGATGAATTGATTTATTTAAGTTAAAAGTTGTTTTCTACACTAATTCTTCTGAGAAAAATATAGTTCATTCTATAACAAAGCCCATACTGATCTAAGCTTGAAACTTTGTACACAAATTCTATAAATTTCCATCAAAATTTAAAAATTTCTATTGAGAATTAAAAAAGACTTCGAGTAAACAATTTTATAGCTCTATAAATTATCGTAGAGCGCGCTATCTTTTAAGCGGGCAGCTAAGGAGCTGAACAAAGTGTCCGCTTTTGAGAAAAGTGTTGCATATGTTATGAGGTTGAGAGGGTTGTCCGTTTAAGAGAAATAAATTTCAAAAAAATTCTTAAGAATTTATGGTATGCACTGAAAAAAGTGTTCGCTTATGTGAGATGCCCGTTTAAGAGAAGTACCCGTTAGGAGAGAGCACTCTGCTTAATAAAAAGCAAGTTTGAAGTGGCTCGAAATTCCGGTTGATTTTTGGCAATTTTTCGCCTGACGGTGTTGCCTAGTTTTTCCATATACATAAAATCAAAACTATCGCAGATTCGTTAAATGGACTAATACGAAAAATATTATCCACAGCACTTTCTAAAAATTTCAAGCTCTTCCCTTTATTATACTATATTATACTGAAATTTAAGGGATTATTTTATGATACACACAGCTTTTTTTTTTAAATGATAAAAAATTTTGAAAATTCTATGAAAGTTTGGTCAATTTGTCGCAGTTTTTTAATTTTTCTATAAAGTAAAAAATCTGGATTTATATGACTTTTGTTAGACAATAAGCTATACTTTTATAAAAATTTACGAAAATTAAAAAAAGAAGTAAAAAACAAAAAAATAATAGTCAAAACTTGTAAAAATTTTGAGGGGCTGTAGAGATTCTGAGGGCTGTAATTCACTTAATGTTTCGTGCTTAGTTTATAACTACTCTGTAGTTGTATCCTGCTGAAGCGTGCGTGACTCAGAATCAATAGATTTGCATTGCATTCCAATTGAAGTGCATTCACGAAGCTTACGCTCATCATTTTAGCAATTTCAATTCGATGGGCGTACCCCTAATTCTACATGACCAAATTGCACTACAGCTGCCACACAGGTCAATAGTTCCACACAACAGCGTGAGACAGAGGCAAGAAAATAACGTAGCGCTAAATTCCAAAACCGGGGTCTTCATAGGAGACCCTTTATATAATACTATTCTAAAATTTATCGCCTTTCTTTTCACATAATTGTGTGCTAAAAAAATTCGCAGACACACTAATCCGGTTATAAATGAAGAAATGACGTTGCTGCTCGCTACAAAGGCGAACTATTCGAGGCGATAAAGAACCAGGAAAAACTCGGTAGATATATAATATTTACATATACTCGTTTGCATTATATTATACCCGTACATATACATATGTGTTTGTACATATGTTTATCTGCCACAACATTAATCTGTAACAATGCTCGTGCGTTAATATTTATATCGCTCATTAAATATGAGCGCTGAATCGTCATTTACAATTTGCAAACGGAAGTAAAATAAATTCTACTATTTTTAAATGCAGCTTTAGTTGGTCAGTGTCGTGCAGAAAATGCGTTTTACTTAAAAGTTGGAATGTGGGCAATTAGGTAAAGGATACGAGAAGGCTATTTTTATGCACCGAACGAAATTTGTAGTTACGAACATGGAAAACTGGGTAATTTAAAATTTTGATTTGGACCAAAGCTTGAGATTTCCTTTTACATTACGAAATAAAACAATAAAACAAAAAAGAAACAATTATTGCGCTCTACAGAAATGCACACATTAAGGACGATAGCGGGAAAAACTAGGTGGGATTGCTGTAGAAACCATGATATTAGAATTCAGACGAACACCGATGATATTGTCAAATTTATAAGATCAAGAAGACGCGCATGGAACCAGCATGTTTCAAGAACCTCCAACAACCGATTAATTAAGACTGCACGTGACGGAATTCCAGTGGGAAGGCGACGTCCTGGAAGACCACCGAAAAGATGGACGCAAAGCTGGATATCATCCTCAATAGAAAATTAATATCAGTTATATATTTAAATATTACATACATAATTCAGTATTATTAATATGATAAATTATAAAATGTGGTATCTAAGAGATTGTGTAAAGAAAAACAGGCATGTCCTAAATAAAAGAAGAGGAAGAAGGAGAAATAAAACTAATGGAATAAAATTCCAGCATCAGCCTTTATTTATTTGCCTTAACAGTTTGAGATATTACACAGTTTTAATAGCAAATAATTGACAAAGATATTTTGCATGGAGGCTTTTTCTATGATGCCCGTTTTGCTCTGCAACATTGAATTTACATAACAGTGTAATATTAGTGCTGCAATATCATTTACCAAACTTCCATTGATTTTGGGTCCTCTTATATAGCATAGCATAACACAACAAAACAAACTTGCCTTAACTGGACATAATACTAAATAACATAGCATTAAATAACAAAAAATGTTACATAGCATAACATAACACAACGTAGCATAATATAACATAACATAAAATAAATATGTACATAATAGCTGAAAAGAGCAGAGCAGGACATAACATGAACAGAACATATCATAGCATACTTAACGAAACACAACATGGAATAACAAAACATACCATACCAGAACAGAATGAAACTCGTATATATTTATATATTTATAATAAATCAATTTGCCTAAACTATGTATTCGGCCGCCGTAGCCCAATGGGTTGGTGCGCGACTACCATTCGGAGCTCACGGAGAGAACATCGGTTTGAATCTCGATGAAAACACCAAAATTAAGAAAAACATTTTTCTAATAGCGGTCGCCCCTCGCCAGGCAATGGCAAACCCCGGAATGAAAAAGCTCCTCATAAAAATATCTGCCATTTGGAGCCGGCTTGAAACTGTAGGTCGCTCCATTTGTGGAGCAATATCAAGACGCACACCATAAATAGGAGGAGGAGTTCGGCCAAACACCCAAAAAGGGTGTACGCGCCAATTATATATATATATATATTAGGGCGGGCCGATTTAAAAATCGCTCTTTGCTTTGCGAATTCGTTTTAGAGGTATGGTTCCTTCGGCAAAGTTTCTTATTTTGATCCCTAGAATATGATTTTCACAGAGCAATGGGCGATTTTTTTGCCTCCCCACAAATCGACCCGGCCTAATATATATGTATTCATACAAATATACAAAAAATATACGTACTAAGTACATGTCGTACCCCTTATGCCAGAAACATGAATTTGTAAACATGAAAATTTTGGAAATGCAAGTTTGTAACTTTATTGCCTTATGCAAATTGAAAGGCTTAGTTTCTGATATAAAAAATTATATCTGGCTTCCTTGTACGCATTGTATTCAGAATTTTGGGTATAACACTTCATCCAAAGGTTAATCGTTAACTCAAAATTCCAAAATTTGCACAATCATGTTTTTGGCATAAAGTCTGCTGTTTCGGGTGACACCACGAGCGCACAGAGTCGTGTTGGAAAATGCTTGCGAAATTGTCAATTTTTTGTCTTCTTCCATTGCTACTTGAGTATGCGAAAATTACTCCCAGACCATTTTCCAATCCCCGTTTTAACCGATCTACTGTATGTGGAAACGCTCATCCACCTGTGAGAATTACTTTTTCGAATTCAAGTTGAGTCAAGTTATGCTGCCCTCTTATCTATTACAAAAGCTGATTTTTTTCCAGATCATCAAACGCTGAAACTGCACGGCTCTCGCTACAAATTTAATTTGAATGTTTGCTATTAACACTCTTCTAATGTTTTATTAATACTATTCTAAATGTTCCCAATAATCAATTTTTCCACTTCCTTTGCCATTATGCTCTTTTTCTAGGCAAATCTTAACTTTTTTATAACTACTTTTCAAACGAATTAAATTTAGAATGGCGTTGGATTTGCACTGAAAATGTAATGTATTTTTCTGCCTAAATACCCAATAAATTGGATTCAATTATATATTTTTATATTTTTTATGTTTTACTTTTTTTCTAATACCTTACAATTTCTTCAATGGAATGAAAGCGGTGAGCAGCTAAAACCTTTTAGTGAGGCCAGTTACTAATAAACTTTTGCACTTTGTTGTCAAGTGTCTGAAATACTAGAAAAGATAAACTACTACTTTTACTTACCACGCTTCTGAACTAATTAGTGGTGTACCCTTTGATTTTCTAGCACAAATGGGTGGTCCACAGTTTTATGCCACCTTCGATAGGCAGATGGTTTTTTTGAGAAACCGTTTAGTTATCACTGCCACCTAAATATAATTATTAGCGGAAAAACTCTGTATTTAAATTTATTAAGATTTATTACAGATTTGTGCTAAGTTTAAAATTTAATTCCTTAAATAGTTCAGTAGAGCAGGATGCAACGCCGTACTTACCTTACTATTTAGAATAATTAAGCGCAAGTTGATGTGAGTGCTAATCATGTAAATGCGTAAAAGTTGACAAATTGCACAACAAATATGATAAGCGGAATGCAACACGTGCTGCGATCGAATCAACCGCAATCGCGGTGCGCCACACAACTCAGCGTCAAGTGAATTGCAAGCAGGCTACCGCAACACGCTCCAAACCCACTGAGCTCATTCATATGACGCCCAAATCGACTGAGGAACTTAATCGCTTGCGTTCGCTGAACCCTGGACCAAAACAGCCAGCGACTGGCGCGATAGTGGCCAGTACAAATTCCAAACAAATTCTCACCAGTTTTTTACACACTCTCACATATTCACATACGTATGTGTAGGTAGATAGTACTTATATACAATATGTATATTTAAAAATTCATTCCTTTCTTTCTTTTTTTCCTGTTTACTAATCGCCAAGTGTAGTTTACTTGTAATTTACTATATTTTTTTATTTAAAAATAAAACTAACGGAATTCTCTGTAATTTCCTATTAGGTTTAACATAAAAGTCTGCCCGCATTTCATTACTTTTTATTAATTTTTTCATTAGCTTATTAATTTTTTGTTTAATTTGTTTTTGTTTTTTTTTTAATTTTGTATTTACTTTTTATTAGTTTTTTATTAATTTTTTATTTATTTTTCATTCCTAGTATTCTGACATTAGAACTTATTTTAATATTTTCCATTGTTTTGATTTAAAAATCTTTTGTATAGGCGATTTCAGAAAAAAGGGTTATCAAGTTGCCCTCAAATTCATTTTTTGCTTCTGCAATTTTTGCCACACACTCCATTAATTAACTATAGCACTTGAACTTGTTTACAACTTTTGATCATTAATTGATTTACTATTTCATTTCAATAATTTTTCCATATAAATCCAAGTCTAGATTTCTGAGGAAATTAAAAAGAATAAAGTAAAAATTCCACAAGTTTCTCAATTTTTAATCAGAATTTCTGGAAAAATTTCAAAGAGGTTTTAGTTTTATAGCCCATTGAATTTCGGTATAATAAAGTGCAAGTTTGAAATGTCTCAAAAATAGCTCTGATTTTTGGTAGTTTTTCTCCTTGACGGTGTTGCCTACTTTCTTTACGTAATGAAAAAACTATCGTGCCTCTTATGTGAAAAAATGTGAAAAATTATAAAAAAAACGATGGAATTTGTATATAACGGATGCATGAAATTTTTTGTTTATGTGGAGAAAATCAAACCTTTTGTTGTTGCTGTTGTTGTACTTGCACGTGGAATGCTGCTGACGTGGCAGTCATTGGCCGTATATTAATCAGGGTAATTCCGTCACTTAGCACCGACTGCTTAGGCATAATCTAAGTTTAGTGTAAAATTCGTTACACCAATAAACTATAATATTAGTATAATAATATCTTTATCAAAAAAATAGTTGAAATTTAATAATCAATATCAAATAATCAATACATGTCACTTTAAGGTAGTGCTATAATTTTCCGACGAAGACCTTCAGCTGCTAGTGCTAGAAATTGAAGTTAAAATTTGTGATTTATTTACTTTTCCAAATAAATAATAATAATAATAATGTAAATATGGAATGTAATAAAAAATTGGCGGCAGCCGTAGCCGAATGGGTTGGTGCGTGATTACCATTCGGAATTCACAGAGAGAACGTTGGTTCGAATCTCGGTGAAACACCAAAATTAAGAAAAACATTTTTCTAATTGCGGTCGTCCCTCGGCAGGCAATGGCAAACCTCCGAGTGTATTTCTGCCATGAAAAAGCTCCTCATAAAAATATCTGCCGTTCGGAGTCGGCTTGAAACTGTAGGTCCCTCCATTTGTGGAAAAACATCAAGACGCACAACATCAAGACAGTCACCCAAAAATGGTGTACGCGCCAATTATACAGGGTGGGCCATATAGCGTTTGCTTTTTGAACCACATATTTTTTTGAGAATGGTAACACAAATGACATGTCTAATGTGTTCATAATTTACTTAAAGGTTTGACATTTACGAAATGGGACGCTATACGCTTGAACAAAATTGGGAAATATTGAAAACCTATTTCCAAAGTGGTGAGTCTTCTTCTTCTTCCGCGGTTACAGTAAATGGCGAGCGTTACCGTGACATGCTCAACGAGTTTTTGTTTCCAAAAATTTAAGAGGATGACATGGACGACATTTGGTTTCAACAGGACGGTGCAACTTGTCATACTGCAAAAGTTACACTCGAACTTTTGGCTACCGTTTTTGAATTCCGATATCAATTGGCCGTCTCGGAGATGTGATTTAAGCCCGTTGGACTATTTTTTGTGGGGAGCCGTTAAGGAGAAATGATATGCGAACCATCCAGAGACGATTGATGCTTTAAAACACGAAATCGAAGTTGCCATTCATGAAATTGGAGCCCAAACAATCGAAAATGTGCTTAAAAATTAGGTTGATCGAATGGCCTACTGTAAAGCCAGACGTGGCAGTCATTTGAACGACATAAATGACAACGTTCAATCTTGAAAATAAAAAAAAAAGTTTGAAAAAATATTAATTATTTTTTTTTTATAGCCGATTCAAAAAGCAAATTTTACATGGCCCACCCTATATATATATGTAATAAAAAATTGCACCTGAATAAGTTATATTCAATACTATTTTGCTCTGTTATATTCGATACTACTTTTGGAAGTTGCGGTGCTGCAGAATGTATCGAATTTCCTCTTTTTAGTTCGCCTTTATTTTGAAACGCAGCAACGCACAACTGGCTCCACCAAATACAGAAATCCCAAACACTTTTTTGTTTTACAGTTTCACATTGTTAGTATGACCTGAAAAATATATAATATACATATTACATATGTTAAAAAACTCACTAAAAATATTTATCTTGCCGCAAATGATCAGCACTTTTAACTTCACTTAATATTATTTGGTTTACTAAATCAACTTCTTCAACATTTTCACCTACCGAGCGCTAAAAAATACTCTCATCCTCCATTCACATACAGATTTACTCACAAGCGCGCACCTGTGCCCGTGTCATAGCTATTTCCATAATTCATTGAATTTCGGTACTCAGCGCATATGAAAATGGTTCGATCAGTTATCTGATGGAATTACAGGATGCTGAATGACTTTCAATGCAACTGCAACACTAATTGAGCCAATTCAACCAATCAACAGACAGAAAAAGGTGGCTTGGTGAAAAAGTGTACAGGTAGAAAATGTTTATGGTTGAGACAGACTATCTAGAAGTGCGAGTAATTGATATTGGTGGTAGTGTTGTTGTAAACATGCAATGATGCCGCCCAATGTGCTTTGTCACTGTTACGTCAGTTTGAGCTACTTTTTTTGATTTTTTTTTTTTGTTAATTGGGCGATCTGCTGGTAGTGATGCTTACTTCTATATCATTAAATCCTCGCATAAAATAAATATGGCACGGTTTTGACAACTGATTTGTTTCTTATTTAATTTTAATATTTTTTATGAAAATATAGTTATTTCTTCATATAAATTCAAGTCTAAAACTTTGAAGAAATTCAAAAAAAAAAGAAGAGAAAAAACAGCAGAAGTTTCGCAACTTTCAATTAGAATTTTTTGGGAAAACTTCGAGTTTTATAGCACATTCAATTTTCATATAATATAATAAATGGCAAGTTTGAAGTGACTCAAAAATTGGGCTGATTTTAAACAATGTTTTCCGTTATGGGTTGCTTATTTTCTTTACACCAAAAAAAAATAAAAAATTCGTGTCTTTTATATGGAGAAATATTAAAGAAAATATAGAAACTCATATTTTTGTATAACGAATAAATGGATATTTTTTTAGCAAAATGACTTTTTCTATTCTAAGCATTTCTCTTAGGTTAGTTTTGTACAAAATTATATAAATCCAAAAGTGTGATCTTTGGGACAATTAACAAAAACAAAAACAAGAAATTTCCATGAAAACTTCAAACTTTTTAATCAGAATTTTTAGGATAATTTCGAGTATGGCTCAAAATTTCAGGTGATTTGTGAAAAATTTGTTTATATGCTGTTGGTTTTCCTCCCAAAATCAAAGATGCTCAAAAATCAACCCGATTTTTTTGGCTAATTCACACTTCCACTTATTGAAAAAAACCCAATGTGTCATAAGACTGCTCAAACAAAATTTTTTTTCTAAAAATTCTTATTGAAAAGTGTGAAAGTTTGATGGAAACTTGTTCAATTTTGCTTTTTCCGCGGAATTTGAAACTTAGATCTACATTATTTCTATAAAAGAATTAAATAGGTTGAAGGTTTGATGAAAATTTGCTGATTTTTTTTTTAAATTTTGCATAAAGTTTGAGATTTGATTTATGTTGTTTTTGTGCGAAATTTCGCTAAATTTTCATAAAAACTCGGTAACATTTTTTTAAGGAACAAAAAGATTTTCAAAACTTTCCAAGGAGTCTCTGTATATAGTTATGCGAGTACGAGTATAATGCAAGTGGCGCAGAATTAATGATTTATCGGATTTTAATTTCTACAAGTGGCGGCGCATAATGGGGATTTTTTGATACATTGTTTTTTCTAAGTCCCAGAAAAGGGGGAAAAATCTTGACCAATTCAAAGAATCTTTTTTCATAAAATGTTCGTTAATGATTTTGGAAGAGATTATCTATTCCCGAATTTAATTTTTTTACTATATCAAAACGCACCCTTGAATAAGGGTATTTTTTTGAAGAATTCAAAAATACTTTAAAAATAAAAAAATGTGTATGTATTTTTGTTTTATTGCACGGTAATACATCCCGGCAAGTACGCAAATTTCCTACCCCCCTTAAGAGGTGAAATCATCCCCTAACTACCTAAAAACTTAAAAACTAATTTTTTTAATGGACAAACCTAGAAAATTCACAGGAAAAATTTCAAAAAATTAGTATATACGCTTTTGGGGCTACTAAGTCCGAATTCGTTATCCATTTGTCCTTGCAGGGTCAAATTGAGCGTCACTTCAAGGTTAAACACAGAATATTCATCGGAAAAATTAAAAAAACAAAAAAAAAATCGATAAACATGTTTTTGGACTCGCTGAGTCCGGATTCGGTGTCAGTTTGTACTTCGGGGTCAAATTGAAGGCCAGTTCAATACGTAAAGGTCAAAATAATGATAGCCATCATTCAAGATAATTTTTTCTTTAGTGAAAAATTTATTGAAAAATATAATTAGATGATTAATTTTGCGCCATCGTTTGCCATTGTGAATAATACGGTGCATTCGTTCTGCTTAGTTGACCAACAAATTTAAAGAAACTGATTTGTTTGTAGCCATTTTGCAGTTATCGGCTGACCTTCTCTGGCCCGTCCTTGCCATGCCTTGCCCCCCTTGCTCTTCGCTTAATCCCTTCTCTTTTACATTCTCTGGCATTTCGTCGCTTTATAGTCTTATTTTTTTCATATAAAGGGTGGTCCGAATAAATCTTTCTTTATAGAAATATAATAATATTACATTTATTCGGCTCAATTATTTTTATATGGAGTAGTAAACATTCGGTGTGCCAGTTGAGGCGGGACTATCATTCGCTGGTAATTATAAAAAAAAACATACTTTTTAATACTTATAAAACTTAAGAGTCCATTCGCCTTTAATATTACATCCTTTCGCTTCGCTCAACCTTCAATTTCAACCCTTCATCTCATCTAAAATTCTTTGCCACATTTACTTTGGAGCCCAACTAATATGAGTGCATTACGTAAGTGCATAAATGCAGGCGCATTACATTGACACATTTTCGAACCTCCGCCATTCGTCGTCACCCTCCATTCTACGCGCAAAGTGTTTGGCAATTTCTTAATGCTGTATACAACGGCACTAAGTACAAGGCAAAACAATCTTCAGCCTCATTGAGCGCACTTGGCACTCGTCGACCAATGAACTTGATAAATTTTCACACGACGGTCGCACAGCCTTCACACCACTACAGAAGCATACATACTACATTCATGAAATTTCAAAATCAACGAAAACATATTTGTACGACGCTGAGGCGTGATTAAGTTTGCGCGCCGAAAAGTAGGCTACGTCGCATGACGTTTAATAATGCATTTTCCATTTTTTCTTGTTTATGCGGCGCTTATGTAAGTGTGCGTTATGCTGTTATTGTTTACTATTTTTATTTTTTTTTTATTTATTCAACATTGTCGGGCATTCGTAGGTGTATTGCGTTTGTGTGGGTGCTTGTGTTGCGTGTGGGTGCACTCGTGTGTTATGCCTTGGCATAATGCAAAGCAGAAAGCATTAAGCAAACTTATGGGTGTATGTGTGTGTGTTTTCAGCTATTCTACCGTCATGACCTTGTGCATTGCAACTACTACATACAGCATAATTTTAAGGATATAACTAGCATTGTGCGGGTGTGTATGTGTGTGTGGGTGTTGCAGCGCCACCTTTTCCGTCATTTCCGCTTGTTACCAACGCTTTTTAACTTTTTTCTTCCCAAACTTCTTGCCTTGCGTTTTGTTCTTGTTGCCTTACGATTTTTGCGTATGTTTTTTTTTTCTGATTCTACATTTTCTTTAGCACTTAGTCTTCGTGTTTGTTTGTTTGTCTTATTTGCATTACGCCTACTTACTTATGCTTGTTTGTGAATATAAAAGACGATATTTACAAAAATATACAGGCATTCAACCTGGAAATAATACAAATGGAATTACATACTAAGAGATGTTGCAAGAATCTCATCTGCATTTAGAATGTTACTGACCGACCCAGTTCTTGATTAGTATGTTAGGAACCTTGTTCAAAATGCTATGCCGTCAGTCAAGTCCCACGATGCCTTCTCCATACGTTCTCCCGACATTCGGTTCTACGATACCAGACATATACCCAAGAACGTTCACTTCAGCAGATGTGAATATTCATTCACTCATGTTCACTACATTCACTTCTTAAACATGTATGGGAATGGTAATTGTTTTCTAGACAACTACCCTTAGCGCTGCAGAATAGCAGTACAAAAAATAGTTCTACTGATTCTAGGGCTTAAATAGTAGGTTTGTACTATTTCAGTAGTACACACGGATAAATTACAGTAGAATGAATAGAGAGACAGGATAGATACTAATATGAATGGTAAGACTTTGGTTTGAGGGCACTCTTCCGCGAATTCATTGATGAATCTTAAGAAATTCGGGGAGGAAGTATATGAATATGTGGAAGAATCCACACCCAGAACAACGCCCACAGCTACAGTACTCTGCAGTGTCATCATCCTTAAGGTCGGATAGGCATATTGAGTCGCCATTGAGTCCCATGGTGGCTATATGCTGACCACAGGTATTGTGCCCTGTAATTACACCCACCATTACACTCAGGACCTTCTTACCAAGTTTTAAGGGAAAGGTTGCTAATTTTCTGGTTTTTTTACAAAGCACTTGGCTACTTTGAAAGAGTCCAACTCAGAGCAACGTCTTCTATGGGTAGACCTCATGAAGTTGTCAATTTGTCAATTCAAAGTGGAATTGTTGCAGAATTGACACCTAGAAAGTGTTTAGGCCCTAGTGGTATGCTTGCAAACCTTCATTAGTCAGTTTATCAGTCAACTTGTTTTCTGCAATAATGCCCAGGCACTCAAATAAGTTTAACATTGTTGTGCAGGTCATACCATATCTAATAATGGCTTTCCAGTGATCTGTTTATCAAAGAAGCTGCTTCTCGGAGTGCGCTGAGACTAGCGGAAGAAGAACTTTGAAAAACTTTATAGGAGGGGGAGCTTAAATTTGGTCATATTATATACATACTTCTTCAAAGACCCAGGTATTCACAGAATTTAAAACTTTGTTTTTCCCCACTTATTTCTCAGGAAAGCGCAGAAAAAATGGGGCTCAATTTTTTGTGTGCTATTTAGAAAGCCCTTTGGCCCTTGGCAAAAGACGTAGAACTCAGAAAGGCCTGGAGACTCCACGCCACTCAATTCCCAAACGCGCAGCTGTGCTTACCGGTCACTGAGCAATCGGCGAACGCGAAGAAAAGCTAAGTTTATCATCTAGTCCTCATTACAGAAGCTGTGGGGACCTTTCAGAGAAGGAGACTGTTGAATATTATCTCTGTAAATGACAGCTAGAAGATTAAGGTCACTGGGTGCTCCTTTCTTCGAGAGTCCTATGCAGTGCTTCAATCTGAATCCCATCAACCTTCTTCATTACATCAACAACTCTGGTTGACTGCAGGTATCTGTCCGTTGCAGGTATACAAATTGTATCAAAACGATGCTTTAGTACCACTTCGGGAGTACCGGAGTGGTACTTCAACCTACCTAGAGATGAGATGAAGGACGTAATTTTTACTGAACTCTTAGGATGTTTGTGAAATAAGCTGTCAAGTGGGTGTTTGAGGCTGCTCAGTAGACCTTCAGAGCAAACCTGTAGACAACCTGCTGGGAATTTTATGTAATTATCAAACTCATCTAATATCATTCTGTTGAAAGGTGATAGGACTGATATCTTTTCGGATAGCCTAGCAGATATAAAAGCTATAGCTCTGTTAAAGTGGAGCGAACTCAGTAATGAAGGCCAGAGCGAATTTAGACATTCGAACAAGGGCACTTCCGAATGGTAATTACACACCAACCCTTATCACAGCAACGATAGCAAAATCAATTTGCTCTCGAGTATTTTCTGGAGAGCATAGACAGCGCCGCCGTAGCCGAATGGGTTGGTGCGTGATTACCATTCGGAATTCACAGAGAGGTCGATGGTTCGAATCGCGGTGAAAGCAAATTTAATAAAAACATTTTTCTAATAGCGGGCGCCCCTCGGCAGGCAATGGCAAACCTCCGAGTGCATTTCTGCCATGAAAAAGCTCCTCATAAAAATATCTGCCTTTCGGAGTCGGCTTGAAACTGTAGGTCCCTCCATTTGTGGAACAACATCAAGACGCACACCACAAATAGGAGGAGGAGCTCGGCCAAACACCTAACAGAAGTGTACGCTCCAATTATTTATTTTTTTATTTATTATAGACAGCCTCATAAAAACTTGTTAATCGATGCTTTATATTCTAACTCCAGTGTCAAGCTTCAGCATATACTTAGTACATGATGAGAGAAATTCAGTGACTACTCAATGAAAAAAGTTTGAAGTTAAGTATTTTCCTTATGCCGTCGTTTTCGTCAGTCTTTAAGAAATTTGCGTTAGGCTCACAAATTACCGCTCATGAACTCAACTAGCTTTGTACTCGTTGGAGGATTATTACTTGCACTAGGCCTTCTTCTTCTTCTTTTTCTTCTTCTTCTTAGCATCACAGTTCTTGCTGAACCATTGCTTCATTCACAACCTTGCATCATCTGTCTCTATCTGCACTAAGCCTTCTTCTTCTTCTTCTTAGCATCACAGTTCTTCCTGAACCATTGCTTCATTCACAACCTTGCATCATCTGTCTCTATCTGAGGCTACTTCCTGCCACCGCCGCATGTTTAGCTTTTCAAGGTCAACTTCCACGTCTTTGAGCCATCTCTTTCTGGGGCGTCCTCTCATTTGGCCACCAGAGGGCGTATTTCAACTGCCTTTCGAGTTGTCCTCCCCTTGGGCGTTCTAAACTTATAAATCTTATCATACTCTCGTTTTTTGCTAATAGTTCTAGCTCAAGATTATATCTAATTCGATAGGTACCGTCTACAGGATATATTTTTCCATAGTTAGTACCCATAGAGAAGCACTAAAGCACTTATATAAAAAAAACGATTAAAATTATTCGAAATACAAAATTTAATTTACGCTGATACCCTTGAAGTTGTATTTTTAAGTATCATTTCTCAATACATTTTTTGAGATTAACAAAATAATTTCTTACTGACTCAAAAGTTGCATGCGATATAATAATCTGCAAAAATGTATGTCAACTATGAGAGCACGCCTTCGCTATTGTTTGCGAGAAATAAAAACAATTGAAATGCAACTGTATTGCTTTTGCGCAACAGCATATTTCAGAGAATGCATTACTTTACAACTCGAGAGAAAATCAAAGCGAAACCGAAGACGAGACTCCCAACTGGGCGAGTATGAGCGCAGCAAATGGCAAAGCAAAGAACATTCAAAATTCGTTAAAACCAAATATAAAAAAAAACACCATAACAAAAACTCCCTCAATACTTACTTAGCTGAAATAATGAAAACAATATGCGCAGCAATCTAATAACTGAAGTGTGAATAGCAACAACAACAACTATCAAATGCATCAACAAATGACTATCAACAAAACAAAGGTTCGTCAACGACGCCGACACACTCGGCAATTGCTGCACTCGCTGTGAATTGATAACAAATGAATATTGCGATTATTGTTGTTGGCGCCAACATTTTACTGTATGAGGTTAACTTTTGGAAGCTCTCTCTCTCTCTCTCTTTCGCTCTGTGTTAAAGAAGCTCTCATTTGTAATGGCGTACATTTGTGCTCATAGCTATTAAGGAATTTTCTATGCATAGGATGCTGCTAGCTTCTGCTTCATTTGGAGACTTTTTCGTAAGTTCACGCGTTCTCTCCTTTTCTGACGCGCGCGGCATCCTTGCTCGTTACATTGCTTATCTGGCTGATTGGTGCTTTGTTTTGTTTGTTTGGTTGATTTGTTGGCCAGCTGCCGAGTCGGAGGCTGAGACTGAGACATTTTCGACGCTGTGCTGCTGGATGCTGCTGTTGTTGTTTGATTTCATGTAACATTTAGTTAACAGCGAACTTTTAATTGAAACGGACGTGTGAACCGGGTGAAATTTCATTTCGTTGTGCATTTAAAAAAATCGTTGACTTATAGTTGAGTGAATGAAAACTATTTTGTGGAAATTAATTTAAATAAATTCAATTAATTTAGACAAATAAATTATTATTGAACTGCACGGAAATTGAATGCATGCCTGTATGCGTGCGTTGGTGTTAAATTTCGTAGAAAATATGTTAGAATACTCTTTCTGAAAATCCGATAGTGTGCAAGCTCATCAGCAAAGTCATCACTACGTATCCCTCGCTGTTGTTGGTGTGTGAGTGGGCGCGTGTGTTCATGTCAACAAACATATCCTGGCGTGGAATTTACTTACTGATGTACGCGTGTAAACGTTTGGGCTAAGGAAGGTGCGGTAAAATTGAAAATTGCTTAAGATTTAAATTCTGCAGACATTATTCCGACATAAATAATAAAAACAAAGAAGCGGTTGAAAAATGCGACTTGTATGAAAAATTAATAAAGCGCTATGAAAAAATTTAAAGATATTAAAAACGGATGAGGTAAAAATCAAAATGAAAAGAGTTAGAAAGAATTTGTTAAAAAGGAAACAAAATATTCAAAACCAAAATTCCAAAAACCTGAAAACAGTTTAAAAATTAAAACAGCTCGATTTCTAAAAATATAACAAAATCAAATCGGTATCAATTAAATCCAATATTTCCACACAAAAAAAAAAACAAAAATAATAATAATTATAATGAACCCTTGAAAAAATTATATTCCAAGAAAGTAGTAAATTTTACGAGAAAATATATAAAAATATTAGGCAAATTTCTAAGACCCAAATAAAGCCCGTAAAACTAATTTGAATTTTTTTTTATTTATGTAAATGCTTAGTTACATATGAAATGCTACTAGCTGAGCAAGTCGGAGATTAAAAAAAGGACTAAGAGTCGTAAAATATTTGAATAAAAATGTGAAATTTAAGAACTAATTTAAATAATAAAATTAATCATACCAAAGAAAAATCTGAGTAAGGAAACTGAAGGAATCAGAAATTAATAAAAGAGAGGAAAAAATAAACAACTAAAATAGTTTGAAAAAATTGAAAATTGCAGTACTTAAAAAATTTATTTTAAATGGGACTGAAATGAATATTTCTATATAATATTTCTATGCAGCTGAACTGCAAAGCCAAAGCCAAAAAAGTTCAAAATTGTCGAATAAATATTTTTTTGTGCAAAACTGACCAGCCGCCTAACAAACAAACAAAAATTTTAATTTAATGAAAAAAAGTTAAAAAATTTAATTGTAGTTTGTTTTGTGGCCGCCTACTAAAAAGCAAAAAAGTAAAAAAAAAAATTATACTTTTGTTTGGTTTTTTTCGTTTATGGAAACTTCTCCAGCCGCCTTACAAGAAAATAATTCAAATAGCTTGAAAATAGAAATTGGAAATACATAATTATATATTGAAAACAAAAAAAATTTAATATTTTGGTTGTACGCTGTTTTGTATAGAATTCAGAAGCCGCTAACAGAACGCAAAACAAAGTCGCACAAATCAAGATTTTTGTTGCGGTTTGTTTTGTGTATAACTCAGTAGTCGCAAAAAATTAACAAAAACAAAATTTCTAATCGCAAAAAAAAGTTCATAAGTTTTGCATTTTTCGTTTAATTTTTTTTTTGCTTGTGGAAACCTCGCAAGCCGCCTAACAAGCAAAAAATTCAAATTGCTTAAAAACCGAAATTGGCAGCTTTGATATATTCTATTTACAAAAAAAATATTGCCACACAAATCAAATTTTCCTGTTACAACTACACAAAAATTATTTAAAATGTTCAAGATTTAAAACACGTAAACATATTTTATAATATTTTTTTTTTTAATAAAATACTGTTGGAGCTAGAATCTGAAATTCAAAGAATTAAAAAAAGTTTATTATATTAATTGAAAAATAAATAAATCAATAATTGGCGCGTACACTTCGTTTAGGTGTTTCCCCGTTTAGTGTGCCTCCTCCTATTTGTGGCGTGCTCTTGTTGTTCCACAAATGGAAGCACCTACAGTTTTTTGTGAGGACTTTTTCATCGCAGAAATATACTCAGAGGTTTGCCATTGCCTGGCAAAAGGCGACCGCTATGATAAATATATTTTAATAAAACATTTTTTTTAGTTAGTAATTCAAATTTTTTCAATTTGAAAGAATGAATACATTGCTATTATAAATACATATAAATTATCACAACAAAAAATTAGTATATATTAATATTTACGAATAAATTAAAAATATCGATTTTTCGCCTCAAAATAACGTCCATGCGTGGTGTATTAAAAATATTTTTTATTGAAATATATTAATTTTTTCTATATGGCCGGTTGTCCACCTTTTGTTACCAAGAGAGATAATATTTTTGAGGTATACCGTACACCTGAAAGAGTTAGCTGAAACAAGTGAAAATCAGAGGTAGCCAGCGGCTGAAATAAATCTATCCATCCGCAGTAGTGTTAATAAACTAGCAACGAGCATGGATGGGATAGATCCGGTGGGGTCTCTATTTGGCCCAGGTGCGTCGTAAGACAGCCACTTTACTTAACCTAGCATCGCGTACTTCAGTTCATTATTCTATCAAGGGTCCACCACCAATAATTTTTACCGCTTTGGCTAGTCCTCATTTATGATATCCTGCTTTAGAGTTGTCATGATTGAAATAATTTTGCAATTGCCAGTTATAACTACTAGTTTATGGAGCTCCAGAATCATTTTCTGACATGTGACAGTATCTCTCTGCTCCCAGTCACTTAAAAATCATTGTCATTCCTCATACAAGCATTTCTTGCCTTAGACATGGGCCTTCACTGAGTAATGCTTCCCAATATTCAACTTCAAACTCTTTCCCCTGTGCCAGGCTGTTTTGTGTCTGCGGTGTCAAAGTGGCCATTTTGAAAGCATCGCAACCGGAATTCACATATTTTCAGGGATCAAGTTTCAATAATATTCGATTTATATTTTAACACTTCTTTAGAATTAACAGAGTAAACGAAACTTCCCGCAAATGTTATTTTGTGGAGCATTTTTGCAATGCTTGAATACATCGAACATTCGAATATTTAATCTTCATCGACTCGACACATTTTGACATATTGACAAACTTATAAAATTTTAAAGTTTTACAATTTTCATAATTTAAACATTTTTTTTTATTTTTAATTGAAGAGAAATTTAAAAACAAACTTAATAAATTTGAAGCAGAACTTTTTTGTATTTATATTTTTTCACAGAAACCTATATAATTTTTAAAATTTTTAAGTTTTGGATTTTTTTTAGTTTGATCCTTTTTTTAATTTTTCTTGAGTTATTAGTTGAAAAAACATTAAATAAAATTTTTATTTTTGAAATTTAAAATTTGGAAGGATGACAAGAAGTTTAACAATAAAGTAGTAAAATATTTAGTTTAAATATCATAAATGATCATTTAATTTATAAAATTCTTAAGTTCGACAATTTTTAAATTTATTTATTTTTTCACTTTTCCTGAATTAAAAATTAAAAAAAAAAAAAATGTAAATAAATTAAAAAAGCAATGAAAGGTTTTTTTATTTTTAAATATTTTAAATATTAGTTTAAATATTATTAATACTACAATTTAATTATTATTATTATATAAACTATTATTAGTAATATATTTAATCTCTATATTTTTCGTTTGTTTTTGAAATTAAAATGTTTCAAAAGTTCTAAAAAGCTCAACAATAGAGTTTTAAATATCATAAAAAATGTTGATATTCATACAATTTAGAAGTTTTCAAATTTTTTTTTTTATTTTTTTTTAGCACTTCTTAAAGTGAATTTAAAATTTTGAAATTTCACAATTATTCCAAATCAAAGGTTTTTCTATTTTTCCTGAATTAAAAATGAATTCTAGGTTTTTGGAATAAACATTTTTTAAAAGCTTCAGATAAATGAACTAACAAAAAACTAAATCTAAAAAAATTATTTAGTTTCAAATTTCACATCAAATTATTAAAATTGTTGTATTTGTAGTTTCTTGAATTAAAAATTAATACCAAATTTTAGTAATTTAGAAAAAATTCTTTTTACTTATTTTTGTTTTTGTCTTTGAGGAAGTTACAAACAACTTAACTTCACAACTATAGGGGTTTCGAATTAAATATCATACGAAACTAGCAAAGTTATAATATTTTGATGTTTAAAATTTTTTTTAATTACGTTTTTTTTGAATTTTTTCTTGGATGAAAAATTAATACAAAATTTTTGTTATATATTTTTTTATTTTTGAAATTACAAAAGTTTGTCGATAATGTACCAAAATTATTTTGTTTTAATATCATACGAAATTATCAAACTTATAGAATTTTGATGTCTTAACATTTCTTTTAATTTAATTCTTTTTCTTGAAGTAAAAATAAAAAATAAAAATTCTTTAGTAAATTAAAAAAAAAAATTATTTAATTTTTTTCTTTTTAGTTCAAAGTGTTAAAGAATAACAAAAGATTAACAAAATATCTAGTTTGAAATATCATTCAAAAATTATCAAATTATAGAATTTTAAATTTTTTTATTAATAATTTTTTTAATAATCATAAAAATGAAATAAATTTGATTAATATAACTGTTTTAAGCTTTTTGTTTTAAATTTTTAGTTTAAATTGAAAAAATTTTATTTGAAAGAACTACAAGTTGTTTAACAATAAAGGTGTAAAATATTTAGTTTTAAATATCATAAGAATTTTTAAACTTATAATATTTTGAATTTTTTGGAATAAAAAAATTTTATATTTTAAAGCCGTTTTAAAATGTGGTAGTTTAAATTTTTTAAATTTCCCTAAATATTTGTTTGTGAAATTAAAACTAATTAATTGAAATATTTATAGGTAGTTACAAGGCTTCAAAATGCTTCATTGAGTCAGAAAGTATAGAGGTCCTGCAATTGTAAACTCTACAGCCAAAAATTCTTAAAAAACACCTTCAATTTATTCATAGCGTAATGTCAGTCTTAATTTTCCTACTAAAAATTTATAACACTAAAGTGAAGCCAGAACTTTAACCAAAAAAGATATTTTAATTCTAAAATAGTCCGCATTTTTTTAAGCACTTTAATGTATGAAATATGGTAGCAATTGTTAATAACTGAAAAAAATGTTGCTATGCAAAAAATCAATTTCTTGCCAACTGATCACCACTCTTTTTCATTGTCCGCCAAGTATTTGGCTGCCTGCTGTTTGTCGCTCTCGACCAGTTCTCAATTTATATGCGTAAGAAATGGTTGCTAGGAATGTCATTGAATTTGTGGTTCTAATTTACACAGCTGCTGGCAGCTGGCATAGAGCTTTTGCAATTTAAAAAATAAAGAAAATAAGTTTATTTTCCTTTTGCGGATGTATTTTGTTAATACTTAAATGCTCTACACTTAAATGCCTGCTTGCTAACTCTAGTTAATTCTTGCAGTAAATGAAAGCTAGTTTTATAAAATATCCAGTTTTTCAAATAAACAAAAGACAGCGCTTTAAAGATTTTGCGCAATTTAATGGAAATTTAATAAATTTTTTTTTTTTTTGTTAGTTTTTTGTTTGTCTTTTGCGTTTTCTTCTCATCGCCATTATTCCAGCATCATTTCCGTGTATTTCTCCGCAAACGAAATGAAAATGCCGCGGCAAGGCCTGAACGTAGGCAACACGCAAGGGATTGTATGGATATATTCATCCGTTTGACAACAGCCGCTGATACCATTGACAGTGTCAGCCAAAAAATGCGCATAGCAAATGTTAGTTATTGTGAAAAGTTAAGAGTTATCAAATATTTGAGCTTTTATCTGCTCTACAGCGCTTAGCCTGCCACTCAGTGCCTGTACTTTTAGAGTTCGTGCGCTTACAAACAAACTCCCTGCGTAGCGCAGAGAGAAATCAGGCTCTCTGCGTGCAACGGATTTATCTCACCAGCTCACTGTTTTTCGCTTCAACGTAGTAAGTCTCCAAATTTTACTCGCAAATTCGATTTTTTTTGATTTTTTTTTTAAATTTCTTCGTCCTTTTAGCTGCATCACAGCGCAAACCCTGACGGCATCGTTTAATGTTTGACTTGTTTGTGTGCTCAGTGTGCTTGTGTACATGTCGTGTGGCATTGTTCTATGAATTTTCGTCTGATAGTCTGACGCCTGTTTCACTTGCTAGACTGTCTGTATGTTTGCCTGTGTGTCTGTCTGTTAATTTGTGAATGTCAGTGTGTATTTTATTTATTTGTCTATTCGTCCGTTCGTTGGCTTTTGCGCCTATTTACCTAAACATTGTTGTCTCCAGTGCCATTGTCCAGCCTCTGTGCATTCATGCATTTGCAGCTAAATTTTTGTCTGCCTTCTCAGCTATGCTTCACCCATTTTGGCAGTTTCTGTAAACCCTTTGTTCAATCACTTGTTTAGTATCGAGTTTTTCTAGTAGCAGCAACACTCCGGTTTTGGAGAAAATTAAATTTACATAGCTTTGCTTGTTAGTTCTTTTTCATCAACCGAACTTTTTCAATACTGACTTTTTTCTCATGAATAATTTCCTTTTTTCTTTCCTTCCGCAAGTAATTATTTTGATGAAAATGCTGCATAAACATTTATTAAACTTCCATTGCCCTCACTTCACCATTAAAAATCAATCTTCGGCACTTCTTTGTCAGTTAATGGTATTTTCATTTCATTGTTTATTTATTTCACTTCTCTTCTCACTACCTCACACAATTGTAACACTGTATTGACCTTTACCGCCAATCGCTCAACAGTTATCAGCTCGAACAGCTCTATTATTATAAGTATTTTTCTGTTTTTTTCTGTTTGCTTTTTCCTTTTCTGCTGCTTCATCTCTCCACACCCACGCCAGTCTTTTGCCAAGCATTTTTTTGCTTTTCCGTGCTTCTCAATCTCGCAGCTGCTCATTATTATTAATTGTGGCTGCCAAGTGAAAGTGACGTCTGCTCCAGATGATATCCGTCTCCATATATGTGTGCCTTGTATGTATGTGTCATTGAAGGTCAACTTTCAGGCGCATAAAATTGTGCTGTGGCGTAAACTTGTGCTTGAATAGGCCCAAATCTGTGCGTGGAAGCACAAAAATCCTGTAGACAAATATGATAGTATGAACAGAAATTTCCTCTACACTCACATACAAACGTACAGGTGTATGTGCAGATATGCGCATAAGTGCCGAAAATACAGTCTATTTGCAGTTTTTGCATTCTCCTAAAGTTATCTGCCATCTTAACTAAAGAAAATTTCGAAATCAGTATTTTCATTTTTTAAATTCGAGCTGAAGAGCGGACTAAATACCTGTTAAAGTTATACGAGTTCGCCGCGCCATTTTTACTATTATAAATTTTAAATGAAAATGAATTAAATGATTTTAAAGCGGTGGAAAAATACGAGCGCCTTAGCTAATTCATTAATATTTTCAATTCATTGACGTGATCGGTAAAATATTCATCTAAATTCAAACCATTATCGACTAAATTCGTATTCAACTATTGCTGTCATTTCTTTCTTTCACATTTTCTCGCCTTTATTGCCTTATTGGCGACACACAGCATTTCGCTGCTACTAATAAAATAGCTGATTTTAGTAACATAGCTGGAATAAGAGCAACGTACTGATTTCCCTTAGGATGCGTCTATCGGTTTCGATCACATTTTTCAGTCAGGGGAAAGTGTTTGCAGAGTGATACTGTCTTTTTAACCTTATGAGAAAAAGCCACAGTTCTGATTAATTCGCTATGTAAAGCCTTATGTTTGGGGAAAAGAATACATTGATAAGTTGTGAGACACCGGTAAACTCTTTAAGTAAAATGCAAACATATCAGTGTGTTTAATTAAGATGCATTGTTGTAGTTGAAAAGCTTTTTTTTTAGTTTTGATTTTTAATAGAGTAAAATTTTATTTATTTATTTTTATCTTTAGGAGCTTTCCGAATGTTGTGCAACAGGCGGTATAGTGCCTTCTTTGATGATTTTATTATGTAGACCACGACAAATACGTACGCCCATTGGACTTTTCTCGGAAATAAGCTTCTGTACCAGTAAAGCTATAACAGATTCCATGTTGCCGTACTAGTTACATTCCATCTACCAGTCCAGATAATTTATACAAGATTCAGGTTGATAATGTAACAGCTGTTGATGAATACTCATTCTTGCTACAACTTGTGCGTACTTGGCGATTTTAATTTGCCTAATATTGCCTAGAAATATGTCGACAATAACTGTGCTTTAATTGCTAAAAATGTTAACAGCTTTTCGGAATCTTACTTAGTTGGTAGCTTTTTAAGTTCAGATCTTATGCAAATTACTAACTGTGCTAATAAGTTTTCTCGAATTCTAGATCTAATTTTCATAAACGACAACATAAATTTCTCACTTAGTGAATGTTTTGATCCACTTTCGTGTGCTGGTAATCATCATATGCCGCTTGTTATTCGCTTAGAATTCTATAGCTATAGGAGACTAAGTGCTAACAAAATAAATAAACATTTTTTTTTAAACGGTGTAATTTTAGTGTTGTCAATAATGAAATTTGGATTTTGAATTGGGACTCACTATTTGCTGGATATAATCCGTAAACTTGCTATGCTATTTTTAAATCGAAAACTTATGATATTTTTTGTAAATATGTACCATGTACTAGTATATAGTAAGAGCAATAAAATTTCTTGGTGTACACTAAAGTTAAAAAAGAATTTGAGGAACAAGTTTTTTTAAAATTTTAATTTATCCAATGTTAGAGCTCACAGAGGTAAATATGTGCACTTTGTTAAAAAATTTAAGTACTTAAGTAAAGTTCTGCAGTATAAATATGTTCGAGGACTTGAGGATGAAATTAAAACAAATCCTAAAGCGTTCTGGCGATATGTAAAGTCCAGGAAGTGCTGCTCCGGCATTTCCTTAGATGCCTTCTGCAATGAAAACTATGCTTCCTCTACCAAGGAGGTTTTTGACCTTTTTGCGGACTTTTTTAGTTCCAATTTTGTACCAGCGTCAGGATCAACTAGATATGATAGAGATACCAGCTTATTAAAATCTTTCGAGACATTCTAATAAAAATACCTGAAATTGGGATGAAAGCTTTATTAAATTGTCTTCTTTGTTAATTACATTAATCTCATTATTCCTAAGGCCTTTTCCAAATTAGGCTTTCTGCGACGTTATGCGCATTGCCTTAAGAATCATTATGTTGGAAAAACGCTTTACATTTCTTTAGTAAGAAAGATCTTTAGGTAGAAAGTACCCAGTGGTGCAACCTTTCCTAAAATGTTTGCTTATTAGCATAATAAATCCAGTGTTGACTTCCTCTTCAGTCTGTTAAGGGAGATGGGACTGAGAGTTATTTTTGTGATTAAAGGGGTTGTGTGCAATTGATGTCTTTTATTTAAGGTATGCAATTATTACTAGGTCTATTAATGAAATCAATAGAATTTTTAATAGAAGCGATCTTGACTAATCTCTCTTCCTTGATCTATATTTTTATCTGAACTGAAATCAAATGGATTTTAAGTTTACTTTAAATATTTTAGTGAAGTAATTTTGTAACCACAGACTTAATTAATGCAATGAAATTTTTTTTAATTTTTGTATATAATTTACATATTCGATTTATATAGTTTTTCTCAGAGTGTAAGCTATACTTTTATATAAAAATATTGAACAAAGATGAAAAATAAAAATATGAAAATAGTCAAATTAAATTTAAAATCAATTAAACTTACGAGAAATGTAGCAGAAAACGTATGGTAATATATATTTCCACTGAAAGTATGCTAATCGTATTAGCCCTTAAAGTACGCGATCTATTTTATAAAATAAGCGACGAAATGGTGTAAGAAAGTTAATAATACAGGGTGAACGATATGAAGTGTTACTTATTTAAAACACCATAACTTTTTTGTGTGAAATTAGTTTTTATTGATTTCAAAGACAACATTCAAAAATGATTACAATTTTTACATATATTCACTTTAGCTCGATATGACCACCTTTTGCCTTGACTATAGCTTTCAAACAGTCAAAAAATGAGTTGCATGCTGCACGTATGTGATCTTGAGGTATTTTGGCCCATTCTCGTATAATCGCTTTTTTCACCGCATCCATACTGGCATATTTTTTAGTCCTCACCTTGCTCTCCCAAATGGACCAGTTGGAACAGTCCATCGAATTTGCGTCTGGCGAATTCGAAAGATATTGTGTGGACGAAATGAAGTGTGGAACATGATTTTTTAACCATTCTTGGTTCACACGAGCTTTATGAGACGGCGCCGAGTCCTATTGGCACGTCCATGGTCTACGACCGAAATGTTTGCGTGTCCACGGCTCTAAAGCAGCTTCTAGAACATTTTCCCGATAATAAGTTGCATTCACTTTGACACCAGGCTCGATAAAAACGATTGGAGAGCGTCCATCAGCGGCCACTGCGGCCTAAACCATTACATGCGATGGGAAATTGCTTCGAGTGGCCATACGTAGGCTCAAATTCTCGTATGAGCGTTCGGTCAAGTAAACACGATCGTTTTCTTTTCATCTGGAAACACAATGTTAGGAAATTCGCCACGTTCGTGCAAGCGCAACAACTCCTTTGCTCTTTCACACCGAACTTTTTTTTGCTCGGGTGAAAGATCGTGTGCTTTTTGGAACTTGTAAGCCTTGACCTTGAGCTCATTTTTCAATATGCGTCGAATGCTGTCTTGCGATATCTTCAGTTCTTTGGCCATTTTTCTTCCACTTCGACGTGGATTCCGTTCAAGTCGAGCCTTCACTTTCCGAACCATTTCTGGCGTTGTTGCGGTTTTTTTTTGGTCCACCTCCATAGCGTTTTGCAATGCTACCAGTATCATTGTAACATTTTATAGTACGATACATGAATATTTTATTCACGTTGGGGTGACTGAGCTCACGAGCAAGGGCTGGTTATGATTTTCCAGCCAAATATAACGCAATCACACTATTACGTTTGAATTCTATCACAGAAAAAAAAAAAATTCAACAAAACTGAGACGCAAATGCTTTTGATGGCTTATAAGCAATATATTGAACTGGCATTAGAACAATTTTGACGTTGATGTCATGAGCTGTTTTACAGATACAAGCATATCGTTCACCCTATAGAATGCCAATAATAAGTTTTTATACAGAATTTATTATCGAATCGACTACCTAAATGAAAAAAGACTAAATAAAGGGAAAATAAATAAATTAATGAATTTAAGATAATGGTGTTGCATTATAGAATTTATTATCGAATCGACTACCTAAATGAAAAAAGACTAAATAAAGGGAAAATAAATAAATTAATGAATTTAAAATAATGGTGTTGCATTACCATGAGAAAATTGTCTTCGTCAGTTGACTTCGGTTCACTTGTTCTATCAGATGATGAAGCCATTGAGGGATTGTTAAAGTTTAATAACTCTTTTCGTTAGGATGTAGACGGGCTTTCTGCAACTTTGTTTAAAAATTGTCGCTCTTTGGTGCAACCTCCTAAGCTAATTTCTAATAAATCCTTGGCTGCAGGAATATTTATCGAAGAGTGGAAGATGATTTCAGTCACTCCAATTTTCTAAAGCGGTAATAAAGGCGATACTGTGAATTACGGACCAATTTCCAAATTATCTGCTGTATTTAAACTTTTTGAATGTGCTGTCAAAGACAAGTTATATTTTAGCGTAAAACGTCTGACTAATCCCAGACAGCATGGTTTTGTAGTTGCTAGATCTACGTTATCTAACGTAGCCGGTTTTTCTGAAGATTGCCACACAGACTTCCAAAATGGGTTCCAAACTGACGCGATATACACCGACTTCTCCAAAGCCTTTGATAAAATCTTCCATACGATTTTAGTAACAAAGTTGGCTTGTCTCGATTTTCATTCGTCTTTCCTTGATTGGATGCGTTCCTATTTAATACAGAGGTGCAGTACTGTAGTTATCGATGGAGTTTATTAATGATATTTGTTCGTGTTTTTTCTTTGCTAATTTTCTTTTCTAGCAGCCGCCGTAGCCGAATGGGTTGGTGCGTGACTACCATTCGGAATTCACAGAGAGAACATAGGCTCAGTCTCGGCGAAACACCAAAATTAAGAAAAACATTTTTCTAATTGCGGTCGCCTCTCGCAGGCAATGGCAAACCTCCGAGTGTATTTCTGCCATGAAAAAACTCTTCATAAAACCATCTGCCGTTCGGAGTCGGCTTGAAATTGTAGACCCCTCTGTTTGTGGAACAACATCAAGACGCACGCCACAAATAGGAGGAGGAGCTGGGCCAAACACCCGAAAAAAGGGTGTACCTGCCAATTATATATATTTATATATATAATTTTCTTCTCTATGCTGATGATCTGTTGTTGTTGTTGTAGCAGTATAAACATTCCCCATTTTTACATACGGGGAATGCTCCTGGAGTAACAGTCCTTGGCCTAATATAAATCCGGATCATTTCGGTAACGTAGAACCGACTGTCGTGGAACGATGCTGATGATCTAAAAGTGTATGCTGAAATAAGAAATTCTAGTGATTCAGCCGTCCTACAGTCCGAGTTGAATAGTTTTTTTCTCCTGGTGCATTAAGAATCGTTTATTTTTTAATATTAAAAATTGTCATAAAATCACATCTTTTAAGCTTCGAAACCCCCTTAATACCTGATATCATATTAATTATACATATCTTGCTTCGTCCGATGTGATAAACGATTTAGGGATTTTCTTTGATTGAAAGCTTCATTTTATCATGCATTTAAATTATATTGTTTCCGATTCTCTTGCTATGCTCGCTTTTGTAAGGCGTCACTTATCGCATTTCACTGATCCATTTACGCTTAAGATATTATACTCTGCGTTTGTTCGGCCCAAATTAGATTATGCTGCTTTTATTTGGAGACCTTATCATGCAGTCCATATAAATCGAGTGGAGAGGGTTCACAAAATTTGTGTGCGTTTCGCACTACATTCACTCAATTTCCAAGACTCGAAACCATCATACGAATCCTACTGCCGTTTGAACAGTCTCTTACCATTAAGTGGTTTTATTTGGAGACCTTATCATGCAGTCCATATAAATTGAGTGGAGAGGGTTCAAAAAATTTGTGTGCGTTTAGCACTACGTTCACTCCATTTCCCAGACTACGAATCCCACTGCCGTTTGAATAGTCTCTTTCCATTAAGTGACAGAGGTATTTTCAGGCAGTATCATTTATCTTTCATCTCATTAATGGCAAAATAGGCTGCCCAGTCCTTCTAGAAAGAATACAGTTTAATGTTCCTTGCAAAAATGTTCGCAGTTGCAAGATTTTTCGCGTTGGCTTTAGTAGGACATTATATAGTGCCAATGCGCCGTTCGCTAGAACGTTGTCTGACCTTAATTATCTCTTAACCTTCATGGATTTGGACCTTTCTAGGGCCAAACAAGTATTTCAAATGCAATTCAAAAATTATTTCCCATGTAAGGAATAAAAGTAATACCTTGTTTATATGTGTCTTTTTGAGTTTATAATTATTAATTTCGTTAATATTCAATTGTTACTTGTATATATTTTTAGCAGTTTAATTTTTTCTTATTTTAATAATCTAATCTACACTTTTTAATATTAAATATTGTTAATTTATATTTTAGTTCTGAATTTGTATTTGTCTGTTCTGAATTTTGTTAGCCATTATTGAATAAATAAAACAAACAAAAACAATATTTAGGAGCGTGGTTTTGTTTGCCAACAGGTGTTAATAAAAAAATACTAAAACTCCTAGATTCTTTTCTCATTCCCTATCATTTCGTCTAGTACCTGCAATGCGCCCTACCCTACTTAGTATCAGCAACTTCTGTACTCATCAGTATACACTTTAAGTTCGCATTTTTTATTGAATATTCCTGTGTAAAGAATTTACGTTGTCATTTATCACAAAGTTATGCAGACTTCTGATTTTCAACCTCACTGCTATAAATTAAATGAGAAAGCAGTAATTGAAACATTACTTGCATTTGTGTTTGACTTTTTGCACAGTTAATTAAATGTTAATTTGATGAAAAATTACAGTTAATTTTATAAAATTAATTTCGCGACAGTCACCAATGCGTAAACACTATTTGAATGTGTAAAACATATTTTCAAATTACAATAATTCACGGAATTTAGTAGGAAAAATGTCAGGAATTCAACGTAGCAACTGCACTCGTTGACTATTTTTTTTAGCTAGTGGCAAATGTAAAACAAAAAAAAACTGTAATTTAACAAGCTCTGAAAAAATTAATGCAGAGCATATATGTATGTATTTATAAATTAATATATTTACGTAGATTAAAGTAAACATGGTTAAAATTGTAGAAAAATCGATTAGCTTTGCACACATAGGGAGATGTCCTTTTGCATACAGTCAGCACTCAATTGATACAAATTAAAGCCTCTTTCAAAAGTGACGCCTAGATGTTAGTAGTGAATAATTGCTAGACGGTACCTTTGTTTTACAATATGCCATCTGTGACATTTATAGAGTAGACAGATGTACGATTGTGGACGATAGAACAACGCCTTCAAATTATTGAAATTCATCATGAAAATGTTCGATCTTTAAGAACTATTCTTCATAAAATTTGTGATTTTTTGGTCGAAATAGTTATCCGAATGAGTCGACAATTCAAAGGTTGGCAAACAAATCCCAAAAATACTGGTCCTGCTGAGGGTGGGAAAAAGGACTGGCAGACCAATCTGGGGGTTTCTGAGAAATAAAGTCTATGTGAATAAGACAACAACGATGCCAGCGCTGAAACACAGCATTCGGGTCCGATTGCTGAACTCAATGCGATAATTTGTGAGCGAGTCCTTGAAAATCTTAATTCTCGTACGACAGCCTGCTTATGACGTGCTCACGGTGGACATTTAAATGATGTAATTTTTTACATATAATTATTTAGAGCGGTTTTCTGAATAAAATGTGAATATTTTTAAACTCATTCGATTGCACCATTTATCACCCCATCGCTTGCTCATAAAAATAACTTTTGTCGCACTTCACCTACATTTTCGTATCTTCGGAAAAATGTATTCTCGTATGCGCATTTAATTTTAAGAGTTTTCCAAAAGTAATTTAAACTCTTCGCACCACTTCTGGTTAATATTAATATTGGGTCTGCATCGAAATTAAATAAAAATAGTATTCGCAGCAATGTTCAGTCAACATTTCAGAACGGGGATTCTTTTTTCCCAAAATTTTTACAAATGACCTTTGATACCTTACAGTATTAGTGTTGATCAAACACTAATAGGTTTTTGACATTACTGCAAAATTCCTTTTCAGGTTCTATTTTGTTCTGCATTTTCATCAACTATACTGCGGAGTGTTGCAAGAATTTTTCGATTGATCGATCTTATAGCATCTAGATATATAAGGCGCCACAAAAGTAATCACCCTATCGGAAGATTTATAAATTTTGCAAATAATTTCAATGTCAATTATATTTGACTCTTGACCACTAGACAGCAGTACACAAACAGGCAAGCAATGGGGTGCGGAATGAGCGAATTGCCATTCTGAGTGACAGTCATTCGGTACTCAAGGCTGTATAATCCTATGAGAGTCATTCCTTGCTCGTCCTTGAGTGAGAGAAACTAAATCTATTAGAAACGCACAATCGCATCTGGCTAATTTGGCTCCGTCTCCCAGGATATATGGGTATAACTGCGAACGAAGTAGCAGACGTATTGACGAGAGAGGCTGTGGCCTAGCCATTAATAGGACCCAGTCCCTCCTGCTACGGGACAACACATCATCAAGGAGAAGCATATGAGTGAAGAGCTAAGGCTAAGGGAGAAATGCTGGCACGAAATTATGGCGATAAGCCAGGTGAAATCCCTATTGGGAGTGTACACCAAACAAGGCTTAAGAGATTCATAACCCTTCCCAAGGGAAAACTGAGAATACTCACGGGCATTTTTACAGCCCATTGCAGACTGTGTATGATCTGGTTCTGGTCCATTGACTCTTGTCGTTTCTGCGACCAGCACCAGGAGAATCTAATGCACTTTTCGCCTGAATGTAGCGCTATGGCGTGGAGAAGGTTGAGACATCACGGCCAACTGCAGCCAGAAGAAAGGCACATACGCTCAATCCAACCCAGCTCTATCCTGAGTTTAATATGGGAACTGTGCCTGTAGATGAGGTACTGTGATGAGGAGAGGGCACGAAAGACCATGAAAATCTCAAAGAAATCTATCTATCTATTTAATGGAGTGCGTAAAAGTCAAAATAAAGATTTCCAACACCCGAAACCATTTTTTTTTTACTAAAGTACATACACTTGAGCTCACATATTTAGGTCTTATTACTTTTTTACAATACTGGCAACATTTTTATTGCTACATTTGCTTGTTTAATTTGTTATAAAAACCATATAAACTAAAGTTCGGTACTTCGTGAAAATCAGAATCTATAGAAAACCTATGGGTACGCATTTTTGGTGCCCATGTAATTAAAATTAGGCACAAAATGAAAGTTTGTGGTCACCCAAAAATCGCGTTGACTTAAAATTTTTTATTGTTTTCCACACAGTGCTGAGAATTTTCTTCTATTTATATAAGGTACGTATTCTGAGGTATTTTATGTGGCAGAAAAGCCACAACTTGGTGAGGAAAGGAAACTGCGAAGTGTGGGTATGAAACGCCAAGGAAGTAGTGCGAAAAATTGCACATTATGTGCTAATTAGGTCTTAGCTGTGTCACTCAGACAACAGCACCATCATTACCATGAAAAATAATGACCGCAGTGGTCTGTATGTTGTAGTTGTTATATTGATTAGTGATCAATTTATCGCAGGTGCTGATGCTAAATTCCAACAGCAAACCTCGACATGTTGGGGGAAAAAAACTAAAACGTTCTTCTCGCATCATGAAATGATAAAATTTTGAACTTACGAGGCTTGACTTCATTTTTAAAATTTTGTTAACGAAAAATTTATGAAAATTTTTTTCCCATAAAAGCATTTTTTTCGCGTCGTGCGCACTGTAAATTTATAATTGAGCGCAGCAACATAGTCGCATGATTATTAATAATTTCATATTTTTTCACAATGGTAAAAACGAAGTAAATGCAAACTTTTTTTATTTGTGATTAAATATGAAACTGTAAACAAAGGCAATTTATTACAGCTTACACAGACAAACACACAGGTGCATAAAAAAGTGCGAGCAAATAAACTTAAAAAATAAAATAAAAATAATCTCAAAAAGGAAGAAAAACTACCATAAAATACATGAAAGATTGGGTATGCAAAACATTTATGTGCCTGTATATGAATATGTAAACAAACATTATTAAATTCAGATGTTTGCATACTTTGCGGCGTTTAAAAGTAGTGCGTTGTAAAATAGCCAAATAATAAACGGAATAACAAACAGGATTGGTGTCAAGTGTATAAGGAAAAATAAGCAACAACCAAAAAAAGAAAAAAACACCAAAGCAAAAATAACAACAACAACAGCAAGCAACGCATTGCATAACTGCGGGCGCATAAGCAATCAAGCGTAAAATCGCTAGCCTTACAGTGTTGAGCAAAAATAATAAAAACATTTGGAAGCAACACCGAACAACCAGTGTTGCCTTTAACTCTTTTTTTTGTGCTTTACAATTTTAGTTTTTTCTGTACTTTCCTGTATTTTGTATACGAAAATTTAATACTACTTAAGCTTACTGCTGTAAGCCACGTGGGTATACAACTGTGCGTTGGAAAAAAATTATCATAAAACATTGTTGTTGCACAAAAACGAAAAAAAATATATAAAAATTAAAATAATTCCCTCAACTTGCAAAGCTGACGCCGTCAACACGCGCTTTAGTTGTAGTAGCCTCATTTTGTTGTTGCACCACAGTCGAATCATGGGATTAATAAGCTGCTGTCTCTGGTGGGTGCTACTCATTAATGCACTGCTTCAGCATACGCCACTGCACACCATCTCCGCGGTGGGCGCATCGTTGATCGATACTACGACACGGGCTAATGGTAAGCGAAATTATACAATGCATAAAAAGTACGCTGATTGAAATAGAGACTTTTTTAAGTAAATAAATTGGAATGCGTTTCAATAAAAAACAATATTTTTCTTTTTATATTACATTTCCAATACACAGAAATGCATACATATATTAATACATATATAAATTCGGTACCCACTTATAAACATGGCTTTTTACATACCTACATAAAAAATTAGAGGCATAATGATAAAACCACCATATACGGATAAGTTCTTACTATATTTTTTTAGTAATTCATTTTTTATAAATATATGGCATTTCATTCTATAAAAAAAACACCTGATTCCACACACTTTTAGGATCTGTAGAAATTTTTTGGTGTGCGATTTTATAACCTATTTAGTTTTAGCATAAAAGAGTGTAAGAAGTGGTTCAAAACTCCCGCTGATTTTTAATGCATTTTTTTCTATGACTAAATTTTGCAATTTCTCCATATAAGGAATGGAAGAAATAATTATTAAACGTCTACGGGAAGTTTGAGCAGCCTCAAACTTGCCTTATTGTAGAATTAAATTGGCTATAAAATCCCATACCCAATTCTCTATATTAAAATTTTTATTGCAAATTTAATTTTATAATTAAACAAAATTTATTTAAATTTTTTAATTAAAATTTTATTTTATTTAAATTTTTGAATTAAAAATTTTTTTTTATTAAAACTTCATTAAATTAAAAATATAGATTTTCATTAAAATTTCATAAAATTTTTATTAAAAAAAATTTAATTTAATTTTTATTAAACAATTTTTTTATTAGAAAACTAAATTTTTATTAAAAAGTTTTAAATTTTCATAAATACGTGTTGAATTTTTTATAAATATTGTACAAAGTTTGAAGCTTGGTTTAATATGGTTTTTGTTAGAGAATAAATTATGTTATAATAAAAAATAGTTGAAAATAAAAAAATAAAAATAAATCATCGTAAACACTTATCGAAACGTGTTGACCTTATCATTATGTCACTCACTTTAAAATGTATTTTAAAATTCCCTACAGTGAGCACGTCTTTTTTAAGCTTTGTTGGTAATGCAGAAATCAACTGGAAATACAAAAATATTCACGGCACACACGCGCATATCTATGCTGGTGCGGGAAAATTCGGAAGTTCAATTTGTTGTTGTTTTTTCTGCCATTGTAAATCATGCAGCAATACCCGCGATATGTGATTTTAGGTGCTGTGGCTTAAACCCTTTTTGTACGATTTTTTTCATCGATTCCATTTCCCGTTCATTCAAGTATCTGCACATGCAACATGCCACATGCCTCATATCATATTTATTCAATACATTTCAATCGCAAAAATGGCGGAATTGTTGGCGGGATTATTTGATTTTCAACGCATATTGTTGCAAATAAGTTTTTGTTAATGCTGATTGGGCAATTATACAATTAATTGGGCTCTGGAAAATTGATTTCTTTTTTCCATGACTAAAGGGCATTCATCTGGCGGTTTCTGATTTTTCATGAAAAGGGCAGAAAAAGAAAGTGTAAAACATTATGGGTTATTTTTTCAAAAATAAATAAATATGTAATTGGCGCGTACACTTCTGTTAGGTGTTTGGCCGAGCTCTACCTCCTATTTGTGGCGAGCGTCTTGATATTGGAGGGGCTTACAGTTTTAAGCCGACTTCGCACGGCAGATGGTTTTTTACGAGGAGCTTTTTCATAGCAGCAATGCATTTGCCATTGGCAGCCGAGGGGCGACCGCTATTAGAAAAAACTTGTTCTATAATTTTGCTGTTTCATGCACGGGGACTCGAACCTATGCACTCGTGAACAGTAGTCACGCAGTAGTCCAACAAAAAAGCATTAATAAAAATAGAAAAATAAAAAATTGAAGGTATCTGACTTTAAAAAGCCCATTACCAATGTTTGCAACATTGATTAAATATCAAAAGTATTAAAAATTAGATACATATATATTTTTTTACTTTATTTATATGTTCATTAAAAAGTAGTGGTAAATAAAATTCAGACTCTCGTCCCAATATTTTTTTATTTTATTAGTTTTAGCATTTTCTCGGGGGCTTTCTAGCATACTATAAAAACTAGTTAAATTTTGTTTTAAATAAAGCATAAGGTATAATTTTTCGAACGCATTGGAAGAGAAATGAACAGTGGAAAATAAAAAATATTGGTCTGTAAATATTTTATATTAAATTTACGAAAAATTAAAACATTAAGCATTAAATTATTACAAAACAAAATAATAATAATAATAAGTAAAAAAAAATATAAAAATACAGGTGATTAATTCTTACGAGCAAATAACAAATTTAGGGCGTATTGCCAAGAAAAAATTGTTTTTGCTTTGGTCCTTCTTATCGAGTCCTTGTTTCATTACCTGGAGATATTAGTCTGAAAACAGTGTAGAACCATTTACTTGAGAATATTTAAAGTTATGGTAATTTCATAGTCAAAATAAAACGAAAAAACGTCGTAAGGGCTATTGAGAGCTTGAGTGTTTCGGTAAAAAACACTGCAAACTGCAAAGAATCATAAATAAATTTTTTATTTTTTATTTATTTTTTATTAATATTTTTTATTATTCCAATAACTTATATATTCTTTTTTTGTATTTTGATCCAAATAAATGTTCCCCAAAAAATGTTCAGCTTATATTAATTCCCTTTCCTATTTATGTCTCGTATCCCAAACAAAACGAGAAGCAGTGAAGGAAGAGCAAAAAATTGGAATTAAGCGCCAACTAAAATATTTCTTCATCCGTATTGCTCGAATTTTGGTTACTAACACCTGAGAAATATATTCATGTAAAGTATACCATAAAAAACAAATATAAAAAAACAAAAGAAAATCAAACAATACAAGTTACGAATGATTTCTGCCAATCACGTAGTAAAAAAATTGTTGTGTTAATACTTACAATATCTGATTGATTTTAAATTGATTTAAATCTGCTTGATTCTCGATTAATTTTACAACTCTCTACTACACCTTTTGACAAAATTTAATTTTTTTTGCTCACATGAAAAAATTTATCTGTGCACGAAATTGCGTCCCGGTTGTAGTAAATTTGCATTTTTAGTGTTTCATCAGAAATTTTTTTATTTAAAAGGACGAAATTTCACTTATTGTGCTAAGGATTCCAACATTTTTTTATAAATATTTAAAAGCGTGTGATATAAATATATTAGTAGCAAAGGATAGTAAACCAAGCGGAAAATTCGAAAATTATACTCATTTAAAATTATTTAAAATTATACATTTTTCACATTTGCATGTCATTTAAAAGCGTATAAAAATCAAAAAATAAAATAGGCATAAAAATATAAAAAATGGTAAATTAGCACTTCCTTGGATGTGTATATACATTTTATTAATAGTGCCAATAAAAAAATTGGAATTACTTCTGCTCGAATATGAACGAGACGTTATCAATAAAACGATCCGCGGATGACATATGGCAAAAATAATTTTTTCGTTTTTTGGTAGGACTGTTATAAACTTACATGGCAAATTTCAGCGTGATATGTCACATAGTTTGTTTTCTGTGCCACTGTAAACAAGTCAAGCTCGAGTGTGTTCTTCGAATTTAACGATGGAAATTCAAGTTGAACAAAGAATCTGTTTGAAATTTTGTTATTCCAACAAACTTTCGGCTTCAGACGCCTTAAAAATGTTGCAGACAACCTATGGGGACTCTGCTCTATCGCGTGCACGTGTTTTCCAGTGGTACAAATCGTTTAAAGAGGGCCGTACATCGGTTGAAAACTTGCCTCATGAACGTCGTCCAGCAACATCAGTAAACGACGAAAACATCGGAAAAGAAAAGGAAATTGTGCTTGAAAATCGCACAAATCGCAAAATAGGTTAACGCTGAATATTATTTAGACGTTTTAAAGCACTTGCGCGAGAACATTCGTCTTAGAAGGAAGGAATTGTGGGAGAACAAGTCATGGTTCTTGCATCACGATAATGCACCAGCTCACACATCACGTCTTGTTCGCGATTATTTGAACAAAAATAATGTTATATTAATATCGTTCCGCAAGCACCATATTCGCCTGATATGGCTCCATGTGACTTTTTCCTGTTTCCCAAACTCAAGTTGCCGCTCCATGGAAAACATTTTGAGGCAATTGAAGTCATAAAAGAGAATTCGAAGAACACACTCGAGCTTGACTTGTTTACAGTAGCACAGAAAACAAACTATGTGAAATATCACGCTGAAATTTGCCATGTAAGCTTATAACAGTCCTACCAAAAAACAAAAAAAATTATTTTTGCCATATGTCATCCGCGGACCGTTTTATTGATAACGTCTCGTTCATATTTGAGCAGAAGCTAGCCCCCATAGGTGAATTCATGGATACCCAGGTATGCTACTGGTAGTTAGAAGCAAACACACTACGGCCAACAACGATCGCACAGGGATTTATTAGGAAGTTGTGAAAATTTATTGGTTTCTCATATAATTTTAAATTTTTGTTTAGTTCATTACTTTGCAAATACTACATAAATTAAAGTTCCAAACTTTGTAGAGAAGAAAAATTATTAAATTTTCTTCAAAATTTCACACTTTATAACTAATATTTTAATTTCTAGAAAAATTGCGAGTTCACAGTTTAAAAGCCCATTAAATTTTGGTTTTGGGTGTTTTCTTCCACTTACAAATAAGTGAGCAAAAACAAATTTCCAAAAATCAACGTAACCTTTGAACCACTTTAAGGGGACAGATACCTGTAAACGGCCATATTTTCCTTGATTTTCATTCAAATTATTTAAAATGATAAAGTCAATATATATTTTTCAAAATTGGCATACAGTTAATACATACATTAAAATAATATACATTTTTTTTATTTTAATCATTTGAAATGGCGGGTGTACACTCAATTCTTCCAGGAAGGTCGCAGCAGGGCTTCTCAATCGGCGTCAGTGACTGAAATGCAAAAAACCAAATTTTTTTTTGTTTACTAATGTCATAATTTCTATATGAATTAAAAACAAATGGCAAAGAAAACAATTCGCGGAATAAAATGCTTAAAAAGAATGAATTTTGGGGCGAATTTTCCTACTATTTTTACTTCGAAATTATTTTTTAAAAAAACTTTCGAAATGAAAAGGAATGGACCAAAAAATGATTAAAATTGAATAAAAAACAAGTAAGTGTGAAAACTTGCCAAAAAAATTCCTTGTGCTGTAGTTATGCAATGCAGTAAAGTTCGTTTAATAGGAAATTAAGGAAGTTTAAATACACATTTTGTCAGATTTTAGCCCGAGTAAAGGTTATTGCTATTGCAGCAGCATAAAGATTCTCCTTACATGTGTGGGGAATGCTGCTGGAGAGACAGTCTTTGGCTGTATATAGGTTAGGTTAGGTTATGGTGGTAGTCGGTCCGTATGACCAACTCACTTAGACCTCAAAGGTTCGTTGTGATACCACTGTGCGACACGAGAACCTTGTTTATTTACTTTCATGAAACTATTTTGAGGCTCTTATGAAGCGCAGGATTGGTCTAATCCGCGCGCCATATAGTTCTGTAAGAGAATTGAAAAAGTGTTTACCTAGACAACCTGCTCTGACTTTAGTTAAGGCTGGACAATTGCAAAGGAAGTGCTCTACTGTTTCTTCCTCCTCCTCACCTCGGCAGCTTCTACAATATTCATGGGAGAATACTCCTAGTCTCAAGGAATGCCTTCCAAATAGCCAGTGGCCGGTGACACAAGACACGACCTTCGAGATATCTTCTCTTGAGAGGTTAAGCAATTCCTTTGTCCTTTTCTTGTTTATTTGTGGCCATAGTAGCCTGGCTGTTACGCATGTATCTTCTTATACCCATGACCTATTGGCCTCTTTGGTAATGTTGTTTTTTATTATTAATTTACTCGTGGCCAAAGGTATTCCAATGGTATTTTTATCACGGAACAGTTGAAGAGCAGTACCTTTTCTGGCTAGCTCATCAGCTTTACAGTTTCCCCAAATATCTCTGTGTCCCGAAACCCAAATAAGGCTGACCTTGAATACGACGCTAATATCATTTAGGGCTGCTCGGCATTCCTGTGTAACCTTTGATATTAGTATAGTCGCATTCATTGATTTAATATCCGCTTGGCTATCCGAGAATATATTTATAGTCGCATGTTTAGATATGTAGCCACTTCTTTTATGGCTAGAACCTCTGCCTGATAGACGCTGCAGTAGTCTGGTAGTCGATCGGATAGTTCCAGTCCTAATTCTTTCGAAAATACTCCATAGCCAACTTTATCGTCTAGGTTGGAACCATTTGTATACAAGTTTAATTCCCCCCTTCTCCATGGCCTTAGTGTTTGCCACTCCCTTCTTGACGGTATACTTGTCTTGAAGAGCTTGTCGACGGTGAGTCTAGGAGTAGAATAGTCTATTTCTTGCCATACTTTTGAGTCTAAGCGCCGAGGCGGCGGCCACGTTTTTCCCTACGAGATTTAGTGCAGGTTAATTGATTAGCACTTCTAGCGCTTTGTTTGAGGTAGTCCTTAAAGCACCAGAGATGCATAAAACAGCTGTTCTTTGGACCTTACTCATGGTTTTAGCGTAAGTCGCCTTTTGAGCAGATGGCCACCATACAAGTATTCCGTACATTAAGATTGATCTAACTACCGAAATATATAGCCAATGAGTAAAGCGAGGTGTTAACCTCCATTTAATACCGACCGCTCTTTTGCAAGTATATAATTCAACGTTGGCCTTTTTTACTAGTTCCTCAATATTAGGTTTCCGTGTGAGTTTCCTATCCAATATGAGTCCTAAGTACTTGACATTCTCTCTCAAAGGAATCTCCACACCCTTGAAAACCAGCCGGGAGATTATAGGAAGCCTATGTTTCCTTGTGAAGAGAATTACTTCAGTTTTTGCGGGATTTATAGCGAGGCTCCTGCTCTCAGTCCAGCTCCTAAGCGTGACCATGTTAGAGCGCAGAATGTCCATGAGGGTGTTAGGATATCTACTTTTAACAGCAGTTGATAGGTCATCAGCATATGCAGTGACGTGGTGACCCCCTCTCTCCAGAGTCCAAATTGGCTGTATATGAATCCGGGTCGTTCCGGTAACCTAGAACCGACTGTCGTGGGAACTACGAACTCAAAGAAAATCATCAGGTACGCTGAAGGATACACATTTTTTTTTTTAAATTTCGCTTACTAGCAAAAGAATAAATTTAAATCTGTTTTTAAATTTCCTTCATTTTTTCAATTCATTTCACATTCCTCATCAATTAGTTTTATAAATTTTTCCTTGAAGCATCGAAGTTCTCTTACAATAAATATTGCCATGCTTGTGAAAAACGGAAAATGCAGACTTATTACCATTGAGCTCTAATGCAGCACACATATGTATCGTGTGTCTCTAGGGTAAAAAATGGTGTTACACAGTGTAGCATACTTGTAATTGTTAAGCCATTTAATTTAATATTTTGTATTGAATGCAGCCAAAATGTAAGTGTGCACAATTACTGCAATGCATTGAAGATTTGCTTTTTATGAAAAGGCACTTAATTCACTACTCAATAAAGAAACTATTGAAATTAAATGCATTTTTGAATTGCTTGCCGCTTGAAGTGTTTGACATTTATTACGAAATTTCTAAATGAATTAGCCTTTTCGCAAGAATTCCATATACATTTACCAAAATAATTCAGACTTTTCTTCCTAAATTTCCTTTGAAAGCGTCAATAGAATGCCTCATTAATTGATTTTAATGTGAAGACTATCCATCTCCCCATTTGTGTATATATTTCCACTGTTCGTGATTTCTGTATGAATTTGCCTAATTAGAATAAAATTGCAATTTATTTGAATCTTCAATAGAAAGCAAATTAAAATTTTTGCACGCCTGGATGGCGCATGATTCGAGCAATTACATTCCTTGTTAAAGTCTAACACATACATACAAACATACACCGATTTGTGCACACTTACGTATAGTATACAATACATGCATAGATACATTCATGCACACCAACCAGCAAGATAAGCTTCTCTTACCCTCTTTTTGGATGAGTGGGACGCATTGAGTTTGATAGATCATCTTTTACCATTTTTCTGTGGTAATGGGCGTCTTTCTTGAAACTTTCCAGGGAAAAAAATGTTTCTTTTTCACATTTCCCTTCTTATACTCTGTAAAATTGCCCTCAATCACACCAAATTTTACCAATTATAGAAATTAACGCTATTGCATGGCATAGGCTCATCGCCTCTTGGGCAAGATCTTTAATAATTTTGTAAGCTAGCATTCCTTGCGCTTATTAACTACATTGACTTTTCAAAAACTACAGGGTTTTCCAATAACAGGTATTATTTTGAATTGGATTGCGCTATCGAGAGATGATTAACTGGCCGGAATTGGATGGTATTGATTTGGACAACGTTTATTTTCAACAAGACAGCGCTACGAGCCACAGAAGCACGAAACCATTGATCTTTTACGGGAACAATTTCGGACCGTGTTATCTCTCGAAGAGGTGATCATAATTGGCCACCAAGATCTTGTGATTTAACACCTTGTGACTTTTTTCTTTGAGGCCACTTAAAAAAAGGTATACGCCAACAGCCCAGGGTCGATTCAACACCTCAAAGATGGAATTCGTGAGGCTATCGAGGGCATAGGGCAGACACTTTGCAATTCCGTTATGGAAAATTTCATGAAAAGGATATTGTCCTGTAAGCGTGGTCGTGATGGTCATTTTCCACTATTAACGTTATACCGTCCTCTTTATAATGAAATAAACATCCGATCATTTATATTGTATTAAAAAATAGCATTTTTCTTTGAATATCAAAATAACACCTCTATAGTAGAAAAAATATATGTAAGTACTAATGCCGGCTGCTTTTAGCAGAAAAGCTAAAACTACCATTTAATTCCCATTGCAGAAGCTGTGTGGGTCTTTCAGACTGTTGAATATTTTGTCTGTACATGTACGGGTTTGCCAGCTAGACGATTAGGATCACTGGGTGCTCCCTTCTTCGACACACTGGGGCATATCTCCAAACTAAGTCCTATTGACCTTCTTTATTCCATCAACCAAACGGCACTTTAGTGGTACTTGGGGAGTTGCAGATTGATAATTCAACCATTTCACCTACTTACTATCAGAGCGCCAGTTACTTCCTAACTACTATAAGATCATCGATTGAATTTTTCATTTAATATCTAGAGCAAATTTCAACAAAATATCCGTTTTGCTGTGTGTATAATCATCCAGTTAAGCAGCATACGAGTATGCAATCGAATGATGTATGTCTATGACCACTCTTGTGGATAATTCATCCAGTAAGAGCTCATACTGTACACAATTTTGTATCTGTCCTCTGGCTATGTGGAAATTTTGCAAGAAAAATATTGAGCTACTCCTGTAGAGGATGCAACTGATGTGGAAAATTTAAGTAGTGGACTATCGCTGTCACTTTCGGTGAATGGTCTGAAATGATATGTATTATATATTGAACAGTGAAATCATCTTTAGCTTTCTGCCCAATGCAGTGGTATCTGAATTAGTGAAATTGAAGTGCCCACATTTCACAAGAAACTACGGAGACCAAACTACAGCCTCTCAAACAAGCCACTTCTTGATGCCTGTCCTGTGCTGAAGCTATTGATTAACCAGTACTTCAATACCTTCAATAGTGAACTTCTTTTTCCTCTTCATTGGCGGGATAATAAGCATTTTTGGCTTAGTGCCACAGAATTTGCCGCCTTAAAGCCAGATTATTGGCCATTTCATGTATTTATTCAATTCAAAACAGAATAAAAAACTAAGCATTTTTTATGCCTGTAAAATTCTTTCGGCACTTGCAAATTTTGGACAGCGTTTGAATGCTGCGAAGAAATTATTATGAATTTTAAAGGGAGCACTTAATAGGCATAGCTTACAGGAATTAATATACAACTTCACGATAATTTTTGAAATTAAGTTTTGTACTGACATTTTTTTTCGATTCCATAAAAGTGCGTACTAGTATATGTCCATAAATATAGTGTTGGTGAAAATAATAGCAGTGTAACATATTGCTAAGTTCTGACTACTTATTTTTTTCTCTTATTACATTTTTTTATTGTATAAAAGTATAGTTCCTATTACAACGAAAATCATACAATCTAAAGCTTCAAACATTGTGGAATTTACAAAATTCAATAAATTTTCATCAAGATTTCGAACTTTTTAGTAAGAATTTTTAGAAAAATTCTGTGTGTGCAGTTTTGTAACCCGCCCATTTTTGATATAATATCATGCAATTTTGAAGTGCAAAAGTTTTGACAATGTTTCGCATTTCTATGTTTTTTTATAAAACAAAATCAAGCATTCGTCGAGTGGAAGTATCTGGGTAGCACCGTCGACAAAAATTATTTGCGAAAAACGACACGAATTTTTAGCCATTTTTGTTTCTAAAATTTCTGAAAAATATAACTAATTTTTTTTTATTTTTAGCTTACACAATTTTTTCAAGGGCATAATCGATATTTTAGGTCGCAGTGCAAAATTCCCTCATAACTCGTTTTGTCACAATCTGTAACGCTAAATTAAATGCTTTTTTTAGGATGAACTATATTTGTATAAAAAACTTAAAAAATAAAATTTTACAAAAAATAAAAATAACTAAAACCGAATTAAATGCTTTTTGTTGTGGTATGAAGTACATTTCTTCTTAAAAAATATCTAAATAATTAAATAAAAAGCAAATAATAATCAAAACCGAGTTAAATGCTTTTGTGGTATGAATTGCATAAAAAATAATAATAATTCAAACTGAGTTAAAAGCTTTCTGTTTTAGTATGAAATAAATTTTTGTAAACAAATTTAAGAAAAATCTAGAAAATGAAATAATAAAAAAAAAATAAACAAAACTGAGTTAAATATTTTTTGTAGTATGAACTGTCTTCGTATAAAATAAAATAAAAAAAAAATTTACAAAAAATAAATAACAAAATAATTTTCAAAATAAATAAATAAAAAATAAACTGAGTTAAATGCTTTTTGTTTTAGTACGAAATACATTTTTATAAAAATAAACTTAAAAAAATCTAAAAAATTAAATAAAAAACAAAAAATAATCAAAACTGAGCTACATTTCTTTTTGTGGTATGAACGATATTTTTATAAAAAAAAGTTTACAAAAAATTTTACAAACAATAAATAATAATGAATATTGAGTTAAATTTAGTATAAAACACATTTTTATAAAAAAAAAAAATTATAAAAAAATTAAAAAAGAGAATTAAAAAAAACTAAAAATATTAAATAAAAAATAAATAATAATCAAAACTGAGTTAAATACTTTTTGTTGTAGTATAAACTTCATTTTTATAAAAAAAAAAATCTAAAAACTTAAATAAAAAGTAAATAATAGTCAAACCATTCCAATATGTGGCGCTGCTATTATATTAATCACAACTATACATACTTATGCATGAGAATCTATGTATGTATATAATTTTAGCTGCGAAAAATCAATAAAAGTTACTTATGTACATATATAAAAATAACAATTCATACCCGAGTTCATTTCCTTCACCCTGTTTAGCTGTTTTCCCAAAGCAAACTAAAAAATTACGCAAATCCACAACTTTTACATTTCATTGTCTGCTTCGAGAATTTCAATGCATTTTTCTGTAAACATCTTTTTAAGTTCTTTCATCTCTTTTTCAAGTTTCCATCGAAAGCGGAAGAATAAATGAGAGAAGAAAAAAGAAAGCAAATCAAAGCATGTAAACAAACACTCTAAAAATCTTTTTGAAAAATCATTTGATGGCCTGCCAGATTTTCTTCGACAGTAGCGTCGCCGGTCCCGCTGATAATAACTTCAATATGGCCGTTGATATGTCTGTTATTGGCAGCTATCTTTTTTCATTTTGTTTGCCTTTTTATCATCTACTTCCATTGCGCCGTTCTTTTGCTGGCTGCCATTGTTGCTTACTTATGCTGTTAATGTCGCTTCATTATCAGCAATACCAGCGATTGCTGTCACCGTTCTTGTGAGCGTTGTGAAGGCGACAAGAAAGTTTTTATTTCCTTCTTATCTTCTTTTTTTGATTTATACATATTTTCTTTATCTAGCTTCTTCACCAACTCTCCCGCTTTTTGCTGTTGTTCACGGCGATAATACTGTCACCGTCAGCATCGTTCACATTTCGTTGGCATGAGTTTCTGTACGTTGCATATTTTTCTTAGCGCCCTACTTTTTTATTGCTGTTGCGCTTTTCTTTAGCGCCATCTCAATTAGTCCCCTTGCTTGCAGGTTGTGCGCAAAGGTTATCGTGTCTTGGCGCGTGTGTCTTCGCAGTGTTGCCCTATTTGCGAATATGCTTTTTTATATGAGTGTAGTACAGCCAACGTCAAAATAAAGTGTACACCATAATTGACATGTTTTGACTATTTTTTTTTTGTTTTTTTTTTTTGGTTTTAATTACTTTTATAATATAATTCATCCTATTACCAAAGCCGTATAATAATTGAATTTTGGTAAAGTGCAAGTACGTCAAAAATCACACTGATTTTCTACAATTTTTTCTGCTCACGGTGTTTGGTGTTTTCTTTCATAGAAAACAAAAAAGGTGAGGTTAAATGGAGAAAATGCACAAGACCGCAATCGAAAAAAATTATCAAAAATCATGCGAGTTTTCAGCTACCCGAAACTTGCACTTTATTATACCAAAATTTAATGGGCTTTAAAATGGCATACTTGAAATTTTTTCACAAATTCTAATTAAAAAGTTTGAAATTTTGATGAAAATTTCTTGCATTTGTTTTAATTTTCACAAAGTTTGAGACTTGGAATTATATAAATAGTTTTTTTATTAGTATGCACTATATTTTTGTATAAAATTACAATAAATACATTAAAAAATGAATAAATTAATAGTCAGAACTTGTCAATATATGGCGTACACTTCATGTTTTCGTCGACTGTAAGCCTTTTACTTATACTCTTTTCTTATTTCCCATCTGTGCGATATCGTTATTCTTTACTTTAATTTTCATGAGCAACCTGTCGCATCGCATTTGCGCTTAATTGCATTTTTTATACCTGCCTGCAGTTTTGTTGCTTATTACTCTGCTACCAAGTAATTTACGAAGCTTTTGTCTTACATTTAAGTCTTTTTCTTTTCAAAATTTTATTGGCTTTTTGCAACTCCTGTCATTCGTTTTCTTATGTGTTTCAAGGCACTGTTCGTATTGCTAGTCCTGAACGTTTTATACAAGTAACAGATCTTGGGGAGAACTTCCTTTGAAACCAGTACAGCACTTCACCTGAAAGCTTTTTGGCAGACAATTTTTTAATGAAACCAAAATTCAAGCTTTTTTTTATAATAAAAAAAGCAATAATCTACATTTTCAGAAAAATAAAAAAATGTGTTTGCTTATCTGTTAGTTTCACTATTGCTTTTTCGTCTAATTTCCAATATTTTTAGAGTAAATTATCATCAGTTTGCGTCATTTTTTTTAACTAAAATCAGTAGGTGGTAACCTTATTACAAACAAAACAAAGCGCCCGAAGTACACCTGTGAGCTAAGGTGTTTATGTTTTACGAAAAAAATATTGAACTCTTAAATAGAAAGCTGCGCCTCATATTCTGTGGCAACCCTGGTTTCAAAATTTTCATACGGAAACAATTTGTGGATGTTGAACTCATGGCATTTTAAATCTCAGCCATTGCATACATAGATAAATCCATATATTTTGCTCTTATATTTCCAATGTTGTATTCAAAGGAGGCAACCATGTATGTACATGTATAGTCCCCATTAGTCCAGAAACCTGAATGTGTAAAAATAAAAATATTGAAAAATCAAATTTGCATATTAAAATTAAATAAGAATAAACAATTTAGTCAAATTGGAGATAAATCCCTGTTATGCAGTTATTAAACGCATTCCATATATTTTATCTAATAAATATCTGTACTCCAGAGCCACCTAGCAGATGAAAATAAATGTATTAGCTTTCGTGAGGATATTGACAATGGATGAATTGCTTAAGAGATCATGGCGGGCATACACACTCATACACGCATTTCATATATTTGATTTAAAAATCTGCGGCAACCCTGGTCTGAATATTGGAATGAAGTTATTGCTAATTCTATCGTTTGATACTTGTTTTTTAGTGCTTAAGTATCTATCGAGTGGCACCAATTTTAGGCTTCCCAAGTTCAATATTTCATCTGCATATTTTTCCGATATATTTAAGACTTGCCTATTACACAGAACATTACCGCAGCTTTCTATGAGTAAAATAATTGCCTTAACCTTTGAGGAAATGCCTGAGATTACGAATTACAAAAGAAAAAATAAAAATAAAATAAAAAAAATACATCAAATCTTTTTCTTTTTATAGGAGTATTGGTTCGCAATGTTATACAACTCTGCAAGAAATCATTGTACGAGGTGTGTTCAAAAAGTATCGCGAATTTTGTGTTTTTTTCTCAAAAGTTATTTATTTATTCATTAATATCTATTTTGTCCCCTTCAAAGTAATCCGCATGAGATATTATGCACTTGTGGCAACGTTTTTTCCAATCTTCGAAGCACTTCTAAAAATATTTTTTTTTATCTTGTTCAGCTCATCCGTCGATGCTGTCTTTATTTCGTCAATCGTAGCTTAGCGTTGTCCTTTCATGGGCCTCTTCAGTTTCGGGAACAAGAAAAAGTCACAGGGGGTCAGATCTGGGGAATACGGTGGCTGTGGCATCATTAGTGTGTTGTTTTTGGCCAAAAAGTCGCGCACAAGCAACGATGCCTCACCAGTTATACCCCCTGGAGCAAATTTGGGTCGTCGCGGACAGAGTCCAACATCTCATTAGCAATGTTCATGCGATGCTGCTTCTCGTCGAAATTGATCAGTTTTGGTATGAATTATGCGGCGACTCGTCTCAAACCCAAATCATTGAAAAATATGGGATGGCACGAGCCAATCGATATCTAGGTCCTCAGCAACTTTTCTAAAGATGATTCGACGATTGTCCAATACCATTTTTTTCACTTCATCAAATTTTTCGTCTATTGTTGAAGTGATCGGGCGTCCGGCACGCAATTCGTCGTTCACATCTTCTCGGTCTTCTGAGAACATTTTGTACCACCGATAAACGTTGCTTCTCCGTATGACACAGTCAACATTCGGAACGCATCCACCCACTTAATTTCGTTTTTCACACAAAATTTGATACAGATTCTTTGATTCATCTTTTTGAATAGGTAAAAATCGAAGACGAGCCGAAACATGTGCAAGCACAGCAGCTGTCATCAATTAACTGAAAATTCAAATTGGCCGAACTCGTCGGCCTGAGTGAGAGACATGAGTACCAACATATCGCCACAAAAATTCGCCATCGAAATTCGAATATACGTAACCTGCGAAAATTCAAAATCAAAATTTGCGATACTTTTTGAACACACCTCGTATGATACCCAAGTTTGTAAATCTTAATTTTGTTCTTTACATAAAATTATATTCAAAAAGCCATTGTAGCAAACTAAAAAAAATTACATAGGTATATACAAATTGCACAGTGCATCATTTACCACTGCTAAAATAAAACATTTTTACTGCACTTGCATTTACAATTTTGATGATCACAAACATATTTTGTTTTAATCCTTTCCATGCTGTTCGTTGTATATAAGAAGTCTTTCGATCAAACGAGACTCGATATGGCTGGCGTTGAGTAGAAAGGGAGTTCCCACTAAGATAATTTGCCTCATCAGAGCCCTTTACGAGTACTCCACACTGGTAGTGCTTCTCAATGGCAACATCAGCTACCCATTCGCCACCAACACAGACTTAAGGCAAGGTTGTCTTGTGAGGCCGTTTTCTTTGTTTTGGACCCCGAAATCGGGAGAATACATCGGAAACTAATTTCACGGAAGAAAAGAACTTTTAGGTCGCAGTTTCGGTCATTGGACACACTACAGAAATGTCATATAAAAACGGAAAAAAATTCGATTTTGCTAAGTTTGAATCAAAAGTTTGTATTAAATCATCGAAAATTAGTGTGACGTTTTCATACTTTCTCTCACATTTCGCATTCAAGTTGCTTCAACATCCTTTTTAATTTACGATTACTTTCATACTTTACTCTACATTACTTTCACCTTTTATCATTTTTAATCCCCCTTTGCTTTCTTTTTTTTCTTTTATGTTTTTTCCAATTTATATATTTATTTCCACGGAACGGGGTGGGTACGAGAAATATTTATATTTTTTATCAACTGTAATGTTTATTCCATTTGAATATTTTGTTATTATTGTAATTTTTTATCTTCAATGCTTATTCCATTTTGATACTTTGTTATTATTGTAATGTTGTTTTCCTTCAATCTTTATCTATTAGGCACCCCAACTCTTTTGCTAACATTTCCTTTCATCTCGTATGCAAATATAATTTACGGTATACGTTTTTTCTTTCGCCTTCTTTTTAGCTTCACACCACTTAGATCTCCCGATATATTCTGAAAAAATCATCGCTTTTATCCATTGCCAAACTATACTGCTACATATAAGTATATATAACTGTTTTATTTACTTACTTACATCCATTTCATTTGTATCCTGCGCTTCCTCTTTCCGTTCCATGCTACTGATTCTGATCATTCGCGTCATAGTGTCAGCAAATGCCTTTTAGCTTATTTCAATATTTAATACAGCAGTTTGACATCTCAATGATTGTTGAATATTTTCAATATAATTGCGTTTTTTTTTTCTTTTTTGTTTTTGCTTTAAGTCTTTTTTTTTGTTTTTTTTTTTTTTTCAATCGCTGTTAAGTGAGCCTTTTTCCGCACAGTTGATTATGACTTGACTCGAAATCTTCACCAAATATTTGTTGCTATCTTTGGTTGTTTGTTTTATGTTTTATTGATTTGCATTCCATTCCGCACGCCTTTTATTATTTATTTTGTATTATTTGAAACCCTTTCGCTTAACTACTGTTCAAGGATATTTTTAAAATATTTTTTTAAATTGTTTTTGGATGAGAGCTTCTGCTCGTTTTGAATTTGTCTCCTGTTCTTGAAAATTTTCCGGTGAGATATTGTTTTTGTATTTTTATTTATATATTTAAATTTAACCCAATTTAACTCCCGATACTACCGGCGAGAACCAACCACTTCTTTATATACAAGTTTGGTTGTTATATGAGTTGTGGTTGATTTTCTTACAACACGGGATTTTCAACACGAAATTTTAGTAAAAGAAGTCTAATTCTTAAGCGTGTAGAAAATTACAGGGCGTTTTTTTTCTGATGGCTTTTTTACACTATCTTATACATATATAAAATAAAGTCAACTTTTTGTGTGTGTTCGCTAACCGGCCGTGTCTTTGCACCTAATTAAACCAAACTTACACACATTGTTAAGAAGGTATTGAAGATGGTTTCCGTATAGTTTGGATACCTATTGGTGGATAAGTTCGAGATATAGGTCAAAACGTGGACCCGGGTAACCTTCGGGTGTGTATGTACAATATGGGTATCAAATGGAAGCTGTTAGTGAATGCTTTAGTTCAAAGTATTTTTCATGCCGCTCCGTGACTAGGGTCTCGAGTTAGAGATCAAAACGTGGACCCTAGAATGTGTTTGTACAATATGGATATCAAATGGAAGCTGTTGGTGAATGCTTTAGTACAGAGTATTTTCATACCGCTCCGTGACTGGTGTCTCGAGATATAGGTCAAAACGTGGACCCGGGTAACCTTTGGTTATGTATGTACAATATGGATATCAAATGAAAGCTGTTGATAAGTGCTTTAATACGGGGTAATTTGCATACCTATTGATGACTAGGGTCTCGAAATATATTCTTGTTTCTTTTGCATGCTAACCGGCGCCAGTTGGACACACCAAGTGAGGCCAAGTCTTTCTCCACCTGATTTTTCCAACGCAGAGGAGACCTTCCTCTTCCTCTGCTACAACCAGCTGGTACCGCATCGAATACTTTTAGAGCCGGAGCGTTTTATCCATTCGGACGACATCACCCAACCAACGTTGCCGCGTTTTTTATTCGCTGCGCTATGTCTATGTGATCGTAAAACTCATACAGTTCATTGATCTATCGCCTACGATATTCACCGCCACCAACGTGCAAAGGTACAAAAATTTTCCGCATAATCTTTCTCTCCAGTGACGTGGGTGCCGATATGCGAGTGACCCGACTGTTTGTTTGGCGACAGGAGGTTTTTCGTTTTGTTCTTTTTCATCACCACTTTCACTTTGTGGAGTCAAGATTCTCAGGTCACGCTCGCCAGGTGATCCTTTTGCTCTTGCTTGATGTGGTTCTCGTCTCGCGACTCGCACACCATCTTTCCGTCCAGATCTGTGACTTGCATTCGCGTAGCTTATTCTTTTAGAATATTCACCACTTCTCGAGCGTAAATTAAGGGTAGTACCCGAGCTACTTGAAGAAGTTGAATCTCGTCTAGTCCTGTAGTCGTAACCGGTACGTTGCCTGCAGCTGCTTGAATAACTACATCGAATTACGCGCTCTATTACGACTCTGCCGTGTAGCTTCCTATCCTCCATCTCGGAATTATGCAAGATTTTATAAAATGTGTATTTTGCACAACAAAACGTAATGAGGAAAGCGGGAAAATAGAGCGTAAGTAAAGGGTTACCACCTGGTAAAAATTTTATTTTTTATTGTGAAATGTTGTGACTGGATCTGGCAACTGGATTTACTACAAGTTATAATTGATCTCGAGGACGAGACAGCGGAGTATAATTGGGTGTTAGGGATGGAATTAAAATGTCCCTTCCCTTTGGAAGAGAACATTATTGTCTTTGGTAGCATTTAGTTACAATTTTACTAGCACAACATAGTTTTCTAGAATTTTATTTATATTACAGTACGAGCAAGATCTGTGGGTGTTTTGCGCTTTAGTCTTCTTGGTTGAAGTTCCATTTCCGGGATCAGTCTCATTTCAGAGTTTTTGTGCTCTAATAGTCGCATGATGTGCTTACTGCTGCTTTTTACTATTTCAGTGACAGTGTCCGTGCCGAGATCGCGGTGAATATCGTATTTTCTTATGTACCAATTTGCGTTTGTACTTTCCTTATTGATTTACTGGCAGCCCCCCAAATTTCTAGTCCGTAGGTCCATGTCGGTCTGATTGATTGTTTTCCTAGTAGCCAGTAGAGTTGTCGGAATTTGTTTTTCATCTCGTTTCTCTTGTTCAGTATGTGTTTTTTCATGTGAGTTTTGAGTCAATCGTTATGCCTAAATATTTTGCACTTGAGAGTATTTTTATGTCTTCTCCGTTAATTTCGATTAGATGTCTTGCAGATTTTCTCTTCGCGTATATTACGTAAAGCGTAATATTATTGACCTCAATGCCCCATTTTTCAAACCATTGTGTTGTAGCTGATAGCGTATCTTGCAGTGTTTTTGTTGCTGCTTCTTCATTGTTGTTAGCTAACATTAAAACTGTGTCGTCTGCAAATGTAGCTATCATTGATCCTCGGGCAGTTGTCGCCGGTATATCTGCTGTGTATACTAAGTATATTATGGGGCCCAGTACGCTTCCTTGAGGTACTCCAGCTGTCGCCAACAAGATATCAGAACACTCATCGTCGTACTTTGTGAAGAAGTATCTATCAGTCATGTAGCTTTTAAGGATATTAAAAATGTTAAGTGGTAAAATGTTTCTTAGCTTATATAGAAGTTCTTTGTGCCATACTCTTTCAATAGCTTTCGCGATGTCCAAATACACGGCAATGCAATATTCTTCTTATTGAAGTCGTCTGTAATTTTTTTACTACTCTGTGAATCTGTTGCACAGTTGAATGTTGTTTTCGAAAACCAGTGACAACAGTGGCGTTCTTGTTTGTCTTGGGGATCGCTATAACTTGTGCAACTTTCCATGGTTTTGGAAAGTATTCTAGCCTAATTATTCCGTCGAAGAGGTCTCGTATGTAGCTCATTATAGTATCCGGTAGCTTCTTTAGTGTTTTTCCATTTATTTGGTCATATCCCGGTGTCTTTTTGTCTTTAAGTTTGTTTATATAATATTTTGTTTCTTCTTTTGTCGTGTTTTGTATTGCGTGGTCTGCATTTTCAATTGTGTTTGGCAGCTGAATGTTTTTATTATCCATGCGATTTGTAAATATTGTTTTAAAGTGGTCAGTCTTCTCTTTGCTTGTTCTTGCCCATGTGCTGGAATTTGTTTTTATTGGAGGCTTGTGTATGGTTGCTTTAGTCAGTTTTTTAGTTGCTTTCCATAGGGAATAGTTGGTAGATGTAGCTGTTTCGAGGCTGCTAAGGTACTTCTTCAGTTGATTGTCATTATGTTCTTGAGGAATTTTTTGAGTTCATTTGATGATTTGTTTAGTTTAGTTTTATTGGCTAGGTGTTTGGAGCGTTGCCAGTCTTTCTTGAGTTTGCGTTTTTGTTTGATTTTGTCTAAAAAAAAGAAGGGATTTTCTTTGTTGTTAAAGTGTCTAATATTGGTGTTGATTGTATTACTCCTTTTATTATGTTATCGTTTAAGTATACGATTGCATTGTCCAGTTCGGTAGAGGATTTCAAATTTATTTTAAAATTTTTTTTCCGAGTCGAGGTGACTTTCATTTTTGTCGAATTCATTGCTGTAATATCAGCAAAGAACGTTTAGGATAAGCTGTCAACCCATATTTTTCGCTTACCAGCCAATGTGCGGCGCGCAATTACCTTATTACGCCCGGTAAGATTAAGTTGAGCTGGTGAACCAAATATGCGCTTCTCATAGACCAACATCATTAAAACACACACCACAATTAGGAGAAGGAGCTCTTTCGAACACGCAAAAAGGGTGTAAGCTTTAATTATACATACATATACATATATAGAGCAAATACAGTACAAGCAAAAGCAATCCAGGACCAACTTCTTTTGAGAAGGCCTTAGCAATGCTGATTGATATTCTCTTGTCGGAAGCAGCATTGTTGACCTACTCCAAACTCTTTATCTAAATTAAAAGCTGGTTACACACATCCATACCCTTACTTTTTATCCTATTTCAACAGTCTATGATTTTTACTTCCTTTCCCCACCGTCTCCCTTAAAATTCGTGATATTTTCTCCTCAATTGGTCGTGTTGTTGGTATTGTAAGACACAAAGCCTTGTTGATAATGTTGTTAATGTCAGCTACATCTCGGTCACTTACCACTCTTAATTAGTCAACACATTTTTTTTTTTATTTCTTCTCTGCCAAGTTTAACGGCACGATTTGTTTCCTAAATTCTTGTCGCACTCATTTTTCATTTTCTCATCTTATCTGGCTCTTTATACTTTCGGTCTTCCAACTTTCCGTTTCACTTTCATTGGTTTTTCATTTTTATTCGGACGCATTTCTCGCTTAGCGCCTTTCAGTGGTTTACACGAAGACCAAGTGAAATAACCAAATTCTCGGCGGCTCGGTGGTTGGTTTTAACTTTGTTTTTCGCTTTCATTTGTGTCGCGTTAAATTTTAATTATGCTTGCCCACCCATCCAACTGGCATCCATCCACCCATCGACAGCTAAACAGCAGTATGGCATTCATTTGTCACTGAATTCCATTAATCTGAGTTGAGTTTTGTTTTTTCTTCACAAATTTATTGCTGTGTATTCCCTTTCATCTTCCTTATTACATTTTCCTTTTGTTTCTATAAGCATTCAACTGCATTAATTTGATTTCGGGAGCCTTCCATATATATTTACTAGCACAAATACATGCATACTACATGTGCAAGGGTGGATCACCAAAAAAAGTTGCGGAATTATACAATTTATTATATATTAAAATTTCTGCCAAAAAATTTCGGAAATATATTAAGATTCACTTTAATTGGATTGATTTGAAATTAACTTCAGATGGCGAATTTTATATAAATGGAATTAGTTCTTAAAAATAGGGGGAAAAAATAACCTCAAAAGCTTGAAACGGCTGCATAAACTTTTTTTTCATTTTATCAACGGATTCATGGAATTTAAGAAATTTATGTTTAATAAAAACTTAGGCAAATCTCGGCCGATTTAGAGTTCTAAGTATCACTCTTTGTACTTTCTCAGCCTTTTAATTTCTTGCAGAATTAACCCGTTCACGACCCAAATATTTTTTCGCAAATATCACTGTTTTGATTACGATGGATTTGTCCAAGGCATCACTGCAAAGCTATTTTATCACCTTTTTAATTCCTTGGATAATTAACCTATTCACGACGCAAATATTTTTTCGAAAATATTATTTTGATTCGATGTTTAAAATTTTAATACAATTTTATTCAACCATATCCAGCCTTAACTCTTCTGAGGTGATTTTTCGAAAAAAAAAAAAAAATATTTTTGAAAACAAGTTTTTTTATAAAATCTAGATTTTTAAAGATATTTGCAAATCGGTATGGCTTACAAAAGCTTGATCTAGTAAGATTTTTTAGGCCTTACTGCAATAGCATTTCCTCCCCTTTTTAATTTTTTTAAGAATTAACCCATTCACGACTCAAATATTTTTTCGCCACTCTCATTATTTTGATTCCATTGATTCACATTTTTGTTTTGAACATATTATTCAGCAATTTTAAGTGTAAACGCTTTATCAACTGAGGTGATTTTTCGCAAAAAATATTTTTAAAACGAGTTTTACTAAAACAAAAACTGGTTTTGCTGGGGTATTTTCAATTCAGCACATCTTACGAAATCTTGACATATTTCGATGTCCAAAGCAACACTGCAAAGGCGTTCCTCCCTCTTTTAATTTCTTCGAGAATTAACCCATTCACGACCTAAATTTCTTTTGGAATCATCACTGTTTTGATGCCTTTGATAAATCTTAATCTAAAAATTTTAAAACATTTTTACGAAGTCCATTTTAGGTTGAATTATGCTATCGTCTGACTTGATTCTTCAAAAAAAAAGAAAATTTTTTAAAACAAAAGTGTTTTTATAAAAACCTGAATAGCTTAAGATATTTTCAAACAGGTACAGCTTACGAAATCTTAACCTATTTAGATTTCCAAGGCATCACTGCAAATATATTTCCTCACCATTTTGATTTCCTGGAGTATTAACCCATTGATAACCCAAATATTTTAGCAAATATCATTATGCTGATTCCGTTGATAAATTTTAATTTAAAATTTTGTAAACATTTTTAAACAGCCATTTTAAAGTTAAACTCTTCTATATCTGAGCCGATTTTTCAGAAAAAATATTTTTAAAAAGATATTTTTTTTATAAAGAACCGGATTTTGTGAGATATTTTGAAATCGGTACAGCTCGGGATATTTTGGCCAATTTAGATTTTTATGGTATAACTGCAAAGACACTTCCTGCCGCTCTTAATTTTTTGGAGAATTAACCCCTTCATGACCCACATTTTTATTCGCAAATATCATTATTCTTATTTCGTTGATAAACTTGTTATACAATACATTTTTAAGCAACTCTTTTAAGCTTAAACTCTAAATCATCTGTGGTGATTTATTACAGAAAATAATATATTAAAACAACTATTTTTATTAATAAAAACTGGATTATTTAAGGTGCCTTCAAATTGGCACAGCTCACGAAAATCTTGATAATTTTCCGAAATATTTTGGCAAATATCGTTAAATATAATAAATTGTATAATTCCGATGTAAAGGCAGTCTCGAATTGTTTTTTTTTTTTTTTTTTTTTTTTTTTGTTTTTTCGTATGAAGAATGATGCACCCTAATATACAAACGCACATACACTCCATATGTATATATTTATGGCCGAAGGTGCTGCTATTGTTTACTGCCCACAAATTTGGCACATCCGTTTTTTTTTGCAAGTTTCCTCCATTAATTATTTATGTTGCTCCAAATTTTTGATGTTATTCGCTGTGGTTTTGACGGTATTTCTGTTGAAAATCATAGTACCTAATCTTCGTACTTTTCTGATTTTAGATATAATTCCATTGCGAAGAAGGCAAATAAATACTAGCTTTGTATTCTCTGCTTTAGCGCCACAGTCATGCACTGCTTAATCTTGTTATGCCTCTCAAGCACGAAAAAATTATCTGCGCGTGTTTTCTAACTTAACATTTGTGCCTAAAAAGACGTAAAACTAATTGTGCCCTTGCGCCTTGCAGTATGCAAGCATGTATTTTGTTGCGCGCAATGAAATTAACTCAATGTAAGTCTTTGCTTCAAGAGCTTTCTAGCTGATAATCTAATGAAGCGGACCATTGACGCATTGAGGTTCTCCCTGCTGTTATGTAAAATTTATGAAAGAGAGCTAAACGCATAGAACATCAAAGAAGTTGTTGAATATTTACGGTAGTATAATTTGTTAATGCACTGTTTTATGATGAATAGAATTCTGAATAATAGTACTGAGTGGGGTTACTTGGAGTGAGGTGTGTGTGTGATATCTCCTTGGGAGTGTATAGTGTGTGTGTGTGTCTGATTTCGACGGCTGTATCTTCAAAGTCAACAGTTTGATTAGCTGTTTTTTTATATCTACTATCGGCGTATAAATAAAGTGTACACCACATCCCCATATTGGCAGGCTTGGGCTATTTCCTCATTATTTTTTATATTTACTTTCTATAAAAGTATATTTCAAACTAAAGGAGAAACCATGTATTCCACACCATTTAAATAAATGCTGCAACTTTTTTGTTGGCCGTGTTGCATATTTTCGCGCACACACAAGGTGGCGCAAAAAATGTTTTTCTTTCCTTATTTTGAAAATAAAAATATTATTTCTCTTGCGTTGACCTTTGCGCACTCTATTGCTGCTCTGTTTGTTTATTGCAGCTGTCAAGTGCAAGTGTCAAATTTGATTGGCGTATGAAGCCATTTGCGAAAACTATAATTCTCTTCTGATAAGGTGATTGAATTTGCACCACCTTGTACAAAAATATTATAGTGTCCTTATCGCTATATGAAAAAAATGCCTAGCACCTCAGAACAAAAAAATTTGTTTAATCAACGCGAATTTTGAGCCACTTGGCATTTGCACTTTATCTTACAAAAAAGGGCTATAAAACTGGGTCTCATACATTTTCTAAAAATTCGGATAACAACTTTTGTAAATCTGTTGAGTGGTTTTTAATTTGCATGAAGTTTTAAACTAGGATTTGCATGCTTCGTGTAAGGGAATGAACCATGTTTTTATTATGTATTTATTAATTAGAAATATAATTATATTTATTTATTAGAAACCTAATATACTAAATATTAATAATAATATAAAAAAAGAGGTTGTCTGTAAAGTCGGTTTACTGACGATAGTCTAACGTGATAACGTCATAAGAAAATACTAATTGAATGGTTGCATTTTTCAAAAGAAAATTTTAATTTTATTTGTTTGATAGATATTTTGTATGGATATAGAGAATGAGTTAACATTAACATAACATAATATACTTTAACATAACATAACATAACATAACATAACATAACATAACATAACATAACATAACATAACATAACATAACATAACATAACATAACATAACATAACATAACATAACATAACATAACATAACATAACATAACATAACATAACATAACATAACATAACATAACATAACATAACAGAACACAACACATATACGCTCACTTAAGTAGGAGAGAGCAAGATATCGAACGTTGCCGTTCGTTTGCTTTGTTTGCTTTGTCGTTCGTTCCGCGCTTTCGCTTGCAGTTCATGCAATGCAATGAGCAAGGTAACGACAAATGAGCAAGGTAACACTAAATAGCAAGGTAACACTAATGAGCAAGGTAACGGCAATGAGCAAGGTAACGACACATTTTTTCGTGCGTGCAGCCTGTTAAATCGAATTATAAGACGTTATCACGTCAAAATTAAAAGTTAATAAAGTGTAAAACCTTTTATTTATTTTGGCGTTGCCGGTACATTAAAATATGAATAAAAATTAAAGCAATGCTTCTTCTACCACAGGCGCAATCAAAATTATTCTTGTGATGTAAATGTTAGGATACGAGTATGTCAAAAGATGTATTTTTGGTTTTTATTTTGTTCATTGAAAATTGAAGTAGCTTCTGATTTGCCTACAAGACTAAAATTTCAAATTTAAATTTAAGCTCATATCAGAGCGTCGAACAAAGTTACTTTGTACTACGCGATCGCGTTGTTGTAGTAGTCTGGTAAAAACATCAAGGCATGATAAATTAAGTAAATTTTTATTTTAATTCTTGGCCGCCTGTTCACACTTCGCACTTTGTTTGTAGTGGCACTGAAGAATGCATGAGATTTTCTCTTTGCTAATTTCATTTTGGAATGCCATATCACATAACTGTTTTCATTAAACACAAAAGTGTCAAAGAGCTTTTTTTTTGAAGCGCCACGTTAGTTTTAAGCGCTGTATAGTATGACCCATTCCGGTTGTATGCCTCGTGGAATATGTGTCTCAATAAAGACCTTTAGCGGAAAATGGTTATTTTCCACTTTTTATTTGACTTACATTTTTTATTGATAATTTTTTAGTTAGTTAGTTTTAAAAATATTAAAAAATTGCTCATTTTATTTGTTTTCTGTTTGTTATTTTTTCATTTATTTATTTCCAAATGCCCGACATTTTTTGTGCTACTCAAAATTCAATCTCAATTACCGGGCATATTTTAAATAGTTCAGCCAATAATTACATAATTAGTTGGGATTGAGCACAACAAAAAATTTGTGAATTAACGCACACACACGCATGCATCCATAGAAAAGCTCTCACTTGTTCACGGCTCGTTTGTGTGGCCACACAAATTTGACTCATCATTTAGCATTAAATGAATTTCGAAGTTTTTATTTAATCGTTTTCCATACCTGTTTTTTATACCCAATTCGAAATAAGCGCAGTTTTGTTCAGCTAAAAAACAGTTGCATTTACATTTTTGCAACAATTTCATTTAATTGCATTTTCCGCACAACTATCCGGTTTTCCAATTACAGCTAATTAATATTAGCCATTTTATGTCTATTCAAAAGTATATGTGTGTTATCATATATCTATTTATACCTGATTACATAAATTAACTTAGTGACATGCTTTTAGGCGTTTAGGCGTGCGCAGGGTGAATACATACACATACACTTATGCAATTATTTAATGCGTTTTTTCATGTGAATACACTTAATAATAAAGCATTCAATTTTTTACGTTCTACGTTAATTAGCAAAAGTTAAATACTAATGAAAATGCATAAATTTCGTACGCGAATTGTTCTCGCTGATTAGTTGCACGCCTCAAAGCACACTACGAATGCTAAGTGCACGCACTAAGCAGGTATGTATATTTTTTAATCTAAATGCAAAAATGTGCACTTACCGAGCACATTCAATTTCAATGTTAGCTAGTTTGCTGGAAAAACATCTTAACTCAAAAAAAAAAAAACCATGTTGAAATGACTATGAATCTATGTCGTCAATTTCCTTTCCTGCACTTTCTTTCAAATTACCCATTGAGAATTCGCCCAGTATTCTATGTCGCAGAGCACCTAGACTTGGGCTGTCACACAGACAGTGGTACACTGTATCCTTAGATTCTTCTTGATTGCAGCTTCTGCGTCTATCATTGTATGGCCATGATTATGGTAACTGTATAGCTAAGATGGTTGCTTGACTATCTGAAAAAATACAAATTTCCAATAGTTGTTCTGGATAATTTCAAGTTATCCTGCAAGCTTCCCTTATTTATTATTTGAATTATTTGTCTTATGATGTCTAAAAAATTCATAGCAACATCTAAATGTAATTTTTCTCGAATTCTTGCTTTTTTGAGTTTTGAAATTCTTTGAGCAAACGCGCGTTAAGTGCATAAAGAAAAATTTAAATGGCGAAGGCCATTGAGAATATTTAATAAAAAAAAAATTAGGGGTGGAAATTTTGCATAAAATATTAATTAAATTAAAATGCATACGATCAAAATATAAACGAAATTAAATCAATTTTCGAGCGTTCCGCAAAAATGCACATCGGCAAGGGAATTGTCTCTCAATTGCATTCACACTAATTTTTTTATCATTTATTACCAAAACATAGTTTTTATTTAATGCCTAAAAAGTTCACAAAATCGCGCCAGTTTCTTTTTCACCGCAGAAAAGTTTACTCAATTAGCTTAAGTAGGTTATATTAGGTTGATCTGGCTCATTTATTTATTTTTGTTTTTGTAGCACAAAAATATAATAAAAAACATTTTTTTTTTGGAAAAAAATTTAATATTTTTTTTTAATTTTGGAAAATCAGGTTTTCGTTATTTTTTTGTAATTTTTTCTAAGTACTTATATAATTTTAAAATTTATTCAATGTTGAAAATTTTAGTATGAAGTTCTTTAAAACGAAATATCTTTTGTTGTTTTCATTCTTATTTTTTTTTTAATTCTTTAGCGTAAAATAGTATAATTAAAAAACATTTTTTTTTTTTTTTGTAAGTTAATGTAATATTTTTGTTCAGAGCTTTTGGAAAAGTAGTTTATCTTTTTTCTTTATTTTTGGAAAACAGCTCAATTCAGATTTTGCTCTCCTTTTCTTCACTAATGGCTGAGACGACGCTTAGTACTCTCATAAGTTTTCCAAAATTTTCGATTGTTTTTTCTAATTATGTTTAATACTAAAAAATTAAAAAAAAATTGCTTTAAAACTTAAAAGAACTGCAGATGTCTCACTTTTAAAAGCTCTGCATCAAATTTTCACAATGAAATAAATTTCAAAATTATAAATTTTTTCGGTTCACTTCTTATGCTCGAGCCCACTAAACCAAAAAAACTTATAATTTTGGAATTGGTTTAGTGTTGGAAATTTTGGTATGGAGCTCATTAAAATGAATTATCTTATGTTATTTTTATTCTAAATTTTTTTTTGTTCATTTTTTTACCATAAAATATAATTTAAATTATTTTGCAAAGAATTATTTTGTCTTAGAATAATTTTTATATTCAAACGTTTTTGGTTCACTTCTTATGCTCGAGCCCTAATGCCCACTAATTTTCAAAAAAATTTACGCCCATCTCAAAAATACTTCCATCACTTGGTTTGGAATCTCTCAAAGGCTAAAGCTAAAAAAGTTTAAAAATTGTACAGAAAAGGTTGATTGAAAAGTAACATTTTTTTAATGAATTAAGGTATTTATTCTGACATAAATACAATGCAATTGGTTTTTAAAGTGGTTTAAAATTAAAATGTAACCAGAAGCAACGGCTTTTCAAATAAAATAACAATGTAAGTGGAGCTTTCCCTTTGCCTCTGGCTTTGCCTTTTTCATTGCAACAAATTGCGCCTGGTCTGTGGCAGGTCATTTTAATTGGAAATTGTAACTTGGTGCGTATTTTACTTGACCCAGTAGGAAATGGTGAAATATGTGTGTTTAAGACACGCATTTGCCTATTCTTTGTCATCTCTTTTATTCCAAGAAAAAAAAGTTTATGTGTGCAAAATGGAATCTATAAAACTGATTAGAATATTGAAAAAAATTGTATAAATTAAGAAATTTCTTTATTTGAATTCCTCTCGAATCTCTGTATTTTGCTTGCTCTTTCGAATTACCTCTCAATCAACTCTCTACAGAACAGCTTTTCACTGTTTCACCTGACTTTTGCAATTCACTCTGTGTGTCGTAGAAGCCTTACACACGCACTCAATTATTTCATACTACACTTCACGATGCACGTACATATCAGTCGTATCAAGTGACATCAATATTTGCGAATTTTCAGATTTTCGACATTTTAAATGGGCCGTTCGTCTGTTTTTGGGTTTTCCACTGTCATTTGGTGTCTCCGATAATTGGCCTGCCAATCGCCCCAACCACTCATCGATTCACTTCATTGCGTGTCATTGGCGGTGTGGCATGTTGGTGTTACAATTGTAGCAAGTTATTGTACCGTTATTTTCACAGGCACCACTTATGTTGGTCGTTGTTTTGAAATTTACCAAATAATGCAAATTAAAACCAGGTGTAAATGCATGTCACATTTAGTTTGGTATGCAATGAGGCGGAGAATTGTGATAATTTCAAAAACAAAATCGAAAAAATTTCTTGTTGTTTCCCCGCTTTTTTGGACAGTGCATGAATAGGCTTTTGTGCGCATTTGAATTGCAATCATTTGTACAGGGTGGTCTATCTCGTGTTTGGAACTTGCATCAATAAAATACCAGCTGTCATGCGTCAGAAATTTATTTTATGATTAGAAATAAGCAAAATGTCTTCATTTAAGCATCAACAAAGGTGGGAAACTTTAAAATTTATTTACTTAATTAGTAATAATCTGGGAAAACACCTTATTGACTACGGAGAACAGCCTTAAATTTATGCTTCAATTCCTTTTTCATTTTAATGAAGAAAGTGTATCATTTCTGACAGATCACAAATAAAGAATATTAGAGAATACTTAGAAACTACTTGGAGATTCCATTTAGTAACATTTGCTAATAGTAGTTTGTGGAAGAAAAAAGGCCAACAGAATTTGATTAAATACACTCAAAGTCCTAGAGATCGCAGCACAATTAGTTCTAACCATCCCCATTGAGAAAATTTAATAATTTTATAAGTTTCGCTGAAGATTCGAAGAAGTCGATCGTTTCTCTTATCAAATCTTATCAAGTGATTTTAGGTTAAGGAGCAGGCACAGACGTTTATATAGCACGGAATTGGATCAGTGAAATTCAAAGAACGCAAAGCATAACGGGCAAGGCCTTTCTGGACACATTCAAGGCAGTACATTCTTAGAACGGAGCTTGCCGAAGTTGCGCACTTTCTCCATAAAAAAAATGCATAAAATTTTTTCAGATTGAAAAAAAAAAAACGTAATACAGTAAGGGAAAGTTAGGTTAGTCAGGTTGGTGGCTCTAAGGGTCATTGTGATATCTGCGCGTGATTTTTATCCGCTCACTAAGTTGCTTAAACCACTTAGATCTTTTTAAGAAGAAAAGTGAGACAAATTTCGCGGATCAGCAAAGAAATAATCACCAATATTTGGCACGGCATCATCTTCACAACTCCTGCAGAAGTCATTGTGAGGCACAACCATTTCACTGCTTAATGTGCCAATAGTGCAGTGACTCGTTAAAACACCCGTGAGGACGCTGGTAGTTGATCTATTGAATTCAAGCAGACATTTTATCCTTTCAAGATTCAGTTTTTCGCAGAGCGCTTTGGAAACCCTGCTGTTTATAGTCAGAGACCAACTTCTATTGATTTCCGCGATTACGTTGAAGTCCATGGCATTTACAGTTCATGTAGAGGAATGCTTATGTCCTCTCATCCGGTCTTTCATTTCCCGCCACTCCAAAGTGGCCAGGGACCCAAGAAAGCGTGATACACAATTGTTGTGTTGTTGGGTAAGTGAAAGCGACCTCCTGCAGTCTTTAACACATCTTGAATTGATGCGCGCTGAGGCCAGTGCCTTGAGCGCTGCAAAAATGGCAAAGTTTGCCGGAGGTAAGTCCATCAGCCTTATCGTTTCTACTGCTTTGTCTATAGCGTAGATCTCAGATTGGAAGACGCTACACCGGTCTCGAAGCCTAAATATAATAATAATTGTTCCGAGAATAATAGAGTCCAGTGATCCAGTATCCGCCTTTGAGCCGTCAGTATAAATAGTATGACTATTATCATGTGATTTGACTCTGACCTGCCAATCTTTTCTATCTTTTATTTGTATTTTATAGTTTTTGTTCAGATTTAGATATTTTGGGAAGCAGGTAGTCTATTTTCGATGCGTCTTGCAGGGGTTCCATAGATAGTAAAACTGAGGTATGCCCGTGCGTATTTTCTTTTAGAATGCCTGCTGGTTTAATCCTAGAAACAGATTTGGCGGTTATCCCTTTATCACGCATATACATCAATGGGTGGAATATGTATAATCACTTCCAGCGACGACTGAGGAGTCGATCGGAGCGCACCTGTTATACCAGCACAAGCTAATTGTTGAACTTTTATGAGATTTTTTGGGTAGGATTGTGTCTGTACCGTGTCTGCCTTCTTCTTACAGATAAAGAAGCTGTTATAAGCTTTCTTCATCTTTTCGCCGGTGTTCCTTATACAAGAAAGCTTTGTGCCCAGAATTATGCCAAGATGCTTTGCTTCGTTCGATAGGGCTAGTGTTACTCTACCTATGGGCGGTGACTGAAACTGGGTACCTTCCTTATATATCTTCTAGTGATCATAAATAGTTCGGTCTTCGCTGGCCGTTTGAGGTCGCCCACTTAGAGAATTTCCTTATCGCTAAAATATACCTGAACATTTTTAGGATTTTAAATCAAGGAATAAACTACTTGAAATAAATTAGTGTTTTTACTACCTTTCCTTCAATTTCTACACTCTTTTACAAAGGCGACCAAATTCTATGTCATTTCATTTATAAGTTTAAAGCTTTTACTCTGTAATTACTTTGTAATTTAAATAAATTGTACCTTTCTTCGCTACATCCCTGTTCCTTGGCGTCACTACTCGCATAAAATCTCCATTTCTTTTAACTTTTGTTCAGTTCTAATGGCAGCAATCACCAAAGCGACCAACTAATTAACAGTCGCAATAAAAACGTTGGCTTCTGTTGTACATTTTGTATTCTTTTTTCTGCTTCACTTTACGGGCATTGCAAGAAATCAAATAATTTTTCTAGGAAGTTTTCCCCGCACGCAGCTTGAACACACACACTCACAGACACAAGTGAATTTTAAAATAGGAGTATCATGTATTTTTTCTTAGAAACCGTATGCTGGCACTTGCATACAAGTTGAAGAGCTGATAAAAGTGAAAAGCTGACGTGGAGATGGCAAAGAAAAAATAAATAAAAAATACGACGCAGAAAAAGTTGGCTTCCAAGTAGGCAGGCAGATGTTACGTAGCCTCAATTGTGAATAAATAAATTACAAGTTGAAGGAGGTGTGGCAACCGTTTCAAGCGTTTCAAGGAAAAAACACGCGTTACTATTCACTACTACGAACGACAAGTTCACTTTGTGATGACAAAGAAAAGAAATGATTGAGAAAAGTATGCGGAAGTGAGCGGAATGTAAAGCTGATCAATTTTATCAACTCTGTATTTTGAAGCGAATGCCAGTAATGTTGCAAAAGCTCAATTGGAGTCATTATTGGACCTAAGACACAATAACCAGTTATTCCATTTTACGGTAGGGATGGTAAAATCCATAGGAAATGACTTTAAGTAATAAATTGGCTGTTGCGCACATCCTTGAAAGGATATAGAAAGCTTATCCCCAATTTGTGTTGTATAGGCCTATATCATCCCACGAAAGAAAGAACGTATAAGTAGTTTTTTTGCCGCCTCTGAATGCTAATGGTTTTTAAATGAGTGGCTTTGCTTTATAGAGAAATGCTCTCGAAAGTTTGCCTTTGCCCGTCGAGGGGAACAGCTGTTGAAAAAAACTGCATATCAGTGTGTCGAAAATATTGGTGATTTCAGCAGTGTGCAAAATATAATGTAATATTTAAGCTAGGAGAAAAACTCTGCAGGAAGAAAGAACTGTACCGAAAATAACTAGTTGGTTTTGGACAACTGAGTGAGAAGATTACATTTAGACAAGAGATATTTATATTTGATTATGACAGCTCACGGCTATATCTTACTAGGCCAGCTATGGGTATATAAATACAGATGCCTATGTACTTAAACTCTTCACAAAAAAAAAAAATATATTTATAAATAAATAAAACTTACAACGCCTATTTTTGGAAAATTTTTCAGTTCCACAAACTAGTCCTACTCCAATGAAGTAAGAGACATAACTGAAAGTATTGCATTATCTTGATTTTTCTTTTTCATTTTCTTTCTGTTTTATTTATTTGCTTTGTTAAATCTTCAATTTCCAAATTAATGAGTTCAAGAAATTCGGCCTCAAGGAATTGTGTTCCTTAGTTACAATGAAACCTAAGTTCTGAAAATTTTGTCTTTGTGTTCCAGGCCGCAATATTTAGTTGTCGTGGATAGCTTCCACCCAAGGAATGTGAGGAAGTTTCTGTAATGAGCTTAAAGTGCGAAGACATAGCATTTCAAGGCTAAGCTCAGTTTTTATGCATGTGACCCAATTATTTACTTTTCATTTTATTTTTAACTTTAATTTATTTCATTCTAATTTTTATATATTTCAATGTATATTTTATTATATTTTTTTAATTTAATTTAATTTTATTTTATTTTTTGTTAGCTATTGCGCCATATTTATAATATATAAGCTAAAACTCATCGTTAAGCCTTAGACTGTTCACAATTTATTGAAAGTAAAAATAAAGCAAACAGATTAATAGAGCGATAAGCGATAAATGATCAACATAGTAGTGAATCGGGTTGCATTTAATATCGCAAATATATAATATACCATTTCATATACACATATTTTGTTCAGTGATTTTATTTTTCTTTTTCTTTTATATCATTTTTAATCTCATTTTATTTATTTAGCTTATTTTAATTCATTTGGTTTTTTATGTAATTTTTTAAATTTTTGTTTTATTACAGTGCACTCGCGGTAACTCGAATAGCCGCTAAGTCGAACGACGTGCTAACTCGAACACATTTTTTTCCCTATTGACTAGTTTGTAACTCGAACAATATTAAAGCGCTATAACTCGAACAAAAAAACAAATTTATTTGTACACACATTCTTTTCATGTACATTTTGTACATACATACATATGTAATAGTACATGTATATAAATTATATATATACTAGTGTATTGTCCATATGAATATTTCGACGTTAATATCCCGTTAGTTTTCTGGGAACAACATCTTGCATTGACCAAATTGCTTTAAATTTGTCATTTGTAGTGTATCAGTGCATGTGAGTAATGGATCGTAAAAGGTTGAAGTGTTTAACATTAAAAGAGAGGGCTGAAGTCCTTAACAAAATTAAACGTGGATGTAGTGTTACTTCTCTAGCGAAGGAATATGGGGTAGCCAAGTCCACCATAAGTCTTATAAAAAAGAAAGACAAGGCAATTTTAAAAGCAGTAAACAACACGATTTTGGGTCCTGGGAAGAGGAGAACTTTAAAAGCTTCTGAGTTTCCTAAAATGAAAGCCGCTTTATACAAATGGTTTCTGTCCCAAAGAAAAAAGAATTACCCAATAAGTGGACTCATCTTGAAAGAACATAACATGAAAAACATAATTTACAGGTCGAATTTACGCTTTATGATGTTAACAAATGGAATGATGGTGCCGAATTTACCGACACAGAAGTAATAATTGAAACTAGTGATTCTAAGTCTGAGTTTAACAACACAACTGAGACATGTGAGCGGATATCATCTGAGGAGGCAGTTAGCTCTATCAATAAGGTAATTCAGTGGGCCACAACTGAACAAGTAAGCCCCGCAAAGGTTAACACTCTTCAACATTGCTGCAGGCAAGAAAAGACAAACACACATTACAACTTTCTTTTCGGCCTAACTTTTCTGTTAAAGCTGACTTTTTTTGTGTAACTGACACAAAGACTGCCAAATATTTGATGAAAAATATTGAAACGAATTAATTATTTTAAACATATTCATGTTCATATCCATATGTAAATAAATAAATAAATTTAATTGAAAAAAATCGATATCGATGACTGTTTTTTTAACATAGCACACTCAATTGATAAGTCGAACAAATTCGATAAATCGAACAGCGCCTGTTTTAATTAGTTCGAGTTATCGCGAGTGCACTGTATTTAACTTTGGTATTTTGTTTTATTTTGTTATTTTATTTTATTACCTATCTTATTTCTTTTATTTAGCTATTTAAGGTTTTATTAATTTTATTTTATTTGTTTCTATTTATTCATTAGTTTTATTATTTTATTTTATAATATTTTTTATAAATTTTTTTAGTTTTTATTTTTTATATATCTTTTAATTTAAATTAATAGGACTATGAATAAGTTCGTGCGGTTTTACAACAGATGACGTAACTTGATTATTATTCCATCGATCCACATTTCCAAACATTCATTGGAGAGCTACTGTCGTAAGGCACAAACGTCAGTATAAGTTTTTTATTTGAAGCGTAAACAACAATATTTTTACCACACTTGAAAATGTCGAATTTCGTGCCAAATAATGTGTTTTTGCGGGGAATTCTTCTTCATTATTTTAATATGAAGAAAAGAGCAGCCGAAAGTCATCGTATCTTGGTGGAAGTTTATGGTGAGCATGCTCTAGCTGAGCGAACGTGCCAGAAGTGGTTTGCACGCTTTAAAAGTGGTGATTTTGGCTTGGAAGACGAAGAACGCGAGGGTGCGCCGCCAAAGTTCATGGATACCGAATTGGAGGAATTGCTCGATCAAGATCCGGCTCAAACGCAAGAAGAGGTTGCAAAAACTTTGGGAGTTGATCAATCAACCATTTCCAAACGTTTAAAAGCCATGGGAATGATCCGAAAGGTAGGCCATTGGGTGCCGTATGAATTGAAGCCAAGAGACGTTGAACGCCGTTTTAGGACATGCGAACAACTGCTTCAACGGCACAAAAGAAAGGGTTTTTTGCATCGAATTGTGACTGGCGATGAAAAGCGGGTCCATTACGACAATCCAAAACGTCGGGCAACGTATGGATACCCTGGCCATGCTTCAACATCGACGTCGGCGCAGAATATTCATGGCCTGAAGGTTATGCTGTGTATCTGGTGGGACCAGCTGGGTGTTGTGTATTATGAGCTACTGAAACCGAATGAAACGATTACGGGGGATGTCTACCGACGACAATTGATGCGTTTGAGCCGAGCACTGCGAGAAAAACGGCCGCAATACGCCGATAGACACGACAAAGTTATTTTGCAACATGGCAATGCTCGGCCACATGTTGCACAAGTGGTCAAAACATACTTAGAAACGCTCAAATGGGATGTCCTACCCCACCCGCCGTATAGTCCAGACCTTGCGCCATCCGATTACTATCTCTTCCGATCGATGCAACATGGCCTGGCTGACCAGCACTTCCGTAATTACGATGAAGTCAAAAAATGGATCGATTCGTGGATTGCGGCAAAACCGACCGAATTTTTCACAAAGGGAATCCGTGAATTGCCAGAAAGATGGGAAAAAGTAGTAGTAAGCGATGGACAATACTTTGAATATTAAATTTGTAACCATTTTACGTCAATAAAGTTTCAAATTTCGAAAAAAAACCGCACGAACTTATTCATAGTCCTATTTAGCTTTTTATTCTTATTTCATTTAATTAACTGATTTTATTTTTTATTTATATAATTCCTGAATTGTTTTATTATTTATTTAATATAATCTCCTTTATTTATCTCCTTTAATTTGATCTCCTTTAATATTTGTTTTATTATTTTATTTAATTACATACTTTTATTATTTATTTTACTTATTTTTCTTAGTTTTCCTTTTTATTTTATTTGCATAAATTTTTTTTACTTATATATATATTTTTTTACATTTAGTAAGTAAGCGTATTTTATTTCGGTTTTATTTATATAATTTCTTCAATTTTTATTGCAATATTTTTGTTTTATTATTTTATTTAAAAATATTTACTTATTTTTTCTTTGGTTGGTTTAAGGGTGACCCCGCATCGGAGTGCCACATAGACCGCAAGTTGGGTCCGTTGTGTTGCCCTAGAGCTCATTATGTTATATGATTTCCCACCTAACCGAGATTTTTATTGTAGATTTTGGTCAAAGATATTAATTCATTTCGAGAATTTGATGAAATATTCGATTTTCATTTTTTCTTAGTTTTTACTTTTATTTCTCTTTGCATTTTATTTTATTTTCTTTACTTTTTTCCATATATTCCGCTAATTTATTAACATGTTTTTATTTTTATTTAATTAAATTTTGTCTAACTTAAATTTATTTTAATTTTAACCTTATTTAATTTCGTCATTTTTTATTACATTTTTTTAATTAATTGTATTTTGTTAATTTTTCTTAGTTTTTGTTATTTTTTTTTATTGTAATTTTTTTTAACATATTCCATTTACTTAGCTAATTTTATGTTGTTTTTTATTTCTCTAATTTCTTCAATTTCAATATTTTATTTTATTATATTTATTATTTTTTATATATTATATTATTATTTTTATATATATATATTATGTATTATTATATTTATTATTTTTTATATATTTCTTCATTTATGTTGTTTTTACTTTCTTGGTGTTTCTGTTATAATTCTTTGTTTCTTATTTTAAGTAATTTTATTTTACCTTATTTTTTCACATACTCCGATTTATTTAGCATTTTATTTCTTGTTTTATTTATTTAATTCCTTGAATTTTTATTTTATTGTTTTAGTTGTTCTTAACTTAATTTTATTTTAATTGTATTTAAATGCTTTTATTTTAGTTTAATTTAGTTTTTTAAATCTATTTTATATTGTTTTTTTTTTTGTTTTATCTTTTATCTTATTTGAATCCTTCAAATTATTGTTTATTATTTTATTTAATTATATTTCTTCATTTATGTTGTTTTTACTTTCTTGGTGTTTCTGTTATAATTCTTTGTTTCTTATTTTAAGTAATTTTATTTACATTTTTTATTTTTATTTAATTTCTATTGGTTTAAATTTACTCTGTTTTGTTATTTATTTACTTAGCTCATGTTATATAATTTTTGTTCCTTTTTATTTTATTTTTTATTATTGTATTCTGTTATTTTTTAATATATTTTTCCCTCTTTTTTCCAATATTGAGCTTATTTTATTTTATTTAAATTTTAAGTTCCTTGTTTTATTTTTTTGTAATTTCATTTTATCTTATTTTACACCTTAGTTGATTTGTTTAGCTTATCTCATTTCAATATTTTTCATTTATTTTTTCAATGTTATTCATTTTATTTAGCCTATTTAACTTTGTTTAATTTAATTAAGTATATTTTGTTCTAATTTCAAACTTGTAATTGAATTAGAATGTACCTACGTATGTGCGTATGTTCATCTGCGTTTATGTGATAGTTTCAGTCCTAATACATAGCATAACCAAGTTTCCGAAAAAGCAACAGCATTAGCAAAGCAACAACCAATAAATAAACAATACATAAATAAGACTGAAAGTGTGAAGAAAGCAAATGCTTGGAAAAGCCACCAGAAATGAGCAGGAAATTGGAAACAAAGGGAGACTGGGTGAGCACAGAGGGAAAATAAAACTTTGTACAAATGCCAGTAATGGAATTGCCAGACGCTGGTCTACCAAAATATAAATAATGTATGAATAGACTACAAGAACGGACGCTTCTCTATACTCGTGCGACAGATAGCCTGTGTGTGTGGGTGCTTCTGTAGTCATGGATATGTGCGTATGCATTGAAGTAAGCAGATGATGCCGCTGCCCACATTTTGGGTGCACTTTTTACGGTAATGCTATTACTTCATGCCCTTTTAGTATACAACCAACTGTAATAAATTTTCATTTTGCTGCTATTTTAAGCCTATCCCTTTACTCTTTCGCCTGGCTTTTACTTTGTTTATGTGTGCTATGTATTTATATATTTGATTTCTTGTGATTGTGTGTATGGGTGACGGAAGTTTTAAATTGGGTTAGTGGTGGCGCCAAACGACAGACGGATTAAAACAACAGTCGCTGTTGCAGCATAAACAACAAAAAATGCTCGACAACATTAGAAGCTACATATGCATGATCTTACTGTACACAGCATGAGCAAATTATCAAACACACATACAATACTGCACGCAACCAACCAACCCACTCAAGGAAAGCGAAAGGAAATGGCAGCAAGTTTATAAAATGCGGTCAGATTTCAGGCGCAAAAAAGAATGATGAGCACAAGTAAGCAACGAAGGAAAATGAGTGAAAGAGGTGGGAGCAAAGCAAAGAGGAAAGTGTGAAATAGAATTGTAAGTATAAGAGGAGAAGAATTGTGAAGAGGGAGGCAAAGACGTAAGCTTAGGAAAAAGTGATTATGTAGCGAAAATTAAAAAGGCTGTTGGTGCTAAATTGGATGCTCACAAACAACCAGCGAGAAAGTGAAATAGCTTGTGAAGGACCCAACAAAGAAGTGCTGTTTGTGTGAAGATAAAAGCCAAGTGTACGATATACATATATAAATTCATGCATACATACATACATACCTACATATATACATAAACACATACATATACACAGATATGTATGTTGGAGGAAAATTATGGTTGTCAGCAGAGATGGCGAATTGTTTCATATCTTTTTCACTCCCACTGCCACTCCCTTTTCCAACTTTTATTTGGATTTGTCTTACTCGTTGTCTTAGAGGTTTCGGATTCGAGTTTCTTGCTGTTGGGAGCTGCATTCTAAATGAATTTATTAGATTACTAAATGAATTGATTTGTGTTTACTTTTCGTTGAGTGCTGCGATGAGTGTGAATATGTTTCTTCTTATAAAGGCATTAGGGATGGAGGTTACAAGTTTTTAAGCCTACATTTTTTACGTATTATTTTTTAAATATTTATTTTTATGTCCAGATTAAAGAAAACAGAAATGTTTAACTTTGGAGGTGATAATCGAATTCACTCTCTCGATGTATGAGTATGAATGTATACGAGGTGTAGCATTTAAGTTCAGAGAACTCACTAATAACTCGGAAATTTACATCAATGCATCATTTGTTTGGAAGATGGCGGGCATTTCTTCAATCCCAGTTGAATTTTGACGTCGATAGCACATCTGGCTTGTGATTTACTTTTTGCTCGAAATATACTTTTTAATAGCATCGGGAGAGCGTGGGAGGAGAAGGGTTTGCTATCCTACTTTCAGAGCGATAACAAAGATAAGGTGGTCGCGGGCACGCATTTTCCGTGTAGCGTTCCGCTGTTTTGGTGTTAAAGATACATCCTACTCTCGAAGGCAGATTGCTGAAAATGTGAATAAAATAATGCAAAACGCTGAGTCGACACATTTCTGAAGCGGACAGTAATTGGTGATGAAAAGTTAATGACTTACGATAACGCAAAAAAGAAATGGCCGTGGTCCAAATGCGTTGAGCTGGCACAAATGATAGCTAAGCCCGGATTATTGGAGTAGGCGACTGGGCACTGGGAAAGCCAGCCCATTACGGTGACGCCATTTTCTTGTTTCCAGACTTTACAGAGTGGACTTTGCTGTTTTGGGTCATTATCCTCTTGCAAGGCCCAATTATTGTTTCTCTGTATACATCTCTTTCACCGACTTCAAAAGTCCTCGACCGTAAATTTCGACCATTTTTCGGCGTTTCGGCGCTTCGTTTCGGCGCTTCGTGTACTTTTCACTCATTTTTGTTTGGTTGCGTTTATGGGAAAGTTTCGAACGACACTAACCTGAGTTAGCACTGGCGTTTAGCCGTTGAGTGTCCCACTACGCATGCAAAAAGCAGAACGAAATATATCCTAAAGTTACAAAAAAAAAACCGGTTCTTTTCTTCTGACACAGACTTATATACTTCGAGTATAATACTTGTAAATTTTTTGTCGTATATTTCTTGTAATTGGCATGAAGTTAATGCTTCCCGCGTTTGCTGATGAGAATTAACTTCATATGCTCAACTTTGACTTTAAACTAAAATTTTTATTCATCAGACATATTATTTTACTCAGAATGATTATATTATTTTATTTTTATTTTATATTATTCTACTATTAGGCTCTTTATCGCTAAGCATTTATTTATTTTGAGTACTAATCACCTGTATTTATTTCTATATCTTTGCAGGTATGTATTTATTTGATTCGACTTTTTAATCATAAAAATGGTTATTCCGTGAGTAAAAATCTACGATTATAGTAATATATTTATAGGCTTATGTACTCGTATGTATGTATGCATATAATAATAACAATATTATGTTATTCTTCTGGGGGTCCATTGTGCTGTTCTTTAACATTTAACTGTTGAAGTGAATTTTTTTAATATACAAGCCGCGAAAAAAAATATAGCACCTCATAATTTCGAAATGTTTTGGCTACTGATTTCTCTATTTTTTAATTAAAACTATTTTTTTTTTACAAAAATATAGTTCATTCTTTAATACGAGTTTCAAACTTTTCAAAATTTTATAACAATTCGAAACCACAAAAAGAAATGAAAACTTGTATAAATCGCTGCGTTAGAGCTATTCTGCGTATCTGGTGGCCTGATAACTGGATATCGCTCCTTACTCCTTACCTGCAATTGATAACAGCACTAGGCCGTTGGACTAGAATCCGCAAGGCTCGAGTCATAACAGTACGACTAAAGGGAGCATGGAGGCTTTTTAATAGAATCTCGATTCGTTCACGCGCCCACAGATAAAGTTAAAAGCTGTAAATCGACAGCAATGAAACTCATTTGTTTCAGCACTTTGCGCGCCTGCGCAGCACTCTAGCAAATCATCATCTTAAATTCCTAGAGTTCCAGTTTGAGACATAGGGCCACAACGAATTTCTTCTATTCGGGTCTCTTTTGCGCCAATCTCTTAACTTCTTTCCAGTTAAGCTGTATGGCGCGAATTTCTGAATTCAGCAGTCGTCTCCAGGTATTCGCTGGTTTTCCACGTCTGCGGCTTCCATGGAGGTTCCAGTCAACGGCGAGCATTGTTAAGTCATCTCTTCATTTGTTATGAAAATTTTGCTAATTCCGTCTAATGTAAAAAAAATTATACTCTACAATTGAATTGATTAATTCCGAGCTTTTTACTCAAAAAATTATTACGGGATCTCGAAATCCGAGTGTTCCTGAGTCGCGGAATTCCGACATTACCATCACCAATATGCGCGCATATATCTCGTGCTCGTGCAAAAGTTACAAATTTGAACAATTAAAAAATATAAAAGAAAAATACTTCCTTTTCCACACTCTCAACCATCTAAATGTAAATTTATTTTTATGTGGCGCATAAAATTTGCGTTTGGACCTTCTAAAAAGTAAATTAGAAAAAACAAAATTTTTTTAATCAGCAAATTACCTTCACTCTGCTAAATAATTACAGCATCGTTCTTAGCGTTTCACAAATTCCACTTTTTACTCTTTTCCCCTCTCTTTGCATTCATATTTTCACGGCATTCTTTCGCAAATTAAATATGCCCGCTGTAAAGCCCAAATCCAAGGTTGTTTCAATAAGTCGCGGCCGACCAGTTTCAGGTAGGCCATTAAATACGAGTTGCATTTTTCATTCAAAAATGAATTTGGGTTTTTTGCGCTTGTTTTTTGTTGATTCCTCTTTTGCTTGTTCAGTCATTTCGCTGGCTATTTCTGTGCGTACTCTTTCCCATTGTATGCTTTTGGTTCTGCTTGTTTTCTGTGCACAAAATTTCAGCCGTTCAGCCGCGCTAACCTGAATCGAGCGCCAAGTGGACGGAAAGGTGGTCAAGTGTGGTCGTTCGGCCGGTTGGTCGGTTGACCCAGTTATCCTATTTCGTGTGCTACTGAATGCTCTTTAATATAAAATTATGGTTTTCACTCAAAACATTTCAATGCATATACACAGTATAAATTTGAAAAATTGTATGATATTTTTAGTGCTGCAATATTTGCAGATGTGGCTAGTAGTAGTAGTATGTGTGTATGCCTGCTCACACATATACGAATGGACATATTCATTTGTGATTTCCGTTCACAAGTATTATGCAAATTTTGTCTGTTATTATAATTAGCGGTGAAATGTAGATTAAAATATTTTCGTAATTTAAGCGTTAAACGCGTATAAGCGAATTGCACTTATTAATATTTGCGCTTAAAAGTATGCAATATCAGCGGCCCTCTGCGTTATTTGCTTATTATTGCATATAGCAGCGTATATGGAGCTGCTAATAAATTAATATTTAATTGTCTTAATTTAATTTTCAGTAAAAACATGGTTAATTTTTTATCAAAAACCTTTTAACCAGACATTTTAGGAAACTTTTGAGTATGCAGTTTTAGTACAATACAGTGATGATTTGAAGTGTCTCGTTGATTTTGCAAATTTTTTTCGTACGGTGTTGAACTTTTCCTATGAAAAAAAATTAAATGTGTTTCATATGAAAGAAAATTAAAAAAAAAAACAATCAACGCAATTTTCGAGGTACCTCAGACTTTCACTTTATTTCACTTAAAACTGCATACCTGAAAGTTTTCTAAAAATCGGATTAAAATGTTTGAAATTTTGGTGATCGTTTGATGAATTTTTCGTAATTTATTTACTTGGTTGGTTGGTTGGTTTAAGGGTGACCCCGCATCGGAGTGCCACATAGACCGCAAGTTGGGTCCGTTGTGTTGCCCTAGAGCTCATTATGTTATATGATTTCCCCACCTAACCGAGATTTTTATTGTGGATTTTGGTCAAAGATATTAATTCGTTTCGAAAATTTGATGAGAGATTCGATTTTCAGGTTCGAGAGTACTGAAAGATTGTCAATTGTTGGAGAGCCTAGAAGAGCGAGTCGACTTCTGGCTAGACCCGGACAACTGCACAGCAAATGTCTGCTCGATACTTCCTCATCTTCGTCCTCGCAGTATCTGCACAGGTCGTTTTGAGAAACCCCGAGCCGACGTGCGTGAGTGCCCAAAAGGCAGTGGCCGGTGATAAGAGATATTATATGCCTTAGTTCGTGTTTCGAAAGACTTATAAGGGTTTTTGTCTGTTTCAGATTGTAAGATGGCCAAATTTGTCTGGTCGTAACGCAAGTAGTTTCCACTCGCCACCTCCGATCAGCAATGCTGTGAAATTCTCGATCAATGAGTAATTTACATGTTGGGAGCGGAATGTGGATTGTGGGTAAGTTACTAACATTTGATTGCGCAGCTCCAGCTCTTGCGAGCTCATCAGCTTTGCAGTTACCTTCGAATCCACTGTGACCCCGGTATCCAGAATTCTGAACACTTATCTCGTTAAGAGATAAGAGACAGGATCGGACCACATCTGAGTGGGTATAAGAGGAGCTGAGTGCTCGAACGGCCGCTTGACTGTCGGTGAAAAAGCGGATATCCTCTAGTGATATTCTATTTTCTAAGAGAGTTTTCGCAGCATACCAGATAGCGCATACTTCCGCTTGAAATACGCTACAGTAGTCGGGTAATCTAAATGATAGATTGATGTGAGGGGAATTGGAAAAGATTCCAAATCCCACTTTACCGTCTTGTTTTGAACCATCTGTATATGTAATCAGAGGGTCATCGATTTCGGTAAGATTTGTCTTCCATTCTTCCCTAGTTGGGAGTGAACAGGAGAATAGCAAGGGTGGTGATGGAAGACTTACTTGATAGTCTCGCAATTTATTTACTTAATTATTTATTTATTCTTAGTAAAACTAGAAATATATGATTTCTTGCAGACTACAACAAGAAACTTAACGAAAATAGTTCATATACATATGTATTAATATAATTGGCGCTAACACACTTGTTGGGTGTTTGGCCGAGCTCTTCATCTTATTTGTGGTATGAGTCTGTTGATTCACAAAATGACGGTGGCCTACAGTTTTAAGCCGAATGGCAAATGAGCTTTTATGACAAGCTCTTTCATGGCAGAAATACACTCGGAGGTTTGCCATTACCTACCGAGGGGTGACGGCTATTAAAAAAACTTGTTCTATCATTTTACTGTACGGAGATTCGAACCTACGCAATCCCGAACAGTAGTCATGCTCCAACCCCTTCGGCTACGGCTCACTCTCTTATATTTGGGTTAAAAAATGTGCTTGAAATTGAAGGTACATCGGAAACTAATGGAGCAGTTTAGGCTTGCGAAGTTAGTCATTAGAGATGAGGCTTAATGATTTCAGCGATTAAAAAAATAAAAATAAATATATAAATAAGTAAAATTATAAATAATAAATAAGTAACAATAAAAATAAATAGAAAATAATAATATTAATGAAAATTTGAGACTTTCTGCCACATTTCATCAGCATCAACTATTTAAGTACTTATGCAGGTACGAGTTTGAAGTCTCCAAATTGTCATGCACGCAAAGTATCGGCGCTAGACAAGTGAGTTTTCAGCAAAAGCTATCAGCAACTATTGCAACTCGTTTGCTACAGTTCAATAATAAATAATTTTTGTTGAGCATTACACACTTTTCCACTACACAAAAAAAAAAAATACAAATTTTGCCACGACAAATATGAGCATTTGAATAACGAAAATTTTGACTGCGGTTGCAGCAGCGACTGTGGCAACCTATGAATAAGCGGCAATCAAGCGAATTTATTTCAAAGAGTGTAGTGGTTGAAAAAAAATTTGCAGTTTTCAAATGGTTGGATTTTCCCATGACTTTTATTGATTTCAGTTTTTTTCTCTTTTTTTTTGTTGATTTCATTGAAGTGAAGGCTACAAAGACTTTACTGATTGAAATGAAATGTGGATGAGGTTGATTGTTATGTTGAAAAGTTATTGGCATGAAATTTTATATGTCAACAAGTTGCATTTTGCAATTTCGCTTACAATTCGTTTACTTTTATTGTATTTATTGTTATTGTAATTCATGGTTTTTGATTGATTATGCACTATAGCGCAAGCAAAGCAGTCAACGAGTTGAATGGCAGCAAATTAGCTTAGAAAATCAATTAAATGTAAAGGCTTACAGTTGATTTGGAAGTTTTAAACTTTGTGAAGTTCCGCTCAATTGTGTCAAACATCAACATGATTTTTGAGCCTCTTCACACTTCCACTTTACTCTACCGAAATTCGAGTGATTATAAAACTGTATTTTCGAAATTTTCTAACGATTCTGATTAAAAAGTTTGAAGTTTTAATGAACTTTTTTTTTAACTTTTTGTTTCTTTTGGTTTTATGTGGTTTTCATAGTAAAATATATTGTCATAAAAAACTTATTGACCATTTTACAACTAGTAAAATTCTAGACACTTTCGAACTAGTCTGAATTCTCCCAACAAATAACAGTTAATAAACTAAAATATTCACTGAGTAGTTTGGGTTTTCACTGCAGGGCTGTTTTCATACAAAAAACTGCATTATTCTATTACTTCTATATGCTGTATTCGTTCCTATGTATTTTTGCAATTTCCCCCAGCATTCACAGCACTTCGCGCCATCGCTAGACTAGCATCCATTATTCTTCAAGATTTATTTACACACTCTTCCACAAATACTTGCGTATAAATCCCTATTTGCTGCGAAGACGCGTAATGCCATTAGATTTTTTATGGCCGCCGCCAAGCCATCGAACACATCCCCTCCACTAATTCCATGCACGCAGACGTACGCATGCGGCGCCTCGCAGTCAACCAGTCGCTAAGTTCACACATAATAGAATTCGGAAATTGGAAAACGTAATAAAAATGCGAATAACAATGCCGCCGAAAGGCAAAAGTATTTAAAAGTGTTTGGTTAGCAGTAGCAAAGCTTAGCAAATATGGTTTTGTTAAGGAAATTCCGTTTATTACTTTCGTTCTTAGTCTACGATTGTATAGCCTTATTGATGATTTTAATGTAATGGATATGCAGTGACAGTGCACAAATCTACACAAAGCAGCCATCTGGTTCCCATTTGGTGGGGTTCTGCTAATACTTATAGAGAGTTGAATGCCCTGAGTGGTTTGCGTTTCTTCTTTTTACAATAAACCTAAAAAACGAGTAAGAATAGAAACATAAAAAAATTAAATAATTAGATAAATAAAATAAAAAAAAATAAATCTGCGTTTTGGGTTTCAAAAAAAAATATTTCAAATGTTCACAAATAATTTCAAGAATTTCAAAAAAAACTTTATTATGATTTCTCACTATAACTAGAAATATATAAATAAAAACATATATAAAATAAAATATATGAATTTTACAAACACCTAAAAAATGCATAAAAATAGAAAACATAAACACGTAAATAATTTGAAAAATAAATAAATAAAATAAAAACAAATACACATACATTTCTGGATTTAATAAAAATATTTTCAAATATTCAAAAATAATTTGAAAAATAAAAAAAAATATTTTATAATCGCTTGACATTATAAATTAAAAAATAAAAGTTAAACCATAAATAAAATAAAAAAAACACGAAAAATAAAAAACTAAAATAAAAACAAATAAATCTACATTTTGGGTTTCACGAAAAATATTTTCAGATATTCAAAAATATTTTATAATTTAAAAAAATTAAAAAAAAAACAATGTATTATGATTTCCTACTATAAATATAAAAATATAAATAAAACCATAAATAAAATAAAATACTAAAAATTAGAAAAATAAATTAACAAAATAAAACCAAATACATATACATTTCGAGTTTGAAGAAAAATATTTTCAAGTATTCAAAAATAATTTCAAAAATAAAAAAAAAATATTTTATAATCGCTTTATTAATATAAAAATAAAAGTAAAACTATAAATAAAATAAAAAAACTCGAAAAATAAATAAATAAAATAACAACAAATAAATTTTCATTTTGGGTTTCACGAAAAATATTTTCAAATATTCAAAAATAATTTCAATCAAAAATATTTTTGAACGATTAAAGAAAATATTTTATTATGGTCCATTCTCGAAACGAATCAATATTTTGGACCAAAATCTATAATAAAAATCTCGGTTAGGTGGGGAAATCATATAATATAAAGAGCTCTAGGGCAATACTACGGACCCAACTTGTGGTCTATGTGGCACTCCGATGCGGGGTCACTCTTAAACCAACCAACCAACCATGACAATCGAGGACGACAGTTCCAGTAATCCTATATATTTGCATAAGAATTACTCGAATAAAATATAGAAATGTAAAAAAACAATATAAATAAAAAAACAGAGAAATAAATAAATTTAGATTTTGGGTTTCATGAAAAGTATTTTGAAATATTTGAAAATAATTTCAATCAAAAATATTTTTGGGAAAAATGGTGGTTTCTCACTATTGGAAAAAGAGTCGTATCCTAAAGTTGCTGAATATTTGTTGTACAATGTATCTCTCTGTATTTAAAAAGCATTATAAAAAAAATGTTTTTCACGCTAATAAGGTTCATTTGCTGAAAATATCTATGCACTCATTGGTGGACAACAAAAGTTCAGCAAAAATTCAGAAGGACCTGTAGGCGCTTGGTTTGTATTGCTTACGCTACTCAACAAGAAGAGCGGCAATTGGCGAAATTTTTTGGCCTCGACCCGAACCGATAAATGGTTCAAAAAAAAAAGAAAAGAGTTACATACAAAAAGCATTTATTTCCAAACTCAATTTTTGAAGTGTCTTTACTTTATTTGTCTCTGTTGCCTACTAACGAAGTGCTTGATTGCTGATATGATGTTTCAGATAGAAAATAAATAATTCCAGCATAGGGAAAAGTAATTCAAAGTTCAAACACCAAACAAAAAAAAACAAAAAAATGAGTGAAACGATGGCAAAACTTTTGCCTTTACAGCCTCATTTCCTTGCCGTTCAACACAAAGTATTTCTGATGTTTTTCTCTCCGTCCCGCTCTTGGCGAATTACAGTTGTTGTATTCCCTTTTTGTTATTTTTTGTCGTTGTTGCTTTTACAACTTAACCGCAAATGGCTACCAAGACTGAGTGACCAGAGAGCGAGTAGACCCAGGAGCTTTTCGATTGAATGAGCTGAGAATTTGTTTGGAATAGGTTAATGGGGAAAATAACTTTTGGGTTGATTGAGTTGTGATTGGGTTTTTTTTGTTTCTTTTTAAAAGCGGAGAACTTTCTTAAACGGATTTGCTTTAGCTATGTAATTTTCTTTTTAGGCATACGGACATTGTCAGACATTTGCTCTTCGTATGTATTTGTGTGTGTAATTTAGTGCGTTTATTGCGTTACTTCTTGTATTTGTTGTTTTACTACTACGAAAACTTCTTCCATTCGAAGTTGTCTACTTTTTATTTGCGCTTTCACATGGAGGTAAATATGTGTGCAGACAAGCACAAGCATGCGCCTGTTTTACATTGCCGCAGCCCCTTTAGACGTTTCAGTACCTCTCCATTTGTGTATGTAAATCATGAACATGTGGGATTTTTGCTTTTTGTTGCAACGCTTTAAGCGCTACCCCGTGCAAGTAACAAACAAAAGTAACCCTAAAAGCTTTGTGAGTCAAATGTATATCTTCACTTAATCGAAATCCTCCGAACTCTTTCGATTTGTGTGGGTATTAGCTTATGCTGCGTGTGTGTCTTCGAGACTTCTCTGATTTACGGCGAGAAAATCTCTTAATAAGATATGGTATATTTCATTATTTGTATGTCTAGAGGAATTTGCCTATACATGTTTTTACTTTATATATGTATGTGTGCGTATGTGACCGCTTTAGTGTCAGTGTCGACTGAGTGCCAAACTTGCCTTGGTGTCATTTTTTTTTGTTTATCCGCGTGATGACTAGTTTTTTATTGCTGTGCTGAGTTTCACTGCGTTGGATTTTGCACTTTCAAATATTCGTTCTTACTTACAGAATGTTTAAAAAGTGTACATAAATTGTAAATTTTTTACCACTTATTTGTATTTTGTTTTTATTTATTTATATTTTATTCATTTTTATTGAATTTTGAGAGTTTTTATGAAAATATAGCTCATTTTTCGACAAAAACCATATACATCGAAATTACGAACTAGGTTAGGTTAGGTTAGCCTGGTTGGCAATAAGCCACGCATAGACCTTTTGGTCCCTAGCGATACCAGATGGAGACCGACCTCTATGAATACCTAAAGTAGACATCATGTAGCATGTCAGCGCTTTTGGCGAATCTAAGTAGGGCGTCTTCCAGACCCTCAAACAGTGGGGCTCCCAGGCATCTTAGTCGTGTTTTTAATAATGTCGGACAAACGCACAGAAGGTGATCTAAAGTTTCCTCAACATCCTCTCTGCATTTTCTGCATTTGTCCGTGTTAGCAATTGTGACCTGTTAGCATACCTATGATAGCTCTGCATTCCTTTCGCGAGAGCGTAATTACGAATTGAGTCAGTTTTTTGTCGTTAGTTCTACACATGACTTTTGCTGTTTTGCATGTGGTCAGATTAGTCCACCTAGCTTCCACTTGCCTTTTCATGTGGTCGTCCATTTCGTTGTATATTGTGTTTAGCGGTTTTCGTATGTCGTTCTCTTGTTTAAATGGTAGTCTCACAGCACTTTTTAATTACGAACTAAATGTGAATTAAAAAAAATCTAGCAAATTTTGATCAAAATCTCAAATTTTTTAATTAAATTTTTCTTCTTCTTTTATTTAGAAAAAACTCCTTTTAATTAAAAAAATGCAAATTTCAACTAGTTCTAAATCGCGTTGCTTTTCGAAAAAAAATTTTCTCAGATATTGTTTCTTTCCTTCCCTATGAAACAGCGTTTATTATAAGGAGAAAATGCATTAGACCATAGGCAAAAAATATCAACGCGATTTGAATCGCGAGATCACAAAAAAATGAAAAAAATGCATTAATGCATGCAATGAAAAAGAAAAAAAGGCGTTTTTTGAGCCACCGGATTACCAGGAAAAATGAGAAAATCATTAGACCACCAGAAAAAAAAATTGTCAAAACTCAACGGTATTCTTGAGTCGCATGGAACTTACACTTTCGTAGACTACAATTTAATAGACCAAAAAACTTAATACTCGAAATTAAAAAAATCGAATTAAAAAGTTTGAGAAAAAACTTTTTATTTGCACTAAGTTTTTAACTTCGATTTATTTGATTTTTGCAGGAGAGTGAACTATATTTTCATTAAAAAAATTATTAAAGATAAATATAAAAGAAATAAATCATCAAAACTGGTCCGTAAGGCCCGCGCTGTAGTTATTAAACGCACTGTGTGTCATGCAAAATAACTCGAATCCATGCGCATTCATTGGTAGCAAAATCTAAAAGGCCCCAGGAGCCCCTAGACACTAAGCGCAGACGGCATCAATAAAAATAAAACCCATAATGCTCACAAGTGCCAACTCAAATGATGTACATATACGAGGGGACTAACAAAAATTCGGTAAATTGAATTAAATTTTTTGAAAATTGGATAATTTTTTTAAGAGATGGAGTGTCCGTTTTGTATGCAGTTTGGAAGTCATTGCAAATTTCCAAAGGCTTGAATTGACGTTGGAAGCCGTAAAGTATTAAGTAACGAACATCCTGCTGCGCCGATGTTGGAATTTCTATTGACATTGCATCAGTTATTTTACGTTTTCTCGTCTCTATTCAAATGTGAAAATTTTGAAAAAAAAATAAAATAAAAAATACCGTCGACTTACCAGACTTTAGTTAGTCCCCTCGTATGTATTGACATTTGCACACTTCAAGGCGTTCGCTGCAACTCCCTGCGGAAGTCAATGACACATAAAACTAGGCGCTAAACGAGTGTAGTGTTGAGTGGCTGAATTTAGTGCCAAAGGGAGATTGCAATGCGATTTTTTCTATATAAGAATATTTGAAAAAGAAAAAACGTTTTCGCGGGCATGAGTGTGCGCGCGTGTGTTTGCAGTGGCTAAAGAAGTGAGGTGTTGTTGTAGGCATGAAAGCCGTTTTTAGTGCAATTGAGAGCAAAATTGACAGTCATTCACAAAAAAGCATGCAACTGGAGTACTCAAGTAGCTCGAAGTCAAATAGGATATGCTGGCTAAAAGGATCGGATTTTTTACTTTCCTTTTAGTTTGTTATGCACGAATTCCGTTACGAGCATATGTTGGGTTAGAAGCGATGCTGGGGTTGAAGTTTCTGGTAGTGGATGTGAGCAGTGTTACGTTTTAAAAACCAAAATATATGTACGAATAAAAATTAAAATACACAAATCTGGCGTTCTATTTTACCAAACAATACTTTTTATTTTCTTATATACTTTTTATATTATATTTTTTTTACTCTATTCTAACGGATACCTCTCTTAAGCGGACACATCCACCATAAGTGGACAATTTTTTCAGTACTTACCACGGACCCTTCAGCATTTTTCTCTTGAGCAGATGCGAAAAGGAAATTAGAGTACCATCGGTGAAGTACCGCAGTAGGTAGGGTACTTAAGTACTTCAATAGGGTGCTTAGGTAATTCACCCCACTGATTGTTAACATTGTTATGGATTATCTGTGTGTTTATCAAGGAAATTTTTTTATAAAAATATAGTTCTTATAATGGAAAAAAACGCTGGATATTAAAGTTTAAAACTTTGTACAAATTCAAAAAAGTTCAAAAAAAAAAAATCAAACTGTTTGATGAGAATTTCCAGAATTTTTGTGTTTACACAGTTGCATAACTCATACGCTTAATTATAATAGAATTAAAATTTTAAGTCGTTCAAAAATCGAGGTGATTTTTAACAATTTTTCATGTTTAATGCAAAAACGTGCTTTATATGAAAGAAAATGCACAACATCGCATGTTCAAATAATTATCAGAACTCGAGCGATTAAAAATTGAAAATTTCGATGGCTATTTTTTTGTAGTCTTTTTTTATTTTTGTGCAGTTTGAATATGAAGTGGTTCTAATATGGTTTTTGTTTATAGAAGTATTATTGTAAAAATTTTAATTAAAATAGAAAAATTTAATGGAAATTTTAAAATTAAAAAAAAACTTTGAAGATGAAGTGTAAAGCTTTGATTTACACGGTTTTTTATAGAAATATTATTCTAAACATTTTGATAAAAAAAAGAAAATTTTAAAGTAAATTTAAATTTTTTTAAATAATTATTCTGAATTTCGAGTAAACTGTGAAACTTTGGTGATTTTTGATGAAAATTTTTAAAATTAAAAAAAAAATTTTTTTTTTAATTTTCTTTTTTTTAATTTTAGTGAATTTTAAACCAAGTGTGAAACTTTGATTTACATGGTTTTGTACAGAATTATTCTCAAGAGAAATATTATTCTAAAAATTATGATTAAAATCGAAAATTTGGATGAAAATTAATTTTTGTATATTTTGAATAAAGTGTAAAACTTTGATTTACATTTTTTATATTAAGTATGAAATTTTATTTATTTACACAAAAATAGCGAAAATATTTAATATGGCAAACATTGTGTACGAGTATATAAAAAAAAACTGGCAAGTGTTTGTATATCATCACCCGCCTAAAATTAGACTACTAACATTCAAAGGTAGCAACAGCAACGGCTTATTGATTGATTTTCAACTTCCTTTTCGCTGATTTCCTTTTGAATTAAATTTTTTTTTCTGGTTTTTCTATTTTTACTTTTCATGCACTTATGCATGTATGCGTGCACCTTATTTCGTTCTCCAATTTGTTTCCTCATTTGAAGCTTTCACCAAAAATAAATAGCTGATTTTGAATTATTCTTTGAGAGCTCCGGATGTCTTGACGCTGCCTATTTATATCTATCGCATACAACCTACAGTGATGCTCAGTTCTTTTCGCTTTAGCTGCGGCATCACTAGTACTCGCACTACGCACACTTGCCGCAGCACTTTGCGCCACTGGAGTATCTACTTCAGTGCGGTTACATTTCACTTTGCTGCGGCGTGGAGCTGCACACCTTTTGAACGTTTCAACATTTTCCTAACTCCATTTGGGTTTTGTTTTAGACGAGTCAAAGGCATGCCGGTGTTTACTTAATTTTCTGTTTTGCAATTTCATTTCGATTTGCTTCCTTTTCTTGGTATAAGCGTTGTGCTCCTGCGGGATTTGGCAAAGCAACAAAAATGTAAATATGTGTAAACAGTTTATGCAGCTACTAAGTAAAATGAAAAGGTTGATATGAAAAGTCGATGCTTTAGCAAAGGCTTTTGCATACTCACATAAGCATTCATGTTGGTTTAGCTCCAGCTACTAACGTGATCAAAAGTGCAGACTGTATGAAGGCAAAGAATGAGTGAATAATCGTGCAATAGACACAACAAGTGGCTGCAAAGCGGTAGTCAGCAAAAAAATTGGAAAATAAAAGTTTGAAAGCATACAATTTAGTTCATAGTATTTTCTGCTGTATAAAGCGGTAGATTCTGGCACCCAAAGAGTCTTTGCAAAAATTAACTCATCGTTCTCGTTAGATGGCATTTTATAAACAATTTTGAATTCAGCTACTTTCTATGAATTTAATATCCCCTGGTTGATAGTAGGACTGTTGATCTTAAGAAATCGTCTCACACTGCATTAAAACTTCGTGTTGTAGGTTAGACGTCAGTTGAGACGGAAAAAAATACGGTTCGTAGCGCTGCCTATCTGTATGAACCAAGTGAACCAAATGAATTTTTCATACTTTCTAGGAAGTAACATAAATTTGAGGTATATATGGTAAACGAAAAAATTTGAAAATGTTTAGAAAAAAGAAAATTTTATCCACTGATGAGAATTTCTGAAAAAAGGAAAAATTGAAAACAAGAAAACTGGATATCGAGAACCTTTACTTTGTTTGTCGTCTCCCCAACAACATAATTACTGTGCCATTGTAGTGCAAAAAGAGAGTAGCAAACAAAAATTACAAATAACTTATTTGTGTCAAAAATAATGTCGAGTGGGAGGTGTATGGTAACCACTACCGCAAAAAAAGGTGGGATATGCATAACAAACTATGACAATTATGGTCGGTACGCCCACTTCTAAGCGTATTTAAGAGCTGGCCACACTGTACATATATTTATTTGGCTAAGTTAACAAGCTTGTAGCAGAAGGAAACCTGCTGAGTCAAACCGCAAAAAAATATGTAAAGCATTGTACCGAACCAAGGCTGGGTTTTCACGTCTGCGGTTTCGTAGAAAATTAGAATTTCAATTGAGCATTAGGGAAATTGTTGTAATTTAAATGCAAATCTACTGTTGAGGGGCGCGAACGTTAATACCACTACACTGGTAGCTCTTTGGTAGCATATTAGGCGATTGACGTCCTGTTCAACATAGGCGGCATTTGCTTTTGTGCCAGCTATGCTAAGAAGTGGATAATTACAATTTGCTTTAGCATGAGTAGAAATGGAAGATGGTTGTAAAGTAATACAAGAAATTTGGTTTAGACGGATGAGAGATGTCCTAAAATTAAATGCTGGCTCTGTTCGATAAAGTGGGAGGAATAATTTCGAAATGGCATTGCGCCAGTCAATAACATAATTACGCAAACATGGATACAAATGGCTTGTCAAGGTTCGGAAGGTAAAAATATGTGAAATAAATATTTAAAAGTAACAATCCATAATGCCTCTTAAGAGTTATATAAATACGGCAAATATCAGATGAAGTCCACTTCGTAAATAAAATTTGAATAAGTTACACTATTTGCATGGTTTAAAATGGTGTAACACATTTTTACATACATTACATACATACATTTAAATGCTGTGTATCATTAATGATATTTTGATGAAAACATTTTTTTAGAAAATTTGAAAAGAACTTTATAACTTCGAGAATTAATCAAATACGTATAAAAAATCAAATATCAATCAGAACTCTCTCAAAAACTTGAGAATATATCAAGAGGTAAGTCTGATCAAATGTAGAATCAAATAAAGAGCTTTTGAGGCAGCTACAGAGGCAATCGGCGTTAATGACCGTAGCAAATCATGATTTGATAAGGAATATGAAGACGCGGTACCTGCAAAAAATCAGGCGAGCCAAAAATGCTCAAACGCAATAGCCGTTCAAAAGCCTCAAACTATCAGAACAGGCGGCGAATAGCCAAAAGGGTTATTGCTAAAGAAAAAGAGGTAGTCACTAAAAGATCAGGTCTAAGAAATTGAATCTTTCTCATTGCCCAGAGGTACTAAAAAATGTATCGAAATATCAAAGAACAGACGTCCGCCTTCATACGGAGACTGAATATTTGTCTCGATTCAGGTGATATGAAGAAGCAAAAATCCTCCGCAGGGGAGCAGGAGTATTTCTCCAAGTTGCTTATTAACTATGTAAACTATCTTGGTAATCTTGACAATGATTTAACAGAGCCGTACTATACGGCAAAAGAAGTTAAATCTAAAAAACTTCAAACACTTGTTCGCTACAAAAACTAAAAAATGGAAAGGCAAGTGGTGAAAGCTGTATAACAGCTGAATTGCTGAAATATGACGCTTCGACTATTTTTCTGGCTCTAACAAAACCATTGGAGCAAATTTGGGAATGGAAATATTCCCTCAGGACTAGCCATCTAACTTAATATTCCCGGTTTATAGAAAAAGAGATAAACGTGAAAGGAACAACTTGAGAAGTATATCTCTTCTCTCTGGTAGCTCTGCGGTGGTAGAGGATATTCTAGGCGAGTTTCAATGCGCGTTTAGAACCAGTAGATCAACTGCAGGTCAATGCTTCGTAATGTGCCTAATTTTTGAAGAACTCAATGAAAAGAGAGTCGATATTCACTGCCTTTTTATAAACTTCAAGAGAGCCTGTGACATCATTGATAGAAAAAGCTACCACTGAAGTTCGCCTCACTAGTTATTATGACTCTAACACGAACAGTCTCGGCAAATTCCTCTGAAAGAGAGCAAAATTGAGAAAATTTGTAAATGGAATGAAAATAGTTTCGTATGAAAAATGTTGGCTCCTCAAATGGTAGCAAAACCATGATTGATGCCAAGGAATATACTGCTGCGGCTTTGTAAAGGAAATAATACGTAATGAGTTGCTATCTACTGGCCGAAGTATTGACTCTGCTCACTCCTGCAAACCGGAAATAAAATTTAGAATTGATTACTGACAGTGTCTTGTTAAATATAGGTACTCATTGATGACTCTCCAGAATCTGGAAGCGTTTGCTTCAGAAGTCCGAAGTATTCACCAAGGCCTAATCTCGAACACTTAGATAATTATTTGTTTTGAACTATGCCCTCTAGAAAGCCTAAAGTAGCATTAAAGAAAAAGTGGCACTCACTCAAGAAATATTATTTCGAGACAAAATAATGTTTGATAAAATTCTTTAAAAAAATTGTTCAAGTTTTTTCCATCACAAGCCACACTTTACGTTCATCTGTCAAGCAAGTTGCTCGAAACAATTGCCTAGATTTTAAGGTAATTCCTGAAATAAACCAATTTCCAAGTGCTCCAACAGAGAGAAAGCGATGGCCAGCCAAATAAATCAATCAAATCGGAGCATACTGTAATCGAAAGTGCAATGTCTGGTGAATACCGCGGTCTTCTTTTTAGGAACATCGAAAGCCTAACCCCCTTAGTGTGGGACTTTAACTCTAACTAAACCTCCTATCCTCAAAGTACCGTTCCGCGCGGTACTACGATTAAGTATTTCGTCGGAAAGCTGTTTGAGCATTAGACTCAACGTTAATTTTTGTCCTTATACAATACGTCGAAAGTAGAATCTGCTTGTAAACACCCACTGGTTAAATCATTTGATGACAGAGAGAGTCACCACTACAACCGCGGTCGGGATAGGACTTCCCATTTCACTGCTTCACATTGTTAACAACCTTTGTAATGTGTAGCCGAGGGTTATATTAATTTTATATTGTCTCGGCTTCCCTACATTTTTCTTCAATTGCTTAGCTCAATAGCTTATCAGTCGCACTTGCTGCCTTCTCTCAACCGGCCTGCATTATAAGACTATTAAACTAAGCCTTCGGACTGCGGCTGCTCGGCTTTGTCGTTGATGACAGCGGTTGACCACCACGTATGGTGTAGCTCTTTTCCTTTTGAGATTATCGAAGTGTATTCATTCTCTATCTTCTATCACAAAACTTCTTCTCTGCATGGTGTATTAGAGAGAAACTCACATTTGGAAAACCCCTTTCGATGTAAGTATGGCACTGGATTTCCTTGCTTTGAGTCACCACAAAGTAAGGCTTTATTTTCACTACTCTTCCCTGACTATGAGTGCATTTTATGTGAAACCGCGTAACTGTTAGTTTCATGGTTTTTACGAAGTGCTCCTCATATGAAAATATTTATTAACTTTGCCAAAATTTCTTATCATACTCTTTACACTACCCAATATACATATATATGTATGTTTGTATGTATGAATGTAAGTGTGCGGCTTCAATTACCATCAGAACCTTTCTCAACTGACAACTTCATGTGCGAAATATTATTTATGATTAAATCTCCGTTAGTGAAGGGAGAAAATTTTGCTACGAGCCGAGAAGTATGCAATGCCGATTGGCAATGAGTAGATATATGGCATACTATACATGTGTATGTGTGTTTCAATAGACGTGATTATATTAGTTGATTTGTTTTTATAAAAATAAATTTTGTCTATTTGCGTAGCTGTTTTTATTTTCGTATTTTCTTTGCGCAAACTTCAGTTGAATTTTCTACCCACGCAACTGCTTTGCTTTTGTGTAATTTCTCTTTTGGGAGCCGTCAAATAGCAACGATAGCACAATTTTCTCTTTTTCCTAACTGCTGATAAGCATTGCGAACGGTAGTCGAACTTTTGTGTGCACACAAGTACTTTCAAACAAACATAAGGAAACTTGGGTGAGGTTTGTTTGGAAATCAATAAACTCATAACAATAAAAATAGCAATATTTAACTTTCAATAGCTGTGGGGGAAAGGCACAGAAATAAAATTACAAATCGACGAGAGGTGGACTTATACGCCCACACGGGCATGTACATAAGTGCAGCTAAACGCTTCCAAAAATAGTTTGTGGCTTTGTGGCAGCGTTTGATTGATTTGTTAAATGATTTCCAAATTTTTTTTTCAATCAGTTCACTTACACAAATCGACTATCTGCCTTAAACTTTGCACTCTCTGCCCTTAAAGCTCGAAATTATATTATTACAAGACAAAAGGCGATATTTCTGTATCAATTTGCACCCATTTTTAAACACTCGAATACTTGCTCTTCATAAAATAAAGAAAACCTAAAAAACAATTTTTTTTTTATTTATATTAATTTTTCAAAAGTCCCGTTCAAATATGTATTTATGCGATTTTTTGCCATCCGTTTCGAGGCCATTAAATCCACTTAACTACTTGCCAAACGTACAGCGTACAAAGCTGGCAGAATTGTTTTCGATAGTCGGTATTGAAAATGAAATTAAATTTTCAATTTTTCATGTTTCCAGTACAAAAACAAAAAATAAGAAAAATTGACGTAGTGCCGCGCTGGACAGGGAGCAACGGTGGTGGCATAATATTTCGCGCACAGAGCCTGGGCGGAAGTGAGCTCCATACCACCACGTACATATAAATGTTCTTAAATATTCGTACGTACGTTGGAATGCCACGTCCGTTCATGCGCTCAATTATTCATTGTTACAACCTGACTGTCTACTGAGTCTTGAGTAATCACTTGATGCCGCAATTTTTTATGGCTTACATTTTTTTCTTCCTCTTTTTGAAGCGCATTTTGTGTTGACTGACTTTTGCTACGAAAAAAGTGATAAATATTTACTTAGATTAGTTGAAGTGAATTGATTCTTTGAATACCCAATTAAATTGCCTTGCTCGAACTCGTGGAAGCTGAGCCAAATTTGATAGTCGATATGATAGCTCAGAGGTTAAATTCATCGCATGGAACAGTTCACAGGCACCTGGTTCAGTTGGGAAAGGTTTCAAAGCTGAGAAAATGGGTTCCGCATAGACTTTCCGTCGCCAACCTTCAGCACAGAATGAATCTGTGTTCCCAGCTGCTGCAACGGCTTGAAAATTAAAGTTTTTTGAACCGTATCGTTACTGGTGATGAAAAATGGGTCCTTTACAATAATCGGTTCGCAAACGCCAATGGTTAGATAAAGGTGAAACACCAGAACCGACCCCTCGAGATGGCCTTCACCCCAAGAAGATTCTCCTGTCTATTTTGTGGGATATGGCCGGTATTGTTTATTCTGGAACCAAACCAGACGATAACTGCTGATTATTATTCCCATCAGCTATCAAACCTGAATGAGGCACTTAACAAAAATCTACCGTCTTTAGTGAATAGACGCAAAGTTTCGTTTCACCACGATAACGCAAGACCTCATTCCGCAAGGCAAACATTAGGCAGGCCGAACGAGCTCGGATGGGAGCTAATGCCGCATCCACCATACTCTCCGGATATTGCACCTTGTGATTATCACCTTTTTCGTGGGCTTCAATCTCATATGAGTAACAAAAACTACTCCTCAAAAGAAGCTATAAAAAAGTATATCGAAGCGTATTTTGCCTCTAAGGACAAACAATTTTTTGAGCAGGGTATTAAAAATTTGCCTAAACGTTGGGAAGTCATTGCAAATAATGAAGGAAAATATATTATTGATTAATAAATACTTTAAACATCTTTTTTATTAATTTTAAAACCACATTTCAAAAACGCACGAACTTATGGACTGACCTGATATTTATCCGATTTTTTTTTATAAGCAAAGTTGTGAAAATGATGAGCCGAAATTGAATAACCTTCAGTTTTTTGTGGAGTTTAGGAATTAGAAACTAATTTAAGAATCTGTAATATCTAATCTAAGGGTCCGAATTTCAAAATGGAAATTTTAATTTTTAACCAGTAACTTTTTTGTTATTTATTGCTTGATAGACAGGCTATTTTGTTGTATAGCGGAGTAAAATGCGCTGGAGGAAATTTTTCAAGTGTCTCTGCAACACGACAGTGAAGCTAGCGTCCTACTCTACAGATCAGAATTTAGAGAGCCTTCGTTGTTTTGAGCAACTATTCAGAAGAATGAAGGTGTTTCAAAAAATATAACAGAAAACAAATTCTTCTCAAGGCAGACGAGAACTTTGGCGACAATTTATTTCCGTTTAATGCATATTGTGTAGGGTTGCCACCTAAATTTCAAAATAAAATATTTGCTTAAATAATTATTTAACAAGTTCGGATGAAATTTAACGTTATTTAGGTGAAGCAGGTTGCCACCTATTTTTAAATTGTCAAGAAAATAAGAAATATGACACCGGAAACGAAAAAATACGACAAAACAAAAACTTCGATGAAGATTTCATTTCTTTTCGTTTTCAGTTTGTCGTATTCACGATTAGTGGATATTGGGTAGGGTTGCCACCTAATTTTAAGTATAAAATATTTGCTTAGGTAACTATTTAACAGGTTCAAATGCAATTTAACGTTAGTTGGGTGACGAAGGTTGCCACCTATTTTTAAATTGTTAAAAAAATAAAAAATATGACACCGTAGCTTTAAATTAAAAAAAGGAAAGATTTATGCAAAAACAAGCTAGAAAATAAAGTAGGCTATGGAGTTTTTTCAAAAGAATTAGAAATAAAATTATCGGTCCGACTTCGGGACTACTGTAGTGTATATCAAGCAGGGGTCTTAGCCATAAAGGAGATAACTTTGTACCTTAACACACACGCAGTAACAAAAACTACGATAAATATCTTATCGGACAGCCAGGCGGCCATCAAATCTATGGTGGCAGTTATACTAAGATCAAAGTTTGCTCAGGAATTCTTGACAGCTCTATATAATATTAGCACCGTCTTCAAGAAAAATATTATGGGTTCTGGGACATAGAGATATTGAAGAAAATTGCAGAGCCGATGAGCTAGCCAGAAAGGGTACTAAAATTCCACTGCTTGAAAACAGAGGCAATATTAGAATTCCTATGGCAACTTGCAAATCAAGGATAAAATAATAATATTCTCCCGGAGGCCAATAGGTCATGGAGGCAAGAAAATACGTGTGTTACAATCAAGCTAATTTGGCCGTAATATTTTTGGGTTGTTAGGAAAATGTAATTTTGAATATCTTACGGAACTATCCGGTGTTAGGAGAAAACCTATCCTACGTTTCATAAGAAGGTCTAAATGGTTCCAATGATGGATAAACACTGAATGTTACACCGTGATACTACAACGGATCTGCATGGTCTAAGTGAGTTGGCTATTCTAAGCCGACTGCCACAAAAACCTAACCTAACATATTTAATGAGCCACGCTGCGATCGGGCGCAACGCGAGCCATCTGGGATCGCTACAGAGAGCTAAGAAAGGAAGAGAGACGTATTATCCGACAGAAGAAACGAGAGGCCCAAATACGTGAGTGCGAGGAGCTTGAGATGCTGGCCAATAGGAACAACGCCCGAAAATTCTACCAGAAAGTTCGGCGGCTTACAGAAGGTTTCAAGACCGGGGCGTTTTCATGTAAGAACAAAAATGGCGATCTGGTGACTGACATCCAGAGCATTCTTAAATTGTGGAGGGAACACTTCTCGAACCTATTAAATAGTGATAGCTGCGCATGTCACCGAGAATGTGAAGATCCCGATACCCCAATCGTTGACGACGGAATTGTCGTTCCGCTACCCGATCATGACGAGGTGAGAATAGCGATAACGCGTCTAAAGAACAACAAAGCCGCGGGCGCCGACGGTCTACCGACTGAGCTATTCAAACATGGCGGTGAGGAGCTGGTAAGGTGCATGCATCAGCTTCTATGCAAAATATGGTCGGATGAAAGCATGCCTGCCGATTGGAATTTAAGTGTGTTCTGCCCAATCCATAAGAAGGGCAATCCTGCAATCTGTGCCAATTACCGCGGGATTAGTCTTCTAAATATCGCCTATAAGGTTCTAGCTAGCGTATTGCTTGAAAGGCTGAAGCCCACCGTCAACCAACTGATTGGACCTTATCAGTGTGGCTTTAGACCTGGAAAGCCTACCATCGACCAAATATTCACAATACAATAAATAATAATAAAATTTAAAAATATATATATATAAAAAACAAATACAAAAGAAAAAAATAGCACGCAATAAGAGATCATCCAAATTAAACAAGAAATCAATATCAAACAAACAGTCAGCGAATATAAATAACAACGGAAATAAAGCTAAACAAATTTAATTTAACACACACCCTTTAACCTTTCCAATCTGTATTTCCACATCCCAAAGAGGAGTACAAATACATTTTTTGTTGCACTCAAAAAAAAAAAAAAATGTGAAAAAAATTATTAACAGAAGCTCCCGCTTGGTTAACAAACTTCCACAGTCAGTCGTTAGCCCAACATTCTGCGCTTGAGTTAGAGTTAGTCATCACAGAATTTATGGGACATTTGTGCCGCGAAACCAATATTTTTGTAGAACACTTTTTCATTTTGATTTTTTTCCGTTTGTATTTCGTTTCCCTTTCTCGTACAGTGAAACTTGCCACCTGATTGCATTTTTTTATGCTGTTATTGTCGTAGGGCAGAGTGATTTATGACACCAGCAGGCAATGCGGCGAAAACTTTTCAGTCATGGCTGTGACTGAGTTTTTTATAGCTGCGTTTGGTTTATCTGTTGTCCTTGTGCATTAAGGCGGGTTTGCTTTATTCGTGCGTATGCTGCAAATACAATTTTTTAAGCACTATGCGGGACTGTTGACTCACATGGGATTTTATAGGACGAAAAAAGTGAGTAGAGTGGTTCACAATGACAAATTTTTAATACATTTCTCCAGCTAAAATTTTAACAAAAAAAATGGATCTAAAATTAAAATGTCTTTTTCCACTCGAAGAAAACAAGTCTCATCTTTAACATTAATCGTAATAGAAATTTGTTTTAATAGAAAATACGTTTGCCTAGATCCGAGAAGAAAAGGATAAAGATTGAATTCGTATTATTTAGGGATGTAAAAAAGGTGTTAGATATACTTTTTTTATTATATTTGATTTAATATTATACATATTTTTATATAATTTGTGTATATACTAAAATATATAAAATGTGCATTAAAACCTTTGTACTGCTATTTTTCCATTTACACGTAAGCACAAGGTGGCGCAAAATTATTCAACTTAGTTTGGAATAAATTTTTTACTAAATGGAAAATAAGTATTTTAGTGATGGAAATCTTTATTTTGCCCTTTACGCATATCATTGCTTGTCTGTTTGTATACTGCAGCTGCATTCAGAAGTGTCAATTTGATTGATAAGCGAAGTCATTTGCAAAATTTATATTTCTACCGATAGGGTGATTAATTTTGCGCCACTTGTGCATGAAGTTGTATTTAACCTTCGATTAGACGGAGAGAAATAAAACTAAGAGGAGGAAATAAAACTCAATAAAGTAGTACAAATACTAAAATTTATTGACGAAGTTGGACTTGGAGAAATATTCTGCTAGCAATAAATCTTTCAGGTCGCAGTGCTAAATTTCCTCATTAAAATAGTAATAATAAACCGTTAGGTGCAAATGTCGATACAAGCTTTGCCATAATTATGTATCAATCCTTTTTTAGCATTTAACTAATATATTTTCTGAAATTTTTTTTAAATATCTTTTGAATTGAAGTTTTTTATTTAGATCGTCAAATAATTATTTTTTTTTTAATTATTTTCATTTCTCTTTTTTCAAAAACAACTATCTTTATTTACGCTAGGAAGCAAATGAGAGTACAAAATAATAATTTTTGTTTGTAAAGTATTAATTTTTTTTATAAATTTTGTATAAATAATTTTTTTATAAATTTTTTACAAATATTTTTTTATACATTTTTTATAAATAATTTTTTTATAAATTTTTTATAAATTATTATTTTATTTACTTTTGTTTCAAAAGCAACTATCTTCATTTGCGCTAGGTAGGAAATACGAATTTCTCATATTTTCCATATCAGTGGCATTAAATTTAGACATAAATTAATACAACTAGCCATATTTTTTATTTTTTTTTCTATTTGTTTTTGTTGTTCAAATTTGTTTATTCTTTGTTTCAATTTGTTTTTTAATTCTTTTAATTTTTTTTGTTTAGGTTTTCTTTAATTTTTTTCTATTTTCCTTTTCTTAATTTTTTATTTTTTTATGTTTATTTCTTTCTTGTTTTTTTTTTGTTTTCTTATTTAAACATTTTCTTAAATTTTCTCCTTTTAATTTTTTTAGGTTTTTTTTTTATCTTTAGTTAATTGTTTCTTTTTCATGAAAGCTTAAATAAAAAAAACTATTAAATAATATAAAAAAGCAGCGTCAACAAAGAAGCCTTCAGTTAAAACTAAGTTTAGTAGTTAATGTTTCCTCCTTTTCTTCGAATTACTTCTCGCAGACGTTTTGTCATGCTTCGATATGAATTTTGTAAAATTTAGCGAGATTTTAACTCATTGATTTAACTAAGATTTCAACTCCGTCGAGATTTTAACCCATTGATATCTTATCTCTGCAGAAAGTGGCACCAACTGAATTTTTGGAGGTTTGGAGTCCTATTTTGACCACAAATGCTCTATCATCGTTAAAGCCTGTCGACTAGACAGGCCAATTAAGCATTTCGCTGCTGCTGCAGTTTGCCACTTTAAAAAACTGCATTAGCAAGGCGAGAAGTGTGTTTGAGATCGTTATCTTATTGGGAGATAAACTATCCCAAATTAATTTTTTCTGCACTTGCTGCAAAATGTGCATTACCACATCTAGGGATCCTTAGTACTAATTTTTAACTCTTTTGTTTTTTTGAAAAATTTATATTAATTTAAATATCATTATTTATATCAGTTTGATACATCGCACCTATTATTTGCCTAACAAAAAGATACATTTCTTCAATAAGAACCCCTCCCGTCTATAAAAACCATCCGTTTTTTTAAATCCATGTATGTCATTTAGTCAAAAGTGTCTTATTATTTGAAAATAGAAATTGAACAAACCTTTAAAAAATGGAATTTTTCCATCAAAAGAGTGCAAAATTTAAGAATATCGATTCAACTTTCAATTACCAAAGTTCCTAGCAAATGTTACTGATACGCTGTATTTATTTCTGTTTTACTTTTGCTCATTAAATGCTTGACATATAACTTTTCACTGCGCTCTCCTATCCGCAGCAATTCTTCTCTTACTAAAAATTTGCACGAAGGCTCGTAACACTCGCTATAACTTCCCAATATTTAAGACTGAAGGCAGTAGCAGTTCACTTTTTTATTTATAATTTCTCTCCAGCTATAGTCGCAGTTGTACATTTGAAACTCAGCTCATCCCTTTGCGAGTATCTGTTATTTGTTGCTCATGTCCGCTGGTTTGCATTTTAAATAAGCTTCATTGAGTGGACTTCGCACACAACGCGTTTAAAGCGGTCTCGTTCTGTTTGCTCCGTCACCCTTTTTCCGCTGTTTAAACTAACGAGCGATTTAATTCGTTGTATGCGCGCACTCTCTCGCACCCATTAAAGCCGCTTCTGTTATTTGACTTTGCCTTGTTTCGTATGGCATTCCAATGTGTCCCGGGTCTTAGCTTGCAGTAGGATATCATGGTTTATATGCGCTGAGGACACGAACTGAAGGTAGCCTACATATTTTTCTGTTTGCTGCAGTACAACTCTGTAAATGTTCAGTTTTGTTTTCTCTTTTTTTATTGAATTTTCCAACACGTGTTCTACCTGTGCCGTTCTCCACTTGCAGCTTTGGTCACAACTGCCAATATTGTCGCTTTGGTACACTTTAACATGTCCGGTACGAAGGTTTCTTTGTCGGGTGCCTATTTTTGGTTTTTTAGTTTTTTCTTCTTCTTTGCACACTTTTATCATCCCCTACCGGCTTTGTATGCGCTTATACTATTCCTCCTGCTCCTTGTGCTCACAGCCATTACAGTTTTTCTTTTTTTGTTGTTGTTTCTTTCTACCTATTCCCATTTTTGTTTTTTTGTTCATTTTTTTTATTTTTCTCTCTTTCTTGTTTGCCCTTTTATTTCCTTCGTCAACTTTATTTAACTGTTTGCTATTCACTACTCCTATACATTTTTCGTATATTTAATATGTTTCTGTCAGCATCACCGCTCATTTTTTGCTGTTTCCATTTTCAACCCATATTTTTTTATTGATTTTATTTCATTCCAAATTCAATTTGCTTTTTCCTGCCGGATGATTTTTTTGTTTTTAGTTTTTTTTCTGGCACATAGCAAATTTTGTTTGCTCCACTTTCTGCCTCTTCTTTCACTGCCTACAATCGCACTAGAGGCTTGCATTCATTCGTCCAATTTATTTCTGCCCCATTGCCCATTTTGTGGTTTTCTTGTTGCTAGTCCATCGGCTGCAATGTCCCATGTCGTTCAACATCATTCACTATTCTTCAATGTCGTCGTACTTCCTTTTTCGCTTTCCTGCTTCTCGCACAGAGCTCACGTACAGTAGACGTTTTTTAATTTTTGTTTGTTTTGCTAACAGATCCTTTTGTTTTGCTCTCGCTGCGGTGCCTATTATCCTTCGATTACCATTTTTACAATTCGTTTACATTTTAATAGTCGCTCCCACCGCTGGCCGTTTTTATTTAAATGATCTATAATTATACCCAACTACACTCCATTTCACTTCGTTTTATGCTATCTCAGATACTGATTTTAGGTTGCATGCAGATAACATAATTGAAGGGGTAATTTTTTTATTAAAAGAAAAATATTTCTGAAACGATTTTATACCCTGTTACTTCACATGGCCACCTGTACAGAGTGAGAAGATTTTTCTTGATGTTTGTCTTTTGTTCATTTATTCTTTTGTTTGCTTCGACCTAAGGGTGAACAGGAACAGCTTAACCTTTTACGCGCACTTTTATATTTACAAATGGAAACATATGTTGTGACATTATTTTGTTTGCCACTATTTGGAAATAATTACAGGCCAATGAATTGTCTTTTATTTTTGTCTCCCGTCCCTATTTTAAAGAGAGTTAGTTAGCATGAACATCTTTGTCTCTTTCTTCTGCCAGAAAACCCAATTTCCTTGTACAGACTCTAAACACAATTTTTTTTATTTGATGGGTGAGGTAAGGTTCCAAATGCCTTTGCATTTACAGCGACCGTCGTCTACTGCGTCAAGTGGTGTGGTCACTAAAACAATTCGGCCTCCTCTTCTGGGGAGACTTTTCTCCCGACGTCCATGAAATGGACCAGTTCTTTGCAGTCACGTCTGGGTCCACCATGCTTGTAGTCAACTTCATGCTATAGGTTCGTCTTCTTATGGCTCTGTCTCTGAGGTTTTCTTAGTTGTACCGCATCGAGACCTATCTTTTTTAGAAGAGTTATGTAACAAGTATTTTATCATCATCACCATTTCAATTATCTCCCATTAGAGCATAGAGCCTCACCCTATTTCAGACCATATATCTTAGTAAACAGATATTATCAAGGAAACCACAAATCCACTTGCAGAAGTCAGAACATAGAAATTTTGCTATGAAATCAGAAGCTGCCCTTATAACATTTAGATCTATTGGGTTGGCAACTAAGTAATTGCGGACTTTTTTTAGAAAATCATATACAATTTCTTCCTGGAAATAAATAACTTTATTTTGTAATGTATTGCCCATTTGGATCAATGGACTTTGCCATCTTTCAGGCGGCATCATAATCCTACGTTTATAAAACTTCTGGTTTTTATTAGCAAAAAACTGAATCATGTACGATTTGACATCATCATCATTATTGAAATTTTTACCATTCAAGGAGTTTTGTAAAGATCGAAACAAAAAGTAAAAGTAATCAGATGGTGCAAGGTCAGGATTATATGGTGGATATGGCATAACATCCCAAAGATGTGTGTGGCCTTGCATTGTCATGATGGAACACAATACTTTTTCGATTTGTCAATTCGGACCGCTTTTTTTCAACTGCATTGTTTAATTTCGTTAGTCGTTCAATTGATCGTTTGGTTGGGTGGTAAGAGTTCAAAGTAGACAATTCCTTTGTAATCCCACCAAACTGATAACAAAACCTTCTTTTAATGAATATCAGCTTTTGATGTTGTTTGAGTTGGTTCACCTGGCCTGCTGCACGATATTTTCCGCCTGATATTGTTGTCGTTTTAAAAAGGGATCAGCTTCGTTACGTCTCTTTAGCAAATCGCAGCTGTTAATGCGTTGCATTAAATGTGTTTCTTTCAGTTCATGAAGAACCCATGTATCGAGTTTTTGAACATAGCCAAGTTGTTTTAAGTGATTTTTAAGTGATTTTTAAGTGATGTACTGTGAAGATCCGAATCGATTATTGCTTTGATCAACTTCAATTGGACGACCAGAGCGTTTTTCAACTTTGAGTGAAAAATCACCAGAACGAAGTATGGTCGACACTGCCGGTCTTTTAAGGCTTCGGCACCATAAACAGCACATAACTTTTTACGAGCTTGCGATGCGGTTTTCCCTTTGCGGAAATAAAAAAGCAAATATGACGAAAATTATCCTTTTGATTTTCTATTTTTCAACGAAATTTTGATGGACAGGCATTTCCTGGCCCTTGATTTGCAACACTGCTGATAAGCTTGACCAATTGCCAGACGAGGTTTTTGAGCGCAGACCACGACATGACTTTATTATTGTATAAATGTATGTATGCATATTAACAAAAGTTTTTTGTGCTGTGTGCCTGGCCATGGATATCATAAACAAATTTACATATTAAATATATTCGTCTTATTTTATTGCCATACATTTTTTATTAATTTTTGCTCTTTTCTGCCGCTCTTCTCTCTTTGTAGGTATGTACGAGCATTTTTATGCAATTAAGTGTGAATTTTCTGCGTAAATGGCTGCGATAATTTGATTAATGTTTAAAGAAATCGCATTAGATTTTATGGGAAAACAATATTGCTGTAAACAGCAGCAGCTGTTGTGGTAAGTTATGACTTTCTTTTTTGCTTTTTCTTCAACCAGATGGGTGAATGTTTATAATGAGGGGAGTACGAGGGTATGAAAATAAGAGAATTTAAAGATAAAGAGTAGTCGAAATATTTATTTACAGCCTTAATTATATTTTATCCTCAAATCCAATGCAGCGATTTAATTAAATTATTGTGGAAGCGAAAATTAATTGGAGAAGTTTTTAAATTAATATATTAACTTTATTAAATTAATGTTTTTCTTTTCAATTTTAATCGACTTGCATTTTAGTGTACTAATAAAATATATGATATAAAAAAATTTTTTTTTTCGTTTAGGATTTTTTGAAACGCAATAATTGTATAGATTTTTTATTTAGAGACTTACAAGCTCGACTTTCTTGTATAGCTTTGTTTTTTGTAACAGTTTCAGAGTTCAATGACATACATTTTGGCACATATGAAGTAGAGAATCTACCACCAACTAAACTGAGCTCGATTTGGCTCGATAAGCTCGATTTGGCTCAGTTTAGTTGAAAAGTATTTAAGGCAAAACCTATGAATTCATAATAGGAGCAAAGTTTATACGCCATCTTAATGTTTTTTCTCTCATTAGAAAAATTCAATTTCGATCCCTCACTTCATTCTTTGCGTATACAAACCATTTGAAGTTGGCCTGCCTGTGTATCTTACAATAGAAACAATTGAATGTCTTGCAGACATAAAATTCTTTGTTTTGAAAGATTCTACAAAATTTGCATCAAAATTTAGCACAATTTAAACAGAGTTTTTAGAAAAATTTTGAACATGCAGTTTTTTAGACCGTTAAATTTTTTACAATACTTTGACAATCTCAAGTGGCTCAAAAATTACGCTTGTATTTGACAAAATTTTCTGTTGACGCTGTTGGGTGTTTTCTTCCATATAAAAAACTGGTAGATTATTAGTTATAGGGAGAAAACGCACATGACCGCTCACAATAAAAAAATCCAAAAAAGCAAGAAATTCTTTGCTATTTTATAAAGGATTGAAAATGTGCCTTTAAGATCGAGTTATTGTGTAAGGCTGAAATTGGTACCATTAGATATCTCGAAAATTTGTTAAAATCTTTTTTTCGTAGTAATACTTGCTTCAATTTTTTTATGCAAGAAAAAGCCTAGCATCGTCAACAAACAAAATCCCAAAAATCAAAGGTATTTTGTAGACACTTTTAGCTCGCACTTTATTGGAATGGAATTCGATGGGCTATAAAACTGGATACTAAGAATTTTTTTAGAAATTGCGATCAAATTATGTGAAATTTTGAATAAAATTTCTTAATTTTTTTTGGGAAGAGTTTACACAAAACTCATAACTTTTACAGGAGAATGAACTATATTTTCGTAGAAAAATTATTAAAATTAAATTGGGAAATAAATAAGTTGCTAAAACTAGTCAACAAGCCATTTTCAAAAGATTTTCAGAGAATTTGAAAAAATGATTAATATAGATATGGTTTTATTATAACGTAAACTTTGATTAGAACTTTTATTAAACTTTTATTTAATTAAAATACGCCAAATGGACAGAAGTAAAATAGTCAAAACTGGTCAAAATGTCCGACAATTTATGCAAGTGGTAAGAAAATATCTTGTGTAAAAGCGCTTATCTCACTAGTTCAACTCAATCCGCAAAAAAAAAATGGACTACAGCAGCATACAAATGGACTAATCGAAAATTGCAGCAAATAAACAAATCAAAAATGTCCAGCAAAATTACGTTCAAAATTGCTTTCAAAACTTGGTAGCAGAAAATCAACTAATTTCGTCCAATTTTCAATTACAGGCTGCATTAGTGAATTGAATAGCAGCTGTGCTTTGTGTGAAAGCAGTTTACTCAAAATTATGCAGCTTCAATTTTCTCAAGCAAACCATACAAACCCACAGCAAACTAGCTGACCAACATTCAGCTATCGCCACTGCAGTAATTGAAACGAACAACTAAGCCGAGACTATTGATTGAGTCTATTTTCCAGCAAATTTTGTTCAATTCAACAGCGGTTTTTTTTTCCTCACAATTTTCGCACAAATCGAACGAAAAAAATGGAAAGTAATGAAGGAAATATATTGGCAACGCTAGCAGAAATAAAATTAAAAGCATTTACGCTGTGTTGCTCAATTCACGCATTAGCGCCGTGGCACGTGTGGCGAGGGCATTCGTGCTTGCAGCAAGTGCATGTAGCCAGAACAGCTAAGCCGACTTTCAGCCATCACACACGCACTCACCTACCTACTAACTGTACCCCTTTAACTGCTAGCCCGCTCCCCGATAATGGGTCGCTTTTCATCTGCTTGTAATTTTCTCATTTAGCCATTCATTTGATTTCCGTTTGGTCATCGATTTCCGGTGCGTATGGAAGCAAATGTGAAGCTATAGCATTTGGGGCATACAAATGTGTGTGCGTGTGTGTGAGTGTGTGGTCATCCCTACATGGTTGTGGCTATTGCAATTTGCTCGTGCCAATGTGAAACGTGCAACATGCCCAATATTGATTATGTTGCATCTCAATGTAGCACTGGTGCATTTGTATACACATTCATACGGAGAGGATTATTGGAGGTGAAATGATGTAGCTTAATATGGAAGATTATGGGTTACGAAAAACTATCTCAATTCGCTTCGATTGTCTTTGGCTTACGATCTGGCAAACAATATTTCCTAGGAGTGGCTAAGTTCATTCACTACAAATCCTTATATGAGTATAATTTCAGAAGCACTTATTACTGGGGGGGTTGTCGAAACTTCTGAAAAGTTAGTAATCTTTTAGAGTTCGGGATAGATAGCGATTGTTGGAAATTTAGGTTTCCAAGTTACATAAATTTTTCAACGACCTTTTATGAAATATGCAGACCAAAACTGTCGTAAAAATTATAAGACATTTCTGCCTAGTGTATATATCATAAATATACAAACATATAAAAAAACAATACAAACAAAATTAAGAAAAAAATAAATAAATAATTGGCCGAGCTCCTCCTCTTATATGTGGAGGGACAGTTTAAAGGCGACTCCGAAAGGCATATGGTTTTTTGTGTGGCGCTTTTTCATGGCAGAAATACACTCGATATTTTGGTTTTATATAGAAGATATTGCGCAATACCTCAGCAAAAGCAAAATTTTCAAAAATCAACGCGAATTTTGAGCTACCTGAAACTTGTATTTCGTTGAACTAAAATTGAATGAACTATAAAGCGGCATGGCATACAAAATCTAACTAAAGAGTTTGAAATTTTTTAGAAAATTTTTATAAGTACCAGAGAACCTACCTAAATCCTGGCCAAATTGTTAAACAACATGCTTAATGTCAATGGACAGATGTATCAAATAAAGGAGAAAGAAAAAAGAATGTTTATATACATACAACTTTCGAATTTTTACTGTATATGGTTTTTGTTGTACTGTGAATTATATTTTTTAATAAATAGAAAAAGAACAAGTAAATAAATAAATAGTCAAAGCTTGTTAATATGTGGTGTAAGCAAAAAGCAGCACCCTGAAGTTGGAAGTTTTTTTATTCGCCACATTCACCCATTTACTATGACATCGAGTTACTATATTTCTATTTACATTCTCCAATTGCATTTGGCGGTTTCATTCAAAGTTTGCGGCTCGGCATTCCTGTCGTGCCACCTGCAGCAACCTGTAACAAACGTCGTTACGGGCAACCCACTATTTACCATCACCAAACATATCGCTACTTATTTCTAAATGCTCGGCCCCCTTATCGCACCCTCTACTCTTCTTTCACCCTCAGCCCAAATTTCTGACTCCTTCTACGAGTATTTAAATTTTTTTGTTTGTGGCAAGTGCGTGCTACTATTTAGTTAAAAGCGCAACACACAACAAGTAAGATAAGTGGAAAAATGTGCAACCAGATCTGCGTAGATATAAAATATGATATTATCCTTGTATGTATGTACAAATGCACGTAGGTGTCTTTGTGGCTTTGCCAACTTTTGCTTGCAAATTAAGTTATTGTTGTGGGAAGCGCTCATTAGATTAAGCGAATTTGTGGCAGTCTTCTCTCCGCAGCAGTTGCATGTAGAGTAATACGTAAATTAGCTTACTGCTGTGAAAGTAGCGCCAACATACATTCTTGAAATGGAATGAACCTACACAGGGTTAAATAACTAAAGCACTACGACTTATTGACAAGTTTTTAACGATTTTTTGTTTTTCATTTAAATTCACTTTCCTACAAAAGCCATATGAACCCAAGTTTCAAACTTTGTGGAAATTAAAAGAAAATCAAAAAATTTTCATTAAAAGTTCAAAATTTTAATTGGATTATTTTTTTATTATTTTATATTATTATGTTATTATTATTCAATTTTAGTTAGAATTTTTTGGAAAATTTCGAATATGCAATTTTGTAGCCCATAAAATCTTGAAACAATAATGTGCCTACTTAGTCCAAAGTAACATTTGTGGGCAAGAGAGATTCACCGTGGGATGTCAAGGCTGATTTTGTTATCGGTGTTGATGCTGATTTCTAAATAAATAAGGTCCTTTGCTACTTCAAAAGAGAGCCAAGTTGTTAACCCCAATTCCCTGAGAGCAGGATTGAGAGTCGAGTGGGAGGTCTTCTGATTGTTTGCTGCGATTGCGTTCGACTTCGAAACTTTTCTTGTTGTTTTTTTGTTGCTACAGTCTCGCTAGATGATTTTTGAGCAAAGAGCTGCTTTCCGATAAAGCGGCAGCTTGAACGGTGGCAACATCCGATGAGTCGTTCCTTGGAGTGTTTGAAAGACACATTCTGGGGATTTTTGGACCTTTGCACGTTAGCGATGGAGAGTATCGTAGGCGATAGAACAATGAGCTGTATGGACTTTATGACGACATAGAATATAGATTCGTTGGCTGGGTCATGTCGGAATGGATACAAACGCTTCGGCTCTGAATATACCCGATGCAGTAAATGCTGTTGAAAGCAGAGGAAGAGGGAAGTCTCCTCTGCGTTGGAAAGATCAGGTGGAGAAAAACTTGGCTTCACTCGATGTGTACAATTGTCGCCGGTTAACACGAGAAGGACCCGAATGGCGCCCTGTCTTAAACGCGACCAAAATCGCGTAAGCGGTTATCGCGCCAATTAAGAAGAAGAATGTGAAAATGTTTAGAACAGAACAGGCCCAGAACAGGCAATTTTTCTGCTGATCACTCCAGAAAATTGGATATGCGCCTCGTCGGCCATCAGAGTTTCTCCTCAAAACCATAGCTCCATTTCTTTAGTTCTAATGATGGTTTTTGCGTAAGCTTATCGACTTGGTTTTTATATTTTCAATCTTCTTTGGGCATTTTGTGTAACAACAATTGAAGATTTTGTTTTGAAACGGTAAATGTTACACTGATATCTGTTGAGCTCGGCGCTGGTATAAGAAATTTGGATTAAGGGGTTAGGGGTTGTCAGAATTTTCAAAAAATCGATTTATTTTTTTTTTGCATTTTCTTAAAGTATAATGTTTTAAAAATATTGTGTAAAAATTTGAAGTGAATCCGACAAATACTTTTCAAGTTATTCAACAATTAACAAAGGGCGCTCGGCCGCTCCGGAGCCGATAGCAAAACTTTAAATGCGTTTTTCTCAAAACTATGTTTTTCAAACTGGTGAACACTGTAACTTAAAAACCGCTACGTAGATTTCAATAAAATTTATACAGCTTTTGAAAAACATAAAAAACTTGTGCCTGATCGAAGGATTTTTTTTTTTCAAAAATTTCGATTTTTTTTTAACAATTAACTGTTGGTTTTTTGCTCTAAAATCTGGAAAAAATTTTCTGAGGCCGCCATTTTGTTCATTTTGAAAAAAAAGCTTCGATCAGGCACAAGATTATCTATTAATAAAACTAATTTTTCTTGTCCGATTGGTTTTAGATGAATCTGCAAGGACTTGTGACGTTCACCGCAAGGGACTTCTGGAGAAACGGGCTTCACACAAACAGCGATAACTTTTGCAATTATTAATTTTTTTTTTTTAATTTTGGTGAAGTCAAGTTAAAACATGATGTTTTTATGCTATGTTTTTATTTTTGTTAAATAAATTAATTAAGTAACAAAAAAAAATTCGTGAAAATCATCATTTTTTCGAGCCTCTGACTACCCCTAACCCCTTAACGGTTATACGAATAGCCTCGAGAATTATTTGTATATTTCCATTGCAATGACGTGGACATGGTCGTCATAATTTGGTTTTTCGTTACAGACCTTTGCTTGAAAAATGGTTAATAATTTTGATGTGCAGCGACACTATTTCTAAGTTTGGTACCTTAACTTGATTGCCTTTTGCTCTCACGCTGCTATTATACGTACACGAAATACAATTTTCTTGCTCCAGCAGGCTCCAGTGCCATACACTCGTGGTCAAAATAATAGATACACCATATTTTTACCAGTTTTAACTACTTCAGTTTTTTTTTTAATTTCATTCATTTTCGATAAAAAATACCAAAAAAAATCATGTTACAACAAATATCATATAAATCATTGTCGTGCATTTATTTTATGGAGAAAATGCGCAAAACCCTCAGTGAAAAAAATTACCAAAAATCAACGAAAATTTTAAGCCAATTCGAACTTACACTTTGATATACTAAAATTTAATAGGCTGCTAAACTGCGTACCCAGTTTTAGACTTTTAATTTATTTAATTTTCGATTTTATAAATCATGTGGAAGGTTTTAAAACTTGATTTGTATGATATTTGTTGTAGCATAAAATATATTTTTCATAAAAAATTTATGAAATATAAAAAAAAAAAAATTAAGTACAGAACTGATTTGTAATAAATACATTATTTTGACCATGACTGTATGTACAAGCCACTCAATCTCTCATAAACCAAGTCTGTTGCATGAAATCGGCCCAGTCCGATTAAGTTCTCCTCGCGGCAATGCAACTGACTGCGCAATAATCTGCCGCCTAGTGGCATGCAACAATTGTAAACGCACTCAAGTGAACAGCGGTAACAACTCCCTTAGCACTGTAAATGTCACAGCAATTGCCATTGCATATAAATACAAATTAATATGTAGAAATGTACAGAACATCTAAATTCATTCGCTCATTGTCTGCTGCTGCAGTGCCACACTGCGCGTTGACGCTTTGGGGCGTAATGAGCGAATATCTGCAATGGCATCGTCCTTGTCCGCCTTCACAGAATGTGAGGTATTGGTGTAGTTGTTGTTGTCGTTGCTTTAGGTGTGCAGTTACAAATTTGATAATTTACAGTCTGCTGAACAACATCCCGCATGCAACTGCGAGCAATTGTGCCTGTGTGCTGGTAAGGGTTGGTGAGGTGGAAGATATGCGGCTGAGAGCGCATTGGAATGGAGAGGGATATTAAATATACTGCCATAGACGAGTGGGTTTGTGCATGCTCAACTCTCTGCTAGTACCGAGATCCTTGCCTACTGTGGATGGCAAAGTTTTATTAATGACACGCGCCAAATTCCACGGGCCACTCAACAGGCAAAGGCAAACCTCTGAGTGAATTTTGCTAAGAAAAATTTGCTTATAAAAGCCATTTGCAAGCAACTGCAGTTTCCCTTGTTGGCTGGCCAACATCAACACCGCCGCTGAAAATCGGAGGAGAAGCACGGCCAAACACCTAAGCAAAGGCTACATGCCTGATTGATGGAAAGATTTGTGTTGGAGTGAAGTACTGTAGTACCCATGGTGCCACTACTAATGTAGAACTCATAAATAAATCGCATAGCCAGTAATTTGAACAGGTCCGCATCCCGTTGTCCGCCAAGTTCATCTTCCACACATTTCCCTTAGTTGTACAGCCGTGGTTGATAATTTAGTGTATGGAAGATAAAGAGGATGCCTGGCTGCCCATAAATCTATTGCTGCGATGTACGCCCTTTTCCACCCATTGACGCTGGTCCTCTGGCTATTGCATAATCATTGCTTGAATGAAGTTTGATTTTTAAATGCCACACTTGCGCGAAAGTATATGCTTCATACGCTTCTTAAAATATGGTATAGTCGAAGCGAACGATGGATCGCAGTGCATTGATGAATGAATGTGCGAAACCACCAAATCATTTAAATTCTCATTGGGTTATACCACTTTTAAGGTTCATTGCTTAAATAAATAGTTGGAAGAATACGCAACGAACTAAAGATTGGGAAGTCACACAAGAACCTCGTCCAGCCAAACGGCTTATAAGAACTTTGACTTACAAAAGGGAATTTCACAATATGCGTAAAGTAGGCATAAGGAAAATAATAGGTTTTCTAATAGGTCACCATTACTTACTTTCTTCTTTTCTAATAGGGGGAAAACGTCAAAAACCTACTTGGCCAGTTGGCCGTCGGTGTGGGGCTTTAACACTAACTAAAACCTCCTCTCGTGCGATTCGTTGCTCCTCCAGGAACCTTGCCGTTAAATAATGCATCGGGAGGCCGTTATCGAGTATTTTTACTGAAGTCGTGAGTCTATATCTGTGTTAGTGCTGATAACTGTCCGGTGTTCACGCTCGTCGATTTCCGCAGCCTGCTGGGCCAGTTGTTGCTGTCTGAACTCCACCTTTCGGGCCCATTCCTCCTAACGCAAAATCTTTGTTATACGCCCTACAGCTTCGTTAAAAGCACGCCATTTTTTTTGCCTTATCGCACATTTGAGCTATGGGGAATTCACTTCTACTGGGACTTCACTGAATATCTTGAAGAGCTCATGTCTTTCGTGGTCAAAACGTGGGCGAATAAATAGAACGTGCCTTGCATTTTCCACTACGTCGGGACCGTCAGGACAAAAAGGGTCGTTTTCCAAATGAAACCGGTGCAAATATTCCTTGAAGCATCCATGGCCGCTCAGCAATTGCGTTACGTAAGCCTATCTGTGATTACTACCAAACCATAACTACTAACGCAAAAGATCTTAGGTCGTAGTGTCGGCCAGTAGATTCACTACAAAAACTAATTTTATATTACTTCTTTGCTTCTCAAAACACAAATATTTGCTGAAAGCCCCAAAACCAAAGCCACAGGTGTTGCATAATAAAAGTTTTTTGAGTAAATATGTGCAATTAAAATACTTTTTAATAAATGATTTTCTCTGTTCTTGTTCTTTTTCGTTGGCAGGGTTACACGTTGCAATATTTGCTATATTTTATATTAAAAACAAAAGAGAAGTGATTTTATACAAAAAATAAAGGTAATTTGAAATGCAAAATAAATTTTTTATTACCTCGCTAAAGAGTTGAGCTTAAGTGATTGCAAGGAGCGTTTGCCAAAATAGAAAATGTTTTGGCTTATTGAGAGTTTACTTAGATGCGTATAAACAGAGGCGAGCATAACTGAGTGAATAAGGATTTTTTTAATATTTTATATGTTTTCGACTAAGTTGCCTTGTTTTTTTATAGTTCTGTACATTCTTAAACCAAAACCGTACCAATCCCATTCTTAAACGAAAATATATTTATATGGTGTCGATGTACTTATCCTTCTCGAGGAAGTAGAAACGACAGGAGCTTTGTTCTGATAACTTCGAGTTTATTTATTCAAAATAGTCCTCTCTGACCTCGATACATTGTTTTACACGATCTGAAAGCTTTTCGAAAGAGTGTTTCATGCCATTGCCGGAATGTCCTTCAGGATGTCGGTACAAGCCTTTTGAATGGCCTCGACGAACGCAAAACGTTCTTCTTTCACGGCCAAATGTAATTTTCCGAATAGGTAGAAGTCACAGGGAGTCATATCAGGCGAATACGGTGAGTGATTGATGGTTAAAATGCGGTTTCTAGTCAAAAAATCACTCACAAAAGTGGATCGATGAGATGGTGCATTATCATGCAATAAGCGCCAACGACGAATGAGATGCAACAAACGTTTCAATACGCCAAAATAGAAAAATGCATTGAGGATTTGGACCGTTGGTACGAGCTCCTTGTGGACAATTCTCTTGGAAAACAAAGGACCATCGACTCGATTTCTGACTTCTCCAAACGCGATTTCTTGGGTGGTGGCTCGTCTGGGGCCTTTCATTCGGCACTCTAACGCAGAGTTTCAGATTCATGTTAGAAACGCCACGCTTCATCACCAGTTAAAAGTAAAGGAAGTTCTCGTATTTTCTCGCCTCTTTAATGAGGTCTGTCGAATGTTGAATTCTGAGCAATTTTTGGTCCTCAGTTAACTTATGCGGAATGCACTTATGCACAGGCCCTTCGTAAGCCCAAATGACGATGGTTTCGGTTCATTTTTAATAAATTTACGAACAATTTCGATGAAGCTTCCGGTCATTATTGATTTTGGGCGGCCCCTATGTTCATTGTGATTTATGTCCTCACAACCATCTGTGAAACGTGTAAACCCCTCATAAGCTCTGACACGAGATAGACAATCATCGCCAAAAACTTTTTTCATCAATTCAAATGTTTCGGTAAACAAAATTTGATATTAGCTCTTTGTTTGAAACTCATTTTTTTTGTACCGATGACACAAACATACTGACACTTTAGACGCAGTAACTTCGCATCCACTGAACCGAATGCCACCAAGCTTTCACTGGAAGTTAGCTAGGGATGTAACTCATTCAAAAGATGGCGGCATCAAAAACATTCCTATGACACCAGTCTTGTTTATTTTGGACTTCACCTTGTAAATCTCCTTCAGTCATTCGACTATTTTCCTGTATTTTTTCTACGATTTCTGGTGTTTTTGCTGTTTGCTGTTTTTGGAAGTCCTCGACGTTCATTGTCTTCAAGGCTTCTAGGACCACTTTTAAATTCAGTCACCCAAGCCTATATTTCTACTGTACTAGTTGATGGCGAACTCCTTAGTCTTGATGGTCTCCCACAACTTGGGAGGCCCACTGTTTTATGGTGTTTTTATGAAGAGGTTTTTCATTGCCAGCCGATTTCATTTTCCATCATTTTCATCTATTTCATACATGGAATTTCGGGCACTAGCGAATAGTAGCCGCATATCAACGCATGCGCATGTGGCAAGTTTACCTAATTACAGGTGCTTCATAATTTTTCACTATCACTAACAAGTCCAGTTATCCTCAAAAGGCTGAATTTGCTAGAATATAAAAACATAAAAAGATGCTGTGTATGGTAGTGTTGCACAAATTTTTTAAATGAAGCTCTGAATGAACGAATGAATAAATGAAAATGGGGAGAGGTATGAGTTTCAACCTTATATCAACCTGAAGATTTTTGGGCCCTCTACCTAGCACAGACGCGCTCTCTCAATAAACCAAAGACGGACCTGGGTTGCGCTGAGTGTATGCGCCATGCTTTCGGCCGTACCCGGCTGAGATGTCTATACTTATTTCTATTAAAACTCCTATCAAAATATTGAAATCAAACGTCTCGCTAAGAGCTTCTCCAGTTATTGCCAATTAACGCAAAACAAAATCTTACCGTGCTGGATCTCTTATTCCGCTGCCGCTTTGTCTACCTCATTCCTTATGCTTCTTCTTTCATTTAACTACACACACATTCGATACTAGCATTCAAGCATTTCGTTTGTCATTTATTTTGTTGTACCTTTTGCCTCAAATTGAAATTGAATGCAATCCAGTTGCCAAGTCTTATGGTGTTCCGATGACTGTCAACGAACTGCGTCTGCAGAGATTCAAGCAAAAATAACAACTGAATTTATGCTGAATATTTGCATGGAAAATGCAACTCACTTGACTTGTTCGAAATCGCGTATCTTCAGCAAAAGTTGAATTAAATTACATGGAAAAAGACTAAACTGAAATGTTGTTTCTTTTTGCAGCATTTTTCTTCGATTTCGTTCACTTTCCGCTTTTCGCAAGATGGCTTTTGTGCAAATGAAATGTTGAGGTTGTTGGTGTAGTTGCTGTAGTTGTCAACACTCGGTGTTACAAGTAGTCGCCAGCTGTTGTACTGTTCGTTCATACTTCTTCGCCCACCACTGCTTTCTACCTCCGATTTTTTGTCATGGCAATTTTTAGCGTGCCTCGCTTGCAACAATAATTTCACAGATGTTGCATATGCTTGTGAAGCACGCACATGACTCGTGTGCAAGCAAATTGTAGAGTGCCAGAGCGAAAAATGTGGCAGCATGCATTTTTTGATACTACGCAGCCACGCCCATTTACTGTTGACTTTTCATACTCATTTCAGTTTTCTTTTCTTTCACTTTGTGATATTTTTTAAAAGCAACTCGCAACCAAGAACATGCCATTGTTGCGTAAAAGCACAGCTGTGTTTGTGTGTCATGAATTAGGCGGTGGTTACCCATACACACACACACATATATCATACATGTTTTGTACACTAGCGTTTGCTCTCGTTTCTCAACTGTAAAATTTCGGCTTTTATCATAACTCTGCAGTCATGTTGCATGCCACAATTTTCTAAGGAAACATGCGAATTTTCATATTGCAAGCAGTTGACAAGCTGCTGCACTTCACATTCAAGGCTGCATGTGGCATTCATGTGAGGCATGAGTATTTGTGAGTGTGGCTTGTGGCAGATTAGAGAGGGTGCACATAGAACTTTTCCATCTTTCTGTTCCTAAATTCATAAATGGCATAAAATGTACTATATTTCCGCATACATACATATATGTATGTATGTATGTTTGTGTACTCACGCATGCATTTTGCATCTATACTTATTTGCATGAGTCTCCTATTCTTTGCTCAAATTCTTCGGAATTCATAAATTCTCTATAAATTAGCTAAGTTGCTTGCATACTTCTTACAGTTCTGCGCTTATCTTTGCATTCGCCACCCATCCACCCCCTTTGCGGTCGACCACCGAGTTCTCTGCGGTGCAACAGTTCTGCTATGCAACATGCTGGTGCACAAAAGTGCACCGTAAATTTAATGCTTACATACTATTTTAGACTTGCGGCTTTATACAAATCACACGCGGATTAAATTTGAATATTTAGGGTCTTTGCACAATTTTTTTGAATTTAAATTTGGGTTTTTAGTTAATGAAAACCATAGCACAGAGATTTATGGATACATTTTGACAATTATATTTATTTTTTATTAAATTTTCACAATTTTTTCTTCAAAATATGGTACATTCTCCTACAGAAACCATATAAATCCAAGTCTCCAACTTTGTGTTACTAGAAAAAGACTCAAGAAATTTTCATCAAAACCTTAAACCTTTTAACCAGAATTTTATTTTTTTAATTACGACTATGCAGTATGCTATAAAGCCCATTAAATTTTGGTTCAATAAAGTGCCAGTTTTAAGTGCCCCAAAAATCGTGTTGATTCTTTTGCAGGCGGTCTTGCATTTTCTCCATATTTTTTAGATAGTAGAAAGCGCCCAGGTGTATTTTGTTGTACATATCATAAACTGTGTAAATAAAAAACAACCTCCCGTGATCCATGACATAAATAAATGCATTATGGTCCACATACGTTAAGGCTATGCGTCACTGACAGATCTAAGACCACAGTTAGAGATAAAAGAAGTTGTCTTCAAAGGAGAAAAACACTTGGCGAAAGTAATGTGGTAGCATTTAGTAATAGCTGATTGCTAATAAACCAAAAAAGAACTTTATCATGCTAATTTGGAGCATTTGTTAACCGGATGCGTTTCTTAAAATATAATCGATTTTAACGTCGTCAACTTGGTATACGAAAAGCATTTTTCATATCATTGATAAGCAAGTAGTGTCACTAGCCTCCGATTTGCAATCAATATTGTTTATGGTTAGTATTTATAGAGTTTTTTCTTAGATTGTCTATTATTTTAGTATATACAAGGTGGCACAAAATTAATCATCCAGTTTTGCTTTTCAATGAACACTTTACTATTATAAATAAATTAAAAATTCTTTGTGTGATGGAAGTCTTCATTTTGACCATTACGCGCTTCATTGCTTGTCTGTTTGCTTACTTCAGCAGTAGTCCATTTCACAAGTGCAAAATATAATTGACGCCATTTGCAAAAATTGTTAATCTTCCAAAAGAATTATTAATTTTATGCCAACTTGTGGTCCCTGTTCCTACTACTTTCTCCATAACAATAAACAGAATTTTTTTATGTGGAAGAAAAAGCCCAGCATCATCATTATGAAATATTTCCACTGTAGTCACTTGAAGCTTACGCTTTGCAAATTACCATTTTTAACTGTGCATATTCAGACAAATTCAAGAAATTCCGGTTCAAAAATTTAAATTTTGGCAAGTTTGGCTTTTTATCAGCCTTGCAGGATAAAATTTAAGAAATTTTTTGTAATGCTTTTTTTTGTAGAATACGTTTTGTTTAATGAATTATTTTGTAGTCCTATATGGACTTACTTCTCCGCTTACTTTTGCACTGAAATTGACCGATAATTTAAAGTAGCAATTAAAAGAAGGCGCTCAATCACACAACCCTTAGCCGATTTTGCTGAAAAGGTCACATTTTTTGTTAAAATATTTATATTCAGATGTAATTTTCTTCTTCTAATTGTTTCGTTTTAATTAAGGATTTTAAAAGATATTTTACCAAATCAAGGAAGAATTAAAATTCATACCAAATGGTGCCTTTTTAAAAGCATTATAGCAAATTAATCTTGCACGCAAGTTTACTTTAGATATAGACATTATTTAAATTTAAGATATACGTACATTAGGTTGGCTCAAATATAACATTCTCTAACAAATTTGTTAACAAAATAGTAATAAGACAAAAAAATATATAGTTTTTTAATGAAAACAAGTTAAATCCGTATTACAATGGAATAAATGCAGGCATTTATATATGTAAAATATATTTTGCTTTTGCTCCTTCTCCTATCTGTGACGTGAGTCTTCATGTGGTTGCACAAATGGAGGTATCTGCAGTTTTTAGCCAACGCCGAACGGCAGATATTCTTTTATGAGGAGCTTTTGCATGGCAGAAAAAGCTGACATTCTCCGTTTTTCCGAATGCTAGTGACGCACCACCTATTCGCCTAAGGCGGCCAAAAAATCATCATTCACATTCGAAATTATTGTTTATCAAAGAATTAATTCTAAATGAATTTGCTTTAATTTTCTCTCTAAGTCATCATCATGAAAAATATTTAAATATAAAAATTAGCAAGCATTATCGTCAAAGCTTGAGCTATTGTACCTCCTTAGTTACACAGATTGTTTAAATTATTTTCAAAAACACCCAAGAAATAATATTCTATGTTAAACTGAAACAAAAAAAAGAGAACTAGAACTAGAACAAAAAAAAATTAAAACTAATAAATTATAACAGGCCCTCAAACATCTTTTTTATAAGAAACCTTAAAGCACCCAAAATTAAAAATAAAAAAATTATCTTGTTCCTGTCTTCATTTTTACTATCATTTTTTCCCCCATACGAACTCAATAGTAGTTTTCAAAGCGTGGCGGCAGGAATAAATAGTAAATTAAAAAAATTTAATTAAAAAAGAGGTGTTTTTTTGTGTTGTTTTTTTTTTCATAGAACAAATTTAGTTGGTAGCATGAAGAAAAATAATTTTTTTTGAGCCATCCTAATATACAGATATACATAACCTGCTTATACGCATGCACATAACTTCGTTTCCAGGAATACTGTCACTAATTTGTCTTACTTATAGCACTTCAGCCCTTCACATTCACATTCACCTGTTTGTTTGCAGTAAATATTTGTATCGCATGCGGCTCACACGTGTCTTTTTGACAATTTTCTCAAATACCTTTCTTCTCGGTACCTTTCATTTTTTGTATCTTGTACCTGATACTTTTCTTGCCTTTCTTTTTCGTTAGCTGTATATTTACTTTTGCTTATTTCGTTTCTTTGTTCATTTCTGCTTTTCGTTGTTGTCTTTGAGTTGAACTTTTTGCCAAGCTTTGCTACCTGGCGAAATAACTTTCAGTATTACTTATTTATTATTTTTACTTTTCTTATTGTGATTGTTTCTCTTTCACTTCTTTTTATTGTCTTATTTGCTTTCTTAAATTTTCCGCTCACTTTTCCACTTTTTCGTCTCACCCAGCAACCATATTTTCTTACTTCCGGTGCTGTGTCCTTTACCACCAGCAGCGACTTGGTTTCAAGGTTGAGTGCTATCCACAAGCACAGCACCTATTATGCTGTTACAAGTCATCTGTCTGTACATATCAGCACCTCTGCTGGAGCCCTAGTGTCACCAGTGTCTTTTTTTCCAACGTAAGCTCTTGTTTTGTAATTATAATTCAATTAAAAGTAGCTGTCTTTCATCAAACTGGGTTGGCTTCTGGGTTGGCAAGCTATATGCATACACCCATTTGTAAATAAATATATGGTAGATAAGTTACTTTGTTAACAAGTTGTATGAGGAGCCACAAGCCAAATTGACTCGCTCACTCACTTCCCGCCTACTGTTTATTTCCTTTATACGGGTTTCTCTTTAATTTAGGCTCATATTTTTTCCTTTGACTACTTTCCTGTGGCTTTTACCTACTCATTTATATACAGGAATAAGTATATCTGCTGCTCATAGGCTCAATCTACGTAATTTAAGACTAGTCGAGGCACAGGTGTATTTCATATGAAAAAAGATAAGCTTAAAGTTTGTCCATTCCAAGGCGAAATGAACTTCGTTTCTTGCAGTTGTGTATATTTTTTTTCACACAAGCCGCACATTACCTGCTAGTTTATTTTAAGACACCTGCTGCTTCTGACCTGCTGTTTATATCTATGATCCTGCTATAATTATATTATTTAAATATTCTCACAAGTATCATCGCTTTATTTAAGACATCTATAATTTAAACCAATTCACGTTGTAGATGCAGTAAAAGTTTTCCCTCAGTATTTGCGGTGGATTTCTAATTAAGAAAAGTACCCAAAAGAATTAGGAAACCCCAGCCTAACTGACTTACAATCACCAGCTCGCCAGTAAATAATTGTAGACAGCCTGCGGCCCAGCCAATGCTATCCGTGTTTATTATCGTTTTGTGTCTCGTGCGGCTGTGTCAGTCAGAGAGTTGCTATCCCGGAAAATTTCATTAAAAAGTTGTGCAAAAAGTTTGTCATTTGCCGTTGTTGCGGAAGTAATTTCAATTTAACGCTGAGCACCCGTCGCAGTCGACGTTCAAAGCTTTCGCATTTTTTTGTCACTCTAACCTTGCGGAATACATAATCACCAAGGTATGTTGCTTAGCGCTGTTTTGCCAGTCTATTCGCAAATTCTGTGCATATTCACACTGAACTGTCTACTATGTCGTATATAAGCTTTTTAATTACAGCAACTCTCCACGTACCGCTCAGTCATACCTATTGCCTACGGTCTTGCAAATTAAACCGATTTTTTCAGTAATGATTAACTACCGTTTGCATTCCTTCTCTTCTTTTGCATTCTTTGCACTTTTCTTAACCAATCTACTGCTTTGGTCATCGCTGTGTGTAGGTTTACTTTAACGGAACATTAAATAAGCGGTATGCCCACCACAGCGGTTACGTTAAAATGCGCGTCACCAATTCTACTGCCACTCTCGCTCACTACTTTGTAGCGCTCTTTGTATGTACTTTAATGGTACTACGCGTCGTATGAGTAACCGCGAGAAGGAAAGTGAATTGAGTAAGCAGTTGTCAGCATCTGCTTCGCACGTTCGTGGCCAGTCAAGTATGCAGTCGCAAATGATAATCCACAATGGGCATCAATCAACGGGGGTGGGATCTTAGAAAGGCTCGATGGTTGAGATAAATATGGCAGTAAAGTAAGCTCGTAAGCGCTCGCGACCTCAGGATATTGAAATCCCGCCACATGAATACCCACCCATACAGGAGTTTAACTCATGGTATAATTTGTATGATGTCTGCTATTCGGACAGCTTTGAATGTAGATAAATAAAATATAGAAGTCTTGCGTACATCTGAAAGCCTCTCTTGAAGTAATAGAGAATGAAATGTTTAACGTCCGCATCAGAGGAATTTCTATGCGGTGTACAACTAAAATATTAGTGCTAATTTTCACGCTGAACGAATTTACATATTAGCTGGGTTTATTTGAGCTGCATCACTTGATCTTCAAGGTCATTGGCTTAAGGATTTCACAATTATTTGTAGAATGGAAAGTATTTATTTTTTTCTGTGAATGAACAGCTTAAATAGAAAATGCAGGGCTATAGCTTTCGGTTCTGTAGCCACCTCATGCGTCTTAAAAAATATAGCTACAAATTTTATAAGCTAGTTACGACAGTCGCCAAAGTTAAATAGGCTGGTGCGTTACTACGATTCGGCAGAAAGAGGTTCTAATAGCGGGCGCTCCTCGGCAAGCAATGGCAAATCCCGGAATGTATTTCTGCCATCAAAGAGCTGAAAGTAGGTCCCTCCATTTGTGGAACAACATCAAGACGCTCATCACAAATAGGAGGAGGAGCTCGGCCAAACACCTAACAGAAGTGTATTTATTGTTTTTTTTTTTTTTTTTTAGTTAAGAAGTACTCTTCGTTTATATACTACTATTTTTACACTCCTGATAAAATATTTAATTGATGAGAAACTTAAAAACTGTTTACGCATTTCTACTATATAAAATTTAAATTTAAAGAGGTTTTCGCATTTCCCTATTTAGAACAGGTTCTTCTAGAAATAATCGTGCTTCGAAATAGTAGCATCTTTCATTAGCCTGACCCTCCATCTGCTGCGAGTTTCTTTTCTCCAGCGGTTTTTCCTTAACCTTATCGTTTCGTCCTTCATTTCGCGCGCTGCAAGTTTGCTTACTTCTTCTTCCAACCTCTCGTTCTTTAATGCTCACAACTTGTTCCTCTGAACTGCTTGTAAATCTATCAGTATTGAACCGCTTATCATTTGAACAGCTGGCCTTTATACTGTGCGGTAGGCAGACACAACTCTCAGAGCTTCCTTTAATTACCCCAATGCCAGGAGTTTACAAGGGCACAGAACGGAGAGCGTGGTAGCCTTCATTACTTCCCGTTTGCTTGTCTACTCCGTATACTGAGTAGGGATGCTGTCTTAGTGGCTGCACTCCTGCACGTTTTATTTGAGCCCAGAAAGTTAATCTTGGATCCAATGCTATGCTTAGGTACCTAGAACTTTTCTTGTCGTTAGCGTATTTGAGCAGGTTTGCACGCTATGGCTAATATGAGGTCACGCTTGTGTCCGTATCGTTGGTCATTAGTCATCAGTCACCAGCCGTTACTCATGAAACAGGAATTAGTCATATGTCAGTAGTCATTGGTCAAACGATATTGTTCATTTCAGAGTGGTTACTGAAGATAACTTATTAAAGACGAGGTATTTTTCATTAGCCATTAGCTAAGAGCCGCCATCCATTATTTATTAGTAACCGATTTGCTATGAGTTAATATTTATTAGTTGTTAGTCATTACTTGTTAGTCATTAGTCAATTAAAATTAGTCGTAAGCTATTAGTCAATTATCATTTCTCATTAGTCATTTGTCAGTTAATCACTAGTCACTAATTACGGTTCATTCGTCAGTAGTCGTTATTCATAATTTATTTAATTTGTCATTTTCCATTAGTCATTTGCCACTAGTCACTAGTCACTAACCACTAGCTGTTAGAAATAAGTATTCTGTAGTTATGAATTATTAATAATCATTATTGGTTATTATGTGAGGATTAGACATTAGTCATTGACCATTAGTCGTTAGTCATTAGTCATGGCTTATTAGTCGGTAGTTATTATCCATAAGTTTTTTGAATTAGCTTTGTCCATTAGCCATTAATCCTAAGTCGTTAGTCATTTATCAGTTATCATTAATCACTAGTCAGTAGTCATTATTCACTAGTTAGTAGTCACTGACGGTCATTTTCCATTAGTCATGAGCAATATGTCACTAGTTACTAGTGTTTGTCAGCAGCTGTTTGACATAAATTATTCAGTGAATATGGTTTAAATTCTGTGTTGATTTAACTTTAGTCATTAGTCATTTATTAGTGATCATTAATCACTAATCAGTAGTCATTATTCATCAGTCTTTAAAAATGAGTCGTCATCAACTGGCACTTAATAACGAAATATACCTCCGAAGATCGTTAATTAACCACTAACTGACATCTTGTCCACCCAAACACGTAAGTGAGTGTATTGCCATGCACTCGTATATATGACCATAGCGGTAAGAAAGAAATGCGTGTAACCACAATTAATGCATGCGCACATTCTGAACACCTCAATCCTCATAGTTGGCTATCGTTTTTAACAACTCTCTCCTGGTCTTTAAACAAGCTGTGGTCAGCTCGACTAGCACTGCAGTACAGATTTTGTCGCCCACATCGCAGCCGAAAGCATACACAAATGCATGGCAGGTATGAATTCTGAAGCCACAGTGTAAGCATGGACTCGGCAGCTTTACACAAGTTTCATATATTGGCAACAACCAAATGCATGCATCCAGTAACCTGGTATGAGTTTAAAATACGAAATACGTAAACCGCAAAATATGTGAAATTTGTATGCACTGTGCCACGCACAGATATTCCTATACAAGTGCACATGCTCGTGTTTGTGGGTAGGGGCAAATTCAATGCCAGTACTTGTGCTGACCTCTCATGCCAGCTTCACGCTTCAAAAATGCCATTGTCCCTCGATAAGCCGCAGTGCCTTGAACCGCCTGTTATACCGCTTGGCTAATATTCGCTGTCGAATTGGCAGCTGTTGGTTAGTCGAATTTCACATCACTTGTTTGCGTGGTTCAAGAACAGTACGCATATATGTATGTGTGTATGTATGTATGTATGCATATATATATTACAAAATATGTCGATAGCCGAGTATGTTCGCCTAAATGCAAATTCAACCAAGTCGTAGGGCGAGCGAGAGTTGCGTCATTTATAAAGTGAATGTAGCATCCGGCACCGTTCAATTCACTGGCTGCATTTCGATTGGCGGTTCAATTTGACTGTGCACATGAATGGACAAAAATTTCTATGTGTATATATGTGTGTGTGTGTATGAGCGCGTGCATATACCTTTATGTGAGTATGTCATCCGCTGGCATGTGTGATGTGTTCATGCAATCTATGCTCAAATAAAGTCCACTCATACAAACACCTCCTCTCACTCACTCGCACACAAATACTCCCTTCAATTTGTTTGCCATGCAGACCCTCCAACACCAGCTGCAATTTCGAATGGTTTAGCTATTTTTGCTATTTCGCTACAGATATCCATAAATGTATACATGCACACACGTTCACACTCAAATATATACGCATATTTATCTTTTTGATTGTACACAGTGCGGACAACACATTGCGATACGTTCAGTTTTGCATGAATTTTTTTTTGTAGTTACGTTAAATGAACTTACAGCTGAACGTTCTGCATAATTTAGGGCGCATATGTGGTGTATTTATGTCGAGTTCAATGTTGACATGTCCATGTTATTCGATTGAGTATGGGATTAATAAACTGATATTCTGTAAATTTGGCAACAAGAAGATGGAGTTTTGTGGCTTTAGCAAACAGAATTTATAGGGAAACTATATTAATATTTGTATTCTAAAAGCTTTTTTGTAGGCTAACTCATGCTGAATATTAGTTACATAAAAGTGTAGCGAAAAATCGATTATAGCTACAGAATCTTAGCAAAAAATGTTTTTCACATTAGCGTGTAGGAGACCCTTCAAACAGTGAAATGAATTATTCATGGCTTAGTAATGCCGCGTGTAGCTTCTCAGCGCCTGATATCGTCAGAGTGTAAAAAATTGAAAAGTTCAGGATCTAATTTTAATATTTCCTGACGAGCACTTAAGTTTAAAGGCAGCGCTCTGTAGACCCTCTATATGAAAACAATAAGCCAAGTTTCACTTGTGGTGAGACATACGACACTTGACAAATCGCAGGGGTGCAAGAAACCCTTACGCTGTTGGAATGGCCTTGATCAAAATTGCTCGAAGGCTGTGTAACAAGAAATCCATTATTTTTGGGTAAAATTCATAACTTTATTTCAAATATCTCAAATTGTCCGATTTGGGTCAATTATGCACCGTTTCATTGTATAATTTGTTGCCATTTTAAAGGTAGCTTCATAATGTCTCCCTTTTAGAAGTATTGGTGCTTATTCGCGAAAAACTCTTTTAATCGATTTTCACAATTTTCTCTTGATACCAATTTCTTATCACTCAGGAAGTTTTGCAATGACAGCAAAAGGTGGTAATCGCTTGGTGCTAGGTCCAGACTGCAGGGTGGATGCATTAAAACTTAACCTTACGTTTTCCTGATGGAATACAACAGCTCTGCTGTTGGTCAATTCTGGAAGTCTATGGTCAATCGCTAACTTCAAACAATCCAATTGTTAACAGTAGAGATCTAAATTTAGTGTTCGGCCATACAGAAGCAACTCATAATAAACGAATCTTTTCAAGTCCCACCAAATTCATAATAGAACCTACTTGTTGTTAGTCCTAGTTTGGCAACCGTTTGAGCTACTTCTTCACGATCGTTTTCGCACATAATTTTCGTATTTGACCCGGCCATCATCCGTCTAGGAAATGGGTCGATTCCATTCTGTTTGGTCAAGGTTTCGTAGATAGAAATTCGATCCATCATGTTTTTTGGTGTTAATTGGTATGATACCCAGACATCGAGTTTCGTTTTGAATCCAGCTTTGCGCAAATGGTCTAGAGCTTGTCGATCTTTAGCTTCTGGGCAATACTAAGACTACTGACCTGCCGGTCAACTTCGATTATATCAGTGATTTGATCGATATTTTCGATATTTTTGACATTATCGACATTTTTTTTACATTAAAAACGATTGAACATAATCGACGATACCACAATTGCATCGGCACCATAAACACCATCACAGTTTCAGCGGTATTTTCGCCTTTATCAAAGAAAAACTGTTAAATGCATCAAATTTTCTCTTTGTTTACTTCCATTTTTAACACCCTGTAACTCGCAACTGAATGAAATAAACAAAAAGTAACAAAAGAATTTTTTAGCACAAAATGTCACCTTGACAAGAAGCATAAACTTTAAACTTTTCCATTCGATACTTTACGAGATATCGACCACTACAACCATCTAACGAAAAAATATTAGATTTATTTTTATATATTGAAACTATGATTCCTGTTTGCTTCGCTGAAAACTCAAAATAATTTATTATTGTTAAAGGAAAATAACTTTACCTTTACTTTCCATCATTAAAAATCATTTTTTATTTTATTCAAAAACAAAATTCATGATTAATTTTGGTATTTATAAAAAATGTTGCCTAAGAGCTGCATCATCCTTGAATGACTCCATACATAAGTCTCATAAAGAAAAGTTTTAGTCCATGAAAAATGTAATAATTTTGAAACGTATTCAATATTGAAAATTTTGGTATAGAGTTTTTAAAGTGAAACATATTTATTTTTTTTATATTTTTCAGATTTTTTTTAATTTTTTTAGTATAAAATATGTATACAATTTTTTTTAATCTCCTTTTTTTTTGCTCAAAATGTATGGGCAAATATTATTTTGACATCTTTGAAAAACATTCTTTATATTGGACAAATTAAAAAAAATTAATTATTCTGAATCACAAATGAAAACTTATTGATTCTCAAATTATTTCAAGTTTTAAAGCGAAGCATATTTTGTTTTTGATTTTTTAGCATTAAATCTATTAAAAAAAATTTATGGGGCACAAGATTTATTTTGCCGTGTTTAAAAAAAAACTCCCTCAGGTTTTTCATTTAAATTAAACAAATTTATTAATTCTGATATTTGTTCAGTTTTTAAAGGGGAATATATACAATTCTTTTTAATAATTAAATAATAATTTTCTAACAATTTAATTTTGTTTTATGACTTATCTTTATTACCTTAATCACCTCATCGATTTAAGGCGTTTTGGAAGTTGTTTCCTCAAAATATTAAAATTAAAGTAAATCGGGAACATAATTCGATCAAAAATAAAAATAGAAAGTAACAAAAAAAGACAAATAACACTAATGCTTGCTGGTACCCTTTTCCAAGCAATCAATTTTATTTAATAAAAGTCTTCTAAATTTGTTTTCGTAAGAAAACATTCTTTTTTAAATTCTTCAACTCTGCTACACCATGGTGCCAGTTTTCATTAATTTTGCGACAAAAGCAAACACAATTACGCCAGCCTGCCTCAAATGCCGACATTGTAAAATCATAATGCCCATTTTCACAAATTTGGACGAAAGCTGTAAACACCATTCGCCTTCTGTAACTGCCAGTGTACTACGAATGAGGTGAAAGGACATAGTTTTTCAGTTACACTACGGCTAGCCGCACTCAAATTTTGAGCTGTTAAGCCGAGAATATCTCTTACATTTCAGAACATCTCTTGCATTCCCTTTGGTTGCTGCCTTCGCTGCCAAAGTAAACCTGAAAAGTTGCACAATCTTCCAATTTATACAATTTGCACAAATCTGAGAGAAACCTGCAAAGTATGCAAGAATTTCATAGTCTTGATTTTAAGTTTGTGCGGCGCTGCCTGCTGTGTATGTGGTTGAGGTCAAGCCTGTCTACTACTAAATTAAACTTTCGACTTGTTTCTTTACTCTTTTGCGTGGTGAACGAACCCAATTCTTAGCTGATCAACTAAATTGCCTATCCAAGCATTGTGTGAGTGCAAGCGAAGGCAAAGCATACTTTTTGGTGACATTTCGAAGTTTGTGACATACTTTTCCATATTTTATGACACGAACTGTATAAATATGGTGGTGAAAAAGAATTAAAGAGCTCTCAGAAGTAAAGACATTTCAGAAACATACGCATACATATGCAAATTAAATAAAATATTCAAAAAGGAAAGATAACATTAAGAAAATGTAGAAAAATGTGCAAAAATATGGACTCTAAAGCGCACAGATTTCTGCTATAGCCAAATACGTATTTTTGTGCGTATATCGTTCGATTCTCCCGTGGTATATGCATCTTCATGCTTGCCGCAATCTACATACTATTTGCCACGCTGGAACTGGCTGTTATATTCCGTTTGGGCATAGCTTTTATTTGAATTGTTAATGCGGCGTCTTGCGGAAATGTGTGTTAGCGACACAAATTTATCCTTCCGCAAAAACAAAAAAAAATATTTAGTTTTGCCACATTCATACGGCGTACATATCTAAGATATTGGGGCAAGCTAATAATAAATGTAGTAGCATAGCGTTTTATGCATGTGTGTGTGTTTAAAGAAGAAGACGGCTGTGAATTGTGGTGCTAAAATCTCGAAATAGATGCACTTGAGATAAATTTTGGCTGCCAAGACGAATTAAATTTGTTAAGCAGAAAAAGAACACTAAAAATCTTTTACAAGAAATGCTTTTGAGGATGCCCACAGAATGTTGAACACGCGCGTCAATTCCATGCTTGATATTTTGGAAACCCAGGAATGGAAAAGAAATAACAATTCTCATATTTAATGCGCTATTCACATATATAAGAGTGCGCGAGAACGATTTAAAGTTTTGACTGTTCGGCCGAACTTATTTATGTAGTAATATATTCTAAAAGAGCCAATTATAGGCCAATAATTAGGCCTGATTATTATGTAACGGTTTGAAAACGTGGAAACGGAAACAGTTTTTTCAGCTTCTCTTTAAAATAATTTCTCAAAAAAATATTCAAAATTCATAAAACAAACTGAAATTTAAAATAATTTCCCGTTATAAATTATTTATTTCCAGTTATAAAATATGAATCAACAAATAAAATAAAATAAGTATTAAACTCCATTAAAATCAAATAAAAAATACAGTAAATTATTAAGTTAGTTAGGCCAATTTTAAAATTTAAACTCAAAGTAAAATTAAAATTAAAATTTAATATTTTAAAATTGAAAATTTAAAATTAAAAAATAATTTAACTGAGGTAAATATAATAATAAATAATTTAACTTAAATATAAAATTTAAATAATACAAAAAAAATTATACAAAAAATTTAAAAAATTTAAATACAAAAGTAAATAACTAAAATTGTAACTAAAATAAAAAAAGGTAGGCTAAATGTAAAATTTAATGTAAAATTAAACTTAAAATTAAAACAAAAATTAAATTAAATTAAAATTAAAACTGACACAAAAATTAAAATTAAAATTACAACGGAAATGAAAGTTAAAATTAAAATTAAAATAGGAATTAAAATTAAAATTAAAATTCAATTGAAATTTTAAATTAAAGTGGGAAATAAATTTGGCATTAAAATTGAAATAATAAAGTATGCACAAATGAAAATTAAAACCAAATTAAAAACTAATAATTAAAAACTAAAAATTCAAAATGAGAAACTAAAAATTCACAACTAAAAATAAAAATTAAAAATATAAGTTGAAATTGAAGTCAAAATTAAAAGCAGAATTTAAAAAAATATTAGCAATAAAATTTAAAGAATAAAAATATGCATAAATAAAAATTAGAATTAAAAATTAAGAATTAAAATTTGCAAAAAATAAAACTAATATTCAAACTAAAATTAAATGGAAACTAAAAATAAATTTCGGACCCAACTTGCAGTCTATGTGGCACTCCGATGCGGGGTCACCCTTAAACCAACCAACCAACCAAAAGTAAATTTAATATCAAAATCAAATTAAAATATAATTTTGATATAAAATTAGAGTTAAAATGAAGAACCAAATTAGGAAAAAAATATACAGAAGGAATATTCATAAATTAAAAATTTCCATTAAAAACTAAAACTTCTAAATAGATAATAGAAAGCTAAAGGTTTAATACTTAAGGTTTAAAATTAAGAAATAAATAAAATTTTAAATAAAAATTAAAATTCGAACTACTAAAATTACCAAACTAAAAACTAAATTTGAAATTAAAAATTACGAATTAAATATTAAAAATTAATTAAAAATTTTAAATGAAAACCTAAAATTAAAACTAAAACAGAAATGAAATTATAATTAAAAAAAATTTAAAATAAAACTAGGATTAAACCTAAAACCATATAAAATAAAACTAGAATTAAATTAAAATTCAAAATTAAGTATTAAAAATTTAAAATGAAAACCTAAAATGAAAACCTAGAATGAAAACTAAAACCGAAATGAAACTCAAAATTAAAAAGAAGTTTAAAAATAAAATTAAACTGAAAATAAAAACCTAAAAATTTAAAATTTACGATTTAAAATTAAGTAAAAAATGTAACATTAAATTAAAATTAAAACTAGAAGTAAATTAAAATTAAAACTAAAACCGAAATAAAAATTAAAATTTAAAGTTGTAAATAAAAAATAAAAACCTAAAATTAATAGGTATTTAAACCGAAATTAAATTGGAACGAAAAGAAATTAAAAAAAAAAAAATAGTGTTAAAACTAAGAGTTAAACCAAAAACATTAGCAAAACCTTTAAACATAAAAATATGCATAAGAATAAAAATTAATATAAAACTTAAAAACTTAAAATTAAAAATTTTAATTAAATTAAAAATATTTTGAAACTAAAATTGGAACGAGCATTAATATTAAATTGAAATTAGAAATGACATACAAATTTTTCGCACAGACTGTTATATAGTTTCCCAGTAGAGTTATTGTTTTTAAATGAAGCTTTTTCATGGTGGAAGTGAATGCAAAATTTAGCCATTGGCTGTGTAGAGGTTAGAAAAAACAAAATTTGATAATTAAGTCAACAGTGCGTTTTGAGCACAGCCTGTTGGCCTTATTAAACGCACTCCATTACTGCAGCCACCCTTTTATGTGTTTAACTTTTCGTGTACCCTTCAAGCAATCATATAATCTTCGATACGCATATGTATGTAAACTCATACAACTCTTTGTACATAAATACCTGCAATTCCTGCTAGTACTACTACTCGCTTCTTAGCCCCAACTCTCTCTTAGTACATTTCGTCTGTACGTATTTTTCGCCCATTTATTTGTTTGCCATGCAGACTAACCAACAATGACCAAAAATAATAAAAATTCAAAAGCCAAAAATGCCAAAAAGACCAAAAGATAACATGGAAAATAAATGAACGATAAAAAATTTCGGAAAAAAATAAAAACCACTAATTCACAACACCGAAAAATAATCCCTGCAGCAAATGCAAGACCAGCGAGTGAATGTTGACTTTCAAATGAAGCTAATCTCTCGTTGTGTGGTTTCCATTCTCAATTGCTTTTTTATGTATATGAACATATGTAAATATAATACATATATACATACTTATATATTAATAAACATGTGTGTGTGCCGCTCGTCATAATGTAATGTGCCGCCGCTCCTAATATTTTCATTTTGCGCAAGCATCTAATTTGAATAAAAGATGTTAATTGCAATTGCAGATAGCGTTGAAAGTTATTTTGTAAAGCTTTATTGTTTTTAGAAAATGCGGACATGTAAATGTTTAAATATTATTTTATTAGGTATTTTGCGCCCGATTTTTCTTTAGGTATTTGACTGGGATTTGCTGTAACTTTTATCTCTTGAACTTGGGTTTCCGGGGAAAGGAACTTTATTTTATATTAAATCATACACTAGTGAATGAATGCAATCTGTCCAGAATCTTTCGGTGCTTGATTGTAATAAAAATGTGAATTATACGTAAACTTTCTCATCATTAGGTTAGGTTAGGTTGGCCAAGTTGCTTGTTTAAAGCAAGACACTCGACAATACCGTAACTAAGTTTCTTAAGCCGTATAAATCTTTATAAGAAATTAACTAGGGACTAGTTGAAAGTGAGACATTTCGCAAATTTCACAGGTCTTCAAAGAAATAATCGCCAATATATTTGGCGCGCCTCAATTTCCACGTAACTCCTTCTCTCTTCTACGACTCCTTTCTCATCGTTGTTAGTTACAAAAATTGTATTTATGCAAATACATGTGCAGCGATCGATTTCTTCAAATTTATTTTTTATTTTTCATCATTGACCACTTTTTCACTTATATTGGCCGAAAAGTTAACAATTTGGCATACAATATTTCTCCTGAATCGTTGCTTCAACTGATTAAGTTCTTTCGCTTTTTGAGCTAATTTTATTTTGAGTGCGCAGATGCCAATATCTTTATGCGAAATTCCCCACATTGTGAACTAAAAATTTCCACCTGCGGTGAACGGCCTGATTCACAATTTCGGTGGTAGTTTTTAAATATTTCGTTGTAAAAACATTGCCTACCTTCTGCCTACCAATGTAATTTCTGTCGAATTGATTCGTGACCGCCATAACTTAAAAACTATTAGACTAATTCGATTCTAACGAACTGCATTGTATAGTTTTATAATATTCTTTATAAGCAATATATTCAATAAAATGTTTCGTTGAAGTTGCCGGTTATTAGCATTACATCGATCCGATGTGTCTGACTATTCGCCCAAAAGGAAGATTCACCCGTGAACATTACGCTTCCCCAATTTCGCTCAGAATTTGCCTTTACCAATGCAAGTCTTTTTTCAATGTGTGGTAATGAGAGCAGCTAGTTTTAATGTGTTCCGAAATTTGAGGTCTTCTACATGTAAATCGAATCTCTGTGGATAAATTAAGACCAGTTAACCAGTTTTCAGCTTTTTCTGCCTCAGATTCACGCAACGATAAGTTTGGTTTTCTCACAAACAAATAAATGATCTTCAGATCTTGCTTTTTTGTGCGGGGAAGTTGTTAAAGTTTTTAACTTCGGTATACCGTCGCACAGGAGGCCGCCGTAGCCGATTAGGCTGATGCGTGACTACCATGCGAGACTTCGTAGATTCGAATTTCGATGCATGAAACACCGAAGTGGAGATAACGTTTTTTTCTAGCAACGGTAGCCCCTCGACAGGCAAAGCCGCGAAGATTTCTCGCGAAAAATCATTCGCCTTTTGGAGTCGGCCTAAAGCTGTAGGTCACTCCATTTGTGGAACAACATCAAATCGCACGCACGGAGCAGGAGCTCGACCTAACAGAAGTTTACGCGTCAATTACTTATTATTTTGTGTATGACTTTTCACCCAGTTAGATGAAAAGGCCACATTTTTTGACCTATACACAAAAGTACTACTTCAAATCGTTCTTCATACACGGGATTTATTTTGTAAAAACAACGTATGCTTTGTAAATGTCTCACAAAACTAACAGTTGTACAACGTTTCGAAAAGCAAAATTTATTGCTTAGCAGCATTTACGTATTTCTATAATCGAACTCTAAGTTTGAATTTTGCCGGTCACGCTTCCATTAGACAGACCATTAAATTGCTTAACAACTGTTAAGATTTTTTCTTTTTGGTTATGGATTCCAGCTTCTTCTATATTACTTCTTCTTATTATCCTAGGTAAACATTTTTTTTAATGTTTTTTAAATGGAATTCCAGAACTGTAAAAATCTTAGTGAGTCTAACATATGTATAAATTAAACAATTATATTTGATATAATATTAATTTATTTAATAAAGAATACTTTTGTATCATTAATACATCTTATTAGTCCAGTTGCCGCAAACAGAAAGAAAGCTTCATTCTAATTAGAATACCCTGAAGCCACCGCTGCCCACATTCCGCTACTCACTCTCCGCTTCATTTCATAATATCTTCAACCACCAATACTCCAATAAGATTCTGCTTACGCCAGTACTCCAATGAAATTCTGATCTTTTACTTAATTTCCAATTAGAATGACTACTAACAGGGCCAACGGGTGTTCAGTCTCCGCTGCCAGCAATAGAACCGCTCTCCCAGCATTCAACGTACTCTTGCATTGCAAGTGTTTGCGAAGCCGTTAACTATTTTACTTATTTACAATGCTGGAATAATGACCAGAGACAAAATATGTTACGTGGGTGACCATCATAGTTGATTGGCTTAACTTATACGCTCGCAGCAGTGTTGCTTAACTGCAAATCATAAAAGAGCGCGCTCTACCACTGTTAATGAGTTCAGAATACAGCACAAAGCCAGAATTATGTTATGCATATACAGAAGTGTTAATGTTAGTGTCGTTCTTTTGTTAAATAACTATGTATATGTACAGTTTATAGAGGAACAATGTAGGGAATTATTTTGAGCCGTTTATGTTACCACAATAGAATATTTTGTTACTACAACTAACATTGCTGTTATTGCTTACATTTGTAAGGTTTTTTTGTAATAGTAGCACAGAGGAATTACTACTCACTTTTAATGATGTGGGTATCACGCATTTTATGAATGAGAAAATTTTAAAAACTATATTTTGAATGGCATTGGCACTTAATTTATAATTCTAAAAGTATTAGAATTGCCTTTAAATATAAAGTAGGTACATCTACTTTTTGAAGTTTTACTACACGAAAATCACTATCAATAAGAGGAACTCCCGATTGCGATCGACCTACATATACTAACGTTAAAAAACTAGCACTAAATAAAATAAGCTGTAGTAAACTGCATGTGTTCGAAAGGAAGTGACGTTCAAGAGGACTTGAAGAGTTCAGGAAGCCCCTAGAAGTCTTGATCTAGATTTGCGATGCGAAGCCTATGCAAGTCACTTATTGTGTCTTATTATTTGTCAAACAAACTAGCTATTTAATTATAGTTCATAAGTTTGTGCTATTTACCCTGTGATTCTAGCAAGTATAGTTGTTACCATTGGCTTGTTACCATTGGCTTTTTAAATGTCCTAAAAAAAAGAAATGAAGTTCAATTGGAAACAGGAATTTTGTGTATTTCCTTTAAAAAATTTATTATTTTTAAGTAATTTATAAGTGTTAAATGTATTAAGTGCTTCATTTTGTAAGTTAGCGATGTCGCGGCCACTAGTTGGTCAGAAATAAAAATATAATTTTTCACTGCTAATTTTACAACGTCGGATCACAGAATATTTGCCCTAATTTAGTATAACGCAGTTAGAAAACTCGTTACACTTAATCAGACTAAAAGGTGACTATGACTTGCGGCAAATTTAGTTTGAAATACTCAGCTAGAGAAGTATTTAAAGAAATACATAACTAACTCTTCTCAATTATATTGCCTTAACACTACGTAGATATGACATGCACATAACACAAATAAATTGTGGTTACACATAAACATGTGTGGGTAGTTACAAAAGTGTATACTAGAGATGCCCACATTAGAGAAGATTTTTTAACACTGGATTTCGGGACTTTGTTGAACTAGTCCCGAAAAATAACTTTCTTTAATTCAGTAAAAATTCAAACAAGCCAACTGTGACTTTTTTTAACTTATAAGTTAAAATCCCGAAATTAGTCCCAACAATAACTAATTACAACAGAGCGCAACGCCTTTTCTTCGGACTGAAAAACTAAAAAATAATGTCTTATTTTTTAACCGTAGGCCAAATGAAAATACATAAATACCTCATGGGATTTGAAACAAAATATTTTAATAAATTGCCAAAAAATAATATTTTCAAATATATAAAACAAATAAATTAGAATTTCTATGTAAAACAAATCGTATATGTTCGGTAAAAAGTCACATCAACATACGTAAAAAAAATATATTTCTCTGATTTTTAATTTTTTTATTTTATTTAATTTTTATTTTTTTGTTTTATTTTTATTTTTTAGTTTTATTTTCTAGTTCGAGTTCTAAGGACAAACTGAGAAGCTCACGCGATTTCTCACAGATCACAGGATTGGGATATGGTCCATTGTAGTTGTTGTTGAAGTGGTTGAGTATTGCTATCGATATAATCCTAATAAACGACTAGCGCCCTTTTACTACCACTATTCGCGTTTGATGTCTTGTTGTTTTTATTTTTTTTTTCTTATGAATCAGATTCATTTCGTGATATCCAAGTATAGCAGCAAACTTTTTATCTCGATGTCTGAGATTTTATGAATTTGCTGTAAGAAAAGCTTACCGAATGAGCGAAAGGCTTACTGAATGATGAATGATTTTCTTTCATCTCCTCTGCGCGACAGATTCTACATGTGGGATTTAAAGGAAGGTTAAGTCTGGTTGCACGATCGTCTACCTTCCAGTGACATTTTAGGGTTTCAGTGATACGTGAGAAGCTTGGCGAGAGTATCCTAACAGGTAATTCGTTTTCTGGATGTTGTACGACGCTCATGTCTTTCTTTTTATAGTGCCTGTAGTTAATTATTTCCACCTTCTTTCGGCTAAAGCAAAGTAGTGTGCAGAAATGGATGTTTTTATTGTGTTGATGGGTGGGACCTGCGACCCTGCCTCTGTTATGTCTAGTGCCTAACCTTTTCTTGGTAGCTCATCTGCTCATCATTACCTTCTATATTTCTATAACCGGAAATCCATTTTAGAGTAATTTGAGGCCAATGGCCAAGCAATTCTAGCTCCTCCCTACACTGTAAAACTAGCTTGGTTGAAATGGAATTGGAATTTGTTGCCTTGGTAGCTGCTTAACTGTCTTCCACCGATTTCTTTGTGGAGTTGTAGTGAATTTCATGATTTTCTGATAGCTATTAGTTCTGCCTGGAACACGCTGGCAGAGTCAGGTAATCAAATCGATTTGGATAGTTCAAGCGGCCCCGATTCGAGGCCAGCTCCCGCACTACAGTTCATATTAGAACCGTCAGTCCAAGATTCCAACGGCGAATCGACCAATCACCTTTTCTTTCCTCCGTTCAGTTCTCGGTGGAAATTTTACCGCAAAATCTTACTTGAAGTTAAGGTCGGAGATTGGGAAGTCTGATTTTGAGCACTGAGTATCCCTGTCGCAGGATCTTGCGCTGACCGTACGATCTTGAATACTGTCTTTCCGCAACCAGATCATCGAGACTCGAACACACCTTCTTCTTAAGGGTGACGCTATAGACAAATGCTGCCAGAAGAAGGCAATATTCACTCAGCCCAACCCAGCTCTATCATATAGTAAGTTCTTTGGGGGAACTAGATTTGGATCTATGTAGTATTGTCAAAAATAGATGGCATAAAATACTATGCGATTGAGGTGCAAACCTCAGCTTTATTCATTCATTCATAGTAAATTTCTTTTATAATTGGCTTGTAAAAATAGCAAAGCTTTTGAAATGGAGAAAATTCGCCAAAAAAGCATCACTTTCGAGGTGTTTTTTGTATATTTTTATGCAATGGCAACGTTACACAATCATTAAGGGTTTTTGCACGTCAAAAAGAAAAAAAATTGGTGGATTAGAGCATTAAGCCAACACTCTAACTTAAAAAAGAGAAGATTAAACTATCCCGAGGTTCATTAAAACTGATCTCGGGATTTTCGTAGAGTTGTTATAGATTTTCCCTATACATATCGATATAACAGAATCTGGAGACTAGCGTCACTGCTGTACACATAAAGTCATTTGCCACTTTGCAATTTTGGTCTTCATTAAATATATTTCGTTCATAAATGTAAGGAGTAATGCAGCAGTCTAAATGCATGCACATAAACATGAATACCTTTACATGCGCATACAATGCAGCTGCCGATTATTTGTGGCAAGCCTGTGCATAAATAGAAATATTCTAATGAATTGCTTACGTTTATTGGGCTCTTATAACATTGACGTCTATTAAATTTTATGTTATTTCACAAATGTTACCTACATTAATATGCATTTGGTATTTACATACTTGGCCTGTAATGGAATTGCATTTTACCCTGCCGCATTATGTTTTATGTCTTCTTCATTGGAGTTACATATCTGACGTTATGGAGAAAACTGCAGGCGCATTTATGGGTGTATATGTACATATGTATATATAGTAGGGTAACTAGGATTACAGTGGCATTAGTATTATTAATACGAAACACCATGGTTGAATGTATTCTAAGCAGGCCTATTGAGAGTAAAGTATATCCATACGAAAGAGTAGTAGCAACATAGTAACAAATCGGCAGATATAGAAAACAGATACTTCTCATCTCTGCCTTGCCTATTTATTGACGCTTATATGATTTTTGGAGTTGTAAACGGGGAGCCAGAAAAAGGCACGGAAGTAGGGTCACATCTCCCACACGTTGTTTTAAGGCAGAGGATTAAGTCGCGAGCATTTTCGTCAGATTAGTTTTTACAATTTTGGGCGTGGATAAACAAGTCATGAAGGCATCGATATATCTAAGTTTCGAGCTTTGTGTAACATTTTAAAATATTAATCCGATTTTCATTAAAATTGCACACTTTTTTAATTAAACTCGCGAAGAAGAGCATTACGAATTACATAAAATAATAATTCGACTCCAAACACATAGTTAACAGTGGACCCTAGAGGTCTAAGTGAGATCTTTTTACAAATCAGCCAGAACTACCTAATTTAATTTCTATCCCTATTGCATTTCTTTGCATAGAACAAATGCACGTTTAATTTATTTTATAGTTATATAGTATACTACTGTATACCTAAAATTTAGTTCATTTTCCTATAAAAACTATGTAAATTTAAGTGTTAAATCTTTTGGAAATTTCCAAAAAAACTCAACGAATCTTCTTTATTCTGATACAAAGGCTTGAAATTCTGGTGAAAATCTGGCGAGTATTTTAAATTTTTTACCAAGCTTCAAACGTTTTTTTTAAAGAATTATTAACTATATTTTCAAATAAATAGCCACAAAATGTGTTGTTTTTATGGTGTTACAATATAGCCCGAATACCTACAATTTTCTCTCCATTATCACATTCACAGGAAAGAGAGTCAATGTTATTCAAATGAATTAAATTTTTCGCTCACCAAGTTTATCAAAAACAGTACTGATTGAAAATCAAATTACATCCTTCTATGGCTTATAAAATATCCAATTACGTATACGCCCTGGGGTGCAATCACGTACATACCTACATATATAGCACATGAGATCGAATATGGAATTGACAACACATCATATGAGCGACATGTCATAAACAAATATGAATGAATGGAACAAAGTAATGGCAGTTAATCAAATTTTGCACGATTTTCAGACCTGCCAGATTTGCCTAATTTGGCGGCATTTCGCCTTTTAAGCGCCTACTAACTCACATAGCTGTAGATAAATACACCCATTTCGTAACCAATTATAATACGTGAGAACGTAGAGATAACTACATATATCTGCATACATATTTTCGTGTTTCATATTTACATATTTATATGCTCGTGCAGAATATTCAGCTACCCAGTCGGGCTCAAAATCAGGCACAAAATGGCGCATCAGCAAAATAGTGAAATATTAAATGGCATATAATTTATTTGTATGAGTATGTGGGTATGCATAAATGTATATATATATATATATATGTACATATGCAGGGAAATATATAGGCATAAACAGAAATATTCATGCCTCGCGAGATTATTTGTTTGTGGTTATATTTACATGGTAATGAGCTGCAGAGCCGCAGAGCTTCGAATTGAAAAGAAATAATTTTGTAAATACAGATATATAAAGTATGTTTATACATATGTAGGCTTATGAAACAAATTTATTTGTACACAAACATGAATAGTTAACGCCCTTGTCCAATATTTAATCAATGCGGGTCTATACCCAAAGTGGCAGCGGTCATCGAGGTTTCAGATTTTCGCACATTTGGAGGTGTTTAAAAGCAAACGTGCTAACTATGCAGGCGCGTATGCTTGTACAGGGTCTCTAATTAGGATATTTTATGCTTTTCTAATAGAAAAAAAAGTTATTAAAAAAAAATATTTTTTTCCACATTTCCCTGACTTCACATTTCCGACTGCAAAGTTATGACTAGTGCAGTGTAGCCTTCGTCGTTTGATTTATTCTTTGATCGAATGGTGATCCGACATTCATTCATTTCATTTCTTCATCTTCATTTCCCTCTCCGGCCGCAGCTTCATAACACCGCTTTGCGCAAGCTTCATTTCAGAATATGAAGAAAATAGAAATGACTTGGTCCCATTTCATCAAGAATTCACTGTCTTGCAGGAATTCTGTAAATTTTTATATCAGTTGATGTATGTTTGCATTATGGCCGTACTGCTGGAACAAGCGAATTTGAAATTCGTATATATGGCAGAAGATACTCAAAACCTCAGCGAAAAGGACTTGTCAAAAATGAACGAAAATTTTCTGCCACTTGAAACTGGCAGTTTCTTGTACTAGTATTAAATGGGTAATAAAACTGCGCACCCACAATTTTTCTGCATAAAAAGGTGGGAATTTTGATGATTTTTATTTAAAAAAAAAACTTTTTGTGTGTTTTGGGAATTTTGTAGAAAGTTTGGAAAATACGTATTGTAGAATGCACTAAAATTTTATAAAAAACAAAAAAAATAACAAAACAGCAGCTAAAACTTTGTAATACGTCGCGTTCCTACTATTTTGAACACTTGTGTATGTAAAAGAACTCTCAAAACGCGCTCCCAGATGTTGTTTTTAAACAAAAAGTGTAAAAAGTTAGATTCTTGCTGGTTTCTCTATTTTTATTTATTAGAAAATAATCAAATATCACTCTGTATTACAACTCCACTTAATAACTACTTTTCAAATGTTATCTCCCGGCCTTTTAAATATTCCGTTCGCTCAATTAAATTTTCTTAAATGAGACGGACGTGTGTTTTTTTTATTCCTGGGCCACTAAGCCTATTTCGCTAATATTATTCAAAAATATATACACAAATTATATGTGAAAAATTATGTCATTTAAACAAGGCAAAATCCTGTAGGAAAATTTACGAATGCCTACCTATTGAGACCGTCGAGATACAGCAGCACTTTCTTGAAATTTTTTCACCAACCTTTGAATTAATTTGGATGTTTACACCCACCAAAAAGTCTCGAATTTTCCGATACGTTGTTCTTAAAGATTTTTATAATTTCATTCAAAATTTAAAAATTTTCATAATAGGTTCCAATAGTTTCATAGCGCTGTTCTATCGTAGGAAATTGTACTTCTAGCTACTTGTCAAAGGCCAAAATTTATTTAGAAAAAGTATACCGTCTAGGAATTATTCCCTACTGGCATCTAGGCGTCTCCTTTGAAATACCCTCCACTTAATAACTACTTTTCAAATGTTATCTCCCGGCCTTTTAAATATTCCGTTCGCTCAATTAAATTTTCTTAAATGAGACGGACGTGTGTTTTTTTTATTCCTGGGCCACTAAGCCTATTTCGCTAATATTATTCAAAAATATATACACAAATTATATGTGAAAAATTATGTCATTTAAAAAAGGCAAAATCCTGTAGGAAAATTTACGAATGCCTACCTATTGAGACCGTCGAGATACAGCAGCACTTTCTTGAAATTTTTTCACCAACCTTTGAATTAATTTGGATGTTTACACCCACCAAAAAGTCTCGAATTTTCCGATACGTTGTTCTTAAAGATTTTTATAATTTCATTCAAAATTTAAAAATTTTCATAATAGGTTCCAATAGTTTCATAGCGCTGTTCTATCGTAGGAAATTGTACTTCTAGCTACTTGTCAAAGGCCAAAATTTATTTAGAAAAAGTATACCGTCTAGGAATTATTCCCTACTGGCATCTAGGCGTCTCCTTTGAAATACCCTTTATGTATGTGGAAGCAAATGTGTTACACCATCGTTGTTGTAACGGATTTGAGAAAATTGTGCATTTGTTGTTGCCTGCATTCAGTGCTATTGCCATAGTTACATTTCCATAATCATTTCGATACAACACAAATGTGGCAATAATGGCTTACTTAGTTATTACTAACACCGGTGATAATCCGATATTTTACACATACATACAAATATATTACATATACGTAGATGTGTATTAAATGAGTGTATTTATATGCTTGTGACAAAGCCAATGCTTAAATTGAGCAGATGCCTCCACCCACACACTATTACAAGCGCACAAATACAGAATCAAGAATTTATATCAAATGATTGAGATTTCTCCTGCAGTAATGAGCTCGATTCTGCTTTGAAATTCATATTAGTATAACATTTGAGTTTTTCATGTGCATGACGCCTCGGCCCATTCGCAAATTTCTGCTCCCACATCTGCTGCTTAGAGCCTCGTTGCTATATTCAATACTCGTATGAGACAATTGCGTACATTTTACAAGAAATTTAGCTTATATGAGCCGGATATTTCGTAAATATTGCGTCATTAGCAGCAGCTCAAGAGACCCTCCCAAAAAGAAAACGACAACAATTGCAAAGAAAATTAAGAAACATGGAAGAGGGCGCAAAAAAGTCAATTGAATTGGAATAGCCCGGAAATGAAAGCATTAAAAATTCCCTTCGAATTAATGCTTCACTATTTATGCTAGGCCTGAATGTGCCCTTTTGTGAATTTGGTTCATTACGTTTCAATTTTTCCCTCTTCAATGTGTACCAGACCTCATAGTTACGCAGCTTTGGCCATTGAAGTAATGAAGCTTCCTCATCCACAGCTGATTAGCTGCTGGGACCTTTTTTGCGCTTGAATCCATTTTGATGCTCTTTGGAAAAACTTTAAATGGCTGTGTGAATGAGTTTATATGTAAAAATGTTTGTGTTTCTTCAGTGTCACAGCTATGCTTGCGAAAGTGCACAGTGGGCAAACTTGATGCATTAACTAGAAATTGATTTGCCTGCCATTTTGAACTCACTATTACATTTTGGGTGCACAAAACAAAACCTTCCTTCCTTTTCTTTCTGTTTTTCCAAAGTATAAAGCTGTATTTTGAACAAATATTGCCACACTTATTTTTGTCAGAACTTTATCTATGACAAGATTAGCTGTAAGTAAGCTTTCTCGCGCATTTATCATAACTCGTATGAGTTTTTCATCGTGGGGGTTCCCATGTAAAACAGTTTGCTTACAATTTTCGTGGAACATTTTAACCTCTTTTAATGACCTTTCATTAAAGCTACTTGACAACGTGTTAAAAATGCTCATTTAAGTAGGAGTTATATATATATATATAATTGGCGCGTATACCCTTTTTGGGTGTTTGGTGTGGTGGTGTGCGTCTTGCTGTTGTTCAAATGGAGGGACCTACAGTTTTAAGCCGACTCCGAACCGCAGATATTTTTTATGAGGAGCTTTTTCACAGCAGAAATACACTCGGAGGTTTGCCATTGCCTGCCGAGGGGCGACCGCTATTAGAAAAATGTTTTTCTTAATTTTGGTGTTTCACCGAGATTCGAACCTACGTTCTCTCTGTGAATCCCGAATGGTAGTCACGCACCAACCCATTCGGCTACGGCGGCCACCGTAGGAGTTAGAGGGTTAAAATTACTACAGAGAATCTTCTTGATAAATTATACTGCAAAAACTGAAGGCAGAACATTTTTTTAAGTCGTTTTATATATAATATTTTCGATAAATTAATTTCACTTTCGGCCAAAAAGCGAAAATTTTAAACTTTCGTGAAAAAAAATATGTCCCCTAGACCCATACTGTCTTAGGTAAAGTTTGTGAGGAAGACATCCTCTTTCATAATTATTAGCGCTTGTTCGTGTTGAGTGGTCATTGCTGGACTGACCCTAACGTCACCTGAAGTGTTTATTTTCTGGAAAAGGACAACGAAACCTGCGAAACGCACATACATATATTTTTCTCCATGCAGCAGGATTCTGTGTATAAAATCGAGAACTAGCTATATTGCCAGCACATCCTAGTGGGTAAAAACTGAACGTAGAAAACCACTCAAGGCGTGCTAAAAACAATTCTATGGGAACGTGCACGTATAATCTACTTTATAAACAAACCCAACAAAGACGCTTTCAAATGTATAGGTATACGTGACAAAGATTACTTTTAATTTAGTATTTCATCTTTATTAGATACATATTATTTGTATTTATTTGGTATTGTTTACTATTTTCATTTTTTTTAGTTTTTTATTTATTATTCCTTACGTATTATTATTATTACTTATTACTTATTATTTTTATTTTTTAGCATTTTCTCATATATATGGGGCATTCTTTCTCAACGGGAGACCCCTATCCATCCAAAAATGTTTTTGACCTAGAGAGTTCTAATAGGGCTTAAAATTTAGCTCTTTTTATCTACTTTTCTATACAGAGTGGCCAAAAACGAAATTCAAGATGGCTCATTTAATATGGCTAAAAATGTAATCAAAATTCATTAAATTCATTCTAATAACCTATGCCAAAAAAATTCATTTCAACGGAAAGAGTTGTACGAGGTCTCAAAATTTAGCTAATAAAGTTTACTTTAAAATACAAAATGAAAAATTTTAAAATCCAAGATGGCGGCCACAACATGGCGGCTAATTTTTTAAAACTACTCAAATCCACTTAAAATTTATTACTCGGGGGTTTTTTGAGTCACTGATTACAAATCTGGTGTTAGATTTCCAAATTTCAAAATGGCGGATCCAATATGGCGAATGATTTGCCAAAAATATTTTTAATTTATATTGAATTTGTGTCTTGAAGGATTTTGTGGGTCGCTTAAAACAAATGTGACATTAAAAATCCACAATTAAAATTATAGCTGTTTAGATACAATTGACAATTGACAATTTTACATTTTTTTTACAAATTAATTAAAGTTGTTTTGTTTTCTTGATACCTATGAGATTTGGAATCAGTTCCAATCATAACATTTTTCGTGTCTCGTGACATATCCCTTGTTTTACTTTTTGATCGCTACCATATGGCTGTAAGGGTGATTTTTCATAAATGCAATCCTTTTGGTGTTTCGAAATTTGCGAAAAATTTCAACCAATTTGAAACGGAAATTTCCTGAGCTTCCTGATTCAGTAAAGGTTTGTTCTGAATGCAGGAAAAGAAAACATGAGTCTAAAATTTATAAAAAAGATTCGGAAGCGTCAGTGCATCAAATGAATAAAGTTGTCGTCAGCACGGATATGGACGATAATGCAGTAAATCCAGTAACTGCTCGTTCTAAAAGAGAAATCGAATTGGAAGAAATGATTTCTGAATTTATCAAAGAATTGCTTGGGTTTCAATGAAAATAACGAACTAAACCTCAAAAAACTCATCAAATTCTTAACTTCAGCTAAAAAAAAAAATCAGGATGAATTGTTGCAAATAAATTTTTTATTTAAATTAATTAAAAACCGAAAATTTCAACTTCAAGAAGATATTTATGAAGTTATTAAGCAAAGATTCAAAAGTGTTCTGTTTATGAAAAATCACCCTTACAGCCATATGGTAGCGATCAAAAAGTAAAACAAGGGATATGTCACGAGATACGAAAAATGTTATGATTGGAACTGATTCCAAATCTAATAGGTATCAAGAAAACAAAACAACTTTAATTGATTTGTAAAAAAATGTAAAATTGTCAATTGTCAATTGTATCTAAACAGCTATAATTTTAATTGTGGATTTTTAATGTCACATTTGTTTTAAGCGACCCACAAAATCCTTCAAGACACAAATTCAATATAAATTAAAAATATTTTTGGCAAATCATTCGCCATATTGGATCCGCCATTTTGAAATTTGGAAATCTAACACCAGATTTGTAATCAGTGACTCCAAAAACCCCTGAGTAACGAGTTTCATGCGAATTCATGAGTTTTTTCAAAAATCCGTCCGCCATATTGGATCCGCCGTTTTGAAATTTGGAAATCTAACACCAGATTTGTAATCAGTGACTCAAAAAACCCCCGAGTAATAAATTTTAAGTGGATTTGAGTAGTTTTAAAAAATTGGCCGCCATGTTGTGGCCGCCATCTTGGATTTTAAAATTTTTCATTTTGTATTTTAAAGTAAACTTTATTAGCTAAATTTTGAGACCTCGTACAACTCTTTCCGTTGAAATGAATTTTTTTGGCATAGGTTACATTTTTAGCCATATTAAATGAGCCATCTTGAATTTCGTTTTTGGCCACTCTGTATAGAAAAGTAGATAAAAAGAGCTAAATTTTAAGCCCTATTAGAACTCTCTAGGTCAAAAACATTTTTGGATAGATAGGGGTCTCCCGTTGAGAAAGAATGCCCCATATATATTTTTTTTCTATTATTTTTTATTTTTATTTATTACTCCTGACTTACTCTAATGGTACATATTAATTGTTTATTATTTGTAAATTTTTCTCGTCTATTTTTTATTGCTTATTATATATGATTTATTATTTATTATATACTATTTATAGTTTTTTTGTTTGTATATTTAATTGGTTTAATTATTCCTCATTACTTCGTAATTAATATTTATTAATTTCCATTTTTTTAGTTTTTTCTCATATATTTTATTTTTATTTTTATTTTTTATTTACTACTTATTAATTTCTATTTATTATTTTCTATTTTTTATTAAATATTTATATTATGTTATTCATATTCCTTACTGCACTTTTCTTCTTAAATACTAATTTATTAGTTATTATTTTTTCTTACTTATTTTATTTTATTTTTTTATTTTTTTTTTTATTTTTTTTTATTTTATTTTATTTTATTTTATTTTATTTTATTTTATTTTATTTTATTTTATTTTATTTTATTTTATTTTATTTTATTTTATTTTATTTTATTTTATTATTTGTTTTTTTTTGTTTTTATTACTTGGTTGGTTGGTTGGTTTAAGGGTGACCCCGCATCGAAGTGCCACATAGACCGCAAGTTGGGTCCGTTGTGTTGCCCTGGAGCTCATTATGTTACATGATTTCCCCACCTAACCGAGATTTTTATTGTGGATTTTGGTCAAAGGTATTAATTCGTTTCGAGAATTTGATGAGAGATTCGATTTTCAGGTTCGAGAGTACTGAAAGATTGTCAATTGTTGGAGAGCCTAGAAGAGCGAGGCGACTTCTGGCTAGACCGGGACAACTGCACAGCAAATGTCTGCTCGATACTTCCTCATCTTCGTCCTCGCAGTATCTGCACAGGTCGTTTTGAGGAACCCCGAGCCGACGTGCGTGAGTGCCCAACAGGCAGTGAAATTCTCGATCAATGAGTAATTTACATGTTGAGAGCGGAATGTGGATTGTGGGTAAGTTACTAACATTTGATTGCGCAGCTCCAGCTCTTGCGAGCTCATCAGCTTTGCAGTTACCTTCGAATCCACTGTGACCCGGTATCCAGATAACTTGGACAGAATTCTGAACACTTATCTCGTTAAGAGATAAGAGACAGGATCGAACCACATCTGAGTGGGTATAAGAGGAGCTGAGTGCTCGAACGGCCGCTTGACTGTCGGTGAAAAAGCGGATATCCTCTAGTGATATTCTATTTTCTAAGAGAGTTTTCGCAGCATACCAGATAGCGCATACTTCCGCTTGGAATACGCTACAGTAGTCGGGTAATCTAAATGATAGATTAATGTGAGGGGAATTGGAAAAGATTCCAAATCCCACTTTGCCGTCTTGTTTTGAACCATCTGTATATATAGTCAGAGGGCCATTGATTTCGGTTAGATTTGTCTTCCATTCTTCCCTAGTTGGGAGTGAACAGGAGAATAGCAAGGGTGGTGATGGAAGACTTTTCATTACTTACTGCTCATCACATTTTCCTTTTCGATTTCTTCTTATTATCTATAATTTTTTTATTTTTAATTTACCTTGTGTCATAAGCTATTATCTATGCATTATTAAAAATCCACGACGTGCGGTTTCTTTGAATTAAAATGAATTTTTTTCATGTCAAATAGCGATCGCTTCTACTCGTTACCAAATTTAACCACAAAACCAGTGCTTTCACAATTCAAACCTTCCGGTTTTCTTTCCAATTTCTCAATATTTCAATAAAATTTCCACAAATCCTAGTTGAGTGCCAACACTTGTCTGCAGCAAAATTCAATAAACTTTTCATTTCATACAGCCAAGCGCAGCCCATAATTGCCACTTGCATTGTATAGCATACGCTCAGGCGCTTGAGCTAACTTTCACTACTTTTGTACACATTGAGTCCTCGTCCTCATTCGTGCATTTGCTCGTTCTTTGTTTCCAATCAAATTTCTTGTTAGCCAACAGTGCCGCTACTTCAGATTTCTTGCTCTTTGCGGTGGTTTACTTTCACTCTTTCTCGCACTCATTTTATTGCGCATCTTCAATTTTTTTCTTTTCTTATTTGCAATTTGATTACAATTTACTTTCACTTCCATTTTTTTATTTTTGTTTCGTTTGTTGCCACAAATTTGCTACTTTTATGTGCAAAGTTGCATTTCAACTGATTGTAAGCCATGTTACCAGCACCTGGCAGCTAAAACGCTTGGCTAGTTTACGAGTAGAACGCCGCAAGACAAAAGTGCTTTAGAACCAAGAAAGTGAATAGCGAGCGGCTAACCAGTGAATCTTGCACCTAATGGTTTCTTTATTCTTCGCTCTTTACCTTATTGCCCAAGCTTTTTGTATTTGTACCTACTTTTGACCGTTACAGCAGCACTTCAATTGACCAAGAGCAATTTGCTTTCTTTCTTATATTCTATGAATTGTATTTCTCCATTTATTTTTTTAGCTTTTTCTTGGTGAACTGGTTTCGCTCAATGTTGCCTTGACCCATTTTGGCAATGTACGAGTACTGTGCACTATCTGATATTGCTTGAACGTACAACAAAGCGGCGCTACGTTTATTGGTTCATTGTTTCGGCCATTTTTTTTTTTTTTTTGTTTAGTAAGATATTCTCGGAAACCTCATAGCAGCCGCAAAACAGCCGGGGGGAATGTTGTCATACAACTAGTTGGTATACGGAATGCACTATCCTATACTCGAAATTTGTGTACTCGTATGCGTGTGTGCCCAACAGTTGGTTGCTTGTCGGTCACACCAGTTGGTAGTTAGTAGACTAAGCATTTTATTTTTCTTTCCATTTTAAGTAAAATATCACCAAATGGTTGAACAAGCCCAGCTGAGCAGCAATGCCTGTCGGCGTTGAAAACTTCAAGTGGCCAGTAAATGTGGACATGCGCTACATACACACACGTAAACTTGTACTATCACATAAAGTAGCCATTTTCAAAATGGGAGCACAGGACAAAAAGCAGAAAATAAATTTGCACAAATGTACATATTTCTTTTATTTAAAAAAAGTGAAAAGTAAATAAAATTTCGTTTCTATCAGCGGATGAGTGGCGAAAATCTCTAGGAATAAAAATAAGAAAACACTCAATGCAATAAAAGTGTTTGCGCAAAGTATCAGCGAAAGGCTGGCAAGTGTAGACTGTCCTACAAAACTGTAGTCGAGCAAAGAGTATTAGGGAGATAAGGCGAGTAGGTAAGGGAGTGGGCACATAGCCGACGGCCAGCAACGACCAATTGTGTGGATTACTTAACGAGAATTTAAATTTTTTTCTCCTAGATTTTTACACAATTTTCTATTTGCCTTTCCTCCTGCGCTATTACTTAGATTCTTTTGGTATTCTTTTCTAAAAAATTTTATTTTATGCCTTTTGTAATACAAATTATGAGTATTTGCTTTAGTTAAACATTTGCTTAGTTGAAATGTTGGACAAAAGGACAAGAGCAGAAAGTATTTTTCGATTTCAGGCTTTACCATTTCAATACTTAGCCGACAACGGGGTCAAACTTTGTTATTAGTTGAGCAGTGAAGTGGCGGTGATGGGATGAATAACTTTTTTACTTATATTTGTTTATTAAATATTGGGATTAAAAAAGTAAGAGGCAAAGTAAAGGGAGCGCATTTGAGGAGAATTGAATAAAAACAAAATTTTCGTGGTAGATGGAAGTAGAGTAACCATTTTTTTTGTCAAGTTTTTTTGCCAAGAACTCGACAACTTAAATGAAAAAATATTCTAACAATTTAAGCGTTGATTAGCAAATACCCTCCATCAGTTGCTTGTAACCACAACAAAAATCGTAAAATGTAAAGTTTTAAACTTCTTAAAAAAAAATTTCATCAAAACTTCAACTTTTTAACCACAATTTCTAGAATTTTTCTGGGTATGCAGTTTCATAGCCCATGGAATTTTAATGATATTTAAGTTTATATTAAATACCGCTGATTTTTGGCGACCGTTTTTTTGACGGTATTAGAATTTTTCTTCCAAATAAAAAATGCGAGCATGGAGACGGAAAACCACAAGGGGGCGCAAAATTAATCACATTATCGAAATACGTCAACCATATTTAACACTTGTGAACTAGACAGCTGAAGTATTATATACAAAGTTATATAAAGTTTCCCATCACTTAAAATTATTTTTTTTTATTATTTAGTAAATTAGTCAACACCAAAAATGGATGCTTAATTTTGCGCCACCTTGTAGATAGATAGATACACTTTTTCGAGATTAGCACTTTGACCGTATGGTGTTTTGAGCCTTTTGCTCATCACAGTACCTCATCCAGACCCAGTTCCCTCTTCCGTAACCATTGCTTCAGGCTGAGCTTACTTGTACCCGACAGCATTCTGCGTTCATGGTCTCTTAGTGACAGAGCTGAACCGGTAATTCAGCCGGAAGCCAATCCTTTTTATGGTTTCGTACGAGTCTTCATCTATGTCCAGGTTGAGCCTGAGTTCCCACCTTGTATTAACGCATGAATTCAAATGTTTTGTTTATGGAAATCATAGCAATGTCGAAACAATAGCTTGTCGGCAGCTCAAACTTCCAACCGGCACCGCTAATCGGAATACAGCTGAACTGCAGGACTGAACAAAGTTGATGGAAGGAGAATGTGGATTTTGGTATCAGTATTCACAGGTTCTTGGCGGCAGATATTCATTAAGAAAAGTGTCCAGTTCATGCAAACTTTGTAACTTCCTATCGTGTAAGCCGCAAAAGCTTTTTTAAACTTTTTCTAAAGGAATAAAAATTAAGAAATGTGCATAGTATTGTATGTACGAGCTCTGCTTGTACGAGCAGTGGCAATTAAATTAAATTATGAGCAACATTGTTTTATCGACCTTCAAAATAGTATTCCTCTATCTCCACTCATGCACAATGATTACAACGTTTTTCAGACGATTACCATTTACCTTTGGTAATCCTAAACCTTTGTGGAAATAAAGAAGAAATTGAGTCGAAAGAACCATACCAAATATCTTGGGGATTATTTCCTTCAAGACTTGGGAAATTTGCAAAATATCTCACTGGAGGGAGTAGTTACCTTCTTAAGAAGATCTAAGTGGCTTAAGGAACTAAGTTAGGAGATGAAAATCAAACGCAGGTATCATAATGAGCATTGGAGCCACTGAGTGCATTGCCTTAGACAAGCGACCTAGCTAACCTAACCTAACCTAATCCTCTGAAGTTAACGCTTTCACCACATAGGTAGTTGCTTTTTGGTCCTACTGTACACCGGCATGATGAGTTCACTTGAGTTGTGATGTCATCTTGTGAATTATGGCGGTGCTATATCGATGCTGTGAGAAGAGGGGTGTGGAAATGCTGAAAAATAATTTTTTCATCACAAACGGTTGCGCGAAAAAAGAAGAATGGACTGATGGATATAGAGCAGTGTTTTTAGCTTATGGACTCTTTAGAAATACCATTCAATTTGCTGTGAACGCTTTATTGGTACGGTGTTAAAAGTAGAAATTTTATGGAGCAAAAAGGTATATCATAAATCGTGTTCGAAGTCCAGAAACGGATAATAGAAATAAAATTATTGCATGAAATCTTAGGCCTGATTCTCTTTGTATATACATATTTATATTACGTTGATCTCAAAACTGAAGATAAAGTTAAACCCATATCTCGTTCGTAAAAAAGTGAAGCTACGAGGGGTGCCTTTTATATTTCGGGATTAGAGAACAAAAACAAATTTTAATAATCGAAAATCACTTTATTGTTTTTCAAAATATTCTCCATGAAGATCTATACACTTTTGCATTCTATATACACATGCATTCTGAGTGCCGCAACCGCTCCTTCAGGTGTCGAAAAACGTTGACCTCTCAGTTTGTTTTTTACGTACGGGAATAAAAAGAAGTCATTCGGTGCCAAGTCAGGACTATACGGCGGATGACCCATTAATTCGATGTTTTGGGTGCTCAAAAATTCAGTTGTTTGAGCCAATGTGTGAGAGCTCGCATTGTCCTGGTGGAGAGTGATCCGTCTTTGGCGATTGGTTTTCCTAATTTCTTGGAAGACAACTGGCAAACAAATGGTTGTGCACCACTCAGAATTTACTGTTCTGCGTTGTTCTAGTGGTACGGTTGCGACATGTCCAGTTTTACCGAAAAAACAGGCGACCATTTGCTTGGAAGTGCTTCGTGCGCGAACAACTTTTGTTGGATTTGGCTCATCTTGAAACACCCATACAGTCGACTGCTGTACGCGTAAATCCATGATTCATCACCTGTTACGATGTCGTAGACGTGTTTCGAAGCCCCGCGGTCGTATTTTTTGAGCATTTCCTTCGACCAATCGACACGAGCCTTTTTTTGAGCGATTGACAAATTGTGTGGATCCAACGCGAACAAATTTTTTTGACAGTGAAATGTTTATGCAATATTGAATGACTAATGCCTAAGATTGTCTCAATCTCACGATAGGTCACATGACGATCTTGCAATATCAGTTCGTGCACAGCATCAATGGTTTTCGGAACAACAACTGATTTTGGACGAACTTCACGAAATTCGTCTTGGAGTGAACTACGAACACGATTGAATTCGCCATACCATCGATAAACACTGGTCCTTGATGGAGCTTCATCGCCAAAATATCTGAATTTATTTTCCATCCATGCAGTGTTGCTGAGTTAATCCACGTCGAAAGTTGTAAAAAATAATCGCACGAAAATGTTCACGATTTAATTCCATTTTTGGATCGAGATGAATCTTTAAGTTGCTGTAAACAACACAAATAGCGCTGGTATTTCAAAACGTTCTGAGTACGTAAAAGCCAAAAAATGTCAAACTTTGCGATACAGCTGTCAGTTGCCAGATTGCAACACCAGGGTTGCCAAATCCCGAAATATAAAAGGCACCCCTCGTATCATTTGTAGAAAAAAATCAATGTTTATGCCACACATTTTTAATCAAAGGTACTTAATTAGGTAACTTTTCAAAGCGTTTTGTGTTTTATTTTCCTTTCACACTTTTTTTGTTTACTTCAATACCCACACACAAGCTTCAAAGTATCTTTTAACCAGTAAAAATATTTATGAAAATATTCAGCTCAATTATAATTACAATATTCTTAGCTACTCTTTGAGTAATTCACTGTCTCTGTTCTCATTTTTATTAAATTAATTTATTTGTTTGCCTTTTGCTTGATTGCCTTTCATTCAATCGCTCCATTGGTAATTAAAGTTTTTTAGCTATACGAAATAAATACTGAAGGTGGATATTCCCATGTAATGCCCTTAATTGAATGAGCGGGCAATAAGCAATGGTAAGCTTTCTTATGGGAACGGGTGGTGTGCGTTAAAGCTCTTCAGGCTTAGTGTGCCAGTGTGCACTTGCTTCATTCTGTTTAGTGTTGTTGGTTTTTCATGCGGTTCAAATTGTCTGCGTATTTGGTTGGCAACGAAAGTCATTAAAAAGAGTTGAAAAACATAAAATTTAATTAAAATAGTGAAGAACGGACACACATACACTCACCTTCACTTGCATAGCGTTGAAGTATTGATGTGAAAAAAGGAGATTCGTGCAAATGATGTGCGGACGTGGCGTAAAGTATTTGATAAATGTGAATTTGCTAATAAAGAGAACTATATAATATGTGTATAATGAGGCATAATTCATATGCACACATACATATGAAGATGAAGTATGTATGTAAGGGTCATGGCATGTTTGTTTAACAAATTATTAGAAAAAAATATTCTTGCCCATTTACTCCTTGCAGGTTGTAGTCACACTGTTACAGCTTTTGTTTGCCTCTTCTATTTTCAAGCAGCCTCTGCAAACCCTTTGGTTTTAGTTTTAAATTAAACGCCCATTTATGTCTTCCATTTTTTACATAATAAAAATTGCGTTGTAATTTATTTCGGTTAAAACAAAAATCCCCAACAAACGTCACTTAATAACCAACCATTACATGCACCTTAGAAAAATTAGTAGAAGCCGCCCAAAAATGCCTACCTGCTTTTACAAAATTTATCTTAGTAAAATGCGTGTCACGTGCGCACCGTTGTGCAGGGCAAACATTTGGTCATCTTATTTTGACTTAATGCCATGAGTCAGGGAATTACGCGGTCTTAGAAGGCAACAACAAATGACCTGAAGCGACAACGCTGGAAGTAAGTGGGGGAAATACATTATTTTGGAATTTTCAAGCAGCAAACCACACCAGTGGTAACGGCCTAGAGTGGTCACGTACATGTTGAGGATATTTTCGGCTCTATGCAGAAATTCAGCGACACTATTTAGAAAATATTTCATTCACTGGTGCAGACCTTTGTTGTCAGAATATTAAAGAATAAATTAAAATAGTAGAAATAAATGAAAACTTGGTTGTAAGCTGAGTACGAGTATACCTACAGGCGAAGAACTACGAAAAACGGGATATATATGGTAATTTTTCATTGCTACCGTTACTAGAGACTATGAAGAGTATGGCGTTTAATAAAGGGTGATCAGCGTGATTACAGGTATAAGCTTTGTGAATATTGATCAAAATTTCTGTTGGCAAGGCTAAAATTCAGGAAAATGAGATACCTCCTACTGGGAGTATAGTCATGAAAGTGTCACATCCTATTTTTAAAGAAGGTTACACGTTGTATATGGATAATTTTTATTCATCAACACACTTATTACTAACTTTACTAAAAAATTACACAAATGCTGTTGGAACTGTTCGGAGGGAACAGGAAGAATACGCTAAAGTTGCTTTCTTCAATAAAGTCGAAATTAGCGAACTCAAAACTTTATCAAGTCAGGGTTTACTGGATTTGAAATGGAGAGATAAAAAAGACGTTCACATACTTAACACGAAACGTCCAAAAGCTGATTTGATAGAAACAGGGAAAAATTAAATCTCCGCGTCTAAGGGGTTATTTGTTAATTGCTGTCATTACAATAAACAACTCATTTGCCGCAATTAACAATTAATTGTTTTTTAATTTTTTATGAATTTAAAAACACTTAACTATTACAAATAATAACTTTAGGGAACTGGGACGTAGAAGGGTATCATAACAAAGTGTGTGAGATAGCCATTAATCCCGAGATTAAAATAGTCCCAAGTTTTCAGGATCTGAAAAACAGGGATCTCAGTATATCGGGATTTCGGGACGAGCACCTTCATTTGATACCCAGTTCGTAATATTTCATTTCAGCTGTTTTTTTATTTAGTTTTAGCTTTCTAAATAGGTGGCAACCCTATCGAAAATATTTCCCCATCAAATTTTTATCAAATATTTTTTGTGTGATACGCAGTTTTCAATATTTCATTTTATGTAAATTTTTTTTTGTAGTTTTAGCTTCCTAACTAGGTGGCAACATTCATCAAATATATTTCTTAATCAAATATATTACCTAATCAAAAGTTTTTCAAATACGTTTTGTATGATACACAGTTTGCAATATTTTATTTGATGTTAATTTGTTTAGTTTTAGCTTCTTAAATAGGTGGCGACCCCAATCAAAAATAGTCCTTAATTAGATGTTTCTCAAATACCTTTTATTATATAGCCATTTTGTAATATTTCATTTGATGCTCAGGTTTTGACTTTTAACTTTCCAAATAGTTGGCAGCCCTATTCAAAAATATTTCTTTTTTCAAATATTTCGGGATATCGGGACTCCTATCTTTATTTGCCACTAAATCTGTGGTATGTCATTTGAAAAAGTTAAGCTTCAGCTTCCTAAATAGGTGGCAACCCTAATCAGAAATATTTCGTAATAAAATGTTTCTCAAATACTTTTTGTTAGATACCCAGTTTGCAATATTTAATTGTATGCTAATTTTTTTAGTTTTAGCTTCCTAAATAGATGACAACCCTAATCAATAATATTTCTTAACCATCTTATTATTATCTTATTATCTTTATTTGATTTTATAGTACTTCATTTGATGTTAATTTTTTTAAATTTCAGCTGCTTAAATACGTGGCAACCCTAATAATAATTTCTTCTTAATCTAATCTCAAATACTTTCTGTGCGATATCCATACGTTTATTTTAACTTCTGTCGAAAAATTGACCTTTTACGTCCTCTAGGGCATTTTAACCAAAATGAAGAACTGTAATATGCAAATATGAAAACAATCGGCTCAGTAGCTGTGGTGTTTATTGAAACCAGTAAAACAAACTAATATTCAGCTTTGTTTGTGCAAATACACAGATGAATATTGTGGAGGACTGTTTTCGTTTTTTTATCGATTATAATTTAATTGCATTCACTTTTTTCATTTATTCACAAGTTGTTTAAAAATGAATTATTTAAAGCTGAACACTGGAGTGTTTAGCTCTTATCACTATCTTTTCTTCTGCTACTTTTTATATTTATTTATATATTTAAAATATTTATGCACCTATTTCAATAATTTTATCGCTGTATCCACTTCCCTACTTTAGGAATTACGCTGCCAGTGATTTTCTAATCGCAGTACTGCAAATATGGTTTATTGCGTTTATCTTTTCAGATATTGCATCTTCTTTGCCGTTTTTGATAGAAATTTAACACTAAATTACAATTAATTCTTATTTTTTCCAAACCCCTCAAAATATATCCTTAAAGCTATTCCTCTCATTATTTCTCGTTTCTATTTATCCCATAAGACTTCCCCAAAATTGCTTTTTTGAGATTTCCATTGTCTCTATTTTTTGCCTTCCTAACGGCCACTCTTGCGCGTTAATTTATTGCCTGTCATCATTGCTCAAATGAATTGCTGCTAGAAAAGAAATGCGTTTGCAGTGAGTAGTGAATGCTAGCCCATGAACAGCCCAATATTCTCTACGTATGTCGTCTATGTGTATGTGGTAAACTCGGTACGCAGTAAGCAGATAAATGTTTAGAAGAGTTGGTAGCTACAAAACTGCCGCTTGAAGAGGATGTAACAAAGCAAATTTATAGCGGCAAAATGGGAAAAGCGTAAAAAATCACGCCTGATATCAGGCACTCGGCCCACTTTGTATATGCCTTTGTGTACATGTCTTTGTATTTGTTTATTTCAAGCCTAGAAAGCATACAAATTACAGCTGCTAGTGGTATAAAATCCGAGTTCTACACGGCGTACACGCAATGCTAAATGATAATTTGCCCAGTTACAAACAGCGAAACAGGGAAATAGCGAAGCAGGGAAACAGCGAAGCAATACGAGTAGCAGCAGTCGGGGACAGTTGCAGTAGCTTTTGGTATGTGAAAGAGAACTGCGAATGAATGGCGTGAAATGTAATTTGTCGAGTGCGATTTAGAGGCTCTATTGTGCGTATACGCAGTACTAAATCACGATGTAGCGCATGCAATAAGCACGCAAATGGGAGAAAGGCATAAAAGGCAGTCCACGCTAAATGAGCAGCAATTTGCACATTTTTAAGTGAAACTCATTGTGTGGCTTTCATCCCAAGAGATACGTAGAACTCTGACGCTCCTTTCGGTTTCTGTTAAAGAGTTGGGGCTTAAAGAGACTGATGGCATTTATTTTTTGTTTTTATTTACTTAATGTTTTGTTTGTTTTTTATTTGGCTATTCGAAAGCATATCACTTAGACTTATAAACGCGTCCTCTTTTCGGCTGGCTAATCACTTCCTATTCTCAATATTTCTCGTTTTAAATTCTATATATTTGGCTGGTATGGAATTAATTTCGCGTAAGCGGCTGATAAATGGGTTCTTCTTGCAACGCATTATTATGTGTAAATAATAATCTGCGGCGGTTGGCTTAAATAAGAGCGCACAAGAAATGAAGATTGCTTAAATTACCCGTGAAAGCGCTTTTCTATGAGCCTAATTTACATGGTTTAATAATCCTACAGGGCGGAGCAATACATTTTTAGCTGCCAATTTTTTAAAGCTGACGTGGCGCTTCTTAACTTAGGCAGCTCAACGGATTGGTTGCCTTATTATTGTTTCATTTTGATAACTCGGTAACGTACTTAGATTTAGACAATTTATTTAGCTTTTGTTTTGTGTATTCTTTTAGGTGTTTTAAATAATCATATACAAGCTCTGCTTCGTAGTGCTTTTGACTGCACACATCAAATACATGGATTTTAATTAATAGCAAATTCAACAAACAATTTCTTGAATTATTTCCGTTTCAAATTGAAAAAATGGTGCTGCAGCCCATTAGTATCACCCGAGAAATATACCAGGTCAATGCGGTAGTCGAGATGCATGATATCTTGTTGTAGAATTTTTACATTTTTACTTTACCAGTTTTATAGCGAGCTCCTACAGCTCTTTTAACTTGATGACAGAAAATGTTGATTTTTATCTCGAGTGATTACCAGGCCACTGCAACGTACCAAATTACGGCGTGGCAGAAAAGCGTATAAGAAAGTCCAGACCGGAAAGTGGTTACGTATTGGACTCACTTTCAACTTTAAAATTAAAGAGTTCTTGCTAAAAAAGGTGTAATATTACAGGACCTGCGACATAGCTCAACTCATGTGGGTACGGCGGAACATAAGAAAATCGAAACAGCCTCTCTCCTAAGTAAAAAGTAAAAGTAAAAAGTAAGTAAGGTGCAGGTTTTTTTTTGTAATAGGAGGAAGCAACGCAACCTTTTACCCCATCTTTTAAGTTTAGTAAAAGAGGATTATTCATAGCCGCGGGCTACTTTCAAGTCACATACACCAGAAAAGACACGCAGAACATTTGGTACTTTGACGAAGAATAACCAGAAACTGTATGAGGAAGAACGCAAATAATTTTGGACTTAGGGATTTTAAATCATCTTACCTCTGCTGCTGTCCAGATTAATTTAAGTGAGCAAATTCGAGTTTTTGAATCATTTTAGTAAGAAGTCATTGTGCGAGAGAAGAATTATGATATACAACAATTTCCGGGTCATTGTCTGAAGCGTAAGGAATCCAGCTGAGGATCAAAAGCAAAAATCCATATTTTAACAATCTCTAAATCCTCTTGCTTTCTCAGTTAAAATTTTTTTTGTGACCATAAAAATGAAGCAATTTTTTTTTTACCCGTGTGCATAATTTTAGACTCAGTGAGAAAAAGGATTAAAATTCCTGTTGTTTGCAGTATTGCATATAGTATAGAGAAATTTCACGAGAAATAATTTTGCAGCACATTTTAACCCATCAAATCTCGCGAGAAAGCATTTAAGACCCCATTTTTGAAGTCTTAATAAAATGGAATTTAGGACGTCGCTAGGAGGTAAAAAATGCTGTAAGAAATTATTCGCCGGAAAATTTCACAAGAAGAATTTTCAGGCAAAGTCTTTATACAAAGAACCTAATGGTCCGCAGAAAACAAAAATGTCTCCTTAAGGGGGGGCAGTTCCTCCAGACAAAGAGTTTTTCAATCATTTTTTACAAAAAACTGAGAGCGTTTATGATTTTAAAATAAATTACGTATTAATATTCATGCTTAAGTGAATATACAAAAATTTTTTAGAAATAGAAAAAAAACGAAGCGGCGCTACAGCTGCTCAAACTGCACCTTTAATTTGCGCCGTGGAATGTACAGCTTTTTGTAATCAACTCAAGTCAATCAGGCAAAAAGGTTTCATTAAAATAACTTATTCCACTTTGCACTCACCTACTTTTAACAAAAAAAATGAAAATTTGAAGGGAAAAAGAAAAAAATTTCACTTTTCTTTATAAACAAATTGACCAGAACATTCTTTTTAGTAACAACTAAATAAAATTTGAGGTACATGCAAAAGCCAATATGTTGATTTCTTAATTACTTTTAGAGTTATATTCGACAGCACGGAAACAAACATATTTCGAGAAAAACGCGAATAAAGTGTTCGTTCTTACTCATCCTTCGTTCGACGCTCATCACTTCACTGACTCTATAGGGACTTCTTATACTTTCTATTAAGTTTAAAACATTGAGATGATAGTCTTTAGATTGTAAATGAATTTTTAAACAAAAAAAAAGTTTTAAAGTGCTAGAGGAGCTGCCCCAAGAGCTGCCTTAAGATATGCAACAGCTTTTTTATGCTCCCTTCTAATTTCATTTACTGTGGGAATGCACATAGCTGCTACGCTATTTTTGTGTACACCTAATACACTTACCTATATTAAAATAATTTTTTTTAAGTAGGGGAGAGTAATATCGAAGAGGAAATAAAAACAATACACTTTCAAACTTAAAAATACTTGGCAGACCTCGTAGGTTTATATGTAACAACCTTTCGGTAGGGTCGTAATTTGAAGCTTACCATGGACATGAAAAATCATATTTCTTTCTAATTGGCACACAACAGGGAACCAACGAATGAATTTTTGAACTGACGAATCGTTTGATATAAATCCACATCACAAAATATCTACTACGTTAGGTTGGATTTTGCTTGCTCCATTATTTTCTCGGTAGATGGTTATTGTGATACGGCCGAAATCTATGTTGAAGAACCTAGCTTTGACGAAGTACTATTGGCTATAAGAAAACTTAAAAACCATAAAAGCTGTGGTGAAGATGGAATACCCGCAGAACTTCTGAAATATGGCGGACATGAACTACATAAACAAATATTTACCTTAGTAAGCCAAATATGGCATTCAAATGAAATACCCACTGGATGGGTATCAAGCATAATAGTACCTATACACAAAAAAGGACATAAAACTGAATGCCAAAATTACAGAGGCATATCCTTACTTAATACAGGTTATAAAGTATTTACAAACATTCTATTTGAAAGGCTGAATATTTATGCTGAGAACATCCTAGACGATTACCAATGTGGTTTTAGAAACAACCGCTCAACGATTGATCAAGGTTTTACTGTCCACCAGATATTCGAAAAGTTTTACGAATATAAAATTGATATATTTTGCCTCTTTGTTGACTTCAAACAGGCATTTGACAGTATAAATAGAAAACGGATAAAATACTGCTTTCAGAAAATTGGAATACCTCTGAAGTTAATTAATTTGATTCTCTGTACATTGTCGAACACAACAAGTAAAGTACTGGTGCAAGGAAGCCTGTCAGACCCATTCGAAATCATATCCGGAGTAAAACAAGGAGACGCATTGTCATGTTTAGTATTCAATTTAATGCTACACACGACTGTTAAAGAAATAAACACGAATGGAACATTATTTAATAATGATTTTCAGATATGTGCCTACGCAGATGATATTCTTATTATGGCTAAAGATAGAAACACTCTTATACGCGTCTTTAAATGTATTGATAAAGATGCAAAAGCTCTGGGACTACACGTAAATACCGAGAAAACCAAATACATGATTCGGTCAGTCAACAACACGACACGCGATGACCTAAGTATTAACAACTTTGCTTTCGAAAATATCACTGAATTTAAATACTTGGGTTTTAAACTATCAGCAGATAAAGATTCGGCGATAGCTATTAACGACAGAATCCAAGCTGCAAATAACGCCTACTACGTTAACATAAAACTATTTAAATCAAAAGATTTGTCCAGAGCACAGAAAATAAGAATGTACAAAGTACTGATACGACCCGTCCTTACATATGGTGCAGAAATATGGACGCTGAAAACAAATGACATTCATCAGCTGATGTGCTTCGAAAGACGTATCATAAGGAAAATATATGGTCCGGTTGCAACAATAGATGGCAGCTACCGCATTCGCTACAATAATGAAATCGAAGAAATCGTTCAAGGACAAAATATAATACGTTTTATCAAAGCCCAACGAATTAGATGGATTGGGCACGTACTGCGCATGCCGAAAGAGCGAAATGCTAGGAAAGCTTTTATTTTAACACCAATTGGAGGAAGAAAAAGAGGACGCCCACGAAAGCGATGGTTAGATGACGTCGAATCAGATCTTAAGCAAATGAACGTACACAACTGGAGAGATGCAGCCATGGATAGAATAAAGTGGAGAAAAATTGTTGATGAAGCTATGGTCCACCACGGACTGTGAGGCTAAGAAGAAGAAGAAGAAGGTTATTGTGATCGATATCTCGTAAAGTAGCAATCAAACAATTTAACGTTTATGTTAGTTGTCAAGGTGACATTTCGCACAACGAAAATCGTTTGCTTTTTTTGGTTTGTTCCATTCCGTTGTGAGTTACAGGGTGCTAATAATAGCAGTCAATAAAGAGAAAACTTAGTGCATTTTACAGTTTTTCTTTGGTAAAGGCGAAAATACAAGCCGCGCCGCTGAAATTGGGAATGGTGCTTATGGTGCTGACGCTGCGAACAGCTAATTACTGAAACATACATTTTGGTTTCGTTGATTTCCTTCAGGCATTTTTTATGCCTGTCGCTTGGACTCGCTCCCATCGGTGGAGGCAATGGAATGGAAAGGTGAAAAGACGGTGATAAAACGTCATAATTTTTTGTTGTGGCCAGTCAGTTGCTTTTACTAGGATTCTCTTGAGTCTACTCTTATTGGTCAAGCCCTAATGGCTATGAAAGCTGACAGGTCGTATGAATAAAAAATGAAAAATTAAAAAATTAAAAAATATTAAGGGGGGAGATACATGTAAATGCTTAAATTTTCCTTGATGTTTGTGATTTATTTTTTTTATTAAAGAGTCATTATATGTTTTTAAAAATTGGCATGTATTTTGTTTAAATATTAAAATAATAATATACAAAAAAAATGTTTTGATTATAATAATTTAAAATGGCGAGTATACGTGAAATTCTTCCTGTGAAGGTCGGAGCGAGGCTTTTTAATCGGCGGGCATTCTAGCATCGTTTCTAGTGATCTGAAAACCAAAAAACAAACATTTTTGTGTTTACTAATGTCATAATTTGTCGGTGAACCTAAAAAAATTAAAAAAAATAAAAATTCACGAAATACAATGCTTAAAAAAAATAAAATTAATTTTGGCCCTAATTTTTCATGTTGTTTTGCTCTAAAAAAATTATTTTCTCAAAAAATTTTTGAAACTTGTAGGTTCACATAGAAAGTAATATCATTAGAAAGATGTGTGCAAAATTTCAGGAAGATCGGTCAATAACTTTTCGAGTTATCGTGTACGCCAATCCGAGAAATATAGTTTTGAGAAAAACGTGACTAAAAAGTCCCAGAGCTCGAAGGCAAAGAATAGAGTTGTCACGGTTTACGCTCTATAATATGAGAAATACTGAAAATTATGTTCTAAAAATTTGGTAACATATTCTGAAAGGTCTATACTAACATATTATGGGCAAAAAAAAAATTTTTTTTTTCAACATTTTACATGTATCTCCCCCCTTAAAACAAAAATATAAAATATATCCAACATCTTGGAATTAAGTACGAATATCATTTATCAAATGGCAGCATGAAAATCAGCGCTTTCGTACATAAAATCCATACGATTCTCATTAATTTTAACATATCACTACCATTCAACAATAAAAAATTATTAACAATCTTTTGCAATTTTTTGCTGTGACGCTGCAATATTTTTAGCTTAATTTTTATAATGAATCAGTATTAAAAAATCCACTCTTGCAATCTTATTAAACCTCCAATTATTCGTTCCATTATCCTGCAAAAACATAAAAAAAAATTTGTCCAATTATTTTTAAGTAATTTAACATTAATTAACCCAGCCTTCAACTTTGACACTCTTCAACGCAATTTAATAAACCATTTTAAATAAATGAGACTGAATGACAATTGAAAGAAAGCAGCAGGAGAAAAAACAAATAGGCAGTAAATCAACTGTTATAGCAAATCGCGATAGCAAGCAAGCAAATAGACAAATATGCAAAAATTTTGGGGAATAGCTGAAATAACAAAGTCATCAAAACATAATAACTACAGCTACAACAATGAAAAGCACCCCAAACATAATAACAGTGTTTGCCACTCGACCACAGACAACCATATTTTTCCAAGCCACAAAAATTTAATAAGCCAGCATAAATTATGACCCAAAAGACAAAACAAAGAGGGCGAGAAAGCAGTGAACAGAATACATAAATACATACGAATATAAAGTAATAAAGTAAAATAAAAAATTATGAGAAAATGTTGCACGTATCGCCAGCAATTTACGCAATTTCCGTTAGCAACGCAATGGCAAGCGGAAAAGGACATCACTCATTTTTTCTCATTTCTCATTGAGCAACTGCCGTAAAATGTAGAACTTTTTTTTTTCGAGCAAAATGCTGTTGAAAATTTCGATTGCAATCGCAAAATGATTTAGTTAGACCAAAAAAAAAAGTTTTTAATATAATAATAAGAAAGGAAAAATAATAAAAAGTCAATATTATGCAAAACAAAATAAAGAGAAGGTGGCCCGAAGTGTCACTGATGATAGCGAAATCCAAACCAAATTTTATCAACACTGGACTGGCTACAGGCAACAATGCCATGCCACAACAGAATCAAATGTAATATTCACAACTGCAGCGCTCGAAGTCATAATAATAACAAACGACCCTCATCAATATTTACGATGACGATGGAATAAAAATTTATGGTAAAAAACGGAAATTCGTTTAGAATTTAATGGCAGACTGGGCGGTTGCAGGGTGTGACGATGCTGTTGCTGATATTGGAATGGGAGTTTAGTTACCATGAAATATGGCTTTTTCTAAAACTGCCAAATTTTCGCTGGTGCTGCTGAAAGGTTCTGCTGACTTTGGTGTAAATTAAGTTGTAAAAAAGAAAAATTTAACCCATTCAGAACTGAATTGCTTTGGCTGGTCTAAGAAAACTTCCAACATATCTGCGTTCCAGTTAAGCGCAGAACGGATATCAAATTCAAGTGTTTGTCTTTTTGCTTAAGAAAGAATTAAATCTGTCTTTATGTATATACAATTGTTTATTCACTCAGCGCTCCCAATTTACGTATGGCCGAGATTTAAGAACCTTAAACCTATAGATCCTTAAGGGGTCCCTTTTTGGATTTACAATATTTGGAAACTATAGAATCTTAAAAATATACTGTGAAATTTTCATGCCGAAATACCCAATGTTATAGCTTCTACAGCCCATTAACTAGGTAGAGAGCGGTCCGCGCGCTCCTGTGCCTGGGGTTGTCAAAAAAAAAATGAACTATTCAACTGAATTGTCTAAAATTTTAATATGTTGCTCACAACGTCAATGGTAATCGCTCGTACTAGAATTTCATTTTTATTTCATTAAGAAACTAAAAAAACCGATTTTAAGTGTGTGAAATTCAAAACCGAGCCATTTTGCTAATTTTTTTTTGCTCTCTTATTGTAGTAGCGGGAAATATCCACAGTCATACTGATTAATAATTTTTTTTTGGCTTTGTGTTTTTTAGATAAATAGAAGAGCCAAAATGAGCAACCACGTCCAGGTCCAATTTTTAAGGAGGGTCATCTTCAGCACCATTTTGAAAATTATTAAAAAAAAAATATTGTTTTTCCATTTTTATATGTAACAGAAGTTAGATAAAAAGCCAAAAAAATTTAAACATCGTTTCTCATTTTTTATTGTAAAAAAATTCCTGAAAATACACTAAATTTTTGAGCTCGAGACCATTGGGACCCCTAACTTGGGTAAAATAAAGGGTTTTTCAATTGGCGCGGGTCGATTTTGGCGCCCTGTGGCAGCCATTTTGTTTTGGTGACATTTTTCAAATCTTTTGTTTATTATTCAGTTGTTTATGCCAAATCCTCATGGCAAGTTACACGATTGAAGAGCACGTTCAAATGATAAAACTTTATTATCAAAATGAGTGTTCATTAATGCAAAAGTTGCGCGCATTGCGCCCATTTTTCGGTAGACGTGGTGGCCCTTCAAAGTCGACTCTTCAACGTTTGGTGGCCAAATTTGAGACGACCGGGTCAGTAAACAATCAGCCAACACCCGTACGTTCAAGAAACGCAAGATCAGCCGAGAACATTGCCGCGGTCCGTGAAAGTGTACAGCAGAACCCGAGGCAGTCTATTCCTCGCCGTGCACAAGAACTTGGCCTTTCGCAGACTTCAACTTGGCGGATTTTGCGTCGGGACTTGGGCCTACACCCGTACAAGATCCAACTGACCCAGGAGCTCAAAGTTGATGACCATAGACAACGCCTTTTGTTCGCTGACTGGGCTTCGAATCGTTTGGAAGAGAACCCCAGTTTTGGGTCCGTACTTTTTTGAAAACGACGTTGGTGAGGCGGTCACCGTCAACAGCGAGCGCTACACAACGATGATAACCAATTTCTTATGGCCCATATTGAACCATATGGAGCTAGACGACATGTGGTTCCAGCAGGACGGCGTTACGTGCCACACAGCAAACGCCACGACATTCCATTTCAACATCTACCCGCGCTTATTGAAAAACCCTTTATTAAGTTAAGTAAATGAATTCTAGTCTAACTGAGGTTTTACAGTGCAGGAAAGCATGGTGAGCCACTGCTTAATGCACGACGAATGCTATTAGAAAATTATTTTCTAACATTTGATATTTTATTTCCACAATGAGCAGCAAACCTACTTGGCACCAACCTAGTGGTAGTCCCAAACGAATACTCATTGCTGCGGCGTTGAACGTTGCTGGGAATAACTGAATGAAAAAAAATCAAAGTCTCTCTGTCCATAACATATATAAATTTTACCGAACGCACCGTCGAATTTCTCAAATCCTTAGAGGAAAACATGGCTTTTTTAGTTCAGCAAACCAAATAGCGGTTTATTATAGTTGCTTTAAGAATAAAAAATAATAAAAAGTACCTAAATACCTAATTTTTCATTAAAAACCAATTTATTAATTATATTAATAAAAATAAAAACTACCTCAATGCCTTATTTTTTATTAAAAAACAATTTATTAATAAAAATAAAAACTACGTAAAAACCTGATTTTTCAGTAAAAATCAATTTATTAATAGAAATAAAAAATGCCTAAATACCTAATTTTTCATTAAAAATCAAATTAATTAATAAAAATAAAAATTATCTAAGTGCCTAATTTTTCAGTAAAAAACAATTTATTAATAAACAAAAATACCTAAATACCTAATTTTTCATAAAAAATCAATTTATTAATAAAATTAAAAAAATACCTAAAAATCTAATTTTTTAATAAAAATCAATTTATAAAAAAAAATTAAAAATACCCAAATATTATACTTAATTTTTTAATCAAAATGAATTTATTAATAAAAATACCTAAATAGCTACCTTTTGCTAGGTATTAAATTTTTCCTCAAAATTTTTACTTTGATGCTATTTTTACAATAGTAATTATTTTCTACTTGGCCTCTTTTCAGAATCCACCTGTGGCGTTGAACAGTTCAGATGCAACAATGGTTTTTGCATACCAAAGAGATGGCGCTGCGACCAAGAGAGTGATTGTGCCGATGGCTCCGACGAGGCAACGTCTCTATGCAGTAAGTTGAGCTTTTTATTGCTAAACATTTTTAAAACACAAAATTTGGAAATAAACACACACTTCTACACTAAATCACGTCTAGTTTCCAAAGAAAAAAGAGTAATTTTTTTTAATAGAAAAAAATTGATGATATGACAAAAAATTTCAAAATTCATACGAAAAACGTACACACAAAAATGTATAATAAAGAAATTGCCTACAAATTTTTAATTCGAAAAACTATTCTCTCTTTACATCTACCTTTACTATTATTACACTTTTACCTAATCCACAGTGAATCTCTGCTCACCGTTCGAGGTGAAGTGCAAAAATGGCGAGCAATGCATTCCACGTTCGTGGGTTTGCGATGGCAGTGCCGATTGTCGTGACAAATCCGATGAAGCTGATTGCAGTAAGCAATTATTTTCCAATTTTATATGAAAGAAAATAATTGAAAATTTACTAAACAAAACTAACAAACAAAAAATACAAAAATTCCAGAAAAGGAGGATTTTTCCATAAGAATATTATGGCATGACGAAATACTAATAAAATATTTATTTAGACGAGATAAGTGTAGTTTTATGTGATGTAAAAATGAAGAACTTAAAACTAAAAATTTAATTTGAATTGCATGCAAAATATTGTATATAAAAGAAATACGACTATATGCTGAACTCATCGCATAAAGTCATCGCAAATATTTAGAATTTACGACAATTTATTGGCGCGCATTTCACCTGCGAAGTGCTGCTACGCTTCATGCCCTAACTGTATATTCCGAAATTGAAAAGCACTTAGATGCATTGTGTTGCATATAATTAATTCAGGAATTTGTCAATATATATGCACATATAATATAAGTTAGATTCATTCGTATGCGCCACCCAGAAAAGGGTATGGAAAAAATTCTTCTGAAAGTGAGAAAAATCATTTTTTACGTTTACTCTTGAAAATTTGTTGATGGCTGTGATAATTTATTTGTTTTTTTTAATTCCTTTATAGCTTTAAGGTATTTGGAATAAAGAAGAGACCAGTGAACTGCAGTGTAAAAGCAAAAAACATGAATACTATTCAAAAAAAAACATCAAAAAAATTTTAATTCGATTCTACAAAACAATTCGATGTAGATATTGCAAAAAATCACTAGCTACTGAGTTATGCTCGCCAGTGTACATATTTAACTACAAAAAAACCGGTAGGTAGTTAGAAGTGAAAGTCGGTCTCTACACCAACTCACTTAGACTGTTGCTGATACATTGTAAAACCACAGTAGCAGTTCACCTGCTACTCCTCGTTGAACTATTTTGTTTCAAGAACAAATCTTTTGATATGACTGAAATTTACACCTCCAAGGTCATCGGTATCATTCAAGAACGATGCGCCAAAGTATCTCAACCTAGTGACATGCCACGCGAGACAGTAACAGGAAAGATGTCTTGCAGACTCTTACTCTTCCTCTTACTTGCTCAGAAAACACAGCTACCAATAAATTCGGTTCATATGTTATGGGGACTAGCCTGATCTATTTTATTTGAGATTGTTTGAGCGAAGTTTTTAAAAATATTATTATACATCATCCAGAACCAAATATTTGTTTATATGTAGTTTCAGAGTTCAAATTAGTTCAAAGGTTTTTTTCTTGAGGGAACTCTCATTAGTACTGATATCCCAGCACAGCAGGATGTACGACTTGTAGCCCCAACTACGTACTAAATACCTCTTCACAATCTGCCACCATCTCTGTGGAGCTATCAAAAAGCTATCACTGAGCTGGTTAGCTCAAAAGCTCCTAGTTATTGCTGACGGCTAGGAAACTCCACACATCTTAGATCATTATGACTTCACTTTCGATTGCTTGGAAGGTCGCGAAATCCCTATGGCCACGTCTGGGTCGGAATCGTTCGAGGGTTCTTCTGTGGTTGACAAAATCTCAGGTATCGGATTTCGTAGGTGTTCTCACAGGACACCTCGAGTACTTTTTGCGTCAACTGTATGAACGAAGAGGTGGAATTTTCGTAGACTCTTCTACTTAGATGCCCTGTTCTCGCGGGACAGTGTTTTTTCCATCTTGGTTTTAACTTCTTTGCTACGCCTGCTGATACTAAAAATTTGATGAACTTCATCAGAAGCATAAGGCGGTTAACACAAGCGCAATGCAGTCATCGTTCGTAGTCTACATATACTCAGCCAAACCTCCCCTTCCTCCAACCTCGTCACTCTGCTTTCGTCCTATCGGTCTTCCTCCACCGCACTTCCTTCGCATTAGTATCACACAAGATTTCTTCGGATTTTATTTCTTCGTCCAAGTGTGCCCACTCTTAGGGCAACCATTTTAACCAACCTCACCTAGATTATTATGAACATATTTTACATGCGCGCAGATTCCCTTCCAATTATGAGCTAATCTCAGCATAAAATCTTAAACATTTTCTCCGTTTTAGATTTTAAAAGTTTCCGGAGCAACGCGTGGTAATTGGAAAAAGATCTGCATCTTCTTCTGTCTCCGTGCAGATTGAGAAATTTGGAAAGGATATCCGTAGTATGTAGTAGTTTGTACCAGCATTGTTCCTTTCTAACCACATCAGAAAGACCACATCATCCGTTAATCTGTCCTTAAACAGAATACCACTATCTTGCCACTGGGCGATCGAACGACGCTTTTCTTCTGTTGCAATTTCTTTACGCCTTCCTTCACCATCGTGTTCGGATGGCCTTGTACATACTCTCTTAATTTCTTACTTTCAAATTTGGCGAGGTAATTTATTTGCAAAAAGACTTAACAAATTTGCTTCAAAACTTCAAACTTTTCAAACCAGATTTTTAAAGACCGTTCAAGTATACTTATAGGTCTTATAACCCATTGAATTTTTGTATAATAAAGTTTAAGTTTGAAGTACCGCAAAAAACTCATTAACCTGTCGGTATTGGAAATTTTCTTCTAGAAAATTGAATAAAAAATATATTAAAAGTACTCCAAATAAATAGCAACCGCATTTTGCCACTATTCACTAACTCATCCGCCATCAGCCAAAGCCACAGGAAGCGCCTCATAACTCGCGTGAACGGCCAACGGGTACAAAGAAGAAGAAAAGTCGAGTATCCATGCAGCCCAACTAACCAATACAACAAGCAACATCAAGAACAACAACAAATATATTATAGTTAACCAACTAAATACGCAGTAGTTGTCTTCCATGCGAGTTCATCGCCACAGACATGCGTCTGCTTGTGTCGCGCGGCTACTGCGGTTCCTTCAACAACATTCGCTGTTGGCTCGCAGCGCGCGGCCTCACATAACGTGCGCGTGCCTAATTTGTATTCATTGTTATGGAAAAGTGGCGGCGCTATAACACAATAGTTGCTATTGAAATAGGATGTGGTGGGGAGAAGTTGAGTGAGTGTGTATGTGTGTGACTTTTGTTAGCTCATTTGCTCGTGGTTCCGTTGAAGGTTTTATGTTTGGGTTTTCTAACTTTTGCCTGTCATATTCTATTATCACTTGTGTTGTGTTGTTGTTGTTATTATTGTTGGTCCCATTTCGTTTTCTATGCAGTGCCAATTGGCCCCTTTTCAGCTTGAATAGGGATGAATACACTGAACAGATAAAATATTATTTGAATTTTTTTTGTTTCTAAATAACAAATATTTTTCAAGGATTTCAAATGCATCTAAGTTTTAATTCAAAATAGATTCAATATAAGTAGTGAAATGGTTATGCAACTCATTCTCAAAATAAAAACTTTTAGAAAATATTGTGGACAATGTTTTCAATTTTTCCGAAAATTGATTTGTTTGCAACCAAACAACAAAATATTACTAATTTCGAGTTTTACTCAATGTTGAAAATTTTGGCACAGTTTCCAACATTTTTTTTTAATTTTCTAGAGTAAAATACATGTAAAAAAAAATTAGTTTCTGGAAAAACATTTTTTTTTTTTTGGTTTGTTAAACTTTTTTGAAAAATTGCCGAGCAAATAAGTAAAAAAAATTAAATCAGCTGCCCTACTGGCCCTACCTGTTCAATGTGCCTTGGTCTCAACTATTGATGAAAAACTAAGAAAAAGGCTGCTGATGTTTTTAAAAATTACGAAAAATTTTTTTTTTTTCACAAAAATCCTTAACAATAAAATAATTCATTTTTTTTTAATCTCTTAAAGCATCTTATAAAATTAAAAAATAAACTTATTTAAAAATTATACCAAAAATTCTTAATAATAAATAAATCTCTAATTATTAAATTTTTTGTGAAATGTTTATTTTATACTTAATAGTTAAAAAAAATATATATATATTTTTAATATATAAGAAAAGTTTTATATTGTTAATTTTTTAGGATAAAATATATTTCACAAAAAATTTTGTTAGGAAAAACATATTATTTCCTTATTTGGCAAAACCTTTTTGCTTTTTGTTGTTGTTGAAAAATATCCCCCCAGATAAACAGAAAAAATATGCCCTTCTGATACTAACTGTTCAATATACCTTGACCTCAGCTACTAATGACTATATATGAAAAATTATAGGCGTTACTCACAAATTACAAAAACAAAAAAACAATTTTTTAATGTTTAACAACAAAATAAAATTATTTTCTAAATATAATTTTTTTGAAAAGCATATCCTGAAAAAATAATAACAAAACAGAAATGTTTTCAACAACCAAAATTATCGTAATTATTAAATTTTTTTAAATTTTTATTTCATCCTAAAAAATTAACAAAAAAAAAAATTTTTTCTATATATAAAATTTTTGTTACCTTATTAATTTTCTAAGTTAAAATATATTAAAAAAAAATCTTTGTTTGGAAAAACATTTTATTTTTACTTACAAGGTTTGGCAAGACCTTTTTGTTTTATGTCTTTGCTGAGAAACACTCCCACCAGATAATAAATACAAAAAAAAAGAAAGTAAATCAGCTATCAAACTGGCAGTACTTTTTCACTGTGCCTACCTGTTCAATATAATAAAAAAACAAATAAACTGAAATTACAAAAATATCTAAAAACAAACGTTTTTAAAAAGGAAAACATTAGATAAAATTTTTTGCAAACAAAGTTGTTCTTAAAAGTGTGTCTTAATCTAAAAATTAAGAAAAAAAAAACATCTACAAAAAAGGGGAAATAGCCGAAATATTTCACTTTAAGAAAGTCTTTACCAAAATTTTTAACGCTAAGTAAATCTCAAAATGTTTAATGTACTTCTTATTATACATAATACCGCAAATAAACCAATTTTGAGAAAAATTTACGGCGATTTCCAAACTACAAGGTAGCGCGGCAGACTTACAATTTTTGGCAAACGGCGTCATATATCAATCATATTTTACACTTTTGAGCTAAACAGGTGCAAAAGACAAATAGATAGGCAATAAAGCATGTAAAGGTCAAAATAAAGCTTGCCATCCAGAAAAACATTTTTTTATTTTTCTTTTTTATTTAGTAAAAAATTATTCAAAAAGAAAATTGGTGATTAATTTTCCGTCATCTGTACTTGGATCACGTGACTTGGATTTGCTAAGTGGCTTTCTATTCGTAAACAATTATTTTATTTATTAATTTTTAGAACAAAATGCCCAATACTCGTAAAGTAATGTTTTCTGAAAGTGTTGCTCACTTTTGCTAAGCAAAGTTAATGTTCACGTCTAAGTTTTTGTTTACTTGCATTCCAACGTTAATTTGGTATTTTTACCAAGAGTCAAAATCTTAAACAACTAGAGTCTGAGGAAAAGTTGTCGCGCTTAAAAGTTTAAATACTTCGTATCTGTCTTATAACGCAATATATTTCCTCCCTTTCCATATTTTTTTAAGATTTAGGTTAATTTTTTTCTTCAAAACCTATCAATGCTGGACTAAATATTGACTCTAACTTTATGATGCCTTCGACAACATTATTCACCTTAAAATATATTGTCTCACTGTGCACTAAACTTTCGCCTCGTCATAAAGGCCTCATCGCTTGACGCAAAATACTTATCCAAAGTTTTCCAGCCACTTCCCATTATCCCACTATCTCCTGCATACCCTCCGAATAGCTACTGCCTTTCTTTTGTTCTACAAAGCCACGCTCCTCACTCCGCACAGGTGTGCGCCCCTGTTTTACTGACTCAAAAAGCCACTTAAAATGCGCATATAATTTTCTAAAAAGCAGGCACTTTTCTACGAATGCCTAGCGTCAAACGCTTTTAGCGTACATAATGAGTGAAGCGAGTATTGTATTATATTATGAGACATTTGAGCATAAAAATGGGAAAACGGGGAAACAAAAACAAATACAGCATAAGTGGGAACAAACGAGTGAGTATGAAGAAAAAAGGATGAAGCGGCGAGAATAGAATTTTCTTGGCTACTCTTAGCTGAGATAATGGAAAATTATTATAATAATGATCAGTTAAGTTGGATATGGATGAGCGCATATTATATTATTTTTTCCAAGATGAGATAAAAGAGGGAGTTATTTAAATAGAAGGTATACAACGCACTTCGGTTAAAGGAATACTCCTATGGCAGAAAACTTCGGAATAAATGAAGCCAACGGAATTTCTATTAAATGACTTGCAAGTTCGAGAATCATGCAATTTCGTAATAATGAGAAACTAATTTATGCAATGAATAGCAAAGGCGTTTAGATTATCTATGTGGGCTATTTAAGCAGACAGCTGGCGTAGGTGTAGTCAATGAAGTTTGTGACGTTAGTGCGAAAGCTATACTTTCTACAAATATCTATATATATAAATGTGAAAATCTGTCCCTATATTCGCTTAAAACTCGCGAACGGGCTCACCTATCCAAACCAAATTTTTAGGCTTTGTTTGGACTATTCAGTAGATGGTTTGTGTTTTAAAATTTTAAGAATCGGATACCAGGGTCTCGAGAAATAGGCCAAAACGTGAACCCGGGTAACCCTAGGATGTGTTTGTACAATATGGGTAGCAAATGGAAGCTGTTGGTGAATGCTTTAGTTCAGAGTATTTTTCATGCCGCTCTGTGACTAGGGTCCCGAGATAGAGACCAACACGTGGACCCTAGAATGTGTTTGTACAATATGGATATCAATTGGAAGCTGTTGGTGAATGCTTTAGTACAGAGTCTTTCTCATGCCGCTCCGTGACTGGGGTCTCGAGATATAGGTCAAAACGTGGGCCCGGGTAACCTTTGGTTGTGGATGTGCAATATGGGCATCAAATGAAAGCTGTCGATAAGTGCTTTAACGTGGGGTAATTTTCGTACCTATTGATGACTAGGGTCTCGAAATATATGCCAAAACGTGGACCCACCGTGTCTTTGCCCAGCGAAGCGGGTCGGGTTTGCTAGTACCTTAAATATAAATATATGACTTTTTTACGAGTAGGAAGTATTGGCATGTCAGTGTGGAGCTTTAACCCGAACCAAACCTCCTATTCGCAATGTACCGATCCCCTACCGGTATTATCGCTAAATAAATCGCCGGAAGGCGGTTGAGTTGATCTGTTGTCACATAGTGTGAGAAAACAATAACTTGAAAATGTTAAATGCCGATATTTTAGGATTATGTAGATAGATATAGGATATATCAGGTTTAGTTTAAGAACTGGTTTCATTAAATCCAATATAAAGCATTTCATTAAACAGTAAAACAAATTTATTTGACTTTATCAGGAACTTGTACTAAAATTGCTTGTCTGTCGTAAACTTCAATGAAAGTAAACTTCTGTGAAAGTAAGAAAGTAAGACTAGAAGTGATAGTTGTTTAATTTTTTGGTTTCATATTCTCTGTTCCTCTATTACACACTAATTCGCACAAAAGTCATCAGAAACTAGTCCGAAAAAATCATTTTCCAGGTCAGTTGCAACTTTCGTTGACTCTGAGTATTAAAAGTCATAAGAAACTAGTCAGAAAAAAATTATTTTGCGGGTCAGTTGAGTTGAATGAGTAAGACAAATTTATACTATGCACTTAACATTTATTTATTATTCATCAACATACGAGAGAAATGTAGAACAGATCACACACAAAGAGCAGGTCCCATAAGATATTACCTTGGGGATCACTGGAAGAGGATTTCACAGACTGGAATGAAGTACTGTCAACAACAATTTAAAATAATACTTGAAAGAAATGCATGCGATTGGGTTGTCAAATTAACTATCACCGGGTTACTTCCTATCAACAAAAACAAACAAAGAAAAAACTAAGCACTTCAAAAAGTCACTTAAATAGTTTGATTCTCTCCGCATAATCCTTTGGCCACTATGCCTTTGTATTTCTGCAGTTAAATTTATTTTTCAGAACATAAAATTAAAGAAAAACTTCCACATTTTCGCGAATTAATTAAATGGAAATTGTACTGGTATTTATTTTTGCATGCAGAGAATCTTTTAATATGCTTACCTTCTACATAATTATGCATCATTTATCTTGCTGATGTTCGCACTATTCTTACGTCTCTTTTTTCCCTCCCTTTTTGTTGTTGAGCATTTTATTTCGCTGTTAATTAAGTTTAATTTTACGAGTGATGCAAATAAAATGCCCAACATAGCTGGTCATACCCCTCCACATTAGCAAGATTGAGGCACAGTAATGGAGTGTAATCGGTTCGTTAATGATGAAGCTCATCTCTTCACACAATCCATTTGATTCGAATTTACGCAGGAATTGGCAAAAGCGATTTCATAGTAATTTGCGTAGATTACAGAATCGAGGTCCAATGAAACTAAATTTTTTTATTTTAGCCTGCCAAGCATTTAGTCATCTCTTGTTGCCAAGGATGAGATAAAGTGTGAAAAAAGTGCTAACTAACTACTAACTTTTTTCTCATTCATTTGCGCAAAAATAAAGGTTTTCTTTCCTCCCCAAACTAATATTTTACGCTAATATTTTGAACAATAAAATTGAATTGATTCAACCGAGCCGCGGCTTAATCCTAGCATATTCACGATAAAATTCGCAACTAGCAGCCAAAGCCTACGGATTCACTCAGCTGGCCCAAAATCTAAAATAAATCGCTTTGAAAATATCTAATCAGCTGTCTTGTCTCCCAAGTACAGCTTTTTCCGACACAAATTTAATACTTTTTTTCTTTATATAATCGTCGTAACATTGAATGTCTTAAATTGCTTTGCTAACTTTTAGATTTTTTATTAATTTAGTTTTTATAAAATATAAGCCTACTCGATGCACATGATTACACACATTCTGCCGCCAAGCATAAGACTGGTAGAACCTTGTGGCGTTTCGCGTAAATTCCACATCATAAACCTTTCGCTTTCACTCACAGTGCGGTTTTCCTTCAATTCTAATCGCAGTCGACTGTTTATTGCCCATTGTGTCCTACAAAAGCAAAGCAATTGTATGGATGTATATGTAACTATATCCTCCGCATTACACATACATACGTATGTTTATGTGTGCGACTTTATAATGTCGTCTAGACGCTCTCACATTTAATATTTAAGGTTAATTTTTATCCAACCACTCTAAAGCGCGAAATTTTGCCTGCTTCCAACGACTTCCATTCAACCTTCCTTTCCGCAGTTTTGCGACGCAACAGCGCATATGAGTGGTGACATGTAGACATATAGGTGAGTGTTTGAGACAACTTTGATATAATACTTTCTATGTTACAAGTACATTTTTTCCGTACATATTTTTCTTTTATAATTTGCTAGAAACAAAAAAGTCACCATCAGCCACTTGAAACTTAAGCAGCTTCTTGCACAACCGCATGTCAATCATACGCCACGTCTGTGCGGTAGTTTACTATTTCAGTCTTTCAGATTATGTGCGCTGCCAATTAAAGTTGTGTGACGTCGCTCGCTAACGCACTGTTTGCTGCTAATTAACTTTAAGCACGCTTGCACTTGCTCACCCACATACGCAGCTACAAAAACATTCACACGCGCTCATGTACACATGAATATATGTATGGAAGTAGATCCGTATGTCCTTGCACGCGTAAGCTGAATATGCGGTGCATGTTTCGTTTTTATTTCATAAATTTCATTTGCGTGAAGTAGCAAAAGAAAAAAATCTGTGCCGCTCATCAGTGATACAACACATGCACGCCAATGCTTCGCTGTATGTATGCGTGTACGTTAACTATTGAATTTCCTTCTCATTTTCATGCAGCTGCCGACTTGAATGGGGTCCTGTTTGTTTTTTTTTGCGTGCATATATATACAAATATGCGTGTGTGTGCTCGCATACAAAACACTAACTGGCACAGGTCCATATGCGCATAGCTGTGCTGCCCGCCGGCATATCCCCGCAATTGAGCTCTGCTTGGATATATGTACACTAACACATACCGATACATATAAGTGTGTTTCCATACAAAGATTCCACAAAGGCTAAACATACAGGGGCACACATACAAAGGTCTCGTATTTAGTTTCTACTCTTTTCTGCTAGCAATTGCTGGCTTCCTCACATTCACTCCACCATTTTCGTGCAAAATGAGCCTCCATAAGCCATAGTTGCAAGCCAAGTTTTTATAGTCAGCACTACTGCCGCGTTGCGCCGGTTGTTTTATTTTGCTGCGGTGTCGTCCTCTTATTACTGTTTACAGTTATGTGCTTTAAAGCTTACGCGTGGTGTACATTTCAATGTCAATGTTGGCATTTAAGCTGATGTTAATATGTATGTATTGCTGTACAAGTATGTCATTGTTAGTTTTATTGTTGCTACTCTTATGGCAACCTGCATGAGCTGCCGAGTTCAGTGTCTCGAATAAGCTATGTTTTTATCGAGTGAGAGTACATTTTGCAACAGCAAGGAAAATTGGTGGCAATATCGACGATTGGCATGACTCTGCGTTTGTTGTTGGTAATGCACGTTTTGTTTTTGTTTGGTAGCAAACACATCTGATATTTGTCAATGTGAATTTTAACTTGACTCAATAATAAACTATTATTTGCGTTTAATTAAAAAAAAAGTAAGTAAAATACCCGCATTATTGATAAATAACTTAGAGCTGGAGTGCTACACGTACTAGGAATGTACAAAAATATGTAGTAAAAGGTGACCAATTTTGAAGTATCAGATTTTAAATTGAAAAACAAAACAACGTAAATTCTAACTGATTGCGCAATATGTATTATTTTTGTGTAGAACCATTCATGAAATTTATATTTTAAAGATAATCCCTTTCAAATGTTGCCCGCAACTGCGCCGTAATCCGGTCATCCACAAACACCAATTTTGAATGACTCGCGACTCGCTGAAGGACTTCGGTCGGTATCTCGTGAATAACCTTAGGAATGTTGGCTTTCAATACCCCAATCGAGGCTATTTGATCCAAAAAGTATTTAGACCTTAGATATGCCCACAAATAAAGTTTCAAAGGTGTGAGACGAGAGATAAATAGCTCACCGAAACGATGACACAGTAAGTCCACAGCAAGTAGTGGCGTCTTGTTGCAACCAAATGTTTTGGGATCATAGACTTCAAGTTCTAGCACTAAAACGTCGTTTATCATGGCGCGGTAGCGTTCACCATTCACTGCTACATTGGTGCGCGCGTCGTATTTGAAAACATATGGCCCGATGATTCCTTTAGCCCATAGGCCGCACCCATGGATATAATGTCGGTTCTTGAATGGCTCCGGGTTGCTTTCAGGCCAAATACATACGGTAATTTTTCTTATTGGTGTAGCCATTAAGTCAAAAATTGGCCTCATCGGTGAGCAAAATGCGGGCCCCAAAATGCAGAGCAATTGCACGATTTGTAAACATTGTTGCGGCGTAAGTCTTTCCATGAGGAAATACCAATGAATACTGAAAAAATTATGTATTTAGTTCGACACTAGTCACTCCATGTACCCAAGATTAAATACTGGCGTTATTTCGTGTCTTGGTGTCCGAAACAGCTAATCCAACCAGTGAACCAAACTGGGCACTGTCGTCAATTCTTCCGGAAATTACATTTTTTATAGGCTTCGGTATAAAAAAGTAAACTTAAATGATTTTTATAATTTTTGGATGCATTTATTCTTGAAAGTTTTGATATAACTGAAGTGATTTCTTTTCCCCAACCTAAAATCTTCAGTACTTTTTACCATGTTTTTTTTTTATTTTTTGTTAAAAAATATTCTTAAAAAAACCAATTGGACAAAAGTTGTAATGTTTTTCCCACTTCCCTCAGATGCTTTAATTTAATTTTATTTATTAAAAAAAAAATATAATATAATATTTTAAAAAGTTATTTTTAAAAAACTTTTCGAAAAAATTTTATTTTTGAAAAAGCATTTCCCAAATTTTTTTGAAAAAACTTTTGCTTGCCATATTTGAAATGCACTCCCCTCAGATGTTTTAATTTAATTTCGTTGATTTCTGGAAAAAAATAGTTTCTTCTATTTCTTTTTTTTTCTGCAAAATAATTTTGCTTGTCATATTTGAAATGGACTCCCTTCAGATGTTTTAATTTCCCTTTTTGTATTGTATTAAAAACAAATATTATTTAAGAAAATTTATTTTGGAAAAATAATTAAAATTTCTTGGGAAAATTCTTTCTTTTGTTCAAAACTTTTCGGAGAGCACATTTTTATTTTTTCTTTTATTTTTTTCATTAACCGCTGGGACTATGCTCAGTAAGGCCAAAGTGAGATTCCCATAACTTTTCGGGTTACTTTCAAATACTTACCGTGAAGCAATGAAAAATCTGCTTACTATGCTAGTACTTCGCTGGAGCACTGTTTTGAATTGATTTTTAACTCGTGCGCTGAACGTATCTGAATATAACTAGAAAAGTTATGGGGATTATATTACAAAAATTGCAGAGAACACTAGGCAAAGTTTCAGTAATTATGAAAAAAAAAAATTAAATATGGATGAGGCGGTTTCTTTCACAATGACCAAAACAGAATTATTTTCCACAAATCTTCATTAAGGAAATATAATTTTTTTTTAAATGATATTTTAAAAAATATAATTTGTTTTACAAAAATTTAAGAAAAAGTATACAAATGTTCAACGTAATCGAAAAAACTTACTTCTTCTTCTTGATTAGAGCGCGATTCTTTTCTTTCTCGTGCTAAGCGGCGCTAGTTGGAAAGACCAAGTGAAGTCAAACACTTCCCCACCTGCGGAGGCCTTTCTCTTCTTCTGCTATCACCAGCTGGTATCGGAACAAATACTTTCTGAGCCATTCCATTCCATTCGGATGACAAGACAAGACGAACCCGCTGCATCTCCAAGTGCTGCTCTATGTCTATGTTACCGTAAAGCTCATACAGTTCATTTTTCCATTGCCTACGATACTCACCGTCCCTAACGTGCAAAAGTTCAAAAAACTTCCGCAGAATCTTTCTCTCAAAACTCCAGAAGCTACGTTGCATAATCTGAAAATTATTAAATTTTTGTTCAAATTTTTTTAACTTACTTCTTATTATACTCAAGCTTACAAATAAGCATATTTTAAGGAGAAGAAAAGTCCAAAATACTTGACTCACTTGACACGTAATGGATCATTATTATTAGAATATTTTTAACAGTATCTAATTTATAATCAATGCAAGATCTATCAGCTGCTTCGTTCGTTAAGAGAGCTCAAATTAATTACTATATTTATAAATTATATATTATGTACAAGTATAAGCACACTTAAAAGCATTTCCAGTGCAAAATTTATGAAATTATTACTCTGAAGCGCATAAATTTTCGTTCATAACTCATTTGCTTACTGCAAAATGCCTCGAATCTTCTCCTATGTACGGCTAGTATGTGCAAATACACATACTTACAGCCTCGAAGTGTAACATCAAGGTGATGGCAATAATTCCAAAGCCCATAAAAGCACTAGAAGCTGAAAATTCAATACTTTTGAAAGTATGTTTCGTTTGCTTGCGGTGTAACCGCATATGGACTTTTATGTATGAAACAAACGTAAAATGCAAATATTTCAATAATTTATAAGCATTAAACAAATTATCGATGTGTTTCAGTGTTAAGATCACTTATAATTGCAGCTACAAGTGGCTGGTAAAGGTCATGTGCCCATTCATTATTCACACAAAAGCCACAGCCCCTACAAACATGCCATGTTCTGTGGCACTCATGTGCGTCTATGGTAGCTGCTGGCACTACATGATGTATACGTAATTAATGTAATGCAATATTTCGGGAGTGTGCACGCACGTCCATACATGATTTGTATATTTAATTCGATTTTGTTGATAATTACCATTACTGTCTGCCGCAGCTTAGACTGCTTTTGTGTAAGGTATGTAAAATAGATAAATACACACGCATTTGCATGTTTCTTTACATCTCAACGCTATCAAATGAGAAATAATGCGCTCGACACTCAGGCATTAGCATAAAATCTGAAAAATATTTGTTGATTAGTCGGTTGCCTTGCGGTTAATTTATATAAATGCACTTGCTTAGCAGCTCTAGACATAAACAAAACTTAATTTTCAACCATCCATTTTATTAGATTACACTAATATAGTTACTATAATTACACATACAGTGGCTGTGTAAAATAGTTATGCTGCTGCTTAGTTGAATGCATTGAGCTTGTAGAATTTCTAAGGAGATAATTCTGTGCTTATGTCTCAGGCCATGAACAGAAGGAAACTGTGAAGCCCAACTTCTGTGAGCAAATCTATTTACGGCGTTAAGATGTGGTTACTATTGAATAAAATGTAAATGTAACAGAAATTGTATTAATCTTGGGTTCTTGTAGTTGAGTTAGTAGCTTTGGTTGGTTGGTTAGAGTGGTGATTTATCCAGAACCCAACTAGCGCTTCCGCACCATTTTGTTGCCACATCCTCGTTACCAACTTATTTAACAGTTATTTACAGCAAGACAATATCCAGTCTGTGCGGTTTAGGAACCTTATTATGTTGTTGACGTCTAAGCCAGACAGTTGCTCGAGACTCTCGAACAGCGGTTTGCCCAGGGTTAACATTCTGTCCTTCCATAGGGCAGGGCATTCACAGAGGAAATGGAAGATTGTTTCCTTTTTCTCCGGTTATTTACAACTATGACAGTATGTGTTGTGAGGGATGCCCATTTTGGCGGCTTGTTCTTCAATAGACCAGAAGCCAATTATGACTTCCGTTAGTCTAAAGGCGTCCCGTCGTTTAATGTTTATCAATATCGACGATTGCTTGAGGTTGTAGGTGGGCCATAACGTCCTGCTGATATTGCATTTCGTCTGGTCTCGCCATCTACAATCTGCGATTCGAAGGTGTTTTAGGGAAATTGCATTATTGAGTGCACCTAATGGTGTGAATACCGGTACTGCAAGAATGCTATTCATGGCAGGTCCCCAGTTCATCGGTTTTTTCGTTGCCTTCTATGTTCCGGTGTCTCGGGACCCAAATTGAGGTTACTTTATGGCTTTCACCTAAAGTGGTGAGGCTATTCCTACTTTGCTCCACAACCTTAGAGGTTGTTACAGCCGCGTCCAGTGCCTGGATTGCAGTTTGGCTATCCGAAAGAATAGCGATATTGCCCTTAAAAGAGAAATCCGTGATTAGTAGCCTACAAGCTTCCCCAATTGCCAGTACTTCCGTCTGGAAGACACTGCTGGTATTAGGGAGACGCACAGATTTTTCAATTCCAAGTCTATGAGAATATATACCAGCTCCAACACCACAATCCATTTTACTGCCATCTGTATAGACTAGGGTAGCGAAGTTGTTTAGAGAGATTCCCTTATTCCATTCTTCCTTAGATAGAAAGAGTGTGGCAAAATTCCTATTGAAAGTTACCATTGCTTGTCGCAATAATAGACTAGCGTGACCATAAGTGTTTCTCTCCAGCGACCTGTTTCATTGAACCTAAATGCTCTCATGGTTGCCGTCTTCTTTATATGTAGGTCTATTGGAATAATGTGTGTCAGTGCATTGAGAGCCTCTCTAGGACATGATCTGATTGCACCGACCGTTATTGCACAGGCTGATCTTTGTATTCTGCCGAGTAATTTGGAATTATACTCTCTCCCTAGAGCTTTCCACCAAACTACCGAACCATACGATAAAATAGGTCGTATAACCGCCTTGTACAACCATAATGTATGCTTGGGTTGAAGACCCCATCTTCTTCTAAGCATACGTTTGCAGGCATTGCACGTAGCTTTAGCTAGATTAAATTAAATATATTTTTATTTAGTTAGATTTAATGTATTTTAATTTTTTTACTCTAAGCTGTCTAAAGCAGATGGATAAATAGGCGACGCATCTGCGGTTTTCAATGCAATTATCGATTTGTGGCCTTGGGTTCTTGCCGGTTTGATGCCAATTAGAGCTTATAAAGAATTTCGATTATATTTACTATTACTTACTATAAAAACTATACTTTTATAAAAAGTATAATTTTTTGAACTTCCGGATCCAGTCACAACCTCTAAATAAAAAATTGGCATGAAATTTCATATTTAGTAGTTTTCTGGGTGATCCAGTCACAACCTCTAAATAAAAAATTGGCATGAAATTTCATATTTCGTAGTTTTTTGGGTGAGCTCATATATCTAGAGGGCGTTCCAAATAACATCAAAAACTTCAGAAACCGGGGCCACATACACTGTGTTCACAAAAACACGAGGGCCTTTTGAAAAGTGCGAAATAATCCTACTTAATTCCTTGCAGTAAATCTCTTACTATTTTTCGACATACTCTCCTTTTAATAAATAGTAGTCCGAGAGATCCGAGAGAGCCAAATCTGGAGAATAGATGGGATGTGAAATGAGTTCGAGCCAATGTCTCTTAATTTTGCCACCACAACTGCTGAGGCGTGAAATTCTACACACCAAATTCTTTTTCGCCCATTTTTCGAAAATAGTTCGACTTCCTCGATTCAATCGAATGCCAAGCATAAAGAAATACACAGATCAGATCTGGCGACTAACTAAACATAACCTCGGATCGCGCTAGTAATGCAATTGACATCTCTCTGACTTTGACATCTCTCCGGATACGTACATTTTTTTTGCTATATTTTTTTTTATTTAATTATTATATAATATGTATTTTATTTAATTTAATTTATTTAATTTTTTTGTTATTTTTTTATTAATTTTAATATGTTTTTATTTAATTTTTATTTGTCTTTTTTAATTTGCTTTTATTATTTTTTTAAATTTTTATTTTATATTTTAGTGTTTTTTTATTTTACCTGTGTTTTTTTATTTTATTTTATTTTTTTAAATTATTTTTGTTTATTTTTTTATTTTTACTTAAATTATTTGTTGCTATTTTTTTATAATTGTTATTTATTACAATTTTATTTGTTTATTAGTATTTTTTTTTAATTTTTCTTTTTTCTTTAAAAACTTAAACATTAAAAAAAACTAACATTAAAACTCAAAGTTAAAAATTATGTTAATATGGTTTTTTTTTTGGTGCAACTTTTTTTTTATTGTTCTTAAACCCTTAAAATTCAAAGTCACAAGTTATGTAAATTATTTTTTTATTTTTTTTTTTATATTTTTTATTTGAATGTTTTTCTGTCTTTTTTTAACTTTACGAATATGAATAAAAGAAGTTTCGATGGATGGTGCTATGCATTTTCTTCCACTTAAGGAATGTTTAACATTTTTGTTATATGGACAGGGCCGGAAGCAAAACAAATCTAAAAAATCAACGCGATTTCAGTATGTTCCAAGTCCTTGGGCATTTATTTATTTTTAATGTTAATGTACTTTTCTTTATTATAAAAATGTTGTTTATTCTATGATACAAGAAAACCAAATAAATCAAAGTTTCAAACTTTGTACAAAATATAAAAATTTCGAAAAATTGCTGTAGTCCTTGGAAAATAGGCTCTATTACTTATATGGAAGTATGCAAGTAACTGTATATTCCCCTGTCGCGATTCTTCTGTATCCGTGATATAATAATTCAAGCTACATTGGCTTCGTTCATAGCATAGTCATATCAGGCCGCCACTTTGTCGCAACTTGGGTGCCGCAATCGATTGCAAACAAGTCATTGACCGCCGCTTAAGTAACAGGTCGACTCGCAACTGGTCAGTCAGCAACTGTTGCGTTTTTATTTTTTTGTGCTTGACACGTGCCAAGAAAATTTCGGTGGCGAAGAAAACATGAAATAGTGAAGGAGTGGGTTAGGCTTGAACTTAAACTTTGAAAGGAAAATTTTTCACTTAAATCTCTTCCGTTTCGTATGGCACGTAATTCAACAAATTCTGCCTATATTACTGGCCTTTTTTGCTTCAAAAGATTTATTTTTTATATTATAGTGCTATTTTTACAATTTTTTTATAGTTGTTGTAGAGTTGTGCGCTGCTGATCTACTTGCCTTGTTTGCTCTCGTGTTACACCTTGCGCGTGCACTAAAGTCCATTATAGGCGCTGTCAAGCAGCTGTGGCGAATACACGTGCCGCTCTCTTGACAGCTCCGCTAATCAGGGTGACTCTTAAAATTATTGCGGTAGTTATTATTGCATAGAGTGTTCCAATGGCAGCGGGTAACCTGCTGTGTGTAAGGTATTAAAGACATTTTTTAATATTTTTTCGAAAGCCTCATATGCGGCAATATTTAAGGAATAAGACATAGTTCACTCATAATTGCACTGTGGTATGTATGGCCGGAAAAAGCATGATTTCAAAGAATCTGCTGTATAGATTTGACTGAATACAAGGCCTCAGCCAATTGGCCAAAATAATTTTTTATTGTTTGGAAGTGCTACTCAGTCGTTTAACTTGGCGTGGTAGCCTGGCTCCAGCGGCAATAATAAACAACAGATTATTTATTTATTTATTCAGTAATTTCTAACAAAAATTCAGAGCAGACATTTAAGACATTAATTCCTAACTAAAATTCAAGTACTTTACAAATTTTAAAGTTAAAAAGCCTAGCAAAATTAAATCACCAACATTAGCAACCATTTAAGTTGTTAAAAAATAAATAGAAAGTGAAAATGAAATTTAATGAATTAGTAATATTGTATATGAAACTAAAATAATTATCATTTTGGAAGTATCAAATTCAGTCACAGAGTTGAGCAGAGAACTTCAGCGGCTCCCACGTTCAAAGAAACCGGCACCGAAATCGCTTAGCATTAACGGCTGCCCTGCACAGGGTGACTAAATTCTAAAGCGAAATAAAATAAATTTGTGTTTTATTAATTTGTATAGCGGTTTCTAAAATTTATAAACTGTGATTTTATAAACCCTTTTCAATATTAAGAAATATACTACTAATAAGGCACCAGGCAAATAAATTATTCAGCTCAGTCTGTAGGTCGGCAGAGTCTCTAGAATTTCTTATTTCAGCATAAACTTTTAGATTATCCGGTAGAGATTAGCAGAGGAGAAACAGGAACAGATATCATTAAAAACAAAATAAGTAATAAAGATCCTAAAATAATACTTTGAGGTAAGCCAGAGGTGGCCACAAACTGTTTCGAAGAAGTCCCATTGGTCACTATTGTGCTGCTCCTCTTTACTACATAAGATCGAATCGAACCAAGGAAGGACGAAAGAAAAGCAAGACATGCCAATTTAGTTACTAAAATCGTATGGTAGATTTTATCGAAGGCTATACAGATTTGATTCAATTAATGGAATACGCGTTTTTATAGTTGCGATGGTAATTTTTAATCATTTTCAAGAGTTACTCAGTCGCGATAAAAATGTAAATATTGAGTGAATTTTTAATACTAGCAAATAATTGAATAGGGATAGCACATTTTGGACTTACAAGGCGGCCGCCGTACCCAAATGGGTTTGATGCGTGACTACCATTCGGAGGTTCAACTTCAAGTCATGAAACAATAAATGGTAGAAGAAATTTTTTCTAATAGCGGTCGCTCCTCGCCAGACAATGGAAAACCTCCGAGCGTATTTCTGTCATGAAAAAGTTTCTCTTAGGTTTTTTCATTTGGTAAAACATCAAGACGCACACCACACCCCACAAATAGAAGGAGTAGCTTACCTAAATACCAATATAGGGTAAAAGCGCCAATTATAAATTATAATATATACCTTCAAAATATGTAACATAATGAGCTTAATTTAAAAAAATCAGCGTGGTTTTATAGCCACTTCAAACTTACGCCTTTTGGTATTAAAATTTAATATGCCAAAAAACTGCATACCTAAAATGTTTCCAGAAATCCCAAATAAAAACCGTAGAATTGTGATGAAGAGTTGAAGAAAGTTATTTGTTTTTATTCTCACAAAGTTTGGAACTTGAATTTATATGGCTTTTAATGGACAATGAGCTAACTTTCATAAAAAAGTAATGAGCTTGCAAAAAAAAAAACAACAAACAAAAAACAAAATTGTCGAAACTGGTCAAAATGTTTTAAAATATTATATAAAATTGGTATGGCTTGCGTGCGTACCTATTCCAAATCCAACTCAAAGCTTTACATACCAAATTATGTACTTTTTTTTGCCTGTTTCATCCTACTTTTTTAATCTCGCTCTTTACATTCATGACAGTATCTCAACACAGCTGAAATATGAATGCGCTAAGCTTTGCATAAACCTTTTTAAATTATTATTTGAGTTTAGTTGCCAGTTTTTCTATCTCAACGCTGCTAGCTATTAAATATGTGCTTTTGTATTAAATAATCTATTCAAATGAAAGTTATAATGAAATCAACCCCCTTTTGTTTGCTTCATAATTCAGTTAATTTAAACGTATGCCGATCTGACCTAAATATGTTTTCTGCATAAGGTTACTAGATGGGGATATTGGTAGATATTAAATATTTTATGATTTTAATTACATACAGTTGTAAGTATGACGTAAGCTGCCTTCTCTTGCCTGGTAGATTATTTTACACAGTGTGACAGTACTTCTCAATTATTAGAATTGTTTGTTAAATAGACGCGTGCAATTTTTGCAGGGTTACTATTCTAATTTTTCCCAAGTAAGTCCGAAGTTAAAGTAAGAATTCCGAACTCGAAAAATTATACAAAATATTAAAATATGTGACCAAATGGGCACCACATACCACAACTTTCATAAAAGATGCGGTAAAATTGCATCTATGCACCAAGCAAATATGCAAGTTAGTCTTATCTAGTAGTAAATATTTTGCTCTTGGATATAAACACAAAGTAGTGCCTGAACTGTGAAGTAAAAAAGCTGGAAACATGCAATATTGACAGACGTTTACTTAAATAATAATTTTTATTATTGACTTTTTCTGGATGAAAATATTGAAGCATAGAAAATTCGCAGTGCATTTTTCGCCTCCTTTAAGTCAATGATTGTATGCGAAAATCACTTTGAAACCTCTTTATATTCTTCTTTCATTTGTTACCCTTAATTGAAGGTCCTGATCGACAAGAAACAAAATATTTCCAGGCGAATAATAAAATAAACTAAAATAAAAAGATTTTGGTTCCATACGGAGTTGTTCGTCCTTTTGAAAATAGTGGAGCTTTTCTCGAATAAAGAAAATGCCTCATTGTTGTTACTATGAACTACTAACAAACTATTTATACAAGGGTGTCTATATAAGTTTTGTTACCAGTGTTCACAATAATACATACAATGTATTGCAAAGTGTTGACTAACTATTAATTTTAGTTTTTTAATACAATAGTTATAAAATTATGTTTTAAACTACTACAAAAGTAATGCAGCTTACAGTTTCATACTTTATATAAAATAAAATAGTCAAAAAGTTTTCATTAAAAACCCCAAACTTTTTAATCAGAATTTTTTTAAAAATGTCGAAATTAAGTTGTTCAAATATGGATGATTTAAAAAAGAAACATTTTTGTCGAAGGTTTCGCTTCTTTCATTTTTAACTTTTTAAACTGATACAATTTTATTTCAACATTGAATGGGCTACACAATTACATACCCAGAATATTTCTCGAAATGTAAACTGAAAAGGTTGTAATTTTGTTGATTTTTTTAAATTTTGCACAAAGTTTAAAATTTTGGTTTTTGTTGTAGTGTCTCTTTATTTTTTACTCTCTAAAAATAAATAAGTGCAAATATGCAAAATTTTATTTTGTCATCGCAAAGTTTGACATTTTTAACGCTCAGAATAATTTTTCATTCGAAATCTGTCGCGTACAGGTACTTGAAATACTCATCTTGATCAAGAGTGGAAGTAAATCAAACGCATGCAACAATGTATTAATATCCGACAGAAACAATTTTTGTACAGCCTCGACAAAATTGAATGCAAAATTTTTGCAGCAAATAACCAAAAAAACTTTTTCTGCGAATAGATTTTTAAATTTTAGATTTTATAAGAATTTTTGTATAAATACTTTTTCAATATTGACCTGTATCAGGCACATTAAGCCGTCGACAAAGTGAAGCATGAAGGGCTTTTCCAAAAGCTCAAATCCATGCTGCCAACAGAATACGGCGAGGTACTCTCGTCATATTTTAATGATGGGTACTTTTGCGTAAAACACGAAAAAAAGATGAATCCAAGCGCTCCACAGGAAGCATTTTGGGTGCTCTGCGATATATCCTGTATATCCACGCCCTACCATCAGCAAATCAGCAAGTAACTGAAACATTTTGCGGGTGACACTGGCATACCTTATCAAAAACGCAACGAATAAGCTATAAGAAATTATTATTGTCACATGGGCTCAGAAATGGATAATAAAGCTAAGCCAAGCACTTAAACCTAAAACAAAATAAAAAATTTATTTTATTTTTATTTTACCTGACCAGATAGCTGAGATATTTGCATACAAAATTTTTTATATATATGAATAAACTCGAATGTCGAAAAGAAACTAAGTGAATATTTTTTTATAAAAACCTGCATTTCCTAATTTACTTGCACAATTTTCATCGTCCAACGCAACATTTTTTATTTATAGACATAAAAACTCACCTGTGTGCATTCGTATTTAAATTCCATTTATGAAAAGTGTGTTAAGCAATTTAACTTATTTGTTAGAGGGAATTGCCAAATGTGCAGTGAAACTGAAAGATAAGTGCAAATGAATTCATACAAACCTATTGAAAAAATGTGAAAGAAAATTTTACAAATCCGAATAGGAAATTCTCATGACACACAAAATAATTAAAAATACCAAATGGATGTATGCAGATGAGAGTGTAAAACCAAAACGGGACAAGTAAAGGGTGTTACTAAAGGTATGAAATTAAAAAAAGAAACAGCAATAGTTCGCTAAGAGGCATTGCACTCCATTGGAAAATGTATTTTATGCCTTTATTACTATTATTAAATGCCGATTTTGAGCCGGTTAGCGCCAAAGTCAATGATTTTCACGTCCAGCGCTGGCTGCTATTTAGCTTGCGTCCAGGTGAGATTTTTGCGGGATATTTTTTCTTGATATTTCCTCATAGAGACTGCGCCACCAGCATCCTTTGGGTCGTCCTCTGTGCATGTAACCACTCTAAGGCAGTCGGCCATCGATGGTATTTCTTGCGCTGATTTTCTAAGAGTATATCCGATACAGCCTCACTTCCTTATACAGAATTTAAACTATTAGATAATGATTCCGCTGGCTAACGCGAATGAAGAGCAAATTGAAAATCTCATTCTTAACCACTTTTACAAATTGCAATAATCAGGTAATAATAATAACGAGTCAAATATTTTTGTAGTAGCATGAAATATTTCCCTTACATTTTTAGTGAATACTGCTAAAGTGGAAATCCTTGGCCGGTTATATATCCGGGTTGTGCCGGTAACTTAGATATTTTGTAACGTTAGTTGGGGTGGTCATTATATTATTCAGCTAAATAGGTATGCAAGTGTTTTGATTTAGCGTAAAAGTGTAAAAATTTTGTCCCGTTTGGCTTATGCGCCACTGTTTCAACCAATCAAGTCCTTTCTGGGGTTTTTGAAAGACCACATGTCGATTGGAGTCACTTGTGAGTATGGCAGTGTCTTCCGTGCACATTCCGACTATTGTTTCATCAAAAGCTGGTAGATTGTATGTGTATAGCAAATATAGGACGGGATCCATAATACTGCCTTGCGGTACGCCAGCTGAAATTTCACATAGTTCAGACTGTTCTGCGCCTTGTTTGGCAAAGAAATAGCGGTTGTCGAGGTAGGAAGAATCTCTTTTATTTTAGAGTAAGCCATCATGCCAAACGTGGTCAAAGGCTTTTTTTGTTCAAATGCTTTGTGTATGAGCCTAAGCACTTGTTCGATGGGTCTGTGCTTTTACCTTAAGCCAAACCAGAAATTTGGGATTATATTTTGGTCTTAAATAAGAGTCATCATTCTTTTGAGGAAAAGGGACTCTATTACTTTAGGCCTTCGCCTCATTTTATTTTTGCTTTTAGTGTTTTACTTCTTGAAGTATTGTTAAAAAATAAAAATTTTAAGTTGGTCATTCGAGGCTCTGTCAAGAAGTTGTCAGCCCTCAAAAAATGGTCTTCCAAACAACGGTATGTCGCTAACGACATGGATTCCGGGGCTCCTAGGAGTTAGAAATCAAGAAGACAAAAAGGTTCTTTTTCAGCATGAGTGTCGTTATCGTATGAACTATGATCTTAAAAACAAACAAAAAATTGACAAAATGGCGGATGTTCAAAGATGAAAAACATCCCGTTTCTTGGAGCCATTATGTTTTTTTTTGGCTGTAAAGGTCATACTAAATACTAAAAAAATTGTTTGGCGAATGATCGTAGTTCACACGATAACGTCATTTAAATTTTATTCCATCAAAATCGGATAAATAGAACCGACTATACCCATGTTCATTGTCCAAGTGAATACTATTTTATAGTATGAAGGCTGACCACTTTTTGAAGGAACCTCGTATGGCCAAACAAAAATTTTTATTTTTTAGCAATGTATCAGAATATGAAATACTAAAAACAAAAATAATTCTTTTTTTCGTTTCCGTTTTACACGCTTTTAAAGAAAACCCCAAAACACTACCATTTCAAATGAGGCAAGGGCCTTTAGAGGTAATAGGCAATAGGCTGATGGGCCGATATGGGTCCACTTGTTCAGCACTATTCCCTAGTTTGAGGATCATTTTTGCTTGAGCTACTTTCCATTGAGATGGAACAAAACCAGATAATGCAATAGAATTTTTTATGCACATAAGGAAAGTGAGTCCTTCTCTGGGAGTTGTTTCAGTACCTCTCCAGTTATGAAGTAATATCGCGGGGTCTTCTTTTTTTAAGTTTTTTTTATCATGGGTGGGATAATCTGTTGCATGGGTTGATGGATATCTTTTACTCAGGGTATCTTTAAAACGCGGGTTTGTTCGTCACAAATTTGTTTGCCTTCAGGGGAACTGTTTTAGCCCATTTACTAGTTTCCATTTTAATGGATGATTGTGCTAGTGTAGGTCTTTTGACGTTTTTCTTTCTTGCCTTCCATAGATAGTAGGCAGAGGCATTTTATATATAACGGCAACTTAATAATGAATTCAGGATTTTCTCAATTCAAAAGCATTGTTCTTTCTGGTGAAGTCAATTCATGGAGAATTGGCAAAACAAACTGTGCACTAACCAATTGCCAACTGTCACCGGTCACCTGTGTCAAATTAACTACTAAGCCCTAGAAACACCCTGTATACGTATATATGTGTGAAAATTCAAACATCGCTTTCTCTTCTTCCCCACGCACAGTGCTTTCGAATGGAGATTTTAATTTTAGATGCCAATATTTCACAAATAAAGTCAAAAAAGCGAGAAATGAGAGGAGTGGGAACTGGTTGGTGGAAATGTCGTGCAATATTACAATACCTACATACATATAAAGAATACATATAACAGTGCATACAAATACATGGGTAAATAAACAAAAGTCCAGCCTTATTTTTGGTTAAAATGCAACGACAACAGAAATAAAAATAAATTCGCATTTCGAATGCATAAAGAATGCAAAATAATGAAACGAAATATTTTTATAACCAAAAACATGCAAGAACAACAACGCAAAAACTGAGGTCGGAAAATGAAAAATTTTAAATGCCGAAAGGAATATCTTTGTGCAGCAGAAAATAATGAAATTACAGCGAATTGTATACAAAATCATAGTACATACTGTGCATTGAAATACTATATGTAATTGTATATCTGTATATCGCTTAGATCTGTGACAGGCACATGAGTACTACAACAAGGAAATAAAACCAATGGACTTACTACGTTTGGAGGAAATTGAATTCAGCGTATTTTAAATGAATGTAAAATGAAAAGTTTAAATTAATAAAGCAGGTGTTAAATACAATTTATTTTGTGTATGAAAAATATATAGGGGATTATGCCACTGGAACGGAGGCGAAAATAAATACAGCGAGTAAGAAAAGTTTTGTCACATAGAGTTTCTTTTTAATATTCGGAACTTTTTGAGCCCATTTTGTTTTTTTTGTTTGGTTAGGTTAGCCTGGTTGGCAATAAGGCACGCATAGACCTTTTAGTCCCTAGCGATACCAGATGGAGACCAACCTCTATGAATACCTGAAGTAGACATCATGTAGGATGTCAGCGCTTTTGGTGAATCTAAGTCCTCCAGACCCTCAAACAGTGGGGCTCTCAGTCATCTTAGTCGCGTTTTTAATACTGCCGGACAAACGCACAGAAGGTGCTCTAAAGTTTCTTCAGCATCCTTTCTGCATTTCCTGCATTTGTCCGTGTTAGCAATCCCTATCTTGTACGCATGTGCAGCCAATAGATTATGACCTGTTAGCATATCTATGATAGATCTGCAGTCCTCTCGCGAAAGCGTAAGTACGAACTTAGTCAGTTTTCTGTCGTTAGTTCTACACATAACTTTTGCTGATTTGGATGTGATCAGATTAGTTCATCTAGCTTCCACTTGCCTTTTCATGTGGTCGTCCATTTCATTGTACATTGTGTTTAGCGGTTTTGGTATGTCATTCTCTTTTTTCTGGTTAGTTTCTTACAAAAACACAGTTCATACTGCAATAATCAGTACACAAATTTCGCAACAATTTTCAACATAATCTCGAATCTTTTACTCAGTTTTTTTATTTTTTTCTTACATAACTTGGTAGGACTTGAAAGGATTCATTTATTATGAGTTGTTTCCTGTATGTTAACAATTGGACCGGCTGAAGCTAGCGATTGACCAGAAACGGCAAAAATTGGCCAATAGATAGTCCGGACCTGGCACCAAGCGACTACCACCTTTTGCTGTCATTGCAAAATTTCCTGAGTGATAAAAAATTAGTATAAAGACAAGATAGTGAAAATCGATTACTAGAGTTGTTTGCCAATAAGGACCAAAACTTCTATGAGAGAGGCATTATGAAGCAAGCCTTAAAATGGTAACAAATTATGCAACCAAACGGTGCACGTTTGACCCAAATCAGACAATTTGAGATATCTTAGACAATGTTTAGAATTTTACACAAAAAAAATTAATTTCTTTTTCCTCAAATTATCCTTTTTTTCTTGCCCATAGTATTACACATATTCTACCATATGACGTTTGAAATGATGAAATTGCAGAGACCGTCCGCAGAAAAGTTACTAAAGTTCCACGAATGCCAAAAGTCTCAGCCTTCCTGATCATTTCAATTTCAATAATTTTCACAAATGATTTTTATTATTTCTAATGGAATCACGCGCACTGATCACGTCTATAATTTCTGTTTCATGACTATCATCTCTGTGCAAGATCTGCTATTTTAATCTTTCTATATCCGCATAAAATCGCATGTTTCACTCGTAAATTTGCGCACTCCACGCATTTGTGCACGACAAAGTCACCATAGCAACGACGCGACCCTAAAATATTTGCATAACATCCCCCACTTCAGCCATGGAAGGAATGTGAGAAGCAAATAACTTGCTTTGTTAGCCATGTGAGGACATAAATTGTCAGCAGGGAGACTCGCGCTTGTTCAGAATGCAACATGTAAAATAATTCACCCACCTACTCATGTCTGTATATGAGCTGTAAGCCGAGAATTATTGTATGATGTGGCAAATTCCATTTTAAAGCCATTCCTTGCGCTTATGTTACCTAGGACATGTGTTTTTGTTTATTACAACATTTCACCTTTTGCCTAAATTAACTTCCATGCCACATGTTGCTCTTTTTTTACTGAGTTTGTGACCTTAAATGAATTTTTTACTTGTTAGAAAAGGCACGAAAGGCAGTTAAATTAATTACTTATACAAGTATACAATTTGTAATATACGTTAATATGTTGCTCACTAAAGGCGCCCTGGCAAATGAAATGAAGCTATAAAGTTAAACAGCACTGTAATTATCAACCCTGGCCAACGCGCCTAAACATACATTTTTTAGATTCAATTTGCCATATCTGCCTTTTGCAATGGGGCAAACATTTTTGTACATTTATTTTAATTTTTTTTTCTTCTTTTTTTTAAATGACATTCGAACTTATTAAGAAAAAAACACTAAATTTGGCTGCCACTAGTAACCAGGATTCTGTTGAAAGAAAATGAAAATACAACTTTATTCTGAAAAAATGGTTACAAGTGAACCATTGAAAGTATTGCCCATCGTAGGCTACTACTTTTTCCCATCTTTCTGGTAGATCTCGTATACCGGCACGGTAAAACTGTTCATCTTTTGAGGCTATCCACGGATCAAGCCATTTTTTGATGTCTTCATATGAACTGCTGGTCAGCTAGACCATGTGCCTTCGATCGGAACAGGTAATAATCGGACGGCGCAATATCTGAAGAATATGGCGGGTGGGGTAGAATTTCCCTTTTCAGTGTTTCCAGGTAGGTTTTCACGGGTCTGGCAACGTGAGGCCGAGCGTTGTCATGCTGTAGAATCACTTTTTCATGCCTCTCCGCATATTGCCGCCGCTTCTCGTGCAGTGCTCGGCTCAATCGCATCAATTGAAGTCGATACCGATCCCCTGTGATGGTTTCGCTTGATTTTAACAATTCATAATAAATAATACCAACTTGAACCCACCAACTACATAGCGTAACCTTCGCAGCGTGAATTTCGGCCGAGGCGACAACGTAGAAGCATGACCGGGCAGTCGCCTTGACTTTCTTTTCTTTGGATTGCTGAAGGAATCCCTTTTTCATCACCTGTCACAATGCGATGAAGAAACCCCTTCCTTTTTTGCCGCTGGAGCAGTTGTTCACGGGCGAAAAAACGACGTTCAACATCCCTTGGTTTTAACTCATAAAGAACCCAAGTTCTCTGTTTCTGAATAATTCCCAAAGCATGCAATCGCTTGGAAATGGATTGGCGGATAACTCCTAATACTGAAGCAAGCTCGTCTTGCGTTTGTGACGGATTCTCATTGAGCAATGCCTCCAATTCAGCGTCTTTCAAGGTTTTTGGCCTTCCTTCACGCGGTCGGTCGTCAACATTAAAATCACCGTCTTTGAAGCGACGGAACCAATCTCGGCACGTTGTTTCACTTAAAGCAGCATCTCCATAAATTTTTTGTAGCTCTGGATGCACTTCAGCCGCCGTTTTTTTCGAATGAAAGAGGAAAATCAACACTTCCCGTAAATGACGATTATTCGGCCCAAAATCAGAGGTTTCTCAAAACCAAGTATACGATACCAAAACAAAATCACTAATGTGTCGAAACAGTTTGTTTTCCAAATGTCTAAGCTTGGTTTATGACGTTTAGGTTAAGTTAGAATCGAGTAACACACACTGCTGGTGGCATCTATTGACAAACAACGCGAACTTAGTTGCGCATCTAACATTAAGGTGACTCACGGTGAACAAAATTACAGTTTTTTGCTGGACTTATAAAATTTGTAAAATTTTAAGACTTCCGCTAACATTTTTTAAAAATTTTCCTCAAATTATTAAGACTTATACGAGCTGGACCGATTTGAAAATACCTCAAAAACCGAGTTTTTATGCATCAGACCAGTTTTAAGTAGTGCGTAGGCTCGAATTTCCGTGAAAGAAATACCAAATGATAGAAAAACAAATAAGAGGAAGAGCTCGGCCAAACACCTAACAGAAGCGTACGCGCCAATTATAATTTTTTTGTATTTTTTTAATTTTTTATTATAAGCTTTTAAAATATTGTATTTTATGCTTTTTGGGACTTTTTTTGAAATACAGGTTTAAGATATGATTTATGAGAAGCCTTTTCATGGCTGAAATACACTCGGAGGTTTTCTATTGCCTGCTAAGTGATGACCGCTATTAGGAAAAACTTTTTCTATCGTTTGGTGATTCGTGGATGTACTATGTTTTGAATTCGGAGCTTACCCAAAGGTAGTCATGCAGCAATCCATTCGCCTACAGCGGCGGAAAAGTAGACGAGTAATCCCTCATAATTTAAATTTCTTCTGTATATCTGCAATTTGAAAAGATCAAGGAAAACCAAGGAGCACCAGGAGATTTGGTGGCTCCTAAAACACTCAGGCAGGTATATATCTACTATATATCTACTACCTTCTGCCTATCATATGCCACGGCCTCAAATGCTATTTACTTCAGTCCGCCGACAACCGTAATCCTCTGCTTATTGTATAAGAAAATGCGTGCCAATGTTAATATTCGTTTAAAAAATTTCAAGAAGATATTATGTGAATGGATACAAATCTAAATTCTATTAAATATTTTGCCCTTCATCTATGGATTTTAGAATACTGTAATAATTTTAAAAGAGAAACTCAAGCAGTAAATAGAGATCTGCATCCAATGTTGAAAATTCTTAAAGCCCTTCGAGTCAGGTTCTTTATTTTAAACTTATACTCCAGAATTGAACATACTTCATTGACAAATCTACAGCTATGCATCTAACTTTCCATTGTAAGCGCCGCTTTCTTTGGTTAAATGGCATAAATTTCTTAAAATCTCATTCATTTTTCAAAGCTCGCATTGCAGTTATCCGTTGCAAGCGTTTGCACTGGCCACATTTATTCATTCATTCATTTGCACTGTCACTGTCATTGCCAGTATTCGCACGAGAGCTCCCCTGCTTCCGTAGGCACACACAGACAAACACGTACATACCTCATATATGCGACTCAAACTGCTAACTCTGCATTACATACAGTTTTATGATAAGTTGTCCATGCAGTGTGAATTACATTTTGTATCTGTATTACATTTATGTGTATGTACAGTAAATTATGTTGCAAGTCTGCTGCATTCATTTTTATTACGTCGTAGTCTTGTTGCACTATTTTCTAGTCGTAATGCGCTTAGAAGTAGGAAATTTGCGTGTTACTGAAGTTGTAAATTAGCACTCTGTGTGGGTGAGTGTGCGAGTGTTGCATTCCTAACTCCAAAGGGAAATTTAATTTTCGCTGCCCAAGCATACACTGCTTGCATTTACGAGGGTAAGTAGAAAAGTTCGCGGAATGTAGGGTTTAATGAAGGCCTCTTGCTTTTAGTCAACACTACTTGGCGTGACCATAAAACTTAAAATAATAAATTTTTGTCACTGATTTTGTTCACTCTTGAGATACCGCCGTATAGATAAGTCATTTGGTAGGAAAATATTAGCTATTGTGAAAGTACAGTTCCTCACTAAGCAGGAAGACACCACAGCTCGCTATGATAGAAAGAAGAAAATACGTATGTTTACTGAGATTCTTGCTCAGAAAAAATTATAATTCATAAGTAATCTAACTTGCTTATGCGAGATGGAGAGTCGATTGAAGACAAGGGTAGGGTTGGGCAGAATTCGAAAAAATGCTTTCAAAATAAACCATAATTATGAGTACAAACTTCTAATTAAACCGCAACCTTAAAAAAATGAAATATGATTAATCGTTTTTTGCTCTTCTAAAAAACAAATTTTTCAAAATTTGCGTCTGTGAGATTTTGCCTTGTCGGCCGGTTAACAATTCCGGGAAAGGAAAACGTCTTTGCACTTGCGCAAAGGAAAGAAGAGGTAGTAAATGAAAAAGTGAATAAATTGAATGGGTTGGTGCGCGACTGTCATTCAGAATTCAGAGAGAGAACGTAGGTTCGGTAGCCGTCGCCCTCGACATGCAATGGCAAACCTCCGAATGTATTTCTGCCATGGAAAAGGGCCTCATAAAAAATATCTGCCGTTCGGAGTCGGCCAAACACCTAAAACTGATGTACACGCCAATTACATATATATATATATACCTATATATAAATAAATCGTGTATCTGAAATGTAAGCACCAAATAGTTTCCTAGGTCAATATATGATAAAAATGTGGAAAAGGTTGACAACCTTGACGCCTCGAAAAAACATTCAGACGTAAACTTTCAAAAGACGTACACATTTGTTCTATCCTCTCTACCAAAATTCATTTTTTGGAAATTTGTGTTTCTATAGTTTTTCTGCACAGTGTTATAAAGAAAAAAGTATCAATATGAGAAGCAAGAAAAAAAAATTTTATTATTATTACTTGTTTTTTCTTTTTTGAGTAATCAGCATACAGAATACTTACAGACCATAAAATAGATAGACACAAACAAAGTCTTTATGAAAAGAGTCTTATAAGTAACTTCTTAAAAGTAAATTTATAGTAAGAAAAACCAAAGTCTAAGGAAGAAGAACAAGCATTAAATTGAGCTAGCTTCCTCCTAAAAGGAGCAACAATTTTAACAACACCAAAAAAAAAACAAAAAAAAAACCATTCATTCAATGCAAAATGTATGAAGGAGCATTAAAATGACTTTAATTGAGAAGATGCGGACAATCTATTGAGCCCGCAAAAATATCAAAGACAAAACACATCGACAGCAGAACACGCCTAGACTCTGAAGGCATGAGATTTAATAATAAGTAACGAGAGCGATAGGACGGACGCACAAAAACGCACAAAAGTTCTCTGAACAGACTCTAATCTATTAACCCTTAACGGCCGATAGCTTTTTTTGTAATACTCGCCCATAAGACGACAGAAAGTAAGGTGAAATTCTAAAACGTTCATAAGGATGAAAACTTAAACTAAAAATTTAAACTGACTTATTTAGATATAAATTCAACATATTTACTTGATTTATAATTTTATATGATCAACAAACCAGGGACGTAAAAGTTGCAATATTTGTTAAAGAAAACTACAGCGATGATAAATAAAAAAATAAATGAAAACTGAATTCTTTTCATGCCCCCGTTTTCGGGCCTTTCGTTTTCTATCGCATAAGTACTTTGTCCACATAGTGGGGCCTTTCCGCTGTTAAGGGTTAATATATGGAGACAGCATGAAACAGTCTCCGAACGAATACCGGGTAGGCTGTACTTTCATCGGCCGCTATAGCGCCCTTTTACATATATCTGAATTTGATGATCGCCCTTGAAATCTAAAAAAGTATTACGAGTAAAATGTATATTTTTAAACACATAAATCCATAGCCGAATGGGTTGGTGCGTGATTACCATTCGGAATTCACAGAGAGAACGTTGGTTCGAAACTCGGCAATGGCAAACCTCCGAGTATATTTCTGCCATGAAAAAGCTCCTCATAAAAATATCTGCCGTTCGGAGTCGGCTTGAAACTGTAGGTCCCTCCATTTGTGGAACAACATCAAGACGCACACCACAAATAGGAGGAGGAGCTCGGCCAAACACCCAAAAAGGGTGTACGCGCCAATTATATTATATATATATAAATCCATTTGATAACCACTTCCAAACTTACAAGTAATAAAAAAATAGTATGTGCCTCTCATTTACTTCGAAATACTTCATCCATTTCTCTATAACCCACATTAAGCATTGGTATTATTAGTTATTGCTAAGCAATTAATTATAATAATAATTATTAATTGGCGGTTGCTAAAAATATTCTTTCATTATTCACATAATTTCATACCGCTTGCTATTCATACAGCGAACCGTTCGACCCCCCCTCGTATGTACATATATAAAGTACGAGCATACATTACAAGAATATGTATTCTTCTCACCAGGACTTGCATACGCAAAGAGGCAATTAGTTAAGCAGACAGCCATGCAATAATAGTTGGCTGTTATGTGTGTTCATGTTAAGTGTCAGTTACACACACTTTAAATTGAATTTCATAGTTAAATTTTTGGTAACTGTCAACTATGAATGAAATGTGAATGCTTCCAAATTACAAATGCATGACGAAAGTGTGAAATTCGGTGTAACTTTTTTAATATTCTTGAAATTTTAACTGCACATAATTTAAGAAAATAAAGCATTTTCGTTTTTAAATTTTAAAGGCAATTAAAAATGATTTAAAAATTAATAAAATTTATAAACTATTTAAGAATTATTGGGTATGGGAATAAGTTTCCGTCCTTTCTTAGCCAAAGTTACGAATCATTTACACATTTTAAAACTAGATGATATTATGTGAAGTATGTGCCATTGGAAGCTACAACTTTACTCCATCTGTGAGGCAGCATACTGATTCCTCTAACAAAAATTTCGAATTCTTTTCACTTAATCCGTTCATTGAGCCAATTTGCGATGCTCTCGTAAGAAGTGAACCGCTCTCCAGTAAAGACTGACTGCATTGATTGGAACAGATGGTAATCCGAAGGAGCAATGTCTGGGGAATACGGCGGGTGGGGCAAGATTTCTCAATTCAGTCGCTCTAAATACCTCTGGACCGATTTTGCAACGTGTGGCCTGGCGTTGTCATGCAGCAAAATCAGTTTGTCATGTCTACCGTCACATTCCATCCGCTTTTCTTTGAGAGCTCGATTCAAACGCATCGCCTGCGGTCGGTAACGATCGGCAGTGATGGTTTCAGATGGCTTAAAGAGTTCATAATAGATGGAAGGATTTGTGATCCCACCAGATGCACAACATAACCTTTGAAGACTGAATATTTTTTTTCGCTGTCGATGGACCTGGTTCACCTGCCAAGCTCCAACATTTTCGACGCTCAAGGTTATCATAATAGATCCACTTTTCATCGCTAGTGACGATGCGATGCGGAGAACTTTTTCTTTTCTGTCGTTCAAGAAGCATTTCACACGTCACCAAGCTTATCTCGATATTCCTCTCCTTCAATTGATGTGACATCTAGTTAACTGCTTGCTGTACCATTTCCATCGCGTGCAAACGTTTACCGGCGGTTGATCTGTCAACATCCAGCTTTTTAGATATATTATCAAGGGTTCGACATGCGCCTTCATCCCATAATTGTTGTAGTTAAGCGTATTTGATTTTTTTCGGTGCCTCTTCGCGATATTTATCACTCACGTCGAAATTGCCACTTTGGAAGATTCGAAACCACTTTTTACAAGTTGTGTTGGATGGAGCTGGATTATCGTAAATATTGATCAATATAAGACACGTTTCAGCTGCACTTTTCTTCAAAAGGTAATAATGAAGCATGACTTCCCGCAAATGCTGTTTTTACGGGACGAACATGGACATTTTTGACGTCAGATAACAAAAGATCTTCACGCCTCAAACGAATGTCTACTACTGCGATAGGACCTCACATATACACTTTCAAATCACCAGTATATTACTAGAGTGAATACAAAAATAGTATCAGCAGCAGCACTTCTTTTACGAAGGCGGAAACTTATTCCCATACCCAATAAAAATAAAGAAGTAGCCAAAAATTAGACTAATGGAATGTATTATATGTAGCTTATAGCCGCGACGGACATATGCCATATTGAATTATGTCATAGTAAAAAAATAAACGCCCTGAAATTATCAACCAGCTTATAATAAAAAAAATCAATCAACCAATAATATTTCTGCTTTGTATTATGATTTTAAATTCCCAAGCTCTTTAAAGAAAATATCTGTTTTCATTCAAATTTTAATCTTCGTCTTTCTTTCTTGCATTCAAAATATTCATATGTGTGTGTGTACGTGCATACATGTGGACAAATCAAACCGGCTCTGCGTGTCAACAGAGAGTTAAATAATCAGCGCGAAAGCTTCAAAATCATTGAAAGCCCCAGCCTAATGTATTTGCGTGCCATTTAAAAGGACAAAACTCAAATCCGAATATTCGCTATCAATAGAGATACTGAAAACAAATAATATATAAATGTAAATGAAATAGTAGCAATGAAAACGTAATTACGTTTTTCTCTTCTTTGCTCATGGTAATGGGTTTATGCAAAAGCTCCAATATATTCATATTTAACCAGCAAGCATACATGACACACTCCTCCACACTCACCACTTAGTAAAAATTTATGTTTGTGTGAGCAGGCTATTACCAAGGCTTACCATTCATAATTTGTGGTTTATCAACAAAATACACTTTTCCATATATTTTTCCTCATCCTTTTGGCATATTTTGAAATTATGCGCTCTTCCAAAATTTATTACGCTCATTAACGCACACAAATGCTTGCCAAGCGAGCGTGCACGTAGCGGCAATATTTTTAAATTACGCACATATTCATGTAGTAGTGTGTGTGTGAGTTGGTGTGCGAAAAGGCGTTCTACATATGTGTGCGATGTCCTTCATTAGCCTGGCATTAGCATAGTAAACTTTGTTGGATTTCTTTTTTTTGCGTATACTTAAATAAACTAGAAGTAACGAATGTCTACCTGCAAATAGAAGGAGGAAAGGTAAAGCATTGCTTGGCTACTCATTCAGCAAGGAATTTTAAATTAACTACATCAAATGGGTACCAGAAATAGAACTTGCACATAATTGAACAATAAATTTAACATTAAAATAATTTCCTCCACAAAAACATAGACGCACAAGAGAAATATATTTCATTTCCAGCACGTCAAGATTTGTTTGTGGTGTCACAAGGCTTAAAGAAGTTAAAAAATTACCAAACATTTTACAACTAAGATAGTATAATGCTAAAAGGATATAGATAATATGCTTGTGCATTATTTCTTCTAAATTTTTTTCAAACAATAAATCTTTAATAGTGCGCCTTTGATCGAAAAAATTTTATAATTTTGAAACGGATAGAAAGTTGAAAATTGTTGCATAGTTTTTTAAAAGCAAAGCATCTACCGTTCTTTTTTTATTACTTAAGATAAAATATACTCTCAAAAAAATTTTTTTAATCCAAAACGTTTATTAAAAACAATGGCACATTTTATTAGAAAGCTTTTTAAAAAAAAATTTAATTTTTTTATTTAAATTTATTCAAAAAATTTTGTTTAGTTAAAAGTAAAAAAAAAAATTATTTTTAATAAATTTTCTTCTAAATTCAATCCAAAATTTATTAAAAAAATTTTTTTTTAATTACAAATATTTTTTCAAAAATATGGAATTTTCAAAATTTTTTGTATTCATATTTATTAAAAAAAATTTTGTTTAATTCAATTTTTTTTAACTATTTTAAATATTTTTTTTTGGCTTATTTATTATTTAATTTTTATTGTAATCAAACTTTTTTCTTTTTCGTTAAAAATGTTTGGAAAGCAATTTTTTTTTGTCATTTGTGAAAAAACCTTTACCGCCACAAGATTTTTGTCATTTATTTTTTTCATTAATAGCTGAGAGTAGAAAGACAAATCCGTTAAATATATTGCCAAGCGGAATGATTGCATACATTTTTGTATATTACAAACGACTATTTGCAAATGGAGCAAAGCGTCGTTACGGACATTAGTAAGGAGATACTCCGTATTTCACATCTTCAGTTTATTACTGACATTTTCTCTCACGGGGTGCTTACCGCAAATGACAAATTCAAAGTTTTGCTAAAAAAATTTAACAGAATCAAAAAATTTTTTTTCGAAAAATTTTTTTTTTAAATATATAAATGTCAAAGAGAACCAACACTATTTGACTTTATGATTAGGTATCCCATTTCCTTTAATTTTATGACAACAATTGCTGAAGCCCGAGCTGTCGCGATGTCCTGATAGAAAAGGAAAATCATGTAACTTTCTTGATTCAATCGAATGTCAAACATAAAGAAATATACCATTTGACTCAAATTCAGTGTGCATTCCTCTAAGAGATGCTAGTAACTTAACATAGCCTGAATATGCGGCAGCTCTTTTTGCTTTTTGACTTTGCGCGGTCGATCGCACCAATTTATAGAGAAATTTACGATTATGATCAAACTATTTGTTTCACTTGACTTAATCGCTTGATCAATAATCACACCAACCTTAGCATATATGAATTGTACATAACCCTAGATTTTCTGCGGCGAAATAGTTTCTCCCTTCCTTCCTTTTTTATTCTTTTAAACTACTGTAAGCGTGATCATTCTTTAAGATGCGACTTTACATGCTAAAGATATGATGAAAAATAGAATTTAATAAATAAAGTATAAGGTCCAGAAGAAACAGAAGCAAAAACATTTCGACATTGCCTTGCAAAAATATTTCTTAGACTCGGCGTGTACTTTTCCCCCGTAAGGGGGAGCTGTTTAAAATACATACCACTGCCATCTACACCAAGCGTTAAGTAGAATTTCCATTGTTCAAAGTATTATATTTTTGCATTAGCTCGTCGCATCAGTCGACTCATGCCACTTTCTGCTTCACAGCTTCAAAGTATGCAAAGTTATCAATTTTAATGAAAAATTTACCTTAGAAAGCAACTAAGAATTGATCATTGCAAGATATGGGAATCTCAAGATTTACTACTGCGATTCTGTACTCAACAGCAATGCTTTACTTGACTGTAAACCTCTTCGAAACGATTCGAAAAACTCGAAACCACTTCTTCATCAAATTTCAAGTTCTTTCTTCATATTTCAAGAACTTCAAAAATATCATTCAATTTGGCTCTTCCTTATTAGTTTTTCGTCAATTCTCGCCGTGTTTGCTGAATCAGATCAGGATTCCTCGGTCTTTCTTATCCGCTTTGAGTATATTGCACACGTCCATATAACCAAAATTAGAGCACTGAGAATTTGTTCTCATGCATGAAAGTTGGTCACTTAATTTATGCGGCATTATTATACTTTTCTTAAATTTAAATTGCTCGTAAGTCCTAAAATTGATTTTTCGAGAACTCCAAAGCATTTCAAATCCTCAATTAAGTACGCAAACGAGAAAACAAAACAAAATAGAGATTCAGCAGTACATTTTTCGATTTTAACAGGGTAATCAGGGCGACCGCCGTAACCGAATGGGTCGGTGCGTGACTACCATACGGAAAATGTAGATTCAAATCTCCGTGAAACGCCAAATAATAGAAAAAGTTTCTCTAATAGTAATCGTCCCTCGGCAGGCAGTGGAAAACCTCCGGGAGTATTTTTGTCATGAAAAAGCTCCTCATAAAAACCATTTGCCGTTCGGAGTTAGCTTAAAACTGTAGGTCCCTCTATTTGTGAAACAACATAAAGACGCTCGCCACAAATAGGAAGAGGAGCTTGGCCAAATAACTATAACAAGAATACGCGCCAATTATTTATTTATTTTTATAATGTCAAATTTCGAACACCTGTATGAAAGTTTCTCCTGCATGAAACTTTGTCACATAATTTATGCGGCATTATTTTAAAATTGTGTTTTTTTTGTTTGTTTAATTAAATTCCTCTCAAATACTCGTACTAAGTACTCAAATGAAAAAAAATATCAAATTAGACATTCAGCCAAACATTCTTCGATTTGAAGAGCGCAATCCAAGATCTGCTTCGTTAGCCTAAGTTAGGCGATGGACTTTTTAAGTTGTCCTTTTCAATACATCTCTACTCGGTGTATTGCCTATATGCTAAGTGGGCTTTGCGGAGTGTCAAAACAACTCTGAAAAATTGTTAGTCATTGACTCGTGCAAATTATTATCATGATCTTAGTTTTTTTTTCATGAGGCACAGTTAAAAGGGAATAAATTCTATAAAACTGAATGATTCACAAATTCAAAGTTATGAGTAATTATAGGAAATTCTGCCAAATATTGGAAAAATGCATTATTTTATTTCTTATTTTCATCAAGAATGAGAGTGCTAATAAAAATCATGCTTCAGCCACCTCAACCATAGCAATCGTTTTAACAGTCATACACACACACATACACTTGCGTGTGGCATGCATGCTCATATGTGCTACGTGACGTATGAGTAACTTGAGGTGTAACATTAAAATAAATTCCTTTGCCTTTTCACTTTTACTAATAGTGCAAACAATAATAAAGACACCACATTACTTTCATTTTCACTTTCGCATTCGTACAACCAAGCTGCAAGAACATGTTGGTACTCGTATGTGTAAAAGGACTAAGTATATTTGATGGAGCGCAGAGTGTATGAGTGTATGTGTGCAAGTAAGGTTGAAGGCATTTAGCTATATCTTTATAAATGTATGTTGCTCTAGATGTGAGCTTGTAATGGCTTATAGTTAAACATTTACTACAAAGAATGTGCTAGTCATGTTATCTAGAGGGAAAGACCACAAAAACGTGTCAGTGCTAGGTATGTACGGTACCCAAGTGCTAGTAGATGCCACTTGTTTTATCACCTACAAACTGTACGTACGTACATTATTATGTACATATGTATGCACTATTTTAAAAGCTTACTCTCTTTTGTGTCATGCTGAGCTGGAGTGTTTATTGCTTGGTGTTGTAACTAAGCGTTTTGTACCTCAATTTCTTTACTTCACGCAAACACTCAGCAATGAAGCGGTAAAATTCATGTTGAATGTGTTTGCGTGTAGGCCTTTATGTTTTGTGCGCATTAGTGAGTGTTCATGTGACCGTTTTCGCTTTTTCACTTTCATTGCGCACCTTTTTCTTTATGACGTCGCAGCCTCTACGTGCGAGTGTGTGCATATTACGCTTGATTTTATGTTTAGATGATCGTATACAAATATGCGAAAGCACCTAGAAAAGTATTTCAGCCATTCCTTTTCTTTATCAATTTTCTTATTTCGTAAATCATTGCTTGCTGCTGTTGTGTGTTCCTCTTCGTATTTACCGCGACTTGAGTCAATTTGACTCAGCGTTCTTTAACTTCGTTTTTAGTCTACTCAGCATACGCGCACTCCCTCAACCTCTGTTATTTGTCGCCAATTTCACTTTGGTTTATGCTAAAAGGCATGTATTGGCAATCCCTTTTCGTTTTCTGACAAATTTAATGTAGCGTTCATAAAACTCAATTTAACAAAGCAGACTTGTAACACTTTGTCGGAATAATAAACGTAATACCATATTTTCTATTTTGTCATGATTGCCACACATTTTTGGAATTAATTTTATACTAAGCAGAACATTTGGAGTGAGTTGAGTTTGCCCAGTGAATTAAGACAGAGCGGCGAAGCGAATTTCTAAACATAATATATGCTGCTCCATTCTTAACTGCTTGAATATCTTTATAAAAACAAAATATTGATCAAACAACTAGTGAGTACATAAGAGCAATTTTATAAACTGCGTACATACCTATCGTAATTTTTAATTATATATATTTTTTTTTATTTAGTCTTTATAATAAATAAATATATATGAATATAAGTATATAAGTATAATAAATATATATGAACGAAAGTTCTTAACCTTCTACGAAGTTCAGAAAAACTCATCAAATTTTCATCGAAATTTCCAACTTTTAAGCGGAATTTGTAGTAAGCTTTGGGTATGCAGTTTTACAGTCCAGGCAATTTTTAATACAGTAAAAAGAAAGTGTAAAATATATCAAAATCACGTAAATTTAAAAAAAATTTCTTCTTAGCGTACTGACTTTTTCCTCCATATAACAAAGGTGGGCATGTTTTTGAAATGTATAGAGAATTGCGCCTATGTACTTTACTAGGTATTCGGCCAAGCCCCTCCTCCTATTTATGGTATGCCTCTTTGTGACTTCTAACAAATGGAGGGTCTTGCGATTTTATGCTGCCTCCGAACGGTGGTTGATTTTTTATATGAATCTCATTTATGCCAGTAATTCATATTACAAACAATTTTTTTTATAATTAATGTTTGGTAGCTTCAGTCGAAAGACAACTTTGGGCGCTTTTTGCTATATTTTATTATAATTCACTCCATTTCGTTCAATATAAAATACAATAATTTAACTTACTTTTAACCCGGCGCCAATGAAGCTTAGTTATATTGACCTTACACAATTTTTAATGGTCACATTTCGATTTTCTTTACTTGTGTTAATATTACGTGGTTGAGCGATGAGATAGCTATAGACTCAATCTCCTCACGAATCAGCGCGGCGCCGTCTGAGGTGCGAGACGTCAATACATATTTTGATTTACGTTTTTAATAATTTTTATTTTTTGTTCTATTGTTTTATTATTATCCAATTTAATTTTATTTAGACGTATTTGATTTTATTTTATGTAAATTAAGTAAGCTTAATTTCTTATATTTTATTTTACTTTTTACTTTTATTTTATTTTCTTTATTTCCTCGTTTATTTTTCTATATTCTTATGTTTCGTTTTTTGTTTTTGTTTTTTTGTTTTGTGATTATTTGTTATTTATTAGTTATTTTATTTCATTTATTTAATTTTTTTGGTATTACTAGTTAATTTTATTCTATCCCATAATTATATGTTTTTACCTTATTCTGTTTCTATAGTTTAGTTTTATTTTATTCTGTTTTCTAATTCTGTTTTATTTTAATTATGTTTTTTTAATGCATTTCTCTTAATTTTTTTTTGTTATCTATTTTTCTTGTCGATTATCTAATTTTATTTTATTTTATTTGATCATTTTATTTCAAGTTTTTTTAGATTACTTTGTTCAACATTTTTCTATTTCTTTATCTTATTTGACTTTGTTTTTGATTTTAATATATTTTTGAGTATTTCATTTTATTTTAATTATATATTTCTTTAATAAGTTTGATAAATGGCCTTATATTTGATACATTTCATTTATTTTTTATTCTTTTTTTAAAAAATTTCTTTTATTACACTTTAATTTATTTAATTTTTATATTTCAAAATAATTGGTTTAATTTCACTTTATTTTATTGTTTTTTTTTTTGTTTTTTTTTTAATTAAATTTTTTTTTTAATTTTGGTTCTTTATCTAATCTACTTTTATATTATTTTTGGTCTTATTTTAATTTACTTTATATAATATTATTTCATTGACCTTTATTTATCTCTTTTTATCCTTATTATCCTTTATATCTCTTTTATTACATTACTACAACTTATTTAATTTAATTCAGGTTTATTTTAATTTCATTTAATTTATTATTTTTCGTTTTATTTTTATTTTTATTTTTATTTTGTTTTATTTTTATTTTATTTATTTATGTTATGTTATTTCTTTAAATTTTTAAAATATTTTTTTTATTATTTTTTATTTTTTTTTATTTTAATTTTATTTTATAATATCTGTTTTATTATTCTTTAATTAATTCAATTTTTTTTTACTCCAATATGTCTATTTAGTTTAACTTAACTTGATTTAATTTAACTTTATTTTATTTTATTTTACTTTCGGTTTCATTTTATTTTGTTTTGATTTCCATTCCATTCTAGTTCCTCTACTCTCAATACATTTACACTTCAATGATTTGTGCCATTTATTTTCATTTTATTTTATATTTCACGACAGCCGCATTATGTCACAGATTGTGCTTGTGCGTGGCATGATTTCCCCTCCACACGCAATGGCAACCTTCGAGTGCATTTCCACAATAAAAAACGTGTTATAAAAAACATATTTCTTTCGTAGGCTGCTTAAAACTTTAGCGCCTTTCATTTGCCGGACAATGTCAAGGCAGCACAACACGAATTGGAGGAGCAGATATTGCACTTTCTCATTGCGCTTCAATTATTCTGTTATATCCCTGGAATTTTCCTCTAACTATATAATCTTTTATGAAAGGAATTTTGCTTCAACAAAATATTAAAGGCGCATTTGTTTTACTTTCTTGATCGTTAAGGAAGCACAAACATTACGAGCAGCTGTAGTTACTTTGAATTTGAAAACTTTTCCGCTACTTACTGCTGATTTGGCATTTGATGTGCTTTTAATAGATAGCATTGCTGTTCCACGAAACTTTGCATCTGACATTGGAAGTGGGAAGGTAGCCACATTATAAAGTAGAAGAAGTGGAAAACTTAAATTAAATAAAACTCTGAGTAGCAACAAACTTTTAAAAGCAAGAATGATGAAAAGTAAAAATTGTAGATATTATGGAAATTATGTGCTAGTACAAAAATAAGTAAAAAAAAAAGTAGGTAACATTGCGCAAGGCATCACGGAAACTCAAAAGAAAAAAACTGCATGTTGAGATAGTAAAAATATTAGTGCGACACATTTAGAAAACCACTTACGCACTCTTGGATACGGCTCCTTACTCTTCGCGACAGGCAAAGTTTTGCCTATACTGCAGCACACCAACACATATGCGCATACACTTTGCAGTTACCACTTTCGAACTATGTCAAGCACTTACTTTATTTTACTTTACCTTAGTTCATTTGTTTACTTCTACATACTTTTCTCTCTGTACCTTTGTGCCTTTCTCGTTTTCCTTTCACTCGCCAAAGGCCAAGGTAATGACATATAAGACCCTTATCATTTGTTCATCACTTACCTTGATTGCTTTGTCCGGCTACGCAGACAATTTTTGGTAGAACTTTTCCAGACTGAAAGTTGCCAAAAACTTATTTAAATCGTAAATTTCGTCACTCAACTTAAGTGATTAGGCTCGGCGGTGATCGTAAGCTGGTTAATTTATGTGTGCATGGCGTGGGTTTTTCGGTTTATTTGTGTGCAAATTCGCTATTGGCTTAAATTAGATCGCAGTTGAAGGTGTTGATTGGTGGGATTTAATAGAATTTGTATTAGAGTAGTTTTTTTGAAATACATAAGTTTTTTCTCCCAGGTAGCAAAATGATGGATAAGCTGTTATTTTTTTTTCTACTAAGGCATGATTGGAATTTCTCACTTCCACTAGAACTGAAAAGGTGGTCAGCTCATGGCTTCAGTAAAAATATACATCGGTTAAGAGGCAAGGCCAAAAGGTACGCGGAATGGAAATGTTTGATAAGGCGAATGGAATTTTTTTTATTTAAATCTGTTTGGCGATTCAATGCAACTAAATAACTAAGTTGCAGCTCATACACATACCTCAGATATTGTCAGACAAAAGAAGTTGATCATGAAGAAAATTGAATTTCGAATCGTAATTAAGTTCCTTACTAAGTATTGAAATTCATAACGAAGAATAATAAAAGCGATAGCATATTACATTGATTATAGTTCAAGAGAAATATTGATTTGTAAGTGCTCGAGTCTATTCAAAAGCTAGAGACTCAACTGAAAAAAATTAGCACTCACGCCGGCCGTAAATGACGCATTGTGAAATTGTTGAAGAAGTTGAAAAATATGTTCTAGAGTATAAACGTTTCAAAATTAGATGAATTTCAGAAATAGGTGAGGCATCATCTGCGATCCCGTTGGGTATATTAATATATCCTATATCAGCTAGAGATGAGTACCGATATTCCTTTCATCACTTCAGAATATTCAAGCGAGTTATCGTACGAGTATCTGTTTAGCGAGAACAGGCTTGCACTTATGTACCGGATTGCTGCCGCCGACGAAGCCTAGCTGCATAACTAAGAAACTGAGTTGAAGTAGTTTATGTATACATACATATATATAATTGGCACGTACACCCTTTTTGGGTATTTGGCCGATCTCCTCCTCCTATTTGGGGCGTGCGTCTTGATGTTGTTCCACAAATGGAGGGACCTACAGTTCCAAGCCGACTCCGAACGGCAGATATTTTTTTTATGAGGAGCTTTTGGATGGCAGAAATACACTCGGAGGTTTGTCATTGCCTGCCGAGGGGCGACCGCTATTAGAAAAATGTTTTTCTTAATTTTGGTGTTTCAGCGAGATTCGAACCTACGTTCTCTCTGTGAATTCCGAATGGTAGTCACGCACCAACCCATTCGGCTACGGCGACCGCCGTTTATGTAGTGCCACAAAAAAAGGCAGCACCGCCTAAGACGTTCAAGGCAACACAATCAGCTAAAGAGGAAATGGCTATTGAAGAAATCGCCTCGCTGATAAGTTATAAAAAAAAAACCAAGTGAATATTAAAAGTTATTGGAAACTTAAAAAAATAAACGATTTTACTAAGGAAAAGTAAGCAGAAAATGGGCTTTCATGCTCGCTTAAACCGCTTTACTATGCTCTTTTTTACACGAAACTTATGTCATAACTGCCTTACAGAACCGTGGCTTCGAAATATTTCCCCAACTTCGCTCCAGTTTATATACACTAATATTTTTTCGATTCTTATTTGCAGAAATAAAAATCAAGAGCTTCCAGAAAAAAAATTAATTGATGATGATAAAATAAGATCGCCTATTGCTGAAGGCCAAGGCAAATTTTTTTTTCGTTGATACAAATAAACTCTAGCATAGATCTGGGAAATTCATTAAAAATCTGGAGGGAATGTTATTGAATTCATGTTCCAAATTTAATTTTTAGCGTCTTCAAACCCCGAACTTTAGACAACTCCTCGTATGTTTCAAAATCAAAATTCTAAGCATCGAGTGATTTACGAAAGGGTACACAATCTGAAGTTCATTCACAGTACATATATAGACATTAATATTTCTTTACATTTTTAATATATTATAACTGCCACTGTGTGTTTCATTGTTTTCTTCTATTTATCGCTTTTTGCCTCAGACGTTCAACAATGTCAAGAGTAATTCCTCTTTGAAAACAGACAGGTAATTAGTGTGTATCGAGCCACAAAGAAACAAAGTGGCCTAAAGTAACTAGTCGGAAACTAGCTAACTAGTAACTAGTTCGCAACAAGCCTAGATATAAACAAGTCCGCCTAGATCTTCAACGGCAATTCATAAAACGCAGTGTATGAACTCGAAACAAAATTTTAGTATATCTGCTACTTGGAAATAGGATTATAAAGGGTCTAATGTATGCAATTGTGAGATGTAATTTTAAAACACAACATGTAAAAATTAGATTATTTTATATTCTCATTATTTTTATACAAAATATGGCTCTTATTTTTTCATCAACCTTCAAATTGTCGACTCATTAAATTTTATTTGCAAAAAATCACGAATTTCGTGTTGTGTTGTTTCTAAAAATCGGCCATTTTCTTAATAAGTTTCAAAAATTTCAACGCGTTGTTCTAACGTGGTTAAAATTGTGTATTTGTCTACTCAAAAAATGCAAAAATTACATAAGAAAAGATACGTTCTAGGAATTATTCACTATGCATTATAACTACCAGTATGCGTTTTATTCATTTCTTCTATTCATGGCTTTTCGGCATTCAGGCATTCGATAATGGCAGTAGTAATTCTTCCAAGTAAACCTCCGAACAATTTGTGTGTTTCGAGCCACAAAAGGACAAAGACGTCGTAAAGTAAGTAGTCGGAAACTAGTTAAATATCAACTTGTTTGTATGAAGTCCTAAGTTTTGTTTTTCCTTGTTCACTTCTCTCGGGTGCATAAGGCCTCGGACAAGACTCTTGTATTGCGTTGGTTTCGTTAATATATTTGATTTGTGGCAGGGTAGCTGATTACCCTGGCGCTAAGTCCTAAGTATCGACTTGTTACTATTATCACAAGAGACTTATAAGACTCAGTGGATGAATTCGGAACAAATTCTGGCACATGGAAATATGAAATTTACTTGAAAGCAAGCGTTGGCAAGCGTTGGTTGCGATAAAATTTGTTCAGTTAATGTTTATGTATATTTATCACTCGGTATTTCAAATACAAATCACAACTTGAACAGTAATAAAATAATCAATGTTTTGTAAACGAATAAAGAAAGTGAGTAATTTTTTAATTTAACCATCAAAACAAGGTTTCTTATTCCATTCAAACTCATTTGATTTAATTTATTTGGAATATATTTCTAAAATACTGATCAGCATTTTAATTGGATTAGTTTTCTCTCTTAAATATATTTTCTGGACGTTGATAAACAATTTACTTATGCAGATTCACTGCTAAAAAAAAACCTCCGAAAAATCTCTGAAAAGTAAGACTACTTAAATTTAAACAGCTTACATTTTTTTAAGGATTTTTGTGCTTATTACTTAAATATTTCACTGCAAATTCTTTTCTTTGGCCAGCATCTTCCCTTTCGTCTATAAATCTTGTTCAAGTACAGAGCGTCAATGAACCAGCTCTGCTCCTCCGACCCCAACTTGTGCGGCCTGCCTGCCTCACAAACCACAAATACTTTTAAGCTTTATTAACTTTTATTCTCTGCATTTTCTACCAGCCTTGATTTTCCTTCTTCTCATTCCTTTTTCTGCTTCTCCACTTACTTGCTCTTTCATGTTTTCGCCACTTGTTCGTAGGCCTTTGTGCGCCGCTATTCAGCGTAAAAGCTTATCAATGTTAAGATGGCTGCTTTTATGCGATTGCGCCTTTAAAAGTGAGCCACACCATTTAGGAATTCTTTTTATTATTTTTTATTCTTTTTATTATTTCTTTGTACAATTGTTTTTTTTTTTTTTGGAATGTTTGCCTGCCTTATCTTAGTTGGTTTGGTTTGGCTGTTTGTAGCAACTGCTATAAAAGCCAATGTCTGTCTGTTAGATAAATGCGCCACCAGCCGAGTGATAAAAGTAAAAAAACCATGTTCCTATGTACATATGTATTGGTATACACAAATGTAAATATATATGGCACTTTGCGAAAATATTGCAGTCTGCATATTTGCAAGCCTAAAGTATGCTTTGGCGTTTGCTTGTGCACGCGTGTGTATTCGTTTGCAGGTCTTTGTAGGTTTTTGCTCGCCTGCACTTGTGGCCGCTTTTTATTGTCTTGTCGAAAAATTTCAAGGACTTTCTAGTGGCCCACAAAAATATTCCGTTCAGTTCAAGTGATTGGGACAAGTTTGCTGTTGTTAGCACCTTTCCCCCAAAAGTTCCAAGAATTATATTCGTACCAAGGTGTGGCATTTAATACTTCGTTTGGAACAAATTTGAACTCTTTGATTTGAGCGAAACCAATAATTCATTTGATTTGTTCTAGAATAGGTTAAATTTGAGGAAAGGTTTACCAAAGAGAGTGCAAGCTCTAATTTTGCCTTTACATTGCATAGCAAGATGCTCAGAATTTTTATATCTGTAAGTTATAAATTTGGATGAGCGGCACCTAAACATTGCTTTGGAAGTGCCTCAGGTCTAAGTTGACTTGCAGCTTACTTTACCTTCTCCTCGTGATCAATTCTTATGATCAATTAATGATAAACCGAATACTTGTAGTAGGGATGTAAGCTTGTTCGATCTTTCTACAATCCTGGGGTTTTTCAGATTTTATTCTTACAATACCGGAATTTAGGGATTAATTCCACGATTTGGATATTGTTTCCGTGACTTAGATATTTATTATTTCGCACAACTTTTACTCGAAAACTTTATCCGACGGTCTTCGTTGAAAATTCGTAGTTTGGTGTAGTTTGTATCAATAGGTCAACGGATAGGCAGAACTATGAAATTACTTGCGAAATAAGCAAAATTTATCGAACAAAATGGCAAATTCTAAACGGAAAATATCTGTTAAATTATAGGAAGCCTCGAATCGGACTAACTTGTGAAAACTTATTCAAGTGTCCACAGAGTAAGGAGAAGACAAAAAACGTATTTGTTCCAAAACGGGAAAATCCCAACTATGATTGTTTTATAAATTTTGAAATAAGTCGATTCAGTTCTCAAAACTTAAAGTGACTTAGTAAAAGTATGAAATTTTATGTAAAAAACTGCATAATGAAATGTAATTTGTAATGTAAGCTTTATGCACACAAATATACCATTAGCTCATAATTTTTGTCCAACGATAGCCACCCAAAGTTCAACCAATTAACAAATGAAAAGTAATTTACACAAAAAAAAAAAAACAACACGACTTTCAATTCCTCGCCAATATTTTATTGTCCGCAATTTGTGTAATTTAACAATCGCAATTCATTCAAAAAATCTGCAGTAATTATTTCAAAGCATTCCTTTGCCTGGCATTTATTTGTCAGGGGAGTGTTTCCATTAATCTTATTCTTCATTTTCATTTCACCACTCATCTACTGCCATCCTTGGACCGCATCAATATTTCCTCTATTTATTTACATTTCACTGAAAGTGCGATAAAATGTAAACACTGATTATCAACCGTCGATAAGTTCATAATTAAAAAGTTTCCATTCCGCTTTGTGCAATCTTCATCGCAGCTCATCTAACACTTGAAAGGGAGCGAGTTGCGTCAATGCCGCTAGTATATAAGCTTAAGCTGGCAAAACAAACATTAGCACATCCACACGTCCCCTCTAGCATACATATAGTATGTAGGTATAGTACATCAACACAGTCAAAGTCAGCCACGAACACTAACCTTAGCTAACAATTCAAAGAGGGCAGCATTGAGCGATTGAAAGCAGGGCAATACTCGTAGCACCAGCCACTACAACAGCAACCCTTACAGCAGTCAGCTCAAATTAACCAGAGGCAGACATCGACATCAACATATACGAGGGTCGTTCGAAAAATACGTGAATAGACTAGAGGTCAGCAAAGTTATCGTGTATCGAGGTTATGCAAGAACACAAACGAAGTTTCAACCCAATCGGTATATTTCTTTGTGTTTTTTCTTGCTTCCTTTTCCATTACGACAATACACCAACTCGTGCCTTAGCAGTTATAGCTCAGATTATATAAGATTTATGGGGGATTGGACAAGTCCAAGCCCTCAGTCAGAAAGACCTACACCCAGAAAGATTGCATTAGAAAGAAAGATATGAATAGTAAGACGGAAAATCGGAAATATTGATTTGAGATCAATTATTTGGGTCACGTAATTTTTTTTCATTCATTGATGAATCTTAAAAGATCTGGAAGAGAAAGAATATGAACCTTATCCATACTCAGTACATCGCAACCCAACAGTCTAAGTCTGATTCTAGATAACTCCGGACAGCTACAAAGAAAATGCTCTGCAGTGTCTTCATTCCCAAGACAGAATAGGCATATTGGGTCACCAATGATTCTCATGTAGCCATATGCTGACCACAGGCATTGTGCCCTGAGGGCCTCCCTACTAAGTTTTAAGAGGCAGGTTGCTAATTTCTTTTTTGGTTCTTTCTCAAAGCACTTGACGGAGTCCAGCTCAGACCGACGTCTTCTATGAGTAGACCTCATGAAGTCATCAATCCATAGTGGATGCAGAATTGAGACCTAGAAAAGGTTCAAGGCCTAGTGGTATTCTTGCAGAGCCTTCATTAGCCACTGTCCAACTCGTCCGCTGCATTACAACAATGTTCAGGCACCCAAATACGACAAACTTAGTTGTGTTTTGCAACACTGTTCAGTATTGCCTTACATTCACCGACTAATTTCGAAGAGCAGCGTGGGTTAGCAAGGGCTCTCAGTGCAACTTGACCTCAGCTGTTTTGCTCGCAAATTAATGAAAATAATTTTAACCCTTCACATCCTGGAAGGTTTACTATCTGTTCCAAAATTTGAATGAATGGCTGGCGGGAAAAAGGTTTTATTCAAATGAGGAGGTGATTGCAGAAAAAAATTACTATTTTTCAAACTTAAACAAATCGCATTATTCGGAAGAGATCAACAAAGTGGAACAGCGTTGTGCAAGTGTATAAGCCTAAAAGAGACTATGCCAAAAATGAAGAGGTTAACCTCAAACAATTAAGTAATTTTTATTTTTTCACGGTCTTTTCAAACGACCCTCGTATACTCGTAAATAGATTGTAAGCAAACAGACAGTGTTAATGATTTTGTATGCAATGTTTGGCGCATTGGCGCACTGAACGGAAATTAAGTCGCACCATCTACTTTATAGCAGACTTTTGTTTACCTAAATTTTCATACATTTTTTTTTTTTTTTGGTATAGCGAAAGTTGTTGTTTTTACTCCAAAATGGATTGATGCCTTTACCAAGTTTTACTTTCATTTGCTTTTATATTAATTTTTCCCTCTCTATTTTGATTGATTTTGTTTGTGTGCACCTGGCACCACGTTTGGTGTTGTTGGACAAATATGTCCAATATATGTATGACAGCTCATATTGAATATGTAACAAAGATTACGGTAAAAGTTAATTTGCTTAATTTGCTTAATGATTTGGAAAATGTAATATATTTGATTATTCAAAGAGTGTCGCGACCGTAGATGTGTATGTACTCAGAGTATATTGGGTGTATGCATGACTATAATACATGAGCGTGTGTATGTGTGTATTAGGGATGTAATTTTTTCGATTTTTGCGATAATGGGATTTTCGAGATCTCGTTGATATCATCCCGAAAACTCAGAATCCCGGTATTTATCCCGGGACTTAGATAGTTGCAAGAACTTAAATCAGTAATTTGACTTCGATTGGATAAACTTGAACCACAAATGAGGTAGGAAGTGGGTATAAGAGAACAAGATTTAGAACAAGAAATATAAAAACACTTGCTTATATTTAAATCTAACTTATTTCTTTTACACCAAGCAACAACGTTATCTAAATCAGATTGAAAGTTTAAAGAGTCCACTGTACTTGCAATCCCCGAGTATATCTTAAAATCATCGGCATACAAGAGAAAATTTGCGTTATTAAAACAACTAGAAATGTCATTAATAAAAAGTATGGGACGCAATATACTTCCCTGAGATACACCAGAGGACGCAATAAAAGGAATAGATGACGCTCCATCAAGATTAACAACACATTTCCGAGAGGAGAGATAGGATTTAATCCATTTTAAAAGAGTGAATTGGAATCCTATAGCACTCAATTTGCAAATTCAAACACTATAATTAACCTCATCAAAGCATTAACCAAAGTGGATAGGCGATTTCAGAGCAGTTTTTTAAAAGAAGATACGAAGATAGCCCATCTACATCAGTTTTGGTTGATGTTTTGAGTGGCCGAATTCCATCTTGAATATCAGAAAGCGTATAAGTTAACGAGCCAATATTGGTTGAGGAATTCATGTTCGAGTGAAACACATGAATTAAATAAGAGTCTACTTGAAAATTTTAACACAAAAAAATCTGCAAAAAAATTGGCAGCATCTATGAAGTATGTGCTTGAGTTTCGTTATAGAAGGCAACCGAAGGAATACTTTAGCATGATTTCCTGGACTTTACATATCGCCAGAAGGAACCAGGATTTAATTTAATGCCCGATTCGAACTTGAGAATATAATTTCGCTTTAAATCCCTATTCAAAGATTTAAGTTCTCTAGAGAAACGTAGATATTTATCTTTATCTGTGATAGAATGGTCTTGAATCGACTCTGGGCAATTGACGTTGACCTTCTCTTTCACGTGGCTCCAAAGAAAAAAGTCACAAGGTGTTAAATCACAAGATCTCGGTGGCCACTTGTGATCACCTCTTCGAGAGATAACACGGTCCGGAAACTTTTCCGGTAAAAGATGAATGGTTTCGTTGCTTGTGTGGCACGTAGTCTTGTTGAAAATAAACGTTGTCCAGATCAATACCATCCAATTCCGGCCATAAAAAATCGTTAATCATCTCCCGATAGCGCAATCCATTCACCTCTAACACCTGTTATTGGAAACCCCTATATTTTATTTCAAGAAACTCTATACCAAGGGATCTAACCTGCGGCTCGCGTGCCACATTAGGCTCTTAGAAGGATTATTTGTGGCTCTCGATAAATTTACCCGAGTTTTCTGTTAAGTTTTGTGCCATTATATTCTTATGAATTTATTATGTTTTTATCCAAATAGAATTTGCTTTGAGTTCGATGAAAAATTCGAGAAATCCAAACACAGATCAGTATTAACTAACCAGCATCTCAAAAAATTGCTGAGAACCGCTGTCACCAATTATTCACCGAATTTTAAAGAATTATCAAAAGAGCTAAAATAAAAGTATGTAATTTTTAATATTTAAATTCAATACAATATGTTTACTTTCATTTACAGTAGACTTTTTCAATAAATATAATTGCTGTAAGAAATTTTTATTTAATTCCTTTTAAATACGCATTTACTTGCGGCTCGCGAAACATTTCACATTTTAAATATGAAAAAAATAAAATTTAGCCACCATTGTAAATACATTTTTAAAAGAGTCATTAATAATGTTGAAAATAATTACTTGGAAAATGTACCTCGCATGGATTCACTGGAATATTCAAAAAAAAAAAAATTATATTTTCAAGCATGCAATCTCGCTTGTTCATAACTTACCATGATTACCTCATTATTGCATTTATATCTAAGAGATTTACAACATTTCAGCCATTACCTATTGAATTCAATAACGCAACTAATTTTTAATAAGAGCAAAGTACTTTAACATTTCCCTATAGAGCTTTCAACAATTTATGATTTTACAGCTTAGCCCTTTTATCAGTGTTTCTCTCTTTTTGGAAATAAGCGATTTTTGTAATTTAAGTAAAAAATTGCACGTCCAAGGAGCAACCCAGAAAAGTTACTAATCTTACACTGCTTGAAAAGAGATATACGAATAAAAAATAATATTCTCCAAGAGGTCAATAAGGTACGGAGAGAAGAAAATGCTTGTGCTACAACCAGGCTAAATTGGCCGCAAATAGATAAGGAAAGGTCAGGTGAATTGCTTCGCAAGAATACTGCAGAAGTTGTAGACACGAGAAAGAGAAAGAAACAGCTTTAGCTAGGAGCAGAGCAGGCTTGTTAGGAAAGTACCCGTTTGACTCGCATACGGAACTATCCGCTGTTGGGATAAAACCTGTCCTACGTTTCATAAGAGCGTCTAAATTGTTCCATGATAAATAACCAGTAAGGTTACCTGGTCTAAGTGAGTGGACTATTCTAAACCGACTGCCACCAAAACCTAAATTAACCTAGGTAAAAAAAATTCGCGGTACACTTTCGCTTTTATGGATACAAATGACTCCCACATTCTTCCATTTAACGCAAGTTTTCCTTTAAGGAAAAAAGTCACAGGCTCGGAGCATATGGCGGATGGAATAATACTGCAATGCTGGGATACTTGGCTAAGAAACTCTTTGTTGGAGGTTCCATAACCTCTGCAATTACAAAGTTCTGCAAAAGAAATATAAAAAATAAAAATATGCTATATTTTCTAATTAGCCAAAGTAATTTCTTGCGCTTGAACTTTTATATCACATAATTCAATACCTTACATTTTACTGTTATTACTTTCCTTGAAACTGCATAGCTCTTTAGTCTTCTCCTCTTCATTGTTATAAATTTAACAATATGTGTGTCCATATATGTATGGGTGTGCGCGTGTCTCCTCGACATTTATTTCCAAGAAATAAATAGCAAAATATACCCCTTACTTCTACTTACCACCAGCATCCATACTTACATACATACATATATGAGCACTTAGCAAATATTGAAGCAATAAATATTAGATTTAATTTTAATTTGATTTTAAAGGCTCTTAGCTACTGAAAATTGAAGTATAAGAAAAGAGACAAGCCTTTAAAATAGTCAAACGGTAGAGGCAATGTCTGCAAGTAATGGAATATTTGAAATATAGGTTAAAAGTGTTGGAAAACTATAGTGGAAAATGTAAAACAAGGGTTTGAAAGTCAAGCAGGCAAATACCGAAAATGAGTACACCAGTATTCATAGTGATAGCAGCGCGACGTATTGCACAATTTTGACTATTTATTTATTTTTTGTTTTATTTTTATATTTTTTCCCAAAAAAAATTTGTACTAAAACAAAAAACATCTAACTTAATATATTAAACTTCGTACAAAATAAAAAAAAATTACATAAAAATTCATAAAATTCATCATAAAATTATCCTAATTATCCTATCCGCAGTTTTGCAACCTTTTCAATTTCAGAGTAATACTGTGCCAGTAGGCCGTCGTAGCCGAATAGCTTCATGCGTGACTGCCATTCAAAAGTGCGTGCTTTCGAATCATCGTGCATGAAATATAAAATCAGTTTTAGTAGCAGTACGGAAAAGTTTTTTCTAATCGAGCGGTCGCTCCTGGGCAGGCAATGACAGACCGTCGAAGGTGCTTTTTGCAGTGAAAAAGCTCTTCATAAAATCAGCTGCTAGGAGGCGTCATAAAACTATGTGGAAAAACATCAAGATGTACACCTCAAATAAGAGGAGGAGCTCGGCCAAACACCCAAAAAGGGAGCACGCACCAATTATTTATTATTTATTTTTTTCAGTCAGTTTAAAGTGTCTCAAATTTTGTGTTGACTTCTCATATATGTATATATTTTCTTTTTTTCGAGTTTTATTTGACATTCTCTTACATATAACGAATGTTAGCAATTCCTTTTGTATGCCGAAAGAAAAATTCTAAAAAATCAACGCGCTTTTTGAGCCAATTCAAACTTGCACTTTGTTGCACCCAAATTCAATGAAGAATTTGATACTTCTTCATAACTACTTTATTTTTTTACACATTCTGTCTAAGTTATATTTGTTATTATTTGAGTTATATGGTTCTTGTTGTAGTATGAACTAAAGGGTTTTCCAATAAGAGGCGTCATTTTGGTATTCAAAGAAAAATGTTATTTTTTAACATAAATCATCGGATGTTTATTTCATTATAAAAAGGAAGGTATTCCGTTAATAGTGGAAAATAACATCAGGCAAATTACCACCACGACAACGCTTACAGGATAATATCCCTTTCATGAAAATTTCCATAACTGAATTGCAAAGTGGCTACCCTATGTCCACGATAGCCTCACGAATTCCATCTTTGAGGTCTTGAATCGACCCTGGGCTATTGGCGTACACCTTCTCTTGCACGTGGCCCCAAAGAAAAAAGTCACAAGGTGTTGAATCACAAGATCTCGGTGGCCAAGTATGATCACATCTCTGAGAGATAACACGGTCCGGAAACTTTTCCCGTAAAAGATCAATGGTTTCGTTGCTTGTGTGGCACGTAGCGCCGTCTTGTTGAAAATAAACGTTGTCCAGATCAATATCATCCAATAAATAAATAGTCAAAAATATTTCAAATTCACCGCGTTGCTAATATTGCTAAGACAGCGCCGTTTACACATGTGTCCTCTTCTTCATCTTCTTCTTCCTCTTCTTCTTCGTCTTCTTATTCTGGTTCTTAATCCCTCGTGGGATATAGGACATCAATAGGGTCTAAATGCATGGTTAACTCTAATCAATTTTTTACTCATCTTTACCACATTTTTAAAAATTCTTTACTTTATCAGTTCACATATGCATTGTAAACACCTCCTCCTTCTACTATACTTTAAAGCATCGCTTGACCAGCCTGGTGTTGTAATTTACATGCATATGGCTTACATACCCATTTGAATATTCATGACGATAGCGTCGATAGCTACCGCCAGTATTTCTTGTTTTATCTTTATCTTTGTGTTTGCTTCTCTCTACGAAAATGTTTCTCTCTCTGGTATCGCTTTTCTTCCTAGAAGAACGCGAAACCTCTATTGTGTGTTTTCCCTTACTATTTCTATTTCACACAACGTAATTTTCTTTGCTGGCCTTGTTACCGCAAGCTTTCTCTTTCTCTCCTTTCCGTACACCTTTTGTATGCGAATTTCTTTGTGTAGTTCTATGTACGGTGGATTTCCACTGAAACAAATGCTGGTCTGTTGTATAATAACCGCAAGCTTAGTTAATTCTTAGTTCGCACACCACTAGACCGCCGTCAAAAATTTTATGGCGTTTAGTCCTCGCTACGATGAATTTATCTTGCAGCTGTGGTAATAGCAAAGAAAATTGAAAATGGGTATGTCGTACATGTATATGTTTTTGTTGGAACAGGTGACTTTATTCGCTCTAGTCCTTCTGATCAACATGAGCACTGAAAGAAAATTTTCTTCAAACTTTCGAACTTTTTAAATAATTTATTAAAAAACAAGAAACGTTTACCAAAGTTTTCAATTTCTTGATGAGAATTTTTTTTGGATTCCTCTATCTTCGCTCTTATGTTATAAAATTATTGTGGCGGAACTTAATAAAAGTAATAATTACAACTAAAACCAATTAAATTTTTACTTTTAAAAACACAAATCCCAGCAAAATGAATGGAGTTTTAGTAATTAATTACAAATACATGAAAATTTTGTTTCGGTTTTGGAGGTTTGAGACCAATTTGGGTATTCGAAGAATAAAAGTTCTGAACTCATTTACGCATAAATTTACCAAAATATTTTGGACTCATCAAATGCTTAATAAATGCAATTTGCGATTACCAACAACAAATTTTTGCAGCACCATTCTACATCACCAACTGATATTTGATGGAAAAAATCGTGTTAGTTCAAGAGTAACTAGAATTGTACTAGTGACCAAGTGACCAGATAATGGGGTATGACAATAAAATGTATTCTATTACTATAAATATTAGTGATTATGATACATGTAAATGTTAATGAATCAGGCATCTGCTTCTTTTCTTTTTTGTTTTTTTTTGGCTGTACGGAACTACTCCATTAACTGGTGATTTTGGACAATGTCGTAAATTTTTCTAAAAATTGCTTTATTTTTAGGCTGGCGTATATAACATTGCACTCTCCTTTTTATTTATTTTACCATGCGCTTCCCCATTTGGGATGTGCGGCTTGATGTTGTTCCACAAATCCAGGGACCTACAGTTTCATGCTGCTTCTGAACGGCAGATGATTTTATGAGGAGCTTTTTTCATGGCATAAATGCACTCGGAGGTTTACTATTGCCTACCGAGGGGCGATAGCTTTAAAAAACCATATTTATTCTATCATTCGATGTTTCATGCAGGAAAAAATTTTAAATTTAAATTACATATTTTGAAAAAAAAAATAATAATTTTGAGTTTTATTCTGTGCGGAATATTTTGGTAGAGAATTTTTAAAGTGAATGACAAAAAACAATTACCCTTAACAATGAATAACAAATAAATACACTAATAACAATTAAACAATAAAGTTTTTTAAATTTTTTTCTTAAGTGTCCATGTATTTGGAGTTTCATGCGAAAACAAATTGTAAAAACATTTATAATTTTTAGATTTATTTTATGTGAAACATTTTTGTACACAATGCTTAAAATGAAATCTTCTCGATTTTTTAATTTTCAAGAATGCCAAAAAAATGTTTCTTTAACGATAAATACATTTTTTTCTGAAAAAATAGTTTTAGTAAATTTTTACCAGAAAAATGGAAAAGGAACATTTTTTTTAAAGTAAAAAATTAAAAATTTATTTCACCCTAAAAGTTAACATTTTTATTTTTGATTTTAAAAGAATCGAAGATGTCTCATATTGAAAACCTCTACACCAAAATGTTTAACATTAATTTGTTTTGAATATTTTTTTAGTTTACTTCTTTTATACTCAAGCCATATTCCCCATATACGGGCTCATGTGCGGTAAAGGGTTAATTACGATGTGGGTTGTAATATTGGGTTGTCCATTATAATAATAAATAATAATAAAATATAGCTAAAAATATTGACAGAATAGTTTCTTTAAAAAAAATTTTTTTAATAATAGGATATTGGACATACTTAGTAAAAAATTGTAGATTCAAAACTTTATCAAGCAGCAGTTTTAACTGCGCTTGTTTCAAATTTTGCTGATAATTTGTATGATCATTTATTATTATTTTATTTTTTTTATTAGAAAATCGAACTCTTGAGCTAATATTTGCAAAAAGTAGGCGCACAAGCAAAAATACATTTTTTTTTAATAATTTTTAAAGTGGAATGTCTCGAAAAACGGTTGCGTTTTTGTCATCATATCATACCTATAAACAAATTAATCAGAAATGGCCTGAATAACGATGAGCTTAAGTATCTATAATGAAGCACCTGAAGCTCTCTCAAAAAAGTACCTAGAATTGGTAAATAAAAAACGAAATATTTTTTAATTATTCAAGTTTATTGTATGGCTATGGTAGGCCGCTACCGAAGCATGTTATTAAGTATTCCGATTATCAAAACAAACAAAAATAAACAAACCAAAATAGACAAGGAAACGTTCTGATACAATTCTAATTCAGACGCTGTTAATTAACTGGTGCGAGTGCAATGCTGATGGCGAAACTGCACATTGTCATATATTAGTTCATCGCCTAGTAAATATACAAATTGCTAGCAATGAAAAAAGATCGCAGACGTAGCACATCAGCTACAAAACGAACTGGTAGTAAAGTACTCCAAAACTGGTAGGTTTGACTACCGGGATGTTTGACTGCAAATGCAAATCATTTAGATGCATGTGCTTGTGTATTTGTGTGGTTGTGTGTGCACTTGATTTCTACACTCAGCATACGCAATTACTGTGAATGCAAATAATCAAGTACAAATAAAGGATAATTACAAATTGAGAGGCAAGTTCCAGGCTTAAACGCGCAGCTTTAATTTTATTGGTTATGCAGAATTGAGTTTTTGTGTGTGGGCGTGTGTGTGTATGTACTTATCTCTATCTTTGTATTAGTATGTGCTTAAAAACTGTAATTAACATCTACTTATTGCGACAACGAAATTTAATTGTGCAATAATTGGAGAAAATCTGCTGGCAAGCGAAGACGCGAATGGCTAAAATTGCGCTAAACTACTACAAGTGGAAAGTTCTGAAATACACAAATACTACACAGAGATTTAAGAATAAGGAAAACATAAACCAGTGCACTCTATATGCAGCTAATTGAGAACTAGTCCTATTTCTGCATTTGCGAACTAGTGAGCAAGTCAAGAGATTTTATTTACTTCAAAGCGGTCAAAATGGAGTACTAACTAACTGAGGTTTGCTTTCTACAAAAAAAATTGCAGGTTTTCCCGCTTTCTCTGACACCAGCAGCGTTTGCAGCGGAGATGTCGCAATTTTTTGTTTGATAGAAGCCCACCAGTTCAAAGAAAAAGAAGATTTCCTTAACCATTATACCAACAAAACTAAAAGCCGTCACATGAAATCATATAAATACAACGGCGATTTTTTCTTATCTTTAACAATACACTTGCACCTCTGGTTACTCCTACCTACACCTAAATACCACCAAAACTTCTTTTCTCAAACAATTGCACCAGCAACACGCCATTCAAACACAAAATTGCGCACTTTTTATTCAAAATTAATTGTATATTATCATTCCTTTACTTTTTTACAGAAACAAAAAGTTGTTCACCCGATGAGTATTCTTGTAAAACCGGCGAGGGTGAATGCATTCCATTAGCTTGGATGTGTGATCAGAACAAAGATTGCTCCGACGGCTCCGATGAGGCTTCTTGCAGTAAGAGATTTTTCGATTCAACAAGTTTCCAAATTTTCTCAAAGCAAATATTCACTTATATACAAGTTTTTTCGTAGTTAATTATCTATGCCGTGTAAACGACTTCTTTTGGTTCCGTTGCATGCTTTACCCATTTATTCCAACATACAGCAGTGTTACGTATTTTTCTTCAAATAGTTGTTCTAAATTTACTTGAAATTTCTGTTATTGTTTCTTTTTTCGTTCGGTGGTGGGTGTATTTCACTTTTCTATGCGGCCTTATGTTGTTGTGCTGGACTTTATTACTGTTGGGTATTGGGTTTCACCTCTTTTTACACAAAATTTGGAATGGATTTTTTTATTAAACGTTTTTCCTTTTCAGCTTATGTACCTATATCTGTATTTGAAGTAGCAGTAATAGAATAGCTGCTTAATTTACTTTTTTTAATTTTTTTTATATTATTTAATTTTGTTTTAGTTTTCAACTTTTGATTGTTTTTTTAGGTTTTCTTTGTGTAAAGCCCGTAATCAACATTTTTTTATTATTTTTTTTAGTTTTTGTTAAGCCTATTTTATTGTAAAAAGAAAGAAAGAAGTAGTTGAATAGCTGTATAATTTATTTGGAAGTTTTTTTGTTTATTTTGAAAATATTTTTTTTTTTAATATTGTTATTATTTTATTTTTATTTATTTTAAAGCCCGATAAATTTTTTTTACAATATTATAATTTTTTAATATATATACTTTTTTTATTTAAAGCCCGGAAACCACACTTTTGGTTAATTTTTTTTATTATTTTCTTATATGACTTTGGTTTTCGCTTTATAAAGCCCGTAATCAACTGATTTAAACAAAAAATATATCATTATTGTTTGTTTTATTATATTTCTAATATTTTTGTTTTTGTTGTTTTTTCTGTAAAACCCTTAATCAACAACTTCTTTTTTTATATTAATATAATTTTTTTTTTAACTGTAGCTGTAACAGCGCTAATTACAGCATCTTCCGGTTGGACTTCGTCATTTAAAAACTTTTTCTAGTTAAAGAAAGTTTGAATAAAAGTATCTATTTTATAGTTAGATAATGCCGACATTCTTTTTAACTAATATAACTTTTTACTTAAATAAAAAAAGAAAGTAAATAAGATCTCATTTATTCATCTACTAACCTTGGATCAAATATTTACATTTTGAAGTCAATTATTGTCATATATTTGCATCTTTGTCTTAACCTCTAATAATTCGTAGCCTTACGATTTCCACTCATATATATACTAGTTTTTGATAAAAATATAATTCATATTACAACAAAAACCATATAAAGCAAAGTTTCGAACTTTGTATAAATTTTGTAAACATTCGGCAAATTTCCATAGACTTTTCAAAATTTTTACTCAGAAGTTTTAGAAAAATTTCTTGTATGCAGTTTTATAGATCCTAAATTTTTGGTATAACAACGTGCAAGTTTCAAGTCGTTCAAAATCGCGTTGATTTTTGACAATTTTTTGTGCTGACGTTGTTGGGTGTTTTCCTCCTCTGGGAGGAAATGCATAAGACCACGTCCGAAAAAAAATCCTAAAAATCAGTGTGATTTTTGATCTAATTGAAACTTGCACTTTACTATGCCAAAAAATAACCAAAATTCGAAACTAAATAAATAATCAAAACTTATCAATATATGGTGTACACTTTATTTTGACGTTGGCGGTATATACCTTCCTGTGTGTATTTGTGTGCATGTGTCTACAAAATTATTTACTAAAGATATTAATTTCGTATAATAACTCTCATAACCCGCTAATTAAAGCGAAATTTCGCTCTTAGCTCAAAAACTTTACTAATCTACAGTTTGTGCTACTAAAACGAAACTAACTCACGTATAGTTTTAAGTGTCACCTACCAACTCATTAACACAGTTATTCCTTTTTTGTTGTATTTTCATCACGAGTATATTTTACGCATTTTGGTTATTTCATTATTCCACTGCTTACTCGCATATGTACATACATTTACGCTGGTGCCAATTACGAAAATCCTCCTTTGTATTAATAATCACCGCAAAATAATTAATTACACTTTGCTAATAGCACATTTCTCTCTCTTTCTCTCTCTCTCTCTTTCCCTCACTCTCTCTTACCCGTACATCTCTTTTTCTCTGCGTGACCATCAACTTACATACATCTTCGTTATACGTCGCTGGCATTTCCTTCGCTGCTACAGATGAGACCTGCCGCTCCGATGAGTTCACCTGCGGCAATGGACGTTGCATACAAAAACGTTGGGTCTGTGACCAGGACGACGACTGTGGTGATGGCACCGATGAGCACGAGTGTCCGCCAAAAGCGTGTAATCCGCACAGCGAATTCACATGCACCGATGGCGGTTGCATCACCAAACGTTGGGTGTGCGATGGTGAACCGGATTGCTTGGATGGCTCCGATGAGGAGGTAAGTGTGTAGATATGTTTGCTTAGTTTATACTTTTAAAGAAATATTTTTTAAGCGATAACGAGAATTAAGAGACAGAGTTGAAAATTTAGTAGAGGGCGAAATTAAATTTTAAATAAAATAAAAGTAGATTTAGTTCTTTTGTACTTCTGAAGGAAATATTTATGAAATGTAATATTTATTTATTAAGACTCTTTATCTTCAATATTGCGTACTACTACGCTTCTTATTTAAATTCTTAAATATCAGGTGAGTGCATAAGTTTGTGCGTTTTTTAAAGGTGGTTTTAAAATTAATAACCAAATGTTTAAAGTATTTATTAATCAATAATACTATATTTTTCTTCATTACTTACAATGTCTTCCCAACATTTAGGCAAATTTTTAATTCCCTGCTCAAAAAATTGTTTGTCCTTGGAGCCAAAATACGCTTTGATATCCCTTTTTAAAACTTCTTTTGAGGAGTAGTTCTTGTTACTCATATGGGATTTAAGTCCACGGAAAAGGTAATAATCACAAGGTGCAATATCCGGAGAGTATGGTGGATGCGGCATTAGCTCGCATCCGAGTTCGCTCAGCTTGCCTAATGTTTGCGTCTATTCACTAAAGATGCTGATGGGAATAATAATCAGCAGTTATCGTGTGGTTTGGTTCCAGAAGTTCATAATAAACAATACCGGCCATATCCCACCAAATAGACTGGAGAAACTTCTTGGGGTGAAGGCCATCTCTAGGGGTCGGTTCTGGTATTTCATCTTTATCTAACCATTGGCGTTTGCGGACAGGATTATTGTAAAGGACCCATTTTTCATCACCAGTAACGATACGGTTCAAAAAACTTTCATTTTCAAGCTGTTGCAACAGCTGAGAACACACATTCACTCTCTGATGAAGGTTGGCGACGGAAAGTCTATGCGGAACCAATTTTCTCAGCTTTGAAACATTTCCCAACTGAACCAGGTGTCTGTGAACTGTTCCATGCGATTAATTTAAGTTCTGAGCTATCATATCGACTATAAATTTGGCTCAGCTTCCACGAGTTCGAGCAAGGCGTCGGAGTTAAAGACTTCAGGACGACCAGCGCGGAGCATCCTCCACGTCGCAGTTACCACTTTGGAATTCTGAAAACCACTTTTGCGCAGTCCTTACACTCACGGTATCCTCTCCGTGAATAGTGTTTATTTCTGCAGTAGCAGTTGTTGCATTTTTACCACTTTTATAAAAAAAATACAAAATATGCCTCTTATACGCTTCTATCCGCGATTAAAATCACTTGTTGAATGCACAATATATCAAAGAAAATATAAATAGTTCCGTTGTATTCCGCGAATAATTTTTTGTATGCAAAAATCGTACAAAAGTGAAATTATGGATAAAATACGCACGAACCTATGGACTGACCTGATACTACCTTAAAATCCCTTTTAATGCACCGTTTATCTATGAACAACCGATTACTAGAATTTTTTTGCAGGAATTCGTTTGCACAAAGAACTGATAAGTAAATAAAACATACTTTTTCACATCACAGCTATGGCCTGGTGTTATGTGGGAAAAACGCTAATCTACACAGGATTGATAGTCTTAAAGGTTCTGATGTGCGTTCGATGGGACTAGCAGAGAATATTCTAATATGAGCTGCTTGCTTGCGGCAAAACTCTTAATTCGGTCATGTGCTGTCAAGAATTGAACGGTCTTAAAGAAACATGCGCGAGCTTAGGGGAAAATCTTTGCCCAATAGCAGCGTAATTATGTTTCATCAGAACTATGCACACTTCGATAGTGAAATGCGGCCTGGGACCAAGACTAAGTGATTATAACGAATCATTCTGCTGGTGGAAAATTCGTTTCAAAAGAAATTTGTGAAATCAAGTGTTACAGGTTTTTGCAATAGGACGAAGGACTTTTTGAAAGATTAATAATTTTTTTTTTTCAGTTTTCATGATAAAGAAGCATCGAAAGCTTAACTCCGTCAGTGTGGGACTTTGGCTCGAACTAAAACCTCCTACTGTCAAAAGAACTATACTCCCCGTACCACTGTCAAGTATTCCGTCGCAGGGCGGTTTGAGCACTAGGCTCAGCGCTGGTTTCTGTCCTGATACATTACATCAGAAGTTGTATCTATCTTTTACCACCGACTATTAAAATCGTTTCAGGAGAGAGCCATCTCTGTTAAAAATTATAAGTGTGCTTTGTAGTATTTATCACTATCACCATGTCTTTGAAAGCAGGCCTAGATTCCGCGTACATACGCGAAACATCGTGTGACAGTAAAAGTGGTACAGAAAGAAATTCGTTTCCACGTGAAACTATAGATGTTATGCAGGAATGCTGCATATCCAGTTTTGCGGAAAAAACTAATGGTGCAAAATTAATCACTTTTCGGAAAATGTTATATTTTTTGCGAATGCCGGAATAATTGTCTGAATTTTTTTGTCCCATTCTTGATCGCGTAATCTCCTGTTTTGACGATTTCACATAACCAGCAAGGTTGCCCGATTTAACGATCCAAGACTACTTTCTTTGGGGCTTCTAGAAGTTGGGAGCTTACATCAAAAAGCTCCACACAATCGCAGCGCTTAAGCAGAATATTCGACAGGTATGCGAACAGTTAATACAGGAAATCTGGTAGCAAGTCATGGAAACTGCGATAAAATGGGCGCAACCTGCACTTACCACTTGACGGATATCATATTATCCGATGTGACCAACCAACGTTTTTTTGTCCTGTTCGAGGACCCTTTTTAAAAGATTATATCCATAAATCGTTAGAAAATTTAATTTTAGGAAGCTACCTGGAAGCTCAAGTCGTTAGCCATAATATTGGGTAGTCGAAAAAGTCTTTTCGTATTTTGTCAATAGATGTCGTTGGAGTCATCTACCAATCACATTATGTCATATCATATGGTGTTAGAAAGGTGACATTTTAGGCTTCATTTAACCAAAAAAAAATTAAGTTCGGAGAAGTTGAAAAAAAGTTATAGCTGTTCAAAAATGAGTGAAAATAATGAAAAAATTCGCTATATTTTGAAATTTTTGTATAAAAAAGGGAAGAATGCCACGCAAGCCACCAATGAAATTTGTGAAGTTTACGAAGACGATGCTGTATCAGTTCGTGTAGCACAATAATGGTTCGCTCACTTCCGTTCTGGAAATTTCGATGTGAAAGATGCACCTCGCTCCGTTCGACTTATCGTTGAAAAAGTCGATGAAATTATGAAAAAGATTGACCAGGACCGTCACATAAGCTGCCATGATAGCGCCAAGGCACTAAACATTCATCATCAAACGGTTTTGAACCATTTAAACAAGGCTGGTTACAAAAAGAAGCTCGATGTTTGGGTACCACATGAATTGTCTGTGAAAAATTTAATGGACCGAATTAACATCTGCGATTCTTTGCTGAAACGAAATGAAATCGATCCATTTCTGAAGCAAATGGTAACAGGAGACGAAAAGTGGATCAAATACGACAATAATATGCCAAAAAGGTCATGGTGCAAGGGTGGTGAAGCTCAATAAATGCTCGTAAAACCAGGATTGTCGCCTCGAAAGGTTATGCTGTATGTTTGGTGGGATTGGAAAGGAATCATCCACTATGAGCCTACTCGAACGGTTGATTCTACACTTTACTGCCAACAACTGATGAGATTGAAGCAAGCAATCGAGAAAAAAAGGCCAGAAAACGGTCGTCTTCCATCAGGGCAACGCTAGGTCAACACATCTTTGATGACTCGGCAAAAACTGTGAGAGCTTGGCTGGGAAGTTTTAATGCATCCACCATATAGCCTTGACCTTGTACCATCGGACTACCATTTGTTTCGGTCAAAGCAGAACTCCCTTAGTGGAGTAAAGTTGGCTTCAAGGGAAGCCTGTGAAAATTACTTGTCGCAGTTTTTCGCCGAGAAACCACAAAAGTTTTACACTGATGGAATAATGTCTCTAGAAGAAAAATGGCAAAAGGTGGTCGACCAAAATGGTACATATTTGGTTTAATAAAGTTCATTATAAATATAAAAAAAAAAAATGAGTTAAAGTTTGATTAGAAATACGATAAGAATTTTTCGACTACCCAATAGAAATATGTTAAATTTACGTCCAAGGTGGAAGGTCTGGCCAGGCCCTGGTGCCCAATGGAAGGATAGAGGCCCAAAAAGAGATTTCCACTACTCAAAATCATTATTTTTATTTAGGAAAAATATATATATATGTAAATACATGTCCTTCTTTAACGCCCTATGCTCCAGGGCGTCAAAATAGTGTTACTTAAAATTGGAGGTTTACAAAAAATTGAATGATTAATTTTGCGCCATCTTGTTCTTTGAAAACTGTAATCTAAAAGTATTTTTAAAAATTTCCAATTAATTATTTAAAAACAATATACATGTTAACGGTATATATGTATATGTATATTCAGCTTTCTGTCATAACTGTCAACTTTCCCCCCATGAAGTAAAGTATACGCCATGGGCACTTTTGATCCGTTTCCCCTTTGAAACTGCAAAGGCCTTTAAAATTTTCAATTCCTGAGTGAATGAAAGCCTGAATATGCAACATTACTCTATAAAATCCATACTTTCACATACGTATGAAATTTTTCCTCGATCGCAAAAGTAAAGCCGATTTTGGTCCCTTAGTATAATGAGCATTAATGCAAGTAAAATTATTATTTCTCTCGAATTAAGCGAGAATGGGTAAAAGAGACATCTGGCAACATCCACTTTGCTAAGCAATGTAATTAAAGTCTTATCAACATTTCTAAACTTATTTTTAACTTGGGTTAGTCCTTACATGCAGGAGCTGTTTTCTGTAACCAACTAAACACTGGCAACCAAAATACCTCTATGTCAATTGGAAATTCTTTCAAATGCCACAAAACACAAAATGAGCGCAAAATAGAGAGAATAAAAATAAAAATGTATGCGTTTGTGCAGTGAAACTTAATTAAGTACAGGTTGGGTGCACGGAATGTGAGAACACCAATTTTCACAGCAACACCAACAACAGCGGCGGTGGCAGCAACAACCGCAACATCAACGTGAGTTCGACACGACAACAACAACGAGCAGCGAACAAAGGACAACGAAAACGCTTGCAGCATCGTAAGAAAAACATATTTCCAGTGCTATGGAGGTGCACGCCAACATACAGTTCCGTTAGTATTTGTCATTGCCGTTGCGGTCGCCATAATCCTTGCAGCTTGTTGGTGCTCGCCACTGACCGCTGCATTCTATTACGCGCAAAACTCAGGCAAAGCATACATTTTTTTTTGTTTTTGTTGTTGCTGCTTTGTAGTAGGGATCATTGGTAATGGCGAGCAGCGCGGCGCTCAAGAATTTAAGCGCAGTGACAACAACAACAACAACAATTGCGAAACAATAAGAAATGTTCAAAATGGTAGCGGTGGAAAAATTCCTAAAAATTCCATTTGCGACGAGGTGGTGAAGAGGTGCAAGTGCAACATAAAAACTGTGCTCACCAAACTCAAATTCATGTATGAGATAGTAAATTTAAATTAACTTTCCACCAACACCTGCTGCTGATGTGGTTATTCATTGCACTGCTGACGTTGTATTTGATGTTTTTTTTTCACATATGGCTACCGTACTTTAGTTGCTTTCCAACCAACTCTCTTGTCCAGCGATGTTATTTGGCGAACTGAAAGCTCCACGTACTTATCCATTCAACACTCGTATTTGCAATTTTTGCTCGCGAAATTAAATTCTGCAGCAACGCCAACAATTTCCATTGCTTTAGAATTGTGATTTCTATCCCCTCATGCGGTTCTTGCCTTGCTTTTACCATTTACAAATTTATTTTTTTAAGTATAATTACTTTTTTTGTGGGGTTGTGTGTGTGCTCATTTGCTCACCGAAAGTGTTTTTCTTTAAGCGAGATGTAATTGCTTTTGAAAAAATAAAACACACACTATTTTTGACGAAATTCAATTGATTTCTTTTATTCAAATAAATTTTAATTGTAATACGAGTATCATTCAAATAGCATCCATGAGCCTGCCTGAGCGAACCCGATAAAAACAAGTTGCGTGCACTCTTTCCTCCTATTTTCAAAAGTGGTAAAATAAATGATGTGTGCAATTACAGGCTGACCTCGAGCCTTTCTATTATAACCAAACTTTGCGCAGGAATTGTAAAAGAAAAGATGTACTTTGCGTCTGGAATCTTAATCTCGCCAAAACAGTATGGATTTGTCTTCAATAGGTCAACACTTTCCAACCTGGCGGCTTTTGGTGAATATTGTTTTCCAACTTTTGTTGAAGGTTTTCAAGTCGTCTGTGTTTACACGGAGCTTTCTAAAGCATTTCACAGAATTTCTCAATCAACTATATTACATAAATTAGCCACGCTTCGTTTTCATTCTGTTTTCTTTCATTGCTTGAAATCTTATTTATCCTATAGACGATGTGTGGAAATGATTGAGGGTGAATGTGCGGAATCTTTCATTGCATCCTCAGGGGTGCCACAGGGCGGTATTCTGTGGTGCCTACTCTTCGTTCTATTTATTAATGATATTTGTACCTGTTTTTCGTTTGCCAATTTTCTTTTGTATGCTGATGATTTGAAAATATTTTCTGGGACCATGTTGTAATCAGAAATTAATGCGCTCTTTCGCTGTAAATATCTAGAAATGATTTCAAGTTAAAGCTTAGTATTTTTCCAGTCATCTTATAGTGTTGCTAATATTTTACTTCAATCTGTTCATGAATTCAATGTTCTAGGTGTGTAAAGAACTCCCATTTTTCATTCAATAGTCACATTAACTTTGTTATATCCACGTCTTACTCAATGCTAGGTTTTATACGGCGTAATAGCTCGAAGTTCTTGGACCCTTACACTCTGAAATTACTGTTTATTTCCTTTCTTCGCGCTAGATTAGAGTATGCAACATTTATCCGGAGGTTTGTCACCAATTTGCAGTTGAAAGAATTTAACGCATGCCTTCAGGTGGTTAAAATACGCAAATTTTATCCCTTCCTATACTTCTCGTTTGATTTTAATTAACTTAGGGCCTCTAGAGATTACAAGTTCTACATATACTCTCACTGTCTTTTATGTTCAGTGTAATTAAAGGAGAAATGAATAGTTCATCCCTATTACGGAGCATTAAGCACTGAGAACCTGTACCCCATTAGGGAGGACAGGAATTAAGAGAGAGATTACGGAGCATTCAATTTCGTATCCCTTCTAGATCTCTACGCAACACTTATTTGCTTCATCTTAAATTGCTGTTGCATCTTTTATGGACGCAGTGGTTCCATCTCTGGATGAAAGGTGTAGATCAATATGGTATCGTAAAAGCTTCAAAAAACATTCTCAGACCTAATTTTTTTATAGCTTAATTACTTTTTGAGTTAGGAACAGACAACCCCTTTCTTGGGCACTAAAAAATACATTTACTGATAGCAGCACTCGCAACGCAAATACGTATAAGAGCAAAACAGGTAAGAACTGTTGCATATTTCATGGGGAGCTGCCGAAGTATTTGCTGTTTTAGTATATGTTGACTTTTGTATGCAAATTCCCCTCGTGAAATTTTCCGAGGAATAATTTTGTATAATATTCTAACACTCTAACGACCTTACGCATTGCTTTTCAAAATTCCCAAAGTAAGGTTCAAGACGATGCCAATTGTTGGAAGATAATGGAGTAAAATACCTGTATGCTACAAAAAAATTCCTCAATAAATTCGAATGTAGTTGTTCAAGCAAAGTTATTCTCTCAAATAAGAATTTTAACCGTTTTTCCATATGTTCGAAAAGCGCTCAGTTACAAAATTTAAAAACTAGTTAGGGTAATTAATTAGAATGTAAAGCTTTGGCGGTTTTTCCATACTTAACTGGGTTCTTTTGAATACCAGATAATGATTTTTGCACTGTGTAACTTTATAAATGAAATATTTCTTGGCATTCGCATGCTAATGTCGGGATGAGTTTAAGTAGCCACGGATGTTAAGAAATTCTTTCTATGGCCTGTTCTGCACATATTTTTTATATCTAAAAGTGTTAGTTTCGCAGTGAGCGTCAAAAGTCACAAAATAGTCCTTCACATCTTCACATATTTTGCAATGAGATTGCTTATTAACCAGCTGGCTCAAGCGACCGAGTTTCGCATAAGACAAGCCAAGCGCCCAATTTGTTCCCATGTCGACGATAAGCTTTGCAAAGCATAAAACAGAGTTAAATCAAATGTTGAGATATTAAACTTAAATTATCTTCCACTTGATTTATAAAAGTTATGCGAATTTTTATTGCCAAAAATATTTATAACTAACGAAGTTGCAAATGCGACTTTTCAACTTTCCATATAGCTTGCCACAAAGAATAGCTCACGAAAATTATTTGGTTTTTAATGCCTGCGGGAATTTGCTTTTATTTTGTACATAACTTTTTCGGATGTTTTGTACTTTTTATCTACAATAATATGCATACATACATACAAATATTCAAAGTGTGTTAGAAACTTTCGAAAAATGTCATTTTACCACAATACATAAGTCACGTGCGACCAGTGCCTGCTTTTAGGTGCTACTGCATGATTTTCAGCTTTTCACTGCATATTTGTAAGTAACACCAATACATACATGTGTCGCACATAAATTTTGGAAAAAAAGCTTTTTGCAAAATTGCACAATGTTGGGAATGGCCAAAGTACAGCACCAATTTTATGACAAGAATGGAAAAACATTTTCGGTAAAGCTATGGATGGTCAATTTTTTTCTTTTGCAACATACTGAGGGTGATAATGACTCTGGTTAGAGCTAGTGCCAAATGTGGCTTTTTATCAGACTGTAGCAGTAAAGATGGAAAAATATTTAGCAGGTAAAAATATGAAAATATACCCAATGCGGTGATGGTGGAGAAGCAGTGATTGGGGTGGATGTTCTTAGTAATTCTTTGTAGTTTATTGACAAAAGTGCTTTCGTGTATATACTAACCAACACAATTTTTCATTCCTTTTTCCAAATGGAGAAATAAAAAACGAAAAAAAATGCAAATGAAACTCAAAGAAAATGAAGAGTTTTAAATTGTATCACAACGGGAGTTAACGATTCTGGTATCTCTTAGCTGACGAAGCGTACGGAAAGGGCTGGTGACTGAGAAATTACGTGCACCTATACGTAAATTTTATTAAATTAGAAGAATGTGATCAAGTAAAAGTTCTGACTGTTTTTTGTTTATGGAGATGGCAAAAATACATGCCTTTCGACTCACCCACTAAAAACTCACCCTAGCCCCGTTTCCCTCCCGCGGGACAGCCGTTAAGCATTACTTCACGGTTGGGGGAGCGGTATATTTCCTCTTCAGGAAGTTCTGTTCTGTTGTTCAACGTGGCGCAGCTTAGTAATTATTATTCTTGCTATATTACTGACAGCGGATCAATTTTCTTCAGAGTTAAGCATAGTATCTATTAGGTTACTAACCATTATTGGCTTACCAAACCTAATACTCAATTCTTCGCTTTCGAGCTCAAAACGAGGGCATACAAATGAAACATGCTCTGTATCTTCAACTATTATAGATTGTCACAAAAAGTAAAGTACGGGTCGTCTTCATGCTTAACTCAAACATCCACGTCTACTAAGTTTTCGGGTCAGTTGAAGTCATATGTTCATGCTTTCGATTAATCCATTTGAAGATATTCGGAAGGAAGCATTACGTCCATCATCTGTTCTTAGAGTTGTTCGTTTCCTCTTGCCACGCTCGGCTTCTGCGCTCCCGTTCAGTTTTTAGGTTGGTCAGCTGTGCTGGATACGGTCGGTGTTTTTTTTATCACAGCGAACTCGAAAGCTAACAGCTAAACTGGTAGCATACTCGCGAAGACAAATAACATACAGCATCCTCCAACACATCGGTATACCGATTTAATGCCTATGAAGTAGGAGCTGCAGTTTGTTGCTTCGACCTAGGCCGGCACAGCATATAGCTAAGTCCAATAGAAGCCTGCTTAGGATCTTTCGTATTTATCATAATCCGGGTTAATGCAATTACAGCTTTCGCTGCTTTATCGCTGGCGTATGTTAGGTGCTGCTTAAAGCACAACCTGTACAGTGTTATGTACAGCTTACACTCCAGTGCGTGGTCAGCTACTGTAAGATTTACCGTCTCAACTATTTAGCTTTACGTTCAGAATTTCTTTAACGTAAAGACGCAGCTGCAATCAGCATCAATCGGAACGCAAAAACCTTTCTTGCACGGATATTCACCACCGTCAGTCAACTTTTGGCAGCCCAAGAGAGATGTCCGCTCAGGTGAAGAATAATTTTCTCCGATGTCTAAGTTTTGTTATAGGAAAAAATGTTTGCCAGAGGAAAGTGTCCAGTTATCAGAACTATTTGGTACCGCAGGCGAAAGAAAAGACAATGCCACAACTTTTTAACCACTTTGGACTACTTTAATTTTATTACTACTTTTTTTTAATTTTCATTAATTTCTTATAAAAACACAGTTAATTTCACAACAAATACCATATAAGGAAAAGTTTCAGACTTGGTAAAAAATGTATAAAAATTTAGCAAGTTTCTAGAAAAAAGTTTTATTATTTTAGTCAGAATTTAAGGTCAATTTTGTGCATACTTTTTTATAGCCTAAATGATTTTAGTATAAATAGGTGCAAATTTCAAGTGGCTAAAATTCTCCATGATTTTGATAATTTTTTTTCTGACAGTGTTGCGCAGTTTCTTTTACTTCAAAGCATAATTCCATTTTTTTCATTTTGAATTACGAAAAACAAATAATGGTGGAACTTCTGCCTGAGTCTCTGCAGTAGTCTCGTAGTCGAACGGATAGTTTAAGTACTAATTCCTTCGAAAATACTCCATAGCCAACCCTATCCTCTAGTTTGGAACCATCTGTATGGAAATTTAATTCCCCCCTTCCACAAAACTTGACATAGCACAGAACAAGTATGTTATAAAATCTCATACACGAGTAACCAGCGCTATCGTTGTATGAATTCCGGTTGCATCAGTCTTCATCTAATATTAATATTAATGAAAAAAGTCAGTATTAAATTGTTTATTTTCCAGCTTCACCTGAAACTAAGATTACTACGCCGGAACCCTCATACTGAAGAAGTTTTCAGCAGCACGAAATACTCGAAGGCGCATTAATGTTCGTTAGCGAATTTTAAATGAAGAAAATAATTTATTTGCAAAAAATAATTGGTCCACAAATTTCAACTCAACTCGCATACCGATTTGTCTTTCCCAGCGCAATTCTCCGCTACTTAGTTGTAAAACTTTACAAAAAAAAAAATATACTCATGGGCTCATTAAAAACCAATCTCAATTGCTTGCTAGTACATATGTGTGCACGTATTACGTATATGTGCAAGTATGTGTGGTAGTGGATGCGAACAAATGTGACTGTGTGACTATATTGCTGTTCAATAAAGTGTACTTCAAAGTGCCACTGAGACACGTTAAGTGCGACTGTAGTAGTGGAAGTATGTTACAAAAGTTGCAATGAACAAAGTTAAATTAAAAATGTATACACGTTAACACATACATTCACGCATTTGTGCAATGGGGAAAAATCAGGCGACGGGAAGTCAAAAAAAGAGTTTTAAATTGGCAGAATGTGAGCTGCAGAACGAACTATTTCATAGGAATTCTTTTACGTAATTTTAGCGAAAACTTATCTATGGTATTTAGCAAATATGTTTCGATTAAAACTTCATGCAATTCCACTGTGCGCCGTAAAGCGTAAAAAAGTGATCGGCAAGTGTGGAAAAAGTTACGAAATAGGATCGACGGTTAATTCCACAGCTTATTCGGTATCGGAAAATTAATGATGTATTGATTTCGAAAATATATAGATTTTTCACCTTTTGTAATTCCAGTGGCAGAACCATTTCGGTCTTTAGCAACACATTTCGCAAGAAAGAATATTTTTTACTTAATAATAACATAACATAACATAACATAACATAACATAACATAACATAACATAACATAACATAACATAACATAACATAACATAACATAACATAACATAACATAACATAACATAACATAACATAACATAACATAACATAACATAACATAACATAACATAACATAACATAACATAACATAACATAACATAACATAACATAACATAACATAACATAACATAACATAACATAACATAACATAACATAACATAACATAACATAACATAACATAACATAACATAACATAACATAACATAACATAACATAACATAACATAACATAACATAACATAACATAACATAACATAACATAACATAACATAACATAACATAACATAACATAACATAACATAACATAACATAACATAACATAACATAACATAACATAACATAACATAACATAACATAACATAACATAACATAACATAACATAACATAACATAACATAACATAACATAACATAACATAACATAACATAACATAACATAACATAACATAACATAACATAACATAACATAACACAACATAACATAACATAACATAACATGACATAACATAATATAAAGTATCATAACATACCATAACGTAACATAACATAACATAATATAACATAACATAACATAACATAATATAAAGTATTATAACATAACGAAACATACAATAGCAAACATAACAAAATACAATTTAACCCTAATGAGCAAAACTTAACTGGCATAGCATAACATAAACGAAACTAACCTAAGCTAATATAAGCGAAACTATCCGAACCTTATCTAATCTAACTTTATTTTAACTTATCAAAAGTATCAACCTAATCTACCCCGATCTAATCTAAACTAATGATCATTGCACGTTAGGGTTTACTTAAGTTTAGCGTGTTTTTAAACTCTCACAAAGTGCCTGGAAATTTTCCTTTATAGAAAGCGTAAGAACGGAGTTCGATTTGGAGCCATGACTTGAATTTGTGAGCATTTCGTGTCGTCAAAAAAATGGCCAAATGAAAAGCAGGGATGAGAACTTTCTCTACCAGAGCCTCCTTATCCCAAGCATTAATTTTGCCATGAGTTCTAAAACAGTAAAATTACCCAAAAATTTCATCTTACTTTTCTTTTTCAAACTGACTTATTTTGCATACTTTTTGATCACCCCTCGCATACAATTTTCCTGTCTATGAAATTGTTAACAAACGAAAACAAAACCAAAATTAACAACCAAACCTCGCCTCTGCTGCTCGCCAATTAAACAACAACAAAACATGAATGAAATAAACAAAACAAAAAGAAAAAAATAAAAAAAACAGCAAAGTAAAATTAAACTTTCATATGACTTTTTACTTTGAAAGTGTTGCTCGCAGACCGCAAATGAGTTGGTCGTGTTATTCAGTTACATACATCAAATGCCGCTGTTATTTCGTCTTTGTATTTGTAGCTGGTGTATCTACACATACACAAACATGGACATTGTTTTGAAGTTCGGCGCTTCGCAGGCATGTAACTTTTAGAAAAGCAGAAAAAGTCCATAAAAAGTGCAAAAACAAAAACAAGTAAATGTTAGTGCAACTCTATCGCAATTTTGTGCTTTTAAAATAACACACAAGCCAAAGGATTAGCAGGGAAGTACAAGCACCCGCAGCGAGCAGGAGCCGGAGCAGCTGCAGGCACGTGGTGAATGGTGCTATGCTGCTGCTCCCTTTGGTGCACCACGCCCACTCAAAGTTTTATTTATTGTGTGTAATTAATCTCCAGCGTATTTTCCAGCAATCAGGCGTACACAAGCGCCGCAAATCGAGCGGCAGCAGGGCGTCCAGCTAAGCTAAACTAGCAGCTGAGTGGCGTCGGGCAACTGGACGCGCTGGGTCGCTTCTTCTTGTGCGAAGGATGCATGTTTTCGCTGTGGTTAAAGTAGTTTGCTGCTTTGCGATGCCAATGTTTTTAATGACGCCGCTGCTGCTGCTGTTATTCTTGTTTCTGTTACTGCCGTTTGAGTGGCTGCTTGTTCATTTTTTCCCTGTCTTTCTTTGTGTTGTTGGGCACTTCCCAATGTACTATACAAGGCAACTCAGTTACTCGAATACTTGCAGGTTTAATACCCTTTCTTGCATTCATTCTGCAAATTGCTGATAGCGCGGATTATTGGCGTATTTTGTTGGCATCGCTGCACCTTAATTTGCGCTCGTCGGTTTAGGCGTCAGCTCCACGCCATGGCAGTGGGTTAATTCTTTACGGGCACAAATTCCACTAAATGTATCATATATACGCTTAGCATTGAACTTCTTCCTTTTTGCTTCTTCTTCTTCTTCTTGTTGTTCTTCTTTTGCATCGCACTCAAGCGTGTTTTAGTCGCTGCCCTCCGATTCCCTGATGCTGGACTCGCTGTAATGGGAAAAGTTGTTTGCGCTTTGGCTGCTGGGAGTTTTCCACTACTAGACTTTGACGGCAATAAGAGTTTTTTTATCTATTTTTTTACTTTTTTCTTGCTTTGATTTTTTTTATTTTTTGACTTCTCTTTTTTGTTTTTATGTTTTTTTCTTTTTGGGTACCTTACTGTTTTTCTTGTTCAATTTTAGTGCTCGCATTGTTTATTAAAAAGCATCACTGGTATTTACGACAGCCACTCCCTTGCAATGTTCTTCTTTCTTGCACCTTTTTCTCTTGCACTAATTCTACTAACTTTTCCACTCTTCCTCGACTTTTTCACTCCTTTGCCAATCTTCTGCCGCAACAGTTTGAAGCACATTTTCTTTTTACTTGTTTTTCCTCAGTGTACTGCTTTGCATTACACTCCCAAATCGGCACTGCAGCAGCTTAAGTCAGTACTGCATACCACGTATCAGCTCCTTGAATTATCACTCGCAGGAGTATAAAAGTCTGACGTGGTTCAGTGTGCCGTCTGCAAAGTTTTATTTCGGTATTATTCCGCGCGCTCGCAAACAAATTAGCTTGTATTTTAAGTGCATTTCTGCCTAAAAGTAGTCTGCACCATTTTTTGTTAATCTAAAAGCACTTTCTTGTTTTGTTTCTATTTTTGGTTTTCTACTTCGATATTTATGTACTTTACCATGTGGGAGCATTGTGAGCTGTGTGGTCCTTTTTCCACTTTATTACTTCTTGCTATGAATTTCATGCATTCGATCTGATGGGCAACCTAGGCATTTGTGGCATATTTATTTTGTAAAAATAACTTTTGTGTTTTTTTACATTTTTCTAATCCTTCCTAAATTCTATGTCCAAATTTCAATGAAATCAGGGGAAATCTTTCGGAGTTATAGAACTTTAATCGAAAGAGACAAGCAAAGTAAAGTTCTTTTTGTAAATTTTTCTAATGTATGTTTTTGTCAGGACAAACTACAGCACTCAGACAGCATTAAGTCCTTTAGTCCTTTGTACTGCACTCGGGTTCCCTTTATAATTTTCTTTAAATCTACCCGACCTCCGCAGAAATCTGAGTAGATCTTGTGGTGCTAAGGAGCCAAGGTGGTCGCTTCTTAACACATCAGTACAAAAGACCTCAAGCCTGATTCGAGCAAAGGCCAGGCATACGCAAGAAAAGTGGTCCACCGTCTCATCCTCCTCTCCACATGCTGGACAGAGTGCACTGTTTGAGATGTCTATCAGTTTCAAGTGTCTCGCCCATAGTCCATACAGTCCATTCTGCTTAATGACAGAAGGATCTGCGGCAGTCGGTCGGACATGACAGGTAACATCAGTCTTGACCATCTGCAGCCTCTATCAGCCTGCCAAGCTCGCTTGTGAGTTGATGATTTCTAAATGTTGGTCCAAAATTTAAAGTTATTGAGAGAAAAACTGACGGAGATATGAAACTTTGATCGAAATTGTCTAGCAAGGAAACTTTGAACATTTTTGTTCTACATAAAGTAAGCAACATTAAATACGACGAGAGTCTTTTATATTTTGCATCTAATAATGACAGTAAACAGTAAAATAATAATAAAAATACTTTCCCTGTAAGTCAATACACTTCTGCATTTGCTTGGACCAATTTTCAAAGCACTTTGAACAATCACAAGTGGATAACCCCAAAACGAGCTGTTTAAAGGCTTCAACAGCTTTAACAGACATTGAAAAACTATGGTTTCGCATTTTATTTTTGATGTTCGGGAAGAAGGTGCCAAATATGGGCTTTAAGGCGGATTATCTATTAATTCTATCTTTTGATTGCTCAAAAACTCTCTCGTGTGAGCCGATACGTGAGAGCTCGCATTGGAAACACCCAAACTCTCGATTTCTGTTTTGTTTCCGGCGCTCATGCCGAGATCCGAGATAAGTCACATTGTCAAATTGACGACCAAATTTTCATGCAATATTAAATGTTTGTCGGTACCACTAATGCCCAAGCATGCATCTATTTCGTGACATGTCACATGACGGACTTGGGTTATTAATTCAGCACATCATCGTTTGTGACGCATCAACCGTTTTTGGACGGTTTTCACCAAATTCAGATTCCAAGTACCGACGGCCACATTGGAGATCATTATACTAGCGTTTCACACAGGATTTTTATGGTGCCTCAACGCCAAAACTCGAAGTAAGTTGAGCAAAACACACCTGCCTCAGGCATTCACATCAAAAATGGTAACAAATCCTCGCTCGAAAGTTATGCCTCATTTCCATCTTTTGGGCGAAATGAATTTTTCAACTCACTAAAAGTTGGACAAGTGAAGTTTGTAAGCGAAAATTTTATATTTACTCATCGTCCGTAGCCATCAGCCGTGAAATTCAACGGAGAATCTCTGTTTCCAACAAGTGCTACTTTGAACTAAGTAGGCAATTGAACAGTAAAGTCCTCTTTCGACGAACGTAAATAACACCCTGTAAGGCTTTCACCATGCCCGTTGTAACGTATGAACAATAACAACATCCGATGCGGCGTCCCTTGGAGTGTTTGAGAAAAAGATTATGTGGAAGAGTTTTGGACCATTGCACATTAGTGACGGCGATGGAACAATGAGCTGTACGAGTATGAGCTTTACGATAACATAGACATGGAGCAAGGGCTTCGTTGGCTGGTTATGTCATCCGAATGGATGCAAATGTTCCAGCTCTGAAAGTACCCCATGGGGTACCTGCTGGTGATAGCAGAGGAAGAGGAAGGACTCCTCGGCGTTGAAAAGATTATGTGGAAAAGGAGTCGACTTCACTTAGTATTTCCAACCAATGCCGGTTAGCCCAACAAAGAAATGAAAAAGAAAACTCGGCCAAAATCGCTTAAACAGTTATGGCGCCAATCAAAGAGAAGAAGAAGTATATTGGCCATTCATAAGCTAGTTTTGCAAAGTCGAATGAGTTGTATAAGAGCTTAATACATATAATTATACATAAATGTATTGTCAGGTCTTAATATGACATGCTTACATTTGACAATTTTTACTTTTGTTCACTATTGAAAATGAAAGAATCAGCTGAATAGCTCACGTATCCAGTGTCATGACAGCTGTTTATTTACGAAAAAGCTGAAATTGTGTTGGTAATATAAAAATCAACGCAGTCTGCGGTCATATTTCTTTGTTCAACGAATGATTGGACGATATGGGAGTGAGTGTGAAATGAGCAGGCAAAATTCTGCTACCGAGGCCCTAGTGACGTAGCAGCTGAAGTTACTCCCTCAATTTCGTTTTTCAGCATAGGGAGCATCAGGAGAGTACAAAGAATTTTCTATGCCACTTCCGCGCATTCATCAGACGTGGCTGGTGCATTTTTGGATGAAGAACGGCTGGAAACAGTCACCGACGCAAACACAGTGCTCTGCATTATATTATTCCCGTAGAACCCTGTCAGCTGGTGTTGCACGGTGTTGCCAAGCAGTACATTTCGATATCATTTACAAAATAAACTAAGAACAATTATAATTTTTATTAAAATAACTTAAAACCACTGTTGAATAATGTTAATTATAGATAAATGAATTATTTGCATTTGTTGGTTTTTGGCTTTGGGTTATTAAACAAAGAAAATTCGAACTGATAACGCGGATGTGTGAAAAAGTGTGTAAGCAAAAATATCAATGGCAACATCGTGTAGATACAACCAAACACATACGCACACAAACCGATGTATTGTGTAAATATGTAACTAAAAGAACGCAGTTGTTCTCTACGGGATGAGTTTTGCTCAGTTTTGTGCTCGTCAGGGGCTGCGGTAAGAGGCTACGTACATCAGTCACTTTTTTCAGCATAAGAATGGACGAAACAGTCTCTCTTTTCCTCGGCTGCTGAGATTTTTAAAAGAGTATCAAGTTTGCAGCGGAGTAAAGAATTCCTACCAGTTTTCACCTATCATTTAAGTCCTCTTTCTTGGCATTAAGTGCTATGGGAAATATTACTTGAGTGTTTGGAAAATGTTTGGCCACTTACACGTTTATTTCAGAAATTTTATATGGTTGAAAAGTTTCAGCAGCTCAATGCGAATTGAGATTTTTGGATTCATCATATTTATATCCAACTTCGCGGATATGTTGCCTGGACTTCAGTGCAGCTCAATGTAAAGATTATTGAAACAATCACCTTCGTTACGTTCCGCAGCAGATTCTTAATAGTTACAGGAACTTCTATTGTGCTATTACATTTAGTTTTTGCATTGAAATGCGCCAAAATAGACCATTTTGTTATTTTTTTAGAATATCGCTGTGCAACGCTTCGCTTCAGTCCTTCCTGTAAGCATTAGAAATTACTTGTCGAAAATTTCTTCACCTTGCATATTTTTGAGCGCCAAAGCAAGCAACATTTATATATATGCGTATAGTAAATATGCACATACACATATACACATACATAGGAGCGAATTTGCGTGCACCTTACAAAGCAATGCATTCACGGGGTGCGCCACTGCTCGCTTGCATAGTTTGGCATATTTCGTGGCACGCCACTACCCAACCATATACTCCTTAAGGTACCGTTAGCGTTAGCTCTAACACAAGTGCGCTTTACTATTATACAAACACTGGCTATGTTTGTGCATTTGGCTCAGTGGCTCATCCTTCGCTCCTACAGCTTGCCACCGGCATTTTGCTTTGTTTGGCTGGAATATTCAAAGTATGCACATAAATCGTTAACCCCCTACTTGCCTCCTGCAAGGCAACCTCCTAAAAGTGCTGCTTACTTGCGATCTCTGCAGTGTCATTTTTGTGTGCAATAGCGGAAAATCTTCCTACGATCTTCATCCTTGCAGCAACTCGCTTAGCCGGAAATTGAGTGGTTAGATGCAAAAATAACAAATTTGTACGTGGAAACTGGAGGTAGTATTACACAAATATGTAGTTTATACTCGTAGAATACTTAGCATTCAGTATTTTGGCATTTCAGTGGAAAGTTTTCTGTTGTAATAAAGCAAAATTTCCATACGAGCAGCGGGCGAGTTGGTCGGCGAGAAACTTGGGATGTTGCTCAACTAAGCAGGCTCCTATAAGTCATTGTTCGGATATTTTGCCTTAACTTTTTGTTTTTGTTGTTACAGTGAACACATTTTCTGCTTAGTTAGACTAATGCTTTGTGAAGACTAAAAGGGAATAAATGAGAATTATGAGAAACTTTTTCAAATAATCGGTTTCAAACTTCTTTAATGTGCAAAACAAATACGAATTTGGATCAAATGCGAAACATGGAATTGTTGCTGGAAATTTAGGGTTAATTGCAAGAATTTGGTTTTATTTAAATTATAATTCCAGGATACCGCAGTGTTCAAGAAAATGAAATTGCCGATGAATTGGTTAAGTGCGGATCCGCGGTTACCACACAAGGACGAGAGTCAATACTCGAAATCAGCTCTGTAGGTATCATGAAGTGGATCAGAGATTACACTGTGCTACAAAAAAAAAAAAAACGAAATACACCTGACAAATTACACACTGTAGGTTGTTTATATGGTCGAACAATGCATAAAAATATTTTTGTTATATTTGTTGTACCCTCCAATTTTTATTTATTTATAAAAAACCGTTTTTTCAGACTTTGCGCGGTAATCTACGGATATCTGAGTCATTTTTTCACCGATTTTCAATATTTTATATGTTTTGAAAATGATATTGTCAGACCTTTCAAATGATGTACAACCAGTAATTATTCAAACTAGTTAGTTCTGATTTTTATTTGATTAAACTTGGAGAAAGTGCTTTTTTTATCATTTTTTTAACTTTAACAATTTTTTATTGCATAATTTTACAACAAAATTAAAGATGTTTGTTAATATTCTTTGAGTGCATTTATTAACGAAGAAATTAATGTATTACTTTCAATAATCGGATAAAAATTGCGTAAACTACGCTGGTAGTATTTTCAGGTGTATTTTCAGGGTTGCACCGTGTTATGTATGCAATTCACATAAACAGCGATGGTTGATTCTAGAACTCTGCAAAACTGCAAAGTGTTTTGTGACAAGCCCGAACAGAAAACTGTCGAACTTTCTTCTAAAACTTGGTAGAAAAGTCGTACAGTTGATAGGCGGTATTATTGCAGGACACAAGCCACGGGGTAAGCATATGACCACCATTTTATTCATTGTGGGAACGATTTGCCGTTTCCACGACAGTCGGTTCTACGTTACCGAAACGACCCTGATTTATATCCAAGGACTGTCACTCCAGCGGTATTCCCCGTATGTAAAAATGGGGAATGTTTATGCTGCTACAACAACAACAACAACAACAACAACAACAGGAACCGATTTGCCTGTCTTGCTTAAAGAGGAGCAATTTTATGTGTAAATGACTATGAATTTTTGGTTGCGATATCATGAGAATGTATAAAATATGTTCTCTCAAACTGGAGGTTATTTTCAGATTTCCCCGTTTTCCCAATCTGGAAAATGCTCCAGGACTATCTATCTCTGCCTCGGTCTCTATCCTATCCTATCTGTTTCTCTCCTATCTCCTTTCCCCCTTGACTATCAACCCTTTCACTTTCCAGAGCTTCGAATACAATAGCCTTTTTAGCCTGAGTGTTTTAGGAGTTACTAAATCTCTCGGTCTTGTTTTGCTCGCCTTTTTCAAATTTCAGTTTCAGTTGCACTTTAAAATATTACTCAAACTACATATCTGTCCATCAAAATCGCTTTCCCTTTATCTCCTCTCTGAAAATTTATGGATACCTTGCCAAAATAAAGCCGATTACACTTTGAGGCTAAGAAAGAATCAAGGAAATTTTTGAGCCATTTAGCTGAAGTGAGCCGAATTTCTGAAAGAACAGTCTACATTAATACAAACAAAGAAATATGTACCAAACGAGGTCAGGTCTGGTAAATACCGCTGGTGGAATAAAACTTCCATCGGCAGTTTTATGGATATACTGCATTATACGACTATGGGTCAGGGGCTTTTGGACTCGTTTGGACAATTTATTTCTTTCTTATTTCATTTTAATACTTTTTTTTAGTGAAAATTCGGTTAATTTTTTCCGAAAAACCATATGAATCCAAGTTTCAAAGACTGTGTAAATTAAAAAAATAACAAAAAATATTCATCAAAATTGTTAATCAGAATCTTTAGAAAAATCTCGAGTATGCAGTTTTATAGACCATTAAGTTCTGGTATAATAAAACGTAAGTTTCAAGGTCGCCGTAGCCGAATGGGTTGGTGCGTGGCTACCATTCGGACGTGCGAAAGATTCGAAGCTTCGTGTTTGAAACAACAAAATGATAGAAAAAGTTATATTTTCTAATAGCGGTCACCTCACGGCAGGCAATGGCAAAACTCGGAGTATATTTCTGCCATGAAAAACCTACTCATAAAAAGTCATCTACCATTCGGAGTCGGCTTAAAACTGGGGGTTCTGCCATTAGTGGAAAAACAACAAGACGCACACCAAAAATAGGAAGAGAAGCTCGGCCAAACATTCCATTAAGTCTAAACAATAATTATATGTATTTATAAAATGTAAGTTTCAAGTGACTCAAAAATCGCGTTAATTTTTGAGGATTTATTTTCTGTCGGTGTTGAGTGGTTTTTCTATATACATATAGTAAATCACAAATTGAAATCATTCGTGCAGAAGAATCATTATCTTCATAAAAAGTTAGATGTCATTTTACAGAAAAATTCCAGATTTTCATATGGTTATTACCATCACGAAATCAAAAATGGTAAAATTAAAAAAAAATCTAATTTATAAAAAACTTTTTACTTAACATTTTTTTTTTAATTGTAATTAATTTTTTTTTATTTTACACAATTTTTAAATTTATACAAAAGTTTTTACAAAACAATTTTTTTTTTAAATTTACCTTTTTTTTGAATAATACCCATATAAAAATATACTATAGAATTTTATAAATTTTTTAATTTAAAAAAAGCTTTTACTAAAAATTTTTTGAATTTTTTGTTTGTTTTTCGTATTTTTTATCGAAAAAAATTTTGTTGTAAAAACTTTTTTATAAATTGGGCCGATAGTCTTAGTAGCTAGTGCCTCTTTTTTGTAATATAATTATTTATAAATATATTTCATTATTAATAAATAAATAAATTTAAAAATAAACAAAAAATGTAATTAAAATAAAAAAACATGTTTACTAATTTCAATTTTACTATCTTTGATTTTGTTATTACTGTATTACCAATATGAATTTTTAAATTAAACTTTTTTACTATAAATATTTTTTTTAGTTCTTGACAAAGAACAAAGCCTATGAAAAGCAAAGCCGATGGAAAACATTTGTTTTGTTTTTTCTTAGATCAACAATTGGTTCACTTACAATTTAAAGAAAAAACGACTAGCATGAAAAAATTATAGCAGAGCAACTTTACCAAATTTCATAAAATTCCAATCCAATTGCGTTGAATTTTTAGGCGGGTGCTTTGCACAGACACGTGACGTGTTTTGCTCCACATTCAAGTTGTTTTTTCTGTTGATGCTATCGTCGAACGAAATAATTGTTGGCGGTAAAAATACTCCTTCACTTTCACCTTGTTTCGAGAGCCTCGTTCCAACAACCACACAACATCACTTTCTTCTTCTTATTCTTCTTCTTCTTGATTGGTGCGATAACTGCTTAAGCGATTTGACCGAGCTTAGCAAAGCGCGCCAGTCGTTTATTTCTCCTGCTAGCCGGCGCCAGTCACTTTCGCACTATGAATATTCGGTTCCGGAGTCAAAGTACCGAGTTGGCCAGGCGTACGGTTTTCTGAGCTTAGAGTTATCATGGTGTAATGAGCCCGGTTTTTGTTCCTAGCCACCACCCGATGCGGAAATGATTTCTTTTGTGATGTTCAAGAAATTTTTCTGACATGCCAAATCACATTTTGCCGCTAAATATATTAAACTTTGAAAAATTTGAAAAAAATAGTTGCTCTTTTTTAACTGTATCTTTTAAGTCGGCGTGAATCTCTTTACGTTTGAGAAATTAACAAAATATATAAATTATTATTTATTATTTTTTTCATATTCGAAAAATATTATGAAATATAGAACACTTTGCAAATCGTATCTGTATCAAATAAGGTGTGGGTGACAGTATGTACGCAACTTTTCAATGAAAATATTTATTAGGTTGTAGTAAAATATTTGTCTCTTCCATGCCCTAAAAGTAGTATTTGTTTAAAACTTACCTACACTCTATATTTCTCGTTTGAAGTCAAATTTTTTGCGTAAATTTTTTTTATATATGTTATTTCTCTTTTAACAAAATGACGAATTCACTTTTAAAATTTTTCAATAATCTTCCTTTTTTCTTCTTGTTGGTATTTCAGCAATCGTGCAACAAGAACGTCACCCATGTCATAACGCCATGCCTGCCGCACGAGTTTCAATGTCGCGATCGCATTACCTGCCTTCATCACAACTGGTTGTGTGACGGCGAGAAGGATTGTCCTCATGGTGATGACGAACTGCAGGCAAATTGCCGCAATACGACATGTCGACCGGATCAATTCCAGTGCGGCGATCACACCTGCATAGCAGGACATTTAACATGCAATGGCGAGGCCGATTGTGCGGATCGTAGCGATGAGCAAAATTGTGGTAAGTCGAAGAATTTAATAGACTTAAAATTTTTAATTAATATATATAAGAAATCGAACTTTCGCATGCCTAAATTGTTTTTCTTATCTGCTTTTAGGTATTTCTAAAATCACCAAATGCAATGCGACCACACAATTTGATTGCGGCGGTGGACAGTGTATCCCGCTTTCCAAAGTTTGCGATCGCAAAAAGGACTGTCCAGATGGCGAAGACGAGCCGGCGGGCAAGTGTGCGGTGAACGAGTGTGCAATGAATAATGGCGGTTGCATGCACAAGTGCGTTGACCAGCCGATTGGTTATCGCTGTGAATGCAACTCTGGGTAAGTTTGTTGACTATTGGATTCCCTTTATCTTGCAATTTACAAAAGTGCTCTTAAACGAGCAAAACATAATTCGCGGCGAAATTTTTGTAGCTCAGTTATTGGGTGTACGGAAACGTGTCTCCTTGAAAAAAGGGCGGACCATATCTAGTAGGGAAGCTCTGGATCTCCTATTAGATACTCACTTTCCTGGCAGTTCAGGCATCCATAATAGGTCTGCCATCCTGACATTATATTATAACGAACATTTCAATGGAAACTTTGACGAAATCGTCCCTAAAGCCAAGATTCGATGGACGGCTAATAATTTCAGACCTTATAAATCACCTCGAACTGACCGTATTGATCCAGTAGAGCTTCAGCGAATGCTTGATCTGGCGATTAGGTGCTTCTAGCACCGCTCATACAGTCTTTAGAGGAACTCCTCAAAGATGTGTTCTTTCTTCTCTTCTGAGGAACTTGCCCGCCAATGATATGCTTTTAGCGCTCGCTTGCCGCATGTGACAAATATCTTTCAACTCGAAGCGATCTAATGCAGACCGCGCTTAATAAGCTGCCTGATACGCTCCAAATAGCGGTTTGAGTGTTAACCCTAAAAAAACAGTGCTCTGCTCAAGGAAATATAGAATTCCACAATTTGTAAAGCCATCATTAAAAGGTGTAAGGGTAAATATTTAGGTGTAATTCTCAAAGTTAGGTGTAAGTTCGAACATGATTTAGAGGATATGATATGGGAAGCTACTGTTGCTCTATTTTTGTGCAAAAAGGTCATATGAGGCAGATGACAGATGGGGTATTTCTCCGAAGAACACTCTCTGGCTGTATGTGGCCATTATCAGACCTATCCTCCTTGACGGAATTATAGTCTGATGGGCGGCTCCCGACAAGACTGGTTTCAGAGCATTCCACGCATGCCGCTTATATGTATCAAGGGCGATCTTAGAACCACACCTTCTGATGCTCTGAATTCTCTTTTCTTCATATCTCCCTAGATTTGGTTGGTAAATAGAATGCAGTTAGCAATGCTGTTTGACTTATATGTTGGACACTCGGCCATAACAGTCGGTCTGGCTCCAGCTAATCCTGTTGCATACTGTTTTGATGAACCATATTTTAATCGATTATTTGGTACTAGAATTGCTGCTAGACGTGAGTGAATAGAATAGAACTTCGACAAGACCCGCTAGCACGCGCAACATGGAATTTCTCCAAGTATTCTTTGCCGACCACGACCTCTACACCCTTGCGGGTTCTTGTCCAGTGCCATTCTCGTGATGCTATCTGAGGGTTTTCTAAGCGTGTGACCTAACCATCGCCACCTTCTACGTTCGATTTGCTATAGGATGAGTTTCTAATTTGTTGAGGAACATCACGTCATTGCTGATGGTGTTCGACAAGAATATTCTACAGACAAACAGGTGTTTGTTGACGAAAGATTGTAGGCTCTGCCATCAAGCATTCTATGTCTTGCTTTATTGTAGTTGACTCTCATAGGCTTCGTCTTGGCGATATTGACCTCCAACAGTACGACAGTGTGCGCCAGCCGCCTGTCGGTCCGCCTTCGCGTGCACGTTAGTGAGTTTTTAAGAAAGACGAATCTGCCTATCGCCGTAGTCCAGGTCCTCAAGATATCTGGTGAAACTCCATATGATGCCTCTTTTGTGCAGAACGAGTTAGGTTACGTGCAGGATGAGTTACAAAGATTTTTTTATAATAGACTCTTAATTCTGCAATCGCTCCCTTGTTATTGTATTTCACAATTCATTACTTTTTAAATATATTTCCCTCCACACTATGCGAATTTCATCGTTAAGTTCATTATCACCAGTCACATTTAAGCTCATAAGCGAGGAAATCACGTACTGAGCAATTTTTAATTAAACATTTCCAAATTCCGAAAGCTGCAAGGCAGAGGCATAATTACATACGCATGACCAAACAAACACTACATACTCACACGCACGTGTACATACACACATACACAAATACATATGCCTGAGTATAAATCACTCTACTTAAGTCAACGTTAATTTTCGCTTCCAATCTGATTGCTAACAGTATTTGCTCTAATCCCAAGATGTGCGAAAGCAGCGCGCAGAACAGTGAATTACACTGTGTGTGGTTGAGAGGGTGAGTGTGAGTGCGAATGTGAGTGGGATTACGAGTGTGAGTGCAAGCCCCAAGCGCGTTGACCGGTTGGCTGGCATTGATGGTGGCCTCTTGTATGCTTCATAGGTAGCACATACGATACTTCAAGTCGACCGTAAAGCAATCAATTTCGAAGTTTTTTCATTTCAAACCGATTCCATCGTCTACTTCTCGCATTCGCACGTTTTCCGAGCCCCTCAATTGTCAGACACCTACAACCATTAGCGTAGCCGTTTACTCCACACACAAGTACATACCTATACAACGACCTGTGACTGCATGCCGCACTCACTATCACATGTGTGTGTGTGACCCAGTCTAGTTGCCTGCCGCACCATTCTCCTCACCTATCATAACTGACTCCTGTCGCATTTAACTAACCATTCCATTTTTAACTTTTACTTCCAGCTACAAACTGACCGATAACAAAACCTGCGTAGACATAAACGAATGCGAAGATCCGGGTGCTTGCTCGCAAATCTGCATCAACGAAGTTGGCGGCTTCAAATGTGAGTGCGAGGCGGGCTATATGCGTGATCCACGCAACCACACACGCTGCAAGGCGACTGAAGGCCATGCATCCCTGCTGCTGGCGCGCCGTCATGACATCAGGAAAATCGCCTTGGACCACATGGAAATGACATCGATTGTGAATAATACAAAATCGGCAACTGCATTGGACTTTGTCTTCCGCACTGGCATGATTTTCTGGAGTGATGTATCCACACAGAGCATTTACAAGTGAGTATTGTGGTGTTGGGGGGAATGAGAGTTGGACAAATGGGAATGAACAATTGATAATAGCAATGAATTCTGGAATCAATTCAATACTCTATAGGAATGAGACTATTGTGAATACTGGATGCAAACAAAGCCAAGCTAATGGCGGAAGAAAGCAGGCATTAATATGTATTAGAATCTCAAAGCAGAGTCATATTTTCTTATCATTATTTCATCTTGGATATGCGTGAGAGACTTCTTGACAGATGTGCTGCTGATGTCTGATATGTATTGTAGTTATAAATTTTACTTTAATTCCGCAAATGTACATAAAAAAATGGGTACTGCTTTACCATCAGAATTACAAAATTTATTTTGCTTTAAAACTTCCGATCAAAAGCAACTGAATTAGCTCAGGAATTAGTTCCTCTTAATATTTTTTTTTTATTTCTTCCATAAAATATTATACCTATCGTTATACAATAAGTAATTTGATTGACAAAAAGATGGAATGAGAGTGATATTGAAGAGCCAATGCCCCCAAGCTCATAGAGAAGAAATATACATATTATTAAATATGTTAAATTTAATATTCGGGCAAACATTTTCATCGAAAGCAATGCAGATATTAAAGCAATTATGGTTCCTTGGACTAACTCGGAATGTGTTCAACAATGCAGATCCAAAATGAATGAACTATGCGGCAATGAGCAGCTCATTATTTACTAGATACCAGGACTCAAAGCTATAGATAGAATGGAGAGACCCGGTGAGCTCGCTAAGCAGGTATTCGCTTCCCGAGATTGAACACATCAGAAATATATCCATCACTCTTCTTTCTGAAAACGGAGCTGAATGAGCTACTATGTTAACTCTGGGAACACAGTCGATATGCGAGCACTGAACTTCACACAAAACTGTCAAAACTGTCATAACGCAGCCAAAATGTGCTTAGTCCAGAGCGATGCGTGTATCACTTGCAGCGAAGCTAGTGGTACTTTGGAACACCAACTTTGCCACTGCCCTGCTCTTCGTAGGACTCCACTCGGTTTGTGCCTAAGATCAACATATTTCTCATCCTTGAAGGATATTGACAAAAGACTTAAAAATTCGACTCCAGTTACATAGCACTAGCAACGCAATGGACCCTAGAGGGGGTGTAAAAAGATCACTCTATACCCAAGGAAAGTCCAAAATAGCATCAAAGTTTCATTATTTTATTCTTTTCGTAAAATTTAAAAAAATTTGCTGCCCCACATCTGTTATACGGGCTTAAGCAATTTGGATCGAGTTTAACAAAGCGCCCCAGTTGAACACATCTTTGTGAAGCCAAGTCCGTCTCCAACTGATTTTTCCAACGTAACGCAGGCCATAAAAAAGTTCCTTATGAAAAAACCCATTTGCCGTTCGGAGTCGGCTTAAAACTATAGGTCCCTCCATTTGTGAAACAACATCAAGGTGCATGCTATAAATAGGAGGAAGAGCTCCGCCATATATATAATATTTTCAGAGCTAAAGCTTTTATGTCCATTCGGACGACATGGCCTACGTAACACTCGTCTGCCTTCTTCCTACACTTGAGAATGCATTCTCTTCTCCTGTATCTTTTCGTCTAGCACTGCCTGCTTATATAGCTTCTTAAAGCTAAAATCACTATTTTTCTATAGTTTATTAAAAGAGTGTGCATTTTTGGTGGAAAATTTCAACTCATCAGTTTGCTCTCGAACGGGTATTTTTTACTTCCGTTGAGAAACTTTGCAAAAGTAAGCCTAAAGAACTGTTAAAATGTACCTTATAAGCCTTTTGTGTAATGGCTAAACCTAAATTTAAAACCCCCTAAGATACAATAAGGTTCATCGAGAGCTAGTTTTAGCGAATAGGAAAAATTTCGACCAGAACTCAATTGTTGTTTAACCTGCTACAGTATTTGAACCAAGGTATCTGAAGCTCTTTGTCTAGAATAGGTGATGGTTGGGCTCCGATGACGGCATTCAAAGAACGAGAGTTCGTAGAAGCTCTGTTGAATGTCGCTTTTGGCTCGTCTGTATACTGAGAAGTCCAGTGGATGTCGAGTAGAGTTCTGAGTCACATCGGTTATGACATAGACATCCCTTAGCAGTTCTGATATAAGTATTTTGGCAGGTCTGTAGTCTCGTCCACAGTCATTCCCATGGCAGCCGGTTCTACGTTACCGGAATGGGTTGGGTTTTTCCCGACTAAGCGCAGCTGCTCCAGTAAACTATCCCTGTCTAGGGTATCTTACCCCGTACCCCTCGTCCACTGTGCCACTAGTTCCAGTCGACCAGCTGGATGCTTCATAATTTAGAACTGGTCGTCCGTATTAGTTGGGATATCAGAAATGTTGGGAACTCAATTGGCTTCATTAACCGATTTTATTTTTGCACATTAGCTGGAACGAATTGTGGAAGAGTAAACTTAATAAAAACGCAAAACTTTTCTAAGTCTAAAGTTGGTCAGTAATTCGATTAACCATATTAAGAGGTCGCGTCAAGAACTGACAACTCGGTAGAAACTGAGAGCGCTTGACCATTTACATACTCTTGATTTTGCAGCTTCAGAAACCGAAACTTAGGCACTTTGCAAAGAAAGCAAGAGATGTGGCTCACACAGAAATCGACGGAGAAACACAGTACTTTTACTTATGTGTGCCTAGCTACTAAGAATATAATTAAGAGTTATAACCTTAGTTAAATTAAATAATATCGAATTCAGTAGAGGCTTGCGAAATATACTAGAACCAGATCTTCGCTCAAAAAACTCAGAAATTCGACAGTGTAAAAATAATCGCTCTACTCGAAAAATTTAGTTGCATAAGATAAACATCCAAAAATGTATTTCAATTCACACACAGTTTCTACCGCACCCTTTAGTGCACAAAATGCTTGCATTTCAACATCAGAACCAATTTCTCATGCAGCCATAATGAAATTAAATATTTATGCGAATAGCTCTTCTCTGCAACATTTAGATTTTATCAAACACCTGGACGATTGACTAATAAATGCTTGCATTTGCGAAAGACAAACAGTAATGGATACTCATTAAATATTCACGGTTTTGGGTTTACAATATTCAATTGCATATTTGTGCAGTTACTTTACGAGCTTCGAAAACCTTTGCACTTTGCGAAGATACTGCACTGACCCCACGGGCCTTTCGGTTTCACATAACGTTCACGAACTGCCAAATAGCAAACACACAAATACTTAGCTCAAGTTAATGAGTTTCCCTTGAATGAAGGGGCATATGTACAAACATACATAGTACATACAGGCATTCACCAGCTCCATACAAAGGTCAGTTAAGCGGTTTAATGAGCTTTGAGCGCACCAGAATAGCTGGAACGTTTAGTTAGTCACATTTAAGGAATTAAATGGGTTTCGGCAAATTTGGTTTTGGTGGATTAAGATGAGATGTATACTTTGGCTTTTGAGCATAACACACCTCTACCACATCTGCCACCCACATACCAATACAAACTTATACGAGTACATATATTTCCAAACTCAACTACACAATTGTGATCGCTGCTATGAAATTTGATTTCAATTACCGATTTCGCTTTAGATATTGCGGTTGCCACTTGACCTTTGACTACGGGTGGCATTTATTGACGCATCCACAACTTAATTGTGCTTTAATGGTAACCACAAAGATGGATTGAGTTTTGAATTGCGGTTTGAATAGCAGAAATTTGTCAATGTGTGCGTGTTCACTGTAAGCTTTGAGCCTTGAAGGATGTACAGCAAATAGCTGAAATACACTCACAGCTTCATATGCGCTTAGAGAGGGAGAATTTAATTGTGCTACAGTAATTAGAATAATGAAGACATCGAGCGAATATGGCACATCAGAAGGTAATGTGAATTTTGAAAAAGCAGCAGCTGCCGTAGCCGAATAGATTGGTGCGTGACACCCAATCAGGAGTGCGTAGGTACGAGTCCCCGTGCATGAGACGGCAAAATAATAGAAACAGTTTTTTCGAATAGCTATCGCCGCTCGCCAGGCAATGGCAAACCTCCGAGTGTATTTCTGTCATGAAAAAGCTCCCCATAAAAAACAGAATCGACTTAAAGATCCCTTCATTTGTGGAAAAACAGCAAAATGCGCGCTACAAAAAGGACGAGAAGGTCGGCCAAATATCACACAGAAGTGTACGCGCCAAATATGTTTGTTAAACTTAAAAATTTCTGAAGTACATCGCAACAAAAATCAAACATTTTTGTTACACAGGAAAAATTGTATTTACAAGTGAAGCCCTAGTCAATAATAATGCTGCGTTTCTCAGTTTGGCACTTCCTCATCAACTTAGGTTTTTAAGGGACTTGAAAGCTTTGCAAAAAAATTATTTAAATACTTTGACTCACTCTATGATATGATATTAATATGGATACCAAACGAAACGATATATCCATCATCCTCAAAAAAATGTATGTTTTCTTATCGCCGGGGTAAATATAGATTTTTACAACCTCCACTGCGCATACTTTATTTCATAAGAGAAAAGTGCAACTATGACTTTTACGTTTCTATTGAAACAGGAAGTAGAACGAAGTCGAAAAAGTTATAAAGCAAACAAACACTTTTTAAACCTGTTTTTTAATGACTTTGTGGTCAGGATTATAAAAAGCTTCTTAGTATGATTATAGCTAAATAACTAATTTGGGCAGCGTCCAAATTATGTTAATTTTTTTTATTTGTCGACTTTAGTATCAAGTCAGTCCATGAGTTGCTGCGTTTTTAAAGGTGGTTTTAAAATTAATAAAAAAGATGTTTAAAGTATTTATTAATCAATAATATATTTGCCTTCATTATTTACAATGTCTTCCCAACGTTTAGGCAAATTTTTAATTCCCTGCTCTAAAAATTTGTTATCCTTGGAGCCAAAATATGCTTCGATATCCCTTTTTATAACTTCTTATGAGGAGTAGTTCTTGTTACTCATATGAGATTGAAGTCCACGGAAAAGGTGATAATCACAAGATGCAATATCCGAAGAGTATGGTGGATGCGGCATTAGCTCCCATCCGAGCTCGTTCGGCCTGCCTAATGTTTGCCTTGCGGTATGAGGAACGCACCCCTAGAGATGGCCTTCACGTTGTCGTAGTGAAACAAAACTTTGCGTCTATTCACTAAAGATGGTCGATTTTTGTTAAGTGCCTCATTCAGGTTTGATAGCTGATAGGAATAATAATCAGCAGTTATCGTCTGGTTTGGTTCCAGAAGTTCATAATAAACAATATCGGCCATATCACACCAAATAGACAAGAGAAACTTCTTGGGGTGAAGGCCATCTCTAGGGGTCGGTTCAGTAACCAGTAACAATACGGTTAAAAAAACTTCCATTTTCAAGCCGTTGCAACAGCTGAGAACACACACTCACTCTCTGATGAAGGGTGGCGACGGAAAGTCTATGCGGAACCAATTTTCTCAGCTCTGAAACCTTTCCCAACTGAACCAGGGGCCTGTGAACTGTTCCATGCGATTAATTTAAGTTCTGAGCTATCATATCGACTATCAAATTTGGCTCAGCTTCCACGAGTTCGAGCAAGGCACCGGAGTTAAAGACTTCAGGACGACCAGCGCGCGGAGCATCCTCCACGTCGCAGTTACCATTTCGGAATTTGAAAACCACTTTTGCGCAGCCCTTACACTCACAGTATCCTCTCCGTGAACAGTGTTTATTTCAGCAGCAGCAGTTATTGCATGTTTAGAACTTTTATAAAAAAATACAAGACGAAGACTCTTTATTTTATTTTTTAACAACACATGATTCTATCCGCAATTAAAATCACTTGCTGAATGCACAATATATCAAAGAAAATATAAATTTTTCCGTTATATTTCGCGAATGATTTTTTGTATGCAAAATTCGTACAAAAGTGAAATTATGGGTAAAATATGCACGAACTTATGTCTGACCTGATATAATAAAAAGTAAACTGAGTAAGTTTCTAAAAATTTCAATGAAAAGTTTTTATGCAAATTAAAATTATACTATATTCACTTTTAAAGTTTACTTTTTAAGTAAATTTTCTTCTTTTTTTTTGAGGAAAATATACTTTTTAATTAAGTAATTAAAAATGTTTGGTCGCTTAATAAATTTGTTCACAATTTTTCTACAAAAAATATCTTTTTAATAAGCTTAAACTATGCTCTCATAAGCGTGGAATGCCATTAAGCACCTCAGCCCAGGGTTAGTGGCTATCTTCACTGACTCCTCCAGACTAAATAATAGAGTCGGCAGTGGCATCTACTAAGAAGTTCTTTAGCTGAGTCTTAGCCTATTGCTACCTGTCTACTGTAGTGTTAAAATAAAAAAGCAGAAAGTTTTCTTTGTATTTCTTCGCTTTTTGCTAGGCCTAGTAAATGGGATGGGAATAAGGATTATTCTATAGATTTTTCATGTTTATTATTGGGCCAGAGAAGATTGAAGAGGAGAAGTTAGTAAAACGTCTCTCTACAAGTATTCCTCGTTATCCCTAGCCTAATATCTTTAATGAGGCTTGTTTCTAATCACTGATTTTTTTTCTCGTCCTACTCCTTGAAATAAAAAAAAACCTGAAGGTGCTACCTCAATCGAATTTTAGTTGATATCGATCAAAGTTTAGTTAGTTTAGTCACAAATCAGTTAGAAGTAAAATATTTTGGGTGCTTTGCAAACTCTTTCCTTATTAAAGAAAATATTCAATACAGAGCTCAATGCAAAATATTCTTCATCTAGGGAATACATTTTCTTTAATCGCAGATTTATTCTCAGCTCGACTTTAAGCATCCGCTCTGTGAGTGCACTTAGGTCCAATGCGCGTGTCTCAACATCCTCAACCAGTGAAAAGAGGAGGTACTCTTTTTTAAACGCGTGGTTGGAAAATAAATGCCTCTCAAATCAATAAAAGTGGTATGGCAAGAATCCTACTGGCAACGACAGCAACTTAATTTTTTCCAGCGTTATATGAGTGTTAATTAAATTTTTGCAATTTAGATTTCATTACTTTTGCCTTAGCAACTCCATAACTTGAATGTTTACTGACTATTGTCATTGCATTGATATTCAATAAATATTCACAAACTACATTTTATTCTTCTTCACTTCCGCAATGTGTGACCACAGAGCACCCATCGATGAGGGCAACGACAAAACCATCGTACTAAAGGAACACTCAGTGACATCGGATGGTTTGGCTGTCGATTGGATTTACAATCACATCTACTTCACAGACACACACAAATGCACCATCGAGTTAACCAACTTTGATGGCAATATGGGTAAAGTGCTCATTGAAGATGGACTGGACATACCGCGGTCGATAGCATTGGATCCGATAGAAGGGTGAGTAGATGAAGCAACACTGGGTGAGTTGAGAAAGACAGATGAAAAAATAAAAGGCGTACAAGCAATGACATGAAATAAGCAACTAAAGCGAATGCAAAAAAAAAAGAAAAAGAAAGCAAAAAGAAAAAAAAACTGAATACGGAAAATGTGTGCAACAGCTGTTAGTACGCTGAGACAAGCACGAGCTGGCGTGTACGAAAACGTAACTGCTGGAGAAGTGAGTGGACACAGCTGATAGATATTGAAAAACTCTAAATGAATGTATGTATGTTAGGATGGCCGAAAAACATTTTTTTTTTTGTCATGCTACCTCCTAAATTTTTTCTATAGCCAAAAAAATGAGTCACGCATATTTTTAATTTTTTTGTTTATTTAATAATTATCAATGCTGCCAATGCTTTGAAAATAAGCGTTGAATTTCAAAGAAAAAAATTTACTTTTCCGTAAATTTGATATAAAATGTTCATCGAGCGATATTATTTTATCACTCTTTTCGCTTCATTTCATAAAAGTCCAATAGATACCTTAATAAAAAAAAAATAAAAATAAAATAAAACAACACTTTTTATAGTGGATTTGAAAACCTGCCAAAATTAAAGCCAAAGAAAATTTAGTTAAATGCAAAAAGTTTTATCTCGTTATTTTTTTTTTTATTCTTGACATCATTTTTTACCCGTTTATGACAAAACATTAAAAGGGGAGATAAAATAATGTGCAAATATTCTATACCAAATCTATTGATAATCGCATTTTTTCCTATGCAAATTCAATTGCGGCGCCGTAGCCGCATACCATTCGGAATTCACAGAGAGAACATTGGTTCGAATCTCGGTGAAACACCAAAATTAAGAAAAACATTTTTCTAATAGCGGCAGGCAATAACAAACCTCCGAGTGTATTTCTGCCATGAAAAAGCTCCTCATAAAAAATATCTGCCTTCAAACTGTAGGTCACTCCATTTGCGGAACAACATCAAGACGCAAACCAAAAATAGATGGAGGAGCTCGGCCAAACATCCAAAAAGGGTGTACGCGCCAATTATATATATATATATATAAATTCAATTGCAATTTTCAAGGCATTGTTGGCAAGGGCTAGTGGCGCAAAATTAATCCTCCACTCTTGGTTTGCGTAACTTTTTTACTAAATAAAAAAAAATATTTTGGGGGATGAAAATAATTATTACCTGTCTGGTTCACAAATGTCAAATATGATTGACCTAAAACGCCAGTTTTATAAAATTCCGTTAGGATGATTAATTTTGCGCCCCCTTGTACTAGAAAAAAACAAAAACAGAAAAAAGTAGGGAACTCAAATTTGAGCTTAGAACAGATTTAGGGGGTAGCAGAAGAAAAATAATGTTTCTAACGTTAAAATTTTAACAATAAAAATTTTCTTTTCAACGATTAAGCAATAAATTTAGCAATAATAATTTTTTAAACCATTAATTTTTTAAAAATAATTGATTTTTTAAATTCATTTTTTAACAACAATAATTTTTGTTTTTTAATTGATGTTTTTACATTTCTTCAACAATTCATTTTTTAACAATAATTAGTTTTTTTTTATTATTTCACGATTTTTTTACAACAATTAATTTTTTAGCAATTATTATTTTTTTATTACGTTTTCAACAGTTTTTTATAATAATTGTTTTTAACAATAATTAATATTTATTTTTTATTAATTTCTTTTACAACAATTAATTTTATAACAAAAGTCAATTTTTTTATTAATTTTTTAACAAGAATAACTTTTTATTTAAATAACAAAATTTTAACAAATTTGATTTTTAAAACAATTAACTTTTTACCAATAATTAAATTTAAAACCATTAATATTTTAGCAATCATTTTTTGTATTAAGTTTTTAACAATTTGTTTTATAGCAATTCATTTTTTTATTATATTATATATATACAATTAATGATTTAACAATAATTAATTTTTTTTCACAACAATTACAATAATTTTTTAGCAATATTTATTTTTTTATGCATTAAAAAAAATTGTTTGCTACATCAAATAATAAATTTTTTTAAATTTAATTTTTTAATATTTTTTATTTAAGAATTAATTCGTCAGGAATAATAATTGTTTTTAACTAATTTTTTAACAATTTTGTTTTTTCTTTAAATGAATTTTTTAACAATAATTCATTTTTAATGTAATTAATTTTTTTTTTAATTTGTTTTTAACGATAATACATTTTTTTATTAATTTTTTAACAATTTTGTTTTACAAAAATTAATTTATTATTATTATTGATTCTTTTCACCATTTTTTTACAACAATTAATTTTTAATTTTTTTTTTTTAATTTTTTAACAATTTTTTACAATAATAAATTTTTTAATTCTAATTTGTTTCTTTATTGAATTTGTTTTTTCCAACTAGTTTTTTAACAATAATAAATATTTTTTTAAGTTTTTAACAATTGTTTTTTGCAACAATTAATTTTTTAACAATAATACCTTTCTTTAATTTTTAAACTAACAAACATTTGGAGGAAACAGACGTGTTTTGATTTCGCTCCGCAGTTTTTAAGTGTATTAATATCGTTGGTGACTTTTAACCATTTTAATGGTGACATATTGAGCCTGTGATTATTGATATACACACATATGTACATGTGAACAAAACTTGTGATTATCAAAATACATATTCATGCGTTTTTAGTTTCGCTGTGCATATATGTACATATATTATTGTACGGTAGACTAAACGCGAAAACAAAGAACAATAGAAGAGAGAGAAACAAAAAAACAAAAAACAAAACAAAAAAAAAAACATTACAATAAAAAAAAAAAAAAAAAAAACCCGCTATAGAGAGTGTAAACAATCTCGTAAACAAACAATCTCGTTGGTCGGAAGAACAGCTGTCATCGTTAACTGCATTACCGACTCAACAAAAAGGTAACTACTATACCGACTAAACTTCGAACCCAAAGTGCTGTGTTAGTAGATAAGTGTTTAAACATACATATATCCCAGCGCACACTACGAATTACATAAATTATGCAACGAACGCCTCCACCCGGAGGTGGCCAACTAGCAAAAAATCATGAAATTATGGCAAATAACTTAATCCACTATCAAAACATAATAAGCCAACAAGCTAACCAGTTAAAAAATATGGAAAAAATGTGCATGGAATTAAAGAATGAATTAGATTTACTCAAAACAGAAAATAAAAACCTTAAAAAAAATAGTACACCTCCTAAAAAAAATGATACTAACGTACAATATGAAACGGATGAAGAGGAACTTGCACGAGAGACGGATTGGATCCTAAAAAAAAGGCCAAGTAAGAAAAGGAAGGCTGAAGTATCACCTGAAATACAGGCTTCTAACTCAAAAGTTACTGCAAAAGCATCCTTTGAGCAAAAAGAGAAGAAAATCCCGCGACCTCCACCAATAATGATATCTGGAGAATGCGATTACCAACAAATTTTTAATATTGCGAAAAAGGAAATGAAAAAAGAGTTTCTTATTAAACTTCTAAACAATAATACCTATAAAATCAATGCATCAGATCCTGATGACTATAGAAACCTGACAAAAATGCTGACCAATAAAAACCTTTCTTGGTATACATATGAAAACAAGCAAGCCCGGCCGATTAAGGTGATGGTAAAGAACCTGCATCATACGAGTGATCCAGGAGAAATAATATCAAATCTTCAAAAACAAGGACTTAAAGCCATCAGCGCAGTCAATAAATTGAAATGGAAAACTAAAGAACCTTTAGATATGTTTCTCCTTACGTTTGATTCCAGTGAAAACATTAAGAAAATACATGAAGTAAAAACTATTTTACACTCTGTTGTTACTATAGAAGCAGTGAGGCAATCAAAACTCATACCGCAATGCAAATCATGCCAGGCGTATGGGCACACGCAAAACTACTGTGGCAAACAACCAAGGTGTGTCAAATGCGCAGGGAAGCATAAAACGATTGAATGCACAAAGCTTGAACAACAACAACCAAAATGCTGCAATTGTGGTGAGTCCCATCCTGCGAACTACAGGGGATGTGTTGTTGCCAAAGAACTACAAAAGATACGAGCTGGCTCAAAAATAAAAAATAATATAAATAGTACTGAAGGCAAAAATTTAAATAAAAATATTATAGGTAGCTACCCAAATAACCTTACCAGCAAACCAATTTTGCAAAACAATACTACACCACTTAAAAGACCCACATTCTCACAGATAGTAAAAGGAAACAATCACTCGGAAAACGCTAACATACTACAACAAATATTGGAAAAAATAACGACACAAAACGAGTATATGACTGCACTAGAAAAGAGATTGCAGAAGATCGAAAAAACACTACACCTAGTTGAATAAAAATGACTAAATTTTTAAAAATAATGCTATGGAATGCAAACGGCTTGCTTAAACATCAAAGCGAGCTGGAAATGATATTAGAAACCGAAAAAATCGACATCTGCCTAATATCTGAGACGCACTTTACCAAGCAGTCATATATCAAATTCAAAAACTACAATACATACCATTCAATTCACCCAAACAACGCCGCACGAGGAGGCGCTGCTATTATTATAAGAAACAATATAAAGCATTACGAAGAAGGCAGCATCTCTATACCTGAATTTCAAGCAATAACCATAACAGTGGAGAGTGATAGGAATTTATCAGTCACTGCAGTCTATAGTCCCCCAAAACATCAGATCAAATGCGACCAATACATAGAGCTAATTAATAGTCACGACAACCGATTTTTAATGGGCGGTGACTTCAATGCGAAGCACACACACTGGGGCTAGAGATTAACCACTACAAAAGGTAGAGAATTATGCAAAGCTCTTCAACAGACTGGATGTATAACATTTTCTACTGGGACTCCAACATACTGGCCAACGGATTCACAAAAAATACCCGACCTAATCGATTTTTTCATTGCCAAAAAAATATCAGCTAATTATATCAGCATAGAAAGCGGGTGGGATATGAACTCGGATCATTCTCCAATTTTATTAACATTATATGAAAATGCGCTTATCAAGAAATTGCCATTTACGCTAACAAATAAATATACGGATTGGGAATATTTTAGGAACGTTTTAACCGCGGATAATCACAATGCAGAAATTACCAACACTTCCGATTTAGATGATGAAATATTAAGATTATCTAACCTTATACAACTGGCAGCCTGGAGTAGCACTTCGGAAAAAAAGTTTGTCACATCAGGTCATAAATATACCAAAGATATTAAAGATATGGTCGCAGAAAAACGCAAAATACGAAGACGATGGCAGCAAACAAGATCTCCCTCCGACAAAAAACGACTAAATAAAATTACGAAAGAAATTTCCAGGAAAATAAAAGATTTTAAAAACAGATCTCTGAGTACGTATCTAAAGAGCTTATCGAACGAACGCAGCACTGATTACTCGCTCTGGAAATGTACAAAAAACTTTTCACAGCCAGTAACACAGTACCCACCAATCAAAAAAGAAGACAGTTCTTGGGCCAAAAGCAGTAAAGAAAAAGCTAATGTTTTTGCTGAATACCTCGAGGGCATCTTTAAGCCATATGACACGTCGAGGATAGCCGGAATGCAGCCACTTACCTATGAAACTGATGCCGAAATTCCCCTTGTTACGGATTCCGAATTGCTTGGTGAAATAAATAAACTAAAATCAAAAAAAGCGCCTGGGTATGATCTTATTACTGCTGAAATTTTAAAACAACTTCCTCAATGCACGATATCTAGGTTTACTGAAATAATGAACGCCACATTCAAATTGCACCATATCTCAATATATTGGAAAACTGCTGAAATAATTATGTTTAATAAACCAGGGAAGCCAGCGCATGATGTCACATCTTATCGGCCTATCTCGCTTCTACCAATTATATCAAAACTGATGGAAAAGCTTTTAGCCAAACGTCTCAACATAATTATTAAGCAAAGAAATATAATACCAGTGCATCAATTTGGTTTTCGCACAAAACATTCTACCATCGATCAAGTGCACAGAATTACTCGCATCATTGAAAACGCCTTTGAAGAAAAAAAGGTGTGCTCTGCTGTCTTTCTCGACGTGTCTAAAGCCTTTGACAAAGTTTGCCACATTGGGCTCCTCAACAAAATAAATGCGCTTCTACCAATACAATATTATAATGTTCTAGAATCGTACTTATCCGATCGTTTTTTCCGAATAAAATACGAAGACACATATTCCGAACTTAAGGAAATTAAAGCTGGCGTCCCACAGGGCAGCGTGCTGGGGCCCATTCTTTATATTCTTTTTACGTGCGATCTACCTATTGACATAAATTGCTCCACAGCAACTTTTGCTGACGACACAGCCATCTTATCGGTAGGAGAAACTCAGATTGACTCAATCAAAAACCTTCAAATTTATTTAAATAAAATCTCCGAGTGGACCATTAAATGGCGCATAAAACTAAACGAAACAAAATCGGTTCATTTAGACTTCACACAGAAGAAAATCAAATATCTGCCACTACATATAAACGGCGTACAAATCCCGCATCACAACACCGCCAAATACTTAGGTATGACACTAGATACCAAGCTTAGATGGAATGCTCACGTTAAAAAGAAAAGAGAAGAACTAGATATCAGATTTAGAAATATGTACTGGCTTATGGGCAACCAATCAGCCTTATCCTTATACAATAAAATTCTTTTATATAAGCAGGTGCTTAAACCAATTTGGACATATGGGATCCAGCTATGGGGCTGCTCAAGCTCAACCAACATAAAATCCATACAAAGATTCCAAAATAAGGTACTACGATGCGCTGTTAATGCACCTTGGTACGTCCGTAACACCGATATTGAACGCGACCTTGGCATCGAATCAGTTGCCACTTCGATCAACATCAACGCTAAGTCTCATATGGAAAGACTACGCCACCATGTAAATAGCGAAGCCTCAGCCCTAATTGACCCCGTTAAATGGAAAGAAAGGCTGAAACGAAAAAAACCGCACCAACTCACGCAGTAGCCCATTTCTCTGCAAGCCTGATGCAGAGTATTTTTAAATTTAGTTGTATTGTACAAAATTAAATCCAAATTGTTCGTTAGTTTATAATTTATTAACTAGTTACAATGTAAATAATAATAAAAAAAAAAAAAAAAAATTTTTTAAACCTTTTTTTTGCAACAGTTAACTTTTTAACAATATATTTGTTTTATTAATTTTTTGACAACCTTTTTTTTTGCCATCCTAATGTATGTATGTACTTATATAATAAGTCAATTGTTCCACAAAGGAGCAGACTATCAAAGTTTTAAGTTAAATAAATGCTTACACATACTTTTACGCACACACACACAAATAGAGCAACACCAACTCAAACCACAGTTTCTCAATTGCAAATGCTGCTCGCCTCTTAGACTCATCGCTGCTTAGTCTCATCTCATTTACTTCTACTTTTTATGCATTCTCCTTAACGTTATTCTTCGTTCCTTTCCGTTCGCACACACACTTCCGGCAGTTGGATGTACTGGTCCGATTGGGGCGCCTCACCACGCATCGAACGTGCCGGTATGGATGGCTCCCATCGCACGACCATCATCAACTATGATGTTAAATGGCCAAATGGCATTACATTGGATTTAGTACGTAAACGCATATATTGGGTTGATGGCAAATTGAATGTCATCTCGTCAGCGAATTATGATGGTTCGCAACGTCGTCAGATTTTATACTCAACAGAATACCTGCGTCACCCCTTCTCGATAACTACATTTGAGGACAGCATTTATTGGACCGATTGGGATAAGCAGACAGTTTTCAAGGCGAACAAGTTCAATGGCAAAGGAGTGGAAGCGATAACGGCGCTACATCAGGTGGGTGGATATAATCGTAATGTAAAACAAGTAATGACAGAATAAGATACGACTATGTTGTAAAATTTATATAGCGCGTTAACCGACATGCTGTGTACGTATGGGTATGCGCGAAGATGAGCCAAATATTTCGTATGTAAGAAGAATTTTTTATATGTATTCCTCAAGCAGCAGTGCGTAACGTATTCGCTATTAAAGTGATATGATCAACGCTTTAATGGTTGTAAATGGCATTTCTAATTAAATGTAGTAAATAGCGAGTCCTTTCCTGGATTACATTGACTCCATGACATAAATTAACTCAAGTAGAGTGAACAACAAGGACAAATAACTATGAAAGTATTATTAGCAGAACTGAGATTGTGTTGGTGATATAGGAAAAAATCAATGCATCCCATTGTTCAGGTTACTTCGTTGCCGACTGTACAACGACTGATTCGACGAGTGTAGGAATACGAGTGAAGCGAGCAGTTAGAATTCTGGCATTGCAGCAGAAGTTACTCTCACAATTTTGTTTTGGACGGCTAAACCTTGTAATCTATCATCATTGATCTGCCTAAAAACCACGAAAGTCTTTGAGAAGAAAATTAAATACAAGCAAGTCAAGAAGGCTAAATTCGATACGAACTCAACTTTACACACCCACGCACAAATTAGGAAAAAATAATTTGGGCTGGCTGTTAGTTTTGGAATTACATAAACGCATAGGCAATGAGAGTTATAGCTGGTCTCAGAGGCACGAATAGAAATTTAGTATTAACATAAAAAATGGGCGTAATTTTGTCTGATCTCAATAATAATTATGTTGGATTTAACTGAGGTGAGTCTTTCGAAGATTTTAAGGAAGAAGAAGTTGGGCTTATAGGCCGATAGTCTTTCGTAAATAAGTACCTATATTTACTTGCTTTTAGTATAAAAACAACCCTTGAGAGTATCCAATTCTTCCAAACAAAGCTGAATTTCCAACTGTATTTAAAGATGTCCTTCAGCTGAGTTATGAGGAATGAACTTCTCTTTTGCAAAAGTGCTGCAAATATGCCATCCTTGTCTGGTGACTTCAAAGGCCTACAAAATGTTAGAACCCATTCCCCTCTAGATGCCGTGATAAGGCCATCACAAGTTTCGTTATTCTCGTCTACTCCCGTGGAAGTTGCGGCGTCTGTGATCTTTTTACATCCAGGAAAGTGGGTTTTAGTGAAAATCTCAATCGTTTTCTTTCCCTCCTTGGTCCATTCGCCTGTGGCTTTGCGGATCAGTGTTGGAATAAACGGAGATTTGGCTGGAATTTTTCAAAGTTCTGATGCTTCCGAAATTCTGTTCAAATTGCCGCATAACTCTCGCCAAGAGCCCTTTTTGGCCTTTCTAATCTCCTTTCTGTAGAAGCTGTGTAATGCGATATACTCCCTCCAACAGCCATTACAATCTGCAAGTTAAGCTTAGCACTTAGCAAAATACGAATAAACTGCGTAGGTTTTGTAACATTTTCAACCTTAAAAAGTGTGGCAGATCAAAAACTTACCAGCCTACTCAAATTATCTGAACTGTGTAATAAAGACAAAACGTAAAGCTCTGAAGCTCTTCATACAAATACTTGGTATCAATATGGATCCATTTTTGGTATATGTGCCGTCTACAGGATCAGTCAGGTCCAACCTAACCTAACTGAGAATAGGAGTAAGTTTGAAGGAATTTTATTAATATGAAATAGAGATACACGTGGGTGTGACACCGCTTATAATAAAAAGTTCTGAATGTGTTTATCTTCAAAAAAGGTGGTCTGGTATTTAGGGAACCCAGTTGTGGCCCGCCGTGGCCGAACGGGCTGGTACGTGATTACCATTCGGAATTCAGAGAGAGAACGTCGGTTCGAATCTCGGTGAAAGATAACAAATTAAGAAAAAGTTGTTTCTAATAGCGGTCGCCCCTCAGCAGGCAATGGCAAACCTCCGAGTGTATTTCTGCCATGAAAAAGCTCCTAATAAAACATATCTGCCGTGTGTCTGTACGTGTATATATATATATATAGTTGTTGCAAATTTGATTCACTCTGCGACCAAAGTATAAGTCGGAGCATTGTCCGAATGCACTTTTTTAAATGTCCCCAAAATTTAATTCGAATGCGCTATGGAGCACATCTTTCCATTAAGCCTTTGAATATAATTAGGCAGTAATGGCCCTAAGCTCCGTGAGGTCTTTCAAAAGTCAAATATTAAATCATACAATGATTTACCAACGCTATCTTGAGACGACTGGATTAAAATAAAACTTTAGTCCCATTCCTACGGACAGATCTGAGCTAAGTAAGATACAAAAACTATCTTCTTTTAATTTTCAATGTCGCTAGTCGTAGAAAATTTCAATGGCGTCACATCTCATCAACATTTATTAAGTTCTCCATAAGCTTAGCGAACTGATATTTTATATACAGATAACTTCCTTCAGAATACAAAAACATCTAACTGAAACCAACAGAATAGGGGTCAAGTACATAGAAAGTACAGAATAATAGTAAATAAAAATAATATTGCAAAACTAAATTTTGGTTTAAAAATTTTTCATTTAAACTATACACTGAAAAACATACACATACATATATAAGTATGTACATTTTTCTACCATAAAATCAAACTTGCATTCTCTCGAAATGTCACTATATTTTGCCTCTAACCAAAGGAGTTTACAAAATCCTGCTTTTGTATGTTCTTTACCTCCAACGTAGCGCTTCGGGCCACCACCAGCACACAAATATTTCCTATGAATTTCACACGTTTTTCGTGAAAAGTTCCTCATGAATTTTATTCTATTTATCTACATTTTTTTCATTTTTGCCTGTAATTATTCTTAGCTAAACTGCAAAAAAAAAAACAAAGTAAGAAAAAATGAGGAAAATAAAATTATAAAAAGCACCCAGCTTGCCAGCTGCTGACCCACATTTAATGCTGCTAGAAAGTGTCACAATTTCTTGTTGGAAATAAAAAATTCAACGCCAACTATAATAAATGTGCCAATGCCCGGTGGCTGGTAAGCGGCACGCAAGCTAAAGCATACTCACATACATACACACAAACTTCTGCATAATCTTTGTTTGTGGATGCGGCTGCCTTCATAGTAATCTTGCTTAAGAATTTCTTTGAATGGGTTATTTTGCTTGTGGTAGTGGGTGAATTGGCAACAAGAGGTTCATACCTATGTGGCTGGCAGGTGCATTTGGCATACAGACACCAAAACGTACTATATATATGAGTAAGCACCCTGTAGGGAGAACCAGAGACTTATTGAGACTTATTTTGTTTTTCTCAAATGGGGCCCTTGAGAATTCAAACTTGGTTAGTGGCAACTGAATTTGTAGTAGTTGAATAAAAATGAAGTTCTCTTGTTTTTAATGGGTTACCCAAAAATACAAAAGAGTAAAAAATGCTAATTTTTTAATTCAAATTTAATTTTTAATATAGTTCAACAAAAACTGTAGAAATTTATAATTACATATATATGTATATGTATATATATATTTTTAACAAAACCCGATTAGAATTTTCGCACCCAGGCCTTTAGGCCATGTCTAGAGAACTGCGAAGATAGGGCAGAGAGAGCTTATGAACTCTTACTGGATACTATACGGGACATTGTGGGAGGGAATAAATCTGACTTATAGCATAGAGAAAAGAAAATTTTTCGCATTTTGGAAGTAAATAGCCGATAGCCATTAAAGAAAAATCAAGTCGATGGAGATAGGTAATCGATTATAAATCGAATGCAAAAGTAAAAAAAAAATATTAAAAATTTGTGCAAAAACTCGATAAAAAGGAATAATCGATGGTAAAATTAATAATCAGTAAAAATCATTAAAAAACTTAAGTCGATGAAAATGGGTAATGGATCAGAAATCGGAAGTAAAAATAAAAAATCAACAAAAATAAAAAATTTATTAAAAATTGATCCCAAAAGTAAAAAATTCGACAAAAATTAATAATCGATACAAAATCATGGGTAAAATTAATAATAAGTAAACATTGATTAAAACTTAATTTAAAACATAATAAATCACAAGAAATAGGTAATCGATAAAAAATCGATACAGAAACCAAAAATTCGATAAAATTAAAAATCGTTTAAATGATCATTTTGCATGGTAGTAAAATCGAAAATTCGATGAAAATGCAGAATCGATTAAAAATCGATGGTAAAATGAATAAGTTAGAATTAATAATCAGAAAAAATTGATAATCGATTAAAAATTAATTAAAAAGATAATAAATCAATCGAAATGGATAATCGATAAAAAAATGTATACTAAAATCGACAAATCGATACCAATTGGCAGTAGTTTAAATGATCGTTTTGAATGATATTGAAAGGAAAACTTCGAAGAAAATGAATAGTCGGCTAAAATTCCATGGTAAAATTAATAATCAACAAAAATTGATAATAGATTAAAATTCAATTTGTAAACTAATGAAACAATAAAAATTGATAAGTGATAACACATCGATACTAAAACTAAAAAATCGACAGAAATTAATAACCGTTTAAATGATCGCTTTGAATGTTAGATTAAATCAATAATCGATTAAAAATCGATGGTGAAACTAATTATAAGTAAAAATTGACAAACGATTAAAAATCAATTTAAAAAATAATACAACAATTGAAGTGGATAATCTATAAAAAATAGATAATAAAACGTTAAAAGTTGATCATTTTTTAAATGATCGTTTTTTGTGATAATTTTAAATATATTACAAAATTCCTTAAAATAGCAATTGGATCAGTAATAGGTGCATCTTGCCACCTTCCGTGAAATGCCACATTGACGATAATCGTGAATGCTCCCATTGATAGACTCTCCATAATAAATAAACTATGTTGGCATGTCAAAATTAAGAGAGAGATTAAAGAAAAAAGTCGTATTTATCTAATCAGTTAAAAGTTCTTAAGTAAATTTATTTCATCATAGCTGCAAGCAAGCAAACAGCATGCAAATGCAAAACCGGAAGATTTTCCTGCAGGGCTTGTATTGAGATTCATAAATATATTATATGTGTGCATATACAAGTATAGTAGTTGTACACAAAAGCTACAGTCGGTATTAAGTAGATACCTCAACTATGATACTTTTCATCCATAAAATAATATAGCGGAATTTTCCATCGAAAATTTACTATTCTTCCAAATCCAATTGAGTTTATCCCAAAACCAATAAATGATGATGCCGCTGGCGCGATGGCCAATAGATGTGCTAGCTGCAGGTGTGGCAAACGGGGGATATGTATGAGGCTGAGGTATGGGTTAACTCAGAATGTCAAATAACACCAATTTGTGTCACCTGCAGGCAGTAACACGTGCGCGTGAGTTTATGAAAAGTTGATTTAGTGCTGAAGCTAAGAAAAGCAAAAATAGTGAATGACATTGCTGAAATTGGAGGTTTAAATGCGAAAAACGGACGAAAACTAAGAAGTTTTCATATGATTAGATTTTTTTGCTCACACCATGGAAATGCAATGAATTCTTAACGAATTGGGAAATAAATAAATAAATGTAGGTCTTGTACTTGTAGCAGGTTTGGTTTCGCATAAAATTATAATATATAATATTGATTAGACCTTAAATTCAGACTTAAAATATTTGTATCGGGATGGGTGCCGAAATTGTGTGGCAACCTTTATTATGCTATATTTTAAGACGTAATCGAGTGAGTTTATGTGTGAGTACCATTTGGCTGCCTCTTGCTGAAAACTCATATTACGCAGAAAGCAACAAGGAATAGACAAAGTTCTTGCTAATAGCAGTCGGCCTCCATCAGATAATGGCAAATCTCTGAATTTAGTTATGCATCGGAAAAGGTTCTCATAAATTAAATATATGAGTCATGCCACGTCAAGTTAGGTAACCCTGTACACGGGAAAGGTTATAATTAAAACATTTTTCTGTGCGTGGAAAGAGGTGGATTCAATATGGCGGAAGAAGTTTTTGAAATTCATCGGATTAGCTGAAAACTCGTTGCTCGGGATTTTTTGGGGTCGATGTTCAGAGTGACGTGCAAAACAGGGCAATAAACTCTAAAACTTTTATTTATTAATAATTATTATTATTACTATTATTTTAGGGGATATACACGGATATTTTTGGGTTATGCTTAGGTTGCTGCTTTCTGATATACTAACCTTGTTTTAGATCGGTTATAATGTGGAAGTTTTTGGGCATTTTTAGAATTTTCAGTTGATGATATTTGGAAAGCTATAGTCTTATATTAACCAGCAAAATATAGTGTTGTATAGAATACTTTTGTTTATGTTCATTTATTAAACACTTATTTTAATTTATTTTTTTCATTTGTTGTAAATCTATTTTACAAGTCTGGTCTTTAAGTAGCTAAAAGACGCACAGCTATAGAATAATATTTATCAGGAATATGACAAATAGATTTCAACAAAGTTTTCTTACAAATTTGTTTACTAGGTCGTTCGATAAGTTTTGTGGTTCGATAAAAGAAGGCGTGGCTACCGTCTAAATTTTTGTTTGTTATGTTCGCACAGTTTTCACATGAACGTATGTGAAATTTGTTTGGACTTTTTAAAAAGTTTGGAAACTTTAATCTATATATATAATTATGATATTTATAGTTGTCATAAAGAAACAAACAAAAAAAGCTTTAAAATAAAATCTTGAGATACGCTGTTAACGCGCCATGGTATATTCGCACCTACGACATAGAACGGGATATGGGATTCGCGTCCGCAGCTGATACTGTAGCTAAACTTGCGAAACCTCACACAGAGCTACTAACTCAACATATAAATATTGAAGCTTGATTTCGCGTTATAAATATAACCCAAGCGAAAATAAAAAATGAAATAAAAAGTAAAAAGAAATTTGAAACAAATTTAAAAAATATAAATAGAAATAAAAAAAATTAAAATATAAATAAAAAAAATGTATATCATATGAGATTGAAATTTGAAAAGGTCGAGCCAAGGAGCACAAGGAGATTTGGTGGCTCCTAACACACTCAGGCTAAAAAGTCCATTGTATTTAGAGCTCTGGAGAGAAGGTAGATAGTCAAGGAGGGGAGGAGAAAAGTATCAGAGAAAGAGATAGAAAATAATAGAGTTAGAGATAGTTAGTCCCGTGAGAATTTTCCAGATTCTTTGGCAAATCTGTAAATATCCTCCAGTTTTAGAGAACGAATATTACTCATTCTCACGACATCAAAACCCAAAACTCGAAGGTGCTCAGTGCTATCCGTCTCCACCAAGCAAGACAGGCACATCGGGTCCTCAATGATTCCAATGGTGGTCATATGCTGATCCCATGGGTTGTGTCCTGCAATGATACCGCCCATCAACCGAACGTCTTTCCTTCTAAGTTTTAGTAGAATGTTTGACAGTTTTATGTTCGGACTTATAGTTCTGCAGCGTTTTAGACCGGACCGTCGCTCTTTATGTAAATTGCATTACATAATCGCTGATCCAATTCATGATTCCTGTGGAACTGATTCCGATTATTGGCTCTGGCGCTTGTGGGGGAATCGCTGATCCACGGTTGGACAATTCATTGGAGATTTCGTTTCCTTGAACATCGGTGTGTCCTGGAACCCATATAAGTACAAGCCTGTTTTGTCTTGCGACAGAATTAAGCTTCTTCTTATATTCTTGAACAATCTTTGAGCTTTGCTTCGCAGTCTCCAGGGCCTTCAGTGCAGCCTGACTGTCACTGAAAACTCCAATCTGTGTCCCGCTCCATCTCCTCTCGGTTATCCATTCGGCTACTTTCAGGATAGCAAAACTTCCGTTTGGAAAACATTTGCCGTTTCTTCCATAGCATAGTGATACTTATTATTATCGTTTAAGTACCATCCGGCTCCAGACCCTATTTCATTCTTGGACCCATCGGTAAAGAAAATATCCGTCAAACCTCCCTGCATGCATTCTGGAATGCTCCATTGTTCACGCAATGGAAATCTGACATCAAATTTCCTTCCAAATGAAACTGTGGGTATCAGGTCATCTTTAGGTGCCAAAAACAGTGGATACTGCTCAGATAGCATCTGAAAGATTTCTCTGTATCCCGAAGTTCCCTCTTCGTGCCAGAAACCATATTTATGGAGTCAACACATTGCTTCCTGTTGTATCTTAAGATCCAGGGGGAGCAAATCAAGCATAGCATTTAGGGCATCAGAGGTTGTACCCATGGCACCCGTGATGCATAAACATACACTTCTTTGCAGCCTGTATAGCTTCCGGATTGTGGACTTAACCATGCTCCGTCGCCACCAGACCACAGAAGCGTAAGTGATGATTGGCCTGATAAGTGCTGTGTATATCCATAGAACCACAGCAGGTTTCAGACCCCAGGTTTTACCAAAGGCTCTGCAGCATTGCTGAAAATATATCACTTTCTTGGGAAACAGAATGGATCTCTATTACCACCGGGTGAGCTCTTTGTTGAATATCAGAGCATTGAACCGACCCTCACCTAGCGGTTTCGTTCACGGAACGCTTCCTATCCAGCCAATCTAATGGCTGTCGAGCACAAACTGCAACTCGACAATGGCTTCCGCTGCTATTCACCTAGTTGTTTTATGTATTATTAGTAAATTAAAAAAAAATAAATAAATTCATCATCATCTTAGTTTTTTGATTTCCGTGGCAAAGCATAGGGTCAAAGATAAAATTTTGACTACTCCTTTCTGCTCTCTGTTTCTGCTTTTACCTGGTAACACGTGAGGTTTTTGTTCACAGCTTTAATTTCACTTTCAAATCAACGCCATGAGCCCCAATATCTGCCTGGGTCGCCGACCCTGTCGAATTAAGTCTAGTGCTTGTCTGCTGAGCTCCGTGCCTCCCTTGCATGGTGTATGGCCGAGTCACCTCCACTTGCGCTCTCTGTAAATAAATAAATAAAATAAAATAAAATAAATTATTTTTAAATTTTTTTAATATTTAAAACTCCGCATAAATGAGGTGACAATAATTTATATCGCACACTTTTGTCAATCTGCGGCAACGCTGCAACTTTTCTGCGCGTCCTTTCATACCGTTGCATACGATTCCCAGCAACAAACTTTGATTGATGCATTTTTAATTTAATTAAATAAAATTTCGAGCAATCGATTAATAATTGTCTTTTTACTATTTCTTTGTTTACATGTCATTCGCTGGCCGACCGCAATCAACGCCAACGTCTCTCCATTATTACCACACGCAACAACAACAACAACAACAATGTTGACACCGCCATCAACGCAACAATCAAAAATAATGTACACCTGTAAAATGTCCAATGTAAAATGTTTGCATAATATGCGTGTGTGCAGCTACAACATCCGATGGTCATACATGTCTATCATCCCTACCGCCAACCGGATGGCATCAATCACTGTCAAGCGGTGAATGGTCATTGTTCGCATTTATGCCTGCCAGCGCCGCGCATCAACGATCGCAGTCCGCTTATCTCCTGCGCCTGTCCCACCGGTCTCAAGCTGATGGAGGATCGGCTGATGTGTGTCGAAGATTGTAAGTACATTCTAATATACATACACACATACATGTGCACACGTAGTAATAGATTTACCACATATAAAGTTATTGATAGATTACAACTACACTGGAATAGCGAGAAATAATTCACATTTTGTCACTTTACCCGGGCAATATGTAGTGTGAAATTATTGTGTGCGCATGTGGGTGAGTGTGAAAGAGGTTTAAATCGTATTTGTGGTTTCCTTTTCTAAAGATTGACACCTTCTTTTTTTTTTTGCGTAAAGCAAGTAAGTGAATTTTTAAGCGATTTACCATCACATTTGGTGTGGTGGTGAAGATTTCAAAACTAAACTTGGGGTTATTAAGTAAATACTTGCGGATAAGTAAATATAGAACAAATATGTATGTAAATATGCGCAACATTAAGCAATTTGTATGGAAGCGAAGGGAGAAAATTCCACAGTGAAAAATAAAAACAATTTTTTTTTGTACAAACTTCTCTTTAGCCTGTTTTTAGCTTTTATAAATGTATTTTATTAATTTATTACACTGTGCAGTAGCCTTAAAAGGACAAAATCCGATAGTAATTGTGCAAAAGAAAGATATGTTGGACCGGCTGCGAGTTTCTACCTAAACGTCACAATCTTTTTTTTTTTTTAATTATTTTATTTTAGTCTCAAGTTCATCTACTAAATTATTTAAGAAAAACTCACTTAAAGCTACGTTCGGCATTCACATTGTCTTTCCAAGTCCACAATAAAATTAAATGCTGCATATTTTTGTGGAATATTTTAACCCAATTTTTCTCAATTGTGAATACATACCTAGACAGGCCTTATACAATCCCTTTTCCATATATACATATACTGATGGCTCAAAACTCAATTATCAAGTGGTAGGTGGTGTCTACTCCGAAACTAATATATCCTTTCGCTTGCCTGCATATTCAAAGCAGAAATCTTGGCAATCTCAGAAAGGGGTATTCACAGTTGGAGCGATCTTCATTTACTCCGATAGTCAGGCACCTCTGAAGTCGCTCTTTTCATGTAAAAACTCGTGAAAGACAGTAAAAGAGTGTTACTAATTATTTAAAATACTTGCACAGTATTTTTCTACTAATCTACTCTGAATGCAAGGTAACTGTAAGGCAGATGCGTTAGCTAGATTGAGCTCCTCGCTCTAAATTAGTCAGTCGACATACACGTGCCCTGGGCAACATGTAAACTTTTCATGCACAGACACACCATTACTGTTACAAATTCCAACTGGAAACAATTAAGCACCTGCGCTACAGTAGACAAAATTGGCCCGTATGGAACATGGGTCGCACTAAGAGTCTACTTAAATTAAGAAAGACGGATCTGAGAATCGTAGTAGGTATCCTATCTGGGTATTATCTAATAAAGGGGCATGCCAGTAGATTAGCGGCATCATCCAATGACTATTGTAGCTGGCTGAAGCTGTCAGGATATAGAAAAGGAAGGGACGGTCGAACACCTTCTATGCGGATGCATGTCTGTGTGTAGAAGAAGGTTGAGATTGCCCGATCTCGCTTTTCTGGAAAACATTGCGCTTTTGTATGGCCAGATTTTTAAATGGTTTAGTGAGGCCTAAGTAGAGTAAGGTCAGGATAGTTCCGATGGTATCACAAGGGGGCTCTAACTAGCCTACGTGCGTAACTGGGCTAACCTAACCGGTGAAAGACAAGTTTTATGTGAGTTTTTGCATTTTTTCGCACAGTTTTATTTATAATTTTAATAGCCTAATAGCCTAGACAGGCAGTGGCTTCAATCGGGATTAACGACTTAATTCGGAATTATCTTAGGAATTAAGTGCAACTAATGCGATTGACCACTAGACTTAATTCTCATTATTTAAGCGGTTTAGAGGAATTGTCGATGGTAACATTGCCGAGAAACGATAGTTAATATCTATTGTGAATGAAAAATAATGAAAATTTTAAAGAGAAGAATAAGAAAGACAGGATCCCATGCTAGTTTGCACTAGCACGTTCAAAATTGCATTCATTGTTTTGTTATTTCGGAGCTGTTTGAGAAACTGTAATCTAATTTTTTTTTTTTTTAACTATTACTTTTTATATCAGGGCAGCTAATACCCGTCCATTTTTTACTGACGAAACTATCTACAAAGCAAATTATCTGTTCTGTAATTTTCGTCAGAATTAATTAAGGCCTTCAGAATAAGTATTTAAATAAAATTAGGGTTTTCCAATAAGAGGTGTTAAGAGAAAACATTTCCCGTAAAATATCAATGGTTTGGTTGCTTGTGTGGCACGTAGCGCCGTTTTGTTGAAAATAAATGTTGTCCAGATCAGTACCATCCAATTCCGGCCATAAAAAATCGTTAATCATTTCTCGATAGCGCAATCCATTCAGCGTAACTGTTGCTCCAGCTTTATTTTCGAAAAAGTAAGGTCCAATGACTCCGCCGGACCATAAACTGCACCAAACAGTCACACGTTGAGGATAGAGAGGCTTTTCACTCTCTAGGATTTTCTGAGCCCCAGATCCGACAATTTTGTTTGTTGTCGAAGCCAACGAGGTGGAAATGGGCCTCATCACTCAAGATGATTTTTCAATGGAATTCCGGATCATTTTCATGCACTTCAACGACCCAATCAGCAAAGACACGACGTTGTCGATGATCGGCCGGCATGAGTTCTTGTATTAACTGGACTATATAAGGCTTATGACCCAAATCTTTATACAAAATACGGTGGAATGACATATGTGGAATGCCTAATTCCAAAGATCGACGAGGAATGGACAAACCTGAGTTTTTTCAACACTTTCAGCTACAACAGCAATATTTTCGGCTGCTCTTGAGTGACGTGCACGGGTTTTATTCTTCACATCACTAACTTGCCCCAACAGCTCGAATTTTTTCACCAATTTCTGTATTGAGGTCCGACAGGAGCTTCACGATGACCCAAAAATGTTCGAGTTTTACCAACCGTCTCTGCCAAATTTCCACCATTTTTACAGTGAATTTTAATAATTTGAATGCGTTGTTTAAGCGTGTATCGTTCCATTTTTATTAATGGCGTAGTTTCTACTTGTGAAATATCAAAAAATGACAGCTTCAAAAGTGAAATCTACCGAAATAGCGAGCTTTTCAAAATAACGCCGGTTATTGGAAAACCCTTGTTTAAAGAGTTTCTCATTGAGATAAACTCATTTAAATTTAGCGCGAAATTTTTCGAATAAACAGATTGGCAGTTTTACTGCAAAAACCTACATTTACATTAGGTTTTATGTTTTTATATGCATCCATAATATTTTGATTTTTTTTTTACATTTAACGGCGCATAGTCATAGTTAGCTTAAAGTCAAAACAAAATTCTTCATCATAAAATATTTATTAGTTGAATTATGGCATCTCACCTTCAAAGCGACGGCGTTGCCATTACGTTGTATATAAAACTTTCTATAGCAATACTAAAAGTAAAGTCGCCTTCTGTGCTGAACTATGACTAGACGCCAGTGAAGATAATTTAATTTTTAAATGTTTGCCTTTTTTTTTGATTATTTATTAATTTCTTTTATAACGCAACATTTCCTTTTTCACCTTTTCTGTTTTCTGTTTTCTCTTTACACTTTACCCAATTATGGGCCATCAACGCGTTTATGTCAATACTTGTTTATGCCATTCTAATAACAACTGTACTAAACGCAAACAAAAAACACCAACAAAATATGTCACTTCTTGTGCTGGGTGATTAAAAACAAAACCAAAATAGTGAGTGTTAAATCAGCGTCGCAAGCGCGCCGCAAAAACTTGCCAAAGATGTCTAAATTTACCACCACCCGCGTTTCTACAAATAGCAGCAACAGCGCTACTCATCAAACAACAACAGCGTCCGGGCAACAAGCTGACGCAGAGGGTATGCTTACAAAAAAAATACTCGTAAAGAGAATTAAAAAAAATACTAATAGCAAATAGTTTAAAAATTGGTTTTGGTAATTGTTTGTCACTAGCAGTTGTTAACAGTAATTGTTCACTCACACTAATTCGCACTCACAAGCGCTGTTAGGGCGATTTCTTTTGGGTGTGGCTACGTACATATAACTGAGTTCGCAAAAATAGCAGTCCGACATATTGTAAAGTTTTGATTATTTTTATTTTATTCATTTTTTTGATATTTTTTTTATTATTATTTTTTGTTTTGTTTTATTTTTTTCATTTATTTTTATCTTATTTATTATTAATTTTTCAACTAATTTTTTGTTATCATATTTATTTTTATTTTTTTATATATTCATTTTTTCATTTATTTTTATCTTATTTTTTATAATTTTTTTTAATTATGTTTTTTTAATTATATTTATTTTTATTATTTTTGTTTTCCATTTTTTTATTCATTTTTTTTATCGTACTTATTATTACTTTTTTTAATATTTTGTTTGTTTTTTATATCATATATGTATATTATATTCTTCCAAAACCATAAACTCAAAGCTGGAAGCTTTATTCAAATTATTTCCATGAAAATTTCAACCTTTTTAGTGAGAATTTTTAGCAAAAAGTTGAGTACACAGTTTGGCAGCCCATTAAATGTTATATCAATAAAGTTCCACTTTAAAGCTACTCAAAATTAGCGTTGAGTTTTCTGCTCAAACGTTGTTATTTTCTCCTATATAACGAATGATCGATTCTTTTTATATGGGGAAAATTCACGAGGCGGCCAGGAAAAAAAATATGTAACTTGCTTAAAATCCGCGTTAATTTTGAGAATTTTTCTTCGCTTAGGTGTGAGCATTTTCTTGCCAACTGTTTGGCCCACCTCCTGCATGGCACAAAAATGCATCTTCAAATTGTTCCACAAATGGATGGACCTACAGTTTTAGGCCGACTCCGGGCGGCAAATGATTTTTATGAGGTGCTTTTTCATGGCAGAAATACAATCTGATGATTACTATTGTCTGCCGAGGGACGAGCGCTATTAGAAAAAACTTTTTCTATCATATTTTTCTGTTTCATGCACGGAGATTCGAACCTATGCACTCCCGAATGGTAAACACGCTCCAACCCATGGAAGAAAGATTTCAGCACCAAATGAAAAAAATAACGCGTTTTTTCAGCCCCTTCAAACTTGCACTTAACTGGACCAAAATTCAATTAGCTATAAAACTGTATACCCTGATTTGTGGCGAAAACTCCAAATAAAAAGGTCGAATTTTTTAAATTTTTGATGCACATGAAAGGAATTTTTTTATAATTTTGTACCAAGTTTGATATATAAATTTGTATGATTTCTGTTATAATATAGACTATATTTTTGTAGAAGAATAAAAAAACTGTATTAAAAATAAATAAATAGTCAAGTGAAGTCCAATATGTTGCGCTGCTATTATTATGAACACAGCTGCACATGCATACATACATACACACAACTGTAGTTAATTTTTACCTTTGCATTTACCGTTCATTTTGGTAAATGCGTCCTGTTATTATTATTATTTTTTGTTTGTTTTAAGACTCACTTTTTTGTTTGTTTGTCGCATTGTAATAATTTCGCTTTGACTTATTTGTTTGACTTCATTTTTATTTGGTGGTGGCATCGTTAATTTACTTTGGTTTTCTTTTGTTCATTTTTCATTTGTTTGTCGTTCATCTTCATATATTTATCAACACTGCGTTTGTGCTGATGTTTTTTGTTTTGATGTTGTTTTGGTATTGGTTATCTTAGTGAGTGTAGCACTTCAGCATTTTTAAATAAATCGATTTCAGTTATCATTTTTAATTAACTTTTTTTATTAATCGCATACCGCACTTTGTTGTAGTAATTATTCGTTAATTAATTTGCTTTTAATTGATTCTTTATTATGCACTTTGTTCCTATTTTTTTTTTTTTTTTATATACTTTGAAGTGTTTGCATCACAAGGGCATAAACGCTTCAAAGGACTCGTTTGCCCTCAAAGGCTCCATCTGGGGTGCACTACTCTTAATTCAATTGTTTTTAATATAATTAAATTTGATACCTTACATATCATTTTCTTTTAAGCGCAAGGTAGGTGAGATATTATTTATATTTATTTTTTAATTTTATCTATACCTCTGAGTCACTTGGTGTTACTTGTGTCTCAGACTGCAAAATATTATTTCTTTTATCAAAACACAGAAGGAACCAAAAATTATTTAGGTTAAAAAAATTGTATACACAACTAAAATATATGAATTCAATCTAAATATTTAAATTTAGTCTTCTCTGATCATGTAAGCTGACCTACCTTCTTTAGTGAACCCACTGCTACTCTTCTTCGGTAAAAAAAATGTACATTCTATCTTAACCCATATCGTCTCAAGTATGTTTACCATTCTCAGATATGCATAAAACTAACAGCAGTTTATGTTAAAATCCTTTATATAGTATATATTTCGATGTATACAAAGAGTTTGCATTAACTACTTCGTAGCAGCAATATTAACGAAAATATTTCTCTGCTCTCGCTATTATTCTGAACTCGAACAGGGGAGTACTGGGGCAGGTAGCGCAAAACGCGGGATAATTTCGGCAAATTCCAGGTTGTTTGCTACTACTCCAAGTACAAAGAATACTGATTTTTTTTTTGTTGGCTATTACTCTGAGCTACTAGCAGTAACGAAACGTATCTTGAAGCGAAGCAAAATAGTTTATCTTGAGCTTTACGCTACCTGCACCTCTACTTATAGTGAGAACAAAATTGAAAACTAGGAAGTAGCAGAGCAATTTCAATATCTGAGTTTACAGGGTAAAGTATGTATATTAAAAGTATGTACATATATATAAATTAAAGATGTGGAATTTATTTCGTGCATTTCCCATTTCAAACCATTTTGAATTGACTTCCGTCACCTACAAACAGTTTTTTTTGAAGCTTTGCGATAATTTTTAATGAAACATCTTCTCTTGCGGTGATTATGGATCTTTGTGATGTCCCAAGAGCTTATCCTTATTGGTGAGTCTCGTAGATTGACCTCTCTGAAACAAATTTCAAAACCGTCTTTGCGATTTCACACATTCTCTCATTTCTTTTAAAATAAAATTATTTTTTTCAAAGTGTTTTCTGCTATCAGCTAATATTTCAAATAGGTTGTACCTAAAAATTATAAATGAATTATCAAAAATATGAGATTAAAGTTTGCATAATTAATTTTTTTTTTGTTTTTTTATGCACTTTGCTTTTTTTGGCAAATATTTTTCTTTTCATGTAACCAGTACAACCATATTGTGCGAATAATTCGTAAAATCGAAAAATTTGTTAAATCGAGATCTCATTGAACTCTCTTAGAGCGCGCTCACTAGAAGCATTACGCGCATAATTCGTGTTAAGCTATTTATATGATAAAATGAAAGGTATGAAGGTACCTTAATAGGTATGAGCAATCAATTTCTCCTTTAAGTAAGACAGGAAAGGGTCTATACCTACTCTATCTATCTACTTTCTAGAGACTTTAAGTTAGTTTTTTCAAGTATCAAGTCAGTTGCTTTTCACCACATTCTTAAGAAGGTGTATTCCGCAGCACTTTTTAAATTTTACCATCCAACCAACACTGGCAAAAGAATTGCCCTCATCAAATCTAGGATGAAACTTTTGCGCCATTGACTTGCGCCATTGATTTCAACATTGAATAATAAAACATTTGTAGAGTGCTTCGGATGACTCTGAACTCCATATTATAGGTTTTTAAACAGTTTTCCAAAAATCATCTCAGATAATAGAATATATCGTCCCCTTAGTATTAAAATAGCCTATAAATTTTTTGATTTTTTGAGAAAATGAATTTCAAACTTTTTGTCGAAAGTAGCTGTCACTCAAATCTCGTTATGTCTGCAAATATTTATTATTTTTTGACTGACGTTTTTATACATGAGCACATAGGCTATTGTTATACTAAGTGGACGATATTAAGCTAAACGGTCAACATAAAAATACTTAAAAATCTTATCAACGAAATCTAAATAATGAGATTTTTGGAGGTATTTTCAAATCCGTTCAGCTCAAGTAAATCTCTATATTTTTCTGAAATATTTTGACGACAGCGTTAAGTTTAGCAAATCAATCATCAATTCCAGCAAGGTAGCTAATCACTTTCTACCACTACTGCTTCCAAATATTTTAATTTTATTTATTACTTTTTCTCGTCGTCTCTTATCAAAAACATACAAGGTACAGCATGTACATAAATAAGACTCAACTATGCCTCCAGTATTACCATTTTGGGCGCACATCCATAATAACTTCAAAAAACAATTCGAATTTCCTTTGTAAAATCGACACTCAGTACTAAACAACTTCATTTTCACTATCTCCGAATCACTCAGCGCCATTTTGCTATCATAATTGCCACCGCTTTATGCTCTCTCATTAATTAGCAACATTTACTGCTGTCATTGAATTAGCATCATCAGAAATGGAAAACAGCAACTGCAACAACTCGCTGCACTCGCTGTAATTCCACCTCAATGCGTCAACACGAAATAGTTATCTTCAAAGCCATCATTCAATCATAACTTGTCCCATCTCGTTCCCTTTTTGCTTTGTGTACGTGCGTGATTTCTGGTGCCGCTACATCGCTATTAGATTGTTGTTGCAACAAGCATGTTACTGTTTGACTGGCGGCTGAGTGATGTACAGCACAGCAATGCGTATCGTTCCGACCTGAAGGTGAACACAATTTCGTGTAGCTGTAGAGGTCGATTGAAACCAAGTAGGGCAGAAAAAGTGGGAGCGCAATTTTTGCAATGAATTACATGGCAATGACGTTGGCAGTAGAGGTGAGAAGTGAAGAAAGTTGACGCAACGATCGATGAGGATTTTATGCAATAATTCTTCTCTGTGATGTATGTGGGGAAATTTGACTTGGTTATTAGCCTTGATTTAATGCAATGGCGTGAATCAGTCATTTCCAGCAGCAGAGTAGCACCAGCATACACATTTTCAATGTAGATTTCTGCATGAAAAAAATGCAATAAATAAAAATTGCTGATGCTGATTAAAGCAGACGTGGAAAGAAAGGATAAATAGTATTTCATGCTGATATTTTTTAATGAGCCTGTTTAGCTCCTTGGCTCTTTATTTCCGGGTTCATTTGTTCCTTCCTGAATCATTTGGATTTATGTGTACTTAAATATAGAAGTTAGCGCAAAATTAATTGTCCAATTTTGTTTTTCAATAACTTGTTTGCTTAATAAAAAATAATAATTTTATGCTAAGGAAATCTTTATTTTGGCCTTTACACAATCTATTGCTTGCGTGTTTGTATACTGCAGCTGTTTAGTTCATAAGCATCAAATATAGTTGACATACGACGCCATGGTAAATCTTCCAAAAAATTAGCAAAAACAAAAAACGAAATTGATTGGGGATTAATAACTAAAATTAAAAATAAGGACGGTGAAAATCTATCCCAGGGCTATACTTCTAAGGACTTTTTCGTTCAGAATTGCCTGTAGAATACTACAGTAACCGAAACAAGGCAGAGTTAAATTTAACCCCACCTAATGCATTACTGATTTTCAGATCTTTAGAAGGCAATAAATAATATATGGGTCCATTCGCCATGACACTCAAATACTTAGCTTTCTCTTCTATTTGAACTAACAAAATAGATAAAAAAAAATTTTCAAGATTTTTATACCAAGTTGAAGTGAATTTTTTTTTTTTATAGAAAGGCATTTTTTTCTTTAAAACCTCCAAAAAGTTGAAATTTTGGAATTTCTCTCAGTTTTCTTAGTTCATCTAGAATAAAAAATCATGATAATTAGAAATCCATTTGAATTTTTTGCTTTAGATAATAATTACGAGCTGTATCTTGTAAGCCAGTTGGAAACTCCAGCGTTGCAGCGCTCTACTAATTTCTATGTTAACCATTTTTTTCAACTTATTTTAACCAGTACAAAAATTGTTTATACTTTTTAAATGTTCATTAAAAGATAGAAAAAACTTTGCAGTGCTAAATTAATTTTTTCCTTAAAAAAAAATCGCAAAGAGATGCAATTTTTAGATCTCATAAACCAGGCTCCCCCCTTAAAATATATAACCAGCTCAACCAAAAGCTAAAATTAACTCTCCATGCGTAACATAACAAACCGCCTTATGTCCCTGAGCTAACATCTGAGACTTAAAAATATTTAGTCGCTAGGCGACACTGAGTTGGAGTATTAAGTGCAGCGCTGCTTATGCTAAGCTTTGTATTCATCCCCAATCGACTGCTATTAACATGCAATTATACTAATAAAGCACTTGAGATTACAGTTACCATAGCTTCTGCATGAACTCATGTATGCACATTGACGCTGAACGAATAATCATACGGGCTCACAACGGGCTCCTGACGTCGCCAGAACTCAAAAAAAAGTTTCAGATTAAAAATACTTATTATAATATATGAACACGAAATACCTACAATGAAGCATACCATACATGAATAATAAATTTAGAAAAATATTAAAAATCATGCTGATTAATTTGAATTCATTTCAAAGGAATGCTGTTGCTGTAGAGATAAGCCGCATCCCTCATATGTTTAAGTGCATCTTCCAGCAAAAAATAAAAATTAAGTGTGAACTATATAAATTAAGTAATAATGAGTAAGATCAGAAAGAGCGCAATTATTGCTGTGGTGATTGCTATGAAGAATAACGAAGCGCAAGTCAAAGGTGAAGGGAAAGTGAAACGAGATGCCGTGGATTATTTTTCCACAGACACATATACATACTAATACATGCATTCATACAACATATACGAGTTTAATCCGAAATTCTTGACTGAGATGAAAAGCATAACAATCCCATCAAAAGCAACAATAAATTCCATATTAAGTGCGGAAAAATTGAGGGAAGCTGTTTTCTTCAGTTCTTGTGAAGTCAAGTCAAGCATCAGGCAGCAAAAAAAAAACTGCCACTTGCGCGAAATCAGGGAAATTGACTTGTTTATCCTCTTTGCGCTGCAAGCTTTGAAAAATTTGTCTTAAGCAGCCGCAATTGTTGTTGATAATAAATGGTTTTTTGTTGTTGTGCATACTACATCGTTTTACATGCTGCGCTTCATAGCAACATGTAAGATCCATATAACTGTGAACTACCGTATCTGTGCAACGAATTATGAACAATAAGAAGGAAGCAAAGTAAATCAGAGTTCATTGAAAAAGTTGAATAATATTTCTACCTTACGCCGTTGAAACTATTTTTTTAAATGTAGATTTTTTTAAATATACATTTTTTGGTTTAGAAATTTGACGCCGCTTCCTTAAGTTTCAACATAGTTCCTATATTTGTTTTATGTAAGCAGTTTGTATGTACATTTAAATTCATTTTTGCGTCGACAAAACTGGTATTCGTATCGACAGACTTGAAATTTTGGCACGATTTGGTATTCGAATAAAGTGTTTTTCGAAAAACGGATTAATAAAAACTGAAAAGCATACATTTTGCGACAAAGTATTATAAAAAATATTTTGCAATATTGGGATGAAATGAAAGGAGTTAGTGAAAGCAGTTTGAATAGGGTTGCCACTTATTAAAAATTTAAAATGAATTAAATGTGTAAATTCATTAAAATTTTACAATATAACGGGTGATTTTTTAGCTATTATCTTTTGAAACAGTTGGTTTAAACAGCTGACGCACGTTTCGTGGTTTGTTTCACTGTCAAACATCTTCAGTTTGGTCTATAATTTAACCATGAATCGTCTTACAAACGAACAACGCTTGCAAATCATTGAATTTTACTATAAAAATATGTGTCCTGTTAAGAAAGTTTAAGACATCTGGGGATCTTCTTGAGTTTTCGGCTCCCCGACTACTGTAGAGTCTTTCAGGCGGAACTGAAGGCAATATTAAAGCCGTGATACTGGTACAGTGTGGTACGATACCTGGAGATGATATCTACATTTTACTGACAGCCAGGCGGCGATAAAATCTCTCACAAAACAATTGACAACCTCCAAGGTAGCCATGAAATGCCACGCATCTCTTAACGAGATGGCTGGTCATTTGACCTAATGATAGAATGTGTTCCTGGCCATTGCAGCATTGAGGGGAACTGCAGAGCCGATGAACTAGCGAAAATCGGTACCAAATTGACTGATGAATACATAGACAATGATATAGGTATACCCTTGCGAACATGTAGAGTACGTATCCTCGAGTAAATTTTAAGAGTAGGGAATGAAAGATGGCGTAACGAAACCACTTGCAAAATTGCCCGACAGATGTGGCCGACTCTCAATGCTAAACGCACAGAACTTTTACTAAGAAGAGATAGCATAGTCTTAACACACTGATTTCAGTTATTACGGGGCACTGCCTAATCGGTAGGCACGCCCAGAGAATGGGTGTGCAAACACATGACTTCTGCAGAAGTTGTCTAGATGAGGAAGAAGAAGAGACGATCCCGCACCTTCTGTGTCACTGTCCTGCTCTATCCAGATGTAGACTCGCCATTTTGGGCGGACATTTCTTCAACGAGTTAGAGGACCTCGGCTATGTCGAAATTAAGGATCTTGCGAAATTTTTGAATAGCACACATTGGTTTCGGGAGGGATAGGAGCTAGTTCCCCACGCGGCATCACAATGGGCCATGAGCCTGAGTGTGTCCTACAATGGACAACCGCTTCAACCTAACCTAACCTATCGTCGCCAAATAAATTGCTGAGATTATTTTTATAAGGTTGCCTCCTTTTTTTTAGTATTTGAAAAGTGAAAAACTGATTGAATACGGCTATGAAGCGGAAGATTTACAAACAACTTTATCAGGAGAGGTGCTACTATTAACATTATTTTTATAAGGTTACCACTTAATTTAAATAATTTAAAATTTTTTATAAAATATCAAAATTGGGTTATCATATGGAATTATTTTCGAACAACTTTGGTCCAAAAATATTGACAAAAGAAGCAGCGACTTAATAAAAAAAAATGTAAGCAAACTCAGTAAGCTTCTTCTTAAATAATTAAGATTCAATGAAAACACTGACTTTCAAGTAACTAATGGTTCTTTTACCCAAGAATCAGACCATCTGCTTTTAATGCAAAATCGTAGTGTGAAAATCGTATCTCAAATTTGATATCTGTATTCTTCCTACTTTTAAACAATTTTTTTAAAGATATTATTACAATAATATTTAGTTTTATAATTCATATTCTTTACCTTAAGTCAATTTGACCTAGAAAATCCCACTACTTACATTACAAAAACCGATTCAAGTATTCAACAGAGAATTTAAAACTTTAAGTGTCGTCAATACAAAAGTGAGAACTTTTATTCTACCTAATTTATTTTTAAACTTGAAATTTCTGCGCAATTCGTCGTGCTCATCGAAGCATTTTGATCAATATTCTATCTAATAAAGTGAAGTGCTCTAGACAACTTTTAGGTTGACATGCTACGCAAAAAATATATATTATGCTATAAGTAGCCACGCTAAAAATATCTGCATGCATATTTAACATACGAATATTTCATTCAACCTACATAAAAGGTTCCTCATGGAAGCACAAATTGTTGAGCGCAAGTCAAAAGCTAAACGACACACTTTAGCGCATACGCGTACAAGAGGCGCTTCACAGGAAGATCATCACAAAAAACAACAATGTGTCTATTTATAGATTAAAATACAAATATTTCGACTATTCAGCACAGCAACTGGGCTGGCAGGTCGAAGCTAACAGCAACAGCTGTAAAAGCAATCACGAAAATCAATCGCTCGACACGAGAATGATGAATGAGTGATTATGAAGAGCGAACTAACTGTTGAGCTATCTACTACATACTTAGCTACATTCTACCTTACACGTACTTGTATTAAATAGAAAAAGCTGAACGCTTAAAGAAAAGCAATAATTATGGATACTTGAACGCGCTGTTAATGACTTATAAAAATATTATTTACAAGCCCATAGCTAGCAATTCAGATAAGAAAAGTGAAGAATTAAGTACTGTATATAAGAGACATAAAATTTGGCGGCAACCGTCATTTTGTAAAAAAAACAGCAGTCACCTTGCTGGTTGTAAAAGAATGAAAGAACATCAATAGCCAGAAGTTGTAGCTCACGTTTGAGTGTCAATCTGGCATTCAGGTGCAGAGCCGTTACATTCATAATTCAAGACGCCTCAATTTTATTACATTTTTAAATTAAATAATTTTAAAGCTGTGATAAATTTTCTACGATTATTCTAATGTTACTGCTATTTAGACAAATAAAGCTTTTTCTTCATATTGCGTTTAATGCCTACATACGTTCACACGTGCGAATCTTTATATTGTACTTTCGTTTATTTTTTTTGTAATTGAAATTTCTTGTAATGGGTGGCAAACCCAATCAAAAATATTTTCTAATCAGAACTATAAAAATAAGTTTCACTTGGTTCTCGTATTCTGATATTTTATTAACTTTCTAGTGATAACTGAAAAAAGGTGGCAATATGCAATTTGTATTTTTTTAAATTGAATAATTTCTAATTGAATGGCAACCGCATTTAATAATATTTTTGTAACCGAACTGTAAAACTATATTTTATTTAATTCTGGAACAGTAATATTTGATTTACCTTCTAGTAATAATTCAAAAAAGGTGGCAATAATCTAAAAAATTTTTCAGTCCAAACTGTAAACATATATTTTATTTTATTCTGGAACATTAATGTTTTATTTACCTTCTAGTAATAATTTGAAACAGGTGGCAACCTTCAAAAATACTTTTTATTTGAAAATTGTTCAACTATATTTTTCTTAATTCCGTACTCGTACTGTAATATTTAATTTACTTTCCAAATAATTAAAAAAAGGTGGCAACCCTATAGCAACCTCCAAGATAACACTAGCATATCCATGCATATGTTTTTAAATATTTTTGAATCCAAACTGTAAAAACATGTCGAACAGTAAACTTGTTTTTACATTCTAGTAATATTTTAGAAAAAGGTGGCAACCTTCATAAAAATGTTGAGTGGAAATTGCAACAGCATATACTTTTTTTAATTCCGTACTCATACTGTAGTATATCTTTTATTTTCCAAATAATTTTAAAATAGGTGGCAATCCTTTGGAAGCGACTTCCAAAATAACATTTAAATATCCACGCAAACTTTGGAAGTAACCAATTTTCTATACCAATCAGCTTATCAAATTTCATTGAAACAGTGGCCGCATTTTCCGAAAAAATAACTTGTGTGTGGACAGGGAAATGTATTTATATATAAAATTTTCAAATCTGACTCGTTAAAAATAATAAAATATTTAAGGCCCAAAAATTTCCTTTCAACTTCCTTTCAACGCTTTTCCTTCATATGCTTTTTAGTGCCGCTTTTTAAAACATTCTACTCAATCACCTCACCGTACGTTAAAATGCCAACTATAAACCTGTGTATGTTAACACATACATATGTATACACTTGTACTTTATTTATGTATGAGCATATCATCAAGATGCTCGGTTCAGTCTGCTTGACTATCGTATTTATGTTAGAATTGCGTGTCATGCTGATTTAATGTCAAGTTGTGACAACGACAGTATGACGACATGCCGCGTCTCAATGACGCCTCAGCGCAGACTTTTCATTGTCATTCAAACTGATTTCACAAGAGTTTGATTCGGCACACTAATTTAATTAGATTACTGTCACTGGTGAAGTTAATTTTCAAATAAATTATATGTATGCAAGTACATATGCATGTATGTGTGTATGTGTGAAGGTAGTAATTGCCAAGGCAAACATGAATGACAACAAAATTGAAAAGAATGTAAATAAGGTCAATAAATATAGAAAATGAAATGAGATGCGTAAGACAGAAATAAAATTCCAAATTCAGCAGCGAAAATATGTAAAATAATTTGCGTTTACATTTTATTTCTGTGAATTCGTTGAATAAAACTCAGCGTGTATGCATGTATGTCTTTGTGTAGGAGCGTATATAGATTGCGAATGCCAAATGAAAATCACACTCCCACCGTTTTATTGCCACCGCGTTCAGGATTTATTTGTTATTACTAACCAAAATTGGCCTTTAGCTCCTCTCCCAATTTATTGTTACTCATACGCAACGGCAGGACCCGATTTAAATACTTTTCATGTTTTCATGTTTATGCTGCGTTAAAGAATGTTTTAGCAGATGCGTGAGGAAAGGTTAATTTCTAAATGTAATGATTAGATTTTAGAAATTTTAAATTTAAATTAAAATATTAGAACTTTTTTTATAATTTTTTATTTCTTTTATATTTATTTATCTCTTGGGAAGTACGCCAATGCTTATTACACTGGATCACAAATTTCAACTTTTTTTCTGCACCAGAGACGCCGATATGAAATTCCTATGTAAAATCACCGTCTGATTCCGAAAATCAAGGTTATTTTTTATTCTATGGTAACGTTTTTGAGATATTTACGAATTACCGTTATTTCAATAAAACAAAAAATTGGGCCCACTTAATCATATATATCTCGAAAACGAATTGAGCGATTTCAAAACCGTTTAAAGCTTTTAAAAGGTAATAAAATTTCTTATAAACTGTGTGTAAAACACTTTTTGCTAGGTCCTGCAGATTCAAAGATAACGAACTATCATAACGGATTTTTTAAATTTTTTTTGTAAAAATATAAAAAAATTTGTACTTTGAGAGAAAGGATCTCGAAAACTGTTTACTTTTTCGTGTATTTTTTGTTTTCACTCTAAGCTCTGTTTTATTACAAAAAAAATAAACTTTGGTTAAACAAAATCGATGAACTAATACAAAAGTTACAAGCATTCAAGTAAATATATCCATATAGTAAAACTTAAGTACCCTACAAATAATAGCATATGTACATATGACTCTGTCTTAACTCTATGATCTTATTTTATAATTGAAAAAGTTATGTGTCTTGTTTTGACGCAAATTTATATAAGGATCGGTTTCTCTTATGAGAAACCAACAGTAGTCACCCATCATAGCGACATCCCAGAATCCTTGATACCGACTTTCAATCATTTTCATTTACTGGTGAAACCTTTCGCCGTGCTCGTCGCTAAGATTTTGCGGGAAAAAATTTAAATGGGAGTGGAGGAAATGAATTTTTAAAGACATATTTACTCCTGAAAGAAAATTAAAAAGGGAATTAGATAAATACATAAGTGACACATTAATCTTCCAATTCAGAACAAATTTTGGTCGTTCTTGTTTGTTCGGAGCAGGGCAATAAATTCAGATTAAGGGCTATATATTCTCATGTAAATTTAAAAATTTGCTTTCAAATTTTTTGTTTAGTTTTAAAGTTAACTGAGAAAACGGTCTTATATGTGTTTTTTATTTACTCATTTCTGCATAGTTTTTGATTAAATCGTTCACTATCATCTCGAAGTTAGGACTTTTGTATTTGCCTAAAAAAGAAGTAACGACCTTTTCAAAAGAGTCCCACGCCGCTGCCTCCACTGGTGACAATAGTTCTTTGAAATGGGTATTGGCCATTAGTTTCCTTATTTGCGGCCCCACAAAAATCCCTTCCTATATTTTTGCTTCTGAAATCTGTGGAAAGATTGTTTTCAAATAATGAAAAGCTTCGCCTTCTTTGCCCAAAGCCTTGACAAAGTTTTTGATAAGGCTGAGATTGATGTGGAGCGGAGGTAGAATTATTTTTTCCTTTTTTATAAGTGGTGAGTATTTTATGTTATCCACCCCAACTTGAAACTCGATTCGTTCTGGCCAATCCTTTATGATGTAGTGTTCTTGACGTGCTCGGCTATCCCATTTGCATAGAAAGCAACAGTATTTTGTATATCCAGATTGTAGACCACATAGCTTTCCAGCGACTTCTAGATCGTCACATATTTTCCAATCATGTTCTTCGTATTTAATGAATTTAAGCAATTTTTGCATTGTCTCATATGTTTCCTTCGTATTTACTGCATGCGCGATCGGGATAGATGGCTTTTGGTTGCCAATATGCAATAATACGGCCTTAATTGCCGTCTATGAACAATCGCCACTCTTTTGAATCATATGATTCACCAAACTGTTTAAATAGACCAGCAATGTTTTTGCAATAACAAACACTGTCCTTCTTCGTATAGTGCTGGGAGAATTGTTCGTGACGAGTCCTATAATATGTTACCTTAACATCGGATGAAACAAATTTAAATTGTTGCATACGAGGGGCGTGTAGTTCGGCATTTTCTTTTGACAATTCCAAATCCCTTATCCAATCAGTGAGTTGTGCTTGTGACAAAGGGTTTCTTTCGTTTTCCGTTTGCAATTCAGTACAACATGATGCTACGTAATCAGATACTGCTGTTGACAATGAAACTGGAGCCGAAACTAAAGTTAAATTTGATTCTGGCAATGTAGCTTCCGTTGAATTTAGTTCTGGTAATGACACTGTAGATATGCTCGCATAGGTTACTTTTCTAGACTTTCCAACCTCAAATATAAATATAGCAGTCCGTTGAATGGCAAGTTGGTTCCCTCCACTTCATTGGTGTAAATGTCGCCTAAATAGATAGTTTAAGAATCATATGTACATATGCTATTATTTGTAGGGTACTTAAGTTTTACTATATGGATATATTTACTTGAATGCTTGTAACTTTTGTATTAGTTCATCGATTTTGTTTAACCAAAGTTTATTTTTTTTGTAATAAAACAGAGCTTAGAGTGAAAACAAAAAATACACGAAAAAGTAAACAGTTTTCGAGATCCTTTCTCTCAAAGTACAAATTTTTTTGTATTTTTACAAAAAAAATTTAAAAAATCCGTTATGATAGTTCGTTATCTTTGAATCTGCAGGACCTAGCAAAAAGTGTTTTACACACAGTTTATAAGAAATTTTATTACCTTTTAAAAGCTTTAAACGGTTTTGAAATCGCTCAATTCGTTTTCGAGATATATATGATTAAGTGGGCCCAATTTTTTGTTTTATTGAAATAACGGTAATTCGTAAATATCTCAAAAACGTTACCATAGAATAAAAAATAACCTTGATTTTCGGAATCAGACGGTGATTTTACATAGGAATTTCATAACGGCGTCTCTGGTGCATTTTGGCTGTAAACCAGTGTTATTTACGTATATTTTACAACAGTTTATGAAAAAGACTACTTTTTTTTTAAATTGCAAATTTTTTTGATAGTTTCTTTACAATTTTAATTTAAATTTTATTTTTTTATGGAAATAGTTCAATCTATGCCGTAGGTTAATTGCCAGACTAACCATAAAGGCGTTGATCATAATCCTAGCAACGTCGTCGATTAACTTGATTTTTTATCCGAGGCAGCAAATCTGTCAATTCGTTAGCAAGAGGCGTTTCAGATAGGTAGGTTGCTAATACGCCTACCCTAGGTTGGTGATAGGATGCCTATCTGCACCTCCAAGCAGGTGTGTGCTTGTTTTGGTCCGTGGATGGTATTTCATTTCCCATCATCCATACATTACAGGGCCGATCCGACACGAAAAAAATTGAATTATTCTAAAAATGTATTCACACTCGATTGCGATTAATAATTAATTTTTTCCTTTGGTGGATTTAAGGATTTGTTTTATTTTTTAATGAAATAATGAATACATAACACCTCCAGAGTTTTGTATCAAAATTTCAAGTCGACCGGAGCAAAATTTACGTTTGTTAAATTTGATTATTCGAGCGTCTGTTGTTGATTTTCTGAAACTCGTTATTTATGAAGTCATAATTCAAGATTTACTGGACCAAGCGTTCTTTACCTACGAAATTGATCTGGAAACTTTTTTGTTTATTTCTTACTTTTAATAATTATCAACTTTACAATAACAGTTTAATTACAATTTTGTTAATGGTCTTGTATTCGTTTTTTATCGATTATTGTTCATTATTATTTTTTAATTTAATTATAATTTTATTATTATTTTTTAATAATCATTAACTTTACAATAAGAAATTTCGCTTTCCCAAGGGCTAGGGCCAATTTTTTTGTTATAATTTTTAATTTTACAATAACCAATTGCCATTTTCTAAGTGCTACGAAAAATAAAAAAAAATAAGTTTGTTATTATTTTTTATATATAATTTTGTTAATTTAATTTCAGCTTTATTAATAATTTTTTATTCCCTTTTTATCGATTATTATTTATTTTTTAATATTTTTTTAATTTAGTTATAATTTTATTAAATATTTTTTTAATAATTATTAATTTTACAATAACAAATTAGCGATTTTCCAAGTGCTACGAAAAATAGAAAAATCGAAATTTTTATTAATTATTTTTTATTCGCTTTTCTATGAAAAATAAAAAAACGAAAATAAAATTCTCCCATGGATACCTCGGTAAACATCTGCTTTAACAAATGCACTTTGATGTCTCAGAACAGAAAGAACTTTTTTCTTGGCGTCTCCGGGGACTCACTGCCACTCGCACAGTTCGCAATATTTTGCAATAAAGGCTCAAGAAAATAATGCTCAAAGTTGCCTCTCTGATTCGGAAATTGACTGATTTGAACTAAATAGGTTAATACTATCTGTATCACCACAAAAATTGTATGCCTTCTTACCAATTTAGCCTTACGCCGCTCTTTCAATATTAAAAACCCATTTGGAGCGCAACCAAACTTGTGAGGATACTCGTCATATATATATGTGAGTGTTTAGAAAAAATGTTTCAAATTTATTTCAAACGCCACTTTAAGCCACTCCACTTCCTCTACATCCTATCTCCTTGTAAGTCGTCTAGCTCCAGATCAAGAAAAGCAAAAAAAAAGACAAACATACAATGATATGAAAAAGTAATTTAGATTGCAGCAACAGCTCGAGCAAATGAAATCAAAATACAAAAAAGGCTCAAAACAACTTGAGATAAAAGCCAAAGCTGAACAACATTTCTACAGGAAGTTGTGCATTTGTATGTTTATGCATACCTACATACGAGTAGTTGCAAGAAAAACTCTGTATGTCGAAATGAATGTATTCACAAGTGTCAACTTAAGTTGAAGTGTTGCCGCCTTTGATGAAGACGATCAACTCTTTCCTACGTTGTTAATGTACAATACGAGTCCTTTTTGCGTGCACTTGTTTATGTGATTGGATCATGTGTAAGTATAAGAGTATGAATTTTCTTTTGTTTTTTTTTTCTTGTACGTTTTCTTAGTGATAGAGACTTTCCACCTCTTCTCTGTTGGATACCTTAATGGCATTGCTTTGTGGAAGAGACCTGCCACCTCTTTCTCCTGCGCATTTGACAGCAGTTTGCCACTTCCTGCCTTATATTTATTTTTTCCTTACTTTTAAGCCGCAACTGTTGTTATAAACCCTTCCAGCTAAAATAGAAAAAACAGCAACTGAAGCGCTGTTAGCAAAATAAAAACATGCAGTGTGGCAGCGAAGAGTCTGAGGTCGACAAGTAACATATGAAGTGTGCTGCGGTAGGCAAAGCAATAAACAGTTTTTCTTGGTTCTCTGCAGTTAACTCTGGTGATTCTTAACCACTACCAGTTTGTTTTGCGGCTGAAGTACTTCACTTTTTATCGTCTTTCCATGCTGAGATCCGATATTTTGTAATATGTCGATTTTCTATGAAATGTTTTTCTGTGTTGAATTAGCTTCTATTTGTGTAATAGACTTTAAGCATCTTCGATTCGTCACCTTTCCGCTCGCTATGTGTCACAGAATAAAAAGTAACCTTAGATTAATGACCTCCAACAATCGGAAAAAAATTTTTTTTTTTTTTTTTTTTTTTTTATTATTATTTACATTGTAACTAGTTAATAATTTATAAACTAACGAACAATTTGGATTTAATTTTGTACAATACAACTAAATTTAAAGATACTCTGCATCAGGCTTGCAGGGAAATGGGCTACTGCGTGAGTTGGTGCGGTTTTTTTCGTTTCAGCCTTTCTTTCCATTTAACGGGGTCAATTAGGGCTGAGGCTTCGCTATTTACATGGTGGCGTAGTCTTTCCATATGAGACTTAGCGTTGATGTTGATCGAAGTGGCAACTGAGTCGATGCCAAGGTCGCGTTCGATATCGGCGTTACGGACGTACCAAGGTGCATTAACAGCGCATCGTAGTACCTTATTTTGGAATCTTTGTATGGATTTTATGTTGGTTGAGCTTGAGCAGCCCCATAGCTGGATCCCATATGTCCAAATTGGTTTAAGCACCTGCTTATATAAAAGAATTTTATTGTATATGGATAAGGCTGATTGGTTGCCCATAAGCCAGTACATATTTCTAAATCTGATATCTAACTCTTCTCTTTTCTTTTTAACGTGAGCATTCCATCTAAGCTTGGTATCTAGTGTCATACCTAAGTATTTGGCGGTGTTGTGATGCGGGATTTGTACGCCGTTTATATGTAGTGGCAGATATTTGATTTTCCTCTGTGTGAAGTCTAAATGAACCGATTTTGTTTCTTTTAGTTTTATGCGCCATTTAATGGTCCACTCGGAGATTTTATTTAAATAAATTTGAAGGTTTTTGATTGAGTCAATCTGAGTTTCTCCTACCGATAAGATGGCTGTGTCGTCAGCAAAAGTTGCTGTGGAGCAATTTATGTCAATAGGTAGATCACACGTAAAAAGAATATAAAGAATGGGCCCCAGAACGCTGCCCTGTGGGACGCCAGCTTTAATTTCCTTAAGTTCGGAATATGTGTCTTCGTATTTTATTCGGAAAAAACGATCGGATAAGTACGATTTTAGAACATTAAAATATTGTATTGGTAGAAGCGCATTTATTTTGTTGAGGAGCCCAATGTGGCAAACTTTGTCAAAGGCTTTAGACACGTCGAGAAAGACAGCAGAGCACACCTTTTTTTCCTCAAAGGCGTTTTCAATGATGCGAGTAATTCTGTGCACTTGATCGATGGTAGAATGTTTTGTGCGAAAACCAAATTGATGCACTGGTATTATATTTCTTTGCTTAATAATTATGTTGAGACGTTTGGCTAAAAGCTTTTCCATCAGTTTTGATATAATTGGTAGGAGCGAGATAGGCCGATAAGATGTGACATCATGCGCTGGCTTCCCTGGTTTATTAAACATAATTATTTCAGCAGTTTTCCAATATATTGAGATATGGTGCAATTTGAATGTGGCGTTCATTATTTCAGTAAACCTAGATATCGTGCATTGAGGAAGTTGTTTTAAAATTTCAGCAGTAATAAGATCATACCCAGGCGCTTTTTTTGATTTTAGTTTATTTATTTCACCAAGCAATTCGGAATCCGTAACAAGGGGAATTTCGGCATCAGTTTCATAGGTAAGTGGCTGCATTCCGGCTATCCTCGACGTGTCATATGGCTTAAAGATGCCCTCGAGGTACTCAGCAAAAACATTAGCTTTTTCTTGACTGCTTTTGGCCCAAGAACTGTCTTCTTTTTTGATTGGTGGGTACTGTGCTACTGGCTGTGAAAAGTTTTTTGTACATTTCCAGAGCGAGTAATCAGTGCTGCGTTCGTTCGATAAGCTCTTTAGATACGTACTCAGAGATCTGTTTTTAAATTCTTTTATTTTCCTGGAAATTTCTTTCGTAATTTTATTTAGTCGTTTTTTGTCGGAGGGAGATCTTGTTTGCTGCCATCGTCTTGGTATTTTGCGTTTTTCTGCGACCATATCTTTAATATCTTTGGTATATTTATGACCTGATGTGACAAACTTTTTTTCCGAAGTGCTACTCCAGGCTGCCAGTTGTATAAGGTTAGATAATCTTAATATTTCATCATCTAAATCGGAAGTGTTGGTAATTTCTGCATTGTGATTATCCGCGGTTAAAACGTTCCTAAAATATTCCCAATCCGTATATTTATTTGTTAGCGTAAATGGCAATTTCTTGATAAGCGCATTTTCATATAATGTTAATAAAATTGGAGAATGATCCGAGTTCATATCCCACCCGCTTTCTATGCTGATATAATTAGCTGATATTTTTTTGGCAATGAAAAAATCGATTAGGTCGGGTATTTTTTGTGAATCCGTTGGCCAGTATGTTGGAGTCCCAGTAGAAAATGTTATACATCCAGTCTGTTGAAGAGCTTTGCATAATTCTCTACCTTTTGTAGTGCTTAATCTCGAGCCCCAGTGTGTGTGCTTCGCATTGAAGTCACCGCCCATTAAAAATCGGTTGTCGTGACTATTAATTAGCTCTATGTATTGGTCGCATTTGATCTGATGTTTTGGGGGACTATAGACTGCAGTGACTGATAAATTCCTATCACTCTCCACTGTTATGGTTATTGCTTGAAATTCAGGTATAGAGATGCTGCCTTCTTCGTAATGCTTTATATTGTTTTTTATAATAATAGCAGCGCCTCCTCGTGCGGCGTTGTTTGGGTGAATTGAATGGTATGTATTGTAGTTTTTGAATTTGATATATGACTGCTTGGTAAAGTGCGTCTCAGATATTAGGCAGATGTCGATTTTTTCGGTTTCTAAAATCATTTCCAGCTCGCTTTGATGTTTAAACAAGCCGTTTGCATTCCATAGCATTATTTTTAAAAATTTAGTCATTTTTATTCAACTAGGTGTAGTGTTTTTTCGATCTTCTGCAATCTCTTTTCTAGTGCAGTCATATATTCGTTTTGTGTCGTTATTTTTTCCAATATTTGTTGTAGTATGTTAGCGTTTTCCGAGTGATTGTTTCCTTTTACTACCTGTGAGAATGTGGGTCTTTTAAGTGGTGTAGTATTGTTTTGCAAAATTGGTTTGCTGGTAAGGTTATTTGGGTAGCTACCTATAATATTTTTATTTATATTTTTGCCTTGAGTACTATTTATATTATTTTTTATTTTTGAGCCAGCTCGTTGATCACGTATTTTTTGTAGTTCTTTGGCAACAACACATCCCCTGTAGTTCGCAGGATGGGACTCACCACAATTGCAGCATTTTGGTTGTTGTTGTTCAAGCTTTGTGCATTCAATCGTTTTATGCTTCCCTGCGCATTTGACACACCTTGGTTGTTTGCCACAGTAGTTTTGCGTGTGCCCATACGCCTGGCATGATTTGCATTGCGGTATGAGTTTTGATTGCCTCACTGCTTCTATAGTAACAACAGAGTGTAAGATAGTTTTTACTTCATGTATTTTCTTAATGTTTTCATTGGAATCAAACGTAAGGAGAAACATATCTAAAGGTTCTTTAGTTTTCCATTTCAATTTATTGACTGCGCTGATGGCTTTAAGTCCTTGTTTTTGAAGATTTGATATTATTTCTCCTGGATCACTCGTATGATGCAAGTTCTTTACCATCACCTTAATCGGCCGGGCTTGCTTGTTTTCGTATGTATACCAAGATAAGTTTTTATTGGTCAGCATTTTTGTCAGGTTTCTATAGTCATCAGGATCTGATGCATTGATTTTGTAAGTATTATTGTTTAGAAGTTTAATAAGAAACTCTTTTTTCATTTCCTTTTTCGCAATATTAAAAATTTGTTGGTAATCGCATTCTCCAGATAGGATTATTGGTGGAGGTCGCGGGATTTTCTTCTCTTTTTGCTCAAAGGATGCTTTTGCAGTAACTTTTGAGTTAGAAGCCTGTATTTCAGGTGATACTTCAGCCTTCCTTTTCTTACTTGGCCTTTTTTTTAGGATCCAATCCGTCTCCCGTGCAAGTTCCTCTTCATCCGTTTCATATTGTACGTTAGTTTTTTTTTTAGGAGGTGTACTATTTTTTTTTAAGGTTTTTATTTTCTGTTTTGAGTAAATCTAATTCATTCTTTAATTCCATGCACATTTTTTCCATATTTTTTAACTGGTTAGCTTGTTGGCTTATTATGTTTTGATAGTGGATTAAGTTATTTGCCATAATTTCATGGTTTTTCGCTAGTTGGCCACCTCCGGGTGGAGGCGTTCGTTGCATAATTTATGTAATTCGTAGTGTGCGCTGGGATATATGTATGTTTAAACACTTATCTACTAACACAGCACTTTGGGTTCGAAGTTTAGTCGGTATAGTAGATACCTTTTCGTTGAGTCGGTAATGCAGTTAACGATGACAGCTGTTCTTCCGACCCACGAGATTGTTTGTTTACGAGATTGTTTACACTCTCTATAGCGGGTTTTTTTTATTGTAATGTTTTTTTTTTTTGTTTTGTTTTTTGTTTTTTTGTTTCTCTCTCTTCTATTGTTCTTTGTTTTCGCGTTTAGTCTACCGTACAATAATATATGTACATATATGCACAGCGAAACTAAAAACGCATGAATATGTATTTTGCTAATCACAAGTTTTGTTCACATGTACATAAGTGTGTATATCAATAATCACAGGCTCAATATGTCACCATTAAAATGGTTAAAAGTCACCAACGATATTAATACACTTAAAAACTGCGGAGCGAAATCAAAACACGTCTGTTTCCTCCAAATGTTTGAACATTCTCGGAAAAAAATGAATTTTATCAGCCACTGCATCATAACAGTTAACGAAATAGCTCATAATAGACAAAAAGAAAAAGCGAATAATTATATTCGTCTTTTGAAGCATTCCTATTTATAGTAACGGAAGACATATTTTTCATACTTATTCATCCTTAATAGAAGACTTTGCAACTGGTACAATTCTAGCCACTCTGGAACTAGTACGACTCTTTCTTTAAACCAGTTTATGAACTGCTTAGAATGTTTGCTAAGCGGTTTAGCTTTTCACTGCAGGGTTGTGGCTACATTTAGTATAATATACAGTCAGTCAAAAAAGTTTTGGCACTGTAATTATTTCTTACAATTCCACAAAGTTCTTAAAGCCAAAATTTTTTCGTTAATTTCACATCAAAATATTGTTTTCAGTTTAATAAAAGCCCTATAAATTGAATTTTCAAGCTATGTTCAAAATTAAAAAAAAATCTTCAAATTTGTTTACGAAATTCTCACTTCTTGCTTAGAGTTTAAAAATTGTTTCTAGCAGGCAATTTTATAGCTGATTTAATCCATATTTAACAAAATGCAAGTTTCATTGCTAAAGGTTCCCTTTGGCTTTTAGTAATTTTTCTGCTGACATTATCTGTATTTTACTCCCTTTAACCGTTCAACCGTTGTATTTGGTTTGAACATTTTATTAACTTATTTTAATGTCGTATAATGCTTTAAAATATGTTTCTTTTGTTGTAGTCTAAACTATCTTTTTATATAAATTTTACAAAAAAATATTCATTGCAAATATTGTAAAGAAGCTCACTGTGCCAAAACTTTTTTGACTCACTGTATGTACCCACAAGCATTTAAGTAGACGGATGTATGAATATATGCATATTAATATAAATACTTGCCTATGCATGTGTGCGCTTTGTATTGTTTTCTTTTCACTTTCTTCTGCTTTCTTTCTTCATTTGTTTATCTCTGTAAGGCGCCAAGTGCCAGGTAAACAAAGGCAAATGCGAGTTTAATGCGATTTCTATTACCGAAAAAGTGCTGACAAAGCTTTTATTATTCAAGTGATGACAAACATAGTGGCTAGCACATGAAGCAATAATAAAAAGTTAGGCAATAAACCGTAAAATAAGAAAAATAAAAATCTTCTGCAAAAAAATTCGGAATGTTTAGTGTGCAAACAAATTGCCTTATTTCTTTCGCACAAAATACAAAAATGCTTGAACGTCAGAAATTAGGCAAATCGAAAAACGGCTAAGGGTTAATTTCGTTCGCGTGTATTGAACAAATTTTTTTGTTATACTTTAATATAATATATACTGCGTTTTAATGTATAAGTGCATTCCCCTACAAAAAGCAAATAAATCCACAGCTTTTTAAAAATTAAGAAAAATTCAAAAAATTTACATCAAAATTTCAAACTTTGTCGTCAAAATATTTAAAAAAAATTCCGAGTAAGTAGTCCTGTAGCGCATAAGATTTTGGTGCAGTTACAAGCTGTGTTGATTTAAATTTTCTTTTTGTGTTTTGCTGGTGGTCTTGGGATTTTTTTTTCAAAGAACGAACGAAGGCTACATTTTTCATAGTAGGTATCCTTAGTTTTCCAAATTTCTTGGAGATCAAATTTTCAAGACTCAATTTAAAAAAAAATATTTATATGGCAGAGTGTGGTGTACCATTTATAAAAGTCTATCAGCTTTGCTTTCCTCGACATGACGGTTAAGGGAATTTTCTGTTTTTATAAAAAAGTAATAGAAATTGTATGCATTGAGCGCCTATCGATGGCCAAAATGTGCTGGATTAGAAAGCCAAGAACCTGCAACCAGATTCCAGCATTCTTTACCGCTATAACTCGAAAACTCTAAAAATCTACAAAATTCTAAATTTAACGAATTTCAAAAAAATGAATTAAACATTTGAACTTTTAATTCAGAATTCTCTTTCGCTGAGAATCTCCAGCATTTTCTCCATATAACGAATACTCGCTCTTTTATTGTTTCGAAGAAAACACTCTAAGAAAAAAATGTTCAGCTTTTCATTAAGAATTTTTTAAAACATTCTGGGTATGCAGTTTCATACTATTATATGGAAGAAAATGCGCAACGCCTCAGCGAAGAAAAATTTACAAAATTAACACGGGTTTTGAGCGCCTTTGTTATAAAAAAATTTAATGGACTATAAAACGGCGTACTCAAAATTTTTTGCAAAAATTCTGAATAAAAAATTGGAAATTTTTTTCTTTGAATGTTTTCTTGAATACAAAAAAATTACGATGTTCGTTGTATGCCCAAAAACAAATTATTTAAAATCAATTTGATATTTTAGCCACTTCAAACTTGCACTTTTTCATAGTACAAGTCAATGGACTATAAAAAAAAAAAAATTTCTGGAAATTCGCGAAATTTTTCTAACAATTCTAATTTTAAAGTTTGGCATTTTAATGAAAATATCTCGATTTTTTTTCGATTTCCACGAAATTTGAAATTTGGATTTAAACGATTTTTGTGAGAAAATCCACTTTTATTTTTACCAAAAATATTAAAATTAAATGATATTTTATTTTCTCGGCAATAACTCCCTTTACGTTGTTTAACTCAGTGTTTGTAAGTAATATAAGAGTAAAAATTTTTATTTTAATTTTTTTTGAATCCAAGTTTATTGCAATCGGTTTTTTTTTTTTGTTGATAACAATAAGCAATTTTAGTAATATCTGAAGCTAAAACAAAAACAAAGAAGATCTTGAGAAGCTCAGAAAGATGATGTCGACTTACACCTACCTATACGCACCACATCACGTGTGCCGAGCATTTTTTTAGGTTTGTATTTTTTTTGTTTGTTTTTCCGATGGCTTATAAGTTTCTTTGCCTCTTCTGTGGATTGATAACCAGTTAACTTATTTTTCGATTTTCTTAATTCATTTTATTACTGCGTATTATTTAATTTTTCATATGCCTTGGCGTTCCCGCAATCATCCTCAATGGTTTGGCTTGAAATCTTTCTATAATGTTTGTATTCCTCTTAGCCGGGGTGCCGTGGAGTGCACATGTGGACTTAATTATGGCTTTCTATAGTGGGAGCTTGCTTTCCAACGACAATACTGATTTATACTGATCTTGGCTTATTAATCAGTATAGGATCGTGAGCTTTAAGCCAAGTTGTATTGGTAAGGCAGTGTGGCCTAATGAGCTATGGCCATACTCGCTAGCGGCGAACTTTACTCGATAATGTATATTTTTCGTCAATTTAATCGAGCATAGGGTTGGCGGCGGGTCAAATGTATGCCCAGGTATTTAACGGCATCAGCTTGTGGAAATTCCCGGTTCAGTTAAGGTGGCTGCGGGACAGGATTCCCGTTTTAGCGTGAACGTGACTTGCGTAGATTTGGTAGGATTTTCTTATTTATTAAGCCACGTCTCTATATTACGGATATTTTCTTGTAAAAATTGTATTGCTAGGATAGAATTTTATAATAAATATTTGTGTGGTACATTTTAACCCATTCCATCTCTCTGTTATTGGTATTTTTGGTCCTTCATTTGTTTATTTATTTAAATTTAGTCAAAAAAACACAAAGACTCTTAAAGACTTTTGCCTGAATGCTAATATAAACACTATCCTAATCCAATAACAAAATAAACGAAATAAAATTAAAATGCAATTTGGTTAAAAAGAGTACGATTATATTAGCGAATTAAATGCTGGAACAAAGAGAGAATCTATTTTTAATTATTGTAAAATATAACGTTATGGAATCCGCGATTTCATTAAATGCGTGCAAAGTCCGAGCAATATTTACATTGCACTCGAAAATCGTTTTGCATATTTTAAGATGAAAAGGGTAAGAACTTCATAAAGTTCTCGATGAAACAAAAAAATTAATGCGTTGCGAAAGAGACGCTCAAGCGACTTTAATCTAATTAAAAACAAGCAGGAGCTATAAGAGAGAAAAAAGGCAGACCATTTTAGAGATCTTAGGGCATATACAATATAAGAAACGACTTTCGTATCCATTCTATTTTTGTGATACCAAATTGGTGATAAGGTTTCCCAATACTCGTAAATGAAGTATATTCCAACCTAGATCGAACACACACGGTAAACGGTAATTTCAGCGTGGTAGGGTCTGGAAGGCTTGAACTGTTACGTCTAATAAAGCCCAAGATCGAATATGACTTTGAGATAATGTAATTAATATGACTTGTCAAAAGACACAAAAGTGTCTATCCATTCATGTGTTTTTCACAAAAATGTTCCCTGCTTTTCCTACTTTTTCCATGGACATCCTGAACAATTCAAATGTCTACAATGTTTTCTATGCTTTTTCACCAGAAAACCAGAAAAATGTGCCAAAGGGTGAAATTTAGTATCGCCCCTAGAGTAAAATTTTGACGTAAAATTCGCTGATACATGAATTTTTTCGTTTTTTTTTTTTTGTGTCCCCTTGACTATAATCTATTTACGGAACATTTGGTAAAATTTTGACCGAGAGGAGTAAAATTATGTGCCACATCCTGTTTCCCCGATAGCTCGGTCCTAGCGCTAGTATACTCGTATAGTATGAAAGTTTCACGCGCTATATGGCATGCGCCACCTCACTGGAACCAATCAGCTTTTAGGGGAGTTATATTGACTTGCCGTATGCTATTGAAAGAGTCTTAGTTGGCAAGCGGTGCTTGTTTACCAGCATGTGGGCACTGTCATCACCATCATCATAAATTCCTAAAGTTCCAGTTGTGAACACAGTGATTTTTGATAATTCTATAGCTAAAGGTAAAATCATATGTACCAGTACTTCGATTGACTGTCCTCGTGCATACCTAGAACTGGTGTCCCAAATTTGAAATGAAAGACACTCCCTCTTGTTTTCTTATAGAAATAAAACAAAGAGCATCGAGAAATGGAGAAAAGAAGGATGCACTCCCTCGTACCAAATAAATTGCATTTGTATCAATTCGAAAGCAGCTCCTTTTTCTAATTTCACAGCTGCTTGCAACGCAAATGATATCAAAATTTCCATAAATTACTTGCACCTCATTGAGTTGTATTTTGGCAAATTTCAAACTTATTATTGAAGTGTCACAAAAATGTTCCCATTTTATTTGCTTGCCAATCTGGAAAAAATCAGAGCTACAATTTCATTAAAATATTCCGAGAACTTCAATTCACTGTCGCCTAAAGCCGCACAAGCGCTTGGTATGCACACACACACATACATACCATTTTCTATACAGGCGCAGAAAACAAAAGAAATATAAGGCGACGTTATTTGTGAAAGCCTATTAGCATTTTTGTTTTTCGCCATTTATTTTTGTATACTTTTTTAGGAAAATCTCTAGCTACATTTTTTATTTTTACTTTTTATATCTTTGTCTATCTGTTTACTATGCAAAAAGCTCTTGTCTCGCCATTTATTTAAATCTGAATGGTTCCTTTTCAAATATTTACAGTGTCCTTTATTTTATTTCAATTGAATGCCTTTAGATCAAATAATCAATGTGTTTACTTCAAAATCTTCAAAGGTAGGTGCACACACACTTATGTATTGATGTCTGTGCGTATGTAAATAAATAAGTAATAAAATAAGAACTCAATCGAAATTGGGTTTGCGCTCATTTTTGCTGTTTACTAAGAAAACATATGCACACTCATGGATGCATACAGTGACGTGCGGAAATGAGTGCACGATGGGTTTTTCGTATACTTAGAACTTCTTTTTTTATTTTTTTATTTTGTAACGTTGTTCATTTTTTAACAAGAACCACGTTAATCAAGCACTCAAACTTTATACAAAATTTAGAAAAATTTCACAAATTCGTATTTCAAATTTGGAGTTTTTCAACTGAATGCTTAGAAAAGTTGCGAGTACGTAGTTTTATAGCCTACTGAATTTTAATTTAATATAAAAAAGTGCAATTTTAAGTACTTGAAAAATGGCCTTTGCTTAAAAATTTTTTTAGCCGCTTTATATATCAACTGCATGAAAAAGCTTTTCAGAAAAACCATTTGCTAATCGGACTAGGGTTAAAACTGTAGGTCTCTCCATTTGCGGAACAACATGAAGACGCGCGCCACAAATAGTGAGAAGAGTTTGGTCAAACAGATGCGTACGCACAAATTATTTACTAATTTTTTTAAATGCATTTTATAAAACCTGAAGTTGATTCTTTTTACACTCTTGTGCATTTTCTTCCTCAATAAATTCGGGTTTATATGTAATAAAACCCAAAACGGCCCCCAAAAAAAAAAAGTATTAAAATTCCAGCGTTTTTTTAGCCGCTTGAAAATTTCACTTATTTTACTAAAATTTCGTGAATTACATTAAGCATTTAACTGTGTACGCCACCAGTTAAGATCCGTAATTATTGAAATCTAATCTTATTGAGATCAGTGGGTCACTTCGGACCCAGTGCTTAACTCTATACTGAATGTGGCAGGCGTGGATATCGCAGGGAAAACTGCCACTGCACGCGCTGAGATCAGATTGAGTTCCAACCATTTACATTCTACATTTCCTACATTCTTCTTTACATTCTTACGCTTACATAAGCACTAAATGCCATAGAATTTGATAGCTAATAGGCCAGAATATTGGCCACTCTAAATAAATATTTGCGTGGCTTTTGCTCAAAAGCAAGTGCCATATCTTTAAATCAAACTACGTTTTGTATGTATGTATATAAGTAAGGTAAAATGAAATGGTTTGAAATATTTTCTTGTAAATAATAAATAATAAATATTGGCACACAGTTGTTCTGCCTATTTTATCTTATCTTAAAAATGTATGGCAACCAACTCAAATATTATCAGTGCCCCATCTCTCTTACCTGCCCACTATTATGAAAGTAAACACAAATACACGAGTATACCTATGTATGTATGTGAGGGTATCAACTAAAAGTAGCAACTGCCAGTGGACATAGGAATATTAGAGATATTTTTGGGAAAATGTTTGATTTAAATGTCAAAGAAATATTTTTATTTATGAATCTAAATTGACACCGAATTTCCACTAATAATTCGTGTCAGAGATTATTGCATATGTATGTGTATGCAGTGCAAATGTAAGCTACTTAGCAAACATTCCATGTAGTTCATGAACTGGTATTTAATAGAAGAAGTTAGACTAGTACGAAAATGGCTAGAATTACTATATACCAGTTTTAAACTTACCAAATAGAGTTGTCTGCAAAAAAGCCTTCTAAGGAATGATCAATTAGAGGTATCAATTTATAGGATTTTAAATTGAAATAAAACAACGAAAACTCAAATGGATTGAGCAATCTTTATTACTTTTGTGTAGAACCATTCACGATATTTCTTTTTAAAAGACAATCCCTTTCAAGTTTTGGCCGCAATTGTGCCTTAATTCGGCCATCCATAAACACCAATTTTCAACGACTCGCGACTCGCTAGAGGACCTCGGTCGGTATCTCATGAATAACTTTAGTAATGTTGACTTCCAATGTCCCAATCGAAGCTGGTTTATACAAAAATATAGGGTGAACGATGTGAAGTGTTACCTATTCAAAACACCATAACTTTTTTGTGTGAAATTAATTTTTATTGATTTCAAAGACAAAATTGTTCAAAAATGATTATAATTTTAACATATATTCATTTTAGCTCCATATGACCACCTTTTGCCTTGACTATAGCCTTCAAACGGTCAAAAAATGAGTTGCATGCTGCACGAATGTGATCTTGAGGTATTTTGGCCCATTCTCGTATAATCACTTTTTTTAGCGCATCCATACTGGCATATTTTTTAGTCCTCACTTTGCACTCCAAAATGGACCAGATGGAATAGTTCATCGGATTTGCGTCTGGCGAATTCGAAAGATATTATGTGGACGAAATGGAGTGTGGATCATGATTTTTTAACCATTCTTGGTTCACACGAGCTTTATGAGACGGTGCCGAGTCCTGTTGGAACGTCCATGGTCTACGACCGAAATGTTTGCATGTCCACGGCTCTAAAGCAGCTTCTAGAATATTTTCCCGATAATAAGTTGCATTCACTTTGACACCAGGCTCCATCAGTGGTCACTGCGGCCCAAACCATTACTTGCGATGGGAAATTGCTTCAAGTGGCCATATGTAGGTTCAAATTCTCGTATGAGCGTTCAGTCAAGTAAACACGATCGTTTTGAGTGTTTATGAAATGCTCAATTGGGAAATTTTTTTGCTGGGGTGAAAGATCGTGTGCTTTTTGAAACTTGTAAGCCTTGACCTTGAGCTCATTTTTCAATATGCGTCGAATGCTGTCTTGCGATATTTTCAGTTCTTTGGCCATTTTTCTTCCACTTCGACGTGGATTTCGTTCAAGTCGAGCCTTCACTTTCCGAACCATTTCTGGCGTTGTTGCGGTTTTTTTTTTGGTCCACCTCCATCCGCTGGTTGTGATTTTCCAGCCAAATATAACGCAATCACACTATTACGTTTGAATTCCATCACAGAAAAAAAAATTCAACAAAACTGAGACGCAAATGCTTTTGATGGCTTATAAACAATATATTGAACCGTCATTAGAAAAATTTTGACTTTGATGTCATAAGCTGTTTTACAGATACAAGCAGTTCATAACGTTCACCCTGTAATTTACACTTTACGTCCCCGCACAAATAAATGCCTAAAAGTGTGATATCAGACGGTCTTGGTGGCCAATAAATTGCTCACCGAAACGGCGTTACTGCGTCCAGTGTTTCACGGACTGTATGACAAATAGCGTCATAGCGTCCTGTTGGAACCAAATGTGGTGAGATGGCGGCCTTCAATTTCTGCCATCCAAAAGTCGTTTATCATGGCGCGATAGCGTTCGCCATTCACTGTTATCATACATTCATAGGTTGCGTGGCTGTCGTCCGACACACCTAAAAATGTTCCATGGTGTCCTCTTCTACAATATTTTGGCAGCTTCGACAAAAGTCATAATATGTTTGCCCCAGTATATTTGCATGCATTCCAATTAGACAATGCCCTGCTAGTTCCCCTATCGTGTTTCTCATATCTTGTCTCCTAAGATTTAGTAGTGATTGTGTGCGGCCGTTGTTGAATTCTGGCCATATTTTCCTGCTTATTTACAAAAAGGTGATTGCCTCCAATAGGCATTAGTGGCATTGATTGAGTGCCCATATATTAATAATTTGCAAATAGCTAAGGGAATCGGTATTAGTACCAAGCTTTGCCTGGCACCCAGATCAGGTTTATCTACAAATATTTAGATAATTATTGGCATTCAACTACCATTTTTGGTGAGTGCTTTGCTGACTGTAACGATTTCGGAGTATATATATTACACTCTTAGCTAGGAGTATCTTCATAAGAGCCCTCTCTTATGGCGATAACTTCTGCCTGAAAGACACTACAGCGATAAGGCAAGCGAAAGGATGCACGGAAGCACAGCTTTTCAGAGTAAACTCCTCCATCAACTTGTTCATCCAGCTTAGATCCGTCAGTAAATATACTGACTATATTCTCATCATTTAGCACTGCTCCAGGTCCTCTTTAGAAGGGACTATTGTGGTAAATTGTTTATTGATATGAAGCTGTACACTATTAGAGAAATCTGTAGTAGCTGGCATAAAATAACTTTTCTAATAAAGTCGAATGACCTCTATTAGAGTTGTTTAGTTACACATTTAGAAGGACTTATAGTTCTTTGTGGTCTCTTAACGGCAGATGATTTTTACGTGAACCTTTTTTCAAAGCAGAAATTTTTATTCCATTACGAACGTTTTTAGAATTTTTTTTTAATTGAAACAAAAAATACATAGAAGCACTTGGTTCTACTATTAATTTTTTTTCCAAAATATTTTATGTGCGCTATCACTCCAATGGCGACATAAAACCAAATTTTGCTTCTCGGAAATCACGCAAGTCAGGCAAATTCCTTTTTTTAGACCGTGGGTTATTATGCGTCAGAAAGTATGATGCGCTGAAGTACTGCTATGCAATAGAGACAATATCACTGCAATAGTTTTCTAGTCGTGAAGTTGTTTAATTTGTTGGAAAATACGAGGGTTGTAGTAGGTGTTGAAAGTAGGTTCAAAGTCAGAGAAATGGCACTATTGGCGAAGTTATGTTTAGTTAATATCATCTCTTGAAAGTACAGCAACCATGTTTCCACCAGATTGGTACATTTATTTGTTTTCGGCATTCGTTTGAATCGAGAAAGTTGAGGAATTTTCAAAAAAGTATTTTTCTATCACGCCAACGGACCAGCTCACGCCTTAGCAGTTGTGGCCGCAAATGATTGAAGAAACGAATGGCTATTTTTCAGATTTGGACTTATGCTATCTTTCAGAAGGAATCAATGTCGAAAAAGAAAAGAAGTTTACCCAAAGAATTAAGTACTTTTTATTTTTTCACGAACTTTTCAAATGACCCTCGCATTTTAAAACCCAACCACACTAAAAAATATGCTGTATCAGCGACTAATTTCTGCCTTCATTACTCAGCTATTTGCTGTTAGTACACATATTCAGATAAATTGAATACAAAAAAACAAACAAATAGAATTAAATTCCTCTGTCGTAGAAACAAAAACGATTTGAGCCAATCAATGTGTGGCAGTCAGTGAATATTGTCATATTAATTTCTGTTTGTTTGTAGTGTTCAGTGATACGTGTAGAACAGGCAATCAAACGATATAGCAAGCAATCAGTTCAAAAAATCAACTAATCATAATTCAAAACTCGGCGGTGCATTTCAATGTTATTCAAATCGATATCAAAACACGCAGAGACACACACACATTCAGCCAACTTTTGGCGCAATCAAACAAATCAAACGAAATGCATGTATTCGTTTACATGTACACATCGATACCTAAATGTTGCCTATTTTGCGGTGCACTATTTCGAACCAGTGTCATACCAACTTCGCGCATGACGGAAAAGTGAGAGTGTACGCTCTTAGTGGAGATTGTGACAGTATTAAATAATGGAGTGGAGTGGAGCCGCTCCTCGGCTTCTCTCAAACCTCCGCGACAAGGTTCCTCCATTTCCCTCTGTCAAGCGCCAAACTCTTGATTTCACTCCACGTTTTGTTGGTTTTGAATATGTCAGCTTCCAGATTCCTCCTCTATGCCTGTGCTAGTCTGCCGCTACGACGGCTGCGGGTGATATCGGTTTGGCCTCTTCTTAACACGTGCTCGAGCCAGCCCCATTTCCTTTTCAGGATTTCCAGGCGCATTAGTATCTGGTTGCAACGATTCCACAGGTCAGTTTTTGAGATCGTGTGGAGCCAGAAAATTCCGAATATTTCGCAGAGACAACGATGGTGAAAACCTGTAGCGTTTGGAGGCCAGAGGCTGTAAGGTTCCAGATTCCACAATCGCACATAAGAGCGGACCTCACGTTGAATGTAAATATTTTTATTTTTGTGCGCAGTGGTGTAATTGTGAAGTTCCACACAGCATTTAGAGCATCGAAAGCTTACTTCGCTTTTTTCCTGCGGTTTTCGATGTCTTCCCTTGAGCCACCATTAGCAGACATCCATGTCCATGTCTTCGTGCTCAGCGGTACTGATTTGGAATTTTTGCTTGCAGTTAGTGTTTACACGCATCACCTTTGTTTTGGCAATGTTTATTAGGCCGTTTGTGCTACCAGCGTTAATTTTTTTGACATTTCTGCAAAAGTGTGAGCCCTAAGACAAATATCGTCAGCGTGATCAGGATCTTCGAGCGGTCCATTTAGTCCCCATGTTATTCCTTTAGTTTCACGTGTAACAAAACAGTATTAAAGAGTAGAGGTGATAGGACGCGGCCTTGTCGGATTCCAGTAGTGTCTGGTAAACGACCACTCAGTTCCTTTTTATGCAAGATTAGCCCTGGAATCAGCTCGATTAGAAGTTTTGGTACAGCTTTGCATACCAGTGCATTCCAAATCGCATGACGGTGAAAATTATCGAATGCTTTTTGGAAATCGATGAAAATAAAATAGAGAGAAGATCGCCATTCTCTGAGTCTATTGGGGTGATCAACACAGTAATGTCCAGCTCAGGTTTGCCTTCAGAGCTCCTTGTTGACCCTGCTCAGAAGCGTTATTCCCCGCCAGTTGTTACATTTTGAGAGATCACCTTTCTTAGGAAGATTGATGATGACTCCTTGCTTCCACAAGCAGCTCTCCTTTATCCTAAAAGTCCTTAATTCTTCTTCCACTTACGCCGTTTTGGTCGTGTCCTCAATTATCCGGGCTAAATAGACGCACACAGTCCGCCTTTAAGAGTTCAGGTGCAATAGTGCCAAGTCCCGCTAACTTGTTATTTTTGTTGCATTTATTATTTCCTGCGTATTTGGACTGCTCTTTTGGAGTGAGTTATTCTTATGGTGTGACAAAGAGTCGCAAATATTTTGCACGGCTGGTGGAACTGAGTGTGTACCATTCCTCCCACACTGCAAGCTGTCTCTCTGCAGTTGTGATCAATTCATTCGATGCGCTTTTAGTATTTAAATTAACTTATTTAATTGTCTTCTCAAGGTATTCACATAACGATGGCACCAAAATTTGTATTTGATACTTGTTGCTATATTCGCGACTCCACAAACTGCAGACGATAATGCGTTTATTTATTTTTTCAATAATTCCATATCAAATTGGATATTGAATAAAAATAATAAATGACAGTACGCAGACTTCTGACTGGCTGTACTTCGAGTTTTCAAATCATTTATTCATTGAGCCAACTCTACTATGTTTGAAATTCACGCTTTATTATTTAATGGAAACCCTTAAGAATTTTTTTTTTTTTGTGTACCATTTCAAGCTCCTCTCCATTTTCAAATTTTAATTAAACTCATGTGTTTGCCTTTACCTTTTTCTCATATCCGCCTGCTTCATGCCATTTACGTCAAACTCACTTTTCGGCGGTTTCCAATGCGCTTTGATCGCGAAATTTTAAAAATTTTTTTTTTTTTTTTGTGGTTTTTTTCCTCTCTTACTTTTTCACGCAGTTTATACGGCACGCGCCCATTCGTGGTTACAAAATTTCCAAATTCTCGTCTATGCATTGAGATTTTTCGCGCACTTTTCAAGCAAAAAGTTTTTCTACACCAATTTAATTGCACAAAAACAAAGTAAACCTAATGTGAATGTGTGCTTACACACACATAAAAGAATAGCGTATATGTGTGCGTGCGTATGCATGTCGGCTTTGTTGCGAAAATTGGGAATGTAATTTCTAGTGTTTTAGGGAAAATTTTAAAAGTCATTTCGTGCAAGGTGGCCCAAAATAAATCACCCTATCTGAAGGTTTCTAAATTTTGCAAATGGTGTCAATCCAATTTGACACTTGTGAATTAGGCAGCTGCAGTATAAAAGCAGAACAAGCAATGGTAAAGATCAAAGCAAAGATTTCAATCACCCGAAATCATTTTCATTATTTAGTAAAAAATCATTCAAAACCAAAATTGGAATATTAATTTTGCACCACCTTGTATATGAAAATGAGCATCGTGATTTTCAAAGCAATTAATTTTACTCGCGTTACTCATACGCCATGGCGCTACCAAAGTGTTGTACTTCTGTTAATTGCAGGCGTAAATGGCAAATTGTTACCGAATCGTAGTAATCCTAAAATTGGACATCATTTATATATGTTTTTTTTTGTTGTTGTAACTCCATATATAATGTAACACCTAATTATTATAAATAAGCTGGTAAGCCAGGTAACTAAAAGCAACCAGAAGCAGCCACAGAAAGGTGGTTACGTTTATTTTGCCGCACGTATTCATAAATTACGAATTTCTCAAAACTTTTTTGTGACGTGGAAAATTATCTGCAATTATTAGCAATCATTATAAAAGTTTTTTATGAAATAAACAAAGTTGGTAGAGAAAATCACATTGGAAAAATGGCTACTGCAGATTGCGCTGCACACCCACGAAATTTATACATTTTCAAAGAGAATACAGAAAATTAAATAAAAGTTCACAAAACCAAAAAAATCAAACGCCCAACATGCAACATATGCCACGAGCTACATGCATTTAATGAAATATGCAACATATGGCGCGCATGCAACACACGCCCTGCTTATACACCTCCTACTTTGCCGCGGTCACACCCACTGTGATGCCATAAGTGAGGCAATTAAAATTATTTCGCATTGTATTTGTGCTCGTTTTTTCATCTTTTGTGTGGCCTGCCGTCGAAAAGTTAATAAAACACATTTGTACAATAGCGGACAACAACAACAAGTGCATGCCAACAATGACTTTGCATCAAACATATGTTGGCGCAACTAAGTTAAATGTTCTGCAAACACACATATATGTACATATATATATATGTTTATGTATGGCATTTGCATAAAATCTATAAGCGCAACTTATATGGCAGTGTATGTGTGCGCGTGTGTGTATGTATATGAAAACCCAGCGATAAAAACTGAAAACGTTTCAAAGCAACAGCTACAAGTGACCTCCAGTCCTTCATTGACTTTCTCTGAACTGCTGCGAAGCGAAAAAATAGCGTGAATCAAGGCGCATCGAGAAAGTAGCAGCTGTAAAGCAACTAATTTTACTGTTTTTCAATTTTATATGGCCTCTAAATTGTCCAACTTCACATCTCTTTCAAGTTTTCGTTGTCCAGAATGCAAGCAACAACAAAATACACAACTTTGTTGTTGTTGAATACACATAGACACTCTTCTCACACAAGACGTTAGTGACACTTGTTACTTACTTCTTTTTTTTTTTGCTTACTTCTCCTGATTTAACTGTTTTCCTTTTCTTCGTTTCTGTTTTTAATTGTTCATTAATTTTTTGTTTTAATGAAAGTAACGCTCATTATGCTAGTGGGCAAATGGGCAAATTCGTGAGATCCTTCTGTCCACGGGCAGATGAGGGGCACTCGAGGAAACTTTTAAGGCTAACAAAGTCGCAGCTCTCAAATTTAGTGGGTGCCCTTGCCGGGCATTGTCCGTTAAATGTCCATGTGGTGAGACTAGAGATTTGCTTCAAGTCCTTTCTGCAGCTGTTGTCTGGAGGATGAGGTGGATTCATCTCAGCACCTCTCGTCGGGCAAAGATTTAGACATCGCTACACTTGCGGCTATTGCGAGTTAAATATCCCACACCTGGTGAAATCCATCAATAGTTTAAAGTGGTTAATATGAACGTAATTGGCTACTGTAGGACATCATCCGCTAATCCAAAGCCTCTTCTTCCTTTTTCCTACCTGGTTAGTTCATTTCCTTCCCCTTTCATTCCCACCCTGTATGATATCACAACGGACGTAGTTTGATTATTTGTCCAAGTGGGCCCATCGCAAGGGCAGCCATTCTAGCCTAACTTAACCATCGCTCATTGTCTCACAAGACCCATATGAGTCCAATTTTCAAATGTTATAAACAAAAACGGAAAATTTAAAAAATTGTCATCTCAATTCCATGGTTTCAATTAGAATTTCTAGAAAAATGTTTGCAATATGCAATTTTAGAGCCCATGAAATTGCTTAAAAATTCAATTGTTGTTGTTTTTTTTTCCTTGACGATGTAGCATATTTTCTCATATAACAAATCCACGACGCGAATTTCACTAACTACTGACAAACGAAACCTAAACCAAACGAGTCAATTCTACGCTGGTTCTAACCAACTTTGATTTACTGCTGGGTCGCCTGCCACTGCATACGAATTTTGCATTTGTAATTTACAAAGACGCATACATTTTCCAGCACACGCACGCAATTTTTGGCCTTTGGCTTTTGCTTTAACCTTCACCTTGTTATTATTGTTTTTGGTTTAACAGTTGTTACAGACGCATGAACGCGTTGTGTGCGAAAAACAACTTTTGGCTTGTGTAACAGCTTTTGGCGCTCGGTTAAATTGCTCCGTTGCATTTGAAATTTTAAGCGAATACAAATGAGCAGCATTAATTAATACTTTCCAAGTACTCGCATACGAATTTTCTGATTTGTTTAAAGGTGTCAATAAAATTTGTTGCGTCAACTCTTTGCTTGTGAAAGTTTGAAGTTTATGTCTATGCAGAAATGCTGCAATAACGAGCCACATTATGAGCGTTTTACAGAGTTAAAGTTGTAGAAAAAATAATTATATGAAATCAGTAATAAAGTATTATAGTAGAGCTGACACAATTTTAAATTGTTGCATTTATTGAAAGATAGTAAATCTACTAAGATTTTTTTCGAGAGGATAGCGGCGCAAGAGGTTGGAGGCTCATGAAAAAGATCGATTACGATTGTATGTACTTCTTTTTCGAATTACCGAAGAAATTCATCCGCCCTGTGATATCTTAACCAGCTATTTCGATAGGTGTAGCGAAAAAATGGGAGCCAAGATGTCTGAACCTTAGCCCCGTAAGCGCAGAACAGCGGAAAGGTAGGTGCTGAGCTGATTCAACCTCATCCTCCAACAGCTGCTGCAAAACAGACTTAAGATAATGCAAAGCCTCAAAGGATGAATGTCTTAACGACAGTGTCCGGACAGTGTCATATAAAATTCGACAGCTAAGACTGTGTAAGTGTAAACCCTCCGTTGGGCATCCGGGTCTGTTCAGACCTTTTTCAACTTTGGGCGTGAATTGCACATATTTCTATTATAGCTAACAACTTGAGCTTCGAGGTAGCTTCCTAAATATTAAATTTCTATCGATCTATGGATACAAGCTTTTAAAAAGGATCCTCGAACAGGGTGAAAAAAAGGATTTAAAAAGTTACACCTTCGGTTGGGCACGTCGGGACACGACGATCTCTCTTCGCTGTGAGTGTCTCTGGTTGGTTGGTTGACTACAATATTTCCAAGGACAGTAATTGGTTTTTGGCAAAATCAGTCCATGGCCAATCGAGTAGTGAATTTAGAAATAATGGATTTTTCATACGATTTACTATGTTTGCAAAGACCAATGTTTTCTGCGTCGAGCTGCAAAAAAATTGTCACAAATTAAGGCGACTTTCAAACCACTTCAAACTTGCGCTTTGTTGTACCGAAATACACTGAGCTATAACCCTACATACGAGAATTTTTTTTTTATTATAAAAACTTTTATTAAAAAGGTAAAATTTTTTTTTTAAATATTCTAAAAATTTTGATTAAAATGGTTACAGGTTTATGAAATTTTTTTTGGAAAAATTCTAAAAATTTTGATTAAAGAGTTAAAATTTTTTTTGAAAAAATGCTAAAAATTTTGATTACATAGTTAAAAATTTTCTGAAATTTTTTTCTTTTTAATTCTATAAACTTTGGTGAAAAAGATTAAATTTTTCTGAAAATTAAAATTTTTTTTTTAATTTGCGCAAAGGTTGAAACAAGGATTTGCATGGTTCTCATAGAAGAATTACCTATAATTTCATAAATAAAGCATTAAAAAATGTCTGCTTAAAAGCTATTAGACGAATTCCCATCGATAACTTGGCAATACTTTGGCTTCCTTTTATCAAAATTGCAAGGCAATTTTCAAATTTCTTATAGTTTTCTACATTTAAAGAATGGTGCCTATTTTATACAGCGAACCAGAAAGCGCAAAATTAATCATCCATTTTTTTGGAATAACTTTTTTGCTAAATAAAAAATATATTTCAAGTGAAGGAAATGTTTATTTCGACCTTTGCACGCTTCATTGCTTGTCTGTCTGTATACAGCAGCTGTCAAATATGTTAAATATGATTGGCATATGACGGCATTTGCAAAAATAAAACTTTTCCATCACTGTTCTCAATTTTGTGTCATCTGTATTAACTAGATTTCAACTAAAGTAGGCAAAAGGGTTAAATATTGCTTTACAGTCCACCTAATAAATACAGGTTAGCCTAATGCCTGGGAAGAGGAAGCCATTTGCAAAAATTATAAATATTTAAATTATAAATCTTCTGATTTTTAATCTTCTGAATATAAGCCACTTCGGGCCATAAATATCACTTTTCTAAATATTTCAACTTCAACGCCATCTAGCGGTCATATTTTCTGCTAAAATTTGTCCGCCCATTTAGCTATTATAGGTACATTTTGAATATGAGCCCTATCGAGTCAAAAATGTAAATGTTTTGTTTAATATCTCGACTGAATCGCCCTGAAGGGAACGAATTGGACGGTATGCCTAGACCGAATGTCTTAAAATAAATGAAAAAAAATTACTAACAAAAAAAATTGCTGACGTTTTATAGATACATATACTTTTACAATCACTCATACCTTTTTTGAAGCAGACAGGATTTTTTTAAAGTGTACAATATTTCATAATATTTTGCGAAAATGAAAAAATAGAGTATGCAGATATTTTATATATTTTATTTTTCATTTTTCAGCATAATACAAAAAAGTGTTCAGTCATTTCCTTGTAATGCAAAACAAAAAAAAACAACAAAATATTCAGAGAATTCACGCCGCAGCTTATTTGATGCAGTTAGAAATGAGAAAATATTTATTTCTAATTCCGAAAAGATTAAGGTATTTAGTACTTTGCTGGGCATCTTTTAATATCAATTGCTTGCTGGAAGTCCTGTATTCTGGACTAATTTGGTTCCACTCTTCAAGTATTGCCTTTTCAAGATCAGATCTATCATATTTTTTATATTTGTCTACAAAATCGACCACAAATTTTCGATGACGTTCAAATCCGTTGATTCTGCAGGAGTTGCAGCAATCGTGCCTGCATCAAATAAGATGTGAGTGGCTCTATATGGTGCGCCTTCTTCTACCTCCTTCTTTCATTTGATGCACTTTTTTGAGCTTTTTTGTTTTTGTTCCACTTTTCGCACTTTTTTTTCAAAAAGACAATGCTAGTGCAAAAATTCAAAATTGGCGTTCTTAATGTAGAGTATTTGCTTTTTCGATATTCTGATTTCCTAAATGTTTCCAACGCCTTTCTTTCCAACGATACTTAAAAATTTGATTCAAACCCTGTGTGGCTTAAAATTAGTAACTTTCATTTGATATAATCCCATTCCCTTCATACGTCGAGCAAATCAAGTAACTTTGCTTCTTGCGCTTAAATTCACCGCAGTGAATCTTGTCCTGGTTTTACTAATATTTTTAAACAAATCTATTTTCATATTATACAATTAAGGCAGCGCTAAGCAAAAAATACGCAGCAATATCCGATACGATTAAAAAAAATTAAATAAATAATTGGCGCGTGCATTTCTGTTAGGTGTTTGGCCGTGCCCCTCTTCCTATTTTGTGGCGTGCGTCTTGATGTTGTTCGACAAATGGAGAGACCTACAGTTTCAAGCCGACTCCGAACGGCAAATGGTTTTTATGAGGAGCTTTTTCATGGCAGAAATACACTCGGAGGTTTGCCATTGCCTGCCGAGGGGTGACTGCTATTAGAAAATATAACTTTTTCTATCATTTTGCTGTTTCATGCATGGAGATTCGAGCCTATGCGCTGCCGAATGGTGGTCACGCACCAACCCAATCGACTACCATTACTTTCATAAAAGTTCAACCAAAATGATTTGCTCAAAATGCTTAGCAGCTTACGCACCCAATATTTCTCACCAGCATTCGAGGCGTATTAGTTTAGAATGGCTTCCGCTTGAAAACAGTTATAATTAAAACAAAACTTTGACAGCCAGCGTTTAGATAATTACCTCGCTTACTTCAATTAAGCAAAACAAATAGCAGTTAAAACCCGCATCATTTTCAAATGTAAGTAATTACGGGCGATTTAATAGTACACACACACACACACAGAAGAGCGTCCGAAGGTTTGTGTAAATAAATGGGCAGCAGCGTACAACAATGCTAGATATTAAGTTTAAGCAAAGAATAAAAGTAATAAAAACAACAATAAAAACACTTATGCACTCGTCATTTGCTTTAACCCCTAGCAACATATTTCTCCAAGCACCTAAAAGTATGCTTTAACACTTTTCAAGCCTGCACTGCGGTTGGTTGCTAAGCGAAGAGCGAAGAGTAAAAAGAAGAAAAGTAATGGTGCTAAAACAACAAGGCATACAATAACAACAACAGCAATAACAAAAATAACAAAAATAGCACGAAAATAAAGAAAATAGCAAAGACTACAAAGTTTCCACATTTTATGACTAGCAATTTTACTAGTTCCGTCACGCTAAAAGGTGACAGCTGCCGAACTGAGTGCTGGTAACTAACAAAGTTGGCAAACAACAGTGAACTTTCAGCGCTTAACTATCAACCCGCTACTCAAAGCGTACATACTTAGTTGGGCTGCTAAATTTTATCAGTTGGAATTTTTTAACGCGCCGGCAAAATATTTGTACAGCCAGCCAGCCAACCAGCCAACCAGCTGGCCAACTGAGAGGCCAAATTACTGGTGGTGTTTGGTGCTGCTAGTAAAATTAATGCCTTAACTTTAAATTAAGTGATGGACTCGAAAGGAAGGGAATAGGTATGTGCCAACAGTTGACGGCGACGGCAGGCAACAGGCGCAAGAAAAAGAGCAAAAATATAAACAAATTACTTCGCGAAAAAATTTTTATATGAACAGCCGTGGGGTTGAAACAAAAGAAGAGCACAAAACATAAGCACTAAAAATACCAATAAGACCAAAGCAAACTTGTCGAGTCCTGGCTTGGTTGGTTTTTTAATCCTCCAATCCTTCATTGTTGCCTCTGATGGAAATAATTTTTGTTGTCCCAAATGTCCGCCAGCACTTCTGCGCCAGTGAACTTGGGCAAGGCATAGTTGTGGCCTGTCGTTGCTGTTGTTTTATAGTGCACTTAGTTTTTTTTTTTTTTTTTTTTTTTTTTTTGAAGTTATAGTTTTTTAGTCTGCAAGACTCATTACTGTCGCCTAGACTGCTGCAGGCGGTTTTTGGTTTGAGCCTTTTTATATTAGATTTATTTTTCCCCTTTGATTTTTCTTCTTTACTGCACTGCTCGCGTGCGCTTTCGTCCACTTGCTTCACTCTTTAACTCTCCCATGCCCACCTCTTCTTCAAGCTTCCACTCGCCTTGCCTTAGAATTTCTATTTTCGCTTCCGCTGGCTGTATGAACCTCCTGCCACTATTCAGCCATCTGAAACAAATGCTGCAAGCTCCCACCAAAGCACAAAAATTCATAATTGCTTTAAAACAAATTTTTGGGTATTTATTGTTGCCTCTAATCCACGAATTTCACTGGAAATGAACAAATTAATTATTTTTAATAAACACTTTGCAAAAATTTAATTTAATCACTTACTTCCAAAGGCCTCCAGTGCAATGTAAACTTGTTCGACTGAAATTTTTTGGAAACAAAGCATTCGCTTTCATTATTGTCGTGCCAGTGAAATTTGCTACAAACTCAAATATTTTATTAAAATAATTATATAAAAAATGCAACCCTTTTATTAAATGAATCACAATCGGGAAATTTCAGGATACGCGCAAACCACGCAAAACCCCAAACGGAACCGCTAATATGTATGTGAATATAATTGTGGCAGTGGTTAACAGGCAGCTGCTTTGAATAAACTCGCATTCGCTTTTTAATTAACAACAGTTGGGCATTAGCTGCTTTTCCGGCTTCGCATGAAGCCCATCCACACACACACACATACATACATGTTTTAGAAAATATACCTTTTCTGCATTAAAATATTTCCTCGAAATTTTCGCTCTGCTGTTTTTCTGTTCCGGTCTTTGTTTCGGTGCAAACATAACTTTTAATCCCATTTGCTCAGCCGCGTCCTTCACCGCTAACCCACCGCATGTATTAAAATGTTCACTTTTTTCGCTGAATGCCTCACATTTTGCGCTACTACGCATGAAATGAAATTTTTGTTTTCTCACACTAATCCACCGCTCTAAATGAGGCGGTCACGCGGTATTTACATTTTGTTTGCAAATTTTCAAAAGCTAAAAAGTGTAAAATGGCGTCGTACTAAAATAAATTTAAAAAAATTATAAGTATTGTTTTCGGGTATAAAACGCCCCTTCTGGTTGCCAGGACGACCTGTATGCCCTAATTCATAATTCTGTGTCAAGGCAATCAAATCTCGCAAATTCATCGCAGTGAACTCAATTTGGAAAAAAGGTAATAAAATGAGGGGAAAAGAAAAAAGATAAAAGGTTTAATAAAATATACTTAATTAAAACAAAATAAAATAAGTAAAAGAATAAAATAGAATTAAATAAAATATAATGAATAATGATAAAATAGAGGTTTAATAAAATATACTTAATTAAAACAAAATAAAATAAGTAAAAGAATAAAATAGAATTAAATAAAATATAATGAATAATGATAAAATAAATTAAATAAAAATACAAATAAAATCGAACAAAATACTATAAATTATATATAGGAATACAATATACAATAATAAAATAAATATTAGTGAAGTCAGAAAAACAAACTAAATAAAATAAAACAAAATAAATTAAATAAATTAAATAAAACAAATAAAAAAATATAAATAACAAAACACTTGGTTGGTTGGTTGGTTTAAGGGTGACCCCGCATCGGAGTGCCACATAGACCGCAAGTTGGGTCCGTTGTGTTGCCCTAGAGCTCATTATGTTATATGATTTCCCCACCTAACCGAGATTTTTATTGTGGATTTTGGTCAAAGATATTAATTCGTTTCGAGAATTTGATGAGAGATTCGATTTTCAGGTTCGAGAGTACTGAAAGATTGTCAATTGTTGGAGAGCCAAGAAGAGTGAGGCGACTTCTGGCTAGACCGGGACAACTTCACAGCAAATGTCTGCTCGATACTTCCTCATCTTCGTCCTCGCAGTATCTGCACAGGTCGTTTTGAGGAACCCCGAGCCGACGTGCGTGAGTGCCCAACAGGCAGTGACCGGTGATAAGAGATATTATATGCCTTAGTTCGTGTTTCGAAAGACTTATAAGGGTTTTTGTCTGTTTCAGATTGTAGGATGGCCAGATTTGTCTGGTCGTGACGCAAGTAGTTTCCACTCGCCACCTTCGATCAGCAATGCTGTGAAATTCTCGATCAATGAGTAATTTGCATGTTGAGAGCGGAATGTGGATTGTGGGTAAGTTACTAACATTTGATTGCGCAGCTCCAGCTCTTGCGAGCTCATCAGCTTTGCAGTTACCTTCGAATCCACTGTGACCCGGTATCCAGATAACTTGGGCAGAATTCTGAACACTTATCTCGTTAAGAGATAAGAGACAGGATCGAACCACATCTGAGTGGGTATAAGAGGAGCTGAGTGCTCGAACGGCCGCTTGACTGTCGGTGAAAAAGCGGATATCCTCTAGTGATATTCTATTTTCTAAGAGAGTTTTCGCAGCCTACCAGATAGCGCATACTTCCGCTTGGAATACGCTACAGTAGTCGGGTAATCTAAATGATAGATTGATGTGAGGGGAATTGGAAAAGATTCCAAATCCCACTTTGCCGTCTTGTTTTGAACCATCTGTATATATAGTCAGAGGGCCATTGATTTCGGTTAGATTTGTCTTCCATTCTTCCCTAGTTGGGAGTGAACAGGAGAATAGCAAGGGTGATGATGGAAGACTTACATGATAGTCTATGTCGGAAGAGATAACAGTGTTCCTGTTCAGTATGGCCGAATGGCCAAGATACTTATTCCATTTCGATATAGCATTCATGCGTGTCGCTGCTTTCGCTGCAATCGCTTTGCCAGCCAGATCGATAGAGAACAAGTGAACAAAACACTTAAATAAAAATAAAAATAAAATAAATTAATAAAAAGAATAAAAAAGAAATAAGAATAAATTAAAAGTTAGTCAAATGAATAATAGAAAAAATAAGCAAAATGAACTAAAATAAAATAAAAAAATGAAGAACAAAACAGACTAAAATAAAATAAAATTAAATTAAATTAATTTAACTAAGTTAAATAAAATAAAATAAAATAAATTACAATTAAAAAAAAAATAATAGAAAAATTAAGAATAAAATATATACAAAATAAATAACAAAAATAACATAATGAAATTAAAAAAATAAAATCGAACAAAAAATGTAAAATAATTTATCTTAAATAAACAAAGTGAAATTAAATTCAATAAAAATCAATATCGTCAAATAAAATAAATATAAAAAATAATAAAAATAGCAGAAAATTAAATGAAGCCAAAAATTTTTAAAATAAATAACAGTGAAAATAAAATAAGTTAAATTAAACCAAATAAATATAACTAAATGCACAATAAAATAATATTAATTTAAAAAAGAATAGGATTAAATAAAATAAAATGAAATAAATTAAATTAAAAATAAAATAAAATAAAAATAAAAAAATTAATTAAAAAGAATTAATTTAAATGTAATAAAATATTTACAAAATAAATTAAAAACAAATATATGAAATGAAGAAAAAATTAAATAAGACAAAATAAAATAAAATAAATCAGGATAGATAAAAAATTAAAAATAAGTTAAAATAAAGAAAAAAAGAAATTTAATTAAATAAAAATAAATAACGACCAATAAAATGATTAGCCTAAGAATGAGTCAAATAAATAATAGTGAAAATAAGATAAGTAAAATTAAGTGAAATAAATATAACTAAATATGCAATAAGAATAAAATAAATAAATTAATTTAAAAAAATAGAAAAAATAAAATTAAAATAAATTAATCAAACTAAATAAGAACAGAACAAAATAAAATAAAATAAAGGAAACAGAGAATAAAATGAAACAAAATAAACTAAAAAATTAAATAAAATAAAAATCAAATAAAACAAAATAAATTAAATAATAAACCACAATTTAATTAAATAAAAATAAATATCAAATAAAATAGACAAAATAAAATAAATTGATTTAAATCGCATAGATTTAACAGATCAAAATTCATTAAAAATAAAAATTAATAAAATAAAAATAGGAAAAATAAAATAAAATAAAATAAAACAAACTAAAATAAAATAAATTAAAAAAAACTAAATCTAATAAAATAAATGTAAAAAAATCTCTTAAATAATAGTAAAAATATAAAAAAATAAAATGGGTAATATGACTGAATAAATTTATATATGACTGAAGTAAATTAAAAAATGAAAAATAAAATAAGAGTACAAAAAATTATAAAAACATATACTAAATAAATAAAAATAAAGTAAATAAAAATAATAATAGGACTATGAATAAGTTCGGTTTTTTTTCGAAATTTGAAACTTTATTGACGTAAAATGGTTACAAATTTAATATTCAAAGTATTGTCCATCGCTTGCTACTACTTTTTCCCATCTTTCTGGCAATTCACGGATTCCCTTTGTGAAAAATTCGGTCGGTTTTGCCGCAATCCACGAATCGATCCATTTTTTGACTTCATCGTAATGACGGAAGTGCTGGTCAGCCAGGCCATGTTGCATCGATCGGAAGAGATAGTAATCGGATGGCGCAAGGTCTGGACTATACGGCGGGTGGGGTAGGACATCCCATTTGAGCGTTTCTAAGTATGTTTTGACCACTTGTGCAACATGTGGCCGAGCATTGTCATGTTGCAAAATAACTTTGTCGTGTCTATCGGCGTATTGCGGCCGTTTTTCTCGCAGTGCTCGGCTCAAACGCATCAATTGTCGTCGGTAGACATCCCCCGTAATCGTTTCATTCGGTTTCAGTAGCTCATAATACACAACACCCAGCTGGTCCCACCAGATACACAGCATAACCTTCAGGCCATGAATATTCTGCGCCGACGTCGATGTTGAAGCATGGCCAGGGTATCCATACGTTGCCCGACGTTTTGGATTGTCGTAATGGACCCACTTTTCATCGCCAGTCACAATTCGATGCAAAAAACCCTTTCTTTTGTGCCGTTGAAGCAGTTGTTCGCATGCCATAAAACGGCGTTCAACGTCTCTTGGCTTCAATTCATACGGCACCCAATGGCCTACCTTTCGGATCATTCCCATGGCTTTTAAACGTTTGGAAATGGTTGATTGATCAACTCCCAAAGTTTTTGCAACCTCTTCTTGCGTTTGAGCCGGATCTTGATCGAGCAATTCCTCCAATTCGGTATCCATGAACTTTGGCGGCGCACCCTCGCGTTCTTCGTCTTCCAAGCCAAAATCACCACTTTTAAAGCGTGCAAACCACTTCTGGCACGTTCGCTCAGCTAGAGCATGCTCACCATAAACTTCCACCAAGATACGATGACTTTCGGCTGCTTTTTTCTTCATATTAAAATAATGAAGAAGAATTCCCCGCAAAAACACATTATTTGGCACGAAATTCGACATTTTCAAGTGTGGTAAAAATATTGTTGTTTACGCTTCAAATAAAAAACTTATACTGACGTTTGTGCCTTACGACAGTAGCTCTCCAATGAATGTTTGGAAATGTGGATCGATGGAATAATAATCAAGTTACGCCATCTGTTGTAAAACCGCAAGGAACTTATTCATAGTCCTATTAATAAAAAAAAAAAAACTTTAATATTAATAACTAGCTCATTACATGCTTTCTATCCATTTTCCATTTCATTAACTTTGTCTCTCAAGTGGGTTTCTGGAAGTACCTCAAAATAGCCATCCCTAACAGTTACATCTAATCTTCTAATATGGTGAAATATGCTGCCCACGTACAAAATATTTTTTGGCTCTGGAATAGCGTGGGGAAATTAAATCTACCGAATATGGTTGATATTCAGGCAATTAGAAGTATAATTCCTTCAAATTAGCCAATGCTCAAATTGCTCAATTTGAAAGATTGACCTAGAATTCCTGCAGCGATACGAAAGAAAAACACCTTGAAGCCATTTACAAGTTAAAAAAAAGTTTCAACGGCGGTAGTAGCCGAGAGTGTGTTGTGCGTAACCACTTGAAATCCACTGCGGACATCAAGCACCATAGCAAGACCATCTAATAGCAGCCGCCCCTCAGCAGGCAATGGCAAACCTCCAGAAGTATTTCTGCTATGAAAAACTTTCTCATAGATAACCATTTACCATTTGGAGGTGGCATAAATCTGTAGGTCCCTCTATTTGTAAAACAACAACAAATATGTATGCTTCTAATTGGAGGAGAAGCTCGGCCAACTATCTAACAAATAATGTACGCGCTATTTATATATTACTACATATAAGTATGTATACATATACAGTTCTGAGAATTTCTTCATTTCATTTCGATTATCCGATTTAGATCAAATATTTACTATTTCCACCCATACCCTTGTCTATTCTGAAGGCGATTTCATTACTTCGCGATTGAAGAAACCTTTTTCCTATTGGTAAAAACTTGGATAGCCTATTTTCACTGAACTCTCTTGTGGTCAGTTTTATACCATCGAAATAATTTTGTAAATACTTCATAGTCGGTCTGAATAGCTTCGTAGCTGGTCTGGATAATACGTTGAATACAATTAAAGCTTCTATTTTACCTAGGCCCTCGCAGCGTCTAACCAAATTGGGTGTTTCCTTCGATGGGAAGTGCTCATAGAGGATGATTCGGCAAAAAATACAACAAGACTTTCCTGTGCATTAACCTGAGCTTGCCGATTATTTCCACTGGCTCATAATTTCACGACGATATTTTTCGACTATTGTTCTCCTAGGATGCCTATTTTGAACTATCAGTTGCTTTACGTTCTGCAAAGAGTCGCCTAAAGGTCTCAATTAGGCCCAAAAAGTGATTATACATATGTATATATTAGGGCGGGTCGATTTAAAAATCGCTCATTGCTCTGTGAAAATCGTATTCTAGGGATCAAAATAAGAAACTTTGCCGAAGGAACCATACCTCTAAAACGAATTCTGATGTCCCCCAATTTGGGTCGAACTTTTTAGTTTCTTTTCTCATGTAAAGGCCAAAAATGGTGATATTTTGAAATGCTTGTATGGGGAACCCCCGACCCGGCCTAGTATATATATTATATTACATATCTTTTTGAGACAAGTCTTATGCTAATTTCCAAAACAGACTAACCCCTAGTTCCCTAGATAATGAACTAACGATCACATGAGGATCCCGCCACCTATTCAAATTTATCGATTTTATTGACAATATCAACGATTGCATACGAGTATCAGACCGTGCTTCAGCTTTGGTGTCTACATTGCAATACTGCATTGGGTTCATAAACAGCACAAAATTTTTCGTCCCTGCTCCGTCCTTTCACCGTGGTCATAGTGGTACTTAAGAGTACCGTTTTACGAATTTGTTCCGTTTTTACCTCCGGTAGGGAACGGGAGTACGTAGGTTCGAAGCTCCATAAATTAAACAGCAAAATGATAGAAAAATTACTGCAGGTACCTCCATAAGCGGAAAAACATAAAGACGCGCACCACAAGTAGGAGAAGGCGCTTGACCAAACTCCTAACCGAAGTGTACGCGCCAATTATTTATTTATTTCTTTAGAGAACGATGGATCCCAAATATTTTAATTACCGTGTGAGCCGATACAATGTATGCATCGTGAGGTATGGCTCACTAAATACATCGAGCGAAAAAACGCTCAGGAATGTGTACTTGTATTTGTACTTAAAACAAAAACGCTTATCTTAAAAGACCATCTGTCATTTGTCAGTCTCCCCAACTAAGACGCATACCCGAACTGGCACTAAGACGCATATCAGAAATTGAAAGAGGAGATCAGCTAAACAACCAACAAAGGATTTAAGAGTTGTATCCAGAAAAATTTTACCAAAAGCACAGCAAAGCCTTAAATTTCTGCTTATTTCCTCCCTCTTTCAAATTGTGCATAATTTGTCTGAGTTTATTGTTGCTTTCATAACTCCCTGTCTACTTTTTGATGCTGATCTTTTCTCTCTTGCATCTGTTTAAGGAAATCCATGACAAAAACTCTAAACGTCAACTCATAAACATTTCCGGATTTCTTGTGAACATAAATTGGTCAAAGTAAACAGGCAGTGAAATACGCGACAACAATAACTGCAACAACAACAAATCAGAATAAAACACCGCAATCAACGTTTCCTACACAAATTTATCTCCGCTCAGTTGTCGCTTAGCTGCCGGATATGCCGGGGCAACCAATGATAGCACCGCTGTCAGTTATAACGGTGGCGGTCGCGGTGAAACTGGTTGTGGCAGCAGCAGTCGACGACTACAAATTCTTTGTGCCTTTACCAGTTTTCGGTGCAAAGGCAAAATGAGATGCGTTTAATGCTTAATATCTGTCAGCGTTGCCAACTTAAATGAAATGAAATTATGAAAATGTGGCAACGAAAGACAGGGTGGAAAAGCAAGTTTGCAAAAATATAAATAAAGCTAAAAACAAACGCTAGCACGAAGCGAGAATGTACAAGCACCAAAAAAAATGGAAATTTATGCGGCGCAATATGCAAGCGCGCTTGGTTCGGTGTTTTTTGTTTTTTGGTTTTTTTTATTTTTGTATTTTTTTCGCTGGTAATATGAAATTATTGCAACAAACAGCTATTTAAGCAGCAAACAGTAATAACATGAAACATTAGAGCAACAGCAGCGCCAAATTACCAAGGGAGACAACAACAAAAGTGGGGATATGAGCAGAGATTAGGCGTCAACGATGTGCGTTGGTAGTTGTAAATGTGCGTCTCCGTATTTATCTTTGCTCTTATGCTCTTATGTATGTATGCGTGTATTTGTGCTGGGCTTTCAAGCAATAAAACGGCTGTGTGGCCTCAGCATGCGCGACTCAACAAATCGTTGCCCTTCTTCCTGGAACGATTGTTTCTTGTTGCCTCCTACATATTTGTTTGTATTGTTTTTTTCATTTTTTTTTTATTCGCGCTGTTATGTTTCAATTTAACTCTCCTGCGCCACCTATTGGACCTGTATTGTTAACACCCCAGCAGCTGTCCTTTTGACGAGTTTCCCACTACTCGCTTTGAAGCGGAAAATGTCGGTGATGTAATACACGTCAAGTGTTACCACGCACAACCCGTCAAGTTACTATATCTGTATATATAAAAGCCTCCTCCACTGCCGCTGCTGTTTTTGCTTTTTGACGGTTTGCTTATCACATGAAATAAACATCGGCTGTTGGTCGCGGATGTGCATAATTTCGGACGATTTAAAGGCATTTCTCGAAATTTCTTACTCCACTTTGTTATTGGTGTAACAGCTGTTCGAAATTGAAAGAGTGGCAGGTAGTTAAAAATCTTAATGGCACTGTTTTATTTTTTAGTTTTGCCAACTTGTATTTTTACTTTTTTTTTGCAAATAAAAAAATTGACTTATTTCTAGGAACTTAAAAATGCACTCCGTAGCAGCTGCAACTGCTGATGTGACTATATTTGTTGTTGTTGTTTTTTTGTCTATTGAACACTAGCAGTCGTCATAGAAGTGTGGGTAACGTAGGAGTCATGCAAGTCTCCAGAATCTTTAGTATTTTTAGTCCCAAAATAAATTTCTGAGAACAAAATGCTGGAAAATTTTATATGTATTTTTATTTCTATGCGCATCCAAAATTCCTAAAAAATACTTCCATCACTTTATTACATAATTCATCAGAAGTACTGAATTTAATTAAGCATATCAGCACCGAGCAATTTTTTTCTGCAAAGCTATCGAGGATGTTTCTGATAACGAATGAACTCAGATTTTCACTAGATCACAAAATCCCGAAATGTCGAGACTAGTCCCGAAACTAATTTTTAAACTAAAAAATCTATAAGTGCATTGTTATTTATAAATACGCAAAGCACACGGAGTACTGTCAAATTTTAACGTAGTCCCGGAATTTCGGGATTAGTGCTGCAACTAAATAGGTATTCTTAAGTTTAACAAAAATTTAATAAAACCGTTGCCATTTTGAGCCCCTAGTCTTATCTTAAATCTCCTAAGATTGCAATATATTTACATACATGACATGGCATGTTAATGAAATCGCGTAGTAGCGGTATTAGGCCCGGGACTAAATACTAATTATTTAACTCCAAAAAAAAGACAATTCAATCAGCAAATAAATACTCTTAAACTCTATAAAACATTTAAACTGCACATGAAACCTAATTATGCTGTAATAAGATTATTAGCATGCAATAACCTCTTAATCCTGTCCTCCCTGATGGAACATAGGGCCCCTCTAAAACGCTTTCAACGATCACGATCCTTCGCGATGACTCCGACTTCTTTGAAAGATTATCCTGCAGCCTTAAATTTTCTCGAGAATCCTCTTTCAAATGCACCTATGGCATCCTTTTTTGTACTGCCTTGCGGGTTCCAATCGAGTGCTGTATATTTCTGTGAGATCCTTTAGAAGAGTATGGCCAATCCACCTCCACTTCTTCTGCTTTATTTCAGTCTGGATGGGTAACTGCTTACAATTCGCCCAAAGCTCTATGTTGTTGGTTGTTCTGGGTCTCCAAATCCACAATAAACGTCTTAAAGGTCTATTGACAACAACTTGCAGCTTATTTGCGAGCAAGTCTGTCATGAGCCAGGTTTCACAGGCAATAACGTAAATACTTGAAAATTATCGAAATTCATATTTTTTTAGCGAAGTAATTCTTCGATTCTCTGGATTCATTTGAAGCAGCATTTTGATTATTTAGTAAACTTCCTTGCAGCAATACCCTATTTGGGGCTTAGTATCGGGTTTCATATCAGCTCCTTCCTGCATTCTTGGTACTAAAACAAATTTTCTCGAGAATGCGTATTATTACCCAGGCGCCCTTCTCCGCCAGCCGGGGGTAGTTGATCAGCCAGCGATGGTTGTTTGCCGATATTGGCAAGAGTATACACATTTAAAGATGCGCAGTCCGTTTTGTTTGTTTCAAAATCTCCCATATGGTTTTTTAAGTGAAAAACATGCAGTTTTGTCAACCATGCATGCCCCCATGGGAATACTAATTGAAACCGTATATTCGCCAGACCTTGTACGGAGTTCGCTATTAGTCTTGACTCTACCCCGTCAAGCAAGCTCACCGGTACAGCTGTTCCACCGCCTGTTTGGAGAGTTTTCTCGAGGTAGTAATTTTGACCCCACCCCACGTTTTTACGACCAGGTCTTGAAAATGAGAAATGAGAGCAAAATCTGCCCCAGAGAGTTTCTCTGGCCCATGTGCAAGCCCACAGTAAGATCCTAAACCGCGTCATGAAAAGAGATTCGAGCATAGCCATGCTAACTAGAATTGAGCTCAAAACTGCTCACCTCTATTCACCAGAATGGTTCGCATGGATAACGCACATTTGGTTTCAACCTCAAATCTGCTTTTCTGTTACATAATTCACTCAGACTCAACTTCACTGCAAAGAAATAATTTTTATTATCCAAATCACCTTGCCAACACAGCCTGCATCTACGTTTGCATATTCAGCTAAAATTAATTTCATGATGAAGCCGTCAAATATTTTAAATTACATGCACAAAGTGCAGGACTACACGTTCTGCGCCAAATGCGTAATTCTCATTTAATCTTTCCCTTCTTTCAATTAAATTGCCATTTTCCCCACATTCCTTTCACCTGCACTTGGTACTACTGTTGCCACTGCCACCGCAGATTCCACTAATTTATTGCGAATTTTTCACAATTCATCGCGCTTGCAAATCACTCTCCAAAGCTTAAGCCATACGCGTGTTGCCTAGCGATTCAGCGTTTCCTTTAGCCTCCCCTCACTTCCATTGCTGTTATGAGCGCCTATTTTGCTGATATCTTTCTTTGGGTATGCGATTTTGTTGCTACATTTGCAGTTTTTGTTGGTACTGTTTTTCTGATTCCTTTGCACCATTTTGTCATTAATCTAATCTCTTTCGCTGCGTATTCCGCATTATCACCACAAAAATTATCTTTTTAATCTCTTTCTTGATATACGAGTATTCAGCTGTTTAGGTGTGCATGCAAGCGTGCCTTTTTGTGATTTGCTCGGAAATCCTTGCTGTGGTGTAATTTAACGAACTCTGTAGGGAAAGCCCATAGTACTGAAATATTAAGTCGCTAGTAAATTTAGGACCTTTTAGCTAGTTTACATTCCTCACTTTCCATATAATCAACTGGTGCATTTTACATGGCGACATTCCAATAAGAGTCAGTTATCTACCTGCACACCTTTTCATCAGTTTTAAATTAGTACTAAATTCAATACAATTCCATTACTTTTTGTTTTCGAGCAATTGGACAAATTCGTGGTAGATGGAATGCGTTAGTCCCACCCTATATTCCGGCTTGGAACGACACTAAATTGCAAAGTTACATTTTTTTTGGTTTATTCAATTTATTTCCGAGGAAATAATAAAAAATAATTAAATAAATTCAATAGATCTGATCTAGTCTCCTCCGTGGTCCTGTTTCCATCGTAGCAAACCAGTGTTGGATTTGCAAAATGAAATCTAAATAAAATAGAACATACACATATCAATCAGGAGCCACTTGGGACAGAAAAAAAACCTGGTCTTCATATTTGATTTTCTTTTTTGAAAAGCTTATATTACAACAAAATGAAATGTTTTAAAATTTCTCTTTGTATAATAAAAACTTAAATTTAGTTATTCATAATTTTCTTACAATTAAATTTTCTCCAATCAAAATAAATTCCGAATATAAACCATGTCTGACTTGAAACAGCAAAAGACTGCATTAAAATCCACGTACAACACCAAAGCAGTTTATTTGTGCTCACTCTTCGACTCTGACACCCACTGAAGATAGTTGTCGCTACCCGCAACATAATCGTAGAACTGGTTCACATTGGACAAAAATGAGACTAGTTCTGTCTAAGAATTTTTTTTTTAAAAGCCAAATATTCCTGCAAGGAAGCTTAAAACCTCAAGTGCACCTACTTTTGTATGTTTGTATGTAAGTCGTACACGTTTGTATGTATAAGTAGGTATGCATGTACATGAGTAAATGCACGTGCGCGTATTTTAAATGAAGCGTTCTTCGTGCCCTAAATTATCTCGACGCGTGCTCTGTCACCCATCAACTCGATTTGGGGTACCCTGCACGCAAAAGAATAAATTTCCACTTGAAATTTTTACTTGAATTAAACTTAAATTCGGTGAAAAGGGACATGTCTCTAAGAATTTTTTAGCGAGGCAGGCAATGTATAAAGTTTCGTTAATTGAGCCATATTTTCCTCATTCCTAAATTTTCATTAAAAAATATTGAAATTTGAGCGAGTGGCAGTGAATATTCGCAGGCGCCTCAAAGACAAAAGTTGTTGGCAGCCAACAAAACAATTTTCGCCAAGTAAAATCGACTAATTAGTTATGACATGCACGCATTTCAAGAACAACAAGTTTGAGAAAAACGCTTAAAAGTCGGGCAGTTATAGAAGCCCAACCTGGAGCAATGGACGTTCAAATTCTCATAACTTCGTAAATTTCACTCCGATTCTCTCCAAATTTTAGCGAGATATTCTTGAGATATTATTTATTACTTTAAAATGATAATAAAAAAAATAAAAATGTAAAGACCTTAACGTGTTCATGTTAGTGTTGTTAATTGGCCCATCAAAACGCTTGTCATGCTCATAAAAGTAGAAAAAATCTCTCATGCGATTTTCTCCCTTTTTTTTTGTGTGGATGAGGTAGGGTCTCAAATACCTTCGCACTTACAGTGACTGCGTCGAGTGGTGTGCCACTAAAACAATCCCTCCTCGTTCTCTCCTGGATGTTTCCTCTCCCCAGGAACTACGGTAGCATTTCACAGAAGACAGAGGAGATCCAAGTGGATATTTTATCGTTTTCCAAGTAATATTCCCTCTCAACAACAGCATCAGCCAAGATCAGCCAGTAAAGAGTGGAATTCAGTAGGTTGTGACTGTTTAAATAACGCCGTGCGATAATAATACAATAGTTATCCAGGAAAAAATTGATATGCATGTAAAACCACAGATTCTAAGTGTATAGTAATTTCAATTTTTTGAAGGACTTTAAAGATTCACCAAAAATGGTTTTAAATGCTTATCCTGACTCAGTGGTATTACCATGAATATCAAACGAGACAAAGTATGTCCAGCTATTAACAATAATTTCCGTTTACTTTTCGCCAGAATAAATATACTTGTAGTATAATAATATCTTTGGAAAATTTTTTGTAGTTTCGTGCATTTGAAAATTTAGCTGGATAACAGAAAAAGTTGTATTTTGCTCGTGCGCTTTAACCAGCAAGAGGTCTAAGTCTTCTGTGCTATCGTTGATCGTCGCTTCCTGATTTCAATATCTGTGCAGTTTTACTGATGCGTAGCTGCCAGATGTGTAACATTTAGCAAGCGAGCTCTTCAAACTGAAGTCAACGCTACCCTTACTTACTTACTTACTTACTACTATCCTGGACTCCTCGTGGATCAAAGAACCGCTACCCTAGCTTATGATAAAGTAATTGGTTACAAAGTTTTAAAGGCGGCACTACGAAATTAAACTATGGAACGATCGAACGCTATGGAATCAGTCCTTGTTCAGAAGTCAACGAAGCAACATAAGCAATGACTGCGTTGATTTTTAATAAATTTAAATTTTTTTTTATAAAAATACAAACCAAGACCATTTTAATCCAAGTTTCAAATTTTTTACAAAATTCGACAAATTTTCATCACAATTCCAATTCAAAATTGTCATCCAACTTCTTAATCATAATTTAAAAATAATTGGGTACGCAGTTTTATATGTAGTCCCATAAATTCCCAAAAGCGGTTATGCCTTTTCTCCATATAAAAAATGTGTTAATTCCGTTTGTTTTTCAATTTAGTTTGAATACTTTTAACGACTATTACTATTTTTAAGGACTATGAGCTCAGCCTAAACTATGGTAGATAGATTATCGTTTTAGATAGAGACTTTACTTATATTAGGATAGGTTAAAATGGGTACCTGCAGAGGGCACTTGGACGAAGAAATCAAATTCATCCTTTGTGATCTCTACTTATATTACCGATCCCCTTATTCAGTGTAACCTCTTCTAACACACACCTCTATCAGACGGTCCCTTCCCTTGAATGGACATTTTTTCCAAAACCATGTCTTAGGTATCGTAACAGATTATTCTCCCTTGACAGACATATCTCTTGGGCGGACAAAAGTTGACTAACGGTGAGAGTTTCCCCATAAGAGATTTCACTATATAAGGGCTTTCATCAAAACACTGGAACTTTTAATTTAGTAAAATAAACGTTAAAACAATTTTTTTCGTAAAGCAATCGTTAACTCTGTGTATTGTGACTTCAAGGCGGTTTGTCTGTATGTGGGGTTTCTATAAAGACTAGAGATTTCCCATAGTTGTAAAGAAACAAATATAATCAACTCTTAGGTTAGATTAGGTAAGCCAGGTTGCTTATCTAAGACAAGACTTTCGGGTGTACTAAGGCCCATTGTGCTATCTGTATTTGATTTCTAATCTCTAACTAAGTTGCTTAAACCACTTAGATCCTTTTAAGAAGGTAACTAATCCCACCAGTGAGATATTTAAGTCATTTTCCAGGCCAATTGCCAAGATATTTGGTACTGCTTCTTTGAAGTATATGAAATTCACAGAGGAGGTGTTGTACCGACTCAATTTCTTCTTCATCTGCACAACTTTTGCAGAAGTCATTGTACACCCATTCTACTGCCTAAGGTGCCAATGGTGTAATGACCCCAGACATTTTTTCCTTTTAAGATTCAGTTTTAGCCAGAGCGCTTTGAAGACCCTGCAGTTAATAGTCAGAGACCATCTTCTATTGGTTTCCGTGATTGCGCTCAAGTCAATGTCAGTGTCCCTCAGAGAAATGATTATTTCCTCTACCACTCGCTGAAGTTCAAGCTCAGCGCCTTTCCTTGCACACTCATCCGCCCTTTCATTTCGCTCCACTCCAGAGTGGCCGGGGATCCAACAAAGTGTGATGTTGTGTTGTTGGATAAGCGAGAGCGATCTACTGCATTCTTTAACATAATGAACTTTAACTTCTTTGCAATATTTTTACTTTCCATTCACACAATTAGCGCAATTGACAACGACATAAATATATTTAGCTATGTATGTTTGGCTATACTCTCACACAAAATTAATTTTTTCGAAGTTTTTTCAGTTTAAGTACGAAATCAATAAATAACCACACAAACAAATAAAAACAGTCGATCGGATTTGCGAGGCTTACTCGTATTAGCATCATCTGTTATCAGTCGTCTGTGACAGTGAGTGCAGCTCCATAGTCCCGATTTACACATAGAGACATTTGGAAGGGAGACACTGGAAATTCTCTTCTGTTGCTTCATTCGTGGGGGCAAAATTCACATGTGCAAAATTGTTTTCAGCAACATTCTTTGCTTTTGACGTTTACTTCTTTAAGTTTGACAATACGAATAAGAAGCACCAAGCATATCACCAGTTCCGGAAACAAAAAACTCTCGCTCTTCCCCGTCCGTTCTTCTCCCAAGAACAAATTGTTCACCTTTCAAATGTTTGCCTGTGCAAATCGTGATTTAGACGCAGTACTCTGAATATTTGGCGAGCAGCGCTCACTAATTTTAATAATAACTTTTAACAACTTCAACGCGTTGTTGAATAGTGTAGTTTTATACGACTGAATGTCAGACCTAAATTTCACAGCTGTGGATTAACCAAGGTGGTCCTTATACACTGCTACCAGTAAAAAACCCTAAACTTTGTAACCTTCCTTCAATCATTTCCCTAAAAAGAAATAATTTATTTTTTCTTCTTGTTCTTTCTACCTCTCCCCCTCTCTTACGCATACACACAGAAGTTTATATACCCCCGAACACTTTGATATATCACTGAAAGTCAAATAATTATTGTACAACAAAAGTAAATTTTCAACTTTCAATAACTTTTTACCAGGACATGGAATATGATCATTATCCTTCAATCAAGTTCTTGCATGGCACTCTCTTCCTCTCCCCTTGAACACCAATTCTCGCCAGCAAACCTATTTTTCTTCAGTGCACTTCTTAATTTTCTTGTAATTCGCTGCCTGCCTCGGTAAACTTTTTTGCCATTGCATCCTTTTCTCGTCCAAGTCTTTTCCTCGCGCCACATCAACGCACGAATGCGTGTAATGATGACGAATGTGCGATAAGACAATATTTTATCTGTTGCCGTTACTGTAGCAGCTCAAAGGGAGTAACCAAGCAAACGCAGCCTGAGCGACACTAGCAACTCATCAAAAGCTACACAGCAGCTCAGCACATTAGCAATGCAACGACAGGAAGATGAGCAACAAGCGCAAAAAACAAAAAAAAAAACAGTTCAAAAAGGAAGTGTAAGAGAAATAACTGTAGCAATAGCTACATCAACATCAGCAGCAACAGCCACAGCAACAGCAACACACAGCATTTCTTGTGCTGACGACGTTAAGCGACGAAGATGAAGCGGCAAAAGTGTCAAGCCGCAACGATGTAACGTTTGCGTTGCAAATAATGCGTTGACTAAAAAATATGTACATATGTATGTATATATAAGTGGGTATATGGCGGTGTGTGTGTTTGTGAGTGTTTGCATTTGTATATGAGCGAGAGTACGTGGGCGTATGCTCGCCTGCCTGCTTGCGGTGGCACCAAATTTGTCTTGACAAATCACACACACACACACACGTAGAAGTGCATATAACAATACATATGAATGACTTAAATAAAAAGTAAATTAAGACTCTTCTCAGCGCTACCGTATCTACGAAAAGGAATCTACTGTTAATGCATTTTGTATGTGTATGCGTAATGCGTGTATGTCTTTTATATTAAATTAAGTGCCACACTTTGTTGGTGTATACATATATACATATATGTGCGCATACATATATACTTCTGCATCTCTTTGCTGCTAAAAGCTGAGATCTGAAATCTGGAATCTTCTTTGCTCATTATTTTTCATTTAAGCTTCGTGTCGTGGCTGACAGATTTATAATGTTGCATTAAAATGTTGCACAGAAAGGCTCTTCACTACAAACTTATGCACGCACACTGCTGTCGGAACTATTTAATGCACTTAACTATATATATATATTATATATGTGTGTGTATGTGTGATATTTTTTGTATCAAAAATTTAACCAAACTCTGCTTATTCTTCTGATTTTCCCTCTTAATTGCAACATTGTTGCATCGTGAGATATTTTGTGGCAATATTCGTTGCTTAGCAATGACGAGAATAATGAACTTTATTGCTAACTTAATTTAGATTCAAGAATCAGAGTAATATTTATTTATATAAAATCGCAGTCACAAACTTTCCATGTCGACGCGAGTGGTTACACAGAAACGTGATGGGCTATAAATTGACAGGACTCGTTGATGCAATCGCTACTTCTAGTAAATGAAGACGCTTGTGGGTCCTCCTCCAATTTATGGTGTTTATCTTGATGTTGTTCCACAAATGGAGGGGCCTACAGAAACAGTCTCGGAGGTTTGCCACTGCCTGCCGAAGGGCGACCGCTATTAGAAAAAACATTTTCCATCATTTTACTGTTTCATGCAAGCAGATTCGAACCTATGCACTCCCGAATGACAGTCACGCACAAATCTATTCGACCATGACGACCGAACTTAAGTATAGAGATTAAAAATATTATAGATTTCGCCCACGTTGATACCGGCAATTAGCGTCACTTCAGAATGGCTCCTAATCCATCTCTATTGACTTTCTCGAGCAAAAAAATTATTTAAGAGTAGACACCTTGGGTCTCAGTTGACAGTCTTTAAGCGACAGTTAATGAGTGGTGATCAGCTTACGGTTCGCGCCTGCTTACGACGATCTCACACCACCTCGAAAACCACTTACAACCTGTTGCTGGAGAAGAGTAGAAAATGTTTATAGAGATGGACGTAACGGTGCTGAGCGAATAATAAAGTTTAATATTTTCGATTTACTGAAGTTTTGTGAGGAACATTGAAGCCAATTTGTTCAAGAACTTCGGAACAGTCAACACAACCACAAATAACGTCAAAAACAAATACCAATTATTGAAGGGTAAGTCTTTTCGCAATGGACCTCAGATTTATTAGCATGCACCGAGCGATGTTAGGTGATAGTGGATCAGAAAAATTAAGAGGTTTCAGAGCGAATGGACTAAAATTTTGTTGTACCCTTTCAATTATATTTCAACGAAAGGCATAAATTGGATTCTAAACCAAAGATGCATATTCGAGCTTAGAACGAACTAGGGAGGTATATAACAATTTTTAGTGCAGGGGTATTTATGCTAAATCAACATAAACCTTTGGCAATATCTGAGCTATAGCTCACCAAAACATTACGCTACCACCGCCTTACTTGACAGTAGGTATCAAATTTTTCATTTCTATATCCGCATTTCTTCTCCTCCATATTTAACCTGGCCATCACTTCCAAATATATTCAACTTCGGGTCATAAGTAAATCAAACTTTAGACCAGAAATCCATTCCCTAGTCAATCCATTCCTTTTTGAAAGACCTTGAAGAAATAACTCGCTCGGTATTCAAAGCAAGCATTCAAAGACTCTGACTATATTTAGATAATTAAATGAAACAAATTTCCTTATGATAGACAAACATATACATACGTATGTGCGCATTTACCTAAACAATTAAGTGCGTGATTTTTTTTCTACCACTTGCCATAAAATAAGCTATTTTTGACGTCAAACCGTTAATTCCTTACACAAAAAAAGGATTTTTTCGCAAAAGTTTTTTCTGTAATAATTAAGAGCAGAACAGAAGCAGCACGGAGAATAACAGTACAATAAATTGTAGAAAAAAATCACAACAACGCAGAGAATACCAGTACACTAAATCACTCAAACCGCTTCCTTGTTAGATATATGTTGGATATATTTTTTTCTATTTGATTAAATGTGACTGCTAGTGCGCCTGTAACTAGACTGTAGTATCTCTGCTGCGCTCAGCTTGTGTCTGACTAAGGAGCTGTCTGAATGCCGGAACGCATGGGGTAGTTGAAAGAGTGAATACTATGGCTTATAAGTCGTGTAAAGTATAGGGTGGTCCTGAAATGTGGGAAAAAATTTGTACATCATAATTCCCAAACTTCAACCTCTTACGTCGATTGGTCCCGATTGTGGACGTTTAAGGCGTTTCGCGCTGCAGACAAAGTTTAGCTTCCTCTTTAGAGACTCAGAATATCAAAACCGAATAGAAACAAACATTACCGACTTTGTTTAAATTTATTGGGACTTCACAGGGTAATCTTAACTTTGATACCTATGCGGCGCGCCTTGACCGGCACCAATCAGAACCACAATTGGTGTGAGATGTCTTTGACCATGATTTTGATTTTTTTCAGGACCTCCCTAATATGCATACATATATACACTATGAGCATTTATACTATATATATACGTTTATGTACAAGCATATAAAAAGGAAGTTTCGTGATCACGGGCGAGTGCGGTGACGCAAGCGTGGTTGCATGGTGCTAAGCCAGGAGGCGGTAAGAACTGTGTGGCTCTGTAGAAAGCACCAGTTTTCTATATATTTCAGTTTTTTTTGCAAAACAATTACATAGCTGCCTTTCTACTACTTAGCCGGCCAGTCGACTCAACTACAAACTGCCTAGTGCCATTTCACTCTATTTTTCACTGCCTACTTTTTTTCACACTCTTCACAACCTCTTCGCCTTGTCGCATGTGTGGCAGGTCAAATGAAAGCAATTAAAAGTTGTTCGTTTACTTCACACACTGTACATATGGACATGGGTACGTACTTCAGTCACTCTTGACAACTCGGCAGTTCATTTTCACAGCGAACACCGAGTCGTAGTTTTATTATTAATATCTCTATAATTTTGCCCTTCTCTTTTCTACTTTTTTCGCTACCAACAGCCACCTTAGTAACTCTTCATCCACTACTCACTAACTGTCTCAACTGTCGGTTAAGTGCCTGTCACAGCTGTGGCTATGACTGAGTAGACATTCATATGCGGAAAATATTTCATCAACTTTATTTCTGCTTCTGGCTTTCGTTGCTTTATTTTCGGAGCTTTGCCACCAATTGTGCTTTGCGCTCAGGAATTATAACATATGTGCTTTTACACAGTTCTTGTTGTTGTTTTTTTCTCATTATTTATTTTTCCAATGTACAGGTATTGCAGGGGTCGCTTATTTCGAATTTTCATTGATGTTTATCCTGCCATTAGACTCTGAAATACTGGATCGTTTTGTAAATTGAAAATTAACAAATTAAAAGTCAAAGCCAGAACGAAATTAAATATAATTAAAGAAAAAATGTTAAATTTTTGATTTTGCGCAATTTTCCTCAAAAAATGTCCTTTGCTAAATATGCTGTGTTTAGCTTAAGGCAATAAAAAATATTACTTAAAGCCAGGAAGAAATTAAATTTAAGGAAATGATCAAAAAATTTTTTATTGCACATTTTTCTTTAATAAAAATTCTGGGTTTGAAAGGAGGTTTTGGAGTTATTTACCCAATTTCCAAAGAACTAAAAAGAGAGGAAAATTACAAACTCGTATACTCAATAAAATAAGATAAAGCTTCCAACACGTACATATTTTTTTATACTTGCTTCAGGTTCTACCCATAAAAATATTTTTAAATTTTTTTCTGGAGTTATATTAATAATAAAAATTTCAATTTATAATAAATATTTAAAATATTTTGTTTTTCATTTATAAAATATTCTTACTGGGACAACAATATTTCCGAAAAGTGTTGATTAATCGAATAGCCCAAAGTGACTTCATTGGAGTTCATCTGGTCACTTGACGGATGTCCTGTAGCATTGACAGAACGGGGCAGTTATTCTGATTTGCCTTAACGTGGACTAGACAAAAATCAGTAAGAATATTTAAAGTCAAGAGGCCTTCACGGCCAAAAGTCGGTTTAGTTCGCTCGAAGAAGCTTTTAAGCTAACGTAGCTGCAATTGTCTATGAAGTCGAAATAAGTCTAGAAATAATTTCAAAATCTTTTTCCAATATGTCCAGCCTAGGCCGTAGCAAAATTTAAATTATGAAAAGTCAGCATCAACGAACATTTTTCAGAGGTAGAGATCAGTCTTTTGAGATTATAATTATTACTGTTATTTACTGCTCCAGGGAGCAACAGGTTTACTTAAAAACTAGTCAACTTTCTTAATTTTTGGGTTCGTATTCAAATTATGGAGTAAATTTCATATTAAAAATGAAAGTGTGGTGCCAGAGGTTAGAAATTTTTATAATAATAATATTTTCATGGTACAGATATCATTAATACCAACTTTGGGAACAAATTAAATTTCTAGACTTCACCAATAGTTTATTTTAGATTCATTTTTAGTGACCCAACAACAACGATTATAATTCAAAGTTTAAAAATACTAACTGCAAAACAATGTTGGAATATATTTTTTTTTATATTCCTCTAATAGTGAAAAGAAGGAGCGAAAAAATTATGAAAACAAAAATTTGAAACATAAATATTTGAAACTATTTACGTAAACTTTATTCACACGTATAGTAATTGCAAAATTTCAAAACTGTTGTGTAGTTCATAGTAGAGACCTCGACTTTGCTCATTCCCGCATTCTCGAAGGGGCCGGGAAAATGAGCAACGAGTGCCTGCTCGTTAATCGAAAATTTGTTTCGCTAGGTGTCATGCCCTTTCTTCCATACAAAGTGCAGGCTCAAATTATTTTATGCGGAGGAAAAACCTAGCAACATCAACAAAAAAATGCCAAAATTCAGCGGTATTTTGTTGTTACTTGAAACTTGCACTTTGTTATACTAAAATTCAATGAGCTATAAAAACTGTGGAAAAATACACATGCACAAGCGAGAGGAGGTGGATAGCACTGAACATTTTCTCTGTGAGTGTCCTGCAATAGCTAGAGCAAGACTACGCAGTTTAGATTCCGATGTCATGAGAATGTGCAATATTCGTTCTCTCACGCTGGAGGACACTTTCACATTGGCCAAAGAATATGGGAAATTCTCACAAGTCTAGCTATCTCTGGCTCTGTCTCTATTATATCTTATCTCTTTCCATCTGTAACTTATCTCCTTTCCTCCTTGACTATCTACCCTTTTATGTTCCAGAGCTTCGGCAACAATATAAAAAGTCGAGTGCTTTGAGTTACCAATTTTTTCGGTGCTTCTTGACTCGACTTTTTCAAATTTCAATTTCAATGCACAAGCAAATGTTATATGTATGGAGATAATAATTTTCATTTGTTTTTCATTTTCAATTTTGGTTTTTCAAAGTTCTTAAAAAAAAGTATAATCATTTTCATAAATATGTATTTTTTCTTTATTTATATTTTGCTGTTTTTTTTTTTTAATTTTTAGTTTTCAAAAAGTTTCTTTTGACATTAAAAACGTTAGAATCAATTACCTCTTGAAAAATATATATATCACCAATCAAGCGTAAATAACACTACTGAAAAATCCTGAAAAATGTTTTCGTTCCTAAATTATTTTTAAGCAATTGCCTATTAGAAAACACACGTATAATACAAGGCTGGGGCCATTTTTTTTTTGTTTTTGCAGGCAATGAAAAATTTTTGTTCGAAATTTGTCTTGATTTTTATTAATTATTAATTTTTTAGCAAATGCTACGTGTTGAGACTTACAATGCGCCTACCGTAATTCAGAAACAAACCTCCATTCATCGTTTTCTGGTTTAACTTTAGTTTATTTTAACTCGGCAATCTGCATCCTTGTTCGAACACACCAATTCGCGCTCATTTGCTGCATATTTTCAAGCAATAATTTGTATTTTCTTTTTTGTTTTAAATTTTTGCAAATTATTGTCACAGTTTATAACTTTTCGATGAAGTGCTCCGTGATGTAAAAAGTCATAGTAAAACAACAAAAACATAAATAAATATTGCACTATAGTGCATTTAAATAACAAAAATGACAAGACAGCAATATATTACGCAACAAGCGACAACCGCAGCCTAAAAGTGTGCCAAGCAAATATTTATTCATGCGGAAAATTGTCAAAAATAGCAAAATTCGACGGCAAGCGACATAGTTATTGTTTGGTATGCGGTAGAGGAAGGAAGCGCAAAGGGTGAGAGTTATGAAAAGTGTGAGAGTATGAAATATACATACATGCATATGTGTAAATGTTAGCAAGTGTAAGTGAGAATGTACGATTCGCTCGGCAAGGCATGCATTGGCACTTGGATTTATTGAACGGCTGAAGCAAGCAAAGCTTACTTTTGAGCCAACGCAGAGAGGCGTAGAGCTGGCAGAAGTAGTTGAAAACAGCGAACAAATAGGAAAAACTGTTTTACTAATATATATTTATTAGCAAAATACAGTGCAATCAACTAAGTAAGTGCAACAATGCAACTGACGTCGCACAGCATAAAATATTCAAATTCTGCTATGTGCAAGTTGTGTGAAGGCAAACGTTCCTTTTTTATTTTTATATTTCTTGTTTTTAATTTTTATTTTATTTTTTTTATTTTGTCCTTTTGTGTTACTTCACTTCAATTTTCCGCTCTATCACTGCTTAAGCGCGCTTTATTCTTTTTCTAACTCAGCCACCTAAAATTCGCTCGTGCATGCGAGATGCTTCAAAAAATTGTGCAACAAACAGGAAATTGTGTGCCTCTCTGCGTCATGCCGCCGTCACTTGAATGCATCTGCTCTTGAAACTTTTACGCCACCGTCGCCGCAATCGCTTAGGCACTTAAGTGCCTTATTGCGGCATGCAATTTGTCGCCAAGCATTGGCGTACTTACATATGTACATATATATGTGTGTAATATGCAATGAAAAAACGTTTAAAAACAAAATTAGATGAAGGAATATTTGAGAATATGGAAACTTTTCTAATTTATTTTTAAATGCAATTCTTTATAAAAAGTGCAATTTTGCTTCATTACCCATTCTAGGGTTACCGGGCACGTCGTGCTAGATACCTAAGGGTTTAGGTAATTTCTGATTAATTTGGTCATATGACATATTGTTCAGAACCTAAGTGTTTTCGAGATATTTTCGGGTTTCAAGATTACTTAAAGACTATTTTTTTTTTTTGCTTGTACGTCTACCTTGCTTTTAATGCTTACTCCGCTATCCAATTTGTTTTTGTCTATTTTTCATTCAAGGCTATATCAATTTTTAAAAATCATCTATAAAATTGAAGTCCTGAAAATCCATGAAACAACAATTAAGGGTGATGTAAGATGTCTAGCCAAAATTAAGAAACACTCTTTGCTAATAGCGGTCGCTTCTCAGCACGCACTGGCAAACCTCCAAATGTATTTCTGCCATGAAAAAGCTCCACATAAAAATGTCTGCCGTTCGGCTTGAAACTGTAGGTCCCTCCATTTATGGAACAGCATCAAGACCCACGCTTCAAATAGGAGGAAGAGCTTGGCCGAACACTCAATAAAGGGTGTAAGCGCCAACGATATGTTTATATAAAGAAGTGCAATTTTCACCCTATGTCGGCCATCCCGAGCTACTTAACAAATCCATGATGATGGAAAAGAAACTTCTTATCTCAGAGCAAATTCTCAAAGAAAACTACTCCAAGCCATAGAAATAAAAACTTTTGCTAAAAAGTTAGCATACAATATTGGGATACCTATGGCCATAAGCAAACTAATAATGAAGAGATGAAGAGAGATGAAGGCACATGCCGAACAGCCAGAGTACTGACTGCTTAGCCTTTCAAGAGAGGATATCTCGACGGTCGTGGCTGTATAACCGGGCATTAGCTACTTGGCAGGCATTCCTTAAGGTTAGGAATTTTCTCCCATGAACATTGTAGAAGTTGTAGCACTGAGAAAGAGGAAGAAACGCTTAGCACTTAGCTAAAATCAGAGCAGGTTTTCTAGATAGAACATTTTTCATGAAAAGAAAAACATTGAAAAAATTAAAGCCGGCTGCTTAGTCAAAAGCACGCTTTTATGGCAAAACCTATAGCTCAGATACTTGCGTATACCTCATTGTCCGATACTCGCATAACACACGAGCTAACGAAGCTGCATTTAAGTTTCCTAATTTTCAAACTGTTACTGCAAAATGCCTGTGAAATAGGCTTGGACCAACAAAATGAAATTTTAAGCAAAACAGACGCTTTGCATGTTCAAACACGCGCTTATGGACGAAATTCAACGTTGCCCTTTCAAAGGGACATAGAATTAAGCAAGGAGTCCCTCAGGGACTTATATCGTTACAGAAGAATTACTGTGTCCAGTATATTCTGACAGCTGCAGCTACACAAGTTCCAGAAAAAGGCACACGATCTTTCACCCCAGCAAAACAAATTTCGGTGCGAAAGAGCAAAGGAGTTGTTGCACTAGCACGAACGTGGCGAGATTCCTAACATTGTGTTTTCTGATGAAAAAAATTTCCCAATTGAGCAGTTCATACAACTCAAAACGATCGTGATTACTTGACCGAACGCTCATACGAGAATTTGAGCCTACGTATGGCCACTCGAAGCAATTTCCCATCGCAAGTAATAGTTTGGGCCGCAGTGACCGCTGATGGGCGCTCTCCAATCGTTTTTATCGAGCCTGTTGTCAAAGTGAGTGCGACTTATTATCGGGAAAATGTTTTAGAAGCTGCTTTAGAGCCGTGGACATGCAAACATTTCGGGCGTAGACCATGGACGTTAAAACAGGACTCGGCACCGTCTCATAAAGCTCGTGTGAACCAAGAATGGTTAAAAAATCATGATCCACACTCCATTTCGTCCACACAATGGCTTTCGAATTCGCCAGACGCAAATCCGATGGACTATTCCATCTGGTCCATTTTGGAGAGCAAAGTGAGGACTAAAAAATATGCCAGTATGGATGCGCTGGAAAAAGCGATTATACGAGAAAGGGCCAAAATACCTCAAGATCACATTCGTGCAGCATCCAACTCATTTTTTGACCGTTTGAAGGCTATAGTCAAGGCAAAAGGTGGTCATATCGAGCTAAAGTGAATATACAATATGTTAGAATTGTAATCATTTTTAAACAATTTTGTCTTTGAGATACCTAGTTTGGTGGGAAGCTCTTCAGAAGATCTATAATATCACTAAATTGGTGAGGGTGCAAAGGACTGCATATACTGACATGACCAGAGCATGTAGAACTGACTCCAGTGCTGCCCTAAATGTCGTTTTTCACTTACTTCCCATCGACTTTTACATTGTTTCCATGGCTGCTCAAAGTGCAATCAGATTCAAGGAAGTTGGCCTCTGCAGGCAATCTCTCCACAGAACTTTTTGAGTTCTACTTCTATTATACTGGAGCCTTAGGATTTTTGAAATACCATACGAAGAAATGGAGCTCCATTTGAGCTGTACTTTCCTGAGAAATAAGTTTTGTGATTCCGCTTTAACAACAGCCAAGAGGATGCCGATTACCGGGAGGGAGATCTCTGAAACCAATTCTGTCGACCTCGTTCTGGCAGGCTCATCAGCAATTCTATTTCCGTTTAAGTTCCTATGTCCTGGAACCCAGATCAGAGAAATATTTCCTGCACACCCAGGAGATTTGATGACCTCCTTACAGGAGTTGACTAATTTGGATCTGCATCCTTGCTTCGTCAGTGCTTTAACCGTAGCTTGATTACCGGGAAAATGTTAATATCTGCCTTAAGCATTCTGCATGCCAGTAGGATCCCAAAGTCTTCTGCCTGAAAAACATTAGCAGTATTCGGTAGTTTTGAGGAAATATTGTAGATAAATTGGCTGATTTAGGGAAAACATCTGCCTCGTCTCCCGATTCCAACTTGGAGCTGTCAGGGAAGACAGGGGTAACGTCCTCGGTACAGATTTTTCCCTCGTTCCAATCCTGCCTGTTCGGAACGATTGCCCAATCCACAAATTGGAATTTATTACCATTTGAACATAACCTACTCCGTAACCCTTTCGTGCCCTTATCGTCCTTAAGAATCTAATACGACTTTCCCTCTCTGTAGCCGGAGCTGACCGGAGATATATTTGACCAAGGACTGTCACTTCAGCAGCATTCTCCGTACATGTATGGGGAATGTTTATGCTGCTACAACAACAACAACAACTTTCCCTCTCTCAGTAAAGTTTGTGCGCTGTAAATTTTGGTAACGCTAAAATTCGCTCGAAGTAAGCTTTCAGATAAGTTAGGTTGCTATAACTTCCGACGAAAATAAACAATAGAAGAAAGGCGAGCACACGAAATTACGCACTTCACCGCATTTGCTTAAAATCTTAAAACAGTTAATGCCGACTATAATCAAAATTCAACGCCTCGAAATATGCTTGCAATCGTACGTTAGCAGCACATCGAAGGTCACATATCGCACCAGCTGCCAGCTGGCCTCTCACCTGCTCCAACGGTGTATGTGTAAATCGTTGTGTGTGTGGGAGATTTTTTAAACTTTTTATTGGGGTTTTTTGCTGAACATTATCCTTGCTCAGGACTCTTATTATTGCCGGCTGCGTGGCCGTTTGTCATGTTTTATGCGTGCTTGTGTACTCTCGGCCTTTTTGTTTTTATTTTTTTATTTTTGTTTTCATTTGCATTTTTTTTATTTGCTCACTGTAAATTCGTATTTTATATCTTTTTCATTTTTGCTTTTTTTGCGGCTATTAAATTGGATTATTGTGGTTTAAAATGTGCTGCACTCGAAAATTTACGAGCATTTACCAAGTGGCAAGGCAGCGGAAAGCGCAAGAGCACGCATACAAATATCCACCACATACATGTGTGCGTGTGTGAAATAATGAATATAACCGCAAAAATACATTTATTCTGAGTACGAATATAAATTTGTGTGTAGGGCATATTTCTTTATATACAAATAAATAAGTACCTAATGAATGGCTGTTGAAGTAATTTATTCGTACATAAAAGTATAGCTATGTATGTATGTGTATATGTATGTATATGTGAGTCCATTGCGTACTACTTATCCGTATGCCCCCGAAAAACACCCCTACGCCTCTACTCTACCAGCCGCAATTGGTGCTTCCGCAGCTCATTCATTAAATCCGCTTTCATTCATTCTCGCTTTACTTTTGGTTGATCTGCGAAGTGGAATAACTTTTTTCCGTCTTACCATTTTTGTTTGCTATTGTTGTTGTTTTTGTTACTTAAATGCATAAATTATGAACACAAATAAAGATATTTCATTATTATCCCTGTCATTTGGTTCGCATTTTAATTAAAGTTTTACAAATTTCTGTGGTTGTTAAAAAGTTTGCCCAAAAAAAATAAGTTCAGTGCTTTGCATTCAAAAGTACTTATTTTTCATGGCTACAAGGCCACTTAGTGGGCAAAAATATTGCTGAAACTTTTTTCGGTATTAGTAGTACTAAACGCATATATTATATATATATAATTGGCGCCTACACCCTTTTTGGGTGTTTGGTCGAGCTCCTCCTCCTATTTGTGGTGTGCGTCTTGATGTTGTTCCACAAATGAAGGTACCTACAGTTTCAAGCCGAACGGCAGATATTATTTATTAGGAGCTTTTTCGTGGCAGAAATACACTCGGAGGTTTGCCATTACCTGCCGAGGAGCGACCGCTATTAGAAAAAACTGTTTCTTAATTTTTTGATCTTTCACCGAGATTCGAACCGACGTTCTCTCTGTGAATTCCGAATGGTAGTCACGCACCAACCCATTCGACTACGGCGGCCGCCGCTGCATGTACATATTTACAATATACATAACATACATATATTTCTATGGCCCCGTTAAGCAGCAAAGGACCGTGGTTTCCAAAATATGGTTTATGATTTAAGATGAGCGGCTGTATAGATCTCTGCAACCAGTCCTGGTACTGGCGCTGCCAGTTAACCTCCAAGCAGGCGTCAACATCAGCATTGCCTCTGTGTCGAAGGTGAAGTTATTAGCGTTGAGTTAATGCTCATAAGAAATAGGTTGAAATGTTGATTTTAGTCGCCTCTTAGTGTGCCCTCACTCAGTTTCGTGGTAAATTTCGCTTGTTAACAATGAAGTGGGGAGCTAAGGAAAACCGCATTGCAGTGATTGCATTAGAGAAGTGTGATAAAAGTGCAAGTGAGATTTAAAAATTGCTGAAAAAACTTAATATTTCGAGAATGTTTGTTTGCTGCATAAGCAATTGTTTTCCCCAAACGTCTGAAGTGACAGACAGAAAAATAAGCGATCGTCCTTGCGTAGTTCGAACCAGTGCAGCCATGAAACCCGTTCAAGAAAGAATTCGCTGAAATCCCCTTGGAAAGCAAAAAATCTTGTCCAAGAAAGTGAATGTATTGACCCTATTCATGTCAAGACTAACTAGAGATGATCTCCACATTAAAGCCTATCGTGGCTCAACTGGTCATCTTCTGACAACGTGCTTGAAAAGAAGAAGGAAAGTTATACTCGACAGATGCAAGCAGCTTCTTCGGTGGCACGCGGTCAACAGCCACGGCCAGATGACAAAATTTTCACTGTTGAACAAGTTTTTAACAAGCAAAATGACAAAATCTATACTAAAACTTCTGAAGATGTAAAAAAATGTTGCTCTAAGGGTTCAGCATTGCCAACATCCAGCCTCCGAAATGTTGGGGAGTGTCTTGTAAAGGCATTACGTTAAGGTTAAGACCGGGGCAAAAGCGTACCAGGAGGATGTTTTAGAAAGCGTGGAGAAGCAGTAAAAGTAGTAGCCTGGTCAAATACTCATTTTTTTATAGATATTTTAAGCAATTTTTTTTTTTTTTGAAGAAAACAAAATGCGATTGTTTTGATTTTAAAGTATGTTAGTATTGACATCAAATACTGTACAAACACAATTTGTTTTTTTGACATATTTTCTTTAGTAGTGTGGCACCAAAGTAAGCGTCTAAAAAGAAGATAGGTGGCTTGTTAACAGGATTTTGGCTCTTCAGGACATCTGAAACGAAAAATATAAAATGATTATTATTCTGTAGGCTTGTCATTCTGGCAGGTGTGACAATGAGAACTATTTTTTTTTTTGAAAAAATACCAAAGTGGCGGACTTTTGAAAACATGCCTTTTTTCAAGTTTTTCAGTTTAACTTTTAGTATTATAACTAAACTAAAAGTATTATAATTTCATATCTATAACAGGCTTAATATGTAACAGAACTTATGGCAGTACTAAGTACTCTTCTTCACTAAATAAGAAAATAGTGATTACTTTGCGCCATCTTGTATTAATTTAAAGAAAGGATAAAGTATTGGAACGTAGATCATCATGGGGCCTAAATGGCTTTTACGGATTCAAATGGATTTCCAATACATTAATTAAAAGCCAATTCCATTTCAAATGAAATTTTATGAAATTGAATTTTATTTCTTTCTAAGATCACTTTCGAGAAGCTCTGTTAAAACTTTTGCAGAAATTGAGCTTTTTTACAATTTATTGTGTATCCTATATATGAAGAACCCTACAGTGCCTACTTCAGCAGTTTGTTTATAAGAGATACACGACATTTTTGTTTATATAGAGGAAATGCGCCAGAGTGCCAGAAAAAAAAAATATTTAAAAAATCAATTCGATTTTTTAGGCACTTTATTATACCCAAATCTAGTGGACAATAAAGTTGCATACTCGAAATTTTTCTATATGTTTGAAGTTCTTTTATATAGAAGAAAATACTCCACATCTCAGCGGAAAAAAATTCAAAAACTCAACTATTATTGAATAATCTATAAAAATGCATATCCAGTTTGTTAAATTTTGTATTAATTTTGTACAAAGTATTGAGCTTTTATATATATAATTTTTGTTGTAAATGCACTATATTTTTATAGAAAAAACATTTTTTAATTAAATACAAAAAAAATTGTTAAAACTTGGTTAATGGCCCCGCTCTTTTTATAGTATTTTAAACACTGGTTTATTGGTCTACTTGGTTGAACTCACTCATTATTTTAATTTAATTCTTTGCTTCTCTTACATAAAATACGCGCTAAGCTTCCGAAGCAAAATATTTTTATTTTTGTTGGTCATGTTTCCGGTGCTGGTTGAATGTTGCTTCTGTTCACCATCGTTCATCGCCATAATTTTCATAAATCCAACTAACTTTTTTAGCTGTTGTAGCTTACCGCTGCTCTAGTCTGATTTTCTATTAATTTGATTTTTGTTTTTCTTTTCTTTCTTCTTCTTTCTCCCCATTCTATTCACAGTGGACAAACATCCAGCCGGCAATGCGACAAATGCCGATGGCACCATCATCTCACCGCAAACTGATTCTGGTTACTTAGCATTAGCGATAATCGGTTCACTAGTCGGCTTTGGACTGGTGACAGGTGTGGTAAGTGCGAACAAGTAAATAAGCTGCGCTCTCCTTTTGGATTTTATTTGGCTTAGCCAACAACAAAACGCTTGCAATTATGCTAACAATGTATTTCTCTTTCTCTCTCTCTCTCTCTCTCTCTCTCTCTCTCTCTTTCTTTCTCTCTGCCTGTTCCTCTTTCTCATTCTGCAGATACTTTGGGTCGTTTATCGTCATTGCAGCAGGCGTCCCACCTCAATAAATTTTGAAAATCCGGTGTATCGCAAAACCACCGAGGAACAATTCAGTTTGGAAAAGAATAATCTGCCGGCGCGCATGTATCCCAGCACGGTGGACGAAGAGGTAAGCGCGCCATGCATTAATAATTTCAATTATATGAAATTTTGAATTGAATTTGCAAAAATATGCAAACAACAACAACCAACTAACTAATAGAACTACTACTAATACAAACTAACTAATTGCATATAAAATAAAATTAATTAACTAATATTTCTATAATAAAATCCATAATTAACTAGTTAGTGAATTAAGTTTGCAAATAACATTTAAGTTAACGGATTTAGCATTAGTTTGTAAAAAAACAACAAAAACGAGGTAAAGTTAGCGTTTAAATAAAAAACCATATAAAAACACTTAGCATTAATAAGAAGTAAGAAAACGGGTTATTAAGCTTATTTATATACATACATATATTATTTCCGAGCACTGCTCCTTAGCATATAAATTATGAAAATAATAAAAATTATTTGGTTTTAAAATATTTCCAATTCCTGATTTTCGTAATGTAAATACTTACCACACACTTAAGTCATATGGCTACTAAGTACAACTTGAAAAATACTGATTGCAATTAAGTGTGTAAATATTTGTATGAAATTAGTGCAAGAACAAAAATTAGAAACATCCTTAACCAACAACAAGCAACATACAGCTAATTGACACCTAATGGATTTTTGTCTATTTCTAGCTGCATTTTTCGCAGAGAAGACTGTTCGCGCAGTATTGAAAATTTTCCGAAATGAGTGTTAAAAAATACGTTCGCGTGCAAAAGTATTAAAAAAAGATTAAAAAAATTAATAAATATTAAAATCATTTTTTTAAAGTAAACACAAAATTTAATACAAATTAGTTTATGTATATAGTTTTTTATTATTAAAGTAAAAAAAAATGTAAAACATTTTTAAAATATTCGTCATAGTTAAAAAAAAACATTCTTCATAATTAAAAATTGATTTCTTTTTTGTTTTGAAGATATTTTAAAGATGTTTTCAACTTAAACTTTTTAAATATTTTTTTAAATTTTTTTTTTTATTTTCACATATCTTTAGTATTAAAATAAATAAAATTTCAAGACATTTTTAATATATTCGTCATAGTTAAAAATCATTCTTCCTAATTAAAAAAATGTTTTGTATTGCTGAAAATGGTTTTTATTTTTAAAACAAATTTTTTTGAAGATTTAAAACAACTTTAAATTAAATTTTTTTTTTTTTGAAGAACTCTTACAGATATTTTTAACATTATTCATACTTAAAAAAAAATTATCGTTTCAAAATTGTTTTTATTGTTATAACAAGATTTTTTTTTTGGTTTCTAAAGATTTTTTAAAGAAATTTTCAACATTCTTCATAAGTAAAAAAAAAAATATTATGTCAAAATTGTTTTTATTGTTGAAAAAAAAGATTTATTGTTTCAAAATTTTTTTTATTGTTAAAAAATTTTTTTTTTAATCATTACTGGTTTTTTTTTTTCTATATTTCAATAGAATTCAAAGTCGAAAACTGTTAATTTCTCTCTCTTCGAATTTTTTAATTTTTACATTCTACTTTTTACTCTGTTCACTTTCCGACAGTTCCGTTGGCTTACGCCTACTTTAATACACCTTGTGGTAGACCTTAAAAATTATATTGTATTTTTTTATCAAAATATTATTTTTAGTACGTCATATAAAATATTTATTTTGGAGCTGTTTTTAGTTCCGGAATTAATTTTAGTACTTCACATAAACTATTTCAAATTATTTATTTTTGAGTTGCTTTAGTACTGGATTTAGTTTAGGTACTTCATATCAAATATTATAAAATATTTATCTTGGAGTTGTGTTTAGTACTGGAGTTATTTTTAGTACTTCACATCGAATATTATAAACTAGTTAGTTTTGAAATTTTTTTAGTAATGGCATTATTTTAAGTACTTTATATTAGGTATTTTAAAATATTTAGTATGGAATTGTTTTTAGTACCGGAGTAATTTTCAGTTCTTCATATAAAATATTATAAAATATTTATTTTGGAGCAGTTTTTAGTTCCGCAATTAATTTTAGTACTGCACATAAACTATTTAAAATACTTATTGTTGTTGTTAGAGCTGTTTTTAGTACTGGATTTAGCTTTAGTACTTCATACAAAATATTTATTTTGGAATTTTTTTTAGTACTGGAATTATTTTGAGTACTTCATTTCAAATATTTATTTCGAAATTGTTTTTAGTACTGGAGTTATTTTTAGTACTTCATATGAAATATTATAAAATATATATTTTGGAGTTGTTTTTAGTACGAGAGTTATTTTTAGTACCTCATAAAAAATATTATAAAATATGTATTTTAAAGTTGTTTTTAGTGCTAGAAATATTTTTAGTACTTCATTTAATATATTTGTTTTGGAGTTGTTTTTAGTGCTGGAGTTATTTTTAGTACTTCATATAAAGTATTTATTTTTGGAGAGGTTTTTAGCACTGGAGTTATTTTTAGTACTTCATTTAAAATATTTATTTTGGAACTGTTTTTAGTACTCGAGCTATTTTTAGTATTGGATATAAAAATGTTTATAAAATAATTATTTGGAGTTTTTTTAGTGCTGGAGTTATTTTTAGTACTTCATATAAAATATTCATTATGTTATCTTTTATTTATTACTTATATACACATACATTTTTTTTTATTGAAAATTAATTGATTTCAAAACAACATTTTTTTATTTCGTTGATTTTCGGTATTTCAGCAACTTTATTTTACAATAAATAAATCTAAAATTATCAAGTGTATAAAATGCAGTTGAAAAATCTATAGAAAATTTTCATTGTTATAAAATTCAACATTTAAATTATTAAAGAAAAAAACTAAAAAATAGAAAATTGTATACTTATACATACACATACATAGCAGTAAAACCCCTTAAGAAACAATCCAAAATTTAGTAGATGTAAGGCATAAGATTTAATAAATGAAAAAGGCATTTAATAATATTATAATAAATATTTAACAGATATTTAGTAGTAAAATTAAATTATCCTGTAAGTATTTAGCAACTAAGCATTTAAGCATTTTAATTGAATGAAGAGGAAAAATTATAGTTAATATTTACATACAAAATATCTGCAACTAACACAGATGGCATAAGCGCAACACGAACACACACACAACAAACAAACAAGCAAACAAACAACAACAGCAACAAAACAAGGAACAAGGAAACTAAAAACAAACAAACACGCGATAAATTACATGAAAAGTAAACACGTACAAAATCACAATAACAAAAAAAGTATATATAATACAAATTTGAAAATTTTTAATTTATGAATATTTGAAATTCAGCACATTCAATCAGCTGGGTGCTAATACCTGCAAACAATCACTTGTTTGTATGTATGTACTTCGTAGTTCAAAGCAGTTTCTGGCAGTTTTTTTCGCATTATTAGAAAAGCTCTCTAATTGCTCTAATATTTATTGAATTACTAATATTTAATGAAGTTTTGCAATTTGCAATCCTGAATTCCCCAACAGGCGTTTTTACATACATACATATGTATGTATGTATGTTTGCGCATATGTATTTGAGATTTTCACGCAATGGAAGCGCATTTTTAGTTGGTTTAGCAAAATTATTATTTTTTAATTATTAATTTTTTGTTGACATACCCATTCAATCCAGCTAAGAATAAATAAGTATAGAAATAGATATTTGTCTTTTCTATCTTTACAAAAGAGGAATTTGGATTTTTTTTCGCCAAGTGGCCTCTGCCCGGGCAAGCATTTAATTTAATTATAACTCCATGATTGACAGTACTTTTTACCTGATTAGAAGTTTTTGAAGTTATGGCTATATATCGACGGTCAAGGGGACACCGATGTCTGAGATTTGGACAGTAGAAATCGGTTATGTCAGCCATTTCCTAGCAAGCTCTATATTCCTTAGCCCTGGAACACAGATAAGAGAAATGTTTCCTGCACGTTCGAGACGTTTGATCTCCTCCTTACAGGAGTTGACCAGAAGAGATCTAAACATGGCAACGACAGGGTCTTGATCGCAGCTTGACTTGAAAAGAAACTTACTCCAACATAGCCGCCTTACCACTGCCTATCTTAGTGAGCATACACTACAAGCCTTAGTCAATTTTTAAGCTTTAAACGACGAAGTGACCCAATCAGAACAAGCTTTCACACTTGCATCACATTTGCAAATATATTTTCAATTGCTATCCATTGAGTACAAGACCGAAAATGGAAAGAAGTAATAAAATATTTGGGTCATATCCCTTAAAAAAGTCCTTCTAACTAATCCTGAGAGAATGATAATCAAGTTTTTTCCCATAAGCGGAAATTTTTTCACATAAAGTTTTCATTGTGAAGTAAACAGTAGGCCAATGTTAAATGGATTTGCTTTTTAGCAATTGAGCTACATCTCACAACTGCCCTTAATACTCTTGAAGCGAATAACACCGTTTTGTTCGGCTGGGCACCAGAACATGAAGGTTATGATGCCAACGAACAGGCGGACTGTCTGACGAAATTAAGCGTTATCTCAAAATTCAACGGAATAGAACCCTTTTGCGGCCTCATGAAATCCCACATGACGGCATATAACAAAAACTGGGAAGTAAGGGAATTCACGCACCACTGTATAGAGATTCCAGGACAGAGTCAGGCTAAATAGATTATTTCCTAAAAGAGTATCGCATAAGCGCCTAAGCCTAGATGAAGGTAGCTTATGAAATCTTACTGGTTACAATACGGGACGTTGTAGTTTTTGTTATCATTTCAGGAAACTGGCATTAGTTGGAATGCATTTCTGCTATTTCTGCGAACTAGAAATGAAACTCCACAGGACATTTTCTAGAAGCACAGTAAAGTCCACCAGAGGACGCTCTGCATTATGGCTCCATAATAATATTCGTAAATAGCCGACTGCCGTAGTGGAATGAGTTGGTGCGTAAAAATTCGGCGGAGTGTAGGTCCGAATCTCCGTGCATGAGACAGCAAAAAGATGCAGACAATGGCAAACCTCTGAGTGTATTTCTGCCAGGAAAAAGCTCCTCATAGAAAGCCATTTGCCATTCGGAGTCAGCTTAAAACTGTAGACCCCTCCATTTGTGGAACAACATCACGACGCCTGCCACAAATAGGAGGAAGAGCTCGGCCAAACAACCAAAAAGTACCCGCCAATAAAAAAAAAATATTGGATTGTTAGTATTTATGTGGAAAACAGAAAAATCTTGTGTAAAACACACAAGCTGGTAAACCAGTCTAGAAGGAGATTTTTCGTCTTCGAGAACCTTGTGAAGATATACGCCATTTTTGACTTTATACCTCTTCAGTCAGTTTCCTCGCTGAAGTTGATTGCTCGGTAATAAACCGGTTCGGCTTTCAGCTGATTTCAATTCACTCTCCGAACATAAGACGTAGGCGCTTGCAAATGATTTCTAGCTTACTTAGAATATGAGACCACTTCAGAGTTCTGTTTGAATGTAACTCTATTATAACTCTATGAAAATTGTTGGTCTCAACTGAGTTCACAAGCAGGTGGTGCAAATGGGATGCATTAAGAAAGGCGCGCGCTACTTCTATCACAGACCTGCTACAAGGTAACCGACTACTTAGGCTTTCACGAAAGATGCTAGAGGGCTAATTGCATTATTAGATAAAGTTCAGTCTTATTAGAAACCAGACGGTACCAGCGTTCCTACTACAGTCAGTTCTATGTTGCCGGAGCGACCCAGATTTATATTTGGCCAAGTAGTGTAGTTTCAGCAGCTTTTTTCGTATGTTTTTGAGAATATTTATGCTGCTACAACAACAACAACAAGCAACAGAGCTAAATATTTAGACTATTAAAACAGACTTCTAATATAGATAACAGACAAGCAAAAATTGAAATTAAATGACCTTCCAATTCACCCTCAGCAAGGTTACATAGGAAAACTTTTTACTCCTATACTAAGTGGATTCAGTCGAATGATGTTGTGACACTGCAAATATGTACGCAATTTAATATAACTTTATAACCACGAATTAAAAATGTAGGTCGTGCCATTATTTCTACCCTCTTTGTTTACTATGTATTTTTTTTTTTTTTTTTTTTTTTGTAAGCCTTTAATTAATTACTTTAATTGACTGCACTCGCAATTCACACCCACCCAGAAATGCTTCCATGCATGAAATATCAACTAGCAACTGTAGCAGAATTTACAAAGTATTAAAAATTGCGAACAAATACATTTGTACCTATGTTTAATTATTTATTTGATCAATAAATTACGAAAGTGTATTCTAAGCATTGGCGCATAAAAAATATAGAACCTACACGCATGGAATCACACGCATACAAATAAGCGGAGGGAACGAACATAGAAAATGCATAGAAATTGCAAATAGCAATATAAAAAATACATACATGCATATGTAGGTAAAAAGCCAACCACGCGTTTACTACCCAACAATAAAAACATGCATACATTTATTGGAAAACATGCAGTCGCTCACATTCCGATACACACAAATAGTCAAATACAAACAGTAGCGGTGGGTGTATTTACTCAATATCTTGCAATGACTGAAAGTAAACTGAAAGAGTGCACGTTGTAGATATCTACATACATACATATCATACACACATAAATACCATGAGCGTCAAAAGTGAGTCAACACCTTTAAGGTATTTGCTTCTCCTAAGGCTATTGGGACCAAATGATCTAAAGCAAAACTTTTTCAAGTACAGCTAAACCAAAATACAGCACAATTTGCGTCTCAAAAGTGATTAATATTCGCTTCTAGTGCAACTTAGTTTGACAACGCTAGCCTTTATTAACAAATTTTAGCGCTCATATCATCAAGTTTGGCGGACCAAATAGTTCCAAATATACGCAGTCGCTTATTTGAGGCAAAGCAAGTCCATAAAGGGATGAGTACTGAACCTTGCACAGCTAAAATCTCTATCAAAATAATGCTGCTAAAAGCATGGCACATATTTGCAAACATGTTGTGTATGCTTTGCATTACAACAAAAATAAATTAGATATTTATCAGAGCCTTTGCGTTACTCATACGCCGTGTAAGCCACTTTATAATGCTGAAGGTGTTTAAATCGAGTAGTTTATCAAACTCAAACGTCAAATGCTGCCATTTTTAGTGCAGTAGCATAACGGTACTCACCATCCCGTACTAGACTTCTAATCTAACTGATATTCTGTTAACAGCCAATGCATTGATTGTGCCTTCACGACACCTTGAATGAGTAATTTAAAATGTTAAACAATTTTCGCAAAGATGTTACGCAAAAATAATGGACTTCTTTTTCCCCAAACTAGTATAATATATACCTATACAGTACATTCTCTGAAAAAAAATTTCAATTAAACTCATAAAGTTTTTTCATTGTTCACAATAAATTATCACATTGAGCAGGTAGTGGCAGGAGTGCAGCTGATTTCATTTTTTTTTTCTTATTTTTCATATTTATTTGGTCTCTAATTTGCCAGGTTTTGCTTAAATTATTCTAAAATGCAAATCTGCTTTATAGATTTTGACATTCTAGGAACAAAAGCAAAAACAAAATACATTAGATGTGTTATTTTTGCTCTACTGCTACTACCTGTTTACATGCTTTTTAAATGCAGTAAATAATGAAGGCATTATTTGTTGAATGAAAAGAGAATTCAAAACTCAATTTCCTTCTTCTTTTTTTGGTTCTCTGTCACAAATGCAGCAGCTTAAGTACAGTGGTGGTCAAAATAATGGCAGTGCGGCATATTACTAAGGCTCAACTTTTTTTAGCTACTCCATTTTTTCATCATTTTTCCAAATAAAGTTCATACTACAACAAAAACATGTAACTCGAAGTTTCAAGCCTTTTACAAAATTTAGGAAATTCAAGAAATTCTCGTTTAAATTTCAAACCTTTTAGTCAGAATTTTTTTGAAAATTTTTCTAAGCATTCTGTGTACGCAATTTTATATTTTATCTGAAATAATATTATGCCAGTTTAAAGTCACTGAAAATTCGCGTTGCTTTTGAACACAGTTTTTTATTAACGGTGTTGCATATTTGTTTCACACAAAAAAAAAAAAGACTCGAGCATTTAGTTTTATAAAAACAAAACACCAATAATATAAAAATAATTTTGTTCACTTAATAATAATTTAAAGTATTTAGTTTTTGCTATAATATGAATTAAATTTAAAAACAAATTAATGAAATAAAAAAATACAAAATTTTTCACCTAAAACAAATAAAGCGTTTAATTTTTGTTGTAATATAAAAATATTTTTATAAAAGAAAAATTCAATGAAGTTTTTTCATATAAAGCATAAATCGAGCATTTAGTTTTTGTTGTATAAGAGCTATATTTGTATTAAATAAAATAAAATGGAAATACAAAAAGAAGTTTGTCACATAAAAAAAATCGGGAATTTATTTTTTGTTGTAATACGAATTGTATTTAAAAATCAAATATAAATAAATAAAAAAATTTCCCATAAAAAAATCCAGCATTCGGTTTTTATTGTAATATGAATTGTATTTAAAACGAAAAGAAACTTAAAATAAGAACAAAATTGTTCACATAAAAAACAATCGAGCATTTAGTTTTTGTTGTAATATTATTTATATTGAAAAAAAAAATTTAATTAAATTAAAAGCAGTTTTTGTTGTGATACGAATTACATTAAAAAAATAAATAAATAAAAATAAAAATTAAAATTAAATAAAAACAATTTTTTCACATGGAACACATCGAGCATTTAGCTTTTGTTGTAATATGAACTATATTTTTATAAAATAAAAAAAATAAAAATGTTTGCAAACAAAATTAATAAAAATAGAATTAAATAGTCAGAACTTTATTTTGACCGCCACTGTACATTCCTCAAACCCACTTTATATCCATACCGCTCATACTCCTACTTTTCTAATTGATTAGTGCATCATTTGCACTCTCGCCTAATTGTCTCTGAGGCACTTGCAGTAATAGTTTGCACTCAGTTTGCACAACACACCCACTCTGTATTATTTAATAGCACACACAAACATATATAGATACAATAACAGCAGTGCGGCGCTGAATTATTAAGCGAATGCGTTGCGAGAATAATATTTTTACCACCACTACTGCAGCACCCTCACTCACACTCGTACACTCTAGGCATTAGCAAACATAACGCACAGGATGATAAAATACGCAACATTTTTTTCATTTTTCATTCCCTTCATCCAATGAAAGTTCGTGTTGATTTATGCGCGCATAAAATAGTAAATTTTCATAGCATAAAGAAAATAAATGCAAACGTCATCAATACCAAAAATAAACAATCTACAACAATAATAACTAGCTGGCATAACCACTAGCACAACAACAACAGCAATGTCACTCCACCCAGCCACCACCACCACAACCACAACCACTAGACTAGCACAGTTCACACGAAATTCATGCCGCATAATACCCAACTCTTTACATTTCACACCCATTTGCTCCACATAAGCCATTTGTTCGTTTTTTCGTGTTGCATTTTTTTTTTGTCTTCGTCTCTTCCCTCTCTCTCTCTCTCTTTGAAAATTTCATGCTGCGAGCACACTAGAAAGCAGTCTTCAGCAGAAATTGCATATAAATGATAAAAAAAGTGCATTTTCATAATATTCTCCTATGTAGAATGCGAAAATGCATTTGTGTGCGTGCGGAAATAAGGAGCATGCCAATTTTTATGTTAGACCTGACGGTTGAGCAGCTTTTTCACGTAGCGGTAAGTACTTAAAAAAAAAAAAAACGCAAACAAAAACTTACAAACTTTTAGTACAAAATTCCTTGAACAGAAATCATTCCCAAACCCTGACATTCAATGCCTGCATAAACACAAACTGTTTGTACAATTAATTCGAATTTTATGCGATAATTTGTTTTCCGTCCGTTTTTCTTTTTGTTTTTGTTTTTTTTTTTATATTGTACACGTTTTTCGTCAACCCGCTCTTCCCAACCCGACTATTTTCCTTTCGATTGTTATTTGTATTGGAATACACACCCCAGTATGCACCATTTATCTGCACCCTGCATACACATTCGTATATATGTATGTACATACATAGGCCACGAAAAGCACAATAGAAATACAAATGCACATTATTTTTCAAACGAAAAAAGTTGCACATATTTGTCTATTTTTTTTAGATGTAAGGGAATGCACAAAATTTGATTTTAAAATTTAAATTTATTATTAAAAAAAATATTATTAAATAATTTTTCATAACTATAAAAGAAGTAAAAAGCTACTATGGGTTGTGTTTTATAGAGCTTTTCGCAGATTCAATACTTCAAATAATTTCTATCGAATTTTGAACAGGCAAGATTTCAATATATGACTTCGAAGTCATTTCTTTATTGCTCTGCTTGTGTTGCTGAAAATCCCCCTGTTTGCGTTCTGATTTCTTCAATAAATGAAAAGAACGATCCCTTCAATATCCCAAACTGTATTAAAACAAATCACTGGAATCAAAGGAAACGTCATATGCAGCACCTCGTTTACTTCAACCACCCCCGAAGACCTTAGATTGCTAGCACAAAAATGTCTATGACAAAAATAAACCTCGCTTTTCCTTACTTCTCGACACCAATGCTGAGTGATATCTGTATCATCTAACTTGAGCTCTTTTCGATGTGAAGAAAATCGTATGGAAACTCGTGTTTATTATAACTTAATGCCACTTAAAACAATATTCCTACATTTCGCTTCAAAATAATTTTTTACAGCCACCTTCACCTCACTTTCGACGAACGATCTAGGCATCCATAACTTTAGTTTTAAAATTTGAAAAAAAAGAAAACCCAATAGGAGCCAGTTCCAGTTTGAAGAGAGGTTTGTAAAATTCTACGAATACCATGGCTTTTAAAGCATCTCAGGCGCACTGTGTTGCTGAAACAGTCTCTGCGCACCAAGGGGCCACGTCCTTTTTCTACGACTGTCTCGCGGGCCGGAAAAGTAGCGTAGTACTGACCATCTTAGTAGCACCTCAGGACAAGTAAACAATCAATCAATTAATAAAATGTTTCGATGTTCCAGAAAACGTTAGCTTTAATTGTCGAAACCGACTTTTCCATTTTAAATTTTCTGTGCTGGTCTTTATCCGCTTTTTATCGTATTTTACTTATTAGCGTTTCGGTTCGCCTTCCTAGCGTATTTTAGGCTGAAATTTTAGCCATTAATGAGATAGCTGTCTGGTTAGTCAAAGGCGCTACTTAATCGGTCAAGGGTCAACGTCTCTATGTTAGTTGTTTTCATCACAGATCACTGTCTCCTAGGTCGACATGCTCAACGATTGAATATACCGCATTTCGACTTTTGCAGAAGCTGGAACAATAATGGGGAGAAAGAGTCTGTCAGACATCTTCTCTGTCGCTGGCCTGCGTGACATGCCACTAGGTTTAAATACTTTCGCTCATCGTTCTTGAATGATATACAGGATCCGGAACTCGAAGTGTAACCAATTAAAAAGTCCATAAGTTTAGTTTGGAAAACTACTTTTATTCAATTCAAAGTAAAAAATGTGTGAAAATAATACAAAATTAAGAATTAATTTACTTTTGCTCGATATGACCACCTTTTGCTTTGACTATGGACCTGATACGGTCCTTAAACGAATCGCAAGCTGCCCGAATGTGACTTGCAAGTATTTTGGCCCACTCGCGGGCAATGAATTTTTTCAGCGCCTCGAAACCAGTGAATCTTTTAATTCGAACCTTGCTCTTCAACGTAAAGAGAATAATCCATCGGATTCGCATCTGCCACGGCGTCAAAGCAATCTCCAGAATACTTTCCCGATAATATTTCGTATTAACCGTTGACGCCAAGCTTGATGAAAACGATTGGAGAGCGCCCATTTAGCCAACTAACAGGCAGCTGATGCCAGTGCACTGGATTCAGCTGCGCAAGCGGTCTGAAGTTGGTTTCACTTCGAGTGCCGGACCCTTTAGATGACCTTAGGGATCATCAGCCAGATCAATGGATTTGGATTTAAAATCAAGAGCTTTAATGACGAATGGCACATCTAATTGAGTTGGTTCAAAGACCGACTGGCACTTCTTCCTACATGCAACGTCATTGAAAATATGACCCAGGTTAATAGATTGCCAGATTTAGCCATCAGGTACCTACCTATTTGGCCTCCAAAGCATACTGACAAATCTTTCTTTTCCACTTTGAATTTCTTTGTTGGCATTCCTCGTCTTTTTGCCCACTGCAACAACTCTTATTGGATCACCGGATCGTACTGATAAATCCAGTTTGCGACCAGACAGAACTTCAAAACATCTTCACCACTCTCACATCGTTGTTGCTTGTCAACAAGATTGATAGATTACCAGGTTTGCTATGTAGCCATGGTGAAAAAGAAAATTGTGAGGGGAATTTCGGCTGCCACGCCTCTTAAGGTTTCGGCAGCCGAAATCTGCACGATAATTTCACAGACAGCAACGAAGTGTCATTGGTTGATCTTTTTTCGTATATCATCAACACAATCTCAGTATTTTTAGTAAACATAACTTCGCTGGGGGCCGAATAACGGTTCGCGGTATTTTTTGATGCGCAAATGTTCATGTAAAATCTCTCCAATTGAGTCTGTAGTTTCGACTTTTAGGATTTTATTTTCGGTCACCACCCCAGAAATCTTCAGAGATACCTCTTTTTGTGGAAATAGCCGAAGCGATGAAGTGAAGTTTGTAGTCCATTGAATTCTGGTATAATAAAGTGTATATTTGAAGTGTCTGGAATTGATTCCAAATTTTGCGGCGGTCTTATGAATATTGTCCATGTAACATGGAGAACGTACAGCAGATAGCCAGGGAAAAAATTGTAAAAAATTTGTAAGCACAAAGTTATCGATATCAATAGTTCTCATGCCGCCAAAAAATACGCGTTACTAAAATTTAATATGCTACAAAACTGCTCCCTCTATCTCTTCATAGTCTGTGGGGGACCATAGCTTCATCAACAATCCTCCTCCAACTCAGTCTCTTTCTTGCCTCATTTCTACAATAACGAACGTTCATTGCTTTTAAGTCTGCTTCGTCGTCATCAAGCCATCTCTTTCTTTGTCGACCTTTCTATCTTCCTCCAGTGGAACGCAAAGTAAACACCCTTTTTTTAAATTCTTTCGTTGGGCATTCTGATGATGTAGCCAATCTTTCTAATCCGCTGCACTTTACATGACGTTTTCAAACCGAATAGGACCGTAGAAATTTCTATAATCCTGCGTGTTCCAAAATTTTCCAAATTTCCGGAGTAAGCAATTTAATATCGTGAAGGAAATTTTCTAATTTTCACGATATTTGAAATTTTAATCTTTTATGATTTCTATAGAAGAATTAACCAAAATTTCTGATTTCTAATTTTCTAAAATTTCTGATTAAGGAAATTTGTTTAATTTTCACGATATTGGAAATTTTGAACATATCGTTTTTGAGGAGAATGAATTATATTTTCACACCAAAATTATTAAAACTCAATAAGAAGTAAATAAATCTTTCAAACTTGGTAAAAAGCGCTTGTGCTATAAGCCGCGTCTCAACAGATTGTTGGTGAATTTTTTCTTGTTATTCTGCGCAAAACCATACCAATTTTTCGCTTCCGTTTTCCTTTTTTTATATTCACTCCCCTATAGAAATCATTGCAAAATTTTTCATCTACATTTCCTCTCTGCATTCCCCTTATTTTTGTCACAGTTTCAGGAATAATTGAAAGATTTTCTCTAATAGTTTTTGTCATCTATAAACAAAAAGAGTTACTCGTTAACATTTGTATATATTTTGCACTCAACTTCATATTTACCAGCACATCGAAACTATTCATTTGTGTGTATTTTAGGCGTGCCAAGTAATAATGTATTTTTTTAATTTTTTTTTTTTGGTATTCAATTTATTGTCAAGAAAACAAAAACACAAAAAAAGTAATTTTGATATGCATTTGTAGGTAGGTATGCAGTATTGCCGTATACTAAAAATATATACTATAATATTTAAGCGTTCGTAGCGTTCTTTCTGACATTTTGCAAACGGCATTTCACCATCCTTACGACCCTCTGTAAATAGTAAATACTCGGTCGTCTGTACATACTTATAAATATATACTCGTACACCTTTTCCCGTTTTGTATCTTTGTGTTCTGTGCACTTTTGTTACATATGTATCCATATCCTTGTTGTTGGTTTGTTTGTTGGATATGTGCTTGTGTATGTGCGTGTAAAATACTCATACATCTATTTGTGTCATATAAATTCTATACCTACATATTTACTCTATACATACATATGTAGCAAACTGTATATAAAAATGATTTTTATAATTTTTTTTCTTTGTGTGCCAAACCTTTTATGCAAATGACATACGTGAAAATGCAACGCCGCGCCACAAAATGACACCGTGGCTTTCAGTAAAGTTTCCGCTGTGAGTGGCTTTGCTCCTTCCACCCATACCTTTTTAGTGTAACATAAAAAATATATATTGCGAGGCATAAATAAAGAAAAGTGCAAATATTAACAGAGCGGCGAAAAAATTGTGTATATAAATAAATGTGCGTAAATAACAGAAAAATTGCAGGAACAAAAAATAATCACTTTCAGCTGCTGTGGCTGTGAGTTTTCTCTTATTAATTGGTCAGCCACACCCATCAATTCAGTGAGCTGCTGCGGAGCTGTTAACCTAAAAAACTAAACAAATAATATGAGAAATAAAAGAACGAAAAAGAAACATAAAAAAATTACGCAAATATCTCTTTATGATGACTGCGAATAAGCGGTACTCTCACTTATGTCCCTAAATCTTGGTGAACGCTGTTCTTATTTGCAGTTGACATTTTACTGATTTTTTTTTATAGTATCATCTATTTGATGCAAGTATCATAATACAAAAACAAAACACATATAGGTATGCAGAAATAATCACAAATTCTTTTTTTATGCTGTGCAAAAAATGCATGTCGATATTTAATAACAGCAACTCAGTAGATGAAATATTTCTTTTCAATAAATATAATAAAGGCTGACCAATTTAGCGGCATGGGATTTTAAATTGAAGTAAAACAAAGAATATTCAAATCGATTGGCCAATCTTTATCGTTTTTGTGGAAAACCATTCATGACTTGTATTTTTCAAAGATAATCCCTTTCAAATATTAGCTGCAACTACGCGGAAATTCGACCATCCGTAAACATAAATTTTGAGTGACTTACTGGAGGATTTCGATAGGTATCTCTTAATTAAGTTTAGTAATGTTGGCTTCCAATGCTTCAATCGAAGCTGGTTTATCCGTAAAGCAATTAGACTTTACATAGCCCCACAAATAAAAGTCCAAAGATGTGACATCACACAATCTTGATGGCCAATCAATTGTTACGAAACGAGAGATAAATTGCTTACCGAAATGATGACGCAGTAAATCCATTGCTTAACGGGTTCCATGACAAATAGCGTCGTTTTGTTGGAACCAAATATAGATCACGGGCTTCAATTTCCGGCATCCGGCATCAAAAAGACGTTGACAAAGGCGCAATAGCGTTCGCCATGCATTGTTATATTGGCGACAACCGCGTCTTTGAAGAAATACCCTTTCTAAGATCTAAAATAATTATAAAAAATATGATAAAATTGTTAATAAAATTTTAATAACTATTTTTTTTTGATTAAACTAATTGGGGAAAACAAAAATTAAAATTAAATTGAAAATTCAAGGATCTTTAAAACCTATTTGCATATCATAGCGTAAAAAGAAGAAGTAAACAGCTTGAAGATTTTTTTAAAAAGCTATTTTTGAATAAAAATAACTCAATATTTCTACTGTAAGAGCAAAAATGTGTGTCTTAAAGACTTAATTTCTTTAAAAGTTTAATTTTTAAATAGATTTTCAAAGGGTTCTGAAAGGATTGGTAAAGGATTAATTAAAAATTATTTTTCTCTTAAGAGCAAACATTTTATTAATAGAAAAATTAACTTCTAAAGTAAAAACACCCTTAGAATCTACCTTAAAATCTCAAAACAATGTCTTTCTTTTATTAGTCCAAAAAAAAGAAGATTTAAAAGAAAAGAAAAAAAAACTTTTCAAAATCCAAGGCCCCTTTCCAATCAAGACCCATCCTAAAATTTTTAATTAAAACAATTTTTAAATATTTTACGCGTTAATTATAGTCAAAACTAGGATTTAAAAGGTTTGGAAAATTTCTAAATATATATTTTTGAAATTAACTAAAACATTATTTATCTCTTTGAAGAAAAACTTCTATTAAAAAAATAACTTGTAAAATCAGAAAAGTTCTAAGAACATACCTCAAGACCTCCAAAAAATTACAGAAAATACGATCTCGTATAAATTAATGAAATCTCAGACATCGAGATAAAAATTTTGCTGCTATACCTGGATCAGACAAAATGGATCTGACTTAGAAAAAAAAACAAAAACAAGCCATCATCACGAGAACAGTGGTAGTAAAACGGTGCTGGTCGCTAATTAGGATTATTTCAGTAGAAATACTCAACCACTTCAACAACAACGTAATAATAATATGAAAAATAGAATATTTAGAAATGTTGAGAAAATAGATAAAATATGTCATACAGGTTCTTGAAAAAAAAAAAACATATATCTTTCTCTTCTTATTCTTTTATTATAGGTTTTCACCTGTGTTTCTGCACACAATTACATAATTATAAATTACAAAGTATTATTAAAATTCAAAATGACGAAATGTTATTGTCCTTCCGCTGATGTCGAAGTCCAGCTTTCGCGCCATCTCTTTGGTGGTCTTCCAGGTCCGCGCTTTCCATATGGTATACTATATAGTCCCTCTCTATTCGGATAATTCTGTCGCAATGAGGGTGACAACTTTTCAACTAATTTTTAAGTTTATGACCATAGTGGACAATCGCTACAACCTAAGCTAATCTAGCCTAGCAAGCGTTGTGAATATCTTGATGCATTTATTATTTAGTTTTAAGAAAAAAATTATATAAATTTTTAAAATAAAGAAGCCATTTTCTAACAGTAAGTTTACCTCAATTTGCATTTATTTGCAATTTTCGAAGGAACTGCTGCTACACTCGAGGATTTAGAAGCCTACACCACACATGAGTATTTGAAGAGTTCACACCAACAACACCAATAAGAACACCAAAGAAACACTTAGCTTACGATAATCATTACTAATCAAATGAAGCCACAAAACTGCAAACTTTTATACAAAGAAAATTATTTATTAAACATAAAATAAACTAAGAGAGGTGAAATACGATGTAAAAATTAATTGGAAAAAAATTAAATTAATTTGAATTAAAAAATAACATACGAGCACAAAATCAAAATTAGTCAAGCTGGCATAAATTACAATAATAAAATGACTGGTTTTTAGATAATTTACAAGGTGACGTAACAGTTAGCGCATTAAATCCCAAGATAAATTATTGACATTTAAGACGTAACAGTACTCAAGCGGTCGGTGCAAGAGACCTAACTGCGATGCCTTATCTTAAATGAATGGAAAAAAATTTTGTTTTTTCAGTTTTTTTTAATTTATATATGGTTTAAATGCGGCGGCCGCCGTAGCCGAATGGGTTGGTGCGTGATTACCATTCGGAATTCACAGAGAGAACCTTGGTTCGAATCTCGGTGAAACACCAAAATTAAGAAAATCAAGAAAAACATTTTTCTAATAGCGGTCGCCACTCGGCAGGCAATGGCAAACCTCCGAGTGTATTTCTGCCATGAAAAAGCTCCTCATAAAAATATCTGCGTTCGGAGCCGGTTTTCAGAATGTTTATCAGTTCTTATTCAGGCACGAACAATATTTTTCAATCTTATCCCTTTGATGCAAAGTTGCGACGACAGAGGCAATCTTCGAAATTGGACAGTCCCCAAACCTTTTGAAAACTCCTTAATGACCTGGAATAGTAAAGAAACATTTTTTTATAATTTAAGTACCCTTTTCCTGTGGAAATAAATAAATAAAATTAAATTTCGATGATTTTTGGAAGCATGAAAAAAAATGTATTTTGTGTCGAAATCCGCTTAATAAAACTAAGCTTTAAAGACAAGGATGGAGTTTTTCGTATGGCAGCCGACCTGATCTATGAAGTGTATCTACTTTTTAAACTTATGCTCTGGCAGCCAACGTACCTACCCACATCTGACCACTTGGTTGGTTGGTTAATGTGGTTATTCATCCAGAATCCAACTAGCACTTCCGCACCATTTTGTTGCCACATACTCGCTACCAACTTGTTTAACGGTTATTTACAGCATGACTATATCTAGTCTGTGCGGTTCAGGAACCTTATCAGGTTGTTGACGTCTAAAACGGACAGTTGCTCCAAACTCTCGAACAGTGGTTTGCCCAGAGTTGACATTCTCTCCTTCCATGAGACAGGGCACAGAGAACGTTAAATATAGAGAAGTCTTAATGACTGGAAAGTGTTCATTTTCGAGGGGTACTCGTCTCGCGAAGACAATTCACCATAGACAGATTTTTCAACAAAAATTAACAGTGAGGGGCTGAATTATGTAAATTTAGCAGCAGTCGATAAGAATTTGTTGGTGATTAGAAGCAAAGAATGTTAGGTAGCTTTTTAATATGACCTATATATTTGAATTTCTCCAAATCATCCAAATTATGTACATATGTTATGTCTGTCTGTTGGTGTCTGTAAAACTTTGTTGAATTACCTTCAACTGAATCAAAATCCTCTATAGCAAACGCTTCATTACCAGGCGCACAGGAAGATGGCATATGCAAATGTAAATTTGTGAATTTATATACATTTGTGAATTTATATACATTTGCGCATATGTATATGCTGTGTGTATGTGTGCTCACCAGCCACAGCTCAAGATAAAACGGTAAAACTTCGCAAGAAATCCAGCGCGCACTCATGGCGCAGCGCACATTCATTGGCACAGCATTGTATGTACAGTAAGCTTGAAATGTTACAGGCATCTTCAAATGCTCTGATTTCAGAGTAAGTTTCTAACTGCAGATATATGCATATGTTTTGTGCACTTTTTATCAATTGAAAAACTACATACGTAAAGTAATCTACTAATTAACTATTTGCCTACTATCAGTTAACATAAAATAATTGTTTCCAAATTTTATCTTAGTATTAAAATGTCCGAATCAGACCTTTTTTTTAAGCTACTTGTTTTCTTCTGCAACTTACTGTATGCTCATGCGCGCACTTGACGCACAGCAGCTGCGGCTGTCGAGCATTTAGAAAGACATATTTACATACATATATTTTTGCATACATATGTACGATGCCGCGGGCACTCGACTTGACAAAAATTGAAGATTTATCAAATATTGGCAAATAATTCTACGCGAAATATTCCAATATTGACTATTTTCGAATTGTCGAGAAAATTGGCATATGGGCGGCTCGTTTTATGAATGAAAATTCTTGCTCTTAGAACTATGAGCTCGAATTTATCAATGAATTTTTTGAAGATGAGTTTTTGTTGCACACTACAATAGTTGAAACTGTTCGGCGCCGCCGCGACTGTTCAGCGCTATGGCAACTAGAATGATGGCCGCTACGCCTGCGTCTATGACTGCATTTTGTTCTTGTAGTCGCTAGGCATAGAATTTTAGCTTTGAACGACATACGCATTTTGAGGAATAAAGCGAATGCCCTGTGTGTGCGCTTGTATGTACATGCACATATGTGTATATTAATAAGCATTGTTTTGCTTGAATTCAATTCGCATATTTATATTTGCATATGCCATCTTTCTGTGTGCCTGGTAATGAAGCGTTTTGTATACAGAATTTTTTGATTTGTTTGAAGGGATATGGGCACCAAGTGTACATACGCACATACAAATATGTACATGAGTATTCAAAAGAAATTTGTTTTAGCTTTTGTGAGGCAGGAATTTGATCATTAGGTTATTTACATGAAATATAAGGCGATGCTCGTGAGGTAGGTCATGTTGCTTCAGTGCACACATATGCGTGCAACATATACATATATATTTAATAAAGATGCAATTGAATTTAGTTGTCCCATATATGCAAATACGTTTCTTTGTTTCCTTTATTTATTTTAAAGTTTTATACTATCTAGAAAATGCATACATACAAATGTATGTATATTATTATTCCCTGTAATAAAATGTAAATTGAAAAAGATTTGGTTTGCCAAAGGAACAAAAAATGCATATTCAAATGTAAATATGTACATATGTCGATATACCAAAACACTTGTATGCTATGAATTAATTTCGACTCAAAATATTAGTAAAAATTTTCATCAAATTTGTTTAGTTTTAAATTTACTAAAACGCACATACCAAAATGTGAGAGGTAAATTAAATCAAAATATAAGTTACTTTGATTTGAAATGTTGGCGCATATAATAATTTCAATCATTTTTCTTCATCACCTTTGTTTGAAAATACAAATTGAATAAATTTTCGTTTACCAAGGGAACATAAAAATGCACAAGCAAATGCCTTGCAAAATGCCGTCGGCATTCGTCAATTTGATTTCATACAGAAACCAAAAACTGAGCAGAGCCAATGTACTTGTACATAATTCACTGTAATCAGCTCTGTTAAGAACTTCCCCGCTGTCGAGTTAAGCGAGGTGAAATAGTGTTCGCGGTTTCACTTCATTTTTGACAATTCACACTATTCGTAGCTCGTGAGAATTCTCTATATTTAACGTTCTCTGCAGGGCATTCACAGAGGAAAGTGAAAATCGTTTTCTATTTCTCAGGTTGTTTGCAATTGTGAAAGTATGTGTTGTGAGAGATGCCCATTTTGGCTGCTTGTTCCCCGTTATGACTGTCGTGAGTCTCCAGGCGTCCCCTCGCTTTATCTTTGTCATCTGTTGGTCTTTACATCGAACCACTACAAACTAACCTTTTTGTTCTAAAGCGATTTCGGCCGAATTTAACACAGCGCTCTTACCAATCCTATTTAGACACACAGCATTTGAAGCCAACAAATTCTCTATTTGAGCTTTCCAGTGCAAAGGATGGCTTCCTCTTTCTCCGCAACTATCAGCAAGTATTGGAGTGAATACTTTGAGCTCTGATATGATATAACCTTCCCAGAGGAGCCGTTGGATTTTTATTCGCTGCATTATATTCATGTCGGGCGGCCCCCGTAGGTAAATGAGTTGATGCGTAACTACCATTCGGTAGAGCCCGCCCGGGACACGCAATATGGCCACGAAACATCAAATGATAGAATTTTTTTCTATTGGCTCCGGCAAAGCTCCGGATATATTTTTGCCATGAAAAGCTCCTCACAAATATCATCTGCCGTTCGGAGGCGGCATTAAATTGTAGGTCCCTCCATTTGTGGGAAAAACTTCAACGAACGACATGACCGTCGTACAACATCCAGAGGACGAATTACCTGTTGCGTAACCCCTACAGGTCACTAGGGGATCATAGCCTAACCTTTCTTTCAATTTCATCTGCAGAAGCTGTCAGGCGGAGGGTTTGAAAGAAAGTCTTTTCCACTATTTATGCAAATGTCCAGATTTAGCTAGAGCAAGACTTAGGTAAACTCTTTCGGTAAGCCTTTCTTACAACAAATTAATGAAATCTCAGTCATTGAAATAAAAATTTGGATCTCACGAAATGTGTCTGACTCAAAAAAGGAACCAAAAAAAAACAAGACATCCCACGCGGACGGTGGTAGTAAACCGGGGCTAGTCGCTTATTAGGATTACTTCAATAGAAAAACTCAAATACTTCAGCAACCACAACAACAACATGTCATCACAAAGCTCTTTGTTTCATCGTATGCGACAATCGCCGTCGCCAACGCATCAAAGTCCGTAGATTTTCCATTGAATCTTCCTCTCGCGTACTCAATGTTGTTATTGTCCGAACTTACTTACTTAACAATATGTGAAAATTGAAAAGAAGACCATAAAAAGTTCGAATAGCCGGCTTTTATTATTCCGCATTCATTGCCAAATAACTAAATAGTTTCTGTTTCGTTTTTAGTTTTATTAAGTTCACAGACACTAATGGCTCAATTTTATTTAATGGCACTCAACTTTGCATCACCTTGTTCATTGCCTAGTTCAATTCAATAAGCGAAAATTCTCCATTAAAAAAATAAGTATTTATAAAAAAAAATTTTTATGTTTTAGCCAAAAATTTAATATATTAAGGAAGTAAAAAGTGTTAATTAGTTTTTGTGAAATGGAAAGTTTTATAAATCGATTGAATCTTTGAAGGCGTGCATGTTTTTTTTTTTTATAAGCATACACACATACATAGATGTGTAAATCAGTACAGCATTTTTTTTTTCTAAATTCAACTAACCAACTAAAACTGTTTGCAAAGTTTGTACTGGACAGCTATGCCTTCTGCATTGCTCTCAAATGTAAGTAGATATTTGTGGCACAGCAAAACCTTTTCTTTTTTTCTGTATTCTTAAGGCTTTATTTTTATCAAAGCTAGTTTCCCAAATGCGGGCTTACTAAATGACCCTTACGCTTTTGCTGCTTATTTGTTCATATTTATAAATAATTTATTTATAATTATAATTATATGTATGACAAGGCAAATATTTCATTTCCCAATTTTATTTACCTATCTTCTGCTGCCAGCTTTTGTATTTCGTGTACACGTTTTGCGCCGCCTCTGCTATGACGCTGAGCTTAGCATGAAATAATTATGAAATTCTTTATGCAGTCATTTACTATATTTGTTGTTGAATACATTACACTATATTCATATTTATGCTTTTAATGCCTACAAAATCCTTCAATCTATATTTATTTGTGCGTACGTATTTTATTTGACCAAGCAATTCCACCACTCAATGAAATATTCCATTTAATTTGGACGTTAACCTTGCAAATGCGCCATCAATCGGCCAGTCAATATGGCTTTTCTACTCCATATAAGCACATAATTATGTACATACATATATATGTACATCCGCATCCATAAATTCATATTTGCGCATTTGATAGCCCAATCGCCCTGTCCATTCGTTTTGGTTAGACAGTTCGCAATATGTCAAAATGTCGGAAGAGTGAGTGAATGCCAGCTTAACTAGGTCGGCTTCCACCAACACATCTACAAAAATAAAATACTCCTGCAGTGTAAGACTAAAAAAAATATTATATGTAGTTTATGAACTGGTAAATATTTAATGGAAGAAGTGAAACTAGTTCCAGACTGGATAGAATTGTATCAGGTGGAAAACGCCCAATTTTTGGTATATATACAAGGCAAGTATGCTTCTGTTATTACAAAAATGGGCCTATAGGAATGTTTAAATAGAATATTTCAAAAGTTAGGACTGCGCTAAGTGATAATGAAAACTGGATGGATATATGTACACCTGTGTTCAAAATAATAGCAGTGCGACATATGGCAAAGCTTAGATTATTTATATGTATAATTAAAAAATAAAAATTTTTAATTTTTTTGTATTTTTATAAAAGCATATAAAAAATATAGCTCACACTACAACAAAACCTATGTAGCATAAAGCTTCAAGCAAAGATTTTTCAAAATTTTTATTCCGAAATTTTCGTAGTTTTCATTATTTATTTATTTTTTATTGAGTTTTATTTAATTTTCTTTATAAACAATTTCTCTAAAACTTGAACCAAAGTTATGTAGAAAACTAAAAAAATTGCATCAAAATTTCAAACTTTTTAGTCCGAAACTTTCGAAGTTTTGATTATTTTTTATTTAGTATTATTTAATTTTCTTTATAAAAATATAGCAACATGCACTATATAGCTTAAAGCTTGAACCAAATCTTTGTACAAAATTAAAAAAATTTCAACAAACTTTCGTCAAAATTTTTAACCTTTAGCCCGAAGTTTTGATTATTGATTTATTTTTTATTTAGTTGTATTTAATTTCTTTACTTTTTTTTGCTGTGTGGCACGTAGCGACATCCTGCTGGAACCACATGTCGTCTAGGTCCATATGGTTCAATATGGGCCATAAGAAATTGGTTATCATCGTTGTGTAGGGCTCGCTGTTGACGGTGACCGCCTCACCAACGTCGTTTTCAAAAAAGTACGGACCAATGACGCCGCCGGCCCAAAATCCACACCAAACGGTAACTTTTTGAGGATGCATTATGACCTGCTGAACCTCGTGTAGATTGGTGTCGTCCCACATACGGCAATTTCGTTTGTTAACACAGCTATTCATCCAAAAATGCGCCTCGCCACTAAAAATGATTTTTCGCCCAAAACTGGGGTTCTCTTCCAAACGATTCGAAGCCCAGTCAGCGAACACACGGGTCAGTTGGATCTTGTACGAGTGTAGGCCCAAGTCCCGACGCAAAATTCGCCAAGTTGAAGTCTGCGAAAGGCCAAGTTCTTGTGCACGGCGAGGAATAGACTGCCTCGGGTTCTGCTGCACACTTTCACGGACCGCGGCAATGTTCTCGGCTGATCTTGCGTTTCTTGAACGTACGGGTGTTGGCTGATTATTTACTGACCCGGTCGTCTCAAATTTGGCCACCAAACCTTGAAGAGTCGACTTTGAAGGGCCACCACGGCTACCGAAAAACGGGGGCAATGCGCGCAACGTTTGCGTTAATGAACACTCATTTTGATAATAAAGTTTTATCATTTGAACGTGCTGGTCAATCGTGTAACTTGCCATGATGATTTGACATAAACAACTGAATAATAAACAAAAGATTTTACAGATGTCACCAAAACAAAATGGCTGCCACAGGGCGCCAAAATCGACCCGCGCCAATTGAAAAACCCTTTATAAAACACTCAGTTTCAAACTTCAAACAAAAGTAAACAAATTCGAAAAAAATTTCTTACAATCTGGAAAATTTTTAATCAAAAACTTTAGAAACATTTTAAAAATTTTTAATCAGAAACTTTAGAAAAATTTTGTAATCCATTAAATTTGGTATGATAAAGTGCCAGTTCAAAGTGACTCAAAATTTGCGTTGATTTTTGGTAAATTGTTTTCTGACACCGTTAGATATTTTCTGTCATATAAAAAATGTTGCGCATTCATTGTATGGAGAAGACCCAGAAGACGATGCTATGCATTTTCTTACCAATAAATCGCATGTTTGGAAGTCTTTTATATGGATTAAAAGAGCACAACACATCAGCGAAAAAAAAATATCAAAAATTAGCCGAGAGATTTAAGTCACTTGAAACTTGCACTTTATTTTATCAAAATTCAATGGATTCTAGAACTGCATGACTGAAATTTTTCTAAAAATAGTGTTAAAAAAATAAATTTTATCAAGTATTTTTTGTATATTTTTTTAATTTTAATGAGTATTTTTTGGATTTTTTTAAATTTTCTACAAAGTTTTAAGCTTCAAGTGATATGTTTTTCTTCTAGCACAAGCTGACTCAAAATGAATACCATTTTTTTCTCTTAAAACTATACTTCCGTAGATTTCTTCCAAACTTTGAATTTGTTTTTGATATTCGTTCACTCAGTTTTTTCCACTCCCAGGATTTTACTGCATTTTCTGTCATTCGCCTAAGGCAATGCAACATTTCGGTTATTTTCCGGTATGAAATTCCTCTAATTTTGAAAGTGTTTTACTTGTTGTTGTTTAGAAAAATTGTCGAAAATTAAAACTACAAATTAGTATACGCTTATTTTTGTTTAGAAAATTCAGCGAATTGCTGCAAATCAATAGGCCATATCAGGTAAACTGGCCACCACACATTGTTGCAACAATATATTGTGGGGCTGGTGATGCATACCTATGTCCAGCGACGCTTGTGGTTCACTGTGGTGAAACAACCACAAAAGCGGCATGCTGTCACATTTAATTTGGATGTGGTTAGCTTGGTCATTGTGGCGCCACTGTCATTGGATTGGTGGCTTCTGGAAGTCAACGTATGAATATTCACATTAAATGGAGCAGTGTACTGCGCTTAGAGCTGTCTGTGTGTGTTTTGCTTCTTTTTTTTTTTGTATTTTTGAAATAAAAAATTTTGTAGAAAAAATTATAGCTGCGATATTTGGATTTGCATTTTGCCTTATTTTTACGTATAACTTCAACCCAAAATTTATTTTCATAAATTTGTCCATATGCGAGGCAGCGTATTTTGTTACGTAAGCATACAATTTACAGTTTTTTTGTTTGGTTTTTATTAATTGCAGTTTATTTCGAAGTAAATACATTTTTTCGTATCACAGTCACGTTTGCGTTAAAAAGAGGAAATCCCGTGCAGTGCCAAAAAGAAAATTCTTTAACGAATGGTTAGAGAAAAAGTTTTAGAATTTTTAGAAAAATTTAGGGTACACAGCTTTGTAGATCAATAAATTTTGGGCAAATAAAGTGCAAGTTTAAAGTGCTTCGAAAATTGCGTAGATTTTTGATATTTTTTTCTGCTGACGGTATTTTCTTCTATATAAAAAAAGACCGCGTGCAAAAATTATTCGCAATCCAGTTGCGACTTGTACCTAAATTCAATTATCTTTAAAACTGCGTACACGAAATTTTTCTAAAATATCTCAGTAAAAAGTTTGAAATTTCGATGAAAATGTGTCGAATTAAAAACTTTTAAAAACAGTTTGAAACTTTGCTTTATTTAATTCTCGTTGTACAATCTTTTTATAAAATGTAGTGTACTTATCAATAAGTAGTGTACACTTGATTTTCTCGCTGACTGTATAGTAATATGTACAGTCAGTTACATAAAAGTGTAGCCGCAATTACAGGGCGGAAATTTATCACTTTTTGATTGGGTCTAATTGGCACTATTTACGACTGGCGCCTTGAAGTTTTTCAATTTATTTTTTATCGCCCTCCAAGCTCTCTACCGCAAATTCATACATCCACCAAAGGACCTCTTGAGTTAACTGATCAAACCATTTAGAGCAGAGCACAATGCCCATGGCATGCACACCGTTTAGCAAAATCGTCTATAGTGGGTTCACATAAATGTGCGCGAAAATTATCAGAAAAGGTTTAAAAATATCGCAAAAGGTTTAAATACCACAGAGTGATTATGTTTGCGCCCGCTTGCCGAAAAAAATTTCGTGAATTCATTGTATGGCGAAAATGCGCAGCACTCAGGGAAGAGAAGTGTCAAACTTGCACTTTACAGGTATTGTACTGAAACTTAAAGAGGTTAAAACTGCATTCCAAAATTTTTGTTTTGTTAATGCTGATTGAAATGTTTGCAATTTTGATTAAAGTGGTCGAATTCCTATAAATTTTGTGCAATATTTGAATCTCTGATTTACCTGTCTTCGAATTCCTACGATTTTCTTTCACATATACCACGTTGCAAAATTATTAAAAACACCACTACTTTTATATAAAATTATAGTTCATACTACAACAACAACTATCTAAGTCAAAGTTTCACATTTTGTACAAATTTTTATGAATTTTCACAATTTCATCAAAACTTTAACCTTTTGAACTGGGAAATTTAGAAATTTCTTTCAAATTTTGAACCAGAAATTTGAGAAATTTCCAAAATTCCTTCAAAACTTCCTATCTTTGGACCAGAAATTTTGGAATTTCTCAAAATTTCTTCAAAACTTTAACCTTTTGAACTGGGAAATTCAGAAATTTTCAAAATTTCATCAAAGCTTTCAATTTTTCAACCAGAAATTTTAGAACTTTTCAAAATTTCATCAAAATTTTAAACTTTTGAGCCAGAAATTTCTGAATCTTTCAAAATTTCATCAAAACTTTAAACTTTTGAGCCTGAAATTTAAAAATTTCATTCTCATCACAACTTTCAACTTTTCAACCAGAAACATTGGAGCTTTTCAAAATTTTAAACTTTTGAACCAGAAATTTCGGAATTTTTCAAAATGTCATCAAAACTTTCAACCTTTGAACCAGGAATTTTAGAATTTTTCAAAATTTCAACAAAACTTTAAACTTTTCAACCAGAAATTTTAGAACTTCTCAAAATTTTAAACTTTTGAACCAGAAGTTTCGGAATTTTTCAAAATGTCATCAAAACTTTCAACTTTTGACCCAGAAATTTCTAAATTTTTCAAAGTTTCAACAAAACTTTAAACCTTTGAACCAGGAATTTTAGAATTTTTCAAAATACAAAGTAGTGTTGATTTTTCCCATTTTTTCGCTGAGGTGCTCCGCCTTTTGTAGTAGCTAATAGGATTATTTCCATTGAAATGCTCAACCACTTCAACAGCAACAACAACAAATCTGATCAAAATATTGACCGAGCTGTATTTGACCGAGCTTCGCTTCTAATTTGTGGTATGCGTCTCGGTGTTGTACTACAAATGTAGGCATCTGCAGTTTCATGCCACCTTCGAATATTAGCTGGTTTCCTTGAGAAATACACTCAAAGTTTTGCTCTTGTCTGTCGAAGGGCGATAGCCAATGAAATGGACTTTTCTGTTTTGTTATTCCATGTCCACAGGGAGCAGAGATTTTGAAACAAAAATGTATGTGACTTTGAAAGGTTTTGCTTTAAGACCAATAAATTTTGATTTACCACAGAAAAATTTAGTATTTAATTATTTTCTTTTTATATTTATTTTTATTAAGTTGTTTACTTAGTCTACGGCTATAAGTGAGTAAATGATTAAATATTTATGGAAAATCAAGAAAATTAGTGCCAGGCAAGAAAAGGAGCTAAGTTGACTATTTTTTTTTTTCTTTTTTTTTTTGCAAAATTACGTACATATGAAATAATATACACATTTACAGACAAAAATTACAGTAAATTAAAAAAAAACATTTTCTCACATGAAAGTAAGAGTGGAATGAGTTAAATATTCAATTTAGGGAACTTCTTCAAATGATATTCGAGCATTCTAATTGTGCAGACTACTTTCTTTTAATAGCAAGGAACACAGCTTTTTTAAGTACGCAACGCATTACCCGAACTCTACTTTTGCTGGCTATACTTTCTGCCGCATTTTTATGCTTTTTTTACTTTTCCATTTCATACAAAGGTAGCTTAGTAGCAAAACATAAAAGTATGGTCGCTTTGCTGCCATAGTGTATGCACTCTTGTATGACACACTGTATTCTACGTAAAAGTATTTTCATGTTGGCTTCATTTATAACCAACTAAGCGCTCATTTATGAATATTTATGCATTTCGAATTCATAACATTTGCAGAAATCATTTCATAAATATTACCAAGCTAAATGACATAGATATTCCTCAGCAAAATAAATAAATATACATAAATGCGTGTGTGAGTGTGTGTGTGTAGCATAAAAGCATATCTAAATGCGGCTAAAAAAGTACTCAAATGATGGCGGCATTAATTTCAATTTAGTTATTTCTCTCTCCTATTTATATCCACATTCGCTTTTATATCTGCATACATACGCATATATGTATGTGCAGGTATGATATTTCAATTTATTAAACTTTTTGCTGGTTTCCAAAAAAATTCGTACAACAATGTTTTGCGCATCTGTTCGCGCGTAATTTGATATCTAAACACGTGTTGACTGAGAATGTTAACAATTTAGCCGCAAAGCCGAAAAGTGTTGCTTCCGCTTTCAAACCATTTAGTGAATATGCGCATACATTGCAATTTATTCCATTTTTATAAGTGGGCATCTATTTTGCATACTTTTATGTTTAGCTTAACTTTGAATAAATTTGTAATATCCAGCCATATCAAAACCTTATTGATAGATAATTAAATTTGAATTTGAATTTAATTTTATAAGGCTTTAATATAGAAAATTACATCTGCGAAGCAAGCAAAATTTGATGATATTAAAAGCAACTTCAATTGATTAAAATTATTAGTTGGCCTTTCCATACCAGCCAAGAAGCATAAAATGCCATGCTAAGAATTTCGATAAATTACAAAAAAATAAATAAATTGGAAGTACAGGAAGCGAAATAGCTAAATGGGACACTAAACAAAGATTTTTTTTTTGCAAAAAATTAAGTCAGAGGTTACATCTGTTTGCCTCTTTACCATAAGTATGAATAAAGCATGTTAAAGGATTTATTTCAGCCTTTCGCAATAAAAATTTATTAATTTTCAAGTGCGTAAAAGGAATACGTTTTTTCTTTCTTTTTTTTTCCTTGTTCCCTCCTCTCGGGATCATAGGGCCGGGACAAGATGTCTTGCGTTGGTTTCGTATTTGATTTCTGACAAAAACTAATATTAAACCTAAAAGATAATAAATCTTAAGAAAACCATACAAAATAATATTTAAGGCACTCGCCTCATTTGAAATGATATTTCTTTAAAAGCGTGTAAAACTGAAACGAAAAAAGATTTTTTATTTTTGTTTTCAGTATTTTTGTTTTTACCTATTATTAAAAAATATAAATTTTATTTTGCCCATGTAAGATTCGTTCAAAAAATAGTCTTCCAAAAACGTATTCCGGGACTCACAAGAGTCTGAATTAAAAAAAAACAAAAAGTTTCTTGTTCAGTATGAATGTCGTTATCATGTGAACGACAATCATTTGGAAAAAAAAATTTAGTATTTTTTTCGGACATTTAAAGTCCTAAAAAAGGGAAAAAAACGGCTTTTCGTCTTTGAACAGGACGGATGTAAATTTTTTTTTTTTTTTTTTTGAACGAAGCTTACATACCCTCCGTTAATTATTGTAGCTAATACTATTCGTCGTGGCATCGAATTTACGAGTGACGAAAGGGCACTAAGGACGATTCTTGCCCATTCCTATTGAATAGCTTTTTTAAGGTGCAATAGGCTAATAGACTTGCGTCCGCCTTTGTAAACTTGTTTGCCAAGAATGCTCCAGAGGTTCTCCATTGAATTTTGATCTGCAATAACTGCGAGCCACTTCAGCATAGGAATATTTTTCGACGCGAAAAAGTCCTTCGTACGCATAGCGCTGTGAATTGAAGCATTGCTCTGTTGACTCGGCCAAGACTCGGCCAAGATTCTTCGACATAATTCAATAAAAGACCTTATTCAAGACCTCTACGCAATTTTCTGCGCTCATCTTATTTGAAATTAAACAAATTGAGGTACTGCCGCGGTAGCTAAAACAACCCAGATCATATGAGAGCCACCGTGGAAGTTTCGGGGGTGTCGCGTTTGTCGTAGCTCGCGAATATCTCTGCAATACTTCTGACAAGCATTAAGCCCATCGATATTAATTTTCTTCCTCGCTAAAAATTATGGATTGCTATTCATCATCCCAGAGCATGTGATTATAAACGAATACGAGTCTAGCGCTTTGTAGCGAGATGTAAGCTTCGGCTAGCTCCATAATGTTAGGAGAGAGTTCACATCTAATTTGTTTAGGGCTGGTGTTTTTATTGGCAGTCAACCGCCTTATCTTTCTGTTACACCTGTCGGCAATCTTAGGCTTCGGAACAGTTCTTTTAATTTTTCCATACCCGTCATGATTTTTAAAAAAGTAGTGCTTTTAGTGCTATTTTGCGAACTAAAGACTCTCGATTCACTATAGTGGCATAATGGCATAGGTGGCATAGTGTCTTAAAAAGTTATTTTTCCCAAATGAAAATTATTTATTTGCTAATAGCAACTACTCAACTTAGTTTAAGGAATCTTTTAAATTGCGAAAAATGTTAAAAAAATATCACGCAATTGACAGAACAAGAAATAAAATCTTAAGAAAAGCCTTTCTCCCTCATAATTTCTTCTTTCAAGAAACTCAAATTTCAAGACTGGAAGCAAAAGACAAAATAATTTAAAACTACCGCTAGTCGCTGCGAACATTTACATAAATTGGAAGGCAATTCAAAAAAATATTATGCAGCTGTTTTAGAAGAAAAATATGAAGTTGGTTTGTACTCCCATAAAGCAAGTCACTTAGTGTTGAGTGGAATGAGTTAATGATCCAATTTTAGGGAATTCTTCAATGATATTCGAGCATTCTTAAAAGGACAAAGCACTTTTCTTTATAGTAACAAGACAACAGTTTTTTTAAGTACACAACGCAATGTCCAAACTCTACTTTTACTGGCTATGCCTCTACTTTATTTTTAGGCTTTTTTAACTTTTCCGTTTCATAATTTTGGGTATATAAATTCACATAATATTCTAATTAGTCATCCAAGCAATCAAAATTAATAATCTAATTCTGTTTTTGAATCGCTATTTTATTAAATGACAATAATAATGCAAAAATTATTGAACTTCCATAGGGTGATTAATTTTGCGCCACCTCGTACTTGTGACGCTTTTTGAAAAAGCTCATTTTACTGCTATTTTTTTGACTTGGCAAGTTTTTTTTATCGATTACACGAATTAACAGGCAAAAACCTACAAGAATCAAATTATCAAGTTCCTATGTAAAACTGATCCCTGAGTTCAAAAATCCAAACGATTTTTCTTTCTGTCATGTAGTTTTCGAGATAGTGCCAAATCACTGGCTTTGAGTATTGTAGCAGCAGACTACTTGGACGACCACTATTATTTTGTATTTTGTATAAAGACTGCGCACTTATTTGTCAAAAGTAACGGCTCAGTGCCCAATCAGTTGAAAAGATATGATGGATGCAAATTTGATTGGAATGAATCGAAATGAGATTCGCAATTTAACCTCCTGGTATTTGTGAGTCCTCTACTCATCACTATAACTCATCCAAGCCCAGTTCTCTTATTAAACTTAAGATAAAGTTGTGTTGGGCTGAGCGTATATGCCTTTCTGCCTGCCAAGATATCACACCTGGCTTAGCGCTATAGCATCACATTCGAGCAGCAGGTTTGCTGGAGTCTCCGGGAAGTAGTGGCAGCAACGATAGGAGTTAGTGAACGATGGCTGCACAATCTGCAGTGAAATGTCAAAATGCCGTGAGCATTCTAAGTTTGCCTTTTGGGAGGGCTATTAATTGCCTGGGCCTTCTTTCATGAACCTGAACCACCTTTCAAGAAGCTGCCGAATCAGACGAAAACTAAAAACTTATTGAAGTTATTGAAAAGTTTGACTGAAAGAATTTGCCAAGAGCCACTTGGTACTAGTGAGGCTTTCGGCTCATTTGACCGATTTTTGTGTTTTTTTTTTTCATATTTAAAAATGAATACTGAGATACTTATAAAATTTAAAGTTTCAAATCTTTTGATAAATCTTCCTTGTAATGACTCAAGGAGGCATAACATAAAAAATATCCTGATTGTCTCGACAAAGTGTTAAAATTTAATTTCAATTTTTTTATGTGAAATGTATTTTTATATCATATTTGCCTTCAATTAATGCCGCTTACTTTTATTTCATTCGAAAATTAGTGCTCCCCGCTATCATTTTCGCGCGTATTGCATGCCATTTTTTTTTGTTTTGGAGTTAACTCAACTCTTCTGTCATGAAAAAGCGAAAAAGCTCCTCATAAAAAACCATCCACCGTTCGTAATCGGCTTAAAACTGTAGGTTCCTCCATTTGTGAAACAATATCAAGACGCACGCCACAAATAGGAGGCGTCAATTATTATTATTTTTTTTATAGTAAACTCAACTTTTTCTTTGAAGTTAGGAATTTAAGGGCAATGCTGAAATTTACGAGAGAATTCGCAAAGCAAATTTTACTCACAATTTACCTGGAAAATTTTGAAAATTTGCATCTTAGTAGCTTTCATATAAATGTTTGGCCTTTTGCGAGGCTGAAAAATCATTGCGATTTTTGGGGTTCTGAAGCTTTTTCAAGCTAAAGGGGGTGCCGCTAGTAAATGGCGTTCACGTCTTCATGGTATTCCGTTGACGAAGCCTTGTTGTTGCATTTGTTTATTTTGAAAATAGTTGGGTCTTGTAGCTAATATTTTTTATCGTAACTATGTGTGTAAGTATATTTTGTGCGTCAATTTTTTCTATGTGCTTGCATATCTTTAGTCGTGCCTGCATAGTCGTGAGTTAATTATGAGTTAGCTTTTAAGTTATTTGTAAAATATTTTTTAATGAGCATTAATTTTTTCATATATTAGCAATTAATTATGTATGAATATATTATATTTATATGTATTTATAATTCATTATTTATATTTATTACAATATTTTAATTTCTTTATAATTTGCATGCATATTTTTAAACCCTTAACTATTAGCATTTAATTAGTACTGAAACCCGCTTAACTCCACAAGCTAATTTACAAAGCGATATATTTTTTATACACTCATTATTTATTCACTCATTTTAACACTTTTAACCGCAATAATAATTTTAATTAAATTTCTTTACTGCTTTCACACTTTCGAAACGTCCGCATTAATTATATTGAAAAGTATTTGTACAAAAAAATCTATGTAAACAATAAACTAATCTCAGCTCTTCTTTGTTGTTTCTACTCTCGCTCTCTCCCTACTCTCTTTGCAGTCCAAACAGCCGCTGAACGGCGCTGCGGGCATCGAGTGTGTGTGAGACGCCTGGTATGTTAGGAGATTACTATCATTACGCGCATAATTATTATTTTATAATTTCTTTTTTGTTTGTTGGTTTCTGCTCATCAAAAAATCATCCAGAAACACAGTCCCACTCATTCATCGCCCAAATAAACGAAACAAGCATAAAAAAAAACAACATTCACACACTCAGTGGCTAAATGCTCAATCACTAAAAGAAAAAACATACCTAATTCATCTACGCTGCCAAAAAATGCATCTCATTTTGTAAATAATGAAAGGGAAATTCCGTTAGAAAAAACAAACAACATTAAAAGGGAAGAGCAGGCAATTTAGTAGAAAAATAATGGAGCAACACGAAGTGTATTGCCGCGCAAAGTGGAAAAAGTGAATAGCAAAATAACGGAAGCAGATGAAATACATAAATGGCAAATGAGGAAACTGAACGTATGATTTGTATAAAGATATATGTATATGTATGTATGTAATTATACATAAGGGCTTAAAAGACAGTTACGATATTAAGCAACTAATGAAGACAATTTAATAGAATTTTACGTAAAAAAATTACCATAATCAAAGAAAAATAATGCAAGGTTTTTTTAACGTAGCAATGGAACATGAAAAGTACAGTCATACAAAATAGATTTTTCTCAAAAACAGTTGTATAAAAAAAAATTATATAAAAAACAAAACAAAATTGGAAGCCACCAATAGCAATAGAGATGAAATGAAAAATCAAAAAAAGGAGTTAAACAAAAAGAAATAAAATTGCATTGAACAAAATGCAAAAATTTATTTTTTGTTGTAAACACAACAAAAAAATCAGAACTACATGCAGTTACAACATGTAAAACTAAAACCCTGCAACAGTTAACTAAACATTGTTTGAGAGCAGCATGACGTTGAGATTGAATCAATTGAAGTTTTAATGAAAATCTTGAAATACACACTAACACACACGCACAAACATACACACGCACACAAAGGCACCGCAGCACCCGGCTGAAGGAATTGAAACACAAACCAGTGTTGGAAGTCAATTAAATACACGCAAATATACGCACACATAGACACATTCTATGTTACTCACACATACAAACAACTATGCGCTCTGGCACAAAGAGGATTGAATGAAGCAATTGCAACAGCGCCCATTCTGATGCAAATAACGCACATCAACTTTTATTTTTTGTCTGTTTTTTGGTGCGCCAATGCCAATAACTACTTACACACTACGTAAATACTCTTTTAATTTGTTTATTATTGTTGAAATTTTAATTGAATAAATTGAGTAAATTGAATTTCCAAAACCAAAAAACAACACAAACTCATTATATAATTTTAGGCGCTTTTAAAGCTAAAGTGTATGAATTGAAAATTTATTTATTGTTAAAAATATGTATTAAAAGAAAAAGCTACTAAAAAAATATTGAATATTTAACAAAAAAAAAATTGTAAACTAAATTTAATTGCAAACTGAAATGTAAAAACAAAAGGAAGAAATTGTAATTAAAATAAATTTGATGGGAAAATATTTTAAAGTAAATAAAATAGCAAGTAAGTGGATTTGTAAAACGCCCACACACCCATACACTCACACTCTACCTGCATACACGTATACGCATACACCAACACCACAATAGCCATTAAAAGCAATTATAAATAATTGAAGACAAAATTGGAAATAACTAAAAATTAACTCAATTTAAAAATAAAATTATAATGTGAGAAATAAATAATTAAATAAATAAAAGGAAATGTAAAATGTTAAAATTGCAAATGTGTGTGTTTTATTACAAGCAGAGCGAGGGCGAGTAATATTTATTTGAAAAAGGTAATGTAAAAAGAGAAACACAAACATATTTCACAACCGCATTTTCTAATTTTCAGCCGATGCACATAAAAGCTTAGTCAATATTCCTCACACAATGTTTCCAAGCACTTTGTCGTGGAATATTTATTCATTTCTGATGCCTTATTTATTCCCCTGTAAAAATACACCTACAAACAATGCAATGTAACACTTTTGTGGCGATGAGGTCCGATAATAATGTTGCGCAACATGCATACAGCAACATGTCGCTAACGAAATTGTAGCTGGCTTTTGACATGGATTTGTGAGCGCTCGTGCATAAGTGCTTTACGGCTGATGGATAATTTTTTTCTTTGCCTTCATTTAGGCGTGAATGATAAGCAAGAATTCATTCAACTGCCGAATACTTAATAATAGATTTCTTGCCGCTACTGTCGATAGAGTGTAAAGCAAAAGACTATCTTGCTGCCCTATTTCAGTCCTAGAGACTAGTACTAGTTTCACAGCGATGGAATTTCGTCAGCAACATGCATTTGGCTTACCGTGAAATGTTGTAGCAACATTGATGGTCCAATGAGAAGAAGCGTCAAGCATTTGAAAAATTTGGTAATTGGCAATTGACAAAAAAAATCCATTCTTTTTGGGCGATGCTACGACAAATACCGGTCATTATTTCGGTGATTTTCTCTACATTTTCTTTAACATCAGAAATGCCTGAACGGAATCGACGAAACCAAAATTGCACGTCATTATTTGTTACACTATCGGCACCATAAGCACCATTCACAATTTCAGCGTCCTGCTTTGCATGTTCGGCTTTATCAAAGAAAAACTATAAAATGTACCGAATTTTCTCTTTGTTAACACCCTGTAACTCACAACTGAATGGAACAAACAAAAACACCAAACCAATTTTTTTAGTGTGAAATGTCACCTTGACAACGAGCATAAACTTTACATTTGTTGATTTATACTGTAAGAGATATCAATCAGTACAGCCATCTACCCAGAAAATAATGTATTTAATTTTCCCGAAACTAATATTTTACATCAAACGCCTAAATGCACACAGCGACTAATATAGTAAGACCGTCTGTAGCAGGTGCGAGCTACAGCTCTTCAAACCGCCCAATAGGCATTTTTACGACTATTGGAAAACGAAACGTTGAAAACCAGTGGTTTATTAGGAACAAAGATATAAAATATTCTAATAACTTCTAAGTTAAAAACAAAATTAATTTCATTATCTACTTGAGAAAAAGTTACTGCAAATCAGGAAATTGAGAGCTCGTCCAGAGACATTGTACGACAAATCATTACTAACTATTTTTTTTTGTAATATTTATTATTATCAACACAGAAAAACCGGGAAGACAATGAAGCGTCAGAGCGTATGGTGCGGCTACTGCCATTTATTTTTTTATAATTTTGTCGACCCTTCAATACATGGAGAAAATATGCAATACCGTCAGGAAAAAAATTATCAAAAAGGCACTAGAAATTCACACCACACCTGCACCTTATTGTATTGAAATTTAATGAGCTATAAAACTGCGTACCCGAATTTTTTTCTTTAATTCTTATTAAAAAGTATGAAATCTTGATGGAAACGTCTCGAATTTTATAAAGCTTCTAAGTAGTTTGAAATTTTGATTTATAAAGCATTTGTTTTGAAGTGAACTGTATTTTTATAAAAAAATAAAGAAAATTAAAAACAAAAAGTATAGCGCTTCTATCATTTTGTTCTTACCCTCTTAAATGGAAATGACGAGTGTTGCCCGCAAACCTTTTCTGTGCCAAATTCGACATTGACGTGTAAATAAAATCGTGAAAAAAATCATGAAACATTATACAAAAAATATTTTCAGAGTTCACTTAAGAATTTATTTCGTGCTTACACATTTTCATTCATTTTAAGAAATAAATTGTCAAACGACGAGAACAAAATCTAACGAGCTTCAGAGACCTTTCCTGAGACCAATTTAAACGCTTCGTAAATGCGTCGAAAATCTTACTCTATTTGCGTTATTAGATTCAAAGAAAATTCATAAAATATTGAAAATCGAGTTAAAACAAAATAATTCGTGTAAAAAAATTTGTTTTTTTCATTTTAACTCGTGTTATACCAAATTCGTATAGAAGAATTTGTGTTAAAAGAGAATTAGGTGTACTTCGCGTAAATTAGGAAATAATCCGGATCCCTATCAGACCTGCAAGAAGAATTGCAAGATGATTTTGGGAAATGTTGTCAAAACAATATTTTTTGACGTGATAACGTCTTATAATTCGATTTAGCCGGCTGCACGCACGAAAAAATGTGTTGTTACCTTGCTCAATCGTCGTTACCTTGCTCATGCGTCGTTACCTTGCTCATGCGGCGTTACCTTGCATGAACTGCAAGCGAAAGCGCGGAACGAACGACAAAGAGCACAACGTTCGGCAACGTTCGACATCTTTCTCTCTCCTACTTAAGTGAGCGTATATATGTATGTATATGCGCATATGTAGATATATAAATTCACATATTTGTATTTGCATATGCTTTCTTATTGATTGTTATTAATTTGATTTACTTGAAGAATTTAAAATAAAACCAAGTGTATCATCATCATCCTTACCGAATTTATAATTAGTGACGACTAATTGCTAATAATACCTGTTGTTTTAATGTTATTATTATTATTTTTTTTTGTTATAATATATGAAGGAAAAAATGTATGGCAATATTTACCATATACCTTATAAGATATGTTGTATACTAATATATGTATATAAACATGCATATACATATACAATTTCGCGCCATTTTCAAACAACAAGAATAAATCTATATGTAAAGATGCATACAAAAAACAAATGGACAAATCAAATGTACGAATCTATTCTGTACGCAAGCAAATGTAAGCTAAGTGCTTGAACTGCAAGCGAGAGCGTGGAACGAACGACAAAGAGCACAATCGGCCCCCGCATTCGGCAACGTTCGACATCTGGCTCTGTCCTACTTGAGTGAGCATATATATGTATGTATATGCGCATGTGTATATAAATTCACATATTTGTATTTGCATATGCCTTCTTCCTGTGTGCATGGTAATGAACAATTTCTCTGTTGAGAATAGGAAAAGTAGGAAATGAAAGGGAGTGTTTCGAGTGTAAAGTGTCTTGAAAAAGGCAAATCGATGATGCTGCCTCTTAGTGTTGTTGACTTATTAACGTCTGATGCACAATCGAAATTGAACATATCTTTTATGAATTTGATCAATGTTTCATCATTGTAAATGCAACTTCATCAATTCCATTGCGATTCCATTTACCTCCTTCTCTATATCCATACAAAATATCTATAAAACAAATAAAATTAAAATTTTCTTTTGAAAAATGCAACCATTCCACCAATATTTTCTTATGACGTTGTCACGTTAAACTATCGTCAGTAAACCGACTTTACAGACAACCTCTTTTTAGTTTCATTGTTATTTGAGCAGGCAATTTTTAATCTTTTTTTTATTTTTGTCGTTATTTCATAAATATGTTTTTCTACAACCGAAATAAAATCCATACTTTTATAAATATATTCATTAAAATTAAAATATTTCAGCTATATATTTTCTGATAGCACCCGCACTGTTAAATCGTCAGGTAAGGGGTTAAGTGCATGTATCAAAAAAAAATTTTTTTTTTGTGTTTTCTTTTGTTGATTTTTTATTAAACTCTCTGATTTGAATATACAGACATATGCAATTGGCAAACTCATTCGTTAGCCATCCTTCCCAAGCCAATTTTCAATCTTTTATTAAACTCAAAGTAAAAAATGTGTGAAAATATAATAAAATTAAGGCGACAGATACCTTTAAACGGCCATATTTTCCCTGATTTTCATTAAAATTATTTAAAATGAAGAAGTCAATATATTTTTTTCAAAATTGGCATACAATATACATTAAAATAATATATATATTTTTTTTATTTTAATCATTTAAAATTGCGAATGTACACACTCAATTCTTCCAGGAAGTCGCAGCGGGGCTTCTCAATTGGCGGGCATTGTAGCATCGGCGTCAGTGACCTGAATACAAAAAACCAAACATTTTTTTGTTTATTAATGTCATAATTTCTATATGAATTAACAATAAATAGAAAAAAAAATCGCGGAATAAAATGTCTCTAAAAAACAATGAATTTTGGGCCGAATTTTCCTACTATTTTTGCTTCGAAAAAAAAAATTTTTTTTTAATTTTCGAAAACTTGTAAATTCACATAGAAAGTAATGCCATAAAAAAGGTGTGTGCAAAATTTCAGGGAGATCGGTCAATAACTTTTCGAGTTATCGTGTACGCCAATTCGAAAAATCTAGTTTTAAGAAAAACACGTCTAAAGTCGGCAACGTAACTATATCTCTCCCAGCGCTCGAACACAAAGAATAAAGTCGTCACGGTTGACGTTCTATAATTTCTTAAAGGATTATATCAACATTTTATGAAAAAAAAAAATCGAAATTTTACAGGTATCTGTCCCCTTAAGAATCAATTTACTTTTGCTCGATATGAATACCTTTTGCCGCGACTAAGGCCTTGAAGCGCTTGATAATGTTTTGAATTTTTACCAAGTGTTTCATATTATATTTTCATTATCCGAGAAATGAAGAACGGGCAATTTTTGCTGGAGTTACGGCGTCGTATTTATTTGTTTCTTCGCTATAGTAGATAAAAGATCAGTCAAATATTTTCAGTCAAATATTATCAGTCTGGAAATATGTTCACCCATGGAGGACGTTGAAAGTCCAGTTAATTTCTTGGCATATCAGTTTCTGACCAATCAGAATTTCCATTGGCAACTTCATCTGCAGAACCACTTGAATCTAGTTCTAGTAATTCTAGTACCCTTTGTCTTGCAATGAAAAAGGCTATCCTGAAAAATTTTAGCTTCAGCAAAGGAATCTAATTTTATTTCATTCGATATTTAAATTAACGGTTATCGGCACACTCAAATGTATGCACACGGGAGTTCCGTGAAGTTCAACAAGATTCAAGAAGAAAAATTTTAGCGAATTGCTTAAGTTGAAACTGGGAATTGCATTGAATTTTCAATTAAATATTTTCCCCATATCTGGGAATGTGCTGCATTTCGGTAAAGCAACTTTAAATTTTCAACTTTTTATAACCATGCATTTTTGATGAAGTGAAAAAGAATGACTTTTAAATATACAGAATTTCAATATTTCATTGTTATTCAGTAATTTATTGCTATTCAGACATGCATAAATTGCCAAGTTGAAACACCAAATATTTTTTTGTAGTAGAACAGCCACAGACTCGTATGTATGTATGCATATTTATTCATATATATATCTTTAAATTTGTATAGGGTGTTTATTTAGCTGCATGAGAACCAACAATAACGGGAACTATGATTTAACAGCAGAGAACGGCAAACTATGTGACGTTTCTGTTCAGTTTGCAAGTCATTCAGAAGCCAGAACTACACTTCCAAATTGTGGAAATTTACTTAAAAAATATAAATCTGTTCACAAAGTTCATACAGCGAAGTGCTGAAGAACACTTCGAAATGTATATTCGTCTTCATTCCCAACTTGTCTTGAACTTTTTTCATTGACTACCTGGAACATTTTACTTAAGGATCTTGGCTTACGGGCCCATAAAATACAGCTCGTGCAAGAATTCAAGTCAAATGACAATCGTTTGCGCCCCATTTTTGCTGATTGGGCTCATTTAGATTCATTACTTAGATTTATTGGAAAAAAGTAGTCGAAAATTGGACTGATCAAATGAGCCAAGTAATTCAACATATGCCGGATATCATGTTCAGAAAAAAATGCCTTGAAATCATCCAGATTAATAGGACTATGAATAAGTTCCTTGCGGTTTTACAACAGATGGCGTAACTTGATTATTATTCCATCGATCCACATTTCCAAACATTCATTGGAGAGCTACTGTCGTAAGGCACAAACGTCAGTATAAGTTTTTTATTTGAAGCGTAAACAACAATATTTTTACCACACTTGAAAATGTCGAATTTCGTGCCAAATAATGTGTTTTTGCGGGGAATTTTTTAATATGAAGAAAAAAGCAGCCGAAAGTCATCGTATCTTGGTGGAAGTTTATGGTGAGCATGCTCTAGCTGAGCGAACGTGCCAGAAGTGGTTTGCACGCTTTAAAAGTGGTGATTTTGGCTTGGAAGACGAAGAACGCGAGGGTGCGCCGCCAAAGTTCATGGATACCGAATTGGAGGAATTGCTCGATCAAGATCCGGCTCAAACGCAAGAAGAGGTTGCAAAAACTTTGGGAGTTGATCAATCAACCATTTCCAAACGTTTAAAAGCCATGGGAATGATCCGAAAGGTAGGCCATTGGGTGCCGTATGAATTGAAGCCAAGAGACGTTGAACGCCGTTTTATGGCATGCGAACAACTGCTTCAACGGCACAAAAGAAAGGGTTTTTTGCATCGAATTGTGACTGGCGATGAAAAGTGGGTCCATTACGACAATCCAAAACGTCGGGCAACGTATGGATACCCTGGCCATGCTTCAACATCGACGTCGGCGCAGAATATTCATGGCCTGAAGGTTATGCTGTGTATCTGGTGGGACCAGCTGGGTGTTGTGTATTATGAGCTACTGAAACCGAATGAAACGATTACGGGGGATGTCTACCGACGACAATTGATGCGTTTGAGCCGAGCACTGCGAGAAAAACGGCCGCAATACGCCGATAGACACGACAAAGTTATTTTGCAACATGACAATGCTCGGCCACATGTTGCACAAGTGGTCAAAACATACTTAGAAACGCTCAAATGGGATGTCCTACCCCACCCGCCGTATAGTCCAGACCTTGCGCCATCCGATTACTATCTCTTCCGATCGATGCAACATGGCCTGGCTGGCCAGCACTTCCGTAATTACGATGAAGTCAAAAAATGGATCGATTCGTGGATTGCGGCAAAACCGACCGAATTTTTCACAAAGGGAATCCGTGAATTGCCAGAAAGATGGGAAAAAGTAGTAGTAAGCGATGGACAATACTTTGAATATTAAATTTGTAACCATTTTACGTCAATAAAGTTTCAAATTTCGAAAAAAAACCGCACGAACTTATTCATAGTCCTATAATAAAAGCAAAAATTCATTCCAACAATATTTATGTTTTGTACTATCATTTTAAGTTCTCAAGATCTTAAAGAATCACCCTTTATATGCGTACAAACCGTTTACATTATACTTGTAATAGTTTGAACTACGTGACCACTAAACATCAAGTCGTAGACGGCAGTCAGAATGCCAGCAAGTGCGATGAGAAGATAGCAGCCAACTGCTAACTAACCACAACTAGAAATCCAACCACGTCAACTGCAATAATGAAGAATGAAGGAACCATCCGACTTCTACAAAAGTCACATTGGCAACAACTACAAAATGATAAGGATAATAAGGAAATCAATATTTAATGGACACCGACAACGCAGCTTTGCCAGATTTATTTTGTGACACACAGGTCATGAAGCTTGCGGTTAGAATATAAATAACAACAAAGAAGAAGAGCAAAAAAGAGAGTTATGAGCGGGTGGAAGCAGCACAAAAAACAAGCAAGCAACAATAGTTTTAATAAAAAAGGCAACGCAGAAGTTAGAGCGTCAAGCCACGACAAAGGAGGAAATGTTCCTAAGCGCCGGCTGATGTGCAGGATGTCGCAGTGGCCAGCTGCAGCTAAGTCATAGTTGTGGGTATTAAAAATAATGTAAGTATTAAATTTAAAAACTATATGTTTGAATCTAAAATTTAATCAAAAATTAGTGCTTGGAGTTTGAAAGTGAAAGTAGGAGAATGAAAATAAAAAATGAGCTAAATTTACATGAACCGTAGAAGTTTGTTAAGGATGTAAACTATGCAGTGTGTTTAATAGCTGGAGCACTGGTATTTATTGATGAAGTTTCACAATTGATTTGTTTCTTATTTAGGTAGGCAGGTAGGTGAAATGGTTTAAGTGCCAGTCTGGCACTCCTCAAGTAACACTCAAGCGCCATTTTGATACCATTATGAGACCTTGCACAGGCAGATATCTGCAGCCAGCCAGTGCTATTGATATAATAAAGAAGATTGATGAGATTTAGCTTGGCGCACTCCCCCAGGCTGTCGAAGAAAGGAGCACCCAGTGATCTTAGTCGTCTAGCTGCCAAACCCGGACATTTACAGAGAAAGTGCTTAACAGTCTCCTTCTCTGAAAGGTCCCCACAGCTTCTGCAATGGGGGTTAAATGGTAACCCTAGCTTTTCCGCGTGTGTGCCGATCGTCCAGTGACCGGTAAACACAGCTAAGAGTTTGGAAATTAAATAGCGAGGAGTTCCCTAGACTCGCTGATTCCTGCATATAGTATATTGTACTGGGGCCAAAGGGGTTTCGAAATAGCACATGCAGAAATGGAGCTTCATCTTTCCTGCGCATTCCTGACAAATAATTTGTGCAGTTTCCGTTTAACAACTGTCAGGGGGATGCCGATGACTGGGTAGGAGATCTCCGAGGCCAATTCAGTCCCATGTCCGTGAACCCAGATCATAGAAATGTTTCCTGCACACTTTACGGGCGTTAACTAGTTTCGTTCTGCCCCATAACGTCGTCAGAGCCTTGATAGCGGCTTGACTATCGGAGAAAATGTTTCTTATTTAATTTTATAAAATTTTTTATGAAAACACAGTTCTTTCTCCAACAAAGGCCACATAAATCCAAATTAGGTTCTTCTTCTTCTTCTTGATTGGTGCGTCAACCGCTTAAGCGTTTTTGGCCAAGTTTAACAGAACCCGCCAGTCGTTTCTGGCTCGCGCTGACCGGCGCCAGTTGGAAACACCAAATACAGTCAAGTTCTTCTCCACCTGATCTTTCCAAAGTAGAGGAGACCTTCCTCTTCCTCTGCCAGCACCAGCTGGTACCGCAGCAAATACTCGTTTGTTTCCATTTGAACGACATGACCCAGCCAACAAAGCCGAGTTTGGTTAGGTTAGGTTAAAAGGCTGCTCCAGTGCGAGCCCACCTGAGCAAAGAATCAAAATCGTTCATTAAGATACCATACACAAGAAAACAGAGGGAGAAGAACAGAGCAAAACAAAGAGGAAAGACAGCAGCAGCAGCAGAAATCACTTGAAGCAATTCCCAGTCTCACTGCACTTAACGGACAATGCGCGATTAGAATGCCCACAAAATTCGACAGCTGCAATTTTGTTAGCCTTAGAAGTTTTATCAAGCGCCTTCAAACTACTCGTGGCCAGAAACATCTAGCGACTTTTCACGTTTTCGCACTAACCCAGCGCTCGTTGAGTTGACGCGAAGTCCATCTTTGCAAGAACAGAGCACAGAATCTCAAGAGAGCCCGAATCCTCTCAGTTTGCAATGAAAACATCTCAAGGTTCCCCCGTCTAGCTAACCCAGCGGTTGCCTGGTATTCCACTGTGACTGGAAGCCCAAATGATCCTAATATCGAAGTATTCGGATGCAGTCGAGAGAGAAGCCAGGCATTCCGCGACTAATCTACTGCTTCTTTAGCTGCGGCGATCTCTGCTTGGAAAGCACTGCAGTAGTGCGGTGGCCTAAGTTTGGGCTTGATGGCAGCTCCTTGCCGAATACTCCCTCATCAACCCTTCCATTCAACTTCGAGCCATCTGTACAAGTTTGCAATGCTCTGTCTCCAAATTATGCACAACGGGAGGAGTAGCCCTTGATGGAAATTTTCGAGAATGCAGAGTTATAGCCCAATGAATATTGAAGTGGCCTAAAAAGCCAATTTTTTTTTGTTCGAGTATCGTGCATTTGTGGAAAGGAGAAATTGCACAAAATCGCCAATAAAAAAATACCAAAAATCAATAAAAATTTTGAGTTACGCTAAACTGGCGAATTATTAGACCAGAATTGAATAAGATGCACAACTGCATACCCAGAAGCATTGACGCCCCGACTACCTGACCTGTTTTTTATATTTTCATCTAGTCGGTAAGGCACTGTGTACTGTAGATTAATATAAATAGATAAATGAATACCTCAATAAATAAGAAGTGTGAAATTATAATGAAGATTTTTTGAATTTTTTAAATTTTCTACAAATTTTTTTGATAAAAAAACGACTAAAATTTAATAAAAAATATATAAACCTAAATTCATAAATTGGAATCTCATTGGAACTTGTGTATTGATGTTCAGGGAGACTATACTAAACAATAAAGTGCATTTCAAAACATAAAATTGTGTTTTTCTTATCGAACCGCAAAACTTATTGAACAACCTAGTAACATAAAAATTCGTATGTTTATATTTAAGATCTTTTTTATACATAGAATTGCTTTATTGATTAGTTTCAAAGAATGAAATGTGTGAAGACACACATTCAGAAGATTAATATGAAATAGGAAAGCAAGATCGTGGACTTTATTTATTTACTGCTGCATAAACGTATGGCAATATACTCATATACATATGTATATACGAATGCTGAAATACATACATACAACGCATATATACATACATATGAAAATAAGTGCAATGCAGGAACAAGGAAAGAATGACAAGAAAAGAGTGACAATCAAGCGGTAATCGCTCTAATTATAGCGCGGCCATGAACACAGTTTTTCTCAAGAAGATACATATACTATATAAGTACACATACATATGTATATACATACATACAATACGTTGCTGTTAGCAAGCAAAGCTCGTTTTTCTATTCTGTTTTTCATTTTATTTTATTTTTTGTCTTTTGTTTTTTTTTTTTGCTCTCATCAACTCTTTTGAACTCTAGCAAATTTATAACGGAAATTATCAGTAATCTGCACAATTTTTATCTTCTCCCTCAATCTGTGTCTGCTTCGACATTTTCAGTCATCCAGCGTTCAACGTCACCAACTACCCAAGAGATATAAGCTGAGCTATACCATTATTGCGACCAAAAAGCCACTGCTGGCTCGGGTCAGTTTATTGCTTCAGCTTCTACCATTTTGGTCCCTCAGTGAATTTATCTAGTTTATTAAACAGCACAACATCATTCAAGCTGCAGCTTTTCGTACTTCACGGATGCGGTGGATAGTGAAAGAAACAGATTAGTGGCCAATTTTTTTAAATTATAACCAATCTGTCGAGGCGACAAGAATAGTGGGAGAGGCAAGAAGAAGCGAAGAAGAGAATTATTTCCAATACATTTATAGCTACTAAGTAGCGGCGTAAGGCAAATAAATGTGTGTTGAGAAAGTGTGGACAGAAAAAAGTTATTAATTTTTGCAGCCCATGGCGTTGACTAATTAGGAAGACGAGTAGTATATTTAATTTTTTCCTTTGCCATCTAAAGGTTTTTCATCAAGTACCGTGAATATAAATACATTCAACACCACTTTTTGTTCTTAACAATCAGCACTACCATAAATCCCTTCAATCATCTTCCTTTGGCTATTGAACGGTTTTGGCTAATACTTCAATCAATACAGTTATAGGATTTAAGGATATTAGTTTGAGCTATTGTGAGCGGGTTATTGGTTGAGCTGTAAAAATGGTAGGCTATTTATTTGCTCTCGTGGCTTGGAAGATGCGGTAGGACAGAAAATTGATTACCTCATAGGCATCGACACTTCGTTTGGTTCATTTAAAGGGTTAGGTGGGTTACAGAGGTTCAAAAAAAGGGTATTTTTACTATTTTTTTTTTTAATATATACAATCATATATTTTATTTAAACAATTCAGCATATCCAAGATACATATTTAAATAGTATTTTGTGAAATTTTTATTTAAAAATTCCGAAAACTCAGCCGTTGGTACCTCATCTCCCTTAACGTCTCACAAAAAAATGCTCTTGCCGTGGACAGCATAACTCATTATTGGTTCATCTAAAATCAAAAAACCAAAAATATTTCGTTAGTACATGGATAAATCTCGTTACTGGATGAAGGAAAAAAAATTTAATTTGAATTTTTGACAGACTTTGAACAAAAAAACACATTTTTTGGTCAAATTTTCGTCATGTGTTGGCTCGAAAAAATTAGTTGTAATAAAAAAAAAACAAAATCCTTCGTTCAATAACTTGATAATGTTATTCCAAAGATGTGTGCAAAATTTGAGCAAAATCGCTTCACAACTTTTCGAGAAATCGTGTCCACCGACTTAAAAAATCGAGTTTTGAGATAAACGCGTTTAAAAACGAAACGCTGCACTGACATGGCCTGATGGGCGGAACTTCTGAAGGGTCTATCTCGTAGAATTTTACTCGGATCAATTTGAAATTTTAGGAGAATATTTTAAACATATTATACTATTTAATAAGACAAAAAAAAACGATTTTTTGAAGTTTTCAAACCCACCTAACCCCTTAAGCACGCGTTTGGGTAAAAAAATAAAGAGAACTAAAAAATTAACTCTTCTGCGTTATTTAAACTGCCCTCAATCATCATGCATTTCTTCCCCCTGCAAACGTAGCAAATATTTTTCAATCCTCTTTAATAACTAAAAATTACATTTTTACTGTTCCTATTATAATATTATATCTTAACATCTTTCAGAATTCCCCAATTCATTGGACTGTTTAAACCCAAGCATCAATCCAGCTGCATTAAATGAAATGGGTTCCCATACGTCGGTACCGTTTCCATGTAAATTAAAATACTATCTACCCCTGGAATACTATCTACCTCCTGCATTTATTTTAGCACAATACTTAACACCTTATCACTCAGCCTTTGAAATACGTACCAAAACCGATTAAGGCTCATTCAATATATTTTAGAGTCATCCAGTGAAGACGTTCAAAAAACTGTTCCCATGCAGTTATAATAAGACTAGAAGATGAATTGAGCGAGAATAGAACATAACTTATCAGTTTTTGTTAATAAAAGCAATTCTAAAAAACTGTTCCCACTTATAAATAAAATTGTTGTCCAGAAAATCAATTGAAATTTTCCAAACGATATATAACTAGAACGATCCTAACTAGCAATTAAAATCAAAAAAGTAATAGACTGTTCCCATCCTAAAATAGGCATGTATAATAACACTGCAAGAATTGTTGAATAAAAATATGCATTTCTACTCCTTTAAAGTATTTAAAGGATTAATTATCACTTATTATTTCCTTTTAATATAAACAACTCTAAAAAACTGTTCCCACTTATAAATAAAATTTTTTTCCAGAAAACCACTTGAAATTTTCCAGACCACATATAACTAGAAAGATCCTAACTAACAGTGAACCAAAAAAGTAATAAACTGTTCCCATCCTAAGATACGTATGCAATAACACTGTCAGATATGTTGAATAAAAATATGTCTTTCTACTCCTTGAAAGTCCAGATTGATTATCAATTATTAGTTTTTTCTAACAAAAGCAACTATAAAAAACTCTTCCCACTGAAAAGTATAATGGAAATACAAACTTTGCCTACAAAATCACTTAGGATTTTCCAAACTACCTATAAATAGAAAAATCTTAAGTGGCAGTAAAAATCAAAAAACTATTAAACTGTTTTCATACTAAGATAATATAAAATTTATTATATTATATTTATTCCAACTGCTTTTATTTTAAAGGCAGATTAATTATCACTTACTATTTTCTTTTGATAAAAGCTACTCTAGAAACTTATCAATAAAATGGGTATAAAACAAACCACTTAAAATTGTATCTATAACTGTAAAAATGTCATCTAACACTAAGAACGGAAAAAGTAATTAACTGTTCCCACTTTAAGAAACGTATAAAAACACTACAACAACAATGCAGTAACAATATATCTCCTTTCATTTCAAAAACAGATTCATTATCACTTTTTATTGATTATTTTCTTTTAATAAAAGCAACTCTGAAAACTGTTCCCACTGATGAACATAATCTTTTCCTACAAAATCACTTAAGATTTTCCAAACGACCTATGACTTAAACATCTTAACTAACAGTAAAAAGCGAAAGCATAGTAAACTGTTCCCATCCTAAGGATCGTGAAATAATACTGCAAAATGTATTGAGTAACAAAATACATCTCCCTATTCCTCCCATTTAAAATGCAGACTTATTGACTTTTTTTTAATAAAAGCAAATCGAAAAAAAATGTTCCCACTTTCTAATAGAGTCCAAATCAACCAAATCAACTAAAATTGTCAATTGAATCATGATAATAAAGGTCTCAATTTACAGTAAATATCAATCCAAACTATTCTCACTTTGTTGAAGAAGTGTTCCCAGCCACATTTATGTAGTATAACATAAAAAATAATTTAGTGCCCATGAGAGCAACTTAAAGTACGTAGCTTATTCTATAGCTGCACTATCAAAATCAGTTTTCCGTTCAATCTATAAATATTTACATTAGGAAATAGATGAATAAAAAAGTTACTATTTGGTGCAGATTTTAGGCCCGCGCAAAGTGGAAAATGAACGAAATTAACTCGAATTGTTCAAGATTCTGAACTCAAAAGATGTACACTGAAAGTTTCATATACACCATTCCTATAACAAGACTACTATAAGAAGGTGGCACGACGCTGCACGAAGTAAAGTTACTCCCTTCTGATTATATGGACGTCGAAAATGGCTAACCCAAGCAAGCCAGAACTCTTTGAAAAAAAGCCGCCGTCTTCAAAAATGTACCACCTGCACATGGACGCAGGCAAAGTAATTAACAAAGTTTTGCCATATGTACACGAGTACGCATGTATGTATGTACATATGTATGCCCGTAAGCCCGCATTGAAGCACAGTTGAAGCTTGTGTCAGCACACCGGTCACACTTCGAGGCGATATAAGCAGCGGAGTAGTATGAGTAGGAGTCACATTTAGTTTCAAGTGCCAGTACCAGGGCCACGGTCATAGGTTTAATTGCACCTAAATCATACCAAATGACTTTTTAATAGTCCTCCAACAGCCATGGTAAGCTCCTTCCATGCGACGTCTATTAAAATCATAGCAAAGAAATTGCCTGATTTGGCGTTTTGCCACGTCGGCTCTTTCTCACTGCTTCCCTTTGGCTTTTTAATGTGCGCTGGTAGTTGGCTTTTAATGGCCGCGAAATTTGTTGCCATCATCAAACTCAATTGGCAGCTTGTGTGTTAATCGTAGGGCAAGATGCAGAACAGGGTAAAAGTAGTAAAAATCGAAACAAAAACGGTTTATGTTCATATTTCCGTCTGCTAAATGCAAAATGCGTTGAGGTAAACTTTATGAGGTGGAATCTTAATAATTTTTATTTGTTAATAAAACTAAATTCCGGAATCAGGAACTATAAAATTTAATATTTTCCGATTTGCCGACGAATTTCGAAAGTGGATAGAAGCGTGATTTAAAATTGGAGAGCCCCTCTATTGCACGGGCCGCCACAAATTTTTAAACCAAAACCAGACCGCATTTTTCTGAGGACTTCGAAGTTCTGAAGAGGAAAAGCGTTTCCTATAAGGAGAATCAAATTCTACACTGTCATCACGCGATGTGAACTGAATGATGAACAGGATACGGACATGGATATGAATATGGTTATGGTTATGTATATGGATATGGATATGGATATGGATATGGATATGAGTAAGAATATGGATATGGATATAGATTGGATAAGGATAAGGATATGGATATGGATTGGATAGGGAGGTGGATATGGATATGCTTATGGATATGGATATGGATATGGATGTGGATATGGATATGGATATGGATATGGATATGGATATGGATATGGATATGGATATGGATATGGATATGGATATGGATATGGATATGGATATGGATATGGATATGGATATGAATATGGATATGGATATAGATTGGATAAGGATATGGATATGGATTGGATAGGGAGGTGGATATGGATATGCTTAGGGATATGGATATGAATATGAATATGGATATGGATATGGATATAGATTGGATGAGGATATGGATATGGATTGGATAGGGAGGTGGATATGGATATGGATAAGGATATGGATATAGGTATGGATATGGATCTGGATTGGATCGGGATGGGGATATGGATATGGATATGGATATGGATATGGATATGGATATGGATATGGATATGAATATGGATATGGATATGGATATGGATCTGGATATGGATATGGATGTGGATATGAATGTGGATATGGATTTTGATATAAATGTGAGCGTCGATGTTCAGGTATAGAGGTAGGAATACGGACATGGATATGGATATTATATGGATATTATATGGATATGGATATGGATATGAATATGGATATGGATAGAGATATGGATATGGATATTGATATATATATATATATATATATATATATATATATATGAGGATAAGGATATGGATTAAGGTATGGATTTGAATGTGAAAAAGGATTGTGATACACATGTGAGTGTGGATATGCGGGTATAAAGATTTGGATACGGAGATCCATATTCGTTCTATGAATTTGGGTATAGGAATCGATATAGAGATGGATATGGATATGTAAATATATGGACATGGATATGAATACGGAGAGAAATATTGGTATGGGTATTAATATTCATATGGATATATACATATTTGGTTGATGTGAATTTGGAAAAAAATATAAATATAGATATGAATACAGATAAGGATGTAAGGATGTCAAATATACATAAATAAAAGAGTACGGATGTGGATTAGGATATGGATATGATTATGGAGTTATAGGTATAGATATACAGATGCGAATGTACAAGGATGATAAATTTACAACTCCTACTTTTTAATTACGGTGAAAAAGAAAATTATAAGAGGAACTTTGGCCGCCACGTAACTTGGGATATTCGGCAGCCGAATTCTGCACTCGACTAATAAGTCGCTCTTCAGACGGCAACGAAGTGTCATTGATTGATTTTTTCGTATATCACCAACACAATCTCAGTTGTTTTGTAAACACATCCCAAGTGGCAAGTGATGGGCTATCAGCTGGCTCTGTCAAATTCGCTCAGAGCCGATTTTAGCATATGAATATATTTTTGGATATGGATCTTGATATAAATTTATATGTATATGGATATGAATACATGAATTTTTATTCAATTATACCTTGCTTTACACTTCTCTACTTAATTGTCTGCTGTCCTCTTTCTTATGCCATAATAAAGGTTATGTGAAAAGTAAATTCAGCTATACTCAACTTAAATAATCTATGAAAAATTTATTTAGATTTAGTTTACTGAACTGCACTGACTTACTGTAACTGAATTAAGTTATTCCTAAGTTTATAGCGGTAAACTCTTTGGACATTTCACTGAAATGAAAATAAAGTCAAGCCAAATAAATGAAACCACTTCCGCACATTTACTAGAGACGGCAATAAATTGTTTTTTACAACATCTGCGGCACGTAAAAGCAGTGAACAACAATAACAGCTAAGCTAACAAAACTATGTACAACGGGTACACAACATGAAGTAAACTCAAATGACCATTACCAAAATTCTTCCAACAGGGGTCAATGCGTCAGCAGCAGTAATAACAGCAGCATTGAGTAGTCTAAGTGGCACCAACTTACACAACCAAATTATCGCACTAAAAGTCTTTTGAGAGTTTTCTAGTGCCCAATTTCATACAAAACTATTACTTCTATTATCTTAGTTTTTATACCAATACTGAAGCATGCACATATATATATGTATATATAATTGGCGCGTACATCCTTTTTGGGTGTTTGGCCGAGCTCCTGCTCCTATTTGTGGTGTGCGTCTTGCTGTTGTTCCACAAATAGAGGGACTTACAGTTTTAAGCCGACTCCGAACGGCAGATATTTTTATGAGGAGCGTTTTCATGGCAGAAATACACTCGGAGGTTTGCCATTGCCTGCCGAGGGGCGACCGCTATTAGAAAAATGTTTTTCTTGTTTTTCTTCATTTTGGTGTTTCACTGAGATTCGAACCAACGTTCTCTCTGTGAATTCCGAATGGTAGTTACGCATCAAACCATTCGGCTACGGCGGCCGCCTCGAAGCATGCATGCACATACATACAATATATTTATATTTATATGTAAGTCCCCTTGTTATTTACTGATGCTTTTATTCGCATATCTTTCATGTTTTATTTGTTCTTGTAAGTGATATGAGGCTCTTTAGCTTGTAAGCATCGCTGATGGCAAGTGAATGTGAATGAGAATTTGAAAAATTCGTATTTCTTTATGTTTTCTGCACAGCTTATGCGTCTATGCGTACATATAATATTTTGAAGTGTGAAAATATGTAAGTGAGTACCAACACAAGTGTGCTTTGGTTGAGGATACTTCATAGATGCCAGGCTGTTGTTGTTGTTTGTAAGTGCGTCACTATTTCAGTTCAAAATACAAAAGTAAAATATCTTCGATTGCCTATCGTAGACTAAGCTTTGTTCCCACGGCACGTGATTTGCTCTCTCATTCGTAATTCGCCGTACAAAATATTGAGAGAGTAACTCAGTTTCAATTTCCTTCCAAATTACAAATAAATCCATGTCTTCCCTAATTTTTATAGGAAATTTGTCGTAATTAGCTACCAAACCAAAACGAATGAGTGAGTGATATGTAATTAGCCAGAAAATTGAAATTTGAATAATGGAAGATAAAATAATAAATAAGAAAAAGATATTGTAAAAAAAAAGTATGTCGAGGAAGTTGCTGAATACCTCAAGAATTGTGGAGGATATCTAATCGTATTATACTTCTTTCATCACTCCCATTTTTTCCATTACCGCTATGCTCAACAGATAATTATAGTAAAGAAGAAGAACAAGAGGTGAGCTGCCACAGTTAAATGCAAATACGCCACGGAAACAGAGTAATTGACGAATTAATTTGCGTATTACTTACGCCTTCAAATCTTTCATCCAATTTAATATATGTATAAAATAAAAGAATCTGCCTTCAAAATATACAGAAATAGCCGACTTCACTTCACCATCATCCATCAAAAAATGTGTTTCCTTCAAGCTCTGTTTTTATTTTCAGAAACAAATATTATTCTGAGAGCGCTAAAACTATACCAAAAATATTTCACAGCCAAACTTGTGCAAAGCAGCCATCGGAACATGACTCTTTTGAGCGGTCGTATGTTCGTTTGAGATATGATTTTGTTATTCTATAAGTATAGCGTAGTAATAATCCATTGACACAGCTTCGGCTTCGGCCGTATGTGCCCCAAAGTTCAGTTCACTTTCGGCTCTGACTGCAGTAAAACACGAAAATCGAGTTTTGGCCGCATTTGTATTCTTTGCAAAAGCATTATAAACTGCAAATTATAAACTAACCCAAAGAATTATATTTGTTTATTTTAAATATAATAAAATTGGACTTATACTTTTTTCGTTCTATAGATTTTTTCTTAAAAATTGATTTAAGTTTCGTGGAATGTGTGCTTATTTCTGGGTATTTTAATGATAAATTTAAATTAAAAAAAAAATTAAAAGCTTATATATTAAAAACAAAAATTGTTAGCCCTATGATAGCCCTAGTGATAATAAAAATATATGAAATTTAGTTGGACTCATAATATTTTCGTGCGGTGCATTGAAAATAATTGTTTTTCATTAAATAATGAAACAGACACTTATCTTAATAAATACTCTATCTATGTGCTCCTCCATCGAGTGTGGTGAGGCGAGTGAGGAAGTATTCAGCGCTCCACCTTTACCTCTACCAAAAGTTGGTGCCCCCAGTGAAGTGCAAATGCCCTTAAGCTATTATCCAACAATGAGTACTAAATTTAAAAATAAATAACAATTATATTATAGCTTAATAATAGATATTTTTTGATTTTTTATTAATAAAAAATACTGGATTTTTAAAAATTCGTTGCTTGTTTATTACTGGTTCGGCCTTCGGAAGTCGATGGTTTTGGTTTTTCTCCGATCGTTCTCTACTACGCACCCGTTTCTATATACCAGATGTATACCTATGAAGTGAGACTTTTTTTCATTTTCAAACGTTTATTAACAAAAAATGGTTACAAATTTAATCTTCAAAATAATAGCCATCGCTAGGGACACATTTTTCCCATCTCTCAGGTAATTTGTGGATGCCGCGCCAAAAAAATTGGCCGTCTTTGGCCGCAAACCAATCATCGAGCCATTTTTTGGCTTCTTCGTGAGAAGTGCTGCTCGGAAAATGCGTGGCCCATCGATGCAAACAAATGATAATCGGGAGGCGCCAAGTCTGGTGAGTAAGCCGCATGCACCAGCGGTTCCCAGCGGTACGTCTCCATCAATTCCCGGGTCGCCCTTGTGCGCATGTGGCGATGCATTGTCATCCAGAAAAATTACTTTGTGACGCCGATCGGCATATTCTGGGCATTTTCGGTGTATAGCGCTGTTCAAATCGGCCAGTTGTCGTTGGTAGCGTGCACCGTCAACTGTTTCACCTGGTTTTAATAACTCGTACCAAATCATAAGACGCTGATCCCAGAAAACACACAGCATTGCCTTGCGGCCGAAGCGATTTTTTTGGCCGTGGTTTTTGGCTTGTGGTAGGGCGGACCATACGATCGTTTACGCTTGGGATTAGAGAAATACACCCATTTGTCATCGCTCGTAACGATTCGATGCAAAAAAGACTTCCTTTTAAACCGGGAGAGCAGCATTTCACAAGTGGTTTCACGATGTCGGCAAATCTTAGTTTGAAGGTACGAAATTCGACATTTTTAAGAGCGAAAAAAATGCATTGTTGTATGAAATGTGACAAACAATGAACTGAATATTGCTAACAGGTGACAGACGAAAAAAACAAGACATTTGGGAAGGTTTAAAAATACTCCTAGCGACATCTATGGGATAATAGCTGAAAGTCTCACTTCATAGGTATGGTAATCAGTCATCAGCATGTCTTCGGAATACCCAAAATCTGTAGCCCTCATTAAGAATCCGAAGTCGTGCCTTATTTTTCAAAAATGACAAAAAAAATGTTATCCTAAAAGTCACAAAAAAAATTAATTTGTTTCGAAATATTTTTTTTAATGATTTGTTAAAATTGAAATAAAAAAATTGTTTCATAAACTGCAATTAAAAAAAATTTAAATCAAATTAAATTCTTTTTAATAAAATTTAATTTAAAAAGAACCTAAAATATTTCACTTTAAAAAAATCTTACTTGAATTTTCAACATTGGATAAATCTCACTATACAATTTTTTTTTATTTGTTCAATTTCTTCTTATTATCTCAAGCCTAAAAATAAACAAATTTTCAGAAAAATTTACGAAAATATCCAAAATACTTGGATCATTAACATTGAATCGCTGAGGTACATAATATATGTATACTTAAAAATACAAGTACCCAGCAGCAAATAATCTCCAAATCTTTACTTTTTCTCTTAAAAATTTGTGCTTGTAACTTTTCTCACTCCAAACAAAACACAAATTGAATCACATTTATTGCGAACTATTGTGGACTGAAGACTTCTGTTTTTTTTTTCTTTCTTGTCCTGAAAATTCGAGTTCTGCATTTCCTTTTCTTTTACTTAAGCCTTGCCATAATTTTTTGTTTCAGCGCAGCGCATTCCATTCTTCAGTCCACGCATAGTACACACTTTAACATCCTTTCGAATTCTATTTTCACGATATTCTATTTTTTCTCTTTTCTCCTTTGCTCACTTTGAAGTTGTGCCTGATTTGTCTTGGTTCATTACTATGCAACAATTTTAATATCAATTTATTATTACAGCCGCACTTTGTCCTTATTTAGGTTGTTTGTTTTCGGCGTTTCTTTCCCGTTATTCTCTTTTTGAATTTGCATTGTCATTGCGGTTGTTTGGTTTCCATTTTATTTATTAATATTAATGGCAATTATTTTCCCTTTTCCAACAATTCGTTTATCGGTGTGGTTTTTAACCAATTTAGAAGTCCCTGCGTCCGTTAATTTTAAATTTATATTAGCATGGCTTTGAACCTTGGTTGGCATCACTTCATCTCGTTTCAATAACTGAAAATAAAAATTTTATATTATATCTAATTTTTATAAAGAATTGTTTACAAAATTCTTCCTCCATAGCTGTGAAAGCATTGTTATAAGATATTTCCTTCTCCCCATGACTGGCGCTATGACCAACTAACAGATTTTGTCTTGGTTCAAATAAGCGGCTCAGTCTTTTCTTTTTCCTTCTAGCTGACGTGGTTAGAAATACCAATTGAGGCGAGTTTCTGTTTCCAGTGGGTCGTTGCATCGCCGAAAGGGAGAAGTCCTTGTCACGACCATAGGATATCACATCATATACGTTCTTGCATATTCAGCGCTGAAGTTCAAATTCTCTGAAGCGTCAAATTCTCTAACCTCATCACTGTGGACCTTCTTTCGTACTTAACCTCCGTAGACGAGGAAGGCCATCGAACACTTGGAGGCTATTCTTGGATTTGGAAAACCTTGAAAGAAGCTAAGAGACTGACGTAGATCAGATTTGAATGGAAGGAATTTGTTGTGGCCCTTTGTTCCTCCCTGGAAATAATAAACAAATAAATAAAACCTCCGACTGTATTTTACCATTCCACCCTGAGCGCTGGATTGTTTGCGTCCATTTGCTCGACTCGGCATAGCTAGTAAAGCTACTGCTCGCTCCAACATCCGCGACAGTCAAAGTCAATATTAAAAGGATTATAAATCTTTCGCAGAATTCATTTTCGAGCAAGGCAAGAACCATCTTAACGGATATTGCCTCTTTGAGTTTTCGAGGTGTATACTCGTAAAAGATATAATAAGACAATGAGCTTTAGTGTTTCACACAAAACATCAGAACGATAGAACATTTCCTGTTTCTACGGGAAATACTTAATTGTTTCAGGAAATACCTACTTGGTGTCAGTACTGAACCAACCGTTCGCATGAGCTTGGTTAATGAGGGCATTGTTGTGCAAGACTGTCCTCGCTTTGCTTGACCTTAAAATTGGTTCCGGCTCAATTGAACACTCTCAAGAGCTCAACAGAAGTTCAAGCTTTTTCCACTTTGTAACAGAATTTAATTTTATCTCACATTTTTCAAATATTTTTGAAGAGATTCGAGTGGCTTGGCTATCACTGCAAATACAATTTTTTTTTTATTTTTGAAAACTCCGGTTATTTTGTGCCTTACAATTCCATACAATTAATGCAAATTCAGAAAATAAAAAGCCACTTTTCCAAATATTCTACAGCATAATATTATTTCAGCGAGTTTAAGAAACGTACACTGGAAAAAATAATAGAAAGAAGAAGTATTACCACAAAAATTCTAATTATTTTAATGCTTAGCTGTGGAGCACTAATTTACATAGTATTTTGTAGCACCACCTGCTTGTTTTATGACTTCCTCACATCTTCGATATATTGCACTTTTAACCAAAAAATATAGCACCAAGATTTTGAAATTTGGTTGCACATATCTTCCCCATTTGTGGCTTTGAGGCCCGATTCTCCTTTTCAGTTTTGTCCAAAGACGCTTAAGTCAGGAGACTGTGACGCCCATTCTACAACAAAACGGCCCCTTTTCATTTTTTAAACCACTCCTTTGCTAATTTTGATGATTGCTTAGGATTGTTTTACATATAATCTACCACGACTTGATGTTTTCATCCAAGGAGAGGCCTTGAAGGCCATCTGCAGGCTGAAACACAATGGGAATTGGTATAGCCCCTATCCGGCATTGATTAACAGAGCAGGCATCAACTCCAATCCAACGATTCCCGCCATGCCCCTTGAATCCTTGCTATCAAGAGTCGTACTTGAAAAGAGATACAGTATGGTGCTGCCACAGGCTGAACTGTGGTCAAACTCTGAAAATGAACACGGCAAACACTATTTTCACGGATGTCTTCAGGGCCGAGCACGCTTCCAGCTCTGGTCTCTAAATGGAATCCAGCGGAACAAAACAGCACTTTGCTCTTGGAGTGCATGCACCTGTGTTTCAAGCGGAGCTGTATGCTGTTCAAGAAGCGATGAAATTTGCTGTGGAAAACAAGAGGGGCAGATCTATGTTTATGTGTCCACAGCGTCAGCAAAGCTGCTCTCATGGCCTTACACAGCCCTCCAACCTCCAACCACACAGAATGCAAGAGTTTCTAGAGAAGCCAACAGGGCTTTCCCAAACCAATACGACTTTAGAAATGGCCGCTCAGCCGTGGACGCAATACAAGCTGTAATGAGTATTGCTCGTCAAGCCACTAGCGGCAGGAAATGGAAAGGTGACACGAAGAAATACTGCGCTGTTGTTACCTTAGATATAAAAAACGCGTTCAACTCCGCCCCAAATTATGAGTGCACTGAGAGGAAATACATGCAAAAAATCATATCAAGCTACTTTGAAAACAGGCTCTTGCTTTATGATACTGACAACGGAATAGGCACATATAAAGTAACTGGCGGTGTCCCACAGGGCTCGGTGCTTGGCCCAACACTTTGGAATTCTATGTTTGACGGTATCCTCAAGCTTGAGCTTCCTGAAGATGCTATCCTCATTGGATACGCAAATGACATTGCGTTGGTGGTAGTGGGAAAGCATCTGGACGAGTTGCAAGCGTTATTCAACGGTGCAATTGTAAGAATTAGAAGATGGTTTAAAAATGTGAAGTTAGAACTTGCAGCTCAAAAAACTGAAGTCGTATTACTGACAACACGACGGGTACGTGAAGAGTTAGTGATTACGGTAGCTGACCATGACATAAGGTCGCAGCCATATATCAAATATCTGGGAGTACTCATTGACACGAAGATTACCTTTAAGCATCATTTAGAATCAGTCAGTGAAAAAGCCGTAAGAATAAATAACGCGTTGAGTAGACTAATGCGTAATATTGGCAGCCCTCGCGCAAGTATATATACGGAGACTCCTGTTAACAGTCACAAGCTCAGTGATTCTGTACGCAGCACCAATCTGGGCAAACACAAAGCCATCGTACCTCCAACACATACGAGCCACATACAGACTTGGCGCCCTGCGAGTAGCCAGTGCCTATCGCACTGTCTCAGATGACGCAATCCATGTGATAACGGGAATGGTGCCTATCGACCTTCTCGCGGTTGAGATGTATAGGTTACATAATACCATTAGGCAGAAACCGTCGAACGTGGCTAAAAAAGAAGAAAGGCTGCGAACAATTGAAGAATGGCAGATACGATGGGAGCAATCCGAGAAAGGTAGGTGGACCTTTGAGCTGATTCCAAACATTGCGAGGTGGATTGAGCAAAAACACGGAGAAATTGATTTTTGTATCACACAGTTGCTGACTGGACACGGTTGCTCAGTCCTGTACTTGCTAGTCTGTCTCGACGAAAAGGAAGGATTGTTATCCTGCATAAACTCCCATCTTAGTGTCATTTCTTCTCTTGCATAGAGAAGCATAACCGTACATTTTATCTTTTATTCCAAATATTGGACTTAGCCCTTCGTCCAAAAGGCATCTCCACACTATTATTGATCCGCCACAGTGTTTTACTGTTTTTGGTATATCTGCGACCAAATTCTGTACTCGTTTAAAAAGTTCCCCTAAAGTTATATCCTACTTTTAAATAGTTAATCATCGAAGTGTCACTTTATATCAGGGTTTGGCATTTTGAACTACCACTAAAACAAAACTTTGCACAAGAATTAGTGGTAATTAAAATAAGGGTTTGATTATGACTAGTTCTTCAGTTTTTAAGTGTTTTAACTATCTGCTTATTACATTAATTATTTAGTGCACTATGCCCAACTCAGCTTTATATATTCAAATCTGACTCTTTGATCAATAAAAAGAGATGTCAACAAACGAGTACTCGTGAGCTCTCTCTCTCAACAACAAAAAAATGGAACATTGCATTGAAAAAATGGAAAACAAAAAACGCCTGGAATGAATAAAAAAGAATAAGTATAAGCGAATGAAGGACTCAAGTCGTTAATGTCACAAACAGTGTAACCTCTGTCAAAAGGTTGGGGTTACGAGTACAGGTGCGTGTGTATGTTTACATGCGGAAATACTCCAAATATTGAGTGTCAATGTGGAGCAGTTCGAATCATTTACTTTACACCACACAGATGAAAAGTGAAGTGGATAAAAAAGTAGAGAGGTAGAGGAAGATCGGAATGTGGCGAGGGTATGTCAGCCTCAAAAAGTCAATTGAAGTGGCAGTGTATGCTCTTTCTTCAATGGCTGTCTGTTCTATGTAAGTAAGTGAGTACCTACTTTAGTAAAAGAGAAGCGAGCATTAATGTAATTGTGTTGGTGTTGCCGTTGTCACCTGCGGTCGGTCAATGAAAGTAAGTTGAAGGCACACACGCCCCGCACACACATGCCATTTGAGAGCTTCAGGCGACCCTTGCATTTAAAGGTGTGTCTGATTTGTTGAGTGCGAAAAGCAACGTTCAAAGGGATTTGCACAAACCAGTGAAAGTGTTGGTAGTGAAGTGAAAGTTTTCAAGTTTCAAACAGATATTCGATACTTGCTGCAGTTGAAGAGCTCATTCATTTTCAGTTGAGAAGTCGAGTACTTTGAAAGTTTATGCGGACAACTGACACTTATCGAAGTGACGTCGTACTTTGCGATTTGTGCAATTAAATTAAATAGTTGTAAAAACAAACTGGCCATATTTATGAATTATTGTACCGAGTTCATTTGATATTTAAATATAGGAAATTTGAAATGGAATTAAGAATATTATGCCTGCCATAGTTATGTTTTATATTGTATATCCCATTAAAGCCAGCTAATTTGGATTTAGTGTAATTTTTCGGGCGATCGTATAGCAAAGTTGCTTGAAAACTGGTGGAGGCATACTTATTCAGCAGCTCACTCTGGAAATAGAAACTGCAAAGAAAATGTAATAACCTAATTGGGTCGGGCTTTAGAAAAGCTGAGGTAGCTGCTATCAGCAATCTAATCCCTCAATTCCTACTCTCACCTTGGTAACTTAAGCAATCATACAGGGGATGAGGAACCAATTCCCTTGTGAGGTGCGGTCAGGGCTAACAAGTGAGGGAGTTTCAGGGGAGTCTACCTCGTCGTCTCGGAGCGAGTAATTGAAAAAGACGTCTGTAAAAAGCGGCCTCTTGTAGTAGATTATCTATTTATCTTATAGGTAAAGCTTACCAGATCTTCCTTACACTTGTACAGCCTTTTGCCTTGACTATGGCCTTGAGACGGTCCAGAAACGAATCGCAAGTTGCCTGAATGTGACTTGTAGGTATTTTGGTCCACTCGCGGACAACGGATTTTTTCAGCGCCTCGAGACTGGTGAATCTTTTAGTTCGCGCCGTGCTCTCCAAAATGACCCAAAGGGTATAATCCATCGGATTCGCGTCTGGCGGCCGCCGTAGCCGAATGGGTTGGTCCCTGATTACCATTCGGAATTCACAGAGAGAACGTTGGTTCGAATCTCGGTGAAACACCAAAATTAAGAAAAATATTTTTCTAATAGCGGTCGCCCCTCGGCAGGCAATGGCAAACCTCCGAGTGTATTTCTGCCATGAAAAAGCTCCTCATAAAAATGTCTGCCGTTCGGCATCGGCTTGAAACTGTAGGTCGCTCCATTTGTGGAACAACTTCAAGACGCACACGTCAAATAGGAGGAGGAGCTCGGCCAAACACCCAAAAAAGGGTGTAGGCGCCAATTGTATATATATATGGGGCATTCTTTCTCAACGGGAGACCCCTATCCATTTAAAAATGTTTTTGACCTAGAGAGTTCTAATAGGGCTTAAAATTTAGCTCTTTTTATCTACTTTTCAATACAGTGTGGCCAAAAACGAAATTCAAGATGGCTCATTTAATATGGCTAAAAATGTAATCAAAATTCATTAAATTCATTTTAATAACCTATGCCAAAAAAATTCATTTCAACGGAAAGAGTTGTACGAAGTCTCAAAATTTAGCTAATAAAGTTTACTTTAAAATACAAAACGAAAAATTTTAAAATCCAAGATGGCGGCCACAACATGGCGGACGTATTTTTGAAAAAACTCATGAATTCGCATGAAACTCGTTACTCAGGGGTTTTTGGAGTCACTGATTACAAATCTGGTGTTGGTTTTTTTAAATTCAAAATGGCGGATCCAATATGACGGACGGATTTTTGAAAAAACTCATGAATTCGCATGAAACTCGTTACTCAGCGGTTTTTGGAGTCACTGATTACAAAATATATATATATATATATATTCGCGTCTGGTGAATTTGAGAGCCATTGAGTGGTCGTTATGAAGTTCGGAACGTTGTTTTTTAGCCATTCTTAGTTCACTCAAACTTTGTGAGACAGTGCTGAGTCCTGTTGAAACGTCCATGGTCTGCCACGGCTTCAAAGCAACCTCCAGAACACCTTCCCGATAATATTTCGCATTTACCTTGACGCCAGGCTCGATGAAAACGATTGGAGAGCGCCTATCTGCCGTTATAGCGGCCCAAACTATTACCTGTGGCGGGTGCTGTCTCCTAGTGGCCAATCGATGACTCAAATTCTCGTATGAATGGTCGGTCAAATAAACCCTATCGTGTTGGGAGTTTACGAATTTTGAAAAATTTTCTCGTCAGAAAACACAATGTTCGGAAATTTACCGCTCTCGGCCAAGCGAAGCAACTCCTTCGTTCTTTGTAACGATAAACATAAACTTTATTTGCTTTAAGGTTGTGATTCTCCAGCCAAATATAGTGCAATCGCACTATTATGTTTGAAATCCATTACTGGTTTTTTATATTACTATTTATTTATTTTTTAATTAACGAAGTAGAGCTTAACGTTTAAATCCCAACTGAGCCATATTAATTTTCTAAATCATCTAGCATAAAAGAGATTTTCAACAAAACAAATCTCTATTAGGTCGCAACACGAGTATACAGTACATCGTATCTCAAACTTTTTGGGCGATGGAACCTTATTAAAAAGCTAAAGTAGTCCATCATGGTTTTATATTCATTACGGTGGCCCAAAAAAATATTTGTTTCTTTACCCTACCCCTACAACTTATTATATGGCCAAAAATAGTAGTTGTAGTAGCTTTTTTCTTAATTTTTAAAATTATTTTAAATTTTGTGAGCTTTTCATGGTTACTATAGAAATTATTTTACTTTTTTTTTTTTAAGCGCTCTGGACGCTTATGAAGAAATTGAAAAGAAATATCAGTAAAAAAGCGCTCCTACTCTGCCCTAAGTACAAATACCCTTGTTAAAGTTTTCCGCAAGATAACCGCCTCACTTCTAAAGGTTTTTCCAATAAGAGGTGTTATTCCCGTAAAAGATCAATCGTTTCGTTGCTTGTGTGGCACGTAGCCCGTCTTGTTGAAAATAAACGTTGTCCAGATCAGTACCATCCAATGCCAGCCATAAAAAATCGTTAACCATCTCTCGATAGCGCAATCCATTCACCGTAACTGTTGCCCCAGCTTCATTTTCGAAACGTAAGGCCCAATGACCTTGCCGGACCATTAATCGTACCAAACAGTCACACGTTGAGGACAGAGAGGCTTTCCAACAATAACTATTGGATTTTCTGAGCCCCAGATCCGACAATTTTGATTGTTGACGAAGCCATCGAGGTAGAAATGGGCTCATCACACAAGATTCGATGAAATTCCGAATCATCATCAATACATGAAGTATTTCAACGACCCAATCAGCAAAGACACGAAGTTGTTGATGATCGATCGGCTTGAGTTCTTGTGTTAACTACATTTTATAAGCCTTAAGACACAAATCTTTACCATATACAAAATACGGTGTAATGAAGTTTGTGGAATGCCTAATTCCAAAGAACGACGAGGAATGGGCAAACCGGGGTTTTCTTCAACACTTTCGGCTACAACAGCAATATTTTCGGCTGTTCTTGAGCGACGTACACGGGATTCATTCTTCACATCCCTATCTTGCCCCAACAGCTCGATTTTTTTCACCAATTTCTGTATTGAGGTCCGACAAGGTGCTTCACGATGACCCAAAAATGTTCGAGTTTTACGAACCGTTTCTGCCAAATTTTCACCATTTTTAGAGTGAATTTTAATAATTTGAATGAGTTGTTTAAGTGTGTATCGTTCCATTTTTATTAATGGCGCAATTTCTACTTGTCAAATATCAAAAAATGACATCTTCAAAAGTGACATCTACCAAAATATCGGGTTATTCAAAATAACACCTGTTATTTATTGGAAAACCCTTTATATGCAGCAGTAGTGTGGTAGATTCTATGTAAAAACTGTAGTACAAGTAGATTAAAAGAAGCAGTTGACAAAGCCACTACTCAAATAATTTTACTTTTTTAAGCTTTAAGTTGGAATTCTAGTATTTTTTTTTTTTTTGTTTTTCATTGTAACCATTATTTTCTTGAAGCCCCACAAGTGCCTTAAATATGAAAGCAAACACACTTTGAGTATGATTGTTATGTAGAATAATAATTATAATACTTATACACGTCATGGTGAAAAGATCTGAAAAGATCGGCTCTGAGCGAATTCGACAGATATGCCGATATCATTCGTTTACTAAGCTAAAGCTAAATTTTGTGGAACACAAAAGAATGACGTAGAAGTTCCCCTCAACATTTTTTTTCACCATACCTAACGAGCAAACCTGGTTTCTATCATTTTTAGATTCACGTTGGAGAGAATACAGAAACAATTACCAATATAGACCGTTAACCGGCTCTCAGCTATTTTAAAGGAATTGCTGATAATGATCCACGAGAATGAGATGCCAGCTGTTGGTACAAGTAATGAGATTTGAGTATTAGATATAACTCACGGTCATATATACAGGGTGAACGATATAAAGTGTTACCAACTTCACACTGCTTGTATCTGTAAAATAGCTCATGACATCAACATCGAAATTGTTCTAATGACAGTTCAATATATTGTTTATAAGCCATCAAAAGCATTTGCGTCTCAGTTTTGTTGAATTTTTTTTCTGTGATGGAATTCTAACGTTTAAGTGTGTGATTGCGTTATATTTGGCTGAAAAATTACAACCAGCCATTGTTCGTGAGCTCAGTCACCTAAAAGTGAATAAAATGTTTGTGTATCGCACTATAAAATGTTACAATGTATGGTAGCATTGCAAAACTCTATGGAAGTGGACCAAAAAAACCGCAACAACGCCAGAAATGGTTCGGAAAGTGAAGGCTCGACTTGAACGAAAGCCACGTCGAAGTGGAAGAAAAATGGTCAAAGCAAAAAAAAGTTCGGTGCGAAAGAGCAAAGGAGTTGTTGCGCTTGCACGAACGTGGCGAATTTCCTAACATTGTGTTTTCTGATGAAAAAAATGTCCCAATTGAGCAGTTCATAAGCACTCAAAACGATCGTGTTTACTTAACCGAACGCTTATACGAGAATTTGAACCTACGTGTGGCCACTCGAAGCAATTTCCCATCGCAAGTAATGGTTTGGGCCGCAGTGGCCGCTGGTGGACGCTCTCCAATCGTTTTTATCGAGCCTGGTGTCAAAGTGAATGCGACTTATTATCGGGAAAATGTTTTAGAATTTCGGTCGTAGACCATGGACGTTCCAACAGGACTTGGCACCGTCTCATAAAGCTCGTGTGAACCAAGAATGGTTAAAAAATCATGTTCCACACTTCATTTCGTCCACACAATGGCTTTCGAATTCGCCAGACGCAACTCCGATGGACTATTCCATCTGGTCCATATTGGAGAGCAAAGTGAGGACTAAAAAATATGCCAGTATGGATGCGCTGAAGAAAGCGCTTATACGAGAATGGGCCAAAATACCTCAAGATCACATTCGTGCAGCATGCAACTCATTCTTTGACCGTTTGAAGGTTATAGTCAAGGGAAAAGGTGGTCATATCGAGCTAAAATGAATATATGTTAAAATTATAATCATTTTTGAGCAATTTTGTCTTTGAAATCAATAAAAATTAATTTCACACAAAAAGTGATGGTGTTTTGAATATCGTTCACCCTGTACTTTAAGTTTGTATATATTGCACAAGTTTCCCCAAGCCTTGTTGTGCTACTGTAAACAAGTCAAGCTCGAGTGTGTTCTTCGAATTTAGCGATGGAAATTCAAGTTAAACAAAGAATTTGTTTGAAATTTTGTTATTCCAACAAAATTTCGGCTTCAGATGCCTTAAAAATGTTGCATACAACCTATGAAGACTCTGCTCTATCGCGTGCACGTGTTTTCCAGTGGTACAAATCGTTCAAAGAGGGCCGTACATGAACCCAAAAAACCACGCCAAAGTCGCTCAAAAATTAAGGTTATGCTGACTGTTTTTTTCGATTACGAAGGTGTGGTGCACTCGGAGTTCCTTCCGCAAGGCCGATCGGTTAACGCTGAATATTATTTAGACGTTTTAAAGCGTTTGCGCGAGAACATTCGTCTTAAAAGGAAGGAATTGTGGGACAACACGTCATGGTTCTTGCGATTATTTGAAAAAAATAATGTTAATATCGTTCCGCAAGCACCGTATTCGCCTGATATGGCTCCATGTGACTTTTTCCTGTTTCCCAAGCCCAAGTTGCCGCTCCGTGGAAAACATTTTGAGACAATTGAAGTCATAAAAGAGAATTCGAAGAACAAACTCGAGCTTGACTTGTTTACAGTAGCACAGAAAACAAATTATGTGACATATCACGCTGAAATTTGCCATGTAAGTTTATAACAGTCCTACCAAAAAACAAAAAAATTATTTTTGCCATATGTCATCCGCGGACCGTTTTATTGATACCGTCTCATTCATATTTGAGCAGAAGGTATGTCCTTTTTTTCTTTCCTGGGAATTACAACTGTCCCTGCGGCAATAAGTAATTTGACTAAAAATAATTAGTAAAGAGAAATGGGCACGTATAAGGCCAGTGCTTCTCAAGTATTTTGTAAAAGTGTATTTTACTAGATATTTACACCATTTTTTAAATAAGTTAATAGCATCTCAGCAATTATTTTTATAAGGTCAGTGGCAGTTTTACATTTCAGCCTTTTTCGATCAGTGAATCAGTGCGATTCATCATAGATATCAATGGATTTCGGTGTGTGAGTAGTCTTGTTACTGGATTAATGGATTATTTTGAATTAGTGGGAAATTTTGTTCAATAAGATTTCACTGCAAATTGTTCACATATCTTTAATTATCTCTGGATTCGCACCGGGATGTCGGTGCATCCCTAATATATTCTTCTAAATCACTTAAAAGAGCTGGGTTAGCAAAAACAGCCACAATATAACAAAACGTTAACCGACTTTGTTGTCTAACGAAGCGATAACTGGACATTTGAAATCGTTACAGTAGCTCAACGCTTTTGAAAGGAGCAACGCATGAGACATGCCACATCAGGGCACATTTGTTGGTTAAACCGACAAAAATGTGTAAATATCCAATTGCATCATACATACATTCATACATTCATACATTTGCATATGGGAGTATCACTCTAGCAAATACATAAGCAACCAAATCAGGTGCGCATCCAGAAAATTTTTAAGGGGTTTTGTAAATTTTTTTGAGTGGCCCCCAATAAACCCAAGTAACAGTATTTTTTTTCTTTCCCCTTTATTTTATACATCTGTCCATTGACATTAAGTATGTTGTTTAACAATTTGGCCAGGACTGGTAACAGTAATTAAGTGAAGATTATAAGATCAAATAAAAATAGATTTAAGAGAGAGATAGCCGTGCATTGAGATGCTTTTATGACTTTCAAACAAATATCTCATGATTTTGCAAGACCTAAAATATAGCTTATTAATACGTACTTAGCTTGCATTATAAAACTTGGGCTGAAAAGTCCCGGGTCTAGAAAGAAAAACCGTTTTTTTTTTCGTTCAAAATTTTCTTTATACATCAATACAGCTTCATCTAGAACAACGCAATCATTCCAGCACCGCTCTAACATTTCAAAACCACTTTTGTAGAACGATATATCTTTTGCCTCAAAATATGCCTCAGCTTCAGCGATAACCTCTTCATTCGAGCGAAATTTCTTACCGGCGAGCACTTTTTTAGGTCTGCGAACAGCCAGTAGTCGCTGGGAGCCAAATCTGGCGAATACAGTGAATGTGGGATCAATTTCAAGTTCGATTCTTGTAGTTTCGCCGTTACTTCGCCATCATAAACACATTCTTGTTGTTGGTCAACAGTGAGCAAACGCGGCACCCACTTTGAACAGAGCTTTCTCATAGTCAAAACTCATGCAGTGTAAGCCAAGACGTTCTTTTGGCAGCTTTAAGCTGTCAGCTAACTCACGCAACTTCACTTTTCGATCATTCAAAACGATTTTAAGGATTTTTTTATGTTTTCTGGCGTTCCCGCCTCATTTGGACTTACTACTGAGGGCAAAAAGTAAGGTGAATTTATTTGTCAAACTTCGCGGGATTGAAATTTCGCTCTAGTTATTTTTTTCATGAGTTGGCAGCAAAGTTAATAACATCTGGGCCAACTTTCATGTGAATGTCATTATTAGTAATATATTTACGCTTGTGTTTACCAAACGACCAAGAGTGCATTTTTCGATTTTTACAATGTCTGATTTGATTGAGCAGAGAAGTGCCATCAAATTTTGTTTGCGGAATGAAATTTCGGCTGCGGAAACGTTTAGCATGTTGCAGAAGGCATTTGGTGATTCGACCATGTCGTAGAAAAATGTTTATAAGTGGTACAAAGACTTCGAGAACGTATTGATGACTTGGAGCGCTCCGGGCGACCATCGACGTCAACAGACGACCAACACGTCAATAAAGTGAAGGAGTTAGTGCCTAAAAAAATCGTCGGTTGACTGTTAAAGACCTTACTGATATGATCGGAATATCAGAAGGATCTGTGAAAATCATTTTGAAAGACCGAAAACTCTCAATTTCTTGGAAAAAAGTCGTCGCGTTGATGTGTGTGAAACAATGCTTTCAGACTATCAGGACAAGCTCAAATGCATCATTACGGGAGATGAGACTTGGATTTATGCTTACGACCCTGAAACAACTGACCAATCAAGCGAATATCATGCTAAAGGCGAGGCCAGACCGAAAAGAGCACGTCAAAGCCGTTCAAAAATAAAGGTCATGATGACAGTTTTTTTCGATTTTCGTGGTGTGGTGCACTATGAATTCCTTCCACCTAGCCAAACTGTTAATAAGGAGTATTATTTGAGCGTTATGAGTCGTTTACGTGAAGCAATTCATTGAAAAAGATCAGAATGATGGGCCAACAACTCTTGGTTTTTGCATCACGATAATGCGCCGCCTCTCACTGCACTCGTTCTTCGTGACCATTTCGCCAAAAATTCCACGCATATCGTTCCGCAACCACCGTATTCGCCTGATTTGGCTTCGTGTGACTTCTGACTATTCCCAAAACTCAAAAGACCACTCCGGGGAACGCGTTTCGAGTCGATTGAGGAGATAAAAGCTGAATCGAAGAAGGTGCTGATGGATATACCGGAAATGGACTATTTGGCATGTTTCGGGGATTGGAAATATCGTTGGCATAAGTGTATTTCATCGAGAGGGGATTATTTTGAAGGGGATGAAATTGATTTACAAGAATAAATAAAGATTTTTCATTTTACAACCAAATTCACCTTACTTTTTGCCCACAGTAGTATACTGCGTTTTGTCTCCACGGCCACGTTTAAAATCAGCAAACCATCGTCTTGTTGCTGTTTCTGATGAAATGGAGTTCCAATAACACTTTTCAAGCCATTGCACAGTGGTCCCGCCGCGTAGGAAGAGCGGTCATAAGAACTTTTGGCGTGATAAATGACTTTTTAGTACGGTTTTAAGTTGAGAAATGTTTTAATTTATTAAAAAAACATTAAGACATATTAAAAGTAATATATATATAATAAGAATATATATAGGATATAATAATAATAATACATAATAAAGTAATATATAATTAATATAAAAAGTCAAAGGAAAATTAGGTACACACATTTTTTATATAAAATTTTTTTGTTTCGTTTAAAGTTCTGCATAAATCTTAAATTATAAACAATAATAGAAAAATAAACATTAAATTCCGAAAGGATAAGCATAAAGTATACTTTGATGACAGTTAACTTATTCTTATTTATGAAAACAATAAAATATTCACTTCCAAAAAAGTTAATGTACTTAGAAATATAAAACTTTTAACTCAATAAATCTAACACTTCTCTTGACATCATAGATTTCTTTTTAAATGGTAATTTTCGTAGACTAGATATAAATCGATCGGAATTAAGGGGTTAGGCCACTCTAGGATTTTCAAAATATCGAAATTTTTTTTTTTTGCTTAAAAGATGCTTTAAACTCTTTAGAATATAAAACAAAAAGTCCTATGCGTGAAAAAAATGTTTATCTCTAATATTTCGCACTTTTGCGCGAGCGCCTCTGACGTCTCTGAACCGACTATTCAAATTTAAAGCGTGTTTATCTCAAAACGTGATTTTTCAAAACGGCAAGCAGCATAACACAAACAATTTTTAATATTTTCACTTGTAATTGTACAAGGATCTTTAGAACATTATTCCGCACTGAAATACGTACGGATTTTTTTATTAATTAATTAGAAAAATTTTTATAAACAATTAACGGTTCCATTTTAGACGAAAAATTCTACTTTTGACTTCAAACATCTGCAAAATACACAAATTTCAATATTTCTAAAATCCCGTACGTATTTCTACAGCTATACTCACGTCGATTGAGAAGAATGTTTTTAATTTGGTTTAGGTGGACATTTACGTCAGTTGTACTGCTTGCCGTGAAGTGCCTTTTTCGCAGGGCGCGTTCAGAGATTCACTCCAAAGGCGCCATTTTGTAATATTTTTCAATAAAAATATTTGTAATTACACTTAAATACATGCTTAATAATATACTTAAAAAGTTTTTTCCTGGCACCTTTCTTTCAATGTAAAAAAAATCCTTAAAAAACTGCTTTTTTACAGTAGCTAGAGTGGCGTAACCCCTTAAGAAGAAGCCTGAGCAAAAGATCCGTGTTAGTTACAGTTCTTGAGTGCTTTCTGGTATTGTCACGTCTGAATTGTTTCACTAATTCATTACATGATTCAGCTGCCTCCTCTGATAATTCTCCAATTGATAATAAACAATGATCGATCACCTCCGGACCCATGGATGAGCACCGTATGAACTGATGCAGGTAAATTATACCATGAATATTTACTGACTAGAATTTTAGCATTGTCTAGTGCGTATATTTTAAATTTATTCGAATTAATTTTAAAACCAGATGAAGGACATTGTAGGAGATAACTACATCTGTCTATAACGTGTTTGTCTATTCCTGTGATTTCGGATGATATCGTCCCCTTAGTATAACAATAGCCTATGTGCTCATAGGCTATTATTTTTTTTATTGAATTTTTGGATTCTCCATCGTCGATTTTATATGTGGTCAAAATTTTGTCAAATTCTAGTTCCACAAAGTGGGTCAAAACGTCAGTCAAAAAATAATAAATATTTACAAACATAACGAGATTTGAGTGAGAGCTACTTTCGACAAAAAGTTTGAAATTCATTTTCTCAAAACATCAAAAAATTTATAGGCTATTTTAATACTAAGGGGAAGATATGGTGGAATGAAGGAAAAATTTTCGTTCTGTATTTCCATCATTAGAGGTGCCACTTCCTCCACTTCGCGGTTTGTCAACTATCAAGCCTAATTGTTCTCTAAACTCCCTCTGAACAAATTCCTTTCTCTTAGCTAAAAGTGCTTTTTCTCAGATGAACGTGCTTGCCACCTTTTAAATTCGATTCTATAAGAAACATGAATAAAGTATTGAAAAAATCCGTAAACAGATCCAAGAAACACGATTTTCAACGTCTTCTAAGGTTAAATTCTCAGAGTTTGGTAAAGCTTGAATTATGTTCTTCAGTACGTGGCGACATCTATCAACATCATTTTTAATGCTATTGTAATATAACATAACCACGTGTCCAGAATATGCATGCGCGTAAATGAACACTTCAAATTTACACCTAAAACAAAAAAAAATATTTATTAGCAATCTTGGTAGAATCACATTTTCCAAAATCCTACACATAGGTACAGATTAGACCCTATATCAAGCGCAATCGCAGGTCATCGCAGCTGGAAAGCATTTTTCCTTAAAGAGGACATATGTAAGAATATTTTAATGTATGTTTCATTTGTGCAGATTCGTGCGAACTTAGTTAAAAATTTAAAAACTTCTTATAAAAAAAATAAACGGCAAATTTTAAAGTACGTATTTCGTACGGTCTGAAAATCTATTAAATAATAATTAAAAAAGATAACAAAACGTTCAACATGTCGTACATACCTTCAACTTGAATTTCCATTGTACAACAGGTCATAAACACAGTAATGCTTAGAAAAATAACACTTCCCGGAACTGCATAAGTACGGAGCGGAGACCACGCTTACTATCACTTTTCAAATTCTCTTTCTTTGTAGGCACAATTATAAGTGAATTGTTTGTGCAGTTGAAATTTCTTTTATACTCTAAGTTACTATGACTAATGAACTAACATTTGGCTAAATATTGTTGCATAATTTCAACATGACTATTTTCATCCAATGTCCTATGGCGGAACCACTGTGCATTGTTTCGCTTGAACGGCATTTTCCCCCATCAATAAGCAATGTAAAATTAAAACACGAAATTCTTTTTAAAAATAACAAAAGTGGCGTCACTCTTAGCACAATAACTCATCAACTAATGAGCAGAATATCATGCAATTTTAGCAGCTGTATTTTTATGGTTAGTACTAACTGAAAAAGATGTGAATGCAATAAAACTAGTTTATGTTAGGCACGGAACTTTTCAGCCCATGTGTTAAGAGGCGATAAAGTGCCATAATTGTAGCCGGACTTGATTGTTCAAGTCAAAGAGGATCAATGTAGCAACTTCTTCTTTACTGGTTAGTTTAGAACTAAGTTTAGACTTTTAGAGCTAATTCCGAAGACACTTTCGGATTTAAAGCCTTGAAACAAATTGGAATATATGGGTCTTGTACTCAGATTCGGATAATTTTTCTGTGGAGCTTCATATTTTCTTTACCTCAATTTCGGTATTATGTCAAGGGCAGTTCACCATTCAGACGAATTAGATTATTTTCTACCTTTTTATTGTGACCCCAATAATAATTTGCTGTCAACCGCTTTTGGCATAATAATACACGTACGCGGACGAACCTCTCCCCTTGATAAAGAATATACCCCCATTTTATATTCCCCACGCCCTGTATTTGTTTTTCAGACACCCGCAGTTCTTGGAAAAATATTATTTGAGAATTTGTGTGCAGTTTCTCATAGCTATGGCATAAACGAGCCGTAGCCGAGATACTATGCTGCAAGCTCCTTGGAAGCCACTATACTTCTGCATTCACGTCAACCAATTCCCAAAGCGCTTTTGTCACTCTGAAGTGAATACCTGCAAAACGAGGAGTTTAAAGGCTTCAACAACTTCTTCAGGCGATGAAACACGTTGAGCCTGCATTTTATTTGTGACGTTCGGGAACAAAAAGAAATGAGTAGGTGCCAAAACAGGGCTGTTAGGCAGATAACCTATTAACTCGATCTTTTTAGTGCTCAAAAACTCTCTTGTGTGAGCTGACACGTGAGAGCTCGCATTGCCTTGGTGAAGGATGATTCGTCTTCGGCGATTGGTTTTCCTTAATTCTCCGAAAACTTCTGGCCAACAAATGGTTGCGTACGATTCAGCTGTTGGCTGTTTTGAATTTAAGGGAAGCCGATAGTCCGATTACATTAGATTAATCTGTAATTTTACTTATATTTTAATAAATAATAATAAGTTTTTCTAGTGGTGCAGTTGCAACGTGACCAGCTCCAACTTTCTCCCGAAAAAACAGCCGACGTTTTTCTTTGAGGTGTTTCTCCCGTGAACTATTTTTGTTAGATTAAGCTTGATGGTGTATCAAACACCCGTATTTGTGATCGCTGTTTTGTTTCAGGCTTATAAGCATAGCTCCAAGATTTGTACCTGTTACGATTTCATCTGCTGTTCCCATTAAGGCCTCTATCTCGCATTTTATCAAGTGACGATCAACCGTTGTTGGTCGGCCATCACGAAATTCATCCTGCAAGAATCGACGGCCACGTTGGAACTCTTTCTATTAGCGTTTCAAAATAGCTAAGTACGTTGCTTCAATGTCAAAAGTCAAAGTAAGTTGATCAATGCACTCCTGTCTGGCTAATCCATGTAGAAAATCGTAATAAATCATCGTACGAAAAAATGTTCACGACTTAATCTTTTGGGCGAGATGTATTTTTCAACTCACTGAAAAAAGCACAAATAAAATTCGTAGGTGAAAATGTTGTATCTAAATTTATGCTAAAAATTAACAAACTTCTCGGTAAAAATATCGAATTAGAGCTCATCACATGTAGCATTGCGAAAGCGATCCTATCAAGAGGCAGCCTTCATATTTACCTGCATATGGATATGAAGATTGCAACTACTGCGCATTTGGGATATTCTTTTTTAGCTTTTTACCCCTTTTCTATTATAATTTTTATGTATATTTACTCGCGCTATGATAAAAATTACTGTACACTTACTCGTACTATACGTCTTGTATTCTCATCAAAACTTCCAAAGGGGTTTGTGCGCGCCTGTTCGCCTTTACTGTATACATTTGTACGTTTGCATGCATGGATATGTATGCCTGATTGTGCAGCTTGCGGATGCATTTAAATGCAAGTGCTTCAATATGCGGTTGTCATAGTGGTTGATTTTCTACTTTGCTGATTTTGAATTCCCCAAAAATCCTAAATTTCCATGCTCGCTCACCCGCTTTCAGTTTACATGGTTATAAAAACACAAAGCACTGAGTACTGAGTACTGAGTACCATACATCAGCATCTCTTCAGCACATCCACACACGGTTGCTTTATCTTTCAATGGTTTTGTGCGATGTCACGCTTTCCAAACATCAATGGGTGTTTGTGTGGAGCAGAAATTGTGTATGCCGGTGAAAAAGTGGCTAGTTGATTAAATGGCAGATAGTTAGGGCGCTCGGATGGGCAGGAGAAGGTGTGTTGGTGTTCCTATTTGTGTGGTGTATTTGTAGATAACAGCAGTGCTTAGCATTCAAATGCTTTGGGTTTTGCATTAAAACCTTTCTATATTGTATTTTCCAGAGAAGGATGAAATGATTGTGCATGTGTATGTGTTCGTATATCTTATCAGCAAAAAGCTTATCTCGCTGCGCCAATAGAATTTTATGGGTTTGCACAAAACAGACTTTTTGAAAGTGGCCAGAAATAGCAGCAGCGTATAGATCGTTTCATTGTTTGGTGAAAGTTGATTTATTATCTTATTTACATGGAATGCATTGTAAATTCTCCTGCATTCGTTTTCTGTTAGCTGCATTGAGGATGCAAACCAGTGCTGTATAAAAAATCGGAAATTGATGAAAAGCAAGCAGTGAAGCGCTAGCACACGAACTCATCACATTACATCCTTTTGCAAATTGATCGAAGCGAAGCTACGTTCATTGGTAAGTAGATACGCCTAATTCTTGACTATTTCGCTGGACGTATTTGACTGTAGCTCGAAATGTTGTGTTAATTGAATTGTAAAATTAACAGGGACTATTGAGCAGAGTCCGAACTATTAAAAAATAAGTAAAAAAATCCCTCATCAATTTTGAAGAAGAATATACAGTGTACTCTCTGAAAAATTTGTCTGCTTATGGAAGGTGCTAACTTATGAGAAAAGCGTAAAAACAGTTAATAATATGCAGGGCCGTAGAGAGCATATCCGGGCCCCGGGGGAAAATTTCAAATGCGGGCCCTTTCCAATAATGTCTAATTCATATAAATACGTACAATCTCGAGTCCGGGCCCCTCGGAGAACTCCGAGCCCGGGGGAAAAAAGTACCCGATCCCCCCCCTCTCGTCGGGCCTGATAATATGTTCTGGAAGAGTTAAGGTGTTAGGGGAGAGTCGTCCGTTCGAGGGAAAAAATAATTTAAAAAATGCTCAAAGATTTGTAGTACCTACTGAAAAACGTGTCCGCTTAAGAGAGGTGCCCGTTAGGACTTTTTTTGCAAAAGTACATATATTTTATGCAAAAATTAAAATAAAAAAAGTTATAATTATATTTCACTTTAAAAAAATCGATAACAAAACTTTCAACGTTTTTTTTTTTAATTTAATTTTAAAGATATTATTTTTTTTTAAGATAGTCCCTCTCAAATGTTGGCCGCAATTTTGAATGACTGGCGACTCGCTGGATCACTTCGGTCGGTATCTTGTGAATAACTTTAGTAATGTTGGCTTCCAATGCCTCACTCGAAGCTGGTTTATCCACAAAGTATTTAGACTTTACATACCCCTTTGTCCCCGCAAATAAAAGTCCAAAGATGTGATATTACACGATCTTGGTGACGAATTCACTGGTCCGAGACGAGAGATAAATTGCACACCGAAACCGCGATGCATTAAATCCAGTGTTTCACGGACTGTATTGCCAGTAGAGCCATAGCGCCTTGTTGGAACCAAATGTTACGAAGATCACGGATTTCTAGCATCCCGGCATCAAAAAGTCGTTTATCATGGCGCGATAGCGTTCTCCGTTCACTGTTACATTGCTCCCAACTTCGTCTTTAAAGAAATATGTGCCGATGATTCCTCCAGCCCATAGGCCGCACCAAACTTTCGTTTTCAATGGATGTAAGGACTTCAGGTTGCTCTCCAGCCCAATTACGGCAATTTTGCTTATTGATGTAACCATTACGCCAAAAACGGGTCTCATCGCTGAACAAAATTCGGGTCCCAAAATGCGGATCTTCGGCGAGTTTTTCAAGAGCTCAACGACTGAAATTATGACGCCTTGGAAAATCGGTCTGCTTTAAATCTTGGACTAGCTGTATTTTCTACGCTTTCAAACCAAGATATTTGCGTAAAATTGTCCACGTAGTGCCATAAAATAGGCCAAGCTGTTGAGTTCGACGCCGAATCGATTCTTCCGATGTCTTCAACAAAAATCGCATTTACAGCCGCAATACCTATTTTATTCACTCAGCTCGAAGTAGTCTAATCAGTGGGATTTCATCCAGTAATATAAAACTATTCTCAATTTTGTCGATGGTTTGCCGAATAGTGCGTTCTGTATGACGGTGATTTACACCATAAATTGGCCTGAGCGCGCGATGTACTTTTCCCACAAAACTTCGATTTACATAATTGATTGAATTTTCGATTTCTATACGCTGTCGAGGCGTAAGTCCTTCCATGATGAAATGCCAATGAATACTGAACAAAATTATGTATTTAATTTGAATATAGTTACGCGTCATCTGTCAAAAAAACCTTTTACAAAAAGTACTGCCAATCTGATCACCCTTTACAAATACAAAGCATGATAAAAATTGCAGCTAAGCCGAATAAATGTTAAGCACCTGAGGCTGCTTCCAGCCATTCAATCGACGCGTCATATTCATGTATGTGAGTCAAACCACGTCAAGTGGGCCCCGAATTTTCCATCAAATTCCCGATTTTAAAATCAAATGCATTTTTGGATAGGGAATTTGTCACATAATAATTGCTGTGAATATTTTTTTTTTATTTCAATTTTTGTTTATGTTATTAACAATTGAATTTTTTTTCATGATATTTTTGTAAAATCAATATCTCAGAAACTACAATTGATAATTTGATGAAATTTATTTCGGTTACCGAAAAATGTTTACTCTACCGATTTAACGTTCAAAGACTGTGTATTTGTTGAAACAATAAATTTTAACAATAATTTTTATGAAAAATCGCAATTATTTTTGCGTTCTTCACGCTCTAAATGGACAATATTACAGTCAGATTAAGCGCACAATGCTCACCTTTAATAATCTGTAAAAAAAACTTTGCTCATCCAATCCGTTCTGAAGATATCGAATTTTTTGTCAGTCGAGGCACTACGCACGAAAACGAACTTGCATGAATTTTATCATTTGTATTTTTTTTTTCTCACGTAAAGCAGTCCTTATATTCTCCACAAATGCTGAATTGAATTTTTTTTTCTTGTTGAATATTTACTCTCGTGGTATTTTTTTTTTCGTTGATGATTTCTACTATTATCTCTTTGACATTCATATCACTTAATTTTGAAAAACGTCGTTTTTTATTGGCGGTTCACCAAGTTCCTGTAAAATATTGTTCACCTTTTCTAATTTTAGGTTATTCTGAATTTCCTGGTTTTCAAAATTAGCTTCACTAACTGAACATTCTTCTGCATCAGAAGAAACTTCAGACTCATCGTTTTCTGCTCCTTGGTCAACACTAGAAAAAATTAATCAAAATTTTCTGTCACAAATTTTGAGAACTTATTGACTTTATTTGCCTAAATAATAACTATTCAATGCACAATATATGTATATAAATATCAAGATTATACCCACTGTGGACTTGGACGTATATACGCTGCACTTTCAGTAACACTTCCATCTCTATGTACTACTGTGGGCAAAAAGTAAGGTGAATTTGGTTGTAAAATGAAAAATCTTTATTTATTCTTGTAAATCAATTTCATCCCCTTCAAAATAATCCCCTCTCAATGAAATACACTTATGCCAACGATTTCTCCAATCCCCGAAACATGCCAAATAGTCCATTTCCGGTATAGCCATCAGCACCTTCTTCGATTCAGCTTTTATCTCCTCAATCGACTCGAAACGCGTTCCCTGGAGTGGTCTCTTGAGTTTTTGTACTAGCCAGAAGTCACACGGAGCCAAATCAGGCGAATACGGTGGTTGCGGAACGATATGCGTGGAATTTTTGGCGAAATGGTCACGAAGAACGAGTGCAGTGTGAAAGGGTGCATTATCGTGATGCAAAAACCAATAGTTGTTGGCCCATAATTCTGGTCTTTTTAGACGAATTGCTTCACGTAAACGACGCATAACGCTCAAATAATATTCCTTATTAACGTTTGGCCAGGTGGAAGGAATTCATAGTGCACCACACCACGAAAATCAACAAAAACTGTCATCATGACCTTTATTTTTGAACGACTTTGACGTGCTCTTTTCGGTCTGGCCTCGCCTTTAGCACGATATTCGCTTGTTTGGTCGGTTGTTTCAGGGTTGTAAGCATAAATCCAAGTCTCATCTCCCATAGTGATGCGTTTGAGCTTGTCCTGATAGTCTGAAAGCATTGTTGCACACACATCAACGCGACGACCTTTTTCCAAGAAATTGAGAGTTCTCGGTACCAAACGAGATTTGACTTTTCGTAGGCCCAAATGGTCTTTCAAAATGGTTTTCACAGATCCTTCTGATATTCCGATCATATCAGTAAGGTCTTTAACAGTCAACCGACGATTTTTGAGCACTAACTCCTTCACTTTATTGACGTGTTGGTCATCTGTTGACGTCGATGGTCGTCCGGAGCGCTCCAAGTCATCGACACGTTCTCGACCCTCTTTGAAGTCTTTGTACCACTTAAAAACATTTTTCTGCGACATGGTCGAATCACCAAATGCCTTCTGCATGCTAAACGTTTCCGCAGCCGAAATTTCATTCCGCAAACAAAATTTGATGGCACTTCTCTGCTCAATCAAATCAGACATTGTAAAAATCGAAAAATGCACTCTTGGTCGTTTGGTAAACACAAGCGTAAATATATTACTGATAATGACATTCACATGAAAGTTGGCCCAGATGTTATTAACAGTGCTGCCAACTCATGAAAAAAATAACTAGAGCGAAATTTTAATCCCGCGAAGTTTGACAAATAAATTCACCTTACTTTTTGCCCACAATAGTATCTTCATACGACATGATTTGCAAATGTATTTACCGATATATTGTTTGAATTTTACATCCCTGTGAGCGGTTATTTGGAATAAATTATGACGTACGCAATTATGACCTTTTCCCCCAACGGATTGCAACACTCATCAGGTCGAACCATTTTCATAAAAAATATATAATAATTTTTTTCTAACCTCAAAGCATAGACAACATACTAGGAATCACAGCACATTGACACTAGAAGTTGCTGCGACTGTACGACTCTGCAAAGCCATGCAAGTTCGTTTTCGTACGTAGTGCCTCGACTGACAAAAAATTCGATATCTTCAGAACGGATTGGATGAACAAAGTTTTTTTTTACAGATTATTAAAGGTGAGCATTGTGCGCTTAATCTGACTGTAATATTGTCCATTTAGAGCGTGAAGAACGCAAAAATAATTGCGATTTTTCATAAAAATTATTGTTAAAATTTATTGTTTCAACAAATACACAGTCTTTGAACGTTCAATCGGTAGAGTAAACATTTTTCGGTAACCGAAATAAATTTCATCAAATTATCAATTGTAGTTTCTGAGATATTGATTTTACAAAAATATCATGAAAAAAAATTCAATTGTTAATAACATAAACAAAAATTGAAATAAAAAAAAAATATTCACAGCAATTATTATGTGACAAATTCCCTATCCAAAACTGCATTTGATTTTAAAATCGGGAATTTGATGGAAAATTCGGGGCTCACTTGACGTGGTTTGACTCATGTATGTATGTATAAATTTTAGCATTTTAAAAGTTCTACAGTTTCGTGTCTGCCTGTCCACCTTTGCAGCCTTCTAGCCACCACGGCTAGTCGAACTAAGCCTCAAGCCAAGTCGAGGTTCTGCTATTTGCAGGATGTTACACTCACCTCGATACTACTAACTGCATACACATAAATATATGTACCTGCATATGTAAGTGTAATAACTGTCATAGATTTACTAAAGCTCACTGGCTGATTGACTGTTCTGGCGTCTGAACTACCAAGCTTAGGCTGTCTGTGCACGGTGTCCAAGAGTATTAGCAAAAAGTGGACATATACGTACATGTGTACATATTTACACGCGTGCACCTTTCAGCTATCCAGTTAAGTCCAAAGAATGCATTCGCACTGTATCATCATCTGTTTCGTTCATACGCTTGCTCGCCCTCAACTGAAATTGAGTAACGAGAAATAGTGGACAAACTCTTTTCTTAGCAATTACATGCAATACTTTTTTTATCATCAGGATAATTTTTATTGGGAAATTTTTTAACTCTATCTCTTATTTTGCATTTTGTGGAAAATGATTTTCGAGTTCTATCTACATAATCCGAGGAAATAAAGGTAAATACTCAGTTATAAAAGCATTAGATATTGACAAGCTGTGAATATTTAATTTTTAAAGTTATTTTCTTCTTTCTTAGAAATAATGTCTTTTTCTTTTTTTTCATTATTCATTGACGTTTCTTCATGGAAAAACTTACGCCGCAACAACGTGTACAAATCGTAAAAATGTATTACGAAAATCGACGCTCTGTGAAAAGTGTAATCGCATGCTCAGATCAACTTATGATGGTCCTACCGAACGCGCTATCGGCAAACCATTGGAAAAATTTATAATAATTTTATATTATTGGATGATACTCCACTGATTACACCACGTTCAGCTCGAAGTGAAGAAGTATTGCGGCTGTAAATGAGAGTTTTGCTGAAGGGTCGGAAGAATCTATTTGACGCCGAACTCAGCAACTCGGCCTATCTTATGGCGCTACGTGAACAATTTTACGCAAATACCTTGATTTGAAAGCGTAGAAAATACAGCTAGTCTAAGATTTAAAGCAGTCCGATTTTCCAAGGCATCATAATTTCAGTCGTTGGGCTCTTGAAAAACTCGCCGAAGATCCGCTTTTTGGGACCTAAATTTTGTTCAGCGATGAGTCCCATTTTTGGTTTAATGGTTACATCAATAAGCAAAATTGTTGTATTTGGGCTGAAGAACAACCCGAAGCCATGCAAAAACAGCCGTTACATCCATTGAAAAGAACCGTTTGGTGCGGCCTATGGGCTGTAGGAATCATCGGCACATATTTCTTCAAAGACGAGTCTGACGCCAATGTAAGAGTGAATGGCGAACGGTATCGTGCCTTGATAAACGACTTTGGATGCCAACATTTGGTTTCACCAAGACTCTATGATGCTACTTGCCATAGAGCCCGTGAAAGAATGGTTTTACTGCGTCGTCTTTCGGTGCGCAATTTATCTCTCGTCTCGGACCAGTGGATTGGCCACCAAGATCGTGTGATAGCACACCTTTAAACTTTTATTTGTGGAGGTACTATGTAAAGTCTAAATGATTTGTGAATAAACAACCTTCGGTTGAAGCATTGGAAATCAACATTTCTATAGTTAGTCAGATGATACCGACCAAAGTTCTCCACAAAGTCATCCAAAATTGGTATTTACGAATTACGGTCAACATTTGAAAGGGATTAAATATCTTTAAAAAGTAAATATCATGAATGGTTCTACACAAAAATAATAAAGATTGCCCAATCAATTTGAATTTTCGTTGTTTTGTTTGAATTTAAAATTCGATGCCTCTAAATTGATCGCCCTTTCTTACTATTAGGCAAATCTCATTAGAATATGTTTAAACGCGACAAATTTTGCTGTGGTAACTCGTAACCTTTCGTAGAGAGATCAAAGGGGAAGAGAGAGGGGCACCGAGTTGATCATGTTCCCGTTCGTCTCAATTTTGTTGTTGACTGTTGACTAAAAACAAAGCCAACTGCAAGCAGCTCAATTAGCCGTGTCGGAACGCGCCACTCGCTAACACAAAGCGAATCGAAGGCGGCTATAAATGAGTCTTTTTAGAGCGGGATACTGCAATAATTACTTGAAAAACTTTATAGGTATATACAATATATAATTGGCGCGTACACCGTTTTTGGGTGTTTGACCGAGCTCCTCCTCCTATTTGTGGTGTGCGTCTTGATGTTGTTCCACAAATGGAGGAACCTACAGTTTCATGCCGATTACGAACGGCAGATATTATTATGAGGAGCTTTTTCATGGCAGAAATACACTCGGAGGTTTGCCATTGCCTGCCGAGGGGCGACCGCTATTAGAAAAATGTTTTTCTTAATTTTGGTGTTTTCACCGAGATTCGAACCGACGTTCTCTCTGTGAATTCCGAATGGTAGTCGCGCACCGCGGCCGCCGTAGCCGAATGGGTTGGTGCGTGATCACCATTCGGAATTCACTGAGAGGTCGTTGGTTCGAATCTCGGTGAAAGCAAAATTAATAAAAACATTTTTCTAATAGCGGTCGCCCCACGGCAGGCAATGGCAAACCTCCGAGTGTATTTCTGCCATGAAAAAGCTCCTCATAAAAATATCTGCCGTTCGGAGTCGGCTTGAAACTGTAGGTCCCTCCATTTGTGGAACAACACCAAGACGCACACCACAAATAGGAGGAGGAGCTCGGCCAAACACCTAACAGAAGTGTACGCGCCAATTATTTATTTTTTATTAGTCGCGCACCAACCCATTCGGCTACAGCGGCCGAAAAACTTTACCTGGGTTAATAAAAGTAACTCCTGATGTTGTTGTTATTTAGTTGTTTGCAACTGTTTGTGTGGCTCTCTTCGTTGTTGCTAATGCTTTACACATTTTATCTCCCATTATTCAATCTTTTCAGCACCTCTTCACTTAGACTCTCTACTCTACATACTCGCCCATTACAATAGAGACATACGTACGGGTATCTGGATGTGTATGGGTGACATTTAAGTAAAATATTGTTTACACTTTGTTAAATATTGGAAATGTTGCTAGCAATAAATATATGCATTGTCAATATTTATAGTGCATGCAAATAAAATTAAAATAAATACCCAGCAGTCAAGTTTACTAGTTCTGAACTACATATCTTAGTTTGGTTCTATGGTTGCCGATGAGAGTCCCGACTTGTTTGTTTGACTTGTAATTTAAGTATTCGCCTTCTATCTTTTCTAATGCTAGCAACTGGTGTTTTTAACATGGCAATGGCCTACAAAATGTGAATTCCATCAATATTACATCTATTACCAGACCAGTCAGCCACTGCATCGACATTGTTCCAGTTAGTGAACTAGTTGATAATGGACAAAAAACGGTGTTGGTTAACTCCATTAATATTTTTCTTTTTCTTCTTAACATCACAGTCCTTGGTGAACCATTGCCTCATTCACAATCTTCCGCCATCTGTCTCCCAAGAGATATGACACTTTTGTTGTTTTACAACTGATTTTCATAATTTTTACTTATCTAGAAAGGCTGACTCCTCCTCAAGCCAATGAACGCAAAGCTGAGCGAGTTATGGCACTTTTACTGAAAGGTTATATGTCAAAGTTTCAGGCCAATCAGAACAAAATTGAAGGAGTTATAGCAACTTTACCAAGGAGCAAACTGTCAAATGCTTGTCAAAGTCAACATCCCCGTCTTCGAGCCATCTCTTTCTGGGATGTCCTCTTCTTTGGCCTCCAACCGGGCGCAATTCCACTGCTTTTCGAGTTGTTCTCTCTTTGGACATTCTAAACACGTGTCCGAGCTATCGCATCCTCTGAGATTTTATAGAAAAACTAATTTTATTGGAAAACCTTTGTTTTAGTGTGCAGACCGAAACTCAATATTGTTGGAATATTTTCTTTCAGTACTTACTTTTTGTTTGTTGCGCTCCCTTTACCAATTCCGGAACACTTTTCGGCAATATCAAGAGATTACGGCTTCCTTATCTTCAACACGTATTTTGAGAATAACTCCTTTCGCGGAGATGCACCTTTTTCTTCTACTGTATTTACGTCCTTTGCAGTTACAGGTATTTGTATCGCCGCATTGGTGTCCATTGCATGCTTTTCAACTACTTTTGGCTTACTCTTACGTCTAATTTGGTTTCGCTCTGGTTGGCAATGAACCATTCGTAAGAGGCGTATTCATCTTTTGTGGTGACGAGCGAAGCAGTCGTGGTTTTCTTACGAAAAAGCTCTGCGAATGCGAGCATAAAAATACCGCCTAAAAACGCTTCGCGTACTTCTCACTCATTTTTGTTTAGTTGCGTTTACGGGAAAGTTTCGAACGACACTAACCTGGGTTAGCACTGGCGTCGTAGCCCTTGAATGGTGCTATTGTGCAATAAAAAGCAGAACGAAATATATCTTGAAGTTACAGAAAACCGGTTCTTTTCTTCTGACACAGACGGTACCTCAGAGACGATGCTTCTACCTCAGTCCCCTGAAGTCACGGACGTACCGTCGCTTGCCCGGAGCAGCCAAATCTAGTAACCTTTCATCCGATGAACAGTTCCTGGCCGGTGTGCGAGGGGCAGCTGGTTACTGACATACACCGGAGCTAACACATCGGCAGAGCGAACTCACATCGCCCCTTTAAGGCCGCAGGTAGAAAGCCATAGCGACCTTTCCAGGGACTCCCAGTGCACCCCCTATGCAACCATTCGTGCTTTTCATATAAACAATCGCACCTCACGTGGTGAACACGCCCCCCAATTTGGTAATAGACATAGGTATGCTGGACTTTATAACCTACCTTTCTAATTAACTCGTATAGCGTCGCTGAAGCGAGAAATATCTTGGCTAGGGTATTTTTGTTTGGTGTCCTCTCATTAACACTTCCCCATCACTTTTCGGCATTAATATTGAATGGCTTCGAAATCATGCGCTATTAAAAACTGTTCTGTATGGAAGGTGCCACGCCTTTGTATCAATGCCTTCTACTTTTCATAATTATACATTAAGCATCATTAAGCATTACTCTACCATAAATGGCTGCGAAATCATGCAATATTAAAAGCTGGTCTGTATGGGAGGTGCCACGCTCCCTTTACCAATATCGTCTACTTTTTGGTGTTATTAAGGCATTGGTGTTTTATACATCTCGAAATCATAATGATCTACCATGAATATTATCTAAATTATACAACAAAAAAGAATTGACTGAAAGAGACTGCCACGACTCCTTTTCCAAGGGCGCCCACTTTTCTGAGTGGTTAAAGTTTTAATATTTTATGTCCTTGTACCAAATTTCAGTATTCAGCCACGAATGGCTGCGAAAATATATGATATTTAAAAATTACTTTGTATGGGAGGTGACACCCCCTTATTTTATTTATATATTCTTTCTATATTACCTATATTCTTTCGGCAACTGCAAGCAATAAGTTGACGAAGTTTCATTAAAATCTGTTGATTGGTTTAGCAGCTTTGCGTGCAAAGAAAAAAATATTAATTTTTATATCAATTAAAATATCAGACTTCCGTTTGCTTCATCAACCACATTTATTCTGCCTTCACTAAACTTCTTCAACTTAAAACAAGGCGAATTGAGTACTCTAGGTGGCGTCATTGAAAAATAGTTACTTCACTCTGACGTCAGCTCCCTTTGCAATACAAAACAAATAAAAGTAGGAGAAATTACATGCTTGTGAAAATTCAATGAATGGCTTGGTTACATAGTGAGTTGTGAGATTAAAACTAAGTGCACTAATGCAAAAGAAATGCCGCGTGTAAAATTGTTACAGCACAAATTAATATAAAGCCGCCAAATGCAGTTTTTTTGCTTCTTTATGCGGAAAACGCCGTGGCTGGAAAGTAGTGTGTGTGCGTATAATTTCTTGTGCTTAGTTGCTTCCATTGCCTTCGTCTACTCTTTTCTTCTCAAACAAGTAATTCCCCTCCCTTTCTCTATCGTTCTTGAACTTAAAACAAAGCCTACGTTAAGCAAATGGAGGGCACTTCCCAGAAGTCTTCCCAAATATTACTGCGGTGTGCAAAAAACTTGCCGTTCTCATTCACAGTTGATTTTTCGATCATTCATTGTTGCTGTAGAGTGTCATTTACAAAATTTGCTCTGACTCTTACTACAACTTTATCTCTCTGAGCGCGACTAAGCGTAATTAATAATTCGATGATAAATATAATGAAGAAAATATACAGGAGCCGATTCAATCCCTTAAAACGAGTTGGACAATGGAACACATTTTGCCAGTCCACTAACTTATATGAGATAATAGAAAAATCCTTGCTCTGCATACACCTCTAATTGGTCACTTTACAACTGGTTCAGTTTTAGGCACTTTCGGACCAGTATGATTTTTTCCATCAAGTATCAATTCATGAACTTGAATGTTTGCTGAGTCGTTTAGCTTTTCACTGCAGAGCAGGAGTAGTAGTTTGTATGTATGGAAATGTGAAATGTACATATGTTGGACATTCCTCCACAACGGAAGTCCAAAAAGCAGTTGTGTCACCAGCTCGTGTGTATGAGAACTTTCATTATTTGTTTGCTTGATTTATTTTCACTTTCTTTCGTTCTTTCAGTACGCCAGCAATTTACTAACCGACTGATGTATGTATGTGGCGATACAAATACCAAAAATAAACTTTGAAAGTTCAATAGTCATTTTAATTTTCTGCAGTTATTGTATCAATAAATATTACTTGGTTGTAAATTTACAATTGCCAGTAAATTTTGCTATAATATATTTCGAGGCTATAAAACAACAAAAAAATATTTATATCGTTTTTTTTTTTAATATTTACCATATAAAAGATAGACTTTGAATAATCTTACGAAGCATTTTTCTAGATTTGAATATCAAATTTTCAATTTCACTAGAAATTCCAACACTACTTCCATTCTCGACCCACATATACAAGTATAAATTCCTGATGCAATTATTGAAGCTTTTTTTAACCTACTGCATGTTTTATTTGATTAATTTTTAATAAGGAAATGAGGAGTAGAATATTATAGTGGATCCAAAAACTTTATTAATAAATTTAACTAGTAACAGAAAGGGATGATGTTGAACAGGCAAAAAGGCATTACTCTAATAAAATAATAAAGCCAACGGTTGCCCTCCGACCGCCTAACCCAAGAATGATAGATTACCAGGTTTATATATAAAGGGTGGTTAATTTGTAAGGGCCGATGCTGAATGTGAACCACATCTAAACGTCAAGTCTTTTTCTTTTTTTCATTTGACATTTTACAATTTCAGACTAACTCAATTTGAACCATGGAAAGACGCATAATCAAGCAGCGCGTTAAAGTTATTCAGGCTTATTATGAAAACGGGCGAACAAATCAAAATGCATATCGCGCACTTCGTGGGGCACATTTTTACCTCAGTGGATTTGTCAATAAGCAGAATTGCCGCATTTGGGCGAATGATAATCCAAGAGTGATTGCCGAAAAACCAATGCACCCACAAAGAGTGACTGTTTGGTGCGGTTTATGCGCCGGCGGCATCATTGGGCCGTATTTTTTCCAAAATGAGGACGAACTTTTTATGGCCCGAATTGGAAGATATGGATGTGCACGATATGTGGTTTCAACAGGACGGTGCCACTTGTCACACAGCTAACGAAACAATGGCTCTTTTGCGCGAAAAATTTGATGGCCGAATAATCTCACGTTTGGACTTCTTTCTTTGGGGTTATTTGAAAGAAAAGGTGTACGTCGATAAGCCAGCAACAATTCAAGAGCTAAAGGATGAGATAATTCGGCACATTAACGGCATATAACCTCAATTATGCCTCAGCGACATCGAAAATTTGGACCATCGGATGTAGGTGGGCCGCCGAGGCCGCCGAGGCCGCGGTGGCCATTTGGCCGATATTTTGTTCTACACGTAATTGAGCCATTCCAATATTATCATAATAAAGAGAAATGACAATAATTTCCTATTTGTGGTGTGCGACTTGCTGTTGTTCTACAAATGGAGGGTCCTACAGTTTTAAGCCGAGTCCAAACGGCAGATATTTTTTATGAGGAGCTTTTTATGGCAAAGGAGGTTTTCCATTGCCTGTCGAGAGCGGCCGCTATTAGAAAAAACGTTTTCTTAATTTTGGTCTTTCACCGAGGTTCGAACCTACGTTCTCTCTGAATTCCGAATGGTAATCACGCACCAACCCGTTCGGCTACGGCGACCGCCATTCTGCCCTCTCTCTTGGTATCATTATTTAGATTCTGTTGATAAAATTTGTGAACATTTTTATTCAGACTTTTCTTGAAGCAAACTTTAAATCATTTTTTTTTAATTTTTTTTTTTGCATGGAAAGCGCTCTGGCCAAAACTAAATCTTAAGAGGATAAAATGTATGCTTGGATTCAACACATCAACTACCAGCATTTTCCCAGGTGTTATGTTGAGTTAATGCACTATTGGCACTTTAGCCAGTAGAATGGTTGGTAACGTTGGAATAGAGCTGCCAAAAGCTGCTAGTAGCGAATCATTCTCGATAACTTTGTTGTCGCTTTCACATGCAAATCAATTTTTTATCAAGCGAACAGAGCCCAAGCAGCAGAGGAGTGTCGAATCGAAGGCGGCTATAATTAGAAATAGCACTGCATCCCTCAGATTTTAAAACTCTAAGATTGCAGAAGGAGTGAAATCAAAGGCGAACATATGCTTACTTTACTGCGGTTGACTCTCATTACCTTGGTCTTGGCGATGTTGGACTGGAGGTGCCAGCGTGACTAGTCTGTCCGCTTTCGCTTGCATGCCAGTGAGTTTGTGAGAGAGGAGGCAGATGTCATCGGCAAACTCCAGGTTCTCAAGATGTCTGGTGAGACTCCATACGATACCTATTTTATGCAGGATCAATTGGCTCTAGACGTCATCTAGGACGATGGCGAAGAGAAGGGGCGACAACCTTGCCTTACGCCTGCGTTGGTGATGAATTGGTCGGTGATATTGCCCTCGTAAAGCACTGCCAGTTTAGAGTTCTCATAAAGGGATCCGATGAGATGGATTATCTTTACAAGCCTTTCTGAAACGCCTTTTCAAATTTGAGTGTAACTTCGAAAATATTCACCGGAACGATATTAAAAATTCTGTGTGTATTCTTAGGTATATATATGTACATTAAGAAAATAAAACAAAAAAAATCGATTTTTTGAAAATTCTAACTGTACCTATATCACCTCTTAAAGAGCGTTCGATATCGATGAATGTATAATACATATGTAGGTATATCAAAAATTATGAGTATTTGAGCGGCGTTGGTCCAGACCGGGTTTCTATCCCTACTCGATGTGATATTTTTGCAGTCCGTGTATGCCATAACTCTACAAAAAAAAAATAACTGAATCGTTTTGAAAACTGCTGTTTTTTTTGTTTTTGTTGAATAATTCTAAATCTTAAAATGGCAAACTAACAGTTTTTATTAGCGAAAATATTTCTTTTTAACACACTTTTATTAGGTTGTATGTACGTATGTATGTATGTATGTAACGGAATCTTTGAGCTTAATTTTCACTGGCTTCTAAACATCTGATCGACTTGAAATTTTGCACACCTATCAAGGACCGATGACAATGCAATAATTTGATAAAAGTTTTTCATTATCCTTATTGGGATTGCCAGGATTAATATTTTCTGTTTTTACCTGTGGGCAAAAAGTAAGGTGAATTTGAATCTCTTTTTTAACACACTTTTATTAGGTCGGGTTGTATGTATGTATGTATGTATGTATGTATGTATGTATATATGCATGTAACGGAATCTTTGAGCTTAATTTTCACTGGCTTCTAAAAATCTGATCGACTTGAAATTTTGCACACCTATCAAGGACCGATGACAATGCAATAATTTGATAAAAGTTTTCCATTATCCTTATTAGGATTGCCAGGATTAATATTTTCTTTTTTTTACCTGTGGGCAAAAAGTAAGGTGAATTTGGTTGTAAAATGAAAAATCTTTTTTTATTCTTGTAAATCAGTTTCTCAGGCTCCCTCCACGAAATAAGTTCTTCATCCCGATTACTTCTTTATCACGGCCGATAACTGCATAGCCTTAGACTCACAGTCGATAAGAAAGGAATTAAATATAACACGAATATATCGAATCATTTATTCACTTACTGCAATGATAACAATAATTTTCATTCATAATAAACAAAAAATAGTTTAAAGAAACTAAAAAACACGCTTTTTTGCTAATCGAACTAAAAAGTAGAAAATAAAAAATAGTTTAAAAAAACTAAAAAACACGCTTTTATTGCTAATCGAACTAAAAAGTAGAAAATAAATTTTAATGACAAAGAGACCTATAATGAAGTAATAGCAAATCGAACGATCAGTCATAGTCAACTACCTCAGAACAGAATTATAACAAAAATTAAGATACAAATAGAATAATTCAAATTAGAGTTAAAAGCGTGGGATGCTTGATATAGTAAATATTACAATCATTCTATTGGCAACTACCTATGTACAGAGGGTTATGAAAGTGAAGCAAAATGCATCCCACGCTTTTAACTCTAATTTGAATTATTCTATTTGTATCTTAATTTTTGTTATAATTCTGTTCTGAGGTAGTTGACTATGACTGATCGTTCGATTTGCTATTACTTCATTATAGGTCTCTTTATCATTAAAATTTATTTTCTACTTTTTAGTTCGATTAGCAATAAAAGCGTGTTTTTTAGTTTTTTTAAACTATTTTTTATTTCACGTCAAATGCAGCGAAAAATCGGCATAAACAAATCCTCCTCGAAAAATATTTACTTACCAAAATGCATTTTGATTTTTTTGTTTCAAATGATTCTTTTGTGAGTTAAAATGCACCGTAAGAAAACTTTTTTCGACGTGCCTCCGGAGATTCACCTCATTCAATTTTTAATATTTTGAAATGAATATTTAGAAAATTATTGCTCGGATATAGCGATTTTATAAGGAAATTGAGTAAATAAACTAACACTAGAATAAATAACTATTTATACACATTTATACGTAGCTCGAAAATATTTTCTACAGATTAAGTAAAAGGCACTCGAGGACTGGTCAATGGTTGGTGTGATGTCTAAGTCATCTTTTCTGCAAATCTCTTTGTAAGGATCCGACAAAACAAAAACACTTCATTCATAGGTACATGTGTATGTGCCTATGTATCTCAAACGCAGCTTGCCTTCAAGTCTTGTCCTTGGCGATTTGGGGGCTCTTTTCAATTTAAAATCAGCGGGGGCGAAAATTAATTTCACGTCGGCAAGTCTGTGCACAGCGGCGGTTTTACTGCATTGGCTTTGGCTTACCTTACCCTTTTATTCACTCATTTAATTTTCTTTAAAATGTAAGAAACATAAGTATTACTTAAAATATAAGGAATTAGAGAGGAAACTAAAGTAAATTAGAAATTAAATATAATTAAATAATGAATTGTCAAAGCAAATATGTAAAAACGAAGAGAATAAAATAAAATATTGGGTTGGGGAATAAGTTCATAGCGCTTTTATATTTCCTTTTATTTTACAATATTTGTTTGCTGTTTGGCAAAGGTTAAGTATTCATTCGATAGAACTCTTTCTGCTCTACAAAGCTATGGTAATTATATTTTTGAGGTATTTAATTTTGTATTAGTTTTGAGGCTTAGAAATTAAATACCCAGAAGGCAAAACTCAATATATTCGACACCTGCTCTTTTTTGCTTTTCATCGAGATCAAAAAGCTGCCGAAGCAGCCCTTGACATTTGCCACGCTTATGGAGAAGATGTCATAGGCTAGTCTACACCACAAAGTTCAAAAATGGCGACTCTGACGTCAATGACACATCCCGCTGCGGAAGGCCTTCTGAATTCGATGAAGAATTCTCAAATCACTTTTGACGAAGGACGGTCCACAAACCAGTCGCGAATTGGCGGAAAAATGGAACTGAATCAATGACCTTCGTTCAATGGGATTAACTGAAAAATTGGGAGCCTGGGTGCCTCACGAACTCAACGAAAAAAACAAAGAAAGTCGCCTTCAAATTGCTTCTCAGCATCGCGTCCTCTATCCAACAACATGCGGCCATAATCAGAGCCTTTTGTACCGGATCGTCACAGAAGATGAGAAATGGTGTCTTTAATCAATATGAAGCAAAGAAGGGAGCGGGTGGCTCCTGGACATATGCCAAAGCCGAGAATCAAGCCGGATCTTCATCCAAAGAAAATCATGATGTGTGTTTGGTGGGACTGAGAGGGCATGGTGCACTGGGAAATGCTCGGAAAGAATGCCACGGTCAACAAGGAGCTCTACATCGCCCAGCTACACCGCGTGAATGAGGCTATTCTACTGAAAAGACCTAACCGACGTGGTCAAACCATACTCCTTCACGACAACGCCAGGGCCCATGTTGCACAAGTCATCAAAGCCGTACTCCAAGAGCTCGAATAGGAGATCCTTCAGCATCCGCCGTATTCTCCAGACCTTGCACCGACCGATTACCATCTTTGCCACGGTTTTAACCTGATCCACATGGTAAAACCATACTCCTTCACGACAACACTAGGGTCCATGTTGCACAAGTCGTCAAAGCCGCACCCCAGAAATACGAACAGGAGGTCCTTCAGCATCCTTCGATAGCAAAGAGGTCCTTCAAAACTGGCTAAAACAGCGCCTTTGACACAAGACCAGGCGATTTTTGGCGGAAAGGCATTAACAAATTGGTCAATAGTAGGGAAATGGTTGTAAATAGCAACGGCGAATAGGTAATTGATCAACTTATTGATATAATTATTGTTTTTGTAAAAACGCTACGATCTTATTCTCCAACCTAATACTTACCAGGTCTTTTTAAAGCATCAACCAATAAAGCAGCTATTAAAATTATTATAGAATTATTCCTCTTATTCTTCGCAACAACTACATTATTTACTGTTACTGTTATGTGTGACGTTGATGATGGTATCTGTTTAACATGCAGCTTGAATGGAAACAGCGGGGGTTGGCAAGTAGAATTGCAAATATTCATAAAATAGCATAGGAAATATATGCAATTTTTTGCAAGTGCAAATTTTTTTCGAATGTGTGTATGTGTGTGTATGTCTATAACTTTATTGTAAGCTTTTTGCCAAGGTCTTGTAATCTCTCGCACAATAACTACTTGCAAATATGTAAGCAGATATGAGCATCCACTCTACGAGCGCAAGTGTGCGTGTTTCTGATGCGCAGCTCAGCGTGTGCCCATAAAGCATAAATAAAACGGCACCCTAGCAAATAAATCTACCTATATACGTACATATGTGTGCATGTATAGTAAATATATACACTCCCTTCTGTGCAACTGCGCTTTCTGTGTCACTAGCAAGGATCCATTGCACTTGCACGACGCTCGCACACACATGCGCACGTATGTATGTTTGGCTGTGTGCCATGCGGTGCCTGTGATGTATTGTGGCACATGGCAACCGAATGCTGTCAAAGTAATCCTTCTTGATTCACAATTCCATCCTTCTCTCGTTGTTCTCTGCATCATCACTATCCTATACATGCATACATATATACATACGTACATACACACATACATACGTACATATATTTACTTGTATATTATAAGTAGTTTGCTGGTGCTGATGTTAGTGCAAATTTTACTCGTGATTGTTGACATTTTTATTGTTGCTATTGTTTTATGATTTTTGTTGCTTTTGGTATTGCCGCCACTGCTGACACTCTCATTCCGTTAATGGATTATGGTAATTTGCTGTTGAATGCAAATTTGCATAGAAAAGAAATTGAAAAGTGTGATCTTCTATACACCTACACACCTACGCGAACATGAAAATAGTAGTACCAAAAAAAGTTTAAATTAAAAAAAAAAAAATGTTCATCATATGATTAGAAAGGTGTTATTATTATCTTGAAATATTATTTTATATTTCTGTAACTGAACACATCTTCAAATCACTTCTATTACGAATTCAGAACTTTCTATGACAAAAGTTGAAAATTCAGGGTTAACACTAAAATAGCAGTGGCCATATATTGGATTAGGGAGGAAGATCGTAACGTTTTTACCGAAGACTTTTATTTAAACATTAGTGTTTACAGCCTCTTCCCACCTCTCGACCAATTTGTTGATGTCGTTCCGCCAACAATCGCCTGGTCTGGTATGAAAGAAGCCAGTTTTGAAGGACATCTTTGTTATCGAAGGTAACATCCTTCATATGGTTTGACAGGGAGCGGAAAAGATCGTAATCGATCGGTGCAACGCACGGAGAAAACGGCGGATGCTGAAGGACCTCCCGTTCGAACTCTTGGAGTACGGCTTTGACGACTTGTGCAACATGGGCCCTAGTGTTGTCGTGAAGGTGTATGGTTTTACCATGTGGATCAGGTTTTTTCAGTAGTTAATATCTATCATAATGAATACAGTGTGAAATGTGATTGCTACAGTGTAACTTCAATTGGCCGTCGGCACGTTTAAATCGAAAAAGCAAAATTTTCCCCGTAGTTTCTCATCAAAAGGAAGGTTTTTTTCGGGCGCCGCAAAGATTTTAATTACCATAGATTTAATTAATTTTACGACCACTCTAATAAAAAATGCTATGAACTTATTCGCCAACCTCTCCATCCGCAAACTGAGGGTTGTGCTAGGACTATCTTTCCGAGCAGGCAAGGAACGGGCCGGAAACATTTCCCTCATATGGGTTCCTGGGCACAGGAACATAGAGGGAAATGAAATTGCCGATGAGCTTGCCAGGAAGGGGGCGGCAGAACCGGTTCCATCTGCCCCCTTCTCAGACATCGGTATCCCCTTGGCCGTCGTTAAACGGAAACTACACAATTTCTTTCTAAAAAAAGCGCAAGACAGATGGAGGTCTGTCTCATCGTGTGCTATTTCAAAAGCACTATGGCCTCAATACGATAGAAACAGAACGCTTAAGGTGATGGGAATCCCCCGCCATACAATTTCCAAACTCATTGCGGTGATCACTGGACACTGGGTGATCGGCACTCATGCGGAGAAATGCAAATGTCCAGCTCTGGCGGCTAGGCGCTTGAGATTCCTTAGCGAGCCCTTTGGGGATGACTTGATGAAATTCTCAGCCTAGATCCCTTTTCTCTCCTCCGCTACATCAACAGCACTGGATGGCTGTAGACGGTTTTCTCTCCTCCCTAAATCCTTTCACAGGTAGTGATCCACATTATGGTATCAAAACGGCACGTAAGTGGTGTACCTGGGGTACTCTTGCCATCCTACCTACCTACCTACCTATTCCCCAACCCAATAAGTAATGCATTCTGACCCAGTTTATAAAACAAAAAAAAACTGCACTGGCAAAGTTTGCAGATGCAAAGTTGAAACTAATATTTAGTTGAGTTTCAATTTTCCCAAATTTTACACAGCACAAGGGCGGAGCATTGAGTTCGCCAATTGCTGTTTCGGAATCTTCTGCCACGCATTTTTAACAATTTCGCACAGGTGTTGATATTTACTTGTCTTGGCATACAGATCTTTTTAAGTCTTCCCACAGATTTTCTATTGAATTGAAGTCGTGGGACTGAGCTGGTCATGCCATAACCTCAATTTTATTTGCACGAAACCAATCAGTGGCCTTTCGACTCGGGTGTTTAGGATTATTTTCCATTTCATTTGAATTTCCTGTCTGCAATACGGCAACATAACATTCTGCATTATATCCACATAAATATTGGTGCCCATCATGTCATCAATTTATGTGTATGAGACCTGCGCCGTATTATGAGAAACTTCCCCATGCCATTCTTTTTGATTCCCCATGTTTAATGGCGTTTAGAGCCTATTGTGGTTGATTGTTGGTGTCAGGTGGACGTCTAACATATTGCCGTAAATCCGTGCTGCCATACAAAACTCTTTTAGACTCGTCTGTCCCTAAAATATTACGCCAAACGTCAGCTGGCCAGCTGTCCATCTTTTCTTGCAAATTCCAAACGTTTTTCCTTAAGTTCTGGTGTCAGAAATGACTTTTTTCGTGGGTTGTGAGCTACTACTCCAGCTTCCCTAAACCTAAGGTTGCTCATTGGCTTTATACTGCAGGTGTCAGACCCATTCTTCTATGTGGTGGTGTGCTATGTAGAATAATACCTATTCTCATTTATTGAGTAAGGTGCTGAGATCAACAGCATTAGCATTTAGCAATTAGCGTCGTGAAAACCATGCCATCCATCGCTTTGGACATTATACTACATCTGCCATCCCTGGATCTCTTCTGCAAATACTCAGCGGCTCATTCCGCTTTAAAGCTCAGAGGAAGACTGTCTCAAATGGTCAAGCAACTATCTTAGACTCCTATACGGATATATCCAGTGATTGTAAGTATCACTCCCGCATTCTCTGCTTCCTACGGAATTTCTCAGTGAAAATCCCTGCTAAACTAGAATGGCTTGAAGAGCATTAGCCAACGCACCCATTAAGATCTACAAGGACGCATCTAAAGTGGATACCGGTAAGGGATCAGAAATAAATTGCGATCACTGCAGTGATTTTCAAGCGAAATAAACGCTATTAATGAAGCCTTCAGATTGTTAGTAGGAATAACCTTAAGTGAAAATCATAAAGTTACTTTAATCTGGGTGCCGGGACATTGAAACATTGAAGGTACCGAAAAAGCAGATGAACTGGCAAGGGGGGATCTGCCATGAATAACGGATCGGAATCGGTAGTCGCACCATTAGGTGCAGTCAAGAATACTATTTCCCGAAAATACTTCCGAATCGCAGATTGTAGATAGAGAGACCAGATGAAATGCAAAATTAGAAATTCGAGGTTATGGCCCACCTACAACCTCAAGCAATCGTCTACATTGATAAAGATGAAACGACGGAACGCCTGTAGACTAACGGCAGTCATAACTGGCTTTTAGGCAGCCAAAATGGGCATCCGTCACAACAAGTACTGTCACAGTTGCAAACAACTGGGGAAAAAGGAAGCAATCTTCCATTTCTTCTGTGAATGCCCTGCCCTATGGAAGGAAAGAATGTTAACCCTGAGCAAACCACTGTTCGAGACCGCACAGACTGGATATAGTCTTGCTGTAAATAACTGCTAAACAAGTTGGTAACGAGGATGTGGCAACAAAATGGTGCGGAAGGGCTAGTTAAATTTTGGATGAATCACCACTTTAACCTACCAACCTCGCACAACTTGTAAGCTTCTTGTTATGGACGCACTAATCAATTCTGTATATGAAAAATGGATTAGTGCCAATGTGCCTGTGAAATTTTTAGGCAAACATGGCCAAGCCTAAATTTACGTCTATCCAAAAATATTATAAAATTGCGTAGACTTCCAATTAGGACCTTAGTAAGGGCCTTCACAGGACATTGTCTCATAGGAAATCACGCAAGGAGTTTTGGCGTCTACATGCATTATTTCTGTCATAACTGTAGAAATGAGGAGGAGTTGGATGCAATTCAACACCTTTTTTGCACATGCCCGGCTCTAGCCAGAAACAGGAAACGATATTTAAGATCCTACGACTTAGTGAATGTAGATGATCTATACACTTTAGGTATCAACAACATTTTACGCTTTGCTCAAAGCTCAGGATGGTTCAATCTGAAAGGTCACAACGGACCCATTTCGTGGTCTAAGTAGCATCGCTTTCCCTATGTGCGATGCGGCTGCCAAACCTAACCTATGTTGTAATATCGAAATAATAAAACTCTTTTTTGTTCTATTTTTAAATATTTTTATTTTTAAATTTTTGAAAATACAAAATAAATAAATGCTATTTTTGGTTACACTTTTGTGAAAAAATCTCGAGCGTGAGGTGGTTAAATGCCAGTGATTGCGAAGCAAACAATGTAGAGCGGACGTAATGAAAATATTTAAATTATTTGTACAATATTTCTGGCGTATCATCACGGGTATCTCTAAAAGCGTTTCGCCGCTGCTGCTGATATGCTGAATGGTTTCTGATCGGTATCGGCTGACTCTTATATCTTGGGTAGGGACCTAAAGGTTCCTCACTCTCAGGGAAAGTTGGTATTTGTTTGCTGGACTGCCATTCGACCTTTGGTTCCTCTGGTTTCGATTGCTTTCCTCCCATGCTTAATTGGCACTTGGTAGTAAATAGTAAATGAGCTGAATTCAATATGTGACTCTAATAAATCACTGATATTGAATACTCAAAATCTCGCGACTGCTTGCCGTTTTATAGCGCGCTCAAGATTGTTTTTGATGCACAGGTAGAGAGATTCCTTGGCTGGTCTATGGACTAAAACTGCTTCGTTTCCTTGCACGTTGCTCACGACGTAAATAGAAGCTACACTTCCTACCTATTCAGTTATTGTGTTTTAAACTGTGTTAGTGACCTTTACATATTTATTTTCCAATGTAGATGGTATTCCGCGCTTAATGACACCGTTTACGCCTTCCACCAAAAAAATTCTTTGAAAATTTGTTTTGTTTTTAATGCTAAGGCATCGAAGTATAGATGGTGTTTTTCGTGCAAAAATCGACACATTTGGGAAATTCTACCTACATTTATAACTATTCATAGATATTATCCAAATTACTCTTTCTCGAATTCACCAACTACCCGCGTGTCCTTGAAAAGCGATTTCCATTTACCTAACATTAAACAAAAGGGGCAGATGCAATAAAGGACTATTTCAGATATTTGATTTGGATTTATTTTATTGTTCCACTGAAATAAATTCACAACTATAATAACTATTTCCGCCGTTAAACGAACCGCCGTTAACTATTGGTTCAGTTTGGCCCATATTATTTCCATACACAACTACAAATCTGGTTATCCCTGTGATACAAAAGGCTCGCGCTATTTATCTTCAGGGAAAAATCACCTTTTGTTTTTCTTTTAAATTCAGAGCCAAGAATTACTTCAACGACTGTGCATACTCACAAATATTTAATTATTCCAAAGGTGACATGAAAAACAAAACAGAAAAGGTTCAAACAGGTTCCAGACGCGGAATCTCTCTACCTGTGCATTAAAAATAATACTGGGCGCGCTATAAAACGGAAAGTAGTCGTGAGATTTACAATATACAACATCAGTAATTTATTGGAACCACAACGCTCATTTTACTGCAGCTCATTTACTACTGCAACTACCAAGTGCCAACATCAAAACCATGGGAGCCCTGCTGTCGAAGTCGGAGGAGCCAAACGCGGAACGCCGTTCCAGTACACAGAAACTAACTTTCCCTGAGATTTATGCACGTTTAGGACGCAGCTCAAGATATACGAGGCCGTACGTACTGATCAGACACGATTCAATACTTGGGGTGCGGCAGCACGAATTTACAGATATTCGTAATAATAATACGCAGACAGATACGCAAATAATATTAAGGCAATAAATTATGATTATTTATTTATTAAATTATAATTAAAATTAGAAATTAATATGTTCAGCAGCACTACCTACCAGTGCTATAAATAAATTAAATTTGTTCTATTACATGCAATTAATTTCATACCTAAACTTTTCTTGCGAAATTTCTCAAAAGGGGCACCAAACTCACGATTTAGGCGTCAGCATTTAAGAAATCCCTTGCCCAATAAGATACATAACATTTTAGGGAGGGGGTGTTTTAACAGGTAGTGAAATTTAAATTAACAGCACTGGTTTTCTGTGACCTCCGCTTGTTTTGAGGTTACTTTGGCTTAACAATTCCTTATGAATAGAGGGTATATTCAGAAACGCATTTTAATGCGCAGCATACGTTTGCAGTATGAGCATAGCGTTCAAAAACGCAAATATGGCAGCACTGCAAATGCAACGCGTTCTTAAGTGTCATTTCTGCATAAAAAGTCGCGCAATATTTGCAGGAAAAATTTTAACACTGCCATTTAACGATGTCTGATGAAAATTTTTATTAATTTTTTTAGACTTCTATGAAAAAATATATTGAAAACACGATAGTTAAACTATATTTCATTATATTTTTCTTTGTTTTAGCGATTATTTTAGTACTTCCGAAGTGAAATTGCTGCTCAGAGTAAGACTGAGCATGGAAAGCGAGTTCTCCTCGAGAAGGAGGAAGAAAAGCGTCCTCTGGAATAAGATTGTGGAAGAAATAAAAGAAGTTAATAAAGACAGGAACATTGCCCAGCAAAAGTTTTCAAATCTATTAATCACATACAAGCGTATAAAAAAGAAATAATGCATCTGGTAGGGAAGCAACATCATGGCTTCAGGGGGGAGCCTGGTTTATGAGGTCTAAAAATTGCATCTCTTTGCGATTTTTTTTTTTTTTAAGGAAAAAATTAATTTAGCACTGCAAAGTTTTTTCTATCTTTTAATGAACATTTAAAAAGTATAAACAATTTTTGTACTGGTTAAAATAAGTTGAAAAAAATGTTTAACATAGAAATTAGTAGAGCGCTGCGACGCTGGAGTTTCCAACTGGCAAACAAGATACAGCTCGTAATTATTATCTAAAGCAAAAAGTTTAAATGGATTTCTAATTATCATGATTTTTTATTCTAGATGGACTAAGAAAACTGAGAGAAATTACAAAATTTCAACTTTTTGGAGGTTTTAAAGAAAAAAATGCCTTTCTATATTATAAAAAAAAAATTTACTTCAACTTGGTATAAAAATCTTGCAATTTTTTTTTTTATCTATTTTGTTAGTTCAAATAGGAAAGAATTTAATACTGAAGGGAACAAGCTATGATTCATTTCAAAAGGTTCATTAGTTTTTTTTTCATTCATGTACGCCAATTCAAAGAAATCATAAAAATGAAAAGTCGAGAAAAGAAGATAAAGTTTGTACTATAGCTGTCCGGTCACAACGAAACTACATAACGCTCGCCTACCTTTGGCTTTGTATCTACGGAAATATTGAGAATTAGGCTCTGTAACTTTATGTGAATATTCTGAAATATAGAATATAGAATATAAAGAACAAATTGATTTTTTTGACCTTATAAACCAGGCTCCCCCCTTCACTACGAGGAATTTGATGAGGTATACGGTACCAGGCACTCAATCAATGTGCCCACTGAAAATTTACAAAGCTCAGTTGAGCTGTCAATGACGCCATTTAGAAACTTTGAGAGTAATAAATTCGGAGTATTTACCTGCATTTGAACGGAATATTTCCCTTTCCGGTCATAGTAGCTGATATCATCTTTACTAGGCCTAGATATATTAAAGTGTGTTCCGTCCAAGCAACCAATTACAAAGGGAAACGAGTTTTCTCTGCTGCTTTGGAACTCAGTCATAATTGTTTGTTGCTCTTCAACAGATCCCCATTTCATTTCGCTTTTCAATTTACATATTGCTTTAATTGTTTGGTTGAAAAAAAAAATGCGCAGTCCCTTAGCAATATCAAAGCGATCCGAAAGCTGTCGGAAAGTGGCCCTGCTATTACATAACTTCCATAATGTAATGTATAAACATTTTTCTAATGATTTCTCACAATGACCGGTTCTTGTAGTTAACCAAAATGGAGTAAGGGCGGCTTTTAAACGCTTCATAAAATGATTTTTTTAAAAACCGATTCAACTGGATATCGAAAACTTACCTCAAAAGTGGACCAATTCATTCGAAAATGAGAAAAATATATATCCTCGGGAAATGATTTTATTGTTTCAAAAAAAGATTTGTTTTTTGGTATTTTTCATTTCAATAATAAACTTCTTACAAAATATGCCCTTTTAAGCCTTACGCGTTTTTTTCTCTTACATTTAATAAAAAAATATCAGTTTTGGACTCACATGCATCGTTGGCTACTAAACTTAGTAATAATTCCATTATACTGCGCGTTCTTAATGCAGCAAATTTATTTGCAAAACGTCAGCAAATCTATCAATTGCATGAATTGTCACATTGGCAGTGCTGCCAACACTGCAATTACTGCGCATTATAATGTGTTTCCGAATACTCGTATACCCAGAATCACATTGGAGGAGCGTTTTCAAATTCTTCTCCTCTTCTTAATTGGAGCGATAGCCGCTTACGCGATTTTGGCCGAGTTTGACAAAACGGGTCAGTCGTTTCTTTCTCGTGCTAACCGGCGCCAGTTGAACTCATCAAGTGAAACCAAGTCCTTCTCCTCTTTTTCCAACGCGGAGGAGGCCTTCCTCTTCCCCTGCTACCACCAATACTTTCGAGCCGGAGCGTTTGTATCCATTCGAGAGAGGACTTTACTACTCATTTACCTGTTTAGTCCAAAGTAGCACTTGTTGGCAAGACAGATTCTACGTTGGATTTCTAGGCTGACATTGTTAACGGTGTTAATGCTGGATTCTTAATACTCGAAGTCTTTAACAACCTCGAAATTATAACTGTCAACAGTGACGTGGGTGCTGATACGCGAGTGCGCCGACTATTTGTTTGAAGACAGGAGGTACTTCGTTTTGTCCTCGTTCACCACCAAACCCACTCGCTTTGCCTGACCAGCTCCTCGCCGCCATGTTTGAATTGCTCAGCCGGCAATCCGTGGGCGCTCGTGGGTTTTTTGCTCTTTAGCCGCGTTATCGCTATTCTCACCTCGTCATGGTCGGGTAGCGGAACGACAATTCTGTCGTCAACGAATGGGATATCGCGATCTTCACATTCTCTGTGGCATGCGCAGCTATCACTATTTAACAGGTTCGAGAAGTGTTCCCTCCATAATTTAAGAATGCTCTGGATGTCAGTAACCAGATCGCCGTCTTTGTTCTCACATTAAAATGTTTAAAATAATATTTATTTTGAAAAACGTGTTTCATTACCCTACGATAATCTACAAGCCATTATTGGAGTATAATTACTTTTAGAAAAAATCGTCGATTTGTGCGCTTCTTGGCCACCACTGTCCACTTCGTTCGGGAGATATGGCTCCTTTTGACTATTTTCTCTGGGGATATGTAAAGTGGTATGATACACGCCTACTGTGATAAACCAAAAATTGGTTACTTACAAGTTAACATTCGGCACAGAGGGGATGACAATTGGATCTCCAGATTGTGCCAACAAACTCATTTAAGCATTAATGCCATAAAAATATCTCTCAATTAAACAAGTTTCATGGATATTCAGCCCTGTCATAAATTCCGTTGTAAAAAACCTCCGATTACGAATGTCTACTACGAATACGAAAAAATTGTAATCGGTTCCATGTGAGCACGAAAAAAGCGCTGCCAAACTTAAATGTCAAATTTTTATATTTCGACAAAAGCTCACTTCAATGTAAGCAAGACAATTTAGCAAAATATCTTTCAGTTTTTTGTCAAGTTAGCTGAATTTTCAAATTAAAATGTATTTGTTGACATACGCGGTTCTGTTAATGGAGAAGGAAAGTGAGAGAAGCAAACGGAGTCTCAGAATTGAGCGAAAAATATTGAAAGATGCAAGCAACCCTCTCGATATGGAAGAACCAATGTACATAAGTACTTGCCTTTTTATTAAAGAAAAAGTTTAATTAAATACGGTTTAAAACAGGCTTATCAAAATTACGGGTTAAATAAAGTTTTGAGTTTTATTGAAGACAGCGCAAGCTCAGCGAGATCGTCATCCATAACTTCAGTTCTCCGGCTATCCTCTGTTCTACGGTTTCTTACGGAGGGAGGCTATCAGCCCGGAGTTGGCAAAGATTTCGACATGCCAACGGGGTAGTCAGCATTTAGCTATGCACTAAAAGACGTATTGGCGTGACTATAAACACGATTGTGTCCTCAGTGGGTAAATCTCGTTATGAGTGCCAATGAAAAACGGCAAAGCAAGATGGAATTCTATCAAAAATATAAATTCCCTACCATCATTCTATGTGTGGATGGGACGCACATAAAAATTATTTCCCCAACTAAAGAAAAATTCCTCTACTACAACCGGAAGGGCTACTACAGTATCAATGCCATGATTAATTTTACCTTTATTAGCTCCTTTATTCCACCTGCGGTAGTCATATAAAAATATATATACTTCAAAAATTTATTTTTATTTATAGTTCAGTTAAAATCCTCTTTTTATTACTCGTTCTAATTTTTGTCCGTTAGTCTAACGTCGTCGTAGACACATTGTACGAAACTCTAAGATTTGGCGTTACGAGTGTATTCGGACTGTTTACTCCCGCCTATACTTGTCATTACGACGTTCACGATACTACTACCTTCAAAGGAAAAGTAGGAATGGGGCGATGTAAAGCAGAGCAAGCCCATCCAAAAGCTGGAAGGCAGGGTGGGCGGCGGTGTATATCTGGGTATCTCCTTCAGTTTTCGTCTCCCCGACTCCTGTAATGTCTTTCGGGCTAAACTAATGGCAAAAATGAAAGCCGTAACATTGGTACAATGTGATGCGATATCTGCATTTTCACTGATAGCCAAGCGGTGAAGGCATCCATGACATGCCGTACATCTCTTAAGGAAATGGCTCAGTCATACTACCTGGTCATTGTGACATTGTGACATTGAAGATAACTGCGAGCCGATGAACTAGCCAGACTCGACACCAAATTAACTGATAGATGCACAGACAATGGCATAGGCATAGCCTTGCAAACATGTAAGCTACTTGTCGGTGAGGAAATTGTAGGAACGGCGAATGAAAGATCACGCAATGAAACCACGTGAAGAATCGCCCGAAAATTGTAATCGACTCTAAATGCCAAACGCACAGAATCTCATAAGCCAAAGAAGCACAGTCTTAGCACACTTATCTCAGTAATATCGGGGTAGGCAGTATAAATAGACTTGACTTCTGCAGAAGCTGTCTGGATGAGAAGGAGTAAGAGACAATTTCGCACCGTCTGTGCCATTGTCCAGCTCTATCTAGACGTAGATTCACCATTATAGGTAGACAATTTTGTAATGAATTGAAAAATCCAGTTCTGCAGAAATCAGGGATCTTCTAAAATTTTTGAAAGGCACACTCTGGTTTCAGAAGAGATAAGGACAAGTACAATGGGTTACGAGTCTGAGTGTTTCCCACAGTGGACAGCCCCTTCAACCTAACCCAAGTTTTTATTTCCATGTAAGCTTCTCCGCCTTTAAAGAACACCCTTTGGATAACCTCAAACATATTTGCTGTATTTAATATGAAGATACATATGTACTTATAGATTCATCTCATCGGGGGCTGGAGATACTTTGCATTAATACTTATTTTTACATGGCGGGTCCTTCAACACACAACGCCATTCTGAGCGACTTAATTTACATTTTAACAGTGAGCAGCTGGCTTCAATGGCGCTTTGTAAATTACACTTAGTTTTTCCTAAACATTTTACTGCATTACTATTTTTATTTAAGAAGCATTTTATATGCATCTACATACACATACATACACATACAAGCATGCATGCATACTAAGTGTGTATGTAATTTCATCGAATTTCATGCTATGTAATAAAAACAGGGTTTCAAATAAAAGTGGAAAAAATGAGTTGCCATTGAAAACCATTTTAAATTGAATTGTCTACGAAATCCCCAACGCCCATATGAGCCTCAACAACGGGCAACCAAGCGGCGCTGGTACAACTTAAGTATCATACATACAGACAATGCCAGCTGTGCCAAGGGAACGAAATACGATGAGCAAATAAATGTAATATTATGACAACAAGCGGAACGCGAAATACGGGCAAGAAAACTCAAAGGCCACAATAAGATGTGTAAGGTAATGAAAATTTCTAAAGCATTCAGTTTTATATATAATAATTTTTGTTAAGGGTAACTCGAGGATAACTTGAAGAATACAACCTGCCCCACAGCCGATAGTGACTAATACATCGATCATCGCGCTGCTTTCGTTTATTTGGCCAATCGCGTAGGAAAACGCTCATTCATTCCGGTTTATGCCACAATATAGAAAAAGAAAAGAAAAGAAAAGAAAAGAAAAGAAAAGAAAAGAAAAGAAAAGAAAAGAAAACAAAACAAAACAAAACAAAACAAAACAAAACAAAACAAAACAAAACAAAACAAAACAAAAGAAAAGAGAAGAAAACAAAAGAAAAGAAAACGAGCAAAAAATTAAAAATACCCGTCAAACAAATCAAAACTTGTGAGCGCCAAAATTTTCGAAAAAAGGATTACTTTGCTCAATATAATGAAAGAAAATCTAATTTTAATCATTTTTGGAAACTAAAAGATTTTGAAACCCAGAATCTATATCTGTGTACTGCAGGTCATCAACGATTAATAAAATAAAGAAGGCCTAGAACTTTTGAAAGACCTATGAGAAAATGCAGCTACAAGTATTTTCTGTCAAAAAATAATAAGCTAGAAGTAGTGTCGGTTTGCAGAAACTTTTTTTAGACACTTATAAAATTTCAGAGCATTAGAGCAGATAGAAACGTTTAGAAGGAAAATAACAAAAAGATTAAAAAATACCGTGCGCGAATGTGTTTCTTGGCTGAAAACTCAATGGATACATTTCTTGAAAAATTAACCTTATAAAAACTTATTTAGATGATTCTTCCATTATACACTACCTAGACCAGTAACGGAAGAAAAACATAAAGATATTATATGTATATGTGCTTACTAGGATACATTCCTCTAGTTTATCGTGAACATTTTAAGGGTACAGTTACCTGTAAATGGCCTTATTTTCCTTGATTTTAAATCAAATTATTTAAAACGAAGAAGTCAATATATTTGTTTCAAAATTGGCATACAGTTTATTTATTCATTAAAATAATATACATTTTTTTTTTTAATCATTTAAAATGGCAAATCTTCCAGGAAGGTCGCAGCGGTGCTTCTCAATTGGCGGGCATTGTAGCATCGGCGTCAGTGACCTGAATACAAAAAACCAAAAATTTTTTTGTTTATTAATGTCAAAATTTCTATATGAATTAACAATAAATGGGAAAAAAAATTCGCGCAATAAAATGCTTCAAAAAAAATGAATTTTGGGTCGAATTTTCCTACTATTTTTGCTTCGAAAAAATTATTTTTTAAAAAAATTTTCGAAAACTTGTTCATATAGAAGGTAATATCATAAAAAAGATAAAAATTTAGGGAGATCGGTCAATAACTTTTCGAGTTATCGTGTACGCCAATTCGAAAAATATAGTTTTGAGAAAAACGCGTCTAATGTTTGAATACAACGTAACTATGGTAGGTATACCTCTCTCAGCGCTCGAACGCAAAGAATAGAGTCGTCCCGATTGACAAGAAATAATTAAATTTACGTTCTAAAAATTGTTTAACATTATCTTAAAGGATTATATTAACATTTTATGAAAAAAAATTTTTTTTCGAGATTTTAGAAGTAAGGGGACAGCTTAGGGATCTTAAAAACTAGAAAAAATTATAAAAATGGATTACTTTTTAAAAATAATGAATAAATGCTCATGAATTATTTGATTAAAGTTATTGTTTCAAATAAAACTCATAGTTTTTTATTGCATTAAGTAATTTATAGGGCATTAATTTAATTTTGAAAATGGTCTAAGTCAATTAGAGCTTTAAAAACAACATTTTCGTATGGAATTCATGCAAAATTTCATATTGATAATAAATTTCTATTAATCAAGATTATGAAAATTATAAATTAAAATGTCGCATAATATAAAAAAATGTTTAGCTAACTCAAACGCAATTCATCATATGAACCGTTTCTTTGAAAGTGATGTAAGTCCATTTTGACAAAAACTTAGTTAATGATAAAAACAATGGAAATTTTAACAGGTAACAGGTAGGAAAAATTTTATAAATAAAAAGTTGATATTATAGTAAATTGTATTAATTTTTATCATTAACTAATTCTTTGTCAACATGGACTTACATCACTTTCAAAGAAAACGCCTCAAATATCTCGACACAAGAAATATATGACTTATACCACTTTCATAATTATGGGCACATACATACATATATGAAATGAGCCCAAACGGCAGCTTTGCTTGAAGCGCTTGAAGTGCAGCGAAGTTTCAAGTAGCTTCTGTTTCAGCGCTTTTACCATTAGGAATTGAATACCCCTGTCGTTCATTCATGTATTTTGATTTGGTTTAGCTTAATTTTGTGAATTTTATGTCGCAGACAGAGTGGAAGCGAAGCCAAAGCCGAAGATAAATACGTTTCGTTACTGCTGGTAGCTCAGGGCAGTAGTCAAACAAAAAATTGTAAGTACGCTCTATAGTTGGTGTAGTAGTAAAGAACTTGGAATCGGCCGAAGCGCTACCTGCGAAATTATTCATGCGTACGAATTTTAGCAGGTAGGTGAATAATAATACGAAAACAACAAAGGATTGAAACTCTAGAAAATACACTGAAAAACCCCAAATTAATGCTTGGTTTTTTAAATTATGAGATAATTAGTGCAGCTGTTACCTGCCGAAAATATATAAAAATTGAAAAAGGTTCAAAACCACTGAATTATCCGCAAGCGCCAACGTAAACGTAAAAATTTAGATTTCTTTTGTCTTTCTGTACTCTCTCATTTTTTTTTTTTTGAACTCGTGAAGCCCCCAGGCTCCCAATTTTTGGTAAATCGTATTGAATAAAGGTGAATAAAAATCGTTTTATGACTACTGATTTGGCGACTGTCCTCCTTCAAAAGCGATTTAAGACGTTTTTCATCGAATTTAGAAGGTCTTCTGCTGCGGGACGTGTCATCGACGTCAAAGTCGCCATTTTTGAACTTTTCAAACCATTTCCGTGCTGTAGACTCGCCTATGACCCCTTCTTCATCATTTTCACGTCGCAAATGTCCCGGGCTGCTTCGGCAACTTTTTGGCCTTGATGAAAAGCAAAGAAGGGCAGGTGTCGAAAATGTTGATTTTTGTCTCCTGGAAATTAGATTTTTAAGCCGCAAAGCTTATAAAAAATTAAATATATGACCCAAAAATACAATTAACATAGTTTTGTAGAGCAAAAAGAGTTCTATCAAATGAATACTTACCCTCTGCCAAAAAGCAAACAAATCGTTGTAAAATAAAAGAAAATATAAAAGCGCTACGAACTTATTCCCCAACCCAACACATATTACATCTAAAGATGCGCCGCACCACTTCCTCTATTTAATATGAAAATTTGCTTCTAAAAGTGGACATTTCAAAATGTGTTTTTTTCATACTTTTTTTGTAAGCTGTCTTTGGAAGGTTGTAACTTTTTTATTTATAAAATACATACTACACATACAGGGTGTCCAGAGGCAGGATTTTTTTTATTTATAATTGGCGCTTACACCCTTTTTGGGTGTTTGGCCGAGCTCCTCCTCCAATTTGTGGTGTGCGTCTTGATGTTGTTCCACAAATGGAGGGACATACAGTTTTAAGCCGACTCCGAACGGCAGATATGTATTATGAGGAGCTTTTTCATGTCAGAAATACACTCGGAGGTTTGCCGTTGCCTGCCGAGGGGCGACAGCTATTAGAAAAATGTTTTTCTTAATTTTGGTGTTTCACCGAGATTCAAACCGACATTCTCGCTGTGAATTGCGAATGGTAGTCACTCACCAACCCATTCGGCTACGGGAGCGGATTAGGTTTTATATTTAATGATTCTCCCTAACCGCTGAGCGTATAAGCAGGGAGTGGACCGCGTTAGCTTCGTTATTCGTGCGGTTTATTTAGTCACTATGTCGCAACGGACGGATGCTTGCGTTTGCAATCGGTATATATTTCAGGGCGAATGATTCGTGTGCAACTACTCGTCTTTGCGGCGTTTATGTGATGGCCCAAGTGAAGATTTGATTCGTTCATAGGTGCGAAGGTCCCGGGCGACAAGTTCGTGGCAAAAAACACACAGCTTGGGCTCATCCGGACATTGAAAACAAATTAAATGTTGAGCTCATCGCTACTAGCTGTCATGATAATCCGCGCGCAAGTGAGCGGAAGTCCATGCACAAACTTAATTTGAATCTAATCTTTAAACCTACGAGATGCTGGACGTAATGGGGAATTTTTTAAGAAAAGGAACAGCAATTGGCCTCAAGCTACATTTTGTGTGAGTGTTGAACTTGCCCATGGATCAATTTTCACTATACCACCTTGATCAAAAAGTTCCCGGAATGTATTCAGAAAATTCAAAGTATAAATCTATTCCTCAAAAGTGATATTATCGCCTTCAAAGTATTCTCCACCAACTGCAATGCACTTATTAAAGTGTTTGGTCCAGCTCTCGAACATTTCTGGAACTCTATTTTCTATACAGCCAGCAAAGCAGTCTTCGATTTTTCCATTACTTCGTTTCGCTCGTTAAAACGCATTTCCCGTAGTACTTTTTTACTCGATCAAACGGAAAACAATCGAAGGGTGTCATATCAGGTGATGGATTGGATGGTACTTGTTTCGTTCTTGGTCAAAAATGAACCGATAATGATGGCACTGCACGACATAGCGTTATCCGCGAGTTATTTCCCCACAAATCCTCTCTTTTTTGGCGAATTGCTTCACGAAAACGCCACATAACGCCTAAATAATAGTCCTTGTTTACAGTCTGATTGTCTGGTAAAAATTCGTAGTGTACGGCACCGTTGTAATCCATAAAAACCGAAAGCATCGCTTTCGTTTTTTGACCGAAGACGAGGTTTTTTTGGTCGGGGTTTATTCGGAGCTCATAAAACCACGACTCCTCTACGGTAATGATTCTTTAGCTTTAGAAATCATCTCTTTGGCGATATGAGCGCGGTCCATGTCTTATATGAAATTCAGGTCCTTTGGAAGCAACTTTGCAGCAACGCAGAGCAAACACAAATTATTAACTCCAACGTCCTGAATGCGTCCAGAAGCAATGTTCAAGTCCTCTGTCAGCTCTCTGATGGTTAATTTAAGGTTGTTGATCAACTTTTCTTTCACTTTATTGATGTGTTCATTAGTTTCCAATGTCGACGAACGTAGAGGCGCCATCCTTGATGGTCCCACGTTCTCTTCTGAAGCGTTCGTGCCACTTGTAAATAACTGTCGCTGTTTTATTTAGAGTTTCAGTACCGAAACAGTTTCATAACATTTCTAAGGTTTTCGAACCATTGAATCTATTTTTATTGTAAATTTTAATACAAACTCGTTGTTGTAAATTCAAATTCATTTTTAAAGCTGTAAGAAATCGAAAACATGTACAGAGGTAGATTTACTCAAGACGACGTAACTTTTACAAATTTCAAGCAATGGCAATCATATTTTGGTAGGAATATTAATCACAGATGTGACAGCGTAACAAAAGTAAATAGAACTCAAATCAGTTGACTTAGAGTGTCTTCTGGCTGCTGTTTCCCGGGACTTTTTGATGGTAGTATTTCAGCTTTATACTTTTATAGGGAAAACAAATGCGCGGCCCAAATTTAATTAATATCGGCTAACTTTTAACAATTTCGCCAACAAGAATAGGAGGCATGGCAGTAGACCAATCCTCACCATATTTCACATTTTTTCTTTCCTAAGTGAAAGTAGATCAAATAAAAAAATTCTGTAAAACTCGTTCTTGTGTACTATTTTTACCCACTGCTTATATAGGTGAGCTCCACTGTGCACCAATAACCTCGCTTTGAACTAACTGTAAATAGACTATCAATTACCATTTTAATGAGTGTTGAAACTTGTTGAATTCCGTTTGAATGTCACAATTACAGCAACGCTAGAATTCAGGAGGAGCATTGAAGGCAAGCTGCACATCGACTGCACGAAGAGGGCGAAAAAATGGGCATTGAACCTTTTGAAGGAATGAAGGACACACTTGGACACATTGTCGCATTTTACAGTTTCCAGTTTACACTTTGAGCCAAATGACAGCTGCATTGGCATTTGAAAGTGGAACAATAAAATAAAGAAAATACGGTAGTACTCGTATGTAGTTAACAAAAACACAAAAAACAACATCGTACAACATTTTCGCCAATGAATTACCTATGTCAGTGTTGCTGATGCCAAAAACAAATTGTCTACGACCCGAAGTTTTACACCCAGTAAATGTTGGGGAAAGCTAACGATAACGGAGTGGGGAAGTGGAGTGGTTATAGAGTGCGGTTAAGCGCATATGAGTACCATCCTCGCTGTAGTTAATGAAATGCCGAAGCCGAACAAACGGAAGTCAAATATTTAAGGCAAAATTAAGTTAGAATGCTGGTGGGTGACTGCTGCTGAGTATCTCACTAATAAACCGCAATGATACCAATTTAAAACACAACCATAATTCAAATTAATGAAGTCAATTGAGTGCAGAAGAGCGCAAAGCCGCGAATGAGCAATTAAAACCCGAGAGTACTTCGGTGTGTGCATTTAAAGTCGCAAAATTCTTGGAATTGCATGCTGGAAATAGCTGATTTGTGTGAAATTAAGAGTAAAAACAACAATAAGGGTATCCGTACACAGGTCGTATCGTCAGCGGCACTACAATATTTTTAAATGTAGCGACGATGACAACACGCTTGCTTGTCCGCACACAATGCAACTAGCTATCGTACAAGCGCGAGTGGTAAAATAACGAGCGATGAAGAAGTTTTTTATTTTAATGTATTATCTTCTCTATCGGAGGTAAAATAAAATAAAAAGGGAGCGCTGGGTGCATGAGTACATTAGGAATAACTCAAACAGCTGATTATTCATTGCCACAAGGGAGTTACAAGAGGATGATTACAAATTTCAGACTTTTGCTTACACAAATGATTACAATTATTATAAATTTCAGATATTTCACAGAAACAAAATACTAACAAAAACAAAATACTAACACTGAAAATCAAAAACAAACTACAATTTGCTGCATTATGCTGCATGCTTGCTGTGACGAGCACGAGTAGCTGAGTTCGCCTTTTGAACACAACAGTGCGACAACGAAGGCATATGCCTTGCGTACATTTTGACGCATACTTTACGTTAACAATACGACCCGTGTGTTGAGGCCCTAATAATACAACGCGATGTTCAGAATGCATTATGTTGGCCACTCATAATCAGACCGTTAACCGGCTCTCAGCGATTTTGAAGGAATGACCTGATTGGCTGACGGAACTAGGTTCATGATAGCGGTTTGTTTACGCAAATTCTGATATTAGTGATTTAGGAAAAAAACCAACGCAGTTACCCTTGAACAACAACTTATTGGACGAGTGTGTAAATAGGTACGTGTGAAATAAGCGGGAAGAATTCTGTTGCCGAGTACCCGGTGGCGTGGCAACTGAATATACTCTCGCAATGTTAACTTTTTTTCAGAAGTTAATATCAGGTTTCGCTTTTATTGAGCGCTGAAGCCAATAAGCCCCTGAAATATTAGGCAACATCAGTGTATTTTCAATTGCTTGATGTCTTCACATAATACGATTTTTGCGGACCTCAAAATAAAAATCTCTTTCATCGATGACTTCTTAGTTTATTTATTTGTTCAGAATTCAGGCTGCTTAACTTCAAATATAAGGAAGTTAGAAAGTTAGAAAGAAAAATAATAATCAATCTGAAAAAAGAATATAACAAAGCGAGAAAGCAATACGAAATCTAACAAAACATAATTCGAGATCTCATGAGATTCACGAAAAGCAGAGTCAAAGTGGATTTTCTTGCATAATTAGTCGTACACTTATCTTGCAGGATGGGAGAAAACTTGCGTAAGGCCTTCAAAGAGACAATTTTAATACTTTCCATTAAGGTCGGACAATGGACTGCTCCTTTAAAGATGTTAAAGGCGGACGAAGACAGAAACAACCGATCTTCCTTGATTCCAGATATTTAAGGCTGAACAAAAACGAGCGAGGATTATACGAAGGAACAGGATCAGAAAATTTTAAAGAACGCAGTGGAAATTTTTGAAGCACTTTTACAACATGCCCCATCTTATGGATAATAGAAATAAGAAAAAATGTCTTCAAATGGAAGCAGCATATTCCAACGAAGAAAGTTGTAAAAAACGGTTTGCGGGTATAAAAATCCGAGAATTTAGAACCCTTTCGCCGCAAAAACCAACCGCATTTTACTGATTGGGTTGATTTAGATGTATTATTCACATTTATTGGTACCCATTTTAAAAAATTTAAAGTTTGATGAAAATTTGTTGAAGTTGCTTTTAATGCTCAGAAAGTTTGAGACTTGGATTAAAAATAAATCATAAAAAAAATAAATAAGCAAAACTTGGGATAGTCAATATGCGATGCTTTTACAATTTTGTCTTCATATTAAATTGATTGATGCCATCAAACAGTTTTTCTATAAGCCAACAGGTGGATTAATTTCTAGGAGTAGTTGCCGTGTCACTTCACGACGCATACCACAAATACCTGATCAATAACCTGAATAGTTCTAAAATACTTTCTATACATTTTTACTTTTTAAAAACCCAACTTCGGAATTGTGGGAAATACTTTTATCACACACCGGCCACCAGCTTTATAATCATAGCAAGATTATTTTATTAGCCTACGTCTCATTACCTTATTGCCTCGCACAATATGTGAGAAGAAACACACACACATACATACATACCTACAAGCATAAGTGCGTATAATTCTTGTGCACCCGCTTGAATTGGATTATGCAGGCCTTCACATTAGCCAACATCTGCGCATTAAGTACAATTTTGCCGCAGCTGCTGAGCCTACGTTGAGTGCAAAATAAATCTGCAACAAATTAATCCCATTGCTTGATTTATGAAAGTCTGCAGCTTACAAGGCTTATCACAAACTAGAAGAGGCGAAGCTGTAACGAAAGCGTACACAACCAGCTTAATTGGATGACACGCATTTCCACAAAACATGCCACGCGCCAGTCCGAACATTCATATGCCAATAGATAAATAGTTTGTTGCCCCCGCTAATGGAAGTTAATATTCGCCCAAATATCAGTGCTAAGAGCCATTCACAATTTTTGGTATGTGACGCTTAACTAAAAATACAAAATCAGCGCTTAATGAGCGGCTGTCAAGGCGATGTACACATTGTACGACTGCCGCACTAAGGATGGAAGGTATAAAAATAGGTGTGAAATGTATGATGTAAAAAATAATGAGATGGCGCCTATCGTGGTCTCGTTACTTTGCGCTCAGCGAATTTGACAACGAGTTACGTGATTTTAGCACCAGTATGGCCAGATTACCATTTTCGTAACTTGATTTAGCATTTTTTTGTTATTTAGTCTCGGAGTTTTAGTTCTTTCTTCATGACATTTTTCTAGCCTGTTCTAATTAAAATGTAATGTTTATAATTTTGTAAAATATACATACATTTTTTAATAAGTAGTTAAATAATTCACTCAGTTTTATTTAGCTTTACTTTTTTTTAACATCTGGTGGCATTGGCATTGCAGGTGTTGTTGGCATTCTTCTGCTTTCGGCAGTCAAATCTCTCTCTCGCTACTACAGTGTTGCCTAGCTTTGGAAATAAAAACGCACTAAAATTCCCATTTAAAGAAAATAAAACACCAAATTTTTATTGAATCACTTAAAGAAATTTGTATGCGTGACAAATTGGTTATAGAATGTGGGTTTTTTTGTAATAAATGTGTTATGCTTATGTACAATTTAATTTATGAGTTTTTTTTGTTAAGCGAGACTTTTAAGGGAATGACTTATTTGCTATATTTGTTAAGGGAATGACTTATTTGCTATATTTGAGGTTATATAACTAGATAAGGTACTCTTTTTGTAAAAATGCCACTATGATTCCTTTACTATTTTCTGGTATTTTGTGGCTTATTTTACAATGAGTACACCTCTTGATGCCCTATGTCCCACTAAGAATTGATGGCCGGAAGAAACGATTACACCTCTATGGTATCAGTATAATCAGCCGAAATTCCGATATCAATTGGCCGCCTCGGAGCTGTGATTTAAGCCCATTGGACTATTTTTTGTGGGAAGCCGTTAAGGACAAATGCTATGCGAACCATCCAGAGACGATTGATGCTTTAAAACACGAAATCGAAGTTGCCATTCATGAAATTGGAGCCCAAACAATCGAAAATGTGCTTGAAAATTGGGTTGATCGAATGGCCTACTGTAAAGCCAGTTGTGGCAGTCATTTGAACGATATTATTTTTTATTCATAAATGACAATGTTCAATCTTCAAAATAAAAAAAATTTGAAAAAACAAATTTTACATGGCCCACCCTATAGAAAATACTGTGACACGTCGATACTAAACGACTTGTAATCAAAGAATGAATTGACTTTGAACATTCATATGAAAAGTATACCAACATAACAAAAATAAAAATGTAGGCTAGTAGCAAAGCCCTCACTTATCAAACTCATCATTGTACAAGATGGCGCAGAATTATCACCCTATGGGAAGATTTATGATTTTTGCAAATAGGTTCGAAAGTCAATTATATTTGTCACTTGTGAACTAGACAGCTGCAGTCTAAAAAGAGGCAAACAATGGGGCGTTTAAAGGTGAAAATAAAGATATTCGTCACTCAAAATTCATTTTTTTTGGCGTGATAACATCTTATAATTCGATGAAGCCGGCTGCACGCGCTAAAAAATGCGTCGTTTTCTTGCTCATGCGTCGTTACCTTGCTTGAACTGCATGTTATGTTATGTTATGTTATGTTATGTTATGTTATGTTATGTTATGTTATGTTATGTTATGTTATGTTATGTTATGTTATGTTATGTTATGTTATGTTATGTTATGTTATGTTATGTTATGTTATGTTATGTTATGTTATGTTATGTTATGTTATGTTATGTTATGTTATGTTATGTTATGTTATGTTATGTTATGTTATGTTATGTTATATTATGTCAGATTTATGCTATTTCGTGTTTTCTTTATTTATTTTTAAGTAAAATTGTTGCATTGGATTTAATTTTACATATTTCCAAGTTAATTATTTATTTTTATTGGTCACTGATTATTCATCACATTTTTTATCATCAGTTCATAGCATAAATCTGATGCACGAACTGCAAAATTGCGCCATATTGAATCCGCCATATTGGATCCGCCATTTTGAATTTCAAGAAGTGCCACTTTGCTTTCGAAAGTAAACATAATTACCTACATTTTAAGCCCTCATAGACCTCTTTTCGTCAAAATCTATTCTGGGGGCAGGGGGTCTCACGTTCAGAAAGAATGCCCCATATATAAATATATTATTGTTGTTATGTATATATTAAAATAAATATAATAATGATGTTTATATATGTTATTATTATGTTTATGTACAAATAATTATAACAATAATATTTATATTAAAAATGGGTTATTTGTATATATAAATATTAAAATATAAATAATGATATACAGTAGGTTCTGTTTTTATGCGGCTTTTTTTTATGCGGTTTTGAAATAGTGCGGTTTTTTTTAAATTACAAAATGCATGTCGACCTATCGGGAATTGTACATATAAACAAGATTCTAAGCCAGCTAAGCAAAAACTCATTACAGATTACATCAGAAATGCTAACCCTACAAGTATGGAACCGCCTGCATAACTATCTAGATCAGACGTGTACATTTCCTCAAGTGACGAAAGTGATTTTACGCCAAATCCTAAACGAACGCGCAACATGTGGGTATTGTCTGATTTTATTTCTGACCTAAATTTATTTTTCGATTCTGACGTTTCTTAAATAAAGATATAATTTTCAAAAATAAAATATTTTGTTTATGCGATTTTATTTAATTATTTCAGATTCATGCGGTCTATGGAACGTATCTATAGTTATAATATGGGACTAGTGCCCTTTTTTATGCGATTTTATTACATTATTTCAGATTTATGCGGTTTTAGCACTTTTGAAACGTATCTATAGTTTTACTAAAGAACTAGTAGCTTTTTTTATGCTGTTTTTTTTTATGCTGTTTCTTGCGCAACGTATCTACCGCATAAAAACAGAACCTACTGTATAAATATGAATAATGATATATATATACCGAATTTATAATTAGTGACGACTAGTTGTTAATAATACCTGTTGTTTTAATGTTTTTATTATTAATTTATTATTATATATGAAGGAAAAAATGTATGGTAATATTTACCATATACCTTATAAGATATGTTGTATACTAATATAATATATGCATACATACATATACTTTGGTGCAATTTTCATAGTCTAATATACATAGTATGTTGAGAGTAGGACGTTAAGTGTTTCGTGTGTAATGTGTCTTGAAAAAGTCAAATCGATGATGGTGCCTCTTAGTGTTGTTGACTTATTAACGTCTGATGCACAATCGAAACTGAACATATCTTTCATGAATTTGTTAAATGTTTCTTAATTTTTCACGTTTGTGTAGATGTAACTTGATCAATTTCATTGCAATTCCATTTACCTCCTTCTCTATATCCTATCAAACAAATAAAATTATTAAATTCTTATGTCGTTGTCACGTTAAACTATCGTCAGTACACCGACTTTACAGGCAACCTCTTTTTTAAATTATTATTATTATTTTTTTCATCATTTATTTTTCATTCAGTTATTCAAAAACAAGTAGGACGATTAATTTTGCGCCATGTACAGAAATATGTAAATATAATATGATACTACCGAGCAGTTGCATATGCTTTCTCATATGCGAGAACCCATCAAATAGTAGTAACGCAGAAGTCCCAATCGGTTTTATGCACATACATGTATGTATGTGTGTACGTGCGCTCGTTAGCAATAACTGAGTGTTGGCAGCTGATAGTCAAAGGCACGTGACTTGATTTTTATTTATGAAACATTTAAATGCATTCGGTATGCATATGCGTATTTTTCTCTATGCCATTTATCTGCCTGCTTGTGCGCCTGTTTGCATGCTTAATTATTATTTACGCCAATATTTAGCTGGAAAATGCAGTCATAAGCAAATATTTCATTGTGTGTTATCACCTCGCATTTTATATAATACATAAATGGCAGTCTGTAATTTTGGTTGTCACTAAATTAATCTGTTTATAATCATTTTGTGGTTGAATTGGTTACTATGTTGTGCTTTTTCCGAATGCTTAGCTGGATATTTAGTCCATAAATATGTCATTTTATACGATGTGCTGATATATTTGTTTTATTCCAATTTATTTCACATTATTTATGCTAATGGTACGCCGAGTTTCAATAAAATTTTATGCAGCCAAATATTTGCTTTCGATAAAATCGATTGAAAAACGGGCAGCTGGAATGTGAATATTTTAAAGCAAACATTTAAATTCATGCAGTGCAGGAGGCGGACTACCACATTTGCATATTAGAGGCAGCAACAAAACTCCCCACTTCTGGGAAACCCTCCTTCAGCAGAGAAATAAAGCTAGATAAAAAAAAAACAAAAAATAATAAGAAGGGAGTCGAATTTAATGAAACTGATTAAAACTGTGCATGTCACATGACACACTTTTCGGCATATTATTCTTTTATTGAAAAGGCGATATTTTGTTAAAAAAAAATTTTCTTTTAATTAAATTTTACATTTTTTTTAATAATTTTTTTTTTTTAATTTTGTGTGGCGGAAAAAACTGTAAACTTGATTCCATTATATTTGAAGGGTAATAACTGGATACATGATTTTGAAATTGTAAAAGAAAGTTTTGTTCAAAATGATTTTGTAAATGGTGTTGTAATCGGTGACCTTAATGTACGAATTGGAGACTTACAAGTAAATATGGACGAAATCTTACTAAATGATATTGTAGGAGGAAAAGCAGATAGGAATTCAAGAGACAAAAAAATCAATGGAGGTGGGAGGCAGTTCATAAAGTTCTGTATAAATAATGGTCTAATAGTGTTGAATGGCATGTTAAGTAGTGATGTTGACGGAAAATTTACTTATGTTAGTAATATAGGTGAATCTGTAAATGATGATCTGCAATATCTCGGGACATATTGAAACATGCGTCTGATTTTATAGTGGACAATAAAACATGGTCTGATCACATGCCTATTATTTTAAAAATGCAATTGCCTGCAAGAAAATCAGCTTCAATATGCAAGACGAACTTGTTACCAAAAATTGTTTGGGATGAATTACGAGCAGAATTGTATAACAAGAAACTTATTAGCAACCTACAGAAAAAGAAATATGTAAAAAGAGAGCTAGATCTTGAAGATTTAACTGAAATAATTAGAATATCAACTTCACAGAGGCGAAATAAAGAAAGATTAAGAAAAAAATCGGAATGGTTTACCTGGAAATGTCAGTCAGCTAGAAAGATGTCATTAAAACAACTGAGAATTTATAACAAAACTTTGAGTGGAAGTGATAAAAAGAAATATATTCAGGCAAATAGAAAATACAAGAAACTGTGTGAAGAGAGCAAAAAGAATTACTATGACAATCTTGAACTCAGAATAAATGAGGTTAATAACAATAAGGATTGGTGGAAGATGGTCAACGTCCTTCGGTGTTCAGTTACAGAATCTTGTCTAGAGGTATCGCCAGCAATATTCATGCACTATTTTCAAACATTATTAAATCCAACTCGCTGTGCACCATGTATACAATATGTGGCAAATTTAGTAAGGGATGATTGTCTAGACAGACCAATCTCAATAGATGAAATCAGATTGATGTTACAAAAAACGAAATGTGGAAAAGCTCCAGGCTCAGACAAGGTTCCATATGAGTTCTTTAAAAATGCCGATGACCGGTTTCTTGTTGAGTTGGCAAACGTTTTTAATAGGCTATATAATATGGGCCAAGTATCTGAATGTTTCGAAACAAGTCTGATATATCCGCTCTTTAAAAAAGGCGATAGGAAATCTCCCTCCAATTATAGAGGTATCTCATTCATGGATTGTGTTGCAAAGATAATGATGGGCATTTTAAATGAGCGACTCACAAGCTGGGTAGAAAATAAAAATATTATAACAGAATTTCAAGCAGGTTTCAGAAAGCGACATTCAACTGTAGATAACATATATAACCTAGCAGCAATAGTCCATATTAAGTTTAGGGAGAAGAAAAAAGTGTACGCGTTTTTTGTGGACTTTAAAGCCGCTTTTGATACTGTCCCTAGACAACTATTGCTATACAAGCTTCATGAAATAGGAATCTCCACCAAAATGGCAAACTTTATTGAAAGTTATTACAGAAATACATGTTCGATAGTAAAAGTAGGAGATGAAATGAGTGAAAAATTCAAAATATCGTCAGGAGTAAAGCAAGGGTGCCTGCTTTCACCTTTGCTCTTTACTTGAATGACCTGCACGACTGCTTGGAAGAAGGACTCTTTATAGATGAGTTAAATATCCGTTTGCTATTATATGCTGACGATATCGTCATATTGGCAGATGAGGTTAGTGCCCTTCAAAAAATGATAAGCAACTTAGAAAAATACTGCGATAAGTGGAAAATGCAAGTAAACTTATCTAAGTCAGCTATAATGATTTTTCGGAGAGGCGGTAGAATAGCAGAAAAAGAAAAGTGGTTTTTTCACGGCGAAGTTATACCAATAACGAAAGAATATAATTACTTGGGTGTAAAGCTAACATCAAAACTCAGTTTCAAGCAACATATAGAAAATAGAAATGTTCTAGCGAAAAACAGCATAAATGCAACTTGGTGCACATTTCTTAGTAAAAATAAAATTAAGTTGTCGGCAAAATGGAAACTGTTTTTAGCGGTGACTAGAGCAATCCAGAGTTATGCTGCTCAGGACAAAATTCAACTTTATTTTTTAAAAAGGGTACTTCATCTCCCGAGTAATACGCCATCTTATTGCATTCTCTTTGGTAAATGATTGCCTAAACCTTCTAAATACGTTAGGAAACCTCAACACAGTAACACTATGTTGGATTCCGGGACATGAAGGACATGTGGGAAATGAAATGGCTGATGACCTTGCAAAACAAGGAGCAAATATGCAACTTACTGGTCCTGAGCCTTTCTGTGGACTAACAAAAGGCCACATAAATGAATTCCTTAGGAAATGGGAAGAAAGAAAACTTGCCGCACACTGGCTAAACTGTGCCGGTCAGCGTCAAGCTAAACTATTCCTAAGTCCCAACAAAGGAATACCTGACAAACTTCTCTCACTAAACAGAGTAGATCTGCGTCTTTTAACTGGATACCTTACAGGTCACTGCAGCCTGAGGTACCATCTAAATAATATTGGCCTATCCGAGACCAATGTCTGCCGCTTTTGCGAAATGGACATAGAAAGCTCAGAACATGTGCTTTGTGAATGTCCTGCGTTGGGCAGACAAAGACTTCACCACCTTGATGGTACCGTAGTATCTCCATGCAATCTTTGGAACAAAAAACCCAAAACTGTGCTAAAATTTCTAAAAAGCCTAAAACTCTAGGGTTACAATATAGGCCTTCACAATAGATCAACTCTGGTCGCAGTGCGTAATGGCCTTCTAATAATAATAATATTGCATTCTCTTGGAGACAAATGTTCCAAGTTTTCATTTGTATACACTGCAGCTTCACTTAAAATATATATTCAAAACGTTATTTGAATATGATGATAATAGATTGCCTCATATACTATCAAAAAAGATTTTAGAAAAACAGATATTTTGGGTTGAAGAAATTAGTAATCTAGCACAAAAGTTAAATATAACATGTAACTGGGGCACTTCAAATAAAAGAGAGTGGAATAGAAATATAATTTCAATAATAGAAAATCTTCATGATTCGAATATTCGAACTTTATGGGAAAGGGCACACCAAAGCACCCGATTATATAAGGAATTAGACCATAACAACGCCAGAAGCTATTTAAACGATAATACTGGAATCTATAAAATTATGTGGATTATGAAAGCCAGATGTGATTTAATATACTTGGGAAGCCAAAGGGATTTAAATTGCACTTTATGTAACTTAAATGAATTAGAAGACATCACACATTTCTTAGGAAAATGCCCGATACTTAAAAGAATTCGTCAAAGATTTTTTGGAAAATATAGTTTAAACCGAGATGAAATCATAGATATTTTAAATGGTGTTGGCCCTTCTGGATATAATAACTTATTTAAGTTCATCACTGGTGCTATAGAATATAGGAAATTAATTTTAAGCGAATTCAATACATAGTACCATAGTAACATACATATGTAAAACGTAAGATTTTGTTTTTTCTTTTTTCTTCCGACAAACGACCTAGTGTCACTGTCGTACGTTCTAATGTTAATGATTAAAAATGAAATGTAATGTTTATTTTAAGAAAGTGGAACAATAAATAAATAAAAAAATAAAATAAAAATAATAATAATTTTTTTTTTAATATTTTGGGGTCGCTAAACATTTATTTTGTTAATCTGTTAAATCTGTTATGCAGAACTTGCCGAAAAACTCAAGAAAAACGTATAGAAATTACCTTCCATGGATACCGTTATTCCACTGTATCTAGTGCGCCGAATAAAAACTCTGCGAGTTTGATTTTATTCAACTTTTTTATTGAGTGGTACTTTAGTACTGAAGTTACAATATTTTCTACAGAGCAAATTTCTCTACAATTAAATTTCATAATTTGTTTCTATTATTTAATGAATTTACTATTTTATTATTATTATTAATTATTTTATAATTACTGGTTACGTTACCAGCGGAGGCGGTGTTTGGTTACTTTTCATGCGCATAGAAGCAAGCAGAGGGGGCACTAAATTTGTTTGAAATTAACTAACATATTTTGCCTCTTTGCTTGGATATGTTTTTTGTATCAACCGAAAAACCATTTACATTCGAAAACTAAGGACACTTTCAAGCTTTTTATATAATTTTTCTTTTAAGCAGAGAAAAAAAAAAAAATGTAAATAATAATTTAAAATAAAAAAATTAAAACTTGGGCTTAAAGGGTGCCCTAATCGGACAGAATATTAAAAAAAAAATAAAAAAAAATTAAATAAAAGCGCTAAATTTAAATTTTTTTCCTTCGGTTTTCTAGACTTTCCTTTGGTAATAACTACAAAAAGACATAAAAAACAATTTTTTGTCTATATTTCAAAATCGCGTCTTTTCAACATAGTCTAAAAACACTTTATAGAGAAATACTTTTTTCGCGTAAACTAGTGCTACAGGCGTATTCTTCAACTTCTATTGCTTGAATAAATTGGAATTCATCCTACCGGTCCCATCTACTCCACAATTTAGTAGAAATGTGTGCGTTGCCTTTTTTATTTTGCGCCTTTGCAACGCTGGGTGTGATGAGCTAAAATATTTTTATCGAAAAGTTTCGTATTTTTAGAAAACACTTACGTATAACGTTTTCACTTGCGAACTCTACTTGTGCTTTTTTCAGTGAGTTGAAAAATTCATCTCGCCCAAAAAATGGAATTCACATGTAAACATTTCGTGTGATATTTTATTACGATTTCTGACACGGATTAATGAGACAGGAGTGCATTGATCAATTGCGACATTTGGCGTTGAAGCACCACATTTAGCCAATGTCTAATGCTAGTAAAACGAGTTCCGATCCGAAACTTTGAAAAACAAGCAAACCCGTGCCAGCTACGTGAACTACCTTATAAATCATCTACCAGAATTCGAGAACTCTGAACAAGACATATAGTAAACCCCCTTTGGCAGGGCGTAAAACTACCTCTTCTTGATGTGTGTAAAAATTTGCTTAAGCCTAACCACAGGAAGAAAAAAGCATAGATAAGCGACTCCACCGTTTCCATCATAGAAAACAGAGCCAAAGTGAAGGTTCTAAGAGACAGCGTGCCAATCCTAATTGACGCGATAACCTCTTACGCGATTTTGGCTGAGATTAACAAAGCTAACCGGCGCTAGTTGGACACACCAAGTAAAGCTAAGTCCTTCTCCATCTGATCTTTCCAACGCTGCTATCATCAGCTGGTACCGGATCGAATAGTTTCAGAGCCGGAGTGTTTGTTTCCATTCGGACGACATAGCCCAACCAACGAAGTTGCTGGATCTTTATTCGCTGCGCTATGTCTATACCGTCGTAAAGCTCATTATTCCCTCCCTGGCGATATCCGTCGTCGCCAACGTGCAAAGCTCCAAAAATCTTCCGCAGAATCTTTCTCTCAAACACTCCCAAGGACGCCTCAACGGATATTGATACTTTAGGAAGGGCATGATGAGAGCCTTGTAAAGGGTTAGTTTTGTTCGTCGAGAGGGGACTTTACTCCTCAATTGCCTACTTAGTCCAAAGTAGCACTTGTTGGCAAGAGCGATTCTACGTTGGACTTCAAGGCTGACCTTGTTATAGGTGTTAAAGCTGGTTCCTAGATAAATGAAGTCACTTATAACCTCGAAATCATAACTGTGAACAGTGACGTGGGTGCCGATACGCGAGTGCGCCGACTGTTTGTTTGATGGCAGGAGGTACTTCGTTTTGTGCTCGCTTTGCTTCTTTATTCAGTTTGGAAAAGGCAAAAATAACAGCGCGATTGTTAAGGCCGACGATGTCAATATAATCGACATACGCTAACAATTGTACGCTTTTACAAAAAATTGAGGCTGAGCGATTAAGTTCTGCCTCTCGCACAATATTTTTCAGCATCAGAGGTTAAAGCAGTCACACGACAGTCAGTCACCTCGTTTGGTATCAAACGACTCAGAGAGGTCCTTCCCAATTCTGTCGGCGCTACTGGTATTGAGCAACGTCATCTTGCATAGCCGTATTAGTTTTGCGAGGACACCAAATTCAGACTCCTTTCCGTGCTGCCGAATACAGCTTTAAACGGATGGTGTGTGTTGATTCTCCTTTCTTGAATATTTTCCAAGACTTGGCTATTGTGAATGTCTGGTCAAATATCGATGCTGATAAGGTTCAATCAGTTGATTGATGATGGGTAGTCAGTCGGCTGCCGCGGCTTTGTTGTTCTTTACCCACATTATCGCTATTCTCACCTTGTAAACGATTGAGGGATCGGGACCTTCGCATTATCTGTGACACACGCAGTGGCCACTCTTTAATAGGCTTGAGAAGTGTTCCCTCGTTAATCCAAGCACGCTCTGGATGTCACTCACCACATCGCCGTCTTTGCACTTACAGGGAGATAGCGTTAAAGCATCAAATTTAAGATGCGAAACAATATCTGAAGAAAAACTTGGTAAAGAGTCTTCATCGTCACTAACAAAGCTGGACTTAGGCATAAATTGTCATTGGGTATTAATAAAAAATTAATTAAATGAAAGTTGAATTGTGATGTAGGTATGTAGCTAAAATCAGAGCAGGTTTTCTAGAGAGATACTTTTTCAATTCTCCCATGGAACTGCGCGGTATGGCGCTTCATAAGAGCCTCAAAAGGGTTCCATAAAGAAAAAAAATAAAGTTCCCGTGTCGCACAATGGTATCACAATCGACCTGTCAGGTCTAAGTGAGTTGGTCTACTACCATAACCTAACCTAGCCCAATACCGTTGCTTTGTAATAGCGGGAATAAGTACCAAGAGTACCAAATAAGAGTAGCTCCGAGTAATAAACCAATGAGATTGTAATTCAAATCTGCTTTATTTCGCTTATTTATAGCAAATTTCTTAATTTTAATCAACTAAATTATTCGTATATCTGTTTAAAAGTAGTGGCTGGTAATTATGATATATTCGCATACCTAAGTATTTTACGTTCAACGACATTTCAACATTCAATTTCAACATCCATTCACAGGACTTTCTGCAACAGTCAAGTCTCCTAGGACCCGTAAGCTCTTTAGACGCCAATGAATGTGAATAATTGAAGAAAAGCACATAATTCCTTATTAAAGCTTCAATATTTCACTATTGCGTGCATGTGTGTAGGTGCATATGTGGATGTGGAGGTGTACTTGCGGAAGCACAAAAGCGATTATTCATAATTAGGACGCTGATCTTCACACTAATATTGTATACGTGTGTATGTATTCATGTAAATATGTACAAAATGGTTTCGTCTACTTTTGTTTGCGTGTAAATATGTATGAAATACAACAAATAACATAATTTATCGACTACCTTTCGCTCTACATACAAAATGTATTGTAATCGGCCCGACTTTTACGGTTGGATTGGCTCTCTGTGTGCCATTTGGCACGCACATGTACATATGTATGTTTGTATGCAACTGTAATGTGTGCGTGCATTGAGATGCCCAGCCATATGCATGTTTTGTAAATATTAGATGTAAGTACAAACTAAGTACATATGGGCATAAGAAATGTATTCGCTGATGTGAATGTTTTGATCCGATAATTCTAATTTCGCAACATTTCACTTCTAACCTCACTCATTAAGTGCCATAAAATATGTTGTCACATTAAATGTTAAACGTTAATTACAATTTAAACCTAATTTAATTTCCATGCACAGTTTCTTTAACGACAAGCACGTACATACAACGCTAACGCAATTGAGAGACAAGAGCGAGAGAGAGAAGCAAAGAGGGGAATCACGAGGTGGTTGTGTGGAGTCAACCTTGGCTGGAAGGCTAGCGGGATAGCATTGGTTTCCCTACGCCCAAAACAAATGTAATTCCTCGCATATTTTTTGCTTCGTGAGCCCCTTCAGAGGTTTACAGCCGAACCGCACACTCACTAACACACTAATATTCTTTGTTAATTTTATTGCTAGCTGCGTTGTTGTGTCTGTACGTGGCTGAAAAGTACATTTTGATAAAGTGTCAGTACCCGCGGGAAATTTTCAAATCACACGCATATATGTGTGTATATACATACAGGGTGGTCTGGTGGTGATGGAGAAAATTAATTCAATGGTTAAAATTTTACAAAATGGTCGCCCTTCGTTTGAACAAAGTTGGAATATATTAAAATCAAATATCTATAATCGAATAAGTAGTAGTGGTAATTCTTTATTTATTTATAAATATTACGTCTTAGATTTCAATAATTTATACAATAATTCATTTAAATATATAAATACGAGTACATAAAGAAAGAAATAATAAATTTGTGGCAATAACAGTGTTGTCTGTCACAGCTCAAAAATTAATCAAAAATTAAACTCTCCAATAAGAAAATCTCTGTAGCGTAAAGCTGAGTATATAAAGCAAGTTAGTATTTTCCAATTGTGGCTATTAAGTACCAGTGGGCAAAAAGTAAGGTGAATTTATTTGGGATTAAAATTTCGCTCTATTTCTTTTTTTCATGAGTTAACAGCACTGTTAATAACATCTGGGCCAACTTTCATGTGAATATCATTATCAGTAATATATTTACGCTTGTGTTTACCAAACGACCAAGAGTGCATTTTTCGATTTTTATAATGTCTGATTTGATTGAGCAGAGAAGTGCCATCAAATTTTGCTTGCGGAATGAAATTTCGGCTGCGGAAACGTTTAGCATGTGGCAGAAGGCATTTGGTGATTCGACCATGTCGCAGAAAAATGTTTATAAGTGGTACAAAGACTTCAAAGAGGGTCGAGAACATGTTGATGACTTGGAGCGCTCCGGACGACCATCGACGTCAACAGATGACCAACACGTCAATAAAGTGAAGGAGTTAGTGCTCAAAAATCGTCGCTTGACTGTTAAAGACCTTACTGATATGATCGGAATATCAGAAGGATCTGTGAAAACCATTTTGAAAGACCATTTGGGCCTACGAAAAGTCAAATCTCGTTTGGTACCGAAAACTCTCAATTTCTTGGAAAAAAGTCGTCGCGTTGATTTGTGTGAAACAAAGCTTTCAGACTATCAGGACAAGCTCAAATGCATCACTACGGGAGATGAGACTTGGATTTATGCTTACGACCCTGAAACAATCGACCAATCAAGCGAATATCGTGCTAAAGGCGTGGCCAGACCGAAAATAAAGGTCATGATGACAGTTTTTTCGATTTTCGTGGTGTGATGCTCTATGAATTCCTTCCACCTGGCCAAACTGTTAATAAGGAATATTATTTGAGCGTTATGCGTCGTTTACGTGAAGCAATTCGTCTAAAAAGACCAGAATTATGGGCCAACAACTCTTGGTTTTTGCATCACGATAATGCACCGTCTCACACTGCACTCGTTCTTCGTGACCATTTCGCCAAAAATTCCACGCATATCGTTCCGCAACCACCGCATTCGCCTGATTTGGCTCCGTGTGACTTCTGGCTATTCCCAAAACTCAAGAGACCACTCCGGGGAACGCGTTTCGAGTCGATTGAGGAGATAAAACCTGAATCGAAGAAGGTGCTGATGGCTATACCGGAAATGGACTATTTGGCATGTTTCTGGGATTGGAAAAATCGTTGGCATAAGTGTATTTCATCGAGAGGGGATTATTTTGAAGGGGAGGAAATTGATTTACAAGAATAAATAAAGATTTTTCATTTCACAACCAAATTCACCTTACTTTTTGCCCACAGGTATATCTATTACTTCTGCTTCATTTAGCTTTGCTGCGTTTAGGTATCTTGTTCTGATCTCCTTCAGTACCGGACATCTTCCAGTGCTGCATATCTTCTTCCTCGTTTAAATTGCAGAGGGTACATATTTTCTGAGTATTTCCTCAAGTAGTTACATTTAGCTTCAGTAAACCACATCTTGCTTTGAAAATTGTTGTAATGTCTTCTTTAATATATCTTCTTTAATATATGATTTCCTTTTTGAGTAGTCTAAATATTTATAAATTCGCGTCGTGCTTGACTGTGCTTTTTGCCTTGCCATGTTGAGATCTTTTGTTTTCATTTTAGTAAGAAGTTGCACACAGCGATCTTGCCAGTCTATAGCGGTGATGTTTTCTTCGAACTTCAGACCGAACTCCATTCCCCTGTCGTTCAGATGCTTAAGCCAAAACACATTTTTACTTAAGATGCCTTGTGTTAGCTTGTGTGGGAGTCTGTTGCAATTGTATTTATAAATGGTTTTCCAGATATACTCATGTTTAGCTCTAAAGAATAAATGTGGCTATCTTCTAAATTAGATTCTAGTGTTATTGCATAATTCGGAATGAACTCGGGTAGTGTGAGGATTATTTTAATGAAGTAACGTTGGAGTTTATTTACTTCATCGAAAATCGAATAATAATCAGCCCAAAAGCAACTCGACTCCACTCAAAAATTTTTGGTGGAAAGCTATATTCTCCCATATATTTGTTATTCCAACCATGTTATTCCAACCATTTGGAGAAACATAAGTAAGAATGAAATTTAGGCTGGTGGTTAATTTTTGAAATAAAATGAGAAACAAATAGAGTTATAGCTTTTGAAATGAAGCAGACGGACATAATTGTAGACTTAACATATAAGCCGACTCTGAACGGCAGATATTTTTTACGAGGAGCTTTTTCAGGGCAGAAATACATTCGGAGGTTTGCCATTGCCTGCCAAGTGGCGACCGCTATTAGAAAAAACTTTTTCTTCATTTTGGTCTCTCACTGAGATTCTAACCTACGTTTTCTCTGAATTCCAAATGGTTGTTACTAAGTTAGGGTATGGAAATCCGATGCAGGTATCACAATGGGTCACCGAGTGTCTTGTCTTATACAAGCAACCTGACTAACCTAATACTAATCTACCCCCGAAAAAGGGTGATATGCTCACCAAGTTTAATTGAAGTATATTAATTTTTGCGCACGAATGGACGTCTATATCCATCTCACTTATTTCATGTCGTTACAAGGTGAAGTCCAAAATAAACAAGACTGGAAGTGAAGTTATTGCATCTAAAGTGTCAGTATGTTTGTGTGATCGGTAAAAAAATGAGTTTCGAATAAAGAGCTAATATCAAATTTGAGTGGTTTACATGTTTCAGAGATGGTTGTGAGGACATAAATGACAATGAAAACACGAGCCGCCCAGAATCAGAAATCACCAAAAACTCCATCGAAATTGTTCGTAAGTTTATAAAAAATGAAACGAAATCATAGTTGAAATTAGTGGAATCGGAGTTAAATATCTCCAAAACATCAATTTATCGCATTTTAAATAATCATTTGGGCTTACGAAAGGTCTGTTTCATTACGCACAAGTTAACTGATGACTAAAAATTGCTCAGAATTCAATATTCAAAGGCCAAAGAGGCGAGAGAAGACGAGAACTTCCTTTACAACGTTGTAACTGGTGATGAAACATGGTGTTTCCAACATGAACTTGAAACTAAGCGAGCCACCACCCAAAAAATCGCGTTTGGAGAAGTCAAAAATCAAGTCGATGCTCATTTGTTTTTACGATTCCAATGGAATTGTCCACAAGGAGTTCGTGCCAACGGACCGAACCGTCAATGCAATTTTCTATCTTGGCGTTTTGAAGCGTTTGTTGCATCGGATTCATCGAATTCGCCCTGAATACCGCGAAGGAGGAAGCTGGCGCTTATTGCACGATAATGCGCCATCGCATCGATCCACTCTTGTGGCTGATTTTTTTACTAGAAATGGCTTTTAAACCATCAATCACTCACCATATTCACCTGATATGGCTCCATGTGGCTTCTAACTATTCGAAAAAATCCATTTGGCCATGAGATGAAAACGTTTTGCGCCTGTACATGCTATCCAAAAGGCTTGTACCGAAATCCTGAAGGGCATTCCGGTCAATAACCTGAAACACTCTTGCGAAAAGCTTTTATATCGCGCAAAACAGTGTATCGAGGCCAGAGGGGACTATTTTGAATAAATAAACTCGAAGTTATCAGAACAAAGCTCCTGTCGTTTCTATTTTAGCTCATTCTTGTTTATTTTGGAGTTCACCTTTTAAAACCATAGCTATTGGGCCATCCTATATATGCCCAAAGTATGTATATTTAACCAATGTGCTTACATACTAATACAGTATAATATTTTGCCAAAAAGTATGCACAGCTCTAATGACAGCAATTATCACGCACACATACGCATCCTAATGAATGTACGTGACGCAGCGCTTTGCGAAAGGGGTGAGACAACACACATTCCCATGGACTAATGAGAATATGAGACGCGCAAACCCTTTAATTGTGCTCATGTAAAGATCTGTGAAGGCCCACAATGCTAACCTTTTCTACTACAAGCAACTACACAGCTGTCAAGCGTGGCCCAGGAGCGCTTGCCACGCATCGCGTTGTGGAAGATAATGCTGCATTATTTTTATTTTCATTCTCAATGATTTTTTAATGACACCAATCCAATAAAGTTCCACTTTGCGCCTGGCGTATTCCTTTTCTGTATTTTCTTGTATACTCACACAAACGCCTCGGCTCTTGCCATATGTTTTTTGTGTTGTATTGTATTTAATATAATTGAGGAATTCGTATGGAGCGCATTTCGGTATTTTTAGCATACCAATGTCAGCATTATTTGCTATTTTGGCATGCACGAGAGACGAAGCTGGTGGAGTTGTGGCACTTACTGAATTATGTACATCCTATGTGTATGTATGTATATAAATTTATAAATTTTTTACGAATTTGGTATTTAAAGCACTTAATTGTTCAAGTTCTGAAGCTTTAATGGTTTTTCTCACTCTCCATTACTGTCGCTCACTTGTTCGTTGCCTAGAGAGTTACATACATATATACATAAAGACATCGCCTTTTTATTGTTGTTTTTGTAACAATTGGGACAACATGGCTGACATTACAGCACTTGACCAGCTATAAATGCAGGTCGTTCTGATAACATAAACCCGATTATCAGGAGGGGCAATACCCTTCTTGTAACATATTTGCAGGCGCAAAGTTCGAAAAAATTGATTGAATTTTAAGGGCTGTTTCACACCACATTATTTGGTATGATTTGTGGAAAAACATCAAAACGCACACCACAAATAGGAGTAGATACTCATCCAAACACACAACAGAAGTGGACGCTCGAATTATTTATTTATTTATTATTTATTTAATATCAGCCGTTTTACTCTTAGTCAAACTTGAACAATACCGAAAGAGTGCAATTCCTCAATGATTTCTGGTGTTGTTTGGGCGTCTACTTCGTGGCTCTAACGCTAAAACCCAGGCACTTTCAGCAATTTCGAGAGCTTTTCTTGATATAAGCTATGCAATTTCTCTTTAACAACAGTCAGGAGGATGCCGATGGCCGAATAGGGGATCTCTGAGACCAATTCAGTCGAACCTATGTCCCATGTCCGGGAACCCCTATCAGATTAAGCGCTTCCTGCATACCCAAGAGATTGGATCTACTTCTTACAGGAGTTGACCAGTTTGGATCTGCACCATGGCGACTTCAGAGCCTTGATCGCAGCTTGACTATCGGAAAAAATTTTGACGCATCTTTCGCGCACGCGATGCTTAAGCGTGCATACTGCAAGATCGCAGACCTCTGAAAAACTCCAGCACTATGCGACAGTTTTAAGGAAATAGATAAATTTGCTGATTTAAAGAAAACCCCTAACCCGACTTCTGATTCCATCTTGAAAACGTCCATAGAGGCAGAGGTACCAGCATCGGTACCGATTTTCTCCTCGTTCCAATCCTGCTTACTTTTAAATACTGCCCCAAGCACGACCCTCAAACTTCTGTTTGCGGATAGAGAAATCTTCAAGAAGTTCAGAGAAATGCAGTGTTACCTGTCCAAAGACTACCATATGTCTTGAGAGATTGCCTCCAGAGGCCAACCTGTTGGGCAGGCTACTCAGATTTAACTTCTGTCGAACAGGTGTATGTCCAGCAAACACTTTAGAATTAAGTGAAAGAATGAGGTAAGCCTTATAAATATTGTACAATATGTTATACTTTACGGGGGAAGCTTTTTCGTGCTTTGATACGAATTACGGCCTTCACCGTGCTCCACATTCGTCAAATATATATATGTCAAGTGCATACAAGTCTCCTTAGTAGCCTTTAGAGCTTGAACAGACATTCTAGGTCTGCTGCTACAATAGAGGAAATGTGTGCACACTAGTGCACTTAGGAACTTGCCACAAAATAACGTTCAGTCGCCGCTTAGCTGCTGGCTATAACTAAAAGAGTAAGTAAGCCGATTGGCTAGAATAGACTTTACAGTGTACCTCTCTACTTACAGAGAAATCATTCGATGAGCTCCTTTGGGTGCTTTTAAATTATGCTTTAAAAAAGTATTAAAAAGTCCTTATTTGTGTGTCAGAAGCCGTCCAGTTTCGCCTTAATGAACACATAGACTGTTCCATTGATACCCCTGGGGGGCTTTCTCTTCCCTTTCGAGAAAACTACTGGACGCGAGATAGAGAAAACTGCATTGCTGGCATTCGCTATGCGATCGACTGATTCACCAATATTTTCCGATGAAATCAGCTCACCCAGAGATGCATAATATGTATGTTCTAGGAGAAGCAACTTCATCAGCTATTTCAGTGCGAAGCGCTTCTAAGTGGCGCGTGCACCCTTTTCAGGTGCACCCCTTTGTGGCGTGCGTCTTGATGTTGTTCCACAAATGGAGGGACCTACAGTTTCAAGCCGACTCCGAACGGCAGATATAGTTTTTTTTTTTGTGAGGAGCATTTTCAAGGCAGAAATACACTCGGAGGTTTGCCATTGCCTGTCGGGGGAACGACCGCTAGTAGAAAATACATTTTTCTTAATTTTCTCTCTGAATTCCGAATGGTGAATTCGGCAACGGCGATCGCACTTCTAAGTAGTGTCTTTAAAATGGAAGATAAAGATATGCGATTTTAATTTTTAATTTGGACTACTTACAAAGTATTTAAAACTAACGAGCAATTTGTAGTGAGTTTGAATAAAACAAATTAGTATGAGGATACTCTACTCATATACATATACTATGAAAATAAATAAACGAGCTTTTTTATTACAATATTTATTTCAATTAATAGTGTAAAAAATACAGTATTTCTTACAGTCTATGAAAACAGATTAATGCTAAATAAATTAATCAAAGCAAAATTAAACTCATAATTGACTAGTTGTAATTGTAATGAGTGAAAGAAAAAGATAACATTTCTTATAATTTACAGAAGAAGATTATTAGATAAAACATAGAATTTAGTTCAACAATTCATTTAGGACCAATTTGAAGTAATTCTTTGTGGAAGAGAAATACAGGCCAGTATGATTTGAAAGCGAATTAAATTCTCCCAGAGTTCTAGAAATCGGAGCTTTGAAAGCATAATTAGTTCTTACCTTCCCTAACCAGAAAAGAGCATGATTCCGTAAACTTCGCTGAGGAATATTGAAATAGACTTTCTCGAGTAGCAATGGGAAGTCAATAACCCCATTTATTAAATCGAGAAGGAAAGTAATGGAGAGAATAGTCCTTCTAATACTATTGATTTTAGATTAGATTAGAAAAAAGTTTTCTAGGCACGTTCAAGCCTAATAATATGACAAGCATAATATGGTATCCAAATTAAGACGGCGTATTCCAACTTCGAACGCACCAGAGACGTATACAACAACTTTAGGGTATATGGATAAGTACGGAATAAGACTTTGAAATGGTGTGATTTTAATATTTTTGAAAAGAGAAGATCACCAAGAGCAGTAATTTCAACGCAATTGGTTAAACTAGAACCACAAATGTGGTAGGAAGTGGGTATAAGAGAACACGATTTAGAATAAGAAATATAAAAACACTTACTTATATTTAAATCTAACTTATTTCTTTTACACCAAGCAACAACGTTATCTAAATCAGATTGAAGGCTTAAAGAGTCCACTGTGCTTGCTATCCCCGTGTACGAGGAGTGCCTTCTATATTTCGGGATTAGAGAACAAAAACAAATTTTAATCATCGAAAATCATTGTTTTTCAAAATATTCTCCATGAAGATCTATACACTTTTGCATGCGTTTGAACCAATTGCCGAAGCACTTTTGCCACCCTGAATGAGGTACCTCCAAAATATGCATTCTGAATACCGCAACCGCTTTCTTCAGGTGTCGAAAAACGTTGACCTCTCAGTTTGTTTTTTACGTACGGGAATAAAAAGAAGTCATTCGGTGCCAAGTCAGGACTATACGGCGGATGACCCATTAATTCGATGTTTTGGGCGCTCAAAAATGCAGTTGTTTGAGCCGATGTGTGAGAACTCGCATTATCCTGGTGAAGAGTGATCCGTCTTTGGCGATTGGTTTTCCTAATTTTTTGGAAGACAACTGGCAAACAAATGGTTGTGTACCACTCAGAATTTACTGTTCTGCGTTGTTCTAGTGATACGGTTGCGACATGTCCAGTTTTTCTGAAAAAACAGGCGACCATTTGCTTGGAAGTACTTCGTGCGCGAAAAACTTTTGTTGGATTTGGCTCATCTTGAAACACCAATACAGTCGACTGCTGTTTACTTTCGGGCTCATACGCGTAAATCCATGATTCATCACCTATCACGATGTCATAGACGTGTTTCGAAGCCCCGCGATCGTATTTTTTGAGCATTTCCTTCGACCAATCAGCACGAGCCTTTTTTTGAGCGATTGACAAATTGTGTGGGATCCAACGCGAACAAATTTTTTTGACAGTCAATGCAAAATGTTTATGCAAAATTGAATGTATGCTGGTCCCACTAATGCCTAAGATTGTCTCAATCTCACGATAGGCCACATGACGATCTTGCAATATCAGTTCGCGCACAGCATCAATGGTCTTCGGAACAACAACTGATTTTGTACGACTTTCACGAAATTCGTCTTGGAGTGAACTACGACCACGATTGAATTCACCATACCATCGATAAACACTGGTCCTTGATGGAGCTTCATCGCCAAAAAATGAATTCAGTTCATCCATGCAATGTTGCAGAGTTAATCCACGTCGAAAGTTGTAAAAAATAATCGCACGAAAATGTTCACGATTTAATTCCATTTTTGGACCGAGATGAACTTTTAAGTTACTGTAAACGACACAAATAGCGCTGGTATTTCAAAACGTTCTGAGTACGTAAAAGCCAAAAAATGTCAAACTTTGCGATACAGCTGTCAGTTGCCAGATTTCAACACCAGGGTTGCCAAATCCCGAAATATACAAGAGAAAGTTTGCATTATTAAAACAACTAGAAATGTCATTAACAAAAATTATAGAAAGTAGGGGACCCAGTATACTTCCCTGGGGTACACCAGAGGATGCAATAAAAGATATAGATGACGCTCCATCAAGATTAACAACACATTTCCGAGAGGAGAGATAGGATTTAATCCATTTAAAAGAGTGAAATGGAATCCTATAGCACTCAATTTGCAAATTAAAAGCCTGTGATTAACCTTATCAAATGCTGAAAAGTCTATGTAAACAGTGTCAACTTGATTTTTTTTTTAAAAGATGCTATACATACAATATTCAGAGAACATTGCAAAATTTGAAACAGTAGATCTACTTTTCATGAAGCCGTGTTGGTCTGCTGAAATATAACGACTAACTGCAAAATAAACTGTTTCACTATTAATTCAAATAATTTTAAAACCGTGGATAATTGGAAATTGATCTATAATTGGCAACATTGTTTTTATTTCCACTTCTGAATACTGGATTAATGGTTGTCACTTTCCAGGCATCTATGAATTCTCCTCCTTCAAGGGATTTGTTAAACATTAACAAAAGTGGATAGGCGATTGCAGAGCAGTTTTTTGATGACCAAATTTTGATGCTTTTTACGCTTAAGCCTTCTTCTCTATTTATTTGTGTCAGCAAGGAAGGAGACCTCTGTGTTTATGTGTTCATTCAGTCCTTCTTTATGAGAATTAGCTACCTACAATGAAGAATTGTGTCAGGAACTGAATCATCTTTTTTGCTTTACGTGCTCGCGCCATCTGAGCTTTACATCCAATATCATGCCAAGAAGTTTGCTGTATTTGAGTAGGGAATTTGTGCCCCATTTATGTATACAGGCAGGTATTGTATTTTGTTGTATGTAAAGTTTAAATATACAGACTTTTTTTCATAAAGTCGACTATGCCATTTCCTTGTCCAATCTTAAATGTTCTTTATGGCGATTTGCAATTGCGTGGTCGCTTCGTTTGCAGTCTTGCTTACTCAAAGTATTGCTGTATCACCAGCGAATGTTGTTGTTGTCACGCAGTTTCGCCGGGTTTATAAAGTTCGGCTTCTTCCGAAGTTAGACTTGTTTTACATTTTTTCAAGGCACATTGAGCAGGTAGTAGCAATAGTGCAAAAAGAAGTGGAACAACGCACTTTGTTCTTGCTTTTGGTCTTTAGAATATTAAAATCTATAAACAAAGGCTGACAGCTAAGAGTGACTCAAACAAAATTCGGCAGTTGAATAAAATAAAATCAGCAGCTCTACTGCTTCTACCAATTCTCGTTGCTTTGCGTTTCTTAAATTTTGTTGGCCTGAAGTTGGCTGAAGTTGACCTCTCAAAATGTCGCGATTTAAAAATTACAGAATCTTCACCCCTCAGCATCCTTAAGTTCCCATTTGTATGCTCAGCCAGCTGATGTCAATGTCCCTAAATAATGGATGAAGCACCTTGTCGTTTTACACCTACTCTCCGTTCATTATATCGCTAACATACACATGTAAGTTCACTAAAACCGCCACTTACATTTACGCATACGTCCTGCTACTCATTTTATTTCATCCGCATACGAAATAAAGTGTCTGCATTCACTTGACGAGCAAATACCACAAAAATACTCTGCACATTTTCGGTTTTTTCTGCTTCATTTCAATTGTCCACCCACATGGAACCACTCGTGGTTTTCCTGTCCAAAACATCTGCAGTGTTTTCCCAGTGAAGCCCAAGTGAGCTACATACTTTTGTTTTGGTTACTTTTATTGCTGCTGTCAACTTAAATGTCAGCAAAACAATATTTATTAACAAAATATTAAGCCTCAAAACGAAATTGCTGTGTGCGTGCTTGGGAGTGTACATACATATACCCACACATAACACACGAGAGTCACTCACAGAGGTTGTCAAATAAACTTCTTCTCTCGAGGCTGCCTAATCCAATCATTTCACTTATTTTTTACCTTGTATTGTTGTTGCTATTTTCACCAGCTGTTGTGAGCTGTTTATTGTAGTTTTGTTTTACATGCCATAATTTTTGATTATTTTGCCTTTTGTTATTGTTTTTTGTTGTATTCTTTGCAAATGCCATTGCCTTAGTTGGTTTTGACCTCCAATTATTTTCGGTGAAAGGCATCACAGCGGGAATCTATGATACGTAAGCAATCACTTTTATTATTTATTATGGCATTGTTACGTACAAATGAAGTATGTCAAAAGTAGCGGAAAATCAATGTCAAAATACTACAAGGTTTTATTTATTTATTTATTAGAAATATTATTTGAATAATTATAGTAATATATTTTTTACTTAATTAAAAAAACTTATTGCAATGTAATTAAATTGTGTTGAAAATAAATGAACAAAATCATAAAAGCTAACAAGCCCAATTTGATATATAAAATCATAAATATTTGACATATTTTCTAGAGAAATCTCTTTAATAAATCCAAAGGCTTGCGGCCTCTGTTGGACACCCGGGTCTGACCTGAACTTTTTTTACTTTGATCGTGAAAAGACTTGAACTTCCAGGTACCTTCCTAAAATTTCATTTTCCATCGATTTATGGAAATAACCTTTTAAAAAGGATTCTCGAACAGAACGAAAATAAGTTGATGCATTTTGACTATTCTACCTGCTTGTTTCTACTTTGAAGTGGAATTCATTTACACCACAAGATCACGTGGATGAGATCTGAGTGTTGATTATTAAAACCTACTTTCTTCGGCTTTGGCGACTGAGACTGACTTTGTCGTGGAAGTGCAGATGAAGATAATGATGATGAAGTGGATCCATTTAGTGGTGGTAATGATTACCGAGATGGTGATTATTTGCCTGAGGAAGATGCATCCGATAGTGAGCAGAAAGAAATAATGGAGTCACAAGAAAAATACTTAACAGCGATGGAGAAATTGAGGATGACTTGTTGAATGAGTTGACGGCGGCGCTAGAACCAAGTGGTAAGATCAGTTTTTCCACGCCAGAGATGAAATAAAGTGGAAGAATGTGTGCCATCTGCGGCTATTTGTATTCGACGACACAATATTGAGCGACTTTGCTCCAGGCCAAGGCATCAAAACTCCGTTCCAAGAGATTTTTTACATCAAATATTTCATTCATTATCATTTCGGAAACAAATCGATACACATATAGGGTTGTTCAATAGGTGCGCTTCAACTTTTTTCCGATAGGGAGGGCGAACGACGCAATATTTTTTATTTTTCGCTTGTCATTTGTAAACTTCATTAGTATACATTTCATCATGGAACGCTACACACTTGAGCAACAATTACAAATCGTGCAAATTTTTTATGAAAATAATCGTTCTGTTGCTGCTACTTTAAGAGCATTACGGCCATTTTACGGTCCATTTAACAAGCCGTCCCGTTTTGGGGTTATGTGAAGTCATTGGTCTACAGTAACAAGCCGGCGACGATTTGTGAGCTCAGAGCCAATATTGAACGCGAAATTGCTGGAATTTCGGCCGATTTATGCAAAAGAGTGGTCGAAAATTAGGTTCAACTATTGGACTTCGTAAAACGTGCACGCGGTGGTCATGCAAAAGAAATCGAATTTCATACTTAAATGTATATGTTCAAACTCGATAATAAAAAAAAATTAGTTAAAAAAGTCAAACCGTTTGTGTTTTATTCAAAAAAGTTCAAAAGTTGAAGCGCTCTTACTGAAAAACCCTATACAAGTGAAACCATTCAAAATGGATTGAAGCAAATCCAGATGCAAAACAAAGAGTTTGGACTGATCTGACTAGCACTGAACTTGATGCATTTATTGGTATTCTTTTGGTCATGGATGCAACACACAATAGTTTGCAGAAAGCGGATGTCCATTTTTTGAGCAGCAACAACCCATCGCTGAACCCAAATTTTGGCATGATATATTACTTTTAATAACGGTCGAACACGTGAATTTCGCCAAAGATTCGATAAAGGTGCTCCTATTCGTGATGCATGGAATTTCTTGAATGAAAACCTCAACTATAATTATGATCCGCATGAAAATATGACTATTGACGAACAACTATTTCCATATGGAGGTCGAACAATATGCCGGTTTATTCAGTATGTCAACTTACTTACTTACTTATGTGGTGCTACAACCGTGTGTCGGTTCTGGCCAAATCCAAAATGGCACTAGCTGTTTCTGTCCTCCGCTCTTTGGGGCCAGTTGGAAATTTCGAGTGAAGACAGATTCTGTAGCACTTGGTCTTTCCAACGGAGATATGGTTTTGTGGGGATACAAATCTCAGACATAGCGGCGTAGAGCTGATTTCTATCCGTGCTATCAAAGGCGGCTTTGAAATCGACGAAGAGGTGGTGCGTATCGAGTTGTTTTTCGTGGGTTTTCTCAAGGATTTGGCGTATTGTGAAGGTTTGGTCTATGGTGGACTTACCAGGTCTGAAGCCGCACTGATAGGGTAAAATCAGTTTGTTGACGATGGGCTTCATTCTCTTACACAATACGCTCGACAGGACTTTGTATGCGATGTTAAGCAAGCTTATCCCGCGGTAATTTGCGCAGGTTGCAGGATCACCCTTCTTATGTATTGAACACAGCACACTCCAGCTCTATTCGCTCGGCATGCTCTCATCCGACCTTATTATGCAAAGAAGCTAATGCATGCGGTTTGTCAGCTCTACACCCCCAGCTTTGTATAACTCGGCGGGAAGACCGATCGCCGGTCACTGGGCGATAGGAACGCATGCGAAGAAGCTTCGTCTGCCGTGCAACTCTCATTGCAGAAGCTGTGAGAATCCCGCAGAGAAAGAGACTATGGAACACTTTCTTTGTGAATACCCGGGTTTGGCGGCTAAGCAACTTCCTTAGTGTGCCTTTTGGGGTATCCTGAGGCAGTTCTCTAGCCTAGATCCCTTTTCTCTCCTCCACTACATCGCCTTTAAGTTTTGTAATCTTTCGCAGGTTGTAGTCTACTTTATGGTATTGAAAGGGCACTCTAGTGCTGGTTGTAGTGTACCCGTGGTACTCTTGCCATCTAACCTACCTACCTATATACCAGCTCAACAGCTGTTTCTATCAAATTCACTTAGTGCCAAGCAACGGTACCAAAGAACCACTTTTTTGAGGAAAAAATCCGTATGCGAAGACATCCTTATTTATTGGATCTATCTGTAAACTTTAAACTAATTACATTTACACTCTTTATCCATCTTAATTAAGGTCAAATGCCAGCAGCCAGTCAAAGTGGTGTAATTTTCAGACTTCATTCGTTTTAATGAATTTTAGTTTAATGACTTGCACAACCAAGACACAAATAAATTTTGTGATCAAAGTACTAGGAAAGTATAAATTTAGGCATTTTAGTCGCTGAAATATTTTAATTGTAATTTCCATGATTGCCATCAGAGCGAACTCACGTAATGTAGGCTACTAAAATATGTAATTACCAAACTCAGCTGTCTGGCACTTCATGTAAGATGCCTTGTAGGAATGATAACAAGAAATAATTAAATTTAAACTCAAATTTGATTAAATTTATTTCGAAAATGATGGTTAATTGTAAAGGATTTTCCAATAACATCTGTTATTGGTGAATGGATTGCGCTATCGAGAGATGATTAACGATTTTCTATGGCCGGAATTGGATGGTATTGATTTGGACAACGTTTATTTTCAACAAGACAGCGCTACGTGCCACACAAGCAACGAAACCATTGATCTTTTACGGGAAAAGTTTCTGGACCGTGTTATCTCTCGAAGAGGTGATCACAATTGGCCACCAAGATCTTGTGTCTTAACACCTTGTGACTTTTTTCTTTGGGGCCACGTGAAAGAGAAGGTCTACGCCAACAGCCCAGGGTCGATTCAAAACCTCAAAGATTGAATTCGTGAGGCTACCGAGGACATATGGTATCCACTTTGCAATTCAGTTATGGAAATTTTCATGAAAAGGATATTATCCTGTAAGCGAGGTCGTGGTGGTCATTTGCCTGATGTTATTTTCCGCGGCGATAAACCAACGGTGTTAGACCTACTGGGAACCCACATACGACGCGTTATTTCCGATAAACAGCCCCTGCTACAAGAAAAGCTGGTCGAAAATTGGATTTTTGGACTTTCGTAAGAGCTAGCCATGGCTCCCAAGTTTAAGAACTCATTTCGAAGTATAAAATAACCAGCAGGAAAAGAATCAGGTAGAAAAAGGAGGAAGGGGCTTTGGATTAAAGGTTACCGCCCAACAACGGCTAATTACATTCGTATATCCGCTTCAAGCTACTGAAAGTCAACCAGATGTCTAAATATTTGATCGCCGAAAGCAGGGCAGCTAAGAAGAAGGGGCTCATTCCCAGCCAGTTTCTGCAGAAAGGACTTGAAGCAATCCCAAGTCTCACCGCATGAACACCTAACGAACAATGTCGAGGAAGAACACCTACCAAATTCGAGAGCTGCGGCTTTGCCCCCCGAACTACCCGTGGCCAGTAGGGTCTCGAGACTTTGCAGGTTTGCGCCCTAACCCAGAGCTGGCTGAGGTGACGCGAGGCCCATCTTCATTTATCTTTAATTGCGGCTACCTCAGCTTGGAGGTCCACTACAGTGGTCCGGAAGCCTAAATTTGAGCTTGATGATGGATCGAAAGATAGATGAATGGAGACTTAATATTCGACCTTAAGATCTTCTGTACCTCAACACTTCACAACATCACCTCCGAACCCAGTTCTTGCAATAAACCTAGAATACAACATACTATATTGGCCTGAGTCGCACCAAGCCGCTATGCTTACTTACTACTTCCTCTTCTCGATATGGCATCGCATTCGGGAAGCAAATGTGACGGGGTTTCGTGATTCTGTCTCAGAGTTTTTAGACCACGTTCTGAGCCTGTGCAGATGATTACGTGGTATCTAATGATAGGTAAGAACTCAGCAAGCATTCTCAGTTTTGCCTTTGGGAGGTTTATGAGATGCTTCAATCTCATTTAATTATAACCTCCCATTAAGGACTTTGCTTAATGCCAGGGTGAGTTCTGTGGTCATTATATACACATATTAAATGCGAAAGTTTGGAATAGTAAACGTGAGTCTAAATTGATAATAAAACTGTCTCTATTTTGATATTTAGATTAGGTTCGGTTAGACTCTGCGAACTGTTCGCAGAGAGAGTTTACTCAGTGGCCACATTTCGGTCCTTAAAACCCAGTTTTCCCAGTTCTTTCACAACACGTTCTTAAAGACTTCTGATCTTTTAGCGAAGCCGATCAGTCCCTCAAACAAAACTTCAACTAAGTTGTCGAAATCTGAATGACTTTCTTTGACATGCGGAGCCTCTCCTCATATCTACAACTCCTACAAAGTCGATACTCAGTAAGTCACGCTAAAGTGAACGCGGCATTTTATGGGATTATTCTTCTTGAAAAGAGGAAATCCAGTCATTTCTTCAAGTTCTTTATCGGGCAATCATCGACTCACTCATTTTCCGCAAGGCCACTATGTACCCAGACCTGATATAATTTGACGCTGAAAGCCGAGCATAAAGCCGATAAATGCGACCAATAAGCTTTTAACCTGGGTGCAAGAATTTTTCACAGGCGTCGCAGAAGGGAAGCTGACTGGGACCGCAGGTAAGAAGAAATTTAGTGTGTAACTTCCTTAGATTCTTCTTGACTACTTAGATTCTTCTTGATTGCAGCTTCTACATCTGTTGTTGTATGGCTACCCCATCTTTCTGGCATTGTCTCCCAAAGGCCAGTAGTCGGTTATTGTTGACGTAATTCTGAATATATCTACTCGTGGCTTTCTTAACAATTCATCAGTTTTGAATTCGTTAAAATAGGGCCACGTTTGGTTAGTTATTTCGCAGGTATCCGTGTTAGTCCCTCTGCCAATGTCCTGCTTCTGGAATACCGAGAAGATCTTCCTCTTGCCCACGCCTTGAGTACAGCCACTTCGGATTCAATATAGGATATCTCCTGTCTTGCCCTTGCTTTCTCAATTCTTTCTGTGATGTCTGTCGCGCGCGCTAAGGCATTAAGTTCTTCTTTCCATTATCTGACGACTTTTGAATTGGTTGTAGGTGACTTTAAAGATAAGAGGGCTACTAGCTGAAAAAATACATACTTCTGATAGTTGTTGTGGATGGTTTTCAATTATCCTGCAAGCTTCCCTTATCCCGAGAACTTCTATAATTGTTGAATACTTTCCAAACTTTCCTTATGAACAAAAATATTCAGGACAGAGCTCGGTGCAAAATATTCTACATCTAACAAATCAAATTCTTTAAACTACACTTGGAGAAGAATAAATAAAATTTCAAAAGAAAACTAGGCGCGAGGTCTCTCTGTCTCACCACTCTACGGCGCCTAATCTTCATCAGCGCCGATTGGTATCAGTTTTACGTTCGGTTCGGCTTTTAACATCCACTCTTAGGCAGCCTTTAGAAGTTGTAGATATCTCGGTTTATTTTTGAGCTAGATGTTGTGGACCTAAAAGCCTTGATCGCAGCTGGAGTACTTAAGAAGAAGGCGAGTTTTGATGATGAAAAATGATGTCAGTGACATGAGAGTCCCCCCTAAGGTTTGCTCAATAAAATCTTGATATTTATTCTGTTCCACTGACTATTTTTGAAGCGTTTGAAAGGATATCTGATTACCAGTGACTTTTGTCAGGCGAGTGAACAAAACAAACACTTTTCAAGGCTTTCATCATGTCCGTCCTATCGTATGACGCAGAAGCTTGGGCGATGACACTATCGCATTAGACGTCCCTTGGAGTGTTTGAGAGAAAGATTATACGGAAGATTTTTGGACCTTCGCACGTTAGCGAGGGCGAGTATCGTAGGCGATGGAACAATCAGCTGTATGAGCTTCACGACGATATAGACATAGTGCTGCGAATAAAGATCCTGCTACTTCGTTGGCTGGGTCATATCATGGGGTGTAGCTGGTGGTAGCAGAGGAAGAGGAAGGCCTCCTCTGCCTCAAAGCCTTCACTTGGTGTGTCCAACTAGCGCCGGTTAGCACGAGAAAGAAACGACTGATCCGCTTTGTTAAACTCGATCAAAATTGCTTAAGTGGTTATCGCGCCAATCAAGAAGAAGAAGAATTCGGCAAAGTGACAGATAGACACAAATTATGTTGAGATGGGCAGGCCTTCTATATTCCACCCTTATAAATTTTCAAATATTCAAATGGCGGTGTTGCTAAAAATCTATTTAAATATACAGCAGTTAGTTATTTTTAAATGGGCGATATTTCCTGCAGGGTAGTAAAGCATACGCACACAAACACAACGACTCTGTTAACATTTTTAGAGCCAAAACCTTTCAAATAAAAGCTTTATTACAACGCCCAAAGCAACAGTCGTTCCTCAACCGCCTAAATCAGTTCATCCTGCACACAGTGTGGGTGGACTGCCTCAAAAGATGGTGCCACTCTATGTTCAATCACTTAAGTCGCCGTGCAACTTAATACGCGAATAATTTGCATATAAATGTGGCCTTAGCCATGCCAACATCAGTGGCCTCTTGAGACTAAAGGCATACTGGCACATTCAACTGCCTTGAATTCGTTTGTCCAAAGCGTTGCACTAAAGTAACCATGCACGTGCGTGAGTGTGTGTGTGACTTAGTAGGTTGTTAAAACTTTTATTATAATACCTAGCTGAGCCACTGAGGTAACAATTTTTAATTGAATCGAATTTAGTGCCTCGAAAGGCAAAAGGCAGCGTGCTTTCGTTAGAGTCAAATTTAACTGAAATTAATTTTCATTTTCCACAAAATTTCCTTTGGAAAATTTCATACAGGCATATCATAGACAAGAGCGAAGTAGCCATAGTTTCATTAACAATTATGCAAATTTTTACTTGCTTTAGTCGGTAGACGCTGCGCTTAATTTAATTTTTTTCACTATAATTGGCCTCATTTACTGAATGACGTCAAATTTGCTTTTTTTCTACAACTTGACACCGAATATTGGTCTGCATTAATTGTTTTTGGTTTTCGTAGTAGGAGTCCTTGTTGGCTTTTCTACTTTGGCTTTTCACTTTTATTCCTGGCACCTGTTGTAAGTGGAGCGGATACTTACATAAATACTCACACACATACTCAGTTGCATTTGGAAAACTGCCTAATTTCTATTTTTTCTGAGTGGGCACAAATTCCTGCTAGTTAATTGCCAAACAGTTGCATTTGGCTGGAAGTGTTTCGATGTCACTGGGCTAATTGAGTTTTCGTAATTTTGGCAATAAGCAATAACTGTACTAATCCTGTTATAATTATAGAATGAATGAATATGTGTGTGTATATATGTTTAATTTTTATCTGAAATTTCTACTGATCACAAAGTGTTTCTTTTGATGTCACAATTCATTGGCTAGTGCGCTGATTTTGGTAAATAAACTAATGGTGCCAGTAGAGGTCCTCAGCATAGCGCGCCAAAAAACGTTACAACAAAGATAACAAAAACAGCATTAGAACTTGGGATTACACTAAGCAACAAAATACGCAAAAGAAAAAATTTCTTAACTTTCATAATTTTTTTTTTTTTGTAGTTCGATCTCCAAACCACGAATATCAATCAAAAAAACAACCAAACTGTCATTTTTTTGGTAGTTCGATTTCCAAGCCACAAATATTAATAAAAAAACAATTTTGTCCCGAACTGTCGTATTTTTTTTTCGTACTCCAATCTCCAAATCACGAATATCAATAAACAAAAAAACAATTTTGTCCCAAACTTCCATAATTTTTTTTCTTTTCGCACTTTGATCTCCTATCAATACAAAACAGCAAAAACAAAGTTTTGTCCCACGAACAAACAAAAAATTAAAAAAAAAAATCAAAAATAAAAGTAAATTTTAATTTTAAAAGCATTGTAGTTGCATTTGATAATGTTGAAGTACTATTAAAAGACCTCAGTCTTGCTCTGTACTACTGATATAAATAAACAATAAATAAAAATTAATTTTTGAATGACAACATTTTTTGCTTTTAATTTTTTTTCTTTGTCTCTTAATTCTTTAAATGTTTCATTATGTAGCCCAATTTACGAATTTTTATCTTAGGAAATTTAGCAACCAAATGAAAGCTGTAAGTTAGCTAATAGATGGAGCTTTAGGAATCCAGTGAAATTTGGCAACAATGCATTGCTCTTTGTTACTCTCAAAATTTTTCTAGCGAACGTAAACTGTAGTTACTCCGATTTGCTTACAAGCCAGAGGAACTACTTTCGAAAGATTATTTCATAGCCACACGTCGTACTTCACTTTTTTTCCTAGCTCTATTGCCCACCGTAGTGTATCTAATTTTGCTATTTGGAAAAGTGTTGTCCTTTTTCCAGTTTATTTCCATTATTATTTATTTTATTTCAACAGTTGTGGAAATTATTGCGGAAAGATGGATAGCGAGCAGCTCGCCTTTCTTATCAGATACAAGCCTAGTGCAAATAATTCAGAAGCTGTGGCCAAGATCAGACCAGTTCTCAGAGAATTTGAACGAATCAGCTGATTGGCGGATACCACTGTGGTCATGACAGCGGTTTGTTTACGAAAAAACTGAGATTGTGTTGGTGATATACGAAAATAAGCAGTCTTCGCTCGTGTTACTTCGTCGCCGTTTGAACAACAACTGATTAGACGAGTGTGTGAATGCGTATGAAATTAGCGAGCGGAATTCGGCAGCCGGCTATTCGGTGCCGTGGTAGCCGAAGTTGCTCGCACAATTGTGTTTTTCCCATTGGCAGATTGGTAATCTATCATCCTTGGTTACAAGCCGACCTGGTAGCTTAGGGTCGTTTAGAATGTTGAATTGAGTTTAGGGCTGGTACATATAAAAGGATATGAGCTCTGTTAGCTAAGACTTGACCAAATTTTACGTAGCTAAGGCCAACGTACCAGACCAGCATCACGTATCTGGTAAGCCTAAACTCCCCTTAACTTAGAGAGCATAGAGAACTGTAGATTTTAGAGTCCTAGGTTAAGTTTTTACGTAAATTGAGAACCGTGAGAGAATCATCCTGCCATATAATTTTTTCACCTATTTTGAGTATTATTCCAAGACAAGCTTAGTACTCTTTACAAGGATATACAAGATTCCAAACTGGTCACCTTCGAGGCTGACAGGAGTTGAGTTGACACCGAAACCGTGGACTAACTACCAAGGTATTGTTATAGATAGCAAACTGTCATTGAGATTAAATGTGGAAGAAAGAGCAAAGAAAGCCTCTAATACTTTATACGCATGCGGAAGAATGCTCGGTAAGACTCTCCTCGACTCAAACTTTGGATATACATGGTGGCTATCAGACCCATAATGCTCTATGGCTCGCTAGTATGTATGGTGGACGACATGTGATAGAATGACTTAAATTAAAAGAGTGGAAAGCGTGCAAAGGATCGCAGGAATATGAGTAATCGTCGCTATGAGCACAACTTCAGCATTGGCAATAGAAAGAATTCTCAACTGGCATCCAAACAAACTGAGTAGTAAGAAACTCAGCCAAAAGATCTGCTCTAAGACTGAAGATGTCAGAAAAATTCTCACAGAGGCTTTCTGATCACAGCAATATTCTGGATTCAAACGGAATGTGAGACTACGCAATTCCACACGTTAAATTTGGCACAAAGCCTAGCGTCTTTATAGAGCAAAATGGATGACAGAAGGGTCTAGAATCCACATACCATTCATACAATTTCTTTACAGATTGGTCCAAAATGGCGGAAGGAGTAGGAATGGCTGTCTTTTGTCCACAATTTGATCATCAAAAGTGTTTCAGACTCCCAAACTACTGCAGTATATTTTAAGCTGAAATCTATGCCGCAACGAAAGCAACTAAATTAGCTCTGGAATTAACTCCTCTTAATACTCGGACAAGTATTTTCATTGATAGACAAGCAATTATGCCTCCTTGCACTAACTCGAAATGTGTTCAACAATGCAGATCCAAAATGGATGAACTCTGCGGAAATGGCTTGATCACTATTTACTGGATACCAGGACACTAAGGAATAGAAGTAATTGAAAGAGCCGATGTGCTCGCTAAGGCAAGTATTCGCTTGCCGAGATTCAGCACGTCAGATATATCACTCTTACCTATTTCTTATTTTCTTCATTCTTATCACTCTCCCTTCTGAAAACGGAACTAAATGAGGAACTAGCAGTCGATATGGGAATATTCAATCTCGTACAAAACTGCCAAAATTATGCTAAAGACTTGGAATACGAAAACTGCAACCTTTATTTTATCACCGGAAAGGCTGCAAAATATTGGTTGGAATACTGATGGGACACTGTCTCACCGCATATCACGCAGCCAAAGAAGCTAATGCTAGGGGTAATTTGAAATGCCGACTTTGCCAATGCCCTGCTCTTTGTGGGACTCGATAAATGTGCCTAGGATCAACATATTTTTCAACCTTGAAGGATATTGCTCACAAAGGGTGCTTGCGAAGACGTGCATTAAAAATTTCGTAAAATAATATCTTCGACTCCAAATGTATAGAGGTATATGTGAGATCTTTTTATAAATCAGACAGCACTACCTAGCCTAACCTTGTGTCATGTTGCTCCAAATATGCCATACAAAATAGATTTTTCGTATAAATGTGAAAAATATTGAAACGCGCCAAAGAAAACAAACAAACAAGGAAAACAAAGCATTATAAACATGGACGATGGATCGTTGGTGCAATCGTGACGACGTGCTGCGTAACAGCCTTTAAATTTCCAATGGTGCTCACACTCACCAACATATCGTAGACCCTTACCGTAGCCCGTACACAACTGCGTTCTTTTAGTTTAAATTCAAATTCAGATTTGAATAAGTCTTCTAAAACACTCAGGCTAAAAATCCCATTGTATTTAGAGCTCTTGTAAGAGGGTAGATAGTCAAGGAGGGAAGGAGAAAAGTATCAGAGAAAGAGATAGGAATGGAGACAGAGATAAAGGTAGATAGTCCTGTGAGAATTTTCCAGAATCTGTAAATATCCTCCAGTTTTAGAGAAGGAATATTACTCACTCTTACGACATCGGAGCCCAAAACTCGTAGCTTTGCTCTAGCAAAGGCAGGACACTCAGAGAGAAAGTGCTCAGTGCTATTCGCCTCCTCCAAGCAAGACAGGCACATCGGGTCCTCAATGATTCCAATGGGGGCCCAGTGCTGACCCCATGGGTTGTGTCCTGTAATAATACCGCCCATCAACCGAACTTCTTTCCTTCCAAGTTTTAGTAGAAAGTTTGACAGTTTTCTGTTCAGACTTGTCACAAAACACTTTGCAGTTCTGCAGCGTTTTAGACCGGACCGTCGCTCTTTAAGTAAATTGCATACGTAATCGCTGATCCAATTCTTGATTCTTGTGGAACTGATTCCGATTATTGGTTGTGGCCCTTGTGGGGGAACGGCTGATCCACGGTTGGCCAATTCATTGGAAATTTCGTTTCCTTGAACACCAGAGTGTCCAGGAACCCATATAAGTACAAGCCTGTTTTGTCTTGCGACAGAATTAAGCTTCTTACATTCTTGAAGAATCTTCGAGGTTTGCTTCGCGTTCTGCAGGGCCTTCAGTGCAGCCTAACTGCCACTGAAAACTCCACTCTGTTTCCCGCTCTATCTTCTCTCGATTATCCATTCGGCTACTCTCCGGATGGCACAAATTTCCGTTAGGAAAACAGGGGAATAGTATAGTGATACTTCCCACTATCGTTTAAATACCATCCCGCTCCAGAGTCTGTTTCATTCTTGGACCCATCGGTAAAGAAAATATCCGTCAAACCTCTTTTTTAGTTACATATCTATACAACACATCGGTTAGTGTGTATTTGTGTTTGGTGGTATCGACACAATGTTGCCATTGACATATTTGCATACACACTTTTGCACACATCCGCGTTATTAGTTACAATTTTTAATTGTAATAAACCAAAGCCAAAAACCAACATATGAAATTAGTTCATTTGCCTATAGTTAACATTATTCAACACTGTTTTTAAGTTATTTTAACAAAAATTTAAAGTTTTCTAAGTTTATTTTGTAAATGATTTCGAAATGTACTGTTTGACACCCTGTATGGTGAGAGAGCAATCAGCTGACACGATTCTATCGAAACAATCCAAAATCCTACGATAAAATTTACGATACTACGGATCGAAACGGTGGTGAGAATTCAATTAGAGTCTGTGTCAGAAGAAAAGAACCGGTTTTTTTCTTGTAACTTGAAGATATATTTCGTTCTTCTTTTTGCTGCATACTAGTCCATCTCAAAGGCTACGACGCCAGTGCTAATTCCGGTTAGTGTCGTTCGAAACTTTCCCATAAAGGCAACCAAACAAAAATGAGTCATACGCGACGCGAAGCAATTCGAAGCGCTATTTTTATGCACGCATTCGAAAGGGTATTTCTGCCATGAAAAAGCTCCTCATAAAAATATCTGCCGTTCGGGGTCGGCTTGAAACTGTAGGTCCCTCCATTTGTGGAACAACACCAAGACGCACACCACAAATAGGAGGAGAAGCTCGGCCAAACACCTAACAGAAGTGTACGCGCCAATTATTTATATTTTTATTTTTATTTATTCGAAAGGGCAGAAATTAGGGCCCAATTAGGGCTGCAAAAGTAATTAAAAAATCAAAAAAGGTTTGTTATGATTTGAAATCAGCGGTATACAGTGTACAAAAATGTTGATGACTTTTACGAGCGCGGCTTGAAGCGAGTGACGACAAAAAAGCAGAATAAAGTTATCGTCTAACATTTTAAGCAGGACTCTTCTTTGTGACTACGCCAAACACGATGAGTTCTTGCTAAAAAGGGAATAGATATGAGTATCAACACCATTGAGCGACGACTGAAGGAGGCGAACATGTCCTACCGTCCCACATCATCAAAACCACTGCTCTCAGAACAACACATTGAGAAACAACAAAATGGCATCTCAGTGTTAGGCTGGCCTTCCCAGTCCCCAGACGCCAACCCCATTGAAAATGTGTGGGGAACTATGAAAACGCATATTGCCGGAAGGCCAGTCCATGATTTAAAGTAACTCGAGCGTCAAGTTTGCAAAATCTAGTCCTGTTAGTCGACGAGCTACGCAGAAAAGCTGGTTAAAAACATGAAAAGTAATTGCGACTAGTAGTTTTGCACATACTTTCATGCAAAATTTTTTTAAATATATATCTTTTTACTACATGAATAATCGCGGTTGAATCGCGTGCATGAAAAATGACGGTTTTTGACACAGACTATACATGGGGCTCTCATTAGTTTCATCGTATCAGCTGACACGGGCCTGCTTGACGTTGGTGACTGTAAGCACCATAACAGAGCTTTTAGGGTATTTTGCAATGTTGAATTGAGTTTTTAGGTTGAATATAAAAAGGTGAGTAAATTAAAATGCGTATAAAATGATAAGTACATGGTGGGCCATATAGCGTTTGCTTTTTGAACCACGTATTTTTTTGAGAATGGTAACAAAAATAACATGTCAAATGTGTTCATAATTTACTTAAATTTACGAAATGGGACGCTATACGCTTGAACAAAATTGAGAAATATTGAAAACCTATTTCCAAAGTGGTGAGTCCTCTTCTTCTTTTCTGATTTTCACATCGGTGGCCGCGTTAATAAGCAAAATTGTCGGATTTGGGGCTCAGAAAATCCACACGTCACTGTAGAGAAGCAAATGCATCCACAGCGAGTCACTGTTTGGTGCGGTTTTTGGTCTGGCTGCATCATCGGGCCATTTTTTTTTTTCGAAAATGAGCGAAGAGCCGCGGTTACAGTAAATGGCGAGCGTTACGGTGACATGCTCAACGAGTTGTTTCCAAAAATTGAAGAGGATGACATGGACGACATTTGGTTTAAACAGGACGGTGCAACTTGTCACACTACCAAAGTTATACTCGAACTTTTGGCCACCGTATTTGAAAACCGAATAATCAGCCGAAATTCCGATATCAATTGGCCGCCTCGGAGCTTTGATTTAAGCCCGTTGGACTATTTTTTGTGGGGAGCCGTTAAGGACAAATGCTATGCGAACCATCCAGAGACGATTGATGCTTTAAAACACGAAATCGAAGTTGCCATTCATGAAATTGGAGCCCAAACAATCGAAAATGTGCTTAAAAATTGGGTTGATCGAATGGCCTACTGTAAAGCCAATCGTGGCAGTCATTTGAACGATATTATTTTTCATTCATAAATGACAATGTTCAATCTTCAAAATAAATAAAAATTTTGAAAAAATATTGAATAGTTTTTTTTTACAACCGATTCAAAAAGCAAATTTTACATGGCCCACCCTGTAATTATTTATTTTTATTTAATTTATTTCTGCTTATAAGTCCACCTGTAAAGTGGAATTTTCCTAGTAAAATTTACCAGTGAGTCTGTGATGTTAAATAAATAATAGTTTAGCTATAATTGCATTGCAGTAGCTGTGTAGTCTCTCGCAAATAATCACTTTAGTGATAGATAAATCTAGACGTCACATAAGATGTATGTACCTACACTTCCATGCTTCTAATTAAACGCATACATATAAACATTTAATTACATGCATGCGGACCTTTAGTCACCACTCTGCATACAACATTTGCTGTTCACATTTGCTCATTTGCTTTGTACGATGTTCTGTCGACCTGCTTACATCCTTAATATCCTGTGAGCTCCCTACCTCACATACATACACGCATTTACCATTGTATGTATTATCGCCCACTTGTGTTCGGCCATTATGTTCATTCTGCTTATTAATGCAATTTTGATGCATACATTTGATATGTGTGTATGTGTGCGTAATGTGCAATGTACCCATGTGTATATCCGTTTGTTCAGTGTACGCATTTGTGCTTTAAGTGAATGTAATTACAGAAACAAACAAAAGTAAAACATACACATTAATAGATCAAGAGATGGACATATGAATATACGCATTAAAACTAACCGTGAAATTAACATAAGCGAATTTTTTTCCGAAATTTACTTTTTCATGCAGAATTTTTCCGAAACGCATAACACGCCAGCTGATAAAATAAGATATCGCTAATAGTCATAGTTACGAGGATATGACTGCGATTTGCAGGTTTAGCGCAAGCGACACCCGTTATCTTGCGATAGCGCGAAAAATACGTAAAGGAAATGGAAGTTGGAGTGTCAACAAGCGAAAGAGCTTTCCTCTAGATTTATGTTCAACTGTAAACTTTAGGTATTTTTGATTTGGTATATTCGGACTGGTTTCAAATCAAGCAAACTATAGACCAAATTTTTACACTAAGACGAATCCTTGAAATAACCGAAGAAAGCAACGTAACCACTTTTCATTTGTTTATTGACTTCCAAGCTGAATATGATGGTATTATACGAACCCATCTTGTCGCTGCTATGGACGAATTCGGAGTCCCACACAAACTTATTCGACTAGCATAATCAACACTAAGAAATGTTAGAAATGTCGTCAAAATTGAAAAATTGATTCGCAATCATCAGAATTCTTTTCACTAAATGGCCTCAAATAAGGTGCTGGAGCTTTCATAGCTGCTGTTTAATCTCGCGCTGGAAAAAGTAATAATAAAGAAGGAAGCCTTTATAAAACTTCAAGAATGGGATTATCACTTACTGCAGACAAGAAGAGGGCACTGGTGCATCACCACAAGGAAAAGCAGTCCAGAACATGCGCCAAAGTCTTAAATCAGATCCCTACATTTTCAAAATGATTCAAGAACTCAAATATCTCGGTGTCGAAATCAATAATAACGTTTTTGAGCGTAAAATCCAACGCAAAATATTTGGTGCTGTTTCCGAAAACGACATTTGAAGAATACATTTCAATCACGAACTTCAAAGAATCAAAAGATAAAATCAAAAAGAATTACTAAACTCCGACTTACAGTTTTTTTTATAGATATGTCAAAAGTATAATTTTTTTATAGTATTCAACTGACTGAGAAAAAACTTCAAAGCCCAAGGTGGTTTTTTTCCTTTTGCTTGAGCCGACTTCCAATTTTTTATTTTTCATTTAGGGTACGATATTTTTATATATTTTAGCCGGAAGAACAAAGGCTGTGAAGCATTTGATTATCTATTTATAATTAATTTTACGAAAAAAAAGAAAAAAATCATATTCCTTCATATTCTTGGATCTGCAAGTTGAGCTACATTTACCTACGGTCAGAAACTAGTATCAACGTGTTGCTTAATAGCGTCTCTTTCAGTTTTAATCAATTGCAGGTGCCACCAGGCGCCACTGATTATTTTTTGGCAATGATAATAACTAAACGCTTTCTAGTGTGTGCATAATGATAACGAAACACTTTTAATTTTGTTTTGACATTTTGAGGGTAATTCAGAATTATGAACTTACATGTATCCTGTGCGTAAATATTTGCTGGCTTATATTAGTAAAAAAAAAAAATTAAAATTTATGAATTTTAAAAAACATTGTTTTTTTAAATTTTTTTAAAAAATAGTTTTTAAACATGTTCTTTTCAAATATATACAACTTCGTTAGTAGTAAAAATGTAAATATTTTTTGGGATGTTTACTTTTTTCCGCATCTCTGTACAAAAATCCCCAGTGTGCGACGTGCTGGTTTCATTAGCAACAACACCAGAAATCGTATTTGGCAGTGCAACAATTTTTGACTTTAGTATTGACCTCCAGAATGCTGTGTGCACAAAGAGTACCGCATTCGCTAAAAATGAAACAAAAACACATTCGAATGCGACTTTCTCAGCAACATTTAGAGCGTTTTTGAAAGGATAAAGTGGTTTTTGTGCGTCGATTCATCACAATGGATGAGACTTATGTTTATCACCATAATCCTAAATCAAAACAGGAGGCTAAAGAGTGGTGTGAACCTGGATCTTCGGCTCCGAAACGAGTTCGCGTCCAGAAATCGGCCAAGAAGGTGTTAGCATCAGTTTTTTGGGATGCGAAAGGAATTTTGTTTGTGGATTATTTGCAAACTGGTAAAACAATAAATTCTGAATATTATTGTAACCTTGCAGACCAGCTGAAGGAAGAAAATCGGTGAAAAGAGACCCAGTTTGCAAAAGAGAAATTTTCATTTCCATCAGGACAATGCATCGTGTCCATGAGTTAAAGTTCGAGTTGTTGGAGCCTTTACCGTAGTCACCATTCCATCTGTTTCCAGAAATAAAAAGTGCGACCGTGGAAAGCGCTTTCCATCAAATGTTGAGGTCATAGCAGCCCTTCCATGTTTTCACTTCACGGATGGAGTTCATATATAGGAATCTCGTTGAAACGAGTGTACTGATGTCCACTGAGACTATTCTGGATAAAATGAAGTATATTTCAAACCATAAAATTGTGTTTTCTTATCGAGCCACAAAACTTATTGAAAAACCTAGTAGTTGTAGGTATATTTTGCAGTCGGAAACTAGCGGTCGTGTGAAATGAAGTTTTATATACTTATAAATTCAGCGTAACTTAACTTAACGAACATATAAACCGTGACAAAAACAATTAGGTTAACATCCCTAACGATTTTTGCAATATTGTTCCAATTTTACATAAAATATTTAGAAGAGCAGAACCTTGAGAATTCTTTATTAAGAATTTGTAAGAATTGTTAGAAAATAGAAATTGTTAGTATGCAGTTTTATAGCCAATTAAATTTTTAATTAACATTTTTAGAGAAATTTCGGGTATGCAGTTCTATAGCCCATTGTATCTTAGTGTAATAAAGAAATATTCCAAGCAAATTAGGAAAAAACAAAAAAGTCTTTCCCGTAAAGTTATCTTTTTAGCGCTCACGCAATTTTTGCGGTTAGGGGTCCATACATAAACACTTAAATACTTTCACCGGCATGTGGGTAAATATATATACCTATATATAATATATACGAGTATGATATATAAAGAGAAGAATGTATATATTTATGTATGTGTGACGCGTTGCTAGCGTAATTTATTGTAGTAATAAACTAGCGTTCACATCATTGAGGGGTATTTAGGCTAAGTTTCTATCCAATTTTTTCCACAAATGGGGTGACCTATGTAGCCTTTGAACAGTAGTATGAGATGATGCTTGCCACTGCTAACTGAAGGGCGAACGCTAAACGCGCGAACGAAAAACTATTTGATGTGGGGTTCGAACCTAGGATCTACTGCCTGCATGCCATGCGCAAATACGATAGGCTACCGTGTAAATATATTTATATAATATTTTCCCCATATTTATAAAACTACTTACGTATACATTTCGCTCAAGGCTGGTTAACAAAAGCAATTATCTTATCAGTGGCCTTTCATTTGCTCATATTTACGAGTATTTCTGCATTAAGGTGGAACGTTAGTATTTGGAAAGGATTTTTTTTTATTGGCATAGCAATGAAAAGTTGTCTTTATAAGAGTTAATCAAAATCACAAAATATTAAATGCATAGGATAACGGTTTGAAGTGCCCGTAGCCTAATAAAATTTGGAAATATAAACGAACTTTTGGATATTTATATCAAAGATTTTAAATTTTATGTTTGTTACTTGTGGTAGTAAATGAAATAATAATGAATAAATGATAAATATATATATATTTATATTTTTTGCTATTGCCTGCCGAGGGGCGACCGCTATTAGAAATTTGTTTTTCTTGAATTTGGTGTTTCACCGAGATTCGAACCTACGTTCTCTCTGAATTCCGAATGGTAGTCACCCACCAATGCAGTCGGCTATGGTGGCCGCCGTAAAACATTAAATCATAAGTAACAAATAATAAATAATAAATAACAAATTATAAATAATAAATTATAATTAATAATTTTTTTTTTGTGGTGGGTTCAAAACGGGGCCTTCGCACCTACAACAACCGTCGTCTACTGCATCGAGTGGTGTGGCCACTAAAACAATCCCTGGGGACTATTTTCTGCATTACTTCGGGAGGGCCCAGAATGGATCCACCGTATTTGTAGACAGCTTTCATGCTATTGACTCATCTTCTCATGGCTCTATCTTTGCGGCTTCACTTTGTAACACTGTGTCAAGGTCTACATTTTTTTCGTAGTTCGTCCTCGATATATCTCTTTAACGCATTCCAGCTGTCCTCGAATTTGAGCATTCTGCTGATTATGTTACTCGGCAAATCTCTTTCCGCGAGCCATCTGTCACAACTAAAAAACGTGTAATCAACGTCATCGCTCGGCGCTTCGCGGTATATGCACTTGGAATCGCTTTTCTTGCCCATGCGGTGTAGATATCTTAGGAAGTATCCGTGGCCCGAGAGGAACTGAGTTAAGGAGTAATTCACTACCCCGAAGTTCCTTTGAATCTATTTGCCTGTTGTAGGAATCGGCTGTGCCGTCCATCCGCCACTCAGCTTTGTATCCCATCGACTTTGCCACCACAGCATCTGGTTTGGCATCTCCGTTCCGCGACGTTAGTGATGACGTGTTTATTCTTGAAGTCACACGCAACCACTGCTATTTTCACCACTGATCACGAAGACTGCAGCGCCAGAGACAGTGCGGTAGGCTGAGGCAACTCTGAGTGCCGCTGTTCGTTGCATAGTCTCCAGAGCTTTGTGTCTAGCTTTGAAATTTAGCGCATCTCCCCACACTTCGCTGCCATTTGCTCTGTGTTGGCCCACCGACGTTTGCCATTAATCTACTGAATAGAGATGCCAGATGTCAAGACTTCCTCTGCTGCGTGTTTTATTTGGGTTCAGAATTTCAGTCTTGGGACCAGTCTAGCCTAGGTATTTGAAAAACTTGTTTGTGGTTAGCGTATTTGAGCAAGTATTTATGCTAATTAATTAATAGGATGTCGTTCTTGGTTAAAAGTATTAACTCCGTTTTCTCTGTGGCGTATTATGACTTGGTTAAGTTTTCTACGAGCTTCTTCAAGGTTTTATGCGGTGTGCGTATCCGGTACTGTCGGGCTTTATATTGAATATCTCGTCTGCCAAAAGTGATTTAAACGAAAAAAAAATATACTCTACCCTAATGTGGGTAGCTTGCATATGCAGGTAGAGTTAACATCTTCATGCACAAATTTATACCTATACATACATAATAACCACTTAATTCACATGAAAATTGTATCTGCGATTTTTGCATACTTTGTTTGTTAATGAGCTGTAAATTACCAACAACTGGGTAGAGTTATCTCATATCTGAAATTTTTGCAGCCACATCAGTCTGTACGCGCATATGCAGTGAGGGCTCAATGCTCAACATTTAATTTCCTTTTGTTTCTACTTTTTTTTAGTTTTTGGTTTAAATTTTGTTGATACTTTTGAACTTTGTTAGTAAATCTGCAAGTAATTGGCATTAAAATATTTAAAACCCCCAGCACGCGAAAAAACTATAGCAACGCAATATTTCCACAAGTTTTGACTATTCAGTTTTGTTTATTTAATTATTTATTTTTTAACTTCATTTAGTTTGATTTATAAAAACGTAATCCACTCTTTAATAAAGGCCAATTATTCGCAGATACAAGCTTCATACAAGCTTTACAAAATTTGACCATTTTCATCAGAATTGCTAAAAAAAAGTTTGGAAACGCAGTCTAACTGTCCATTTAATTTTAGCGCAACAAAGTGTTAGCTTGAAGTGGCTCAAAATACTCGTTGAACTTTGATATTTCTGGTGTTGCGCATTTTGTCCATGAAAAAATCGCATGCGGAAAATGTCCGACATCATCTGGGAAAAAATTATAAAAAATCAACCGAATTTTTTAACAACTTCAAACTAGCACTTTATTAGACTAAAATTTAATGAGCTATGAAACTGCATAGCAAAATTTTTTTTATAAACTCTAATAAAAACATGCGTGGCTTAATGCCAGCCGGGTTAACCTAAAAATTATGAAATTGCGAGTAAAAGTTCCTGGAACTTTTTAATTTTTAATTTAATTTAATTCAAGTTTAAAATTTTATAATATAGTTTATATTGTCTTTGTTAGATAATAAGCTATACTTTACAAAAAATAATTAACGTTCACAAAAATAGAAGAATAGTTCAAATTGGTCAAAATGTTAATGCGCTATAGTTTTTTCGCTGACTGTATTGTCCCATGACTTCTTTGTATGCCACACATAAGGAGTTGAGGTACATGTTTTTATATACCCGTATATTCCACTGGCTGATTCAAATACTTATTTATCCAGAGTTTTAGGAACTGAAATCTTTACATTTCAGATCTCCCTTTTACTAAATACACCAATATTATGAACGCTGATACCAGTCGGCCAGGCATAGCCGTAAGATTCTGAAGTTTACTTCAGACTGAAGCCAAAATATCGAGCGGATAAATAAATAAAAGAATATAAATTTGTGTGTTTTATTTAAATTCAAGCCTTGAGCTCAGCTTAAGGTTAATAATATTCATACTTTGATGGCCAATAACAAAATAAACAACTACACCAAATATTACTCTCGGCTGCGGCTACAGAGTGTTCAGAGCTAAAAAACATTTTCCTAACAGAAATTTACCTTACATCCTAATCAAAATGAGTTCTCTGCCCTCAATGCTGCGTCTCTTAAGTAAGAGATTTCAAATTTTATTTTAATGTGAATGTAGCAAAATAAACCAAATACATTTCTTCTATAAATACAATAAGTCCCCTCGTATTACTCTTAAGGCCCAACTTAAAAGCTAATCTGTAGTTCTGCTCCCAAGAGTATAGAGGAAACTCTGTCGTAAAAAGAGTTTGCATTAGGCGTCTTCCTCGATATCGATGACGCCTTTGATAAGTTTCTACTAGAGCCAATCATCAATTTTCTGGGTAATATAGGCATAGCAACTGATCTTATCAGGTTTATGCACCAGATGCTTAGCGACAGAACGATCGTGGCAAAACAAATCCGTCCTCCCTCCAGCGACAAATAAGTTGGGACACTTGGAGTTCTCTCATCGTTCCCTCTTGTGATAATCACGATTAACGACTTGTTGGAGTAACCGAGGAGTTGGTGCCGTCGGGTGATTTTCTATGGCGATAATTTGGCACTCATTATAAGAGAAAAGCTTTTGAGTACTAAGGATGAGCCAATGCAAAGACACCAAAATTTAGTTGTTAAGTGGGCCGCTGATTGCAGCATATCTGTGAATCATGTTTCGGGCGGCCAGGGCCAGAGTTCGAGAACCTACGATGAGCAATAAGCACCAAATGATAGAAAAAGCCATTTTCTAAGAGCGGTCGCCACGAATTGGAGAAAAAGCTCAGACAAGCATCTAACAGAGGATGCTATTATTACTTCCTATGGATCCAACGATAACCAAAGGCTATCATTTTATGTCAAGGTAAAGTACTTGGATCGAACAACTCACATAAAATTTAGGGAGAGCCCAATAATGAGCAGGAAAAAGGTTACACTCGTCGGAATCAGCGAGACCCTATCGTAGCGCTTAACGCGATACTAAATATTGTACCCACAGCATCATAGGTGAAAAAGTGTCGCTGTGATCTGGCTAAGAAGCATGGATTATGAATTTTACTTAAGTTATGGACACTCTAGGATTACCCAAAACTTCGAGTTCAAATCCGCGGTTTCTGACCAGCGCATAACCCCAATTAGTGCAAACGGCACTTTTTCCACCTATATCTCCATAACGAGCGAGTTGTAGCATCTGCTTACCGGGCTCAGTAAACCTGTTCCCAGACGGCTCGAAGTTGGACGGTAAAACTGGTGGAGGAGTTTTCTGCAAGGATCTCCCCACCAAACTTATTTTTGCTCTGCCGGATGAATATCGTTTAATCCAAGCGAAAGCATTGTAGCTTCTATTATAGAAAGAAATAAACGTCTATTCCTACAGCTAAGGAGCAATTGGTTGGTTGATTGGTTTGAGTGGTAATTTGTCCAGAATCCAACTAGCGCTTCCGCACCATTTTGTTGCCACATCCTCGTTACCAACTTGTTTAACAGTTATTTGGAACAAGACTATATCCAGTCTGTGCGGTTTAAGAACCTTATCAGGTTGCTTACATCTAAGCCAGACAGTTATTCGAGACTCTCGAACAGCGGTTTGCCCAGGGTTAAGATTATCTCTTTGCAAAGGGCAGGGCTTTCACAGAGGAAGTGGGAGATTATTTCCTTTTTCTGCGGTTGTTTACAACTGTGACAGTATGTGTTGTGAGGGATGCCCATTTTGGCTGCTTGTTTTCCGACAAACCAAAAGACAGTTATGACTGCTGTCAGTCTTCAGGCGTCCCGTCGTTTCATGTTTAACAATTGGTCCAGTGGATTCACTTATGCTGCGTTCAAAACTCGTTGAGGAATATCTGACTTCCATCTCGATTACATTTGAATACATAGATATCAAGCTCCATTATTTACTGAATGCTGAAACAATGCATCGATAGACCTACCAAATATATCACATCTTCTGTTCCAAATGAGCCAGATCAGTTTATTTGGCAATTTTTAGTTCACATTATGGCAAATTTTGCCTAAAAATCTCTTCTACATCCTTCTAAAGGCAAATTAGTTGAAGCACCTGAACTTCTTGATTTTTTTATTTGAAGAAAATTAGGTACTTCATCGAAACCTTTGGTGATAAAACACATTTTTTGACTGCATGAATGTGAATCACCGCTTCAATCAACCAGCTAACTAACGGTCCATGGAGTTCACTATTGTGCCATGTTGAAATACTATTTTTTAATAGGACTATGAATAAGTTCGTGCGGTTTTTTTTCGAAATTTGAAACTTTATTGACGTAAAATGGTTACAAATTTAATATTCAAAGTATTGTCCATCGCTTACTACTACTTTTTCCCATCTTTCTGGCAATTCACGGATTCCCTTTATGAAAAATTCGGTCGGTTTTGCCGCAATCCACGAATCGATCCATTTTTTGACTTCATCGTAATTACGGAAGTGCTGGTCAGCCAGGCCATGTTGCATCGATCGGAAGAGATAGTAATCGGATGGCGCAAGGTCTGGACTATACGGCGGGTGGGGTAGGACATCCCATTTGAGCGTTTCTAAGTATGTTTTGACCACTTGTGCAACATGTGGCCGAGCATTGTCATGTTGCAAAATAACTTTGTCGTGTCTATCGGCGTATTGCGGCCGTTTTTCTCGCAGTGCTCGGCTCAAACGCATCAATTGTCGTCGGTAGACATCCCCCGTAATCGTTTCATTCGGTTTCAGTAGCTCATAATACACAACACCCAGCTGGTCCCACCAGATACACAGCATAACCTTCAGGCCATGAATATTCTGCGCCGACGTCGATGTTGAAGCATGGCCAGGGTATCCATACGTTGCCCGACGTTTTGGATTGTCGTAATGGACCCACTTTTCATCGCCAGTCACAATTCGATGCAAAAAACCCTTTCTTTTGTGCCGTTGAAGCAGTTGTTCGCATGCCATAAAACGGCGTTCAACGTCTCTTGGCTTCAATTCATACGGCACCCAATGGCCTACCTTTCGGATCATTCCCATGGCTTTTAAACGTTTGGAAATGGTTGATTGATCAACTCCCAAAGTTTTTGCAACCTCTTCTTGCATTTGAGCCGGATCTTGATCGAGCAATTCCTCCAATTCGGTATCCATGAACTTTGGCGGCGCACCCTCGCGTTCTTCGTCTTCCAAGCCAAAATCACCACTTTTAAAGCGTGCAAACCACTTCTGGCACGTTCGCTCAGCTAGAGCATGCTCACCATAAACTTCCACCACGATACGATGACTTTCGGCTGCTTTTTTCTTCATATTAAAATAATGAAGAAGAATTCCCCGCAAAAACACATTATTTGGCACGAAATTCGACATTTTCAAGTGTGGTAAAAATATTGTTGTTTACGCTTCAAATAAAAAACTTATACTGACGTTTGTGCCTTACGACAGTAGCTCTCCAATGAATGTTTGGAAATGTGGATCGATGGAATAATAATCAAGTTACGCCATCTGTTGTAAAACCGCACAAACTTATCCATAGTCTAGAATTGGATGGGCTTAAAATAACTGATTTGTACTTCCAGCAAGATGATATCCCATGCAACACATCTGGTCCATTGCTCTTCTAAAGAGAGAGAAATCTTTTGTTAGATTGACGTTAAGCCTACCAGCCATCAACGTTCGAGGAACTAAGAAAGAATGTCGAATGTGTAATTGTCAACGTTCCGACATATGGGGCAATCACAGTTAGTCCTAACGCTCTGTAAAATTTGCGACATTTGATAAATTTTGAGCGTGAGATGAATTTAAGTTCCTTTAAAGCCTACACTTTTTTTCAATATTGAAATTAAGCTTAAGTTTAACAGCTATCAACAAAATGGCCTGTAACTAACGACCACCAAGGATCAATATAACGCATCCAATAATGCTCGCAAACAAAAGTTCTGTATTCGCTTATCGTTTACGCCTTTTCATCTGTACATACATTGGTTTTTGAGTACCACCATTCTATGTACAGGTGCATAAATATAAACACACCCACAAGGGCATGGGAAAAGTTCGCTTAATTGCTGGTGATTTGTAAATTTTTAACAGTGGAAAGACTTTCGATAGCAGATTTAGTCTCTATAACCTCTTCGTTCTTCTCTTCCCAATGACGAAGATGCTGCAATCGGTAATTCTCCTGCCTTGACTTGGTCTTGAATACCTCAACTGGGTATTATCTCATCTTTGTTTTCCAATATCACGTTCCTAGCTCCCTTTACCAAAACGCATTCAGACACTCTAATGAAGTCACTGCAGTCGCAAGCCTAGTCGATTATGACCGGGAAAGTAATGTGTGAGCTATACTAAGGGGTTTCAAACTAAATGGTTTACGACCGTCCTGCCAAAAAGGTATTCAAGTTGATGCCTGAAACTTAGTCCCGCGAGAGCAGGGCAGCTAAGGAGAAGGTGCTGAGATGATTCTACCTCATCCTCCAAACAACTGACGCAAAAAGTCAGTCCAAATCTCACGGTATGCATATCTCACGGAAAGTGACCTGGGAGGACACCCACGAAATTTAAGAGCTGAGATTTTGTCATCCTCAGAAGATCCCTCGAACGCTTCTGGCCACGTGTGGATCGGTTTCGTGACTTTACAGGTTTGTGTACTTGCCCAGCGCTCGCCGAGGTGACGCGAGGCCCATCGTTCCAAGAGCACAGCACATGTTATGAAGCGGATCTAAAACCTCTTCTTTCGTGGTTAAACTACATTACAAGACCCTTCTCTGGCCAGCTCATCCGCCTCGGCAGATACTTAGTACCTTCTCACTAGCCTAGTAGAACTAGATTAGTTAAGGCAGCTGACGAAAGTCTCTTTCCAACTCATTAGAGTCTTTGTTTCCTGCTATATCGCGGTGGTCAGGTACTCCATCCAACATTAATGTTTTGTTTTCTTTTCAGAAGCTAAAGAATGTTATAACATGCCTTCGCCTAATTTTAGATAAAACCTTAATAGCTGTTGCAAGGTTTAGTTGCTAAAACTTTAGCCTGAAATGGTGTAGGCCATTCTTCAACTATAACCATAGAAATTCATGTTTCAAACATCTTAATCGGACGCTTTAGAAAAATTTTGAGTATGCAGTTTTATAGCCCACTGAATTCTCGTATAAAAAGAAGCAAGTTAAAGTGTCTCAAAACTAGCATTGATATTTGACAATTTTTCTGCTGATGCTCTTGTGCATTTTCTTCATAAAACGAATACTAGAACCATCAGCAAAAAAATTGTCAAAAATCAACTCAATTTAAAAGCTATATTACTTAAAACTTACACTTTCTTACACACAAAATTCAGTGTGCTACAAAACTGCGTACACAAAATTTTTCTAGAAATTATCACTAAAAAAATGAAACTTTTCATTAAAAATTTTTTATTTCTTTTTTAATTTTCGGAAAGTTTGAAACTATTTAAACGGTTTTTTTAGTAGAATTAACTTTGTTTTCATAAAAAGAATATTGAAATTAAATAAGAAAGAAATTGTCAAAATTTTTCAATAGTCTCATAGTTATTTAACACACTGTACATACTTCATTCATACCAGGTACATCTGCATATGTCTATTTGTACATCTAACCGTTCATTTCCGCATATTTTTATCAGTGTCTATAGTAGTGCGCGGCCGCCGTAGCCGAATGAGTTGATACGTGACTACCATTCGGAAGTGCGTAGGCTCGAATCTCCATGCATGAAAGAGCAAAATTATAGAAAAAAAATTGTATAATAGCGATGGCCCCATAGCAGGCAATGGCAAACCTCCGAGCGTATTTCTGCCATGGAAAATCTCCTCATAAAAACCATTTGCCATTTGGAGTCAGCTTGAGAACTGTAGGTCCACCCATTTGTGGAACAACACCAAGACGCACACCAAAAAGAGAAGGCGTGCTCGGCCAAACACCTAACAGAGGTGTACGCGCCAATTATTAATTTGTTTATAGTAATGCACGTATCGTGGACGAAAAGTTAGGCCTCTACCAAGTTAGGCCAACCTTCTTGGAGTGAGAATTTTACTAGAATTTTCTTGTTTAATATTCCAATATGTTTGTTGGACTATCTCAACTACGACACCGAACTTTCGTTAGCTTCTCCATGGTATACACCAACACCAACCTACAAATTTGTCCTATCAATATCAGTGTACGCCATTTTACACGTCTGCTGTATTTTAAGTGTTTTTTTTTTTGTTTTTGTAGCAAGAGTACATAAAAGTGCAAATTCTTTTGGGAAATTAACAACAGGCAACTCAATGAATTTTCATTTTAATGCGCAAACTGTAATGGTGCAGTGGAAAAATGAAAATGACAGTAAAATAGAAAAAAACAAAAAAATGAAAAAATGCCAAGGCAAGCAATGCCCAGAGAAGCAAAGTGATAGTAGTAGGTAAAACCGAAGCATAACCAACAGGCGCACAACAGACGCCAGCTTAGACTCAGCCACTGCAAAGCACTTTCTGCAGTTACACACAAGCAGAAAATTACTATTCCTGTGACACATGCTCGCCGCACCTGTGTTACACATCTTCTGCACTGCTACTTCTACCTGGCCTACCTCTTTCTCTCCCTCGCACCCCAGTCGCTTGTGTCTGTGCTGCTGCTACTTGCGCGTGTCATCTTTGTCAACAGTCGTGCCAAAACGCAACGTATGTCAGTTTCAGCCTTTTTATTGAGCTGCGGGACGTAGTGACAACATTCAGAAGCGTGACTTTTAAAAAAGGCAAAAACAAAAAAAAACACAACCAAAAAAATGGAGAATGTAAAAGACTGCGCTGTTGAATTCGCAAAGGATGTTACTTGTGCTGGTTTTATAGGCATGCATGCAGTCATACACACATATATGTACAGCTGCAAAAAAATCGTAAAAATATATTTGTTCAGACTCTCACTCGTGTCGAAACTATTAAAGCACTTGCCAATGCGAAATGAAAGTAGCGCAGCTGTGTAACCTATAGAATTTCAGGAGGATATCACCGTAGTAACTGTGCACCAAGGTCAGATAAATGTATAAGTAGATATATACAATCTAAATACGAGTACATATATATACAGTATTGGCCACAAGTTGAGCAACCTTTAGTTAATTTTTTGTCAACCGATTAATTTTTAAATGGATTGGCCTTATTGCATTACAGATGTGGACAGGTAAATAGAGCCGACATGCACTTTCATGTTTCTGGAAACGTATTTTTATTTTCTGTTATATAATAGAGGATCTTCTCGGCTAGTTTATGTAGTCTATGTTATTACATGCAATGCAATTGGGAAAAGTGTAGTGTGTTTTTGGGCGCATATTTCATTAAATTCTTGCTAGTGGATTTTTTAGCGGAGCAACTATTATATTGTAAATAAATAAGCAAAACTAAATTAATTATCCAAATAGGTAGAGTTTAAGAAAATCGAATACAATTTTTTTTTGATAGTCGAACCAGGCAGTCACAAATTTAGCCCTTCAGTTCCTAGCGTTACTCATAGCTGATAAGAGTTAAAAAAAGTGCTGTTTAGTATATAGTGAATCGAGGATAGCTTGACCATTTCTACCTCATCTTAGGGAAAACTCCTTCATCGAGCAATTCCTTACCTCCAAAACCCCCTTTAGACCTCCACAGAAAAAGAAATTTTGGAATGGAGCAGAGAAGGTAATCCATCTGATGCACGCTGGATGCAGCGTTCCAAATATCTTTTGAGAAATGTCGTATGCTTCACAGAATTTGGGGCTCTCATTGAATATGCTTCTCATATGCTCTACCAGGGACGTTCGGGCCGTCAAACGAATTTTTTGGACAATTAACATATCTGGACGACCAAAAAACCCCACTTACAAGTCAAAACGTTGTAGTCTGCCTTGGTCACGTAACATACTTTGGAACAAAGCTGCTTTAAGTTCTACGACTACTTGAGAAAAACCAAAACTTGTTGAAGAAAATTTCATCACAGCAGGATTATCATGTAGGCACTTGAACATTAGTTGCTCGATTCAGTTTTCATACAATTTTATAATATGAATTTATTTGAAGTGAAATATTCCTTTTTGCATTTCGAAACTAGGTTGCAAAACTAAATTTGTCACTTTGAATCAAAAGCAAAGTCTCTTATTGCTCTTTTCTTATGTTTTTATTACTTAAAAAAATTGTCGTGACATGGAAGTAAAATTTTTACGCAATTAAAGCTATTTTATAAGTAAATTCTCCTCAAAAAATGTTATTTAAAGCATTTATTTATTTTAAAACCAAAAACATTTAGATAATTGTGTTTTAATCTCTTGTTTATTTATTTTTTGCTATCAAATGTACATATACAAGGAATTTATCTAAGACAAAATTTTTTTCGACTCAATTCGGCATGGGAATTGGGGAGTTAAGCTTATAAAAAATTTTCTTGTTAGTGAAACCGAAGTGAACTCATTTGGTTTCATTAAATTTTATATTCCAGTTTTCAGTTCATGTAACAATGAATTTCACCAATGGATTTCTACAATTTCATGATGCATTTGCTTTCGGTTAATTCTACGACTAAGATACAAGTAACGCCAGCAAATGCAGTTACTTTGCACTTTTTAATACTGCCAAGTCTGAGGTATAGAGTAAATGCAGTAGGAATCCGAGTATGCTGCCTTGTGGCACTCCGATATTTCTCCCATTTTCGAATACGCCTGTTTTTTGCTTTACTCAGAAGTACCTACATTCTGTCAAATAATTACCGGGAATCGTTCAATAAAACACAAAATAATTGTTTAATCATCAAAATTTATTTTGTCATCTTCAAAATAGACTTCATTCGAAGCACATTAGTCCAGTCGTCAAAGTACCTTTTAAACGCGTTCGAAGAGGTCTTTTTCAGCTCCTTTAGCGGATTTTCCTTATAGCCTCTAACGACTCAAAGCGACGTCCGCGGAGTGGCAATTTAAGTTTTGGGAAAAGAAAGCAGTCACGGGGGGCTAAATCTGGTGTCCGGTGGTTGTTCGATGATATTTGTCGAGTTTTTGGTGAAGAAAGTGTTCACATTATATCTCTTGTGAGACGGTGCGTTATCATGGAACAAGATCCATGAGTGCTCTTTCCACAAATTGGGCCGTTTCCTACGCATATTTTCCCTCACCCGTCACATAACTTCCAACAACATTCTTTATTTACCGGACTCGTAGAACCATTTGGAACAGATTCCGAGTGCACAGCACCATGATAATCAAGGAAACCGAATAGCATGACATTCACTTTTGACCGGCTTTGGCGTGGTTTTTTGGGTTTCGGCTCATGTGGATAGCACCATGCAGCCGCCTGTTGATTGGTTTGCATGTCGAACTCATATACCTACATCTCATCACCTGTTATGATGCGCTGAATAAACGTTGGGTCCGAAATCACTTGCTCAAGCATGTGATGAATGTTTTGAAAGAAATTCAACTCTCTTGGAACGAGTCGAGCAGCCACGCGTCTCATGCGCAATTTATGGTGTAAAATGTTGCGAATTGTTTCGTGAGACACGCTAAGGTCACGGGCGACCTCCCTCAAACTTAAATGATAATTTTCCAGCCCCATTTCTTTGACTTTGTCGACGTTTTCATCCGTTGAAGACGTTGATGGGCGACCAGATCGGGGCAAATCTTCTACGACTTCTCGGCCCTCTGCAAAGGTCTTATACCACTCGTAGACCCGTATTTTTTGATAAAGCACACTCGCTTTCTGCAGCATTTTTCACGATTCGGCACACGAAATCCCGTTCAAAACACAAAATTTAAGACAAATTCTTTGTTCGATATTTTTATCCATATCAGAGCACACCTGCGGTTGACTGATATAACTCTGCGACACTATAGAGGACAGTTGTAGCAATATTCCACCAAAAAAAGTTAAGCGTACAAGTGTGTGTAACGCGCGCTTTTTAAATGAACAATTCCCGATATTTTTTTGACAGAATGTATTTGATATATAATACAATTTCAGAATGTCAGTGAACTACAATGGAAGTCGGGTTTTTAGTTTACAGAGCAGAACCACTTTTCGAAAAGTTTACCCATTACTACAGCGATTGGCCGGTAAGATGTTACTTCACATGGATTTTTTCCTGGTTTGGGTAGCATTATGATTTCCGATACTTTCCATTGAAACTGTATATATTTCAAATTAATTAATTAATTATTTAGTATAGTATATAAATATGGAAAGACCCATAGAGCTATTGCTTCCCCGTAAGATTGTTTAAAACAGATAGCAGGCAATGCCCGGAACTACACTGCGTCAAACAAAACTATAGTACAAATTCAGACAATTTATTTGTGTCTCATTTAATTCTAAACCTTTTTCTATGAAAATATGGTTCATACGCTTACAAAAACCAAATAACATAAAATAAAATATCGAAATTTGTAAAATAATAAAAAGAAATCAACGAAATTTTTTAAAACCTTAAATCTTTTAATAATAATTTCTAGAAAAATTTCGAGTATGCATTTTAATAGCCTATTAAATTTTGGCTTAATAATGTGCAAGTTTAAAGACCCTCAAAAATCGCGTTGATTTCTGATAACTTTTTTTTTGCTTACGCTCTTGGTATTTTTTTCCTATATAAAAAAATAACGAGCATTTTTTATATTTTTTCTAAAGTAAAGGGTGTTTTTTAGAGGTTAGGTTTTCAAGATGAAATAAAATGTATATAATTTAATGTTATGGCCAAGAATTTAGCTTTATTATAAAGATAAGGGTTTGCCATTATTTTTTAAAAATGATTTCGGGCAAGTGGCCGCCGCGGCTGGCTCCAATAAATTCCAGCCGAGAGGCCCAATTTTCGACCACTTTTTGCAGCAATTGGGGCCGTATGTCAGCAATAACGCGCCGAATATTCTCTTCCAAGACGTCAATCGTCTCGGGCTTATCTGCGTAGACAAGCGACTTCACATAGCCCCACAAGAAATAGTCCAGCGGTGTTATATCGCACGATCTTGGAGGCCACGCCACAGGTCCACGACGCGAGATAATGCGCTCACCAAAAGTTTCCTTCAATAAATCGATTGTTGCGTTGGCTGTATGGCATGTAGCGCCGTCTTGTTGGAACCAAAGGTCGTCCACATCAACATCGTCCAATTCAGGCACGAAAAAGTCATTAATCATGGCTCTATAGCGCTCTCCATTGACTGTAACATTATGGCCGGCTTCATTTTTAAAGAAATATGGACCAATGATTCCCTCTGCCCATAGAGCACACCAAACAGTGACTTTTTGAGGATGTAACGGCGTCTCAGCAATGGCTTGTGGATTATGTTCACTCCAAATGCGACAATTTTGCTTATTGACATACCCATTCAACCAAAAGTGAGCTTCATCGCTGAACAAAATTTTCTTCGATGCGTCGCGCGAACCGAACCATTATTTTCGTAATAAATTTGCACGATTTGCAAACGTTGTTCAGGTGTAAGTCTATTCATTATGAAATGGCAAACCAAACTGAGCATAAATCAAGTGACAGCTGTCAAAAAGACCATCTACGAAAAAAGTAGTGCCAACTTGGAAACCTAACCTCTAAAAAAAACACCCTTTATGTTTTACGCTCTCCGTAGTGAAATTGATAACTCTGTGTCATATTTATTAAACTCACTGTATATGTATTGATATGTATGTATGTGCACTTATACTTGCGCATATGAAAAACTCCGCTGGCGTTAGCTAGGTGGAAATCGAAAATTTCATTAAAGATTTTTCCAAATGTGACATCTAGTTTCACTTTCCATTCGTTTGCTTGCCGTTTGGCCACCACAAAGTAATTTTCAACGCGTCCAAATCACAGCAGCTCATGACAGTTACCCAGCACTTCACAATTTCTGTTTGTACTATATGTCGGCGTTTTAGTATCCCGACGTTACCATCAGGCGCACAAACTTGAACATACATATCTATTTATTTGCTCTATATATGAATATGTATGTGTAGGTGTGGGTCCTTAGCCATAACCAAGTGTTCCTACAGAGACAAAAAACCTGGTGCAGCACTAGTACCGATTCCACCAATTGCGAACCACTTCGTTACTCATTTTACGGGTAGCAACTTATCGGTCCCAAATGGTTTAAAACTGGTTTATGGTCGATCTTTAGCTCCTGGGCATTGCTACGACTACTGGCATGCCGGTCAGCTTCAATGTACTACTCTAACCTATCCGTGCATTCAAAATTGAAAAATGCTGTTCCTAGTCCCTTTTTCGAAAATTCGTTTAAATTTAATTCCTTTAAAGTCGGTACACTGCATTCGCTTGAACCAATTTTCAAAGCGGTTTGACCACTCAAAATTGGATACCTCCAAAATGAGCTGTTTAAAGGCAATGAAAAAACGTGGATCTTTCATTTTATTTTTGATGTTTGACCCATTAATTCGTTCTTTTGAGTGCTCAAAACCCCTCTTGTGTGCCCCGATGCGTGAATGCTCGCATTGTCTTAGTGAAGGAAGATTTGTCTTCGGCGATTGGTTTTCCTTAATTCTTCGAAAACTTCTGACAAACAAATGGTTGTGTACTACGCAGAATTGACTGTTTAATTTCCCCTAGTGGTACAGTTGCGACATAACCAGATACCGGATTTGCCCAAAAAACAAAACTAGCGACCATTTGCTTTGAGGTGCTTCTTCCGCGAACTAGTTTTGTTGGACTAAGCTCGTCTTGGAATACCCATACTGGCGATAACTGTTTTGTTTCCAACTCATATGCATAGCACCAAGATTCGTCATCTGTTACGGGGTCAAAGACGTGCTTTGAACCCCCGCGACTGAATTTCTTCCACATTCCTTTACACCAATCGCCAGGAATCCTTTTTTGGACAATTGTCAACGAGAACAATTCTTCTTGCCGACCAAATTTTCATGCAATATTGAATACAATATTGAATGTGCTCCTGGTACAACAACCGTTATTGGAAGGCCTTCACGAAATTCATCCTGGATCACCCAGCAACTCATTGGAACTCGTTGTACCAGCATTTCATAGTGGCTAAGTGTGGTGCTTCTACGCCAAAAGTCGAAGTAAGTTAATAAATACACTCCTGTTTCAATAATCCACGTCGAAAACCGTAATAAAACAGCGCACGAAAATTTTTAGGTGTAAGCTCCATCTTTTGGGCGAGACGTATTTTTCAACTCACTGAAAAAATAACCCATAGAGCTCGTAAGTGAAAACCTTAAATGTAAGATCATGCTAAAAAATACCGAAATTTTCGTTGAAAATGTCCAATTATAGCTCATCACACCCAGTGTTGCAAAGGTGCGAAATACAAAAGGCAAGATTCGTATAATAAAATACGAATTATTAAATTTAAAAATTAATAATAGAGATACGAGTACGGTATTTGGAAATTTATAACTGAAAATATTGCAATAGCGGCATCAGCGAAGGATTTTTTGGGAAGCAATTTACAGGGTCCGACACTCGAACTGTAATCAGCTTCAGACCGCTCGCGCACCTGATGCCCGGGCATCAGCTGTCTGTTAGTCAGACCAGAGTACTGCTTGCAAGCGCCCGAAAGCAAGTTGCCGAGCGTAAATACGAATAAAGAAAATCAGTAATGGATTTCAAACGTAATGATTGCGTTATATTTGGCTGGAAAACCACAACCAGCGATAGTCCGTGAGCTCGAGCTCCTTAAAGTAAATAAAGTTTTTGTTTGTCGCACTATAACTCGTTACAATGATACTGGTAGCATCGTGAAACGTCGTAGAGGTGGTCATCAAAAGATTGCAACGTCACGTGGAATGGTTAAAAAAGTGAAGAAGCGACTTGAGCAAAATCCCCGACGAAGTGCAAATCAAATGGTGAAAGAACTGAAAATATCTGACCGTAGCATCCACCGCATACTGAAAATGATTTCAAAGGCAAGATCTAAAAGGCGCATGATATCACACACAAGTAGCATCAAGTCAGACTTAAGAGAACGAAGCTTCGCTTAGCCGAAAGCGGTCAATTTTTAAACATTGTGTTTTCTGATGAAAAAACTTTTCAAATTGAACAATTTGGGCCGCTATAACCGCAGATGGGCGCTGTCCAATCGTTTTCATCGAGCCTGGTGTCAAAGTAAATGCAAAATATTATCGGGAAAGTATTCTAGAGGTTGTATTGAAGCCGTGGGCAGACAAACAATTCGCACACCATGAACGTTTCAACAGGACTCGGCACCGTCTCATAAAGTTCGAGTGAACCAGGAATAGCAAAAAAACAACGTTCCGAACTTCATAACGACCACACAATGGCTCTCAAATGGTGGAGAATGGAGAATCCACGAATCCGATGGATTATTCTCTTTGGGACATTTTTGAGTGCAAGGTCAGAACTAAAAGTTTCACCAGTCTCGAGGTGCTGAAAAAAGTCATTGTCCGCGAGTGGGCCAAAATACATGCACGTCACAATGGGGCAGCTTGCGATTCATTTCGGGACCGTCTCAAGGCCATATATATATATATATATATATATATACAATTGACGCGTACACCCTTTTTGGGTGTTTGGCCGAGCTCCTCCTCGTATTTGTGGTGTGCGTCTTGCTGTTATTCCACAAATGGAGGGACCTACAGTTTCAAGCCGACTCTGAACCGCAGATATTTTTATGAGGAGCTTTTTCATGGCAGAAATACACTCGGAGGTGTGCCATTGCCTGCCGAGGGGCGACCGCTATCAGAAAAATGTTTTTCTTAATTTTGGTGTTTCACCGAGATTCGAACCAAGGTTTTTTCTGTGAATTCCGTATGGTAATCACGCACCGACTCATTTGGCTACGGCGGCCGCCATAGTCAAGGCAAAAAGTGGTCATATCGGGCAAAAATAAATTGGCTCTTAATTTTGTATTATTTTCACACATTTTTTACTTGGAATAGAATAAAAGTAATTTTCCAAACTAAATGTATGGCCTTTTAATGGCCTTTTTAATTGGTTACACTTCGACTGCCTGACACTTTAGCTGCTCATAGTTTTAATTTATCAAATCTAATACAGGATCGGGACTATCGAAAGCAGGATGCACAGCATAATAAATGGCATCTCTCGGATTTAGTACTAACTACAAACTATGCAAAAAAGGACGCATTGGGAGGCAATTGACACCTCCCAAGCCTCCGCCGTGTAAAATCCACCAATTGCTCATATGAAAAAGAGAAGGAATGCCAACTGGTTCCAAATTCACTAGAAACGAACCAGTTCAATACTGGTGCATTTCTCTGCAGGGAAATGAGTGCTTACGGGAATATTAGTACAAGTGTACTTTGTCTTAAAGGACTCGTAAAAGTATGCAGGCGCAAAGTATCACTTGCTTGTTTGCCATTTAAATGACGAAAAGAATGAAAGAAGGTTTCTATTTGTGACTGCGCTATTTGTTTTTGAGGCGTGGTATTGTGTACGCACGAAGGCGCCATATTGTTATTTAATAATGTTTATTTCTTATTGCCTTTATATGCCATCAACGGCAGCTTTAATCCGTACTCCTTGTGCCCACCCGCACAAAATTGACACCGACGCGACGCGCTTGTCATGGCAACCGTGGCATTGTTGCTGTTGACACGCGAAAGCCAACTTTGGCGTCATAACGCACTGACATCTTTTGTTTTCGTGCTGTTTACGTGTTTTGTTTACTCGCACACCACACTTGTCTTGTGCGTATTGTATATTTTTAGGCGTTGCAAGTGTCCACATCACGCAGCGTTTATTGGCACACAATACGACAAATTTGAATGAGAATATTGAATGGTATGAAAAATGTTTTTTTAATACAATAAACTCGTGCGCCCACAACTGCCCTCCATCTCTACCATTTGGTATACACAAATACACACATACATAAATATATTTAGCGCATACATGCCTCGTTAGGTGTTTGGCCGGGAATCAATTCCAATTGGAAGGACTTACAGTTTTATGTAACTTTCGAACAACAGTTAGTTGGGATGAGAAATTTCTTGTTTCTCTTCGGTACAAATGAATTCGAATTGCTACAATTAGAAATGCATTTCTGGTCATTTGGTATTTCATGTCCTCTGTGAGCATCGAACCAAAGGCCAAGTGAATGGTAGTGACGCACAAACCCACTCGCCTAAAGTGGCCTCATTTTGCCCCATCGCTTTATGGAAATTTCCTGTTCTCAATTATTCATTGACTTGTCTGGTGCAGATTTTTGGGCATTCAAGCGTAGTCTGCTTTAAGTATTTAGTGTCGAAATGCTGTGAGCGTTCACGATTTCTATGGACTTTTGACAAAGTAACTTAATTCGACTTAACACTTTCTACGTGTCGAGCACAAAATTGGTGGGGCTTAGTGCAATTTTTAAACAATAAAAGATTCTTAGGTGCGGTCTGAAAAGTTGTGTCAATAAAAGTTTAAGGAAAATATTAATTTTTTATAGCGAGTTCAGTATTCCGATTTACTAACTTTAGACGATTCGACAAGAAAGTATGAAAAAGAATTGTTTATTTGAAATTAATGTTTACTTAAGGGTTTAGAGGTAATCAGAATTTTCAAAAAATTGAGGTTTTTTTTCAATTTCTTAAGATATAGCATCTTTAAAATATTGTATGAAAATTTGAAGGAAACCCGACAAATACTTTTCGAGTTCTTTCACAAAACTCCTGCAAAGTGTTCTATCGCTTGCTTTTCCTTCGTAGTTGCGAATTCCCATTGCTGTGAGATCGCTTCCTACTGCGTCTATCCATCGGTTTCTCGGTCTTTCCTTCGCCTTCGCACCAATTATCTGTCCAGTCATAGTTTTCCTTACAGCGGATTCAGCAGGCATACGGAGCACGTGACCTAGCCACCGCGTACGCTGGTGTAAATTGTTGCACCGCTTCAAAAGTATATGCACCTACATGAAGATTCTGTGCATTTGTGTGCCGTCTTAATTTCAGCATGTATTTCGTTTTACACTCGTTAACGAAGAGGCCAATATCGTTAACAATTTTGTCAATTTTTAAAAAGGTTTCATTTAAGTCGTTTGTGTTCCTCGAAAGAATGGCGATATCGTCTGCATAGGCACATATTTGCGTTGTTTTAATTAGTAATGTACCACCTTTGTTGACTTCTTTTATAACAAAATGCAGCATCAAATTGAATATGGCAGAGGATAGTGCATCACCTTGTTTGGCACCAGATTCAATTGCGAATGACTCTGTGAGCTTCCCTCGGATGATTACTTTTCGAGTTATTCAACAATTAACAAAGGGCGCTCGGGCGCTCCGGAGTTCGATAGCAAAACTTTAAATGCGTTCTTTTCAAAACTTTTTTTTTTTGAACTGGTGATCACTGTAACTTAAAAACCGTTGGTATATTTCAATAAAATTTATATTGCTTTTGAAAAACATGAAAAACTCGTGTCTGATCAAAGGATTTTGACGTGATAACGTCTTATAATTCGATTTATCCGGCTGCACGCACGAAAAAATGTGTCGTTACCTTGCTCATTAGTGTTACCTTGCTCATTTCTCGTTACCTTACTCATTTGTCGTTACCTTGCTCATTGCCGTTACCTTGAATGAACTGCAAGCGAAAGCGCGGAACGAACAAAGCAAACGAACGGCAACGTTGTGAGCGTATATATGTATGTATATGCGCATATGTACATATATAAATTCACGTATTTGTATTTGCATATGCCTTCTTATTGATTATTATTAATTTGATTTACTTGAAGAATTTAAAATAAAACCCAGTTTGTTAATAATACCTGTTGTTTTAATGTTATTATTATTAATTTTTTTATTATATATGAAGGAAAAAATGTATGGTAATATTTACCACATTCCTTATAAGATATGTTGTATACTAATATATGTATATAAACATGCATATACATGTACAATTTCGCGCAATTTTCAAAAAGAACAAATCTATATGTAAAGATGCATACAAATCATATGGACATATCAAATATACGAATCTATTCCGTACGCAAGCAAATGTAAGCTAATGTGCTTGAACTGCAAGCGAGAGCGCGGAACGAACGACAAAGAGCACAATCAGCTCCCGCGTTCGGCAACGTTCGACATCTGGCTCTGTCCTAGTTGAGTGAGCATATATATGTATATATATGTATGTATATGCGCATTTGTATATAAATTCACATACTTGTATTTGCATATGCCTTCTTCCTGTGTGCATGGTAATGAACCATTTCTCTGTTGAGAATAGGACGATGATAGAAAAAGTAGGAAATGAAAGGGAGTGTTTCGAGTGTAAAGTGTCTTGAAAAAGGCAAATCGATGATGTTGCTCTTAGTGTTGTTGACTTATTAACGTCTGATGCACAATCGAAATTGAACATATCTTTCATGAATTTGATAAATGTTTCGTCATTTTTCACGTTTGTGTAAATGTAACTTGACCTATTCCATTGCAATTCCATTTACCTCCTCCTCTATATCCATACAAAATATCTATCAAACAAATAAAATAAAAATTTTGTTTTGAAAATTGCAACCATTCCATCAGTATTTTCTTATGACGTTGTCACGTTAAACTATCGTCAGTAAACCGACTTTACAGACAACCTCTTTTTTTCAAACATTTCGATTTTTTAAAACAATTAATTGTCGGTTTTTTCTCGAAAATCTGAAAAATATTTCCTGAGGCCGCCATATTGTTAATTTTGAAAAAAAAATTCGATCAAGCACAAGATTAGCTATTAATAAACTAATTTCTCTGGTCCGATTGATTTTAGATGAATCTGCAAGGACTTGTGATGATCACCGCAAGGATAAACGGGTTCCACACAAGCAACGACAACTTTTTTTTTGAAATTTTGCCAAAGATGATGTATGTGTGCTATGTTTATCATAATTTTTTGGGCCTCTGACTACCCCTTAACACTTTTTATATATTAATATATATATAATTCTTTAGAATATAATCGACAGCTTTTAAAAGGAGCAGCGCCCCAGCCAAGGAATTTGATCACAAATTTCTTTTGCCGTTTGCCGCTCCACTTAGGTCTTAGGAAACCTCACGTTTTACACGATGTACTCGTATGCTACGGCTAACGGACGACTGACTCATGGATATTCACCATTGCTCAACTACGGACAGTGCAGCTAGAACCTAGTAATATAAAAGCAGAATTTAGAATTGAATTAGTTTGAGGATTACAAGATTTACCTGTTTCTCAGTTAAAATCGCTGTTTGTCTGAATCCTCGGAAATAGCGGCTAAGCTGAGAAATTAGGTATTCGATAAAGTCTGGAATAAACCGGAATAGTAATTGGAACTTCCCTGGAGCCAAGTGGAAAAGATTGCCCACAACCCGGAACAAGCGTCGATCCACTGTTTAAGGGCTGATCACCTCCTCTCGACGCGATTAGTCATAAGTCAAATACCCGAAAAACATATTCGCGTTATTTTAACAAGTTTTTGTTAGTATAATTTCAACGTTTTATTTCAAACTGCTAATTATTGTTGTCTCGCTGATTTTGTCTTATCGATTTTCGTTATGAAATGGGTTACCGAATAGCGAATTCGTTAAAATTGTGGTTAAGGAAAGATAACAATGCGAGTATCGTTCAAATGTGTTAGTGAATCACACTTGTGAAAATGTATGTATTTATTCGGGCTTTCCAATGGGCAGGAGAAAATTCAAAAAATATTAAATTGTAAATAAGTATAACTAATAATAGACGAGTGAAAGTTTAGCTTTATAAAATGATAGGAAAAAGTCCATGCCCATCAGTTGAAGTCGATAAGTAAAAAAACTTATTTATAATAAAAGTGGTTTTTTCCTTTTTCAAAATATTGTCCATGAAAACCAATATTTAGTAGCTATAAAACAAGCATTTCTATACTCCGCGACAAAACGAGGCAAAAAACGCCATTTGCAAAAATTATAAATCTTCCGATAAGCTAATATATTTTGCGCCACCTTGTATCGGGTGTTCTTTTAGCTGTATGAGAACTATCGATATCAATAATTTTGATTTGACAGCTGGGAATGGCAAACTATGTTATTGTTATTATTGTTCAGTAAGGTTTGGCAAGCCAGCACAAATCGTTTAACTCCAGAACAACGTTTCCAACGCTTGTGGAAATTTTCTTTGAAAAAAAAAAAAACAAATCAAAAAACAAAATGAAGTTCATAGTGCACTTCGTCCATTTCACGTGCGATTTACACGCTTCGGTCCTTAGTTTTTCGAAATGAGAAAGGAGCTGCTACTACGATGAATGGCGAGCACTATAGAGCCATTCTGACTGAATTGCTTTAAAGAGCACAGTTTCCCGGCAGCCACATAAGTTCAAGAGCACTTACGTAACAAACGCTTCAAAATGCCAAGATAGAAAATTGCATTGACGGTTTGGCCCATAGGCCCGAACTTCTTGTGGACAGTTCTATTGGAATCGTAAAAACAAATGAGCATCGACTTGATTTTTGACTTCTCCAAACGCGATTTTTTGAGTGGTGGCTCGTCTGAGGCCTTCCATTCGGCACTTTGACGCTTAGTTTCAGGTTCGAGCTGGAAACACCACGTTTCATAACCAGTTACAATGTTTTGAAGCAAGTTCTCGTCTTTTCCCGCCTCTTTAATGAGGTCTTTCGAATGTTGAATTCTGAGGAATTTTTGGTCCTCAGTTAACTTGTGCGTAATGAAACGTGCACAGACCTTTCGTAAGCCCAAATGATCAGTTAAAATGCGATAAATCGATGTTTTGGAGATATTCAAATCCGATTTCATGAATTTCAACGATGATTTCGGTTTATTTTTCTTAATTTTACGAACAATTTCGATGGAGCTTTCGGTGATTACTAATTTTGGGCGGCCCGTATGTTCATTGTCATTTACATAAGTCCTTATGACTATCTCTGAAACGTGTAAGCCACTCATGAACTCTGGCACGAGATAGACAATCATCTATTCAAATTTTTCGGTAAACGTTTTACCGATTTTAAAACAAAATTTGATATTAGTTTTTTATTCGAAACTCATTTTTTTACCGATCACGCAAACATACTGACACTTTAGACGCAATAACTTAGCCTCCAATGAGCCGAATGTTACCAAGCTTTCACTGAAAGTCAGCTAGGAATGTAACTTCCAACGCACTAACTTATTAAAAAGATGACGCCGTCAAAAACAAAATTAGTTCAATAATTCACTCAGTTTTATTAAGCTTTACTTTTTTTAACATCTGGTCATATTGTCCGCGATTTCGGTTATTGTTTGTGTTCTTATCCTTTCAGCTGTCAAATCTCTCTCTCGCTACTGCAGTGTTGCCTCGCATTGGATATAAAAACGCACTAAAACGTCCATTAAAAAAAACAAAATACCAAATTTTTATTGAATTACTTAAAGACCTTTGTATACGTGACAAATTGTCTTTAGAATGTGTTTTTTTTTAATAAATGTGTTATGGTTATGTGCAATTTAATTTGAGTTTTTTGTTAAGAGAAATTTTTTTGTAAAGAGCACGACTTTTTTGCTAAATTTGAGGTAATGTATGTAGTAAGATAAGGTACTCTTTGGGAAAATGGGTTCCGCATAGACTCTCCGTCGCCAACCTTCATCAGAGAGTGAATGTGTGTTCTCAGCTGCTGCAATGGCTTGAAAATGAAAGTTTGAACCGTATCGTTACTGGCGATGAAAAATGGGTCCTTTACAATAATTCTGTTCGCAAATGCCAATGGTTAGATCAAGATGAAACACCAGAACCGACCCCTAGAGATAGCCTTCACCCCAAGAAGATTCACCTGTCTATTTGGTGGGATATGGCTGGTATTGTTTATTATAAACTTCTGGAACCAAACCAGACGATAACTGCTGATTATTATTTCCATCAGCTATCAAACCTGAATGAGGCACTTAACAAAAATCGACCGTCTTTAGTGAATAGACGCAAAGTTTTGTTTCACTACGACAACGCAAGACCTCATACCGCAAGGCAAACCTTAGGCAAGTTGAACGAGCTCGGATTGGAGCTAATGCCGAATCCACCATACTCTCCGGATACTGCACCTTGTGATTATCACCTTTTCCGTGGACTTCAATCCTATATGAGTAACAAGAACTACTCCTCAAAAGAAGCTATAAAGCGTATTTTGGCTCCAAGGACAAAAAATTTTTCGAGCAGGGAATTAAAAATTTGCAGAAAAACATATTATAATAATTATTGATTAATAAATACTTTAAACATCTTTTTTATTAGTTTTAAAACCATCTTTAAAAAGCGGACGAACTTATAGACTGACCTGATGATGATGATGCCCCTACAGGGTAGATTAAAGGAAATATACTGTACTATGTGATAAAAGAAGAATTCTGTAAATGTGACTACGCTTTTATACAACACTAAAAGGGTTTCTAAGATTGCCTAGATTTATGCTTGGCAATCCATTGCTTGACCAATAGAACAATCCAGAATGCATTCAGAGAGGTTTGATGGATATCTTCTTTACAGATGGGTCCAAGAATGAAGTAAGATCTGAAGCCCGATGGTACTTAAACAATAGTAGTAAATATCAATATCATGGCAACTCTTTTCCAAACCGAAATTTTTGGCATCCTTAAAGTAGCCGAATGGATAATCGAGAGGAGATGGAGTGGAAAATAGACTGGAGTTTTCAGTGACAGTCAGGCTGCACTGAAGGCTCTGGAGAACGCGAAATAACCTCGAAGATTCTTCAAGAATGTAAGAAGAAGCTTAATTCTGTCCCAAGACAGAACAGGCTTGTACTTATATGGGAATAAGGAAATATTGGACACTCCGGCGCTCAAGGAAACGAAATTGCCGATGAATTGGCCAACCGTGGATCAGCGGTTCTGCCACAGGGTCCCGAGGCAATAATTGGAATCAGAGCGATGGTCCGGTCTAGAACGCTGCAGAACTGCAAAGTGTTTGTGACAAGTCCGAACAGAAAACTGTAAACTTTCTACTAAAACTTGGAAGGAAAGACGTTCGGTTGATGGGCGGTATTATTACACGACACATCCCATTGGGACAGCATATGACCACCATTGCAATCATTGAGGACCCGATGTGCCTGTCTTGCTTGGTGGAAGCGGATAGCACTTTCTCTATGAGCGTCCTGCATTTGCAAGAGCAAGGCTACGAATTTTGGGTTCCGATGTCGTCAGAATGAGTAATATTCGTTCTCTAAAACTGGAGGATATTTACTGCCAAAGAATCTGGAAAATTCTCACAATAATAACTACCTTTACCTCTGTCTCTATTCTTTCCTATCCCTTTATTTGATACTTTTCTCCTTTCCTCCTTGACTATCTACCCTCTTTTCCGAGTGTTTTAGAAGCCACCAAATCTCTTGGTGCTCCTTAACTCAACCTTTTCAAAATTCAATTTTCAAAAATACCGAAGCTAGCCGCCCTTTGAATACTATCTAGCCTCTTGATTGGCGTGTTCTTAACAAGGATTGGCGTACTTTAAGTTAAACGATATACGGGTTAAATAATATCTTACAGTATTGGTTAATAATGCCGCATAATATAGAAGTATAGGTATACTTGAAAAACTTGCAAAACGTTCTTGTAATATCAGTTCAATCACAGCAGCGATTTTTGCTGGCACAACAACCGAGCCTTCGTGCTCTTAATGAAATTCAAAATGCAGCCAGTAGCCAGGAGCCATCTGAGTAAGATTAACATTAATTACACTGTACGACAAAATCGAAGTTCGTCAAAAATAACAAGGTTCCGACAATGGATTCTGATAGAGGAGACCAAAAAAAGTATTGAAGAGCGATCTGAAAGTTTTCGTCAGAATTCTATTTTGAGTGGGGTCAATGCTTTTACCCTTTTGCACATTTTTATGGTGAATAAGCATAGGGAACAATGTGACTCTTACATATTAGTAGTTCAGCAGTTCTATGGATAAAACAACGGGCAACATTTTAACACTCTACCTTCTAACTATATGGGTATTTTTTGTCTCTTCTGCTGGGAAGCGCTAAAAATACACATAACAGAGGGAGTTCTACTATGAGACTCTTAGCACACCAAAGCTCAAAACTCAACTTATACGGCCGAAGTAGGCCAAAACGGAGAACGTATAAGGGTTAATTTCGTTGTTGGATATTGGAAAAAGTCCTTTCACTACAAGTATAAAAACATTATATGTAATGTTGTTGTAATAAGTCAAATATTGTGTTGCTATCAATCCGCAGCTATTTTCAATGAAACGTCGTAAATGTAGTTTATGGTTATTGCATAAAGGACATGATGGGTTCTGCGAATTATTGTATCTAATTGTGTGATCCAATCTGTCATACTTTTGAATATCTATTCTTGGGCTCTGTGGTGGATACTTCGGTGCGATTGTGTATTGCATATCTCAAGATATGCAATGCACCCCGTCCAAAAGAGGGAAAATATCAAAATATTCCTGGTTAATGCTTCGGTTGCCCACTGCACAGTTTGCATAAAAATTAATAATAAAAAATAAACCCTGCTATCTTATAAACTGTCATAAACGGTAAATTATTCGGACGAAAATTTTTATCTCCTGAGTTAGAGCTCACAAAATACATAGTTGTACATATGTAGATATTTATGTGTGAGCATTATTTTAAAGCTTATTCTAAGTTATTTCATCCAATATCTAAAATATAATAAAACACATTATTTTTTGCTGAAAAATATAAAGTTGATTAGTTTCAACTTCTAAACTTTTGAGTCAATTTAATGTGAAAATAAATAAACGCATGTGAGTCAAAAAGTCGCATATTCACCTACACATACATATGTATGTAAATATATCACGTATCCACATGCGTTTTGAAAAGTTTTCTTATCATATCCACACGTACTATATATGTAAATACTCATGTATGTACATACATGGAATGGAGAGTATGGTATTTAAGATTCAATAGGAATGCGACTTCCAAAGAAAATATCTACTCCTTCATTTATTCCTTACAGCTGCTGATATGAAGACCAATGGGTTTCCTAATACTGTTAACATAAATACGGATATACAAGGTGGCGCAAAATTAATCATCAACTTTGTTTATGAATCATTTTTTTACTAAATAAAAAAAACTTGAGTTATGGAAATCTTTACTTTGTTGGCTTTTACACGCTGCATTGCTTGTCTGTTGATATACTGCAGGTGTCTAGTTCAGAAATCTTAAAAATAATAGACGTATGACGAAATTTGTAAATATTATACATCGTGCGATAAACTAAACTACAATTTAAAACAAAATTTACGAAAAAAAATTTGGATGAAAAATATTAACACAAGTGTACGCATTGTCCCATTACGTTATTGGAAAAATCCTCACATAGAATCTACAATAGATAAATAGATTTTTTTCCCCCAAAACAGCTCCTCCTTCACTTTCAAATATCGACTTTAAAATTTCACAAACCACAAATGGTTTTGGTGTACAGTTTTAAAGCGTATAGCAATGCATCTCTCTTCATGTATGTATGAATATTTCTATGTATCTACCCCTCACAGTCAATCATATTCTCGTACTCTCCGGCATGTACTCAGTAATTGACTTTCGAACTTTTTTAATTGTGCGACAAAATCTGCATAAAGCCATATTGAATATTTTCAACTACTCAAATATGTACACATGCACACATACATCCATACCATATGTTCCCCGTAGAGAGCGCAAGCCAGCTGGGTTTTTCTTGGATTTTTTTTTGTTGCTTGCCGATGGGGTTTTTGAACGAGAACTGCAGGTACTACAACGACGTTGTTGCTAACATTCAACGTCTGGTTATGAGTACATAGATATGTATACCGAAATTGAGACGGCAAACAATGAGTTAGTGATAACATAGTTTTATAATCTCGAACAAAGTTTACTTTCTTCGCATTTGAATTTTTGTTCAGAGAATCTCGGAGCTGAAGAAAGATTCTACAAACAAATGAAATTATAGAGCCATGTTACCAAGGCTTCTGGGACGAAGGAATGATGCGCGATTATTGCTGGTTTCTCATGAGGGAACTAACAGTTCCGATGAGAGAACTGAAAGTTCTCATGAGAGAACGAACAAGCTCCGTAACTAACAAGAAAAAGCAAAATAATTAGCCGATTTGAGTTAAAAAAAATTGCATGTTTTTTAGGCTAACCGGATTAATTTTTGCATTTATGTATTTGTGAAATTTTTGGTTACTAAAAAAGGCGTTTACTGAATGCGAATTAAAACCATTGAGGTGTAATCGTTTCTTCCCGTCCTCAATCCTTAGTGGGGCATAGGGCATTCATAGTAAAAATAAGCAACAAAATACTACTGAAGAAACTATAACGGCATTTTTACAAAACTAGTACCTTATCTTGTTTCATAACTTCAAATATAGCAAAAAAGTCGTGCTCTTAACAAAGGAGTTTCTCTTAAAAAAAAATTTATAAATTAAATTGTACATAACCATAACACAATTATTTAAAAAAAAAATGCACATTTTAAACACAATTTGTCACGTATACAAAGTAAGTAAGAATTTGGTATTTTATTTTCTTTAAATGGGTATTTTGGTGCGTTTTTATATCCAAGGTTAGGCAACAATGGAGTATAGAGAGAGATTTGACTACTGGAAAGAGAAGAACACCAACAATAACCGCAATCGCACGCAATGTGGCCAGATGTTAGAAAAAGTAAACCTTAATAAAACTGGGTGAATTATTGAACTAAAATGTGTATTTTACAAAATTATAAACATTACATTTTAATTAGAATATGCTAAAAAAATGTCATGAAGAAAGAACTAAAACTCCGAGACTAAATAACAAAAAAAAATGATAATCTGGCCATACTGGTGCTAATAGTCCAGTAAACGTCGCACGATGGGGAGAATAATGAGATGGCGCCTATCGTGGTTCCGTTACTTTGCTCTCAGCGAATTTGACAATGAGTGACGTGATTTTAGCACCAATATGGCCAGATTAATATTTTCGTAACTTGGTTTAGAATTTTTTTGTTATTTAGTCTCCGAGTTTTAGTTATTTCTTCATGACATTTTTCTCGCCTATTCTACAATAATTAAAATGTAATGTTTATAATTTTGTAAAATATAAATTTTTTAAGAATTAGTTCAATAATTCACTTAGTTTTATTTAACTTTACTTTTTTTTAAGATCTGGTCACATTGCTCATAATTGCGGTTATTGTTGATGTTTATGAATATTCGTTTCTTTTTTGAAATGTGCGTTAATTAACCAAACGTTTTAGTGAATATTTACGCAAAAATAAGATAATTCGTGAAAGTGTATAAGTGAAAAATAAGGAAAAATGAAATGTGCAGTGAAAAATTGTAATAGTAAGAACCTCAATAAAGCGTGTGATATAAGCTTTTTTATATTTCTTATCAGCCAATATGACATTTCTCGCTTTATTTACATTTTTAATTTCCAACTTTTTCTTCTTCTTCTCCTTTCAGCAGTCAAATCTATGTCCCGCTATTGCAGTGTTGCCTAGCTTTGGATATAAAAACGCATTTAAAGGAAATAAAATACCAAATTTTTATTGAATTACTTGAAAAACTTTGTATGCGTTTTTTTGGTAAAAGGAACTCTTTTGTTAAGGGAATGACTTATTTGCTGTATTTCAGGTTATGTAACAAAATACAGTACTCTTTTTGTAAAAATGTCGTTATGGTTTTTTCAGTATTTTCTGGTATTTTGTTACTTATTTTTACTGTGAATACACCTCTTGATGCCCTATGTCCCACTAAGGAATGAGGACCGGACGAAACGATTACATCTCTATGGTTTTAATTCGCATTCAGTAAATTCAAACGCTTTTAAAAGGTTTCCAAGGTTAAGAAGAGTTAAGAGAAGAAGATTTAATATTCTGACATAACCTCAAAAGGAAAAAAAAATAAATTTTCACTTTCAAAATACTACATTTTATAAGAATCCAGAAATTTTTATTAGCACTAAAATCTGCTCCGAGTAACCTTTTTTAACCTTCCTTTGTTTAATATTACATTTTTTTTAACTTACAGTTTCGGTAGCCTTAAATTAAAAACAAAAAGAAACAAAAATTGTCGCATTTTAAGTATAAAAAAGCACTAAATTTATTGTGAAGAGCAAATGGTTGGCAACACTGCACATCTTGGCAAACGTGACGTCAGGCACTCTCTGATGGGCGCAATCTTCTTTCTATCATTCTTGGTTACGTCGTATTGTAATTGTCAAATTCGCTGAGGCCAAAGTAACGGTACCACGATAGGCGCCATCTCATTATTCTTTCTGGATCGAAACTTTTCACATTTTTACAAAAACCAAACTATTATTTTAGGACATTGAAAATGTAATAAAGAAATAATTAATAATTTATTTGTGATTATATTAATAATTATAGGTTTACACCTGCATTATCTAAAAAATATTTCAAAATGGGCGTGACCTTTTTGGGTAATTGCCCAAGCTCCTCCTAGTATTTGTGGCGTGCGACTTGATGATGTTCGACAAATGAAGGGATCTACAGTTTTAAGCCGACTCCGAACAGCAGACGGTTTTTATGAGGAGCTTTTCATGGCAGAAATACACGCAGAGGTTTCCCATGGCTGCCGAGGGGCGACCGCTATTAAAAAATAAAAAAAAAATTAAAAAAGGAAATAAAATAAAAAATAGATAAAAAACTAAAATTTCATAAAAATATTAAAAAGAACCCAAAATATTTGGCTTTAAAAAACCCGAAACCAAAATTTTCATCATTGAATAAACCCCAAAATTATAAAATGCATTTTTTAATTTTTCAGTTTACTTCTTATTATACTCAAGCCCACAAATAAACCAATTTTCAGAAAAATTTAAGATGGTGTCCAAAATAATTGGATAATTTGGCTTAAAATCTCACCTACATATTCCGCTTGCTCTCGAGTGATAAATCCCAACATTTTTTGTACTTCTACAGAAAATGGAAAAAACAAAAATATAGTATATCTCTAGGCGTTAAAATAAAATACTTTCCCTGAACGCAAGGCACCGTTTGCCAGTCCAATCAAAATTTCCAAAATCCTACATTCACAATTTATGGTGCAAACTTCACACCGCAAGCAATAACCAGTAACTCTTAACTCAGCATTTGAAGCCTTTCTAAAATTACAAATTTGTGCAGATAACGCAAAGCAATCACAAATGTTTGTGTATATCGGAAAATGTAAATGTGCGTGGCAAGATGAGTGCCGAGGTCGTACAGTACTAAAACTCGAATATACTCAATTGTGTAAGAAAACTACAATTTTTCAACAAATTACTTGCTCTGCTAAGGTACTGTACGTAGTAATGCGAAAAAATTAATAATTGCTGCTTGCATAAATTCGGTTTATCTCCCAAAGCAGTCAGTGAAGTGCACACACACACAAAAACGTTAAATTCAAATGCATGCGATAAACTCCTGGCGTGCTAATGCTTGAGGGAAACGCACTCTTACTACTATGTGCACTATATATTTTTACCTGCCTTTTCAACAGCTACACTTTGCATAGAAATATTATTTTTCTAACTGCTCTGTCCAACCGCCAGCGCCTGTTGCTAAGCACTTCCGATCTTTATGTAAATTTAAATGAATATGTATGCGTGCATTTGTGTGCACCAACAGAGTTAATTGCTTTTCAGAATTATGCCATTGCCATGCGAATGAGAGTTGTTCAACATTCTAACCGAGGTGAATGCCAGCAGTCCTGCTTGTGTGCGGATATACTCGTGCATATGCATGTAAGTGGCTAATGACGTCTAGAAATATGCAATGAAAATATGAATGTAGTGTATTTACGAGTCTCCGCCTAGTAAGCGAAGAGATGCCAACTTTGTCGAGTCTTTGATATTTCGAAACAAGTATGAAAATAAAATTTACCCCCAATTTAAAATTATAATAAAATTAATAATAAAAAATTAATTAATACTAAAATTATATTAGAATATAGCCGTTTTCCCGCGTATGATTGTCAATGTCGTAGAAATCGCTGTGGTCGAAATATTTAAAAAAATCATTTATGATGGATTTGGCAGAAATTCTGAACCTATTAAAGCTAAATATATTATTCCAAAATTTGATATATAGATAGCGCAGAAGTAGGCATATTTCAAAAAATTGGACTTAAGCGCTTATTTCGTTCATATTCAAAATACATTTGTAAACGGTGATCAATGTAGAGGTATTGGATTTTAAACTAAAATAAAACAAGGAAAATTCAAATTGATTGGGCAATCTTCATTATTTCTGTGTAGAACCATTCATGACATTTATTTTTTAAAGACAATCCCTTTCAAATCCTGGCTGAAACTACGCAGTAATTCGGCCATCCCTAAACACCAATTTTGGATAACTCGCGGAGAACTTCGGTCGGTATCTCGTGAATAACTTTTGTAATGTTGGCTTTTAATGCCTCAATCGAAGCTGGTTTATCCACAAAGCACTTAAATTTTACATATTCCTACAAATAAAAACCCAACGTGTGATATCACACGATCTTGGTGGTCAATCCACTGGTCCGAGACGAGACTTAGTAAGTCCATTGTTTCACGGAAAGTAGCGGCAGTATGGCAAGTAGCGCCGCCTTATTGGAATCAAATGTTGTGGAAATCACGGGCTTCAATTTCCGTCGCCCAAAAGTCGTTTATCATGGCGCGATAGCATTCGCCATTCAATGTTACATTGGCGCCAACCTCGTCTTTGAAAAAATATGGGCCTATGATTCTTCCAACCCATAGGCCGTACCAAACTGTTGTTTTCAATGGATGTAATGGCTGTTCTTGAATGGATTCGGGCTGCTCGTCAGCCCAAATCGGCAATTTTGCTTATTGACGTAGCCATCAAGCCGAAAAATGGTCGGAAATTAATTCTAAAGAAATAAAGATAGTACACTAGTAAAATATATTACATTTCGGGTATAATTTATAAGCAAATAAGAATTATTTTCGAAATCACGTAAATTTTATATAGAGAAAAGATTTAATTTCAATATAGATTATAGCTTTTTTTTCATGAGCGGCGACTTGCAAGAGCTTATGTACGAACCTATTTTTACAAATACTTTCAAACAAAATTTCATGCCAATTTCGAAATTTCATTTCTATTTAGAATTTCGTTCAAAATCGCATTCAAATTTTACTACAAAGTCGGTTAATGGATTTATAAATTTTTTTCTAACGAATTCATAATCCATTCTTAACTACTCAGATTTAAAAAAAAATCTTTTGCGACCCCTTTCGAAAGCTTTTGTCTAATGGGTAAATTATAAATGCGTTTGTGAATGGAAGTAGCGAGTGTGTGAAGAAAAATGAATGCAAGCTTTTAGGCGCAACATTGATCACAATTTTTGCAATTAGGAAAAACTACCAAAAAAAACTGCCAATTTATGCGAAACAAAGAAAAGAAGTTACAAGCAGAAACGAGTACATAAAATTGCAGATCAAACCTCTTTGGAATTAATAAACGACTAAGCATGGGGTTTTTGTTAATTAAATGTGGCGATATGAATGGAAAAGAGAGTAGGGGAAAAAATAAACTACAAGAGCAGAACAACACACCATAACTAACATTTAAATCACTCACTCACACTTCATATGCATGCACACCTGTAAGTGATTGTAAGTGAATGTGTATGCGTGTAAGCTCTCAACACAGCCGACTGACCAGCTGTTGGCAAATTTACAAACAGAAAAGTGTAGACGAGAATACATGAAAACCTAGTGACGTTAATCTATGGCAGCCACACAACTACCAATGCTACTTTAGATAGATAAACTATTTATGCAAATTATTTTTATAAAGTTTTGCGTTTAGTTACACATTTTTTTCTAGGCTGATTACGAGTTTGTGTCTGTTTACTAATTTCACAATCGGGGAAAATCTGTGCAAAAATATGTCACCTTATAGCTTTTTTTTTGCCTGCCAATTACACCAATTGATCTTTCCTAGACGGGAAAGATATTCTGCTTCCTCCTTTTTTCGAGTACTTCAAGAATCAACGCATTGGATGTTTTTATCGCTTAACATTCTGCGCCCTGCATTAGAAGGATATGATGAGGGATTTATAAAGTGTGATTTTGTGGAGAAAGAACTTTACTACTCAAATGCCTACACAATACAAAGTCAAGAATAATAGAAACTAGATTGTGCCCATCAGAGTGTGCGTGACGTCACACTAGCCTAGTTGTGCAGTGTTGCCAACCATTTGCTCTTCGCAATAAATTTAGTGTTTTTGTTTTTACACCTAAAATGCAAACATTTTTGTGTTAAGTGTTTGTTTCTTTTTTTTTAAATTTGAAGTTACCAAAATTGTAAGTTAAAAAAATTGTTTTAAGAGCTATTGAAATTTAGATGGTTCTTATAAATTTGATATTTTAAAAGTGCAAATCTCATTTTTTGCTCCTTTTGAAGTTAAGCAGAAATATTAGATCTACTTCTCTAACCCTTCCCAACCTTTAAAACCTTTTATACATTTAAAAAAGCATTTGAATTTACTGAATATGAAATAAAGGTATAGAGGTGTATTAATAGTAAAAATAAACAAAAAATGCCAGAAAATACTGAAGAAACCATAAAGACTTTTTTGAAAACAAAGTACCTTATCTTGTTGCATAACCTCAAATATAACCAAAAAGTGTCTTTCGGCCATTTTTAAAGAGATTCTCTTAACATAAGTCTTAAATACAAGAAAGGATATTAGCAATCTCTTTTTTCCATACAGTCTATTGCACATAAGAAGAAGAAATTTAAGAAATATTATGCAAGTCTATACCAAAACAACGCCGGACATCAATATATTTATTTGCCGATTAAATCTTAAGTTGATCTTAGTACTACTTTTATGAAAATGTATCATTTTTTTAGAAAATTTTTAAGTATATAGTTTTAAAGCCCAATCAATTTCAGTAAAAAATGCTGATGTGAAATCCAAATTTGGATAGCTTTTACCTATAAAAGTCTTCCGCATTTTTTCCTTTTTTTTATTTCATGCATTCGTTTATAGGGAAGAAAAGTATGAATTTTCTACAATTTTCCTGAAATTTTTCAACTTTGATTTGGGCTTAATATTTATAAATATATATAATTATTTAACGAATTTTAATAATAATAATTATTTATAACAAAAATAACAACAACAAAAAATCCTTGCTATTATTGTAAAAATAATCAAAACTGCCAAAGGTATTAGAGTAATACAGCAAAGTGAATGAAGTAAATATCTGTACTGAAATTTATTTTTTGTCGCTTATAGCAATTTCTAACCGCCGAATTGGCTCAACTTGTTCAAGAGAAATTATTGCGACTTCACAAATTTGTACTTGAGACAAAAAATTCAGTAAAAGAGAGTCTGCAAATATGAGCCTCTGAAATGAAAGAAAGCAATATAACGTTTATTATTATTATTATTTTTTTTTTGTTTTGGCAACACGAGACAAAATGGCGGCAACGAAAAAAAGTGTAATTGATTTTTTACTTTGAACTTGGCAAATAACATCAAAGCTCAAGAGTATTCAAGGGCTATGCACAACACTTTCAGTTCACTTAAGGGGGGACCCTCATTTAGACGGTCGAAAAATGCATCATTTTTGGGAATTTTTTTCTCAGGTAAAATAACTTCAAACGTTTTGTAATTCATAAAGAACTTTAATAAATGTCTTGACTGTCTACAAAAATTTTCGGAGAAGAAAAAAAACATTTTAAGTATGGAAATATACACCTCGTCCATGGCACCTCATTCTATCTGTGTACATTCTAGCGCTCTGAATTTTTTTCTGAAATAAAAAAACCAAATTTTTTTTAAAACTTTAGGATAATACCTTCGATGTGACATTTTGATTTAAAAAAAAAATGTCAAAATTGATATTTTTTACCCAGTTTTATGTTAAAAGTGATTTTTCATGCATAAAAATTGACTTTAAAATTACAAAAAAATATGAAAATCTTTTTTTTTTTAAAAACACTTAATGTCACATTGAAAACAATTTAATTATCTTTAAAATGAGCTATTGTAAAGCCTGATTGGTTCAATACAGCGTTCTCAATTGTGTACACAAAATCGAAAAATGATGTTTCGAGAAAAACGCGTTTAAAGTTTTGGATACAGGCGATCAGGCCACCCGTCGCGTCCTGTTAAAAATTTTGTCACTCCTTCAAAAATACAGATATCGACTTGAAATTTTGAAAGTATATTCTTAAATAGTTGTAGAATAGATTAAAATTATTTCCAAAAAATCGATTTTTTTGACCCGATAAATGAGGGTCCCCCCTTAAATACTTTGATCCGTACGTGCATAACCTATAACAGTATATCTCAAAGAAAATACGCTAAGTACTCCAAATTTAAAATTTTAATAACAGTCGTCACTTTATTAATAAAAAACGCATACTTGTTAACACACGAATCACAAATTCATAATGCGAAAGCAAACATACGCCACGCAATTTATAGCACACACACAAAGTGCATTCATCTATACTTAGGTTCTTAAGGGATGCAGAACATTATGAGTGCAGCACAAAATGAAGCAATGTTGAATTATAAATGAGCCGCAAAGTGGCAAAACATCAAGCGTGAAATTTACGCTTCTCAAATGACAGTCAAAAACTCAAAAAACAAAAACAAACAAGCAGTCGGGAAACAAAAGAAAATAGAAGGAAGGACGAAAGGAAACACGTCGACAAGTTAGAGTAGTTATTCCGGCAACAACACTAAATGCAAATCAACTGCAGACCGGAAGTGATGTTAGCACTTCAAAACACTCACAACTACACAGACTACAGTACTTCTACGAGTACTGTGTAGAATTGGAGCTGGCAACTTGCTATGCTCGCATTGAAGCTCTGAGGATAGGATATACTAGAGTTTCAGAGTTTGTCGCTTTTTTTTATTTCAGTGAGTGTGCACATCAACAGCTGAGCAACAGCTACATCAACAGTAGCACTAGCAGAATTGGTAGCCAAATGGAAAGTAAATGCAGCAGCAACAACACTATCAACACTGTGGCACTTAGCACAGTGGCAAAGAGGTTACAGCGATGCTACGGTTATGAAGTACGAGCATAAAATAGTGGGCAGTCGTCCAAGTTGTGTAGCAGCAGCAAAGTCAATGCGCACGAAAAACGGTATGGCATGAAAGTTATTAAAGCAAAAACTAAGGAGAAGCAAAAAGGCGCGCAGACATCTGCTGCTCTATAAACTAAAAACTTAAACAACAGCAATTCATAATAAATGCGCCACGCCTCTTCATGCTATGCATTCATTGCATGGTCTAGTGCAGTACTTGGCATTAGGTACTTTGCATGTGGCGCCTTCTGCTCTTTCTTTCGCTCCTTTAGTGACTTTCTTTTACTTGTCTAGGAAATACGTAGGAATATGTATGTATGTATGTATGTACATATATAAGCTTATAAACACTTCGACCAACAACTAAGAAAATCTATAGAAGTTTAAAGAACGTTTAAGGATGAAGTTCTTATGTATTTTTGAAGTGGTCTTGAAATATGTAGATGATAGTACTTAAATTTTTAAGTATTTATTTTCTAAAGAAGTGTTCATCACAGCACTCTTTTGTTTTACAGACATTTCGAAGTGGCTAATGATGGCATAGCATGGCTAGTGCTGCCGCAAGTGTTGCATTCCTCAACGCCTTTTAGTGCACCTGACAAGGGTGTCTTAAAAGACCAGCATTGGCTTAACTGTGGTTAAACAGCATTGTATAGCTGATAAGCTGTTAAGTTGTTCGCAATGCCAGTTTAAGAATTCAAATTAGATTAAGGTCCAATGCTATGGTTATGAAAGGAAAAGCTACGAATAAGGATAAGGCTAAGGATAAGGATAAGAATAAAGATAAGAATAAAGTTAAGAATCCGGATTGAGCTCGGATAGATGATTTATCAGATAGCGTTCTTAGGAAGCTCTATACAGCGTGATTTAGTGATTTAAATGTTGTTTTGTTTCCAACGAATTCTCCATTACGTTTATTTGACTTAAGAAATAAAAAATAATGCAATAAATACAATGAAAAATTGCACATCTATTTCAGTTAATTTAATTTATTTATTTATTCACTTTAAAAGTAACAATATTTACAAAATGAATGATTCTATCTCTCGCACTCAAGAAGGAGATAATTTATTTGCTTTCTTCTCAAAATTTCACGTGCTTCGTTGTTGGCTTTTATTTTTCTATAAAAATATTTTCATTTATCTTGTTTTCATTTATCTTCTTGTCTTCAGCACTTGCTTTTTGTTTATAAATGAAACACTGATCACACTTGAAAGCTTTAAAGAAAATATCTATACCTTTTCAACTTCAAATTGGGACTAAACACATTCAAATTGGGACTAAACAACTTCAAATTGGGACTAAACAACTTCAAATTGGGACTAAACAATTTCAAATTGGGAATAAACACATTCAAATTGAATGTCTTTTAAACTTTAGTCATAAGGATTGTAATTAAATAAATAAAGAATGCTGTGCATAAAACCAATATTTTTATTGAATTTTGTTTTTCTTATTTTATTCATATTTTATTAATTAATATGACATTAAAAAAATTGAAGCTGATAATATTAAAAAACAAATTCAAGCAATGTACAACATTGGAGAGCACTATCAAATACATTAGGAGTAAAAAAGTCTACTGCATATAGGTGGGTTAAGGAAAACCCACAAAGTGAAAAACAACGTGGAGGAAAAAGGAAAAATAAAATAACAAATGAACATCATTTTTTAATGGAACAATATATTCAAGAAAATCCAAAAATAACACTAAAACAACTTAAAGAAAAATTCCAGCACCATCATCACGTTAATGCCTCTACAGAATGTTTCCGCAAACATTTAGATAATTTAATCTATACATTGAAAGAGATTCGAAACGAACCTGAAAGAGCAAATAATGAAGAAAATAAAAGAAAAAGATGTGTGTATGTTCAGAAACTTTTAGAATATCAATCGGAGAATAAACCTATTATTTATATGGATGAAACCAATTTTAACTTATTTATATCCAGAAAACGAGGCCGGTCCAAAAAAGGAAGCCGTTGTACGTTTATTTCAGCTGGAAGTCGTGGAGCTAATATTCACCTAATTGTATGTATAGGAAATCTGGGTTTAATTCATCATGAAGTAAGAAGAGGTGCATTTAAAAAAGCAGAAGCTAATGAGTTTGTTCGTCGCTGTCTTCGTAATGCTCGAAATATTTACCAATCACCAGTAATATTGGTAATAGATAATGCACCTTGCCATACTTCCATTGAGGATGTCTTTGCAGAAAACGAATTTCTTGATCACCGCCTGCTGAGATTAAGTCCATACAGCCCAATGCTCAACCCAATTGAGCTTGCCTGGTCAACCCTGAAAGCTGGTGTAAAACGTGAGCTGGCAATTGAACTGCCACAAATTTTGGCTGGCGAAAATAGAGTAGATATGACTCAAACTGAGTATCGCCTGCAACGGCTAGAAAATGTAATACAACCGAACATCGCCAAATTAAATGTAACTACTTGTGCCAAATATGTCGCCCATGTCCAAAGATTTATACCAGATGCGTTAAATATGAATGACATGTCTTTTTAATCATATGTAATAATTATTTGTACTAATCAATTTAATTTGTTGTGTTATTATATATGTATACCTTTTCAATTATTAGTTGTGTTATTTGTTATGATGATTTATAATGTTTAGTATGTTACAATAAATAACTTCAAATTTGCATCAATTTAAAAATGCTTAATTTCTACTTAAAATGCTAAATTCCAACTTAAAATTCTTATTACTAAAGTTGAAATTGTTTAGTCCCAATTTGAATGTGTTTAGTCCCAATTTGAAGTTGAAAAGGTATAGAAGGAAAACTGCATACTAAATCCTGTATTTCATACTGAGAGAGAGTCTCAATTACTTTCAAGAAAATACTCTTAGTTAGAGGATTTTTGCCCGCTGAAACACTTTTCTCTAACTTCTGACTAAAGTATGTATAACCGGCATATCTTACACCCTCTGGAGCGCACCAAGTAATAAAAAAATATATAAAATATAGAGTTTTTTAGACGCGAAAAAATTAAAAAGAATGCAATGTAGCTTCTCTTCAGAAGAGAAGTGAGCCTTCCTGGCTGAGGCTGCCACTTGACCTGACCACAATTCCTTCTTATGGAGAATTTTTCAGCTTCAGGCACTCCATATTCGATAATTTTACCTATTTAATTTGCCGTTTATATCGAAAAAACTTCGTCTCATAGAAAAAATTAATTGACCAATGTTATGTCATCTTTTACTACTCAAAGAGTCTAGATGAATTGGATGTGGAAACGCCTGAAGTAGCCTTTTTGCCACTAGCAATTTTTTCTGCATTCGAACTAAGCGACTGCGGCGGCAGGCCACGGCAAACCAGTTTACCAACCCCATTATTGTACATCTTCACGGGGCGTGCAACCAAAAATGCTTCAGAGCTCCCTTTAGACGAAAATTACCGAGTACAATCTATAGTAATCTATAATCGAGAAAAGGTAGAAAAATATAATAATATTTTCTTTTGGTAGAACAATTCACTCAGCTACGCTAAATGTCCATCCAAAAATGTAATTGTCGTTGTCATCCACGGCTGATCATTGCGACCTAAAAATTCCCGTGACAGTCGATTCTAAGTTACCGGAATGACTCGGGTTTTTCCCGACCGAGGGTTGCCGCCCCTATAAACTAGCCCTGTACACTAATCTAACCTCACATAAAAATTTGATTTTGACTTTATAGGTCTTCCCGATTTGCCATCTTCGTCAACTCAACAGAACTCAATTTTGTATTTATTTATAATTTTCTTTTAGCTAAATGTGGTATTCTTTCAGTTACCTACCCGGTAGTTACTCTTCAACGAATATCTATTCCAGATTCATTTCATTGTGCACCCGAAGTCGAAGAGAGAAATACGATATTACAGCAAATATTTCTAGTGCCAGTTGTGATCACTGTGCAAGCCTACTGTACTTATTTACTATGAAACCGAAATGAAAAACTTAGTAGTTCGGGTCAAATCAATTAGTGAAAACATTTCTTGGAAAATATAGGAAACTCGGGCGAAAGCACTTTTGAAATTAGAATTTCGTTCGAAAAAACTTATTGCACCTCAAAAATTTCAAGTTTTTCAACAATTAATTTATATCTTTGTACCATCATTAGATAATAGAACGAACAACAACGACATAATAAATATCAACCGCTTTAAGTTTTGTGTGTAAAAGCTTGCAGTGCCGGAATAATAATTAATACTAATTCACAAAAGCAGCAAGAATAAACAGGACTAAAGCGAGTTTTTATAAGAAAAACAAACAAAAAATAACAAAAACTAATTTTTGAGAAGAGCAGAATTCCTGAAGAAAGTTTCAACAACACCAAAAGTAATAACAAGTAATTAGTTTGCCGCGCACAAATCAATTGACCACCTATTCCATTAGCGCTACCAATCAGGCAGAAATTCTCTACGGCAGACTTCGCACTCAATCAAAATGGCATTTTCGACACAAAAGGAATTTTTTCATGTGCCCTTTATGAACGAATCGGTCGAATATGAGTGCCGCAAAGCTTGTGTCAAGTTGAAGACCTATCAGTCGACTATCGATGATCGCTCATGGGCAATGGATGAGTCCTTACAATCGAGATTCCTTTCGGATTTAGTCACCTGTCAGTCACCGGTAGGTATAAACGAAATCTAAGCTGTGCACGCAAGATTCCGAGTTCCCCAATAGCCTATCAAACTCGAAATCCACAATTCACATCCATTTTACCTTTTTTAAATTCAGGTTGGGGGCATCGGTTATGGCGACGGTGGAGAGTACGATGATGATAATGCAGGGGATGAATCAGAGCGCACAGGAGGACGCGCGAGAGGCTTGGGGCGCGGAGGCGGTGACCGAGGAGCGGTTGATCGCGGAGGTAAGGGTCGAAGTGGCGATAGCAGCAGAAACGGTGGCAAACGTGCTGGCGATGAAGGCGGCCATGTCGGTGGATATGGTAAGGGTGATGACATGGATGCCGGAACTAGTAGTCGTGGCGGTGGTGCCCCCGGAAAAGGAGGTCGTGGGGGCGGCGGTCCCGGAGGTGGTCCAGGAGGTGGTCCAGGAGGCGCTGGTTCTGCTAGTGGTAGTGGGAGCGGCAAACGAGGTCAAGGGGAAATGGTTGCTGCTGACAGTGTACTTGCATGCGCCACCGAACATATGGGTCGTTTAGAGGAGCTGCTGTTGCACAAGAAAAATCTCGAAAAACAGTTGGATGTATCGAATGAAAGATTGAAAGTAGCCAACATGGAGAACGAGAAGATCAAAGCCATTATGAACGATAAATTCGATAGCAATCATTCGAAGGATTTCTACAACAAAATACAGAAACTTACTTCGAGCAGCAAAATCAGCAAGGGCGAGGAGAATGAACTCTTGCAGATCTACAATAAATTCGAGAATATGAGTAGGGCTTATGAAGTTTTACAAGCCGAGAATGCCTACCTCAAGCGGCTAATGGAGAAGCTATCGCTACGTGCATCCTACGAAACAGTCAAAATAGAGCCAGAAAAGAGTAGCGATATAGCGTTTCTCCGGAACGAAGTGAACAAGCTGCGTCAAGAGGTGCTGTTGTTGCGTAAATTCGAGGATGAGAAACTGAAGGAACGCGTGGATAGCAATCGGAATAAAATGTCCGATCAAGATATTGGAACGCTCAAGGCGATTATTAAGGAGCGTAATGCTTTGCGTGATAAATGTAAGACCTTCAAAGATCTCGAAGCGAAGGTAAACGAGTTGCAAAAGATAGCCAAGGAAGCCGACAAAATGTCCGATAGTTTATCGAATGACTTGGATAGTCAATCCAAGCACATTGTCAAAATGGAGTATGAGATGAAGCAAATGCAGGAGTACTATGAAAATCAAATCGACAAACTAAAGTTCGACGAAGAAGTGTTAAAGGTGAGTGTTTTTGAAATTACCGAGAGCCTTAAGAGGCTGCTGCTAAATGAAGCAACAAATCAAACCCAATCCCACTAGTGATTTTTAGTAGTTTTAGAAGATTAAAATCACCAACGGGAGCTATTCCGCCCTAAGATTTGTTAAAAAACTAGCACAAATGCCGTGCGGAAGTAGAAAAAATGAGGGAAATACGAGAAAGGGAAAGCAAAAAACTTTGCGAGTTAAAAATGGAAATTTGTTGTGTGTCTATGGAAAAAAATTCCCCAATAATTCCTCAGGCACATAAATGTACAAAAAGTTATAAATCAGATGTCTGACTCTTAGCATCGTAAGAGAGCAGGGCTGTTTAGTAGAAACTGCTGAGTTGATTGCACTTACCACAGTAGAGAATTGAAATTATAGTGAATCTCACGGCAAAAATTCTGATGAGACAATGCCCGTTAAAAACCCCTTCGAAGATGAAGAGCTGCTCTTTGTTAGCCTTAAAACTTCTTATTGGTCCATCTCCGACCAGAAAATTTATGCAAATCTATATAACCTGTTTGTCGTCCAGTGTTTTTTGAACCAAAATGAAGGCATCCCGTCTAAGCGTCGCCCACTTGAGACGGGCACAAATTATTTTCTCAGAAGAAGCTCTTCCAGGCTGCCCTGCGTAGTCATCTTATCAGCTGTGCACGTTCGTGCAATGTCCCTACTAATGGTACCTACTTTAGTTTGAAAGCGAAGTACAGGGTGGCTGATGAATTTTGCTACATTAAGAAACTCAAATAACTTTTTTTTAGTGTATGGAATTCATTTATTTTTTTTTTTTTCAAGTTGAAGGTCATTAAATTTTATTAAATGTAGCTTAACTAGTTTTAAAAATAATTGAATTTAAATGCCCCCCATGCTCGTTGACACAAGTGCGGCATCTTAGTAAAAAGTTGTTCATTGCTGCTTTGAGAGTTGCGACAGGAATAGCCGCAATTGTTGCCCGAATGGATTGTTTTAGTTCATCCAAATTTGTTGGCTTTGTTTTATAAACTTCTTGTTTACATAAACCCCACAAGAAAAAGTCAGGTGCAGTAAGGTCAGGCGACCTGGGGGGCCAACGAAATTCGGAGTTTCTTGAAATCAGTTTATTGGGAAATTTTCGTCGCAACTCTGTCATAACAGTCTGGGCTATGTGAGACGTTGCCCCATCTTGTTGAAACCAAACAGAGTTGAAAGGAATTCTCTTTCGGCGTAGTGACCATTTTCTTCAAAAAAATAAGGCCCGACAATACAGCGTGAAGAAACCGCACACCACACTGTCACGCGAAGAGGATGCAATTCCGTCTCGTGGAGTATCTGTGGGTTAAAAGTACTCCATATGCGACAATTTTGTTTGTTCACATTGCCGTTTAAATCGAAATGGGCCTCATCAGACATGAAAAGGCAGTTTAACATGTTTTGGTCTTCTTCCACCATTTGCAGGATCTTCTGGCAAAATTCCAAGCGAATCGGCAAGTCTGCTGCATTCAGTTTGTTAACCATTTGAATTTTTTAGGGAAATAAGTCTAAATCTTTGTGCATTATTATTTGCAAAGACTGTCGGCTGACACCAAGTTGAGCAGATAAGCTTCTTGTTGAAACCCTTGGATTGCTTTGTATAGCTGCAGCTACAGCAGCGATCGTTTCCTCCGTCCGAACTGGTGGGTTTCGATGATAAGGCCTTCTTGCGACTGTTCCTTGCTCAGCAAAATTATTCACCAGTCTCATTATGGTCCATCTGCTCGGGGGATCGCCGCCAAACATCCGCCTGTACTCTCTCTGTACCAAAACTACGGACTCCAGTGCGTGATAGCGGCGGACTATCCAAATTCTTGTTTGCGTGTCCCAGTTATCCATTTTAATAAATTTTAAAGATCAATCTGCAAATTAAAACAAAAATGGAACAGATAACTTAAAAAGAAAAAAAGTTATTCAATTTTTTTTTGGTAGCGGCTTTCATCAGCCACCCTGTATTTATATGAGACTAAAAGGAAAGTCAAACATTATGCGACATATTTTGAGCGCACTAGCAGTAAGCCTGAGGCTTTGTTTTCGCCATACCTAAATACTTGATATACTGACGGGTGCGAGTATTTGTTCTTTTCTAATTAGTTTCTTCGTGCTTTCAACTCGACTAGAGTTCTAAATGTTAAGGTTATGATTTAGTCTGTAGGTTCAGCAGACCATCTCCCTCCAATATAATTTGTAATCAAGAACAAGCGCTGTGTATTTTACCTCAGAACAGTGATTCTAAACTCTCCCATCCAACTTTAGTATAGAAAACTCAGTGATTTTTATTTTTCTTATGAACAAGACCAGATCCGACTTAGAAAGGGTCCGCAGCCCCTGTTTTGCTTTGCTCCGTCAGAAATCTCGGCCGCCGTAGGCGAATGGATTGGTGTGTGACTACCATTCGGATCACAGACTAAAAACCCTGGGCAGGAAACACCAATTGATAGAAACTGTTTTTTCCAATAGCGATCGACAATGGCAAACCTCCATGTCTACCAATAAAAAAACCGTCTGCCGTTCGGGGACGGCGTCATACTGTAGGTCCCTCCATTTGTGGAACAACGTCAAGACGCAAACCACAAATAGGAGGAGCATATATAAGTATATATAGACAGAAATGTCAGCCAGCCCTACACCCATTAGCTCCCAAGTCATTAGTAGTCATTCAACTTTATAAAAGTAAAAGCAAAGACAAAAGGATTTTATGGAGCACTAAAGACTAAGGACTCGAGTGAACATAAAAAAAAATAAAAAATAAATAATTGGCGCGTACACTTCTGTTAGGTGTTTGACCGAGCTCCTCCTCCTATTTGTGGTGTGCGTCTTTGATGTTGCTCCACAAATGGAGGGACCTACAGTTTCAAGCCGACTCCGAACGGCAGATATTTTTATGAGGAGCTTTTTCATGGCAGAAATACACTCGGAGGTTTGCCATTGCCTGCCGAGGGGCGACCGCTATTAGAAATTTGTTTTTCTTGAGTTTGGTGTTTCACCGAGATTCGAACCAACGACCTCTCTGTGAATTCCGAATGGTAATCACGCACCAACCCATTCGGCTACGGCGGCCGCCTCGAGAGAACATACTTTTTATTTATATCAAATATTATTCATATCAAATATTAATATTCCTTATTTACCTATTTAATCACACAGTGTCATCTGGAGGATATGAAGAAAGAACTACAGCACGCCAGATGTAAAGCACAAAAAGCCGAATGCCTGCAAATGGAAATCGGCTGTTTGCGCAACGAGCTGATGCAACGAGATTGGGCTCTGAACGATTATGACTGTCAGTATAAGCAGTTAATGGTAAGTTGGTGATTCTACTTTTTGTACTCTTGAGGTTCATTATTATAATACGTACAGTGCGGTGCAAAACATTTGCAACACGGAATTAAGCTGCTACTTTCCAAGCTTTTCTTACAATTTAATGCAGTTTTATTAAAATTTTGGTCCACCTTGTATAATAAATACTTAATAAAACTGTTTTCTATTTCGTAACAGACGAAATTCTATACAAAATAGAATTTGAGATTGGAAACTTTACAAACAATTCAGCAGTGCAAATGTAGTCTTTAGCCTTTTTTGGCCATGTTTCGAAAATAATCGGGCGCTTTTAAGTCCTGCTTGCTCTCGAATTTGTTTTGGGGTTGCGTCGACAGACAGCCGTCAAACTTATTGAATGGTTTAAAGATCATTTTTTATGTCTGATGAAGTTACGAACTACTTTTCTTGGGATAAGCTCATCTTGAATCACTCGTACTGCCGATTGCTCTTTTCTTTCCCGCTCATATGCATAGATGCAAGATTCGTCATCTATTACGAAGTCATAGACGTACTTTAAACCGCAGTGACTGAATTTCTTAAACATTTCTTTACTCAAATCGGGGCGAGTCTTTTTTTTTTTGGACAATTGTCAAATTATGCGGTATTCAACAAGAGCAAAACTTCTTGACGAACAAATGTTCTTACCTGTACATTAATAAATGTATGCTAATCAAAATTATGCCCAAGCATGCCTCTATCTCATGATTATGATCTTGCTTTGATTATTTCTGGCATAACAACCGTTTTTGAAGGGCCTTCACAAAATTCAGCCTGCAAGGATCGACACCCAGTGTTTCATAGCAGCTAAGTGTAATGCTTCAACGCCAAAAGTCGAAGTACTGTAAGTTTATAAATGCGCTCCTCTCTCGATAATCCACGTCGAAAATCGTAATAAATCGTCGCACGAAAATTTTTACGAGTAAAGTAATTCCATCTTTGGTCGAGATGAATTTTTCAACTCACTGAAAAAGAAGAAATAAACCTCGTAAGTTAAAACGTTATATGTAAGTTTATGCTGAAAAATACCAAACTTTTCGGTAAAAATATCGAATTATAACTCATCATACGTAGTATTGCAAAGGCACAAAATATAAAAGGCAACCTTCGTATTAGCGACCTCCAGAAAATATATTTTACATACTTACTTTTTGGTAATATTTTTATATGGCTTTGGTAGCTGTATTTAGGTATTTCCAGAAAATTATTTTCGTAAAAAGTGTGCGCATTTAAAAGTTTTAGTTAAAACAACATTATAAATTATGGTTCTCTACAGCTACAAAATTACACTTACTGAGTTTTTGGTATTATAGTGATATTAATCAATGCACAGGAAGCAGAAAAAACTTTTTTTGTTATTCTTGCCAAGCTTAAAACTTGCGTGATATTCTAAAAATATTAAATAAGAACTCAGTGCGAAAATAAAATTTAGTTTTATTAAAAGCACAACATAATTGCAAATGGCTTGCACAATACTGTACGTTCATATATTAGGACTGTGAGTGAGTATTAGAATTTATTTTCGTTTCTTTTCGATTTCATACCCAGTACAAGGCTCGAAAGTTTAGAAATATGGGCTATTGTATGTGCAATCGAAACCCAGATGCTGGCCATGATAATGAAAATTGTTTGTCGGATAACTGACTGCAATGTCTCGGTCTCGCTTAGTCATATATATTATATATGTACATATATGCATAAATTTGTATGTATATATGTGTATATTTTTTTTACTTTTTCAACGCCCATATCTACTACTGCATTAAAGGACACATTTTATTATTTTGAATTAATTGTTTTTTACAAATCAACCTGTATTTGCACTGTGTTTTTGTTGTTCAATATTTAAGAAATTTGTGAAGTTGAATAAATCGATTGTTGAAAAAATATGTATGTATATTTAAAAAATGGAAATTTTTTGCAAAGCCACAGCTTAGTATATTTTACTATTTTAGATGAAGGCTGGTGTTTTTATGGCTCCATTAGAGTATTGCAATTTTCAGACTGTTTTTAAAATGGTATCGGAATGTAAAAATATATAGACAGATACATACATTCATTAAAACGAAGAATATTCACCAAACTCAAATGGAAGGTAGACTCGTCAGGGCATTGATTGGCTTGATTAGCTCAAGCGCCTTGAACATTTAAAGTAGGATTATCCTTTCACTTAAAGTACTTACGAGTTTTGGTTTCGGTATGCCTATGTTGGTATAACACCGTGTAACAAGAATGCACAATTACAGCTGCTTAACACCTTTCTAAGTTCCCGACCCCTGACCTCCAACCACCACTTATTGCAGACAAAGAACTTCAACTGCCTCTCGAGACCAGCGTAACTTTGGCCCAATTGTGTATTGAATATTGTAGGAGGTTAAACTTTTACTTATCCGGCATCGACCCCAACATACCACCTATTCAAGTGCTCTATCAAATCTACACACCTCCTGGACCCAACCAGTCAAAACAGCACGCTTTCTGGGCCTACTTAGATAGGTTAGTCGAAGACTACCGGTGACTACACCGCACCTATAGTACAAGGCAGTGCTTTTTTTCAGGTAATGCTGCATACTCAGTTTCTCATTTTCTTATCAATTTAATTCTTAGAACTTTAGAGTTTTAAAGAGCTAACTTTTTGAAAAAAACTGTTTAAATACTTATACTGACTCGATTGTATTAATATGCATATCAAACCAAGAGGATATACCCAACAGGGCAAATTTAGTACAATAATGACCTTTGAAATGCATGCTTAAATATATTTCAAATATTCTAATAAATTATTTTTTATTACTATTTTTTTATTAGTTATTATTTTCTGCAGTAACGAAAAAAACGATGAACTTTCCTCTTGTGAAATAAGATATGCGGAAAATTCAAATATTAAATGAAATTTGGTTTATGAAAAAAGGTGAGCCAAGAAGCACCGAGATATCGGTAACTCTTAAAACACTTAGTAAAAAACCCCATTCGAAGCTCTTGAAAGTAAAAAGGTAGATAGGCAAGGAGGAAAGTAGAGAAATGCAAGAGAGAAAGACACAGCATAGAATAGAGACAGAGACAGAGATAACTAGTCTTGTGAGAATTTTCTAGATTATTTGGCAAATCTGAAAATATCCTTCAGTTTGAGAGAATGAATTTTACTCATTCTCATAATATCGGAACCCAAAATTGGTAGCCTTGCTTTATCAAAGACAAGACTCTCACAGAGAAAATGCTCAGTGCTATCGCCTGACTTGGGCTCGCCAATGTAGATTAGGTTCCCACTCGAAGGACTGCCGTGCCGGAGCACTTTCGTTCTTCCTCGAGACATGGCCAAGCCAGCGCAGCCGCTGTATTTTAAAGCGCTTCATTATTACCGATCTCGGTATAGTGCACACAGCTCGCTGTCCCATGAGATACGGAACTCATTCTCGCCTATGCGAAGAGCCCCAGAGATTTTTGGAGAATTGTTCTCTCTAACGCTCCCAGTGCTCTCTTATCAGTTGTCGTCATCGTCCAATATTCTGCGCCGTGTAAAAGGGCGGGGATGATAGGGCTTTTGTGCAGCGTTATTTTCGTTTTTATTTGATACTAGCTTTAACCCGCAGCCCCGCTCGCACACGACAAATAGGAGAATGAGCTCTGCCAAATAGTAAATAAAGGATGGAAGCGCTAATGTTAACACATAAAACACCTTACAACCGACATAATAAAGAACGCCAAAATCAATAAAGATCTTTTTCCCATTCACTTTACATTTACAAATTCACTGTGAAAATATTTAGAAATGGTTTTTGAAATATCTTGTACAGAAGTCTGATTATACTTCAGTGAAAGCTCGGTTGAACTCATGTTTAGGGAAGTGCTACTGGATTACAAGTTCTTGTACTGGTTTAACTCTGATCCAAAGTGTTTCATACGAGTGCTTACTACTAACTAAATAGGCAGTTGTCTCTTTCATGGCTGGCTCTGGATCGGACACGCAACTTGCCTGTCATAGTATCGTATTCATACCACCACCAAAAACATATCTATATTCCAAGCTTTAATTATCCTCGGCATCATCGTATTTACAGCGGCAGTAAGTAGAGATGGGCTTGAAACGTAACAGAAAAAGAGTTCGAATTCGAAAAGTGTACGCTTCCTGTGCAATATTCGATGAAAATTCATGGCCGGCTGTCTCAAATACAGAAACGCAAATACTAACAACTAAATTTGAACAGAAAGGAATACTATGTAAAGTAGTTTAAATAGAAAATCAGTAAAAAAATGTATGAAATAAACAAGAGAGGAAAACCTATAGAAACAGAAACATAAACATAAAGTTGAATCATAGTAGAAGGTCTAGAGTGAGTGAACTCCACACCTAATAATAATTTGTGTCTGCAATCCAAATACAAAACGCACCCATTTAATTTTCTCCTTCGCACTTTTAACTAACTGTTTTGAACGAACCAACGCACAGAATGTCATCGACGAGCTCCAGGGTAATGCCATTCAAAATCTGCACGACACACAAACTCAAACATGCGTCGATTATATGAATGACCTAACCTTCTTTGCGCGCGCCACACTGAGTGAAATAACAAAAGAACTGAAGAAGCGTGGCGGCGATGGCGACAAAATCGGTGGCGGCATATTCGGCGGACCTGCCATTACCGACGGTCTTAGTCCCGAGGATTGTTGCGCTGAGCTGCGTCGTTTACAAGATATCGTCAAACAGTTGACTAAACAAAATGAAATGTTGCAAAGTGATGTAAACAATGCTCAGGATCATATTACGAATTTGAAGAAGGGTAAAGATGACCTCAACATACATGCCATGAATAAACTGAACGAGTTCTCTGAGCGCGTGGGCAAATTAGATTCGGATGTGGGTAAAACCGCAAAGGATACGGCCGGTATGGATAGAGACTTACAGGAATCAATCAAACTAGTGAGGGACATCAGCGACATTCAACTGAAAAACGCTCAATTAACGAATGCTGTGAATGCGATTACCACGCGCGATGATGAGAAATTGATTGCCGACCTTCGAAGGCAATTGCTCGAAGAACAAGCTAAGAATAAGAAATGTCTGGAAGAGAACAAAAACTTACAGGATGCTCTTCTTAAACGTGGCATCGATCCAGAGTCAGCCATAAAAGACATAATAAAAGTTAGTGATGTCATTGAGACCAAAAAAGCAGATGCGCAGAAAGGCAGCCCTACTGCCGTTCAAGATGCCCAAAGGAGTGGACCTGGCACCACACAAGAAGATGCAAGTAAAGTCGGCGGTCCAGTTGCTGGTAAAAAAGATGAACCTGTGGCGGGCAAGATCAGCGAACCTGAGGCTGGTAAAAAAGATGGACCTAGTGCAGCCAAGATCGGTGAACCTGAAGCTGGTAAAAAAGGTGAACCCGATGCTGGTAAAAAAGATGGACCTAGTGCAGCCAAGATCGGTGAACCTGAAGCTGGTAAAAAAGGTGAACCCGATGCTGGTAAAAAAGATGTACCTGGCGCAGCCAAGTTCGGCGAACCTGAGGCTGCTAAAAAAGGTGGGCCTGATGCTCGTAAAGAAGATGGCCCTGGTGCAACTAAAGACGGCGGTCCTGGTGTTGGTAAAAAAGATGCGCCTGGTACAGGCAAGGAGAGTAGTCCTTATGCTGACCAGAAAGGTGGACCAGATGCTGGTAAAAAAGATGGGCCAGATGCTGGTAAGAAAGATGGGCCTGGTGCAGCCAAAACTGGTGAATCTGACCCAGGTAAAAAAGTTAGACCCGATGCTAGTAAAAAAGATGCACCTGATGCAGGACAAATCGGGGAATCTGAGGATAATAAAAAAGGTGGACCTGATGTCGGTAAAAAAGTTAGCCCTGGTCCAGGCAAATCTAGCGAGCCAGATGCTGCTAAAAAAGGTGGGCCCGATGCTGATAAAAAAGATGGTCCTGGTGCAGGCAAGGTCGCCGTACCTGAGGCTGGTAAGAAAGGTGGACCCGCTGCTGGTAAAAAAGATGGTCCTGGTGCAGGCAAGGTCGACGTACCTGAGGCGGGTAAAAAAGGTGGACCCGATGCTGGTAAAAAAGATGGGCCTGGTGCAGGCAAGGTCGACGTACCTGAGGCGGGTAAAAAAGGTGGACCCTCTGCTGGTAAAAAAGATGATCCTGGTGCAGGCAAGATCGACGTACCTGAGACTGGTAAAAAACCTGATGCTGATAAAAAAGGTGGACCTGGAGCAGTTAAAAAGGATGACCCTGGTATAGGCAGGAGTGCAGATCCTACTGCAGCTAAAAGAGATGGGCCTACTGCAGCTAAAGACCGCAGTCCAGATGAAGGTCAACGGGGTGGACCAGTCGCAGATACGGTTGGTGATGAAGGCAAGGTGGCCGGGCCAGATGCTGATAAAAAAGGGGGTCCTGGTGCAGGCAAAGTTGGCGCACCTGAGGCTGGTACGAAACGTGAAACTGATGCTGGTAAAAAAGTTGGCGTTGATAAGGTTGGTGCGCCTGACGCTACTAAAAAAGATAAACCTGGGACAGGCCAAAGCAGTGGCCCTGGAGCTGTTGATAAAGGTGGACCAGGTGCAGATAAAATCAAAGGTCCAGATGTTGATGACAAAGGTGATGCTGGTCAAAGAACAGACCCTGCTGCCACAGCACAAGATATCGGTCCGGGGGCCGGTGGCTCCACTAGAGCCGCTCCTGGTACTAAACGGTCCGGCGGTGATGGTAAAGCAGGAGGTCCTTCAGGTGACGATTCTGCAGTTGGGGCCAGGGTAAGAGATGCTATTCGTGAAGGCGCACCCGGTAGAGAACCCCGGAGTGGGCCAAGTTCTAGTGGTGGTAAAGGACGTAAACCTAAAATCTCAGATACACCAGCTGATGACGCTTTCCAACAATTTATCGATTCCAATGCCAATACAATGATAACGAATATAAACGCGGGTAGTGCACTCGAAAAGGAATTGCGCGCTATCCTGAATGCATTCATGATGGAATGTGGCTTTTGTTTCTGCAAGAGCCTTGTGCCGAAGAGCAAATTTTACGCCCTCTGTCACAAGCTATTGCACAACGGCATACAATGTATGTCCTTCCGCGAATTGGCTTATATGCATAGGAAAGTGTTCATGGCCGCAGACAAACTGCATCCAGGGTGTCTAATAGATCTGATACTCACCGAGCAGGGTTTCAAGGATGGGGAGGGTTTCAAGTGCTGCCACTGCAAAAACGCACTCTGCTGCAGCAGCTCGGAGGAGATGCTCAAGCAAATGGGTATGTATAAAGTAGCGTATAGTATGTACAGTGACGGTGAAAATAATAGCAATAATAATAGTATTGCAAAAATTTATATTTTTTATTTTATTTTTTTACAAAAATATAGTTCATACCACAACAAAAACCATATAACTTAAAGTTTCAAGCTTGCCACAAACTTTCAAAAAACTCAACTAGTTTTTATCAAAGCTTCAAACTTTCAGAATTTCAGAATTTTTAAGAAAAATGAAACGGTCTATAAAACAGCATATTTAAAATTTTTCTACAGACTGACTAAAAGATTGGAAATTTTGTTAAAATATTTTTTTAATTTTTTCTAAATTTTTAAAATTTTTTTTTTAATTTCTTTAAAAATTTGAATTTTCTAAAGATTTTAACTAAAGAGTTTGAAATCTTGACGAAAATATTTAACATTTTTTTTTTCAAAATTTTATACTTTGAGTTATATAGTTTTGTTGTGGTAGGAATTATATTATTATGAAAAAAATATACAAATATTTAGTCAAAACGTTGCAATTTACCGCGTTCCATTTTTTCACGCCACTGTATTTCTCTTTTTTGCATATAAAAAAAGTCCCGCCCTTTACATGTACGTATGTATGTAGTAGAGAATATGACTACTACTGCGCCGAAGAATTTATTAAAATTACCTATATTTTTCTTTCATAGTATGCAAGTTAGAGCGCGACGTTGAAATGGCCCAAGAAAAATTGGACAGTTTGAGGATGCAACCCAGATCACCCAAGAGCCCATATACAACACGCGGCAAGACGTACCGGCAAATGGAAGACAGCTATTCAGAAGCTGTGGAGGAGTAAGGACTTTTTTCTTTTATTTATGGATCTCAGTTTACGATGATCAAAATATGACGGGGAATTTATTTTCATTTTACAGGCTTCTAACATGTCGAGAAACGAAACCGGTTTTGTGCAAAATGCAAAGCAAGCAGATGAAAACACTGAAGGTAAGTCGTAATAACAACATACATACAAGTATAGGTATTAACCCTTTAACTCAATACGTATCATCTTTCAGGCGCGCATCATGAAATGCTCCGAATTGTTGCGGTGAAAACTGTGAATTTCTCCTTTACATTTTGCTGTACGTTAATGGCGATGTTTAATATTTTTGTGTGTGTGGGAAACCAAACAAGCTTTTCATGCTAACACAATATCTATTTTTAGTTTTTTTTTTTGTATATGTTCATCGTACCAGTTTCAATTGGTTCCAATTGATTATTTTGCATTTCGTGGTGTGTTGGCAGAAAAACTCACACAAATGGTTCCCCTCATATACACATTCATACATACATATGCGAACGTTCATGTATTTAAATATGTACTTGTATATACGAGATTATGCTTCCACTCTTTTTGCTTAAGGAAATTCTATTAATTCCCCAGCCACAGCATTGGAGAATGAACCTAATTTCATAAGCAAGGATTGCGAAAACAGGTATATACATATATAAGTACATAATTCATGTATGTAGGTAAGACCACCACATCCGCGAAAGTATTTTGGGGATATTTTGAAAATAATAATTTGAAGCAAAAAAATAACAAAATATAATTCAGTTTTAACGAAATCTAAGGAACTATTTTTAATATACAATACAAAGGAAAAAGGACTAATTGAGCTAGAATATGGCCTTGAAAGCACATACAAGGTGAGCCAAAATAATTTTTTTTTTTTTAATCAGAATGCTTTGACATAGCAGCGCTTTCCTACACGGATTCTTACCTTTTAATCAATTTCACGGGATCTATGCGCTTGAAAAACGTTGGAAAATGTAGTCAATCCAGGAACATTTGAGCTCGTTAAACTCTTTTTGGGAGATGTCATTACAGATCCACCTATGAAGTAAATCTTGAAATCTATCATCCTTGGTTATTTAGCTATGGAGGAAAAGAAAATTCTGAAGGAAACTTTGGCTGCCACGTCACGGGAGTATTTGCCAGCCGAAACCTGCAGGATAACTTCAGATATATGCACACACTCGTCAAATCTGTCGTTGGTCAGACGGCAACGAAGTGACATTATGTTAATTTTAACACATTCTTAGTTTTTTTCGTAAACAACCCGATTCATAACTCCTGCTATGTCGCCCATTCGCTGAGAGCCGGCTAACGGTATTGGCCACACCATTAAAAAACTTTCCATCATGTAACTCCACAGCGGTGATTTAACAGAATGGAGTGCAGTATATTTTCATTAATACATTTTGCTCTGTCACAATTTTTGGCTTTTGTAGACAATCAAAATGACTAATTGCCGAGGCGATTTGGAACGCATTTGAATATACATTAATTTATTTCAATGTTCCTTTGTAAAAGCAATTTTTTTTATCCACATTTTATTCCAAGAAATAAAACATAGGTTTTCTAGTTTGTATACAAGTTTTGAATTTTAAGTAAATAAAAGAAAAATTGCATAAGCCTTAGAAACTAACTATATTTATTTTTTCGCACGAAAATAGGTATGTATATTTCAATTAGTAACGAAATATGTTTGTTTTCTATTGTTCTTTGCATACGCTCAGAGCTAATAAAGAAGCACAATCAGAGAACTATAGCAGAGACACAAACCGAATCCAATTTGACACGTGGTGTGTATGGCAACGCCAAGCACGGCACCCAATTGGCAGTTTTTTATTTCCATTTGGAATTGTTTAATTCATTTTCCAGCTGGCTTCGTGGGTGTAGTTGGCTGGCGTTTGGAAAAAGCGAAAGAATTGTGCTTAATGTTGCTGATATCTGTGCCGTGTAAACATTAAGTAGAAAAAGGTGTATTAGCTAAGAATTTGTGCGCGACTAGAAGCGGCGGCGGCGGCGGACGTGCGCGCCAATTTGTTTATAATAAAAGTTTAAGAAGAAATTTCATTTGCATTGAATTATAGGTATTGTGTGTGCGCGAAAAGCAGATTTATATGTTCGCTGATTGCTCGTTGGAACGCAACGCCATCAGTGTCAAAAGATACAAAACACAAATTCTACAGGGTGTGGTTGTTGTGCAGTGGTCGATTATACTTTAGATCAAAAAAAATTCATTAACAAAATTATAAATTATACATACATATGTAATAGCTTATGGCGAAGTTTTGTTGAAGCAGCAAACGTAGCCATTGTGTTGGTGAAACGCGGCCGAAAAAGCATTAAAGATATTGTAAATTAATTTATGCGTAACGCGAACAAAATTAATTGAGAAATTTATGCAAATTTGGCCATGTACGGGTTTGGTGACGGTGACGGTGACGGCAGCGCGGCCGATTTTGTTTAATAATTCAGGCAATGACATTGCTACTTGTAAAAGGAATGGTTGCGCGGTAGTGAAACGGTGTGGCTTATATTATTCTCGCAATAAGGAAAAAGTGCAAGAAAAAACAAAAGAATTTTTCTTTTATTAAAAAATGGCATACAACTGCCTGCCTCTAATGTGTATGTGAAGAAAAACATAACCATTATAAAAGTCACTTTGATAGCAGCGACGGCGACGACCACGCCGAGGACGCCCTCGTCAGCAAACTCTTTTTTGCTTTTGCACTTTATCAAGAGCAGGTGTATTAAGCGCGGAAGGCGGCTATCTGTGGTAGATGGCCGGCTGAAATGAGTCAAAGCAACGAGACGCTACAAAAACAACAACGTCGACGACATGTCCCGGCTTGCTGATTATTTTGTTATTGTCGGCTATGATAACGATAAAGAACGTAAGTAAAGAAGTTGTCACGGGAATTTCGCAAACGGAAGAAGTTCAAACAAGTGAAGTTCCACTACACAAACAAATAGATGTAATAATGTACCTAATACATTAAATTGAAAGCCACTGGTGGCGTTCGATATCTTTTTTTATCTTTGTTTAAGAAATGCCACAACAATTAACCAAATTTAAATAATTTGTTACTTTGGTTAATTAACTAGCGCTTATAAGCCAATGTTGAAATATATTCTTATTATTGACAAATTTTAGGAACTGCTGCTGGTAACAGCCAAATTTCATGTGGCAAGATCGTGCAGCGTTTTCCGGAAAAGGACTGGCCGGATACGCCATTTATTGAGGGCATAGAATGGGTATGTGTGTATATGTATGCAAAAACGTATTTCTAAATATATATATGTATGTAAATACAGAAGTGATTAAACAAAGAATTTGTGTGACGAATTATGAGAGATTGAACTTTGAATCGCGCTTCAGCAAGATTATTATATTTTAAAAGCAGCAAAGTGACCAACTAAAATTTGTTGCAAAGAAAACTTTCATGCAGTGTAATAAAGACGAAAAAATGATATGAACGGCTAGAAACTAATGCATTTAATTGAACTTATGACAATTAATAGTAATATTAGCAGAATTATATTTAACTTACTTTTATGTATGTATGTATGTCTGCACACTTATTTTATTGGCCTTTGTCATTTCATGTTTTTCTTCTCGTGGTCAAACATCATGAATGATTGCATTGAAACAGTTCTGTCAACCACTTGGCTGGGGCTTGTCGTATGATAAGCAAGAACCGAAATTCTTCACTTCCGTACTCACTGATATCGATGCGAACAAGCATTACTGCGCCTGTCTTAGCTTCCACGAAACATTGGCAATCACACTTAACAAAGTCATCGATGAGGAGGATGAGGCGACAGCGACGGTCAGCGGCATAGCTGGCACAAAATTCCAATCAGCCATTACGGCAAGCACAAGTAGCGGTGGCAGTGGCAGCAATAATATAATTTCACATCACAGCGTTATGTATGCGCCGAAATGCCTAGTACTAATATCGCGGCTCGACTATGCAGACACATTTAAGGTAAGTGGGTTAGTATTAGTTAAAAAAAAGTCTTACTCTTGAAAAATATTTATTAACTCAATATAAATGCAAACAAGCGCGCATCTAAATTTACTTTTCTGTTTGCAGAACTGTCTGGGTACTATTTACACTGTATACATCGAGAATCTGCCTTACGCATTGGAGAATCTCATCGGTAATATACTTGGCTGTATACAGGTGCCACCTGCGGGCGGCCCACAAGTACGCTTCTCCATAGGCGCTGGCGATAAGCAGTCGCTGCAGCCGCCGCAATCGCCATCGCTACCAGTAACTGGCACATCTGTTTATTTTGTTTTTAAGCAACTAGGTATGGAGCAAAACATAAGTATAAAAATAACAATATACTTGTCTGTATGTTAAAAGATTATTTATTTAATGCTAAATACATTTTTTATTACAATACATTTCATATAATCTATTGCGCTGTACAAAAATTCAATATACAAACCACCAAACCGCAACATGCCGCTCATATAAATTGGTTTGGCGTGCGCTATTACCTTCATATGCTCGGTGACACAACGGCATATCGTATTTAGGTATTAAGAATGTACTTATACTTTTGTGCGCCGTTATGACGGAGAATAAAATTCTATTCCATTCGAAAAGCTATTCACATTTAACTGAAAGTTGTAAAGCTCTGGTATCGCTCATGTATCCATTCAGGTAAAAATTACAAACAAAAATACTTTTTTACTCATAAATTTAATGATCTTGACCTCACACTCATAGTCAAACATATAATATGTATGTATGCATTTATTTAACAAATATATATTTATTTTCCCGCTATCACAGATATACGCACGTGTACATTCCGATACTACCGGCACCACTAACCGAAGTGCTCTCCACACCCACACCTTTCATAATGGGCATACATAGTTCGTTGGTGAGCGAAATCACCGATCTGCTGGATGTTATAGTTGTGGATTTAGACGGAGGGATGGTGACGATACCTGAGTCATTGTCACCGCCAGTACCCATACTGCCATCACCACTCTGGGAACAAACACAAGAACTACTGGCAATGATACTGTTTCCGAATTTGTCACAGGCTGACTTGGCCTTTCCATCGATCGAGAAGCCAACGAACTACCCAAAATCGGATGCAGTAATTGATAAGGAATTGCGCGCAATTTTCATGCGCCTCTTCGCGCAATTATTGCAGGGGTAAATGCCTACATTTTAGAAAATTTTTCATGGTAGCAAATTTAAACATATATTTCCAATATTTTTATAGCTACCGCTCGTGTCTGACAATTATACGCATATATCCCAAGCCGGTGATCACATTTCACAAGGCCGGTTTTCTGGGTGCACGCGACTTGATTGAGAGTGAATTTTTGTTTCGCGTATTGGACAGCATGTTTTTCACGACCTTCGTGAACGAACGTGGACCGCCATGGCGTTCGGCTGACGCCTGGGATGAGTTATACAGTTCGATGAATGAGATACTGAAAAGTGAGGCGCAAAATAAAAGTTTGGTAAGTTGGAAATATTCACTGGTCTAACGAAAAAAAATTAAAACATAAGTAGCAATTCATCTGGTGGATGATGAAACCACAGCGCATATCTCATGCAACTATATTGCCTTGGCAAAGACAAGACTGCACATATTTCATCGAGATGAAATGAATCCGAATGAAATCAAGAATGATCCGGTTGATATACTGAACGAATTTCGCTTCCATCCAATTCTCAACCTGAGGCAGGGAACATCTAGGTTAAGGAGAACCTGATGTAAAATATTTAAGGCAGCAGTGCCAGTCAATGCACCTGTACTCCTGTTTTTCAGCGTTTATAATAATTAAATCAAAGATCTTTTTTTTTAAATTTAGTACTCAATTTAATTTAGTATTATTTTACTTAATAATAATTTTATAAAATTAAATGCGCACACACACTTATAAATTTTTCAAACGTACCAATTTTAGTACAAATTTGATGTAAATTTAGTACACTACGTAAGATATTAGCTGTGTTTTATTGATAAACATACAAAGGCTACTTTCAACTATTTTCAGTTGCATTGCAATCAACTATTTTTTGGAAATTTAGTGCAAAAGCGGAGTACTAAATTTAAATTGTTACATGCATTGCAAGCAACTATTTTTTTGGAAATTTAGTACAAAAGTTAAGTACTAAATTTAAGCTATTATATGCATTGCAAGCAACTATTGTTTTTTTGGAATTTAGTACAGAAGTTGAGTACAAAAAATTCAATATACAAACAGAAGTTGAGTACTACATTTAAACTTTTACATGCAGTGGAAGGAACTTTTTTTTGGAAATTTATTACAGAAGTTGAGTACTAAATTTAAATTATTACATCCATTGCAAGCAACTATTTTTTTGGAAATTTGTTGCAAAAGTTGAGTACTAAATTTAAACTATTGCATGCAACTATTTTCTTTTTGGAAATTTAGTACAAAAGTTGAGTACTAAATTTCAACTATAACATGCATTGCAAGCAACTATTTTTTTGAAAATTTAGTATAGAAGTTGAGTACTAAAAGTTCAATATGCAAACAGAAGTTGAGTACTAAATTTAAATTAATTACATCCATTGCAAGCAACTTTTTTTTGGAAATTTAGTACAAAAGTTGAGTACTAAATTTCAACTATAACATGCATTGCAAGCAGCTATTTTTTTGAAAATTTAGTACAGAAGTTGAGTACTAAAAGTTCAATATGCAAACGGAAGTTGAGTACTAAATTTAAATTAATTACATCCATTGCAAGCAACTTTTTTTTGGAAATTTAGTACAAAAGTTGAGTACTAAATTTCAACTATAACATGCATGGCAAGCAACTATTTTTTTGAAAATTTAGTACAGAAGTTGAGTACTAAAAGTTCAATATGCAAACAGAAGTTGAGTACTAAATTTAAATTAATTACATCTATTGCAAGCAACTATTTTTTTGGAAATTTAGTACAGAAGTTGAGTACTAAAAGTTCAATATACAAACAGAAGTTGAGTACTAAATTTAAACTATTGCATCCATTGCAAGCAACTATTTTTTTTTTGGAAATTTAGTACAAAAGTTGAAAACTAAATTTAAATTATTGCAAGCAATTATTTTGTGTGTTTTGTTTTGGAAATTTAGTACTAAATTTAAATTTGCACCACTCAACATAATCATAATTTCTATAAAAGTGTGTCCGAATCCTATTTTTTACTTCTATTTCTTGTACAAATTTAGAACACAATTTATAATCGAACACTACATTGCCGGAACGAGTTAATCTAAGTCCGGCTATACGCTATCACATCAGCAAATTGTTTTAATACAATTGACCTATATCTATTCAGTTAATTCTAAATTATTATAAAATAAAAAGTCTGGTAAATTTTTGTAAATTTCATTTTAATAAATTTTATTATTTCATAGTTTTACGCTTATTCAAATTTTTGTTAAAAAAATACATTTATATTGACTTTTAATACAAGTATTAACACCACGTGACCCCGTCCTTGGCTTTTCTTTTAGATTTCAATACACATCCAGGAGTTGGGGAAAACCCTCTGCGAAAACGAATGTCCCAATCAACAGGTCTACGCACAAAAAGTACTACGCCCACCGGACGGCTCCTTCCACCGCATCCACCAGCCGGCCTTTCCACGCATTAACAGTGAAAAGGTAGAACTAATTATAAACGATGGTATGCGCAAGAACTGCATCTCGCATCGTTTGACTGTGTTGCGTCATCAAATGCGCATCATACCAATGGGACCGCGGTTGCCCGAAGTGCTTGATGTGCGCCCGGCAGTATTAAATTCAGCACGTCGACTTGAGGTAAAAATTTATATTACTACTGCATTGTAATTATAACCTCATATTTCTTATTCTTAAAGGTACTGAAAACTTGTGTCGCTTACATTTTCGAAAATAAAATCGCCGATGCGCGCAAACTAGTGCCGGCAGTGATGCGCACACTCAAGCATCGTGACGCACGCCTTATACTCTGTCGTGAACTATTCGGTTATGTGCATGGCAACAAAGCGGTGCTCGATCATCAACAATTCGATTTAGTTATAAAGTATGTCTATTTTCTTAGTATTTGGAATAATTAATTGCATATCACTCGAATTAATAAGTCCATATCAAAACACAGATTTATGAACAAAACGGTACAAAATTCCACCGGTGTTGATGAGTATACTGTTGCGGCAGCACTGCTACCCATGTCAACTATCTTCTGCCGCAAACTATCGACTGGCATTGTACAATTCGCCTACACTTGTATACAGGATCACCCGATATGGAAAAATTTACAATTTTGGGAATCCACTTTTTATCAAGATGTGCAGACGCAAATCAAAGCTTTGTATATGCAACGTCGCCGTCAAAATGAACACAATAAAGAATCGAATATCGTGCTGGACGATGTACCGTTGGAAGAACCGACTGCACTTGAGATAACCGCCGAGCAAATGCGTAAAAGTCCAATGATTGAGGAAGATAAAAAGACGGTAATTAGCACAGAATTTATAAGGAACTCGAATTTATTTTGGACAAATTTTTTGTATTAAATACTTTGTAGGAATTGGCGCAATCAGAGGAATCCACGCTCTACAGTCAGGCTATACATTATGCTAATCGTATGGTTTCGCTGCTAATACCACCAGACGTAAATGCGGTGGGGCCAAAGCCTAAGCAGTCCTTTCGCCTGGACGATAATCAAAGCGTATCAAATAGGTAAGCAATTAACTTTGACAGTTTGAAAAGTGTGTGTTTTAGTTTGTTTTCAAAGGAAGAATTTCTGGTTGGACTGTTTTTTTTTTTTTTTAATACTTTTATTTGTTTTAGTAATGTTAAGATTATCAGTAGCATACGTAATGGGCGTTAGATAATCAGTGATGCACACAATGTGAGTACAACTTTGTCTGTAAAACCAAACTCATATCATGAGTAACGACTGACAATTGAAGTAGTTTTTCTAAAAATGTGTTATCTTACTCAGAAAATTGAAGCTGAGCTAAAAATCTCTTTTTATGATAAGGCCCAATAAATTATATAAGCATTGACTGCCATAAGGACGTAATTTTTTGAAATTTCGTGGGGTAGACCTGGAGTTATTTTTTAATATTTATATTTTAACACATTTGGTAATATTTTCATTGGGTGCATTGGTAGGAATGGCAAAAAATTTTGTAATATTTAGTTAGTTGAGTAGTGGTTGCTTTAATTCCTCCTATTTTATCTAGAACATTCAGTGAGCCCGTATGGGATTGTTTGGTTTGAAATAGCATTCGAACAAAGGGGATTTTCCATTAAAAAAATATATAAAAATTCTAGTTTTGCATCCGCTTATTTTGGTAAAATACTAAGGAGATATTTTATTTTTTTTTCTTCTATTTGTGGAACAACATCAAGACACACACCACAAATAGAAGGAGGAGCTCGGCCAAACACCCAAAAAGGGTGTACGCGCCAACTATATATATGTATATATATGTATACTAAGGAAATATTTGTGAAAAAAGATGCTGATTTGTTGTTGTTGTTGTAGCAGTACCTTTGCCCTGTCAGTATAGCGTAACCACCGGTCGTCTTCGTCTAGCTCATCTAACGGTAGGCCCAGGAAACTAGCTGTTTCGACGGGTTGGGTCCAGAGGGAGAGGGGGGTTAGATGAGTGGGTTTAATAGGGCATGTAAAAAGGTGGTTAGTGTCGTGCGGGGTGCCTTCACATGCTGGACATATGTTTAGTACGTCGGGATCGATTCTGGATAAGTAGGAGTTTAACCTGCTACAATATCCAGAACGCAATTGTGCCAAGATTACGCGGAACTCTCGGGTAAGTTGGAGCTCTTCGTCTGCGATTGGTGGTGGTTGGACTCCGATAACGGCATTCGGGGGTCGGGAGCTTAAGAAGGTGGTGAGAGTCTCCCGATGAATGTCGTTTATGGCCTGTCTGTACACTGTCCGATCCAGTAACTGTCTGTTTGTTTTGTCTGAGATCTCGTCCGCGTAATTGAGGAAATGCCTCCTGATGTGCCTGGGAGGTGGCTCAGGCTCGAGCAGGTGTCTGCATGGGTGAGACCTGCGGTAACACCCTAGCAGAAACTGCTTACTGAGCAATTTGCGCGAGAAAGGCTGGCGAGGTAGTCGCAGAAGCATAGGCCATCAATGTCATTGCCCGGCGCCATTATCGTGCAGTCGTCGGCGTATGAGACCAGGGAGACTCCCTCTGGTGGCTGGAGGAGTTTCGAGATATAGAAGTTGAAAAGCAAGGGTGAGAGGACACCACCCTGCGGTACATCTTGCTTTATTTTTCTCTGTTTAGATGTTTGGTCTCGAAATATCACCGGCAAATGACGACCACTCAGATAGTTCGCGGTCCACCTCTTCAGCCCTGGCGGGAGTGTCGACTATAAAATGTCATCTAGTAGCGTGGCGTGGCTGACTGTGTCGAAAGCCTTTTTTGGACCCAACGCTACTTGGACAGTCCTCTCACAGGGGCGGTTTTGGTTGAGGTGTTTCGTAAAGAGGGGGAGTAGAAGGGCCTCAAGAGTATTCACTACTGAGGAAAGGAGAGTTATCGGGCGATAAGACTTCCCTTGGTTGGCGGGTATCCAGCTTCAGTAGTGGGACCACTCTCCCTAATTTCCAATTATCAGGAATGATGAGAGTGGCCATAGATAAGTTGAAGACCTTGGTGAGATATTCTACTCCCAATGGACCCAGCTTTTTCCACATCAGCATGTTTAGTCCGTCAGGGCCAATGGCTTTGGATGGTTTCATGTGTTTGATGGCCCCCTGAACCTCGTCGCTGGAGAAAACAAGTGGCGCACTGTTGTATGTCAGGTCTTAAGATGGCACCACCCGTTGCACTTATTGCACCTAACCGAGGTGGAGTTCGGGTGGAGCCGTTTGTGGCAGATGCAGCAGTAAAATACCTCTGGTCCGGGGTTGGGTTCGACGCCAGTCCTGAAGAGAAGTATTCGGAGCAAACGTGCTGCAAGGGATTGCTCCTGTGATGAAAGATTGGGGGTGGAATACGGTACACTAGACGGGGCTAGTTTACTGGGGCGGCAGCCCTTGGCCGGGAAAAACGCGTGTCATTCCGGTAACGTAGAACCGGCTGCCATAGGAATGATGCTGATTTGTCCTCCCTTTAGGTGTCAGTTTATTTTTAATAATTTTATTTATTATTTTTTTTTATATTTATTTACTATTTTATTTTATAGTTATTTATAATTTTTTTATATTTATTCTTTTTTATTTTTTTTATTATTTTTTTTTTTTTTTTGCAATGTTTGGCATTCGGGATTCACAGAGAGAACGTTGGTTCGAATCTCGGTGAAAGACCAAAATTAAGAAAACGTTTTTTCTAATAGCGGTCGCCCCTCGGCAGGCAATGGCAAACCTCCGAGTGTATTTCTGCCATGAAAAAGCTCCTCATAAAAATATCTGCCGTTCGGAGTCGGCTTAAAACTGTAGGTCCCTCCATTTGTGGAACAAAATCAAGACGCACATCTCAAATAGGAAGAGGAGCTCGGCCAAACACCCGAAAAAGGTGTGCGCGCCAATTATATATATATATATATTATTTTTTATATATTTATTTATTATTATTATTTTTATATTTATTTGTTTTTTTTTACCTATTTATTAAATTTATTTATTTTTATTTTTTTCTTTTATTTTTTTATATACATATATTTTTTTTAATACAGCTGATAAATTACCTTCGCTGGTAGAAAATATTAAGTTGGGCTAGCAGGATGGGCTACTTCAAGGCATGTTGTGGCATTCAGGAGTGATTTTTCCAATTCTATTTCAACATTCCTTAAAGTTATACCAAGTTTGGCGACTTCAATCAGCCATTCAAGTCTCATGTAGCTAAAGTGTCAAGATCCTTAAGAAATTATTCTTATACTTAGCTATCCGGTGCTTCGTTTGAAAATAGAAAGATTTGTTCACTACGTATAGGAGTGCCAATTTCAGACGTGGCGCTAAATGCTGTAGAGTTTTGAGAATTTGGAGCCATCCAAGAAAATAATACATTGTTCGGTCTTTACTTACTTTAAGGGTGCCTGTTTTGTTATACAAATTATGGAGTTTCATTATTCAATTAAAGTTTTAGTTTAGTTGTGCTATGTTTTCAACGGTAATATTTCAAATAGCTCAGACCTAGCACGGTTTCAAATTTTCTCGTATGAATATATTGTGGCTTTAACTGTAGAAGTACAGCGAGGCCCAGCAGAACTCTAAAAAAATACATCCATTACTTGGAACTTTGTAATCCTTTAAAATCTATGAAGTTTACTACCTGCTCGATCTAATCAACAGTCATCTTGTAAACACGGTTTTTGTTTTTTACATTGCTTTGCTTTCGCTTAGTAGCTTCAATTTTCACAGCCAAAGTGCAGCTGAAGTAAATTAAATGTGAAACTTAAAGAAATTTCGCCCTGATTCAAACTACCAAATTGCAAAAAAAAACATACATGTCATTGTTGTTGCTCTAGTGCCTTCACCTTGTATAGATTCGCCTTTGTTTTTTAGTGAGTATTAATTACGTAAAAATTATCAACCAAAATTATAAAAAAATAGCTTTACAGAAGCAAAATACACGGGCTAGAATATATCAGGTCAGTCCATTAGTTCGTGCGTTTTTTAAAAGTGGTTTTAAAATTAATAAAAAAAAATGTTTGAAGCATTTATTAATCAATAATATATTTTCCTTCATTATTTACAATGTCTTCCCAACGTTTAGGCAAATTTTTAATTCCCTGCTCAAAAAATTGTTTGTCCTTGGAGCCAAAATACGCTTCGTTATCCCTTTTCAAAGCTTCCTATGAGGAGTAGTTCTTGTTACTCATATGGGATTGAAGTCCACGGAAAAGGTGATAATCACAAGGTGCAATTTCCGGAGAGTATGGTGGATGCGGCACTAGCTTCCATCCGAGCTCGTTCAGCTAACTTAATGTTTGCCTTGCGAAATGAGGTCTTGCGTTGTCGTGGTGAAACAAAACTTTGCGTCTATTCACTAAAGACGGTCGATTTTTGTTAAGTGCCTCATTCAGGTTTGATAGCTGATGGGAATAATAATCAGCAGTTATCGTCTGGTTTGGTTCCAGAAATTTATAATAAACAATACCGGTCATATCCCACCAAATAGACAGGTGAATCTTTTTTGGGTGAAGGCCATCTCTAGGGGTCGGTTCTGGTGTTTCATCTTTATCTAACCATTGGCGTTTGCGAACAGGATTATTGTAAAGGACCCATTTTTCATCACCAGTAACGATACGGTTGCTGAGAACACACATTCACTCTCTGCTGAAGGTTGGCGACGGAAAGTCTATGCGGAACCCATTTTCCCAGCTTTGAAACCTATCCCAACTGAACCAGATGTCTGTGAACTATTCCATGCGATTAATTTAACCTCTGAGCTATCATATCGACTGTCAAATTTGGCTCAGCTTCCACGAGTTCAAGCAAAACGTCGGAGTTAAAGACTTCAGAACGACCAGCGCGGGGCATCCCCCACGTCGCAGTTACCGCTTCGGAATTTTGGTAACCACTTTGTGCAGTCCTTACACTCACGGTATCCTCTCCGTGAACAGTGTTTATTTTTGCATTTTTACCACTTATAAAAAAAATACAAAATATGCCGCTTATACGCGTTCGAAGATTCCATTTTATCTTTTAACAACGCGTGCTTCTATCCCCGATTAAAATCACTTGTTGAATGCACAATATATCAAAGAAAATATAAATAGTTCCGTTATATTCCGCGAATAATTTTTTGTATGCAAAAATCGTACAAAAGTGAAATTATGGGTAAAATACGCACGTACCTATGGACTGGCCTGATATTTTGTAACGAGTTCGATATGGAATACATTATTGCTCCTGTGCAAGAAGTTTAAAAAGCTTTAAATTTGATTTTTTTTCTTTGCAAATTTTATTTTGCTTGTAATAACAGCAATAGCACTCCCAAAATATTTTGAGAACGTATGCATTTTTGGCCGATTATAAATCCAGTCTGTTTCAGCGGAGGAGACCGACCCTAATGCGTTGGGAAAGGTGTAAAAAGAAACCTTTGCGGTTATAATGCTGGCCATCCATGATTTAAATTTATAAAGGTTAGGTTAGAAACGGTGGTCCACTGTGGGACACACTCAGGCTCATAGCCCATTGTGATACCGCCTGGGGAATTTGTCAAATATAATAAAGGGTTTTCCAATAAGAAGGTTATTCCCGTAAAAGATCAATGGTTTCGTTGCTTGTGTAGAACGTAGCCCGTCTTGTTGAAAATAAACGTTGTCCAGATCAATACCATCCAATTCCGGCCATAAAAATCTTTAATCATCCCTCTATAGGAATCCATTCACCGTAACTGTTGCTCCAGCTTCATTTTCCATAAGGTCCAATAACTCCGCCGGACGATATACCGAACCAAACAGTCACACGTTGACGATAGAGAGGCTTTTCAACAATAACTCTTGGATTTTCTGAACCCCAGATCCGCCAATTTTGCTTGCCACCGAGGTCGATGAGGCCCATCATCACTCAAGATGATTTTTCGATGGACTCCGGATCATTTTCATGCATTTCAACGACCCAATCAGCAAAGATACGACGTTGTCGATGATCGACCGGCTTGAGTTCTTGTGTTGTTAACTGGACTTTATAAGCCTTAAGACACAAATATTTATGCAAACTGCGGTGTAATGACGTTTTGTGGAGTGCCTAATTCCAAAGAACGACGAGGAATGGACAAACCTGGGTTTCTTTCAACACTTTCAGCTACAGCAGCAATATTTTCGGCTGTTCTTGAGCGACGTGCATGGGTTTTATTCTTCACATCACTAACCTGTCGCAACAGCTCGAATTTTTTCACCAATTTCTGTATTGTGGCCCGACAAGGTGCTCCACGATGACCCAAAAATGTTCGAGTTTTACGAACCGTCTCTGCCAAATTTTCACCGTTTTTTTAGTGAATTTTAATCATTTCAATGCATTGTTTAAGTGTGTATCGTTCCATTTTTATTAATGGCGTAGTTTCTACTTGTCAAATATCAAAAAATGACAGCTTCAAAAGTGACATCTACTATCTATCGGAAAACACTTTATATATATTAGTACTTATTTATATATAATTTGTACTTATATTTTAGTATATTACTTCACTCCATGCATAAACTACAGATATTTATATATACAAAATGGCTAAAATTTGTAATATCAGATTTTTCCATTTATTTATAGAACAAATACTTTCACTAAATTGAGGTACGACTTTATTTTTTCTTTTTTTTTTTTGCTAATCTTAAGCACGGCAAATCTTGATTTGTGTTTAATGTTTTCACGAGTTTTGATTTTTTGTTTGCAATATTTAAACTTATTTTTTAAATTTAAATTGCATGTCGCAAATTTATATTATTTAGTTAGTCCTCATTTTTTTAAATTATTATTTGGCTGGTTTTATGCTATTTTATTGTAATAAATGCATATATTTTGTCTTTCACTTTTTATTTTAGTGTGATTTTAATTATAAATTATATTTACTTTGTTTTAATTATTTCACCGGTAGTATTTTCGGCATTTTTTGTTGTAATTTGAAACTTAAATTAAGTTCATATATTCCATACTTTCATATTTTACTTTAATGCGATTTTGTATGTTTTTTTTATATATTATTTTAAGTAATTAAATTTTTAGTGCATTGAAGCCTTGAACATTTGTGTGTTACTTGCAGGCCATTTCGATACATTTACATATTTAGACTCAGGGATTGTTTTGAAATATTTATGAGAAAAAATACGAGTTCAATGGTTTGTTTTTTGGCATTAGTCTTCACTGATTAATGACTCCGAATCGTATCGTCTTCGAACCTTTTCTTATTCTCGAAAAAAGAATTCGCATGTTGTCAACGGCAGCGTAAACTACCGTGAAACTTCCAACAACATTCGATAAATTTCATAACATATTTGAAGAAGAAAAGAATTGAAAGTATATGATAAAACATGAACCTGAAAGTAAAGGGTCTTAGCCCTATAGCAGTAAAAGAAAAATGGTCTTTCAAGAAACGCGCCTAGACATTTAAAATAAAACATGTAAAAAATTAGATTTTTTCAGGTTTCACTATTTGTATTCAAATTACAGTTCTTAACAATTATAAGTGAGAAATTATATCTTCTGACTGTCCACCACGTGAACGTCTACAGGTTAATTTCGCCAAAAAGTCGATTCATTAATACCTAATTTTTGAGAACGTCGAGAAGTCGATGTTGAAGGTTATTCAGCAAAACTTGCGCCACAGCAGCAATATTCTCAACAGAATATCCACTTTTTGGTATGCCAATCCTTTTTCTATCCTCAACAGAACCAGTTTCTTGAAAATTTTCACCAACTTTTGAATTCTCGACTCTTTGGACATTTATTTCCACCGAGGTGGTGTGCGTCATACAGTTAATATAAGATGCAATTTTTTAGAACATATTTAGTACATATTATTTTATTTCCCACAATTAATGTTTTAAACGCTTTGCATTGGATATAAATTTTTAGTACATTGAATAATTTTCATTAAATTCATAAATGTATACAAAATATTTAGAACATATTTAGTACATATTTTAATTCCGATTGATTTTTTAAACGCTTTGCACTCGATATATAATAATTTTTTAGTACATTAAATAATTTTCATTAAATTCATAAATTTATACAATTTACACAATTTTCAGTACATACTTATTTCCCACAAATAAAGTTCTAAACGCTTTGCACAAACTCTAAAATAGTATTTAGTACGCTGAATAGTTTTCATGATAAATTTACACTTACTTGGCCATAAATATATTGTACTAAAAAATTGCTTAGATGCGCATAACCGATTTCACCTTAACTTGTCTTACCTCTGTATGCCAAACATCCCCTTCTTATTTCTTATAGTATTATGGGCTCGCATAGCTTAAGTGAACATTCAGATGAAGGCTTTGAGGAGAACGACGCCTTGGAAGTGGGTGGCACCGTCGGTAAAATAGTTTCGCGTTTCATTGATCGCGTCTGCACCGAAGGCGGTGTAACCTCGGAGCATATACGCAATCTACACGACATGGTGCCAGGTGTGGTGCACATGCATATTGAAATGCTGGAGTCGGTGTATCTAGAGTCCAAACGACATCCACATGTGCAAAAGCCAAAGATACAAACGCCATGTCTACTGCCGGGCGAGGAGATCGTAACAGATCACTTGCGTTGCTATCTCATGCCCGACGGACGAGAGGATGACACGCAGAGCTGGATACCTGCCGAAGGTGCGCTGTTCTTAACAAATTATCGTATCGTGTTCAAAGGTCAGTAATATAAATTGAATGAAATATTCTCTTTCATATTATTCCATTTTTTTTTTTTTTTTTTGATTTCTTATTGGAAATTTTCTAGGTTCCCCCTGTGATCCGCTTGCTTGCGAACAGACCATCATACGCGCTTTTCCCATCTCCTCGCTGCTGAAGGAGAAAAAGATCTCAGTACTTTACCTATCGCATTTAGATCAAACCCTACCAGAGGGTTTACAGTTACGTTCCAGCACCTTCCAACTAATGAAAATTGCATTCGACACGGAGGTAACACCAGAAATGATTGAGACTTTCCGTAAAATACTCACGAAGGCGCGGCATCCGATCGATGAGTTCGAACACTTCGCCTTCCAATCGTACGGTACTATTATGCATGGGACCGCACCTTCAAAAACCAAAGAAAAATACTCAACACTGAAAGGCTTCGCAAAGAAAACAATTTTGCGTAAATTCAAACAAAAAGCGCCAACTAAACGCAAACTGGTTACTTCTACTCTGGATTTTGATACGCTCGGCCCATCGACGGAAGCCATAGATACACATTCTCTAGACGATGAACTCGAAGATGACGAGTTCGAAACAAATACTGACACAATGCCGAGATTGTTGACTGCGAAAGATGTGGAACGCATGCGTGAACGCAGTTATGTGCGTGATTGGAAGCGATTAGGATTTGACGAAACGCAAAATGGTTTCCGCATAACCACAGTCAATGCCAACTACAGTCTGTGTCGTTCGTACCCTGCGCTGTTGGTTGCACCTGTGCAGATAAATGACGATGCACTGCTGCATTTGGGGCGCTGCTACAAGAGTCAACGCATACCGGTGGTGACGTGGCGACATCGTAATGGCGCGCTGCTGATACGAGGAGCTCTACCACACAGCAAATCGGTGATCGGTGGGTATTAAATGCTTTTTATTGCTATAAAAAAAACATTTCTTCTATTTAACAGGCATGTTGAAGAACTCCACCGGCTCGAATACGATGTCACACGACGTCGCTAACTATCACGAACAAGATAAATATATTTCAGCACTCATTGATTCAATGCCAAAAAATCTCTCCTTAGCATTGGCACAATATAATTTGACCGGCATGAATTTGTCCATGAATTCTCTGTTGCTAAACGCTGGCGATGAGTCGTCTTACCTCAATCGGGCGGAGACTTCATTGACGCCAGAAGTTAGTCGCAAACATAAATCGGGAATTGCGCCTGGGAGCGATTCCAAAACGAACAATTGGACAGATTCTTTGAAACCGAAATCGAATACCATAAAGAATAACTCATCGGTGACAGCGGCTGCAGCAGCGTATCGGAAGTTGCGCTTATATGTGTTAGGTAGGCAAAAAATATTTTATGCTCCCATTTATCAATATTTTAGTAAGAAATGTTCTTGTCCGTATTTAGGTGAAAAATCTCAAACGAAATCCGGCATAAATGCGGATCTCTGCGCTGAATTTATAGCCGTCGACTATGCCGATTACCGCCAATCACGCATCGCTTTTAAGAAGCTAATGCGCGCTTGTTTACCATCGAATACAACCAACGACGCCGACCAGACGTTCGCCAAGAGTGTTGAACAATCCGAGTGGCTGCAACAAATCTCTTCCCTGCTGCAACTTTCCGGCGCTGTGGTCGACTTAATGGATTTGCAAGAATCTAGTGTGATGCTTTCGCTGGAGGATGGCTGGGATATAACTGCGCAAATATCATCCATTGCACAACTCTGCCTTGATCCCTACTATCGCACAATGGAGGGTTTTCGCGTGCTGATCGAGAAAGATTGGATTGCATTTGGACATCGTTTCGCGCACCGTAGCAATTTGAAGCCGGCCCATGGCAACTCAAGTATTGCGTTTGCGCCAACATTTTTGCAGTTCTTAGATGCTGTTTACCAAATACAAAAGCAATTTCCAATGGCGTTTGAGTTCAATGAGTTCTATGTACGCTTCCTGGCCTACCATATGGTGTCATGTCGTTTCCGCACATTTCTGTTTGACTGTGAAGTGGAGCGTTTCGATTTGGGTATCGCATCCGTAGAAGACAAACGTGGATCGTTGAGCACTAAACATCATCTTTTGGGTAATTATAAATGTAAGCTTTCAGTGAGTGTCAGATGGAAGAGCAAAATATCAAGACGCGCATTACTAATAGGAAGGGAACCTCGACTTAAGACTTCTTAGTACAAAAAATTATGTGTGTGTTTTTTTTTAAGTTCAAAATAAAAAATACTGTAGCATTCTTATAATTTGATTAAATTAATACAATACATTTTCTTCCTTTTTAATCTTAAGTACTAAAAACATGTATGTAATATATATTTTAGTGGAAAAAGTAACTCCACAGGGCAATCTTTTTTGTCGTGCGTAAACAATTTAGCCATTTCTTACTAGGTACTATAATATGATATAGTAAGTTGCTTTTTAATCGTTTGTACTGAAATATAGTGCAATAAAAGTCAATTTGCCTGCATTTAATAATGCATTAATAGTTTTAGACAGTGGTTTATTGTAATTTTCAAACAATTAATGAATTTATGTGTTTTTAATGAGTAATTTCCAATTTTAGTACTAAAAATATGCATACATTTTTTTTAGTACAAATGTATTTTAGTAAAAAAACTAACTCCACAGGACAATCCTTTTTTGTCGTTTATAATCATTTTAGCCTAATCTTACTAGGTACTATAGTTCTAAACGCATTAAATTAATAATTTGATTTTTAATGGTTTATATTGTACTAAAATGTAGTGCAGTAAAAGTCAAGTTGCCTGCCAAATATTGCATTGATAGTTTTAGTCCTGACAGTGGTTTATTTTAATTTTCAAACAATTTAATGAATTTTTGAATTTTTACTGAGTAATTTCCAATTTTTAGTACTAAAATTAAAAATGTAGGCCCCTTCACATATAAAACAACGTTAAGACACGCAAAAAATTGAGGGAAAGCTCGGGCAAAAATGTAAAAAGATGTGGCTTTATTTTCATATTTTAATCCTTAGTACTAAAACGTATTGTTAGTTAAATTTTAAGTAGTTAAACCCGATGAGGAAACAAAATAAAGAGTATTTTAGTACAAAAAGTTCTAATTTTTTCTAATTTATCGAATTCTTGCGTTACAGATCGCAATAAAATATTAGCACATCTTTTCAAAGTTTTGATTGTCTAAATAGCAAAAACCGTATAACTCAAAGTTTCAAGCTTTGTACAAAATAAAAAAAAAATCAACAAAACTTTTAAATATTATATTAAATATATTGACTTTTGACAATTTTATCTTTTTTATTTTTTTTTTTAAATCAATTGTTTACTTTTTTAAATTAATTTTAAATGTCTTTTTTAATTAAATTTTTATTTTTTTTTTGATTAATTTTTTATTATTATTTTTTATTAATTATCAATTTTATTTTTATTTTATTTTTTATTTATTTTAATTTAATTTTTTATTTATTTACAATATTATTACTTTTTTTGTTTGTTTTTCTATTTATTTATTATTATTTTTTTTTTATTAATTTTTTGGATTCATTTTTTATTTTTTTTTTTTTTTTATTTTTATTTATTTATTAATTTTTAATTTTTTTTTAATTTTTTATAATTTTTTTTATTTTGTTATTGGCGTTGTTCTGCAGTTTCTTCCAAATTTTTTATAAGCATGAGTTTTGGTTTTTATTGTTGTATTATATATAACTATATATATTTCTCTACTTTGTACTAACCTTTTTATAATCCCAGGTAACACCGGCTCCGATGACGAAGGCGTCTACCCCATGGACGTGCGCAGTAAGGCGGCGCAATCAGCGGTGAATTTCAATCGCATCGGTCACTCCATTTTCGACTACATTGAACGTCAGCATGCGAAGACACAAATTTTCTACAATTTCATGTACTGTGTGCGTGACGATGTACTACGACCGCAGAGCTCACTGCCCTCACTCGATCTCTGGCCCTACTATACCAACGAAGAATTGGCACAGGGTCCGCCTTACGATCTAGAATTGACTAATGCAGATGATGAAATCGATCTCTGCGAGTTGCGTGGCAAACGAATCGTCATTAGTGCTGGATATGATAATATCGAAAAGACCAATCCGAATGCATTTGTGTGTTTGCTTAGCGATGTGCGACAAGCAGAAACCGAGCGTGGTCAGTTGCCACAAAAATGGTTGCAAGTATGGGATCAGTTGGAAGTGCCGCAAATGGAGGAGTTGACACGCAAGTCATCGTTGAGCAGCATGCTTTTGCAATCTCACGGCAAATTGGCGCACAAACGCTCCACCCTGGAGATTCTCATGAAGGGGCGATTGAGTGGTTATCAGGATAAATTCTTTCATCCGCATCGTTTTGAGAAGCATCCCTACACCACACCCACCAACTGCAACCATTGCACCAAACTTTTGTGGGGTCCAGTGGGTTATCGTTGTATGGACTGTGGCAATTCTTATCATGAAAAATGCACCGAAGTGTCATTGAAGAATTGCACTAAATATAAGGCCGTCGACGGAGTTGTGCCACCAAATGTGAACATCTCGCAAGGTGACACCTCAAGCATTGCATCGAGTGCTGCTACAACAGCACGCACCTCCAGTCACCATTTCTATAATCAGTTTAGCAGCAATGTGGCGGAAAATCGCACACATGAAGGGTGAGTCGAAAAGCGCTTGGGTTTGTTAGTTTATAAGTGAAGTTCATCAGCTTTAGAGTAGAAAATCTGTTTTTTCTTAGGCGGCTAGCATCCTTATAAAACTTCAAAGGTTGTTGTTATTGTAACAGCATAAAAATTCTCATACATTTTTGGGGCATGCTGCTGAAGTGACTGTTCTTGACCGGAGATAAGTCGGGTAATAGAACCTATTGTCATGTGAACAAAGCTTTTGAAATTCGAAATGCTCTTCCTCAGAAATACCAGGCACGCCATTTCATACATTCCTGAACTGAGACGAAAGTACGTCTAATAAAATAAAGATTTATTTCAAATAATTCAAGCTGTTTTATAATGAGAGCGATTGTTGCATGTTTCCATTCCTGGGTTACACGGTTAAACTTAAAATAGTGCTTGCCAGTGCAACTTCTCACCACATTTCTCGTATTGTCTCGCTTTTCGAAGCAGACCTGTACACGGGAACACTAATGAAAGGCTTACATTTGCCTTAGAGCTAATGATCAGTATACTGATTTAGAATCTTCAGCCTGACCGAAGGTCGATAGCTTACCAGTTCCTCAAAACCTTCGCCAGATAAAAAGGCTTTATGCGCCAATTTGTCCCATACCGATATTGATAGGATTGATTGAAACCAGAGCTTTGCCTTTTTGTTAAACCAACAGACGCTGCCAATACCCATCATTTCTAGTTTATTTTAATTTTATGCTTTCAAATTGATAAATTATTCAATACCTTATTTTATTTCTTCTTTTTTAGTCACCTTTACAAACGAGGGGCGCTTTTAAAAGGCTGGAAGCAGCGTTGGTTTGTATTGGACTCCATAAAACATCAACTACGCTATTATGACTCCGGCGAAGATTCGCAGTGCAAAGGAGTTATAGGTATGTGACAAGTGCCTCAAGAGCAAAATCCAATTTATATTAAAATTAAGTCGGCTTTAAATTTACCAGAACCTCCACATAACCTGTGTAACGAAATTGAAAAGATATTGTGCCAATATCGAAGTCGACTTTTTTGCGAAGGTTACGCGAATTTATGCCATATACTTATATGTAAATGTACATAAACATTCAAAAAAAATTTTTTTTTTGTTCCTACCCTCTAAATTTGTTCTATGGCGAAAAAAAGACATTTTTATCACCTTGCATCCCAATGGGGACAGTGCGCTAATTACCAGTTCCTTTCCGTTAACTTGGTATAAAATGATCGGTATTACTTACTTTCTTCTTTTAATTCCTACAAAATTATACTTTAAAATATACAGAATTATGGTATATTTGTGAGCACAATTATTATATCAGGCAGTACAGAATTTTTGCGCCCAAGGAATTTAGGCTGTTTAGAACTTGTTTAAAATTGTTTCTAGAATTTCCACCACTCCCGATCCTGAAAACATCCAAAATAAAATAAAATTTTATCTCCTTAATTTAATTTTTGGCCTAAGACATTTTTATTAACAAGTTGTTTAGACAATTTATGATTGATATTCAATAAATTTTTTAATCTTACCTAAAAAGTTTTAGTTTTGTCAGGGTCCGTATAGTTAGGTAGGTAGGTGGTGAAATGGTTGAAGTGCACCTGGCACTCCTCAAGTAGCACTAAAGCGCCGTTTTGATACCATTATGAGACCTCCAACAGGCAGGGTCCGTATAAAAAATATTTAATTTTTTTTAATAAAGCCAAGAGTGAAGGGATATGAAATAATTTTAAAAAGTTTAAAGTTAAAGTTTTTAAAATTTATGAAAAAGTTTTTTTTTACCATTGGAATTCAATGGTAATTTTCCAAGCATTGACGACTAAAAAAAAGTTCGATTTTTTTTCTATTATTACTATTTTTTTTTCAATAGAAAAAAATTAGGTGGTAGCATCAAGAACAAAATTTTTGTTTGCCGTCCCAGTATACACTCATGGACAATAAAATTAGTGTGCGACATTTTGCGACCAATATTGCCGGTTTTACTTTTGTTTACTATATTTAATGACGAACGTTCTTTGTTTGTATGGAAGAAATTGTGTGACGCTGTTAGCAAAACAAAATTCAAAAATCAACCACCAATCAAACACCACTTGCCACTTCGACTTTTAACTAACTTAAGATTAAAATTTAATGGGCTATAAGACGGCATACCAAAAATTAGTGTTCAAAAAGTTGGAAATTTTGGTAAACATTTGAAAAATTTTCATAATTTTTGCACAAAGTTTTTAACCCCGATTTATATGGTTTTTGTTACATAATGAGTTAAACTTTTACCAAAAATTAATGGACACTAAATGAACGAAAAATTAATGGAACTAATATAATAAACGGCCTCAGTAGACTAGCGTAAGTTCACTAGCCTGCCATCCCAGAGGTTGTGGGTTCGAATCCCACGTAAAGCACGGTCCTCGCACTTTTCCAAACTTTCCTACTTTACTAGTTTCTATTAAAAAAAAAAATAATTCCAACAACCTTATCCTTCCAATCCTTACTCCCACACAAAAGTCAGCGCATTACTTGCATTGGGGCTGCTAAAACAAGCAAGGAACAAAGACACAGTTACACATTGCATCAGTGGCGCCAGCAAGAGGAAGCGGGCAATCGCGGTAATAGCGCAAGGCACACTAAATTTAGCGAAGTCCTCAACCATCTGTGTGATCCTTCTGCCAGGAAAATGTGAAAAACTAATGGCGCTTCAAGCAGTAAGAAGGCGTTGCTCCTAAGCAACTCCTTAGGACTGGTAGCGGTAGGCTAATCACCTATGTACCTTGTCAGAAAGCAAATAGATTAATAAAACCAACGCAAGACGGAGTCTTGTCGAGGCCCTATGTTCCAGAGTGAAGTGAACAAGGAAAAAAAAAAAAATAAATAAATAAACGAAAGTAAAATAGCCAAAACTGATCGAAATGTCGCATACCCATTTTATTGACTATGAGTGTATGTGTGTACGTATGTAGCATACCATCTGTTGACTATTGGAAAAGAACTTAAAGGTATGGTATTAATGCAATATTTGAACTATTACCCATTCGCCTCATGGCTTAAACATTTTTCTTAAGAAAAGTGGAATTAAAGTACTAAAATTTCCAAGAGTGGTTAGTAATTATTTATTTAGAGATTCAAATAAGTTGGCTCACATATGTATACAGGGTTGGCCATATTAAACTGACCCATTGAGTAACCCTATAACTTTTTACTGTAATTTGAAATCTAAGGTTTACGTCAACAAGCCAAAGACACTAGGCGCACTTAAGGCCAATATCCGACGGGAAATAGCCGCCATATCGGCCGAGACGCTGGCCAAAACTATGGAAAACGCCGAAAAACGGGCACATTACGCTATACGAGCTAAGGGCGACCACTTGCGCGATATCATATTCAAAAAGTGATGTAAACGAATCTCCTTGAACTAAATTAAATGTTTTTCACAATGAAACACAAAAAAATGTTTCTTTTTCCATATTTTTTTAATAATCACATGGGTCAGTTTAAGATGGCCAACCCTGTACATATCCAAATACGTGCTAAGGGCGACCACTTGCGCGATATCATATTCAAAAAGTGATGTAAACGAATCTCCTTGAACTAAATTAAATGTTTTTCACAATGAAACACAAAAAAATGTTTCTTTTTCCATATTTTTTTAATAATCACATGGGTCAGTTTAATATGGCCAACCCTGTATATGTATGAATGTATATATAATATATATATTATTAATTAATAGGGCTTCCGTATTGATTCTTGTACTTTTCTTATTTTCCTTAAACAAACAGAATTGGCGGAAGTGCAATCAGTTACGCCGGCGCAGCCCGCACAAATCGGTACGAAACGCATCGACGAGAAGGGTTTCTTTGATGTAAGTAATCGCAAATACATACGAAGGTCACTATTTAGAAACAGTTATTTGTCATTGACTGTTTTTCAAAATATTCCCCCTTATGATTCAAAAACTTTTGCAAATCAGACTTAAATGTATTCAAAAAGTTACTTGTTTGAGCAGATGCGCGAGTGCCCCCATTGTGGTGTAGAATCGCCAATTTTTGGGGGTTGCTTTTTCTCATTTCTCCTAACGCTTCTGTCAAACAAATCATTCAGTACTGATTGCTGTACGTTGCTCTAAAGGCATTGTTGCTACATGGCTAGTTAGTTTTTCTGAAAAACCGCATATAAAAATGAGCTAGTTTCGAAGCGTTTCGCACACAAATGACTTTTATTTGGGTTTGTTTGATCTGAAAGTGAGTTTACTTTCAATCCTACGCGCATAAATCCACTATTCGTTTCCTACCTCACAGTTGTAATAATTGTACTCTAATCGCCAAAAGTGGATGTTAGTTTATCGTGCACTCTTAACCCATTTTGGACCAAACGTACTTTTTTTTTCTTGTAATTTCTATAAAGAAAGTCAATTCAATTAAAAGGTCTGGATTCTGCTCTTCCCAAATTTAATGAGAGAATTGTGCTAGAATCTAAGGTAAACAAAAAATTATAATATTTTAAACAAAACAAAAGCATGTCATTTACGTATTTGTGGAGCTTTAAAGAAGATTTTTATCTAAAATCGCGAAGAAAGATATCCGGTCGGCAAGAGTATTTATTTCGTTCTTTTTTTTTTTTTTTTTTTTTTTTTAAATTATAAATTTTATCTGTAAAAACCTGTTAAAAAAATGAAATTCTAATCGAAAACTTATTTTTCTAACCATTGAAAGTCTGAATGTTAAGAAATCTGTTTTTTTTTTCTTTCAACTTGTGCAAAATGGGTTACTATAAGGTGGTTTTTATCTACTTGAGAACTATCGATATACGATAGATATGGTTTGACAGCTAAGAATCACAAACTGTGCTGGGATTTCTGTTCAGTAAGGTTTGCAAGTAATCACGAATCGTTTAACACCAGAACAACGCTTCCAAATTGTGGAAATTTACTTTGAAAAAAAATATTTATAATAAATCTTTTCGCGAAGTGTTGAAGAAGAAACTGAAATGTAATTTCATCGTCGTTCTCGTCTTTTTGGCCTTTGTCCTTCGACTACGTGGAAAGCTTTATGCAAGGATATTTACAGCTCTTGCACAAATTTAAGCCAAATGACCAGTGTTTGCGTCGCATTTTTGCTGATATGAGCCCAATTCATTAGATTTATAATTCATATATATTGGAAAAAGCAGTCAATAATTGGACTGGTCAACTGGACCATATAACTCGTAATTGCGGCGAACGTATGCCCTAGAAATAAATACCATGATATTATCTACCAGACTATAATAAACAATGCATTCCAACAATATTTCTGTTTTGTATATCATGCTATTAAAAAACGACCCATACTTATTTATGTGGCGCTATAATCGTATGTCGGTTTTGGCTGAATCCTGTCCTGCGCTCGCTGGTACCAGTTAGAAATCCCAAGCGCTGACAGGTAATGCGGCACTTGGTCCTTCCAATTTGGTATTCCCGCTTCTCGTTTTCCTTTTTGGAGTAACGTATCGTAGATTCGCCTTGCTGGAGCGTCCCTGTTCGTACGGAACGTCCAGCGTAGCCGCTATATTTTTACATGCTTTACTATGTCCATGTCCCTATATACATTACTCATAGAGCTTGCTGTTTAACCGTACACGATACTCCTCTTCAACGCGGAGGAGACCAAAGATCTTACAGACAGTTCTTCTCTCGAAGGCCGTACCTTACCCACAACTGTAACCATAGCAATCAACTGTCTTAATCAGACATATGGGCTTTACCGTAAACGATTATAGGTGCCGCACCATAACGTTGTAACCATAACCGTAGCCGTGTGTATCTAATATATTTATTTTTGTTTTTTCGCGGTAACCATAAGCAGCTGTGAAATATTTTTTATTTGTTTTGATATTTGCGATACAAATTTGAATATTAAAAATGACTGACGACGAAAAATTAATTGACTTAATACATACAAAATTATCCGTATTTTTATGACAAAATGCAAATGTTGTCATTAATGCTACTTCCATATCAGCTGTCGTTAGGGTTACGGCATGACTAGTCGACAAATGCTGGAATGCTGCGGCTATGATTATGGTTACGGCTATGGCACCACAGCTTTAAACCCGATGGACATTTTTTCATTTTGCACTGAAAGTAAATGAAGACTTAAAAGAGGTTCAGTCGAAAAGATGAAACCTCCCTATCGAAATATCGGTTAGCGGCAAACAATACTTATGACTACCAAGGCTTAAAAGGATTGGGATCCCCTTGACAGCCTGCGTTGTACTCCTGGAACGATGGGCTTCGCGTCAACTCGGCGAGCGCTGGGCACGTACACAAACTTGTAAGAACGCGAAATCCTTTTGGCCTCGTGTAGATCGGAGTCGTTCGAGCGATATTCTGACGATGGCAAAAAATCAGCTCTCAAACTTGTTGGTGAGAGTGTAGGCATGCCGTGAGGCTTCGAACTACTTCGAGTCCGATTTGCGTGAGGTGGAATCATTTCAGCACCTCCTCCTTAGCTGCCCTGCTCTAACGGGACTAAGATTTAAGCATCTTGGTTCTCACTTCTTTCCTACTCCTGCTGATATAGCAGGCCTTGATATAGATTTTTGATATGATGAACTTCGTCAGCAGCATAACGCGGCTAACATAACCGCAAATCAGTCACCGTTCGTAATCTACAAATACTCCACTCCCTCCTCCTTCCCACAACCCTCTGCTCTCTCCATTCGTCCGTCATTCACCTCGTCTCCCTTGTAGGGGTATCACAAAGGATGCACTTGAATTCTTCGTCCAAGTGAATCCACTTTCTGGGCAAGCATTATAACTTAACCAAGGCTCAAAATATTAATAGTGACGCTCGTACATAGATTTACATACATATATTAATTTATCTAAAACACACATGCCATCTATAATTTACGTGTAATCTCCTTTCGCAGTTAAAGACCAATCGACGCACCTACAATTTCTATGCGGTTAATGCGAATTTAGCTCAAGAATGGATTGAAAAAATTCAAGCTTGCCTACAGTAGATGAACTTAGCCGCCTAGCAAAAACATTTCCTCATATATCCGTTTCTTGCGTGTATTATTTTTAAGATTTTACTTAAGTTATTAATTAAGTTGCATACGAAAACAAAGACTCAAAAAAATTAAAAAAAATGACGAGTACTTGAAATAAAAAAGTTTAAAAAATGCAGTGTTGTATTCAAACTTTAGCAATAGCATAAAATACAAAACAATGCAAACGAAGCTTATCTATATAAATATATATATATATATATATATATATATATCTATATACAGTTATTATATACATATTAGCGACAAACCGATGTATGTTTAAGTGTTGTGTGTGTTGATTTCCTTCTTTTTGTAATGTTTTTATTTTTTTTTTTTTTGTTTTTTACGCTGTCAACAGCAAAATGAAAAAAATAAATATTAATGAACATATTTAAAATAGTTAAATATGCATATGTATGTATATAATGACGCTCTCCCATCTGTGCGCATGCGAATGCCCGCGCCTTTTGTATTTATTCTTGTATATTTCAGTTGTTGCCTTGACTTATTTTTCTTACAATTAGAAACGTAACTTCTGTGTAATAACATTGCGCTGCATTTGTATGTATTGTATAGTATCTACATATGTACATTCATACTACATAGTGGGTTAATGTTTGATTAGTCTAATTATTCTTATTCTAGTTATTAATAATTTTTACTATTAAATATATTATAAACATACTACAATTACCTTGTATTTAGTATGAATGTGAATTTTTAATGTTTCCTTTTTTTCTATACAAAAAAAAATATTATATAAAACAAATACATACATATATTAAATTAAATATACATATAAAGTTGTGTACCAAAAGATATTTGAATATAGAATATCAATATGCTTACGTAAATAAAAAATATTACATACACACATACATACATACATATATGATTAATAAATAGACTTTTTCAATGTGATCAACTGATAAAATACTAATACAAGGAGAAAAGTTAAATTTATAAATAAATATGCGTAAATGTATTGTTTAATAACAAATAAAAGAATTTTGATATTTTCATAGGAAAAAGTGGCAAAGAGATACCGTAAGTGCATATTTTATATTTAGTCATATTTTTTTTACTTGTGGGCAGGCACCGCAACTCGTCTACGGCTAGTAAAGGGCATGCTAAAATTTAGATTCTTTCAAATTTCACTATTTTTACTCAAAATACGGTTTTTAAGAATTATACTAGGTTGGGGAAACAGAAATCCACAATTATTGCACAAATTGTTGCGTAGACAGTTTAAAACTCCTGGGCGATGCTACGACTACTAACATGCCGGTCAACTTCGATTAGTTCTACGATTTTATTGACATGATCGACATTTTCTTTGACTTCAAAAATGCCTGACCTGAATCGACGAAATCAAAATTGCAGCAGCCTGGCTTGCATTTTCGCCTTTATCAAAGAAAAACTGTAAAATGTACCGAATTTTCTCTTTGTTGACTTCCATTGTTAACACCCTGTAACTCGCAACTGAATGGAACAAACAAAAAATAGCAAATGATTTTTTAGTGAAATGTCACATTGACAACGAGCATAAACTTTAAATTATTTGATCGATACTTTACGAGATATCGATCACTACAGCCATCCACCGAGCAAATAATGGACATCTTTTTCCAACCTAATATATAAAAAACTAGCTTTAAACCGCGGCCCTGCTCGCGTAGGAGTAGTTTTGAAGGATTTAGGATATGTATATAAAGGAATTACAAACAACAATTTCATAGAAAATATTTTTTTATTAATAACCATAATATTACAATACCCGGCATCCGTTGCTATGCCTCGTTGAATAAAATCAAAACAACCAATCAGAAAAATATCAAGCAAAATTATTTTTATTAATTTTCTATCTTAAACCGTTTTTGAACTTTGCATTTGAGTCATAGTCAGATTATGAAGTCTAGAGTGTGCTATAAATAGTGGGAAATAGGAAAAACTAAGATTTTTTAGATTAATTTAAGCAAATATTCGATTATTAGTGACGAATGAGAGTGGTGGCGCGGCCTGGGGGCTGTGGGAAGGGAGTTCCATCATAAAAACATGCCTATAACCTTCATTGGGTGAAAATATGAATGTATAAAAATTTTTACGTCATTTGGTGTTGTCGTTTCGTAGTGATGCGCGGACAACGTACAGACATTCACCTTTATAGTATAGATAATATCATATAAATTTCCACCATGAGCACCTAATCACCGCTTGGGTATATTAAGGCAGTCGTGGTAGAGAAAGCACACTAGTTTTGGATAAACTAATGCAGCACATTTATCAACGCTGCTGTAGGTGTATGTCTGTAATTGACGCTTACACCCTTTCTTCCTATTTTTGCTGTGCGTCTATATGTTTTTTCCACAAATGGAGGGGGTCTTAAGCCAACTTCGAACGGCAAATATTTATATATTGTGAGAAATCACAGAAATACACTCGAAGGTTTGCCGTTGCCTGTCGAGGAGCGACCGCTATTAGAAAAAACTTTCTATCATTTTGGTATTTCATGCACAGAGATTCGCAACTACGCACTTCCGAATGATGGTCACGCCCCAACCCAATCGGCTAAGGCGGCCGCAACACTGCCGTATACCCAACCCAATGAGTTTCCCGAAGGCTCTGATGATCTGCTTAGCGGAGAGGCATTTTACTAAAGTGACACAAGATCCGCTAAATCAAACACCAAGAGATCAAAATGCCTGAGAATATTTTTGCCAATGCATATAACTATGATTTGATCAAAGGCTAATCATTCACATACATAATTAAAGAAAATCACTTCGGCTACCTGTCACTTCAGGTCTCAATCCCTAGCCGCAATTCTCGAGAAGAACGACTTGTTTAGGGGAATAAATTTCATGATTAAACCAATTATGTTTGCCTCCTCAAATGCATTCAATACAACGAGTTAGCAACGCAAATTGGATCCGCTCATTATTAGAATAACTAGAGGCAAAGTGATGTCTTTCAGTGATATGGTTTTAGACGTAACATATGCTCTATGCATCACTCGCTGTTGTCGAACCCACTGACCACGGAGCTGCCTTATAAATAGTGAGGAAGATTTTCTTATACGTCCCAGGTGCAGGCAGTAAGTTAAAAAGGCGTGCTAATTCAACTGGGTCGGACCAAATGGGAGATGGCAGTACGTGGGTTTCGTTGAAATTTTTGGCATGGCGGGGTCCTCGCAAGACGCGCCTAGACGTTTTTTCTTTAAATAAAACACTCACTCTATATTTCTGAAGTGGCTGAATTCCTATTTAAGGGGTTATATACCTTGTGGTCCGGTGAAATTAGCGAAAGTTGGGTTTTTTTTAAAGATATGTAGCAATAATTGTATTGTATAAAAGTTTTTATTATTGGATATTACATTGTTTAAAGAAAAAAAAAGGCTTTGTTTGTGTAAAAATATTTAAAAATGACGGAGTTATGGCGTTTTCCCCCAAGACCCTTTTTTTGGAAGAGGCTTGCGGTGGACGCGATTCAAGTCCACCAAGTCAACTGAAATCAAAAAATCGAAAAGATTTCATTAGTATAGGGTTATATCTTCTTAGTGAACGATCAATATATTAAATATTTTGATTTTTGTGAAAATAGGAACATTTTTTTAAAAAACTCCACTTCTACAGTCCTAAAATTGGCATTAAAAAATTCATATCTGCAAAATAAAAATTTATACATAAAAAGTTGATCGTTCACTAAGAGGCGACATCAATTACGAACAATTTAAAAAAAAAATTATAAAAATCGGTTGAATACTTTTTTTGCAATCGCGTCCACCGCAAAAGCATTTTTGGAAAAACACGTTTTTGAGATAATCGCGTTTAAAGTTTCAAGTTTAGTTACGTTACGTTGTGACGACGCACAATTTAAAACGCTGTAACTTTCGATCTATTGCTCAGATCTCTATGAAATTTTTGGAAAATGTTCTCAAGGGATTGTACTTTACGATAAAGAAATAAAATTTATTTTGATTTTTTTGAAAAACACAAGGTATATAACCCCTTAAGTAATAGATACTGCGTGGTCTCAATCGAGGGGGTTTTTCTATTCCCTTTATTGCATCATCTGGTATACCTCAGGGAAGTATCTTAGGCCCTTTACTCTTTGTTCTTTTTGTTAATGACAAAGGCAGTTTTTCGTTTTCTTGATACTTACTTTACGCGGACGAACTTCTTTTCAATCAGGAGTTCTAAAGATGTTTCTAGGGTTCAATTAGAGATCAATAGATGGTATTTATGGTGTTGTCGGTATCACCTATATATATCTCAATATTAATAAGTGTCATTACGTTACGATCTCCAAATTACGTAACGTAGTACGAATGTCGTACAGTATCTCTGGTACACCCCTTCAGTCTGTTGACAAGATCAAAAACAATTTTATCATAGTTAAATCAGGAAGCTGCCGTAGCCAAACGGGTTGGTGTGCGACTACCATTCGTGAGTGCGTAGGTTCGAATATTCGTATATGAAACAGCAAAATTATAGAAACAGTTTTTTCTAATAACGGTCGCCCCTTAGCAGGCAATGGCAAACCTCCGAGTGTATTTCTGCTATAGAAAAGCTCCTCATAAAAACCATTTGCCGTTTGGAGTCGGCTTGAAAACTGTAAGCCCCTCCATTTGTGGAACAATCTCAAGACGGACGCCAAAAATAGGAGGAGAAGCTCGGCCAAACACTTAACAGAAGTGTACGCGCCAACTATTTATTTATTTTTTTTTTAATCATGCTGGGCTTTGTTCGACAAAATAACTCTAATTTCACAGATCTCTACACTCTGAAATTATTCTGTACATCTTTTGTTCGTCCAACGCTTGGATATGTTGCATTCATCTGGAGACCCTATCATAAATTTGTTATTAGTAGAACTGAGAGTATTCAAAAGGTCTCCCTTTCTTCACTGAAATTCTCCACTCCCATTTCTCCGTACAATTCTCGCCTCCTTTTGATTAACCATAACCCCTTCAGGCCTGAATTATTGTTAATATATAATATAAAAATGAATCGCAAAATGTGTTGGTAAGCGCATAACTCAACAACGCATGGACCAATCTTAACAATTCTTTTTTTAAAATGTTCCTTGACGTCCAAAAATGGTTTGTATGGCGAGAAAAATTCGGATAATTTCCGGGAAAACCCTAAAATAGCCCTTTTCTTTTTCCCATACAAATATTGCGCATTCGTGTGTGTGCGTGTTCGCGTTGGAGGATATAATGCGTTCACACAAAAGTGATAATATCGTGAAACCGACCAAATTGAAAAGTCAAAAAATGTAAGTGCTATAGATTTGATTATATACATATATATAATTGGCGCGTACACCCTTTTTGGTTCGAACTCCTCCTCCTTGGCCGAGCTCTTCCTCCTATTTGTGGTGGGCGTCGAACCTACGTTCTCTCTGTGAATTCCGAATAGTAGTCACGCACCAACCCATTCAGCTAAGGCGGCCGCCGTAGATTTGATTGGCCTAGCCATATTCTTTCTTTTGTTTTAGTTTCAGAACGAGTTAAAGAATGAATTCATTCACAAATAATAAATAAAAATAGGTAAGTAAGATCTAAGAATAATCATGCAGGGCTGAACAAATCCAAACATATTTTAAGAATACCAAAAGATAAACATATTTTAAGAAGAACGGAAGATAAACATTATTAATTAATCTAGAAAACCCATGTTTCTCACATGGTCAATTGTGTGTTGCCTGTTCCCGTGTTGGAAAACCATCAGATTTCTTTGTATATTCACCAGGTAATCAAACAAAAAACATTGTATATCATAAATCACTACAATAAAAATAAAACAGATTTTTGTTAATAATTACACAGGCCTGCAAAATCTCGCTTTTTTACAGCTTCTAAAACCGCTATGGGTGTTTCCTGAAGGTTTTTTTATGCTGAAAACGAATATGTCCTTGAAAATGCTTCAGCACGTCAGGATTTTTGGCAATTTGAGGTTAAATAGTCAAAAAAATGCAGATTTTGGCCATTTTTTAAATTTTTTTTTGAGCAAGGTAAAGTTTTTTTTTTAACTTACCACAACGGCATCGCAAAGTACCTTTAAGGTCCTTTTTCAAAATATTTTAACGATGAATATAAAAAAAGTTATTCTATTTTGAATTGGAGACTTTTAAATATGCAAATTCAACCTTTCTAACTCTCTAGCGCCCCTGTAAATGGCGAATTCAAAATAGTATAACTTTTTTTATATTAATCGCAAAAATATTTTTAAAAATGGATTTTAAAGCTGAAGACTAGTGCTTTGCGATGCCGTTGTGGAAAATTAAAAAAAAACTTTACCTTGCTCAAAAAAAAAATTAAAAAAATGGCCAAAATCTGCATTTTTTGACTATTTAACCTCAAATTGCCAAAAATCCTGACGTGCTGGGGCATTTTCAAGGTCATATTCGTTTTCAGCATAAAAAAACCTTCAAGAAACACCCATAGCCGTTTTAGAAACTGTGCCTCGCAGGACTGTGAAATATGTATGTCCGATACATTTTGGTACATAAACTTTATTTTTATTTAATTGTAAAATGTGAAAAATTGATGACTGATATAACTTTTTAATAATTTTTTTCGTAATCAGGACACCAAATTACAAAGTAATTAGTTAAAATTATCGAAAAAGTTTTTTGGTTGTTGGCCTGTGTTATGATTCACTTGATTTATAATAAAGCGATTACTGAAAATACTGTTATTTCATTATTCTTTATTGTATCGGTTATTAACCCTTATTAAATAATTAATTATCTCTATGTTTTGTCATCGAAGCACCCACTTTATAAATATTTGTCACCTTTAGTTCCCACTATCCCTTTAGATTATTTATCAATCAGGTTTGAACCTTAAGTTCCCCTCTTAGTTTGAAGCCCTCTGGCAAACATCCCAGTCGGGGTTTTTAGTGGGTCCCAAAAGGGTGGCCAAAGTTTGCGGAAGCGAAGATACTTAGGTCACCCGAGCTGACCCTTTTCTTTAATTCTCCTGAACAGAACCGTCACCATGATAGAGCGGTGTGTGAGGGTCAGCAGAGTAAAAACGTCTTAACGTCGAAATATAAACTGCAACATTCAAAATCTATTTGACAGAACGAAGTCTGTCGGGTCCGCTAGTGGATAATAAAATTATTTTTTTACTAATTATTAGTAAGAAGAACATCATAAAAACAAATGTTTGAAAAATCATACACATTTATTAAGTGTTCCAAATTTTCCGGCATGTGCACAATTATGCACATTAGGTCCCAAGTGTTGTCAAGAAAGTAAAATAAAAATATTGTAAGGCTTTAAACATTATGTGCATAATTCTGCGGATGAGGTCCGAAGGGGTTAAGTCACTCAAAAGCAGAAGGACTATTCTTTCCTTGCCTTCTGTTCCGCATTACAGTTAGATACGCAGTTTTTTATTCCTGTGAGCACACTTCGTTTTAATTTTCCTTCTTACCTTAAGACCCTCAATACGAATTACTGAAGAAACGGCTCATTAATGCGTTCACTTCGAGGACTCAACGAGATTTCGAATTCTATTTTGCTTGATTTTTCTTTGTCCAAGAATGTGTTTTCTACATTACTAAATTCAATTTTATTTTATTTAGCTCTAAGTTATAGTTTTAGTTAGTAAGAACATTTGAATAATTAAATATGTAAATAAATAAATATTTTCCCCATTAAACAATTCGCAAACTTGAAGACAGGATCCTTACTTCATCAGAGTTTTGCTACCGATGTATTTTTACGATGCAAAAGATGGGGATGAGTTAGATAAGTTTTAAGCGGACTTTGATAGGTCCACCATTGACGGACCCAATCAAGTTCTTTTACTTCAACGATCTATCTCTTTCCAGTTCTGTTTCCATGAAGGGCGCACAATAGATCTTACAGGTCGCTGTGCTAAATTCCTCAAAACAATAATTCAGTTTTCTTGCTTCAGTTTTCTGTCTTCCCTGCTTAGATTGGTTAACACTGCAGCAACTCCAAAACCTGTTAAAAAAACATCAGCTATTCCACTTGCCCCATACCCAATCCATTACTTCATTTGATTTATACAAAAATATCTTTTGAAAAATTCTTTTAGAAAACTTTTCATATGCCAAACGTGCATATTTATGTATTTGAAACAATAACAATTTTTAGCGATTATTTTAAACACTAACTACTAGAGAAATGTTGTCCAATACACAATGTTCAGTATAAAAAATGAGAATGGAAAAAAGAAACGTGAGAATTTATCAATATAAATCGCTGTGGCATGTCCATGGCAGAATGTGTCATACTGCGGCTCAATGATGGATTCACGATGGTGATTCTAAGTAAGAAAGCGTCATTAATAGTTAGTTAAAATCAATTTAAGTGAATAAAGATATAAATAAAATTAGACTACTTCACCTTTCTCACCTTCATATCACTCAAATCGTGTATGTTCTCGTCCGAGTATCCCTTCATGGCTTTCGTCGCCACCGGGCCCATGTAGTTGTTCACCACAGCGAACTCCATTAACGATAGGAATACAAATACCGAACACGATGACATCCACACATCGATGGCCTTTACATAGGATACCGGCGGCAGCGATTGTTGTGATTGTGTGTTTTGTGTGGCGAGTGTGAGTAGCGATGTGACGCCCAGTGTGACACGTGCCGGTATCGCTTCGGGTTTAATCCAAAAAGAAATCCATGACATGACCACGATTAACGCAGACGGAATGTAGCTGTCAATGGTTGCGGGAGAAGGAAAATTAAATCAAATTATAATTTCGTTTAGAAGCAGCTGTGTTTAGAAGCTTACGTGTGAAAGAGGTGATAGCCAAGACGTCGACGCAGATTGAAAACAATAGCCAGACAAGTGAAGTTGCCTAAGTGTCATTTTGGTGAAGTGAGGAATGATAAGAAATTTGGGAAATTTAGATATTTTGTAAATGTGAATAAATATAATAGAATATAATAAATAAACAAATATAAATTTTTTATTGGCTCAATAAAAATACGAGATCTGTTTCTTTCGACTAGCCTCGTTAAAATATTGTACAAATGCTTATGAAAGGCGCATCTATTCAAGGTGATATTAGTAGAACAGCTGATTTGATGTTTTTTATTTGAAAATTATGTATACATATTTTTGTGAAAATTAATTTTCAATAAAAAAAATATTATCGATTAAACATGGGTAAGTGTATTTTGGAACGGGATGAACCATTTTTCTTAGTGCCGATTGACTCCGTGATAAATTATAACGGGAAGATCACTTATAAGTAATTTTGTTGATAGTTTTCTATCCAGTCATACAGTCATATATCTAGAAAAGTATCCTTGTACCTCCATTTACGAATAATCGCGGTACGCTCCATTGGCTTCGGCATATCTTCAGATATATGTGTCCACTCCCATTAAAAAAAGTTAATTAAAGCAATAAAAGCCGAACCCCAAGATGGGATTTGTTGTTTGCAATTCTATTATCAACAATGCTTTGAAAATAAATGATTTCTGCCAAAACGAATTCATCCGCCTTAGAAATCATGATTCAATTATTAAAGGTTTGCTCACTTGTGACCTTAGATATTTAACACTTCCTTACAAAAGGTTGGATTTAAAAAGGTGAAGAAAGTGGAAAAAGCTGATACTTTCTTGGTAAAAGTGGTAGCAAAAAAGTATTTTTTTACTTAAATAGAAACAAACTGCGTATAGTTTAAAAAATAAATTTTACATTTACATTAGTTGTACCGTTAAAATTTTTGAATACTTGTTCGATTTTTTTAGCAACACTCAGAAAACTGGTATTATGCTTTGCTAAGCCTCTTCTGAACACTCCATTCCCCCATGTGACGGTAGGCTAATTGGAAACAGGTTCCGCCAATCACAAGTTTCTTATGATGAAACCTGCAATGTTATTAATTGCGCCGGGACTATCCAATTATTCTCCCTGTTGTAACTCTTTGGGAAACGCCCAACATGAATTGCTTCAAAATCACCACATCATAAGAAATAAAGCTTTTTAAACTCTCTATGAGTGACTTTATCATGTCCTGACTTCAGCGGTATGTCAGGATCTATTCCATGCATACTAGTCCTGGATATGCCGATAAAAACTCTTGAACGAGTTGTTGCTCGTAAGCAGACCATTTTGAAAATGAAATGTTATGTTTAAGAGAAGCGCGACCAGCATCCACTTAAGATTCATGTTTGGGGCTGCTTCTCCGAAAAATGATTTGGTCGTTTAGGATTTGGCCAAGCTATAGCGATCACTTTTCTATTAGACAGACTGTGTAAATAGAACTAAGGAGTGTTTAACGAACCATCTCAAGAAGCTGGGAAGGCAACGTAGTTATTTATAATTATATAATATAACAAAACTAAAGACACTACCCACGACGTCGGATAAACCAGAAATAGGCATATGATCGAAAAATAATTTATTTTTGTTTGTGCCCGTATAACACTGCCAATCCACAAAGAAATTCAAATAAAGTTTGTGTCTTAAGTCTTTAGTTTTTTCAGCTTTTGTCCTATTATACTTTTACTGGATATTGTACATACAATGTACGACCCAAATTGGGGGACATCAGAATTCGTTTTAGAGGTATGGTCCTTTCGGCAAAGTTTTTTTCTTTTGATCCCTAGAATATGAATTTCACAGAGAAATGGGCTTTTTTTTACCTCCCCACAAATCGACCCGGCCTAACATACATACATAAATAGTATATATGTACATAGACCTTACTAAATTACAAGCAAACAAAAATTTCGCCGTACACTCCGTGTCCAAAATATTTTTGCACGGCTATTTCGAAAAAAAAAATTGTTTTTGACCGTCATGTCTTCGGCATTTATATTGGATCTTAGAGTGTGATGCACCGATGTTTTTTTTTCTCGAAAAGGCATTTTTTTCTATATCAGGCTTACCCCCAAAACCTGTTTCTACCATCCCGTTTCACTAGTGTCAGTAAATTAAGCTTCGGCAAAATAATTAAACCATTGCTAAGGAATTTTTCTGGTTCGAAGGCAATTCGGATTTTTTTTTCGAACATAGGGATCAGCTTTTTGCATTTTTCGTCATATCTTCAGCATTTATAGTCGGATCATAGAGTATGATACTCGATTTTTTATTTTTGTCTCAAGAAGACATTTTTTTGTTGTTTCCAAGTTCATTGGCCGCAAATTCCCCATTCAAACTTCAGTTTATGCTACCCTAAAGTACCATATTACTACCAGTAAATTAAAATTCGGCAAAAATCATTAAACTTTGGGTACGGAAGTTTTTTGATCCGAAGGTAATTTGGACTTTTATTTTTATTTATTTTTTTTTTTTTTGTGCCGAAGGAGGTTTTTGTAGCGGTCGCCTTTTTACATTTTTCGTCATATCTTTGACCTTTATAGTCGGAATTAGGGTGTAATATATCGATATTTTTGTCTCATTTTTTTTTCCGATGTCGTTGCTTCCAAGTTAGCAAATACTTCGGACTCAGGAGTGTGCGATAAGCTTTTTGTCAGTACGGTCTAATGTGCACATATTTTTATATTTTTTCGTACGTCTAAATCTAACACAATCATACCTGTTGAGTATTCGATAGTGCAATCGGTTGTATAATTATTTGATATATCCAATTGCGGCAACTCAATTTCGCTATTAACCACCAACGGATCGGTCATATTCCAGATAAATACCAAATCCTCAACTGTGTGTGATACTAAAAAATAATATATGTAGAAATAATAATTTTTCTAAAATCTAATTATACATAAAACTATTTGGCAAACTTACAACTCTCAATCATCATGGAACAGATTTGTGTGTCATGCGGATAGGACTCAAATTTCATGGCACAAGATAGCACCAAAGTTAGTCTGTAAGGCAAGCGGAACCAAGTTGCTTGAATTTAGTTTCTAATTTAAAATTATTTTACAGGTTCATTGGTAATACACAAATTGCATTCAATTTTTTTTTTAATAAGCTTTTATACTTTGATAACTCTCTTTTAAAATTTAGAATTTATTACATTTTCCTTCCACTCACTTTGACATGTAGAGCAAGGTTTTATCATGGTACAGCCATAGATAATGATTTGGTATGCTCATCTCGTGGAAGGTGACTTTTTTGGCATTCTTGAAGAAACAATCGGGACGCCAAATGCTATGCAACCAATCGACATCCAATATACGATACTGTTCACTCATGTTCTCTGGCAGTCGTAGACGCGGATCACGCCAACTTTGTGCTAGGAATACGTCTGTGACATATGTCTATGAGTAGAGACGTGTATTTCATTTTATTTTGTGTAAAATTTTCGGTAAATATCCTACCATCGATTCTTCGTTAATGGAATCCAATGATAACACTGTCACATGGAAGTAGACAACAGTGGGCTGTCCAAGTAGTTTCGGGGCACGATTTTTATCGTAATTTTTCGATGGTATTGGTAGAATATCTGGCAATGATAAACTTGACTCGATGCCGGTTACTAATTCTGCGCTTTCAGTGGTATTTCTAAAAATGAAGAATTTATTATTTTATGTTTTTATATTATTATTGTTGAATGATTTTAAGATAAAATTATGACCATTATTTTAGGCAAAATTTAAAAATTATTCCTGAATGCAGTTTTCTTTTAAACTTTTAAAACTATTGCCTGACCGAAAGTGCGTATGTTAAATGTGTATACGCTAAGCTCTACTAGTGCAATAGGGTATTTCCAAACATCCAACAAAGTACTTTGACCTCTAGATAAGGTTAGTTTATGGTGGTAGTCGGTCTATACGTCCAACTCACTTAGACCGTACAGGTTCGTTGTGATACCACTGTGCGACACGGGAACCTCGTTTCTTTTTCTTCTTAAAACCATTTTTTGGCTCTTATCCATCGCCATCCCCACGGCAAACGGTTCCGTGAGAGAATTGAAAAAATATTTACCTAGAAAACCTGCTTTGATTTTAGCTAAAGCTGGGCAATTACAAAGGAAATGCTCATGGCACAAAAGACCATGAGATCGAAGTGCAAACCCCCAATTAATCTACCCAAGGAAGTGCTCAATTGCTTCTGCCTCATCTCTACAATCTCATCTCTGTGATCTCTAGTGTGGTCTGTTGTGCTTGACCACGAGCTAACAATTGGAGGTTTCTTCAAACTTTTTTCCGTATCAGCAATGAATTAAAAGTAGCCCCCCTTCATATGTTACATATTCGCTGTGAAGAGACTCTAACTATCTAGCTCGTAAGCACTGCAGACGCAGTTTTCTGCTAGTCCTAAGTTCCTGAAATGATAACGAAGATTATAATATCCCCTATGGTGTTCAGTGAGAGTTGGAAGGTCTTCTCTATATAGGTTTACAAGTTTATTTTATGGCTCTTTTCTGGACTATTCATCGAGCGTCGTATGAATTTCTAGTCTTCCTTATCGTTGATAACTTCCTTTAGGTGCACTTTGGTAACCAAACAAAACGGTTTCGGTCATGGTCGATCTGCGCCTTTTAGAGTTTCTTGCAGCACTTTTTTTTTAACCAATGTAAAGAAATAAAGTAGTTTCCAAGAAACAGTATAAACTGTATTACATATAATCATGGCCTTCACAATGTCTATGTTTTATTTAAAACAAAATGTTTTTGTTAGAAAAAACAATAAAAAATATTTAATTTCTTTTTTATATTTGGTGTAACTTTTCGTGCATTTATGAAGAAGAGTTTAATTAATATCGGTCTGTAAACATTTTATACCAAATTGGCGGAAAAATACATTTTCACACAGGTAAATATTAAATAAAAAAATAAAAAATAAGTGTATAACTTTTTTGACCAGGTACAAAAACCAGTTAATATTATATTTCGAGAAGAGTTGTTTACCGCACGATCAATCGTTTTTCCCAAACGTCTGAAGTGACAGACAGAAAAAGTCGCCCTCGCGTGATTCAAACCAGTGCAGCCATAAAGCCGTTCGAGAAAGAATTCACAGAAATCCTCTTAGAAAGCAGAAAATCATATCCAGGGACATGAAAGTATCGACCAGGTCCTTGTCTAGACTAATTAGAGATGATCTCCACAAGAAAAACTTCTGTAGCTCAACTAGTCATCTTTTGGCAACGCGCTTGAAGAAAATTAGATTCCACAGAAGCAAGCAGTTTCTTCGGTGACACGCGGCACGGCCATGAAAATATTCTTTCCACAGATGCGAAAATGTTCACTTGAATAAGCAAAACGACAAAATCTATGCTAAAACTTCTAAAGACGCAAAAAATGTTGTTCCCAGGGTTCAACGTGGCCACCATCCAGACTCCATAATGATTTGGAGGGGCATGTCTTGTAAAGGCGTTACATCTCTTTATTTCTGCGGAAAAAGGGAGGATGCCTTAGAAGACAACATGGTCTATTAAAGACCTCACAGAAAGGCCTCACATCAATATCCATAGCAACCATGCGTGCTGCAATAACTGAATGGCCTAATCGTTTGAAGGCTTGTATAAAAGCAAATGGTGACCATTTTGAGTGAAATTTTAATTTTTCTTTCTAACTGCTTTTGAAAACGTTTTATAGTTTCATATCTATAACGGACCTAACTTGTAACAGAACTTATGGCAGGACTAAGTATAAATACTGGTAACAGGCAAAAAGGAATCGACAGACAATAATTTTTGCTTAAAGTCTCTTTCGACAGAGTAGAAAAAAGAGACGTCCGAATTTATCATTCCCACAAAACTAAGATGGATATATGAAATTATGTAAATTAAGCAATACCGTCAGTTACATCAGAATTTGAAAATACTTCCGAGCGAGACACTTCTTTAATCTGATGCTGGAAACGAACTAACTAAAACACCCAGACAACATATTTTACGTGAGTGCACAATTGCTGTCCTATGCCGTTAATTCCGCTTCTTCTGAATAGGTCTCTTGTCGTCAAAAATATAGATGTACTGTCTCATCAATCACGGATTTTTGTCAGTAAAACTTTTGAAATTGTCTACTGGGCAACCAACATTCTGCTTTTCATTCACCGAGAATTTTGCTTTTCAAAAGCTGTAATAAGCTGGCTGTAATACTGGCTTATTGAGTAATAAATTATCGTGGTGGCAAGCTTGACATTTTTTATTGTGGCGGTTATACAGGGTGGGCCAAATAAGACCTACTAATGTTAAGCACAAATAACTTTTTTATTTTTTGACATATTTATTTTTCTCTTTTTGTAGGTTATAATTGAATTGTTGGAAATTTATTATGGAACCCTACAGTACAACCCAACGCGTTAAAATTATCGAGTTTTTCTATTCTTGTCAACGATCAATTGTTTTAACGCAGCGTAAATATCGGCATATGTCGGATGAAGCGTATTTCCATTTAAATGGTTATGTCAACAAACAAAACTGTTGATTGTGAGGCTCTGAAAATCCAAGGGCAACACACCAACATCAGTTGCACCCATCTAAATGTACTGCTGGGTGCGGTGTTATGGCCACTAGTGTTATCGGTCCATGTTTCTTCGAAAATGAGGATGAAACGCCGGAATCGATTTCAGGAGCTTCTTACAGAGCATTGATTGAAAACTTTTTGCTGCCAATGGCGGAGCAGTATCCGAATTTGTGGTTTCAACAAGATGGAGCAACTGCGCATACTGCTAGGCAAATTATGGACCTGCTGCGTAGTAGTACTAGGTCTTATTTGGCCCACCCTGTACTTCATACTATATTTAGACTACACTTCGCTAACAATATGCATAAGTAAAACTGTTTTTTGTTTTAATTTTATATTATTTTTGAAGTGAAAGGGAGGAATAAATACTTAAGCGCCCACAATAACTAAGAATTAGCCGTTGCGAAACATTATTTACCAAATTAACAGAAAATCTAAAATGGACGTTCACAGTTAAAAATTGTATGAAGTACCAACAAATGGTTTACCAAAACTTTCGTAATGAGTGTAAAGACTTCTATAGAAAAATTAATATTTCGATATTCATTTCTCACCTTAAACCATGAACACAATTGCACATCAATATTGATTTTTCCAACAAATACAAATGAATGGCGAAAATGACTAGAAATCTTTGTTGATTCAATTGTTTAAACACTGTACGCATTTTGTTGCACACACAACGATATTGAAGCGAAAATTTCTTGAGTATTTATATAATAAATATTAAAGCAATGCTGCCTTTGGATTTTACATAAAAATGCAGCAAATATTTTACATTTGACTTCAAAAAGTCATTAATTTAGCGACTTATATTTGTATTAAATAATTATAGTAATCTTGCACTTATTTAACAATTTATATACATATAAGCGGTTGTATAGTATTGTATTTGCACTTTTTCCGACAATGGCATTGCAAAGGTTTGCAGAGTAAACTTTTCAAAATTTATTATTATTATTATTTATTTTCCAAATGTAATGCCCTCAGTAATTTCCGTGTATATATGGCTCGTCCATATGAATTTTATTTGAATTAATTTTGGTCGCACTTTAAATTTACTTGAAAATCGTTGCAACAAAATGTGGCACATCATCACTTATGGTATTTCACATTAACTTCGAGGCAGCCCTTTCCTTGATAAGCCAATAAATAGAAAAGAACATTTTAATGCGGCAAAAAGATTACAACAATCCTTTTTGTAATAATTTCGAAATTTATATGCTTATTTGACACTTATCGTGTGATTTTGTGGCCAAGTGTGATAAATTGCTTTGTACGGCTTCTTTGAGTGCATTTCAATTGCGGATTTGCATTCTTGCATTTCAAATTGACAGTTGGGTGGTCATGGCGCTAAAGCAGCAGCAGCAAATGCATGCAAATAAAAGCAAACTAACAACTCTTGTTCCCTTTTTATTTTTGTTTCAGTTTTTGCTTTGCATTCCGTGAGCATTTAAAAATGTAAACAAACAGAGAGAATGCATCGCAAATCAAGAAAAAATTTACGGCCACGTGATGCATTCTCTTACGCATTTTATTTAATGTAAAAGAGGGTTATGTTGAATAACTGTTTATCAAAAGTTTTTGGATGCATAATTCCTGTGTTTCTTCTCTTGAAATTTAGTGTGGCGGAAATGCGTTACAAATTCAAATCGCCGTATTTTTTGTTATATAAAAGCCATATGAAAAGCCTCAAATGCTACTCTGTCGGCTTCGGTGTTGACACCTGTAGCGAATGCCAATAATTCGGCGCTACCATATAACATTTAATTGTATTTCCTGCAATTCAACGAGTATATCCCACAAAAGAATGATTAGCATATATACGAAAGCGTTCAGAAAAAGTATTGTTCTTTCTTTTATAGCGCGTCGTTCATTTCGTATTAAAAAATTCAGTGTTTTTTACTTTCTCAGAGTGTGATCACACACCTACTACGTTAACATGATGGAAAGAATAATGAGATGATGCCTATCGTGGAAGAGCAAATGGTTGGCAACACTGCACAACTCAGCTAATGTGACGTCACGCACTCTCTGATGGGCGCAATCTTTTTTCTATCATTTTTGCTACGCTAACGTAGCATTAATGTGCTCTGCATACTCTCCGTAATCCTGAAAGAAGATTAAACTGTAGTGAAAGGGTTGATATACTGTCATAAATGCTTAAACATGTAACAAGAATCGGCACAAATTCGGCCGAGCTCATAAGCACCCACAAATTTTAAAAACTACCACAGCAGACGACAAGTAAAAGGCTATTGTTACATTTACAGCATGGTTTGTTGAAAATTACCGCCGTTTCACAATTATTAAGCCTAGACGGACATTCTTCGTCGTTTCGACGACGCTCGATTGCATTTAACTGCTTATCATAATTTCCGTTCATTGTTTTTCTTTAATTTTTCGTACAGCTTTAGTCCTTGCTGAGCTTTAGTTGTGAGCGTCCGTTCATCTATGCTAGTTGCTTGTAAGTACCGTTTTAAAAAATTTGCGTCGTCGAAACGACGAAGAATGTCTTTTGTGTGAGTTTTGCAACAAAATAATATATCGCTTTTAGGATTTTTTTTGTATCTTAAAAACTTTTATATAATTCAATTCGACATGACAAAACAAGCCTTTTTAAATGACAAAGAAATTGAAAAGTTTCTTGCTGAAGACGATGACTTAATAGTTTCGGATGAAGATGATTATGCCATTGGCGAGCTTGAGACAGACTTGGGAGAGCTAATGGACGAAGAAAATTCTTCTGAAGAGGTTTCTGCAGACGAAGACGATGTCCCGTCGAATGTGTTGCTTAAAGAGTCTGATATAATTACTTTCTCAAAAAACATATTACGTGGAAAAAACTGTCATAAGTGGTCGTCTCATAGATATGGACAAAATACTGTACATCAAGTAAGTGGTCTTACTCGAATTGTAACCATGGATAATTGGTTCAATTCAGTCTCCTTGGCTAAATCTCTTTTAAAAGAACCATATAAATTAACATTGGTTGGAACATTGCGGGATATACCTCCAGAGAGATAACTCCAGAGATGAAATTCAGCAAAGGTCGAAAATGTGGCACTTCAATGTTCGCCTATGACAACGAACGGACGCTCTTGTCATATAAGCCAAAACCGCATAAAATATTTTACTTGTTGTCCTTATGCAATGAAATTTGGAACTGTAAATAGCATGACAAAGACGCCACAAAAAAAGAAAGATTTGTACGATTTGTCCATCATCCAAACGTCGAATGGCCAAATCTTCATGCGCCAAATGTCAAAAAAGCTTGTGTGGGGAGCATAAAATTGATCTCTGTGCCTCATGTGAAAAATAAAGTTGAAGACCTATAAAACAGAATTTTATTTTTAGTTTTAAGCATAAAATGTACCTTTTTAAAGTATTAATGAATTTTAATTTGATTAATATTACTTTTTTGTAGAAGTTTTTCAGAGGCTATGAGCAAAAAAAAATTTTTTTATTGAATATGAATATTTTTAATTTTAAGTTTTATATGATATTAGTATAAATAAACAAGCATTAAAACTATTAAATAAATATTTAGAGTAAAATACTGCATTTATATTTTATTCTTTTTGGGTGTAGGTGCAATCTGAAGAAAGCTTCAAAAGAGTGGTCGTCGTTTCGACGAAGAATGTCTTTAGTGTACTAAAAATATGAATGTCCTTCTAGGGTTAATGGCACAAGCTTCCGCGAGTTTGTGGATTTTTGATTAAAATTGGCGCAAAGTATGGAGAAAATGTAGATATAAATGACTTACTGCCTGACCTAACAACAATTTCGTGCGATATTTATAAGTCGGCAGATGAAGACAGAAATGAACCAAAAACTGAAATAAAAGAAGTTATTAATAGCGGTAGATCATCTGCTACAATAGATATTTGGTCCGACCCTTATGTAAATCGACATTTTTAAGTGTCACGTTGCACCATCGAAAAGATTTTAAGCTATTTGATATGGTTCTTAGACTGAAATCATTGGACTTTGAAAATTCTACGGGAGATAGTATTTTAATAAAATTAAAAGGATTATTTTGGGAATTTCGAATTGGGAATTTCGAATGAGCATCGAATCAATAATATTCGTAACAGATAGGGCGAAATATATTGTAAAAGCTTTAGAAAATGGCACTCGTCTCACCTGCAGTAGCCATTTTTTTGCAATGTTTTAGATAAGGCCTTCGATGGAACACCTGAATTAGCGGAAACGCTCCAGTCCTGCAAAAATTTGTTTAAGTTGCCAACGTCTCTAATAAGTCATTGTCCTACACGATAGAATTCTAACAATATAATATTTGAAATATTTAAAAATAAAATATTTATTGTAGATAACTGGTTGTTTATCCAGGAAATGCGGACTTCTCTTGCATATTAATCTTTCGACTATTAAAATTGTGCACTTTGCAATAACTTTGAAATCACCTTTTAAAAAAACAATCCAACTTTGTAGCTCACCCTGCTTATTTTTTTGTTTTACCTGCCATATTAAAAATTAAAAGCAAATTTTAAAGCAGAAACTTATTAAGAAATTAGATGACATATGGGTTAAAAATTTAAGTTTATGGCATAAAACTGCATTCTTTTTGTATTCACCAGCTAAGAGTAAGCAGCAAAATGACCTTACAGAAATAAAAATAATTTGCGTTTCGTACGTTCATAATTTAGACAATTGCGAAACGACTCCAAGTTCACAACCTGGACCATTATTGTCTCCACCGGATATTAATTCTCTCTGATACAACAAGCTCAGTTGCACTTGCGCCCAGGTCATCAAAATTCCCTCACGATGATATTAAGCAAATTTACACTAGAACCTAAAGAAACTCCTCAAGTAGAAGTAGAGAAGTACAGCCGAGAAATTGTTAAAGTAACTGAAACCTTTGACTTATTTGAATTTTTAAGAACACTTTTATTGCAAGCTGTATACATACTACATTAAGCAATATTTGTAGAATAACTTAAACTAGCAGCTAGAGAATTTCAGTCGTTTATGGGATGCACCCAATGGTACAACCCATTTCATTTTTTCCCACTAAAAGAGGAAATCTGTGGTGGATTTTCCTTTGAGTCGGGTGAAAGCGATGGGATTTGCTATCATTTCCGTTATTAAGGAGTTAGAGTGAGCTAAGAGCCTGAGATTGTGGGATCTTGCATATTTTTCTATTTCTTGCATAACAGTGGATATTTGGAGGTCATGGTGTATTTGCGAGTTTGTAATATAGTAGGGTGAGTTGGTGAACCCTGCAAAGCCCCCGATGATTGAGTATTCTTTTTCGTTCTTCGATGATCGGAAACAGTTTTTTAAGAATAAGGCATTCCATAAGCTTGGAAGTGATTCGTTTAATTGGCTTAATAGACGATACGATTCAACTGAATCTGGTTTTTTGCCAGGTTTGAGGACCATTTTAATTTGAACCACTTTCCATTGGGCAGGAAAATTTCCGGTATAATTGCATTAAATAAATACTTTAACAGAGTAACTCCTATTTCTGGGAGCTCTTTGAATACTTTGGCTGTAATAAGATCGTAGCCGGGAGATTTATTAGTGTTCAGATTTTTAATAGCAGATTTCACTTCAAATTTAGAGAATTTACGTATGGTTGGGTCCATTTGATAGGTTTGTGTTAGTATAGAATTTATATCTTCTAGAGTACCGGGTGAAGGGGACATTGAGTGTGGGGCAAATACTCTTTTTAAGTGCCGGGCAAATGTCGCTGCTCTTTTCGAGTCGCTTTTAGCCCATTCATTATTTTCCATTCGAAGGGCAGGTATCTGGAGTATAGGTCTTTTTATATTTCTAGCAGCCTTCCAGAGCGAATACTCAGCATCTGCTGTAGCGTTTAGACTACTGAGATAGCGATTAAACTGTGTGCTTCGTTCATTAACAAGAGCTTCTTTAAGTTGCCTTGTGAGTGTATTTAAGTTTTTTTATCTGACGGGTGTCCACTTTTTCCTTGCAATCCGTTTTTCTCGTAGTTTTCCTTTAATACTGGGAGAAATTTGTAGTGCCTTTTTTGGAAAAGAGATAGGCGGGGTCGAATTCCAAGCAGCTTGTTGTAAGCAGCAGTTAAAGTGTTCAACAGCTTCAGCAATATCAATTTCAGTTTTTAGTGGGAGTTTTGAATTTATCGTTGATGATACTAGATATCGAAAGTGATTCCAGTCAGTTTTGTTATTATGGAGGTAACATTGAGCAGGTGTGTCGGCAAGGGGGTTATGAAGCTCAATCTTTACGGGAGAATGGTCAGAGGAGAGCTCGAAGCAGCTGCTGCACTTGATATCACCAGGTATGATGCCTTTTACGACGCAAAAATCGATCAAGTCAGGAGTTTTTTTTTCAAATCCGATGGCCAATACGTTGGGGAACCCGATGATATGGGTATTCAATTTAATTTGTTAATAGCTGCATAAAGTTACCGGCCTTCAGGGGTTGTAAGGCGGGAGCCCCAATATGTGTCTTTTCCGTTATAACATAGTCACCTCCAGCGAGAAATCTGCTTAGGAGGGGTGAAAACAACTTTTCGTACTCTTCTGATTTAACTGCATGCTTGGGCGAACTATATATTGCTGAGATTATAATCGGGCCTCCCAGTCTTCAACAGTAATATTAGTCGCTTGAATAGCTTCTGTACAGTAGGAGTTAATTAAATTGTGTTTAATGGTATTTTTAATTAGAATGGCTGATCCAGCATGTGCTTTTTTGTCGGGGTGCAATGTGTGATAGAGTTTATAACTTGGGATTTGAAAATAGCGTGAAATGGGTCTCCGATATTAGAAGAATATCGATATTCTGGGTATTGGGCAATGCTTTAATCTCGAGTACGTGATATTTATGGGATCGAAGAGTTGGAGTTTTTAGTCGTGAGGGAAACAAGTAGGGTCATCACTGACGTCATCTGCCGCATAAACTATTTGAGGAGGACAATAAAATCTTTCACTTCATTTGGAGCTCCAGTTTGATTATTTGCACTTGGAATATTTGTCGTGTTTTTTACAGATTGCGCATATGGGAGTGTATTGTAATTCGGTAGTTAAGTAGCTGGATTGGGGCGAGGAGTGAATTCCTGCTGTTTGGAGATAGGCACTGAATTGAGTTCTTTTTTTCTCAGTGGTGGGTTATTATTTTTTGCAAATTTTTGTAAATTATGCAGCCCTTATAATTTGCCGGGTGATTTCCTTCACATTATTTGAATGGTGAAGAATCAGTGCAAAAAATTATCCCCACTTGTCCAAATTCACGCTGCAAATTCATTCATTTCTGCAAGTAGTGCAGCAGCGGAAGGTAAATTTTTGTTGGCGGAAATATAATAACAGAGAAGCGCAAGAGTTTTGAGCCGAAGGAAGTTGGCAATATATAGGTTGGCAAAGAAGTCTTGCGGTATTTCCGCAAGCTTGTCTTTGCAAGCGCGTAGTTCTGGTTGTATTCGTCGCATCGGTTCACGCTAGAGCTTTTTGGAAAGCTCTTTTCACGTGCTAACACGTGTTTGATTAATTGCTGTTTGCTTTTAGTCGTTCGTGAGTTATAGCATCTCAAACATGGAGCAAAATAAAGAGAAAATACGGCATATTTTACAGTACTACTACGATAAAGGCAAAAATGCATCTCATGCTGCCAATAAAATTTGTGCAGTTTATGGACCCGATACAGTTTCCATTTCCACGCACAACGATGGTTTCAACGTTTTCGTTCTGGTGCAGAGGTGATCGAAGATGCGCCACGGTCCGGAAGGCCTGTCGTCGAAAATTGCGATAAAATCCCTGAATTGATCGAAAGAGACCGGCATAGTAGCAGCCGTAGCATCGGCCAAGAGCTGGGCATGACTCATCAAACCGTTATAAATCATTTGAAGAAGCTTGGATTCAAAAAGAAACTCGATGTATGGGTGCCACACGACTTGACGCAAAAAAACATTTTTGCCCGTATGGATGCATGCGAATCGCTTCTGAATCGCAACAAAATCGACCCGTTTTTGAAGCGGATGGTGACTGGCGATGAAAAGTGGGTCACTTACGACAACGTGAAGCGCAAACGGTCGTGGTCGAAAAGCGGTGAAGCCGCCTAGACGGTGGCCAAGCCTGGATTGACGGCCAGGAAGGTTCTTCTGTGTGTTTGGTGGGATTGGCAGGGAATCATCCACTATGAGCTGCTCCCCTATGGCCAAACGCTCAATTCGGACATGTACTGCCAACAACTGGACCGCTTGAATGCAGCACTCATGTAGAAGAGGCCATCTTTGATCAACAGAGGCCGAATTGTCTTCCATCAGGACAACGCCAGGCCACACACATTTTTGGTGACGCGCCAGAAGCTCCGGGAGCTCGGATAGGAGGTTCTTTTGCATCCACCGTATAGTCCGGATCTCGCACCAAGTGATTACCACCTATTTCTGTCCGTGGCGAACGAGCTTGGTAGTCGGAAGTTGTCCACAAGAGAGTCCTGTGAAAATTGGCCCTCCGAGTTTTTTGACAATAGGGAAGCGAGCTTCTATAAGAGGGGCATTATGAAGTTGGCATCTCGTTGTGAACTCGTCACCGAACAAAACGGCGCATATTTGACTTAAATCGCATTATTATAACCAACAGTTGAAAATTCAATAAAAATACCGCAAGACTTTTTTGACAACCTTTATTATTTTGCATTCCTTTTACACAAATTTTAATAAAATGTAAGTAATGTTTAATGTTATTTAGGAATAGATTATTTTTTTATGAAATTAAATTAATACACAAGTATCTGATTTTAAAATGTAGTATCTTTTGTTATAAAATTTACGTATTATATGACAAAAATGAAATTAGTGAATTTAAATGTATATGTAAAATAAAGTGAACTGAAACTGAAATAAAGTAAATAAAAAAACATGTGATATGTGATGATGATAAGATATTTGTCAAACAAAATGTAAAAGTTATCGTATCGAAATAAAAATGTATCGGTAATATTGATATCGCAATTACAGCTACAATACCTAATTCCACATGTGTTTACATTTGCCCAGCGCATATTGCAGCCGGAAAGTACCATATTGGTTTTATTAAGTAGACCAAGGACACCTGTAGTAATTAAAGGAACCGCAATAAAAGTAATGTTGATAGTTAAGGGAACGGTCAATTTCACAAAGGCAGGTGAATTGGCTGCGTATTTTTAATAATGTTTATCTTCCTACTAACCTAGCAATTTCCTCTTCGCTAATAGCTGGTGACTACTACCAACACTTTACTGCGGTTGCAAAAGTGCTCTTCATTAACAAAGCATCAACAATATCCTAAAGGGTTTGCCGCTGCCATGTCTGAGGCGCTGGACAAATTGGATCAACAGGAGGCCCAAATGAAAGTTGAGCGAACCGCAAAGTCTGAGCAAGTAAAAGATGCCAAACGTCAGAAGCGTGAATTGAAACGCAGAAAATGGGTGGACTGGAACACACAAGATGAGCAGTCGGGGGACACAAAACGTCCAGCATTTGATCCGGCTGACCGTGTAAAGCGAAAAAAGTCCGCAATACTTCTGGGGTATTGTGGTGCAAATTACTTTGGTATGCAACGTAATCCCGGCATGCAAACCATTGAAGAGGAACTGTTCAAAGCGATGTTGAAACAAAAGTGGATAACAGAGGAAAGTTTTGAGGCAGCACAAGCGGCGTGCTTTCAGAGAGCGGCGCGCACCGATAAAGGTGTTTCGGCGGCGCGGCAAGTGTGCTCAATGAAATTGCGTAAGGGCAGGGGGTTATATATAAACTTAATTTGTGGTAAGAAATTCCTTATAAAAAGTGTTTACTATTTCTTACAGCTGATCCACTAGATATCAAAGCGTTGAACGAAGATTTGCCTGAGCAAATACGCGTTTTTGGCGTTGAGCGCGTTACTAAAGGTTTTAATGCGAAAGATCAGTGCAATGCGCGCACATACACATACACACTGCCGTCCATTGCGTTTGCGGATTACACGCAAAAATATGGTTTTGATAACTATCGAATTGAAGCTGCTCAACTGCAAAAGATAGGAGACATATTGAAGTTGTACGAAGGCACGAAAAACTTTCACAATTTCACCAGCCGGAAGTAAGTCAAAACTATTAATCGTATATACATAATGCTTCTTGCTTTATCTGTAACATTGCCACTTTTGTTCCAGAAACTTTTTAGATCCTTCTGCGAAACGCTTCATTATGTCCTTCAGCTGCTCCGAACCATTCCTTACGCCACAAGGCATAGAATTTTTGACGCTTAAAGTAAAGGGGCAAAGTTTTATGCTACATCAAATTCGAAAAATGGTCGGCTTAGCGATAGCAATTGCGCGAGGTAATACCACGACGGTCACACTGGATCGCGCGTTAACCGAAGAACGTTTAGATCTGCCGATGGCCCCTGGTTTGGGCTTAGTATTGGATACAGTGCACTATGAACGCTACAATGATCGTTACGGCAGCGATGGCATACATGAACCCCTGACTTGGGTTAAGCAAGAGGATGAAATAAAAGAATTCATTGAACGTTATATTTACGCCAATATATATGAAACAGAGTATAAAGAACGTTCGATGCTGGAATGGTTAGAGACATTACCTTTACATTCATACGATGCACGCCGAGATGATGCACAGACAGCAATAAGCAATGACGAGAGGGGGAAGAAGCATAATGACGATGACGATGAATAATTAAATTTTTGATTTAAGTTTTTATATGTAAACCTTTAGTTGCGAGCCTTCTTGCTGATTAATATGTTAATATATACAGTTTGCTCGACTTTAAGCCACCCGGTACAAGGTAACAGTAAAATTCAGCTGCTGAATATATTTGCACTTCAATTATTACAAATTAGTAGATGCAATATTTTCCAATGGGGCCACGAATAAAATAATAGAAGTCAATTTTAGAGATATCTTTCCAATCGTACCCACGACAGTTGGTTCTACGTTACCGGCTCGATACGGATTTATTTTCGGCCAAGGATTTATAATCCAGAAGTATTTCCCGTCCATGTTTAAGCTACTACAAGTCTTTCCAATCATTCCGACGATAGTCGAGCGGGGTTGCACATTGCCAGAACGAAAGTAACACTTCAGCAACATTTTATAACATTACAACAACGACATGCCCGTTTCTTCAAACAACGAGCTATTAAATCGAATCGGTGCACGAAACTCAATACCTGAACTTTATGGCGCTAAGCACTTCTACGGAGTAATTTTTTGAAAAGTCTAATTTGTTGAGTAAAACCAAATGTATTTAATTTCCCACATTTAGGATATACTCGTATATGATAGTTCTAATATATATGAAAAGCATGCTTTAAAAGGTTCCATCAGCTTAGCGCATTTAGAAACGTCCACCCTTCTTCTTTTTATGGCCACCCTTGCGATGCTGTTGGCGGGGTCCAGGTGTCGGTTCCTGGTAGACCGGTGTGGCCGGAGAGTTTTTACCAAGATTTGCCCGATTCGACATATCACTACAAACAACAAAGTTAACATCTACAAATGTCAAAAAGCATTTATGTAACTTACTATTGGTCAGCGGCGCCACTAGCCATGCCTTGTGAGCCCTTGATAATATCCTTAGCACGACGGTCACGCTTCTTACGAAAACCAGTACGCTCGTATTTGGGCAGCCACCGCTCTGGATCTGGCGGTACGTCAGCGTTATAGTTTTTGGGTAGTTTACCCTTGCGTTTACGATTACGACTCTTCTTTTTCTCGGCAACTGGTGTACCCGGCGATTGATCGATTTTGGCATTCGCCGATTTTTTAGCGGCCTTTGTAGACATAACCCAATTGGCCGCTTCTAAAGCATCGATTTCAGAAGCAGTTGTGAGTGTTTCAAGTTTGGGTAAACGTTTACTTAGTTCTAAGGCACGTTTTGGATTGAATTGTGCATATGCAATAACCAGCTGAGCCAATACTTTCATATCATAGGCGTTGAGCTTGAGCAGCTCTTCAAGTGAACTGGCTGCAGTCTCGGATGCACCGCCACGCAAATGGAATTCCGCGGCTTGGCGCCACATATCGCTCAAATCGCCACTGCTGACCTGTATAAGAATGGTTAGTGTATTAATAAGTGAAATGTGTCTGAAATTTTAAAGAGATATCTCACATTGTTCATTTTATACCATTCGACAGCGGATTTCAGCAATTCTGATGCTGCGGGCTTATTGTCTGTACCCAAGTATAGAGTCACCAGTGCAGATATAATACCGGGCTTGTACATTTGCTCGCCAAGTGAAAGCAACACATCAATCGCCTCTTTGCGATTGCCTTGCGAAAGCAACAATTGCACAACCGCAAATTTCGATGCGAATGCGTTTTCTTTATGCGTTGCGGCATATTTATTCAACAAATCGACAGCTTCTTTCTGACGCTTATCCTTGGTAAGTTGAGAACAGCGTATGAGTAGAGCTTGGAACTCTACATCAGGGTAAGCTTCAACTAACTTTTGACATAACTGCTGAACCTGGTCACTGGAGTTGGTGAATAATGCAAGCAAACAATTATTTAATGCAATTGCTTTTTTCTGACGGCTGGTCAATTTCGAATCACAGGCCTCCGACATGGCCGAGCGTATTTTCTTCTTGGAGTCAAACACATTCTGATCCTTATTGATGACCACCGAATTATTGCTAGCCACGGCGACTAAGACCACATCCTTGGGCTTATTGCGCAAACATTCGGTATAAATTGCGGCTGCTTCTTTTAGTTTGCCCTGCATTTGCAAACAATATCCCAATTGCACACGTATAGGCTCCAATTCTTCGCGCATTTCCTCTTCAGTAACACCATCTTCTTCCAGAGTTTCACGACATAGCTTTTCGCTGGCGCGCAGCTTTTTCTCAGCCTCAGCATACCTTTGACGATTCGAAGCAATACAAGCGGCATTGTAGTACTGTTCATATGTTTCTTCGGGCAGCTCGGGTATTTCCTTGTTCTAAGAACAACAAAATATGTTTGCATAATATTTTAGTTCAATTTATTCAGTTTAGTTTATTTATACCTTGTCCACAGCCAAGTTAGCAGCAACAGCACTTAAATTCGTGCGCCTTTCATTTTCATAGTCATCGTTGGTGGTTTTGATGATTTCCTTGTAGGCATCGAAACATTCCTCATACCGTTCAAGCCGATAGAGAACTTGGGTGCGCAACTCTTTCAAGCTGGCTGGCAGTGGATTAATGCTACCATTGTCGATGGTTTTCAATGCTTGCTCGGGCTTGTTCAATCTGTATTCGCAATAGGCCTTCTCCAGCACTAAAGTGGAGGCAAGCTTATTTTTTTCTATGAATTTGTAAGCCTCTTCGAATTTTGATAGCTGAATGAGACAAACAACTTTGCAGTGTAATGCTGTTTGATCGTCTGGCGCAATACCCAAAACTTAAGGATAAATTATGAAATTTAATAGTTTCTATGTTAATTTAAGGCTACGTATGGTTTTTTAAAATTCACATATACCAAGCAACTTACCCCTATTTACTGCCTTGACTGCCTTCTCGTATTCGCCATTTTGACCGAATTTATTAACATCCGCATACGCAGCCCTTATAATGGCTTCTCTTTGATTTGGGTCCTTAGACATTATTATCAATTTTTCCTATTAGGGATACATCCAGCGCATTAAGAAACTTTCCAACATAAAACTCACATTTACTTGACACCTCAGCAAGTGCAAACCAGATTTGACAATTGGTGACATAACAACGAGACTCATGTGCCCTAAAAATAAATGAAACTTTAAAAATTTAGAAAGGGCGCATTTTCACAGGCAATCGATTATAATCGAGCAGCTATTTTTTGATTGTCCGATATCAGGAAACCAAATATGAGTCCAGCGATTGTAACTTAATAATAGTTTGGGAAAAAGAAATCTATCATTGTGCTCAAAATTTTGTAAATGGTTTAAAACTGTTTTATGGTCGATCTTTAGCTAGCTCCTGGCCATGCTACGGTTTCTAACATGCCGGTCAACTTCGATTATTTCTGTTATTTTATCGACATATTCTTTGACACCAAAAATGACCGAACGGAATCGACGAAATCAAAATTGTACGTAGTTAACTGTTACAGTATCGGCACCACAAACACCATTCACATTCACAATATCAGCGGCCAGGCTTTCATTTCTCCTTTATCAAAGAAAAACTATAAAATGTACCGAATTTTCTCTTTGTTGGCTTTCATTGTTAACACCTTGGAACTCCCCTTGGAATGCTACAAAAAACAAACGAATTTTTTTAGTGTGAAATATCAACTTGACAACGAGCATAAACTTTAAATTATCTAACGAGAATATAATGGATTTCTTTTTTCGAAACTAATATAGTTATTTTTTAGCTGCATTGAACTTAACAATTAAAAATAATGCTAACTGAAGTTGTAAAGCGTGAAAACATTTACGAAATGATTTTGACCTTCCAAATATTTGCTCTCCATGAGCAATAATGTCTTTACTACCAATATTTTATCTAACAAAAGGAGCAAATTACAAACTTTTGCCTTCGGATACACTATTCATATATTTATGTAGAGAATTTTCTAATAAACTTTTTCTACATCTAGTTCAGTTTTCGTATTGATCTTGTCGAATTCTAGATATAAGAAACCATCCTCATCTTTTTTTTAACATATTATATAACATTTTGCATATATTCTACGACGTTGCGGAAATATGACGTTTATCACGTAAACAATTGGGGTGAACCAAAATTACTTTTTTATTTATGTATTTTTTTTTCGGTGGCAACGACACATTTAACTTGATATCTGGCAGCATAAGTGATTATTTTACAAGTTCTGTTTTCTTCCTTGTTCAAGAGCAGAAGAGCACAAGTCTGCGAAAAGTTGAAAAGTTTCTGGTACGCAGTTGGAGTGAATATCGTTTTTGTGAAAATTACCTTTAATTAAGTCGCATAAATCATATCCTTTACTTTTCAAATAAGAGAATTGCGACTATATTTAGCAGAGCAGTTGCGACAGCAGCAATAGTCAAACAGAAAAGTGGGTGGGATTGTGCGAGAGGGGTCGACAACAACAAGTGCAGAGCAAAGAAAAAAGCGTACTATTCACAAAGTGATTGTCACTAGCGCTGGCGTTAGCGACGACTGACAAATACAAAACAAATGTGCAAATAAATAACATAGTAATTGTAATATAACTTGCAATAGTTTCAACAGTATAAGAACATACGTTATTCAACAAAAAAGTAAAGTCAGCGAAGTTATAGATGGGAACGGAAATGCCGTGCCAAAAGCAGTGCGGACACATAGTACTGCTGCTTTCACTGCTGTTGGGTCCGTTGACCACAGGTAATATGGTACATACGTTTTGTCATTTCACAGCATCCTACTGGCGGTCGCCTTGTATGATTGCATTACCGTCTGCCTACAGTGATTCTCATTTGTGCTTACAGTTTTTTTTCGCTAAACGATAGTTTTGCTACAATAAATCACCCATAAATCGATATACGCCCACTAAATTTTTAATAAATATATAGATTTGTATTTTTTTTTTTTTATAAATATTATTATGTATGCCTCGTATTTTTAATGAATACTTTTGTTTTTAGTGAAAGCCTACTACGTCGACATAAAGAGCAGCGGTTCATCAGTCATCGGTGGCACCGTGAACTTTAGTGCTGTTTTGTATGATGATGGGCAAGTGGCAAATAAGGGAGATTATATGTTTAAATGGGAGGATAATGCACAAGTCCCAAATCATGTGGTAAGTAAAGCAGTTAAACTGATTTAAAGGGTTTAAAATGAGAATATTGTTGTTATGATTGAGTATTGGATCTACTATACTTCTCACTGTTGAAGCAACAAAATGCACTTTTCCAAAAACTCTTGAAAATGTTAGTGCATATAATCCCGACTAAGGTGGAAATAATCATAGAGCATTATTTTCGAATAGGTTTGGTTTTTCATTCAATCGTAAACAATCTCAAAACAAGAACCCGGGGTGTACATATATGTACGAAACGTGCGCTAGTAGTTGTTTTGGCATGACTAATACACTTTATACAAATATTTTTATTTATTTGTTTTTAGTTTTTGCAAATTCTTTTTTATCACTTTGCGATTCTTGCGAGTATCAAAGAATTCTGTATGAGTGCTTACGTACCTTTTATATAGAGAATAATCACGTATAATGACTTACAACAACGTTTATAAATACTCGAATTATAGTGATTTAATTTTTTTTATGAAGTAGCAATAAAGTATTAATGATACCAAAAACCTTAGGCAATATTTACGAATACTCATAAAACACAAAATTTAATGCAAATTCTCTATTGCACGAGCTCTTAAAAAATTTGTGATTTTTAAACTGCATTAATGTTTTCTTAGTAATATACAAAGGTATTTGTTTATAAGAATTTCCACAGATTTTCCATTGGGTTCACAAATACCGTTAATAATAAAAGATTCCATTATAATTTTAACTTTTTGTTTCGGTCTGTTTTAGTTGGTATCATCTAGGGGTGATCATCACAAGTCCTTGGAGATTCATCTAAAATCAATCGGACAAGAAAAATTAGTTTATTAATAGATAATCTTGTGCCTGATCGAAGTTTTTTTTTTCAAAATTAACAATTTTGCGGCCTCAGGAAATATTTTTCAGATTTTCTAGAAAAAATCGACAATTAATTGTTAAAAAAAAATTGAAATTTTAGAAAAAAAAAATCATTTGAGGCCCGAGTTTTTTATGTTTTTCAAAAGCAATATAAATAGTATTGAAATCTACCAAACGGGCTTTAAGTTACAGTGATCACCAGTTCAAAAAACATAGTTTTGAGAAAAACCACATTTTAAGTTTTGTTATCGATTTGTGGAGCGCCCGAGCGCCCTTTGTTAATTGTTGAATAACTCGAAAAGTATTTGTCGGATTCACTTCAAATTCTCTCACAATATTTTTAAGATATTATGCGTTAAGAAAATGCAAAAAAATGCAATTTTTTGAAAATTCTGACTACCCCTAACCCCTTAAACCACTTCGAAACATAGTTTTGATAATAGAGCATACTAAAATTTTCGAAACTTATAATTTCCAAAGATTCTTTATGAACACGTTTTTATTGATTGTTTTTACTTTCTTTACGAACGTAACCAACTGTAACCTGTCAGTATAAACGTACACTTTATGAACACGTTTGAAAGTATCTATGTGTGCATTGTACTCGTTTATATGCATGTATGTATGTATGTATAATTTGCATATGTACTTTAAATAGAAGGAGCGAGAATAGTTAGAGTAAGACGTACTTAGAATATAAAACAGAATTACAATAGACGAATATTTACCTTAAGAAATGGTGGAGTACGTTTGCAATATGCCAAGTATGTATGATATTATACATACATTATGCACACATACATGCATATTTGCAGGTAAATGTAAATATGTACATATATCCGTATTTGTCTAGCATGACAATTCATTGGGGATTTTTGGATTTGCAGCTGCATTCCTGGAATGTAATTATTGTAATTTATACGCTTCTCTTAGCATAAATATTTGCAAGAAAAACTTTCCTGTATACTACTAATTAAGAATAAGGCTAATTTATTTTGGAGTTTTGCTTGACGCATTTCAAAAAATTTCAAAGTTGATTCAGCTGCACACCCCCAAACGAACTTGTTTATATTTCGTCTGTAATTTCATTGCTAAGTTTAGCGACCCAAGTCGTGTGTGTGTATGTGTAATGAGTGCACCATGAAACATCTTTATCGTATGATATAAAGTAGAAGGTTGTTAATTGCAAGTAATTTTACTTAAAAATATGGCTCCATTTGTATTTCGATTCCTTATTTACGAAAGCATTTCATTGCATTTCAATTTTATTTCAGTCTAGGTAGGTAGGTAGGTGGTGAAAAGGTTGAAGTACCACTCTGGCACTCCTCAAGTAGCACTAAAGCGTCGTTTTGACACCATTTTCAAACCTCCAACGGGCAGATATCTACAGCCAGCCAGAGCTGTTGATGTAATAGGGAAGGTTGAAAGTATTTAGGTTGGCGCACTGCCCCAAGCTGTCGAAGAAACAAGCACCCAGTGACCTTAATCGTCTAGCTGCCAAACAAGAAATAAGTTGTGCAATTCCTCTTTAACAACAGCCAGGGGGATGCCGATGACTGGGTAGGAGATCTCTGAGACCAATTCAATTGGCCCCTTCCTGGTCAGCTCATCAGCAATTTGATTTCCCTCTATGTTCCTATGTCCTGGTACCCAGATTTCAGTCTACTGTGCAAAAATCATACAGATTGGATTACAGGCCTTGTTTATTTATAAAGTACATTTAGAAATGCATAATTTCTTACAGGAAATTTTATAGTTTTACATAATCGATATTTGTTTAAATAGTTCATTAAGTGAAAAGGCCTAACACCTCACAAAGAAAATTCAAATATCAACGGTAATTTGTAGTCAGTTGAAGCTATATTTAAACTAGATTAAAAAAAAAGTTGCTTATTATTATATTTTGCAACGGGATGTATATGAGAAGAAGCTACGGCAAGTATTATATATGTACATATATTCCGTCCTTACTAGAGTTTTCGTGCATTTTCGTGCAATTATTGATAAAATTTTGCCCACTCGACCTTCATCAAAATTCATCGACACGTGCACATAGTACATATGCTTTCCTATGAGGCACATCGAGCAATAAGCTATGCAGTTCAAACACAATTGTGCACTTCATAAATAGTTGCTATTCCGCTGTACTTTATTATATTTGTCATAAAGAATATTATTATTGTTATCTCATTCATTTGCATTTTTTGCGAGTTTTATATTATATTTTTTAAGTTTTTCTATTTTGCTTTTTTATTGTAGTATTCCCAACTCTGTTGTAAGCAAAGTAATTCATTCAATTTTATGCAAATTAATGACTATCAATTCAGGGAAAATGTGACGAATATAATTAAATTTAATTCTTTATCGTGAATTCCGCATCGGTTGGTGTGAAAGACTTTTTATAAACAGTTAATGTGTGCATGCCTGCATTGCATTCTCATTCATTCACTCCATTCAGGTTTGCAATTAAGTGTAATTTTTTGTTTAAATTCACAGCAGTTTTGGAAAACCAAAAAAAAAAAAAAAATAAAAATAAAATAAAAAAATCAGTGCCATTTAACTACAGAAATGTAGTGTTTGTTTAAGCCTTATTTCTATCCTATTCTAATGAAGAAATGGCTTCGAGAATTTACAGATTATGAAGTGCAAATCGAACTTCACTACCGCCTATGTTAAGTATTAGACAAGACATTTTTTTATCGTATCAATAAAGAAGAAGAGAAGTGTATTAAGCTTTAAGTCGAATAAGTTGAAAAAGAAAAATATTTATTTTATATAAAAAATATCATATTTCAAACTCCTCCACTATTTCGTGAACATTCGGTTGGACTCTCCTTTTAGTTCGTTAGGCCTGCAAGAAGGAAACGTTTCCATAGTTGAAGCAAAATTGAGCCTAAAAAGGAATCAAAATATTTTTATACACTCATACATTCCAAAATTATATTTGTTGTTTGGGAATGGTGTTTGGTTCTTATTACATTCATACATATATGGCGCGTAAACCCTTTTTGGGTGTTTGGCCGAGCTCCTCCTCCTATTTGTGGTGTGCGTCTTGATGTTGTTCCACAAATAGACGGACCTACAGTTTTAAGCCGACTCCGAACGGCACATATTTTTATGAGGAGCTTTTTCATAGCAGATATACACTTGGAGGTTTGCCATTGCCTGCCGAGGGGCGACCGCTATTAGAAAAATGTTTTTCTTTTAATTTTGGTTTTCACCGAGATTTGAACCTACGTTCTCTCTGTGAATTCCGAATGGTAGTCACGCACCAACACATTCGGCTACGGCGGCCGTTCTTGTTAGATTTCAATAATATTCAAAATCGTGTTTGATAAGATTAAATGCAATGACTATATTAAGTTTAGGATTTGATAAAGAAGTTTACTAGATATCCATACATTTTTTTGAAATGAGATCATTTTTCTCTCTGATGTCATCCTCCCGTGCTTCGTATTTAAATGGTTTGTGAATATTGTTTTAAATTGCCGTTGTAAGGGCGATAGTGCCTCACTTTGCTATACTAATTTTCAATACCAACTTAGGTCGGCTTAGGCTGTATTGAAATAAAGCTTTGTTCACAATAAAAGTTCTGTGACATATTGCAAAGTTTTGACTATTTGTTTATTTTTAATAAAAAAAACTTGTCCATAAAAAATTGTACAAAACCGTAAAATTTTGTGTATTTCTTTGTATTATGGTAAAAATTTGAAATTTTGGCATTTGCTTTAGCAGAACTATATTAATTTTTAAATAAAAAACAAAAAAATTGTCCATGGCTTCATCTCTCTAGTTGTGTACGTTAATTTCCTTTAGATCTGATTCGACGTCATCTAATCATCTCTTTCGTGGGCGCCCACTTTTTCTTCCTCCTGTGGAAATAAAAGCTTTCCTAGCATTTCGCACTTTTGGCATCCGCAGTAATCTGTGTAATCCAATCCATCTAATCTGTGTCTGCTTTGGTAAAACCTATTACAGATTGTTTTTGAAGAATTTCTTCGATTTCATTGTTGTAGCGAATGCGGAAGGTGTCGTCTATTGTTTTCACCGGACCATATATTTTCCTTACGACGTGCCTTTCGAAGCACAGCAACTGATGAATATCATTTGTTTTCAGCGTTCATATTTCTGCGCTATATATAAGGACGGGTATTTTGTACAATCTTATTTTCTGTGCTCTAGACAAATCTTTTGATTTTAATAGTTTTATGTTAGAATGATAGGCCTTATTTGCAGCAATCTAAAAGTTAATGAAAACATAATTTCATCTATGCCATACGAAACTAAATGATTAATCTTTTTTTTGTGGTAAAGTTTATAGTTGATAGAATGTATCTTGTAAATAGGTCCATATTTGTAATACAGCTATCAACTGTTAACATAACATTTTCTGTTAGCCAGCAAAGCACTGCTAACTCAGTCTTGAAAGGGTGTTAACGAGCTCTATAGAAAATTTAAATTTTCTGAATGGAAATTTTAATACGATGCTTAGATGCAGTTAAAGTTCTGTGGACAAGGGCTATGTATAAATCGATTTCTCTCATCATTCGAAACATTTTGATATCACAAACATATAAGTTAAACTATCTGGCTACGGTGGTTAAATAAAAACATTATTCCGGACGAGACCGGTCTATATTCGTTACTTGATATTTTACAACTTAAACTAAAAGCTAAGCCCGTATGCTTCCAAAGTGACCTGTACTTTGCTGGTAGGCGTTTCCCACGGGAACGCCAATCGCTGCTCTGTTATTTCCTCAGTGACTTTTTGGTTGTGCATGTGGAGTGTTAGATTACCATCATATATTTGTTCGGTTGTGTGATGTATTGTGTTAGTTTATACAAAGTGGCATAAAATTAATCATCCAATTTTGTTTTCGAATAACTGCATGGAAATCTTTTGAACATTTTGCCAAATATGATTGACGTATAACGCCATTTGCAAAAATTATAAATCTTCCGATAGGGTAATTAATTTTGCGCCACCTTGTATTTATATATCGTTTCTTTTTTTACCTTCCATTAATTTCAAGCTTATCGAATTATATGTATTTTTGCACAGCCTAAAGGGTATACTCAGAAAAACTGAAATTCTGTTTGAACCAAATATTAACATGGCAAATCATTAAAAGCAGGTGTATGTTTACATTTTTAACGTACTGTACCTGCGCATACATAAACATGCACATATGTATATACAAATATGACATGCATGTATTCTTCCATTTAATTCTTTCTTCGAGGCGTAACTGTAGATATTGAGCATGTCAAGGCAGACTTGTGCTGGCAAAATGTGGGACGACTATAAATAGCATTGAACTTGTTTTTTTCAATGGCCCGTATTTTATTATTATTACATACATCTTACTTTACTATACTTTAGGCGAATTGCATTTACAATAGTTTTCGAATGTTTTTTTCCTGAATATGTTAAGGTTAAACTTAGGTTAAGCTGGGGTCCAGACAGCGGCACATTCGTATAGGTTGACACAGGCATCAGTGATTGCGGCTGCAAGTGACCATATTGCTTATTTTATGAGTCGGGAGGGGCATTTGCAGAAGGAGTTTTTTGTTTAGAGAGGAAATTAGAGGTAAGATTGGCTAAGCAGGGTTCCAATAATAGTATAGCGTGATGGATACAAGGATGGATTTTTGGAAGTTTTAAAAGCGAAAGAAATTTATGAAATGTTGAAAGTGTTTAAGGATTTTTCGCCATCAATTATTACAGTTGAAAGGATGTCAAGGGCGTCTAAAAACAGCAAGCAGCAACAACACCAGAAGTCGTTGGAAAAATACAGGATATCGTATAGGAAAATCGTCGATTGACTGAAACAGATTTAGTAGAAGCCCAAGGCATCTCATTGAGCAGTATAAACAATATTTTTACTGAAGTATTGGGTTTCAAAAAGCTGCGTCCACAATCGGTGCCACATTCGCTAACAATGGAACAAAAACACATTCGAATGCGGCTTTCTCAGCAACATTTAGAGCGTTTTCGAAAGGATAAAGTGGTTTTTGTGCATCGTTTCGTCACATAAATGAGACTTGGGTTTATCACCATGATCCTTAATCAAAACAAGAGGCTAAAGAGTGCCGTGAACCTGGTCCTTCGGCTCCGAAACGAGTTCGTGGCTTTGGCTAAAATCCATGAATCAAAGTTCAAACTTTTGGAGCATCCATCGTATTCACCAGGTTTGACCCCTTGTAACTTCCATCTGTTTCCAGACCTAAAAAAGATCATGTGTGGAAAGCGTTTTGCATCAAATGATGAGGTCATAACAGCTGTGGAAGCATATTTTGCAGTCCTTCCAGATTCTCACTTCAGGGATGGAATTCATAAATTGGGATCTCGTTGGAACAAGTAGCACTTGGTCGAATATAAATCGGGGCCTTGCATTTTACCTGAAATTTTGTTACCAAGAAATTGTATTACCTTTCCCCTCTTAAATGCCTGAATGAGCCCCAATTAAGAAATAAATCTCCTTGTTATCAGGTTCGCTAAAAGAGTTCATGAGCTCTGAAATAGTCGCATGATTTGTAGAGGCACCTGGTGTTCAACTAACAAATGGTCTGATATTTTTTGTTTAGCTTTTCATTCAGCAATTTCTAAAAACACGTATTTTTCACATACCTATAACAATTCTCTGCTGAACATATGCTTGCGTCTTTCATCTCTGCTATGAAAAAAGTGGAATAAAATTTTTAAATCTGTCCAATATTTCAATGTTTTGTATTTTTATGAATTCCAATTACGTAAATTTGTACATTGGCACTCCTTTGTTTGGAGAAGTCTGGGCTATCTATTTCCACTTTGTGAATACAATTTCAGAGCTACTGGGGGCGCACGCGAACTGCCGTGTTAAGTGCAAAGCTCTTTTATTATAAATATGTACCTGAAATGTTGTAGATAATATTTTTTTGATGACTAAAGTAAATAATGGTATTTCATCATTTGAGCGATATCAATGAGATAGGTAATGGGAAATTTATTTTATACTCAGGTCATTAATAAGAATGTTTTTTTGCAAGGCGAAAAACACTTTTTAAGTTTTTTTTTTGGAAATAAGTTAAAAGTTATTTGTTGTTATTTATTTTAATTTTTTTTTACATTTTTTTATTCGTTTTTTAATTTTCTTTGTTTTTTATTATAATTTTTGTATATATTGAAAAAAAAAATTTAATTCTTATGATATTAATTTGTTTTAAATTTATTATAATTTTTTATGGTATTTAAAAGTCCATGGCCAACAGAAAAGATTGGATATAGTAAGTGAAACAATTCAAAATGGTGAAAATAAAAAAACTCCCATTCAACGTGTCAAAGAAATAGATTTTCGGTTACTATAATTTTTTGATTCTGCCGTCTTGATATTTTTGACTAATCCAGCCAGTTAGCGATGAGAATGTTTAAAAATATATTAGTAGCAGATCGAAAGAGTAACCCGAGAGTTCTCTTTGGGAAGGCAAAAGACTTCTAATATTTTAAGTCGCACAAGCTACAAAGTTGAAGAAAAATCAAACGAAAAGTGGGCAAAAGCGTATAAATTTCCTCCAGACTCCTTATGATTGTTTAACCCATTAATGCCTTATTCGTATTTAAATATCAATAAAACAATGTTTGCACAAAAATGCATTTCTCGGAAAAGGTAAGTGCAATTTATTAAGTTTTCTCTCCTGACCATAGAGTCATTAACGTATCTTAGAAGGTAAGACGAAATCTCGATTATTAGTTGTTCTTTTTTAGGGTCAAAGATCTTTGATGACATTAACATCGTCTGGCGGTCGCGTAATAAAATTGATTTAGTCTGCTTTCGGCCAATACCCTGCTCGTCGCTTCCATTTCCCGCTTCTACTTGCACTTCCTCACAAATCAACAATTTTCTTTTCTTTTTGTAATATTTTCTAAACTGTTAAGAAACTTTGTATAAAATTTAAAGTATTTTTTAACTTCATTTTGACTCCCTAAGGTGGAAAACAGGCGTAGAAAAAATTCGCGACAGGATGAAGCAAATTCGATTCCTTCAATCTAGATCGTAATAGTTCATGGTTAGGGGTTTGCTTAGCATAGTTCACAGTTCGACGCCAGTTTGAGTTTCGTAGCCTTAGCTCGTCATCTGTAAATTTGGTTTAGAGCCAAAAGTATGCTCTTGTGCGCCAGGAACAATATGAGCAGAATGCCCTCGTTAAGCAATGATAAACCTTCGAGAGCATTTTTGCCATGAAAAGAGCTTATCATGCAAACCATCCACTACTAGGGAAAAATATAAAAATTTCGAGGATAAATTCAGCTAAATATCTAAAAAATGCAAATACTCGTATGTGCTAAATTGACGTTCCGGCTACCATGGGAGCCAAGGCTAAGAGATTACCAGGTTTGACCTTCAGTTACAGTGAAACGAATTTGAGCGAATCAAGGATGCTTTGCTCTTTATATATATATATAATTGGCGCGTACACCCTTTTCGGGTGTTTGGCCGAGCTCCTCTTCCTATTTGTGGTGTGCGTCTTGATGTTGTTCCACAAATGGAGGGACCTACAGTTTTAAGCCGACTCCGAACGGTAGATATTTTTATGAAGAGCTTTTTCATGGCAGAAATACACTCGGAGGTTTGCCATTGCCTGCCGAGGGGCGACCGCTATTAGAAAAATGTTTTTCTTTAGTTTTGGTGTTTCACCGAGATTTGAACCTAAGTTCTCTCTGTGAATTCCGAATGGTAGTCACGCACCAACCCATTGGGCTACGGCGGCCTTTACTATGGTGAAAAAGAAAATTGTGAGGCGAACTTCGGCTGCTACGTCACTTGTGAGATTCAGACGAATTCTGCACGATCATTTCACATGCATTCACACACTCGTCCAATCAATCATTGTACAGACGGCAACGAAGTGTCATTGGTTGATTTTTCTCGCATATCATTAACACAATCTCAGTTTTTTTTGTAAATACATCCCAAGTGACGTCTGCCCATTAGCTGATTCTGCCAAATTCGCTCAGAGCCAAATAACGGTTTGCTAAAGAGCTCACCTTTAAAATCTTCTCGCCACGTGAACAAATAACTTCGGCTGCCACGTCTGCCGCTTGTTTCACACGTATTCACACACTCCTCCAATCAGGCGTTGTTCAAACGGCCACGAAGTAATATGAGCCAAGACTGTGTTGATTTTTTTCATATATCACCAACACAATCTTAGTTTTTTCGTAAACAAACCACTGTCATTACCCCGGTTACGCCAACCAATCAGCTGATTCTTTGAATTCCGGTTAACGGTCGAATATTGGCTACACCTAAATTTTTTTCTTCCTACGAGTAATTTTATTTGTTGTAAAATTTTTGCAAATATAGTTCATACTTTTACATAGATGTGTGTGTAAATACGTAGGTTTTTATTGTAAATAAAAAAGTTAACTCTCTTTAAATTTTCAGGAAATCAACAGCAAGTACCCATATAGCAATTGGTCCGTAACATATCCAATGAATACAACTAAACCTGGCGATTATAGGGTCACCTTGAAAGTAGATAAAGACTACTTTCTTTGGATAAATATAGCCACCAATCATATAGATTACAAAATCGACGAATCTTTGGGTGGCGAACTGTTGCTGCTACAAAACGATACCAAGCTCAAAAACAATTTTGTGTCCACGGCGAATCCAGTCAATCACACCATACAATTGCGTCCGAACGATGCGGAATTACTCGCCGAAAAGGCTTATGAAGTGCAAACATATTGGTTCCGAAATTGTACTTATATAGGCGCGGTCAAAGGGCTGAGCTATGTGGCGCAGTATACTGAACCAGAAGAGGATTACAAAATTGAGGCATTGGTGCGTTAGGGTGTAACATTTTTTTTTAATTGAGGTTTTTTTTTAATATATTTTGGTGTTTTTCTCAACAGGTCGTAGCGACGTTCGAGAAACCTCCTGAGCCAACTACTACAACTACAACCACTACCACCACAACAACGACAACGCCAAAACCTACAACAACCACTACTACTACTACCACAACAACAACCAGTACCACTACCACAACACCAAAGCCAAATAGCAGCACAACACCACCCAAAGTACTCTCAGCAAATGCCACAACATCAGAATTAGTGCATCGGCAACGTCGCGGTGCAGCTGCACCAATACCATTAGCGTCACCTGTAGCAAATCAACCAAGCCAGGCGGCCAAACCTGCAATGCATGCAGAAGCAACACCTAATGTGAGCAACCAAACCAACGCGGAAACGGACAGCTCGAACACAAGCGTAGCATCGGCGTCCAAAAAACTCTCATTGCCCATACTTATGTCACCACTGTCGATGGACGAATTGCCGCCCTACAATTGTGTCAGTGGCGAATTCATTCAGCGTGATCCTAAAAAGTTGACGGGCTTGTTTCAGCATTATGTTTCCGCAAAAGGTTAGGCAAAATGATGAAAATAAGCGCTTATTATTTTGATTAAAATTATCAATTTAATTCACATTTGCTTGCATAGCACCCGTCTCGGATTTCAAAGCTAACGGTCAAAATTGGTTACAACGTGGTGATATGTTGCGACTGCAAGTGAATTGTAAGGGATCTGCTTCGTTACAGATGTGCATTCAAATCTTCAATGGTGAGTTGATTTTACGAAGACATTATTATTACTTTTTTTTTTTAAATGATTTCTTTTCATACGTATAGCGCCATATAACGCCACTGGCAACGAGACCTGTCGCTACTATTTTCCGCTTGATAAGTGCGAATACAATTTCACACGATTTTTCTACGAGAGCAAAACTGTTTTATTTTTCATACGTAATGAAGTCTCTGAGAAGTTAAATCAAGTCACTATTAACATCTACGAAGGTACATATTCACATACGCGATAAGCGCGCGCACATCGCATGCTACTTAAATTTGGCGATTGTATTACAAAATCTAAACTGATAATTTGGTGTTGCTGGAATATTTATTTTAATACCGCATCTTTCTATTTCATTTAGCAAAAGTGCAATCGCAATTGTCCGTGGTGGTGGTGCCCGTGTCATTCACTTTAATCGCTGTCATATTAATCGTGTTCGGAGTCTCGTATTATGTGCAATCACGAAATCGGTAAGTGTTTTGGTCGTACATAATTCAACTCTCGTTAGCATATTTGTACACATTTAATTAAGGTACTGAATTTTTTTTACTTTTTTACATGCAAAAATTTATCCCTAATTTTTTTTTATAAAAATATATAATTCATTTGATAAAAAATTTTTATAAATCAGACTTCCAAACTTTGTACGAAATTCGCAAAAAATTAGCAAATTTCAAAAAATAATCAGAATTAAAAACACCGTTTAGATACGCAGTTTTATAGCCAATTAAATTTTCATACAATGAAGTGCAAGTTTTCAAAATGATCTGTCCCGAGAGTTCGCTGCCCTGAACGGACTCCGGCAAGGGGATGGACTCTCATGTATTCTCTTCAATATTACTCTTAAAAAGGTTATCAGGGATTCAGGCGGAAACACAAAGGGAACTATTTTATTTAAATCGGATCAGTTGCTGGCTTACGTGGACGCCGTAGAGATTATTGCATCATCGCTGCTTATTTTGAAAGAAGTCTTCTAAATTATAGAAAGAGTAGCAAAAAACATGAGCTTAGAAATAAATGATGACAAACCTAAAGGCCTTTGTTCAATCTCTTTGGACAATGCCAGACAGAATGTGAGTCAAATACTCAAAATCGGTGATTATAACCATTGATCATGACAGCAAAATTTCTACAAAGGTTGCTCATAGATTCCGCTGCTATTTCTTACAGAGCCGCTGTACAGATTTTGCTGTACCGCTCAATTATTCTTCCCACTTTACTATACGGTGCTTAAACCTGGTCGCTCCGAAATGCGAATAAACAGGAGATTCTGGTCTTTGAAAGGAGAGTTCTGCGAAAATCTTTGGCACGATATATACTAAAAGCAAATAGCGAAAGCGCTACAAGCATGAACTCGAAAAGCCGTATGTACACCCGTATGCAATAACCACAATAATGATCAACAGACTGAGATGGGCGGGTCACATATCACGAGCTAATACTGATTACCCACTCCAACAAATACTCTTTGAAAAGTGCCACAGACTTAGAAGGTGGGGCCGCCCAGATGGATTGACGGTGTAGATTTTTGGGATTTTGGGCATGGGGTATGCAGGCCCGAAACCGAGACAAGTGGAGGCATATGCTGCAGCAGGCGAAGACTCGACCAGAGTTGCCCAGCCAACAATGATGATGATGAAGTGCAAGTTTGAAGTGGCAAAATTCTCGTAGATTTTTAGTGGTTTTTTAGACGGTGTTCGAATTCTTCTCAATATATACAGATTAATGTCGTCCATATCACTAATTTACCATATTTTTACAAATTGGTAAAATAAAAGTTGCTATTTCTGAGTTTTCTTTTGAAACTTCTCCGACAATCCAAAATACTTACGTCGTAACAATCTCTTTGAGAAATCTACAAAATGCCGCTACGCATGGTGAAACGATTTTTAGAGGAGTGCTATTTAATAGACCGTTATTCAGCTCTGAGCGAATTTGACAGAATCATCTGACGTGCTGACGTCACTTGGGATGGGTTTATAAAAAAATTGAAATTGTGATATTGGAGTATGAAAAAAATCAACCAATGACTCTTTGTTGCCGTCTAAACAACGACTGATTGGACGAGTTCTTTTTCACCATAGCTAAATAGCAAGTCTGGTAATCTATCATCCTTGGCCGCTACGAATGAACTCAATGATACCACTCTTCGAATTTCTAATTTACAACGTAATCACTCCATATCAGTTTTCAATAAAAATATCGAATTAAAGCTCACCACACGTAGCGTTGCAAAGGCGCAAAATACGAAAGTCAACCCTCGTAAAATTTAATGGACTATAAAAGTGCATACTCAGAACTTTTCTTAAGATTTTTATTAAAAAGTTGAACATTATAATGTAAATTTCTTTTAATTTGTTAAAATATTCTGAATTTCTTACAAAGTTTGAAACTTTGATTTATAAGATTTTTGTTAGTTTCCAATGAACTATATTTTTATAAAAAATTAACGAAAAAAATGTATTACGAATATTGTAAAACGATAAAGTGACTTAATTATGTGAGCCCAAGTGTATACAATTACAAGTACTATTTTGAGGCAGTAACATCACTACCATTGAACATTTTCCACAAAAATCAAGCCAAACGTAGTCATAAAGGAACTGCTTAGCCTCTCAAGAAAGGATATCTCGTAGGTCGTGGCTTGTATAACCGGTCATTGGCTATTTGGCAGGCAATTCTTGAGATTAGGTATTTTCTGCCATGAATATTGTAGAAGTTGTAAAGACAAGAAAGAGGAAGAAACAGTTGAGCACTTCCTTTGCAATGGTTCAGCTTTAGTTAAAATCAGAGCAGGTTTTCTAGGTAAATATTTTTTCCAATTTTCTTACGGAACTGTCTGTCGTGGGGTTGAAACCAATCCTGCGTTTCATAAGAGTCACAAATTGGTTCCACGAAGAAAAGTAAATGAGGTTCCCGTGACGCACAGTGGTGTCACAACGAACCTGTAAGGTCTAAGTGAGTTGGTCGTACATACCGACCACCAGGTTAGGTTATGGTCATAAAAAGTGGTTTCCAAGCAAACAAAGCCGATAGTGCTTACATAAATTTATTTTTGCAATGTTGGCATACTCCTTTATGTTTACTTTAAATCTTAATAAGAGGTCAGTCTCCATCTGGTAACACTAGGGACCAAGAGGTCTACGCGTGGCTTAATGCCAGCCGGGTTAACCTAACCTGACCTATCACTTCAACTACAACTATACCGTTAATTCTACTGCTACCTATTTTTAAATATACCGCAAATACTCTATCACATTTTTGACTAATTCAATTCCGTTTTCTCTTGCAGCTTTACAGTTGAGGTAGCCGATTTTAATTTTGGTGAAACGCAATCTGTCGATATGGAGTACAAAACGTTTCAGCAACGACTCATAGACAGCATACGCGAAGTGTGGCCGTGGCGGCGACGCTATACCGAATTCGGTTCTGACATGGAACCCGAGTTAGATCACAATGGCGGCATTGGTGGTGCCTTTGACAACGGTGAGCAGCATACCACCGCTGGTGGGGAAAACGAAAATAATTCCACAACGACAAACGCCAATAATGGCAATGTGGCTATCGATAGCAATCTCAGATATAATTCATTGACTTAAAAATATTACTTTCATAGTGAATAGTATTTGTTTTCATATTTTTTTTAGAATTTGTACAATTTTCCAAAAGTCTTGGATTTCAAATTTCAAATGCGCACTAAACATTTGTAGTAGAACGGAAAAGAAAAAAAGCAGTGATGTGAAAATTGAGAATTTGAAGGAACGGAAAAAAGAGAGAAAAATGCGAAATGAAGTTGGTACATTGTTATTGTTCTTATACTTGTGCTAGTTGGGGAGTGCCAGACTGGCACTTCAACCATTTCACCTATACTTGTACTCGTATTTTTCTTATTTTATTATATAATATTTAAAATGCTTTAGCGTGCAGTTCTCAGGTTGTTTTTTAGATACATTTGAATTACGCGTTTAAAGCATTCATCGTTTATATTTTGTGTTTACGTATTTACATATATACACAAATACTTATTGTTTTATCCTTATTTTTTGCTAGTATATATTTTTTGTATTTATCAGTATATTTAGTTTGTATATAAATTTAAATAAACATCTCTTATTAAAGCATCTTTATTGTGCGCGACAAAACTAACATTAAGCATAACCAACTCATAAAAAGATTGAAAAAATATATAAAAATTAAATTAGATTTGAGCAAAGATTAAATTTCCATATTTGCCAAATCGTCAAAAGTCCAATCGACTTCAAATTTTTGCGCTACACATTTCAATTCAAAAGTTTTTTGCTCTTGTAAACCTTAAAAGGCGCTTTTTTAACTAAGAAAACACTGGTGTAAGACTGCAACATTCTTTAAAGAAAATTAAATGCGAAAGAGGCAACTTGAATTAGTAGTGAAATGATGCACATCTCATTAGGGAGTAAAACTTGTGAATTTTTAGCAAAAGCTGTGGCATTTCAAAAGCAAGCTGGAATTGGTAAAAAAAGAACAAAAAAATCTGCAGGACATTCAAATGTGTGAAACCAAATGAAAGATTGCTCAATAAAAACTATTCCTTATACTTTGCCCTAACGCCAGGACGTACACTAATTTTTCGCTGCACATTCTTACTACAATTTATCGCACATTTTCGCTTTGTGGTATATTAGTTTGTGATAATAGATGAAAGAGATAAGTAACAAAAAAAGAAGAGGAGATAATATCTTACATACATACATACATATATGCTTTATACAACATTATATGCAAAGAAGTACACACCCGCATATACACAAACATGCATCACACGTCTACTTACATATATACTAAATCATAACGAGTTATAGAAGAAAGAAATAAAATAAAATTTTAAATAATTTTTACAAATCTGTCTCTCGGTCCACTATCTATTATGCTGTACGGCTAATTTTTGGTGACATTTTGTTAAATATAAAAATATAGATTTATTTGAAAATATGTATGGGGCGACACCTCTCGAACACTTACATTTGTAAAGTATGGCATCACATATGTATGTACCGATCCATAATTCAATTACGTATTTTACAAAAAAGTAAAAACAAAAACAAGACCTATAAATAATAATAATATATACAAATAATATTTAAAAAATAAAAATATGTGAACAGTAATTGCATGTTATTTTACGCAAAACTGAATAAAAAGAACATCACAAAAGTACTTCAAACCATTTGTACTAATAGTGTAATTAAACGCAATTAAATAATGCAGCGTCTCACAAGTTCGATTTTTTAGCAGTGTTTTTTTTGGCAGCTATCACAGTTCGCTGTTAATGTAATGTGCCCCTTCTTTTGTGGAACAACATCAAGACGCACCCCACAATTTTTTTTTTATTTTAAGTGTAATGTTTGGAATTGGGAAAGGTGCTCTTTGAATTTTTTTTTAGATATTTTCGGTCAACAAAGCCCGGAATAAAAAAGTTGATCGCAAACTTTGAGTCAACCGACTCGGTACAAGATAGTGGCATTACTGCTTTGTTGTGAATTTAAAACACCTGTTAAATTAAGTTGCGTAAAGTAAATACAAGCTGGCAAAACCTCACAACATGCGAACTGAGCAGACAGACATGGCCGAACTGGAACAGCGGTCGATCGAAGATCTTGCTAAGATTTAACAGAGAAGCTATAAGAAAAATGATAGGTGTACTAACTGGTCATTGTTTAATAGGCAGCCACGCTAGAAAGTTAGGCCTCCGTACTTCGATTTCTGTAGAAGCTGTCTTAATACAGAAGCAGAGGAAACAGTCAGACACCTTTTATGTGAGTGTGAAAGCCTAGCTATGAGAAGGTTGCGCAAACTTGATACAGCATTTCTAACCGATGTAGCGGGCATAGCCCATCTAAAACTAACGAAGCTCTGCTCGTTTATTAAAGCTACCGGATGGTTTGAAAAGGAACACGTAGAGTAAGGATAAGCTCCAGTGGTATCACAATGGACCTGCGAAAGGTCTAAGTGTGTCTTTATGACAACCACCCCACCTACTTAAGTTGCGTTATTGGTTGCATAGATTCGGTTATGTTCGAAAATTGTAAATTTGCTTGGCCTGCTCATATGGATCCCTGGGTACGGGCGTAAATAGGAACAACCTAGTACAAGCATATGTGTTTTTATTTTATACCTACTCTCATGGACAAATAAAATTTGGTTATTTAGCTTCTATTAATTGTTTATATACGTTTAACTAATACAACAAAAATCATATAAATTGTTTTTTTTTTTTTCAAACTTTGTGCAAAAATTATGAAAATTCTACAGGGTGCGCCATCTTTTATGCCGGTATGAAAACATTGAATAACTTTGAAAAAAAAAAAAAACTGATTTGTTTAAGTGAGGTATTTTTATTTGGTTTGGTTATTTACAATTTATTAAACTTTTTTTTTGAATAGAATATCAATCAAGTGGCTACCTTTATTAGCAATCACAAACTTCGATCTTTTTTCTGCGTTTGTTAATGTCAAGCATTTCGGGTTTTATAGCGTCGATCGCGATCCATGGTTGAAATTGTACTGAATTGACGTATGGAAGCATGTATGTTGAAGTCAATCGGTTGGTAAATGACAAAGTTATTCAGCGTTTACATACCGACATAAAAGATGGCGCACCCTGTACAAATTTTTAAAATAATTTTCGGTATGCAGTTTTATAGGCCATGCAACGTGCAAGTGGCTACAAAATATAATACCATCGATCTTTGACAATTTTTTTTTTGCTGACGGTGGCAGCAGGGCTTTCCTTATACTAATAGTCCGGAAGCCAGGGGTCATTTTGACCTCATCATTTCATGCCGACTGATTTTAATACTGAAGGTAGACGCCATCCAATGGCCATAAAACCAAATGTCAGCTGGTCCAGTAGCGGTGGGTACGTGCGTGGGATGCTGCGAAACGTGTAAAAAAAATTTTTAACAACTCATTTAATACCGGCTGAAATTTTTTTTGTGCATTGTTGAAAATTCCGCGCGCCGCCGAGATGTATGAACGAAATGATACATTCTTGCTTGCACGTTTCGCAGCATCCCGCGCACGTAACCACCGCTACTGGACCAGCTGACTGTTGGTTTCGTCATCCATTAGATGGCGTCTGCCTTCAGTATTAAAATCAGTCGACATGAAATGATGAGGTCAAAATGACCCCTGGCTCCCGGACTAAAAATTATGTAAAAAAATTTCAATCGGCGTAAAGTAGTTTTACTTTTCAATTTTTTTTTACAAGTTCACCTGTTCAGCTGACGTGTTAAATAAATATTTTATACATCCATACCTCTTATGTAGCCTCCTCATTTCCCCTCCCTATAAGAGTACAGGTGTTGTTTCCTTTGGGCCTGAAATCGAAATAACTCCATTTTTACTCACCAATTCATATATGTAAGCAAATAAATTACAGCGCTGATTATTCAATATTGTTTGTATGTATGTATGTATATAATTGCTATACTTTATTCACTTGTTAGGTATTTATTATGAAAGCATATATGTATGTATGTATGGTTGTAGATTTCCTTTTGATTTGTGGGAGTACTTATGAAAGAATATCTTATTTCTGAATGGGTGTGCCTTCGTATGGGTATTCTCTAAATATGTATGTATGCACACACAGTTACTGTTTCTCAAATGGGCAAACCAATTTTATTCACTGTTATTTACTATTCACTATTAGAGAATTCATTGCTACTGTTGTTTCGTTTGTTTGCATTTCAAAAGTTGAAACTAGATTTCATACTGGAAATTAATTTGTTTACCCGGGTAGGTAAGTAAGTGCAATATAATAAATATAGAACTACTTTATTTTTGATTTGTGAAAATAATTCCGTTGTTATGCTAAGTAAATAGTATTACAATTTTGAATTTTCTCTTTTCTCACAAGGGTTGATTAAAAAATTTGGAGGGATGTGTAAATATTAGGTATGTATAAGTATGTATGTATACATATTATTGTATATATGTATTATATATTTACATACATGTTCATAAGTGTATGTAATTACAATATAGAACATATGCATAAATATATGTATGTCAAGTGTACAAAAAAGTTTACAAATATATATGTATGTGTATATATAAGTATGTGTGTGTAAATGTACTATATGGTATGCTTCCTTACATTCGTAATCATGTTTGAATTATTTACAAAAACAACGACAAAAATCGATTTTCAATTGTTTCTATGCCGGAAGTCTGTTATAATATTAAAAACTTAAAAAAGAACGGAAAAAAATCAAACGGGATAGTAACACATTAGATCGCTTAATATATTGGTTAGATACTGCAGAAGAACAGTTGAAAATATGATATAATAGTATTATTTTTTATTATAATATTTTTTATCATAAATTTACCTGCCGAAATATTCTTATAAAAAATTAATGTTTATTATGAGAAATAATTAAATTTCACTTGTTTCTTCTTTAGGTAAATAACACAACTTTAACTTGCATTAGTTTTGTTTTGATTTTTCATTATTTTAAAAATGTTCATATCTTTCTCGTTTTACATATATGTATTATATATATATATATATATGTATGTATGTATATTTCCTTTTTCAATTTTAAAAAATCACTAGCAATTTTAATTGTTGTTGTTGCGTACCAACGCTACATACACAAGTATGAAACAAGAAATTATTACAATATATTTTATTTTTTGGTTACCGTTACCTACCGTTGGATTGATTCAGAAAAACGAAATCATAGCGAACTAAATATTCCCATAAATTGTTTGCAATACAATATAAAAACAAATTGTTTGTTACTAAATTTTTTCACATAATTTGAGTAGTTGATTTGAATAATTAATTGCATAGAAAAAAATACTCATACTTGTTACCCTGTTTGGAAAGCAAGAGAGCCAATCAAAAACACTTACATATTTTTTTTTACTTCAGCTTGAATCCCAGCTTGAAGAAGCCCAGAATATACCGAGATATTCCCCCTTTCTTGGAAAAGAAGTGCACGCAAAACTTTAGACGCGATTATCTCGAAGTCGTGTTTTTTGAAAATTACCGTCGCGGTGATCATTATTTATCAAAAACTATTTGACCGATTTGCATAAACTTTTTTTTTTTAATTATTCGAAGTTACAACCTCGTGAATCTGAACCGTTCACTTTTTATAAATATTTGCATAGTTCGCTGGAATTAATATTTTTTTTTTTAATTTTTCAACCCCTCAAAAATCGTTTTTTTTTTTTGGTGCAAAGCGGTTTTCATATCGAGAAAAAATTTTTTTGGGTAAATAAACCGTTCAGATTCACTAAAAAACATTTTTCTACAATAATCATTTAATTTTTTTGATTTCAGTTGAGCTGCTCATGCGCTACCGCATGCCTCTTCTAAAAAAAGTCGTTTCGTGGAAGGGGCGATATCAACAATAAATAATATTTTTTAAAATAAAAACACCAAAATGTGTTCTTCGAGAGTTACCTTTCAGTATGATATATGCCTCATTCGAATAAAAGTTCTGAAGCATATTTAAAAAAAATTATGACAATCGTCCATTTTTTCGGGCCCTTGAGGTTAAGTCTTGGAAAATCGTACGGACGCATAACCCATAGAAACTGCGAAGATCCATTACCACGATGTCGAGAATCTCGCGAAAAAGATTAAAAATATCGCTATATTGCGCCGCGAAAAAATTAATTTGTCGCCAAGAGACTATGATTTAGTGTTGGGTGTCTTCCTTTGTGCTTTTCCAATACATGCATACCAATGGCTCAAGAATAATTCCCGAACTGAGAGGCAAGATTCGACGCAATATTAATGAAATTGGGGCGGCAGAATGCCAAAATATTAACAAATATTTGGTCGTAAGAAAAAGAGCGCTTCGATATCGCCACGCTCTCTATACATATCCCCCATTTCTAGGTTCTTTGGTGCGACACCCTGTTCTTATATATTCCACATGTTTACGCCCATCCACTATTGTAAGTTAGTTCTTATATCCTCTCAAAAATAGTTAGGCCTTTGTATAGTTCTAAGTTGCCTTCGAACGGCAATTCAGTCACTCAGAGTTAGTCCACGCACCGCGACTTACGTGCTGCTAAAATCTAGTGAAACTATTACAAAGCAGTTGCGACGTCAACATTTGATTCGTTTGAAGAGAACCGAATATGCGACACGTCGTGAGATACTCCAACAACGATATATTACGAGGTTTGGTCATCTGAAGCAAAATTGGCAACGAAGTGAAGTGGCGACTGGTTGCGTGGATTTTTGAACAAAGAAGAAACCAAAACGAAAAGTAAAAAAAGGAAGATAATAAAAAAATTAGTTTGCAAGCCCGAAGTGAGTAGCGTTCAGTAGAACACACAACTGTCTGTTTTCTCTCCAACCATGACTTTGAAAGCAGTCCCAAATGAGGCGAACATTTACAACACCGTGCGAAAGTAAAAGTTAACCAGGCAAAATTTCATATGCATTGAAAACTGTAGATTTTACCATATATATATTTAGTATATACTCGTATATAATTGGCGCTTTCACCATTTTACACCCGCCGTAACAACAACTACAATAAATCAATGTAGGCAATTATTCTAAGATCAAAGGTTGTTCAGTAATGCCTGGCAGCTCTAAATGATATTAGCAACGTCTTCAACGTCAAACGTCAGCCTTATATGGGTTCCGGGACATAAAGATAATGAAAGAAATTGCAAGGTCGGTGAGCTAGCCAGAAAGGGTAGTAATCTTCCACTGCTTGAAAACAGAGGAAATATTGGAATTCCTATGGCAACGTGCAAATCAAGGATAAGAAATAATATTCTCCAGGAGGCCAATTGGTCATGAAGAGAAGAAAGTACTTGTGTTACAACTGGGCTAATTTGGCCGCAAATAGATAAGAGGTCAGGAGAATTGCTTAACCTCTCAAAAGAGAACATCTGGAAGGTCGTAGCTTGTGTCACCGGTCACTGGCTGCTAAGCTAGAAATATTTTCGCATAAATACTGCAGAAGTTGTAGAGACGAGTAAGAGGAAGAAACAGTAGAACAGGCTGTACAATTACCGAGGAAGTGTTCTACTGTTTCTTCCTCTTCCTCGGTAATTGTACAGCCTTAGCTAGGAGTAGAGCAAGGTTGTTGGGAAAATATTATTTTCACTCTCTTACGGAGCTATCCGGTGTTGGGATAAAACCTATCCTACGTTTTATAAATGAGTTTAACTGGTTCTATGAAAAATAAACACCGGTGTTACACAGTGGTTCCATAACGGACTTAGATTGTCGAAGGGAGTTGGCTACTCTAAACCGACTGACACAAAAACCTAACCTACTACACCCACTCTTTTTTTGGTGTTTGGCCGAGCTCCTCCTCCTATTTATGGCGTGCGTCTTGATGTTGTTCCGCAAATGGAGGGACCTACAGTTTTAAGCCGACTCCGATTTTATTTATATTTTTTTTTATAAGGAGTTTTTGGGCAGAAATATAGTCGGACGTTTGCCATTGCCTGCCGAGGGGCGCCCGTTATTATAAAAAACTTTCTATCATTTTGGTGTTTCATGCACGGAGATTCGAACCGATGCACCCCCGAATGGTAGTCACGTATCGACTACGGCGGCCGAATGTTAAATACCCAGTTTTGCATTCTCTTATCAATTTAATTTTTAAAGTTTTAAAAAAATTGTTTTAAATACTTTTACTCACTCCTTGATATTGATATGGATATCAAACGAAAGAGAAATTTAAAGAAACGTTTTTATTTACTCTTCGCCGGGACAAATATAGAGAAATATGTAATTTAGATAATATAGAGAAAAACTGTAGTTTCACGTGCATATGAAATTTATTCTGGATAACAAAATAAGTTGCATTTTTAAAAGCACGGTTTAATATTCTCCGCTTTCATGCGAAATTATTTTAAGTGGTGATACCACAATAGGCCAGCAGGCTTCAATTTATCTCTAAAGCAGCAACAACAAAAACCTAGTCTCAATAGGTCTGACTCTACCTGCCAAGGGTACCTGCCGTAATTTGAAAAAATCTCAATTTTCTGGTTCTAATTTTTCGTATTTTATAAGTTATGACCAAATTTGAAAATACATAATTCACCTTTATTTAAACTTTAAGATTAAAATAAAATTGAGTCCACATTTTGTATGAATCAATCCAACATCGCTTAGACAGTAACATGTCCACTATCATTAAACCGTTAGTTGAGAAACTGTCGCATTTTTGTTGTATCCAAATTGCCAATTATTTGTATACTTCTTTTAACATGAGTTATTGTTGTTTTATAACGTATTTATAAAAAAAGAGGTTATCAACTTCCCCTAAATTTTTCTCAAGATGAAATTTGCATTATGTTTATGTAGCTCTAACGGTTTTTAAATCTTATACAATACATATTAAATTTAATCAGAACTTATACTCATTAACATACTTAAATATTTACGAATATCTTGTATTTTATGCACTATCATTTTTTTCGATTTCCAATATTTGTTGTACAATTAAAATAGTACAATACCGTATATGTAGTATTATATAATACATTCAAATACCGCAACGAATGGCTGACATGCCCGATCGCTAAAATCCGAAACGCCAAAAATCCTGCGTGCATTGGTAGTCTAAGACTGCTTTTACATGGCTCAAGTGTTGAATTCTAGCCTATGTTCATAAAGCAGACGAGATGAGACGACAAGGAAGGCATCTGGCCCGTGTAACATAAAATCATTTCGTGCCATTTCTTTGCGTGCTTTTGACTTATCTACTTTCATTTGATATTCTTGGCATCATTTGCATCATTTTTTGTTATAAGAAAACGTAAAACCCAATACTTGAGTGCAATAAAAATGTAAGCGTATAAAAGTAAACAGGAAATATACTTGCACTTAAAAAAATAATAAATAAAAGTAAAAAAAAAAATGTTTTTAATTACTTGAATCATATCTATCGCCACCAAGACTTTCAATTTAGATTCTAGTGATTTTTCAAAGGTAAACGTGTGTATAAAGGCAGGACGCTGCAGTCCCGACTCATTCCTCTCACGGAACTCGCTGGTTCTTAAATTAATATAATTGACTTCAATTAGGTGAAATTTTTACCCCTCTTGTCTTTATTGATACCTTCGGTCACTAAATGAACACACGACGTTTCGCAAACAACACTCGGGTAACACCGAAAAAAACAATTATAATTAACTTAGAACTTAATTGTGAGGGGAAATTTCTTGCAAACATTTTGTTAGAGAATACAACCGAGAGTGCAGTTGCTTGTCTTCGTACGTTAAACATTTAAGTTTCATAGAGACCAGGCAGGACAAGAAAAGCGCTATTTGAGCTCATTTACATAACTGTCAACATATTTTACATTCCTATGGAAACACCCGAGTAATTTAAGACTATGAGCATAGTACAACAACTACGAGTATAAGTGTGCTCGAGCTATAATAATTGCAGTAGTGTTACTTTTTATGAGGGCTGGCAGAAATCCTCTGAGTGAACCCTCCCTAAACTGTTTATTAAAACTCGCCAAGATACGTAACAGGAACTATGTTTAACACGACTCCAACTGGTAACACTACGAACCCTTGTGATCTCTGAGAGATATATTCAGATATACCTTACCTAATCTAAATTTTTTGAGATAGCACCACATTCTGTCTTATTATTTGTGCGACAATAGTCGTGTTCGATAACACAAATATCTTTAACCTCTTACGCTGGAATGCACATCGGCTTGTTATCTGATTTAGACTGGCAAGGACGTGCAAAGCAGATTCCAAATATTCATTCAAGAAATATTCATTTTCAAAATTTCGACTTGGCATTGCAGAAGAAATTCTACAAAATGTTAATATTCCTGAATACCCAATACATCTTTAGATAACACACCATTGCGATTGCAGGCGAAACTACATTGTAGTTGCCAGCAAGGAAGAAGAAAAGCATTTCTTTACGTTAACCAACGCCTGTTTGTGATAACTTATTATAATAAATTCAAATACAAGCCTGCTTGGCAATGCATGGTGCCATGGAAACTTGTTGCTATATTAGCGATAGTAGGACTATTAATATCAGTGAATTTCAAATGCGAAACATACTTGGGGAAGATTTTCCCGACTGTCGTCATACTAATATTATAGCAGAGATACCGGAGCAGAATTTAGATCTATAGAACATTAACAGACTATATTATTCCAAAATGTGTTTTTAACTGTAGGTTTGAAATTATAATCACAGACCACGATGTATAGGAACTAGGAGGGCCTTAGAGTGTCGAATGGTTCTAAAACAAATATAGGAGTCGTCGCGGGGATCTATGGTCCAAACATAAAATCATATTAGGGGCAACAAGTGTGCATTAAAAGCACTAGCTTCACATTCTGTGGAATCGAAATTAGTTTATAAATGCCTTAACAACCGAAAGCAACTCAGTGCAACAAATAAAAGTGTACTTTGCCGGGTTCCGGGTCACTCTGGAATAAAAGGTAATGAAATTGGTGAGGAACTCGCTAGGGCGAGGAGAACCATACTGTAGTAATATTTGGGAGAATACTTAAAGAGTTACCCCATGAGGAAGTCACACAAGAGGTCCGACAAGCCAAAAGACTTAATAAATATTTTGGCTACAATAGGGAATTGCACAACATGCGTGAAGTAAAGGGTCTTTCAACTTCAACTTTTTTCCGATAGGGAGGGCGAACGAAGCAATATTTTTTATTTTTCGCTTGTCATTTGTAAACTTCATTAGTATACATTTCATCATGGAACGCTACACACTTGAGCAACGATTGCAAATCGTGCACATTTTTTATGAAAATAATCGTTCTGTTGCTGCTACTTTAAGAGCATTACGGCCATTTTACGGTCCATTTAACAAGCCGTCCCGTTTTGGGGTTATGTGAAGTCATTGGTCTACAGTAACAAGCCGGCGACGATTTGTGAGCTCAGAGCCAATATTGAACGCGGAATTGCTGGAATTTCGGCCGATTTATGCAAAAGAGTGGTCGAAAATTGGGTTCAACGATTGGACTTCGTAAAACGTGCACGCGGTGGTCATGCCTAAGAAATCGAATTTCATACTTAAATGTATATGTTCAAACTCGATAATAAAAAAAAAAATTAGTTAAAAAAGTCAAACCGTTTGTGTTTTATTCAAAAAAGTTCAAAAGTTGAAGCGCTCTTACTGAAAAACCCTATAGATATCAAGAAAATAGTAGGTTTTCTGACAGGTCTTTATACTTAAATTACCATCTCTCAATAATTCACATTCGGAGTGAGACAGAATGTAGACTCTCTCTGGAGAATAATGAAAAGTAAGAAAAAGGCTGCACGTCTTTCATCGATATGAAAAGGATCCGAATGGAATCAAGAATACTCCTAAAGGCAGATATTTTGAAATTTGTCCGCAAGTATTCAGTACTTCTAAAACATGTATATGTATTGTTTCATAGTTCCTAGGTGGAACATAGGGCCTCACTAAAACATGTAGTAGGACACAAAAGATATTTCAGGTCGAAATTATTAACTATAGTACCCAGCTGCTACTACAATAACTTTTCGAAGTCCTTCCATTTGGAAGCACAAGCCTTTCAGTGAATCTTGGTGTTGAGGATTTAGCGCTGGCGAATTTTGAACTACACTACAGCACAAAGTTGCGAATATTGTAGTGAAACTGTTTTTTATAAATATTTTTTTTTTTGTATAATTATCGTTTTTAATCAATTAATTAAATCACTTTTTTTATTATTATCTAATTTTAGCAATTAAAATATGTCTTACGCTTAAAAGTAATTTGGTTTTTATTTTGTTACTGCTTAGTTTTATTTTATAATTTAGTTTGAAATTTAGTTTCTATACAACTGAATTTCTTTTTGTCTGTTTTTCTTTTTGTTTTTGGATTTTATTTCTACTACTACATAGTTTAATTATAAATACATACAATTAAATTACCACCGCACGTCCCTGCCTACGATTTGTTCAATTTTGTTTTGTTTTGTTTATTTTTGGTTTGTTGTTGTTTTTGTTTTTGTTATTTGTTCGCTTTTGTGTTGTCATTTTTGTTCTTTGCTATCAATTCAATTAGATATATTTTTGTTGTTGTTATTATTTTCTGCCTTCTTTGCATTGTTATTGCTGTTGTTGTTGTAGTTTTTGTTGTTCGTGTTTAATATTCATGCCTGTGTTTTTTTTTTGGTAATATTTTTGCCTATGCGTTTCAATTCAAATGGAGAATTCTAAAATTTTATTGCTCTAATAATCAATTTTTGCGAAAGTTTCTACAATACCAAAAATTTTAATTGAACAAATGAATACTTGCAACATGTTAGTTGTTGTTGGTCTTTTGCTGTAATTTAATTAAAAAAAACATGCTGAAAAAAGCTGCTGATGTGCGTACGAGTATAAGGCAGTACATTTCATTGGCGGACTTTGAATGAAAGTTTAAGTTTCAGAGTATCTTTGTATTTCTTTTGCATATATGTATGTATGTATGTATGTGTGTTTGGTATTGTTGTGCATTGGAAGAAAAAAATTTTAAAGTAAAAGTATTCAATAGTATACATTTTTGTTGTTGTTGTAACCTAATACTACCTAATCCATACATAGCATACAAATTATTTTGATACATTTTAGGAGGATAGAAGACATTTTTTTTTAATTTAATAAAAAACTATTAAATATTTTAAACTTTCAAGCAGAAATTAGCAATGATAATAAGTAAAAAATAAAACCTATTCTATCATTACCGTTGTCGGGCAGCAGTCGCCGAACTCTAAGCTACACTCTATACCCAACGAACGCACCGAGCATACATACAAATATACATATATATGTCTAGCGCCGGTGATTGAAAAGGTTACAAATCAAATGAGTCGATGTATCAAGCAAAACCTTCGGAATACTAAAATGGTTCAAATGATCTTTGATCCAAATGACGTAAGCTTCAAGGCAGGGATGTTTGAGGTCAAATGGTAAGCATTACGAATCATATTCCATTCCTAATAGACCAGTCCAATCCAGAAATTCTTACACAAAATGCTACCGAAATGCCCCTACAATAAGGTGTACAAATTTTATTATTCTCGGTTCTAAGCTGTAATAATGGCAATACTGTAGGTCTTCACACCGAGCTCGCTTCTTCGTTACTTGGCAGTTTTCCGTATATTTTGTTTTCGTAAATCCAACGAAAGTGTCGTAGAGCAAAACAACGAAACACCGCAGTGACAATCCCAGCAAATTAATCGATGGTGGTTGTGGTGGTGGAGGCGTCTGAGTGACTCAGCCCAGATCCAATTAGCACAAAAACGTCATTATTAACCATTCAGAATTCCCCCAGTATGCTATGCCGTAGAGCTCCCAAACTTGGGCACTCACACAGGTAGCGAAACACTGTTTCTTTAGGTTCTTCTTGATTGCAGCTGCTGCATCTATCGTTGTACGGCCTGGCATGGTCTCCGAAAGGTCAGTGGACGGTTATTGTTGTGATTTGGATTTGTCAGTTCTGGATTTGTTGAAATTTGACCACGTTTGTTTATTTATTTTGCAGGTATTCGTATTAGTCCATCGGTTAACGCCCTGCTTATGGAATACCAAGAAGATCTTCCTTTTGCGCACTTCTTGGAGACGGCTTATTTCTACTGCTTCTGATTCGTTATAGGATGCTCCCGGTCTTGCCAGTTCATCAGCTTTCTCATTTAATTCTATGTTCCTAATTTGATCGGTAGTTGGTAAAATAACAATCAGCTGTTTGACAATTGGTGCGAAGTTTAAGTTCGAAATATACCAAAATGAAGAAGAAAAAGTAAGTAATTCATTTTTATAGTCAAAAATTTGATAGTACAAAGATATTTTCTTTCAGTGGTTGAAACGAAGCTAATTCAAAAGCACCAGAAGCATAAAAAAAATGGCTGAGAATGTCGAAATTGAAGTATACCTATGCCCCAGTACTTTTTGTTAATCGGTTAATATTTTTTTCAGGCGCATACAACTTTTAAAAATATTTCAACCAAGCTCCTTCAAGTTATAGTGTGCATGGAGAAGAAACCTAAAATTTCATAAACCCAACCAAACTTTATAATCCTTTTTCATGAGAAGCTTTTTTCAAAGCAGATATACTTTGAAGCTTTGTCTGCAATCCCGTTATTTGAAAATATTGCTCTATCATTTATTCTCATTACCAACCGCACACAAAGCAATTGGACTACCTCGGCCATCTAAGAGTTATAAAAAATAGGTAGGATCAAGATATTGCAGAGCTACTAAACAGATGCGAGACGACTCAGTTCGCCACCCGTCTTAATTCAAAGGAAAAAATTTAATACAAAAAACTTGCAACACCTGCTCGGTGATTATCTGAAGGACTTTTGGATCTTTGTAAGAAGGTCCATCTTAATGAATCGGGTGACATGTTTTATGGACTGGTGAAGTAAGCGTTGGAAGGTGTGATACCTGCGACTATTCATGTATTAATCTATAAACTTGGAAGAACACCTTGGAAGAGCAGTTATCCTCTCCAGTCAAAAATTTAATCATAATTACTTGGTATTACATATTTTCTAAGTAGACTAAGATTGGAGTAATTTTAACAATTTTTTTTTTGTAGTCCTGAAAGAGAATATAAAATAATCGGAAGTACATGCATATATATTGATTATAAAAAAAAAAAAAATATTAAAATATTAAATATTAACTTTTAAATAACTAACTTTTATATATTTAATTAAATATTAAATAAAAATTAAATATTAAATTTTTTATATTAAGCATTTTGAAAAAAAAAAAATATATACACCCTTTACTAACTTCGACTTGAACTTTTTCCGTAAGCATGGAATTTTATGGATATTCAAATACTCATTAAGCAGTAAGGGGTTAGCTCTGCCATCTTTAATGTGCAAATTACAGGTTCGACTATTCTTTTTAGAAGATTTTGCTCTCATTAGTTTGAGCCAACCACGCAGTAGGGACGCTAAAATTACACATAAAAACGCTGAGACATGTAAACTTAATTTTAACTCATAGATAACTGATCTGTATTCCGTTTCTCTGAAGCAGGCCATGTTTTTTTTAAATATTTCGATTTTAAGTTTGCATCATCTCTCAAGCGATTTACCGATTATTTTTGAATAAAACGAAACCGATTTTTAATTCAAATAAAAATACCAATTTTTTTTTTTTGTTATTTAACATTGTTTATATTAGATAAGGAAAATTAAAATTTTACAAACAATAATATACAGAAAAATTATACAAAGTACACTTAACCAAAATAATATAAATAAAGAGACGTAAGCAGTTGTAACTAATTTCGGTCCAATTTACAATGTTGCTACTCCTCAAAGTACTTTACATACAAACAAACCACATTTACTAAAATAAATGTGTGAGGCGAAAAAGTATTAGTTAATAATTAAGTAATTAGGTATTTGGCAGAGTTTGTCCTACAAATGGACGGACTTACAGATGGCAGATGGTTTGTTATGAGAAGCTTTTTCGAGAAAGAAAAACGAAATTCATTAAGAGATTTGCCTTTAACCGCCGAAACAGATTTCTCCAAAATTTACTGGTATTCTATCTCGGGCCCCGCCGATTAGTAGCCACGCACAAACCATTCTTCTATAACGGTTGGATTTCAGTAATAAAAATATATCAATCTCCATGCTCTACCCACAAGGTATAAACCTTAACTGACGGGCTGCCAGTTCACAAGTTTCGTACGTGAAAACCCAGTGGCTCCTTACGACTCATACTTCCATCAGTGCCCTAATAGAACTTGGTAACGATCAAATCTATGAAGTAGATGGACGGAGTGGGACCAAAAGTTAGTTGATTCTGCCAAGCCGTTCTCACATACATGTATGGGGAATTTTTAAGCTACTACAACAACAGCAGCAAATCTCCTAAGACTACACGGGTTCATACCGGTATTGAAATAAAATGGGCCTCGAAGATACGCGGCGTTAACCCGCACATTCCGAACGTCAAAACCAAAGTGTGCTAAAGAGGAATCCTCCTTAAAACAGTGACGCTGTCACACTGAGGTTTACAACAGAATCTAATGCAGATTATATAGCATAATGCTTTACGTGGAAACTTGTAGATTATGGCCAGACTAGATTGGGCCACTGGCCCAACTGTAGTCGGAACAAATTAGTTAGGTTGTTGTTGTAGTAGCGTGAAATAGTTTCGTTTGAACTTTTTGGAGAATGCTGCTGGATAACATTAGGAACATTAGTGCTCATCAAAAAAAAATAAATAAATAAAAAAAAATAAATAAAAAAAATAAATAAAAAAAATAAATAAATAAAAATAAATTTAATAAAAATATTAAAGAAATTGGATAAAAAACCAAAAAAATATTTAATAAAAAAATTAAAAAAAAAAAACATTTTACAAAAAATTTTTTAGAAAAACAAATTAAAAAAAGGTTTTATACAAAAAATTTTGCTGGAATAACATTTTTTTAATTAAGAAACAAAAATTAAAAAAGATATTAATTTATTATGAAAAACATTTCTTTTCAATTAAGAAACAAAAATTAAAAAAGATATTAATTAATTATGAAACATTTGTTTTTTTTTTCAATAAAGAAACAAAATGTACAAAAACAAATTATAAAAAAATATATAAAAAAATGTTTATTAAAAAAGATTTATAAAATTTTTTAATAATTTTTTGTTTTATAAAAATTTTGTTTCTTACTTTTTTAAAAAATTCTTACCAACTAATAAAAAGTTTAATATAAACAAAATAATCAAAAAAAATTTTAAAACAATTAAAACAAAAATAATTTTAAAAAAATTATCTAAAAAATGTATTTATAAAAAATTTTTTTCAATTAAGAAAAACAGGTTATAAAATAACATAATAAAAAATTCTGTAAAAAAAATTTAATAAATTTTAAATAAAAAATTCTTTCAAATTAATGAAGAGTTTAACAAGAACAAAATTAATCAAAAAATTAGTAAAAGAAAATTAAAAACAAAATTTACAAAAAATCATCTAAAAAATGTATACAAAAAATTTTAGAACAATTTTTTTTTAATTAAGAAAAACAGGTTATAAAAAAATATAATAAAAAAATCTGTACAAAAAAAATTAATAAAAAAATTTTATAAATTTTTTAATAATTTTTTGTTTTACAATTTTTTATAAAACTTTTTATTTAATTTCTTCATTTTTGTTTCTTCATTTAAAAAAAAAAAAAATTGTTTTCCTTAAATTTTCTTAAAAATTAGTAAAAAAATGTAATAAAAACAGATTAATAAAAAATAATAGTAAAAAAATAAAAATAATTACTAACAAAAAATCAGTTTATTAATATTAACACTGTAAATCAGACCAACACATGATTAGAAAAAAAATTGTATATATACATTATTATGTATAGGTAGAAAGAAGTCTATAGTCAGTGCGTTCGGATATTACATTCGTAGAGGTAAAATAGAGAACACTAAAAATAAATAATATAATAGATATTATTTTGTACAAATTATACAAGTAAATTAGCAGTGTGTAGTGTTTAAACATTTTACTGTTTATATATTTTTTTTCTTTTTCATTTAACTCAATAATAGTAAATAATAACATATAAATTGTCTGTCTTACCGAACATGGACGATTTGAAGTGTTCGGATGTAATGAAGCGCAAAGCAATGAAAAACTTTTTTGTGAAGCTTTAAATTTTGTTGTTTTTGTATCTTCATTTAAAATTAAACTTTTCATAACGCCATTACTTCTGTGTCTCTTTTAACTATTCTACGAAACTTTCATAAAGCAAATTAAGTCAACTTAGCTGTTTAAACTTTTAAATACTCACCAATACAGCTTTACAATGCTTCGAAATGTATTTTTTTACAAAAGTTCATAATTTATCGCAGTAAAATAAATTGGCTTGTCAAAGAAATATTTGTCTCAAAAATGTTTTCAGATGCAAAATAAGTTTAAAGAGTTTATGAAGACAGACTAATTAGTTATTTAAATATACAAAGTAAAGGCCGTGTAAAGGCAAAACAATTTAACAGGCTTAACTAACTCAACTATAATTAGTAGAAGTATTCACTTCTCGTTCATTACTTTCCATCGTTTGTTAGTTACTTTTAACAAAAAAAAAATACAATTCTTAAACAAAAAGGAAACATCAATTCAAACAATAAGCTTATCTTTAATTAGTGTTTATGCATGTATGTGTACTCTTGTGTGCTTTTTGTGTAAAATTATTGTTTACTATTTTGTTTTTTTTTTTTTTTTTGTTTTTCTTTTGTGTTTTGACGCCACATTTCCAATTGCGCTGTATATAGCTGCCATTTGTTTTCATTTTTTACTGCTTAAAATTATAAGTTTTTCACACACACATCAAAGAAAGTAAATATTTCGTATACTCTAAGCAAATAATATCAGTTTTGAGTCTATTCGAGTGTAATAAACAATTTCGAGAAAATATATGTACTACAAAGTTGTGTGTAGCAAGAAATTTTTTCAGTTACAAATATAGCAAAAAGTGTTTTGCAAAAATTTTCTTCAAATTTGCGCAATTACCTACAAACTGACAGATAAATTAAAAACAAAATATACATCGGTATGCAAATTTGTGTGTCTGTGCTGTGTGTAAATATGTGAGGAACATGTGAGGTACGTTCTGAACACGGATTGGTTGGCTGATTAACACTTACGTAGTCGCAAAAAAAGGTACATGTCCGACGAATACTCTATAATTAGCGCTAGAGCTTTAGATATGCTAGATATGCGACGCTCGTTACGCTGCCTAGGGAGGTATTAAAATGCTTACTTAAAGCATACTCAAGTCGAAGCTAAGATCTTGCATTTTCCCCAAATTATTAAAAAAAAAACAAAAACTTGAGCTTAATCTAGATGCAACGATTTAGTCAGGCTGTTGTAGCGTGAAATATTTTAGAATGAAAGAATGCTGCTGGAATAACATTAGAAACATTAGTGACAGAAAGCAATAAAAAAGAAATTTATTAAAAAAATATTTAATAAAAAAAAATTTTGGAAAAAAAGTTATCAAAAAATTTAAGAAAAACTAATTTTAAAACAAATGAAGAAACAAAATTAAAAAAAAAATATTTAATAAAAAAAAATTTTAAAATTTTTTTATAAAACAAAAATTTGTTAGAATAACATTGGGGACATTAGTGTTCCTAATAATCAACCAAAAAAAAAAACATAAATAAAAGAAATTTAATATAAATAAAAACAAAATTAACAAAAAAAAGTTTTTTAAATTAAAAAAAAAAAGAAATAAATTATTAAAAACAATTTAATCAAGAAAAATTATTTTTTTAAATAAATATCCCTAATTATTAAAAAACAAAAAAAAAAAAAAACTTGAGCTTAATGTAGCTGATTTTAGCTTACAGCTTACAAAGTGAAAAGTAAAATAATAATTGCATTTGGGGAGAAAAATATGAAATGGATTTTACTGAGGTTCAATGGAAAAGAATTTCTTGATAGGGTGGGAACAAAACAAAAAGACCAAAAAATGATAAAATTTAAGGTTTTTTTCTGGGAATCTACTTTTGAACTAATCATTTTTTGTAACTTCGTTAGATATCAAAATATGTACATAAACCATGATTCAGTAATAAAAGGTTTGCTCAGTAAGCAGCTTTCTTGTTCCCTCTTGACAAATCGGCTCCCTTAAGAACAACCGGGTTGCTAACTCTAGAAATTTTAAGTAAAAATGAAGGAAAAGTAATATTTGCAAGAAAAACATTTTGTTTTCAAAAAGGTGTGTTTACGAGCCAGAACTTGCTCGGTAGATCCAGGGGCAAAAAGATATGCAATACATCCTGACATACCACATAAATCAGGATATCATAGAGCATCCTTTTGGGGCAATGCGCGTGAAAACTGAACATTTTTACAAACTGAGCCCGATACCTTTCAAACATCGGTTGCGAAGTACTTACTAGAAAAGGTTATTTTAAAAATGCATAAGTTACCAACAATAATTTATTTAGCAATATGTAATTAGTCATAGCCTCCGAATGGTAGTTAGTTTTTTATGAGCACCTTTTTCATGGCAGAAATACACTCTGAGGTTAGACTTTGCCTGACGAGCAGCGACCGCCGCTATTACAAACAACATTTTCTATCGTTTGGTGTTTCGAGTCCGGGTTCTCGTTCTTTCATTTTTCTTTTTTAATATCAGACTTGGCAATTTTGGCTGCAACTTTTACCAATGTGGTATTTACTTTTTCCACTTCTCTCGCCTTTCTTAAATGCGACCTTTTTTAAGGGAGCGTCCGAAATCTAATGTCGCAAATGAGCAAACCTTTAACAATTGAAGCATATACATAAACCAAGAATTTTCGCGTATTATATTTTTCAATCTGCAAGTTGGTGCTATGTAAAGCAAATATTCCAAAAAATTCAAGTTGTGCTCAATTAAGATTTTGCTTATCTAGAACTTAAGTATGCATTATAAGTCCGTCCCCTCAGAACTTTTTAACGATAGTGCTAAAAATATTAAAACTGCATTTCCTGGGAAGAGCGGTTGCACCAAGATGCTTCACTAGGTCTCATTGTTGTTGTTGTTGTAGCAGCATAAACATTCCCCATGCAATTACGAGAAATGCTGCTGTAGTGACAGTCCTTGGGCGTATAAAAATACGGGTCGTTCCGGTAACGTAGAACCGACTGCCGTGGTCTCGTCGACCCAGTGGCTGCTCTTTATGTTGCGAGCGCGCGCAGCAGCTGTTCAAGTGTTAGCTGATATTTACATGAAATTATAGTTTGTGTGCATATTGCAGATTACGCGGTCGAAGGAGCGTTCTAATGCCTCGATGTAATTTTTGTTATTTCTAATTTTTTAGAAGATCAACGAAGCCTAACGTGTTTGCTCTTGTTTGAAGCCAACAAAAAGGAAGCATCATATTCTTTGCCTTAAAACAAAATATAGCTACCTGATTTTTTTTTTGTTTCTTTTTTTGTAAATCTATGTGTGCATGTATGTCTGTAGTGTATGTATGTAATCTGTGGAGGCTAATTATATTTATATGGGTGTGTGTTTGCTTGTGACTTGATATATGACTCGGTTCACGTATTCATCGTCGCTGGTTTGGTGTGAATTGGTAGGTTCATGAGCGTGAATTTACATTGATTTTCCAGATATTTGTTTAAAATATTTTTCTTTTAACATTTTACTTGTATTTTAATAATACTTTTTTTTTTAATTGTTTGCATTTTTTGTGGTTAGCCTTTTACGCTACAATTTTTTACGCTTATATTTAATTAGAATTTCTTACATTCACGGTACGATCCATATTCATTTACTTAATTTTCTTTATTTCGTATGGAGTTTACACCGATATGGATATGAAAAAAAAAGCAAACAAAAAATAATAATTGTGGGATTGTGGAACGAAGTGTGGATGATTTAAGGATGATTAAAAGGTTTGTCAAGCAGTTACATATGTGTGACATTATGTTATATATTTATATGTGTGTGTATGTATATTTGAAGAGAATGGAAACAATGAATACATATGTATATGTACGATTAATACATGTATATATAGATATATGCTTGTAGGTATATACGTATGCAGTGCTAAACGGTTAAATACGATCACCATGAATACATGTATGCTTTTATGTAGTAGGTATATGTATGGACTTGTAAAAGTGATTATAAAAATGCATTCACCCAAATGTATGACAAATGTATGAGTGTTTGCGTGTTTCGAGTAGCCATGTATGTTTGTATATATGTTTGCGTGAAACGTCGCCATCAATGCGTGTCAATAATATGTTGAAATGCGCCATTAATTGGAACTAAGTTGTTCAGTTCTGTGTAATATTTCAGTTTGATATGCACGTATGTATGTATGTATTATTAATATAACGGTAATCAGATTTTCACAAGCACCTGTATGTATGCAAGTGTACTACAATTTTCTGCGTTTGCTTATTAAATATCAAATGTGCCTTTGACTTATATAGCTTTTGTTGTTGTTTTTTCATTTTACTTGTTATTATTTTTATTCTTTTTTTTGTTAATATGCTTTGGGATATTGAAAAGCCAAATTTTATTACTGCCGTAAGTATGCGTGACAGTGGGCGATTATCATTTGATGCGCGTGTATGTGTATTTTGGTTGTATGTTTGTATATGTATTGATTGGGGCTGGTTTTAATTTTTTTTCGATCGGATTTTGCTTTGTTTTTAACTGCGCTCCTTCATTTTTTCACTGTGTGTTTGTAGTATTGTTTTCTGGTTGACGGCAATGATGACAATATTACAGAAGTTCTAACTCTTTTTACTATTTTTGCTTTCCTCTTCTTCTTGTTCGTTATTGTTATTTTTTGTTTTAGTTTCTTTGCTTTTTGCTTGCTTTCATTTCCTACTGTTTACGGTTTGATGTTGTTGAATTTAGTTTTTTTGTTTTGTTGTTCTTGTAATAGTAGTAGTTAGTAGTATTATATCAGTAGAAATCGCATAATTTACTTAAATATCTAAAGAACGACGTCAGGCAGGTCGTGCGGCCTGGCCTAGGCGCGCATTTGGTTTTCATGTACAATTTTTCTCTCCTTATAATAGATCTCCTCCGACTCCTTATCGCATAGCAGTAGCACAACGGCTCCAAACAGGAAGATAGCTGCACCCCAGCCAACACCATAGGCCCAACCGAATTCCCAAATCGGCCGATTCGCTGCAGTAAAAAAAGTTAATCAGTAAAAAAAAATAAAACAGTTAAATAAGTATTATTTGTAACTTACCCAAATTGAGTTCTCCGGCAAAGCCTACAGGATATATTATAAGTGCAGACAAAACAGCCAGTACTAAAAATTAAATGAAAAAGCATTGTTGTTAAACTTACTGATTAGGCATAGTGAAATAAAGTGATAATTATTTTTGTTGTGAAGTACAGAATACATCCTGGTATTTATACAGAATGCATAAATTTCATATCAATTATTTCAACCCTCAGTTGGACACCTTTTTTAAAAACTTCAGTTGGGCACTCGGGTCTGGCCTCTTTTCGTCCTATTCGAAGATCCTTTTTAAAAGGTTACATCCATAAATCGATAGAAAATTAAATTTACCTGGAAGCTCAAATCGTTAGCTATAATAGAAACATGTTAAACTCACGACCATAGTCGAAAAAGACCCGGGCCACCAACGGAGGGTTAAAAATGTATTTGAGGTATAGCTAATAAATAAAGAGACTGACACTCGAATAGAGAAACGAATGCGCCAAAAGCCAGCATCCACACGCTGTTTAGCGTGAAGATAGTCTGGAGGTGTTCAGCCAAGTACAACATCCCAGTGTTTTATTCGCCGGATCTTGTGCCATGCCACTTCTACCTCTTTTCTATGGTGAACTTCGTATTAAAAGAGACACGATTTGAGTTACGTGAAGTTGTATAGGAGAAGACCCCACATTCACTGAGCTAACAGAATATTTTCAGCATCCCTCGAACAATGGATGATTCGGGTAGCCTATATTTTGAGATTGATAAGTAAATTCTCTTTTTACCCGATTTTTTTTTACACAAAATTGGATTTAACACGAGTTAAAAAGAAAAAAAGTATTTTTTTACACGAATTGTTTTGTTTTAACACGATTTAATATGCCCTTATTTAATATGTACAGCGTTTTTTTATACCGAATGTGAAAATACGAGTATGTTTCTTTGTGATTGTAGGCTGAAAAGTAGTTGAAATTTAAAAATAAATCATTCTCTATAGAAGGTTCCATTAAAATCATTTTATTTATACTTAGAGGGCTATGAATTTTGTGGCCTCTAATTTAACTTAAAACTGGTTTTCCTAAGCCAATTCTTTTAGTTTGGAAGTAGATAATTATCACAACAGCCATATCCAGGAAATCCCTTGTAAGTCCCTCCATTTGTAGGACAACATCAAGACGCATGCCACAAATAGGACGAGGAGCTCGGCCATACACAGAAGTGTACGCGCCAACTATTTATTTATTTTTTTATATCCAGGGAATAAAATTGTGGAGAGAAGTATTTTACTTTGTCCTATGCGCTATTGTTGTCCCAGCTTGAAATATTCCGCATAAACTTTAAGGAAATGGTGCTGCGTCAACGGTACTTGGCGTACAGTATTGCCCAAAACTATAGCACCCTCTAGTGAATATTTTGCGATAGCTGGTTTTCTCAAATTATCAGGTCAGTCCATAAGTTCGTGCGTTTTTTAAAGGTGGTTTTAAAATTAATCAAAAAGATGTTTAAAGTATTTATTAATCAATAATACATTTTCCTTCATTATTTACAATGTCTGCCCAACGTTTAGACAAATTTTTAATTCCCTGCTTAAAAAATTGTTTGTCCTTGGATCCAAAATACGCTTCGATATCCCTTTTTATAGCTTCTTTTGAGGAGTAGTTCTTGTTACTCATATGGGATTGAAGTCCACGCAAAAGGTGATATTCACAAGGTGCAATATCCGGAGAGTATGGTGGATGCGGCATTAGCTCCCATCCGAACTTGTTCAGCTTGCCTTGCGGTATGAGGTCTTGCGTTGTCGTGGTGAAACGAAACTTTGCATCTATTCACTGATGGGAATAATAATTAGCAGTTAACGTCTGGTTTGGTTCCAGAAGATCATAATAAACAATACCGGCCATATCCCACCAATAGACAGGAGAATCTTCTTGGGGCGAAGGCCAACTCTAGGGGTCGGTTCTGGTGTTTGATCTTTATCTAACCATAGGCGTTTGCGAACAGTATTATTTTAAAGGACCCACTTTTCATCACCAGTAACGATATGGTTCAAAAAACTTTCATTTTCAAGCCGTTGCAGCAGCTGAGAGCACACATTCACTCTCTGCTGAAGGTTGGCGACGGAAAGTCTATGCGGAACCCATTTTCTCAGCTTTGAAACCGTTCCCAATTGAACCAGGTGCCTGTGAACTCTTTCATACGATGAATTTAATCTCTGAGCTATCATATCGACTGTCAAATTGGGCTCAGCTTCCATGAGTTCAAGAAAGGCGTCGGAGTGGTTCTATCCGCGATTAAAATCACTTGTTGAATGCACAATAAATCAAAGAAAATATATATAGTTCCGTTATATTCCGCGAATAATTTTTTGCGTGCCAAAATCGTACAAAAGTGATATTATGGGTTAAATACGCACGAACTTATGGACTGACCTGATATTTCTGATAAAAAAAAGGTTCCGTATCCTTTTACGACTTGCTTAGGTTTAAATGTTTAGTTTTACTACAGAAGATCATAAACACTAAGGAACCCAGATACCTCAAAGATCGACTTATGTTTTCAAAATCCTGCCGCTTGTTAAACTTAGTCCCGATGAAATACAGTTGATTGGTGACTGAACGTCAATACTTTGTGTCTCTGTCCGTCTTTGGAATACCTTACCTTACAAAATTAAACGTATAAAAGAAAGCTCGTGTTTCAAAAATAAATTGCTTCGCTACCTTGCCGAAAATTGCTGAATGTACTCAAATGGTTCCACATTGTTTAAATCTCTTCCAATTAATCCCTTCTATATATATATAATTGGCGCGTACAGCCTTTTTGGGTGTATGGCCGAGCTTCTCCTCCTATTTGTGGTGTGCGTCTTGATGTTGTTCTACAAATGGAGGGACCTAGAGTTTCAAGCCGACTCCGAACGGCAAATATTTTTATGAGGAGCTTTTTCATGGCAGAAATACACTCGGAGATTTGCCATTGCCTGCCGAAGGGCGGCCGCTATTAGGAAAAACGTTTTCTTAATTTTGATCTTTCACCGAACCGACGTTCTCTCTCTGAATTCCGAATGGTAGTCACGCACCAACCCATTCGGCTACGGCGGCCGTCAATCCCTACTCCTACTACTTTTATTTTTACCTTACTTTCCTTTTTTTAAAACTTTTCTTCAACTTATACTTCTTTACTACTTCCTGTAATTTTAGTTTTAATTTTACTGTTAATCCTTTATGTAAACTATTCTTAAGGTCAATCATTGTAAAAATAACCAATGGTTGTATGTTTGGCTTTAATAATAATAAATAAAAATAAATAAAAAATAAAGAAATATACTATGACCAATACATACATACTTATGACCAATTTTTTTATTTCAAAAGTTTAACATAAAAAAAGTTGTCAAAAATTCAATGGACAAAACTGAAGCGTAAACAAATACGTTTCTATGTTAATATTTTGCAGAAAATCCCTTATTATTGTTTAATGCAGTGCATCTTTTAGGCACTAAAGATATTAAATTATCAATAACATCTTGCTATGCCTTTCCATACTCCTTTTACAGCTTCAAATAGTCCGTTTATAAGGGGCTATTGTTTGGTTCGTTATATTGAAGAAGTGAGAAAGTGAGAAAGTTTCTAGAGACGTACATACGTTAACTCTTGAATTCGAATTATTAATGCCAGAAAATAAATTACAATAATAGGCCCTTAAGCACCTTAACTTGTGGAAAAGGAAGAGATATCAACGCATGATGCCAGTAAGTTTCCACCTGACTTCAGTCGTAACACCACACATCCCCAATAGGACCACTTTGCATACTTCATAAATAACCATAATGAAAGGTGACGGGTATGTCTAACTTGGTCTTCTTCTTACTCTATAATATTGGATACTTGGAAAGACGGTTTGTTGCATGCATTTGTAAACTGATTACTTTCTGTCCTACTTTCTTACCCACTCTAGCGTAAATTTTACCTAAAGTCACGTGTATGATAATATTTATTGACTTACATGACAACAGCATCACCAGCACAGCAATTCTGTAGAATTTGTATTTCACATTGTGATTCTGTGTTCGCAAACCCAGTCCAGTGAGTATGGTGGCAATAACGTCTGTTATCAATGTGATTATGCATAAAGCGGCAGTAGCCTTGATGTAAGCTGAAATATTATAAAAAGCGTTTATTCGAAAGGCGTTAAATTCGAAACTAGCTGACAACAGCCTACTTACCCACATCTCGACTGGCATAACAACCAGGCGGATCGTGCAAGTTGAATGGCAACGGTGAATCAACATCCTCCTCAATGCAGTGCACAAAGAGACCCTGGCGCCAGCCAGCAGCCATTAACCAGTCCGTGGAAGCTAATGCCATAATCATCAGTATCACAACGATGACACCGCATATAAATGCAATGACCTACAGATGCGAAAGAATATTGCAAAACCAAATTAATTAATTCAGTTGCAAGTATTTTCAAATTCAAGAATTTTTACTTGATTGAAAGAGCGATATTCATACCAAAAAATTATTTAGTTTTTTTTAATTCATTTCGTGAGCTCAAGGCCGGTTTAACAAAATAAAAACACATTGCTTTTATTATTCGTTGTGCATTCGAGGAGGTTTCGATCTCAATTTGAAGCCAACTTCAGGAATATTCAGTTCTGGTCGTCTGTTAAACAGGCCTTGAGATATACAAAACCAAAATACGAAAACGAAACAATTGACAAAAAGTTATTAAAATATATGTGGTAATTTGCAGCCGTTGAAAAATACTTAAGAACGATGCGTTAGCAATCGCAACCGTTGGCGCATCTTTTATCAAGCACAGTGCCATAACGGTACTTTTTGTGCTTGAATATATTATATGTGATTACATTCATTAAAATGCGTTATCCTGCGTTATAAGCGTTCACATTGATTTTTTACGTTTTAGTAGGAGCACTGAAATCTTTTTGAGAAATATACTTAAAGAACGATTCAGTCTTCGTCCAAAATTTTGTGAATTATTTTCTGTTTTATATTGTAACTGGTAAGTAAGTAAAAAATAAAGGGTCTGGAGTTTTCTACATTACTTTATTTTACTTGAAACTATTCAATAATGTCGAGAGGGAGAAATTGCACACCAGCTCTTCGAAAAGTTATCATAGAGTTGCAAAAGACCAGATTATTCTACGGTGTTATTTCAAAAACAATGATTTTAAATGATATTTTTCTGAGTATAAAACAGCAGAAAACGTTTCCAGAAAAAGAAAGCATGAAAGACCATTAGCCAGATTAATAGGATGATCATTAGATTGTCAAAACATGATCCCAGGAATCATGCTGCTGACATCCATCGTCAAGTCAGTCGCAGTGTATAGTTCATGGAATGCTTATGCCCTCTACCACTCGCTGAAAGCCAAGCTCAGAGCTTTTTCTTGGACACTCATCCCCTCTTTCATTTCCCTCCACTCCATAGTGGCCGGAGATCCAACAAAGTGTGGTATTGTGTTGTTCGATAAGCGAGAGCGACCTCCTATATTTCTTAACACATCTTGAACGATGAATTGATGCGCGTTGAGGCGAGTACCTTGACCGCCGCTTGACTATCAACAAAAATGGTAAGGTTTGCTGGAGGTAAATCCATTAGTCTTATCGCTTCTCCTGCTTTGTCTATAGCGTAGATCCCAGCTTGGAGGATTCTACACCAGTCTGGGAGTCTAAAGGAGCAATTTAAGAATATTTGATGAACACTTCCAAACCAGTGCCATTGTCAACCTTCGAGCCGACGGTATAAATATGGAGAATCATCTGATATGACTCTGGTCTGTCAATTGTTTCTGTCGGGTATTCGTATTTTATAGTCTTTGTTCAAATCTATTTTGGAACCAGATAGTCTGTTTTCGATACGTCTTGCAAGTGCTCCACAGATAGTAGAGCTGATGCATGAACGTGCGTGTTTTCTTTTAGCATGCCTGTTGCCTTAATCCCGGCTCCGTTCGATAGAGTTAGTGTTACTCCATCTATAGACGGTAACTGAAAACTCTGGATTTTATATCTTTCAGTGAACAGAACAAGTCCGGTCTTGACTGGGTTAACCATAAGACCGTTTGAGGTCGCCCACTTAGAGAGTTCCCCTAACGCTGATTGTATGAGTGCATGAGCCCGTTCATAGTCGAGAGAAACTTCCCTGTCATCAGTATGACTACATCGTCTGCATAAGCACCTTTTCTTGCTCATGGTAATAGCAATTCATTAAGGACTAGGTTTCAACATTATTAAACGCTTCTTTGATATCCAAAAAAGCCACCATAGTGAATTCCTTATTTTTAAGAGATTTCTCTATTGTTCCAACAACTTCGTGCAGTGCTCTTTCTATAGACTTACCCTTCTGGTAAGCATTTTGGGCATTGCTGAAGTTCTCGGTATTAAACGTGCTCTTGATATATAGATCTAGAATCTATCTTTCTAATGTTTTGAGTAAAAACGAGGAGAGACTAATTGATCTGAAATCTTTCGCAGTATTAAGACCCGTTTTCCCCTGCTTTGCGAATAAAGATTACCCTAACCTTCCTCCCTGAAGATAGGGATTCCCTAAAGACCTTAACTAAACATATATTTATCGTTCCTATTGACAGCTGCAACATCGTTGGTATAATTTTCTCCGGTCCTCCTCACGTGTAGGGTTGGAGGGAGTTTACCGCCCAGGTTACCTTACTCTCCCTTGCAAGTTCATTTGAATTCCAGAAGGGCTAGAACTTTGTACGCTATTTATCCATTCTTCACATACAGGGAATTGTGTTTGCATGAGATATTCAAGTGTTTCCTGACCTGTTTTTGTGAAGCTGCTTGGTTTGCGGGGATCCTTGGAGAGACGTTTTCTAAGTCCTGAGAACTCAGATGTGTCCTCCAATTCTTTACAAAACAATCGGCAGGATTCTTCCTTTGCTTTCTTTATTTCCCTCTTAAAAGTATTGCAACTATTTCGGTAGCAATCCCAAACTTCTGTCGCCTTTGACGCCTTTGCTGCATTGTGAAGCCTTCTTGTTTGTCTTCTTAGTAGTTTGAGCTCTTTGATCCACCATGGATTTAATTAGTTCATTTTTTGGAGGCCTGCTTCCTGAACGAGATTTGCGAAAAGCTTCATCTGTTGCACATGTCAACAATTTGAGGTTATTTTCCAAGCTGGAAACGATAGTTGTTTCCTCGTCTTCAGGGGGATCTAACTTAGCCATAAGATTATAGAACTTTATCCAACTTGCCCCTCAGGGATTCCTATAGGAAAGTCGTTTAGATTGTTCTATGTTGACTGTGAACACGTTTCTATAGTGATCCGAAAAGAGCACTTTGGCGAAACGTGCCAGTTGTCAACCCTGAATGAGCCTACATTTGAGACTAAGGTTATATCAATAACCTCCTCCCTAATCCTCTTATAGTATGTGGGATGATTACCCCGGTTACATATATCAAGATTAGTAGAGAGTAAGTATTCAAAAGAGACTCACCACGTCTATTTATATCGCTACTATACCATGTCGAATGGTGTGCATTTGCATCGTAACCTACTACCACGTGCAGACTCCCCGCACTGATCCATGGGACAAGGTCTCGGAGAGCCTGCGATGGCGGGTCTTCTTCTTCAAAAGGTAGGTACGTTAATGTAAGCACAAGTCTGGGGCCTTCTTCTAGGTCTGCGATGCAAAACTGCGGGAAGAGAAATATATTGTTAATTAACATACCATTAAAGTTTTTCCTAACCAAAATGTAATTTCTTATCTTACCTTGAGTAGCAGGAACCAATAGCTTATAAATGGGGTTGTCAAGGCCAGCGACTTTGCCCTGCACAGTCCACGTTAATATACTAGAGCCCTCCCCTAATGCCTCCTCCTCCTTACAGAGCAGCAAGTCCACTGTTGCCGCTCTACAGTGATGCAAATTAATTTGCATCACCTTCAGCGGCTGTGGTTTCATTGCTGCTCTTATTCTTCTCTTCAGGTAGGAACACTTTAAGATGCCCTATTCCGTATCTCAATTGACCGTGCAGGTCTTTGAGGACTTGCTCCGATCGTTGACTAATACTCAACCATATATCTTTGCCGTTTCCCTTATAACTTTTATGGCTTCTCACTATGGTCCAATTTTCGGGATGCACCTCTTCGTTTTGACCTTTTATCAGTGAGAGGGTAGTTTCATCATCCATTAATGGAGGTGGGATCCACATCTTCACGGTCGTTAGAAAAGGTCCATCCTTGAACGGCACCACATCCAATTTGCATCCAGGCCACATTTCGTCAAGACTACGAATAAAAGATGTAAGAAGTTCTAAAGACTCCTTGTTGCTGCATCCGACCACCTTGACTCCCTTGTGCCACTTGACGCCATCAAACAAGACCTTGTTTTTAGAGCCTTGAGCGATCTGTGTGAGAATAAATCTCATTATTTTCTCTTCCACTAGTAGCCATTTATCGTTTCTGATTTTGCCTTCCCGCTGACCACGATCGATAATAGCTACTTGTAGTTCCGGTGGCGAGGTTAAGCTATAAAATGGCTTCATACGCTTGTTCTCAAACACCGGATTATTGTCGGATCTTTGGCGCTTTGGCGATGTGCCTGCTGTTTTTCTTGCCAAAGCTGCAGCTTTTGAAGTCGAAGGACTCAAGTCGAGGGCACTCTCCGTTTTCAAAGGCTTTGTTTCGACTGAGGCCATAGACTTGGAAGGCTGTTCCAGCTTTTGCAAAGGAGATGCAGTCTCGTTCATCTCTTTCTGGCTGTCTTGACTGGGAGCTTCGCGTTTAACTACCGTCGTATTCAAAGCAAGCAGCTTCTCACACTTCCGGACGTTGTATGCATGCCTCTTCATCAGCGCCTTATCTCGTGTGGAGAGCGAATTTGGGTCACGTTTGCTCAGTTTCTCAAGAAACTTGACTGAGCTTTTGTATCCCGATTTTATCTTCTTCTGCAGGATTTTATCCGCAACAGTCTTCTTTGGGGTGTCATCCGATTCGGTTTTCGGATCAGTTGTGGGATTTGCAGTCTGATCCTTCATGGAAAAAAGTATATAGTATATTTTTATTAGACAAAAAGACTGATACTCGTACTGATGAAAAGATTTTAAATTTACAAAATAAAACCGAATATGCAAAACATTTAAGTTATTTAATTGAAAAAAGTCCCAAATGGTATCGCTCTTAAGTACTTTCCACGGCTGTATGAGTTTGTATACCGACCTTGAGTGGCCTTGTGATTGTTATTGTTTCAATAGTTGTTGTGGGCGCCATTTTTGATGGTGAGGGGCGTCGCGAGCTGTACACAAACAAGATATAAAGATACATTATTTTCAAATAATATTAAAAGAATGAATGAATTGAACTATTTAACAAGGAACATTTTTTTTCGCTCTTATTAAGGCCGGTTAATAATACGTACCTATCAAGTCAATATGTATGTGTTTGTTAGTAGCAGGGTGTTAGTGGGCCCTCCTAACAAAAATAACAACACAAGCGTTAAAACTCAACAGATGTTTATATGAACCACCAATTGATTTGGCTTAACCCTCACTTCTTTTTTCAACCTTCCTTCATTAGCCTCTTGGCTTTTCAATTACTGCTCCCTTAAATTTTTCTGTTTATAGTAATGTACAACTCTTCCTTTATAATATATTTTGTTATCTTTTTTGCACACAATTTTTTGTTTTTCAATTTTGCTGTGCGTTTTGTTCCGAAAATTTGCACTTAAATATTTATTTTTAATTTTTAATGCGTACGTTTTACTTGTTTGCTGCTTAAAATCTGTTAATTTTGGGGAAAGAGAAAAGTGAAATAAGAACAAATTCATTCGATTAGTATGGAATAAAATCTATTGTACTCGTATTGCATGTACAAACAATTTCGAAATTGGCGATACATTTACTAGCCATGCAGTAACGAAAATAGGAACTCAAAATATACTCATAAATATAGCATTCAATTCCGGCACAAAAAACATGTATGCATAAATACTACCGATTTTGTGGTTATACAGTTTTAAACTTCAAGAGAAAAAAGGGAACTTATGGCGTTTTCTTTTCGCGTAATAATGGCGCATTTATTTCGCACGGCGCCAGAGCTGTAAAATTTTCGATTTCTTTTCTCGAACTGTTTTGCTCTGACCAGGTATATATGTGGCGTTCTCTAGACTCTACGAAGTGAGTGCGAGCGTTGTTCAGCTGATTTTTGTTTATCTGTCCATCATAATTTCGTCATATAATAATGCAAATAATAAAAAAAGTTTTTTTCTAATGACGGTCGCCCCTCGCAGGCAATGGCAAACCTCCAAGTATGTTTGTGTCATGAAAAAGCTCTTCATACAAAATATCTGCCTTTCGGAATCGGCTTAAAACTGTAGATCGTTCCATTTTTGAAACAACAACCCCATGCACGCCACAAATAGGAGGAGGAGCTTGGCCAAACACTCGAAAAAAGGAAGTATGCGCCAATTATATATGTATATAGAATTTTTTTTCTTTTGGTTTTTTTTTTCTTTTATGAAAACGTGTTATGCATGTCAAGTTCTTTGGCTAATGATTCGTTAACGCACCCTAAATCATAGAAACATTAAACAGCTGCTCTATAAAGAGCGAATAAAAGCCCAAAGAGAGGTTTGTTGGCCCTACAAAAGGTCACAGAAAATTTAATCCAAACAAACGTGCTAAAACAAAAGAGAATATGTAAATTAGAAATGAACAAGAGGGGCAAACTGACGTTGTTGAATTTATGCCACTTCATTTGTTATTAGGTGCAGCTTCCGCATCTCATATTTACATATCTACAAACAAACATATATAAATAAAATGTAACAATTACAAGAAAGACAAGGGAAACTCAAGTAGAAAAAATAACGGAATGCCAATGTATGCAAACATTATGTTAAAGGCTGTAAATAGAACTTTGGAGTGCTCACATATGCGGGCACAAATAAACGAATGAGTAAAGCGAAATAAATTATAATTCTGGCCACTTCAGGAAATTCATAATTAGCTTAGTGTAATGATAATAAGTATTTCAAATGGATGTATGCATGTAGATATCTACTATGCAAAATGATTGTTTGCTATTTTAAGAGTAGCAACTCAATTTTTTAATTCTTGCACAATTACTAAATTTTTACCAGCCTTGCCAAATAGGGCGGGCACATGCTGATTACTAACAACAACAACAATACAAAAACAAAGCCCAACAAGCAAAAGTCGTATACACATACATAGATATGTATCCGATTTGTAAATAATAGAACATCATATAATTTGCACTTTGCCGTTAAGAACAAAAAAAATATATTTGTATGTTTATGGACAGACAATTTGCTATTTAAATATTTACAATTGGCGATGCGAATATCTGGTTATAGGCAGATGAGATGTGCAACTATGTGCACATCTTATTAATTACATATTTGCACCTACATTTATACATAAACATATATGTATGATGTGTGGTTGCTGCAGATGCAAAGCCAGGCAGGCATTCAAAATGCAAAGCTTTCCATCTATTTTGAGGAAACCATATAAAAGTACCTTTCTTTGAAGTAATCCAAAGTAACCGATTCTGAATCAAACTCTGAACATTCGGGCAGAGAATCGCTGTCGAAAGAACTAAATCCACTCATATTTATGTTAGCAATTGCATTGTTACTGAAAACTAATTGCTGTTGTTGTTTCAGCTGCGACTGTTGCTGCGCCAACTTGTCTTCACCTGCGTCTCTGCTAGACATTTTCGATTTTCGTACATAAAATTATGTACATATATGGGCTCACAAAACTAAAGGAAACGTAGCACTTTTCGCAGGATATAGTTTTACCTACTTTGAAATTGTTGTAATTAATGGATTGAAATACTACTTAGCACTGTCTGTTTTAACTAAAAAGTTTGGCATTGTTTCTCTTTGGCCTCGACATCCCCTTTTCAAATGGCTATTTTTACACACACATACGCTCACACGACATACACACCAAAATGGCGACAGAATCACTTGCGAACCGTACTATTAAACCTCGTCGTTTATGCAGTTTTAACATCAAAAAACTTTTACCCGCTTACATTTCCAAAAACACCACACGTCCTTTAATAGGTTAGCAAGTAAAAATAAAAATTAAATTATAAAAAATTGACGTTTTTCTACTTTCGCGATCACACATAAACAATTGTGTTCGTTTTCGTCGAGAAAATTTCTTTACTTTGCTACTTTGTCTGCTTCTTTCTCGAATTCGCCGCAATGTTGTGTTACAATCAGTAAAGGGTTGCATTCGTAAAAAGTGGCTTACGAATACGTGGTCTAAAAAAGTTCTAACACACTAATTAAAGTTTACACGGGCAAATTTCAACTCATTTGTGATTCAGTAGCTGACACCTTTTTAGCAATATATTCTCACTTTTGCATTTAATATAATTTTTCTATAAAAATGAGGTATTTTGTTTTTAATTTTAATAGCTGAGCACACCTCATTTTGAACAACGCAAAAATTTTCAATTACTTTTTTGATAACGGCATTTTGAAATGAAGTTCAAATAGAACAAGAATGTGCAGTTTCGGACCCGTTCCGCTAACAAAAGGTGGTTTTTGGAAGATGAATTTACTAGTCGAGTTTCGTTAGCGGAAGAGACCGAAAACCCTGTAAAAAAGTAGGTTTTTGTCTACAGAACACAAAACACTGCGAGTATGTATATATCTTTGTTTGGAATACTCAATTCTTAATATTAAAGTTTTAAGATAACACTTGGTTAGGAAAAAATTTTAGATGTTAAGTATTAAATATTACGTTATTATTCGGTTTATGAATATTAACTTTTAAGAGAAAAATAAGGTAATAAATATTTGAAAAAAAAAAATATACATTGACTAAACTTTTCTGAATTAACAATTTGCGGGACCATAGACCTTGTTATTATGTGAGCGAATTGGGAATGTATTCGCGAAATAGTGTGGTGTGAATGTATTCCTATAGTCTTTGCAAAACTGTCCCGTGTAAACGAAAAATTAGAAAAGAAGTCCAGAACTCCACTTAGAAAGTAAAGAGTCGGATCTGTGTACATATATTTTCTAACAATAACTCATAACAATAAACAAAGAAAATGTAATTATTCATGATTCAATTACTATTACAATTAATTATTGAATCACGGTAATTATTCATGAATTAGTTTTAATAATAATAATAGAGAAGGGAATTGTAGTCATTTGGAGCGCCCTATTTCCTTTTAGAACATTGCTTTATAATGGAAGCTACTTTTTTAGCACATAAACCTCGCCATATTGGAAGGCTTAACTGTCAAATGCTAGAAACTGTCAATTCTTCCAATCGTAGACGTCAACAAAGAAATCGTCTCTAGTGTGTGCGTATGTGTGTCGTTGTTTTTTCTTATGTTTGTGCTAATACCATCCTGAAGCTAAACTTTTGTTTTGTATTATCAATCGAAATATTTATGGAAAATCGAGCTGGCTTTTTATGAGAATTGGTTGTTAGCAACAATAAAAATGGAGGCTACATCAGAAACAATTAGTCGCTCGAGGTCTGGCAGTGTGGCCGACGAGTACCTACAGTGTCCTACGTGTGAATGCAAACTGCAACATTATGAAGTGAAGGCACACTTCGAACAAGAGATGGAGCGTTTAAGACAATTACAAATGAAAGCGGTAAGCGAAGCCACTGCCGAAATAACACAACAAAGCCCTAGCAATACAGTGGCGCTTAGTGAGGAGCGACGAAAACCGTGGACAATATTCCAACGCGTGCAGCGAAATCGGCATTCACGTATAAGGGTTTGTTGGCAGTATATAAATAATCACAATTTTTAGAGATACAAATAATATTTGCTTTCAGCGAAGAACTGGTAAACGCCCGCCACCACCAGCCGATCAAAAATGCCCGATTTGCAATGTCAGCTTTCGCTTGGAAGAAATTCAACAGCATGTTGAACAGTGTCTACTACGTAGTAATGGCACCATCAATGGGCGTGATGGGGGCAGTTCAAGCAATGAAGACGAAGATGGTGAGGAATATGAAGAATACGAATGGGCTGGTCAAAAACGCATACGGGTCTCAAGTCTGTTGCAAGGCGGTTATGCAGCAATCGGTATAGGACAGGTTGTGACAAATCATAGCAGCAGCAGTAGTCAGGCTCGCGATGAAGAGGACGAAGATTTGAATGTTGATGAGGATGACACACAAATCTACGGACCGGCTCAGTATGGTGAAGCAGATGTTATACCGCCCACCGCTTCGGAGGAAAATGGTAACAGTGCAGATAGCGATGTAACAAACTATATGCGGCGGCTAATAACTGGCACTGCAGAAACAACTGGTTCAAGCAACAACGCGGCGGAGTTGCGTCGCACAAAAAACGCGAATGCGATAGTCGCAAATACAGAGGCATGCATTCCACGGACTGACCCAACTGCCTGTGTAGTATCCACAGAAGTACAAGTTCCCACCACAAGACTACTTTCTATGAGTGAACAACAAAATAACCCGCAGATAATAGAGTCACTCAAAATAAAATTACGACATTACGAAAATCAAGCACTGAACAAGTTTAAATGTTTGATTTGTTTGGATGATTATCGAAACCCAGCAATTTCCGTAGCTTGTTGGCATGTACATTGTGAGGAGTGCTGGCTACGCTCGTTGGGTACACGCAAACTCTGCCCACAGTGCAATTTGATTACGACGCCTAAGGATTTACGTAGAATTTATATGTGAATGGAGTAAAGTAACGACAGGAGCATAACCAGTGTATTTCGTTTAAATTTCAAGTCGATTTCATTCAATCAATTACAGTTTTTGATTTTTGTAAATCCAGACACATTTTATACATACATATGCACTTATGTTTAGGTTAAAAAAACAGTTTTCTTTTTGTTACAAATTTGCATATTTACGCCCATATTGAGTTCGAATAAGCAAAAATAATAAAATATTACATTTAGCCTTTAAGGAAAACAGATCCTAAGCTGTGTTGCAGTTACAATAAAAATATAAGACATAATTTAGCTGTAAGAAGCTATATTATACAAGTATATACATACGCAGATTAAACTTTTATTTCTTTCATCTTAGTGGGAGATTGGAAAAGTAGAGTGCGATTTTTCGCAGCCATTTCTAACGTGTGAAAGCTGGCTCTTCGTGTAAAGCAATGTGTTGACAGAATAGTTATTTTGGAGGCACAGTAAAATTAAACGAATGATATACTATCCAATTCCATATATGTAAGTACCTATGTACATTAGGTAAATTATCATTTGATAGTTGTATTTTGGAGAGTAAGCGACGATTTAATTAGTAATGCCTTTGGTAAGCAAAAGGCAAACATATGTATATGAAATTAAAACTGGTGAATTCATTGGATAATACAAAAAAAGTAAATAAAAATGTATGTCAAGAATACGTCAAAAACTTCCCAAGCCCATCTGGAAAGTGTATTTAACAAAAGCTGAATCGTACCAATTGCTTAAAAAATTAAAGGAAGGAGAGGAACTGTTGTTCTGAATGAGTCCTAAGTTATTGAAGATATTCAATTTTGAGTTTTCCTTTATGTTCTTACACATAAAATGATATTTAAAACATTATAACAAAAAATGCACTCGAAATTGAATAGTTTTTGTAATTTTATCTTTTCTACAGCGTTTTTGCTTTATGATTGGCTATATTTCGTAGCCAACCCGTTATTTTCAAACATCCCTTAAATGTATGAGAGATGGCTGGGGGACCGGCATTTTGCGAATGTTATGAAAAATAGCAACAAAAAAAGCCAACCGAAATCCGTCATTTTCGTGATTCCGTGTTCTCTGAGTCCGTTTTATATTTCTATGTATGTTTTTCCCTTCCGTTCGTAAATATTTTCGCTACGCTGTCGCGAAATTGGTACACATGTGTGAAAATATTAGTAGTCGTTTAATAAGTGCACAGTGATACACGTATTAATTTAAAGCGAGGTGGTATTGAATTATAAGCAAAATCAAACTAACTTTCTTTGGGATTAAAATTCTAAATACATGAGTTGTCTCGTTAAACTAGTAGGTGTTATTGTCCAATAAATCAGATTTTTTCTTTTCTTGTAAGGTATAATGAAGCGTGAATGTGAGGTCCACTAAAAATTTAGTAGATTTAAGTTGCAAATATTTAATTCTATCAGTGAATTTGTATTCTGTGTTCGTTAGCTCCGTAAATGTTCACATGTTTTAGAAAGCTGGAGATGGCTTTTTGGTTTTTGTTACGTTATCTGAAAGCTCTGAATATTTCATAACCAATGCAGTTAAGGAAATTGCAATGTTTGAAAGTGGGTTATTAAGTGCAATGCAATATTACTTATTTTTCAACAATTTTTGTTGGCTTCACACGCTATCATGTTCCCTTTTGTATATTCACTAAAACTGTAATATTTTAAAATAAATTGACATGAAATACACTTCACTCTATACTTACTTATTATTTCTGTGCAAATTAGCTCTTCTATTATAAAACACTACAAATCCGCTGTGGTCTTTAACAATTTTTAAAGAATTTCGTTAAAACATTTTTTACGACCTTATAAAACTTGTACCACGTTAGAATTTTATTCGGAAAATCAGAAATATTACAAAAACGAAATATACGACAGAAATTAACGAATAACAACTGCAAGTTTATTACGCTCGGTGTGAAAATTCCTTTTTTTATTAGTTTCCAACTTTAAAAAAGAAATGATGTAAATATATATGCATGAATATAACTTACAGTATCCGAATTAAGTTATTTCACATAATAATAGTCCGATCGGTATTTCCAATATGAATTGTGGCGAAACATCGGTAATCATTCCATTCGCCGTCGTTAAATGCACGATACTCGGCGTTGTTTTCCTTTGACAGTGCACTCAGCTGTTAAAGAGCCGCAGTCGACATTTTTTACCACCGCCGTTATTAATGCTACATAGCTCGGCAAGATAGTCTAAACTTTCGGCAACGCGGAATTGACTATAGATTGTGAATCGGGAATGAAAACAAATTAAAAATATATTTTTTATTACATTTTGATGTAAATTTTTTGGAAATATTTAATTTAGTATATATGTGAAGTGGAAATATTAAGTGGAAGTGATTTAATATAAAATTGTCTGAGTTTTAAAACTTTGAAATGTTGCTAATATTTTGAGGAGGAGCATGAATGTTGAAGAAACGGAAATGGTTGAAAATTGCTGGAGGCGATAGAAGAAGAGTGCAAAAGAAGGGGCTAGAAACTCGTACAAAGTAGAAGAGGTGCAAAGCAAAGCGATAGTTATAGAAATAAAAATAAAAAATATATATATACCTGTTAGTTGTGGAGGTGGAGGATCTACACGAAAAAGGCACGAACGAAGAAGGAATTGAAATTGACGCAAGCAAAAAAAGCCATTAATACAAGCAACGAAGCGAGTGAGAGTACGTAAACGAAAAGTTGGATGGATGGATGTGCTGTCACAGGAGAATTGCTCAAATTCTACCATTCAATCGAAGATATAACGTGTACGAAAAGAAGTTTTGTATGCCCACGAATATAGTTGAAAAGGCGAAAGTGCATAATATAAATGAATAAAAAGATATAAAATTATAATAACACGCAAAGTCAATTCAACGAAAAAGGAGCTAGTAAAGTGGCTGGGCATTAGTGCAGTGCAGTATAGTGTCGTTGGATGTGTGTGTGATTGGGCGTGTTCATGTGTTTGTGCACCCGCAGAGAATACGGGCAAAGGCAAAAGTGAAAACTTGCTTTTTTGTCATCGTTGCCGTTGTCGTTGTAGTTGTAGTCGTCGTCACTATACCGTCGTTGTGTTTTCGCATTTTTCGCGACGGCAAATCTACGAATGTATTTAGCTAAATAACCAGCCAACCAAATAGCCAGCCATCCAGTTTTGGCCGCGGCTTTGCATTTGGCAATAAAAAAATAAAGTCGAATTCCTGGAACTCGAATTCGCGAAATTGAAAGGCGCGCGCGTTTTTTCGCACACTTAAGATACAACCTTTCAAAAGGGTTTTTGTGAACGTTTCAAACCAAGTTGGAAAATAAATTGCAATTGTTCAAAAACACTTTATAGTGCTGCTGGCCAGTGAATTGGAAACGCTCCAAAGTTTTATTCGCTCCGAGGGGGGCCATTCGTACCGACTGTCGCATTTACCACCACAGTGCGAGACCACAGCGGCGGGATTATGTCATTTTGTATATACTTGTGTGTGTGTGCGAAGTTCCAACTAATTAATAAGTCGGAATGCGATGAAGCGCCATAACGAACCTGATCTGTGAAATAACAAAATTTTCAAATCAAAAGTGTTGAACTGAACTCACTGAAGTGCTAAAAACGTATACCAAAATGTAGCATAAACAGCATTAACATTTCTAAAATGTTTTAAATATTAGTGCAGAGAATATCTGCATTTAGAAAATATATTCAATGAATTTGCGTCGCAATTCTTTCGCTGGCCACGCTGGCCTCCATAAAAATTCCCACAATAGAAAAAGTAGTAACAAAATCACTCAATTGAAAATTAGCGACGGCATTTCGACACGTACCCAATCCCGTCGCCCTGTTTGTGAGTTATACAAAGAAATATTAAATTTCAATAAGAATCAAAACCAACTTAAATAGAAATACAAAATCAATTAAAATAATAAATACATACTGTAAAAAACCTTTTGTGTGCACACTTAAATGGCAACATTCAATGGTCATAGCGCTAATACTGCTGCGGATTTGCTGGGTTCTTCGGTTGCCGTCGCTGCAGCCTCAGAGCATTTTGAGCGTAGCACTGCTGCGGCCACCACTACCTTTCTAGTACCATCTACGGCGACGTCAAATGGTGGACCGTTGCATTTGGAGCCTTTTAGTCTTGCGGGCGGCCCACATTTTGTCACTACAACGACATCGCCATTGGGTAGTGCAACCGCGGCTCATCATCCGCATCAACAGCAACAGCATCACCACCATCAACAAACAAATTCAACATCAACTTATACCTTTTTACAAATTAAACGCGAACCTTGCCAAGTTTCGGAGGTGACGTCCGCCAATTGCCATCAAACACAGCAGCAACAGCATCACCAGCAACATCACGTGTCCACATCATCAGCAAGTGGCGGCGGCATTGGTGTTGGTATGGGCGTTGGTGTGGCCTCATCAACGTCTAGTTGCTCCGCTTCCATATCAGCCGCTTCCAAAACAATGTCTTCATCTTCCACGCTGACAACGCTAGTGAAGATTGAAGCGTCCTCGCCGAAGGTGAATGAAATGGACAAAACGGCCACAGTGAATGCACTCACCACAGCGCCCACAAGTATGTTGATAGTAAAAAATTAGAAAGAAAAAAAAAAACCGATTTAGCATTATTTAAGTAATGCATTTCCATGCACATACGAACATACTATTTACCACTCTCATAGTTCATGAATTTTGGTGCTTTGTTTTGCATTGCGACTACAGTGAAGCGTCGGCCTTTGGCTTTCTGCGTTCTTTTGTTTCTTGCTTGCAGATAGCGCGGTACCCGTTGGTATTGCCGTGGCGCGTAAGCGACCACAGGAAACGGCGGGCACACTCTCCAATTCCACAACGATTCCTGTACAACAGGCACTCAACAAGGATATGAATTGCTTTGGCATACGGGTGGCGGATTTGGGTAAGTTCTGATTAACCTTTGCGTTAAAGAAAGTCATATTTTTGTATTAATTTTTTTTCACAATTCGGATGGCTTAGCCATTTTGTTCACAAATGAAAGCTCATTTGAGAAATTGGTCATTCCAAATACATATGCAGGCATATCTCTGGGGGAACGATGAACGACATAAAAAAAATAAACGCAAAGTCTCTTTTGCACAAAAATTATTAATGAAACAAATATAATTTCGTAAACAACGTTTCAAAACGATCGAATCGAGTTTTCTTCGTCAAAAGTATTCGATACCGAAGCGACCTGAAGCTGATTCTGCCGCTATAAAATGTGCTTCCACAAATCTGGTTTTTCTCTCAAATAGTTTTCAAGCACTTTTGTTTCAAAATATGTTTAGTGAACCAATGTAGACTTCAGCGTTTTGACTTATAAGTGGGGTTTCTTGGTCGTCCATATGCTTTTAATTGTCGAAAAGACTTGTTCAATTGGGGCGGATGTCCCTAAAAGAGCAAAAGCATATTCAATGAGAATCTTAATTTTTCTGTAAAGCATGCGCCATTTTTCAGAAGATATTTCAAACTCTGAATCCAGAGTGCGTCAAATGGCTTGTCTTCTCTGTTCCACTACAATATTATTTCTTCTTCGGTTATATACATACATATTATGTTATGGGTTATGGAGGTTATAAGGGGGGCAAATAGTCTCGCTAGGCTAGGCTGCATTCCCTTTTGTTAATTATCGCAAACACTTGGAACTCCCGCAACAAATTTGATATTATTTTACGGTTTCCAAATACCTGAATTAAAGTCCGGCCAAGGCCCACAACGATGCGTGGTTGGGTTTTCAATTAACACGTTTCAGTACTTAGTGGGGGCCGGTTTAGGATCTAAAAGTTTACTATAATTTGTTTTGGAAAAGAATGCCGATTTGGCAACGAACGAATTGGATATTATTTGCCAAGGACTGTCACTGCAGCAGCGTTGCTTAAAAATGTATGTTAAAACAACAACAATTTGGTACCATCAGAGCTCAACGATCGTAGACTTTTATGCCAAAAAGGGGGCGGAAAGGCCATTTATTAGACCAACCCCATTTTTCGGCTTTGGCAAAAACAACCTAAAACAGGAAACCAAAAAATGGATCCAAATAAAAACCAGGGAATTCTAGAACGGCGCCAACGGCCTTAATTACTCCAAAAAGTTCCTGACTTTTAATACCAACAGCAAAATCTGCTTTAGCTCTAGACAAAAAGGGCTTCAGATTACTCTGTGGAGCACTTACATTTAACATTTCAATACAATAAGATTATCCTGCATTAGTTTAAACGGGTTCTGCTGTGATGAAGTGGAGTCCATGGAACTCTTAATCACCAATTGTGAAGCATTAGGTCACAGGAGTCACAGAATCCTGGGGTCGTACCTACTAGAGAATGAATACTTACAAATGCTCCCTTTCAAGGAGCTGATTCGATTCCTCGCAATAATAATTAATATTAAGCACAATAGATCAATCTGGTCTCGGGGCATAAAGGCCTTATCCGAACCCGTACAACCATTACCAATATCAAAATCAAGATATGTAAATTTTGGAGAATCTCTACCTGAATCATATACAAACTGAAGACAACTAATTAAACACCCCTTTTGCTATCGTCTCACACCGTCGATACGCAAGCTGGGCCTACGGATATATAACACCAATGGCAACACTGACAGAATGGCACTCCCTTATATGCAAATTCGATTGTTCCAGCAGTTTAGACCGGTTTATTTCGATGAAATTCAAATTCAGCCCACTTTTCAATCACATTGCATTTTTGGATGAATTAATACGTTAATGAAGTCGTTATCATTGTGTTTTTTCGTTGGCTTGTTGCATATGTGGAGTGGAAGTTGGCTTCCAGATCGGCATCGTTCACTTTCACAAACGCTTAAAATAACATCAAAATGTAATGATGCTTTGTGAAATAAAATATGATATGAGATAAAAAGTATTAAACACAGTTTTATGAAAAAAAAAATCAAAATTTGTTTATTAGATGTTTGGCCGAGCTCCACATCCAATTTGTTTGTTGTGTGCGTTTTGATGTTGTTCCACAAATAGGAGGATCTACAGTTTTTTTATGCCGCTCTTGAACGGCAAATGAGGTTTGCCATTGCCTGCCGTGGGGCCATCGCCATCATTTGTTGTTTCATACCCGCAGTGGGTTTCGAATTTCTGCACTACCGCACGGTGTACACACACAATGTAATGCGGCGGCAGCGTCCGTTTTGGAATTAGAATTGGAATCGGAAAGGAAATTTTTTCAAAGCAATCAGGCAGTATTACCCATTGCATTTAAGATCAAGAAAATTAATACATTTTCGGAATCAAAAAAATCGTATTTATGTTATAAAAACTCAATGAAATTTCTCAAATAGAGTTGAATTGAGAAGGCGGGAGAGAAAAATTAGCAAATAGTTTGTGATTAGGATCATCCTTCAGGAAAAAATTTAATTGTAAACTTGTTTAATGTTTTAGTAAAAGAAAAATTATCATTTTTATGCCAGAATAAAATTAAATATTAGTTTCGGCGGCCGCCGTAGCCGAATGAGTTGGTGAGTGACTACCAATCGGAATTCACAGAGAGAACGTAGGTTCGAATCTCGGTGAAACACCAAAATTAAGAAAAACATTTTTCTAATAGCGGTCGCACCTCGGCAGGCAATGGCAAATCTCCGAGCGTATTTCTGCTATGAAAAAGCTCCTCATAAAAACATCTGCCGTTCGGAGTCGGCTTGAAACTGTAGGTCCCTCCATTTGTGGAACAAGACGCTTACCACAAATAGGAGGAGGAGCTCGGCCAAACACCCAGAAAGGGTGTATGCGCCAATTATATATATATATATATATAGATATATATATATCTATTAGTTTCGGGAAAAAGAAATCCATAATTTTCTCGGTAGATGGATACAGTGATCGATATTTCGTAACGTATCGATGAAATAATTTAAAGTAAGGCTCGTGTGAAATGTCACACACTAAAAAAATTATTTTGCTGTTTTTGGTTTGTTCCATTCAGTTGTGAGTTACAGGGTGTTAACAATGGAATACAACAAAGAGAAAATTCAGTATATTGTACAGTTTTTTTTTTTATTATAATTAAGGCGAAAATGCAAGCCAGGCCGCTGAAATTGTGAATGGTGTTTCTGGTGCCGATACTGTAATAGCTGATTACGTGCAATTTTGGTATCGTTGATTCCGTTCAGGCATTTTTCATGTTAAAGAAAATGTTGATAAAATCACAGAAATAATCGAAGTTGACCGGCATGTTGGTAGTCGCAGACTCGCCCAGGAGCTAAAGATCGACCATAAAACATTTTTAAACCTTTTGCGCAAAAATTTTACGCAAAAAAAATAATTTATTTTTCCCAAAATTATTATTAGTTATTGCTGGCAGTTTCCACTTGCTTTCGCTTACTTTTCTTCTGCTGAGGATTATGTGAAAATGTCTGTCAAAACACAAAAATGACAGTTGAAAGCAACTAAGTTCTCCCTTGCTTCGCCGAGAATTTCAAGCACCTTCGGTAAAATACTAAGGACAGATGACCCAATTTGGTGTATAGAAATAAATTCATTGTGTTTTTTTTTCGAAAACCTGGTCCATAGCGCGTGGACGTATATTTTATTTCTTGACTTTTTACACTGCGATGGAAAATACTTGCCATTAGTACTTCTCATATTAAATTGCGACCTGACGTTTTGTTATTCTTCTTTCCTTAATGTGTCATCGTGGATATAAAAGATAATACCGATTAATTAAAATAAAAATTATAAATAAATAGAGAAGAAAATGATCGTGACAGATTTGATTGCGATTAATATAAAAAAATAAAAGCAGAAAATTTTGCAAATGCGCTTAGACAGGCCAGTTTGTGTGAACAAATCGCTTTTTCGAGTGTTTTTTAATTTGTTAATTTTTATTAATAATATTTTCGATAAATTAGGCAACTTTAATTAATATTCCATATCAATTCTTCAAAGATCGTTACCCAGCAACAATTGAACTGTACTTTTAAAAGAATAAAAACATGTAAAGTGATAGTAACTTTCGAAATTGGAAATAAATTGTATAAAAACCTTCAAATTGGAGGCAACTTGAAACATTTTTTTTCATTATTATTATTTGTAGGGGTTATATACATTATAACTCTAACTCAATTAACACATAGGCTACTAGGGTTTACGGTGCTTAATAACTTGATTACATAAGACATTTTTTTAAATTTATTTGTTTTCTGCTATAAGTTTGAGGGCACCTCTAAATTACTTAAAGTGGCGATCATTGTGTTAGGAATTCGATAGTAATTTTTGCAAACGTTGCTCGCTATTAAAATTAACCACATACAATTTTTAAATCTTGCCCGATATTTTGGCATTGCCAGACCAGAAAATATATTTTATTCGAGAATTTGCATTTAAATAAAAAAATCTTCTGTTCCTATTTAAGAATCTGGTATATAAAATTTTAGGAAGAATGCGTCTTATGGCCTAGTCAGACGGCGGTGTTAATCGAAATTTAAAATTGTAGTTTTAGATATGGTTGTTACGCAGATTGCACTAGTTGATTTGCTTACGGGATAGTTTTTTCAGTAAAAGATGGACCGCAGGCAATAAATACGGGTATTAGCTGCTCTGATACTAAGAAATAATTATTTATTAAAAAAAATCTTTAATTGCAATTCAAACTAGCATTGCATCCAGTCTTTCTTGCTCTTCTCTTTAAACGTTTTATTATTTTCTATTCACAATTGATATTAACTGTAATTTTTCGCCAATGTTGCCATCGAAAATTCCATTAATCCGCTTGAATTATGAGAATTCAAGTGGGAAATTTAGTTGTCAATCCGCATTAGTTGTACTTAATTTCTGAGATAATTCCGAATTAAGTCGTTATTAGGCTAATAAACCACTGAATTAATATTTCGAAAAATGTTAGTTATAAAAATATGCGTCGTTCCGGATTATTTTAGACACTTGTTTTTATTTTGTTTTTTAATTTAGTCTGTTTTTCTTTTGAAATTTTTAAACTTAATTTTTTATTTTTTAAATTTAATTATTAATTTTTTAAATTTAATTATTAATTTTTTTAAATTTATTTTAAATTTAACTTTTAATGTTTTTAATTTAAACTTTGTTTCATTTCATATTAATTTAATTTAACTTCCTTGCTTCTGTAATTTTTTTTTATTTAGTTTAATTTTTTTCTTAATTTTATTTTTTTTTATTCTTTTTTCTCTTTAATTTTATTTCTTTAATTCTTTTTTTTTTTTCTTTAATTTTATTTTTTTAATTATTTTTTTTTTCTTTAATTTCATTTTATATTTTGTTTAATTTAACTTTATTATTTTATATTACTTTAATATTTTGTTTGTTGTATTTTTTCTTGTTCTGTTAATTTAGCAATTTGTGCTCCCTCATTTCGATTTCATCAAATTTTCATAATCAGTCTAAGAAGGGTTAAGTGATTTTAGTCATTCGGGTTAACTTTTCCGTAGAGGTGCACAAAAATGTCAACGATTTGTTGCTGCTGTCTGTGGTCTCTATACTCGTAGCATGCGGGCACTTACAATGCACACAAATACACGTGTGTATGCATTTCCATATGCACATATGTATGCACGTTTATGTCTTTGCTTTGCAGTTCCACTTCAAGTGCCCTCTAACAGCTTACTCCCTTTTCATAACAATTACCTACCCCCTTGCTCCTTTTGTTATTGTCAAAAATTTATACTTTAACTTTTATTATTAATTTCTGCTACAATCTCAGCAGCATGATGCCTACGCATTAAAATATAATGGTGATTGAATTGAGAGGATATGGAGTGAGTACGCTTGGCCGGATGAGTAGATAGAAAGTGGAAGTAGAAGGGGAGGGATGGCAATAGTGCCGGTTAGTTGAAATGGTGGTAGTCTGATGAATGGACGAGTATTTAGTTACTGGGGTTACCTTTGGTTGATCGGTTGGTTGAGGGAGAGAGCTGGTTGTAAGCGTGTCATTTAATATATCTCATTACTTTGTTGATTTAAAGCACTAACAAGATTATAGAATGCGTCATGGGAATTCCTTTTTCAACAGACAGATTGGTTATGGTTATCGGTTTTTCGGGTGATGCGTAAATTTGTGCTCGCCGGCGATCGAATTTTCCTTCCTTTTAATTTACAATACGAGTTTGAAGTGAGTTCTTTAGAATACTCACTTAAATGGAGAAACAATGTGAGTGAGCGTTAGCGCCGCTGGCATGGATGGTGTGTATGAATGAGCAGCGTGTGATCAGCAACCAGCTGTCCAATTGCTATACATATGTACATACGAGTATGTACTACAAGCATATTGCCAATTCAAAAGATACGGTGAAGCTCTATGCCTCCACCCTAACTGCTATTGCCGCTTTTGTGAAGTTCCTCTATCTTTGCTCTTCACGTCTGATTGTTGAAGTAAAAAGTCTGAAATAAATTTGATATGTGTATGTGTGTATGTTTGTATGTATAGTAACTTTTTGTTGTTAGTGAAGCTGCATTTACAATTTCTCAGCTCCTTTCTTCCTTTCTACGTCGTTGGTTTTGTTTGCGGTGGATTCTTCCTTTTGTGGCACGCTTTGTGCTTTTTCTTTTGTGCTTGCTTGTGCAATAGGAGAAGTACGATATGCGCATGCCACCCCCGTCAGCGTCGTTCGTTGACTTTACCCCTGTGCAAGTACTAAGTAAGTGAAAGTCTAGGACTCCCTGACAGCTGCCTTGTCGCTTTCATTCCTTTTTTCTGCTTATTTCTGTGCAAATACCGACTCCCCCACCATCTGCGACCGTTGAAAAATCATATGATATTGGCGAAACCGCAGTATAGGTGCACGACGAATTTCGTCGAACTGCACGACGTTGGCGTCGAGCGCTCGCTTAGTAATTTCACTTACTAAAACAGAATTACAGGTGTAAATGAAGAGTTTTCGTTCATTACGGAAAATCATTTGACTAACGTAATGTCTGCATTACGGGAACGACCGGAATTTATATTCGGCCAAGTTCTGTCACTCCCAGGAGCATTCCCCCACAGCAACGACAAGTGGTTTAACATTTTCTTCACAACGAAAGAAATTACGGATGTAAACGAAAACAGCTGATATCAAGGCGAATCTATTAAATGTGGTATCCAAGGCGAATTGAGTATCTAATGTGGCGCCATTAAAAACAATTACTTTATTTTTCGCGATTTTGACAAGTCCGAACAAAACAATCAAAAGTAGGAAGTATCACATGTTTCTGAAAATTCAGTGAATTGCTTGACAGTATTCTGATTTGTAAGATTTAAACTAATCAAACTAATGAAAACGGAGTGCGGTGTGTCAAATTGCAAGAGCATAAATTAATATAAAGCCTCCAGATACAGTTTGATTGCGTTTTTATGCGGAAGACGCCGTGGCAAGGAAGTGTGTGTGTGTGCGTATAATTTCTTGTGCTTGGTTGTTTCCATTGCTTTCTTCAAAAACAAATAACTCCACTTCCTTTTGTTTGTTTATTCATGTTCTCTTACGACACGGCGAATTCGGAAGGCGCAATCGTGTATTATATCATTCTTGGGTGGGATCGGTAAATCAGCAGATTTTTTTTCTTTCGCCGTGTCTATTTGGCTGACAGCATAGAATGAAATAAGGCGAAATCATTCATTGTTTTCTACCTTGCCAATACTTTGCTTTGACAATCAGACGTCCAAATATTGTCTTTGGTCTAGTGCCACCACCTTTACTGAATGCGCCTTGGCTGAAAATAATGGTGCATATTTGACAGTGAAAATAAAGGTGGTTATATTTAAAAAATAAAAATTTCTACAAAACAAGGGAAATGTAATACCAAAGAAAAGAATCGCTCAAAGAAAAGCAAAGGTTTAAAATTATGGGCTTCAGTTCCAACCTTAAATAAAGAAGAAGAAGAAGAAGTTCCAACCACGGCGGAATAAAAAATGTGAAATAACAAGGGTGAGATTATTTCCGTTCAGTTTTTAACATTTGACTGCCTTATATAGTTATAATAATATTTATGTATGCATTTAGAAAGTTGTCTCTATTCGTTAAACGTTTGATGTATTGCTTCTTTGGAGATATTTATGTTACATATGTATATTTAGAGAGAAATCTCACTTTTATTTTCTAAATATTATTTGCTTACAACATTGTTTTTCTTTTTTTCTTAAATTTTCCGCTTGATTTTTTATGAGAAAATGCGTGAAATCTGTGAAATGCCACTTATATGTGAATACAGAATTTAAAAATACCAAGTCAAGTTATGCAATTTGCAGAAAAGCTTGAATTGGTGAAGGCGTAGGTTTATTCCATGTACACAAGATCGGACATGGATGGACGAAGCATCCTATGGCGAACTGAAAAAATCTTCACACGAGATTCGCACAAAGCTTAATTTTTTGGATAGAATATTTTAAGTATTTAACGACGGATTAATTTGTACTACTCACGATGGAGACAATTCGGGAGGTGTGGCCAACATGAGACCGTTAACAGTCATTCAACGATTTAGAAAGAATCATTGAACTGAGTTGCGGTCGTAACAGGGGATGTGACAGCCTAAGCTACTTCTTTGGCGTCCGAACAACGACTGATTGGAAGTGCGTAAGAATACGTATGAAATTATGAGCGGGCACAATTCAGCTGGTATATGGTGAAACAAAAATTTAGAAGGTGTGTCCAATATCAGGCCGTTAACCGAATTGAACCGACGAACGATTGGAATTTGAAAAAATCAGCTGATTGGCTGACATAACCGGGGTAATGACAGTGATTTGTTTACCAAAAAACTGAGATTGTGTTGGCAATATACGTAAAAAAATCAACACAGTCTTGGGCCATGTTATTTCTTTGCCGAACAACGACTGATTGGACGAGTGTGTGAATACATGTGAAATGATCGTGTAAATCTCCCCTATAACGTGACTACCGAAGTTCCCTTACAATTTTGTTTTTCACCACAGCTATTGGCCAAACCTAGTAATCGATAATCCTTGACTCTACATTCATGGTGAAAAGAATTCAGAAGGTGTGGCCAACTAGCTCTCAGTGAATTTGGAGGAAGCAGTTCATTGGCTGATGTAATCGGAATCATGACATCGGATTCTTTACAAAAAAAATTGAGTTTGTGTTGGTGATAAAAGACAACGTCTGAACAACGACTGATTGGACGAACATAAGAATACGTATGTGGTGCGGTATAGTCACCGATCGTCATTGTTTAACCCATCTAACGGTAGGCCCAGGAAATAGTATGTTTCAACGGATTGGGTCTAAAGGGAGAGGGGTGTTAGGTGAGTGGGCATTCCTATGGCAGCCGGTGCTACGTATTAGAATGACTCGGGTTTTTCGCAAGCAAGGGCTGCCGCCCTAGTAAACGAAAATGTCAGTAAATTAGCCCTTTCTAGTGCGCTGAACCTCACCCCTAACTAAGGACTCGTCTTGCGTTTTGCTGAATCACTTTAACGCCTTTGTTGATACGGATGTCATGTATTTAATTGCCTCGCTTCATAAAATTATCAATACTTTTTTTTTCTTCTAGAATTGCTTGTGGTAATTTCACTATTTTGATAGGTGTTTTTTGACTAAAGTCATTGTAGTGTTTTAAACCCTTAGTTAGAAGTTTTACATAGAATATGAGGATCTGGATGCTTCCAGGTCTGAATGGTCGTCACGTGAAAAAGTTTTGAAATTTTTTTGTTATTGTTAGTGTTTGTTTTTCATTTACTAAATAAAAGGTGGCCAATTTAAAGGTATCGGCTTTTAAATTAAAATAACAACAACGAAAAGTCAAATTGATTGGGAAATCTTTATTTTTTTTGACGACATTTATTGACCATTGATGACATTTATTTTTTAAAGATAATCCCTTTCAAACGATGACCGCAACAATGCCGTAATCAGGCAATTTTGAATGACTCGCTGGAGGACTTCGGCCGGTATCTTGAAGCTGGTTTGTCCACAAAGCATATAGACTTTACATACCTCCACGAATAAAACTCCAAAGGTGTGATATCACACGATCTGGTCCGAGACGAGAGATAAATTGCTAACCCAAACGACGATGCAGTAAATCCATTGTTTTACAGGCTGTGTGGCAAATAGCTCCGTCTTGTTCGAACCAAACATAGTGGAAATCACGGACTTCAATTCCCGGTATCAAAAAGCTGTTTATCGTGGCGCGATAGCGTTCGCCGTTCACTGTTACACTGGTGTTAGCCTCGTCTTTGAAGAAATATGGGCCGATGATTCCTCCAGCTCATAGGCCGCACCAAACGGTTGTGTTCAACGGATGCAATGGCTGTTCTTGAATGGCTTCGGATTGGTCTTCAGCCCAAATACGGCAATTTCCTTATTGACGTAGCCATTAAGCCGAAACTGGGCCTCATTGCTCATCATCATAAGTTGGCCTGAGCGCGCGATGAACACTTTTTACAGAGCGTCGATTTTCGTAATATGTACAATCGCACGATTTGTAAACATTGTTAAGGCGTAAGTAAGTCTTTCCATGACAAAATGTCAATGAGTACTGAAAAAAATTATGTATTTACTTTGACGTAGTCACGCGTGATCTGTCAAAAAAACCCTATTGGAAAAAGTACCGCCAATCTGATCACCCTTTACAAGCGTAAACCACAAAATTAGTAAGCTTATATCTAATTTGATTAAAAAATAATAATTAATTATGTATAAAATTTCTGAATTTATGTGTTCATTATTTTTCATTGCGGGGAATATCCCAAAGAGTAATTTTAACTCTAATGTGCATTACAAAAATCTTCAAGCAACTGCCCCTTTAATAGTCAAAAAAGGTAAAACTCTACATTTCTATCATTTACCCCATTTAGAAAATCTAAGAGACACGTCATTCGAATAAGGCAGTGCCAGATCTTTCGTACTGCTGCTATTACTTCACTTGTAAAATTCCACCGCGAGTTCCTACCACTTTTAAACATTTTATTTACATGCAAACAATGATTATTATTTTCAATTTTCAATTAGAAACATCAAACAAATAAAAATATACGGTCATTCTAATTCGTTCACCCGTCGGCAGCGTTGGAAATAAATCTATCTCAGTGAAACGGCGCCCCGTTATTGCCGACTTATTTCATGGATGTGTTCAATGCCAGGTACCTGTGGGTATTCTAATTTTGACTGTGCAAAATTCGCTGAGGTGAAAACGTCGTTTGCTTCAGTTGTGTTCAGGTTATGTTATTATTTGCACTGGGGGTGTTTACAGTGTTGTTCTTTAAAGCTATGTTATGTTTTGCCTTTGTGTTGCCGTCGCTGTGCTCTGTCAATGCTACAACTGCCGTTTCGCAAGGTGGGCATGTCAACAAAGCAATACTTGTATGTGTTTATATTAGTGCGTAGCGAAAAGCAATCGTTCTCAATAGATGCAGCACAGCGTTATAAGCTCGCTCGCATAAGGGATGGATGGATGGATGCTGCGTTTGTTACACATATAATATTTACAATGCCACTGCCATGGATTTGGGTATGAGATGGTGTAACCATATGTCAACCTACCCACTTGCATTTAAAAACATGTTTTCGACTTCACCCCTCGGTCGCGCGAAACATTCTTCTGTGTTCATAATTTTTTTTTTCTTGTGCCTTGAGTAGTAGGCATTTCAAGCGGTTGAGTAAAATTAAAAATTGCATTAATGTCTTTCTTATGTCCAATTTTCCTAAAATGCGTACTAATGAGCTCGTAAATTAATGGTGGGTGAATTCTTGCAATGTAATACAAAACATTTGATTGGATATTTCCTTTCGAGTGGTTCGAAAATAACGAGAAAGAAATGTGGTTTAATTATTGAGACTTTTGTTGTTGTGCGGTGTAGGCGATTAGTACTATTAAGACATATTGCATATGGTATGTATGTATGTGTAAGAGGATTCGAGAATAGGGGTTTTTATCCTTTATGCTTTATTAAGCTTGAATATCAAACATACGAGGGTCGATCAACATGTACCTGTGTTTGATGACAGGCAGTGTTGGTGTGGCAAATTGACATTTCTATTGTGTCCTACCAAGGCGAATGGAGTTCCCGGCGTCCTTAAAGGGTTACTTTATTTTTCGCAATTTTGACACGTCTGACGTCAGCTCCCTTCGCAATACAAAACAAACAAAAGGGAGGAGAAAATACATGCTTGTGAAAATTGAAAATGCGTATGGCTTGGTAATATTGTGATTTGCAAGATTTAAACTATTCAAACTAATGAAAATGAAATGCCGTGTGTGAAATTGTGAAAGCACAAATGAATATAAAGCCTTCAAATGCAGTTTTTTCGCGTTTTTATGCGGAAGACGCCGTGGCTAGAAAGTGTGTGTGTATGTGCGTATAATTTCTTGTGTTTGGTTGTTTCCATTGCTTTCTTCTACAAGTAATTCCCCTTCCTCTGGTTGTTTATTGAATCACTCTTACGACACGGCGAATTCGTAAGGCGCAATCTATTTCTCTATCATTCTTGGTTTACTACCATTTATCAAATGAAACCGTACTAAACTCCATATTGATTTATATACTAGGTTGTTCAACAAGTTTTGCGGTTCGATAAGAAAAAAAAACGCAATTTTTATGGTTTGAAATACACTTTCTTATTCAGTATAATCTCGCTGAACATCAATACACTTTGTTCCAACGAAATTCCAATTTATAAATTCCATCCCCGAAGTGAGAATCTGGAAGGGCTACAAAATACGCAAAATACACAGATATTATGACCTCTTCATTTGATGAAAATCGCTTTCCACGAATCAATTTCTTTAGATCTGAAAACAGATGGGAGTCGCTAGGGGCCAAATCTGATGAATACGATGGATGCTCCAACAATTCGCATATTAATTCATGGATTTTTGTCATTGTCAAAATGTTCTTGTGACAGTGCATTGTACATATTTCTTTATCAGTTGGTGTTGCATTACAAAAACGGGTTTCGAATCTGGGCCCTACCGAATGGTAGTCACGCAGAAACCTATTCGGCTACGACGGCCGCCCCTAGAAATGAGTTTTCATCTTTTCAGTCAGTTTTATAAAACGGGTCTCGTGTTTCTCGATAAAACAGATGATAGAAATATTGATTCTCTTTTAATTTTTTGGTCGAAAAATTTGCAAATAAATACAAGCATGCTGCCGGTGGATACCCTACACAATCTTCCCCAACTGTGATGCAGTTGTTCAATGGATTCAAATATGATCGAATTTCAGTTTTAGATAAGAAGAAGCTAGTCTGTCCGAAATACCTGGTTAATAGAAAACTCGTAGACAAAGATGGAAGATATCTAATTTATCTAATAAAAGTGTCAGAGACGTCATGAGAAAAGTGGTGGTAAAAACGCATGCTTCTTGATTTTCCGTCTGCCGTCTTGAATCCGACATTTTAAATAAGGAAATACTGGCATCGCATTTCTAATCAACCATCCCAAAAAACCCTTAGGAGTAATTTTTATGCAATTTAATAATTTGACAGTATTTGCAATCACTGGATCTTCAAAGGTTAGATTAGGTTAGCCACGTTACTTATCTAAGACAACACACTCGGTGCTTCTAAGGACCATTGTGATGCCTGCATTTCATTTCCATAACCTAACAAAGCTGCTTAAACCACTTAGATCTTTTTAAGAAGGAATTTCTATGCACTGTATTCGTTGATTTTTTTCTTATATCATTAACACAAGCTAAATTGCCATCAGCCTATCAGCTGATTCTCTCAAATTCGCTCAGAGTCGAATAACGGTCTGCTACGTGGCACACCTCTACAAAAGTTTTCACCATGCATTGCTATTACGACGGTGGTGGTTTGGTAATTATATTGCTTAAAACACAAGCAAATTAAAATACGAGTAAATTTTTTTATAGAACTTCATATTAGTCTCCTTTTAACTCAATTACTTTAAATATCCAATGTATCAAACATGTAAACATTGACACGTTTTCTTGCAATACCTCGACCACAGTTCGCCCAGCTGGAACAGAATTGCCAGAAATATTTATTTTTTATTAGTTAAGATATATACCGAGTACAAACGAAATTTCATTATAAATATGATTTTTCAGAATCCTCGTCACTTGACAGGAAAATTTAGTAATGATTTCGCGTATAAATCAGAACGGGCCAAAATTCTGTTTTTCGTAATATCCTCACTCCACCTCCTCCATCTAGCTCTAGCAAACAACTTTTTTTTAAGCAGCTTAGACATATCTCGAGTATGAACCAATTCGGACCATAAATATGCTTTTTTGTGATATCTCGACCAGACTGCCAACCTAGTAGGTTTTTTTTTAGAACATTTTTAGGAGTATAAGATATATGCCACCAAAGGCCTTACCTGTAGTAGCCAGCGTTTATTTTTATTTGTTTAATTATTTATAATACATCATTATAAACTCCTAGAGTTCCAGTGTGGAACATAAGGTTATAATTAGTTCTCATGTAAATAAATAATAAAAAAATATTTAAAAAAAAATTAAAAAAAATAAATAAAAAAATAAAAAATAAAAAAAAATAATAATAAAAATAAATAAAAAATAAGATATATTCCAAATATTGACCATAAATACGATTTTTGTATGATCTCGACTCCAGCGCCATCTAACTTGTTTTTTTAAATAGGACATATTCCGATATTAATATCTGGATCACAACGTCACCTTGTGCGCCAAACAAATTCGTACACCTTTTCAGATGTACTCATCACAACTCACTAAAATTTCATCGCCGTCTGATAAACGGTTCAGATGACTATAAATTAGAAATAAACAAACCAACAAACTTTCACATTTCATAATCTTCATCATCATCAGGCATATCACTACAGCTTGGTGTGAGACTTAGCTTCCTCCACAATTCATTCCATAGCTAGACTACGGCAGTTGGTCACTCCTATGCTTCTTAGGTCGTTCTCAACGTCGTCTAACCACCTTTTCCCCGGTCGCCCACTTCGTTTTCTTCATACATGCGTGCATCCAAACTTTTTTTTCCTTCATCTAATATTCTGGAGACGTTTGCTAGCCGTCAGATGCGCTGCGACTTAACAAGCCGTACGACGTCTGATGCGATAGAAACTATTTTCTTCGCGTACTGGATCCAGTATTCTTCTTTCCAGTACGCTTAATTGTGTAATTGTATCTGCTTCCAGTGTCCACGTTTCGCACCGTTCACTGGTCGAATCATATACATATATTTTGACTTTCGTTCTTGCTTTTTACAGTTTAACGTGGGCAAAATATTCCCTGTTTTGCAGCACTCCTAGATATTTAATTTGATCCACGCTTTCAAATTTATGATTACCAATTGTAAGACCTGGCGCTTTTCTCGTGTTAAGTCTTGCGTGGTCTTTCGTTTTGCTTTCATTAATCTTTAATCCAAAGCATTTTGATTTTATTTGGAGTGCTTGGAATACTTCTTTTGGAACATTCATATTTCCCGCGAGGATCACCAGGTCATCAGCGAAGTCACATATTTGGGAAGTTTTGGTGAATGCAGTAGCTGACGGATCAACATCTTTAATTACATAGTCTAGGATCTAGGATTGAACATAAACGTAGATAATGCGTCTCCATTATTGATTTTATACTGATGAGACTTTTAAAAAATTTGGCAATCTACTAAGCCCTGATCGGTCGTCGATCTTCCACTTCCAAAATCACATTGGCACTTGCCCAATATTTGTTCAGCGTATCCATTAAATCTCCGGTCTGGAACGTTCGGGAATAATTTATACGCTGTTCTTAACGAAATTCCTTTCTCATAGATTGGTAAAATTATGCTAGTCTGCTAGTCTCTTGGTATAATCTCAGATTCTCATATATGTTTTGTAAGACTTAACAAGGTTTTTTGTAGTTCCGTTCATCCATTTTTTATAAGCTCGGCAATTATGCCACATTTATGTATATAAAAGGATTTATTCTCGATCTCCTCGAATGTAAAATAATTTAAGTAAAGGGTTTTGCAATAACAGATGTTGTGGTTGTATTGGTGAATGGATTGCGCTATCGAGAGATGATTAACGATTTTTTATGGCCGGAATTGGATGGTATTGATTTGGACAACGTTTATATTCAACAAGACGGGGCTACGTGCCACACAAGCAACGAAACCATTGATTTTTTACGGGAAAAGTTTCCGGACCGTGTTATCTCTCGAGGAGGTGATCACAATTGGCCACCAAGATCTTGTGATTTAACACCTTGTTAATTTTTTTCTTTGGTGCCACGTGAAAGAGAAGGTCCACGCCAACAGCCCAGGGTCGATTCAAGACATCAAAGATGGAATTCGTGAGGCTATCGAGGACAATTCGGTTATGGAAAATTTCATGAAAAGCATATTGTCCTGTGAGCGTTTTCGTGGTGGTCATTTGCTTGATGTTATTACATTTTCCACTATTAACGGCATACCTTCCTCTATATTATAATGAAATAAACATCCGATCATTTACATTAAAAAATAGCATTTTTCTTTGAATATCAAAATAACACCTCTGTTTGGAAAACCCTATACTTCAAAATACATAAAAAAGCCTTATTTCTTTACTAACTTGAAAATAGGCAGAAGGAAAAAGTAATCATTATGAGAAATGTGTTTGGTTGCGAACTGAGTGTTGTTAATAGAAGTAAAAACTATAGAAACACGCGCCTGATCCAGTTCGAAAATTCATATATTTTTAGCTGGAGACGTCTTTGTGTGAATACCAGTTTAATCTGTATATGTCTGGTGAAGTTTTTTTAGAATTCTTGAGTAACTTCTTAGGTGCAAACAGTTATCTTATCTCAGTGCTTTATAGAATTCTGCAATTTTATAATAGTTTTATTAGGTATTGATAAAATGTTGTACCCTCTACCTTTAATGTGCATAAAAGACAGACACAGACGTTTGTAGTTACATGTAATTAAATTGCTCATACGTCTTTCTGTTATAATTTATTTTCAGATTATGTTTTTTTTTGTTTATATTACACAAGTATGGTCGTGGTAGTATAAAAAACTAAGTGGTTAATTTTAAAAAAATACTTTTTATTAATTTTTTCACATGAATATATAAGTAGGTAATATCGTCGTTCTATGAATCTGGATACTGACTTTTGGCTTTGAAATTCTTTTGTGATCGATTGACGAATCGTAATGTATCTATACTCACTGCTGTCTCACTTACCGAAAAAAATGACCCCTTAGTGCTGCATAGCCCCGAGTCTCGACTTCTGACGGCAAAATATTCGTTGTGAGCGGGAGTACAAAGTAAAGGGGGTTTTAATAAGAGGTGTTATTTTGATATTCAAAGAAATATGCTATTTTTTAATATAAATGATGGGATGTTTATTTTATTACAAAGAGGCAAATAGTTTTAAATATAAATAAAGAGGAATATTAATAGTGGAAAATAACATCAGGCAAATGACCACCACGACCACGCTAACAGGACAATATACTTTTAATGAAATTGTCCATAACCGAATTGCAAAGTGGCTACCCGTTGTCCTCGATAGCCTCACGAATTCCATCTTTGAGGTCTTGCATCGACCCTGGGCTGTTGGCGTAGAACTTCTTTTTCACGTGGACCCAAAGAAAAAAGTCACAAGGTGTTAAGACACAAGATCTTGGTGGCCAATTGTGATCACCTCTTCGAGAGATAACACGGTCCAGAAACTTTTCCCGTAAAAGATCAATGGTTTCGTTGCTTGTGTGGCACGTAGCGCTGTCTTGTTGAAAATAAACGTTGTCCAAATCAATACCATCCAATTCCGGCCATAAAAAATCGTTAACCATCTCTCGATAGCGCAATCCATGGACCTGTAAAACCTGTTATTGGAAAACCTTATATGTATGTACCTCTATATTCATGGTGAAAAGAGTTCAACTGCCCAACCGGCTCTCAGCGAATCAGTTAGTTGGCTGATGTAACCGGGGTCTTGAAGGAATCAGATGATTGGCTGAAATAACCGTACCCATGACAGCGATTTGTTGACGAAGAAACTGAAATTGTGTTGGCAATATATGAAAAAAATCAACACAGTTCCCACTCACGTTGCTTCGTTGTCGACTGAACAAGGACTCATTGGGCGAGTGTGTGAATACGTTTGAAATGAGCAGGCAGAACTCTGCTGCCGAATCCCCGATAATATGGCAGCCGAAGTTGCTCTCACGATTTTGCTTCGGTTGGCCAAGCCTTATAATCTATCATTCTTGATTTCTTTGATGAACAGATCTGTCGGTGGCATGTTACGGATCATGTTCAAGTCTTTTAGTAAACATGAACATGAAAAAAATATAAAACTTTTTCATTATTTTTCTTTCGATATGTTTTCGATAATTAAATAAAACTATTTCCGCTGTGAAACAATTTTTTTCAACGCTTTATTAGTTCATGCAGCAAAGGGTTAATGGTTAAGGCGGCCGCAGTAGCCGAATGGCTTGGTGTGTGACTACCATTCGAAATTCAGAGAGAACGTAAGTTCGAATCTCTATGGAACACAAAATGAAGAAAACGTTTTTCTAATAGCGGTCGCCCCTCGGTTGGCAATGGCAAACCTTCGAATGTATTTCTGCCATGAAAAGTTGTTGAACAAAATGACCTTGCCATTGTTACGGAACTATCTAATTATATATGTCAGAGAGAGAGAGAGAGAGAAGAGCACAATAGATCTTCATATCGAACTGTATACCTCAAATAAATGTATGTATGTATATTTTGTCTTTCTCGCTCAGTTGAGGCAACAAAACGGCTTAACGGACAGACTTCACATGCGTGAGACGCTCAATTGCATTCTGTTTTTTTGGTTTGTTTTGCTGCTCACAAGCGAGATACAGTTTCGGGGGCGGGACTTTCTAACAAATAGTCTTTCATTTGCCATCATTTGTCGTGGCATGTAGGCTATTCAATCTTAACGAAAATAAGAAAGGATTTCTGAGGAAGAAAGAAAAGGGCGTAGTTCACACTAATAAATAAATGAATTTGAAAATGGCCTGATTCTCCTTTTTGTAGTGCGAGAAAACCAAGGCGAATTTTTAGACCTGGTGTCATTAGAGCAACCACAACCTTTACATTTATTCATGTTTTTGCAATTTTGTGTATTGATTGTAAAAATTTCCGTGAGAATGTAAAGAATCAAACAAAGAAGCAGGCCACTTTGACAATTAAGGCACAAACTCGCAAATCAGCCACTCTAGATACTGTTGTCACAATCAAGGCACGCCAACAAAAAAGCAGTCGCGCGATGTGGAGGATACGTGGCCCTGCCGAAAACTGCTACTTTATTTTTTGGCGAATTTGACAATTGAGTGACGTGAGCACAGAAAATAAACAATAATTGTTGTTTGGAAATATATGCACGTGTAGTTGTATGTGTGCACGATTTATTATGCTGCAGCTGATTTGACTTTTTCTTTGTTGTTGCGCAGAGAATTCGGACCACAACAAAATACACGCCACCGACAAATTTGACATTTTAGCGCTTTCATGCAACAACAAAATACACGCCATTGTTGTTTTTGCTCTACTGATGCTGCCTTATTGATGTGGCTTGGCCACAATGAAAGATGCTACGAAATGCGCAAGTGGATGTCAAACTACGGGAATGACAGTTGAAAGCAAGCGACTTCTCACTTAACGTGAAGTAAGCGAGAGAAAGCATGCTTTCTACTTTTGGCGGGCTTCACGAGCGACATCTCGCTGCTTCAACAAGTAAGAAAGCGAGCATTTCAAGGAGATGAATGCCGGCGGCAAATGGCACTTTGAAGTTGGGGAATAATTTGTTGGCTCGCTTAGTAAAATTAATTTAGTTGGTTAGGTAGGAAAATGGCGCCTAAATTTCTAAGCGCGATTTTTTCTAAATACTTGATTTTTGTTCATTGTAAAATGCTTTAATTCTTGAATATAAATACAAAGAGGGTAGTTGAGTAATTACCTAAATACAAGTGAACACAAATACATATGTATGTATGCATATGGGTTTTATCAAGGTACATAACAAAAAAAAGTTAACTATGTGCCAAAATAATCTTTGCTGTTAATAATAATCAAAGCTGTTATTTATTATTATGCCATTGTAATTATTTGTGTTTAGTATGAAATAAAGAACATGAAACAACGATAACATATGCACGTAGCCTTTGTCATTTTTGCTACTGTTGTTGTCGAACTTAAAAAAACTAAATAAACAGTTATACGAAGTTATATGCAGGAACATAAATTTGGGTCGTTCTGGAAGCGTAAGCTCGACGGTGCACTGACTGGAAATGAAGTCTGGAGGTGTGACATTTTTGTGGTAGTTCATAAAACTCTCTTTACACTGTTTTTGGGGACGCTGCGGCGAATAGGAAAAACTCCTTGTAGCGTCATTATCAATCCAGGCCATGCCGATGGCTGGGTGAGAACGAATGAATTTTCTTGTTTTCTAGATTTATTTTGATTTTTGTCATCATCACATCACAGCCGTCAATAGTCTTACTTATCATGTATGTATGTATATACATATGTACAACACCATCACCACCACGGCTGTGTTGCACCTGAAAGTACAGTCACATTATGCGCAATGTGTGAGTATTTAATGTTAATCCTGTGCGGCAAGGACAATGTGAGAAGGCAACACGAAAAGTACAGCGTTGACCAAATGATGAGCCACAGAAGGGAAAAACAAAAACAATTGCAATAAACAAAATCACACAACAACAAATGAATTCCTTCTCACTGAACTCACTAAGTGTGTGCGTGTGTGTGCGGATGTGTGTATGTAAATATTATCGATGAGAACTGCAACAACAACAACAGCATCAGCAGGAGAGAAACAACAACAACTACAGCTCCTACAAATAGTTCAAGGTCAACGCATATACGCACAGGCACTCACTCACACATGCACACAACGTATTTATGCACACACATATGCAAAGTATTGCGTTGCAAATTTCCTGAAACTTAGTTGACTTTTGGAAGTTGTGGGCTCAATAACAACTTAATAAACATAATTGTACCGAAAATTATAATTTTTGTATTTGTATCTCTGAAATTATCTAAAATTCAATAGTAGAAAGAAGTACAGTGATAATTTGACTGCTTTTCCCGCGATTTTTTCGCTTTCTTGCGCATTGGCACACTCAGGTGATGAAGCAACAAACTTTTAGGCGCGTTCTTTTTGTGCGCTTCCGCATTTTTATGCATTTTCATACCAAATCTTTTATATTATGTAATATTAATTTTTGTTTTTTTTTTTGCTCTTTTAATTCAATAACATGTTTTTAGGTGGCGTTAGTACGGGTTGCAGTAACATCTATTTTACAGGCAACGGTGACTTAGTGGCCGGCTCAGCGACTGCCGAGGAGTTAGCCCTTAGCGCGGCAGGTGTACAGAGTGTGAATCGCGCACCATCCACATTTTGGCAGTATCAAAGTGAGTGCAAAAGTATATTCCTTTATGAATTTTTCTTCTTTCTTTTGAATTATCTTCACATCTCGTCAGAAAATGCTTAATTCATTGTTATAAAAACGTTCGTTTTTCATTTTCTTTAGATGCTCTCCCCATTGAATCAGTGATTTCCATGTCTCCAGCCACGGTGGGTTTGCAGTATTCGCGTGATCCAAGTCGCGGTCAAGTGGTGCTTCTGCCGGCTACACCAGCCGCATTAGGTACGTGTTCATTCATTTTTATCCATACTCATGCCTTCGCAGATGCATAGTGTCATAATATGTATTTAACTGTGTAAATATGCATTTAGTAGAGAGTGCTTTATTCCATATTCATACACTCGCTAACTTCTAATATTCATAAATTGAAACATACATATGTACATACGTACATGAATTCATATCTCACCTGTGAATTTTTAATAACTTATTGCTTATTGCTTTGCTTAGCGAGAACAAGAAAATTTATTGAAAACTTTGGTGCCACACGTTGTATTTGTAATTGGTAATTATTAGTATGTGACTAGGACATCTGCTGTGATAAAAGTGCTTATAGTGTGATCCGGCAGTTTACTTTCACACTTAAAATTCGTTTGTGATAGTACGCCTAAAGGTATACAACGTTTCAAAAAATTATAACTTTGCTGTTGATGCACAAATAATACTGCTCTGCTTCCAAAATACTAATGTATTATAAGGTGGCGCAAAATTAATCACCCTATTGGAAGATTTATTATTTTTTGCAAATGGCGTCATACGGCAATATATTTGACACTTGTGAACTAGACAGCTAGATTCTACGGAATATATTTGAACTTTTGTACGTTGGTGACGACGAGTATCGTAGGCAATGGAACAATGAACTGTCTGAGCTTTATGCAACGTATGCAAAAGCTCCGGCTCTGAAAGTGTTCGAGGCGGTACCAGCTTGTGATAGCAGAGGAATGGGAAGTTCTCCTCTGCATGGGAAAGATCAGGTGCAGAAGGACTTGGTGTGTCCAACTGTGATAGAGAACGACCGAACAGACCCGACGGCAAACCGAACCGACAGCAATCGAACAAGTAAAAAAACATATCATAAAATACACATAATACTAATACAAAAACCATGAGAGTGTCACAAGTGATCTGGACGAATCCTTCATTGCGGACGAAGTGTGAGTCCGCGAACATGTATCAGCCTGTTAAGGCTGATCGAACACATGATTTGAAAAGAGTCATGCTCTAGAGATATCATTGCTTCAAAGATTAAGTACTGAAAGAGTGCGAATAGTGTCGAAGTTACACTACGACTCTTTACAGCCTCCCCCTTCGAGAGAGCGAAGAGAAGTGGTTCAGTATGTAGAATCTAGTATCTGGTGCTATTAGTGGCCTGTGATGCAAACTAGCAGAACATTGTATGGGGAAGCAGTAAATGTAAGCCCAGAGGTCTCAAATTACTGGATTTCATTATGTTGTTGTTTGTTGTTGTTTTAACAATAATCATTCTGTCGACTGATTTGGTTATTCAAAACATTGGTAACAAACCAACTTTTGGACCACATGTAGACAAGAGATGACTGATTTAACACTTAGGTCCAGTGTAGAACGCTGCAGAACTGCAAAGTGTGTTGTGACAAGCCCGAACAGAAACCTTTTTTCTAAAACTTGGTAGAAAAGACGTTCAGTTGATGGTCGGTATTATTACAGGAGACAACCCATGGGTCAGCATTTGACCACCATTGGTTGGAACTATTGAGGACCCGATTTGCCTGTCTTGCTTAGAGGAAGCGGATAGCACTGAGCATTTTCTCTGTGAGTGTCCTGTCTTTGCTAGAGCAAGGTGAGAATTTTGGCTTCCGATGTCTTGAGAATGTGTAATATTTGTTCTCTCAAACTGGAGGATATTTTCAGATTTGCCACAGAATCTGGAACATTTTTACGGGACTAGCTATCTCTGTCTCTGTCTTTATTTTATCCTATCTCTTTCTTGCTGTTACTCCTCTCCTTTCGTCCTTGCCTATCTACTCTTTTACTTTCTACAGGGTGAACGATATGAAGTGTTACCAACTTCACACTGCTTGTATCTGTACAATAGCTCATGACATCAACGTCAAAATTGTTCTAATGACAGTTCAATATATTGTTTATAAGCCATCAAAAGCATTTGCGTATCAGTTTTGTTGATTTTTTTTCCTGTGATGGAATTCAAACGTAATAGTGTGATTGCGTTATAAATATTTGGCTGGAAAATCACAACCAGCCATTGTTCGTGAGCTCAGTCACATCAAAGTGAATAAAATGTTTGTGTATCGCACTATAAAGCGTTACAATGATACTGGTAGTATTGCAAAACGCTATGGAGGTGGACCAAAAAAAAGCGCAACAACGCCAGAAATGGGTCGGAAAGTGAAGGCTCGACTTGAACGAAATCCACGTCGAAGTGGAAGAAAAATAGCCAAAGAATTGAAAATATCGCAAGACAGGATTCGACGCATATTGAAAAATGAGCTCAAGGTCAAGGCTTACAAGTTCCAAAAAGCACACGATCTTTCACCCCAGCAAAAAAAAGTTCGGTGCGAAAGAGCAAAGGAGTTGTTGCGCTTGCACGAACGTGGCGGTTTTCCTAAAATTGTGTTTCCTGATGAAAAAAATTTCCCAATTGAGCAGTTCATAAACACTCAAAACGATCGTGTTTACTTGACCGAACGCTTATACGAAAATTTGGAGCCTATGTATGGCCACTCGAAGCAATTTCCCATCGCAAGTAATGGTTTGGACGCTGATGGACGCTCTCCAATCGTTTTTATCGAGCCTGGTGTCAAAGTGAATGCGACTTATTATCGGGAAAATGTTTTAGAAGCTGCTTTGGAGCCGTGGACACGCAAACATTTCGGTCGTAGACCATGGACGTTCCAACAGGACTTGGCACCGTCTCATAAAGCTCGTGTGAATCAAGAATGGTTAAAAAATCATGTTCCACACTTCATTTCGTCCATACAATGGCTTTCGAATTCGCCAGACGCAAATCCGATGGACTATTCCATCTGGTATATTTTGGAGAGCAAGGTGAGGACTAAAAAATATGCCAGTATGGATACGCCTCATAAAAATATCTGCCGTTCGGAGTCGGCTTGAAACTGTAGGTCCCTCCATTTGTGGAACAACATCAAGACGCACACCACAAATAGGAGGAGGAGCTCGGCCAAACACCTAACAGAAGTGTACGCGCCAATTATTTATTTATTTTTATGGATACGCTGAGAAAAGCGATTATACGAGAATGGGCCAAAATACCTCAAGACACATTCGTGTAGCATGCAACTCATTTTTTGACCGTTTGTAGGCTATAGTCAAGGCAAAAGGTGGTCATATCGAGCTAAAGTGAATATATAAAAATATATTAAAATTGTAATCATATTTGAACAATTTTGTCTTTGAAATCCCTAATGGGTTGGTGGGTGACTACCATTCGGAATTCAGAGAGAACGTAGGTTCGAATCTCGGTGAAAGACCAAAATTAAGAAAAACTTTTTTCTCACAGCGGTCGGCCCTCGGCAGGTAACGGCAAACCTCCGAGCGTGTTTCTGCCGTGAAAAAACTTCTCATGAAAAAAAAGTGTATATAAATATATACATATATATATATACTATATATATATATGTTTTAGGAGTTACCATTCTCTCAGTGCTTTTTGGCCTTTTCAAAATTCAATCTCAATTTCAAATAAAGAGAACAACTTTCAAAATCCAGTATTTTATTAATAAAAAAGCAAACAAGCTACATAACTTTCACTCGCATTAATTTCCAATCATAACATACATACATACAATATGTATGTTTGCGAAATTAACAACAACATTAAAAAATATTTTTATGTTTTTTTGCTGAACGGCAGATAAGGGTTTTTAAGAGAAGTTTTTTTTGTGACAGAAATAGACTTCAAGATTTGCTATTGACTGCCAAGGGCGACCGCTATTAGAAAAAATCTTTTTTATCGTTTGGCATTTCATGTCTACAGTAGGTTTTGAGCACATTTGTTTTTTTTTCAACAGAAAACCAGTATTTCAAAAAATGTCTTAAAAGCTAAAAGTTTATAAAATTTTGGAATGAAAAAAAAATTAAATAAATGTTCGGACCAATGCTATTTCTTGACCGAAACAATCACCAGATAACAATTCCATTAAAAATGTTTGTTTTATTGAAATGGAAGCCTCGTCGAGGTTTGTCGTGTTATTTGCAGCACCTCATTCGATTAGCTCATACATTCACACGGCAGTCAGTTGTGCGTTACCGGGACTGCCACTTCAGCAGCGTTCCCCAAAAATGTATTGGGAATATTTATGCTGTTACAGCAACAATGGCAGGCTGAGAAAATCTGCTAGAGCAGAGAATATGCCGAAAATTTCACGAAAATTCTGTGCATAGATAGAGATGACATTAACTTATAGTATTTGAAATAAGGTTTTCGCATCAGTCCAATAATATTTGTATGTAAATTTTTACGCTGTTATGAGACAGACCAAAACAGGTAGATAAGCTGACTTCATTATTTATTATTTGATTTACATACATAGATTGTGTCTATACTATTAATTAACACTTTGGGCGATATCTGCACCACTAGCAATGCACATTTTTTATTGCGGTTTTAAGCGTTGACTTCCGGTATCGCTATATCAAAAAAAAAAAATTACAATAAAAATAAAAAGGAGCGCCATGCTTAAGGCACCCAGAAAAGGCTAAAACTTTTTTCAATACAATCTTCAAAATTTTGGAGTTTACCACTGATTACAACAATTGCGCCTGAGGAATGCAAATTTCATATATATACTATATATACATATGTAAATATGTATATGACTGCTGAAAAAGTTAAATAGCGCCAAAAAATCCTAATTGCAAATATGTAAATCCGCTTTAGAAGAAGAGAGCAACAAAATATTTTGGCGCCGGCATTGCTGACCTTGTTATATTATTAAAAAAATTATATCGTAGGAATTTAAAATTACCATGAGAAACAAAACTAAAGGAGAGCTTGACACGGGGAACTGTTAGAGAGAAATAACATACAAGTAACTGTTGGAGTAACAAAATGTAACCGAGAGGGAAGCAATGACAAACCTCCGAAAGCATTTTTGCCGCGAAAAAGTTTATAAAAAACTATCTACCGTTGGAAGGTAGCAAGGCGAATCTATTAAAGGTGGTATCGTTAAATCAACTGATTTGTTGTTTTCTTTCGCCGTGTCCTTGTGGCTGTTAGTCCAGAATGAAACAAGGCGAATTCATTCTTTGTTCTCTACCTTGCCAATACTTTGCTTTGACAATCAAACGTACAAAATATTGTTGCTGGTCTAGTGCCACCACATTTACTGAATGCGCCTTGGAAGGTAGAATATAAATGTGATCAATGTATAATATTATATCGTCCCCTTAGTATTAAAATAGCCTATAAATTTTTTGATGTTTTGAGAAAATGAATTTCAAAATTTTTGTCGAAAGCAGCTCTCACTCAAATCTCGTTATGTCTGTAAATATTTAATATTTTTTACTGACGTTTTGACCCACTTTGTGGAACTAGAATTTGTCAAAATTTTGACCACATATAAAATCGACAATGGAGAATCCAAAAATTCAATAAAAAAATAATAGCCTATGAGCACATAGGCTATTGTTATACTAAGGGGACGATATATAAACTGTTTTCCAATAACAGGTGTTATTTTGAATAGCCAATTTCGGTAGATGTTACTTTTGAAGCTGTCAATTTTTGATATTTGAAACTACGCCATTAATAAAAATGGAACGATACACGCTTAAATAACTCATTGAAATTATTAAAATTCACTATAAAAATGGTGAAAATTTGGCAGAGATGGTTCGTAAAACTCGAACATTTTTGGGTCATCGTGAAGCACCTTGTCGGACCGCAATACAGAAATTGGTGAAGAAATTCGAGCTGTTGCGACAGGTTAGTGATGTGAAGAATAAAACCCATGTACGTCGCTCAAGAACAGCCGAAAATATTGCTGCTGTAGCTGAAAGTGTTGAAAGAAACCCAGGTTTGTCCATTCCTCGTCGTTCTTTGGAATTAGGCACTCCACAAAACGTCATTACACCGCAGTTTGCATAAATATTTGTGTCTTAAGGCTTATAAAGTCCAGTTAACACAAGAACTCAAGCCGGTCGATCATCGACAACGTCGTGTCTTTGCTGATTGGGTCGTTGAAATGCAAGAAAATGATCCGGAGTCCATCGAAAAATCATCTTGAGTGATGAGGCCCATTTCCACCTCGATGGCTTTGTCAACAAGCAAAATTGTCGGATCTGGAGCTCAGAAAATCCAAGAGTTATTGTTGAAAAGCCTCTCTATCCTCAACGTGTGACTGTTTGGTGCGGTTTATGGTCCGGCGGAGTCATTGGACCTTACTTTTTCGAAAATGAAGCTGGAGCAACAGTTACGGTGAATGGATTCCGCTATCGAGAGATGATTAACAATTTTTATGGCCGGGATTGGATGGTATTGATTTGGACAACTTTTATTTTTAACAAGACGGCGCTACGTGACACACAAGCAACGAAACCATTGATCTTTTATCAAAATAACACCTCTTATTGGGTGTTTGGCCGAGCTCCTCCTCCTTTTTGTGACGTGCGTCTTGATGTTGTTCCACAAATCAATCACCCTATCGGAAGATTTATAATTTTTGCAAATGGCGTCGTACGTCAATCATATTTGACACTTGTAAACTAGACAGCTGCAGTATGCAAAGAAACAAGTAATGGAGCGCGTAAAGGTCATAATAAAGAATTTCATCAATCTAAATATTTATTTTTTTTTATTTAGTAAAAAAGTTATTGAAGCACCAAATTGGATGATTAATTTTGCACCACCTTGTATGTGGCAAGTGATGGGAACTATCGAGCGCTTTTGAAAATAGAGTAATTTGGAAACGATTCTTTTAAGAATCTGGTATTTTTTAAAGTATCGCGTACTTTATTTTCAATCTGCTCAGCATTCTAGTTTTCCCAAACAGCCGATTTTGAATGACCGAAAGATTTTCAATGTCGAAAGAAACAACTCAAGAAGTGATCAGACGAGCATTACTAACTTCAAAATAGGATATCAGAGTGAATATTTTATACTCATCTTGTTTTGATACTCAAGTGTACTGAATTATTTTGAGTACTGTAGGTATAATACTTTTTCCGGACTTGACTATTGCTATGAGTTCATATTGAATACAAATTTCAATTTAATGTCCAGTACTGTGTACCTTTTACTACTCAGTATCGATAGTTTTAAAATTCGCGTACTAGCAGTTCTTATGAGAATCAACTTTTTACTACAGTCTGTCTAATCAACTTGAAGTCATTAGAAAGTAGAGATTGATTCTTGTTCTCTCGCTTGTTTTCGATGTTATTAAAGGCGAAATTGCTCGCCCACTTCAGCTTCTAATTATTAATTTTCTTACACCTCCCAGAATTATCCGTAATGCTCTGCAATACTCCTACTAAACGTGTTCTTCGTGATTTGAATGAGATCTCCAATTCTTACTTGCTCGATTACTCAGTTGCTATGGAAGAATTTTCTGTACAATTGAACTCTATTTTTTAGTTGGTTAAAGGCAAGTTTCTCAACTTCTTGAAATAAATAAATAAATAAATAAATAAATAATAGAAGCGTGACCGCCATAACTTAGACACTATGACCAATGCTATTAATCCATTCGACTCTAACAAACTGCATTGTATGGGCTTATAATATTGAGCCGTGCAAGGGACGGTACGTAAGGCTAGAGGCAACATTTCTCACTACTTCAGAAACTTAATGAAATCATTTAATGACATTTTTGACGGCTTATGACAGAACGAACCGCGGAAAAGGCGTGTACCTGTGCCGAAAGCACGTCCTAAAACTGAAATTTATTAAATGAGCCGTCTCTAAGCTGGTTGAGAGTTGCGGGTATGTACTGGGCAAGTAAAATAAATAGGCCAATAGCATAATTCCCTATTAAAAATTAAATATTTACGAGCGGGCGAATAATCAGAACTCGCTTAGATAGCCAAATAGAGACATAATTGAGTTAATTTTTATTACTCTTCATTAGAATAGGATTGGGAGAATTCTAAGAACAACCTGTCAAACCTCATCTAAACTAATTTAAAAATAGGTTGTTCCAATAGCACGTTTTTCTATAACACTTACTTTTAACAATTTTTTTTAATTATGTCTTAGAAAAAAAAATTAATTTATCTCTAAGGCATTTTATATGAATGCAAGAATGTCAAAAATGTGAGAAATTTCGTTTTCATTGTCTTAAATCCTTATTGTAAAAAAGCTATATTTGAAAAAAATTGTATTTTTGACTTAGACTGCTTTATTAAATAAAAAAAGAAGAAATGGTTCGACAAATAAAAATTAAGTAGAGTGTTAAAATTTAATGATGATAAGAAAAAAGGGCACTAAATTTTTCGATTTCTACACAAACTAACAACAATTTACACTACAAAATATTTTAACTAATATAGGGTGCCCCATTAAGATATCCAATTTTGAATTTTACGCAGTGTTTTTGTATCGATTTCGTAAAGCGTCATCTCTCAAAGCGGCATCTCTCAAAGATGACACACATAGAGAGACATTGTTTAGAAGTATAATTATCTCTCCATCGGGTCATAATGTGTTTACGGTCATTAACCCTTAAAAAAAATCAACTGAAAATGACAAACCTAATTGTGTGATGGAGAAAATTTCATTGTCTACGAGCTATTCTTCATGTGTTTCTGCTCTCCATTCTCCTTTTAAAAGAGTATATAGGTTTTTTTTGTAGGTACATATATATCTTTCGTTTGCTGAAATAACGGCATAACTCCAAAAATCAAAAATTCAAGAAAAACGGCTTCAAAGTTTTGAATTTACTATGCCTCTTTGGGTAAAAGTAAAGACGCCTTTTCTACTAATGAATTACTGTCAATAAATGTCGTTATGAATTTTCTACTCAGCATTAACGATGAGCTGGGGGTAATTTCTGCATTATTATCTAAACTTGTTTTTTGTGTAATGAAATTCTTCCAGCAAACGAACGAGATGTTCGGGAATAACATCCTCCGCCAGTACCTTATAATAATCCCCAGCTTTGAAAACCCTTGCAAACCCTTGAACCTTTGTTTAGATAAGTCTCAGCTTTGCTTTTCGCCTTTCACTTTTTCTTTTGAAAAAACTCTTCTTCCGCTTTTCTTTTCCATGCAAAATAATGCATAAGTGTAATAAGGTTCCCTTTGTTTGATTCCAATGAAGTCGCTCAATTGTAGCTCGTTAACGGGAACTAAAATATGACTGTTTAGCAAGCGATCCCTTGAAAATTTTCAATTGGTTATTTGAAAAATTACTTTGATTGTAATTAACAAAAGTTTTAGTATATTGAATATTTCAAAGTAAAATTTACTAGGTAATTATACAATTGAAAATCCGAGCCAAACAATCAGAAAGGGTTTTCTTCCTATAGGGTTGGTAAGCTTTTAAATGCTGGGATGCTTTGAAAATTTTTAGACTAAGTAAAATTGTTGCCGATAGTTTTAATTTAATATCAAAGTTTTCAAAATACATCATCCTTTTGGGAAACCATTTAAAAATCATTTACTTTATTCTATATTTATACACTTTTAATTATGCTTATGATTTTAATGCTTTGCTATGTCTCATTTTTCACAAAAAAGAGTACTTAACAAGACAAGAAAATAATATTCAACAAAACCTGCAAATTTTCATATTCACTAATTCGCTTTGGTACCTTCTTTTTCCATCCCATCTCCCATCACCATCAAACCACCACCACCACCTGATCGGTACAATTGATATGAAATTAAAAAAAAATATTTCGAAACCGAATCAAAATTGTTGTTGCCTTGTTTGAACTGATTTAAAATCACAAAACCAAAAAAAAAAAAAACAAAAAATCGCGTCTCGAATTCAAAAACCCACATAGGCATATCAAACTTTCCATTCTATGCCCCCACAGATCCGTTCCAACAGGCGGCGGCTTTCGTCTGGCCATCCTACATACCGCAGGGTACAACACCGGCTGCAGCCGCTGCGGCAGCCACCCTACAGCCGCCGCCCAATTTCATATTCCCTTCAATGAGCCCACATTCTACGCTACAGCCGCAGTCGTACGCCACGTCGCTCCAACTTTTCGGCTCGAATTACTTAACTGCGGCCGCAGCTGCAGCCGCGGCAGCTGCCGCCACTTCAACATTATGCCAACACAATCAACAACAAACGAGCACACATCAAACCACAAGCTCAATCAATTTGAGTTTGGCGAGCGCGGGCTCTGCACCACCGGGTAACGGCGGCGGTGGCAGCGGTGGCAATAGTATGAGCAATAATCCAAATAACAGCCATACAAATGGCCGTTTTTTAAGTTTGGCGGCTGCAGGTGCACCTGGCACCACCATGCTCGATGTACCAAAACCACAGAAAACCCTGCAGCCAACGTTAACGTTACCACAACCCGTGCCGCCACCGTCCACAGCTTCGCTGCCGCCACCGCCGTCTTCACTCATCTTACCACCTACCGCAATGAAGATTGAAGAGTGGAATGCCGCAGATTTCATGGCGGCTGCGGCGGCAGCATCGGTTAAGACAGGCCACACTTCATTGGGTGGTGCCCCATCGGCGCCGACTCAACCGCTCGCTTTGAATTTCGAAAGTCGCGACAAGACTACTACTACTTCAACTACAACGAATTTGTTGGATTTGCAAAACGCTGCTGCAGCTGCCAATGCACAAGCATTGAATTTAATGCGGCTACCGACGCCTCCCACGTCGGCGACTATGGAGACTGCGGCTGCAGCTGCTGGCGGGCCACAACTGCAACCACAGTTACTATTCCACACCACATCGACGCCATCCCCGGCTTTGCTCAATTTGTCGGCATCATTGCCGCGTGGTGCAGCTGGTAGTGTCGGCGCTACAACTGTCACACCTACAGGTATCTTCTTAAGTGGTGGCGGCAATGCAGGGGCGTCAGCGACACTTTCGACGGCTATCGGACCACCAACGCCACTGGGAGATGAAGCGACGGCAATCAACTTTAAAACCAGCCCAGTGGAAGCGCCGCCGCAACAATCGGTGGGTGGTATTGTGGTGGGCGTACCGCGTGTGATTACCAATAACGGGCAAGCACTGCAGACAGGACCGCCGCCACAAATGCAGGATGTAAATATACAAACCGATACGCCGGTATGTAGCGATGACGAGAACTCTACGTGCCCCCTTGCCATGCAACAGCAACACCAGCAACAGCAACACCAGCAACAGCTTCAGCAACTGCAGCAGCAGCTACACACGACACAGCGGGGCTCTGTAGACTCACCGAGCTGTATGAATGATAACGACATGCAACAGCCTTTGGAACTAACTAAGCAGAGTTATCATGGTAATGTCCTAAATTGCTCCGAAAGTGGTGGATTGGCAATAACAACGTCAACATCTACCGCCATAAAAACAACAGAAACGAATAATTTTGAGTGCCATAATGAAGCAAACACCACGACAAATGGAGAAGCTGAGTACCAAGAGCTCCCTTCGCAGCCACAGCTGCTTCCGCCTCCGCCTTCAACGGCATCGTCTATAGGCGAAGACCTGGTGAATGATCCATCGCATCGCAGTGAGCATCAGCAGCATCAACAAAATCAAAACCACCAACAGCAGCAGCAGTCTGGCGCAGAGGATCTAACCGGTCTCGAATTACTCTCTAATATCAGTACAAGCACTCTGGCGAGTAAAGGTATCGGTGTGGGCGTTGAACTGGCAATGGTACGTGTCAAACAGGAACCACTCGATAACATAGACGTACCGGTATCTTCAATGACCGACGAATTTTCAGCACAGCCAATGCCATTGCAACCACCACTAACGTCACAGTTAATGACACAACAGTCCGCAATGTCGCAGGCGGCATCTGGTAGCTGCGACTCGTGCAACCCCAGAGAGGCTGAAATGCAGCGTCAACCAACAGCGCTTCCTTTGTTGCCCTCCGTGGCTACGCCTGCACCGCCGCCCATTACGCCGACACCTGCTGTGGAACCACTGGGTGGATTGAACTTGCTTTGTGCCCTTGCCGAGCAGCGTATCCAGGAAGAAGTTCAGAGCAGTAGAGGTAATTTGTTTGGTGATAGCGAAACGCCACCATCACCTTCTACATCCTCCTTCCGCTTTCCAACGCCTCAGTCACAAAGTCAGTCACATCTGTCGCAACAGCCACAGTCGCCCTATCGTTTAGAACAATCTTCTTTTCCCTCAATGGAAGGCATTGAACTACCTTCGACGAGTGGACTTGGCCTCGGTATAGGAGGCGGAGGCGAACAGCCAGTAAAACGTAGGAAACACAAGCATTCCAAATCATCGAAGTCGTCTTCGTCGTCTACACTGGGCGGAGGTGGAAAGAAGTCTCAGCGATGCTCGAAGAAGAGTAAGAAGAAATATGCCAAGGAGAAGCGCAAACACAAACATCATCAGCAACAATTGTTGGCCTCTGCTTCTGCCGCGGCTGCCGCCTCTGCATCTGCTTCCGAAGACGTGGACTTTGAGGACGAGCAATTACAGCAGGAGCTGAAGAGTGCCTTTGATCGTATGGATCCCAGCGTTCAGTTGCGACTCGGTAAATGGGCTAATGCGAAAGAGATTTTCTATATGATGGAAAAAAATATGAAATTGCGTTTAGCCAATATATCGCGACAATATCACAAGAAAAAGCGAAAGCTCAGTGAAATATCGAAGTTTAAGAAGAAAATGAAATGCGCAAAATTGCTTGCCGCACAACAACAACAGCAACAGCCAACACTCTCATTGGCGTCGCTCAGTGGTGCCAGCTGCAGTGGTAGCCTCTCTGGTCCCACTCTACCACTCTGTGATTACAAATTTCCGAAATTCTCCACCAATAGCGGTGTCGGTGCTACATCGACACCCTACTTAAATCGTTCCAGTTTTCTGCGTTTCGGCGAGAAAGCGCCATCAGCGACGCCAACACCACTACACGCACAATTTCCGCCCGCCGAATGTGACAATTCAGAAGAAAACAATGTGCTTTCGGCTAGTAGTTCTAACGGTCCATCCATGGCCGTTTACAAACCAGTGCGATTGGGCCCCAGCGCCTTAGCGGGTGCCGTTGCGGCGGCGTCAGTTGGTGTCGGCTTGCTCAATGGTGGTACACCTCAACGTCAGGCGCAAAAACACATCTCATCGGATAAGTGTGCGAACTCAACGATTGTATGTAAAGAGCCAAAACTAATGGCAGTTGCCACAACTTCGTCTTCTTCGCTCGCGTCCAGTCGATGCTCGAATGAAACACTCTCTTCCTCGGCCGATGAGCAGCGCCCGCTTAGCGCGTCATCGCCGCTCACACATAAAATCGTGGGAGCAAGCATTCAACCGCAGGTTTCTAAACATGCGGCACAACAGCGACAAGAGCAGCTATCGACGGTGGTGCAGTCACAACAGCAACATCAGACGCAGTCGCAATCGCAACAATGCAGAAAACCCACAGATCCGCGTGATTATCAGCTAATGCTAACCAGCGAGCATTTGTATCGGAAGGAGACACGTGTGCTAGCCGATATGGGCGGACTTTTCTATGCAGGGGTCATGAAGCCATTGCAACCGCCCGATGTTTACGCTATTACGTTGGATGGGGAACGTGGTAATAAGTCGCATATAATGTCCCGCGAGGAAATTTTCAAGGACACTGTAAGTATTGTGTTTATCTGTTATTACTCTTTATCCGTGCATCACTTATTTCTTATTTTAAATAGTTTACAGCCCTTTCGGTCAATTCCAGGAATAGTGGCGGTATATTAAGAACATTTTTTAATGAAATTTTTTCAGCCCGTTTTTTTATTATTTTTCCTTTGTGTGTATTGATTTACATTTAAATTTTTTCAATAAAATCGTTCCCTGCCAAATGACTGCATGTAAGATTTAGAGGAAAAATCTTGATCTATGCATGTGAAAGATTCAACTGAGGGAGAAGTTGAAGTCATTGGACCAGCTATGGCCTGGAAATTGAACCATTTTTTGCAATGATGCTAATTTCGGACTTAATGGGAATGCGAATAAACAAAATTGCGGCATATAACAAATGAGCTGAAAAATCCCCGGCCTAACAAAGAAAACACCTTTTTTTTGTTCAAAATTAGCTTTATTCATCAACGTAATTTTCATCAAGAACAACGCAATCATTCTAGCGCCGGTCTAACATTTCAATACCCCTTTTGTAGAACGATTTATCTTTTGCCTCAAAATAGGTCTCAGTTTCGGTGATAACCTCTTCATTCGAGCGAAATTTGTTACCGGCGTGCAGTTTTTTTAGGTCTGCGAACAGCCAGTAATCGCGGGGAGACAAATCTGGAGAATACGGTAGATGGGGGAGCAGTTCGAAGTTCAACTCATGTAGATTTGCCATTGTTTTGATTGACTTATGTCTGATACGGTGCGTTGTCTTGATAAAACAAAACAGTGAGCAAACGCGGTACGCACTTTGAACAGAGCTTTTTCATAGGCAAATTCTCATATAATATAAAGCCAAGACTGTATTTTGATATCTTTACGATTTCAGCTAATTCACGCAACTTCACTTTTCGATCCTTCACAACGATTTTGTTGATTCTTTTGATGTTTTCTGGTATTACCATCTCATTCGGACGCCCACAGCGTTGTGCACAATCTACTCTACGACCACGTTTGAAGTCAGCCAGCCATTATTTTATTGTTATTTCTGATGGAGCGGAGTCTCCATAACACTTTTTAAGTCATTGCGTGAACGGTATTTTTTCCTATCAAAAAGCAGTGTAAAATTAAAACACGAAATTCCTTTTGATCCATTGTTTTGAAAGAAACAAAAAATGGCGTCACTCTTAGCGCAATAACTCACGAACTAATGAATAGAATATCATGAAATTTTAACAGCTGTCGTTTTAAGGTTAGTAAATTGAAAAAAAGGTGAATGCAATAAAACTAGTGCCATCTATGTGTTAGGCCCGGGACTTTTCAGCCTTTATGTTATGTAGAGTGAGCACAATTCTCACTAGGCCGTCGAGACCATTACGAGGCGAAAAATCACTGTATGTTGTTGTTTGTATCGCTTAGGTATGACTACATACTCTTTCATAGCTGAATTTTGAGAGTTATTGTAACGTGACGTAATTTTAGATGAGCTATGAAAGAGAATTGAGAGCAAAATGTCAAAATAACGTAATTTTGAGACAAAAATTTTATAGTTGCGGATAGGATAGAGCTGTTTGCTAATAAAAAAATTAAAAAAAAATTATATCAGCTGAACAGCAGATTCTGTCAAGCTCACTAAAACTGAGTAGCGGCATCGCGCTAACGCAACCGTCTGTATCCTCTCCGTCGTGAACCCAACGCAAATGATTTGCGACTTTTTGGCTTCAAATTTCAATATCATATATCTAAGTGCTAAATCAACGAACGAAAAAGAATGTGCGACATGCAGTACAACCTGTAAAACCTTCTCTTTATCTGGTGACCGCATCATTTCTATAAGGTCGCCTGTCAGTTGGACGCCTGGGCCTTGCGATTTGACTCCTTTGGCTACTTTTTGTGTATATACATGGAGCTGATGAACAAACTACGATTTAAAGTCGACATTTGGCGCAATATTGGCGAGTTATTGCGGGTTACGCTGAAAAAAGTTGTACAAAATTTTACCAATGTCATGATATCATATTGAGGGAAAATGTGAGCTCATCAACTGCTTAGCGATAGAAGTACCATTAGGATGCTTATGGCCACGAGCAAACTAATAATTAAGAACAACATTATCCAAGAGGCCAGTAGGTCATGGAGAGATGAAAGCACATGTGTAACCGCTAGGCTGCTGTGGTGGCAAATGAATAAGACAAAGCCAAAGGAACTGCTTAGCCTTGCAAGAGAAGATATCTCGAAGGTCGTAGCTTTGGCAGGCATTCCTTGAGACTGGGAGTTTTTTCTCATGAATAGTAGTATAATGTAGAAGTTGTAGAGATGCGAAAGAGGAAGACACAGTTGAGCACTTCCTTTGCAATTGCCCAGCCGTAGCTAAAATAGAGCAGGTTTTCTAGGTGGGCAGATACTTTTCCAATTCTCTAATAGCCCAAAATTATTTTACGAGGAAAAATAAATGAGCACTGTCGTATCGACTTGTATGTTCGATGTTAGTTGGTCGTACAGACCACCATAACCTAACCTAACCATAATATCAAGAGATGAAATCGAAGTGAACATGCTCCTGTAATTAAATGCTCTTTGGTTTATTTTATGTAAATTTTTTCTGTTTCGTTTAGTTTCCTATTAAATACGTACATCCATATAAGTCGTGGCTTCATATTTCTTTCCATTTTCAGATTCTGGAGGTGGCACCCAAATCTGTGGAGAGTGTACCTGTTGGCACACGACTCTGTGCCTATTGGAGCCAGCAATATCGTTGCTTGTATCCCGGACGTGCTATCGATTCTGAATCGTCTGACGATGGTGAAACTCCCAATGATTCGGTGAGCGTGGAATTCGATGATGGCGATAGCGGCCGCATACGCTTGCAGAATATTCGCTTCCTACTAAGCGATTATCCCATTGTGGGTAAGTGAGACCGAATGTAACACCACAATGATTATTCATATTCATCTCTTTTGCGCCCATTCATTTCAGTTTCATTAAAAAAAGGGTCGGAAATTTTGGGTCAAAGTTTATTGGATGATGAAGAGATTTCTTCGCTTCCGAAAAGTATGTGCTACGAATTTTCTTATTTTTTGAATGCCATTGAATTTTTGTCATTTTATTGCCCTTCAAAATTAAACCATAAATTTCCGATCAATTTCAAATTCATTTACCACCTCAATTCATCTATGATTTTCGATTGATCACCTATTTCTATATTTCGTGCGTTTTAATTTGTATCCCTACTTTTTCCGTTCTCTTTTCTTTTTAAACGTACGTCCCAACTCCTCAGAGTACAACGATAATCCCCTCTACTCTTTAGGCAAGCACAAGAAGTCTGGCGCAACCGCGCGCAACGCTAACGGTTCTGGCAGTAGCCATAATTCCAATGATGCTCACGAGCACACTTCCACATTCGCTCTCTCCGATGTGCCGGTAGTTGCACCATTGACAAGCGGCATTGAGCCACCAACGCAGAGCGCGAAAGAAATCAGCGCTCAGCGTAAGGAGAAAAAACGTATTAAGAATTTGAAGAAAAAATCCCAGGCAGCTGCTGCAGCATTGGCAGCCAGCGCTAACGCGACCGCAAACGCAAATGCATCTGCTATAACTTCTAATGGCGGATTATCGGTTGTTGCGACTGTGAATAGCACAAATGGTATTGACGGCAATGCCGCTGTATCCGCTGAGTGTAATCGCAAACATCATAAGCACAAAAAACGCAAAAAGCACAAGAAGCATCATCATCGCAAGGCGAATGGCGAATGTGAAGCTATCAATGGCACGAACAACACGTTTGTAATCAAGAATGCCGGTGTGGCGCCGAGCGGGAGTTTCTTGGTGTCAACACCACCATCTTATAAGGGTAAACGTGAATACTCTGTGGCAGTTAGTGATAATCCCAGCAATAATGGACTAATAGAAGATGATGAAGATGAAATCGTTGTGGGGCTGCCAGAAGAAGCACAAGTAGATCACACTCAGGGTGGCGCCTTCCAAGCAGTGACTGGTCACAATAAGTCGCAAATGCAAAGCGCATCGTCGGGTTTGCCTTTAGCTGCGACAATTAAAATGGAAACCGCTGCGGCGGTGGCAGCAGCGGCGGCAGCAACAAATGCTAAAGTCAAAACTGAGCATTTGGATTTGGAGGAGGAAAGCACCTCTAATATGATGTCCGAACTATCGGATGAGGTAATAAAAATAAGTAGGTGACCTAAATGTCGGTATCTCATATTTTCCTTTTAATGTTGGCTTCTAGAACAAAGGCGATGACGATGAGGTGGAACATAATAATTCGAAGGGTAGCAAGATTGCCGCCTTCTTGCCGGAGCGACAACTATGGGGTTGGCAGGGCAAAGCGTATCGCAAAGCTGGTGTTAAGGGTAGAGCCCGCAAGCAGTTCTACAAAACAATCAAAAGGGGCAAAGAAACAATAACCGTAAGTTGCGATGAAATAAAATAAAAAAGAGTATCAAAGAAAGAGAGAATCGAAGATATCGAGTTCTTATACGAGTACTTAGATTGCATTAAATTGTTGGAAAGTGAATTAATCTATAACTTTTATTTAATATATTTCAGGTTGGGGATTGTGCAGTATTTTTATCGACTGGTAGACCAGATAGGCCATATATAGGACGTATTGAATCAATGTGGGAGACAACGTCTAGCAATAAAGTGGTGCGAGTTAGATGGTTTTATCACCCCGAGGAGACAACGGGTTGTCCAAACCTTAAATATCCGGTGAGTAAATGGCCAAAATTATTTTACTAATGTTTCAGTTATTAGCTTATTTAAGAAATAAAAATTAAGAAATAGTCATAAAATTGCATTCGAGGGCGAGCAAACTTATTTAGTTAAAAAATAAAAGTATTAATTAGGATAAAGAAGTTACCTTAAGTCGTAAATGAGTATACTTTTTGTTAGAATTTTCATTTCTATAGAAATAGTTAAGCAAATTTGATGATATATAAAGGAATGTTGCTGCTGTTTCTACGTATATCGCGTGTTTTTTATGGGCTTGAGAACTTAAAATGATAATGCTGTTACCAATTTGCTTACGTTAAAGTGCAAATAAGTCTCTCACAAATATTTCCTCTGAGTTCGATCACTGGATTGTCAAATAAAAATCACAAATTAATGGCAACACCACTTGCTTTACTCTATTTCCAACACTTAACTGCTTTACTTTACATGCACACGTTCATCTTACGACTGAATCACTTTTTTCTTCTCGTTTACTCGCTTACGAGCTCAATCTAGATCATAGCTTCTGGCGAGTTCTGTCTCGCCATCGGGCTGTTGCCATCAAGCGAATTCATGTTTTTGTTTTGGCATATCATTCGCACGCTATTGTTGCCACTCGGTTCTCAAAGTTTCCCGTTTGCAACAATACAAAACAGAAATATTGTTGGAATGAGTTTTTTTATTATAATCTGGTAGATAACTTCATGACAATAATTTTTTGAATAGGATATCTGGCATATGCCCGCCGGAACTAAGAGTTACATGATCCATTCGATCAGTCTAATTTTTGACTATTGTACTCTTTCAAAAAAATCGGGCCTATGGTGTCAAAGGAGGTTTGGCTTGAAAATTGCAATAAATCGATATTGAAACGCGCTCTATGGAAGTTGCGCCGTTTTGTTGGAGCCAAATGTCGTCGATGTTTAGCTGATAAATTTTTGGAAACAATTTTGTTTTAAGTCAATTTCCACAATTTAGAAGTATTGTTCTGGCGTTAAACGATTCATGAGGATTTGCCAAACCTTACTAAACATTCTCAGCTGCCTAACCACAGTTATCGATATCGATAGTTCTCATGCAGCTAAAAAAAAAAAAAAAATACCCTACATAACGACCGACCTATGAGTTAATTCTTTTTTGTATTGTATAAATGCTGGTACTTGCGGTCGGATATAGGGTGATTCGAGCATTGGTCTCTAAATAAAGATCAAATCTGAAGTCACTACGTTCGATTTTCTAATTTTAAATCTTATTCTGGTTTAGGAAGGAAATATTAAAGCAGATGACTCATCATGACTCTTGTTTCCAAAGTCTAATCCATATACTCTATATGATCATTTCAACTGTGTATTAATAAAAATTCACAAAAAAAAAAGTTAGATTGCTTAGCGCCCACGAGGCTTGGATGTGTTGAAATATGTTGCCTATATAACTTGAAAAGGAGCAGAGATTGAGTTATATGATTTTTTATATATAATAAGAGAGAGAGAAGATTTGTAATTTTTGCACGTCGTATGTCAATGATATTTGACAATTGTGGACGAGGCAGCTGAAGTATACAAACATACAGGCAATAGAATGCCTAAAAGTCAAAATAAAGATTTCCATCACTCAAAATAATTTTTTCCAAACATCGTGTTTTCTCATTCAAAACTTTTCAACCAAAAATCTGCTAACTGAAAAATTGTTTTTATATATTTTCAAGTTCATAATGTAAGATTATATTGAGAAACTTTAAATTGAGATCAAAATGAGATAATATAAAAATATATGTCTGCTTAAGGGAAGCGTGACCTGCAAAATTCAAACTTAGAATTCCGTTATAGAGGTGTCGCTAAATATGTACTTAGGTGTACCCTTTTCGCAATACGCGTTGTGCAATTTGCTAATTTTGAGAGAGATTTAGGAAGGGTACGATGTTTTTAGAAATGAGTTCCACGCATGAAAACCGATTTGAAGCAGTGTTCCTATGTACACACCCTAAAGGTCCAAAAATGTTACAATTTACTGCAGAAAAATATTTGAAGAAATCGAAGACGTTCATAAATAAATGGGTACAATGGTATACCGAAGCTAAAAAAACAATGACGGCCTCCCCGGAGAAGACCTCAAAATATATATATATATATATATATTCGTTTTAGAGGTATGGTCCCTTCGGCAAAGTTTCTTATTTTGATCCCTAGAATACGATTTTCATAGAGCAATGAGCGTTTTTAAATCGACCCGCCCTAATATACATACAGGGTTTGATTGAAAAGTAATGAGCCTTCCCGCGCGGAGTGTCTGCCAACCGATCAACCGAATCGGCTGGTGGGGGAAAATGATCGTTGGACCTTCCCGTTCCACTAGAAACCGGCCCCAGTTCGCTGGCAACAGCGGTCAACATCGCTCCGCGCGTGAAAGCTGTTTTAAAAGTGTGTTAGGATTTTGCAGTGGCGAAAATGCAGCGATCGTTGGAGCAACGTTACTCGGTCAAATTTTGCGTAAAGCTAAACAGTTTGTACCTCCAGGAAGCACTGTAAACGCGGCCTTTTACAAAGAACTTCGGCTGAAAAAATCGCGTCGCCCCGATCTCGTTAACAATTGGACCCTTCATCACGACAATGCGCCGGCGCACACCGCCTTCCTCTGCATCTCTGCATTGGCCAAGATGGGGGTTCCGGTTCTTCCTCACCCTCCCTACAGCCCAGACCTGTCCTCTCCGGACTTCTTGTTCCCGCGCCTCAAAAGAAAGCTGAAGGGGAGGCGTTTCGACTCCATCGAGGCGATCCAAAAAGGCGTTTAAAAAATGTTTCCTGCAGTGGAAGGACCGCTACCAAGGGTCCTATTTTGAAGAATAATAGTTGTATAAGCCAAAAGGTTTACTGCTTAAAAAAAATAAGGCTCATTACTTTTCAATTAAACACTGTATATATAAAAAAAAATATATATATTACAAAAAAAAAAAATATATATATATATTAAAAAATATATATATATGTATGTATATATCAAAAAAAAAATATATATACAGTTATGTGAAAAATAATAAGCACAGTTGTATTCGCCGTTTTTTGTGTTTACGAATTCATGTAAAATGAAAGAATTTTTGTTAAAAGAGAGTTGTATAGCAAAGCTTGTAAACGACATTGAGAAATCCCGTTACAATTTGTGTGTCTTTTTCTTTCGCTTAGACAACAAATTATTTTCTTTAAGAAGTGCGCGATTTCTGCTGTGAAAAATAATAAGGACAGTTTTTCGTTTTGGTAAAAATACAATACTAAAAATTAGAGAGACTTGTTTTTTTTTTTAAGTAAGTGCGTAAAACAAATTCACAGCTTCACATTAATTGCTAAATAAATTGCAATTTTGTAACTTTTTAGGCAAATATGCGTAGAAATACGCACTGCGACCACACTACTAGAAATAATATTAAAAATTTAAGTAAAAACGGAAATTCGTACAGAAAAATTGCACAAATGCTCGGTATTTCAAAAACGATGGTCGAAAATGCTATTAAATGGATTCCCAAGGATGGAACCCGTGGTAGAAAACCCAAAATTACACCTACTATAAAGAGAAGTATTTATTATTCGATGCGTAAAAAAAGATCCATTTATCACATCTAAACGAATAAAAAATGATTTAAACATTGACGTTGACACATCAACGATTCGAAAAACACTCATCGGTGAGGAATTGAGAGCCCGTAGTGCGAGAAAAGTGCCATTGTTATCCAAATAGAACATAAAACAAAGATTACAATTTGCTAAAAATCATATCAATTGGCCTAAAGAAAAATGGCGTAACATTCTGTGGTCCGATGAAACAAAAGTAAACTTGTTTTCTTCTGATAGAGGTGTCCACCATGTAAGAAGGCCTATCCATCAAGAATTCAATCCAAAATATACTTCAAAGACGGTCAAACACGGTGGTGGCAGCATCATGGTATGGGGATCATTCTCCTATTATGGTGTCGGTCCTCTATATCGCATCCAGAACATAATGAAATCGACTGATTACATTGAAATTTTGAAAAATACAATGCTGCCGTATACCAAAGAAAATATGCCATTCATATGGGTCTTCCAGCAGGATAATGACCCAAAACATACGGCAATGTCCACAAAGAAGTGGTTCCAGGACAACAAAATCGATGTTTTAGAATGGCCAGCACAATCCCCTGATTTGAACCCCATAGAAAATTTGTGGAACGAAGTTAAGAGGGCAATCAGGGGAGAGTGTCCATCAAGTTGCGACCAGCTTTGGAATCTTATTCAGGATGCGTGGAACGCAATACCGGTACATGTTTGTCAAAATTTGGCCGACTCAATGCCTAGAAGATGTGCTGCTGTTCTGGATAACAAAGGATCCGCAACAAAGTACTAATATGGCACTAAGGCTTTATGCAACAATATTCAGTTAAAATATCTATTTAGTTTTACTTAAGTTATTTATAGCTTTAAGATTTCATGAAGTGTCCTTATTTTTTTCACATGTTAAACTATATAAATTCATATAAAATCACAAAAAAAAACAAAATATATTATAGGAATAGCAAAAATTTTGTTATTAACCTTTTTTCTACCGTTTAAGAAAAAATAAATCGTTTAAACAAGAAAGAATTTCCGATTTTTTATTCGGTTGTAAATATAATGTAAATTTGGGTAGGCACTGTCCCTATTATTTTTCACATAACTGTATATAAAAAAATTTTTTTTTTATAAAAAATGTCAACAAAATTTAAAAAAACTTAAATTGCGGTTCATTGACTGGGTATTGTGGGAGTCTCACATATTTTATACATATATGGCCTCCATATTCTCTACATAAGGCTCCAAAGTTAATCGCGGTTAAAATGCAACCTCTCATGATACAAGCCCTCTCTTCAGTTGGCTCCTCAAACTAACTCATTTGTCACCCTTTTTTTGGTCTGAGTCCGCTCATTGATAACGAAGTACTGAATACCTTAAAATTTTAAAAATTACACATAAATATTTGCTCTGCGGTGTGAATTCTCTGCATACTCCGTTTTTCCCATTTCGGAAAATATTGCGAAATATAGAACACTGATTTGCAAAACAAAGAAGTTTAAAATACACAAATAAATTGATTTTACTGATCTTATCACTCAACTCCTCTTCTTTCTTTTAAACAGGGTGCTTTATTTGAATCACCGCACGAGGACGAAAACGATGTTCAGACAATATCGCATCGCTGTGAAGTACTTCCTTTTGAGCGTTATTTTGCCAAATTCGGAACTGATTCAAAGCAATATCAATCTATTTACGATAACAATGATACTTATTACTTGGCGGGCTATTACAATCCGCGAATACAGGTGCTTAATCTACAAGACGAGATACCGGCGTTTAAAGCAGAGCAACAACAGCAGCAGCAACAGCAACAGCTTGAGAAACAACAGAGAAACGGTATAGACATAGATGATGTAAATGCGGTTGTTGATTAATTTACAAACAAACAAACAACAAAAAAAGTAGTAAGTCGAGGCTCGAAGGATTTAAATTGATTTAAAGTAATTTAAGGTAAAAATGCAGTGAAAAATTTATGTAAAAAAATTACAATATATGTATGTATATACATATGTACATATAAATATATATAAAATATATATGAATATGCATATGTAGATTAAAAAAAAAAAAACATGATGACAAAGTAACTAATACTAAAACATAGTGCGTACTACTACTGCATAGGTGTATGTTGTGCCGTATGCACTGTAGGGACCGACAGACGGCAGACAAGAGCGACACACATGTCACTTAACTAGGCCGGCTAAGTTGTGCTGTATGTTTATACTATATGTGTAAGTATAACTGTGAAACGATTTAATTTTAGAGGAGAGAGAGTTAAAAAGGAGCTAATTGCAAAACAAGATGATACAAAAAGATTCACTATATGGTATATTATACTAAATATATTATTCTACATTATGTATGTATATATATGAATATGTATATATATATATATCCGTATATATATATATATATAAATATATAATTATGCAAGCTAAAATTCGATTAGCAACATTTATGATATGAAGGTATAATTTTAATTTTAAATTTAATAAATAAAACATAAATATATCTATATACATATACACACACAAAACGTGCACATATAATGAATAATGAACCGTGAAGGCGAGCGGACGGACATATATACGAACCGACGATTGTAGAATTGAAGGAGTAAGAAATAAAGAATAAACGAAAAAAGCAAATTCAACAAAATATTGCTACACAAACAAAATGGATATTTTTTTTTGGACAGTAATACAACGGTTATACAACAAATATACTTATATATATATATACTATATTTCAGATGAAATTTAAAACTAAAATATTGAAAAAAATGAGAGAGAAACCCAAAACAAAACAAAAAAAAAAAACGATAAACTCCAGCAACTAAGGAAAAGAAGGAAGCAAAAAAGAAAAACAAAAACCTGTGAAAAGCAAATAGCGTTAGATAGGTGGGGGGTACTGATGGCGTGCACGTGGGAAATGAAGTGTCGGAGCAGTCACTAGGCACAGGAAACTACTAAAAAGAAATACTATAATTGTAACAATTTATTGTGATAGTCGATCGATGATAATTGATGATGTTGATGAAGAGAATGATTTTGATGATAATTGCTAATAATGATTTTTGATGATTATGACTATGGAAAGAATGCGTTGTATATTTACATCTCGTTTATTCAGATTGAAAAATAAAATTACGAAAGCAAAAAATGCATACAAAACAAAAAGAAAAAACAAACACAAATGAAGAATCTTAACTAAAATCAACAAAAAACGCAAAAATAAAGAATCATATAAGTATAAACAAAGCAAATTAAGTGGTGTTTTGATTTCTACACACGGGCACATACAGACTGTCTAATAGAAGTGTGAACGTCAAAATTGAAACTTCGAGTTGTGTTATAAAAAAATGTAAATGCCGCTAAATAGTCGTAACTTTTTCGCAATACGCGTTGTGCAATTCGTAATTTTTGTGAAAAATTTATAAAACGTACGTTGTTTTTCAATAAAATGAGTTACGCGTGTGAGAATTGATACGAAGCAGTTTTTTTATGTACACACACCTTAAAATCCAAAACTGTCGAATGCATCTCCAGCAAAATATTTGAAAAGATCGAATCCGTTTATAAATAAATGGGGGAAACGGTATACCGAAGCTGAAAACGTTGACGATGTCCAAAAACTAAAAAACAATATCTCTCCAACCCATGATTAGAAGATCTTCGATTTGTTTGTGGTAAAGCCGAACTTATCTTAGCGTGACTCAGTTTTAAGAAAATGTGGTATTAATGTATCTAAAGGCACGATTCGAGAACGTTTAGGAAGACTTAAAATTCCGGAGTACCTTGAAATATCCGCTGCTCTCTATATCACTCAAAAAAGACTTGCATGGGCTAAGGTAAATTCAGAACGGGAAACAAACGAAAAGAAACGAAATATTCACATATGAATATTTTTTTTGGCGAATAGTTGCACACGTCGGACTTGGTGTATTGCTAATAATCGATAACTTCAACGAACTCTTAGCATCCAGTTAAGGTTCATGTTTGAGGCTGCTTCTCCGAAAAAGGATTTGGGCGTTTTTTTTGTATTTACGCCAATTCGAATGCAGTTTTAATGAATAAAATTTACCAAAAAGCATTATTACCCTCAGCTGCGAAGAGGTTTGGAAGAACTAGTCAAACTTCGATTTTACTATACAAGAAGACAAGTAGAGTGGAAACAGCGAAATGGGATTGAAATGCTGCACTGCTCTTCGCAGTCGCCTGATATCATCCCTTTGCAAATATTTGAACAAAAAGCAAAGTAAAGTAAGAACTCAAAGGAGAACAAATATGAACGATCAAACAGTTATTACGGCAAATTCAGCTGACTTCGAGCGGATTGCTTCCACAATGTGCGCAAGAAGATCTGAAGCTATTCAAGCTAATAGTGGTGGCTATATAAGTACATTTTGTTGAATATATTGTGTGTTAATAATTTGTTAGAATCGAAAAGGTCAAATAGTTTCTAAGTTATGCCGGCCACGTTTCTATTAGATAGACTGTAATACGTACATACAAACGCTCGTACAATAAACTACATAAATTTGGTGAAACGAAGCAACTGCGGCTTTGTTTCCTACTTGCAACTCGGTTGCCATGCAGCCAATTGGCAGTCGCATATGCAGCCACTTGAGCATCGATCCAACAACATATTGAGGGTTAAGCGATATTGTGAGTAAATTTGTGCTGTGTTGGAAGTTTGCGCTTTTGTATAAATTGTAAAAGTTACAAAAAACGTACAGCTTTAGTGAAATATTAGTACAAATTCAAATAGCATATCGTTCGCACGTTTTTAGCGAGGCAATTTGTGTTGTGTTTTTGGAATTTCCTGCCTTTGCTGTAATCCAATAGATGAGCTCCACACCGAAGTGGTATTGTCGCAATAAATCAACGCCACCCATACAAACATTCACGGAGATTACGAAATTGGGCAAGGAATTGAGGCGTGTCACATATCGCATTGCCGTTGACGTGAAGGTTGATGTTTTCGATGAACATGTGAGTATAAAGGCCTCATAAAAAACCTTTCGAAAGGTGGCAGGAAATGTTTATGTACATTACGGAAGGTATAACTCAGTCGCTATTTTTAGAAGTGCATAAATTTGCTCTCAATTAAATTTATTTTTTTACTTGTAGCTTAAGAAAATTATTTTATTCCTCGTCCCTTTACTTTATATATCTGAACATATTTTAATATATTAAAATTTAATTTTGACTGGTGGTAAATTTGTCATAGAAAAAAATGAAAATTATAGTTTGTAACATCAGCGGCGCCTACGCATTAGGTTTCCGAGATATTTTAACCTAAAAGTACAATCAAAGCGGATTCGAACCGTATTTGAGGTTATGTTTCATTGCGGCTTTTTTTAAATAAGAAAACCCATATACAACATCTTAAAGAGTTTGCTCCAATATTTTCTTTTATTCGACAAAACCTGAGCCATCAGAGTAATTATGACGGCGGATTTGTATTCAGCACGTCGAAAACTTTTAGAAAAGTATACCCTGGTTTCTAATGAAGGTTGAGGTTTTTGATTAAGGGTGGCAAAAATCCTCTGACTGAACCCTCCGCGAGGGTGCCGCCTGGACAATGGGTCTCGACATCTTTGCTCTTCCCATCCCCGTCTCAGTTCTAATAATCGAATTTTCGAAATTCGATATTGGCAAGGGGACGAGGATGCGAGTACCAAGGCGGTAGGGGGCCCAGCTGAGGCTGTATACAGGGTATGTATGTTTCCTCCCAGCACCTTTGTGGTGGGCGAAGATATGCAGAACCTTGTTGCAGTCATGGTCAAGAGGTGTCTGGCGGGTAGGCATAAAACGCTATGGGAGGAGTCCCTGAACAAGAAAACCAACATGGCGTCGACAAAGAAAGAAACATGGGCCGGGATATCGGTTCAAACGTCGGTGGGAGTAGTGACTGCTACCACCGGCAGGCACGGTGGGGAAATTTATTCTCCTCTGCGTGTCGCCAGCGGTCACATTTCTGCTGCGGTGGTTGCAGGCCCCAGCAGTCGAAATACTACTGCAAAACAAGGTTACTGGTTAGCCTGTAGAGGTACCGCAGTCGAATCAGACTGGGATCTCGAAAACGTTAGTAGCGTGGCGACCATAAACACAGCTGAGAAAGAGGAGCTACTGACCTCACCAGAAGCTTCAACGCCAGGTGCCGTTTCCGAGAGCAGGTACGGACCGAGGAAGAAGCCGAGTAAGGAGGGATTGAAAGCCCTTGCCCAATACAAAGCGGCGGTCAAAATCCGAATACGGCTCGGCAACAAGAGTTCCCTCACTCCTACGGAGCAGGAGCGTTTGGAGTGGGCCGAAAGCACAATTACGAAAGGCCGAGAGCACTTCTCAAGAAACGAAAAGTTTGCGACAACGAACCCTGTCTTTGCCAATAAAATTGAGGAGAACGTGGCAAAAAGCATAAGGGAGACGAAAATCATAGAGGAGACGAAAAGCAAAAGATCCGGTAAACACGAACAACCTGTAGCTAAGCGTCCTCGTACGACTGCACCTCCTGCAAATCCGCAGGAACAATGGGCAAATCGTACTGATCAGCCGAGTAGTTCCAAGAAGATATCTAAGGTCAGTGATGTAGCCAAACGACACTTGATCGTAGCACTGATCGACCGAAGTCATCCGAATGGACATATGACGATGGATCAATGGAAGCGGGTAGATGAAAAACTGCTGCAAGCCATCGTTGCGCGGATCGTTAATGAGCCGGACAAACCCTCGCCCTCATTTGATGGAGCTGGATGGTTAACGGGCGTGAAAATTCTGAAGTGCATTGATGATGCGACGCTAAAATGGCTCACTGCGACTGTTCCAGCTCTGGAGGGCTTATGGAACGGCGCAAAACTGGAAATAGTGGATAGGAAGAACATTCCATGCGCACCGAGAGCTAAGGTCCGGGTATCTAACACGGTTAAGCCAGAAGCTGCTCTACTGCTTTTCCAACGACAAAACCCTGACATTCCGACGGCAGACTGGAAACTTCTACACGCAGGGAAACCAGATGCCAAAAATGAACGTGATCTGATCATCCAAATAAATAAGGAAGCAGAGGACAAACTATATCAGCGTTTTGGGAAGATGTCGTGGGGCACTGGCAGTGTCTATTTACGCCTCAAAAAACGTCACCCGCAGGATGGAAACGACAACACGCTGGAGGCTGACGAAGTGGAGCGTGATCTCGGCTTAATAATCCGGGACGCAAGCTACACTGGCACTACACTTTAAAGGCGATTAAGCGATGGAGAGCGGAGAAACGGCGACGGCAGCTGTACCCGCAAAACAGGCTTCTGACCTCGTTGGAAGGAAATATCCTGCATATCAATCTTCATCATAATACAACGGCTTAAGCAAAGCTCTTTAAAACTTTAGAGAGTATTTGCTACGATATGGCTGCAATCCAGGAACCTTGGATAACATCCGGAAACAAGATGGCTGGACTGCAGTTTGATAACATAAATGTATACTACGCTCTAACAGCAAGGAAGACTAGATCGGTCATCCTGGTGAAACAATGTGTAAATGCCTACTTACTATCTAATTATAGAACAAATCACCTGACCCTGTGATTGCCATTGAGGGAGAGGACAGAGGGCCCAGACTCTTTGCCTCATGCTACATGGCTCACAACGTCCAGATGGCACCCATTGAGTTGAAAAAGCTCACGGAGGAGGTACAGAGAAGAGAACAAGAGGGCAGCAAAGATGTGAATAATCGAGGTAAGTTTTTTTCAACTAAATATTACAGAACAAGTTAAATATAGCAAATAGAGAAAATATTTCGACCTACATCGGCCCAATATCAGAAGAAGTATTAGTTATTACTCTCTGTTGCGATAACAACTTACAAGTCCTAGGTACCTAAGCTCTCTGTTCCTAGGTACATAAGCTTTACAGGGTATTTGAAGCTAACGCAAAAAAAGGAGCTTTCATATACCCAAAAAACACAAATTGGGTTTAGTACGAAAATCTCCTGAAGTTCTACTTAAACCCATCATCCGGTCTGGAGACGACAACATAGCTTCTTATCTCAAAAACTCTTCTGGCCTATCATAAATCTTGTCCACCTTCAAGGCGGAAGCGAAAACCAAAACCGCCATGGTCAACAAAAAAGAAGTTAAATGATTTTTTTAACCTAGCTAAGGTCGTCTAGGCGAATGGGTTGGTGTGTGACTACCATTCGGAATTCACAAAGAGAACGTAGGTTCGAATTTGGGTGAAACAGCCTCCATTTGTGGAACAACATCAAGACGCACACCACAAAAGGGTATACGCGCCAATTATATACACATGCCCCACAAAGTCTGCGTTCACCCTATAATAACTTTTTAGTGAATGAAACACACAACCTGATTTTATATATTAATTTTTATATATTCATATGTTTAAGTTTCAAAAACAAAAATAAATTTGAAGATTCCTCACATAAGTTTTTAGATAACGGTGAATAATGGGTGTAACAAGGAAATAAAACGACCATAAAGTCTACGTTCAGTCTTAAAGTCTAATACAAAAACGTGATATGCTATATGCAAAAATTAAATCTAATATTTAGTTTGATATCCACGTTGCTTTAGGTCTTCACTCAGCCTATTTGGCATTGAACTTACTAGTTTCTCTGTTTCCTCTGCTGTTATCTTCCTCCATTCTGCCTGCATGACACTCCGCAAAACCTCTTTACTAGTAATCACTTGCTGACGAATTCTTTTTTCCAATAGATCCCACAGATGCTCGATGGGGTTAAGATCTGGGGACTGTGGCGGTGTTTTAAGCTGTTTTGGGGCGTTGTACAAGAGCCAAAGCTTAACGATCTCGGCTGTGTGCTTCGGGTTGTTATCTTGTTGAAACCATAATGTTCTTGATAAGCCGAGATTTTCTGCACTTTGCTTTAAATTTCGTTTTAGTATGTTCAAGTATTCCCATTTATCCATCGTCGAATCAATAAATTCTAACTGTCCGACCCCATTTGCCGCCATGCAGCCCCAAATCATAACCCCGCCACCTCCGTGCTTAACCGTACCAACAAGATTTTGCTTTTCAAGAACAGTTCCAGGTTTTCGCCAAACAACTTGACGGCCTTTTATTTCGAATATACAAAATTTACTTTCGTCTGAAAATATTACTTTTTTCCAAAGCTCGGGAGGCTTATTTATGTACTCATTAGCAAACTGAATGCGTTTACGTCTGTTCACAAGAGAAATGAAAAGCTTTCTTCGGGCGACTCTACCATGGTATCCAGCTTGACGTAGATCTTTTCTGGCAGTTTCAGCGCAAATACTTTTTTTAAATGTTTGATTTATGTTTTCAACTAATTTTGAGGATGTAATCCGGGGGTTAACCTTTGTCAAGTTGATTATAGAACGCTCTTCCCGGGTCGATAATTTTTTCGGACGCCCTGACCTGGGCTTAGTGTAAAAATTCCAGTTTGCCGAAAATTTGTTACAACTCGCTGAATAGAGGAATACGTTCTCCCAATAGATTTTTCAATATTTCGGAAACTTTTTCCGTCTTTCCACATTTTTATAATTACTTTCCTCTCAGAAACGCTTATTTCTTTTCCCTTTCCTTCCATGATCTTTAATTATCTCCAGTTATAAATAAAATGTTCAACTAAGCTTTGTTAACATTCAGTCGAAGTAATGCGCAATGAAAAATTAATATAAACAAGGAAAAATATCCTAAAATTAACGGCATCATTAAAATAAACAGGCTGAACGCGACTTTTTGGTGCCACATTTACATGCTGCTGAAATTATTTTCCCGTTATCTAAAAAGTGAAGTGGGGAATCTTGTTTTTTTTTGCCCTTAAAAGCTGGGAATAAACAAATTGTAAAGATTTTAATTTAATCATAATATTCTATTTTGTTTTTAATAAATTTAAGAAGGCTATTCGGGTGAACGCAGACTTTGTGGGGCATGTGTATATAAATAAGGTCATCTAGTGCGCCTGGAGAGAATACAGAGCTGTGCTGTGGAAACGACAACACGCTTACAAAGAACTTTGGAGCACATATTTTGCCACTGCCTGCTCTTTGTAGAACTCGGCAAATGTGTCTATCCTTGAAGGGTATTGCTGACAAAAGGCTGAACTGTCTAGTATAGATGTAAACAATCTTATAAGGTTTCTCAATAGCACAAACTGCATAAAGTCGTGAAGAAATAAGCCATATAACTTGTTGGCAGCGAGGGTGTGGCAACAAAAGCTATTATATTATTTATTTTTTATTAAATATGAAGCGTACCGCCAACGCTTTGAAAATTACCATTAATTTCCCATGTTTTGGGCCATCCTAATGTTAATATGTATGTATCAGGTGTTTTTTTTAGCTGCATGCAATTGGATTCTTCTTCTTTTAATAACTGTTGGCGCCTAATAGTCATAGACAAGTACAGTAATGGAATGTGTGTATAAAGTTTTTGTTTGCTTTTTTATTTGTTGTTGGAATTCGCGATCAAAGCTAAAATTTTATATTTTTCTTCACTATACAAAGATATTCTTGACAAACTGTATTTCACAAAAATCATTCAATACTTGTTTCGGTGAATAACGGTACATGATATTGCAACATTTTTACACTTGTTAGAAGTTTCTATTGTTGTTGCTTAGTGCATTTCTTACTTTTCAAGAATAAACACCTCGACATGGAGAGTCGGGCGACTAAAAAGCCTTCCGAAGTGCCGGATGATATAAAAAATAATTATAAGCTTAGAAACCGAAGGAAAGAGTTACGTTGAAATATCTTCAATTGCTGCCAGACTACGTGCTACCATCCATCAATCGGCCATAAAAACATATGAAAAGAGTAGGACATTTCAAATGGCAAAAGGATGAGGGCGAAAAAGAATATTTAGTGAGAAGGAGGTGTGAGTAAACGAACGAATGGTTAAAGTTGATGGAAAAATCGGAGCACCCAATTTTCAGCAAGCCTTTTGGAAACTGGATGACCAATTGTTAACCCGCAAACCATCGGAAATTACCTAAAATCAAAGGATACAACTGATGTACTTTACAAGGAAGCATTTATCTCAGCGAAGAATGAAGCAAAGCGATTTGAGTACGCAAAAACCTAAATTGATAAGCCGGACGACCTTTGCAAAGATGAGAGTAAATATAATATATTTGGGTCAGATGGGAGAAGATTTGTATACAGAAAAGCGAATAGTGCGCTGAAAAAGGAGAACCTCACTCCTACGATCATACCCGGTGGCGGCAATGTAATGGTTTGGGGCACAATGGCAGCCCACGGAGTAAGAAATCTTGCGTTTGTGGGAAGTACTATGGATAGATTTCAATATTTATCTGCCAAGCGCCGACTGGTTCTCGGCTCGGGTTGTGAGGTAGTGCAAGACAATAACCCCAAACATAATTTTGAGCTTACATTCTGTCAAAAAAATATCGAGAATATGTCATTAAAAAGCGCGCGTTACATATTTGTCTACATTTTTTTTTATTTCTGAAATGTGGGTTCAACTGTTGTCTGTCGCAGAGTTTGAGCGGGATCTGTCGATTAACTTATTTTTGGCATTTAATTATATCAGTCAAGCGTAGGTGTGCTCTGTGATTTTCACTATGGATAAAAATATCGAACAAAGAATTTGTCTTAAATTTTGTGTTTTGAACGGCATTTCGTATGCCGAATCGTTGAAAATACTGCAAAAAGCCAATGGCGAGTGTGCTTTATCAAAAACACGGGTCTATGAGTGGTATAAGGCTTTTGCAGAGGGTCGAGGAGTCGTGGAATATTTGTCCCGATCTAGTCGCCCATCAACGTCTTCAACGGATGAAAACGTCGACAAAGTCAAAGAAATGGGGCTGAAAAACCATCATTTAAGTTTGAGAGAGGTAGCTCATGACCTTAGTGTGTCTTACGAATCGATTCGTTACATTTTACACCGTTAATTGGGCATGAGACGTGTGGCTGCTTCACTCGTTCCAAGTGAGTTGAATTTCTTTCAAAAAATTCATCGGAAGAAGGTGGCTGAAGACATGCTTGAGCGAGTGAATTCGAATCAAACGTTTATCCAGCGCATCATAACAGGTGATGAGACGTGGGTATATGAGTTTGACATGCAAACCAGTCAACAGACGTCTGAATGGCGCTATCCACATGAGCCAAAACCAAAAAAACCACGTTAAAGTCGGTCAGAAGTGAAAGTGATGCTACTCGTTTTCTTTGATTATCACATCGTTCCAAATGGTTCTACGGTAAATAAAGAATATTATTTGGAAGTTATGCGACTTTTGAGAGAAAATGTGCGTAGGAAAAGGCCCAATTTGGTGAAAGAAAACTCATGGATCTTGCACCAGGATAACGCACCGTCTCACAAGGCTCATATTGTGAACACTTCTTTGACCAAAAACTCGACAAATATCATCGAACAATCACTGTATTCACCGGATATAGCCTCTGTGACTTTTTTCTTTTCCTAAAACTTAAATTGTCTTTGTAGAAGAGTGACAAGATATTTCTCCAGACGAAACAAAAAAAGTTGGAGTTTTCTATAAAAAGTCGGCTTATAAGTGTAATATATTATATTTAAAAAAATTACCACACATCCTATTAACAACTTTTTAATATGAGTAAACATTATTTTTTCCTACCGTATTTACAATTTTTTAATGTAAGATGCTGAAGATAATTAATTTTGTTTTATTTTTGTCATAAATAAACTAAATTATTTTGTTTAGAAATTTTCATTATTTTTTGCATTTCTTTGTCAGGGTAAATATTTTAATACCAAAGTTGCTGCGTTTTATTTTTTAAAGTTAACGAAACCAAGCAAGTTTTTCTTAAGCCCGTTGAGTATTGCAGATTTTTGGCGAAAAAAATGTATCTACTCATTTGCGTCCCTATTAAACAACTAGAGTAAAGGTTTCTAGCCCATTTTGTAGTTGTGATAGAAGAAAAACACATAATCTGTGATGGCAATATACAAATTTTCCCTTTTTTGATGTCCACTTCGTTTCTTACATTCACGCCAGAATACACTTTTGGAAGAGGTGGAACATGTTTGTGAACTCTACTGGAACCTGAAGGACGAGTCGCAAAACCAGGACATACACTCATTAAATAAGAAAATCAAGCGCAGCCCATACAATGCCCTGCTATTGCAGAAATACAATATGCTTGTGGAGATCAATGATCGACGTTTTTGTCAACTGCTGTTCGTTCTCAAACAGACGGTAAGTTGCCAGAAATTCAATCATCTATCTATCATTTCATTGCAATTTTCCTAAGTAGGTCACACAATTGCTACGCAAGTCCTCACAGTCGGATATGTGGTTGAGTTGGGCATTACAAATAACGAATCTCTACAATAAATGGTGTCACCGCAAGAAGTCAAAAGATATCGTCAATGTCGATGACTTGTCGCAGGAGGCAAACGCTGCGACTCCGACCAGTAAGAAGAGGGACCGACAGTCGGGTGAAACTGGAGCAGATGAATCTAGTGCGGAGTGGAATGCCAATATATGCAGTAATATGTGTCCAGCATTGTTGCTCCCGCAGAAACCAATTGACTTCGCACACGTCTTACAGGTAAGTTACATGTCTTCTGAAATCATTTAATTGATAAATGCAAATAACACTTTCCCAGCATGCCTCGCAAACGCGCATCGAACAAAACTCACTGGACTTGCTGTTCGGCCTCTTCAACTTGAGTGAGCAGGAGCAAGCCGAGGCAGCAGCTGCAGCTGCAGGCACTTCCTCCGGCACCATGCCTGCTGCAGCGGCTCCAAGTGCAACAACCCTGACAGCCACGGCGGATGTTGCCGCTGGAGAAAATTGTGAATCGACTGCCTCTAGTTTGGAAATTTTACGCATTCTCACGCTCAACATGCACGGTGACAATGATGAGTTTCACAGCTACAGCAATGACAATAAGGATGTGGGCAGTAAGGGGCGTATGCAGAAAAGTAATTGCCGCAAATATGCTGAGCATTTTTTACAGCGTGAACGTTTATATCTCACCCAGCTTATAGATAAAGCGTACGATTACTGTCCGAGCATATTTGGTACGCGATTTCAAAGCAAATCCCAAAGAATTTATGTACAATAAATAATGTTTTTTTTCTCTTTTGCTGTAGGTAAAAGCTGCACACGTGAGGAGTTGGGTGAGTTTGTTATGCGCGGCATGCGTTTGATGTGGTCTAATGTTGGACTCCTTTTGGATCACATCATTTTGTGGTGGATTGATACTCCGCTTGCTTGTTATCCGCTGACGCATGTGGAAACTATGAGAAACTGGCTAAAGAATCATACGCAGGAAGGTTAGTAGTGGTGTGCTTAGAAAAATGCCATCATTTGCTGTATGTTACTTGCATATATTTAATTAAATTTCACTTTCTTGCAGACATTCCGGAACCCGTTTACTCAACGTTGCGTGGCGTTGCTGAAAGTCTCACAAATTTCGTCGCCAATAACGTTTGGGATCAATTGTTTCGGTATACTTTATTGTCAACAAATTGTCAGCCGGCAACGATGGATCGTGCTTTACAGTTATATCGACCTGTTGGTCAAGATGAGGTACAAATTAATGCAATTGTCTAAATTTCTTATTTTTAGGAGCGTTGTGGTAGGGCGGCCGTTGTTGCCGATTAGGTTGGTGCGCGACTACTATTTGGATATGCCCAAGTTCATATCTACGGGAATGAAACATGAAATGATAGAAAAGGTTTTTTTTTAAATAGTGGTCGCTCCTCGGCAGGCAAAAGAAAAAGTAGATGTGGTATCATTAGTGTGTTGTTTTTGGCCAAAAAGTCGCGCACAAGCAACGATGTGTGAGCAAGGACGTTATCGTGATGTAAGAGCCTATTTTTGTTCTTCTACAAATCCGGGCGTTTCTGGCGGATTGCTTCGCGCAAATTGCGCATAATTTGCAGGTAATATTCCTTATTGACCGTTTTACCCTGTGGCAAGAACTCATGATGCACAACGCCCCTGCAATCGAAGAAAACGGTAAGCAAAACTTTTACGTTCGACCGAATTTGGCGCGCTTTTTTCGGTCTTGGTTAGTGCGGCAGCTCCGATGAGATGATGGAGCTTTGGAGATGAGATGGATGGAGCCATAAATCGTAACCAGTTAGGAGCAAATTCGGGTCGTCGCGGACAGAGTCTAACATTTCATTAGCAATGTTCATGCGATGCTGTTTTTGGTTGAAATTGATCAGTTTTGGTACGAATTTCGCGGCGACCCGTCTCATGCCCAAATCATTGAAAAATATTGGATGGTACGAGCCAATCGATATCTAGGTCCTCAGCAACTTCTCTAACGGTGATTCGATGGTTGGTCAATACCATTTTCTTCACTTCATCAATTTTTTCGTCTGTTGTTGAAGTGCTCGGGCGTCCCGCACACTTTTCGTCGTTCACATCTTCTCGGCCTTCTGGGAACATTTTGTACCACCGATAAACGTTGCTTTGGTCCAAAGTAGCTTCCTCGTATGACACAGTCAACATTCGGAATGCATCCGCGCATTTAATTTCGTTTTTCACACAAAATTTGATAAAGGTTCTTTGATCCATCTTTTTGAATAGGTAAAAATCGAAGACGAGCCGAAACACGTGCAAGCAAAGCAGCTGTCAATAAAGAACTGAACATTCAAAATGTTGTGATTATGAGTGAGAGACATGAGTACCAACATATCGCCACAAAAAATCGAAATTCGAATATACGTAACTTGCGAAAATTCAAAATTCGCGATACTTTTTGAACACACCTCGTATATGTGATAGTGCATTATCCTCAAGGGGATCTATGAAACCAGCTTGCGAAGTTTGTTATTTCCGTCAAGCATTAAATACTTCGTGGGCGGAAAAGTGGTTAGTCGGTGCTACTACGCCGTACTCTTTTGAGGGTTCTTCGCGTCTTCTTCGTATCTGCTATTACGTCGCATTCTGCAGTCTATTGCTGCTTTGCGGTATGAGCTTCGCTTCGTTTGCGTCTATAAGCGTGGAATAGCGAACACTCAAAGAAGCCATGGTAAACGTCTTCTGTCACGTCTCTTGCAAAATAGTTGCCTATGAGATCCAGCTCATGTTAGAATCGATGAAGATATAACTTAAAGCATCCGTATCCAGTTACGAATTGGATCAAGCCCTGGCAAAATAATATTTTGATAACAAATAAATGCAAATGGCCGTGACTTAATGAAAATATATAAATTTGCATATTTTTCCATTGCACCTCGCCACTTTCCAACACATATATCTATCAGAGCCTTTTTGTGGCTTAGAAAAGACTAACTTCTCCTCTATTATCCAGGAAGTAGAGGAAGCTTATCGCTTTTTCTACTTTGTACGTGAATTTAGCTAACTGCTTGAGCTTCGAAGTAGCTTATATTTTAAATATATAATCTTTTGAGAAGGATTCTCGAACAGGGCGAAAAAGGCCAGACCCGGATGACCAACCTAAGGTTTTAAAAAAGGCATCCAACGAAGGGTTAAAATAGAATTTTTGTAAGAATAAATTATCCCACAAAGTCAGTTTCGTACACCTATTCCTCCTCTCGATATTTCTGCTAGGCTTCGTAGGCGGATAACATTGAATGCGATGATGATGTATAGATTAGAGAACTTAATAGACCTGAACGTAAATTTTCTCGTGAGAGCGTCTTATGCGCTTGGAGCATACCATTTGTTTAGAAGCAGTTGAACCTTGAGACTTGAAAGTTCAATGGGGAAAAAGTTCAGTAGTAAAAGTGAAATCGTTAAATTTTTAAATGCATGCGCTTGCTTGATTTAAAGCAATGAAATTGAGCAAAAAACACGATCACTTAATTTCTAGATTTATTTTTAGGTTATGTTTCTTAATCCTACCCTGGGTCACAAATTTCGTTTTCTCATGTATTTTTATAGCATTTGGGCACCTACACTGGCGGTTTTTGGGACTTGGTCTTCAAGAATTTGATAGAGTTAAGCAACAGCTATTTTCCAAGCAGTGAAGTACAAATGCAAATCAGCACTCTACCTGTGGCCGAACAAATACCCATATTGCACCGCATTGGTGAGCAGCCCAAGTCTATTTAGCTTGTACCTTCTTAACATAACCTATAATTTGTTATACACAACATTTCCTTTCAGATCATTCCGTACACTCCATGCGTTTGTGGGTGAAAGAGCAAGCCAAGCAACTTTGCTGTGAGTGGCAAATGGATCGTTTCTTTCGCATTTTGGAGCACGATGTGCGTGTTTGTTTAGCCGGCTTCAGCACCCAGAAGCTACCAAAACTAACTGCCGATCTCACAGATATTCTTATGCTGGTCAATGTTGCATTGCGCGCTAAGTTGATGTTGGAGATCAATGTCAATATTGATAAATTGAAGGTGACAGAGTTTTAGTTACATATTTTCTTTTTAATTTTAAATGTTTAATTCTCTCGCCTTACAGAAAACTAACGAAGAATGCGTGCAAATCATGTCCGAAGTTTGTCGCATACTCAGTCTTGCCAATTTCAAGCTTGCCTTCCCGCCTGCCTCGCATTGGCAGCAGCGCGTTTTCGATGAAGATGGGAAAAGTGATTATGTCGATTATGTGTTGGACCAAATATTTCTGCCTGCCATTAAAGCCACCAAGGATTTGGTTATTTTGAAGTTGATTTTAAAGATTATTTGCGAGGCTTGGCTGGACTATATTTATATGAAACGCATCAAATTCAGTGTAAACGGCGCCGTGCAATTGCTCAATGATTTCGATTGCGTGCGCGAGTGGATACTGGCCTGTCCTCTGCTGGACGTGACTCAGTTGGAAAAGTTGAGTAACCACGAGGTGTTGCGCATGTGCAAGGGTGTGGGTAAAATATTGCTGCGTAAGCCGGAGGATGTAATTTCGATAATTCAATCGCCAAAATTTGAATACGATCGGAAGGCAGTGGGCGGTGAGTAGATGATTGTGATTGATTTTTAGATGCTGAGGGAGATTTGTAACAGCCTTGTAACACCGGTGTTGTGTAAGGGCTCATTAACAGCCGAATTGATCTATCGATATATATTCATCACTCATTATCGGCATTAAGAATGGAAAAGTCGGGCAATGACGGTAATTTTTAAAAGTGGAATGAGAGGCGACATTTCAGTGGGACAGATTTCGATTAGCTCAGATGGTTGCGCCCAAGTTTAAGAGGGCTTACTTATTTTGGTACCATTGTAAGGGGAAAAGAGCAGCGGGAAAGAGGAATAGATAAGAGAGAATGCTCGAACGATGATTATTTATTGTTGCTCTAACCGCTCCGTGCTGATGGTGAGGCGAGATGATATATAAACCCACTATTTCCACAGTTGTAGCAAAATGGTGAGAGCCGATAGGCCTCAAAATTAGTCTCGCAAAAGCAAGGCAGCTGAGATGACGCCACCTCCAGCCTCCATACAGCTGCCGTAGAAGGGGCTCGCCAACAATTGTACGCTCTTATAAAAAATTGTGCCCGAGCGATTAAGTTCTGCGGCTGGCACGATCTTTTCCAGCATCGGGTTAATGAAGTCACACGATAACGAGTCACCTTGTCTGAAACCTCGTTTGGCATCAAACGGCTCGGAGAGGTCCTTCCCAATTCGGACGGCGCTGCTGGTATTGAGCAAAGTCATTTTGCATAGCCGTTTTGCGGGGATATTAAATTCAGACATTGCGTCAAATAGGCAACTCCTTTTCGGGCTATCGAATGCAGCTTTAAATCGACAAAAAGATGGTGTGTGTTGATTCTCCTTTGATTGATTTTTTCCTAGACTTGGTTTATTGTGAATATTTGGTCAATTGTAAATTTTCTAGGTTTAAAGCCACACTGATTAGGTCCAATCAGTTGGTTGATGATGTTCTTCAGCCTTTCAAGGTGAGCGTTCTTGGCCGGATATAAGTCGGGGCCATTCCGGTGACGTAGAACCGGCAGCCGTGGAAACGAGCTATGCGCTTTAATGTCTCTCAGAAGTCTCATTATTCAAAATTCATTCATCTTGCATCTGCTTTTACGATCTTAACTTTGGATGAGCGGTGGGCGTCATAGTTGAGTGACCATGCCCATTTTCACAAATTTTCCTAATGCCGGTTTTTTTAAACTTAACCTAACAGGTTTTTAAACTCTACTTTTAGTATTTAACTTTTTATTTTTTATTATTATTTTTTTCTAATAATTTTTTTTTTTTTATTTACCTCTAATTTCCCCTCAACCTTTCTTTAGCTGATGCTGCCGCCCAAGAGACCCAACTGCCATCGGAAATGTTTGTGTCAAATCAAAAAAATTGGTTACAGTTGCGCGCCAGCAAAGGAAACATTTTCAGCTGGTGCTGTGGCGATTCAGCGGTTTAAATCAAATACAAAAACAACCTCAAAATCTTGTTCAGTAAGCATGAAAGCTAATCAATGATATTTCAGCTTAATATTTTTTTTTTACAAAAAGTCGCTTGCATTACTTTAGAAAGTGTGCTTATATGTAAAATTAATTTTTCGAACGCATAGTAATAAATGAATAAAAAATAATATTAAAATTAAATATGCCTTGTAAAGAAGTTGTGACACTTAGCAGTTCTATTGCAAATATTTTTAAAATATATGTACGTATGTAAAAGTGTGTGCAGAAGAATGGCTTTAAGCCGGCACTTTGCGACTAATATTATTCACCAACTCATCGACGCGCTCGCTCATTCCGGCAAACTGCTTGGGATGCGGACCGATCATCTGGATGATGGCAGCAACGTCAGCGGATACCTTAAATGAAGTAAAAAACATTAATAAAATATAAAAATGAATTACAAAAAAAAGGAGTTGCCCACCTCCAAGAAACGCGCCAATGCCTTAAGCGTGCGGAAAACTTGCTCCTCCACTGGGCTGCTTTGAAAGAATTGCAAAATAGCCATGGCCAGTTCCACAGCAACGTCATCAAAGACCTGTAGATTATATATAACATATGTATGTACGTATCAACGGTGAATACTCGTGCGCAACGAAAAACTTATATTACATATTCATGCATGTAGGTATTTAAGGGTGAAGTAAAATAAGCAAAAGCTAATCTATTGCCTTGTCTTGCTAGCAAATATAATAATTCAATTCAGTTTTAGCTTCTGGGAACAGGAAAAAGGCCTTCTTCGTGATCGACATCATCGCCACGGGAAATCAAGGGAGTTTCTTCGTCGATCAATAATGATTGTGAACTGTATGGTTTAGTCAATCCCAGATGGTGCTTATACTTTTATGTACTTTTTGCAATTCATGTTGAGATACCTGGTGACCATGCGTAGAATAGTTTTCTTGGTTGCCTCTAGCACTTTCACATCTTTGTTCGTCATCATTTCTGGTGTCTGTTTGTTAAGAGATATCTTGGCTTTTCAAAAGCTTACCGATCTCAAAATATCATTTGTTCCTCATTACTTGGGACTTATAAATACCAATAATGAAGTGACTTCAATTTCATTTCCTAGCTTTTGCCATGTTTTATTTACATATTTGAGGTGCATTGCTATGAAGATCAACCCTTCTTTTGAATGAGAGCTGAGATCCTCAATGCGCTTAAAATCCTACTATTGCTTGAATTTATTAGTTTAGCTTTCATTCAAAATACTTCTCTTCATGCGACTATAAGAACCATATCTATGCACCAACTATTTTCCATGCTTACCACTGTCTTCACCTCCTTTATGGCAATATTGTAGAGTATCATTGAACCGGTATTCTTCATTTGTGGACAATTCGAAAGTATACAATGTACCGCTACTTTTGTTGTAACTCGTATATTCGATATCGTTTGACCCATATAATCCCATTCGGAGATATAAAGCAACCATTCAGAGGGGCCTAGATTTTCAAACAGATTACACATCTAAAATAAACAACAATTATTAATCGTAATTATTCATTCCTTTCTACGCAGATAAACATTCGAATTGACTTACAAACATCGCCCACGCTTGTTGCTCTTCTGGTGTGTGTTTTTCAATGTCTTGCGCAAAGTTCATAAGTGTATGATCTCGTCGATCCTGATGCAGTATAATGATGACGTCATCCTTTAGCGCTGCATAGGCCAATGTACGTATCAAATGTACTCGTGTATCGGGTGAAAAGTTGTCATCACGCAATATGCGCTGCACGAAAATGAGGAAATTGTCACCCAACACCCATGAGCCTTCGTCTTCGATCAGATACTGGTGCAATTCTTCCATGGCAGTCTCTTCTTCTTTGTAGATTCTGCCATCGAGCAATTTGACGAGGCATTCCAATTCAGTCTTAATCTGCAAGAAGTGGAAATAAAAGAGTATTTCAGAAAATTTGAAAATCTAAATATTTTTTTTTAATTTTCATATTATGTATAAAATACTAATCTTTTTACGCTAAACACTCCAACTTGAGGCGTTTCTGCTGAAACAATAACAGGGCCGCCGTTCAAACAATAGGAGGGATATATTGAGTGAGTTTTTTGTTTGTGTAGATAGAATTTATAGGACAGAGTAGCTCAGAGTAGGTGTAATAAATAAATACGTTGCCAGATTGTGCAGATTTATTTCAAATTTTCGTTAATTTGCTGAAAGTAATTCCAGTATGCCACTATCACACAAACTTTCGTCCCTATTGGTAAAAAAATAGAACAGTCGAATTTCACCTCTTAAGGTGATTTTTTCACCAACAATATATTTGCCATAGATACGGGTAGATGATAGTTATTTGGTGCGTGGTCCGTGGTGGGTGCATAAGAACCTCCAAACCAAGCTTGCGGAGCTTATGGTGAGTCCCTTATGTTTTCTGCTTTATTGAAGAAAACTTCTAACACATATAAGATGTATTTTCTCTTCGCGCAAATAACTGAGTCAAGTAATCACAAAACTGTTTCAGAAGTTTTGTAGTATTACATTTTATCTTTCTAACGTCACCTAGCGTAACTTATTCGTCCTTATATAAAGCGAGATTGTGAGATTACTAGGCCATCTATTGGAAAAACAGTAAACTAAATTCTTTACTACTATGAAATTATAAAAGTAAGTATTGTAAAGTACAGACTGTTTGATAGAATTTCCCCGCATGTTGGCTTATTTGTTTCATCATTTTATGTAGTATTGCGGCCAATTTCATCGATGTTGGCAGTTATAGTTATGTAACTATATTCTTCAATATCAGATTAAAAATTCCAACTAATGTCTATGTTGCATTATTTCATTGCCTACGATACTCGCCGTCGCCAACGTACAAAGGTCCGAAAATTTTCTACATCTTTCAACGTCTAAGCTTCTGCGCCATACATTAGGACGTGCATGATGAAAGCATCATAAAGTGTTAGTTTTGAGGGAGATGATTTCAATGATGAAAAGACATTAATTGAGTCCATTGTACTACACTTGGATTCCCTTTTAATTTTCTTTAAATCTACCCGATCTCCGAAGAAATCTGAGTAGATCTTGTGGTGCCAAGGAGCTAAGATGGTCGCTTCTTAACACATCAGTGCCAAAGACCTCAAACCTGATTCGGGCGAAGGCGAGGCAGACACACAGGAAGTGGTCCGCCGTCTCATCCTCCTCTTCACAAGCTGGGCAGAGTACACTGTCTGAGATGCCCAACCTTTCCATGTGCTTTGCCCACAGAAAGTGGCCCGTCATGAAAAGATTACTCAATTGCCTGTTTTGTCCAAAGAATCACTTGTTGGCAAGAATGATTCTTCGTTGGATTTCAAGGCTGACATTATTATCGGTGTTAATGTTGGTTCCTAAATAGACTAAGTCTATTACAACCTCGAAATCATAACTGTCAGCAATAATGTGCGTATGGATACGTGAGGGCGCCGACAGTTTGTTTGATGACAGAAAGTACTCCGTTTTGTCCTCGTTCATCACCAGATCTCGGAGAGGTCCTTCCCGATTCTGACGAATTTGCCGATTTTGAACAACGTCATTTTGCAAGCCGTATTAGTTTTGTAGATACAATCACTATGGCTGTTAAAATAAGTTCGCAGATCTTTGACCTGGGCTACTGATTTAAGACTACAACCAGATATATTTAAGTAGTACAAGGTGACGCAAAATGAATCACTCTATCGGAAGATTTATAATTTTTGCAAATGGCGTTGTATGTCAATCCAATTTAGCATTTCTGAACTACACAGCTTAGGGCAATGGAGCGCATAAAGGTCAAAATAATCCATCACTGAAAATCATTTCTTTTAGTTAAAAAAAGTAATTCATTGATTAATTTTGCGCCACCTTGCGCCAACCAAAACGGGTTCTCTTACATCGATATCTCACACAGGATTGAAGAGAAATTGGATCCTCAACATGTTTTTTTAATTCTCTATGCTACTATTCCGACTCTATGTAGGTGCATGCTTCAGTATACGGAAACAACTTTCTCAGACTTTCAAATCAGTTGGGATGCTTTGCTTGAGACATACAAATATATATTTAATTGTTAAGCCTTTATGCGACCGCTATAGTCAAGTGGTTCAACTGTAACTACCATGCGATTGGTCCGTGAAGCAGCAATGTAAAGTAACAGTGAACAGTTTTTCCCCCTATTAACGGTCGTCTCTCACCAAGCAATGGCAAATTGTCGAGTGTATTTCTACCAAGAAAAAACTTCTCGCAAGAAACCATTTGCCGGTCGCAGCCGGAGTAGAACCCACCGATTTATTTTTATGTGCCTGTTAAATCACTAAAATGTATACGTCTTACGTTTCTCTATGTACGAGTAGGTATTTGAACTTATAAGTACTCGTATGCGCATACTATAGATGCAAATAAATTTTGTATAACACTTACATTTATGTCTTTGTGTACCAGAGCAGGTTCGCGTGGGACTTCATTCTCTTCAGTCGACGGGGAGCGGTCTGTGCCATTTGCGCGTTGTTGCGGCTGCCGGGCGGATGTTTCACTGTTGGTGTCTGACATCTTCAACTAAAAATATCAATAAAATTTAAATGCCGGAATGTTGGAGAGAAATTCTACAAACGCTTATATGTGTGTGTATGTATGTACCTCTTCTTTGAGTATTTGCAAAACATATTGACAAATATATGTATATATAAATAAAGGTGATACAACAGAATATAATAGATACAAATTATTAAAAACAACAAAAGAACACAAAAAAGAAAAACATTTTAATTTGCTCGTACATGACTGTACAATTAATAATTCATACAAATTAATTGTTCACATGGAAGAGTAGGAATAATACTTACAATGGAAATGACCGGGAAATTGCAAAAACCGAGTGGGAAATTTATGTTTTTACATTACGAAAATGTGCTCATTATTATTAACATCATACACGGAATTATAAATTTTTTATATAACCCAAAAAAGAAAAATCTGTGTAAGCGACTTGTAAAGTAAATTTTTTTTAAATAAAACTTTTTTCCCATATATGAAGATATATACATACATATACATATGTATGTGTTCACAAGTTTGGTTGTTTTGTTTACATTTTAATACATGTGCGCATCCACCACGTAAGTCTAAGTGTTCCATTATTTTCCGCGGAATTGCAGATATTTCTAAAAACGCACCTGTCAATGTGTCTTCACGGAATATAGGTTACAGGCAAAGCTGTATACATATATACATGTATACATATATACATATACACATATACATGTATACACGTACTTTTACTAATTTTACTTAATTTATTTAGAAAGTAGCACAAATCATCTTACCTACTTTGTCGGAAGTAAACTTGACCCACTTTCAAAATAAACAATTTTTGAAATTTCTCTTGCGGCAAATCTATGTATTCTATATGTACTATAATCGCAAATTTTCCACAACGCTCGTGCTAAAAAAAGAAGCTATTTGCATGAAATTGCAATTTGATATATATATATATTTTTTTTTTTTTTCAAAAATATGGTAATATAATAACTTATAAATTCACAAATTGAAGTTCTAGCATATATTTGGTCCCGCCCCGTGCATCCTGAAGAGTACATCCTAATTAGAATTTTGTTTTCTGACGAGAAATTGAGCAATTCGTAAACTTCCAAGACTATAGGCTTTATTTGACGGACAGTTTGTACGAGAATTTGCGTCATCGATTGGTCACCAGGAGGCAGCACCCGCCACAGGTAATGATTTGGGTCGCTGTAACCGCAGATGAGCGCTCTCCAATTGTTTTCATCGAGGCGTCAAGGTAGATGTGAAATATTATCGGGAATGTGTTCTGAAGGTTGCTTTAAAGTCGTGGGCAGACAAACATTTCGATGGCAGACGATGGGCGTTTCAACGGGACTCCGATGGATTATTCTCTTTGGGCCATTTTGGAGAGCAAGATCCGAAATAAAAGATTCACCAGTGTTGAGACGCTGAAAAAAGCCATTGTCCGCGAGAGGGCCAAAATACCTGCAAATCACATTCGAGCAGTTTGCGACTCGTTTCTGGACCGCCTCAAGGCAATAGTCAAGACAAAAGGTGGTTATATCGAGCAAAAGTAAATTGATTCATAATTTTGTATTATTTTGACACATTTTTACTTTGGAATTGAATAAAAGTAACTTTCAGAACTAAATTTATAGCTTTTTAATTGGTTACACTTCGAGTGCCGGACCCTGTAGTAGCTCGATTCAAAGAGTATCATGTTTCAAATACTTGGGATGTTGGCTTAACGACAGCTGGCAAAGCGATAAAGAAATTGGCTGTCGAATAGAAGTAGCTAGAACAGCCGCTTACAACTACCGGAATGCTTTCTGTAACAGGAACTAAAATTTAAACTAGCGGCTGCGGTATTTTAAATGCCATGTTTGGTCTGTTTTGCCGATGGTGCTGAGTCTTGGACACTGGAAGTTACGTCTAATGTTAAAACCAACATTAACGCAAGTTAGTTACGCAAGGCGAAATCGAGGGTAAACGTGGCATAGGAAGGAAGCAAATGTCTTGGTTAAGCAACATAAGAGAATGGACTGGACTTCGAACAATTGGGCAACTCGTACAAGCAGCACAAAACCGTGAAGATTATCGTGATATAGTATCAAGTATTAAGGGGGTCTTCTGGTCTCGAGGCCCTGAAATGAAGGGTTTTTTTGGGGATTGATTGTGACAAATCCTGTGAATATTTAAAAAAAATTTTTTTTTATTTTAAAGGTACATGTCTTGGCTTTTAAAAAATGGTTTTGACTTTGAAAAAAATTAACACCCGCGACCTTGAAATGGCGCTGAAGACGTCCACCTCCAAACGAAACAGGTCTCCATTTTGGTCACGGTTTTTCCACCTGGGTAATCAGAAAGCAAAAATTAGATATGCGTTGTCTTCAGAGTTGCCCTGGTTAAGTTTTTCCGTGACAGATTTTTTTTTTTTAATTTTTTTCAAAAGTTATGCAAGAATTTGCAAAAAAAATTTTTTTTTGCTCATTTTTTGAACTTTAAAAGGTTATAAAAATGGAATGAAAAAAAATTTCAAAAATCGTACACGGGGAAACTTAGCGGTAAGTTTTCCGAACCTTTTAAGACCAAAACCATTGAAATCGGAGTATAACTACTATGAAAAGTGTGACCAAAATGCTTAAAAAACACGATTTTCGGGGAAACGCGTTTAAAGATAAAGTTTATGATAAAACGGCCGGAGGAGGGTACACTTCGGTGCCCAGAAAAATGTGAAAAAATGCGATTTTCAAAAAATCCTTTCTGTGGCGTATTCTCGCATACACATACAACAAAATTATGCAAAAAAAAAAATCGATTTTTTTTTCGCTGGAGACCAGAAAACCCCCTTAATTAAAGTAAATTCAGAGTTATGTACTTATAAATTTTCATAATTTGCTTAATACCGTAATGTTGTGACCGCTAACATTCTGTAAATGGAATAGGCAAATAAAGAAGAAGAATTCACTATTTGAAAAGTTCAAATTTGTGTATAGCCTGCACTAAATCACCTTAAAATTTTAGAGTAAGTACCCTTTAATCAAAAAGTACCGGGAAGGTGTTTTTGACAGTTTTCCTCGATTGCCAAGGCGTAGTGCACCATGAGTACCTTCCACCGGGTCAGACAGTCAATAAAGAATATTATTTATCCGTTTTGAAGCGTTTGAGAGATGCTGTACGTCGCAAATGGCCGGAAATATGGGCAAACAATTCTTGGATTTTGAATGATTATAAGTCCAAATTGTGCTAGATTATTTGACCAAATACGAATTAAAAACCATCGTGCAATCACCGTGTTCACCTGATATGGCCCCGTGCTACTTCTATTCGTTTCCCAAGTTGAAGTTACCACTTCGTGCAAAGAGATTTCAGTCGATAGAGGAGATCAAAGAGAATGCTACTAAGGAGCTGTTAGCCATCCCTTCGTCGGTCTACTAGGGATGCATGGAGGACTGGGTTAAATGTTGGCACATGTGTGTTGCTTCAGACGGGTCATATTTTGAAGGAGATAAAATAAATTTGCTGAAATTTGACTCTGTTTTGTTTGATTTAAACAGTCCCGGTACTTTCTGATCATAGGGTATGCCAAAGTAAGTACTAGTATATACAAGTAATATTATATAGGGTGATCGAATTAAAGCTATCGGAAATAACAACGATAAAAAGAACCAGAATGCTTCATCTAACTTTATTCGGAAGCTACTATTACATATTGAATGCGACATCTTTAAAATGGTCGCCTCGGCTTTGCTGACAAAGCTTCAAGTTATTGACCCTGTTTTCGATGTCTCGGCCCAATATGTGTAACGTATTATTCAAAGTGATAGTCTATACTAAGGACTGCCTCTATACAGATGGATCGAAGACACCACAAGGCATATGGAATACCAAGCATTCTGTGCCGTTCTGTATGCCATCTGTCTATGGGCAGAGATCATTTTAGGCAGGAATTGGGGGAATGAACGAATTGCCATTCTGAGCGACAGTGAGACGACGCTCAAGGTACTGTTAAGGTGTGAGGTTAAGTCCTCACTGGACCTTGAGTGTATCGAGATATTGAATTTGTTAGGAAAGCACAAACGCATGCAGCTAATTTGAGTCTCAGGACATTGGGGTATAACTGGGAACGAAGTAGCCTTGCAGATTGTGCAGTCATTTGTTCATGATCGGCATATAGTCCACTGCCTCTTGTCGTTTGTGTGACCAATCCCCAGAGACTCCAATACACCTTCTCCTCGGATACAGTGCTATGCCGCGTAGTAGGTTGAGCCATATCGGCCAATTGCAGCCAAAAAAGGCGTATCCGCTCAGTCCAGCCAGCTCTATCGTAAGTTTGATAAGAGAACTATGCTTGGATGAGATACTGTGATGAGTAGAGGGCACAAAGACCATGAAGTCGAAGTGCAAACTTCACATCAAATCTATCTATCTATCTAAGGACTGTCATTAGGCAGGTAATGTCAAGCCTCTGAGTGTCTTTCGGGCTTGAAAAATCTTCTCATAAAAAAACTATTTGCCGTTCGGAGGCTACATAAATCTGTAGGTTCCTTCACTTGTGGAGAAACATCAGAACGCTCACCTCTAATAGGAGGATGAGCTTAGCAAAACACCCAACAAGAACCAATTGAATGCTCGCCGTGAAATGACAGAGGCGTCAAATTTCTCAGTCACAAACTCGGGGTCTGCGTCGCTTCCATGGCATGTAGTGCTATCTTGCTGAAAACCAAGCTCAGATATATCGATGCTGACGAGTTTTGGTCACAGAAAGTTGGTTAACATCATTGACGATAACGGTGTCTCCTTCCTCGTTTTGAAATATGACCATAAAGTGCACCAAACAGTCAATTTTTGAGAATGAGTCTCGACGTGAATTGAAAGCCGTCTCGGAAATTGAGTTGAACCATTTGTTTTCGAGAATTGGAAAAAAAACATTGGCATAAGTGGGTTTCGTGTCAAAGATGGAATACTTTGAAGGCGACGAAAACGGTTGGATGCATAAAAGAAGATGGAAAAGTATATAAACAATTCAATTTCATCATTGTAGTCTATACACCTTTTAATTAACTTTTTAACAAAACCTTAATAGGTCAAAATCACAAATTACAACAGTCCACTTCTAGTTTGCGAAAATCTAATCACTTTCAGCCTGATTTCTAAATTCGAAATTTATTTTATCAGTACTGGTTTCCCTGCAGGGTAGTTGCATGTGTAAAATTTATTTTAGTAGTTGTGATAAATCGGATGTGTTGGAATTTCGAGATGGTTTTTCTTATAAACAAATGTCTTTGGCTTCCTGAGTTCACGCAAAATGCGCCAACAAGGAAGTGAGACGTGAAGAATGAAATCCCATTCTCAACACTCTCTAAAATATTTTTCTGCATGTACATTCACCTATGTATTAATGAAATTTAGATGTAGATCCAAGAAAAATACGCTTTCTCTACTTTCACAGCTAACGCAAAGATTTCACTGCTATTCCATACCTATGGAGCGAATTTAATAAATTTACACAGCAAAAAACGTAAAAAGCGCATATTTCTTAAAATAGTATCCGTATTTATAGACAGGAAAGTGGGGAAAATTTGTCACCGTCTGCCTTCTCGTCTCGCCTCTGCTTGCCGTGCTTTTTTTCTCTTCATCGAAACGGTAATACAGGAAAAAATGCAATGTGTACGCAACTTCTGCGTTGCTACGCGGTCCTCACTGCGGTTTTTATTTTATTTGCGGCTATTCTTAGCTGATTTTGATTTCAAAATTTTACAAAGTTTTCATATTTTAAACACTTGCTTAAGTTTTCTAAAGAAAAATAGCTACATTTGGATACAGTTTTCATTAATCAGAGCATATTTTTGAAGCACACATGCATTCTTACTCAATTTCTCTTACTTTTTACTCACTTTTGTGCGAAACTTCCGTAAAAATTATTTTTGTTGATTTTTTAAATACACTTCGTTATTTATGATATAACTGTAAATCTTTCTACAAATTTCAGACTCTATTTCACACTTGTTTACCGTTTTTTGTTTTTTCTTTCACAATTTTTATTTTTGTATTTTTTTTTTTTGTCCAGTTCTATCTTATTTTACACTATACCGCAAAACACCCGTTCACTTCGAAAAGTATTTTCATATTGCAATAGCGAATCGAGCGCGAGCGTATGACTCGGAAAAATTCTTGGCGCAGCACGTTCAGCTTGCCGAAAAATGCTTTCACCACTTTTCTGTTAATATTTATAAAAATAGACTCTGTTACGTCGCGTTCTCGTAACGTTGCGACACTTACCGGCTGTTTCGAAAATCGAAAAAATGCATTCGGCCGGCCGATGTGGTGAGCGGCATTCAATCTGCCGTGCTCTCTGAGACTCAGTCAGACTCCATTTTTTTGTTTGAGGGAAGTCGACCATAAATATGTGATTACAAAGTATTTTGAAGTGCCGATGTTTGCGTATCTTTTTCAACTGTTTATTACATATTCCAAGATCACAGAAATATTGTTCGTAAAAATATTGGCATTCAATACCGCGAAATATTAGCTTATAGAAATATTATGCAGAATACACACAATACAAGGAGCTGTACCGTACAAGGCTGTGTCGTGCAGCATATTCAGTTGTTCGTATGTAGCCTTGATGAATGACCAATTCCTTTGATGGTGCAATTGTTGGAAAAATATTGAAATATTTAAATTTGTGGTGGGCGAAGCTTTATTTTGTATGATAAGGTGTATCGTGCGGAACTGTTTTTATGTCGTTGTTGTACCATAAATAAGAAATCTTGTTCTTCTTTTTCGTATAAAATTTCATCTATCATCATATCGCCCGCACAATCAAATAGGTACAATAACACTGTACAGTACATTGCACTCAAGCTGTATAACCCAGCCCATGCTCCACAACACATTGTACCGTGCGTGCTGTGCTTTAGGCTTAAAATCCAGCTCGTTATTTGCAACACTAGCCAAGAAGTTTTGTACAGTACTAGCGTACCCTCGCCCGCTTCGCTAGACGATAAATTCAATGATTTGCTGACAGAGAATAAAATTAATACGAAACAAAGCAAATTCTTTGATACAATTTCATTCGAACTTTATTGTAACACTTTTTGGTAGACAACGTTTTTGGTTTTTTCATCTTTCGCGTGAATAATGACGATGGTTTGCCAACTCGTGAGCAAGCTACATACAATTGTCCATGAGAAAAAATTGGGTATTCTAAATTAATACCGCACATTTGTAGAGACTGTCCTTGCGCCTTATTAATTGTCATAGCGAAGGCAAGGCGAATAGGGAACTGCTAACGTTTGAAATCGAATGGTAAATCCGCCGGAATCAGTGGAATTCAGGGTATCAAAATGTCTTCTCCTTTGTACTTCCCTTTCAAAATTGTTGCTTCGATAACGTTACCCATTAGCTTCTTCACAGCGAGTCTGGTACCGTTGCAAAGTCGGGGCACATTACTATTGCGCAGCATAATAATCGGTGCTCCAATTTTTAATCGTAAATTATGAGGGGGTAAGCCTGGCAAATCGAGTGAGTTTAAGAATTCAGTTGGATAATTTACGACTTCATCTTGATCAGTAATAGTGTCCATTGACTTATACGCAACTATGTCACCAGGTATTTGATCTAAAATAGCTGAATTTATATCATTGACGTCCTTATTTTTCCCAGCTAAAATTGCTCTTTCGCTGAGTCAATCATGGTTTTTGTAATGTTGAACTATGTTTGGAAATACACTCTGTATCAATGCCTCTTTAGACTGTGCAAAAGTGCAGAAATTGTTAGGCAATGTTATCATTCCTGTTGTTTTTGAAAAAAGGTTTATTTTTTTTGGTTAAAAAGTGTTTTTTGTTATTGTTAATTGCTGAAAATTAAATATTTTAAAAAAACTATTTTTTTTTAATTTAACGTTTTTGAGAAAATTTTGTTCTTGAAAAAATTTCATACTTTTGTAAAAGTTTAAATTGATTTGTTAAAAAAGATTTTTTTCCGCTTTGAAAAACACCCCCTCGAAAAAATGTATTCTCTATTAATAGTGGAATATGAAATGCTTTGAAAACACCATTTTTTTTTTAAATTTTGTTTGGTTTTCAGAAAATTTTGTTTTGAAAAAATTTCATACCCTTGAAAAAGTTTTATTTTATTTTATTTGTTTAAAATTTTTGAAATTTTTTTTTTTGTAATTTTAGAAAAACACCTCTTCGAAGAAATTTCTTTTATCTTTTTGAGGAAAATTTGGTTTTGAAAAAATTTCATGCTTTCGAAATTTTTTATTTTACTTTATTTCTTCAAAATTTTTGAAAACAATTTTTTTTATAATTTTCGAAAAACACCCCTTTGAAAAAATGTTTTCTATGTGTCATAGTGGTATTCCATTAACTTTTAGGATTATAGTCAAATACTTACAAATATCTACGCTTTCACAAATAGAAACAATAAACAAATTTCCTCAAAACCAAAAAATTTACTTTTTTTCTAAAAAAATTCTAAACAAACAACGTAATAAATTTAGAATTTTGTGTTCACGAAAAAACAGTATTGTTTTTATTGTATTAACTGAAAACCAAAATGTTGCAAAAAATCAAAACAAAACTAAATTATTTTTTTGTGTTCATTTGGTTCATATGTTCCATAAAAAGTTGATATGGTAAATAATATGCAGGGTCTGATACACGCAAATTTCCATTGACCATTATAGTGACAAAATTATCGATCACCAATTCCAACAGGATTTCAAAATCAGAGTTGGAATGAGTTGTTGTGTGGTGTACTTCTGAAAAAATGAGAAATAAACAAAATAAATCTAAAAATTCGAATTCTAACTTTATCTTGTGTATGTTCTTATTACCTTTGAATTTTTCCAATGAAGCACCATTCATTTTAAATTTTCCAAGATTTTTTTTTATCATTTCGCGTTTCTTTCCTTTTTCATTCGATTCCAACATTTGTTCATAGCCGAAAACATCGTTTGCAAACGCATTCATTTCCATATAGAATTGGTCAAAGAAAGCATTGCTCAATTGAGTTGAAACATTATTTTCATAAATACTTAGGACCTTAACTAATGCACCTTGGTACATACCTAACGCAGATATTCATCGCGACCTTGACATCGATACTATTGATGAAACAATACAAAGCGCTAGCAGAAGACACATAAATAGACTATTAACGCATACAAATCCTATGATGAGAAGACTACCAAATAAAGAAAAATCTACCCAAAGTCGGCAAGGATTTGATTACAATTGATTAACACCAACAGATCTTGCAAAATCCTTGTAATCAATTGTCAACTAATCGTATATGTCATTGTTTGTTAACCACTTGTTTTTAAATAATATGTATATATTTCTTCTAAATGAGCTTGGGGGCATTGGCCCTTCAATATCACTCTCATTCCATCTTTTTGTAAATCAAATTACTTATTGTCTAACGACAGGTGTAATATTTTATGGAAGAAATAAAAAAAAAAAAATTTTCATTCGAATCATTTGAAATTTCTGTATACAATAACGAAAAATTCAAAAAAAGTTGTACACATAAAATGAATGTCGATTCGAAATTTACTTTAATCTAAGAATCGAGCAAGTTTTGTTTTGTACAATATTTTGATTTTTTCTTTTTTTTATATGAAGAAAATATTTAAAAGAAATTTTTTTTTGCTAAAGACCTTCCCCTAGTGGATCCCCTATATATGAAAAAAGAACGAATAAAATTGGCCTCGTATCGGACCAAAAAAATGCGTACAAACGAACATCATTTCATTTTTATATACATATATAGATGAAGCAAGTTAAAATTTTAGAACATGTTCTTCATTCACAAATTCACAAAATATCTTATGAAATGGTACTATGCTTACCATCACGAGTTTTCTTATAACAGCCAGTTTCTTCACATAGACTCTTCGGCTCAATAAATTGCTGAAATGATACGCGGCAACTGGCTTCCGAGCCATAAAGTTGAAATAAATAAACAAGTAAAAAAGTGGTCCTATGCTCCAAATTGGAACTCTAGGAATTAATGATGATGAACAAAAAGGCTATATTTTATATACACCTCTCGCTCACTCTCTCTATCCCCGACGCCCACGCTCCCTAAGCAAATCAAAGCTGGATGTGGCAATATACCCGTCTAAGTTCTTAAATCTGGTCGGCGTATCCATGTTGGATGTTCGTGATTACAAGTCTATGAATTTAAGTACCTTGTAGTAGTGCTGAGTGTGCAGAAGATACATAAATTGCCATACAACCCAGGATGCAAGCTGCAAATAAATCTTACTTTGCGCATAGAAAATTGATGAAGTCGAGGCTACTACCAGAAACCTGAAAATTCGCATATAAAAAACCATCACAAGACGGATGATCAGTCACTTAAGTTGATAAGTTAATTTGTTTCTAAAGAAAGATTCTCAGAAAGTTATTATATTTGGCCCTGTACGAATTGAAGATGATAAGTAACGCATTCGGTACAATGACGAATTAAACTCGTTAAAGCCCAAATAATTCGATGATACGGTCCCATTTTGCGACTGAGCAACGAAAGAACTTTAAAAAAGATCTTCGAAACAAATCCACAAAGCGGCACAAAAGAAGAGGTCGGCCGAGAAAAAAATGGAGAGATGGCATAGAAGATGACTTATTCATGGACTATGGGCATATTTGATGACAAAAGAATACCTGAAGACCGAGTGATGTGGCGGCGAATTGTAGCAATGGTTTACATCGAACTGTGATGCTATGATGATGGTGACTATTACATACAAAAATTATTTTGATCTTAGTCGGACGGCATTCAGGCCATATTAGGAGGCATATTATTGATGATGTCATTAAATTTGTGTCTGTTTCTTGCTGCCTCTGTTAGTTCGCCAATTGTTTTGAAACCTGATATTTTCAAGCCAAGTTATTTTTCTTCTGTCAATTCCTCTTTGCCCTTCGATTTTTCCTTGTATCACCAGTTGTGAAATTTCGCATTTGTTGCCTCTTGTAATATGTCGGAAATAAGCGATTTTTCTTTGTTTCATGTCCGTTAGCATGTTCCTTGGAACTTGTATCCTATATAAATAGGATGTCTTGTGATGCTTTGTCAGTCTAGCTTATTCTCATCGTTTTTCTATAGCATTAAATTTCAAAGTCTTCTAGTCTACGCTTGCAATTTTTAACGTTCTGGCCTGGCATCAATATAAAAGTGTCGCACTTAATAATAATTGGTATGTCCCGGCATGTCAGCAGTTTACTAATCTGCATAAAGGCCGCTGTAATAGTTTCTATTCTACTGCTTAATTATTCATGGTCATGGTCCCACATACAAGATCTTTTAAATCCCATTTAGTTATCTCAATTCAAATTAAAAATTTTTTGACGGAATGAGATATGCATGTAGAAAATGATGGCCAATATTTTCCGAAAATTCTCTGCTTGCTTTCTTATACACATTTAGAGACAATTGGTGTTCTATCTCGGCGTTGATTATTGTTTTACAAAGCATCAATTGTTTCTTGCTTGCGCTCTATATTTGAGTCGGCTCCACAGAAAAAGTCCAAAGGCGTTAAATTTGTCGATCTGGCGGTCGAATAGCTGCACCATTCCGTGAAATTACTCCTTCCAGCAATTTCGTTTCCATTAAATTGATTCTTCCATTGGCTGTGGCAATCAATAATAGGTCAAAAAGATTTGGTTAACTTATCTCTATATGTCAATCCGTTAACGGAAAGCCCATTTCCAGGCATATATTCGAAGAAAAATTACCCAATAACACCAACAGAATATATCACCGGGGCCCACGAGTAGTAATCCCAAGTCTTTCCGCATGAATACTTAACGGACAATGCCCGACAAGGATACCCATAAAATTCGAGAGCTGCTGCTTTATTAGTCCTAGAAGTTCCCTCAAGCGCTCTCGATCTACCCGTTTCCAGAAGAATCTCGCGACTTTGCTCGTTTGTGCAATAACCCAGCGAACACAGGTTCTCAAGGGAACCCTGATCTTCTCATTTCACGGCGAAGCTGTCTGCAGAGTCCCCTATCTAGCCAGCTTATCAGCCCAGCAGTTTTCAGCTATGCCCCTGTGACCGGGAACCCAAATGAGCCTAATATCGAAGTATTCAGGCATTCCTCGACTAAATTTGAACGCACAAACAACGAATCTAGGTTACTATTGTATGAATCAATAGATAAATAAAATTGAGAATCACCCAGTTTTAGAGTCACAACGGGTTTTTCCATCACGGGACTGAGGCGTTTTCTTCATGGCTTTAAATTCGCGACCAATTTACACAGAAAAGTAGCAGTACTCGTATGCATAATTTTTACTTCACTTCATATTTAGTGCATTTATATATAAAAATATTCATAAAATGCTTGAAAAATGAGTTTAAGCGTGCATTATCCGGGACACATCACAATTTAAGTAGTCCATTTGCAAAATACCGTGAAAACATTATGAGAATGAGAATCCAACCAAAAAAAAAAAAGAAAACAAAATAATAATAAAACGAACAACGGAAAATTGAAACAAAAGCCAATTATGTTATAAGATCCTGCATAGCTAACCACGAAAACCGCTTTTCCAGCACAGCAGTGGGTCCTGTCGCCTACAAGTGTTCGTAACTATGCATATACACATATACGACTACATATACTGAACTGCTCAGCCAACACTTCACCAACAGCCACAATTTTGTATAGTGAGTTGGCGGCTCAGGGACAATTAAAAGTTAAGTCGTCCACTTTGACGGTCAATTGTGCGCCGAACGCTGCACAGAACGGTTATCCCAAAGAATGCTTTCGAAATTTCGAATATAAAATAAATTACCATATGAAGTAGATTTTGAAAAATTGTGCAAAGTGAAAATTGTATAAACAGTTTTTTAAAAAAGTTATATTCAACTAAGGGGATTAATGTAAATTTTTATTAAAACATTTTGTGAAGAAAAAGTTAACGCAGAAACTTGCTGAGCATTTGATTGCAGGACATATACGAACAGATTTTAAGTAAAACAAATTTGAAAAAATGTTGGCCTGGAAGGTGTGGTCATTGGTTGGGTTACTGTGTGTGCATTCCGCATTACAAATCGAAACGGATAATAACTTTTTAAATGTAAGAATGAACGAATGAATTTATATAATTGGAATTCTCTGTAACACAAGACTGCATGCTATTTTTTTTTTTGTATTTGTATAAGACTGGTTTATAAGGTAATTTTGTAAGCTGAACGCGCGATTCTGGTGTTCAAAAGTGCCCATAACGTCACAGTTTTGTGAAAATTGAGGGTAAAAGCCCTTAAAAACTTGTTTTTGGGTGTTTTTAAAACTGTTTTTAAAAAACTTGACGTGTCTGAGACTGCAAACTATATCCAAATTAAGCCCTGATTCTTACGTTATGCAAATTTTATGCAAGATCAAATAAAATGTGAATAACTCAAGCTTTAATTTAAGTGCGTGATTACCATTCGGAATTCAAAGAGAACGTAGATTCGAATCTCGGTGAAACACCAAAATGAATAAAAAGTTTTTTCTAATAGGCGGTCGCTTCTCGGCATGCAATGGCAAACCTCCGAGTGCATTTCTGCCATGAAAAATTCCTCATAAAAAATATCTGCCATTCGGAGTCGGCTTAAAACTGTAGGTCCCTCCATTTGTGGAACAACATCAAGACGCACACCGCAAATAAGAGAAGGAGCTCGGCCAAACACCCAAAAAGGGTATAAGTGCCAAATATATAAATACAAAGTCCTTAGTACTTCAGCTTTTTAAGAAAAGTAGTAGTAAACGAACTCAAAGCAAGTTTTTCTGAGTTTTCATCGCTATTTTTTTCAAACTCGGATGATTTCGGACATAAAAGGCTATGATAGACATCCAGAAAAAAGAACAAGCGATGATTTGCAGAACCTAAGCTCAAATTTTTTAACTTCAACCACCATCTTGGATTCAACATTTTTAGTTTTGAAAAATTGCCATCGAGTTTGTAATCAGCGACACTGAGGACCTCTGCTTACTAATTTTTTTGAGTTTAGCTTAATCCCATAATCAGCAATTCGTGCAAAATTACATCGAAAACTTGTCTTAATTAAATAAAACAAAGTGAATTTCATAGACCTGTGTAATTTTATTTATTCACAGTTTAAGCAATAACTAAAGTGAGACAATTCTAAAAGTTTTCATGCTTCGTTTTTCAACGTTCATCTAAAAGATGTACAGGGGTCACACAATTTATTCGTCCACTCACAGTTTATAAACAGATACACCTATAGTTAGCACGATTTATACCAAAGTACAAAATTTGGATATATTCGTAAAAAATAACATTTTTATTCAATATTTAAGGAACAAAAACTTCCAAATTCATTTTTGGAGTTAGAGAACTTAAGGCAATAACGAACTTAAGGCAGAATTTTACGCAAAAATATTATTCGTACATAGCCATATAAAAAACACTAGTCTAACGGTTAGGCGCGATAGAAGTGAAACCTTCCGTAAACCAAACTGAGAGAGAATAAGACGAAAGCAGCATTAGGAGCAAGATAATTATAGGTTCATTATAATATTGCTATAAAGTTCATATTTTATTTTGTTCATTTTATTATTATTCATCCTCAATGTTTTCAATTTCAACAAATGATACGAGTGGCTTATGATAGCTAAAATATGATACAAATGCTTTGGTTTCGATGTTGTCAACATGTCTTTGAAATACCGCGTCAATGGTTGTTTTTGATCGTGTTGTCGATTCAGTGCGATTGTTACACATTTTTAAATTGAATGTTGTATTGAGAACGTCAATTAAAGCAACCGCTGTGTCCAATGCAAAATTTACGTTAAAATCGCCACTTAAAATCATTGGAACTTTATTGTAATCTTTTCTAAGTATCCGCGATACTTCTGGTGTATACTTTATTAAATTTTCGTGAATGAATTCCGTGATGCTATTTATTGATTTTTTTTCTGTCGATATTCACGACACTTTTCTGCATTATTTTTCGGCATAATTGCGGTAAATATTTAAAAATGAAAATATTTACGAATATAAAAATACACACGCGGTTGCTATTATGAGCGTCCCCAGCAAAACCTGCGTGACCGAAACTCTAACACAATTACATTTTTTTGAATGTTACAAACACATATGCACGCAGGTTTTGCTGGGGCGTGACCGAAACTCTAACACAATTACACATATGCACTCGTATTTGTTTGAAAATCGACTTTTTTTTTTTGGTTCTCCGTCACCTTTGGAAAATGTGTAAACAGTAAGCAAACTTTATTCATATATTTTTCCTCATTTTTGCATCAGTAAAATTAAACAAACGCCGTAGCCGAATGGGTTGGTGCGTGACTACTATTCAGAATTTACAGAGAGAACGTCAGTTCGAATCTCGGTGAAAACACCAAAATTAAGGAAAACTATTTTTCTAATAGCGCTCACCCCTCAGCAGGCAATGGCAAAATACCGAGTGTATTTCTGCCATGAAAAAAAGCTCCTCATAAACATATCATAAAATAAAATAAAATAACTGTATAAAAAAATTTTTTTTCTTGTGATTCGAACCAAGAATTTTGGATCGGAAGCTCACATTGCTAGCCGCTCGGCTATCGCGCCATGCTGTCGGCGCTGGCCTAAAAGTTATTTAGTTCGTCGCTACGTGTATATGTAATATTCGTAGCCAAGAGTGTCGCTTTTTTCGTTTCACTTTTTCTCAAATCACTCCCAACGATTCTAAAAAAGTTTTCACTTGAAAAATATTTTATTAAATAAAAAACGAGTATTCAGTACTTTATTGGGCCGCCTTTAACTTCAATAACTATTTCCAAACGTCGATGCATACTTTTCACCAATACCTTGGTTTCATTAGCTGTAATTTTCTTCCACTCAACACTTAAGCTGACTTTAATGTCGCTTTTGATGTTATTTTGTACTTTCTGATTGTCCTTTTTAAGAGCTCCCAGACATACTCAATTTGGCTCAGATCCGGTGATTCAGGTCGCCGTTTTAAGCTGTTACAGTGGTAAATAAGCCATTCTTGCACAAGATAAGATGAGTCTTTGGGTCATTGTTAAAACAAGAACCCTTTAGCATCAAGTCCAATTTTAACAGCACTATCATGCAAATTATTCTTCAAAATGTTTAAATAAATAATATATATTTGACCCTTTTATCATCAATAAAACCATTTTCCTACTCCATATGCAGCCATGCACCCCCAAGCCACCGCATGTCCTCCTCCATGCTTAATGGTAGGAATAAGATTTTTCATTCAGTTCTAAATTTGTTTTTTGCCAAACTGTTGGAGGGTCTTCTGATCCGAAGACATTAAATTTCGACTCATCGCTGAATATGACGTTTTCATAAAAAGAATCTAGCTCATTTATATAGCGTTTGGCGAACTTCATTTTCTTCTTTCTGTTAATAGCTGAAATCTAGAGCTTGCGGCGTGCCACTCTGATATGATAACCAGCGTTACGCAGGCAATAACGGACTGTTTGTAGGCTTACTTGTTTATGCAAAGACTCTTGAATATTTCGGTATAGTATCGTCTTTTTTTCCTATTGTGAAATCCTTCCCCTCCATCCTAAGCCCCACAAAGTCTGTTGTCAGCCTTCGATCGTAATTCTTAGCGGCTACAGTTTCTAGCGCACCTTAGATGAAATAAAAGAATAAATATGATGCCGGCCTTGTTTTTTTTTAAACAGATGTAACAGGTATAGAGCATCTTAAACTAACGAAGTTAAGCTCGTTTATAAAAGCAACAAAATGTTTTAAAAGGGATCCTATAGAATAAGGAAGAAGTGTCATATTGGCAGCCACCAGACCTACTTACCTACCTACCTACCCAGTTACCTACCGGCGGACCAAAATCCATATCACACATTGATTCTTTCGGAGTGTGCAGAAACCTGATTAATCTCCCGTAGATTTTTGTCGCTCCAAATCTGAATAGAATATAAAATCCAAGTTCACTCTCAAGCGCAAGCCCCGAAGTCATTTGGAGACTTTATTTATGCCGGTTTGGAGTTTCTGAGGGATCTGCTGCTGTCAGTATTAATAGTAGTGTCATCAGCAAATGTACCGGTTAGAGCACCATTTGTGATTGACAGATCGCGTGTAAAAATTAAGTACAGGTTTGGCAGCATATTAGCCTTGTGGGAGCCCAGTTTAATTTGTTGATAATTGGAGAATTCATTTTCATATTGTAATTTACATAGAACAGGTTTGATGTTTAAGGAGCGAATAGGCGTTTAGCGGAAATTTGTTTTTTATTTTAAAGAGTAGACATTTGTGCCACACTCGGTCGTAATTTTATGGTATGTCCAGGGAAACTGCTGAACAAATTTTTTTTGTTTGAATCTGCTCAATGCTCTTTCGTAAAACCGAGCTAATGTATTTGGATTATTTGTTTGCGTTCAATGACAACCATTAAACGTTTAACCCTCCGTTCGACACCTTTTTTAAAACCTTCGGTTGTGCACCCGGGTCTGGCCTTTTGTCGTCCTGTCCGAAGATCTTTTTCAAAGGGTTATATAGAAAATTAAACTTTAGGAAGCTACCTGGAAGCTCAAGTCGTTAGCTGTAATAGAAATATGTTAAATTCACGTCCAAAGTCGAAAAAGCCAGTCTGGCCAGAACCGGGTGCCCGACGGACGATTAAATAAAGCTTTTCCAAACGTTTTTGGTAGAACTGGTAGAAGACTGATAGGACGATAAGATTTCACTTCATTCCCTGGTTTTCCCAGTGTAAGCACCATTTTAATTTCCGCCACTTTCCACTGAGCTGGTAAGATAATTCTGGTTAAGCAGGCATTGAACAAATGCGTAATGAAATTATAGGGTTCAGGAGGTAGTTTTTTGAGATATGCCTATTAAAACTAGTTGTACGTCTATAAAACACCCTTTTCAAATGTCTATGTAATCCAATGTTTGGTTTTTTTATTACAGCACAAATTAAGTGGCATCATTCAGTGGAAGTATGAGAAGCGTCCATTCTGTAATGCCTTTACAGGTATGTAATTACCAAATATTACATAAAGGGTGGTCTAAAACTAAGTTTATTTTTAAAACTTTATTTTATTTAAAATACCACCCAAATATTAAATAAAGTGTAGTCCAAAAATAAGTTTATTTTTTTTTTTTTTAATTTGTTTTATTTTAATTTTAATTTATTTTATTTGAAATAAATTAAAAAAAAAAAATTGAATTAAAAGAAATATAAATAAATTTTGTATAAATTATTTTATTATTTCGAAAGATCACAACTTTTCTTGAATTATGGCAGGGATTTGATTCACGTAGCTGCCTTTGTTGTAGAGGATTTTATTAGCATCCAAGACCTTGTTAACGGTTTCTGGTCTATCTCTCGGATAGTCTGCGCTCCGGTTCACTTGATTAGAGGCAATTATTTTTATGGAAGAAAATGTTTATTAAAGCAACCGCATTTGATCTAGTAATCCAAGGTTTTGTGATACTCCAAGTGAAGATTGTACTTTGCTCGAAAATAAACATGCATCAAAATATTATTCCATCTAACGGTATTTCGTAGTAATTAATAAAACTTCGGTAGCTGAAATGCTGTTTTTGACTTATTAGTTCACTTGAAAAGAGGCACTAATCAAATAAGAAAAAATTATAATAAAGTTAGGAAATTTTTTTTTTTTTTACATTTATTATTTAAAGCTTAATAGTTTGAGCTGCCACCTTGTTTTTAAATTATAATAAAGTTAGGAAATTTTTTTTTTTTTTACATTTATTATTTAAAGCTTAATAGTTTGAGCTGTCACCTTGTTTTTAAATTACTTCGTAAATACGTTAATGGATGGATTTGTTCAAGTTCTCCAAATAGACTAATGAAATTTCATTTCAGTCTCGAATTAAAGCATTTTTGTTTTCAAATTGTTGCCCATTCTCATAAACCTTGCGAGCAAGCCATACTCATCGATTTTAAATAAGGTTCAGATCTCGGGAATACTGTGGCTATGCTTTAACATTCTTTGGGACGCGATTCAAGTTTGACCACACTTGAATTGTGTATAGGTGCATTATCCTATTGAAAGATCCAATTAAGAGGTCCAAATGTTTCACAAATCTCGGGAAAAGATGATTCTAACAGAGCTTTATAGCTGTTTTCCGTTATTTTGTTCTCTACAATTTTCAATTCGATGCACGATATTGCTCCCCATACCATGACACCACCTTCACATTTATGTTTTAGAATAGCCCTTCGAACGGTGGATTTGCCATTTCTTACATTTTTGCTCTTACACAGATGGGCGGAATTTTATGCACTGCGAAGGATTTTGCGGGATTCCTTCGGTGTCAAAGCCAGTTTTGTTTTGTTTCGATTCACAAAGAGTCGGTAATCATATATTCAAGCTTGTAACGCTCACCATTGGCCAAAATGGCTTTTTAAAAAATTAATGATCCAAAGTGGCTACAAATTCAAAATCCGCACCAAACATTTATATTCCTGCGGATTCAATCATTGATATCTTGACAATCATGTGGCGCTTTTTCGAATCTTGGATGCAGGAATTTTTTCCATTAGCACAGCCGCCTATTTTTCAGTCAAAGCGACTACCAATCCGAACTGGCCTAAGGTTTTAGAGCCGATAACGAAGTGAATGGTCGTTTGCTTTCTATTTCTGGGTCAATGGGGCTTATACCCGTAAGGGAGCAATTAAAGATGTTATTCAAAGTTCTGTTTTATAAGATGTTGAGTTACTGTACAGCGATGATGTTGTGCAGGTCTTTAATATTTTTGTATAGAACCATTCCTGACATCAATTTTTTCAAATGTTGGCCGCAACTACGCCGTAATTCGGCCATCCGTAAACATTAATTTTGAATGACTCGCTGGAGGACTTGGGTCGGTATCTCGGGAATAACTTAAGTAATGTTGGCTTCCAATACCTCAACCAAAGCTGGTTCATCCAGAAAGTATTTAGACTTTACGTACCCACACAAATAAAAGTCCAAAGGTGTAATATCACCCGATATTGGTGACGAATTCACTGGTTCGAGACGAAAAATAAATTACGCGTAAATTATTATAAATAAAAGAATTATGTATTTAGTTTGACAGTAGTCACGTGACATCTGTAAAAAAACTACTGTTGGAAAAAGTACCTCCAATCTGATCACCCTTTCTTTTAATACACAGTTTTAATATATGTATTTTTTATTCTTTTTTTAAGTAATTCGCAGTAAATAATTATTCAGATATTCACTTCTTCTTGTTAATGTCAAATGTCTTAATCACTTCTTACTTTTATTCAAAGGTTGCGGTAAAAAGCGTTCATCCCTCCCACCTTACCCCTTATGGAAGCGCGCTGAAATGGACGAAGCAAAAACTTATAACAACGAAGAAATGTCTGAGGGGCTAAGTGATCTGATCGATATAAATGCTGAGCCAGCTGTGGAAAATGTACAAAAACAAATAATGTCGCAGGCTAAAATATTCGAAGCCATCAAAGAAGCGAGCAAGGAAATATTCCGACAGAAGAACAAACAAAAAATGAGGCAGCGTGAAGAGGTCCAAGATAATACTGAAGGTGTCTAAGCAACGAACAATAAGGAAAAATAACAACAACAATAGAAATAAAAATGTAGTCGTGTAACTGGAAAAAGTATTGATTCTTTCAAGCAAATCGAGCGCAGAGATTTAAATAGAGTTACATTTATTATATTTCGTAATGAAATAAAACATTTTGAAAAATAAGAAATACAATTAAAATAAATAAAAATTAAAAAGTTACAATTGCATGCAGCGTTACTACGCCTAAATGTATGTTATTACACTAATTACATATAGAAAATACCAAAATACCAAGGAAGTCGTAAATTTTTTTAATTTTTTTTCAACATGCAGCCTGCTATTCTTTTGTGGTTTGCGTTTTCTTTGAGAGACGTACTTTTACACCACCCTTTGATTGAATACCCACGGAGTGATTATCGATGATAATTTCACGTCTGCTCATAATTTCAATGTTGAAATTTTGTAAGATTTTAACAACGCCCAATTTTGAATTCAACATGCCCATACGCAGAGCTATGCATTGTCGTGGTCCAGCGCCAAAAGGCATATACGCATTTACATTGTAATTGGGACTTGAGGGCGAGAAGCGATGTGGATCGTATGTCATTGGATTTGGAAAGTATTGCGCATCGCGAAATATACCCAGCAAAGGGATAACGACGGGTATGCCCTTTTCGATGATATGGTTGGTGCCGGGTATGGTGTAGTCCTGTGTGCATTCACGGTTCAAGAAGGGCAACGGGTATTTGCGATTAGTTTCTGAAAATATTAAATTATTAATTAATTAAAATTAATTATTACAATAAATTGTTTTTTTCTTTCGTGTTTGCATTGCCACTTACCTTGTAAGCACAACTCCAGGAATGACATTTCTCGCAAAGCATCATAACTCAACTGCCCATCGTGACGCGCCAGTACTTCAGTCACCTCTTTCTGCGCAAGTTCAAGCAGTTCTGGATATTGAGCCAATTCGAAAATGGTAAAAGCAGCTGTTGAACTGGTGGTCTCCTGGCCGGCAATGTAGAAAATGAAACCCTGTGCGGCTATGTGATCTAACGTGAATTCTTTTTCTACGCCAACCGCTGTGAACAAGATTCGGATTTCAAATGTGTGTAAAATGTTGCAAAGTTTTAAAATGGTTAATACCTGCGTTGGGCTTGGCACTCCAATTGTCATCATCCTCGGTGATCTTGCCAGTATTACGCAGCTGCATCATCAACTGCAACATGTCCTTGCGAACTATGTTATGCTTCTCACGATATTCAATCGTATCTTTCATTATTTCACGCAACCCCACAGCTAAAGTGTTTTTGAAGCCCAAACGTGTCATGATTTGCACAAGGCTATAATGCATAGGTAAGAAATGTAAAATCTGTTAACAAAATTTAAAAAAATGAATTTACGTGAAAACGAACTGGCAGCTCGTCATTTCGTATATCGACTGTTTATCAGCCGAGGGGTTAGCAGTTCTACCAACTACTCAAACGAGTTCCTGGCGAGCTCTTACATAAAATGAGAGAGGTTCGCAGCTAGGCATTTATGTATGTATATATGTATATATGGTTCAGACGATTTTGCCGTAAACAAACCACCGTAACATTCCCCATACCGTAAGCAAATCAACCCATTCCTTCAAGCTCACTGAGAACCGGTTAACGGTCTAATGCTGGCCACACCTCCATGGTGAAAAGATTTTTACAAATATGGCCAATATCACACCGTTAACCAGCTCTCAGCGAATTTGACAGAATCGGCTGGCGTAACAGGAGTTTTGGATCGAAAAAAAATCAACACATCCCCTTCCATGCAGCCGTCTGAACAACGACTGATTGGACGAATGTGTGAATACGTGTGAAATGAGCGGACAGAATTCGGCTGTCGAGTACTCCTGTGACATGACAGCCGAAGTTGCTCGAACAGTTTTGTTTTTCAGCATAGTTAATTGCCAAACCTAGTAAATCTATCATCCTTGTCAGCATCTGCATTCTCTACATCGTGCATAACCCAGCTTACAGTAGCCAATCAGCTGATTCATTCAAAATCGCTGAGAGCCATTTAACGGTATGATGTTGACTACATCTCTACATTCTGTGCATCATGATTAGGACTACCGGTTAAATTACAACAAAAAACTCAAAAAAAAAACATGAACATAATTTTTTGTTAACACCGATAATATCCATTACACTAACAAAAACACATGACAGCCGCAAACAACTCCACTCTCATCCAGCCAATAAACCACAATGACTAGTTCATTCAAAAATATTCATTAACAAAGCTGCCACCTCACAAGCTGAACGCAGCCTCAAAGGAAATCAAACAAATACTATTTGACCACAAATATTATATAAAAAACTTAAGAGACACATCGAAAATCTTGGAGCTGGTATAACGACAAACTATTCACCGTGGAAGGCTAAAAACAAAATCAAAAATAAAATTTTATACGAACCACCTATTAGAAGACTTGAATGAATCTTGACAAGGCTGAAGTTTTCACAAAACACTTCAAACTTACTTTCACCAATAATACACCCCCGCAAAAAAGGATTCATGCAAACCAAGAAATGAAGAAGTCGAAGAAATAAAATAATGTATATAGAAGAGAATTGATCCTAAGAAGTCGCCAGGAAACGACCTAATAACTGGTAAAATTTTCAGAGAACTCCCAGTGAAGGGAATTATCTATATAAGGAACTTATTCAATCAAATCTTGAACTTGAAATATTTCCCAAAAGTATGGAAAATTGCTCAAATTATTGCAATACCAAAACCATGCAAATGCAAAATAAGAAACTTGTTCTAATATCAAAAGCAGAATGTTAAAAAATCAAAAATAGGCATTTTAAAATCTCTCACACGCCAAAATGAAAAGTGTTATTATTGAAGTGAAAACTTCTTTAGAATCGTTGGGAGTGATTTGAGACTCGATGAAACGAAAAAGCGACACTCTTGGCTACGAAGCGTTACATTATATGTTGATATAAACTTAGCGACGAACTAAATAACTTTTAGGCCAGCGCCGACAGCATGGCGCGATAGCCGAGCGGCTAGCAATGTGAGCTTCCGATCCAAAATCCTTGGTTCGAATCACAAGAAAAAAATTTTTTTATACAGTTATTTTATTTTATTTTATTTTATGATATGTTTATGAGGAGCTTTTTTTCATGGCAGAAATACACTCGGTGTTTTGCCATTGCCTGCTGAGGGGTGAGCGCTATTAGAAAAATAGTTTTCCTTAATTTTGGTGTTTTCACCGAGATTCGAACTGACGTTCTCTCTGTGAATTCTGAATAGTAGTCACGCACCAACCCATTCGGCTACGGCGTTTGTTTAATTTTACTGATGCAAAAATGAGGAAAAATATATGAATAAAGTTTGCTTACTGTTTACACATTTTCCAAAGGTGACGGAGAACCAAAAAAAAAAGTGGATTTTCAAACAAATACGAGTGCATATGTGTAATTGTGTTAGAGTTTCGGTCACGCCCCAGCAAAACCTGCGTGCATATGTGTTTGTAACATTCAAAAAAATGTAATTGTGTTAGAGTTTCGGTCACGCAGGTTTTGCTGGGGACGCTCATAATAGCAACCGCGTGTGTATTTTTATATTCGTAAATATTTTCATTTTTAAATATTTACCGCAATTATGCCGAAAAATAATGCAGAAAAGTGTCGTGAATATCGACAGAAAAAAAAATCAATAAATAGCATCACGGAATTCATTCACGAAAATTTAATAAAGTATACACCAGAAGTATCGCGGATACTTAGAAAAGATTACAATAAAGTTCCAATGATTTTAAGTGGCGATTTTAACGTAAATTTTGCATTGGACACAGCGGTTCCTTTAATTGACGTTCTCAATACAACATTCAATTTAAAAATGTGTAACAATCGCACTGAATCGACAACACGATCAAAAACAACCATTGACGCGGTATTTCAAAAAAAATGTTGACAACATCGAAACCAAAGCATTTGTATCATATTTTAGCTATCATAAGCCACTCGTATCATTTGTTGAAATTGAAAACATTGAGGATGAATAATAATAAAATGAAGAAAATAAAATATGAACTTTATAGCAATATTATAATGAACCTATAATTATCCCGCTCCTAATGCTGCTTTCGTCTCATTCTCTCTCAGTTTGTTTTACGGAAGGTTTCACTTCTATCGCGTCTAACCGTTAGACTGGTATTTTTTTATTATTATAATCTACACCACTCTCACACCCGCATACCGCGCGAGGCGGGGTTCATTTTCACCGAACACGCCGGTAGTTTCGGGCTACAAGTCATGTCGGCACTATTGTTATCTTTTTTGTTTTGTGTTATGTTTTATATTATTTTATTGATGTTTGTGTTTTTATTTTTATTTTTTTTAGTACTTTATTATTATTGTTATTGTTTTAGTTTGCTTTTTGTTTTTATATTTTTATTACTATGATCAATAAATTTATCAGTTACTTACGATGGGCACAAGAAGATTAACATTCCAATATTGGCATTTATTAAGTTGTTGCGCCGCGCTTTGTGTACAAGGCATCTGAACTTATTCTTTGGATTCTCAAAGCTGTTGATGTCCAAACCGAAAATAACAGATCCAATTATGTCGATAGCATAGCTGTTGAATAAGCGAAAATGCAAAATATTCATTTCACTTTTTGTTTCCCATTCCATCCAAAATTCATGCTTACGTCACAAGTATATCTTTCAGGTCCAATTCCGCGCTACCCTCCTCCGGCAATACTTTATTCAGATGTGCAACCATTTTATTGCCAATATCATCGGACGTGTGAAACATTGCTTTCAATTTACCCGAACTGAAGGAAGGTGTCAACTTTTGACGCAATGATCGCCAACTTTGACCGCGCAAACTAAACAAATTGCATGACAAGGTGTCGCGCTTCTCGTCCACATAAATGCCGCGATCGTGAAAACTATTAAAATCTTGTGTGAGTATTTGACGCGCTAACTCTGGGTCACGTATCAAGACGGCCGGTCGGAAGAGCAAATAAACACCAATAAATGGTAATTTCGCTGCCTTGAGGTAGGCATCGTAAATTGCCACACCCATAGATTTTTCATGCTTAACCACTGATTTCAAGCAACCGCAGGGAATTTGCGGATCAGGATCGGTTGGAAAATTGCGACGATTCCAATAAGAGTATTGTTGCTTGGTCAACCAGCAGAGAATTGTACCCAGCAGTAAAAAGAGGAGAAGCACGAACATTTTCACTTAATTCCGGTGAAGTAGATACTATTGTACTTTGAACCCCACTGCGCATGTGATAATACGAGTATATACAGGTATGTGTGTATATGCAGAAAAGATAATAAATTATTGAGAAACCGGTACGAGTAAAATCACGATAACTTTTGCATAAACGCGGGTGTTCTACGAACGTCCAATTTTGTGCATTGCCTTTTGTGAACTGCGACTGTGCTGAAGTTCGCTACTACAGATAAATTTATTAACAAAACAAGAGCAGTGCAAGGCAGCGCGCGCACAATGACGAATATAAGTAGCCATAACCCAGTAAACACAGTTTCAAACGTTCCGAATTACAATTTCTCAATTTTATATTAAATGCGATGCTCAAATTGAAATGAGATTTATATTTTGTGCTATTCTTTGAGTTTCATTTGAAATGATGGAAGGCTGAACAAGTAATTTTATACTCCGAGATTAACTGCAGTTAAGGCTGTTATCTTTCACCAAACACCAAAATGTCCACCAAAAGAGTTAACTCAAACAGCTGGCTTCTGTTATTTCCAATTATGTCTGTTATTTTGAATTATTTTCCCTATTTTTGTCATTTTTTTTAGTATCTGCTATTATCAATTATTTCTTTATTCCTGTTATCTGGAATTTCCAATTGTTTCTGTTATTTTCAATTATTTTCCGGAAGAGCTTTTTCGTATTTTTGGCTTGTTTTTGTTTGTCTCTTATTTCTTTATTTATGTTATTTCTACTACTAACTTCTTAAACGATTTTGGCCGAGTTTAACAAAGTGCGTCAATCATTTTTTTTTTCGTGCTAACCGGCGCCAGTTGGAAACACCAAGAGAAGCCAAGTCCTCCCCTCACCTGATCTTTTCAATGCAGAGAAGGCCCTTTTCTTCCTCTGCTACCACCAGCTGGCGCGTTTGTATCCATTTGGACGACATGACCCAGCCAACGAAGCCACTGTGTGTTTGATAACAGGAGGTACTTCGTTTTGTCCTCGTTCACCATCAGACTCATTCGCTTCGCTTCTTGATCCAGTTTGGAAAAGGCAGAACTAACAGTGCGGTTGTTAAGGCCGATGATGTCAAACGTCAACAGTTGTATGCTCTTATAAAAAAATTGTAACTGAGCGATTAAGTTCTGCGGCTCCCACGGTCTTTTCCTGCATGAAGTTAAAGAAGTCACACGACAGAGATTCACCCTGAAATCTCATTTGGTATCAAACGGGTCGGAGAGCTCCTTCTCAATTCTGACGGCGCCGCAAGTGTTGAGCGACGTCATTTGCATATTATTTTAGCGGCCTCGGTAGTTCTAGTCTAAGTGCACTAGCCTGTCATCCCAGAGGTTGTGGGTTCGAATCCCACGTAAAGCACGCTCCTCGCACTTTTCCCAGTTTACCTACTTTCCCTGTTTCTAAACAAAACAAACAAAAAAATCTCATTCCTTAAACCCAAAAACTTCTCCTTTCCATCCTTACTCTCGCGCAATAGTCAGCGCATTATTTGCATTGTGGCTGCTAAAACAAGCAAAAACAAAGAAAAACACGTGTTTCACATTTTTCTGGCAGAAGGATCGCACAGATGGTTGAGGATTACCGCAGTTGCCCGCTTCCTCTTGCTGACGTCACTGATGCAATGTGTAACTGTTTGTTTTTCTTTGGTTTTTGCTTGTTTTAGCAGCCACAATGCAAATTGTACGGGAGTAATGATGGAAAGAATAATTTTTTTTTGTTTGCTTAGAAACAGGGAAAGTAGGTAAATTTGAAAAAGTGCGAGGAGCGTGCTTTACATGGGATTCGAACCCACAACCTCTGGGATGACAGGCTAGTGCACTTACGCTAGAGTGCCGAGGGGATTTCATTTAGATAACTATAAGTCTCAAATTAGTATCACATCATTTTCAAACGCTTAATATTTTAGAAAGACCTTTGATTTTAATCATTCTCAAATAAATTTAGAACTTAAATGTTTGCTGGGATGTTCGTGCATAATTATAATATGTACATATACATGCGCACATATATAAATGACAATGCAAATAATACAAAATACGCAAAGATTTTGCTTATCAACAGAAACCGGGGGTTTAACTTACTAAATTTCGCGATAGCGTCAATTATATTCTTAACTGATTGATTTTACGATTTGGATATATGGACTATGGCATAAAAAAGTGTGGCCACGTTCTCGGGTCACATTGTACTTGAATTTTTTTCCTCTTGCAGAGAGAATTAGTATCCTTTGTGTATTATGAAAACAAATCAGCTACTGGCTGTCAGAAAATTGTAAATAAAATAAAAAATATTCCTAATAAAACTAGCTTGCTTTCTTATATATATTTAATTAGCCAAATATCAAATATGCATACATACATATATTTGAATACAGCACTATACGAGGTGTGTTCAAAAAGTATAGCGAATTTTGTGTTTTTTCAAAAATTATTTATTTATTCATTAATATCTATTTTGTCCCCTTCAAAGTAATCCCCATGAGATATTATGCACTTGTGCCAAAGTTTTTCCAATCTTCGAAACACTTCTACAAATAATTTTTTTTATCTTGTTCAGCTCCTCCTTCGATGCCGTCTTTATTTCGTCAATCGTATCATAGTGTCGTCCTTTCATGGATCTCTTCAGTTTCGGGAACAAGAAAAACTCACAAGAGGCCAAATCTGGGGAATACGGTGGCTGTGGCATCATTAGTGTGTTGTTTTTCCCCAAAAAGTCGCGCACAAGTAACGATGTGTAAGCAGGTGCGTTATCGTGATACAAGAGCCAATTTTTGCTCTTCCACAGATCCGGGCGTTTCTGGCGGATTGCTTCGCGCAAATTGCGCATAATTTCGGTCTTGGTTCGTGCGGCAGCTTCCATTGAGATGCTTGAGCTTTGGTTTCCACGTCATACCCATAAACCCACGATTCGTCACCAATTATGAACCTCTGGAGCAAATTTGGGTCGTCGCGGACAGAGTCCAACATCTCATTAGCAATGTTCATGCGATGCAGCTTTTGGTCGAAATTGAGCAGTTTTGGTACGAATTTTGCGGCGACCCGTCTCATGCCCAAATCATTGAAAAAAATCGAATGGCACGAGCCAACTGATATGTCAGCAACTTCTCTAACGGTGATTCGACAATTGGCCAGGACATTTTCTTCACTTCACTTCATCAATTTTTTCGTCAGTTGTTGAAGTGCTCGGGCGTCCGGCACGCTTTTCGTCGTTCACATCTTCTCGGCCTTCTGAGAACATTTTGTACCATGGGTAAACGTTGCTTTGGTCCAAAGTAGCATCCGCGCACTTAATTTCGTTTTTCACACAAAATTTGATTCGTAACCGCGAAAATTCAAAATTCGCGATACTTTTTGAACACACCTCGTATTTCGTGCGCATAGAGTCACCTCTAAGCAAACCCATCGAAGGAGAAAAAAGCAACAGAACGTCTTGCATCCATAGAAGAATGGCAACATAGATGGGATATCAGTCAACGGGCGTTGAACCCATAGGGTTATACCTGAAATCGCACCATGGGTGGCTAGTAAACACGGCGACGTTGATTTTTATCGAAAGCAGCTAATCAGCGGGCACGGATGATGTCGTTTTCGGCTCGGAGACAACCCCTACTGCCCGCACTGCTTCAACACGTTCGAAGATGCAAAGCAAGTTATTTTCCAATGTGACCGTTTTCGAGACGAACGTCAAATGCTGGAAGAACGCTACTTGGACACCCGTTGCAGGTGAACAATCCGATACAAGCCATGTGTTCATCAAACAATAACTGGAATGCTGTTAAGGCACATGCAGCAAAGCTAATGCAGTACCTCCGATACGCGGAGTGAGCGGCTAAAGAACAGAAACTCTTGAGTAAGGAGACACTAACTGTATGACTAACAAACGACCCTCACGAACACCTGAGGTAACACTCACGATGATATCAAACGGGAACAAGTCGATACTAACAAATTTGACACCGCTTTCTTCCGATGTTCCTTTTGTTCCAAAAAGCGGAGCAATGGAGACTATCGATATGTCCAGACTATTCATATGTGAGAAAGAAAAGGGCCTGGATGCACGAGTCATTTGTGATCAATAGACAAAAAAAGACGAGCTTATGGCATGAAGCTGGCTACAAATATGTAGGGTTCAGACATGGATGAATAGAATTGGTCCAATTCCACACCACTCAATGCAGCAAACGATGATCGCTCTACCTCACCCACCAAAAAAACAAAAAGGGCTATATTTCGCATTTTCGGCGTAAACATTTTTAGCAATCCAAATTTTTCTTTACCTCCGGTAACTTCGAAGCTGTATATAACTTTGTCTACTTAGGAATCAGCATAAACTAATAATGTTAGCGTTGAGATCACCCAACAGAACTTTAGTTTGGACTCGCTACACAATTAAAAACAGATTCGCAGATTCGCCGAGCAAAAAACACAAATATAAATGCGTGCGGTGGACGATGCCGAACAAATATGAGAAGGCAAGAGGAACATTCGAAAAAGTATCTTTTGGGATATATAGGAAATAATAACTTTTAAGCAATGATTTAATTGACGAACCAGGACTAGCGTAACAAACAAAAAACAACCACTAAAGAATGGACACGAAAAATATTGGTCGGGCGAAAATCAAGTCGGGCCGAATCGTTATAACATCAAAGTTATATAAGCTATCAAAACAATTTCTATTTTATTTTCTTCTTTATTAAATTTATGTTGAACAAAAAACCCATCTTAATTCTCTTTGTTACAAACAAAATGGTGCAATGTAGATTTAACTCCTCCCATTAAGCGATGGACATCAGTTTTTGTCCATCTGCTCATTTTTAATTTCTTTTTTCGTCTTTAACAATTTTCTTTAAACAATTCCCAATATTTTCCAATGAGTCTCATTTGTGGACAGTTTGGTCAGTTGTGGTTCTTTTCAACAATATTTACCTCGTGATTTTTATGCCAGTTCATAGCAAGGCGGCTTTAATGATATGAAGATAAATTGGACCAGAACAGAGCTGAGCCATTATGTTATTTTATGAATGGCAGCAAACGTTTTTGCAAGTACTCCTTCTGGCAGACATGCTGGCAGATTGCTTGGCATTAGGGGTAATCAGAGTTTTCAAAACATTGGAGTTTTTTTTTGAAAGTTCTTAAAGTATAATATCTAAAATTTGAACTGAATCAACAAGTAGCTAGCAGCAGCAAAACTTTAAATGCGTTTTTCTCAAAACTATGTTTTTTGAACTGGTGATCACTGTAACTTAAAAACCGCTTGGTAAGTTTCACTAAAATTGATACTGCTTTTTAAAAACATAAAAAACTCGTGCCTGATCGAAGGATTGTTTTTACAAAAATTTCGATTTTTTTTAACAATTAATTGTCGACAATCTGAAAAATATTAGTTAATTTTGGTAAAAAGCTTCGATCAGGCACAAGATTATCTATTAATAAAACTGATTTCTCTTGTCCGATTGATTTTAGATGAATCTCCAAAGATTTGTGATGATCACCGCAAGGAACTTCTGGAGAAACGGGCTCCACACAAACAGCGATAACTTTTACAATTATTAATTTTTTTTTACAATTTTTCTAAAGTCAAGTCGAAGCATGATGCATTAATTCTATGTTTTTATTTTTGTTAAATAAAGCAATTGACTAGCAAAAAAAAAAAAATATTGAAAATAATTATTTTTTCGGGCCTCAGACTACCCCCAACCCCATAAAGGCACCTCTGAGATTCCTCCTCTGTTCGTTGCAGTATAAAACTCAGCTTACTGAATTTGACGTATGTTTCATCGTCCATAACCACCCAGCCATATTTATGAATATCTTGACCGTATAATTTTCGCACGTGTTTTATTGCTCTTATTTGGTTTATTATTTCGATTGGGTCCTGCAATCTTTTTACATGAACGTAAACATTCACTTTTGCACACTTCTCGGAAGTATCCTTCCGACATACAAGCCTGTTTTGCAGCATCTCGAAGTGAAAGGTCAGCTTTTTTCAAAATAATGCCACCTCTCCTTTGGCTTGTGATTGCAACACAATTACTTTTTTTCTTCTACTTTCAGGCCTTTGTTCAACCTTGTTTCATTTAACTTTTTTAACACATAAGTTACCGTACTTTTCGGACAATTTAAAGTTTTTGCTTAGACGCAATAACTTCGCTTCCAGTGTCAGCTAGGGATGTAGCTTCCAACGTATTAACTCATTAAAAGATGGCGCCATCGAAAACATTTTAATGACGCCAGTCTTGTTTATGTTGGACTTCATCTTGTCTGGATATGTACATGTAAAGAGTGGTTAAATTTTAAGGGCCGATGTTGAATGTGAACCATACCTAAACGTCAAGTTTTTTTCCGCATTTCATTTGACATTTTTCAATTTCAGACTAACTCAATTTGACTGACACAAAGAGTGACTGTTTGGTGCGGTTTATGGGTCGGCGGCATCATTGGGCCGTATTTTTTTCAAAATGAGGCCAGCCAGGCAGTTACTGTGAATAGTGTTCGCTATCGTGAGATGATAACAAACTTTTTATGGCCCGAATTGGAAGATGTGGATGTGGACGATATATGGTTTCCACAGGACAGTGCAACTTGACTCACAGGTAACGAAACAATGGCTCTTTTGCGCGAAAAATTTGATGGCCGAATAATCTCACGTCGCGGCGATGTCAATTGGCCGCCAAGATCATGTGATTTGAAACCGTTGGACTTCTTTCTTTGGGGTTATTTGAAAGAAAAGGTGTACGCCGATAAGCCAGCAACAATTCAAGAGCTAAAGAATTAGATAATTCGGCACATTAACGGCATAGAACCTCAATTATGCCTCAGAGTCATCGAAAATTTGGACCATCGGATGGAGGTGTGCCGCCGAGGCCGCGGCGTCCATTTGACCAATATATTATTCTATACGTAATTGAGCCATACCAATATTATCATAATAAAGAGGAATGATAATAATTTCCTAAAAAAAATTGTATTTTATTCAAAATCAACACCGGCCCTTGAAACTTAACCACCCTTTATATGTATATGTAAGTATTTACCACTTTATTCTGACGAATACTCGTACATATGTAACAGCGATGAGCTTCCTATTGCCTGGAAATAGAGTTGCGCATTTCAAAGTATATTATAATATTTCTCTGCCCATTACTCTACTTACTATCTTTGAGGGCTCTCAATACATCCATGGTGCTTACTAATACTTGTGCTTGTATATTATACATATATATATGTATGTATGTTATTTATAACAGAAAGTCTTTATTTGTTAAGAGATACTAAGCATGAAATATTCAGTTCTGCTGGCTACTAAGTGACTTTGAGCTTAGCATAGCGACTACCAGTCTAAATGTTGTTGATTAAGGGGTTAGGGGTAGTCAGAATTTTCAAAAAATCGATTTTTTGTTTTTTGCATTTTCTTAAAGTATAATGTTTTAAAAATATTGTGTAAAAATTTGAAGTGAATCCGACAAATACTTTTCAAGTTATTCAACAATTAACAAAGGGCGCTCGGCCGCTCCGGAGCCGATAGCAAAACTTTAAATGCATTTTTCTCAAAACTATGTTTTTCAAACTGGTGAACACTGTAACTTAAAAACCGCTACGTAGATTTCAATAAAATTTATACAGCTTTTGAAAAACATAAAAAACTTGTGCCTGATCGAAGGATTTTTTGTTTTTTCAAAAATTTCGATTTTTTTTAACAATTAACTGTTGGTTTTTTTTTTCTAAAATCTGGAAAAAATTTTCTGAGGCCGCCATTTTGTTCATTTTGAAAAAAAAAAGCTTCGATCCGGCTCGAGATTATCTATCAATAAAAATAATTTTTCTCATCCGATTGGTTTTATATGAATCTGCAAGGACTTGTGATGTTCACCGCAAGGGACTTCTGGAGAAACGGGCTTCACACAAACAGCAATAACTTTTGCAATTATAAATTTTTTTTTTTTTGAAATTTTGGTGAAGTCAAGTTAAAACATGATGTTTTTATGCTATGTTTTTATTTTTGTTAAATAAATTAATTAAGTAGCAAAAAAAAATTCGTGAAAATCATCATTTTTCCGGGCCTCTGACTACCCCTAACCCCTTAATTTCAAAGCACTCAGTCGGCGATGACCACCATCCCAGTGAATTTCAGCCATCAGAAAGCTTGGTATTAGAAACTATTAGCCGTTTGAACGAAAAATGAAACTAAAATGCGAAAAGTGCTATAGGTTTAAGTTAAACTGACATATAAGGAAAACCTTGGCCTGTCTCAATTGCTTGAGTCATTGCAACTCATAGCGTAAATTTTCGCAAGTCATACTATCCAATGCGCATATTGGTAGCTAGCAATGCAAGCGACAAATAAATTAATGAAATTGATTATTTTTGCGACATTCTTGAAGTATTTGTAAAATATCCAGACTGTAAAATGTACAGTATACCCTCTTAGTAGAAGTGAAGTTTGCCATGAATCCTTCTTATTTTTGAATGTTTCTTTGCCGATTCGCTTAATTAAATCTCCCCAAAGGATTGCAATGGGGTTTAGGAGTGTTTTGGGTCATTATCTTGTATAAAAAGTCACCGAAGTGGCATATTCTCCTCAGCAAATAGTAGGTTCGCTTTTTGAAGTATGCGCTTGTCAATAAATTTGTCCATTTTATTGGTTATGAGGAGAATAGGTCGTACTCCATACCAAGGGAAGCATCCTAAAATCATTATGTTACCGCCACCGTACTTGACTGTTCTTTTTTTTGTGAACCGCGGTGAGAACTCTTGTCCTATAGAACGTCTGACATCTCGCCCAGCGTCATTTCCAAATAAATTTATTTTGGTTTCATTGCTCCAAAGTATGTTATACCATGTTTTCACACCCTCGGGTCCACACCATGACTTGTTGGTTGGTTGGTTAGTGTAAGTGTTGATTCGAGCAGAATCCAACTAGCGCTTCCGCACCATTTTGTTTCCACATCCTCGTTGGGATCCCAATTTTGGCTGCTTGTTCTCCGACAGACCAAAAGCCGGTTATGACTGTCGTTAGTCTCTAGGCGTCCCATCGTTTCATGTTTATCAATGTTGATGATTGCTACCAAATGGTTATTCATGGCAGATCCCCTTCTTGCCAGTTCTTTTACTTTTTCATTACCTTCAATGCTGTGATGTCCCGGGACCCAGATTAAGGTAACTTTATAGTTTTCACTCAAGATGGTAAGGCTAGTCCTGTTTTCTTCCACCAGTTTAGAGGTTGTTGTCGCCGTATCCAGCTTCCCCAATTGCCCCTACCTCCGCCTGAAAGGCATTGTAGTCATTAGGGAGACGCACAGATTTTTCAATTTTAAGTCTATGAGAATATATACCAGCTCTAACACCACAATCCATTTTACTGGCTTCTGTATGAACAGTAGTATCGAAGTTGTTTAGTGAGAGCACAGCACATCTCTGAAAGAAATTCATATTAATTTTTAGTTATTAAATGAACTATCTAATTCGCGACATACGTTACATTCAATATTTTTCACTTAATTAGTTAAAATGCAAGAGTTATCCGCAAAGTACCTATTTTACTGGTCAACCAAAGTTACACTTTGTGAAAATAACCGAATCTGTACAACCAATAACGCAACTTTATATTGTATAACACTTCTTTTAATGGTCACGACGCACAGTGCGCCCGATTCCCGAAAAGCTGGCCGAAACTCAAAAAATTAAGTAATTGATTCAAAATTTCTTACTCGGGGGTTGTCGGGGTCGCTGATTACGAATTTGATCTTAAAATTTTGAAAATCCACCCCCTTCAACCCCTATTGGCCACCCCCTCACGTGAAATAGCGTATATTCAAGAACATAATCAAGATGCATGTAAATTTATATGTTTTCGGGGTCGCTGATTAGCAAGTGGTAGCAGCTGAATCTTATTTTATTCAGTAACCATTACTTTTTTGAGTAACCTTTAATAGGTTTCAAAGCAACATATGACGGCGTTGTATTACTATACAGTTTGAAAACTCAAATTTTATAAGAAAAATTGCAAAAAATGTATCTACGTATTGCTGCAGCTAAAAATTTTGTGTCGAGGTATTGATATGTACTAAAGATTTCTCGTATCTTACTAACCTTCCGAAGATGATTCCATTTGGTTTTGTTAAATTTACTCCATTACAAAATCTTTCAAATGTGTACAACTTTCACTATTCATCGACAGTAAACGATGCTCAAACGAAGGCCACTGCGACTGAAAATACAGAGGATACTTAGGGTACAGGACGTTGCTATGAACGGTTTTCACTACTCAAGGCATTACTGTAGCCAACCCAAAGACAAAAAAACTCTATCTAGAAACTTTTTTTTCGACTTTTGGCCAGCTTTTTGGGAATCGGCCGCACTGTGCGACGGGTCACAATTGATTGGATCATTACAACCCATTGAGTAATTTTTCGCAACTCATACTATACAATGCGTATGTATAAAAACATGAAATTGGTTATTTAAGTCCGATTATTTAATTTTCCGCTCTGTAAAATGCACAGCAGAGAACGTTAATGTTAACATCATATCATATCGGAGAATGCTTACGAAAGAATATAATTTCATTAACATTCTCCGATCCAGTGTTGGGGTCTCTGTGAGGAAATTCATTAATATTCTCTGATAGGATGTGATGTTAACATTAATCAATTTCATGATTTTATTCATTCGCATTGGATAGTATGACTTGCGAAAAACTAATCAATTTCTCTTTCATTCATTAACATTATCTGATCCTATGTTGGGGCCTCTGTGCAGAGTACCATATATCCGCTTAACAGCAGTGAAGTTAACATTAAAAAAAAAAATAAATAAATAAGCGTACGCTTCTGTTAGGTGTTTGGCCGAGCTCCTCCTCCTATTTGTGGTGTGCGTGTTGATATTTTTATGAGGAGCTTTTTCATGGCAGAAATACACTCGGAGGTTTGCCATTGCCTGCCGAGGGGCGACCGCTATTAGAAAAATGTTTTTATTAATTTTGCTTTCACCGAGATTCGAACCAACGACCTCTCAGTGAATTCCGAATGGTGATCACGCACCAACCCATTCGGCTACGGCGGTCGAAGTTAACATTTAGGATGCGTTTATATGCACATATGCGCCCAGTAAGTGTAATTATGCAATAAAGTTCCCATTAATTTTTGTGCATTTGCTTTTTATGAATGTAACAAAATAACAAAATGCAATAAATTAATTGGGCTTAAACTATTGCTAGAACAAATGAAGGCAAATTTTAGTAAAAAAACCATTCTCAATTGAAGTGCAAAGCGGGCTCCGATCACAATGAATTCTGAATGGAAATCTGATCTAAACAGGGGAGTAAAATTCTACCTTTTAAACCCAATACATATTGTGCTCTTGACCTTGGGAGCAATTATAGTTTACTTGCTTAAGTGGGCTCTGATGCTAAAAAAACTTGTATGCTCCAATTTTGGTTAAAACAGTGAGTAAGTAATAGCATATTTAGATGCACAATCTCGAAGAGAAATTATTTTGTATGTGGGGTGCCAGTACTGGCAAATCTGTTGTGCATCTCTTTTTTGTAAAGTAAAAAGTATAAAAATAAAAGGATAGACAAATCATAATGCCGATTTATAGAGACGAGCATCTATGGCTTTGCTCATATACAGAGTAAAAAGAAAAGTAAATGACGCACAGTGCAGCGGCTCTACATAAAAAGTGGGAAAAAATAAGGAAATGGATGAGATTTGCTAACAGTGTATTCCTTAGTAGACTAGAGTATCCCGAACCTGAGAACCAGATTTTCTTTTTCATAGCTTTTATATTTTCAATAAAATTCAGACTACGAATAAGATTAAAAAATTTTGTTTGAAGCATTCCAACAATACGAAATCCGTCTGTAGGTGGAACAAAGTATTTTTTTTAATTTTTGCGCACACAGACAATCAGCAAGTGGCAAGTGGTTGCACGTAAAAATATTTCCATCGGAAATTTGCAACTTCCATTTAAAATTAAATGCTGCTTTGACTGCTCAGTTTCCAACGGAGCTTCTATTATGTGATTTGTGGAATGAAAATTTTTGTAATGCCTATCAACTAATAAATACAAGAAATTCAAACCGTTTCAGTTTCAGATTCAAAAATGCCCCTAAGAGCAGACCAATGTTCTCGTGCATATCATTCCCCACATCTTACAAATGTCTACTTTGGCTGGAGTTCTAATGCAAAGCAGCGCTGCTTCGTGTTGCTTCAACGAATGCGATGCACAACTGCAGTACTGTAGTACTCAGGATATTTTTGGAACAGAAGGATGGAGTCACACCTTATATAAAGCATATAAGTATGAAAACCCCATTAATATATTTATTATATATGTATATAGTACCTATATTATTATTATTTATTTATTAAATTATAATTAAAATTATAAATGAATATGTTTACAGCACTAGCTACCAGGACTATCGGCTAAATGCATATGTTTATCCTGATAATTTTTTCTTGCCGTTGCAATGGTTTAAAGGAAAGCAGAAAGCTGTTTTTTTTTCTTCTTGACCACGCTGTGTTGGGCTATTTTGCTTACATGAACACATTGAAAGCAACAACTCCCCAGAGAACGTAAATTATGTCGTGTTGTTGTGGGAAGTTCAGAGAACGTAAATTCATATATTCATATATATATTCATATTCATATATATATTCATATTCATATATATATTCATATATGAATTTACGTTCTCTGAACTGCCCACAACAGCACGACATAATTGATTTAACTGCACTGTAGATGGCAACGTTATTTTTGGAACAGAGTAGAGAGAAGAATTATTTCAAAGAAAGTTTATGTTAGAATTAAATTAATAACAACTAAAATTAATTTCATTCATAAAGGTGTCAATTCGTTTATAAATTATTTGAATACAATTATAATAACTTCTTATATAAAAGAAAATAATGGTACCTATCTCATCTATTTTGGTTATAATGGCAATTGCGGTTATAGAAGTATTCTCATTTGAAATTTCGTTATCATGTGAGAGCTTTCAAAATGTGATTTTATTATTAAATCCATAAGAGAAAGTGTATAAATAATTTTTCAGATTTTGTCCTGTCGTTATTGCGATACCCATAAATATTTCTAACTTTTGTATTAAATTAGTGGAGTTTACTTTTCCCGTAATAATATCGCATTTATTCTGCCTAATCACTCTAATCAAGCCAATGTGTGGCATTTTTTACCCCCTACAGAAAGTGAAAGTGATCATTGCCCGCCTGATTTGAATTTATCTGTGTACGCACGTTCCACAAAATATCTGTGAAAAACCTTTAATGTTACATAAATGGAAGTAAATTATTCCATCTCATTATAGCGGAAATTTAAGCACCCTAACGAAAAATTTACAATTTTGCAAATGGTGTCGTGTTTGGCACTGCTGAACTAGACCACTGCAGTATACAAATATGATTGGAAAGCTTAAAGGTCAAAATAAAGATTTCAATTACTCAATACCACTTTTTTATTTAGTAGAAAAGTTATTCAAAAACAAATTGGATGCTTAATTGTGCGTCACCTTCTATTATCATATTACATTATACATATATGTGTAATAGGTATATATTGAGGAATTATTGAATTTTTTTGTTATATTCTCATGTGAACCCAAATTGTTCCCAGAGCGTACGGCAATATTTTTTTATCATTAAATAAAATTACATCTAGCAATGAAGGCCCTAGTAGCCAGTGTGCTAATTAAGTTAGGGTTATATTGTATATATCCCCTATAAATAATAATAATAATAATAATAATAAAATTACATCTTTTTTTGAGAAAACACTATGAATATTTTTACGATAACACTTCAAACGTTAATGAACAATCACAAAAATGCAACCCTGCGTTGTTGGTTGACAATTTTTATGTCAAAAAACGTGTGTGACATTTCAGCTGATCGATAGCGCTGTTGGCAATGCTGTTAGTTTCTTAGGAAATCTTTCGTAATAAACTATTATACGGTTGCGTGTTTTCTTCAAAATCATTTCGGTGACTTCATTCAATGAAGTATATAAATATTTATTAAAACAAATTTGTGGTTTGATAAAAATTTTATAATTGAATCAAAAACAAAACAACATGTGTTGAAAACGAGTGTGCAATAGAAAAAAAGCGTGTGAAAGAAAATTAACGAGCAGTGTAGTGGAACTTTTGAGTCCGTCGTCTTGCTTTGACTTTGTTTCTTAGAGTGGGAGGAGCACAAATCCAGCGACATTTCCAAAAAAGGCAAGTAAGTACGAACGAGTAATATTATAAACAGATATATCGGAGAGATGTCGGTTTATATTAGACGAAAACTTTGCAATATTTTGTATAAAAACATAAAACCGCACACGAATAACATTCACAAATTACGACCTAGTTTGTGTGAGTACAATGTTTTGAAATTATGAACAAGATAATTAATCACATGTGTGGATACATATTAAATAAACAAGATGCCGAAAATCTTCGCAAGTCTGGTGTGTCAAATCAACAGTAAAATATAAAAACAACAAATAACACTTATACGTAGTGTTACATGCGTGTGTCATTGTACAAAAGTATGAAAATATATGCAATCGCAGGCAGACTTGGATATGCATACAAATATACGTACATATGTACACGCATATTATGTGCTTGAATATAGAACGACAGGCATACAGAGTTTTGTGGGTTGAACCTCAGCTTGCTTCCCTTGGAAGCCGGTTTATAGCGCATTCAAAGCGGCTGTATTTCCTTGTTCACGGCATTTTATTTCCGCCGCCGTAGTATCGAAGGTATTTGGACCCTCTTTTTATTTGCCCATAATCGATTCAATCATAAACTCCACTAGATATTCACCATTTCTTATTTCGCTTATTTCACAGTTTTTGAATTCCTCCCCTTGCCACATTTGGACTTATTTATGGCTATGTGCACCAGTCGTCCCCAACACAACCAGCAGTTGAATTGGGTCAACGTCAAGAAATTGATGTTACCTTTATACGTTGCTGCTATTGTTTTTATAACTATTATTTCTGTTCTCTCCAAAAACTGGTTTCTTATTTCAAGCATTTTTTGACATTGTTAATGAATTTATGTGTGTATTACATACACATACATATGTATGTACAGTGGGGGTACAATTGTTGTTTAACATTTTCTGTAAATCTAGTTAATGTAACAGAGAAATCAGGTCATCATTGAGCGCTGTAATAACGGAAATCTGAGGGAACGGCATGTTCTAGCCAGATTTGATGCTTAGTATTAAATAAATAAAAAAATAAATTATTGGCGCGTACACTTCTGTTAGGTGTTTGGCCGGGCTCCTCCTCTTATTTGTGGTGTGCGTCTTGATGTTGTTGTGGGGGGACCTACAGTTTCAAGCCGACTCCGAACGGCAGATATTTTTATGAGGAGCTTTTTCATGGCAGAAATACACTCGGAGGTTTGCCATTACCTGCCGAGGAGCGACCGCTATTAGAAATATGGTTTTCTTTAATTTTGTTGTTTGAACCTACGTTCTCTCTGTGAATTCCGAATGGTAGTCACGTACCAACCCATTCGGCTACGGCGGCCGCCAATGACATAGAGATTATTTAATCTTCCATTCGGAATCAAGAGAGAATCAAAATTAAGAAACAGTTATTTCTAATAGCGGTCGCCCCTCGGCAGGTAATGGCAAACCTCCAAGTGTATTTCTGCCATGAAAAAGCTCTTCATAAGAAATATCTGCCGTTCAGTTCAGTTGTGAGGTAACACTCATTCAACACAATAAGATGGGAGCTGGAGTAACCAAGATTTTTGTTCAACTGAGTATCAACCCCGAATGAAAACTCAATTTTTCTTCATGGGATCACCATTTCCCAACGAATCTCTTTAGTACACTGGTGGGTGCGAAAAAGTGCGTAACAGGTTTTTTCTCAAAAGTTCATTACTCAAAAACAACAGATTTTAGCTACTGAGCATTCAGCTCAATTAAAGTTTGATTTGGAAAAAGTTAAAAAAAAATACACTTTTTGAAATATTGAATTTCGAAAAAATTTCGCACTTCTTGTTTTTTTTGCAAAATAAAAAATGTTCAACTATTTTTTTGGTATTGTTTGGTATTGTCGCTCGTGCAAGTAATTACGATCATTTTGAACCCAGAATCATTAAAATCGGTTCATTTTTGACTAAGTTATGAGCAATGTAAAAAAAATGTTCTTATGTAATTAAAAAAACGATTTTGAGCCGGAAAACCAAATTGCCAATAAATCTCGAAAAAAACTTTTTTTCGGGCAAACAAAAAAATACGTGTCTCATTATTTTGACCAGAGAGCAACATATTTGAGTTACATCGAAATCGAAGAACATGCCCCGAATAGCCCGGTTGAATTGAAATGGAAAGCATCTATATTATTTTATGTATGCACGTATGGTTGTATGCCCATATGTACATAGATATAAAAGTTTCCTGATTTTCCAACCTAATCAACTGATTGCGTTTTCCATTACACCTGTCTTATCGACGTCTGGTCGCTTATATGCGGCCATTGACCTCCTGTTCGTTGCTTGTGATCAATAAACTAATATTCTTGGTTTCCTTGTTTGAAATTTCCCACTCGTTGTCTGCGCTTGTATACTTCAAAAAAGGAGTGTCGCTTCTGTGGGCTAAGCATCGCAAAAAAATGACAAATTCTTAAAAGCTTCCCTTTCCTTTCGTGAGTCATGCCAGAATTGAATACTTTTATAATTAATAAATAAATACTGAATTTTGTAATCGCGGTCACGCAAAGCAATATCTCATTATTTCATATCTTCCGCTTTTCATACAACATTTACAAAGTAAGTATGCATATAAATTGACAAATGAACTAAAATTGAATATATCTAAATTTATTTGCTTGCAGGCCTTAACAATCAATAAATACTAACTCGCCACCAGAGCAAAATAAATATTTTTGTTTAAAATAATTGCGTTTTTGTGGTGAAGTGAGAAGGGCCACTGCTGTAACTGCCGCTGCCCATCATCGACGTATAATGTCAAAACGGAATTTCTATGAGATATTGAAGTGCACACCAACAGCAAGCTTCGAAGAGTTGCGCCGCAATTACAAACAATTAATTCTACAATGTCATCCGGATAAATTACAACCCGATAACACCAATACCCAAACAACAACGCAAGTTGATAATAGCACCAGCATAACTAATGATTCTGCGTCCACTTCGGCTGCTACTGTTGACCTAAATGCTGAATTGACAATGACCACATCTTTAGATCAACTCAATGGAGAATTTGTGACCATAAATGAAGCATGGAATACGCTCAAAGATCCCACCAAACGACGCCACTACGATGCCGAATTAATGTTGACAAAGTTCCAAGCCCACAGTAATATTTTTGCACGGTTAAAGCTTGCGGACATGAAACGTTGTGCCGCCACAGCAACAACAAGCAGTGGCAGTGGCAGTGACAGTGATATTGGTGAATACTACGAGGGCAAGGCAGCTGAGGGTGGTACATGCTGGTACTATACGTATGACTGTCGATGTGGCGGTCAGTACATTGTTGATGAGTCAGCAGACAGTGAAATACTTGAAAGCAAACAGAAGCGCACTGCCAACGACCACAGCCACAATCAACCGCCACAAGAGTATGAAACGCAACAAAAACAAATGAACCTCGATAATGGCATCGATAAGCCAAACAGCCAACCAGCTGTTGACTGTGATGCAGAGAATGCGCCTTCACCGAATTGCGGCAGCAACAGAAACAGTGAAAAGACTGGTGTTTATGAAGACGTTACAGGCGCTGGTGATGGTGATGGTGACGGTGACGAAGAGGGCGAAGTGCTTGTCGAATGTAGTGAATGTTCTTTGGTGATCGTATTGACTTAAACGAAATGTGAGTTGTTGTCTTTTGAAACAATACGGCACAAATAAATATATACTTAAGCGAGTAAATAATTGTGTACAATGAAATATAAATAAAATAACGATAATTATGAATAACTATGCGCAGCGATTATTGCTTGCGCAGATACCAATACCAATCATCACATGGTAGGCAAAGATGCGATAGTCTGCAGAAGAAAGAGAACAAAACAAAAATTGCTTGAACAGTGAGTCAAAAAATTATTGGCACACTCGAAAAATCAAAGTTTTCAGAGCTATAACTTTTCTTCTAATGAAAGTATAAAAAAATAAAAAACGGCATTTTCTAAATGTATTTATTTAATAAAAACATTTTTCTATTAGCGGTCGCCCCTCGGCAGGCAATGGCAAACCTCCGAGTGTATTTCTGCCGTGAAAAAGCTCCTCATAAAAATATCTGCCGTTCGGAGTCGGCTTGAAACTGTAGGTCCCTCCATTTGTGGAACAACATCAACACGCACACCACAAATAGGAGGAGGAGCTCGGCCAAGCACCTAACAGAAGTGTACGCGCCAATTATTTATTTATTTTTATTTATTATTATTTATTCATTACGTATCTGAACAAAAAAACATTAATATTGACATACATATGTATAGTAGGTTTACAAGTTCAAACTTGAAAGGTAAAATAAGGCACAAATTCACATCAAAAAAGTATTGGCACATTCTTTATGTTAGCTTATGCTTTTGGCTTCGTAACGGTAAACTCCCGTGATTTTCACTCTTGCTTTTTACTTATTTGTACGTTTTAGGATTTGCATACGGTCGCAATCACCTTTGAATACCCTATAAAAGTCTGGGTATCATGACCTTCATTTCGAAGGTAAATAAGAAAAACAGGCTAGAATTTTCTAAACAGCATTTAAATGAGCCCGACGCTTTTTGGAACACCATCATATTTAGTGATGAATCAAAATTCAATTTATTTGGATTATATGGAGCACAAATATTTGGCGAAAGCCAAATGAAGAGCTTCAAGAAAACAACCTGTTCAAAACAGAAATGTGATGGTTTGGGGGTGTTTCGCGGCATCTGGTGTCGGAAATCTCCTGTTCATAGATGAGACAATGGGTAAGCATGTGTATCGCGACATTCTTAAAGAAAATTTAAATCCAAGTGTCAAAAACTGGGCCTTAATGGGACAACTTGACAATTTCAACAAGATAATGACCCAAAACATTCGTCTTATCTTGTGCTGATGTGGTTAATATACCATTGCAAACAGCTTAAAACACCCTCCAATCGCCGGACTTAAATCCTATTGAGCATGTGTGGCATCTTCTGGAACGGAAGATAAGATCCCACCACATAACATCAAAGGATTCTCTAAAAGAGGCAATAATTGCTGGATGGAATTAAATAACACCTTCCGAAACTTCAAATCTGGTAAATAGTATGAAGAGACGTTTGCAGGCCGTTATTCAGTCTACAGGAGGACCCACAAAGTATTAGCGCGTTACAGCTGCAATGGAGCAAGCTGATTACGCTACCTGTGCCAATACTTTTTTGATGTGAATTTGTGCCTTATTTTACCTTTTCAGTTTGAGCTTGTAAACCTTTGTCGATATACATTTTTTTTGTTCAAATACGTAATAAATAAATACATTTAGAAAATACCGTTTTCTATTTTTTTATACTTTCATTAGAAGAAAAGTTATAGCACTGAGAACTTTGATTTTTCGAGTGTGCTAATACTTTTTTGACTACACTATATACTTACATATACAGAAATTAGTAGCTTTCAGCGATGTGCTGTAATTTCTTAAAAAGATGTTTGCTGGAATTGAAAAAATATAAATCCCTGTATACTCAACTGCACTTGACGCAGGAGAACTTTAACAGTTGTTGCTGCTCGACTTGCTTCTATAAGATAGCTTTTTAGAAACGTCTATGCCAATAAATTTGAAACCTGAAAGTTTTTTTTGAAAATAACTCTTCAAATATTCAAAAATCAGCGCGTGTAACTGTTGGTAAGGCGGAAGGGGTAAACAAACAAAACTGTCGGTTCGGGCACACACATCCTCCTCGCTAACCCGATTTGACAACGACGTACTTTCTTCTGTGTGGCTATTGAAAACTTCAAATATTCGATCTTCTAAAGGCTAATACTCGCGAGGAAATCGACGCCATAATATTAGTTTGGGTAAAAATAAATCTATTATTTTGCGTAAAAATTTTGCGCAAAGGGCTTTAAACTGTTTTATGATCGATCTTTAGCTCCTAAGCGATGCATTGGCTACAAAAACTTCGATGATTTCTGTGATTTTATCGACACCGTCGGCATTTTCTTTGACATCAAAAATGCCTGAACGGAATCGACGAAACCAAAATTGCACGTAATTAACTGTTACAACATCGGTAGCATAAACACCAATCACAATTTCAGCAATTTCGTCTTTATCAAAGAAAAATTGTAAAGTGGAACGAATTTTCCCTTTGTTGACTTCCATTGTCAACACCCTGTAACTCACAACTGAATGGAACAAACAAAAAATAGCAAACGAATTTTTTTAGTGTGAAATGTCACCTTCACAACGAGCATAAATTTTTAATTATTTGATCGATACTTTACGAGATATCGATCACTGCATCCATCTACCGAGAAAATAATGGATTTCTTTTTCCCCAATTAATATAAATTCTTAAAAATGTTATGGAAAATGCAAAAAAATATAGCCCAAATGTACATCACTGGAAATGGTAACCTCGATATTAATTACTGTTATTAACCCAATAAATTGTATTATACCAAATAAAATTTGACTCGGACGAAATCGCAATTGATGAATTTTTCATTAAATTTTTCGGAGTTCACTTGTGCCATGTATAGATGGAACATCCTGTGACACATTCATTTTTTGTATATTGGTTATAAAAATTAAATATTTTTATAGTCCGATATAATTTTTAATATTATATGAATAAAAACATCATGAAGACGCGCCAAACAAATAGGAGGAGGAGCTCGGTCAAACACCTAACAGAAGTGAACATTTTTTTATTTGCGATTTTTTTTTTTTTGTTTTTTCATTTGTAACTTTTTTTATCGTTTTTTTTTTCATTTGTCATTTTTTTTTTATTTATCGTGTTTCTTTTTCATTTGCCATTTTTTTCGTTTTAAAGTTGAATATATCGTAAGCTTTGTTGGATGAGGTTCATAATCCAACAAAAACGAAATATCGATAAAACCGACTTTAAATTTTAAATTTACTATTGTGCCCTGAGTATAAATTAAGAGATATTTCATTATAATGCAGTATTTCTACACAACATAATATAAAATAATAGATGCCGGTCTGTTCCGCATATTTATCTCACTCATATGCTTGACACTTGGAGCAAACGAGTGATATGTTCTTTTTCTTATTCTTTGTTATATTTTCCTTTATATTGCTTTAAATTCAACAAAATACAAAGAAACAGTATCTTCCACTGTTCTTTTTATATTTGGTAATCTTTTAAGCAGTGTTACAAGCATTTGCGTTTGACAATGTTTAATTCTCAAGCTTTCCTGATTGGTGAAACATAAGTATTGTAAAAGTGCCTTTTTGTGCATTTTTCATGGTATCTCAGTATAGCGCAAACAACTTTCAAAAAATTGTGTGGCTAACTTTTTCGCTGGCCTATCAAACTATAATCTCTATTACACAGAGTGTACACTTTTGAATGTAATGGTAAATTGAACTATACTACAGCGACAGTGTAAATGAAAGGCAAAATCAATAAGTGACTCATCAAATTCTTGCACTAAATATTTTGTATTGCATTAGTATTTTTTTTGTTATATCCAACCCTTCTGGCATGAATATACGCTCCTTACTATGAAAGTAGGTGTGTCTGATTAAAAAATTTCCTTCAGCTGTGATAGAAAACACAGTATTGATGGATGGCTGTATAGGAAATGTAGATATAATCGGATTCAACGAAGTATGTATCTCGATATTACAGAACCAAAGTGTTGTGGTTGTTTTAGCAGAATTGCAAAGCTTTGTAGAAATTGGTGGGCGTTTGAAGTAGATCGTAGATTTTAATAGGCCCTGAGGCTGAGCGTATGCGGCTTTCTTCCGGCCACATCCGGCCGATATGTCTAATGCTTATTACCGCTATACTTATATACTTATACATCTGGAAAGCGCCGCTTTGATAAAAATGGTGTATTGTCAGCATCAGCTTTGTGGTCGTTGGTGCCCATTAACGGTTAGGCAAGAGTTTCAACAAAGTCAGACCAAAGCAAAAGTGGTGTTATATAAGTTGGTTCCTTCACAAGCAGGAAATGAATAGAACTTTAATCTGCAAAATATCAGAACCTAAACCAGATGAAACTCTTTGCCAGTATTAGGTGGTAATTGATCGCCTATAACAGCATTATTGGAGCAGAGTTGGTGAACGCGGTTACAGTTTCTCGATATTTTGTCGTAAGGCTTCTCACTGTGAAGAAGTTAAGGGAGTTTTTAGAGGTAAAATTTTACTTTGTAACTAAAGCCATGAATGCCATTGCCGAACGCCACTATACTCGTAGAAGAATAATCGGCTATGTGATCTGACCCCATGGGTTGTGTTCTGTAATAATAGCGACCATCAACCGAACGTCTTTTCCTCTAAGTTTTAGAAGAAAGTTCGACAGTTTTCTGTTCGAGTTTGTCACAAAACACTTCGGAGTTCTGCAACATTCTAGACCGGGCCATCGCTCCTTATGTAAATTGTATAGGGTGATCAATTAAGAGGAGTTTTTTTCATTTGCGTTTTTTTTACAGATCGCGCGCGAGTTGTGGCAAACCTTCATCGTGGATTTGTTGAACAGCGTTTGGCATTTCATCATGGAAAGACTCACACCGCAACAACGTCTACAAATTGTTCAACTGCAATAAGCAAAATTGCCGTATTTGGGATGAAGAGCAACCAGAACAGGTTCAAGAGCTACCTTTACACCCAGAGAAAACAACGGTCTGGTGTGGTTTATGGGCTGGTGGAATCATCGGTCCATATTTTTTCAAAAATGATGATGGCCGCAACGTAACTGTGAAGTCCAAGGTCTATGCTGATAAACCAGCTACGATTGAAGCTCTGGAAGCCAACATTACGCGTGTTATTCACGACATACCAGTCGAAATGCTCGAACGAGTGATTGAAAATTGGACCTTCAGAATGGACCACCTTAAGCGTAGTTGCGGTCAACATTTGAATGAAGTCATATTCAAAAAGTAAATGTCAAAGAATGTCCTTTCAAATGATAAATAAAGGTTTTGAACATAATTTACATTTTTGTTTTTTTTTTTAACTATTGAAAAAAGCACCTCATGATTGATCACCCTATATATACAGTTTGTCAAGAATATCTTTGCATAGTGAAGAAAAATTTAAAATTTTAGCTTTGATCGAGAATTCCAACAACAAATAAAATAATATAGCAAACAAAAAATTTATACACACATTCCATTACTGTACTTGTCTACGACTATTAGGCGCCAACAGTTATTAAATAAACACACACAAAAAGATGTTTACTCTATTTAAAAAGGATCAAAAAAATCTTTGCATAACTGATAAAAACAGCAAAAAATGCAGTCTTTTGAGGTTAATATTTTCTATGTCCTCCTTGGGCATCAATTACCGCTTGAAGACGACTTCGCATTGATTTAATTAGTTTCGGAATATCATATTCCAATGGTATTTTTCCCCACTCTTCTCTGATGAATCTTATTAATGCAGTTTTATTAGTTGGCGATCTTTTTCCTACTTTTCTTTTTAAAGGAACCCACAAATTTTCGGTTGGGTTAATGTCGGGACTTTGGGCGGGATAATCAATAACTTTGGTGCAGTTATAGAGTAACCAGGACCTGCATAAATAAGATTTATGTTTAGGATCATTATGTTGATAGTATTTGTATTTAAATTTGTTCGAATTTTCCGGGTCAACAAAGCCGAATTTTCTAATACTGGAAGTCAATTCGTTTTTTTAAATATCAAGATATACTTCCTTGGTCATTATTTCGTCCAAAATTTTTATTTCACCTACTCCCATTGGTGATATACAACCCCAAACCATTTCTGACAGTTTTCCAAACTTTACGGTAGGGATAATATTTTTGTTTTGTAGTGCTGTGAGAGACTTACGCCAAAATCTCTGGGATCCATCATGGTAGTAGAGCATCATTTTCGTCTCATCTGAGAAAATAACATCATCCCAGTACTCTGTGGGAAGTGATATATGCTCGGCGGCAAATCGCAATCTTTTCTCAATGTTTTGTGCTGATTTTCCTAACCACTCTTGAAGAATATTTGTGTTTTTCGAACTTTTCATGCACAGTTTCATGAGAAACTCTTAACCCGTAATCTTTTTCTACTTGAAGAGCTAATCCTCTTGTACTGCTTTGCGGACTATAATAAATAGTTTTAATAATTTTACGTTCAATTTGCTCCGTCACTACGTTTGGTCTGCCTGTAGACCCTTTTAACTCGAGTCTTTCTTCATTTTCAGCAAGATTTATTATATTATATACAGTTCTAATTTTGAGGGAGAACATGTCGGCGATTTCTCTGGCTGATTTGTCTTTGTAGTGATTCAAATACACTAATTGAATAATATTTTTTGAAACTCGATTATTGGCTCCAGTACCTGTGGGATAACCGCTGATCCGCAGTAGGCCAATTAATTCATCGTGGGACAAATCTTCATTTACAATCTCACTAAATACTCCAATATGTTTCCCGCTCCATCTCCTCTCAATTATCTATTCTGCTACTTTCATAATGGCATAATTTCCATTTGGAAAACAGTTACCACTTCTTCCGAAGCGTGATAATACTTATTACTATCGGTTAAGTGCCGACTCCGGAACCAATTACTTTCTAGAAACCATCTGTAAAGAAAAGATCCGTCAAATTTCTTTGAATGTACTCTGGATTAAACCATTGCGTGACAAATTTTCTTCCTCCATTGACATCAAATTTCCTTCCAAAGGAAACTATGGGCATAAGATCGTCCTTAGGTGCGCAAAACATTGGATGGTGCTTAGATAGCATTATAAAGATTTCTCTGTGTCCTGAAGTTTTGTCTTAGTGCCTGGTTGGAGTCTACACTATGTTGATTATTTCAAGATAAAAAAAAATAACTGTTTTAATCATGAAAACAACTTTAGTTTACTGCCCAAAAGTGGTTTAACTCGCCTCTGCGAAAAAGACACCAAATAATTTTTTTATATTTCAATTTGCAAAATGCCACTTTTCAAACGCTTTATTGTGTTTCCATATAAAGATACTCGAGTTTAAAGCCAACTATTTTGAGCAACTTGATATCGTAATTTTAGATAACTCAATATTTTGATACGCAAGGCATGTACTTCTCCACATAATATTTTGAGTTTAACTATGACTTAACAAAAACGTCAAGCTTTGCATATAAAACCAATCTTCACGTCCATTACTCTGAACTCACATACGAATCGCTCAATGCTCCAGTATACTTTATCATACTTTACTTTTACTTCTTTTTCTCTACCAACACATAGCAAATGCAAATACAAATTCATATCGCTCGTTTACCTCAATAGTGTCATAATCCAAAAACATCTTTTTTTTTTAGATGAGTCAGCAGGAACGACTACAAGCTCTTCTTTTATGCTGGGTAAAAATGCATGGCGATATCTATTAACAGCATCTCATTAGTTGAAAATATATATAATATTTACTTTTACTTAGGGAGGCATAATAAATTGAAAACTTTGAAGCCATTTTTCACGAGATTTTGAATTTTTGTGTTATGACACTTTTGAAGTAAATGTGCGATATGTAAATTCTGTGTCTGCTGTCTGCGTCTGACGCATTTACCGCATCTTACATACGAAATCATTTCCGATGTCCAGTTGGCAGTGTCGCGCATATTAATAAGCTCGTTGAGTGTGCCGCAATGTTGAGTATATACACACGTGCACATTTTTTGTGGTTTTTTAAAGAAATTACTTTTTTCCTTCATTTGGTTTGCCCATTCAGTGGCAGAGTCCACAATTATTTTGGCCAAAGGAAAACAAAAGTTAAGTAAATATTTTATTTAAGACTGAAATGGAATGGCGAAAGGAATGGGATGGGAGAACAGTTTACTTAAAGTAGTTGGAAGCTAGGCTATAATTTTTTTTTATTTTTCCCTTGAACTATACGAGTTCTTTTTTCCAGAGTTCCTCTTTACCTTTTCAGTATTTTCACTTTAGCAGCGTGAGTGAAAACCACAATTTTCTTTGCTTTGAAACTTTTGAACATGCCATCCGTAGCAGGGGAGAAGAGAAATACAAGTGCAGAAAGTCTCATATAGAAATATTCCTATAGAAAGCAGATTTGCAATTAAAATGAAAAGGGGGGTTTGTACTTCGGCCTTAAGGCATTTCTCGAAAAAAATCGGAAGTATTTTATATGCTTAACACCTCACCGGGTTCCAGAAGACAGTGGAGTGATGATGTGATTGAGCGACTTCTCAAGTGTGATTCTGATGAAGATGAATTTGTTGGAGATGTAGATTCAGACGCTGAGCCGGATGAAATCATTCAAGATTTTCTTGACGAAGAAACTTCTTCAGACGAGGACGAAATATTGCATAACTTACCTAAAAGTGTTGGTTGTGCCCAAAAGAATGTACGGCTCAAACAGATATACATGGAGTGGAGAAGCTCCGCAATCATCTGGACGTACTCCACGACGAAACATTATATTACACCCACCTGGTAATAAAGGACGTGCTGAACAAATTTCTACACCATTAGAAGCTTTTATCTTTATTTTTTGATAACGAATCTCTCCAATGTATTTTGTGTTACACTAATGCTGAAGCCAATTTACAACGCCAAAATATAAAAACGATCGCCAAAACCACGACGAAGATGATAGCTCTACAAGTATTAGGCCATCGTACACTCGGAACACTACCATTACTGAAATTAAAGCTTTGATAGGTTTATATTATTTGTCTGGAGTTTTAAAGATGAATTCTGTCACGGTAAAAGAATTATTTGATGAAGACACAGGAGTACCATATTTTAGACAACGATGTCTGGATCTAGATTTGAGTTCCTAACAAACTGTTTGAGATTCGACGATAAAAATACTCGTGAGGAACGTCGTAGAGAAGATCGATTAGCTTCAATAAGAGAACTATTTGATGACATTGTGAAGAAAAGCAGCAGTTTTTACACTCCAACAAGTTGTTGTACAATAGATGAGCAATTGCATGCGTTTAGAGGCCGAAGCCAATTTCGAATGTATATACCTAATAAACCTGACAAATATGGTATAAAAATAATATTGATGTGTGACTCAAAAACATTTTATATGATAAACGCAGAGATGTACTTAGGTAAAGAAAGTACAACGAAAACACAACCAGTTGCTGATTATTATCTTCAGTCTCTGACATCTCCCATACACGGATCTAACAGGAACCTGACATGTGATAATTGGTTCACGTCAATACCTTCCGCTACTACTTTACTGGAAAAGAACATAACATTAATTGGTACTTTGAAACAAAATAAAAGATAAATTTCTTCACAAATGAAAGATAAACCATCTTTTCAAAGAAATTCTGCTAAATTTGCATATAGCGGATCTCTAACTTTATTAGCTTACTGTCCACCTAAAGGCAGCCAAAAAAAAGAGGTTGTCTGCAAAGTCGGTTTACTGACGATAGTTTAACGTGATAACGTCATAAGAAAATACTGATTGAATGGTTGCATTTTTCAAAAGAAAATTTTAATTTTATTTGTTTGATACATATTTTGAATGGATATAGAGAATGAGTTAACATTAACATAACATATACTTTAACATAACATAACATAACAAATTACCCCGTATTAAAGCACTTATCAACAGCTTTCATTTGATACCCATATTGTACATACACAACCAAAGGTTACCCGGGTCCACGTTTTGACCTATATCTCGAGACCCCAGTCACGGAGCGGCATGAATACTCTGTACTAAAGCATTCACCAACAGCTTCCATTTGATACCCATATTGTACATACACATCCGAAGGTTACCCGGGTCAACGTTTTGACCTATATCTCGAGACCCTATCTACCAATAGGTATTCAAACTATACGGAAATCATCTTCAATACCTACTTAACAATGTGCGTAAGTTTGGTTTAATTCGGTTCAAAGACACGGCGGGTCCACGTTTTGGCATATATTTCGAGACCCTAGTCATCAATAGGTATGAAAATTACCCCGTATTAAAGCACTTATCAACAGCTTTCATTTGATATCCATATTGTATAAACACATTCTAGGGTCCACGTTTTGGTCTCTATCTCGAGACCCTAGTCACGGAACGGATGGAAATACTCTGAACTAAAGCATTCACCAACAGCTTCCATTTGATACCCATATTGTACATACACATCCGAAGGTTACCCGGGTCCACGTTTTGACCTATATCTCGAGACCATATCTACCAATATGTACCCAAACAATACGGAAACCATCTTCAATACCTCCTTAACAATGTGTGTAAGTTTGGTTTAATTCGGTGCAAAGACACGGCGGGTCCACGTTTTGGCATATATTTCGAGACCCTAGTCATCAATAGGTATGAAAATTACCCCGTATTAAAACACTTATCAACAGCTTTCATTTGATATACATATTGTATAAACACATTCTAGGGTCCACGTTTTGGTCTCTATCTCGAGACCCTAGTCACGGAACGGATGGAAATACTCTGAACTAAAGCTTTCACCAACAGGTTCCATTTGATACCCATATTGTACATACACATCCGAAGGTTACCCGGGTCCACGTTTTGACCTATATCTCGAGACCATATCTACCAATATGTACCCAAACAATACGGAAACCATCTTCAATACCTCCTTAACAATGTGTGTAAGTTTGGTTAAATTCGGTGCAAAGACACGGCGGGTCCACGTTTTGGCATATATTTCCAGACCCTAGTCATCAATAGGTATGAAAATTACCCCCTATTAAAGCACTTATCAACAGCTTTCATTTGATATCCATATTGTACAAACACATTCTAGGGTCCACGTTTTGGTCTCTATCTCGAGACCCTAGTCACGGAGCGGATGGAAATACTCTGAACTAAAGCATTCACCAACAGCTTCCATTTGATACCCATATTGTACATACACATCCGAAGGTTACCCGGGTCCACGTTTTGACCTATATCTCGAGCCCTATTTCCAAAATAAAATATAATCCTTGTTACTCGTGATGTAGCTTTCGAATGGTGAAAGAATTTTTAAAATCGGTCCAGTAGTTTTTGAGCCTATTCATTACAACCAAACAAACAAAGTTTTCCTCTTTATAATATTAGTATAGATATGGTAAATATTACCATACATTTTTTCCTTCAGATATAATAAAAAAATAATAATAATAACATTAAAACAACAGGTATTATTAACAAACTTGGTTTTATTTGAAATTCTTCAAGTAAATCAAAATAATAATAATCAATAAGAAGGCATATGCCAATACAAATACGTGAATTTATATATGTACATATGCGCATATACATACATACATATATACGCTCACTTAAGTAGGGGAGAGCAAGATGTCGAACGTTGCCGTTCGTTTGCTTTGTTTGCTTTGTCGTTCCTTCCGCTCTTTCGCTTGCAGTTCATTCAATGCAATGAGCAAGGTAACTACATATGAGCAAGGTAACACTAATATGAGCAAGGTAACACTAATATGAGCAAGGTAACTACATATGAACAGTAATGAGCAAGGTAACGACACATTTTTTCGTGCGTGCAGCCTGTTAAATCGAATTATAAGACGTTATCACGTCAAAAGGATAGTCACCTTGTTATCAACGATGCACATTAAACCTGATAAAGATAAATCTGTTGTTTTGCCTGAAATAGTTGACTTTTACAACAAGACAAAAGGAGGAGTAGATCGTTTTGATCATCTAAGTCACACTAATTCAGTGTCACGTAAAATCCGTCGATGGCCATTGTGCGTTTTCTTTGGATTACAGCGCTGGTATAAACTCGATGATACTACTGAGCCTAAGTAATGCAACAAATAAAGAAAATGTACCGAATAGACATAATTTTTTAAAAACTTTGTCTCTCCAACTCATAACACCTTTTTGGAAGAGCGCCAAAATTGGCGCACTTTGTCTACCAATATTTGCGAAATGATAAATGGCATACTGAAAACGTCCAGTGAACCTGATGCACCATCTGATGGCACCATAAAGCAAGGGCGATGTAGATTCTGTGCTTACAAGAAAGACAGAAAAAGCAAGACTTATTGCAGCAAGTGCAAAATACCTATATGTGGAGAGCATCAAATAAAAATTTATAGCAAATGTCTTTAAGGGAGGGGTCTAGAGTTTGAGCATTTTTTGTAATGAATTTTTGAGACTTTGCTTTAGAGATATGAATAGTGAAAATGTATTTAAACTTTTTGTACATTATAAAGCATCATTTCAACAATATTGTACTAAATTTTTGTAAGAAAATATCGGAAAATAAGCCGGTGAGGTAACTTTTCCGAAAACGCCTTTTCCAAAAGGTGATTTGCGGTGACTATCGTATCTAGTTGTAGAATCACCTGAAATAAAAAAAACAGAATTATTTGGTTAAATTATCACCAAAAGTTTTGCTCCGATTGAGCTGAAATTTTGGGACAATATTTTTGAGATGATTTACTATAAGAAAAAGCTATTTCCAAAAAATCGATTTTTTGAAAGTCAAACCCTAGACCCCTCCCTTAAAGCATGTTTTGTGAATTTTTTATAATTCAATACAAATTGAATCAATAAACACACTGAAGTTAAAAAAACCGCATTTTTATAATATATCTTATTTGGAAAATATAATCTATAAAAGGAAGGTAGGAAAAGTCAATGTAAAATATGGGTAGGGTTCTAGGGTTAATGTACTTTTTGGTTTGGATAATAAATGGCTTAAGCAAAGACGGAAAATTATTCAAATGACAAACGTCTACAGGCTTTTGTAAGTAATTGTACATTTTTACAATCAGCAATTAAATATTGTCTTTTATGCCAAATTATATTCGCACGCAAGTGTTATTGTCATAAAATTAAAAAAAACTATTTGATTGTGCACTCAAAGCAATCATAAATGCCACAGTGTATTCAAAATGATAAATTATTGTTGTCTCAGTGGCGGGCTGGCACCGGCTTTGCGCCGGTAATGAGTCAGCTGCTATCAGAAAGTACATAAGTTGCTTAGTTGTTGTTGTTTGTAAAATGAGAGGTTGTGACAAGTTAACTTGTACCTGGAAAATCTGTGCATGCACATACATTCATATGTACATGCCGGTGTGTATAAATATGCAAATATTTCTAATTAACTAAAATCTAAAAATTTATCAGCCAAGTAGAACTCCTTTGACCTTTTTCAATTTTTGTTTTTCTTTGTTATTGTAGCTTTTATTCTCTTGCTAAACATTTGCTTCGTTCATCTTATCTGTGACTACTCATAACTGACCTGCAGCAAAATTCCCTCTTCTAAATAGTTACCTTTCTAGTGAAATCGGAACCATGACCAATTCGCATTTCTCTTCTTTTCAAAAAATATGTACAAATACACTTTGGATGGCGACGATTTTGCTAATATAGGTAATCAAAGACTTACATATGTTAAACAAATGATTTTGTAAGTAATATAAGTAATGAATTCTCTACCAAGCCAGATAATGCGGAGTGATTCTGGTTCACTTACAAGAGATGCTTTCCATTTCAATTCAACCGGGCTATTCGGGTCATGTTCTCCGATTTCGATGTAACTCAAATATGTTGCTCTCTGGTCAAAATAATGAGACACGTATTTTTTTGTTCGCCCGAAAAAAAATTTTTTCAAGACTTATCGGCAATTTTGTTTTTCGGCTCAAAATCGATTTTTTTTAATTATATATATAAATATATAATAACTTAGTCGAAAATGAACCGATTTTAATCATTCTGGGTTCAAAATTATCGCCATTACTTACACAAATGACTTCATGTAGAAACAATTGCAAAAAAGTTGTTGCAAATTTTTTATTTTCCAAAAAACAAAAAGTGCGAAACAAGTTTTTTACTCAAAAATTCATTACTCAAAAACAACTCATTTTAGCTACCGGGCATTCAGCTCAATTAAAGTTTGAGATGTTCTTTTCATTTGGAAAAAGTTATAAAAAAAAAAAAATACACTTTTTGAAATATTGAATTTCGAAAAAATTTCAATTTTTTTTCTTTTTTGCTAAATAAAAAATTTTCAACTACTTTTTTGCAATTGTTTCTACATTAAGTCGCTCGTGTAAGTAATGACGATCATTTTGAGCCCAGAATTATTAAAATCGGTTCATTTTTGACTAAGTTATGGGCATTTAAAAAAAATTGTTTCTTATATATTAATATAATTAAAAAAAATCGGTTTTGAGCCGAAAAACAAAATTGCCGATAAGTCTTGAAAAAAATTTTTTTCGGGCGAACAAAAAAATACGTGTCTCATTATTTTGACCAGAGAGCAACATATTTGAGTTACATCGAAATCGGAGAACATGACCCGAATAGCCCGGTTGAATTGAAATGGAAAGCATCAAGAGGTTTCTAACCAAATTTGACGTCACGGTATTACACCATTTAATTTTTTCGTCAGAAATTGAGCCGCGCGTGCACTAAAAAGTACAGTAGAAGACCTAAAGTCTTAGTTTCGAACAATGAAAGATTCTCATGAAGCAGTGTAAGGATATAGAAAAGGTTGCAGGTTGAAGTAGATTTAAGTAGATATGTATGAAATCTAAATAAAATGTTTTGCGGCGCCAGTCCTAACTTTTATTTTATCACAACTTACCGATTTGACTTATTGCGAGGGCAGACTGATGAGGGTCTGAGCTGAAGATTTGAAAATTCATAATATTTGTTGCAAATAATGAACCCAAAGGTGGCCACCGTAGTCGAATGGTTTGGTACGTGACTCCCATTCGGGAGTGCATAGATTCGAATCTGCGTGCATAAAACAGCAAAATCATAGAAAAAGTGTTTTCTAATAGCAGTCGCCTCTCGACAGGCAATGACAAACTTCCGAATGTATTTCTGCCTTGGAAAAGCTTCTCATAAAAAATACCTGCCGTTTGGAATCGGCTTAAAACTGTAGACGCACGTCAGACATAGGAGGAGGAGCTCGGCCAAACACCTAACAGAAGTATACGCCCTAGTTATTTATTTATTTTTATTTAAAAAAAAGAAATACGACGCAAGTAAATTTTTGAAAAATGGGCTGTGCCACATCCACTTTTGGGTGAACGCGTGTATTTCGATAACGATTTAATAAAACTCGCCCAAAATTACCTCTTTCCTATGCAGGGGTACTCTGTATGTATATTAGGGAGGGTCAATTTGTGTGCAACTATTTTTTCGGCATCATTCCTAGCAGAATCGAATTCCACATAAAATTATAAGAAAACAGGTTTTAGAGCATAGCTCTAAAGTCAATTTTGAGCCCCCTAAATTTAAGGGAGCGACATTTGTGATCACATACTTAAATCACTTACTTTTTTTACAATATTCCCAATATTTTTCATGGAAAATTGTTCTTGCTAATTTTTGATAAAAATATGGTTCATCCTTTAACAAAAATCTTATAAATCAAAGTTCTAAACTTTGTAAAAAATTCAACAAATTTATAAAAAATGTCATCAAAATATAAAATTTTTTCATTAGTCTTTAGAAAACTTCTGAGTATGTACTTGTATAGCCCATACAAAGCATATTGTATGCAATTTTTTAATATTTTAAACGGAAAAGTGACTGCATTTATATGTACATCAAAGAAAAACTAAAAAAAAAATATAATAATGAAAATAATTTTCAACAATTAGTGCCATCTTGAAGTTATTTAAGTAAACAATGATATAAAAAAAAATTTTCCTACCAAGAAATTCAAGTACAAGTTTGTAATAAAAAATAACATCCAGTGCTCAAGTAAAAGATCACCATTTGAGCAAAATAAAAAATAAAAATAATAGATTTATTTTTCCACAACCTAATATTAATCTTCCATTTGTGGAACAACATCAAGACCCACACTACAAATAGGAGGAGGAGCTCGGCCAAATACACAAAAAGGGTATACGCGCCAATTATATACAGGGTGAATGATATGAACTGTTACCAACTTCACACTGCTTGTAAAGGGTGTTTTTTTAGAGGTTAGGTTTTCAAGATGAAATAAAACGTATATAGTTTAATGTTATGGCCAAGAATTTAGCTTTATTATAAAGATAAGGGTTTGCCATTATGTTGTTGAAAAATGATTTCGGGTAAGTGGCCGCCGCGGCTGGCTCGAATAAATTCCAGCCGAGAGGCCCAATTTTCGACCACTTTTTGCAGCAATTGGGGCCGTATGTCAGCAATAACGCGCCGAATATTCTCTTCCAAGACGTCAATCGTCTCAGGCTTATCTGCGTAGACAAGCGACTTCACATAGCCCCACAAGAAATAGTCCAGCGGTGTTATATCGCACGATCTTGGAGGCCACGCCACAGGTCCACGGCGCGAAATAATGCGCTCACCAAAAGTTTCCTTCAATAAATCGATTGTTGCGTTGGCTGTATGGCATGTAGCGCCGTCTTATTGGAACCAAAGGTCGTCCACATCAACATCGTCCAATTCAGGCACGAAAAAGTCATTAATCATGGCTCTATAGCGCTCTCCACTGACTGTAACATTATGGCCGGATTCATTTTTAAAGAAATATGGACCAATGATTCCCTCTGCCCATAGAGCACACCAAACAGTGACTTTTTGAGGATGTAACGGCGTCTCAGCAATGGCTTGTGGATTATGTTCACTCCAAATGCGACAATTTTGCTTATTGACATACCCATTCAACCAAAAGTGAGCTTCATCGCTGAACAAAAACCATTATTTTCGAACCGCGCGAACCGAACCATTATTTTCGTAATAAATTTGCACGATTTGCAAACGTTGTTCAGGTGTAAGTCTATTCATTATGAAATGGCAAACCAAACTGAGCATAAATCAAGTGACAGCTGTCAAAAAGACTATCTACGAAAAAAGTAGTGCCAACTTGAAAACCTAACCTCTAAAAAAAACACCCAAAACAGCTCATGACATCAACGTCAAAATTGTTCTAATGACAGTTCAATGTATTGTTTATAAGCCATCAAAAGCATTTGCGTCTCAGTTTTGTTGAATTTTTTTTCTGTGATAGAATTCAAACGTAATAGTGTGATTGCGTTATATTTGGCTGGAAAATCGCAACCAGCCATTGTTCGTGGGCTCAGTCATCTCAAAGTGAATAAAATGTTTGTGTATCGCACTATAAAACGTTACATTGATACTGGTAGCATTGCAAAACGCTATGGAGGTGGACCAAAAAAAAACCTCAACAACGCCAGAAATGGGTCGGAAAGTGAAGGCTCGACTTGAACGAAATCTACGTGGAAGTGGAAAAAAATGGCCAAAGAACTGAAAATATCGCAAGATAGCATTCGACGCATATTGGAAAAATGAGCTCAAGGTCAAGGCTTACAAGTTCCAAAAAGCACATGATCTTACACCCCAGCTAAAAAAAGTTCGGTGCGAAAGAGCAAAGGAGTTGTTGCTCTTGCACGAACGTGGCGAATTTCCTTACATTGTGTTTTCCGATGAAAAAAATTTCCCAATTGAGCAGTTCATAAACACTCAAAACGATCGTGTTTACTTGACCGAACGCTTATACGAAAATTTGGAGCCTAAGTATGGCCACTCGAAGCAATTTCCCATCGGAAGTAATGGTTTGGGCCGCAGTGGCCGCCCTCCAATCGTTTTTATCGAGCCTGCTGTCAAAGTGAATGCCACTTATTATCGGGAAAATGTTTTAGAAGCTGCTTTAGAGCCGTGGACACGCAAACATTTCGGTCGTAGACCATGGACGTACAACACGACTCGGCACCGTCTCATAAAGCTCGTGTGAACCAAGAATGGTTAAAAAATCATGTTCCACACTTCATTTCGTCCACACAATGACTTTTGAACTCGCCAGACGCAAATCCGATGGACTATTCCATCTGGTCCATTTTGGAGAGCAAGGTGAGGACTAAAAAATATGCCAGTATGGATGCGCTGAAAAAAGCGATTGTACGAGAATGGGCCAAAATACCTCAAGATCACATTCGTGCAGCATGCAACTCATTTTTTGAACGTTTGAAGGCTATAGTCAAGGCAAAAGGTGGTCATATCGAACTAAAGTGAATATATGTTAAAATTATAATCATTTTTGAACAATTTTGTCTTTGAAATCAATTAAAACTAATTTAACACAAAAAAGTTATGGTGTTTTGAATAGGTAACACTTCACATCGTTCACCCTGTATATATATATACATATTAAACTGACCCATTGAGTAACCCTATAACTTTTTACTGTAATTTGAAATCTAAGGTTTACGTCAACAAGCCAAAGACACTAGGCGCACTTAAGGCCAATATCCGACGGGAAATAGCCGCCATATCGGCCGAGACGCTGGCCAAAACTATGGAAAACGCCGAAAAACGGGCACATTACGCTATACGAGCTAAGGGCGACCACTTGCGCGATATCATATTCAAAAAGTGATGTAAACGAATCTCCTTGAACTAAATTAAATGTTTTTCACAATGAAACACAAAAAAATGTTTCTTTTTCCATATTTTTTTAATAATCACATGGGTCAGTTTAAGATGGCCAACCCTGTACATATCCAAATACGTGCTAAGGGCGACCACTTGCGCGATATCATATTAAAAAAGTGATGTAAACGAATCTCCTTGAACTAAATTAAATGTTTTTCACAATGAAACACAAAAAAATGTTTCTTTTTCCATATTTTTTTAATGGGTCACATGGGTCAGTTTAATATGGCCAACCCTGTATATAATATTAATCTCCATATTAACCTCGTACTAATTAAAGACAGCTTCTTTTAAAATTTTAGGTCCTGGAAATAGTCTTTGGAGCTATGCTAGTGGACCTTTTCTCTTAGAGTTTTAGGTAGAATCCAAATCTGCTAGAAACGGTGTCAAAAATAAAAAAAATTTAATCCACCTAATGTGCATACATATGTATGTACATAGTCACCAAAGAAAAATGCTCTTAACTATCAGCCACTCAGCCAAACCAAAAATCAAGATGTTTTTACATATTTAATATAAATATAGTATTTCTATTTTATTGCATTGTTTTATAGTTGTTTGTCGTACTTTAAACCTCTCACACGCAATGTCGACAAACACTTTCATTCGTGGATATGTATGCCACATTTTCGCTTGGCGGCAGCATTAATTGCTTTTCACTCGACAATTTAAATTGTTGTAATTCGTCAAACCACGTTATTATTGCTGTTTTTTCAAGCTTCTTAATGCAATTGCCCTCCAAGGTGCAACCACCGTGACAACTAAAGTCACACTAAGAACTAGAAAAGCCCATCAACGTAACGAATGTGTGCGTGTCAGTGGCGAGGCAAAATATCATGAAAGAAGCAAACATACATACATACATAGGAATGGTGTATGGGCATCACATGTAACCGACTAGTGACATCCATGAAGTTGGCATGCCTGCATATGCGTACTTGGACGCCGGCAAAGCAAAGTTTTGTGTACCAGCTGGCCCCAACCTGGTCGTGTTAACGCGGGTAGTGTCTGTATAATCGGTGAAAGAGTTGTGTGCGGAAACGTGTACTTACATGTTTATATTTGAATGGAAGTGTCGGAAGAAAATACTTAGTTGAGCCAGCCCACATTTGCTAAAAAAAAAAAACAATCGCATTAATTGGAGCAGAGATTTTTTCTTTACTTTCGTTTGCTTTTGGTAGTTTTTACGTAAACTGCTTTTAATATAATTACGCTGCGCTTTAAGGCACACAAATGTGAAAATGTTTAATAACATATCAATTAATGCCTTATAAATACATATGTGTGTGTGAATATCTGCATATACCTACGGACAAAATAATATAATTTTCTTCCATATAAAGCAAATGTTCAGTATGTTTTTTGTATGGAAGAAAGTGCTCAAAAAAAGTGTCAAAGATCAACGCGATTCACTCATTCAAACTTCAATCTATCACTTTATTATACTAGAATTGAATTGGCTATATGTTATAACTCCACACCCAGAAATTTTCGAAAGTTGAACATTTTAATGCTAATTCTTTGAAATTTGTTAAATTTTTGTGAATTTTGTCAAAGTTCGAAATTTTGATTTATATAATTTTTGTTGTGGAATGAGCAATATATAAAAATATGAATGACATTCAAGCAGAACCTATGTTCCAAGGCCGTATGGGTTGGTGCGCGACTACCATTCGAAAGTGCGCAGGTTCGAATCTTCGTGCATGAAACACCAAATGTAGGAATAGAAAATTTTTTTCAAACCTCTGAGTGTATTTCTGCCATGGAAAAGCTCATCATAAATCATTTGTTGTTCGAAGTCAGCTTTTGTCTCAAAATAGGCCTCAGTTTCAGCGATAACCTCTTCATTCGAGCGAAATTTCTTACCGGCGAGCTTTTTTTTAGATCTGCGGACAGCCAGTAGTCGCTGGGAGCCAAATATGGCGAATACGGTGCATTTGGCACCAATTCGAAGTTCAGTTCATGTGGTTTTGCCATTGCTCAAAATTATCAATAGGCATTCTTTTAAAAATTATGTTTTGTTTAGAAAAACATTTTTTGGTTTGAGATTCGTGTAAAAATAGACCGTGTAAAAAGAGAGTTTGGTAAAAGATGATAGATTTGCAAGGTTTGCGCAATAACTATGGAGAAAAAGACAATTATGAGGGAACTTTGGCTGCCACACACAGGGGATTCGGCAACCGAAAGCTGGTCGGCCATATCACATGTATTCACACACTGGTTCCATCAATCGTTGTTGATATGGCAAGGAAGCAGCATGGGTGTAGGCTGTATTACTTTTTTTTCGTATATCACTAACACAATCTTATCGCCAGCCGAAAGCTGCACGATAATTTCATTTTTTTTGTATGTCTGTAACACAATCTCAGTTTTTTTTTTTTGTAAACACATCCCCTGTTACATCAGCCCATTAGCTTATTCGCTGTCAAATTCGCTGAGAGCCGTATATCTAACGGTCTGTTATTGGCCACACCCTCTCAATTCGTTTCACTATGGTTTGGTGTATGTAATATAAGGCCTGTTCTAGTCGTCATTTCTCTGCTCGGCTAACTTGACGAGAAATTTGCATGTGAAAGCAACAACAAAGTTGTCGAGCAAGATTCGCCACTAGCCTCATAAAACTGATATAACTCAATATTTTACAAGCAAATGTAATTTTGCCCAAATATGTTTATTTAATATATACCAGTTGCTTCATCTATTCGCCACTTGATAACGCTTGGCGAAAAGAATAGGCCTTTTCTTTCTTTGATGACAAACATATGAGAAAAATTTAAGAAAATATTTAGTTTCAAATGATAAACAAAGCTAAATATCGAAATGAAAACTAAGATTTTTCCAAAGGTTTGAGCATTTTTTTCAAGTGTTTTTAGTTTAATATCGCTTACACATGTGTGTTCACCACTGTATGTACATATGTACAAACATTTGTACGAGTTTTGCGTCTATTGCCAACATTTTGGATCATTAAATTAATAAAAAAAAAAAAGTTGAGACACATGCACTTAAGTACATAAGTAAAGTAAGCACCAATATCAAATCCATATGCGAATATTTCTATTCCACTAGTAGTATTGAATATTTCGAAGGCAACAACAGCATCACTCAACAGCAAATAACATTTTCGTCTTATTTTTTTTAGATTTTTATTACTTAGATTTGTATGGTTTTGGAACGCAGTTGTTCATTCTCTGAATTAATATCAAGCTATTCATTTTATTTACAGTTTAATTCGAAAATAACATACGCCGCCCCTCCACCATATCAACAAATAGACGTCACCGTGGCTAAGGGAAATCGAAAATCGTACACCTCCACAACCGCTGCCATCACAAGCAAAGCCCGTAAAATGGCATCTACCGGCGATATTTGGCTGCAATGGTTCTCCTGCTGTTTTCATCAACCGCAATCACCGTCACGACGACGCCATCAACGCCTGCGTATCGATCGTTCAATGATCGGTAATCCAACGAATTTCGTACACACCGCACATATCGGCTCGGCCGATGTAGAACTCTCCACGAATCATCTGAATGCGTTGCAAACACAGATGCAGAGTAAAGGTGGCTACGAAATGAATTCGATACGGTTACAGGTGAGTGAAATTTACAAAAAACAAAAACAAAAAAAAAAATGTTTTAAAATGGTGTAAAAGAGTTGTGGAGTATGCAATTTTTTGTGTTTTATTGTAACTTTGGGTGGTGCATGTGAGTACTCTCTCTTGCACATTTTAGTATAGAATATTTGCATTTTGTGCTATTGTGCAATATTGCAAGACATAGATAATCTCCATATTAAAATTCTTAAGTTAGAACTTCATGCCGGTCCTTTCAGGCGTTGTCGCATACGCCGCTTATGTAGCAAAACTATCTACTTTTTGGTCTCTTCAGGCGTTAGTAACAAACAGATGTTTCGAACATTCGTTCTCGGTCCACTAAACGGTAAGATTCTAATCGAAAGCTCTTTCTATATTTTATTGAAAGTTTTGCATTGCATTGCAAATTCAAATTGTTTGAAATAAAAAAGCTGTATTCTCATCAAATTCACATTTTTTCAGCCGATAAATTACTTATGGGAAAAATTTTCTCTTCACTTTTGTATTTTGGTCTTCTATTTTGGTTAGATTTTGGTTATTTGTATGCTTTAGTATTTTATTTGATATTTAAGCGTGAAGAAGATTTGAATATTTAAATGTCACGCCTGAAAATTATTATATGGAGTTGCATAATTTTAATGCCTGTAACGCCTGTAAAGTAGAGTACCAGATTCCCGAATTCGCTCGAAACTCGTTCATTGCTCAACTGCTCAAGTTTTTGTTGGAAATTTTCGAAACATTTTTAATTTTACTAGGTTGTTCAATAAGTCCTGCGGTTCAATAAGAAAAGCACAATTTTATTGTTTGAAATAAACTTTATTATTCAGTATAGTCTCCCTGACCCTAAAGGGAACATTTATGCCAACGAAATTCCATTTTAAAAAATCCTAATTTATGGTTTAAATTCCTTATACACTTTCAACATTCGTTCATAAATTTCCTCTGCTTTTAAACCTTCCAAAAATAAAAATTCAATCGCTACTTAATTTTTTCCATTGTAAAATAGTAATTTGTATTAATTTGTAAAACTTAAAAAAAAGTGTTGACAACAACAACTTTGTAAAGCCTGAACAATTTCGTAGCTACAACGACTGAAATAACTGGTGTGGAATTCTAACTTGAGAGCCGCAGCCATGCTCGCCGATAATATCATATTTTGTGTTTATAATAAATAAATAAATATATTGAAATTCGAAAATGAAATTGAAATTCAATGGTAGCTTAGCTTGGTTGGTTGGTTGGTTAGAGTGGTGATTCATCCAGAATCCAACTAGCGCTTCCGCACCATTTTGTTGCCACATCCTCGTTACCAAATTCTTTAACATTTATTTACAGCAGGACTATATCCAGTCTGTGCGGTTTAGGAACCTTATTAGGTTGTTGATGTCTAAGCCAGACAGCTGCTCGAGACTCTCGAACAGCGGTTTGCCCAGGGTTGACATTCTGTCCTTCCATAGGGCAGGGCATTCACAGAGAAAATGGAAGATTGTTTCTTTTTTCTCCGGTTGTTTACAACTATGACAGTATGTGTTGTGAGGGATGCCCATTTTGGCGGCTTGTTCTCCGATATACCAGAAGCCAGTTATGACTGCCGTAAGTCTGCAGGTGTCCCGTCGTTTCATGTTTATTAATGTCGACGATTGCTTGAGGTTGTAGGTGGGCCATAACGTTCTGCTGATTTTGCATTTCGTCTGGTCTCTCCATCTACACTCTGCAATTCGAAGGTATTTTAGGGAAATTGCATTCTTGACCGCACCTAGTGGAGTGAGTACTGGTACTGCAAGAGCGCTATTCATGGCAGATCCCCCTCTTGCCAGTTCATCAGCTTTTTCGTTACCTTCTATGTTCCGGTGTCCCGGGACCCAAATTAAGGTTACGCTATGGTTTTCACTCAAGTTGGTACGGCTAGTCCTACTTTGCTCCACCACTTTAGAGGTTGTTATAGTCGCATCCAGCGCCTGGATTGCAGCTTGGCTATCCGAGAGAATAGCGATATTGCCCTTAAAAGAGAAATCTGCGATTAGTAACCTACAGGCTTCCCCAATTGCTAGTACTTCCGCTTGGAAGACGCTACTGGTATTAGGGAGACGCACAGATTTTTCAATTCCAAGTCTCTGAGAATATATACCAGCTCCGACACCACAATCCATTTTACTGCCATCTGTATAGACTGTGGTATCGAAGTTGTTTAGAGAGAATCCCTTATTCCATTCTTTTTTAGATGGAAATAGTGTGGCAAAATTCCTATTGAACGTTGCCATCGGGACGATGTAGTCAGTCCTCACCGAGGTTAACTGAGTTTGTCGCAATAATAGACTAGCGTGACCATAAGTTTTTTCTTTCCAGCGACCCGCTTCATTTAACCTAAATGCACTCATGGTTGCCGTCTTCTTTATATGTAGGTCTATTGGAATAACGTGTGTCAGTGCATTGAGAGCCTCTCTAGGACATGATCTGATTGCACCGACCGTTATTGCACAGGCTGATCTTTGTATTCTGCCGAGTAATTTGGTATTGTACTCTCTCTCTAGAGCTTTCCACCAAACTACCGAGCCATACGTTAAAATTGGTCGTATAACCGCCGTATACAGCCATAATGTGTGCTTAGGTTGAAGACCCCATCTTCTTCCAAGCATACGTTTGCAGGCATATAAAGCAATTTCTGCTTTCCTTACCCGTTCTTTGACGTTTAACTTCCAGCTAAGTTTGGAGTCCAGAATTACTCCTAAGTACTTTGCGCTGGTTGATAGTGACAGAGTTTGTCCGTTGATATTTGGTAGGGTGAAAGTTGGTACCTTGTATCTGGTGGTAAAAAGCATAAGTTCTGTTTTACGCGGGTTTAAACTTAGCCCACATCCTGTGGCCCAAGAGTTAAGCTCGCCTAACGCCCTTTGGATGATCCCACTGATCGTATTTGGACACAGTCCTGACACCATTAGCACCACATCATCAGCGTACGCCACCACTTTTACCCCACCTCCGTCAAGTTTTATTAAGATTTTGCTGATCACACATAGCCAAAGAAGTGGAGATAATACTCCTCCTTGTGGAGTGCCCCCGTGGACCTTCTTGGTTATGTTGATATTACCCATATTAGCTTTGATGATCCTGGTTTCTAGCATGGAGATGACCCAGTTACTAACGCAACTGTCCACCTCCAGGTCTATCAACGCCCGTTGGATGGCATCTGTGCTAACATTGTTAAAGGCGCCTTCGATATCCAAGAACGCCGCCATGGTATAATGTTTGCTCTCTAGAGAGCCCTCTATAGTTCGGATTACCTCGTGAAGTGCTGTCTCCGTAGATTTGCCTTTAAGGTATGCGTGTTGTGCAGTTGATATACCAGAGCTCTCCAAAGAGCTTCTGAGGTGCATATCCAAAAGTCTTTCAAAGGTTTTTAACAGGAAGGACGAAAGACTGATTGGCCTGAAGTCCTTCGCTGATTCATGTCCTCTTCTACCTACTTTTGGTATGAAGACGACCTTGACTAGTTTCCAGCTATCTGGAATATGGCCTAAGTTTAAACACGCTTTAAAAATTTCCTCTAGCCATGGTAGGATACAGTCCAAGGTTTCCTGTAGCATCTTTGGAATGATTCCATCTGGCCCCGGAGATTTAAAGGGTGAGAAAGATTTGATTGCCCATGCAACTTTTTCTTTGGTAATAATTTCATTTGCAAGATGCTGTGGATTATATTGGCTCCGCCTAATGTTTCCCCTCTCACTTTCGTAAGCGCTGCATCCCGGAAAGTGCGTGTTTAGCAGAAGCTCTAGCGATTCCTCTGCTGTAGCAGTCCAAGTTCCATCAGGTTTCTTGACCCAAGAAGCCATTGAGTGGTCTTTGGAAAGAACACGGCTGAGCCTAGCAGAATCCCTGGTGGATTCGATTGACGAGCAAAATTCCCTCCAGCTCTCTTTTTTGGCGGCCCTGATTGCCTTTTTGTACTGTCTCCGACTTTCTCTGTACAATTCCCAATTTCCCGTCGAGTAGCTGAGGTTAAACGTTGATCTAGATTTTTCCCTTAGTTTTAAGAGCTCACTGCTCCACCAAGGAGGGTGAGTTTTTTTGCTAAATTTTATGGGGCAGGAAGTTTTGTAGGCCCTACTAAATGCCTTTCCCAGTGTTATGACCCTACTCTCAAGGTTTTCCGTGAGAGTGATTTGAGAGATAGGAGTCTCTCCTAACCTATTGTTTACTGCATTTTTGAACCTCTTCCAGTTGGTTCTTAAAGGATTTCGATACGGTAGGGGTGGATCTACCTTAAGATCCAAATCGTAGAGGATCCAACTGTGATCAGAAAATGACCTTTTATTGGATACCCTCCAATTATCTACCCTTACTGAGCTATTTTCAGACAGTAGAGTAACATCAATCACTTCCTCCCATCCTCTGAAGTACTCCGTACTGGGAAAGGTGAAAGTGGGAGTGTTACCCCTGTTACATACCGATAAGTTAGTATCAATAATAAAATTATATAAAGACTCACCTCGGTCGTTTGTCTCAGAGCTTCCCCACAGCGCATGCCTCGCGTTGGCGTCGCATCCGAGTAGCAGGGTTTTGTTTCTGGTTGCCTCAAGTACAAGCCCACAAGCCTCCTCGGGCGGTGCTGGCCGATCATGTGCCATATAGATGGATGCAAGTGTGATGCTGACACCGTCAGCAGCTTCCACCTCAACGGCTGTCACATCCTGTGAACTGTATGATGGGATTAAAAATATGTTTAAGTGTTTTTTGGCTACAATACATGATCTAGGATTACCTTGAGTACGCTTATAGTACAGATTGTAGTTTCTTCCAGGGAACCCCTTCACCTCGTTGCTCCGCACCCAGGGTTCCTGAATTAAGGCTATGTCAACGTTCTCCTCCCCTAGGAGAACGGTTAGGTTGTCCGTTGCAGTTTGTGAATGCTGCAGGTTAATTTGGACAACCTTTAAAACCATTTTTATTGGTTTGCTTCCGCAGGTTCGGCGTCATTTAACTGCATGCCAGTCAGCAGTTCGCTGGTGCCGTCAACCTCATCCTGCTCCTCCTCCGGATTCGCAGAACGGAATATCTTCAGCTGGGCCTTCCGTATGCCGAACCGAAGTTTATTTTCCACTTTTTGCAGTGGTTCAAGGCTCTCTTCTGTAATTTGAAGGAGGAACGACACGCTGTGCTTTTGCGGAGCCTCCGCTTTGATGATCGACCAGTCGGCCATCGGCACTGCGCGGTTGTGAGCCTGGAGATAGGGAATCAGCTGATTGGCTTCAAACTCCATGTTTGGTATCCAGATGCGAGCCCTCGGCCTTCGTGGTATCTCGCTAGCTAGAATGAGCTTGAGCCTCAAGCCATCCCAGCTGTTCTGAATTTCGCCAATCGCTTTTTTCAGGAAATGCAATGAGTACTGGTCATCACATTTGATTACCCGGCAACCGCGAACCACTTCCACCGAGTCGAAACCTGGCGATTGACCCTCCGGGTTCGCCATGACATGGTCGACGATTATGCGAGACAACCGTGCCTCAATCTCCGACCATTTTTCAAGCACAGGTTTGCCGCGGTTGGAAGTTTCGTCCACCAGTGCCATTTGAAGGTGGTCCCGTGCCACCTCACTGAACTGTTTGGTAAGTGTGGGGACAACCGCACCCTGATCTGAGATCTTGTGCTTCTTTGCTGCCCTTTTGTTTTCGTCTTGCGAACGGTTACGTTTCTTGGCCTCTGTCTTTCGGGCGGTTTGGAATGCCAGATATTCGTCCACCACCTTTTGACACCTTGCCTTGTCAGCCTCATCTTTGGGATGAGCTTTACCTTCGGTCTCGTTCTTACGAATCCTGCCAAGGATAGCGAGAGACCTCTGGTAGAGCTTGTACCTTGATGGGCCTTTATTGGCACGCTTTTGCCCCATGGCTTTAGCGGATGTTGTCGGTTTATTTATTGTTGTTGGTGTGCTGTGGCCCACAGCTTTACCCTCAACTGCTTCCTGGCTGGAGGCCAGGAGCTCATCCTCCGTGGAAGATCCGATCCCCAGTTTGTCATGGGTGACCGATTGCTTGTCCTGTAGCTTAGTTTGTGTGTCCGTTTGTTTGTCTTGTGCTGTCAGTGCGTCCGTTTGTCTTTCCGTCACTTTGTCCGTCTGTTTCTCGCCGCTATCCGATTTTGGTTTTTTTGTTGGTTTCATTATTCTGGTTCGTACGGTCACCTGCCCCGCCTAAGGGGCTGCGCATGTCGCCATGCGCGGTGACCAAGGAGGAATTAGGGGAAATAACCGGTCGACCATGGCAGCGCCCCATACCATGGCAAGGCCACCGTTACAACCTGAGGCGGCCTGATATCAGGAGGGCTCCGTTCAAAGACAGCCTTGTTTAATCCCCCGGCTGCCAAACCCACCCAATAGGCACGGGTCGCATCACACCTTGGGTTGAGGGAGTTTTTTTTTAACGAAGTTTACGTCTTCGGCCTGTGTGGTTCGCGGGAGACCTACTCTCCTACCTTCCATATCTGGGAGGTGTTCCCCTATCCACCACCTGGGGACGCGCCCTCTAGGGATAACAGGCTCCCCCAAGGGAGCTTAGCTTGAATATTGTTATCGATTGTTAAGCGGGCTGTATGGCAAGTTGCGCCGTCTTGTTGCAACCAACTGTCGGCGATATTTATCTGATTAATTTTTTGAAACCAAAATTCGTTCAGCACGGCTCGCTAACACTCGCCATTTACCATAACGGTAGCACCCTCCTCACCTCGAAAGAAATTAGGGTCGATGAGGCCGCTAGTGCTTTATGAACTTCACGAACAGATTTATTATTTTTTCATCATGATGACTTGCCAAAACTCACTGAACAGATATGTCAATAGAGTTTATCATTCTCAGGTGTCAAACCATAGTTAGCGATATCGATAGTTCTCATGCACCTAAAAAACACTCGATAAAATATTGTTATTAATCTTTGTTTATTACAAAATAATTTACAATAAATATTATAAAGCACGAGCAACAAAGCCTATCGATTTTTGAGGCTTCAAACTATTACAAAGTTCATTTTATAATATTAATTGATACAGTCACATAACCGTGCTCTACCAGCAACATGCACTACCAACAACACACACTTCCTTATAATACGTTCACATATGCATTAATCACCTATGTATGTATAAATCCACCAAATTAATCTACCCGTTCACATATGGCAGATTACCTCCAAAATTTACAATCAGCTGTCAATCTGCGTTGAGAAGTTTTTCTTCATAGAAATTATTTTGGTGAAATATTTAGGAGTTTTTGGTTTCTTTAATTATTATTAATGATATCAAGAAAATACAAGGAGAAGGAATTTAATAGCGCAATTAATTGGCTGCTAATAATAAACAGTTGAAGGAAATCCGTATGCGACGTTTACTGAGGATGCAAACAATTATGGCAGCAATGCGCATGGGATATTCTATATTACATTTTATAATAAGTAATAAGAGGACAAAACGTTTATGGACGCACGCTTTTTTCTGTAAAACGAATCCCTAATTAATAATATTTAACAAATCTTTTATTAGAACTATGTTTACAGACCTGTTTTCTTTGCCGGCATCCATTTCATTTATTTTGATGTTTCTCCTTACATTCGTAATAATAATTATCGATAACACAGAAAACACAGGGTTGTATGTCAATAAGTATCGTTATTATCTGGGATTATTTTATAATCTCAGATTTTGGGAGAGAAATTTTGTATGGGAAATCGCGCTTTTTAATTACGGATTTTGAGTTAAGCTCGAAAAAGTAGATCATCGGCTTATATGTGAACGTATTATTACTTATTCTCTCCTTACCCCTCCACTTACCATATATTCTCACATCTCTTCTTCAAGTTCCCCTTTGTTACATAACAATAACAACAATTTACATTTTGACTCTCACTATTAGTTTTTAAACTCATATTTGTTAACTTAGTTGTAAGTTGGAAATTATTAAGAAATCTACTTTCGAAAAGAACGGATTATTATTATACTTAATATATATATATACATAAGTAAGTTTAAATATAATATTTAAGATTAATTTTGCTAAAAAAAAGTTTAAATCATATTAGCATGAGAGTCACTCGGTTTGTTTAGGATAGAGAGGGATGGAGAGTACGTTTGTGTAAGGCTGGGGTACTGGGATGTTGTGATGGTTAGTGGGGAAATGTTGCAAAAATGACAGACGGACTGCAGTTCTCGTTTTATAATGCAAAAAGATGATTGGCCTTAGTATACCCTTGTATATCTTTTATTTTATAACATCGTGATTGTTGAAGATAGCCTTAGAGGAATTCCATTGGGGTTTATTTGCTTGTAACTGTGATTGCAGTTGAACAAGTCGGAGGCAAATTTTTGTTTAAGTATGTTATATGTATGTAAGTTATATGTATGTATGTACCTACTTATGCAATTTCTCATTTTTTTTTTCTTTTCTTCATGCAGGCCTGCTGATGCTAATGAACGCTGCCGAAGCTCATCATATCACTTGCGGCACAGTACCCTTAGCTGGATTTTCATCACCTAATCCGGGCGCTTTATATACACAATACGATATTACCCCGATCAGCGCAGTGCAATCAATTGAATCTCATGTATACATACATACATACTTATAGATTTTTTACAACACGCACGCAATGATTTATTGTATTCGTTTATAAAATATACATACATATGTATAATATGTTTTTTTGTTTTGTATGTATTGTAAGACTTTGGAAGCTGAAACACAATTTTAAAGAGTATCAAATCTTTTAACATTTTTGAATTTGATTTAATTTTTAATTTATCGTTGGGTCTTAGCACAAAAAGGGCTGAAAATCGATATCTAGTAGCTGGTGATAAAAAAGAGTATCGAAAAAAAGTAAAATATTTGAAAATTTTTTTATGAAATCTTCAACTGATATTTTTCTTTTCGATCTTTTGCAACTACTGCAGTCGATTTTAAATAATTTGACTATATACGAATACTTTTGTAGGAAAAAGAAACAAACAGAAACACAAGAATAAAGTATGCAGCGCGTGTGTAAAAAAAAATAAATTTAAAAATTCTTTTTAAAAGTATGTAGATGGAGTATGTAAGAGATTATGTACATGTGTGCCTTTAATTTTTAATGAACTTTAAATTGTTTTGTATTTTTTTGTTTTTTCTTTTTTGAGCATACAAACATATGCAATTTTCGCTAACATCTATTTACACATTTATGGATTCTTTTGTGTTTTTACTAGCAATACTTGAAGAATTTTGAATAACCAAAATCAAAACGAAATATACTTACATATAATTTCATTTTAGGCTATGTTTATTAAGCATTTTATTTTGCACTAATTTGTGTACTTAAGAAAGCATTTTAAGCTGCCTACATAATTTTTTGTTCGAACGAATTTGGAGTAAATGTGACCGCGAATACGAGGGCACAGTTTCTTGGACGTACATTTTACTTTATTTATAATTAGAATTTTGAATTTTGACACAACCAAACATTAGATAAATTGTACTGAAAGCATTTTTTGTAGCAGTTTCGCATACATAATCGTACATAGAAAAAAAAAACCGGTTAACAAAAAATAAAAAAACAATATCGAAATAAAAATAAATTTAAAATAGTTGTTGAATTTTTTGAAATGCATTTAAACGCACAATCAATTTTACAGAAATCGAAATGAATACTGCTAATGGTGAGTGCATATGTATGTGTCTTCATATGTATGTGCGCGCATACCACAAAGAACTATTTATATATATTTATTATAAACTAATTACAATTTTAATAATAGAAAATAAATAAAATACGTATTTACTTAACTGTAAGTTCTTTTTCTCACAGAAAATTGTGTAAACATTCTTATTTTATAAAAATCTGGATTGTAAAAAAGGTAGTAAACGTTGTGACAATTACAGCGTAAAATATTGTAAAAAAATTTATATGATCGTATTAGGAATTATTTGGACTCGAAATTATGCATTAAAAACATACGTAAATTTAATGAACGCAAATAAAGTGGTGAAACAGAATTAAAAAAGCGTTTTCTCCTATGCACGTTTTTTTTTTTGAACCCATTTACTGTAGTTACTCATCATGTTGTTGTTATAGCAGTAAAAACATTCCCCATAGATGTACGAAAAGTTGAACGCTGCGCGTTGAACCTTGGGCTGTCTCATTAACTTCGACCAAGAATCTCGGTCCTTTGCTGTTTTTCACTTGAAATACAGGGTGGCTGATGAATTTTGCTACATTAAGAAACTCAAATAACTTTTTTTTTAGTATATGGAATTTATTTATTTTTTTTTTCAAGTTGAAGGTCATTAAATTTTATTAAATGTAGCTTAACTAGTTTTAAAAATAATTGAATTTAAATGCCCCCCATGCTCGTTGACACAAATGCGGCATCTTAGTAAAAAGTTGTTCATTGCTGCTTTGAGAGTTGCGACAGGAATAGCCGCAATTGTTGCCCGAATGGATTGTTTTAGTTCATCCAAATTTGTTGGCTTTGTTTTATAAACTTCTTGTTTACATAAACCCCACAAGAAAAAGTCAGGTGCAGTAAGGTCAGGCGACCTGGGGGGCCAACGAAATTCGGAGTTTCTTGAAATCAGTTTATTGGGAAATTTTCGTCGCAACTCTGTCATAACAGTCTGGGCTATGTGAGACGTTGCCCCATCTTGTTGAAACCACACAGAGTTGAAAGGAATTCTCTTTCGGCGTAGTTCTGGATAGAAAAATTCTTTCAGCATTTTCAAATAACGGTCTCCAGTAACCGCAACGGTGTGACCATTTTCTTCAAAAAAATAAGGCCCGACAATACAGCGTGAGGAAACCGCACACCACACTGTCACGCGAAGAGGATGCAATTCCGTCTCGTGGAGTATCTGTGGGTTAGAAGTACTCCATATTCGACAATTTTGTTTGTTCACATTGCCGTTTAAATCGAAATGGGCCTCATCAGACATGAAAAGGCAGTTTAACATGTTTTGGTCTTCTTCCACCATTTGCAGGATCTTCTGTCAAAATTCCAAGCGAATCGGCAAGTCTGCTGCATTCAGTTTGTTAACCATTTGAATTTTGTAGGGAAATAAGTCTAAATCTTTGTGCATTATTGTTTGCAAAGACTGTCGGCTGACACCAAGTTGAGCAGATAAGCTTCTTGTTGAAACCCTTGGATTGCTTTGTATAGCTGCAGCTACAGCTGCGATCGTTTCCTCCGTCCGAACTGGTGGGTTTCGATGATAAGGCCTTCTTGCGACTGTTCCTTGCTCAGCAAAATTATTCACCAGTCTCATTATGGTCCATCTGTTCGGGGGATCGCCGCCAAACATCCGCCTGTACTCTCTCTGTACCAAAACTACGGACTCCAGTGCGTGATAGCGGCGGACTATCCAAATTCTTGTTTGCGTGTCCCAGTTATCCATTTTAATAAATTTTAAAGATCAATCTGCAAATTAAAACAAAAATGGAAGAGATAACTTAAAAAGAAAAAAAGTTATTCAATTTTTTTTTTTTGGTAGCGGCTTTCATCAGCCACCCTGTATATTGGCGACAATCTATGCATTCCTTGGGCGATCTTTTTTGAAATTTCGTTTGAGTTCATCTTTAGAACATGCCCAGCCCACTCAAGACGCTGAAGCTTGATGTAGCCGGCGATTTGGAAGTCGTTTAGCTCAGCTGGGCATTCAACGTTATAACGTAGGCAATATTTGACGTGTTCTATCCGTGCCGGGCCAAGCATGCGGCGTAGAATTTTTCACTGAAATATGTTAAACGTTTTTGTTCTTCTGCCATACGCATCTCTCAGATTTCAAAAGCATAAGTAAGGCAAGGCCTAATTATTCTTTTATAGAGTTTCAGCTTCGTTCGCTTAGAAAGAAACGAAGAACCTGGAACCTTGCACTCACTTCTTGTTTGGTTGATGCGTCCGTAGAGATGATAGATCGAAGATATTTGAACGATGCCGCCCGCTCTCAAAAGTACCACCACGGCACTCACCGTCATTAACACCCAGGTAAACCGTGGGCTCAACCAAAACCGCCCCTGCCTAATAGAGTTGGACCTAAAAATGGCTTTCGACACAGTCAGCCATGCCACGCTACTAGATGACATTTTACAGTCGACATTCCCGCCAGGGCTAAAGAGGTCGACCGCGAACTACCTGAGTGGTCGTCATTCGTCGGTGCTATTTCGGGACCAAACATCAAAACAGAGGAAAATAAAGTAAGGAGTTCCGCAGGGTGGTGTCCTCTCACCCTTGCTTTTTAACTTGTACATATCGAAACACCCCCAGCCACCAGAGGGAGTCTCCCTGGTCTCCTACGCCGACGACTGCACGATAATGGCGTCGGGCAATGACATTGATGGCCTATGCTCTAAGGTAAACGACTACCTCGCCTGCCTTTCTCGCTTCTTCACTGCGAGGAACTTACAACTTTCCTCTACTAAATCCACGGCGATCCGCTTCACCACCTGGACAAAGGAGGTCAAGCTGCAACTTAAGGTGAAAGTCGATGATACATCAATTCCGACTTTAAACAACCCCAGAATATTGGGAGTTACCTTCGACAGGTTGCTCTCCTTCTCAGCGCACACAACCGCTATTGCCACTAAAGTACAGAATCGCAACAAGGTCCTCAAGGCGCTGGCCGGCAGCACTTGGGACAAAGAAATGTTGCTATCGATTTTCAAGGCAATAGGCCGACCGGTTCTAAACTATGATGCGCCTGTCTGGTCGCCTGAAACCAGTGATTAGCAGTGGACGAGCTACAGACCTGCCATAAGGACCGCGACAGAATGTCTAATAATGTCCCCAATACTATGTCTTCATACGAGTCCCATATGCTACCTGTTAAGGAGCATAATAAACGGCTCAGTAAGCAGTTCCTGCTAGAGTGTTACCGCAGGTCTCACCCATGCAGACACCTGCTTGAACCTAAGCTATCTCCCAGGCACGTCACGAGGCAGTTCCTCAATTACGCGGACGAGATCCAGGACAAAACAGACCGACACCTACTGGATCGGACAGTGTACAGACAGACAGGCAACGACATTCATCGGGAGACCCTTACCACCTTCTTAAGCCCCCGACCCCCGAATGCCGTCATCGGAGTCCAACCCCCACCCATCGCAGACGAAGAGCTCCAACTTCCCCTAGAGTCCCGCGTAACCTCGGCACAACTACGTTCTGGATATTGTAGAAGGTTGAACTCCTACTTATTCAGAATCGACCGCGACATACTAAACATATGTCCGGCATGTGAAGGCACTCCGCACGACTCTAACCACCTCTTCATATGCCCCATCAAACCCACTCATCTAATCCCCTCTCCCTCTGGACCCAACCATTCGAAACAGCTTTTTTCTTGGGCCTACCGTTAGATGAGCTAGACAACGACGATCGCTGATTACACTACACTGACAGGGCAAAGTTACTGCTACAACAACAACAACACCCAATAGGGCAGATGTACATTCATTTGGAACTTTTCCAGCGCACAAACATTCTGTTTTTGATTCGTTCATGCGGAGGTCAAAGCTTCTGGCAGTAACTTTCTGCCCATAAATCCAAACGATTTTCTTGAAAATTATAAAATATGAGGAACTAGCTCAGCTTTTCTAGTCTAGTGGTAGGACTGCTGCATTTAGTTGCACGCTGCAATTGCCAAGCTTATGGAAGTACCCTAGTAAAACATGCAAGACGGACGCCAACTGTAACCGACATTAACCTGTGGTCAGACGCTACTGAATGGATTATTTTTAGCTTCGGTGCTCATCATCATTCTTACCGGCTTGGAAGGCCCTACTAGATGGTAGGGACTATCGGTGAATGTCGTTAATCGCTTATTTGTAAACTGAGAGTTCCAGTAGTTGTTGTGTATATACGTATACGTATGAGAATGTACATATGTATACATATGTATATACATACAATTTTTCGCAAAGCTCAAGAAAATAAGAGAAATTATACAGCATATTATAAAATAATTTCTGCACCATTGTGTGTCATAACACTTCGAGGTACTTATGGTTTTGGTTTTCTTCTTTTTTGACGTGATAACGTCTTATAATTCGATTTAGCCGGCTGCACGCACGAAAAAATGTGTCGTTACCTTGCTCATTAGTGTTACCTTGCTCATTTGTCGACTTGACGTTTATGGCCCCCAAGTACACTTTGCCAGTAGTGTCAAAAAAATAACAAAAACACAAGAATTTAGAATTACTTAGTCGTTGCTGTTGTATTAGCATTTCTCCTGATCACAAAATGGCTCCTCGATTAGAAGGAAACTTGCAAAGTAGGGGAAAGGGAGAGAGAAATGATATTTCATTTTGAGGGGAAGTTGCAAGTTTTTACTGGGTTAATGTTTACAGAGAACTTTAATGATGTAGAGAAGTCTCATGGGCTTTGATAAACGCATTTTGCGAACACATTTTTTCTCCAGAGCTTCTTCTTTTATATGGACTAGTCTATACACTTCGTCTATCGTAGAATGAATTTCTCTAAACCCAAATTGGTGAATCATTGAGCGCGAAAATTCTTTTTAAGCCGGTGGGAAAGTTACCCCCCCAACAGTGGAAGTAACGGAATCGGGCGATAAGAGGTACCATATGTCAGACTGGCTATTTAATAACCACACCTTGTTTGCATAATAAACCTAATCCCATAATGAGTATTTAACGTATTTTCCCCTTACGATGTGCAATACGTTTCAAGCCGTTGGATTACATACATATATTTGAATTTGAATTTGAATTTTGAATTTATTTATTACTAGTATAATAATACATTATAATTTACAATAAACTGTAAGTCCTACAGAGACTATTAAAAGTCTGTTCGTAGGCTAGTAGCATTTATAATGACAATCTTACAAACTAAATATAACATTTAACAAAATAAATTTTGTATGCAACATACGTAACATACATTTGACTTACTAACTAATATAACTAACAACAAACTTACTTATATCTAGCGGTTCTATGAAGGACATAAAATAATTTTCCTTTTTTTTTATTTTACAATGAAATTTTACAATGAAATAGCGCGATATTAACAAATATCATAGGTGTAAATTAGTTTTTGTTAACCAGATTTTTATATCTTTTTTATTTTTGTCGTTAATTACATCATAGGCTTTTAACTTCATTGGAAGCTGATTAAATATTTTAATGCTATGGTTTATGTAACATTTTGAACCAATACGTAATTTACATTTTATGTGCTCAATTTGTCTATTTCTAGTATTTATTATCCTTGATAGAAAAGAATTCTTTAAGTTATTGTAATTTTGTATTAAAGCTGAAAAGTAGAACAACTTTTTTATCGAAAGAATGTTGTTAATATTTAAGGAATTATCCGTTATTGAGTTTTGTTTACTCTTAAATATTATTTTTAATATTTTATTTTGTACTAATTCAATCCTATTTAGTTCAGATTTGTACGCACCTCCCCAAGCTACGATACCGTAAGAGGTGACTGACTCAAATAGGGCATAATAAATAGTTAATAATTGTTCTTTGTTTAATATATATTTTAATTTGGCAAAAACAAAGATTAAATATCTATTTCGTTTTATTAAATAATTAATTTGAAAATCCCATTTTAACTTATAATCGATTAAAATGCCAAGATATTTAGTGCTTTCAACCCGTGTTATTGGAATACAGTTACATTTGCTGTTAGAATCATGATTATGCATAAATATATTAATATTTCCAGGTACAGAATCTTTATAAACTCCAAAAGTTAGAAATACCGTTTTATTAATATTCACAGATAACTTGTTTTGACACATCCATGTAAATATTTTATTTGCAATTAAATTTGCATTTAATTCAGCATCCTCCCAAGTATCGCCACTTATAAGAATGGTTGTATCGTCAGCATACGATATTATATTGTGAGGGTTTTTTTGGCTAAATTGTACAGCACTATATATTTCATTTATGTATATCAAAAATAATAAAGGGCCTAATACTGTCCCCTGAGGGACTCCAATATCTACAATCGTTTCACTACTAACAATACCATCTACCTTTACACATTGTGTTCTGCCAGTGAGATAATTCTTTATAAGATTCAAGGCGAGTCCGCGGATACCAATATCGCTTAATTTTTGTATTAGAATTTTGTGGTCAACCGTGTCAAAAGCCTTTGGTAAATCTAAAAATATTGCAATAATTGGTTTACTATTATCAAGATTTTTATATATATATTCAGCAAAATGAGCTAATGCATCTTTTGTTGATTTTCCTTGGCGAAAGCCATATTGATTTTTATTTAACACGTTATATTTGTTAAGAAAGGAAAGTAATCTTTTATGTATGCCAACTTCTTCGTCTAAGAAGAAAATGGTAAGAGAGAGCTACATACATATGTTCAGCGCTACTTCGCTCCCTACTCCCCCACGCAGCTTTTGTGCCAAGTCTTAAGTTCTAAGCAATTAGGTCTTTATGTAACTGAAGTTGAGCGTTATTCATGATGACCTCGAGAGCTGCAGTTAGGATTATACGCATTACCTCTGTAATGCCAAACATGCTAAAAAACTACAATATTGAGATGAAGATGCTATTGCCAATGGCATGAAATCCCCATACATATTTACGCTTCCACTTCTCTTCATTTATTGATATAATTTACATCGAACATGCAATTCAAACAATTTATGAAATGAAACTCAGAACTATATAATAAATGTATGTAAAATGTGGCAATTTTTGCAAATGGTCCAGCAAAATCGATTGCCTTTATACTGGTGCGTGAATCTTTTTTTTTATTGTTTAATCATTTGCCGTATGTTCATCGTTGTCACTGCCACTTCCGCTGCCACTGCCACCGCCTTTTCCGCGATTACTGCCACCACCTTCGTTCCCGCTCCCGCTGGCGCTGCCGCTGCCACTGGCCTCGCTGTCGCTACCGCCGGCACTACCCTTACCACTGCCATGCTCTTCATCCGACTCGCTATCAGAGTCGCGCAGTGCCTTTACCGATTTTGTCTTGTCCATTTTCTTGCTGCGTCGTCCTTCGAAGTCAGAGCCATCATCTTCATCTGACGAATAAATAGCCGAGCCCTTTTGTTCGGACGTTACTGATGGCGTGCCAAACCCGGCACCGCCACCGCCACCACCACCACCACCGCTGCCTTTTTTATACTTATTCTTAATAGCGCTAAGAGAAATAGCATTTTCGTCATCGCTGCCATCATCGTGATGGTACGATGAATTAGCGCCGCCATGGGCATCATGCGCGCCACTTTTCTTTTTCTTTGGTTGTGGCTTCTGCTGAGTGCGCATCGCTTGACGCAGTTTTTCTTCCTCTTTTTTGAGATTGTATTTACGATCGGTAGTCGGATCTTTGCCGACTTGAGTGAGAATCTTAATACCGCTGGTTTTTTGTGAACGATCGGCCAATGACATTGTCATTTTCTTATGTGTAAACGATTCCGTCGAGTGTGGTCGGAAAGTCAGCTTGGTGCGGAAGACCGCCTGCCCTTGCAAACCCGTACCTTGACGAATGAACATGTGATTGTGATCACCATGCAATGGTTGGCGATAAACATCGAAAGTTTCGTTGCCCAAATGCAACGTCATGCTACCATCTGACCAGCGCACAAAACGCGCATTCGATTCTTTGATCATGTCACCATTGTTGGCCATATATTCACGCCAACGTATGGTGTTACTTACTTTCAGTTTGATGCGCTGTCGACCTTCTTCGTCCATAGTTTCTTCTTCGTCAATTTCATCTTCGTAAGTTTCGGTATCAAAAGGTCGCGTATCAACTGAAAGGAAATTAGGAAGCTTAACGAAATGTATTTCCTTTCCCAGATCAGTTACGATTCGTGGAATTTCCACATCGATTCGTGTTTCGGGAATATGCTCTGGTTCGTCTTCTTTTTGTTGTGGTTCCTCAACACGGGCAGGGCTTCTTGAGCGAGACCGCGAAGCAGAAGAACGTGATCGAGAGCGTGAATGGGACCCTGAAGCTGAGCGATGTGAACCACTGCGGGAGCTGGATTTTGACTTTGAACGTGAACGCGTTCGTGAGCGACTCTTGCGTGAACCGGTATCCGATTTGGGACCTTCGTCTTCCGATAAACTTATATCATCGGCATCACCAAAAATATCAGTTGCGTCAATTTTTTGTGACGGCTGGAAATATTTATGAATTCAAAGAAACGAATAGTTAAGTAATAATTAAACAAAAACCTCTTCATTTTCGCTGTCCGTATCGATGATTCGTGCCTTTTTTGCCCTTACAGCGGCTGTCCCATCGCCTTCTTCCCCACTACCTCGCTTACGTTGAGCACCTTCAGACTCGGATCCACTAGATGCAGACGCTTTACGCTTCTTCCTTTGCCGTGCACCAAAATCACTTCCTGATTCAGATCCGCTTGCAGACTTTCCAGATTTGCGCGATACCGGTGTACCTGATCTCGAGCGTGAGCCAGAATGCGATCGCGATCCTGAACGTGACCTTGTGCCACTCCGAGAACGAGAACGCGATCGAGACCCTGATCCAGAGCGTGAGGAGCCTCCAGATTTTGAACGTGGTGTGCCAGAGCGTGAGCGGTGACTTTGACTACGAGAACGGGAACGGGAACGTGAATTAGCACGATCATCTATTTGCAAGTTAGGCGATTGTGAACGGGTATCTTCATCGTTGGGTGTTTGGTTGGCTGGTGTAGTTGCATTGCGTTTGGGAGATGACTCTTGAGCAACAGACGATTGCTCATGCGTAGCAACGGGCGTATGTTCACGGCTTGCAGCCGGTGATTGTTCTCGACTTCTAACAATTGATTGTTCACGGCTAACTGCTGTTGAATGTTCACGATTTCCAGCGGGGCTGTGTTCTCGACTGACAATTGGTGTTGCAGAATGTCGGCTATGCACAGAACCCGAGGGCCTGCTGTGTGGTGAACCGGATTGAGAACGTGTGCCGGAACGTGATCCGGAGTTGCTGCGAGATGCCGAACTCGAAGATGAACGTGACCGAGAACGTGACTTGCGATCGCTACCACTACCCTCTGATGCTCGACTATGCGGTGTACTGCAAATAATTGGAAAAAATTAAAGAAGATACAAGTTAATTAATCCGATTACTATTACCCGGGTTCAGGATCATGGTTTTCTAATGTGTAACCCGGCGTTGGTGCAGTCTGAGGCGACGGAGTTGGGCTGTGACTGACTTCAGATTCAGAACCTGTTATTTGTGTAGAACAGTTATTGAATAACTTTACAAATTCTTATATTTTTTACTCACCGCTACCATCGACGGAATCATCGCGAACCATTTTACAATCTACAATTATTTAACAAATAATAATAAACGCGACACAGTTAGTGATGAAACGACAGCAAAAATAAATACTCGATACTCTTCTCTCTAAAATCAAGCATTGCGCTTAGCAAGTTAAGGTGACCAACATTTAAAAATATCAATGCAGAACATTGTAGTCTCTTTTATGAAATTTTTTACAAAATCAGGATTTTTGTTTTGTTTTTGTAAATATTAGGTCAGTCCATAAGTTCGTGCGTATTTTACCCATAATTTCACTTTTGTACGATTTTTGCATACAAAAAATTATTCGCGGAATATAACGGAACTATTTATATTTTCTTTGATTTATTGTGCATTCAACAATTGATTTTAATCGCGGATAGAAGCAAGTGTTGTTAAAAAATAAAATGGAATCTCCGAATGCCTATAAGAGGCACATTTTGTATTTTTTTTTTTAAGTGGTAAAAATGCAACAACTGTTGCTGCTGAAATAAACATTGTTCACGGAGAGGATACCGTGAGTGTAAGGACTGTGCAAAAATGGTTTTTAAGATTCCGAAGTGGTAACTGCGACATGGAGGATGGCCAGCGCGCTGATCGTCCAGAAGTCTTTAACTCTGAACCCTTGCTCGAACTTGTGGAAGTTGATCCAAATTTGACAGTTTATATGATAGCTCAGAGGATAAATTCATCACATGGAGCAGTTCACAGACACCTGGGCTCCGCATAGACTTTCCGTCGCCATTCGTAATTCACCTCCCAATTACCATTTGAATTAGTTAGGTGATTCGACATACACAATTTTAGGACGGAATTAAACAATTTATAAGTAATTCAATCTCAATTATCTCGCGTATTATGAACAAATTCTTATCTTCCCAAAGTTTATCGGAAATTTATCCTTTTTACACAACGTTTTTGGTGTTTTTGTAGCTGCGTGAGAACTATCAATATCAATAACTCTGTTTTGACAGCTTAGAATGGTAAATGGTCTTTACATTTTTGTTCACTAATTTTTGACAAGTCATCAAACGATTCCTTAACGCCTTAACAACGCTTTCAAATTAGGGAAATTTACCTTGAAAAAAAAATAATAAATAAATAAATCTGTTCGCGAAGTTCATAGAGCATCAGCGGCATCAGCGGCAAATGAGGAAGGAGCTGCCGTTACGGTGAATGGCGAGCGTTATAGCACCATGCTAACTGAATTTTTGTTGCCAAAAATTAATCAGCTAAACATCGACGACATTTGGTTCCAAGAAGACGGCGCAACTTGCCATACAGCGCAGATAACAATCGATTATTCAAACCACCCTTGACGTCGTACGGACAGATTTATTACAAAAAGTAGTCAAAAAAAAAAAAACTCATAGCTGCAGCGGACATGTGCTGGATATAATATGCACAAAATCAATGCCATGAAATTATCTACCAAATTATAAAAAAAAAAAATTAATTCCAATATTTCTGTTAAAACTCATAAGCTTTTAAAAATCACCCGTAACAACATATTATTCAAATTAAATTCATATACACATACACGCAGGGTTGCTTGTAAACAAAAAACGAAAACAAAATTCTGAAATCATGACATGATTCTGTTAAATTCATTGAGAGTGAGTTCGCAACCTTCAGTATTCTCTCATTCATTGAATGAAGACTGCCGGTAATAAAATTTAGTCAACAATTTTTATTTTCATCGTAAAGAACCATGATTCAATTATAGAAGGTTAGGTAAGTAAACAGCTTTCTCGCTCCCTCTTGACATATCGGCTCCCTTATTTGAAAACGTGTTGCTTCTTTACAAAAAAAAGTACCTATTTCACAAAAAAATTTTTGAATTGTAGTAAAAACTAAACTTTTGGTGCAAATTATTTGGTCGGCAACACCGTTTCCACTTTGACGCTTTGCTTTGTTATTATTCGTTGAAAATCTTTTATCTGTTTGTAAACATTCAAGTAAGTATAATAATAAAAGCTAATTATTTTGTAAATTAATGTCGTTTTTCACTATTTAGGTCGATTATGTCTTACATATGGTGATAGTCGATTATTTGGAGTCGGCTTTCTGCTGCAGAAAACCACCGGTTTGTGAATTTTCATACATGTAAGTCCAGATCAGACATTTGTAAAAATTCTTTTTAAACTTTTTCATTCATAGGTTTTTATAGCAGCGTTTTTGCAAATATAACAGAGACCACCTTACATACAATACATAAACTACAGTTAGTAAGTTCTTTTAGAATATTTGCTAATAAATTGTAATAAATAAAAAGTTTTTATTTGTAGGACTTCACAGACGAGCAATTGCTGCGGAAGGTGTGTGTTGAAGAGCTAGGTGGCCCAACTATTGTGGTTTTTAGAAAGGAAAGCTCGTATGCGCGTATTTCTACCATTGTCTCATGTGGTGCTACGGACAATTTCATAGGAGACATGGAGCGTGTTGTGTATGATGGTGCAAATACCTGTTTAACATGTGACGGTTATTATGTGCCTAGTACTGCTACCTCTGAAATGAATTTGACTTCCGAACTGGCTGTCCACGTCGATACCTTACCCCGTCTAGAACAATATGCTGTACGTAGATGTATGCGCAACACCTACACGAGCAAGTCCTCGCGCTTTAAGTCTACAATTACAGATAAGTTGTAATGATATATTTGTGAGTTATTTTTAAGTTTTTGGTTTACAGGTTTTTGATTTCTGCCTGAAGTAAGTGCAGCGTTCCAACACCTATACGAGCAAGTGCACCCACATTCCTCATATTTCCACTCTGATTCATTACTGAGACACGTGGTATTGATATACGTAAATTTACAAACCATCACAATTACTAAAAGTGGATTATATTACCAATATCTAAAATTTTTCGATGTATTAGTTTTAGTCTATATTAATAAAGTAAATTAAGGTAGACAAATTTTAAACTATAAACTAATATAGTAAATTTGTAATTTTTATTTTTTGGCCGCAATTGAATGGTATGGACTTAGACGACATGTGGTTTCAACAGGACGGGGCCACAAGCCACACAGCACACGCTGCAATTGATTTGTTGAAGAGTAAGTTCGGTGAGCGCATTATTTCCAGAAATGGGCCGGTCGAATGGCCGCCGCGCTCGAGTGATTTGACGCCTCTAGACTATTTTATTTGGGGTTATGTGAAGTCATTGGTCTACAGTAACAAACCGGCGACGATTTGTGAGCTCAGAGCCAATATTGAACGCGAAATTGCTGGAATTTCGGCCGATTTATGCAAAAGAATGGTCGAAAATTTGGTTCAACGATTTGACTTCGTAAAACGTGCACGCGGTGGTCATGCAAAAGAAATCGAATTTCATACTTAAATGTAGATGTTCAAACTCGATAATAAAAAAAAATTAGTTAAAAAAGTCAAACCGTTTGTGTTTTATTCAAAAAAGTTGAAGCGCTCTTACTGAAAAACGCTTTATATTTTGACCTTTGGTGTATTAAAAGACTTGTACTATTGTAGTAAATTAAACACATTAAATTCCTTTATTATGACTATTTTTTGTTCTCTTCCACAAAATATACTCAAATCTATTGCAAGATTATATATATATATATATAATTGGCGCGTACACGAGCTCTTCCTCCTATTTGTGGTGTGCGTCTTGATGTTATTCCACAAATGGAGGGACCTACAGTTTCAAGCCGACTCCGAACGGCAGAAAAAAAAAACACATACATAAGTAACATCACATAGTTCTGCGTGCTCTTGTGTTAGATAAACATCGAAAATATTCTAAATAAATATTACATTTGTTTAAAGAAAAAACTATAATTTTTCTGTCGCTTGTTTTTCTCTTAGTACAGGACTAATTAGTTACTTTACGTACTTTTTTACTACCTTTAGGCAAGAAGGGGAAAACATTTTTCCCTTTTTCCCATCCTTCGTAAATGCAGCCTTAAAATAAGGGAGTGTCAAAGCGCCCTTGTCACTACTTACCTAACCTTCTATAATTGAATCATGGTAAAGAACCAATATTGCTTGACGTGTAATCGATTAATCGTTTTTTGTTTTTATCAAGAAAGCGGTTGCAGTCGCAGGTAAACAAGGAAATATAATAACAGAAACAGTATTTCACAAATCACGCTAAGTAAAAAATTGAAAAGTGTTTATTAAAATGCCTAAAGACGATTGCAAATATTGGGAGAAATGTTATCAGAAAAACGCAGCTCATTTGGAGAAGTATAACCATCCAACAAAGAAAGTTCACGAAGAAAAAGAGGAACTAAAACGGAAAATACCATCCGTAGAGACTAAGCAGCAGCCAAGGGAGGATGAAATCAAAGACAAACCTCACACAGGAACCCCGACTACTGCTGGTAACAGTAGTTCCGATGAACGCAGAGAAATTGATACAACTGATTTGCGTGCTGAAGCGCTTGGTAACATTGCGGGCAAAAACTACATGGAAATACTTGCCAAGCGCATAAAATTCTCAGTTCAGGCGGAATACGACGAATTATTACGTAGCAATGAGTTCATACGACACAAATTCCTCGTGGAAATGCCTCTGGACTTTTACGCCTTTTGGAAATTTGCTTGCAGCTTAAAAAGTGGTGGCACTGGTGAGGAAGTTTTGCAATATTTTGAGAAACAATTCCAACTGCAGTTGGTAGGAGCTTTTGAATTTCTTGCTGGACGCTTCCATAAAGCTCCAATTCGTGAACCAGGTGACTACTTGCGGCACTGGCGATTCTTCTACGACCCACCTGAATTTCAAACAATTTTTGTACGTCGGGATACTGGAATCCATTATGGTTATTGGCGCGATTCGCCACAAGAACATGATAGCCTTTTGTTGGCACGTAACGATGCTGCAAAAGGTTGCAAGTTTGAATTTATAGCTGGCAACACATTTGATGCATTTTTACACTATCTCGAGAAAGATTTCACCAACACACCTTTCACGGGAGCACTGGTGGCAAGCACGCGTAAGGCGCTACAAAATTTTATTAGCGCAAACGAAATTAAATTAGAGACACTCGAACCCTTACGCAAACGACGTAGTGCTAAAGTGGTTGCTAAAACTCTCCATGAAGCTGGGATAGTAGTACCGTATGACGGCAAAACCGAAGTCGGTTATAGGCCTCTGATTATATCGGATGCAGAGCTGAAGAAAATATTGAATTTTTTCGAAAAGGCAGGCGCTTCTGATGATGGTGGTGACAACGAGGATATTAAAGCGGCAGTGATCGAGAAGTTGCAGCCAGTGGCCACTGCCGCCAACATAGCAATGGACGAATGTGATTTTGGCACCGCTCTTGAATTAGGCATTGACTTGTTTTGTAGTGGGCGACGTGAACTACATTCGTTGGTACAATCTTTACTAGTGCCGGCGTATTCACTGCTATGTCGACCACAATTCATTGCTATCTCAAAAGCTCACATTGAGCTACGAAGCAAGTCACATAAACTTAGCATATTTGAAATAAACCAGAATAAAGTGGGTCAATGAAAACATAGCCTAACTGTTAAAATAAATAACTCGTATTTAAAATAGCTGTTATTTGCTATAAAAATAAAGTATGACTGAAGTATTTTTCACACTTCCCTGGACCTCATTTATTTCCATTAGCCCTTATTTTAACACAAATATAAAATTTAAAAATATGACGCACTTCTCGGTATTGTACAGACCTACCGAGCTATTTTTATTTCATATATACAGATGTGAAGATTCCTTATAAACAGGTTTGTATGTTTCGCTGCAATTTACACCCAGTTCCTGCAGCAATTTGAGTATGGGTTTCGCTCCCAATGTATCCAGCGAGACATTATCAGTGTAGGCGACGTAGGCTGATACTGGCAGTTTTTCGTTATGACGCCAACAAGCAACTATGTATTTAAATGGTCTTATAAATCTTCCGCATTAAATTTGAAAAAAAAAACTACTTACTTCCCGCTGCCACGCCAGCTACAAAGTTAGGTGCCTCCAGTTCTTCTACCTGCGACATTTTCGAATTTATGCCGCGCAATAATGTAATCTCGTCACGAATTTTTAGCAAATTCTCACTCTGATATTCAATTTTTGATTTCACAGTTAATGTTATCACCGTTTCAGCTTGTTTCGCATACGGGAGGAGCAACTCAGTAACTTCACCACTATTTGTTAGATCTTCTTGCAATAGCGCAATTAATAATTCCTTATCGTCAATATAATGTAATGAGGAGTTTGCAGATGGTAGTTTACAGATTTTCCGTGCGTCCTGCAACAACGATGCTTCCACGAAATCTGACACATCGGCTCCCTCGATTAGCAGAAACATTTTACTGGACAAAGGTTCTGCTGTTTCGTTCGGTTCATATAAAAGTTCGAGCCTGCAATAGTAAAGTCGGTTACTCTAATACGCTGTTTTAAAAGGACTGAATTAACAAACTCAATTCACTTCTTTATTTCCTTATCCTTTTGTAGTGGCTCATCCTCATCGCAGTCATCCCAGAAAGCACGAGAAGATGGGATATTTAGTTCACCAAAACCCATTGGACAGCTCATTTCAAAGATTTCGGTTTTTGAAGATTTTGGCAGCAATTATATGTTTACAGGTGGAACTGTGATTTTCGCTTGTCATCTAACTCAGCAAGGAGTGCGTTCAGTAAAAAACATGGCGAATCTATACAATTCGCCTTGGTACGAAAATTTTAATTAAAACAGTGGTGCCACAAATTGACAAAAAATTACCTCAAAAAGGTACTAATTTTCCTATTTATTTTATTCTCTTTTGGGACCTTTGTTTTTTATGACACTTTAACGCACGAATATAAAAATAAGGAACATTTATATAATTAGTGTACATATATGTTGTGTACATATATGTTGTAAAATTTCATACCACAGTTTATCAATGGGAATATCTTTCAAATTATCTTTATAAAATTAATATTTGCAATCTCAAGAGATATTAATGTAACAAAAAGATTGAATTTCTTTGTAATTCAAAATAAATCGAAAATTTTGTTAAAAGGACCAACGATATTATCGGCTACGTTTCTCCACACACAATTTCTACAACTTGTGTAGGAGGGTTTTATAAATTTGTTTACCTAACGGTTGTGTGTAACAGCATAAATGAATCGAGATAAATATATACATATATTTACGAATGATGAGAGTACAAAATTTATTATATTTCAATGAAACTTGGTATATAGATTACTCTTTTGGCTTGGGCGAAATTGCCAGTAACCACACGAACTTCCATATAACGGTAGTTTTCAAAAAAGGAAACGTGGTATCTCTGATATAAGTAAAGCAAAATTACTCACAACTGGTACAAATGAAGAACCTATAGAAGAGATTGAGGAAATCTATCAAATTACGAGGGTTGCTATTTATATTTCGAGCTGCGGACACTTGTAGTGGAGTCAGACGTCATCTGAAGAATCGATTGGAAAATTTGACATATTTTATCATAAAACCATGCAGAACGTTTTGATATGTGAGCCATTCAATTGTTGCTTACAGTAAATGGCTATCTTTAAAAATGGATATCTGCAAAAAAATGGTATTAAACCATGAACAATTTCGTGCGATTATTTGTCACAATTTTTGACGAATTTTTTCACAAGCACAATGACCACCTGTTTTTTGAGCATTAATAATCATGTGACTACCAAGCAAAGTTAAACGGTCAATTCTGAATGGTATAGAACTATCCTTCACCAAAATCGCATTGTCTCCCAACTGTCATATCGGCGCTGCCAAAAGGATTTTTGACCGATCAAAACCTCGAATTGATAGCGCATTCACCGTACCCAATGACTTTTTGCTCCTTCCCATTATGAGGTAATAAAAACGCATGCTTAAGAGTTGTCTCAATCAGATTAGACGAAATGATTTGGAAATTGGCCTAAACGAATACAAGTGTATTGATTATCATTGGGAATATTCTGAAAAATAGTAAAACCGTTCCATGCCCATTTTTCCTTTGTTAGACCAAATATATATGTAGATATCGACCCTTATTTATTTAATACATCGGGCGATACAATAGTAAAAGATAATAAACTATTTGTTTCTAAGCTGGCGTACATTTTTTATTTCGCTTTAACTGCCTAATTTCAAGTGTTCCTACATTCATCCTTTGTAAAAAGCTTTGTTTTAGGCATTCGAATTTGAAACTGAATTGAAAGTTTAATCAGCTTAGCGTACATTACGTTAAAAAAGTACTATATTTTTGCAGATGATCTATTCCTCTACAGCAATTCCAATAGCGGAATGAATGCATTCTTCCTTATTGATAAGATGACAAGTCTTGTTCACAAGTGACATCAGTTGATTCACGTCGTTCGCCCAGTTATTCAGTATATCGGAGGCGCTCTTCTTTGTGGTGAAGTAAACAATTCCTACTGGTCGATCAATTTTAACGCGTATGGTATCGCTATTCGCCAACTTTGAAAGATATTCTTCACACCGGTTTGACGGTAAGTTGAGTAATTCACTCATGCGTTGAAGGTGAATGCGAGAATAGTACATAGCGATTATACGAATATTCTATTTAGATAAATAAAGTTATTTCAGCAAACTAAATTAGGAATAAAAAAACTTTTAGAGCTGCTTACATGTTCTATTAGTCGATCCTTTAGCTCAGCAATGCATTTGCGTCCATGCTTTGTGCTTTCTTTAAACATATCATTCTCGGCTAGCACGGTACCAAAATCAGCATTGAATGTGTCAAAACTTATAAGCTCTTTCGACATGAATAAACGTAGTATTTCTCTGAAACAAAAATACATTATTATTTTATCTCTAAATATATTGTCTAATTACCAACCGGTAAGCGGGTATGCCTTCAAGTTTCTTATTTTTCGACAAATGTGCCATCATATCACTCTGTTCGTTGTCATACGGCGCTAATACGCAGTATAACACAGCACAAATCAGTTTTTCCTTTTGCTCCTTTTCTTGTTCTGGAGTCAATTCGACAGATGACAAAGCGGCGGCTGCCACAGCAGCTGCCTTGATTTCATCTTCACGCTTCTTTTTATCTTCCTCACTCAATTTTTTTTTCTCCTCTTCAGTCAACTCTGCTACTGCGGGTGCTGGACGTGCTGGTTCAGCGATTGCTTGATAGTGACGCGAGGTTTTCAAGAACGAACTATCGCGGTCCAACCGAATCATTAAGTTGTAGAATTTCAACTTTAGGTCGTGCTGTATTGGGTCATCGAAGAATTTTATGCTTATCTTCTTGGCAATGATTTGCGTGGAAACGAAATCTTCTTTTAGTAGACAAAGCCGCATTTGCTCTAAAATCAATTCAACCTTCTCCCGCTTATCCATTGAACCGTATGTTTCTACTTGTAGTTCTTCCATTACAGCGGCAGCCCCTGCAATATCACCATCGGCCTCTTTGATGTCAGCTAAGATTTTTGTTAAACGGGCACGCTCAATTTCTACATATATTTTGCCTTCTGTGACTGTGCGCAGCGTATCAATCAGTTTTAATTTGGTGGCCTTATCAGGTGTTTTTTCAACGTAAGTGCAGCACTCCTGAATCATCTTTGAAACAGCTTGCTTTAGCTGCGAACGGCGACGCGCTAGCAATGAAACGTATTCATTCAAAGCATTCCAGTTTTGAGCGTCGAAACAAATCTGGCATATTGCGACAAGAACTCGCGAGCAAGATACCATATCGGCGCCCTGATTAAATAAGTTAAATATATTCTTTAGTCAGCCGAATAAAGCTATCTAATAAGTTTACTTACCAAACGCGTTTGCTTTTCAAGTTGCAACAGTATCTCGATGGCATCATGGAAAGCTTCGGGATTCTTCCTGGCCATATCTTTAGCTAGTGGAATTTTCTCATCACAGGCTGGTGAATAATCAACCTCCATTTTGGTGATGCGACCTCCTTCGAACAAATAATTATCCATTTTGTATGCTCTCCTTCAACTAAAAAATTACCCCAAAGCAGATTATGCGGGTGAATGTGGAGAAATAAAGCGTTATTTTACTACTTGTTTAAATATGAGAACAATGTTTATTGTTGAAGTTACCGTGCAGAAAGGATTGTTTTATATGTTTATCTTCACGTATCACACTATCTTGAACTATAGCAATTTGAATTGTAGAAAAACAATGCGAAATGCGGCTATAAGTAGACTTGGGATAATTCTGCTTACTAATCATGTAAATTGGCTGCGGTTGTAGAATTTACCAATTGTCAATATGACTTGAAGCAGGGTGTGGTAAAATGCGAAAAGAAAAAAAATATGAAAAATTGATGTTGCGGTAAGCCGGTCAATCTATTAAAATATAAAAATGAACAAATTGGTGCAATTTAAAAGCTATTTTTGTTGATATGTATTATTAAAATAATAATGCTTGCTAACTATTTATACCATTATATAGAAATTTAAAACAAATTAGTGATTTAAATTGTACTGTTTGACATTCGAATACTCTACGAACACGAAACACAGCCTTGTCAAATGCCAAAATCAACTGTCAATAGTTTGCTGGTCGCATTTTGCGCCTGAAATTTTGTATCGAATTTATTTTCATTTTATTCCATTTTTTGGCAAAACTTAAAAAGATAACCGTAATTAAATAGAAATAATACCAGACAGTAATAACTGCAGAGTGCAAAATACTTGGTGATTAGTGTTCTGGAAATTATTAGTATCTCTAGAAGCAGTCATTAGCAGTGGCCGATATGGCGAATCTACACGATTTTGAGGAACTGGTGTCGGATGCACTTGAAGTTGTGGAGTTTAAATTAAGTGAGTGTTTTTTCAAACGTTAATTATAATGCTAGTATGAAAATATCATTTACACTTTTCAGTACGCCGCAAGCAGGATATAGAGGATGATAGTTTAACATTCCATCCCTTGATGGCACATCAACTTTTTGGGGAAACGGAGAGCATATTTGGTTATAGAGATTTACATGTGCGTATATTATACACAGCCGGACCGCTCCACATTTATATTGGTGTCGAATATAGTAGTCGAGTTGATGAAATATCAAAAGGAGACATAAGTGCCGACAGTGTCGTGAGAACTATTGCTGAAAAATTGCCCGATGGTTGTTTCTTCATCAATATGGATGAGTTTCTGAAAACACTTGATAAAGCAGACAAATTTCAACCTTTTGGTGAAAAGTTGTCGGAACTCAAAGTAACTGATGCGCAAGGCAAGAAGCGCTTGTTCGAAATATATCTCTGTAATTATAAGGTGCCGTCGTTCTTAAAATTTTTCGGCCGCTTACAAACTTTTATACTTTGGTTTGTTGATGCGGCTTCCTACATTGATGTAGATGATGCCCAGTGGAGTTTTTTCGTATGGTATGTAACCGCAGCAGTATATATTTAGTTTAATACATGAATGTTCTTTTCACGATAGCTATGAAAAGTATAAAAATGATAATAGCAACTATCAATACGCAACCGTTGGCTACACCACTGTATACGAATACTACGCCTATCCGCAGCATATACGGCCACGCATTAGCCAGGTGCTAGTTCTACCACCATTCCAAAAACTAGGCATTGGCACAAAATTCATAGAAACCATATATAAGCATTACCAGCCACAAAAAAATGTCATCGATATGACAGTCGAAGACCCATCTGACGATTTTCAGCGTTTACGCAATTTCGTAGATGCGCGTTTATGTATGGGGTTAAAAAGTTTCGCAAGAGATGTCATTAAGAAAGGTTTCAATAAGGAAATGGTGCGGGAAGCACGTGAATCACTTAAGGTATAATTTTATAACTCGATAATTTCAATTTGAAATGAAATGTTAGTTAAAAATTGTTGCTTACTTTTTCCTCAGTTGAATCCTCGTCAGTGCCGCCGCGTCTATGAAATACTGCGTTTCTTTTATACAAACTGTCTCGATAAAGATGATTATCATGCCTATCGTTTGGATGTGAAGCGACGTTTAAATGCTGTACATTACAAGCAGTTGAATGACATTAAGAAAATGGAAAAGGCAAAAGTGGATACAGAATGGTTGAGAGCGCGCTTACCCACACAAAGTCAACGCATCGAACAATTGCAAAACGAGTATGAGCAAGTAGAAAATGAATATAAAGAAATTGTTAAAAAGCTACGTACGGTTTGCTAATACTGTTATCGCTCATCATTCATTTTATTGATCAGCATGTCCTTTTGTTTACGAATTCATTTCTTTATGTAATAAATTTTAAATTAAATTTTAAAAGTAATACTTTTATTAATTTGTTAATGTTATAACGGGAATATACTGGGGTATTTTTTGAAATATGTTATGCTAATTCCCCATAATATACAACTGTTTGAAGCAATAGCAGTGGCGTATGCCAAAAATAGCTAAATTTCTTTTTTAAATTTAAATAACTGCTAATAAAAAATTTTAATCACCAGTGGTAGCCTTAAATATCGTATTTTCTGAGCTGGTTGTTATATTCAAAAAGTGCTCAAAAATGCAGTGAAGTGTAGTTGTGGCATTTGGGCGCATTTGAGGGAAATTCATATTTTTGTTTAAATATTTATAGTTCCATATACATTTTTTTTACAAAACCTTGCAAAAATTAAACAGATTTCTTTCCGAGAAAAGGGTCGCGCTAAACATTTTCCGGGTGAAAGTGAAAGCCTATTAAGAAATTGCTAAAACTTTCAAGTTATTCCAAATTTGCTCGACTTTTCAGTGAAAAAGTTTGATAAAAGCAAACCAATGGAGACAATTGAAGTGTTTAGAGGCAAGAGCTGAGAGAAGTACTGGGTTTGGCGCGTGAAAATTCCTTTTGTACCTTCAAAAAGATTAGGGATGATCTAAGTCTTGATGTAGATTCTTCAACAATCAGAAACAAACTCATTGAAGCTAAATTTTACGGGAAAAACCCAGGTGTGGTACCATTGCTGGATTCACGTCATGTACAGGCCAGAATAAAATTTGCTGCAGAGTACCTGCATTTGCCAGTTCAGAAATGGTGGAACAACTTGTGGTTGTTATTACTTTACTGAGATCCAAAGGAAGTAAACAATTTGTGGAAAGGCCGAAGAATGTTTCTTTTAACCCTAAATATGACACCAGAGCAGTAAAAGCCGAACAGTATATTGGAAAAAAATCAAGGCCGCCAAGTTCTACTTCAACGCAGTGGAGTCAGCCATGTATAGTACGACAAAGACCAGGAAGTTATCAAAAAATTCGTTTCAAAAGGGGTTGAGGTCATAGGCTGATAGGGTCAGTCATCTCACCTCAATCGCATTGCAATCTTTTCGACGGATGTCAAAGAAGTTGTAGGCAAAGAGAGACCCACAAATATCAAGAAGCACTCGAAGACTGTTAGAAAAACTTAGATGGTCGCGAGATTTAGGTGTTTGGTGGGCTCTATCTCTATATCTAGTAGGTGCACAGCAGTACTTGCCAACAAGGCGAGCTGAATCAAGTTATTTAATGAATTAATACCTTTCAGATTTATTTTTGATTTTAAAAATTATTTATGGGGAAACAACTCCACCGGCCGTAACACTAGATTTAGGAGTTTTGATTATATACTTATTTTTACTGAAAAGAGTCAAATTGACTCATACTACTAAAATTGAAGCTTTTTGCAAAAAAACAGCTCAAACTTAATTGAAATAAAAGATTTGTAATTAAAAATGGCCGCCGCAGCCGAATGGGTTGATGCGCGGGCTACTATTCGGAATTCAGAGAGAACGTAGGTTTGAATCTCGGTAGGTTTGAATCTCTGTGAAAGACTAAAAAGTTTTTTCTAATAGCGGCCGCCCCTCGGCAGTCAATAGCAAACCTCCGAGTGTATTTCTGCCATGAAAAAGCTCCCCATAAAAAAATATCTGCCATTCGGAGTCGGCTTGAAACTGTAGGCCCCTCCATTTGTGGAATAACATCAAGACGCACGCCACAAATAGGAGGAGGAGCTCGGCCAAACACCAAAAAAGGGGTGTACGCGTCAAAACTTCATAAACTCTGTTTTTGAAATACAAAATTGCTATAAAGCCTCATAATTCTGATTTTGTAACTGTCCATTCATTATTCAAGATTCTATGAGCTTCAAGCCCAGTGCATGATTTTAGATTTGTCATCAGGTCTTCGTCAATAATCAATTTGAAAGCCATACTTACCGAACCAAGCGTAATATGCCTTTTAGCATAGGCAGCTGGACCCGATACCTCTTTTAAGGGGGGGGGTAAGGGATAAACGCTAAAAAACTTTTTTCATGAATTTATTGTAGCGAAACGGTTCAAGTCAGTTTATTAAAAGTTGTTGCATATTATAAAGTAACATTTCAAGAATATTTGATAAAATTTTTATGTAAAAATATTGCAAAATGAGCGAATGGGAGCACATTTACGTAGACGTCTTTTCAAAAATACATTTTGCAGTAGTCAGCATATCTCAGCGTAGAATCATCTGAAATCAAAAAAATCGAATAATTTAGTTAAAGTATGAGTTAAACTTCCCCCCCACGTTTATTTTGACGATTTATTTTCATTTTCAGCCATTTGGTAGTCGTTTGAAGTAAAAAGTGATTTTTGACGAAAAAATGCCGCCATTTTGTAGGTGTAAAACCCCCTTAATATAAAAAAAAATGGCGAAAAAAAAAACGTTGGGAGGAGGTTTTTTATATGTAAAATATGTGTGCAAAATTTCAAAAGGATCAGTTGAGTAGTTTTCAAATGCCAATGACTACGCACTTTAAAAAAAAAGGTTCGAGAAACCGCGTTTAAAGTTTTAAGTTATGAAAACGCGCAACTGCTGCGTCTCGGCAGATGTTTCAGGCGGCTCGGCTTTATGCTCTATAACTTAAAAAGTTTTGCTCGGATTGACTTAAAATTTTAACACGGTATTTTTGAAATGTTTTACTACAATAACATGCAAAAAAAAAAAAAAAATCGATTTTAATCTAGCTACATACATACATCTCTATCTTCTGTCAATGTTTTTTATAAATCCCCATCAGCAGCTTGTTCGGTGGAAATTTCTTCATTCTTCATTCAGTCTAAGAATCAGAAATAATCCTTGTTTTTTTGTTTTTGTTAGGAGCAAAAATTCAGAGTTATTGACTTTCGCCTCTATTTCATTTTCGTTCTCACATAGTTGTGTATTAAAAGCATCTGATTCATATTTTGATTGGTCTTCCCCGATTTTGTTCAGTTCATTTTTCTGATTTTTTCCCATAATAGGTCTGTTCATGTGAAAATTTCCGAGAATTTGTTCTCAAAGAGAAAAATATTAAAAAAAAGTACATGAGCGCAGAACCAGTAATATTTGCAAGTTTTACGAACAGCTGATTAAATTGTTGGCGGGAAAAATCCCAAAGAACACATTTTTTTCAGTTGAGCTACCTCCTATTAAATTAGAAAAAAGTAAACATTGCAAAATAATGAGCTTGGCATCACCTGATTTTATTTTCTCCTCAATAATTTGTTTCATTTCGTCATCGATGACAGATGAAGAACATTCCATTAGCAATTGTGGGGGGTTGGACAAGTCCAAGCACTCAGTCAGGAGACCATTGTACTACACCCGGATAGATTTCAGTAGAAAGAATAGAGATAGGAAAGATAAAAAGTGGATGGTAAGACGGATAAATTAGTTTGAGCTCACTTTTCCACAAATCTCTTGGATTCATTGATGAATTTCAAGAGATCCGGAAGAGGAAGAGTATGAACTTTATCCATACTCAATATATCGCAACTCAATATCCTAAGTCTGATTCTGGAAAACGCCGAACAGCTACAGAGAAAATGCTCTGCAGTGTCGTCATCCTCAAGACAGGATAGGCATATCGGGCTGTCTACTACCTCTATGGTAGCCATATGTTGATCATAGAAGTTGTGCCCTGTGATTACACCCACCAGTACTCTCAGGTCCTTTCTGCTGAGTTTTGGGAGAAAGGTCGCTGTTTTCCTGTTTGGTTCTTTCACAAAGCACTTGGCTACTCTGCACGAGTTCAACTCAGACCAACGTCCTCTATGGGTAGACCATATCTATGGGTTGAATCGATACAGAATTGACACCTAGAAAGGATTCGGAGCCCAGTGTCATACTTGCCGAGCCTTCATTTGCCAATTTATCAGCTAACTCGTTCCCTGTAATATCACAATGTCCAGGCACCCAAATAAGACTAACTTTGTTGTGTTTTACAACACTTTTCAGTTTTGTCTTACATTCACCGACTAACTTCGAAGAGCAGCGTGGGTTAGCAAGGGCTTTCAATGCAGCTTGACTGTCACTACAAATTCCAATACCACTACCCCGCCTCTTTTTCTCACTTATACTGGCACATTCAAGATAGCAAAGACTTCCGTAAGGAATAACGTGGCCATCTATCCTGTGGCATAGGAGTACTTAGTGTCTTCTGCTAAGTACCATCCAGATCCGCTTCCATCACTGGTTTTGGATCCGTCGGTGTAGAAAGTGTGCTGATATCTCGTTAATAGGTTCTCTGGCCTTAACCATTGATCGCTATCTGGGATAAAAACATTATACTTCCTACGGAAGCTAATGACAGGCACCCGGTTGTCCACCAGAATCGAGAACAGTGTGCACCGCTCCGACAACTGGTGGTATATCTGACAGTGGCCAGTGCTTACTTCATTTCCCCAGACTCCGTTTAACTTGAGCTTGTACGTCGCCTTCATTGCTTCCTTTCGAATTTGAAGATCTAGAGGTTGCGAGTTCAGAATGGCATTAAGGGCATCACCAGATGTCGTACTCATGGCCCCTGTGATACCCAAGCACACACTTCTTTGTAGTCTTTTTAGGGGTTTTACCCAGGAATTAACTATTGAGGCTTTTCACCATACTACAGAGGCGTGTGTAATAATGGATTCATCAGGGTGATGTACAGCCAGCGTACTATTGCCGGTCTTAGACCCTATGTCTGGCCAAGGGTTCTCTTACACTGCCAGAAGACTTTTAGTGTTCGACAGACCTTCTGCTCGACGTGCTTCTTCCAGGTAAGCTTACTATCTAGGATTACTCCTAAATATTTAGCCTCAGAAGACAGTTGCAGTGTTACCCCTTTCAATGTGGGTAGTAACAGGCCTTCCATATTGTGTTTCATAGTGAAAAGCACTAAGGTTCTTTTTGTAGGATTCACAGAAAGACCATGGAATTCGCACCAATACTGAATCTTATTTAGAACTACCTCCATTTTATTGCATATAGCTTCAAGTGATCGTCCTGAGATTAATACGCACACATCGTCTGCGTAGGCTTGGATGTGTCCAATTTCCTGCAGACCATTAAGAAGAGAGTCCACCACGAAGCACCAAAGTAGGGGTGAGAGTACACCGTCTTGTGGGCAACCCTTCTTTACCTCAACCGTGACTTCTTCATCGCTTTCTCTATCCATAGTAAGCAGTCTTTTGGATAGCATAGAGTGGATCCATCTGACAATGATTTTTCCACTCCATAACTTCTGATAGAGTCAAAGGTAGCATTGTCGAAAGCTCCTTCAATGTCCACAAACACACCAAGAGTGTAATCTCTTGTTTCCAGCCCTTTTTCGATTATGTTAACGCACTCGTGCAGAGCCGATTGGCAAGTTTTCCCACTTTGATAAGCATGTTGTCTGACGTTGAGTGGGTTTCGACTTAGAAACCTCGTCCTGATGCGCTTCTCCACCATATGTTCCAGACCCTTAATCATAAACAATGTCAGGCTTATAGGCTTGAAACTTTTTGGTAAATCGTAGCTGTCTTTGCCTGGCTTTGGGACAAATACAACTTTCACCAAAAGCCACAATTGTGGAACATAAGCGTGCGCAAGACATGCCGTAAAGATTCTTTTCAAACCCTTTATTAGTTGTTCTCCGCCCCGCTTGAGCATGCTTGGGTAAATGTCATCGGGTCCTGGGGACCTAAAGTTTTCGAATGACGAGAAGGCAAAGGCGCACAGTTCTGATTTTGAGTCCGTATAAGCACCATCTGGTTTGAGCGGTGAGTCTAGCCTAGCCGTCCGGTCTGTTTGAAGGGCTTTGTATAACTTCGCTGAACTCTTCCGTTCCTCCAGTTCACTGGAGAAGGTTCTATAAGAGTCCAATTTAGATGATCTAATTTTCTTTTTATATTACTTCCTCAGCTTTTGGTAGGCAGTCCAATCTCCTTCCAACTGAGTTTTAAGAGCTCTGTTAAGAAGACGTTCCACCAAGGGACTGTCTTACCCTCTCTTCTCCTACGTTCCGGGCACATCTTGTTATAACACTCGGTCAAAGTTCGCCCCAATGAGTTTGTGGCTTCTTCAATCGCAGTTATTGTCCGGAGTTTGGGAACATCACGGACTCACTACAACCTGTTGTATAAGGTTGCTTACTTCGGATTCCGGTTTATTACCCTTCCTCCTTTTCTTCTTCCTCGTGTTCATTCTCAGATCTTTTCCTCTTGCCAGATTCGGCTAGAGCAGTGGATGAAGACAGATGTGTCGCAACTCCGGCTCGAGTGGCAGTTGGCATAGCTACGTTTCTCTTGCCTTCTTCGCGATCTTCTGCCTTTGCTGCTTCTTTTGCCTGTTAGACAGATTTCCTCCTGAGGCTGGCATCTGTTCCGTGGCCATTGGTGCGCTGGTACTTTCTGAGCGTGAGCTCGGGCTAACCATAGCTCCAACAGTCGCCGAAGCTGGTGCCAGAACAGAAACCAATTTGGTTTTCTTAGTCGTGGTGACATGACAGGCAGGGGTTATCTGCGTCATAACCACGTCTGCGTCCTCCAAATTGCCTCCCAAATCAGGCGCTTTCTTTATAGCGTCTCTTATTATGTTGTTGGGATAATAACAGCTTTCTTCTTATTTTCCTTGCTTCCGCCTATGCATGTATGTATTTGTATTTTGGGAACTACAGTAACGGTGACTGGAGGCTGTGGTTCAGAAGTACATACCTGTATAACATTGGCCGATTCCTTTTTAATATATGACTTCAAATAAACTTTATAAATTTTATTTAAAATATATTTACTTACTTACCTACTCCATTTTAATCACAATTTTTATTCAAATTTAGCACTTTGATACATGAATATCAAAACCAGATAATATGTAACAATTGTTGTAGTTTTTTCTGGCCAATCACTATCCTCAATGACCCTCATATACTACATGTATATGTAGCATGGGGAAAAGATTTTTCTATCATCCTTGTATATGTAGTTTGTGGTGAAATGCTTTATTCTATTACAACAACACAAATCATCACTGGAACGCATTGTATTTCGACTTACGAGCGCAAAGGTACACAAAAATGATTGTGGTGTTGGTGAATTTATTTTTTTTGAATATACATACATATTCGTACATTATATTGATATTAAATTTATAAATGTTTTATATAAAATGATTTGTTTATCGACTAGCTGCTTATAAATGGTTATCTAACATTCACATCTTCTATACATTTTATCAACGCTCTATCTTTTAAATTTGAAGTCAAAGCACAGGAATTTATTTTCGGATATGGGGTGGGTTTTGTTTTCAAAATTTGAGCGAATTCAGGTCAATTTAGTTAGCTACTGAGTAAAGAGGAATAAGGGGAACAGAAGTACACAAATCGGCATTACTAATCAATATAGGAGCTAAGATCTACGGAAGTGTTCTTTTTTTCAATTTAAATATTTATGTAAATATTAATGTATTCTAAAATGCACTTTTTTACATCATTAAAAAAATATGCATTTTTCTCCTATTGTGTTCCCTTTTGATTTTACACACAGAGAAGCTTACAATTTATTGCTTATTGTTTTAAAAACTTTGACGCAGATAACTTGTTTACAATGCACAAAATGGCTACTAACCTAACATGAACCATAGACCTCCATCCATTTTTCGAAACGTGTAACATCGTCCGCCGAAACAGATTGTTTAGTTCTCTCCATGGCTTCTTGAAAATCCTGTAGTGTTATGGGTTGATCAATGTCTTCGCGACGTATATCCTTAATTTCGGAAGGTGAGCGGCCGGCAATGAGACGACGCATTGCCATCATGGCGGCATCGCGGCATACATTGCTTATGTCCGAACCAGAGTAACCCTTCAGCTGATCGCCAATGAGATTCGTATCCATGTTTGGTGAAAGGCGTACATCTTTGAGGCAGAGTTTGAGAAGTGCCGAACGTGTTTCCTCTGAAGGAAATAAATAATTAGTTATATTCAGTAAATATTAATAAAATTTATTAAAGAACAAGTGGAAAAGTGTATAGTTTTTTAACTTTTTAAAACTATTATGTGTAGGTATGTATATTTACAATATATGTATATAAAAGTGACGTACTCTTGGACATAATACCTTTTTGCCAGGTTTCACCAAACAATCATAAAATTTATCAGACTGTTAACATTTAAAGGTGTGCAATTTCAATTCGAAACTTTGCTATTTTCAATTTTAACAACCTAATAAGTTTAAAATTGATTCGTGAAACATAACAGATATATTAGATTAGATTCTTTATGAGGTTTGCACTGCAGGTAGCTCTAAATATGACTGAACATTGGTGCGAATTGTATGGTCTTTCGGCGAATCCTTTAAAAAGTACCTTAGTGCTTTTTACTAGAAAACGCAATATGGAAGGCCTGTTACTGAAGCACGTCGAGCAGAAGTCTCTCGGACACTAAAAGTCTTCTGCCAGTGTAAGAGAACCCATGGCAAAACATGGGGTCTAAGACCGGCGATAATGCAGTGGTTGTACATAACCCTGATTAGACCCCTTATTATGATACATTCGCGTCTGTAGTATGGTGGAAGGCTACAATAGTTAATTCCTGAGTAAAACCCCTAAAAAGACTACAAAGAAGTGTGTGCTTGGGTATCACAGGGGCCATGAGTACGACATCTGGTGATGCCCTTAATGCCATTCTGAACTCGCAACCTCTAGATCTTCAAATTCGAAAGGAAGCAATGAAGGCGACGTACAAGCTCAAGTTAAACGGAGTCTGGGGAAATGAAGTAAGCACTGGCCACTGTCAGATATACCACCAGTTGTCGGAGCGGTGCACACTGTTCTCGATTCTGGTGGACAACCGGGTGCCTGTCATTAGCTTCCGTAGGAAGTATAATGTTTTTATCCCAGATAGCGATCAATGGTTAAGGCCAGAGAACCTATTAACGAGATATCAGCACACTTTCTACACCGACGGATCCAAAACCAGTGATGGAAGCGGATCTGGATGGTACTTAGCCGAAGACACTAAGTACTCCTATGCCTTACGGAAATCTTTGCTATCTTGAATGTGCCAATATAATTGAGAAAAAGTGGCGGGGCAACAGTATTGGAATTTGTAGTGACAGTCAAGCTGCATTGAAAGCCCTTGCTAACCCACGCTGCTCTTCGAAGTTAGTCGGTGAATGTAAGACAAAACTGAAAAGTGTTGTAAAACACAACAAAGTTAGTCTTATTTGGGTGCCTGGACATTGGGTATTACAGGGAACAAGTTAGCTGATAAATTGGCAAATGAAGGCTCTGCAAGTATGCCACTAGGCCCCGCACCCTTTCTAGGTGTCAATTCCGCATCGGTTCAACCCATAGAGATGGTCTACCCATAGAGGACGTTGGTCTGAGTTGGTCTCGTGCAGAGTAGCCAAGTGCTTTGTGAAAGAACCAAACAGGAAAACAGCGACCTTTCTCCCAAAACTCAGCAGAAAGGACCTGAGAGTACTGGTGGGTGTAATCACAGGGCACAACGTCTGTGGTCAGCATATGGTTACCATAGAGGTCGTAGACAGCCCGATATGCCTATCCTGTCTTGAGAATGACGACACTGCACAGCATTTTCTCTGTAGCTATCCTGCATTTTCCAGAATCAGACTTAGGATATTGAGTTGCGATATATTGAGTATGGATAAAGTTCATACTCTTCCTCTTCCGGATCTCTTAAGATTCATCAATGAATCTAAGAGGTCTATGGTCACTCAAATTAATTTTTCCGTCTTACTACCCACATTTTATCTTTCCTATCTCTCTATTCTTTCTACTGAAATCTATCCGGGTGTAGTACAATGGTCTCCTGACTGAGTGCTTGGACTTGTTTAACCCCCCACAAATCTAATCTAATGAGGTTTGCAGTTCGACCTCATGGTCTTTTGAGCCCCCTACTCATCACAGTACCTCATCCAGAGTCAGTTCCCTTATTGAATTTAGGATAGAGCTGGGATGGATTGAGCGTATTTGCCTTTTTCTGGCTGCAGATGTCTCAACCTTCACCGCGCTATAGCGCTACGTTCCTGGAGAAGTCCAGAAGTGCATTGGAGTCGCCTGGGATTGGTCGCAGAAACGACAGGAGTCAGTATACCATATGCCGATCATGTGCAGATGACTACGCAGCTTGCAGTGACCTGTGGGAATGCCCGTGAGCCAGATGCGAGACATATTAGGCGAAAATCTTTTACATATTTGAAAATGTCTGTTATATTGGCCAAACACAAACGGCCAAAAATAAAAAAAATCTTTTAAGGGGAACCATCTCCAATTTTGGAATAGTGCATTGAATTTTAGACGGCGTAAATTAGATTTTAGAATAGTCAACTGCATTTCAGAAAACGTTAATTGGATTTTAGAATAGATTTTATAAATTTTGAAACCATTATATATTGAAACCAAATAAAAAAAGAGCATATCTGGTTTGGCTAGGTGATACGCTAATTTTCCAAAGAGTGGGACAGCCGAGTTTTTTTTCTTTGCGATCATCTTTTATACCATGTACATATATTTAAGGGAGATGGGCGGTGCCTTCAAGGAAGGCTGACACATCCACAACTGAATTAATTCTGCCCATGAGATGACACTTAATAGGTACATTGTTATTCTCGACTTTTAAATTTTTCTGGAAAAGGAGTGGAAATCGCATGGCCATCTTCAAGATAGAAGCTGTGACCATCAGATCGGTTTCGGTCACAACTTTAATGCTCAATTTCCTGTCAGAAGTGGCTGGAGATCTGATATCGCTCTTAGCGAATAAGCTTCTAAAATAAGCAGAGGAATAGAATCTGACAAATATTTTAGGAACTTACATCAAGAGGAGCTTACAAATTTTCTCATTACTCTGGCCTTTTACAAATCATGATCTATGCAACTAATATTATGGTAAATTTAGTAAGCATGAAGGGATCCGCTCTTTCAAAATTCGCTTTCCTTGTAGTTTTTATGAGTTTGAATGACTTGGCCGACTGAACACCTGCATTGTATCGCGTTTCCTTTGGCCAGAACGCGATGATCCAAGTACATGGCACTTAATAAGATTTCTAAACGTGAAGGTACAGCAACTACCGTTTCAGATTTCTGAGAAAACCATTTTTGGTAAATTTAGGTACAGCGTTGTTGGAGGGACCGATTGAAGTGTGAATGGTTAAGAGATATTTTGGGATGAACTATTCTGAAGAGAAGAACGTCCAACCCACCAAATGCAAAAGTAACACCTAAGCTTCGTCGAGATATGTAACTCATTGTTTACTAAAGCTGGGGTCTACAAGAACGGTATACATATAAATATGTGTACATATGTATACTTATTTCGATTTAATGGGACAAAAATGGCAAGCATACTTAAATATAATATAAAGTTTTCCCCTCAATATTAACTCACCATTTGGAAGTGCAATATAGATTCTTTTCTCGAAACGTCGCCTAAATGCCTCATCAATGTCCCACGGATGATTTGTTGCTGCCAAAACCATGATGATCTTATCATCATGCAGCGTCGCATTCAATCCATCCATCTGGATAAGCAGCTCGGCCTTAAAGCGCCGACTCGCTTCATGTTCCGAATCACTGCCACGCGACGTACACAAGGCATCAATTTCGTCGAAGAATATGGTACTCGGCGCATAGAATCGCGCCATCTCAAACAGCAAACGCACGAGCTTTTCGCTTTCGCCGCGATACTTTGAGGTAAGAGTCGCTGAAGAGACGTTAAAGAAAGTGGTACCACATTCGGTGGCTACCGCTTTGGCTAGCATGGTCTTGCCAGTGCCTGGTGCGCCCACCATCAATACGCCGCGCCATGGTCGTCGTATGCCCTTAAAGAAGTCTGGCATAATAATGGGTAATACAACTGCTTCCTGTAGTATGGCCTTGGCTTCATTCAGTCCGGCTACATCGCTCCACTTGACACTGGGATTACGCTGCAGTATGTCTTTTTCCAGTGTGCCTACCAAATGTGGCTCATAGCCGATGGGTGCGAAAACTTTCGTCTTCGTTTTAGGTGAACTCTTTGGCGTATTTTGTGATGTGGAGTTCTCCTCCAAAGATGTGATTTCTTGATCGTCAGAGTTGGAATTTTCATCAATTGAATTCTTCTTAGGTTTGTCTTTGAGTTTAATTTGCGTGGTGAGCTTACGTGCACGTATGCGCTCGACACTGCGACTCTTGCGAGTCGCCGCCATAGCCGATGCTTTAACACTGCGCGAACTGCGTCCTTTGTCGGTGCTGTTGCTTAAGCTACCACCTACGTTGTGTGCGCTGCCGTGATGGCTCAAATTGATAGATGGCAGTGTCGGCTGGAGTTCGGGATCGCGTGAACGACGCAGCGACGAGATCCAACGGTTGTCGTTATGATTTGGGAATTGTATGTGAGTATTATTGCCACCGCTGCCCGTACCGCTGGCTCCTCCATTGCCATTTTGATATAGTGGATTTGTGGAACCCGCGGTTGGTGGTAAATTTGTGTGGGGACGTGGCTGTGGGGGAACTTCTAGAAGAAAGGTAGAACATAGGTGAAATCAACCGTATTATTCAGTCGATGACATTGTATTTACCTTGCGTTGGTATACGCGTTTTTCGTATTCCCCCCGTCGCAATGCCACTACCGGCACCCAGTGTAGCTGAACTGCTTGGCGAAAGACCGCTTAATGTGGTTGTGCGTGTGGTTTCGGTTTTTTTGATGTTCCCAGTACGTGTCGGCCTGTGTGTGGTTGTGATCTTAGTAAAGGCGAATGGTGGATATTGGTCCAGTATCAATGAGTCCATCATGCGTGCCACATGCGAGAGCCCAGTTGGCGGAGTTGTGGATGTGCTGTTAGATGGTACAGAAAAACAAGGTAAGTCTTTGTTTGGAAATCCGAGCAGTAGAATTATACTCGTATATGTATGTATTTTCATCTTTATACTCCAATACATAGAGCTTTTGCATAAGGAATAGTTTTTCCAGACAATATAGAAAAATTTAAGAAATCTCTAATGGGATGAATGCTGCATTAGGAAATTGTCCATTTTTAATAAAATTCATATATCCCGATCTGGCACGTTACACAAAAGGAATTCATTTTCATATAATCATTGGCATCGTAGCTATACTTTGACCACCGAACCGGATGACCCTCTTTTTAAGGATGCCTAATCAGTTTTTTGTAGTGTTTCCCACAAAAGCTGCGTAAAAAAGATGCCGCAGACTCCGCAGATGGGTTTTTATAGCGAGCTTTTTCCTGGCAGAAATACACTGGGAGTTGTACGAATCGGTAAAAACACTTCAGCTTTAAAAGTAATCGATTTGAATACCGGAAGTTGGAAAACGAAGATTAAGATATCTGCTTGGTAGGTAGGTAAGTAGGTAGCTTGAGAAAGAAGAAACGACTGACGCACTTCATTGAACTAGCTCAAAATCGCTTCGAATTAAGAAAATTAAGAAGAATGGCAAAATTCTCTTTCCTCTAGGACCTAGATACCAATGATAAAAGAAATCCCTTAGATAGTAATCACAGTTCGTCCATTGTGATAAAGACTGACATCTTTTTTTATATCAACCAGACTTGATATGACAAGACTGTAATTTTAATACATATTTATAGATATTCTCCCTTCTTATGCTATTACATAAATACGCCCATAAAAGGCAATGAACTTCCAGGAATGAACTCTAAAAGTAGCAATTAAGGGAATGACAGCAAATTTTAGTGAAATAAAAAAGTTAGAATCACTCGTAAGGACGCAAATGGCCGCATTATACATACAAAAATATATATGCATGTATAGTGTTGGTAAATGTGTCTATTAGTAAGATACACATTTTACATATAACAGAAATGCATGATATGATATATATAAGAGTACAAGGGCGTAGTCAAATATGTCTATTTCTAAAACATTGTAATTAATAATAACAGCTAGAAGTATTTTTTTATAAACTCAATGACAAATTTCATTAAACAATAATAAATCTACAAACAAATTTTCGCTAATTTGTTTCCATTTTCCTAATAAAATTTCAGTATAAAGGACATAATTAATATTTTTAAAGAATCTGCCATTTACAGAGAGTAAATGCCAAATCTTCACTCGTTTTGTGAAACGCGATAGTCAGAAAAATATGCTACCATTAAGACGAAAACTTTACTAAAATAATTTTGGAATTGGAAAAACTAAGTTTAGAAGGACATGCTTATGTTAGAAAACAATCATTTTACAACCTTTACATTATTTTCAAACTTTTGCTGTATTTTTTAGAATTCGAACATAAACTGGAAATCGGTTATATAATATTTTACATTTACATTCATTACTGTCATTCTGGCAGGTGCTACTTTCGTTTCTTTTCAGCCCTAATTTTCCATACCACAGTCTGATTTCCACCCGAAAAACATACCTTTTCTTCAAAAATCCGCCATTTTGTTATTTTTTTCAAAAAACATTTCCCATTGCAGCACCTGCCAGAATGACAAGCCTACAGAATAATAATCAGTTTAACTTTTTCGTTTCAGATGTCCTGAAGAGCCAAAATCCTGTTGACACGCTTACTTTGGTGCCACACTACTACAAAAAAATATGTAAAAAAAAAAAATTGTTTTTGTATACAATTTGATGTCAATAATAACATACTATAAAATCAAAAAGATCGAATTTTATTTTCTTAAAAAAAAAATTCCCAAAAAAATATCTTTAAAAAATGAGTATTTGACCAGACTACTACCTTAAGCAGTTTGAAGTTTAGCTGGAATATTCCAAGTACTTTCCAGCCTTTGGAACACAAATTCTCTTTTGTTATTTCACAAAAGTATTAATCAGGTTGCAATATAGTTATGCGTTTTCAACTTAAACCAATTATCTCGACTCAAGTACGATATTATGAGTTGTTGCTTTCCACGTAATTCGCTAAATTTCCTAGTTTTTTTGTGCAGGTCGGATGCTAAGAATACATCTTATATGCTGTGATTGAGCCGGTAGCGAACGCCATGCAATCGAAGGACAATAACATTATTAAATGCGCCGAACATATACTTGTAAAACAAATTTTTTATCAGGTAAAAATGGAGAGATCGGCTACCGATCGACTACTCAATTATATAGGTATTGACATACGTCGCTGAAGTAGGAGGAAAGGCTTCTATTGAAATTACCATGCCGAATACCTCTTTAATTTGGCCCCAAGTAAACAAGAAAAAGACAAAGGCACTACTTAGCCTCTCAGGAGGGGATATCTCGAAGGTATCTGGAAGGCATTTCCTGAGACTAGGAATTTTCTCCTATGAATATTGCAGAAGTTGTAGAGGTTGCGAAGACGAAGAAACAATTGAGCACCCTTAACACAGCAACCTTATAATTATTAGCGCTAGTCACAAATTGTAAAAAAAATGTGATGTGAAAACAAAAATTAAAACAAAGTAACTGTATCCGTATATTATATAGAAGTATATCTTTGAAAATTTCCAGTGGTTATTTTTGCAAAAAAAAGTTGTTAAGGACTAAGGACAATACTAAATCCTCGAATTTAATTCTTCTAACTTTAATAATTTATGATAAAAAATTAGTACTTTTTTCAAGGATGGTAAAATTGCAAGAGAATATCTTTAATAATTATTCGTTCTTATTTTTTTCAATTTCAGAGAATTTTTTCATTGATACCCATTTTAGTATTCTTGATTGCACTGAAACGCAATTATGTTACTTTTCACTTTAAATAATGTTTGGAATTAATCATAATAAATACTAGGTTGTTCAATAAGTTTTGCGGCTCGATAAGCTGTCACAACACAATTTTGTGGTTTGAAATATAGGGTGATCAATCATGAGGTGCTTTTTTCAATAGTTAAAAAAAAAAAAACAAAAATGTAAATTATGTTCAAAACCTTTATTTATCATTTGAAAGGACATTCTTTGACATTTACTTTTTGAATATGACTTCATTCAAATGTTGGCCGCAACTACGCTTAAGGTGGTCCATTCTGAAGGTCCAATTTTCAATCACTCGTTCGAGCATTTCGACTGGTATGTCGTGAATAACACGCGTAATGTTGGCTTCCAGAACTTCAATCGTAGCTGGTTTATCAGCATAGACCTTGAAACCAACCAGCATAGACCTTGAAACCGTCTTGTTGAAACCAAATGTCGTAGAGATCATTAGATTCAATTTCAGGTAGCAAAAAATCCGATATCATGGTACGGTAGCGAGCATCATTCACAGTTACGTTGCGGCCATTTGTCACAGAACGCTGATTTTCATAATACAGTTGAACAATTTGTAGACGTTGTTGCGGTGTGAGTCTTTCCATGATGAAATGCCAAACGCTGTTCAACAAATCCACGATGACAGTTTGCCACAACTCGCGCGCGATCTGTAAAAAAAACGCAAATGAAAAAAAATCCTCTTAATTGATCACCCTATACAATTTATTATTCAGTATAGTCTCTCTGAACATCTATACCCTAGTCATTTAGGTTAGTCCTTATCGAACCACAAAACGAATTGAACAACCTAGTACTTACAATTCCTGACGTCAGAGGGACTATATTTGGCCAATACTTTCGCGAGCATTTTGATTTTTTCGTCTGTTTAAAAATGTATGATCTTAGATGCATAGAGTTATTAGCGATCCATTTCTTGCCTCATGAGGATTATTTAATGTCACCCTTAAATGATAGATTTTCGCAGCAATTCGAGGCTTAAAATTTTGCTAGCAATGCTTTGCACTATAGCTACAGTGGCACGTTCTTTCAGCACTCTAAGAAGAGTAAAGATTAGGCTTAGAACAACAACGACGAAATGACTCCTTAAGAGTAAATTAAGTAATTTTAAGAATATAAACCATGTATTGTAAATCTATTTTTTCTACTCGTATCAAGTTTTGTGCTTGCTGATAGAAATCCACAAATAGTTCGTTGCTGAAAATGTGGGGAAATTACAGTGAGAGACATTACATTACATTACATTTTGAGGGCAAGTTGCAACTGTCTCAACTGAAAAAAAAGTTAATTTTTTTTTATTTTTCCCACCAACAATTTCATCGGTTCGCCCTAAACCATGTAAATTGTTACTGGTTTTGCGTTCATGTACTTTATTTGATATTTTTCTCTTTGAGAGAGAATTCTTGGAAAGTAAGTTACTGGATAATTTTTATATGAAGAGTCTTATAGTCACATACCCATGCTTCCACTACCAACAACACACACGTTCTTACTCACGTTCTCTTTACCTCTCCTACTTACTTTCTCACATCTCTCTTTCACGTTTCTTAATTTGCTTCCTTACTAGCTGATCTTTTCTTTAATGACATTATGTAAACCAATATTTTTCACGTTGTTCATATTGTTTAACTTAGTTTTAAGAATTATGCAACGTTGGAAATTATTAATAAAGCCACCTTCGAAAAGAATGGATTTTTATATTTTGTTTTACATATGTAGATGAGCTCCCGAAAAAATCGCAAAAATTCATTTCGTTTCATTTAGGATTTTTATATGCTTATAACTCTGCAAATAAATACCCCAATATTCATTTTTGCTCCCCTTTGTGACACGTTGGATACACCCTTGCATATAAAAATGCACTAACTTACATTTGTATGTATGTAAGTATTTGTAGCAGTTAATAAAAATACTTTTACAGGAATATGGCCATTCATTAAGCCCATTTTCCTACTAAGGTCAAGAGTAGTTTCACAACTTTTATGCAAATAAACGAATTTTTAGAAAAATGTTTGATATTCCACCCCGTGTACCTGTACCACCACCTACTTACATAAATATGCTGGCACGCAAATATTTCTGGTTTAATGTACAATCCGCTATGTAGGCACTATATAGATAAACAAAAAACAAAGCGATGAAAATTGTAAACTCGCAAACGATCGACTCCCTTGCCGTAGGGAACAGCTCGGTTGGTCAGTACGGTCTAGACACGAGACATGGGTCGGCCGCCATTATTATCGTGACAAAAAACAAAAATGCGCCATGGCATGCAAGCCAGCCGAAGCAAAGTGAGCGCGTGGGAATATATGTAAACTATGTATATATGTATGTGTGCATGTAAAAGCGACAACAATATTTGATACAAAATATAATAAGTAGCTAAATAAGTGGACGTCAAATATAATGGCTACATAAACATATGCACATATGATATATATGTATAAGTATATTACTCCATACATGGTATTAGAGATGTCATTTTGCGGGATTTTACTGATCCGGGGTTTTTCGGTTTTTTTAATCACGGCATACGAGATGTACCAAAATTAAATGAAGCTTTGCTTTGTTGTATTTTAAATGTAATAGCGAAGTTATTTTTAGAATTCAATGACAATTTATTTTGATTAAAGAAGGATCTTAAAAAAATAAAGCATTTATTGTATTATCCTCCAAGCGTGACCCATGTATATTTATTTCATACCAAACTAGCAGATGAGAAACACCATCCGGCTGCAAGACTTATTGGCTGGATGGCTGCTAGAAACTGGAAAGTTGTCTGCTGGTAATAACCTCTGTCACCACCATTTGAACATAAATAAATTACCTTAATTAAAGCTACTGACATATTATAAGTTTTTTATTAACCCTGAAGTTTGCATATTGTGGGTTAAAACTTTATGTAATTTATCCTTCAGGCTGTGTGTGTCGGTCTTTTTGACTGTTGATTTTTTTCATACTCAAAAAACACAATTCTTCACCAAAATACAAACTCAGCTGCTTTATAAAAAAGGTATTGCAAACTTACGTTTAAACAAAAAGTTTAAATCTCAATAAATGTTGGAAATAAAGCTGTTTTTCCTCAAAAAGGGAGATTTTTATGCTGAAAATTTGGCTAACTGTATTTTGTTATGGAAAAAAAATAATATTAAATACATGTATTTGATAAGTTGAATTGATTTTTATATCGGGTGTTTTTTTAGCTGCATGGCGTTCTATCGGTATCGACAATTATGATTTGACAGCTGAGAATGACAAACTGTGTTGACATTTCTACTTAGTAAGGTTTGGCAAGTATTCGATTCGATGCGGTACCAGCTAATGGTAGTAGAGGAAGAAGAAGGCCTCCTCTGCGTTGGAGAGATCAGGTGAAGAAGGACTCGGCTTCATTTGGTGTGTCCAACAGGCGACGGTTAGCACGAGAAAGAAACGACCGACGCGCTTTGTTAAACTCGGCAAAAATCGCATAAGCAGTTATAGCGCCAATCAAGAAGACAAAAAAGGCCGTCATGAATCGTTTAACGGCAGAGCAACGAAAAAAATAAATCTGTTCGCAAAGTTCATAGAGCAGTGGCGGCATCATCGACCCCTATTTCTTTACTTTCTACCCTGCGGGCGCTATCGAGCCATGCTGACTGCATTTGTGCTTCCAAAAATTAATTATGATGATGGAATTAACTATGGAAAATTTTTGTGCTATTATTTATTATGATTTTCGACTGTTTGCCATTTAAGCACATTGATTTAGTCACTGGTGAAACGATAGTACAACGAGTTCTAACGCCGCAGTCGATCCTTGCAGGATGAATTTCGTGACGGTCGTCCAAATACAGTTGTTGTGCAAAAAAAAAAAAAATCAAAGCCGTACCTGAATTGATAACACAAGATCGTCATGTGACATATCGCGAGATAGAGACATCCTTGGGCATTAGTGAAACAAGCATATATTCCATATTGCATGAACATTTTTTCGTCAAGAGGATTTGTTGGATACAGGATAATTTAACATTGGCCCAAAACAAGAACTCGTGTCGATTGGTGTAAAGAAATGTTGAAGAAATTCAGCTGCGGGAATTCAAAGCACGACATCGTAACGGGTGGCAAATCTTGGATCTATGCATATGGGTCAGAAACAAAACAACATGTGTCTTTCAAGACGGACTTAATCCTACAAAAGTAGTGCGCAGAAGAAGCACTTCGAAGCAAATGGTCGCCTGTTTTTTCGGAAATCTGGTCGTGTCGCAACTGTACTGCAAGGGAAACTTAAAATAGTCTATTCTGAGTTTAATATTTTAAGAAGATTGTTAAGCACTTTCTTTGTAAATGTGCGGACTTGGCAGCTAGGAGATTAAGGCCACTGGGTGCTCCTTTCTTCGACAGCTTGGGGCAGTGCTCTAACCTAAATCCCATCAATATCCTCCATTACATCAACGGCTTTGGTTGGCTGTCTGCCTGTTGGAGGTCTCATAATGGTATCAAAACATCACTTTAGTGCTACTTGTCGAGTGCCAGACTGGTACACAACCATTTGTTTGCCAGTAGTTTTCAGAGAACTAAAGAAATCCAAATGCCGAAGACGAATCATCTTTCATCAAGACAATGCGAACTCTCATGTATCGGCTCATACAAGAGAGTTTTTGAGCACTCAAAAAATCGGAATTATAAGACATACGTCCTACAGCCCTGATTTCGCATCTAATGACTTCTTTTTCCTAACGAACAACAAAAATAAAATGCTCTTCAACGGCTTTAAATAACTCAATTCAAAGGTATCCACTTCTGAGGTGTAAAAGTCCCTTGAAAATTGGTTTAAGAGAATGCAGAAGTGTATTGACTTTCAAGGAGAATATTTTGGAAAACAATAAAACAATTTTCATTATTATTTTTCTATATTTTCATTATTGGACGCAAAATATGTAAGGCAACCCTCGTATATACATATTGTATGCAAAAGCGATAAGAAAACAAAAAAAAAAAAAAAAAAATGTGAAGCCACTTCGAAGTCAATGCTTTGAATACCTTCAATATGACTTTTTAAGTATTTATGCAGCTACAAGTATGTACATATGTAACGTTCTATCTGCATATATGTATGCATATATATGAGTCCATTTACATACATACATGTGTTCTTAAAAATATTCACATTGCCTCTGCGCCGAGTTCAATAAACTCTGTTACGTATTGCCAGGTTATTGAGCTCTTTGCTGAGCCTTTTGTTACTCTACTCCTAACTTTTTTTGTTGGTCTGCTGGAACTGACTTATGTTGGCCAAAGCTTTGACATGAACATGTCAAGTATTAATAGAGTGATTGCACAACAACAATGCAGAGCAACAATAGAAACCAATTGCTACGGCCTATTCGAAAATCACTTTCGTCCACCATACGATTATTCCGTCCCTTCTTACCCGCCTCACATGAACTTCTCCATGCTCAGCAAGCCGGCAATCAACGTTTGATTTTTATTTCCAACCGGTATTTTCCTTAAGTATTTTTTCCTTAATGAAAGCCGCGTAAAGATGCACCTAATTCGATAAGGTTTTATTGGTGTGGCGCTGAAATATTAATTTACGAGCAGCTTAAACAGAATTGCACACATACATACATAGCACCTGAGTAATTTTATCCTTTGCGTTTCATCTAAGAAAGCCACAAATATATGTAGTACATCGTATTTGTTGCATGAGCATGGAAGTTCGTGTGGTATGCATGTTTGAGTGTATATATGAGTATGCTAATACCTCAAGCACACTTTTGTGGACTAATTAGCAAAATTCTCCGTGCAAACAATCACAGAAAACTTAAGGAAACTGTAGCAATAAAAAGTCAAATAAAATGACTATGTCGACCGCCGTAGTCTAGTGGTTTGTGCGTTACTAATACACGATTGGTGTCGGGTTCGGTGTCCATTAAGAACACGAAACATAAAGTGACACAAAATATTTTTTGTAGTAGCGCTCGCCCTTCGGTAGGCAATGCCGAATGTACAACTTTAGCCCTGAAAAAATTCCCCCTTAAAAAAGCAACTGTCATTCGGGTGCGGCATAAAACTGTAGGTGCCCCAATTTTGAAAAAACATTGGAACGCACAACAATGAAAGAGGCCAAACATCTAACAAGGAATTTACGAATCAGTTAAGTAATAGTTTGGGGAAAAGAAATTCATTTGCGTAAAATCCAAAACTTTATTTAAGATGTTTCGGATAGTCCGATTTGGGTCAAATAAGCACCGTTTTGTTGTATACTTTGTTGTCATTTTAAAGGTAGGAAGGCATTACCTTATAAAAGTCTTGGTACTTATTGGCGGAAAACTCTAGTAATCGATTTTCACAATCTTATCTCGACACCAATTTCTCATCACTCAGGAAGTTTTGCAATGAAATGAGAGAAAAAGTTAGTAATCGCTTGGTTCCAGGTCCTGACATTAAGGGGTAACACCACTGTAGAAATTTCAAAAAATTGATTTTTTTTATAGGTCTATGAATAAGTTCGTGCGGTTTTTTTCGAAATTTGAATTTCGGATCATTCCCATGGCTTTTAAACGTTTGGAAATGGTTGATTGATCAACTCCCAAAGTTTTTGCAACCTCTTCTTGCGTTTGAGCCGGATCTTGATCGAGCAATTCCTCCAATTCGGTATCCATGAACTTTGGCGGCGCGGCCAAAATCACCACTTTTAAAGCGTGCAAACCACTTCTGGCACGTTCGCTCAGCTAGAGCATGCTCACCATAAACTTCCACCAAGATACGATGACTTTCGGCTGCTTTTTTCTTCATATTAAAATAATGAAGAAGAATTCCCCGCAAAAACACATTATTTGGCACGAAATTCGACATTTTCAAGTGTGGTAAAAATATTGTTGTTTACGCTTCAAATAAAAAACTTATACTGACGTTTGTGCCTTACGACAGTAGCTCTCCAATGAATGTTTGGAAATGTGGATCGATGGAATAATAATCAAGTTACGCCATCTGTTGTAAAACCGCACGAACTTATCCATATAAGCTTAAAAAATTCTTTGAACCTTTTAAAATAGAGAACAAAAAGTTTTGTACGTTACCGAAGTTTATTTCATAAATATTTTAAGCTTTTAACCAAGCGTTAGTGACTGCTACCTAACGACTTCTCCAAATTTCCAAACTTTAAACGCGTTTTTCTCAAAACACGTTTTCTGAAACTGGCACGCAGCATAACTCAAACAATTTTAAATATTTTTAATCAGGTTTTTCACTACGTCTGTATAATAACCTTCTTAAGAGAAGAGCGTAGGGGATTTTCGATAGATTAATTTAAACGATTGTTATAATTATTTAAGTGCCGTTTTTTTAGTCCAAAATAGAGTTTTTTCCTTCAAATGCTTGCTAATTCCACAAAAATAAATATTTTTTAAATCCCCTAAATGTTTCTCTAGCTATTCTTATCTAGATTAAGAAAAAAAAATGTTTCTTTGTTCCAGATTAAAATTTGCAACCTCTGTGCTGCGTGCCCCGGAACTCCTTCAAGAGAAACCACATTACAAAAATGTCTCCAATGCCGCCATTTTGTAAAATTTTTCGATCAAACTTTGTAGTTTTGTATTTTAGTATATAAGTAATAACTTCCCAAATCAGAGTGATTGTTTTCCCTTTCCTTCTATACAAAAAAATTCTTTAAAAATCGTGTTTATTTTACGCGTGTACAGTGGTGTTACCCCTTAAAAGGCCGAAGATTTGGCGAGTCACTACAGATGTGTGTGGCCTTAGGTTATTCTGATGGACACAACACCTCTTCTGTTGGCCAATTCTGGTCGTTTCTGGTCAATCGCTAACTTCAAACGCTTAAGTGTTTGCCCATACGGAAACAACTTTCAACGACAAATTATTCAATTCAAGTCTTGTCAAATACAAAGTAGAACCTTCCTGGCCATTAGTCCTGATTTGGTCACGGCTGAGCTGTTTCATCATGCTTTGATCACGATCGTTTTCGCACAATATTGTCGTATATGACCCATTTCTCATCACCAGTCACCATCTGTTCAAGAAAGTGGTCGATCACATTCCGTTTGGCCAAGGCATCGCAGATGGAATTTGAATCCATCATGTTTTGTGGTCTTAATTGGTGTGGCACCTTCTTTTTGAATCCAGCTTTGCGCAAATGATTTAAAAATATTTTATGCTCAATTTTTTGCTCCTAGACGATGCTACGACTACTAAAATGTCGAGCAACTTCGATTATTTCTGTGATTTTATCGACATTTTCGACGACGGGCCTGCCTGTGCGAGGTGAATCTTTAACATCAAAAATGCTTGAACGGAATCGGCGAAACCAAAATTGGACGAAATTAGCTAATACAGTATCGGCACCATAAACACAAATTTACAATTTTAGCGGTCAGACTTGTTTTTTCGCCTTTATCAAAGAAAATCTGTAAAATGTACCGCTAATACCCTGTAACTCACAACTGATTGGAACAAACAAAAAACAGCTCAATAATTTGTTTAGTGTAAAATGTCACCTTCTCAACGAGCATAAACTTTAAATTGTTTGATCGATACTTTACGAGATATCGATCGGTGCGGCCATCTACCGAGAAAATAGTGAATTTCTTTTTCCCCAAACTAAGTATTAAATATACACTAGTATATAAGGACTGAGCTTTGTGGGATAAGTAACATTTGAACCAACTGTGAATAAACCCTGAAATCGCAATGAGTATAGCTGATCTGCAAGAATCTGCATATCGATCTTATCAAATGACTTTGTGATATCAACAAATAAGGCACTGCAGGCTTTCTTCCTTTAATTATCTTACAAGTAAATAAAGGAAACAGAGTTTACAGGAGCAGGAGTTGAGAGGTCAAATCGAAATTTAAATTGCAAAGGGCTAAAGAAATTTAATTTCTTCAGGCGGAATAAAATTGTGCCTTTTATTGATTTTTCAAAAATTTCGTAGATGGATGACAGCAGTGACATAAGTCTTTAATTATTTTTTTCTTTTTTATCTACTTTTTCAAAGTAAAATAAATAAATAATTGGTGCGTATCCTCTGTTGGGTGTTTGGCTGAGTTCTTCCTTCTATTTTTGGTGTGCGTTTTGATGTTTTTCCACAAATGGAGGGATCTACAGTTTTAAGCCGACTCCGAACGGCAAATGGGAGATTATTCATGGCAGAAATACACTCGGAGGTTTGTCATTGCCTGCCGAGGAACGCTTAGAAAAAACTTTTTCAATAATTTTGGTGTTTTATGCTCGGAGATTCGAACCTACACACTTTTTATAAAGTGGAGTAAATAATTACTGCAGTCGGAAAAATTCCTGTAACGGTAATTTAACAAAACGATATTTTCAAATATCTACCAAATTAATTCCAAAATGTGAATTATGGTTTAATAATTTTTTCCCCAATGCTGCCTGGTAACTACAACACAAATTTGTGTGGTGAGTTAATGCTCTAAATAATTTCTTAGTCATAATGACTTTTCCTTATTTTCGTTTTGGGTAATTTCCACTGCTTAGTATTTGCTTACGAAATTGGGTTAATGACTATTCTCAAACCAATAAAATCTTTGTATATTTCTGCATGGCTGACGGCTAACAAAATCTATTCCTTAGGCAATGTGGCGCACTGCTGCATTTCAATGTTTCCAAGTGAATCCTGTTGCCGAGTGGTTTTGTCTGCTATTAAATAAATATAAAATTAAAATATTAATTAAATATTAGAAACGGTTTTTTTGTTTTCAAATAGCAACTAGACACTTTTAAAATGCTCGTACAAATGAGAGAGCAGCTTAACCAAAATATTTATTTTATTTTTTTATTTATTGAAAAGAGTAACAATTATAAATAATTATTCCACTTAAAGGTAAGAAAAAAAAGGAACAAGCACTGGCTGCTAAGGCCTTCGGCTATTGTTTTAAATGGTTAATACTATATATCAAGACGAGAAAAGGAAATAATTATATTATACTAGGTTTATTATACGCTAGATTCGAGATAAAAATATATTATATCTACACTGGAGAAGATGAAGATAGTACAATAGAAGGTATGTGGAGTTATTTATTATATATTATGGGAGGGAAAGTTGTACTCTAGTGGGCAATTATTTATTTGCTACTGGCAAGAAACTAGCGCAACCAGAGATGGTATTATTAATGCAAGTACAATAATTACAGTGAACTCCTTTCATGAAGTCGCATGCTATTCAATTTATATGTTTTGTAATTAATATCGTATGCCTGGTTTGCTTTTGCTAACACTCATATCTATTGCCGCCGGCGTGCTAGTATTGATGTGATTGATGATGTATGTGGATTTTGCACTGATTTGTACGTACAGTTTATCGAGAAAATATTTTGACATACTATGATATTCAAGTTATTTGTACTTCTTTAACTGAAAATATCGCTTTTTATTGAATTTGGAGAGCCTTTCAAAATAATAATTTTAACTTATATATTTACAATACCATCACTTCGTAACGGTAAGCGTTTTATATACATCAAAGCAAAAACAAAAATACAAAACTAACTAAAAAAAAAAACTAAGCATTAAAACTAAATAAATCGTGTCAAAAATGAAAATAGGCTAGAGCCAAAATCTGCAAGTGGACGAGCACGGAAAATATCTAACCGCGCCAAACCTACTTTGTTGAGAAAATTAGCGGTAAACCCGCAGATTTCGACAAAAAATCTGGCCAGCGATCTTAGAGATGAGTGTGGGATCGAAGCTTCTCATGAAATATTTCGCCAAGTTTTGCAAAAGCCCAATTATGCTTTTCGAGTTGCTTGAAAGAACCTTTGGCTGAAAAGCGGTTATCTTTTACTACCGACTACGTACTTAGCTCAACCAAATATCTACTAGGATGAAGCGATACATATACTGCGATGAGACTAAAATCATGCTGTATTATGTACAATGAGGGACCAAATAGAGAGGGTAGGCAGCACTAAAAACACTGAAAAGGCAAAATATTACACCGACAGTGAAATTTGGCATACTTTCAGTTATGGGGTGGTGATGCATAGCCAACAAGGGAATGGCTGATTTGGTGTTTATAGAAAACTAGCAAACCCGGCCCCCTTCGCTGGGCACACTAAAATAGAATAGATATGGTTTAGAACAAAAAATATATGATTTTCATATTATTTATTTCTTTATTCTTTATTCAAGTGCTTTGGCATAAACAATATTTTTTGTTTTTCTATTTTTTTTTGAGTAAATATAAAATATAAATTGAAAATCAGGAAAAAAGAAGATTGTTTTTAAATTTCAAATCAACGCATATGAATAAACAATCGTCTTTTTTCCTGATCATCCATGAATTTTTCGTTTCAATTTATAAGTTTTATTAAGCATTGGAGCTTTTTTAACCATTATCCATTTATATTTTTCAAAAAAAAAAAACGAAAAAAAATTTTTTTCCACGAACACATAATTTCATTCGGATTTCACATTAAATTCTCAAATTTCGTAAGAAATTATTCACTGTTCCAAAATCCACTCCAAAAAAATTCACAAACAATTTTTACATGTTGCACTCACGTTTTTTCCTTATGGCATTCAAATCAGAAAGAAATATTGACACATTGTAACTCACACTGTCAATTTGACAGTTCAGTTCCGCCCCAAGCGTTAAAAAAGTAAGCGACATTATGGCTGGTTCAAAAGAACGCTGTACCCGTTGCCAGTGCTCCGAATTACAACCAAACTTCACGAAACCCATCTTCAATACCTACTTAACAATGTGTGCCAGTTTGGTTTAATTCGGTGCAAAGACATGGCGGGTCCACGTTTTGGCATATATTTCGAGACCCTAGTCATCAATAGGTATGAAAATTACCCCGTATTAAAGCACTTATCAACAGCTTTCATTTGATATCCATATTGTACAAACACATTCTAGGGTCCACGTTTTGGTCCCTATCTCGAGACCTCAGTCACGGAGCGTGATGAAAAATACTTTGTACTAAAGCATTCACCAACAGCTTCAATTTGATATCCATATTGTACAAACACATTCTAGGGTCCACGTTTTGGTCTCTATCTCGAGACCCTAGTCACGGAGCGGCATGAAAAATACTCTGTACTACAGCATTCACCAACAGCTTTCATTTGATACCCATATTGTACATACACGTCCGAAGGTTACCCGGGTCCACGTTTTGACCTATATCTCGAGCCCTATTTCCAAAATAAAATATAATCCATGTTACTCGTGGGTGATGTAACTTTCGAATGGTGAAAAAATTTTTAAAATCGGTCCAGTAGTTTTTGAGCCTATTCATTACAACCAAACAAACAAACAAACAAAGTTTTCCTCTTTATAATATTAGTATAGATAAGATCGATGTACGACAATATTTGAATTGGCCATTTGATAAAATGTGGCTTCATTGTTGACAACAAATCTCAGTTTTAATTCTACCAGGTCAACGATCTAAAACTTTTTATTGTACCAAAGTATTTGATATATGAGCCCAAACTCCGGATATAAGCCCAATAGCAAATTTGTGGGCATATTTAAAAAAAGTTGAAAAAAAAAATACCCAGAAGGTCACGCAGAGCGGAAAAATGTTTTTTTCGAGGAATGGCACCAGACACCCCAGGACTATAAAATTGTTCAATTTATGAGAAACAGACTGCTAGGTGTTATACAGTATGTCCGGAATGAGTTTGGCATAGCCAATAAATTAAATTTTTCGACTTCAATAGCAAAAAAATAGCACTCATTATTTATCTTTGACTTCTTTTTTTTACTGATTCATATTTAAAGGGATTTAATAAAAAAACACTTATTTGGAAAAACAACTAATAAAGCAATAAAAAAATAAGATACTATTTCGATACTGTAAATAAACTGTTTTTACATTTTGCTTTTTCAATTTCTGTGTTACTCTTCGATTTACATAATCTCTGCTTTGCAATGATCACTTTGATGCTTTCGTTTTATCATTCAGTGAAAATTTTTTGCTTTATTCGGACTTCAAGTTTTAAATGCCTGACAAACGATTATCCTTTGATATTACGCAATTATTATAATATATAATATCATAAGTACCACTTGGGTAAAAGTGTTGAGGAATTGTCTGAAAGGACCCGAAAATTGTATCAAAACCCAAGAATTTCCTTGAGAGCACTTGCAAAGGAGCTTAACGAGGAGTGTGGTATTGTTGCTCTCATGAAGCAGTGCCCTACTGCTCCACAAATATTCATCGAGACCAGCACGCAATAAACCATTGCTGTCTGCACAAAATATATCAGGTCAGTCCATAAGTTCGTGCGTATTTTACCCATAATTTCACTTTAGTACGATTTTTGCATACAAAAAATTATTCGCGGAATATAACGCAGCTATTTATATTTTTTTTGATATATTGTACATTCAACAAGTGATTTTAATCGCGGATAGAAGCACGTGTTGTTAAAAAATAAAATGTAATCTTCGAATTCGTATAAGAGGCATATTTTGTATTTTTTTATAAAAGTGGTAAAAATGCAACAACTGCTGCTGCAGAAATAAACACTGTTCTCGGAGAGGATACCGTGAGTGTAAGGACTGCGCAAAACTGGTTTTCGAAATTCCGAGGTGGTAACTGCGACGTGGAGGATGCCCCGCGCGCTGGCCGTCCTGAAGTCTTTAACTCCGACGCCTTGCTCGAACTCGTGGAGGCTGAGCCAAATTTGCCATCGATATGACAGATCAGAGGTCAAATTCATCGCATGGAACAGTTCACAGGCACCTGGTTCAGTTGGGAAAGGTTTCAAAGCTGGGAAAATGGATTCCGCTTAGACTTTTCGTCGCCAACCTTCAGGAGAGAGTGAATGTGTGTTCTCAGCTGCTGCAACGGCCTGAAAATGAAAGTTTTTTGAGCCATATCATTACTGGTGATGAAAAATGGGTCATTTATAATAATCCTGTTCCCAAACGCCAATGGTTAGATAAAGATGAGACACCAGAACCGACCCCTAGAGATGGCCTTCACCCAAAGAAGATTCACCTGTTTATTTGGTGGGAAATGGCCGGTATTGCTTATTATGAACTTCTGGAACCAAACCAGACGATAACTGCTGATTATTATTCCCATCAGCTATCAAATCTGAATGAGGCACTTAACAAAAATCGACCGTCTTTAGTGAATAGACGCAAAGTTTTGTTTCACCACGACAACGCAAGACCTCATACCGCAAGGCAAACATTAGTCAAGCTGAACGAGCTCTGATGGGAGCTATTGCCGCATCCACCATACCCTACGGATATTGCACCTTTTCCGTGGACTTCAATCCCATATGAGTAACAAAACTGTTCGTCAAAAGAAGCTATAAAAAGCGATATCGAAGCGTATTTTGGCTCCAAGGACAACAAATTTTTTGAGCAGGGAATTAAAAATTTGTTCAAATGTTGGGAAGACATTGTAAATAATGAAGGAAAATATATTATTGATTATAAAACACTTTAAACATCTTTTTTATTAATTTTAAAACTACCTTTAAAAAACGCACGAACTTATGGACTGACCTTATAGAAAAAGCCTTCTTTTTGTATTAAATCACATCTCCGTACCAAAAGATTATTGGGACGAAGTTATATTTTGCGACGGCACAAAAAGACAAATATGCTGTATTACAACGATAGACCGACTAGAGTATGGCGCAAGCCTCTGACAGCTTTACAAAATCGAAATAAAACTCCCACGCTTAATTTTGGAAAAATTTACGTTGTGATTTGGGGATACATTTGAAGTGTTTATTGGTGGCCCAATGGACGCCAAACAATGTTTAAATATATTAAAAAAAAAACTTAGTTGGCATTGCTAAAAAATTTGGGTTCATCACTAAGCATAAGCCAAATTTAAAGTGACCCAACTAACACTACAACTAGCCAAAACGTTAATTATCCTAATATTCCTAAAAACAGAATTATATATACTTATACATACTTATTCTTAACTTACTTACACCTTATATAAATACTTATTAAATCTTAATTTAGTTAATTCAAAACAAAAACACGAACACTTATCTATTCTACTGATATATGACGCCCTCACTAAAAATCATACAATGGAATATACGAGGATACCAAAATAACTACAACGAACTACAAATATTACTAACACAAACCAGACCACACGTAATTACCCTGCAAGAGACACACATCCAAAACTCGATACCAATGCCAACGCCTATTAATTATAATATATACACATCCACAAACCCATGTAACTCATTTGGAGGATCTGCTATTCTTATACATAAATCCATACAGCATAAAATAATAAACCACACTACTAACACTTTTGATATAGTTAGTATACAAATACAGTCCGTACTCAAATTTACAATTAGTTCCATCTACCTTTCACCAAACAAAAACTTCAATACCAAAAACCTTCAAGATATATTTGACAGCTTGCAACCACCAATTTTAATTACCGGTGACTTTAATAGTTGGCATCCAAACTGGGGATCCCCCAAAAGCAACAGCAGAGGTAATAAGCTCTTTAAATTCGTTAGTCAATCAAGACTAATTCTTTTGAACGATGGCTCACCAACCTACTTTACAACACACCATACATTCACTCATGTGGATTTAACCATAGCTTCACCTTCCATAGCCCTGCAAAGTAATTGGCAAGTAGAATCCTGCCTTTTTGGCAGCGACCACTTCCCAATAACCACAACCATCTTTAACAACCAATCAAACACTACAATAAATGTCAGACCCAGGTTTAACCTTAATAAAGCTAATTGGGAAAAATTCAGCACCCTAGCGAATATACTATGTCAAGCTAAACCACACAGCAATAATACAAATAAAGAAGCGGCCACGCTACACAAAATCATACTCCAAAGCGCAAATGAAGCAATCCCTCAAACGAATTACAATACGAAAAAATGTACACCTTGGTGGAACAAAGAACTCGAAAGATTGAAGAAAGATAGAAATCGCTTTTGGAATAAAGTAAAAATACACATAACAACTGAAAACATAATAAACTACAAAAGAGCAAATGCTCTATTTAAAAGGGAACTTAAATTATCCAAAAACAAGGCAATGCATAAGTTTACAAGCCACATTCACCCCCATACACCCACTGGACAGTTATGGCACACTATACGTCGATTATGCGGCTTAAAACCATACCTTCCGATATACAGTATAGCCCTACAAGATCCAATCCAAACTACCACAACCAATAAACTTACAATAGCCAACTCATTTGGAAAATACTGGTCAAATGAAGCCAGCGACACCAACTTTACACGATCATTTTTAGACCACAAATACTCCTCCTTAACACCAATTAACAGCTTAACCCCAAGCAAAACTGCGCTTCAAATAGAAAGCGATATAACTCCAATAGAACTCTCTATAGCTTTGTCAAAACTTAAGGGTCGCACCCCAGGTACTGATAGAATTTCTTACCCCATGATAAAAAACTTACCGGCGGCCATGAAAACCCGTTTACTTTGTCTTTATAACAACATTTTAAACAATCAAATTCCTCAAATGTACAAAAGCAGTCTCGTCCTCCTCATACATAAACCAAACCAAGATAAATCCTCCATCCGGTCTGCGCAAAATTATTAGACAAAGTAGTAGCTAATCGGCTATGGTGGTTTGTTACCTGCAACAAACTACTACATAGCCAGCAAATTGGATTTAGAAAGGGTAAATCAGTGTCTGATTATCTAGTATATCTAGACCATCAGATCACGTCCTCCCTATTCCAAAAAAAGCATTTGTCAATCATCTCAATCGACTTTACTAAAGCATTTGACAAAATCGGAGTACACACCATTCTAGACCAGCTCTTAGAATGGAAAATAGGTCCTAAAATATTAAACTATATCATATATTTATGACAAACAGAAAAATTAAAATAAGAATAGATTCTCACTTCTCCGAAACATATCCACTACAGAATGGGATACCCCAAGGATCCCCAATTTCAGTCATACTATTTCTTATAGCATACCACAAACTCAGCAAAATTTTATCATTACACAAAGAAATAAACTTTCTGGCTTACGCAGACGATTTCACTCTCATAAAAAAAATTAATAAACATGAAAATACAAACATAGATCTCAACGACATTCACAACGATATTTTGAACTGGTGCAATTACTCAGGTGCAAGCCTCTCAACAGAAAAAAGTAAACACATACACATATGCAAGAAAAAACACTGTCATCCAAATATCACATGCAACAACTTTACAATAAACAACGCCGAAAACTTAAAAATATTAGGTATTGAATTTAATAAAAGATATAGATGGGAAGCCCACATTTCAAAACTTGTCAACTCATTAAATAAACGTTTGAACATAATAAAATGCCTTTCAAGCCCAAAACTGAATGCTAACACTAGTTCAATCATTGCCGCTACCAAATCTTTAATTGTATCAAAAATTTACTATGGATTATACCTTTTTGGCTATACACCTAAGTCCAATATCAACAAACTCAACTCACTACTAAACTCTGCTATACGAACCGCCTTAGGCGCATACCGTACTACACCGATTCGCAACATGACGTTCGAAACAGGCATACCTCCGTTAACACAAATGAGGGAGTTTGCCACAACAAAAATTTGCAAAAACCTAATCGTTAATGACCAGTCAACACTTTCAAAACTTACACACAAAATAATAATTTCTAAACGAAAACACAAAATTCAATCAACACTCACACGCATAATAGAAAAATCTCTGGAATTAGATATTCCCATCAATTATAAACCTAAGACCATCACCCGATTTCCTGGATGGCAACTACCTTTCAATGCCATAGATACATCACTCCACCATTGGAAAAAAGAAAATACGCCTTCAACAATATTCCAAAAACTCTTCTCAGAATTAACCAACAAACTTATAAAAAAAAAGTTCAAACTAATCTTCACAGACGGTTCAAAAAGCGCAAACCAAACAAGCTTCAGCGTTATATACAATGACAGAATATTAATTAGCAAGGTTTTACCTTATTACAGCACAAATTTTGCTGCAGAAACGATAGCCATATTTGAAGCAGTACAATATGCTAGCCAAACACCTGGAAAATTTGCAATTTGTTCCGATTCCTTAGCCTCATTAGAAATGGTAAAAAATATAAACAATAATAATTATTATACAGACTACATAAGAAACTGCTTACTAAAATTCAAAAATAAAATCGAACTCATATGGATACCAGGACACGTTAAAATCAAGGGCAACGAACTAGCAGATTTAGCAGCAAAAGAAGCACAAAACCGCCCCCTAACTATGTCTCTGAACCTCCTACACACAGATATTAAAAAACATGTAACAAAAATATTCAAAAATACACAACACTCCACATTCGAACAAACAACAAGCTGGTACAAATTTGTTAACCCAAAGAAGCAAGCGATCAATGAACACACATTTACACATAATACTAACATAACTAGAAGGGAAATAACAAAAATAATTAGACTACGACTTGGGCACACACGATTAACACACGAATATTTAATAAAAAAAGACCTAAATATCTGCAAATACTGCAATACCTCAGCTACAAACATCAAACACATCCTAGACGACTGCACACATTTTACAAACCACAGAAAATCACTAAACAACACAAAACCTACTGATCTACTTTTAAACAATTCTACAGAGAACATTATTAAACTTATAAACTATTTAAAATATTGTAATATCTTAAATGAAATTTAGCTAACACCCTACATACACATATATACACACCCAGTATATTAGCTTAAGGCCGCAGTAGCCATAGCTATAAGCTTTTTTTGTATTTTATAGTTAACTATAAATACAATTGTCAATAATAATAATAAAAATTCCCCCAAGATAACGATACAAAACATGAGGAGCGTAATGTGCAGATAAGGCTTCTCTACAATTGTGGTAAAGTTATAAATACACCAGCAACTAAGCGCAATAGAAATTTGATGATTACTAAAATTTAGTGATTTTGTCCCGATTCGCTTGCACAATTGGTGGAAATACTTTTTGTTTAAATATTTAGGTAAAAACCCGTAGAAAGACTTAAACAAAAAAATCCAAAATAAACGACGCTTATTCATGTGTGTGTGTTAATATATTTGCTCAGACGAGTTTCCATGCTTGGTTTGTGAACAAAAATTGTTCAAGGTATTCGTAAGCGGCTTACATAAATCGCTGACGAGAACGCTTTATAAATGACGTTTGTAGCTAAAAATTATTCCAGACGTTTTGCGAATATTCGATACAAGCAGACTTATACAAGTATGTATATAAATGGTAAAATACTTGTGAGTGCATTGTCTTTTGCTACTACAGTAAAAGGGTTGCTTATTCGCATATACCAAACTAATCCAACTTTACTCTTTTTATTTGTCTAGAGTGAAGTGGCATTTGTCTTCGTTACATTTATGTATGTTAATTTCTAAAATTTTGATGATTCTACATAAATCTCTACTAGAGCATAAATTAACTGATACGCCATGTAACAAAGGGGGACAACATGGCGTATGAATAATTTAAGTGTTTGAATCTACATATAATCAGAGTTCGAAAATTTCTATCAGCATTTTCAACGTGTTTTTAATAATAAATAAACTAAATATTAAGAAAAATATTCAAGTAGTCAATGAAAGACAAAAAGTCAAAGACAATAAATAGTTTTTATTGACAAAAATTTCTTGTTGCTTTTTTTTTCAACATTCATGTTTGTATTATCTTGAATAGTTCCAAAGAAAGCGTCTTCAAGTATTTTTTTTCACATGGTTTAGTTTGCTCATTTTGTCAGGCATGATTTTTTTTAATATGCCAGAATTATAAGCCTTTCAACAGAGTGTATTCAAATACAAATAGAAAAAATTAATTTAAAATTTTGAATCTGTGCCCTTTCCACCTGTAGGAATTCTTTTCAAGGATGCACAAATACGAATTGGAGGAAAAAATGCAGAAAATTATCACATCAAATGTGCAAACCATTTGTTTTATTTCCCAAAGGATACTTAATATTCTTTATGTGCATTTGTACGTAAATAAATTTTAAAATAAGAGCATAAGAGTGAAGATGGGATCAAAGAATTTGGGGGTACTCGCCCTCAACTTTCTATTATTTGCGTAAGTATACATAACCATTTATTTAAAATTAAAATTTAAGGACTAAATATTTTCATGATTTTATTTGAATTTTACACGCTTTTACGACATCGAAGATTGAAATTTTTGTAAAAATAGTTCTAATTATCATTTCATTGAATGAAGAAATAATATAAAAAACACAGGAAATGGTTTTTAAACGTTAAAAATTCTAAAAGTGCATCCCAATGTTGAGAGCGTGGAATACTTCTTATATCACTGTCCCACTCTTCTCAGAATGAGACTCCGTTGTCTAAACTCTTTCTTCTTTGGATGTCGGGCAGACTTAGACTTGGCAGCCATTCATAATATTTTATAGTTTATTAGAGAGACGAAGTGGTATCCTCACATTTAGAATTAGAGGAGCAGTTTGAGACTAAACGCGTGGTATCACAATAAGTATACTGGATTCCTTTCTTAATTAATCTGTAATGTTTACATTACAATACAATTTTATACAATACAATACACAATTTTTTGTGATTAAGCCCACAGGCTATCTAATTTAAGCGTGACCGGTAAAATTCCAACTTAGAAAAATTTAAATACTGCTCAATAGGCGCATTCTTTTCCAATATACGTTGCGTAATTTGTTAGTTTTATGAGTAATTTAGAAAGTGTGCGTTGTTGTTAAAAAATGAGTATGAAAAACGATTTGAAGCAGTGGTCCTAAATACTCGTACACACTCTAAAGGTCCAAAAATGTCAAGAGCAACAAAATATTTGAAGAAGTCGAAGATTGTTCATAAATAAATGGGTGCAACGGTATATTGAAGTTAAAAACGTAGACCACTTCCCCGGATGAGGACCAACAAAAAAAAAAAAATCTCTCCAACGCAAGATCAGAAAGAAGATCATTAATTTTTTGTGACAAAGCCGAACTTATCGTTGGGTGAAGCTGAGTGTTAAAGAAAATGTGTCAAAAAACTCGATTCGAGAACGTTTACGACGACCTCAAATTCCGGAGCACATTGAAAAAAAACCGCTGCTCTCTATATCACATGAAAAAAGACTTGCACGGGCTAAGGCAAATTCAGCATAGAGTTGGCAAACGTAATATTCCCGGATGAGTCTCTTTTTGGGCGCATAGTTGCATACGTCGGTCCTGGTATACCGCTAATAATCGACAATTCGACAAACGGTTAAATATCCAGTTAAGGTTCATGTTTGGGGCTGCTTCTTTGAAAAAAGGTTTGGCCATTTATTTATGTTTATCGTCAATTTGAATGCAGTTTGGATGAATAAAATTCACCAGAAAGTATTTTCACCGTTAGCGACTGAGATGTTTGGAAGAAGTAGCTAACCTTGGATTTTGCAAGAAGGCAACAGTCCCAAGCATCGACAACAAAGGTGTGTAGAGTGGAAACAGTAAAACGGGACTGGAATATTGGAAGGGCCTTCACAGTCGCTTTATGCCAACCCTATTGAAAATGTTTGGACAGTAGTTAAACAAAAACTCATAAGAAAATAAATATGGACGGTCAAATAGATATCAAGGCAAATTTGACTGATTTGGAGCGAATTACTTCCACAACTTGCGCAGAAATTAACACTTGGCTCGAAGAGTTTAATAATTATTCATTTATTATTATATTTTTTATTGTTATGACTCGAAGATGTGGAGCCTTTATAGCAAATGGTGGTGATTATACATTTTAATGAATATATTGTTTATAGTAAATATTATAAGACCATACAATGCAATTTGTTAGTCGAATAGGTTCTAAGTTATGAAGCAACCCATTCGACTACGGCGACCGCCTGTATATACACTCAACGTCAAGTTTTGACTATTTATTTATTAACTTTTTAATTTAAATTATTCTTTTATAAAAATATAGTTCATGATACAACAAACACCATATAAAGTAAAGTTTCGAGCTTTGTGTTGTACAAAAATTGTAAATATTCAGCAAATTTTCATCAAAATTTCAAACGTTTTACTTAGAGTTTTTAGAAAAATTTTGGATATACAGTTTTATAGATCATTGTATTTTGGTACAATAAAGTGCAAGTGTCAAGTAGATCAAACATCTCACTGATTTTTGAGATTTTTTTTTGTTCGCGGTCTTGTACATTTTCTCCATTTTACGCGTACTCCACATTTTATATGGAAGAAAACATCCAGCACTGCCAGCAGAAAAAATTGTCAAAAACCAACGAAATTTTTAACCACTCGAAACTTGCACTTTATTGCACAAAAACCCAATGACCTATAAATCTGCTTACCCAAAATTTTTCTAAAAATTCAGAGTAAAAAGTTTGAAATTTTGATGAAAATTTGCCGAATTTTAAACAAAGCTTGAAACTTTGCCTTATATTGTTTTTGTTGTAGTATATATGTATGTATATGTAATTGGCACGCTTTCTGGGTGTTTGGCCGAGTTCCTCCTCCTATTTGTGGCGAGTACCTTGATGTTGTTCCACAAATGGGGGGACCTACAATTTTAAGCCGACTCCGAACTGCAGATATTTTTTTTGAGGAGCTTTCTCATGGCAGAAATACACTCGGAGGGTTACCATTGCTTGCCGAGAGGCGACCGCTATTAGAAAAAACTTTTTCTTCATTTTGGTGTTTCACCGAGATTCGAACCTACTTTGTTGTAATATAAACTATATTTATATAAAATTTAAATTACAAAATCATAAATAAATATTCAAAACTTATCAATATGTGCTGTACACTTTCTTTTGACGCTCACAATTTAACTGGCACTTACATATATCTTTTGCAAAGTCCTGTTCTTTTTGGTGTGTTTCTTGATGTTCTTTCCACACATGGAAGGGCCTATAGTTTTATACCGCATCCATACCGAAGATGGATTTTTTATGGGGAGTTTTTTTCATGGCAGAAATAGACTTGGTGGCTTGCCATTGTCTGCCGAGGGGCGAACGCTTTGGAAAAAGCTTTTTCTACAGGGTGCGCCATCTTTTATGTCGGTATGAAAACATTGAATAACTTTGAAAAAACTTATTAAAACTATTTTTTGAATACAATATCAACCAAGTGGCCACCTTTATTAGCAATCACAAACTGCTATCTTTTTTCTGCGTTTGTCATCATCTTGTCAAGCATTTCGGGTTTTATAGCGTTGATTTCGCGTTGTTTCGGTATAAAGCGATCCATGGTTGAAATTGTATTGAATTGACGTATCGAAAACATGTATGTTGAAGTCGATCGGTTGGTAAATGACAAAGTTATTCAGCGTTTACATACCGACATAAAAGATGGCGCACTCTGTAGCATTTGGTGTTTCATGCCCGGAGTTTCAAATCTACAATATGAGCGTTGGTATACCTAGCTATTCAGCTACGGCCGGTCGGTCATAATTTATCTTTTGCAAAAAAAAAAACCGTGTTGGGTATGAACAATCCATGGAGACAATGAAAAGATCAATTGAGTAGTGCTTCGAAAAACTTTGGAATAGCAGATATTGCAATTATATTCTTGTTTTCTATAGTTGATCTATTTCCATGTTTACAAAGGGGAGTTCTGAAAGATGTCTTCCATGATGAAGAAAAAATTCTTGTTGAAATGGAGAATTGAACAAGACGCCCTTAATGAAACTCCTTTAAGCAGTATCAGCTTACGAATGCTAGACTGCTCGAACCCATATATAATTCGATGGTGAAAAGTCGTAAAAATAATTATAGGTACTTTTCCTTTTTAAAGTCTTATAAAAATATAATTCATATTTTCCCGTAAAACTGTGTTGTGAACTTTCGAAAATAACTGTCCTGCGCTGGCATATGTAGGTGTTATCGTAAAACAAGTGTGAGAAAGTAGATTAGCTCTGAGTGACAAGGCCGCAAAGCTCACCACTTCCTTGAGTTGTATGGCAGGGTATAATAATTGTAAAATAGTAATCAGTAAATTGTATATGCATCTGGCCATGTCAATCAACGTCTTAAGGAAACTGTATAAATGTCAAATAAAATTTATTTGCATATAAACAAATAAACACAAACGAGCAGCGAAGTTGAATGAATTATGAACTTGCCCATGGAAAATGGCTTAGCTTTTCACATTTGCACACAATCAGTCAAATGGACGCTATGGAAATGGCAAGCACGCTTGGAATTTCTCACGACCGCAAAGGAGCATTGCACAACGACGAAGTTACAGTTATTCGCAATAACAATAGAAAATTATGTGTATGTATGTATGTAGGTATGTAAGCCATATTTTATGGCATTCTATGTGTTTGGAGTACTTTCTTCTTATTCTATCTTGTTTTTATTCTACTTTGGCGCAGAGTTTGCAAAGTTCGAATAGCAAAGAAAGTATTACTGAAATTTACCAATCATGTAGATCCCAAAGCGAATGATAGGGCGTGTGACGAAAGGTGGACATGAGCGGCACGGCAACTTCATACTCCACATGCACATCGGTTGGGAGCGGTGGGCGTTCTAGAGCTGGACTTGAATTGCCAACGGAGCGTTTACGTAGAAAACTGTAATGGGCGGGAGCTGCTGTATGTGGCGGCGGTGGTAGTGGTGGTGTTGGTTCGCCACCCATGTTGCCATTGAACAGCTGTGAATTGGCATTGGTGATGGCGGAAGCAGTCGATTGTTCGTTGAGCTGATGCTCCAATGCCATACCAAGCCAATTTTGAGCATTTGCGTTGAACATTTTTTTTTTAATTTTATTTCTTTTCTTGTGTTTAATAAAATTTAAAGAAAATAATTACTTAGTTTTTTTATCAAATATACACATTTTTTCATTCACTTTGCACTCTAACGCTGTAACATTGCGTAGCGTTCGACACAATTCTAGCACGCGGGTCTTACGAAAAATTATTGACCATTTGCCGCGAATGCCAAGCACCAACTGACCAACAGTCTGCTCGAAACGGCGGTCATTGGCGGTACGCGAGCAGTGGTCATTTGCACAATAGAAATACTCGAGGGCTACAGGCTTAGAGGGGAGCGTTTACGTTGCGTCGCGTCGCGGTGTGCCACAACAAAAAAGCGGTTTCCATTAACTGCACAAACATTTGTAAAATATATACATTCATACATGTATGTGTGCACAAACTCCTCCATACATGCACGTAGTATGTTGGGTACATAAATAGAAAAGGACCCCCACACCCTTTAACTGTTTATAGGTAATAGTCAGTGTGGCAACACTGGTACTGCTGTCTCACGAAGCGGTTTGAATTAGTGGAGACTTTGAAGGCGCTTGACCACTTGTTTCTTGTTGTTTTTGTTTTTACTTTGCTTACTTCTTTCTGAGACGCTCGTACAATTGTAAGGCTGCACACATACACACGCGCACATGCACATAAATGTATTCGAGAACACACTTGCGTTGCAAAAGGGTAGCGTTTTGAATTTGTATTGAGGTTAAAGGAAGTGGCATTTGTGCTGCTTCTGATTTTTTACCGTTTTTAGCTTTACTACGCTTGAACCTTTTCAAAATGCTTTGTTTGTTATTTTAGTTTTCTACCAAATCGGAAGCGCTAATATGGCTCGGGCTATATTGCCACTCATCTAGAAATGTACGTTGAGGTTGCAAGTTTTGGCTTTTGTTGTTGCTAATGACTGTTATTGTTTTTACGTACATTGAGTGTTTTTTTGTTGTTTGGCGTGTCGTCGGTATTTTTTTTGCAATATCAAATTAGCATTAGTTAGGAATGAGTAAACCCACAGTTGGAATTTAATAATGTGAACTAATAGCCATTTTTAATATTATGGGTTGACTTGTTGTTGTTCTTGTTTTCAAAATGATAACAATATTAATGAAATCGTTTTATAATAAGGTCGACAGTGGCATTCATTCAAAAGTGTTGCAACTGAGTCTAAGTGTACTGCTATCTGACCACTGTAGTGTATTTCAAGCTGAACTAATAGCGATGAAAGTGGCTGCCATCTGGGTCACAGTGACTCACCAAGGATTACACAATCGATCATCATCTACTTTGACAGTCAAGTTGCGATTAAATCTCTACGGTGCAATAATACTTCCTTCAAAGTAGCAATAAGGTCTACTATTCTGCATGAGCTGGCTAAAGAGTGCAGCACGAATATTTTTTGAATTTCTAGACAAAGAGGTATATATTTCTGGGAATTGCATGGCGCATGAGCAAGCTGGGAGCGGAACTGTTCTAAAATCAGTCAACTCTGCCCAATATGAGGTCGTTCCTTTATCCATAAGCAAGCTCTGGGTTAATTCAGTTTTAGCCGCACAGGAGCCTATTAGGCAGATCTGGCCCATAATGGATGGAAATAAATCTAAGTATACCATCTATGTCAACCAACTTTACATAAGCCCAATAGTTGATATGATCACCGAGCAGCGTCTAATAGCAACGCATGGGAAGCGTTTAGTGTTTTTCTCTAACGACTTTTGTGGCAGCTGCAAGAACGAGAAGGAAGTTGAGAGTTTTGGAAACTTTATTTGCTACTTCCCCGCTTTTGTCTAAGCTCTTAGATAGATTGATAGGTAGATAGATTTGAAGTTTGCACTCCCGCAGTTTTTTGTGCCCTCTACTAATCAGTGGAGTATCTACTGTATCTACAATCCCTCATCCAAAGCCAGTTGCCTTATTAAACTTAAGGTAGAACTGGGTTGAGTTGAGCATATATGCTTTTTTCTGGCTGCAATTGGTCGAGATGTCGCAACCTTCTCCACGTTTTAGCACCACATTTAAGGATACGGTGTATTGGAATATCCGGGGATTGGTTGCAGAAACGACAAGAGCGTGTAGTCCAAAGTAGAGACCTCCAAAACGAGCTGTTTAAAAGTTTCAACAGCTTAAAAAAATCATTAGGAGCTAAATCAGGACTGTAAGACGATGGACCCATAATTTCTATCTTTTGAGTACTCAAAAATTCTGATGTGGGGCGATAGGTCAGAGCTCACATTGACTTGGTGAAGGATGTTTGTTTCGGTAGTAGAGTTGCCTTAGGTTTTAGTTTAGCAGCCGCATCGCATATAGGAACAGCGATACCATTTGCCTCAATTCTTCAAAGACTTCAGCCAAACAAATTGAATATACTATTCGAAAAATCGATATTTTTTATTGTACATATATTTAAGAATATCCTGTAAGAACAAAGAGGGCGATCTGGTGACCGACATCCAGAGCATTCTTAAATTATGGAGGGAACACTTCTCGAACCTACTTAATAGTGATAGCTGCGCATGTCACAGAGAATGTGAAGATCCCGATACCCCAATCGTTGACTACGGAATTGATGTTCCGCTACCCGACCATGACGAGGTGAGAATAGCGATAACGCGGCGAAGGAACAATAAAGCCGCGGGCGCCGACGGACTGCCGGCTGAGCTATTCAAACATGGCGGCGAGGAGCTGGTAAGGTGCATGCTTCAGCTCCTATGCAAAATATGGTTGGATGAAAGCATGCATGCCGATTGGAATTTAAGTGTGCTCTGCCCAATCCGTAAGAACGGCGATCCTGCAATTTGTGCCAATTACCGCGGGATTAGTCTACTAAATATCGCCTATAAGGTTCTAGCGAGCGTATTGTGTGAAAGGCTGAAGCCCACCGTCAACCAACTGATTGGACCTTATCAGTGTGGCTTTAGACCTGGAAAGTCTACCATCGACCAAATATTCACAATACGCGAAATCTTGGAAAATACCCATGAAAGGAGAATCGACACACACCATCTTTTCGTCGACTTCAAAGCTGCATTCGACAGTACGGAAAGGAGTTACTTGTATGCCGCGATGTCTGAAAACTAATACGGCTATGCAAGATGACGTTGCTTAACACCAGCAGCGCCGTCAGAATTGGGAAGGACCTTTCCGAGCCGTTTGATACCAAACGAGGTTTCAGACAGGGTGACTCGCTGTCATGTGACTTCTTTTACATGATGTTGGAGAGCATCGTACGAGCCACAGAACTTAATCGCTCAGGCACAATTTTTTTAAGAGCGTACAATTGAACCTCCTGTCATCAAACAAACAGTCGGTGCACTCGCGTATCTGCACCCACGTCATAGTTATGATTTCGAGGTTGTAAAGGACTTGGTATACTTAGGAACCAGCATTAACACCGATAACAATGTCAGCCTTGAAATCCAACGTAGAATCTCTCTTGCCAACAAGTGCTACTTTGGACTAAGTAGGCAATTGAGTAGTAAAGTCCTCTCTCGACGAACAAAACTAACACTCTACAAGACTCTCATCATGCCCGTCCTAACGTATGGCGCAGAAGCGTGGACGATGACAACACCCGATGAAGTGTCTCTTGGAGTGTTTGAGAGAAAGATTCTGCGCAAGATTTTTGGACCTTTGCACGTTGGCAACGGCGAATATCGCAGACGATGGAACGATGAGCTGCACGAGCTTTACGACGACATAGACATAGTGCAGCGAATAAAGATCCAGCGGCTACGTTGGCTGGGTCATGTCGTCCGAATGGTTACAAACGCTCCGGCACTGAAAGTATTCGATGCGGTACCAGCTGGTGGTAGTAGAAGAAGAGGAAGGCCTCCTCTGCGTTGGAAAGATCAGGTGGAGAAGGACTTGGCTTCACTTGGTGGTCCAATTGGCGCCGGTTAGCACGAGAAAGAAACGACTGGCACGCTTTGTTAAACTCGGCCAAAATCGCGTAAGCGGTTATCGCGCCAATTAAGAAGAAGAAGATTTAAGAATACGCACAGAAAACTTAATATTAAGTTACACGCAAATTGGAAAAAGCGTTTCAGAGTGCTTTTCAAACTTTAAACTTGTTTTTCTCAAAATGGTGTTTTCAAAGTCGGTGACCAACATTACTCGAGAACGGCTAAACCGATTAATCTCAATTTTTAGAACGAGCTTCTTAAATATATTTTTCATTAATTAATCGAAGATTTTTTCTCACCGATAAATAATTTATTTTTATAAATAATTTAAGGCCAAAATTTTGGTCAAAAACCGCCATTTTGTCAAAAAAAATTATTTTTCTTATTTCTTCGATTAACTACTAGATTTAACATGACTTTAACGATATCTGTTAGGTTTTTTAATTTCAGTTCCAGTTCAGGGGCTCTCGGAGATCAGCTGTAGCTCCTTATCCTAAATATTTTTACTAATACTAAGTCTTAAAATACAGTTAAAAGATAATATAGTATTTGTAAAAATTTTTAGATCAATAAATTTAAAAGTTTTCTCAGAAAAAAATCTGTAAAACTCGCTTTTTTCGGCCTTCTAACTGCATATAACCCCTTAAACTAATATTGAGAGCTTTCTGTATATCTAGTCTGTAAGATTTTTGTAATCATAGACTTAATAAAGAAGCAAATATGAGTATTATAAGGTGCGCAAAATTAATTATTGTATCGGAAGATTTTTAATTTTTGCAAATTGCGTCGTTCGTTACTTGACTTTGGTGAAGTACACAACTGCAGTATCAAACAGGCAAGCAGTGGAGCGCGTAAAGGTCATAACAAAGGTTTATATCACCAAAAATCGTTTTTTTTTTATTTACATATGTAGTAAAAAAGTAATTTAAAAAGAATATTTGATGATTAATTTTCCGTCGCCTTGTAACTATCCGGTGATAATATTTCAATGAACTCATGACGCTTGTGAACGAAATCGAGAAAAATAAGTGAATTTACTTAAATTCTAGTGGCGTTCAAAATGACGTCGCATACTGTTATATTATACGAGTATATTAGTTGGGGAATAAAGAAATCTATTATTTTCTCAGTAGATGGTTGTAGTTGTCGATATCTCGTGAAGAATCGGTCAAACAATTTAAGGGGGGGTAAGGGATTAACGCTAAAAAAAAAAACACTTTTTTCATGAATTTATTGTAGCGAAACGGTTCAAGTCAGTTTATTAAGAGTTGTTGCATATTAATATATAAAGTAACATTTCAAGAATATTTGATAAAATTTTCATGTAAAAATATTGCAAAATGAGCGAATGAGAGCACATTTACGTAGACGTCTTTTCAAAAATACATTTTGCAGCAGTCAGCATATCTCAGCGTAGAATCATCTGAAATCAAAAAAATCGAATAATTTAGTTAAAGTATGAGTTAAACTTCCCCCCACCGTTTATTTTGACGATTTATTTTCATTTTCAGCTATTTGGTAGTCGTTTGAAGTAAAAAGTGATTTTTGACGAAAAAATGCCGCCATTTTGTAGGTGTAAAACCACCTTAATATAAAAAAAAATGGCGAAAAAAAACGTTGGGGGGAGGTTTTTTATATGTAAAATATGTGTGCAAAATTTCAAAAGGATCGGTTGAGTAGTTTTCAAATGCCAATGACTACGCACTTTAAAAAAAAAGGTTCGAGAAATCCGTGTTTAAAGTTTGTAACGGACTACGCGCGCAACTGCTGCGTCTCGGCAGATGTTTGAGGCGGCTCGGCTTTATGCTCTATAACTTAAAAAGTTTTGCTCGGATTGACTTAAAATTTTAACACGGTATTTTGGAAATGTTTTACTACAATAACATGCAAAAAAAAATCGATTTTTATCCCTATATTTTTATATTTTTTATTTTGCTCTTTTCATTGAAACCACTGAAATAATTGAATATTTACTTGCATTTACATTATTTATTCAATATTTTTTATGTACTTGCACGAGTTTGTGTATACAGTTTGCAAGTATACAGTTAATTGCGTTTTGGCATGTAATGCTTTAATAGGAATGCAAGAAAAAAATAACATAAAAATATACGACTGGCCAACTAGCCAGAGTGACGTCTTTCATAAACTAAGTTTTGTTACAAATAATTATTTTCCTCACAAAAGCACTTGGCTCAGAATAGTGTCAAAGCTCCAAAGCATATATACATACATATGTACATGTATATGTATATAAAACTCGTGTGTAAAGAGGTACGCAAACTATGTGCGAATTTGCCGATAACTCGTTTGTGAGGTGCATTAAACTTTACGGCTACAACAATAGTAACAGCAGGAAAAAAATAGAAACAACCGGCCCAATACTAATCGACTGTGTATGGATGTGTGTGTAGTTGCTATGTAGGATTTGTACTTTTGATTATAAACCTTCCATGTTCTGTTTGTCCTTATGCGACCGCAATTATTTGTGGTGCGCCGTCCATGGGTTGCAGTGGTAAATCACAAAACTATATATGCATGTAGTTTATGTGCGTGTATGTATATATAGTTGCGGACATAACGGTCCCATCAGGTAGTAAGACTGCATTCAAAACTAAGCACATAAGATTTAGAATAGTATGTCGAATTTTGAGTAAATGATCGAAAGTGGAAAGACAGAGTGTTGGTCGTACAGAAAGGAAATATATGCTACTGAAGAAATAATTGGCAATATACCGACGGATATTTCTTCATTAATTTTGAGTTTGCCAAGTGTGTCAAGAGTGCAGTTGACTCGAGACGCATCAGAAGGACTACCTTGAAGGAGATCAGTGTTTGGAACGGATAAGCTAGCCAAATTGATTTACAACTATGAGTAACACTTCTTCTTCTTCTTGATTGGCGCGATAACCGCTTACACGGTTTTGGCCAAATTTAACAAAACGCGCCAGTCATTTCGTTCTCGTATTAACCGGCGCCAGTTGGACACCCCAAGTGATGCCGAGTCCTTCTCCACCTAATCTTGCCAACGCAGAGGAGGCCTTCTTCTTCAGAGCCGGAGTGTTTTTATCCATTTGAACGACTTGACCCAGCCAACGAGGCCGCCGTTTTCGTGAAGCTCACACAGCTTATTGCTCTATCATCTATGATACTCGCAGTCACCTACGGGCAATGCTTCAAAAATCTTGCGCAGTATCTCTCAAACACTACAAGGGACGCCTCATCGAATGCTGTCATCGTTAAAGCTTCTGCGCCATACGTTAGGACGGGCATGACGAGAGCTTTGTGGAGTATTACTCGTAGTTTTGTTCGTCGAGAGAGGACTTTACTACTCATTTGCCTACTTAGTCCAAAGTAGCACTTGTTGGCAAGAGGGACTCTACGTTGGATTTCTAGGCTGACATTAACACCTGTTAATGCAGGTTCCTAAATAAACTAAGACTCTTATAACTTATAAATCATAACGGTCAACAGTGACGTGGGTGCCGATACGCGAGTGTGCCGACTGTTTGTTTGATGACAAGAGGTACTTCGCTTTATCCTCGTTCACCACCAGACCCATTCGCTTTGGTTCTTTATCCAATTTGAAAAAGGTAGAATTAACAGCGTGGTTGTTAAGGCCGAAACCTCGTTTGGTATAAAATGGCTGGGAGAGGTTCTTCCCAATTCTGACGGCGCTGCCGGTATTGAACAAAGACATGCATAGCCGTATTAGTTTTGCGGGCATACCAAATTCAAATACCTTTTCGTGCTGTCGAATGAACCTTTGAAATCGACAAAAATATGGTGTGTGTCGATTCTCCTTTCATGGGCTTTTCCCAAGACTTGTCATATGCTAGCGTTTCTGAGGCCTTTATGATACTTAAATTAGCAGGCTGGATAATTGGCGATAGAAACCAACCTTATACTTTCTCCTAGCAAATGTTAAATTTTCAATAAGCAGGAATTTCTTTAGTATCGACGTGTCATGGTATTTTCTACAACGGAAAAAATCAAGGATCGCTTATTTTCGGAAGGTATAAAAGCAAAAGAAATTTATGAACGAATGTTGAAAGTGTATAAGAACTTTTCGCCATTAATTAATAAAGTAGAAAGATTGGTTGCTGAATTTAAACTTGGTAGTATAAGCCTTGAAGACGATCCACGGCAGGGACGTCCAACAACAGGAGAAATCGTAGAAAAAGTATATTGGAATTGTTGAGTGATTGAAAGAGATTTTTGTAGAAGCCTTATGCATCTCATTGGGCAGTGTGAGCAATATTTTGACTGAAGTGTTGGGCTTCAACAAACTGTGTGCCGCATTCGCTAACAATGGAACAAAAACACATTCGAATGCGACGACGCTCTCAGCAACATTTAGAGCATTACCGAAAGGATAAAGTGGATTTTCTGCATATATTCATCACTGTGGATATGACTTTGGTCTATAACCATGATCCTAAATCAACACAAGACGCCAAAAAGTGGTGTTAATCTGGCTATTTGCTTTCCCTATTTCTGTGGAACTGAGATCTTCCAATTCGTTAAAAAATTGTTTGCCTAGAATAGCAAATCTCCGTCTGGATAGAGCAGGACAATGGCACAGAAGGTGCAAGATTGTCTCCTCCTCTTGCTCATCAAGACAACTTCTACAGAAGTCGTGTGCTTGCACACCCATCCTTTGGGCGTGCCTACCTATTAGGCAATGTCCCGTTATGACTGAAATCAGTGTGCTAAGACTGTGTTTATTTTGGCTTAGCAAAGATTCTGTGAGTTTAGCACTAAGCGTCGGCCACAGTTGATGGGCGATTTTGCAGGTGGCTTCATTGCGCCATCTTTCGTTTGCTTCCCTTACGATTTCTTCAAGGATAAGTAGCTTACATGTTTGTAAGGGAATGCCTATGTCGTTGTCTATGCACTCATCGGTCAACTTGGTGCCGAGTCTCGCTAGTTCATCGGCTCTACAGTTACCCTCAATGTCGCGATGGCCAGGAACCCATATTATCCTTAGGCGAAATGACTCAGCCATCTCGTTAAGAGATGTGCGGCATTTCATGGCTACCTTGGAGGTTGTCGACTGCTGTGTGAGGGATTTTATCGCCGCCTGGCTGTCAGTGAAAATGTAGATGTCATTTCTGGATATCGCATCACACTGTACCAGTGTCGCGGATTTCGTTATTGCCATCACTTCGGCCTGAAAGACACTACAGTAGTCGGGGAGCCGAAAACTGAAGGAGATCCCCAGATGCTCGGAGTATACACCTCCGCCCACCCTGACCTCGAGCTTTGAGCCATCTGTGTATACATGGATAGACTCGTCCTGTCTTACATCGTCCCGTTCCCACTCTTCCCTTGAGGGTAGGAGGGTCGTGAACGATGTAATGGCAAGTGTGGGTGGGAGTGCATAGTCCACCAATCCGGGAATCTCCGAAGTGCCAGCCAGGATTTTGCCGTGACCGTAGCTCTTATTTGACCACTTGCTTAGAGTGTTCAGCCTTATTGCCGTGTTGCGCACGATGTATTTTGCCTGCCAAGTAACTTCCATCTGTTTGCAGACCTGAAAATATTCATGCATAGAAAGCAGTTTTCATCAAATGATGAGGTCATAACAGCTATGGAAACGTAGTTTGAGGGCCTTCCAGATTCTCACTTCAGAGATGGAATTCATGAATTGGAATTGTGTATTACAAACCATAAAATTATGGTTTTCTTATCGACCCGCAAAACTTATTGAACAATCTAGAACAAAGTGGCACAAAATTAATTAATCTATGGGATTTTAGTGAAAGACTTACTCAGGTTATAATACTCATACAACATTCGAGCCGAAATGGTATCGATATCCATATGTAGCTTAAGGCGCTCGCTGCCAGAAAAACTGGATTCACTTACCAATTACTATTTTGGAAACTAGTTGAAATAAATTTCAAGAGGGTAAGCTTTATAAAAAATAAAAGTTTTATAAATTTATTGAGAGATTATTAAATTTGGCCGGGTTATGATGGCGTACTCTGTAGGATCTGACCAACAATACATATCTATATAAGAAGACACACATACATACATACACATGCATGAGTTGTATACAAATATAAGAACTTTTCTTAAGAATAAGAAAATAGAAAGTGGACCATAGAAAATCGAAAACCTCCATAAACATATGTACATACATACATACATTGCATATGTATATGTGATTAAGTAGATTTGAACATATCCCAGCAAGAAGAGTGGCGGTCACGTTACCCTTCACGTAACCGCCACGCGTGGCCGTTAAACTGTCACTAACCACGCCCCTTTACAATCACGTTGTTAAAAGCGTTGGGAAAATCGTGCCAAAAACTTTGTGTACGTGTGTTTTCTATCCTTTTCATACATATGGATTCGTTTGCCAGTGCCAGTTTCATATAAACGTAGCGACGAACAAAATAACTTTTAAGCCAGCGGCGACAGCACAGCGCGATAGCCCAGCGGCTAGCAATGTGGGCTTCCGATCCGAAATCCTTGGTTCGAATCACAAAAAAAAAAATTTTTTTTATACATTTATTTTATTTTGTTTTATGATATGTTTATGAGGAGATTTTTTTCATGGCAGAAATACACTCGGTATTTTGCCATTACCTTCTGATGGGCGACCGCTATTAGAAAAATGTTTTTATTAATTTTGCTTTCACCGAGATTCGAACTGACGTTTTCTCTGTGAATTCTGAATAGTAATCACGCACCAACCCATTCGGCTACGGCGTTTGTTTACTTTGACTGATGCAAAAATCAGGAAAACTATATGAATAAAGTTTGCTTACGCTTACGCATTTGCCAAAGGTTGACAATTTGATTCTCGGCCTACTTTGATATCAAAAAGAGAGAAAAGATATCTTTTTGACTTATTGCTTTGACAGCCACTTGCCGTTTTTTTTTGTTTTTTTTTTCTATTGATGCAAAAATGAGAAAAAATATATGAATGAAGTTTGCTTACTGCTTACACATTTTCCAAAGGTGACGGAGAATAAAAAAAAAGTCGATTTTCAAACAAATACGAGTGCATATGTGTTAGTAACATACAAAAAAGTGTAATTGTGTTAGAGTTTCGGTCACGCAGGTTTTGCTGGGTAACAGTATGTTTTCCGTGTATTGCTATAAGTAAGGCAGTACGTCCGCGGTACATAAGTAGGCGGTGAAAGTATTTCACATGGCTTTGCACAACTACTAAGAAGTCTAAAAGTCACGCTTAATGAATTCAAAGCAGTTTACCAGCAAGAATTGAAGCGTGATAAATATACTATTAACTTTATATTCCCATACATAAAGTCACGGAAAGAATCTTAGAAGAAAAATCGGCCACATCTAATCTTAGTCAATTTTATAGTCACTTAAAGTCGCACGACGAGGAATTACAATATGACGATATTTAGAAATTTACAGAAGTCGAATTGTCAAATGCAACACTTTTATTGCGTCATCAAGGAGACGGCTTTTTGTTGTGAGAATTTATTTGTAATCATTCAATTTTGTTTTTGAAAAACCTTTTTACCAAATAAAAAAATTGATTTTGGTTAATGGAAATCGTTATTTTGACCTTTATAAGTACGTGCACCCATTGCTTTTCTGTTTACAGCATTCTTTTTTTCGCAGATAAACATCATCGAAGGTGCCGTCACACCAGTGGTATGAGTGGCATGCTCCCACTAACTGTATAAAATTCCTCCTTTCAAGGTTGATTCCACTTTGAGGCTGCTGAAAGCAGTTCATCAGCTGTCTCCTGACGCGAGGATGTCAATTCAAGTTTTGTCCGGCATTCACTAGGTTAGGAATTTGTGGGTCAATTGCACTAAGAATTTATCAACTACATTCTGTAAGCCTCGAAAAGTTTCTCGGGTTCATTAAAGAGTAAGAGAAATTTAAATATGAGTAAATTGTATAAATCCTCCTTGTTTTCCTGTTTGCCCTATCCATACTTCCTGCTTTTCTTTGTAGGTGTTAAGTACAATGAGCAGTCATGCCTGAGTCCTATCATTTCTATATCCATATAAATATACAAGGTGAAGCCCAAAATAAACAAGACTGGTGCCACAAAAATGTTTTTCATGGCGCCATCTTTTAATGAGTTAGTGCGTTGGAAGTTACATCCCTAGCTGACTTCCAGTGAAAGCTTAGTGACATTCGGTTCGGTGGACGCGAAGTTATTGCGTCTAAAGTGTGAGTATGTTCGTGTCATCGGTACAAAAGTGAGTTTCGAACAAAGAGCTAATATCAAATTTTGTTTTAAAATCGGTAAAACGTTTACCGAAACATTTGAATTGATGAAAAAAGTTTATGGCGATGATTGTCCATCTCGTGCCAGAGTTCATGAGTGGTTCAAATGTTTCAGAGATGGTTGAAGGACATACATGGCGATGAAGATACGAGCCGCCCAAAATCAGTAATACCGAAAACTTCATCGAAATTGTTCGTAAATTTATCAAAAATGAACCGAAATCATTGTTGAAATTCATGGAATCGGAGTTGAATATCTCCAAAACATCGATTTTAACTGATCATTTGGGCTTACGAAAGGTCTGTGCACGTTTCATACCAAACAAGTTTACTGAGGACCAAAAATTGTTCTGAATTCAACATTCGAAAGACTTCATCAAAGAGGGGGGAAAAGACGAGAGCTTCCTTTACAAGATTGTAACTGGTGATGAGATGAAACGTGGTATTTCCAGCATGAACCTGAAATTAAGCGTCAAAGTGTCGAATGGAAGGCCCCAGACGAGCCACCACCTAAAAAATCGCATTTGGAGTCGATGCTCACTTGTTTTTACGATTCCAAGGGAATTGTCCACAAGGAGTTCGTGCCGACGGGCCAAACCGTCAATGCAATTTTCTAGCTTGGCGTTTTGAAGGGTTTGTTGCATCGCATTCGTCGAACTCGCCCTGAATACCGCGAGGGAGGAAGTTGGCACTTATTGCATGATAATGCACCATCTCATCGATCCACTCTTGTGACTGATTTTTTGACTAGAAATCGCATTTTAACCATCAAACACTCACCGTATTCGCCTGATATGGCTCCCTGTGACTTCTACCTGTTCGGAAAATTGCATTTGGCCATGAAAGGAAAATATTTTGATTCCGGTCAATGACCTGAAACACTCTTTCGAAAAGCTTTTAAATCGCGGCCACAGAGGAATATTTTGAATTTTGCAAGGAGAATTTTTGTGCCACGGTGTTACAATTTAATTAACAAAGAAAGACAAAATACTCAAAATAATGAGATGAATCCCGGTAGTCATGCTCATCAATTCACACACGCGACAACATGAGTGAAAATTGAGATATTACAATGAAACTTTGTCACATGCCCCTCTTGATAAAAGAACCGAAGGTATTAATAAATTGGTTTATATAAGAGTTATTTTTAAAAATGCTGTTACTGTAATAATGAAGAACAAATATCTCTAGAAATAAAGCTGTGCGATCCTTTCCACATTTTGGAAAACATGCGCCGGGTATAAGTGTAAAGTTCGGTTTCACATGAATTGATGCAATTCTTTACTTGTTAGACAAAATTATATTTTCTGCTGCTTTTCTGTTAATGGTAATTGCATGACATTAATAAGAAATGAGTAGCATTTTTAAGTGGTTCGTGCAATTGTAGTATGCAAAAGAGGTGGTTGTTACGAGCAAAACAAATTAATTGAGATGGCTTTTGAGAAAAAGAAAACAAAATTAGGTTTACTATAGTAATTGAATCCTTTATTTCCTACCAAATACAAAACTCCACTAGAAGCGTCACATTCGGAAAAATCAGTTGAACGCCCATATAGTTTTATTTTTTTATTTGGGTTTTTTAACGATTCTTATTAATTTTTTAGAAGCGGATACTAATACGCAATTTTCATTTGATAATTTAACTTGTTTTAAGAAGCGGCCGCCGTAGCCGAATGGGTTGGTGCGTGATTATCATTCGTAATTCACAAAGAGATCGTTGGTTCGAATCTCGGTGAAAGCAAAATTAATAAAAACATTTTTCTAATAGCGGTCGCCCCTCGGCAGGCAATGGCAAACCTCCGAGTGTATTTCTGCCTTGAAAAAGCTCCTCATAAAAATATCTGCCGTTCGGAGTCGGCTTGAAACTGTAGGTCCCTCCATTTGTGGAACAACATCAAAACGCACACCACAAATAGGAGGAGAAGCTCGGCCAAACACCTCACAGAAGTGTACGCGCCAATTATTTATTTTTTTTTTTATTTTTAAGAAGCATTTAACAATATTATCTGCTACTTTGTGTGTTTTAAACGTTGTCGAGAAAAGATCAGCCAATTCAGAAAGCTCATAAAAAATGTGTTTACTTACTTCGAGATGAAGATACCTATATAAAATATGCTACAATTATTTAATATGCACAGGGTCCGGCACTCGAAGTGTAACCTATTAAAAAGCCCATAAATTTAGTTTGGTAAGTTTTTTTTTTTGTTTGTCTTTTTGTCGGGACAACTAGCAAGTGCAGCACTCAGACATTAATTATTGAGTCCATTGTATATTACTACACTTGGATTCCCTTTTAATTTTCTTTAAATCTATCCGATCTCCGAAGAAATCTGAGTAGATCTTGTGGTGCCAAGGAGCCAAGATGGTCGCTTCTTAACACATCAGTGCCAAAGACCTCAAACCTGATTCGGGCGAAGGCGGGGCAGACACACAGGAAGTGGTCCGCCGTCTCATCCTCCTCTTCACAAGCTGGGCAGAGTACACTGTCTGAGATGCCCAACCTTTCCATGTGCTTTGCCCACAGAAAGTGGCCCGTCATTAGTCCAACCAGCCGTCTGCACTCCCCTCTGCTTAATGACAGAAGGGTTTGCGACAGTCGATCGGACATGACAGGTAACATCAGTTTTGTCCATCTGCAGCCTCTCTCAGCCTGCCAAGCTCGCTTGTGGGTAGTAGTTACCCATTTGCTAACCGTGGCCGTGATGGCCGCAGAGGGGAGTGGCAAAGCGGGCTCTGGGCCAAAGAAGTTGGCTTCAGAGCCCATCTTAGCTAAGGAGTCAGAGGTCTCGTTACCCGCGATACCCACGTGTCCCGGGACCCATGTTAGCATCAGGCTATTATGTCTGCCGACATAGTTCAGCCTGGATTTACAGGACTTCACTACCCCTGATGTGGTTTGAGGGCTGTCTAAGGCCATAAGCGCTGCTTGGCTGTCGCTGCAGACACACATGAATCTGCCTCTCCATCGTTTTTCCACAACAAAGTTCATCGCTTCTTGAACTGCATATACCTCCGCTTGAAACACAGATGCATACATTCCAAGAGCAAAGTGCAGTTTTGTCCCGCTGGATTCCACGTAGACCCCAGAGCCGGAGCCATGCTCGGTCCTGGAGCCATCCGTAAAAATGCGAAAACAGTGTTTGCCGGGCTCATTTTCTGAGTCTCCCCACAACTGAGCCTCTGGTAGCACTACACTGTATCTCTTTTCAAGTACGACTCTTGATGGCATTGAGTCAAGGGGCATGGAGAGAATCGTTGGATCGATGTCCATGCCTTCTCTGTGTTCCAATGCCGGACAAGGGTAAGTAAGTTTGGTAAGTTACTTTAATTCAATTCAAAGTAAAAAATGTGTGTAAAAAAATAATACAAAATTAAGAATCAATTTCCTTTTGCTCGATATGACCACCTTTTGTCTTGACTATGGCCTTGAGACGGTCCAGAAACAAATTGCAAACTGGCCGAATGTGATTTGCAAGTATTTTGGCCCACACGCGGGCAATAGATTTTTCAGGGCCTCGAGACTGGTGAATCTTTTAGTTCGGACCTTGCTCTCCAAAATGGCTCAAAGATAGTAATTTATCGAATTCGCGTCTGGTGAATTTGAGAGCCATCGTGTGGACGTTATGAAGTTTGGAACGTTGTTTTTTGGCCATTCTTCGTTCACTCGAGCTTTGTGAGATGGTGACGAGTCCTGTTGAAACGTATATAGTCTGTCACCGAAATATTTGTCTGGCCACGGCTTCAAAGTAACCTGCAGAAGACTTTCCCGACAATATTTCAGATTTATCTTAAGCCAGGCTCGATGGAAATGATTGGAGAGCGCCCATCTACGGTTACAGCGGCTCAAACCATTATCTGTGGCGGGTGCTGCCTCCTGGTGGCCAATCAAAGACTCAAATTTTCGTGTGAAAGGTCGGTCAAATAAACCCTATAGTTTTGGGAGTTTGCGAATTGCTCAATTTGAGGTGCTCGAGCTCACTAACAATCGCTGGTTGTGATTTTCCATCCAAATATAATGCAATCACATTATTACGTTGGAAATCCATTACCGATTTTATTTTTTCGCGTTTCCTCTCAGCAAAATGCTTCCGCGCGCTTATAAACAATACTCTGGACTGTCATTTAGCCAATTAAAAGACAGCTGACGTCCTGCGCGAGTGGTCTGAAGTTGGCTACACCTCGAGTGCCGGACCCTTAGTAAGGAACTATCTTTTAAGTCCTCTGATGACCCATTACCAAACAAATTCAGAAAACATTTTATTTGATATTATTTTTCCAATATAACTTAAAAAATGTCCTTCTGCAATGGGCAGCTATACACTCAACCCTCCGTTGGACACCTTTTTTAAAACCTTCGGTTGGGCACACGGGTCTGGCCTTTATCCACAAATTGATAGAAAACTACATTTTAGGAAGCTACCTGGAAGTCTGGCCAGGCCCGGGTGCCCAATTGAAGGTTAAAAGACCAAAACAAGCCAAGCTATGCACAGGACTGTCCTTTTATTTTCTTCAACACCACCAGCGAGTGCACAATTACAGACTTTAAGGCCTTGAATGTTTTGATAAATTCGGACGACATGATACAGTTGATGGAATAAGTAACTGGAACTTTCGTTATGCCGATCTGTTTGTTTGATAGTTAGTCATACTCGCAAAAGCCAATGCGATCATCGAGGCATACTTTTGGTACTTAGGTAGATAACATTGTTAGATAAATAGATGGATAATATACATAGTTGAGTAAAACAGCAACGAAAGTAGATTTTGTATTCCAATTACTACTCCCCAATTCACAATACCCCAGAAATCTTAAGATTAGTTAACTTCAAGACAAAATTGTACCAGTTAGTATTACTCCTAATATATGATGGATTAACCTATACAGTTCTAAAATAATAACACTCTAGACTCAGCTAATGTCAGGTATTCTTTTCAAATGTGCTAAGACGCCTTATTATCTGCAGATATTGTCGAGCTCCACGTCCGAGTCGAAAAGCCTACTCGATGTAGCCGCGTAGGTTTGTGCGGGACTACACTTCGATTGATCTGATTGATTTAGCCTGGGGTAGCCTCAAAGTTGGATCCCAGCTCGTATGTCGTATACCGGTGTCTTAGCTTTTCGCTTATAAGCTCTTCCTTGATGGTAACTTGCTCCAAGGCAAAGAAAGTGTTCTTGCCCTATTTGTAACGCGATCACAGTCCATCTAGCCAATGCATAGCTTCGTTCCAGGTATTCCCCATTGGCCTGGTACTCATTGAACCAAACCATTTATTCCAAGATAGACAGAGCGCACTCGCTGCGGTACCACGGCTTTCACCAGTTCGGCGTAGTAGTGGAGTAGTCCATCCGAAAATCAGAACCAACCGGTTAGTTTCTCCACTCTACTGTTTTTGTTCGAAGAGATAACTTTCTCTTTTAAAGTCGATTAGAAAGGTGTGACAGAAAGTCACTTAAGTTTTTTGAATGATTCAAGTATTCGTTTAAATATTTATTTTCGAAAACAATGAAAATTTGTAAATTCTCTGCATAAAAACAAAATTGTTGCGTAACATATTTTTAGGCGTCAGAGACCAGGAAACCGGCGAACAGCAGCCAATCACTATGATATGCGAAAATTGATCACTTTTGATTTAGAGAAGGCATCGTAGCGTGAAAAAATATGCTTGGCGCATACACACACACACACACACACACACGAATTTGCCATATGCATTCAAATTATTAAAGTGTCATACGCTCAGTGCCGTCCTACGGCATAACGCGATAATTGCTCGCTGTAAGGCCTCGACAACCGGTTAGAGGGCACGCTATTGTCTGTATGGCCTTCATCATTTTGATATGGGCATGGAAAAGATAATGCAGAGATGTTGACTGTGTCGGAGAAAAAATCAATTTTTCCCTTCAACACATTGTTGTGCATATATGTATGTATGTGTGTGTGTACATACTTGCGCATTTGTAAATACATAACTATTTTGATATGCAAATACTTACATAAATGGCTATTTTTGTAATTATCTTTTTTTTAGCTCAAAAGCAAAACATATCATTACTTTTTGCCTTCCAATTGTTACACTCACCCAGGCAGCAGCGGTAGATAAGATGTGGTGGAATCCAAGGTGCGAATGGCAGTATTGCCGCGCAGCACTAGCTTTTCGCGTGTAATGCGTCGATATGTTTCCTCACCGCGTAATTTCGAGGACATTTTTGCATAATATTTTTTAACTTTGCACAAAATTTGTTGCGAGATTTTCTTTTAGGCTGCAAATTTTGTTTTAATTTTGATATGCCTCGAACTTTTAGTTCACATATTTTGCACAAACATACACATAATTGTACGCGCGTATGTGTGTATTTTTCATTTTAAATATTTATATAAAATTATTTTATTTCTGTATTTTCTTCTTCGTCTATGCGCTTAGGCAGGTCCTATAACCCTCGAATCGACTGCAACACTGTGGCTCTGAATTTTCACCGCCAACCAAACAACCAGTCAGGGCCAACGTACATACGAGCACATACGTATGTTTGCATGTGTGCGGTATCTGGTACATATCTGGCTGTGCATTTGGGCTGTTAGTCAAACAATCAATTCAACTACGCTTCGGATGCGGATGCTGTACGAAGGCGAAGACGAAATGGTTGCCGGTAGGGAAAAGAAAAAAAAGGAGACCTAAAGCAAAGCAAACACAATCGTCAGCAACAACAATAACAACAACTAATAAAAATTGTGTTAATGCGCAGGCTTTTCCACACGAAGGGTTTGCACTCAAATTAAAATTTTTTTTAAATTAATTTTTTTTTTTGAATTCTTTTCCCCACTGCTTAATTTTGCCATTTCTTCATTTATGTAAAACCAAATTTAATATTTTTTTCGTTATGCACTTTGCTTTGTTATACCACGGCACGTGTCGATGGCGACTAATTCAAGGATTTCGTACTCCCAAACAGTCGAATAGGCGAAACTGTTAATTTATATGTATGTGGCGGCTATCGTTTAGGGTTGCAAAATATTACTTCGTACGCTTTGTTATTGTCTCTCGCTTAATTTGCCCACTGGCCACTGGCCACTCACCGGTCAGTTAACGGTGAAGTGTGGGGAAAGCGCTGAAGCGGGGTGGGTTCGTTTGTTTGTGTTGGTCACCTGTGCAATCGTCAGTTTGGTGCATTATGTCATTTAGCGGTGATGTTGCGGTGTTGTTTTTTGATAAACCTTTGTATAACACCAACAGCTCTTGGTGGTGAATACAGTACGTAACGGAATTTGCATTTTTTCAATTACGCAGGAGTTACATACTAGCCAGGCTGAAACCAAAATTTTGTTTTCTTGATGCTAGCTGGTCCCTAAATTTGTTCTTTGACCATTAAAAATGGTTTTTAGTACACCCGCGCATATTTATGCCCAAGGGTATTATAATTTTGTTCACCGAAAGGTTGTATGTAACAGCTGGAACAGATACAAGGTGGCGCAAAATTAAAATAAAATAAAAAATTAAATACTTTTCTACTAAATAAAAAAAAAAATATTTTCAGTGGTACAAATCTTTATTATGACCTTTACGCATTCCATTATTTGTCTTTTTGTATACTGCAGGAATCTAGTACACAAGTGTCAAATATAATTGGAAACCGATGTCATTTGCAAAAATTTTAAATCTTCCGATAGGGGGATTAATTTTGTGCCACCTAGTATACATGTACTTATACATACCAAAATGCTCAGAGGGAATATGAATAAAACGGTAATTTGCCAAAAACGTGATCTCTCTGTTATAAATATATAAATAAATATATATATTGTAAATATATATTTCCATCGCAGTTGAAAGAGCAATCAGGTTAAAGGAGATTGGCCTCTGGAGAGAGGGAGATATTAACATTTTCTCCGATAGTCAAGCCGCGATTAAGGATCTGACGACGCCATGGTGCAGATCGAAATTAGTAAACTTCTGTAAGGAGGTGATTAAATCTCTTGGGTGTGCAGGTAACATTTCTCTGTTCTGGGTTCCAGGACATAGGAACATAGAGGGAAATTAAATTGCTGATGAGCTTGCCAGGAAGGAGATTGAATTGGCCTCAGAGACCTCCTATCCGGTCATCGGCATCCCCGTGACAGTTGTTAAAGGGGAACTGTACAAATTATTTCTTAGGAAAGCGCAGAAAAGATGGAGCTCCATTTCTTCATGTGCTATTTCGAAAACGCTTTGGCCCCAGTGGAATAGACGCAGAAAGTCTAGGAGACTTCACGCCATTCAATTTCCAAACGCGGAGCTGTGTTTACCGGTAATTGGGAGCTCGGCCCACACGCGGAAAAGTTAAGTTTACCATTTAACCCCCATTGCTGAAGCTGTGGAGACCTTTCAGAGAAGGCGACTGTAGAGCACTTTTTCTGTAACTGTCCGGGTTTGGCAGATAGACGACTGAGGTCACTGGGCGCTCCTTCCTTCGACGAACTGGGGCAGTGCGCCAACCTAAATTCAATCAATCTCCTCCATTATATCAACAGCTCTGGCTGGCTGTAGGTATCGGCCTGTTGGAAGTCTCATAATGGTATCGAAACGGCTTTTGTGGTACTTGAGGGGTGCCAGACCGGTACTTCAACTCTTTTCACCTACCTACCTATCTCGTGAATAACTTTAGTAATGTTGGCTTCCTCAATCGAAGCTAGTTTAGTCAAAAGGTGTGCTATCCTACGGTCTTAAGGTTAATCCAATGGTCCGAGACAAGAGATAAATTGTTCACCGAAACGACGACGCCATCTTCTTGGAACAAAACGTTGTGGAGATCACGGCTTTAATTTCCGATATCAAAAAGTTGCTTATCATGGCGAGATAGCGTTCGTCATTTACTGTTACATTTTCGCTAGCCTCTTTTTTGAAGAAATATGGGCCGATGGTTCCTTTAACCCATAGGCCGCACCAAACGGTTGTTGTCAATGGATGTATTGGTTGTTCTTGAATAGCTTCGGGTTGCTCTTCAGCAATTTTGCTTATTGACATAGCCATCAAGTCAAAAATGGGCTTCATCGCTGAACACCATAAGTTGGCCTGAGCGCGCGATGAACACTTGTCACAGAGCGTCGATTTTCGTAATATAATTGGACGATTTGTAAACGTTGTTGAGGAGCCTTTCTATGATGAAATGTCAATGAATACTTGTCTGTAATTGTCTGTAAAGTCGGTTTACTGACGATAGTTTAGCGTGACAACGTCATAAGAAAATACTGGTGGAATGGTTGCATTTATCAAGAGAAAATTTTAATTTTATTTGTTTGATAGATATTTTGTATGGATATAGAGAAGGAGGTAAATGGAATCGCAATGGAATTGATCAAGTTACATTTACGAAACATTTATCAAATTCATGAAAGATATCTTCAATTTCGATTGTACATCAGACGTTAATAAGTCAACAACACTAAGAGGCACCATCATCGATTTGACTTTTTCAAGACACATTACACTCGAAACACTCCCTTTCATTTCCTACTTTTCCTATGATCGTCCTATTCTCAACAGAGAAATGGTTCATAACCATGCACACAGAAAGAAGGCATATGCAAATACAAGTATGTGAATTTATATACCTACATATGCGCATATGCATACATATATATTATATGCTCACTCAACTAGGAGAGCGCCAGATGTCGAACGTTGCCGAACGCGGGGGCCGATTGTGCCTCTTTGTCGTTGGTTCCGCGCTCTCGCTTGCAGTTCAAGCAAGGTAACGACGCATGAGTAAGATAACGACGCATTTTTTGGTGCGTGCAGCCGGCTACATCGAATTATAAGACGTTATCACGTCAAAAATTGTGTATTTAGTTTAACAGTAGTCACGCGTGGTCTCTCAAAACAAAAATAAAATACTCTATTGGAAAAAATACCTCCAGTCTGATCACGCTTTATATACAATAATTTTATATGCTTTCACATTTAATTTACAAAAATCGAAATCTTCACACTTTAGTCTCAAGATTTAGGTAATTTTTATTATTGCAAATATATCGAAATTTTGAAATTTGGATAGGTCGAGCCAAGGAGCACCAAGAGATTTGGTGGCTCCTCAAACACTCAGGATAAAAAGCCCATTGTATTTAGAGCTCTGGAAAGAGGGTAGATAATCAAGGAGGAACGGATTAGAGAAAGAGATAGGAAATAGTAGAGACAGAGACAAAGGTAGTTAGTCCTGTGAGAATTTTCCATATTCTTTAGCAAATCTGTTAATATCCTCCAGTCTTAGAGAACGAATATTACTCATTCTCACGACATCGGAACCCAAAATTTGTAGATTTGCTCTTGCAAAGACAGGACACTCACAGAGAAAGTGCTCAGTGCTATCCGCCTCCACCAAGCCAGACAGGCACATCGGGTCCTCAATGATTCCAATGGTGGTCATATGCTTACCCAATGGGATGTGTGGTGTTATAATACCGGCCATCAACCGAACGTCCTTGCTTCCAAGTTTTAGTAATATAGAAAGTTTGAAAGTTTTCTGTTCGGGCTTGTCACAAAACACCTTGCAGTTCTGCACCGTTCATACAATTGCATACATAATCGCTGATCCAATTCATGATTCCTGCGGAACTGATTCCGATTATTGGCTTTGGTCTCTGTGGGAGAACCGCTGATGCACAGTTGGCCAATTCATCGGCAATTTCGATTCTTAGAACACCGGAGTGTCCTGGAACCCATATACCATAAGTACAAGCGTGTTCTGTCTTGTGACAGAATTAAGCTTCTTCTTACATACTTGAACAGGGCCTTCAGTGCAGTTTGTCACTGAAAACTCCAATCTGTTTCCCGCTCCATCTTCTGTCGATTAATCATTCGGCTACTTTCAGGACCCATGCTTGTACTCATCGGTAAAGAAAATATCCGTCAGACCTCCCTGAATGCATTCTGGATTACTCCATTGCAATTTCTTTAGAAATGAAACTGAGGGTATTAGGTCGCCTTTAGGTGCCAAAAATAATGGATACTGCTCCGATAGTATCTTAAAGATTTCTCTGTGTCCCGAAGTTCCGTCCTCGTGTCAGAAACCATATTTATGGAGTCTACACATCGCTTTTATTGCTTCCTGTCGTATCTTAAGATCCAAGGGAAGCAAATCAAGCATAGCATTTAGAGCGTCACCGGAGGTTGTACTCATGGCACACGTAACGCATAAACATACACTGCATTGCAGGCTGTTTAGTTCCCGGAGTGTGTACTTAACCATGGTCTGTCGCCACCAGACCACTGCGGCCTAAGTGATGATTGGTCTGATAAGTGCTGTGTATATCCATTGGACCACAGCAGGTTTCAGACCTTAATATATCGCAAATATATCACTAGAAGATCAATTATGGTTTATAGCTGAGCAAACGTCACGACAGTTGGTTCTACCAATTATCTAACACCCCTCTCCCTCTGGACCCAACTTGTCGAAACAGCACGTTTCCTGGGCCTACCTTTGATGAGTTAGACGAAGACCACCGGTGATATACACTACACTGACAGGGCTTGTATTACTGCTACAACAACAACAGTTGGTTCTACGTTACCGGAATGATCCGGTCCAAGGCTGGTCACTCCAGCACTATTCCGGGGACATGGATGTGGAATGATTATGCTGCTACACCACCAACAACAACAACAACAACCACATTGTGCCTGCGTTAGGTGCTGAAATTACTTGTGTTTTGCAGATTTCCCACTATTAAAGGAAGAAGAGGACCGAGCTTCAACTATCCGAAGTATTTTTGCTATTTTTACAATTTCAACTATTTTAACGAACTTAATGGGTTATATACAGTTAGAAGGCCGAAAAAAGCGAACTTTCCAGATGTTTTCTTGAGAAAACTTTTCAATTTATTGATCTAAAAATTTGTACTCATATTATGTTATCTTTTAGCTATATTTTAAGACTAAGTATTAGTCAAAATATTTAGGATAAGGAGCTACAGCTGATCTCCGGAAGCTCCTCTCAAAAAAGACGTTTTGCGGTGACCACTATATCCCTGAACTGGATCCTCTGAAATTAAAAAACCAAACGAAGTCTTAAAGTCATCATCGAAGAAATAAGAAAAATAATTTTTTTTGACAAAATTGTTTATAAAATAAAAAAAATATATATCGGTGAGAAAGAATCTTCGATTAATTACTAAAAATATATTTTAAGAAGTTCGTGTTAAAGTTTGAGACTAATCGGTTAGCGGTTTTCGAGTGATGTTGGTCACCGACTTTGAAAACACCATTACGAGAAAAACGCGTTAAAGCTCGATTTGAACATAAGTAACAATTATTTTCAATATTATAAAATACTTTAGAAAAATTCACCATCGGATATACTTGGAATACTTCACTTACTTCCACCTTCAGGTAAAAAAATTTATCAAATAATAATCAGTCAGAAGAAATGCCTTTAACCCACTCAGAACGTAGTATTTTTATTAAAAAATGTTTGGTTTTAATATTAATTTAAATGGCATTACAACAGTTTCTTACAAAAATAGGCAATGCAACTAAGAACTTTCCATTTCTATTATACAACTTTTCTTTATAAACAATTTCAGCACACTTTCCTTTTTCTTTTTCCATTTCTTTTTCTTCATTTCTCAAGTTTCTACTATATTTGTTTTTTTTGTAAGTACAAGCGTACCTATTCCCTAAATGAACAGTTGGTATCTTAGACCACAAATATATAGTACAAAAAATACTTAATGCCCATTGATTGGAACATATGATGGTAGGCAGTTCAGTGTTTTATACATAGAAAATAATAATGCATGTGTGTGCCAAATTGCGTACATGTGCTTCGCAAAGGAACTATTAAACACTAAAAAATATAAATTAAAACGTAGTGTTGCGAGTATTTTTCGTGTTTTTTGTTTGTTTAATGACCAGTATCTTTTCGTTGTACAAACAGAAATCAATTCACAAATCAAGAGACACATTGAAACAACGCGCGTGCTTGAATTGTGCTCCAATAATATTACATTATGCATTTATAATTTAATAGCACTATTTAAATCAAATTTAATTGGTTTTTAGAGAGCAGTCATTTGTTAGAAGTTTGTGTTTAGTTAAAATTCTTTAAGATTCGTATGCTAACGTTTACAAATATTTAACAGTCCTAGTCTAATTTTCTTTTAGAAGAGACTTTCAATGCAGAAACAAATTCCTGCCAGCTTTAATTTTGATATCAATTGAAACTCCCTAAAATCATTTGTTCTTAAGTTTTATGTGGTATTTATTTGCCGCTAAAAGTCTCTTTAAAGTAATTCTTTTTACAAATTTGCACATACATACATCGCTATGCAATTAAGTAATGCATGTAAATACAAGTATTTAAACATGCCAATTTTGGCGCAGTTTTGGTGGTCGACTGCTCTAATTGCCACCCACATGCATATTGTATACGCTATGTGAATGCACAATCATTTTCAAGTACATAAATCGATAATGTAATTTTCTTGATTCGATTTTTTAGTGCTTGCCAACAGTAAATAAGTTTTTTTGTTTTGGTTTTTCGATGGATTTGCATGTGGTGCAGATGATCGAGAGCTGATCAAAATTACTTCGGGGTACTATAATAAAATAAATAAAATACGACATATGTTGGGCTCCAGTGGTGTAGTAACTGATGAAGTTCATATATTTTTACCATCTTTCATGAAGCGTTATAACACATTTAGGCACCAAACCTATGGGATGGACTTTATTGAAATAACCGCAAATACTAAAATATTGCACCGAAAATTAAAAAAAAATACCAATAACCAGGGATGATTAAAAATGCTGCAGGAATTTGTTTTTAACCTCAGAATGAGAAGGACATGAATTCGATGGCATAAACTTTTAGTGATCAGACATCATTTGACCGTCTGCATAAGCTGACGCTGGTCGCAGCTTCCTCATGGCAAATAAAATTTGCTTTCGCGTGCTTCGAATCACTGATACTTCCTGGCAGCGCTGCGGGCACGCCATGCTTGGATGCAATTATAAGCAAAGAACAATGTGAATCCATGAACTTGCGAAGCAACAAGGCAGAAGGCATACCATAATAAACCGTAAGGGAGACCCTAAAAATAAGCAAAAAACCGTTATATCTTATATTAGTTTATTCCAAATTGTTTAATACTTACACGCCATAAGAAAATATCCGTTTCGTCAATATCGGTTTTCTCATCGAGCCTAATGTAGTCCAACACATCGCTAAAATAATAGGCCATGCAGTAGATAAGCGGTAGAACGCCAAAAACGACAATGGCTATCATATATTTCTGCATTTCGCGCACTTTATTGCCCCGCGCCGCCGTCAAGCCAATGAAGGACGTCAATAGAGACGATAACCAAATGTATTCCCACCACAGCGGTGTTGGCACTTCAAGCTCTTCGATTTCTAGAACAAAAATATCCAGACGATCCAATATATCGGAAGTCAGCTTGGCCATCATTACGAAAGAAAGTAGTGCATGAAAGAAGATACAACATCTCAGGCGTGATTTATTCAGCAAACTGCAAAAAAGAAAAAAAGATTATATAACTTGAGTTCATATTTGGCCAAGGAAAGAGTGGGATTATAAATCCATTATTGAAGAAGCAGCATTTGTTGAATTTCTAAGCGGTAGTATGTAATAAAGTTAAAGGTGCGTAAATAAGGCTGTGTGTTCAACTGCAGTTTAGTTGTTTACATTTGAGTTTTAGGGTTAAAATGGTTTAGAAATAAATAATACTGCTTATTCAATCATATTGTTGTTGCAATAGCATACAACATTTTCCAATCATTGCTGGCGTGTTATAGCGCCCTTTTGGTAGACGTAGTGAGAATTTTACGTTGGTTACTTAACCACCTAAAATTTGTCGTGTAACTCAAAATAGCGCTTCCTCAAGAAGAAGGAATTTCTAGGTAAATTTTAAAGGGAGCATATTTAACTAACCTAAATAATATGAAATAAAATATATCTCTATGCAAAATATATAATATAACAAAAAAAAAAAAAATGAAAATCACACTTTGAAGCCAGACGTTACGTTACATTACACTAACATTGCCAACAAAAATCTGAGCCGGCACGCATTCACCACAACAAAGCCTATATCAGCATCTAAGTGTAGACTAATGCATAAATAATAGTTTAAAAGCAATGTCACATAATAAAAATTTAACCACTTCCCAGCTGTTCATTCATAGCCGCGTAACAGCAGCAAACTCGAACGCACTCGCATGCTTTTGGAACACGTTTACCTCGGCACTTTGCCATGTTGTGAATCCACGTCATCGTTTGTGCGGGCGAGCAGCGGAGACGCTATCGACAGTTTTCAACTGTGGCTTGTCCATAAAAACGAAATGTAAACAAAATCTGGCAATTAGCCAATAATGAACACAGTAATCACAGACAATAAGAGCAGCGCCCTGTAAAAGAATTCGCCCGCGACCGCTTTCACTGCACAAGTGCTGCCGTTTTCGTGCCCGCAAACCGTTCATACGTCCTAATTACCAAACACTTGCTTTTCATTGCAGGTTGGTGAATTATGCAAAGCGTTTGTTAACCAACAGCTTTAAACGTATGCAACTTCATATAACTTTCTTAAAATGGTAATAACTAAGCCATTTATATGTATTATTTATATTAACCTAATATGATGTGGTGCTGCCACGCGCTGCCTGTATTCGTAGTCAGCTCCATCAGAGCCAGCCACCATCGGTCCACCACGAGATGCCATTTTCACTGTGCTCTAGCACTAGGATGTCCGGGGTCTCCACGATTTCCTTTGGAACTTTTAGCTATGTTGTCGCCTTGTTCTGTTCGCTACACTGCTGCTGCCGTAATTTACACTTTTAACATTTCACTTTAAACTATTACAAGTAGCAATTTATTTTGTTAGCTATAAATCGTATAAAAATCGGTAGTATTTAATGCAAGGTATATGATTAAAATATACCTTGTTTAATGGGAAAAGAAAAAAATATCACCGTCGTAGGAAAAATAAAAGAAAAATTCACCATCGGAGCGTAATAACAACGTTACTGCTGCACTCTGAAAGTAGAAGAAAATGCGAAGTACAGGGTGTACTGCGAATTTCTAGTGTTGGAAAGAGACAAAGGTGGTCAATTAAATATTCTTTTTATCTTGCGTTTTTATTAAGATATTCGTAAAATAAATGTTTTTTATTATATGTATGTATATATTTCAATGTTTAAATTAAATGTAATTAATAATATTGGAAAATGCTATATTAATATTCGTTTCCGATATTTAGTGGATGGCAGTTTTAATTGTAATCTTAATACCGATATGTTGCAGCACTAACTATATGTTGCAGCACTAACTATGACTTGTATTTCTCTGCTTGTATGATAGTTTCTGTTTCCGTTCTACTCCAAACCGTTTCTTTTTAACGGTCGGTAACCACAGTGATTATATTTCGGCAATAAGCGTTTAAGCTCGAGTGGAATGTTAAATTTGTATTTAAAATGGAAAATTTCAATTTATATAAAATAATATCGAGTTTCAAATGCAATTTTTAACTAATTCATAATCTTAACTTATTTCTGACAATGACAGATATTGTTGCAATGCAAAAGAGAGTAGTTTTGGGAATGGAATTTGAAAAAACAATATGCTCCACTGAAAGGACACAAAATAATACAAGTATATTTATGAGTTAAAATTTTAACAAAGAATTTGTTAATGAGTGGGAATTTGTAACGGATCAATGCTTGGCTGGCATTCGTATTACATATTGCATATTCGTAAATAATATACATAGACCTATTCCTGTGCTTAGTACACATATTCACCTATGTACAGATGTATATATATGTATACATACATATTTACAAACAACAGCATTATTTGCCCTTTGCTAGCTACATGCTGTCAGTCCGTCTTTTCGACACTTTGTTGTTCTGCGCACCCAATCAGCCGTCTAATCGCTCGCCTGCATCTGCTAACTCGCCGCTGCTACAGAAGAGCTGCAATGTGCTTTGCTTGCTGTACACACTGGGCAACGCGCTGAGCGTTTGGGCGCAAAGACAAATAATATCATCGTCGTTGTCGTTGTCGTTGTCGGACTATGTTCACAAAGTTTAACATTCAGTACTTTTGAATACTTTGCGGCGTCGTGAACTGATCGCTCTCGAAGAAGTGTTGATCGTGCGAAGTTGTAACATTTATATCTACACTTACATCAAGTAAATTTGAAAAAATATAATAAATTTTAATTAACATCTGAATGTTTTAAAATATTTACTTCCATGATTTTGCGAAATATACATAGGTTAAATGAGAACTCTAACCGGCAGCGCTCCAGCTGAATTGTGAATTTTGAACGTGCAAAACAAGAAAGGAAATAAATAATTCAACAAAATTTAGTGAAGTTGCGAGAAAGTTGAAATTTTATATATAACTACATAATATACTATACATATATTTGTATATGAAAAAGTGTTTTCAAAAATTATTTTAAAGTATAAAAAAATACTAATTATAACATCAACCACAAATATTAAGGTGTGCATTTTATTGAAAAAGGCGCGTTCAACAAATTTTTTCATCCGTCCTGTGGAAATTAGGTAATATGATTAAATTTAAAATTATTTTTAATAATTCTTAACAAATATGAAAACATTTGTAAACAGGGCCACAAATTCGAAAAACAGCTATGTTTAATTAGAAAAACTACATTTCGCAAGCAAAATATTTACAAAACTTTTGTAATTTGTGCAAATTACATGCAGCCTTTTTGCTATTATGCGCTCTAAGGTGGTAATATTTTGCTAAAAAAAAAAGAAATACAAAAAAGACTAAATAAAAATAAAAAATAAATAAATAAAACAAAATAAAATCAATTTGTGCTTTTGCTATATAATGCTTTTTCTGTGGTACGCGGAAATTAATTAAGTTTTCTAAGCGACGCTTTGTTGACACTAAAATATTTCTAAAAATATTGTTATTTATTTACAAGTTGTGTGTTTTGTGCACTTTCGTTGGCTTTGCCTTTTACTTTCTTTTGTTTTTATTTGATTTCATTATTTTACTCGTTCGCTTGACACTTAAGTTTATGTCCAATGCGTTTTTCAGTGAATTGGCATACATAATATACACATGTGCATATATAAGTCAAATACATATGTATATGTATATAAAATTAGTTTTGTATATGTAAATATATAAAATTAATTTTGCCGCCAACGAAAGTCGCGGTGGTAAACAGACATTTTTCTTACGCTAAAATGCACTTTCTTTCACTCCCATTGTACATATGTATGTCTGGGTATGTAATGTACATCGTCTTCTCTGCTCCTCGTTGCAGCATTATGTTATCCCGTCTGCCAGCCTGGTTGGTGAGCATTGCCACCGCTGCGACTGACACATTAACATATGGCTGCATAGATTGCTTCTGAGGTCTATTTTTGTTGCTGCTGTAAAAGAACAATTTTGAACAAAAACAAAAGTCGGAAGCGAAACATGCAGGGATTTTCTCTTCTTCCTTTCACAAGCAACAGTAGTGTTCGGACATTATGTAGTCTAGTCGAGGTGGGGGAATTAAATATATTTGTACATATGTGCATATACATACATATATTGTACTTTTACGAATAACTTTTGCTTTCCATACATCTTTATATATTTATTTATGTTCGTGCGTGCATGTATGTACATCTAATATGCTTACAATACAAAGCATGCGTTTACCAATATAAAATGACTTCTGCAAGGTAATTTCATTTCCCCTTTCGTTGTCTTATTTGGCATATTAACCGTTTACTGGAAATTATGTGTTGAATTTTTCATGCTAGCCCTTCCTAGTAAAAAATCAAACTTTGTTATATATTAAAATTAACAAAAAAAGAAAAATTTCAAACAAATTTAATCACAAAAAAAAAAAAATAGCTACTGTATTTATTTATTAATTTAATAATCTAAAAATGCAATATTTCTTACAGACTATGAAAAACAGATTAAGGCTAAATAATTCAATCAAAAATATATTAAACTTATAATTTACTTATTTCATTGTAATGAATGAAGGAAAATGTAACCCTTCCTATAATTATTAAGAATATTAGAGTACACTTAGAATTTAGTAAAACAATTCATTTATTTCGTTTATTTCAAGTCTAAAAGTAACACTTTGAAGTGGTACTTTATTGAAGAAGAATCGAAGCCAATAAGATTTGAAAGCAAATTCAATTTTCTCAAGAAGTTCAAGTTCTAGAAATCGAAGCATTGGAAGCACAGTTAGTTCTAACCAGAAAATATCATGATTTCGTAAGCTTCGCTGAGGATTATTGAAATTAATTTTCTTAAGCGGCGATGGGGAGTCAATCGCCCCTCTTGTCAAATCGAACACGAGCGTGTATTCACAGTGTAATTCAAAATTTTGCAGCTTATACAAATCACTGCATTTCTTTGATAAGCAGTGATTGATTGTTGAAAGGCGCAATTGTTCTAAGGCGCAATAAAAACAAAATATGCAGGTCACTCGCGCTAAGCTACTAGTCCGAGTTGCAATTTATGGGTTTGATGACTATCACCTGCATAGAGGCGGTTGAAATAGAAAAAAATTCTATTCTTTCATGTTTCATGCTCTCGACGAATTGGGAACCCCGAACCAATTGATTCGTAGACTTTTAGAATATGTTGGCTTGAAATACATGTTTCAATAGAGGAGCTCTTGAAAACCTACTCTGCCACTACTCTGCACTTAGCAAAACAATAAACTGCATCATTTTCAACCTTAGAACGGGTGGCAGGTCATGAACTCAGGAGCCTACTTAAATTATCAATCAATTGTATAAAAGACAAAATATAAAGTTCTTAAACTCTTCATAAAAACACTTGGTATCACTATGGATAAATGTCTGGCCTATGTGCGATCTACAGGATCAACCAAGTCTAACCTAACCTAACTTACATGTTTGTATGTGGCTTGAAAGTTTGCAGTCTAAATGGTCAAACTCATGGATTTCAGATTTTATAGTATTTTTGTTATATATATATTGGAAATAATAAATAATTTAATTATATGTTGAGAATAATAATAATAATAATTAAAAAAAAGTCAAATCAAATCAATTCACATTGACATTAGAAAGTATGCGTACAACGCAGTTTTGTTAATGTGTAATTAAATCAATAATGCACTTTGGTAATCAATCAGTAAGCTCTAAATAAAAAAAATAAAATTTCTGCTTTCAAAGAAAATACATCCAAAAACTAAAAGTCCACAAGTTTGTCTCCTTAACAATGGCAATATTGCTGGCCTATCAGTGGATTTATTTTCTGTCAAACATTTCAAAGTGGAACTACCTTGAAAAAAATATTTTATCATCGTATTTAAGTATATAAGTACATACATATGTATGTACATACCTACACCCCAGCGCATATCTTTCATATTCGTTTATTTGAGTATTTACAAATGGGCATATGAATATATATATAAATATGTATGTAAATATTTTCCATTTTCTCGGTTGCTTATTTAAAGTTAGATTTGTTATGGTTTGTAAGCTTTTTGTGTCTACTCGGGTACATAGAACCATTGGAGATGGCGTGAGGCCTTGTAAAAATTTTTGGATTGAAGAATGCCCCATTTTACTTGTATATACTTATATATGCATATATAAACTCGTATATGTGTATGTATGCATGTATGTATTATGATCATTTTTTAGTCAAGCCCTTTCTTGGTGGTAAATATATGCGTACAAACATATTTAATCATATATACTCGTACATACCTACTGATGCCGGTCGCCTGAGGTTTTGTCATATGTACATACATACTATTTGTATATGCATATATACATATATTGGACGATTTGGCCATTACTATGCCCACTTTTTGAGATCCCTGAGAGTTGGCTTAAGGGGCTATATACAGTTAGAATTTTCAAAAAATCTACTTTTTTTATTTTTTCTTAATGTACGTATATTTAAGAATACTCATAGAAAACTTGAAAAGGCGTTTCAGACTGCTTGAAAGTGCTCTTTAAACTTTAAACGGGTTTTTCTCAAAATGGTGTTTTCAAAGTCGGGGATCAACATTATTCGAGAACGGTTAAGCCGATTAGCCTCAAATTTTAACACGAGCTTCTTCAATCAATTTTTTATTAATCAATCGAAGAATTTTTCTCACCGATAAATATTTTTTTATATAAACAATGTAAGGCCGAAATATTGGACAAAAATCGAGTTTTTTTTTTTGAGAAATCGCCATTTTGTCAAAAAAATGTATTTTTCTTATTTCTTCGATTAATTACTAGATTTAACATTACTTTAACGAATTTTGCTTGGTTCAGAGGATCCATTTCAGAGATATAGTGGTCACCGTAAAAGGTCTTTTTTGAGAGGAGCTCTCGGAGATCAGCTGTAGCTCCTTTCCAAATAATTATTTTTACTAATACTAAGTCTTAAAATACAGCTAAAAAATAACATAATATGTGTATACATTTTTCATTACATTACATTAATAAATTTAAAAGTATTCTCACAAAAAGTTCTGGAAAATTCGCTTTTTCTCCGCCTTCTAACTGTATATAACCCCTTAATTTGAATAACGAGTCCGAAGTTACATAATTTCCTTGATTGTCAGTTCAAAACTTATTGTGTCGTGTGATGAAGGGCCCACATAGACACAAATTTCGTAGTGAAGTAGAGATAGGGAGGCAGAAGTTTCGGTGTGAAGGAGGTAGTGTCTTTACAGTTAGATTAATTGATTTTGGTAGTATTTTCACAACATCTTAACTACATACATTTAAGGTGGCTCAAAAGTAATCATCCAGTTTTGCTTTTGAATTACTTGTTCACCAAATAAAAATGATTTCTAGTGATGAAAGTCTTTATTTTGACCTTTACACTGCAGTAAACTAGACAAGTGTCTCAATATGATTGACGTACAACGCCATTTGCAATTTTGCAAATTATAAATCTTCCGATAGGGCGATTATTTTGCATAAATGTAGTTCGATAATTCAAGTACCGTTATTAAACATAATGGAATAATTAAAATTTGGGTGTCTGATTACATCGTAGTATTTAGGGAATAGCTGACTGTGCACTCTTGCGGGCGGCGCAATTAGTCCATTGCCACAGAAGTCAGTCCATTGCCACGAAGTATCGTGAGACTTTTGAGAGTATATATAATTATAAGCAGTGTGGTTTTTGCAAGGATGATAGATACCAGGTTTGCTCGTTAGGTATGGTGAAAAACATTTTTTGAGGGGAACTTTGGATTCTACGTCATTCGTTTTGTGTTTCATTAAACTAAAGCTAAATTTTGTGAGACACAAAACGAATGACGTCGGCATATCTGTCGAATTCGCTCAGAGCCGAATAACGGTCTGCTAAACATCTCTAAACATCTTTTCACCATGTGGTTTTTGCTTATGTAAAAAGCAGCAAAATTCTCCATAACTTACTCAAACCATAGTGGCACTCTGTTAGATTTCAAGGGTATCGATACTATGTTATTCTTAGATACTCTAAATATAATATTACAAGAATTCTGCTCTAAATAGAAGATCGCAAGCATACCTTAAAATTTTATTTACATGTACGCAAACGATGTATAGATTTACACACATATGTATGTATTTATGAAAATGAATACTATTTACAAGGCACATATACATACGCATGCTTCAGTTTCGTCTACAGAATTCTGTTAATGGTGTTTTTATTTATATTTAAGTTACTCCTCCACACCTCTATAGAGAAGGCAAGGCAATGAAATTTTCATATTTTGTTAATATATTTTAAGATTACAGTGGTGGCTACATAATTATTCAAACACATTTACAAAAGTACAGAGCTGTTTTTTACTTCGCAGATGAAACACAAGTATTAAATACTTTTAACATGTCTTAATATTATATTAAGAGGTTATATACAGGTAGAAGACCGAAAAAAGCGAATTTTCCCGAATTTTTTCTGAGAACAGCCCCTCGGCTGGCAATGGCCAACCTCCGACTGCCATGAAAAATCTCCTCATAAAAATATCTGCCGTTCGGAGTCGGCTTGAAACTGAAGGCCCCTCCATTTGTGGAACAACGTCAAGACGCACACCACAAATATGAGGAGGAGCTCGGCCAAACACGCAAAAGGGTGTACCTGTATTTAAAGACATAGTATTAGTAAAAATATTTATTAGGAAAGGAGCTACAGCTAATCTCTGGGAGCTCCTCTCAAAAAAGACGTTTTGCGGTGACCACTATATCTCTGAACTGGATCCTCTGATAGTGAAAAACCAAATAGGTTTCGTTAAAGTAATGTTAAATCTAGTAATTAATCGAAGGAATAAGCAAAATAATTTGTTTTTTGACAAAATGGCGGTTTCTCAAAAAAAAAAAAAAATCGATTTTTGACTAAAATTTCGGATTTAAATTGGTTATAAAAAAATATTTATCGTTGAAAAAAATCTTCAATTAATTACTAAAAAATATATTTTAAGAAGCTCGTGTTAAAATTTGAGACTAATCCGTTTAGCCGTTTTCGAGTGAAGTTTTAAAAATTAATTCTATAATATTAACTAATTTTGAAATACGTATGACTTCCTTAGTTTAAATATGCCATTAATCATAATACAACGAGTATTAGAATAAAAACAAGTCAAGTATTTGTGTGCTTGGCACTGAAGCTCTGATGTGAAACCCTATGGAAACTTGAACCACTTTTTAATTTCTTCAAATCCGGAGACTATTTCTTGTATTCGAATTGCGTAAATCATCGTATTTGCATTTCCATTAATATTCGAACTTCCCAGTATACAACGTGTGGATTCCCTCTTGGAAGTAGCTAGAGACCGTGATTTGTTTTAAAATATAGTTCAAAATTTAATAAAAAAAAAAAAATTGTTAAAAAAAATATTATAAAAAAATTGTATTATTTTTAAATTGTATAATCAGGGAATAAAGAAGAAGAAATTTGTACTTAAACGTGTAGGTACTTCTGTGGATCACAATCTGCTTTACTACATCGAGCTATAATACATACGTACACGCTACCATGCCTGGCGTCTGGAAAGAGGGCGTAATCATTGTCATCCCAAAAATGAGCGTTCTCAGAAATACTTTCCACGCAAGGATATATAAAGTTAATCAAATGTTCACAAGAATAACAGCAGTTAGTTATACATTGTTTATTAGTAATTAAACTTTATAAAAAAATTTATTTTAATTTTTCTTTACAAAAAATAGTATAAAAATCACATGACCCAAAGAACAATGAAAAAAAGTTGCTCCACGGTCTGCATCATTCTCCTTGAAATGTTGATGGATCTGCAAAAAGTAAAAAAATTCTTGTAAAATAAAGTTGTAGTTATAGTCTATCGAGCCGGACTTATGAGTTTCGAAAAATTTTGCAATTTACGGTATTTTAATAAAAAGAATGAATTCTACATTTATGACGTAATTCTACATTTGAATTTATAAATTTTTTATATAAAAAGATCAAAAATCCCGTTCCACAGACTATAGAGAAAACACTTTTGAATATTAAAAAAAAAATCAAAAAATATTAAAAACTGTATGAGTTATCATGCAGACCGTAGTTTCGAGAAAAATGAGTTTAAACTTTCAAGTGTATTTCGCTCGACAGATACCTGTGCGCATCAAACTCTTGTCGGGCAGTTACATTTTCTATCATAACTTTGTGTCTATGGGAAATTTTTACAATCGACTTACACAGAAATACGCCTAAGACTATAATTCTGGACGTATGTAACCTCTTAATCCAATGAGAAACCGGCAACAAGTAAAGCGGGGAACGTTCGTCAACAGTTTCTTAAATATTTCAATGAAAAATGCAAACTGGTTAAATATACATAAATAATTTTTTGTATTTACATGTAAAATAGTATATATAAATTTGTGTACTTGAATAAAAAAAAGTATATTAAAAAGACTTCATATAAAAATAATTTACTTCAAATTATCTAGAAATGGGGGTAAAATTAATAGAATTTAACATAAACATGGGGCTTCCATAAGCTTTTTAAATTAGTAGGTATAATATTATACAAGCAAAAATAATCCTGCATTTCCCACGCAGCGTTCTGATGTTTGTCACCGTTGATTTCCGCCGTTTGATTGGAAACCAACACAGAACTCAGAGCTTTCTCCCACAAAAGAAGAAAACGTCAAAAATAGCTTCAAATCCCCTCTCTCTCCCGCGGCCGTACTTCACAGCCGAACAAAATATTTCCCTTCCAAATGTTTCCCTGTGTAAATGGGCACATACGAGTGTATACGAGTATGCATGAACCGTTAAAAATTCATGATTCGTGTGATACTCTTGAAAGTTGATTTTTCAAATTATAGCGCAGTGTGTTTTGGGTATCGTCCTACGCATTTTAGAACGTAATCACATGGGATATCAGGGTGTTCACTATGTGAAAAAGGAAAAATATTTATATATTTACAAGTAAATAAGTGCCTAATTCAAAACGCAACCGAGCTATGTATATATAACTGACACATATTTCTCATTGCAGTTATACGAATATTTGTACTAGGCGAATAATTTATAATAGGCCCCTTCGATTTAACACATCTCTGCTCGCTATCTCTGGGCTCTACTCACTTCACGAAAAATTTGCTTGTAAAAACAACAACAAAGTTATCGAGCAGGATTCGCCGCTAGTGAGTAAGGTTTTACCTTATAAAACTGGTATAACTCACTATTTTCAGATGCGGCCAGATGGTTTTTTTATGAGGAGTTTTTTTATGGCAGAAATTCACTCGGAGGTTTTAGGAGGAGCTTTATCAGTCGAGCACCGCTGCTATTCGAAAAAAACTTATTCTATAATTTGGTGGTTCGTGGAGGTTTCGAACCTGTGCAGTACCGAATAGTAGTCACGCACCAGCCATTCGGCTACGGCGGTCGCCTATACATTGCACATTGCATATTTCTTTATCAACTCCTTTTATTTGATTCAATTATTTTTAATCACTTACAAAGTTTATATGACCGAAATTCTGGTAACGGGGGCTAGATCGTAAATAATAAATTCATTTAATTATGTTTTCCACGCACTTGACATTGAAATTGAAATTGAAAATTTCTGACAGATACACATACATAATAATTTATACATATTAATGAATACATATTACACGGAAGTGTACATACGTATGCTGATATGAATTAATAATATGTCAACGACTGCCAGTGGTGCACCAAAGTTCTTTATCTACCTACATAGGCATACATACCTGCACGCGACTATCTGTTGTTTGCATTGGTATTTGATAACTTGAGCTGTTTAAAGGAAGGAAGCACCACGCTAATGTTATGGGAATAAATTTCAGGAAACTTAAACATAATTTTCTTTTTTTAAAAAATGCCGCTCATGTAAATTGTATAATTAATGTACTCGTAAACTCGTACACTCGCCGGTGAATAGCAGTAACAGCTTATCAAAATGAAAATTTTGGGGACATTTTAAAATTCTCTTTAAGCTTAGCTATATGTTACATTTCTAAATATATAATGTAAACGCCTCGATAGTATTCGTTTACTTCATTACTTATTCCTTTGATTTACGTGCGTAGGAACGAGTGTAAAATGGGGGTTGTATTAGAGTAGATATGAACGATTTGTTTATCTGAGTTCCCTTTTAATGGGAAAACTTTTTCACTTGACTTTTCCGACCACAGATCGAACTGATATAACTGAATAAATTAATGAGAACTTGTATTAATGCACAGGGTGACTAATGATTTTAATAATGGCAAAAATGGCATGATGAGATACATACGTACTTGGGTTGCTCGCCGCCAGAAAGCACCGGCGTCTGATGGATCATAGCGAATTCTTTTGCCTAGGGTGATATAGTTGCCGAAGGCCTTACCTCAGCAGTTCCGGAATGAGGACGGAGAACGAAATTTCTGGTTTAGTTGCTGCCAAACAGGCCACTTAACTTATGCACAAATGCGTATTAATGGACAGTTCTGTTTGAATTTGTTTCCTTATAAGGAAATTGAACGCGATGTACACTTTGCAGACTTAAGCACTTACAACTCCATTTGTAGTATAAACCGGATGAATCCCATTTAGGCATAAGTTAACAAAATTTCGAAAAAGGATTTAAATTCCGATTCTTTTTCAGGGGGAATTGTACCCAGCTCCTGCCATAGTTTCATCATGCAGTGCCTTACTTTTTTAAAGAAAATAAAGGGTGATCAGATTGGAGGTACTTTTTTCCAATAGGGGTTATTTGTCAGATCACACGTGACTACTGTCAAAGTAAATACCTAATTTTTTTCAGTATTCATTCATCATGGAAAGACTTACGCTTCAACAACGTTTATAAAGTGAAAAGTTTTCATCGCGGGCTCAAGCTAACTATGAAGGCTCAGTGATGAGGCCCATTTTAGGCTTGATGGCTACGTCAATAAGCAAAATTGCCATTTGTGGGCTCAAGAGCAACCCGAAGCCATTCAAGAACAGCCATTACATCCATTGAAAACAACCGTTTTGTGCTGGAGGGATCATCGGTCCATATTTCTTCAAAGACGAGGCTGCCGTCAATGCAAAAGTGAATGGCGAACGCTATGGCGCCATGATAAACGACTTTGATGCCTTTTGATTGAAGGCCGTGATATCTACAACATTTGGTTCCAACGAGACGGAGCTACTTGCCCTACGATCGTGCTATATCTCAATTAGGACTTTTATTTTTGGTGATATGTGAAGTCAAAATGCTTTGTGGAAAAACAAGCTTCGATTAAGGCATTGGAAGCCATTACTGAAATTATTCACGAGATACGAACCGAATTCCTCCCGCGGGCCATTCAAAATTGGTATTTACGGATAACCGAATTACGGCGCAGTTACGATCAACATTTGAAAGGGATTATCTTTAAGAAATAAATTTTATAAATGGATGTATACAAGAATAATGAAGATTGCCCAATCAATTTGAATTTTCGTTGTTTTATTTCAATTTGAAATCCAATATCTTTAAGTTGATCACCCTTTATATTACAAACCGTATTGAAGATTGCAGGTTAAAAATGTTGAAAACATTTTTCTTTTATAACTCCGTCGAAAAATGAGTTCATTCAACTCAATAGGATTTGAAAGAGACTAAAGAAGTTCACGCATAACCAGGCCTATTATGGCACATAAATTCTAAAAAAAAAATAAGAGAAATTTAATTATCCCTTAAATTAATTAAAAAGAAACAAATTATAAAAATACCAGAATTAACAAAATAAAAAAATTATTTAAACTTCTTAATGTAGTAAAACTCTTCATTCACCCTATACTTGAAGTCTCTGTTAAAGAATTTGTAGAGGTTTCTAAGAAAAACCTGATTGCAGCCTGTTTACCAGTTTTTTTAAGTAAATACATATTTTTTCATATTAAATTAAACTATAAATGTTTTTCTATTTATTTTTTTCAGCTCCGCCATGTCCCACCCATCACATCTACCTCCACAACCGATCCCCATTGCGGTGATAAATCGTGGCGCACCACAAACAACGGCCGATCGGCGTGCAAGCTTTGCGCGTCGCGCTGAAAGTTTGGTGGAGCGGGTGAGAGTATTGAATCAAATATTTGAGGTATCAAGTGACCAAGCGTGAGATTTATTTGAATATTAAAAAACGAACATTCTCTATTTCCCTAATTGCCCTATTTTGATGCTGAGAAGTGCATTCATACCCTACAAATTGTAAAGAAATTTTATATTTTTTACCCAGTAAAATCCAAGTCCTTGCTACAGAGCTAGAAACTATGTAATCGCAGCAGCCTTCATAACATTTCCCCGGTAAAGAAACATGACTGTAAGCTACTTGTATATACGTATGTAACTGTAAGTGTGCCAAGGTAATCTTGGCTCTCTGTCAGCAAATATTCAAATATTTATTTTTATAGGTTTTTACTTTCGATTTATTTCGTTTTTATTTTTGCATTTGTACTTTTGACTATTTTTTCTAGATTTGACCGTTGGCACGTTTTCAAGTGTGCTTTTAATACCTTATTGTAAACATATGTATATATTCACGTGATTCTATTTTTCTAATTTACATTATTTACAAACAAATTTAGTGAATTTAGTAAAAGCAAATTTTGAAAAATTATAGTATATTGCACTTTTGACCGAAAACAAAATGTGAAGAAAGTTTTCAAAAATGTTGTGCCGGTCAAACTAATAACAGCGCGATATATATTTAATATTTTTTTATATTTTTTTTTTATCTTTATTTTTTTTAGTAAGAAAAAAAACTAAATAATTCAAAGCTTTAAGTCTTTTTTTTTGAAATTTGTTTTTTTAATTTCTTCATAAATTATTATTTTTTAATTGTACACATTTTTTTACATTTTTGTTTGATTTTTTTTAATACGAAAAAAAAACTAAATAATTCAAAGCTTTAAGTCTTTTTTTTTGAAATTTTTTTTTTTATTTTCTTCATAAACTATTTTTTTTAATTGTACAAATGTTTTTACACTTTTTTTTGATTTTTTTGTAAAATAAATGTTATTATTTTTGAGTTATTTTTTTAATTTAATAATATTTTTTTTAAACATAACCATATAATTAAAAGTTGCAAGTTTTGTACAAAATTATAATACAAAAAAATCATTAAAAATTCATTTAATTTTTTAATTTTTTTTAATATGGTTGTATTAATTTAATTTTCTTTGTGGTTACTGTAATCATAAATGAATTGTTTTTAATTTCCATGTAATTGAAAAATTCAAGTCTTATACATGTTTTTAAATAAACTTGTTTTTGTTCTAAATACAACAATATCCATATAATTCAAAATTTCAAACCTTATACATAATGTTTTGGAAATTTTAGAAATTTTTGTTTTTATTCTTTTTTTAATGATTTTTTTATTTAATTTTTTTAATACAACAATAACCATATAATTCAAAAATGCAAACTTTAAAATTTTTTTGGAAATTTTAATATTTTTTTATATACAACAATAATTCAAAATTTTAAATTTTGTATATAATTTACAACAATGGCCATAAAATTCGAGGTTTCAAACTTTGCAAACAATTTTCTGAATTAAAAAAAAATATATATTTAATGTTTGTAACACAGCAATAACCTTTGAATTATAATTAGCTATAAATTTTGTACAATGTTTTTTTGATTTTTTTTGTAATATAATTAGCTTGATTACTATTATTAAATAATTTTTTTAAATTTAATTTTTTAATCAATTTTGTTTTTAATTTTTTTCAAATACAACAAAAATCATATAATTCAAAGTTGCAAATTTCACAAAAAAATCATTAAAAATTCAAGCTTTATGGCAATTTTTTTGTGAAATAAAAAAAGTGAAAACTTGGCAATATTTCTACTTCTATTATCTTGACCACTACTGTATCTCAAAAATCGGCACTCATTCCTCATACCACTGTGCAACACACTTTCGTTACAAATGGAAAACACAAAATAAGTTTTTATGTATAATTTTTTTTTAATTATTTTTCGAAAAAGTATTTTGTAATTAAAGTAGTAAATTTTGGAATATTGCTATATGTTCTGAATATATCCTGGGGCTTTCTATGGCTATTTTATATATTAAATTTTTATTATTATAATTTTACCACAATGTGTGAAAAACTGATCCCCGTTCCCCACGCGAAAGGAATGGAATTTGACTCAAAGAGAATACAACTGGACTTTACACTGACGTATCCAAGATGGATTGCGGAGTCCGCGTCGGTATATATTTGAAAGACCTCGAAACTTCCAAGTCTTTTCACACCTAGACAATTGGAATAGTATTTTCCAAGCAGTAGTTCCTTGTATAAGAGAATCTTGCAGGATAATCTACAACAACTGTCGGAAGTTTGTACTTTTTCAGATAGTCAAACAGTCATCTTAGCTTTAAAGTCCCTTACAACCAATTGGAAAACCATCAGATAATGCAAAGAAGAACTTAGTACTTCAACATACGCGTCAGACATCACTCTCACCTGGGTAACTGGCGATAGGAACATAGAAGGAAATGAGAAAACTGATGAACTGGCAAGATAGGGGGCATTCTATAACGAATCCGAAGCCGTAGAAATAGGCTGTCCCAAGGCGTGCGCAAAAGGGAGATCTTCTTGCTATTTCAGAAGACGGATGGACTACACAGATACCCGCAAAATAACTAAACAAACGTAGCCCAATTGACCAAAAAGCCACGAGCAGACACATTCAGAATTACGTCAATAATAACCTGCCACGGGCATTTGGGAGACCAATGTCAGGAAGATGGGGTGGCCGTACAACAATAGATGTAAGTAGAAGCTGCAATCAAGAAGAATCTAAAGAAACAGTTTTTCACTATCTGGGTGAGTGCCACTTCTGGATTCTCGTTGGTCAATTTGAAAGAAATTGCAGAAAAGAAAATTGACGACATGGGCAAATGCATAGTTAAATCAAGTTGGTTCGATTAATAAAAAGTAGTGGTCTACGAGTGGGATATCAAAATGGCATCTTTTGTGCTAATTGGGCCTGAACTAAGGAAATCAGGCAACAACTAGACCGCTATCACCACCACTACCGTAAAAAGTATCTATGGACTTTATTATGTTCATTGAATTCCCGATATTTTTTAATCTATTTTTTTAATTTTCCTGCAGAAATATCTAAGAAATGTCACCCTATATATTATTTAAAAATAATAATTGTTTTAGTTAGTGATCCTGCAAACCCTTCAAAGTTTCAATAAAGGTTAACAAGTAAAAAGTAAAAAAAAAATATTTATCATTTTTATTTTTATTTTTGGTATCATTTTTTTTCAAACTGCCTTGCACCAGATAAATATTAACAAAAAAAATTAAAAATAGGTTTGTAATATTTTTCGTCATATAACAAATTTGAGGGGTAACATACAGAATAAAAAATATTTTTTTGGGTTATCCCAATACGCATACGCTTACAGACAAATTTATAGTGTAGCGTTATATTGATTATTTTTTTGTGCTTTTAATTTTCATAAATTTTTTATAAAATTATAACTCATTTTACAATAAATTTCATTTAAATTAAATTTTTCGAATTTTTATTCATCTTGTGCGAAGCTCGAAATTGTGATTGATAAGTTATTCGTTGTAGAATGACTTGTATTTTTATAGAAAGTTAAAAAGTAGGAAAATCTATTTTAAATATCGTGATTCCATTATTTTGCCCGTAAGGGTATGCCAAACAAAACTCAATTTAATAATCCATCAAATTTCAGTTTATTGCGCACAACGACCCACCCACACACCCACATTCGAATAAGCCACATAAACATTACATACAACCCCACATTTAGACGTATACAAAAGTAGATACATTAAAAAATTAGCATACGCGAAACCACCTGCTTTGCCTAAATAGAGGAAGTAGTTACATACTTAAGCGTGCCGCAATTCTAAAACTAAAGAAAACCCGACCCGATTTGACTATTGAGTGGATTTTCACTCAATTGAGAGTCTTATCAATTATTCAAATCACAGTAACTACTTTGGAAAATGAAAATTGATGCAATTGGCTTACGCAGAAACTAATTATAAGTCAGTATTTAATTATTTATATGTTGGTAGATAAAAGCTTTGGCGTTGCTTTTGCGCCACAAAAATAAATCTACTCCAATATTGTCATTTGTTTTATTTTTTTGTATTTAATTGGTTCAGTAAGAGAGGTTCACTACTCGTCGGAATAAGTATGAGTGCTTGCGTACTTGACATTGTTAAGGTACACACGCATACGCATACGTATAAATACATACATATGTATGTATATGTGTGGTAGGTTTAATTAAACGAAATTGAACATATTTCATAGACGTTGATATAAATAACATGAAGGAATGCCCATACGTGCTCGTATGTCTTCAACTATGTTGCGCATATGTATGTATGCATGTGTGCTTATATTGTACTTACAACGTTGATAAACATCAGCCTATCTTGGGGTTACCCCTCTCTGCATCTAACTACGGTTTGGCTTGCCTTGTGTCGTAAGTCAAGGGCATAGCGTTTAAGGAAATTAAGAGATGAATTAGAATAGAATTATTAGAATTTCCAGCCTGCGCGCATATTTCCAAACCCTCACCCATGATTTTCCATTTCATTACGAATGGTTAGATTGAATGCATATACTTATATATACATATGTACATACATATATTTGTATTGCGTATTTGCTGGCGGTGGGTGTGCTATGGGTTGCTTAGATTGCATTGTTCTGATGAACGTTCGTGGTTGAATAATTGCCTGTATAGTGAAATTTATTTATTGAATGCAAACATTTTTATAGTCATAATCGTTCGCTTTTCTTCATTAATTTGCAATATTTACTTTTGCTATTCTTCGGGTAGGTGCGCATGTAAGAATTATGGCATTTAGCTCAGTTGTGAGCAGTAAAAATTAATTCATTCATAATTAAATTCTTTACTCTTATATATTCAGATATGTACATATATATGAGTGTATATGTGTACTCATGTGTGTAACATGCAGTGAAATTCGAAAATTGAAAATAGCAGAGTTAGGCATATAGAATGACTCGTGAAAAAATCTACGCTGATACTCTTTGAGCCTGAAATTAAATTACAGATTTAACAATAGGAGAGTGGGTAAAACAAAATCTCTGAATGTTCAAATAAGGCACACCCGATTAGTTTTATTTTTCGACAGAGTCTCAATACAGTTCCACTAACAAAAGATTAGGTTAGGTTGTAGCGGTTGCCCCCTCAGGCTCATAGTCCATTATGATACCATGAGGATAACTTGCATTTATCACTCCTAAAACCAAAGTGAACCGATCACAAACTTTAGAAAGTCAATGATTTCCACCTAGCTGAGATCTTCTAATTCATTAAGGGGGTGGTAGGGTTTAGCGCTAAAAAAAAACACTTTTTTTTTGAATTTTTTACAGAAATATGGCTTAAGATACTTTAATAAAATCAGTTGCATGTTATTATACATCTTTTCAATAAGTTTTTAAAAAATATTAATAATAAAATATTGACAAATAAGCCCATGACAGAGTTTTTTTGGAGATATGTTTTTCGAGAGGTGCTCTGCGGTGCCAATCGGCATTCGTCGTAGAATCATCTGAAACTAAAAAAGTCGAATTTTTCAGTTAAAGTATGACGTAATGCTCCCCCCCCCCCCCCCCCATTAATAAATTTTTTTTTTTTCATTTTTGTAGTTTTGGTGGCAAAAAAACGTAAAACGAGCAATTTTGGCGAAAAATTTCGCTATATTTGTAAGTGAAAAACAACCTTAAAAAATAAAAATAAAAAAAACAGTGTGGGGGGGAGGTATTTTTGATTTAGAAAACGTGTGCCAAATTTGAAAAGAATCGGTTGAATAGTTTCGGAGTTGTGATTGGCACCGACTTTTAAGAAGTCGTTTCGGGAAAAACGCGTTTGAAAAAATGACTCTGAAAAATTATCGATGCTCCGCATTCGAGGTAGAGTGCCTACAAAGGCTATAACTTTGAGAGTTCTGCTCCGATCCACTTAAAATTTTGACACAACATTCTTGAAATGATTTACTATAAGATGAGTGAAGAAAAAAAATTTCGATTTTGTGACTCTACCCCCCCCCTTAAAAAATTAGTTACTTAAAATGATAAATCTGTGCTATCATCATCATTTCCTTTATCTTCCATTGGAGCAAAAGGTCTCGTGTTAATGTTGTATGAATTTCGCACCTCCAAATTCGATGTGCAGGCTCCCGAAGCAAGGAGATTTCTCGATGCACGATTACCTCTTGGATGTTTTCCAATCTCGGGGTTTTGATCCATGCTCAAATTAACTCTTATCCTACTTGATAGATTTCCAGCAACAGTTATAAATGCAAAGCGGCATCTTAGTAGCACCTATCGTCCTTTAATGACTAAACAGATATTGGCAGTAAACTTCCCGGACGCTACCGTTGGCTCACTAGGAGCTCCTCCACTACTGTGTCTACAACATGAGCCTACTCACCCATGTAGAGACTAACTATGCATAAAAACATAGATTATTAGCATGACTGGTAATTGAATGGCACCAAAACGTTTGCCATGACACTAGGGGAATCATAGGTACTCAGGATTTGCAAGGAGTTCAGTGCAACCCAAAAACCTCGCTGAGACTCCCCCTCTTAGCCGCTCCGTACTGTCCAGAACTTCTTATTGGGTATTCACTGCTAACCTTCATATCTAAAGGCCTTTCACTATCCGCAACCTGTGCCTCTTCCGGTTGCCTTCAACTTGGCATTTGCGGAACATTCCTAATTCCGCCCATCGGACGGGACAGCGGCATAGAAGATACAAAATCGGTTCTTCCTTTTCCGCATTTAGACAGCTTCTGCAGAAGTCATATGTCTGCATGCCCATCCTCTGGGCGTGTCTGCCTATTAGGCAGTGCCGCAGTTTAACAGAAATCAGTGTGCTAAGACTATGCTTTGCTTATTTTGGCTTAGCAGAGATTCTGTCCGTTTACAATTGTTGGGCGATTCTGCGCGGGTAGGTTCGTTACGCCTACATGCCTGTAAGGCTTTGCCTATGACACTCAATATGTGCTCATCACTCAACATGGGGCCAAGTCTCCCTATTTTATCGACCTTGCAGTGCCCTTCGATGTCGCAATGGCCAGGAACCCATGTTACCTTTGTGTTAAATGATTTAGTCGTCTCGTTAAGAGAGCCAGGAAGCCGAAAACTGAAGGAGATCCCTAGATGTTCGGAATATATACCTCCACTCACCCTACTCTCGAGCTTTGATCCATCTGTGTACATATACATCGGCTTGGTCAGTCTTAAATCGCACCGTTTCCACTCTTTCCTTGAGGGTAGGAAGGCAATGAACGCTGTGAAGACAGTTGTAGGCGGCGGTGCATAGTCCACCAGTCCGAGAGGCTGCAAAATTCCAAATAGAACATTAAAGTGGCCGTAACCAATGTTTGACCACCTTACTTTGAGGGTTCAATCTTATTGCCGCACTACTAGCGATATATTTTGCCTTCAGGTCTACTGGAAAGAAGTTTAGTGTCGAATATAATGCTTTCGATGGTGCGGTTGAGAGACTATGAGAACAGGTGCGAGTATTTGAACCTTGCAGCCCTTTTAATGATCACACCCTTTTCAAAAGCATTACATCATAATGCAAAATTAATTACACTATCGGAAGACTTATAATTTATGCAAGTGGCGTCGTACGTCAATCGTATTTGACACTTGTAGACAACTACAGTATACAAAAAGACAAACAATGGAGTGAGTCGAGGTTAAAATAAAGATTTCCATTACTTAAAATCATTTTGTTATTTAAAAACTAATTAAATTATTATTTTTATGCCCCACGCTACATGCTACGAATATCTCCGAAATGAGCTAAATGAAACTGAAAATAAAATTGTTAGCAAAATCTTGAGAAAGTTCGACTCAGAGAAATACTGTGAATGCATGAAGGTGGCAAAATATGTAGATCTTTTGGGTTACAGGGATGAATCTCCTAACAATACTATTTAATACTAATAATAATAATAAGAGTAATAATTGTTTACAGTAAACGTTTTATTTTTTGTAAAGTTGTTAATTATTTTACATTTTTAATTGTAATATTTTTTTTGGTTTGAAGCTAAGCTGCCGGCAATTAATTCAAATGAATCCTTTTTGGAGGTGCAATAAATCAAAGTAGTAATAAAATAATAATAGAGATCTGGACTCCAGCGCCATTTAGCAGATCCGAACAAAATCCGAACTCTAGAAATCGCAATCGGATGATCTGTTTAGAAGTGGATTCCCAGATTACAGCGAACGGTCAAGCGACGTCGCACCGTATGCTAAGCTACTGCGAGCAAAGGATGCGTCATATTATAAAGGGTGTTTTTTTTAGAGGTTAGGTTTTCAAGTTGGCACTACTTTTTTCGTAAATGGTCTTTTTGACAGCTGTCACTTGATTTATGCTCAGTTTGGTTTGCCATTTCATAATGAATAGACTTACACCTGAACAACGTTTGCAAATCGTGTAAATTTATGACGAAAATAATGGTTCGGTTTGCGCGGTTCGAAAATAATGGTTCGGTTCGCGCGACGCATCGAAGAAAATTTTGTTCAGCGATGAAGCTCACTTTTGGTTGAATGGGTATGCCAATAAGCAAAATTGTCGCATTTGGAGTGAACATAATCCACAAGCCATTGCTGAGACGCCGTTACATCCTCAAAAAGTCACTGTTTGGTGTGCTCTATGGGCAGAGGGAATCATTGGTCCATATTTCTTTAAAAATGAAGCCGGCCATAATGTTACAGTCAATGGAGAGCGCTATAGAGCCATGATTAATGACTTTTTCGTGCCTGAATTGGACGATGTTGATGTGGACGACTTTTGGTTCCAACAAGACGGCGCTACATGCCATACAGCCAACGCAACAATCGATTTATTGAAGGAAACTTTTGGTGAGCGCATTATCTCGCGCCGTGGACCTGTGGCGTGGCCTCCAAGATCGTGCGATATAACACCGCTGGACTATTTCTTGTGGGGCTATGTGAAGTCGCTTGTCTACGCAGATAAGCCCGAGACGATTGACGTCTTGGAAGAGAATATTCGGCGCGTTATTGCTGACATACGGCCCCAATTGCTGCAAAAAGTGGTCGAAAATTGGGCCTCTCGGCTGGAATTTATTCGAGCCAGCCGCGGCGGCCAGTTGCCCGAAATCATTTTTAAAACATAATGGCAAACCCTTATCTTTATAATAAAGCTAAATTCTTGGCCATAACATTAAATTATATACGTTTTATTTCATCTTGAAAACCCAACCTCTAAAAAAAATACCCTTTATAAACTTTTTTTGCTTGCATATAAACAGTTGTTGTTTTGTTAATATATATTTTATGTGTATTTTTTTAAGTACACAAAGTTATTGGGAAACAAAAATGCGTTGAATAAAATTGTGAAGGAAATCAAAGTATCACAAAAATCTATTTGTTCTTCGTTATACCGGCTGTCAGTCCTAGGGAAAACTGCAAAAAAACTATAACTTTTGCTTACCTATTTTGTAAACGCATTATAACCAAATAATAGCAAACTTTCGATTTGTGCTCATTCCGAAACTAATTGCATGAAATTTTTTGTGTTGTGTCTGAAATTTAAACTTTGCAAAGCCCACTCAAATCCATAAACAATAAGCAAATCAACAGTCGATAAACTCTAAAATCACGTTTGAAAACTAAAAATAAATGACACATGCATTTTTATATTTCATTATACGTTTATGTATGTAGTTCTAGCAAAAATGTAAAATATGTTTATTAGGCCGGGTCGATTTGTGGGGAGGCAAAAAATCCCCCATTGCTCTGTGAAAATCATATTCTAGGGATCAAAATAAGAAACTTTGCCGAAGGAACCATACCTCTAAAACGAATTCTGATGTCCCCCAATTTGGGTCGAACTTTTTAGTTTCTTTTTTATAACTCACTTAAATTAATTTTTTCATTTACATATGTTCTGACTAAATAAATTTCTTAAGAGAAAAAATAGATATTATTATTATAAATAAATAATATAATAAATATTATTATAAATAAATAAAAATAAATAAAAAACATAGTCGTTTAGCTGATTTTTTCATGTAAAGGCCAAAAATGGTGATATTTTGAAATGATTGCATGGGGAACCCCCCAGGGGAGTTCCAGAGGGTGTGCCACTGGCATGGGTGGATCGGCCGTCCAAAGTTAGTGGGGGTCGGTCATACATTTGGACGCGATTGGAGCACTCTAAATGGGTCAAAGTGCGATTTTTCAAAATTTGCCCCTACCCAAAAGTTCGACCCAAATTGGGGGACATCAAAATTCGTTTTAGAGGTATGGTTCCTTCGGCAAAGTTTATTACTTTGATCCCTAGAATACGATTTTCACAGAACAATGAGCGATTTTCAAATCGACCCGCCCTAATGATTATTGTAATGACTTTTGTTGAAAGTGTTATTGTAATTTTATTGAAAATTTACGTCTAGGAATGCGAAGTGCAAACGCAAATGCAGTCAATAAATATTTTGACGAATGGATCAGAGATTGTAAAAGTGAGATTAATTTCACTTAATATTATGGAGGACTATTAAAAAGTCTGAATACAATAAAATAGTGAAGGGGAAAGTGCAACTGTGGAAATAAATTGAATGCTTTCTAGGTCTGCAATAAGTTACATATATACTCACAAAGAGTTAATATGGCTACTAAGAGTGGGTCAGTGGGTCCTTGCGAAAATGCCTGGAAAGGCAGAATTATTAACTATTTTATTTAAAAGAAAAGTTAAAAGTTAAATAAATCTTAACACGTTAATGGTTAATGGTTGTAAAGGGTTAAGGTGTGGCCCTTTAGCACTGCGACCATATTGATCTATTGTGCACCCTATGCTGTCTATTGACTGTTAAGTATGCTTATGAATTGTACCAGCTCCTTCTGAGGGAGTGATTGAAGGTCTTCATCTGTAAGCATGAACTTGTTTAAAAACCTTTTCCTTCTATGCGTCAACCCCGGACATTCAATAATGAGATGTTCTATAGACTCCTCATCTTCGCAGCAGAATCTGCAGGTGCTGGTGTTAGTTATGCCTAATTTATGTAAGTGTTTGTTGCAGGTGAAGTGCCCCGTGAGGGCGCCTGTGAGAGTGCGAATGCTCTTTTTGTTTAACGTGAGGGCCATGTTAGCTCTTTTAGCTTTGAAACTTAGGAACTTTTTGGAGTGTCTAAGACCCTCTACATTGTTCCAATGCTGGTTTAATAGAGTTTTGGCCCAGTATTTTACTTTTTGTTTTAGGTTGTTTTTGTTGAATCCGAACATAGGACTAGGTCCGATGAAGTTTTCATCTGCCCCTTTTTTGGCTTGAAAGTCTGCCTTTTCGTTGCCGTCATATCCCTCATGTCCCGGTACCCAAATTAATGAAACATTGTTTTTGGATGCCAGATTATTGAGTGCCTTGTGGCATTCTAAGAGGGTTTTTGAGTTGTAGGTATAGCTATCTAAAGCTTTTAGAACTGATTGGCTGTCCGAGAGTATTTTGATCTTTACTCTCTTGTGGTTTCTACGTTGCATGATGTTTACTGCTTCCATTATTGCGTATAGTTCCGCTTGAAAGATAGTGGTGTCCCTGGTGAGAGTGTATGATTTGTGGATTCTGGGCCCCACTACTCCTGCTCCTACACCATAAGGTGTTTTTGATCCATCAGTGTACCATTTTTGTGAATCATCATTCATCCATTTCGGGTTTGTTTTCCACTCGATCCTCTCAGGAAAGGTAACTGTGTATCCTTTTGTGAAACAGAGGGTTGGGTCAATGTGGTCTGAAACTTGAGCCATGCTTATGGTGTTTTTGATTTTATTTAGGATATTTAGGTGACCGGTGAGGTTGCCCAATTTGAAATTTTCTTTCATGTGTAGCATGAGTGCTTGCGTAGCTGCTTCCTCTTGGATTGCTATATGAAGTGGTGGGAGATTAAGGAGTGCTTCCATGCCAGCTGTTGGGGTAGTTCTCATAGCCCCTGTGATGCATAGGCAAGCAAGCCTTTGTACTTTTCCCAGTTTGGTTATCGCTGTTTGTTGGATAGATTTGCTCCACCATACTAGTGCCCCATACAGTATGATTGGTCTAACCATTTGGGTGTCTATCCAGAGGGCCATACTAGGGCTGAGGCCCCAGGATCTCCCTAGTAATTGTTTGGTTGTCCACAAGGATTTCGTGGTTTTTTTTGTTATATTATTTATATGTGATTCCCAAGTGAGTTTTTTATTTAAGGTTAAACCTAGATATTTGACCTCTTCCTTTAGTTCTATCACTGTTTCATTTATTTTCAATGCAGGAAACTCTAACTTTCTTTTCCTTGTGAAGGGGATTATTGTGGTTTTGTTAGGGTTGATCGACAGCCCCTCCTTTTTACACCATTCCCATGTTGCGTTCAAGGCATTTTGCATTAAGTCTGTTAGTGTCCTTTCATGGTTGCCTATTATTGTAACAGATATGTCATCTGCATAACCAATGGTTATAACGTTATGCCAGTTGCAAATGCTTTGCCCGATACTGTACATATGTAAATAAATGTATTAACTACCATTTTCTTCATTCCATTTTCCAGTTTTCGCATAATTTCAAGTTAACAATGCTTTTACTTAACATAATTTCCTAATCACATTAGCCGAAGTCTCGGCAGTTAGCCCGAGCCACTGCCAACCTAAAGTATGAGTCACTCACTACGCTTACGTTAAAGTATTACGTTGCAGGTTGCTCAACGAAATTATAAAATGTATTATATTTTCAGACTTTCCCCACAATAGTTCCGAAATGCATTTAGATTTACGTGAGTTCGACCGATTTGAAAATACCTCCAAAAGTCGAGATTTTTATAAATAAAATGATTATCTTTTTGAATATTTATTTTGTCCAATATTTATTTTTTCCGAAATATACTAGATGGCAGAAGAATTTAAGCTTAAAGAGTGGAAAAATGAGATTTTCGAGGGCACTTTCAAACCTATGCAGCTTATCTTAATATTTTTCCGAAATATTTTGGAGAAAGTCTTAAAATATAATAAATTTTATATTTCCGGCTGATTTCCTTTTTTTTGTTTTGTATGAAGGGTGATGCACCCTAATGTACATATAACTGCTTTATAAAAGCGATCAACCATTTATTGCTTTAAGCTTGAGAAAACCCCCCAAAAAACATATTTTTCCTTTTAATATCATAATAATTTACCACTGGAGCTATTTAAAAATTAGTTGAATATTTTATTCGGATTTTCGCTTTTGTTTGCGGTTTCGTGCAGAAAATTTACATTTTTTCTTTCTGTTTATTAGGACGAAACTGCTATGTATTGTCGACCAGAACATCACCGCACTGGGTATTGGGGCTTATCTGTAAGATTTTAATAAAATAAAATTAATAATTAATTAAAACAATTACGAAGATTTTAGTGGAAAGCAAAATATCAGGCTCTTCTACACTTAGAAGCAAAGTACAAGGACTTTGTAATTTTTTTCGATCATTCGTATTATATAGTATGCATATACACATATAGGGTGGGCCATGTAAAATTTGCTTTTTGAATCGGCTATAAAAAAACAAACTAATCAATATTTTTTCAAACTTTTTTTTTCTTTTGAAGATTGAACATTGTCAATTATGAAAAATAATATCGTTCAAATGACTGCCACGACTGGCTTTACAGTAGGCCATTCGATCAACCCAATTTTTAAGCACATTTTCGATTGTTTGGGCTCCAATTTCATGAATGGCAACTTCGATTTCGTGTTTTAAAGCATCAATCGTCTCATGATGGTTCGCATAGCATTTGTCCTTAACGGCGCCCCACAAAAAATAGTCCAACGGGCTTAAATCACAGCTCCGAGGCGGCCAATTGATATCGGAATTCAAAAACGGTAGCCAAAAGTTCGAGTGTAACTTTGGGAGTGTGACAAGTTGCACCGTCCTGTTGAAACCAAATGTCGTCCATGTCATCCTCTTCAATTTTTGGAAACAAAAACTCGTTGAGCATGTCACGGTAACGCTCGCCATTTACTGTAACCGCGGAAGAAGAAGAAGACTCACCACTTTGGAAATAGGTTTTCAATATTTCCCAATTTTGTTCAAGCGTATAGCGTCCCATTTCGTAAATGCCAAACCTTTAAGTAAATTATGAACACATTTGGCAAGTCATTTATGTTACCATTCTCAAAAAATAGGTGGTTCAAAAAGCAAACGCTATATGGCCCACCCTGTATTTTGGTTCAAAATTATGTGACAAAAACAACATTAGGGGAAAACAATAACAACACAAAAATTGCCTCAATAATGGAATATACAAAAGTCTGCGTACAAATCATAGCAGGTACAAGAAAAGTAAAATTTTATTGGGGTACAAAAATTAATATACGGATTTCTAAACCCCTTACGTTTGATAAACTCGTATACGAGGGCTGCTATTTATATTTCTGGTCTTGGCATTTCCAGAGTTGTCAGGCGCCATCTGAGATATTTTGACAAAAGAGCACTCAAAACTTTTTGATGTGTGAGCCACGTTAATGTTGTTTACAGTGGCTTTAAACCTTTTTACATCACCTCGACAAACAAAAAAAAAATGGAACTAGTCCACGCACATTTTCGTGCGAATATTTTTCATGATTTTCGACGTGATGCGTCGATGAACTAAAATCATTATCCTACGCGTACCTAAAAAAATTACAATCTTGAATCTGATACCTATATTTCGATGCAGATATCGCAATACCAGTAGAAGTCAAATGGCTAACATGGCTACCAATGTCATTATCACCGTAAAAAATTGACATGATGAAATTTTTCATGGTCACTGTTCGCTTACCGTGGAATTTCAGAAAGTTCGTCCAAAATTAGTTTTCCTGCGAGAAAATTTCGATGCTGTGAGTGTTATGATTGCACGAGATCGTCAACTCACATGCCATTAGATTGAGGCATTCTGGGGTATTAGTATAAGTACCATCAATAAGCCCTTCTTTTATATTGCGTAAAAAATGCATGGTAATATCTATTTACGAGGATGATAGGTGACAAGGTTTGGTTTTCCGAAGACAATTGTGACAGTAGCTTCGTCTCCACACACACTCGTACAATCGGTCATTGTTCGGCGTACAGAATACTAAAGGTGGCGCCTTCCTAAAGCCGCTACTTTATTTTTAGCGATTTTGACAAGCGGCTGATGTTATCACTAGAAATAAAACAAAACAAATAAACAAAGCAAATAAAAGCAAGAGAAATTACTTGTTCGTAAATATTCAATGAATGGCTAAGATTTGTGATTTTTAAATGAAACAAACTAATAAAAATGAAGTGCCACATGTTAAATTGTGAAAGCACGGAATGTAAAAAATACCTCCAAGTGTTGCTTTTTTTTGCATTTTTATCGGATGATGCCGTAAAAAGAAAGTATGTGTATAATTTCTAGTGATCGACTCCTTCTATTGCTTTCGCCTACTCTTCCGTAGGCGAATATTCTCGGGGCATGAATAAGGAAGGCGAAGTCTTGCCTTCTATCATTTTTGGTATTCCAAGGCGAATCTATAAAAGGTGGTATCCAATGATGAAAGAAGGTATTTGTGCTTTCACAATTTAACACACGACACTTCGTTTTCATTAGTTTTTTTAATTTAAATCTCACAAATTATAATATAACCAAGCCATTCACTGAAATTCCAGAAAAACATGTAATTACTCCTCTTTTTTTTTGTTTTGTATTGGAAAGGGAACTAACATCAGACTTGTCAAAATAGCGCAAAATAAAGTAACTGTATTGGAAAGGCTCCACCTATAGTACTCAATTCACCTCGGGTGGGATCGGTAAATCAGCTGAGTTGTTTTTTTTTCTTTCGCCGTGTCCATGTGGCTGTCAGCACATAATAAAACAAGGCGAGTTTATTCTTTGTTTTCTACTTTGCCGTGACAATCAAACGTACACAACGTTGTTGTTGGTCTAGTGTCACCACCTTTAATGAATGCGCCTTGTGGTATTCTATCATTCTCGAGTCGTTATTCAGACGGTTGGTTTTGTTTTCATAAATCACGATTACATTCTCAGTTTTTTCGTATACAAATCGCTGTCACAACCCCGGTTACGTCAATAAATCAGCTGAGTCTATTAGCAGCAAATTATTAGAGGGTCTTTACTTTTACTTAGGGAGGCATAGTAAATTGAAAACTCTGCAGCCATTTCTCATGAGTTTTTTTTTAAGTTATGCCGCTCTTCCCTCAATCGAGCGATAGCTATGAATGTTTAATCAGCACCTTGAAAAGTTGTTTTAACGCTTACATATATTGTACCGTTTGACAAATAATGCGATTTCTGCTGCGCCGCTACTTTATTCAATAATACGAGTACACACACCAATTTACTTCTTTTCCTTTATTTATCAGCGTTCAGAAACTTTTATTAAATTATTAAAATTAGGTATGTTGAACCCAAAAATAAAAAAAAGATAAACACATTTCAATGAACGTGTGTGCATTAACAGGGTGGTTCATCTAGCACTCGAAGCACTGTACATTTTTTTGACTTTATGGGAAATTTAGTTTATGGTTATAAATTTAAAAATATATATTTTGCTTTTCTTCGCTTGAACAAAGTTGAGAAATATTAAAATTGGCGTTATTTAACGCCATTGGACTATTTGTTTTTTTGAGACGTCATTCATAACAAATGCTACGCCAAGAATTTAGAGACAACGCAGAAGTTGAAAAATGAAATAAAAGTTACCACTGATGAGATAAGTGACGAAATATGCAAAAATCTAGAAAAAATCTCGTATTGCAGAGTCAATGTTGAAGCCATTTGAATGAAATTGTATTCCATGCTTAAAGGCAAGGTTTATTCTTTCCAGTAAAATGAAATGCATTGAAAATATTCATCTTCTATTTATAGGCGAAATTAAATACCAAACGCTTGGTGGCCACCCTGTTTTTATGCGTACAACACATTTGCCTCTGCGTTGTTCTTAGACATTTATTTTCATCAATCAGCTGGTTATTTTTGCTCACAAAATGTAAACAAATTTAAGTGAGCTATTTTTGGAATTTATTTACTTGTATTCTCAGGGCAATAAAATTTCAAGTACTTAAATGTGAACACAAACTCTCACTCATCAACGCATATAAAGGGTCTTTCAAAAGACGCGCTTAGAAGTTGTTTTAAAATATAAAAATTTAGACTATCGTCTAGTTGCCAAGGTCGGACATTTACAGAGAAAGTACTTAACCGTCTCCTTCTCTGAAAGGTCTCCACAGCTTCTGCAATGGGGGTTAAATGGTAAACTTAACTTTTCTGCGTGTGGGCCGAGCGCCCAAGAACCGGTAAACACAGCTCCGCGTTTGGAAATTGAATGGCGTGAAGTCTCCTAGACTTTCTGCGTCTATTGCACTGGGGCCAAAGGTCTTTCAAAATAGCACATGAAGAAATGGAGCTCCATCTTTTCTGCGCTTTCCTAAGAAATAATTTGTGCCGTTCCCCTTTAACAACTGTCAAGGGGATGCCGATGACCGGTTAGGAGGTCTCTGAGGCCAATTCAGTCCGCTTCCTTGCAAGCTCATGAGAAATTTCATTTCCTTTTATGTTCCTATATCCTGGAACAAAGGTCAGAGAAATGTTACCTGCACACCCAAGAGATTTGTTCTCCTCCTTACAGGTGATCGCGGCTTGACTATCAGAAAAATGTTAATAGCTCTCTCGCTCTCACGTTCCTTAAGCATTTTGCATGCAAAAAATTCTGCCTGAAAAACAGTATTCGGAAATTTTAAGGATAAATTGGCTGATTAGAGAGGCTGTCTTACGAGAATTAAAATTTTCAAGTACTCGCTCACACATTACACGGTGCTACAAAATAAAAAAAATCGATAGAACTCTTCAAGTGATATAGTGCACGTTTTAGATCAAGACCAGTATAACACAAAACTCTGTTTAGAAAATTCAAAACACCCTCAAATTTTTTATTTATTGTTATGGTTTTGTGATGAAGTAAAAATACATAACTAACCCATTTTTCAACCGATGTTTTATTTCAATATGGTCTTGGGAAGGGGAGGGTATGTGCGTTATGAATGTACATAATTCTAAGATTGAGCGATTAACGTTCAAAAGAAATTTTCGATAACAAGCTCTGATTTGTGCAATTTTTCCACGTTTTTTTCAATGTGATGCGATTTTTTGGCCACTATTCTCCAACGGGCACCACAAATATATACATATTTTTAAACTCCAATAAAATGTGCTTGAAGTAAGCTATTTTTCATCTTCATACATTGAAAACTGTAAAAGTTACGATTTTTTTTTTTAAGTTTTTTTCCACATTTTTAAAAATCCAGCTGAACCGAGACTGCGAGAGAATACCGCATGACCGATTAGATGGATTTCGATAACGTTAGGTTAGGTGAGGTTTAGTAAGGTAATACTACGTCCAGGTAAGTCAGCAAATTGCGTTACTTTTTGCATTATTATTTTTTCTTTTTGACGTTAAAATATTCTTCTACGGTCTCTGTTCAACTCGAGAATGTTCTGTTTTTATTTTATTTCTACAAAAACGTTCTTCACTTGGAAAATTTCTTATTAATTTTGATGAAATAATGCTTGCTATATTCGGAATGCACACAGTTATGAGTAAATATACTTAATTATACACGTGTTTCGCACATAATAACGGAGAACCGCATTAAATTTGCAAATATGAAAGTTGTGAACAAAACTTTCAGTTTACTGATTTTTTTGTTTTACAAAAAAAAGAGGTTGTCTGTAAAGTCAGTTTACTGACGATAGTTTAACGTGACAACGTCATAAGAAAATATTGATGGAATGGTTGCAATTTTCAAAACAAAATTTTAATTTTATTTGTTTGATAGATATTTTGTATGGATATAGAGGAGGACGTAAATGGAATTGCAATGGAATAGGTCAAGTTACATTTACACAAACGTGCAAAATGACGAAACATTTGTCAAATTCATGTTCAATTTCGATTGTGCATCAGACGTTAATAAGTCAACAACACTAAGAGGCACCATCATCGATTTGCCTTTTTCAAGACACTTTATACTCGAAACACTCCCTTTCATTTCCTACTTTTTCTATCATCGTCCTATTCTCAACAGAGAAATGGTTCATTACCATGCACACAGCAAGAAGGCATATGCAAATTCAAGTATGTGAATTTATATACAAATGCGCATATACATACATATACATACATATATATGCTCACTCAAGTAGGAGAGAGCCAGATGTCGAACGTTGCCGAACGCGGGGGCCGATTGTGCCTCTTTGTCGTTGGTTCCGCGCTCTCGCTTGCAGTTCAAGCACATTAGCTTACATTTGCTTGCGTACGGAATAGATTCGTATATTTGATATGTCCATACGACTTTATGCATCTTTACATATAGATTTGTTCTTTTTGAAAATTGCGCGAAATTGTATATGTATATGCATGTTTATATACATATATTAGTATACAACATATCTTATAAGGTATATGGTAAATATTACCATACATTTTTTCCTTCATATATAATAAAAAAATTAATAATAATATTGTAACATTAAAACAACAGGTATTTTTAACAAACTTGGTTTTATTTTAAATTCTTCAAGTAAATCAAATTAATAATAATCAATAAGAAGGCATATGCAAGTACAAATACGTGAATTTATATATGCACATATGCGCATATACATACATATATACGCTCACTTAAGTAGGAGAGAGCAAGATGTCGAACGTTGCCGTTCGTTTGCTTTGTTTGCTTTGTCGTTCGTTCCGCGCTTTCGCTTGCAGTTCATTCAAGGTAACGACAAATGAGCAAGGTAACGACAAAGGAGCAAGGTAACGAAAAATGAGCAAGGTAACACTAATGAGCAAGGTAACGACACATTTTTTCGTGCGCGCAGCCGGCTAAATCGAATTATAAGACGTTATCACGTCAAAATTCGTTACTTCGATACGTTTTAATCGATTTTTGAAATTAAATGCTTTTTACATTCGAAATAGACACAGTTATAAGACTTTTTACTGATAAATAAACCTTTCATTTCTATATTATCGACAACATCTCGTTAAACTCGCAAAGATTGGAAAAATTGACTACAATTTAAGTTTTGTGTTGAAAAATCAGTGGTTATTTTTGCTTAGCGTGAAAAATAGAAGACATACGTCAGAAGGACTAACATTTACCTCAACAAAACTGTTTCAATGCAGACGAGCTACGAATTTTTAAGTGTCGGAAAACACCAAAAATTGGTTTTTTAACGATAAATAAAAAATGTGAGGGTGTCAAAAAAATTTTTTGAACACGGTTCCGCGTCGTTCTCGGCTAGATCTACAGTGCTCATCATGTCACTTCAAAAGTTCTGATTCACTGTAACACCGTCTTATTATCGCATTGAGTTCAGCAATCTCCATCCGTATGTTGTGTTTCAGCTCTGGAATGATTATTGGATTATTCACATAGACTTTACCTTTCACAAAAACACAAACAAAAAGTAGTCTAGTGGAGTTAGATTGCATGATCTAGGCAGCCAGTTTATGTCAACACACCGTGAAATTTATCGACCGGGAAACTTAAATCGCAATAATGCAATGTTTCCTCGAGTTGTGCGACTTGTGGCTCCATAATGTTAAAAATAAGTTGTCGATAGCGATGTCCGTTCACAGTAACAACTCTTCGAAGAAAAACGAGCCAATTATTCCAATAGTCCAAAATCCACACCAAGCAATACATTTTAGTGGATTTAATCATTTTTCTGAAATTACTAGAGGATTCTTCTTCCTCGAAGATTTTTTTTTATTAACGCATTTAAAAGTATAAACAGAATAACGTTCAGATATTACAACTAGTACAACTAAATAAAGATACTAACGAACAATTTTTATTGAACATATGTATATATTAAAAGAAGGAATAGTTTTCCTTCCTTAATATGTATAAATTCATTATGAATGTATAAATACATATATAGGGTCAAGCTGCTACTGGATACCCATCTGGTATGAAACTGTTTTACGCTTGAGCCACTGACGATAAGTACTACTTGGCTGGAGCAAAGTCAATGCTTCAGCGTTGACATGTGTACTTAGACGTTGTCTGTGAGCCATGGCACACTTCTCGCCACGTCAGAGAGGAGCAGCATACCAAGATCACGATGAAGGTTAAGATTTCTCACATAGTATGGAGCATTGATGATGTTGCGCAACATTTTATTTTGGAATCGTCTTCGGTTTGCGAATTTGGTTATATAGCAGTAGTTTGCAGCTCTTCACGCTTTTTCTTGACGTGCGCCTTCCAACGCAGTTTAGCATCAAGAGTTATTCCAAGACATTTTGCCTCGTTGACGTACGGTATATTTAGTCTGTTTGTGTAGACTGGCTTGTAAATTATTTTTTAGGCCGAATACAATGTGCACTTATTTTGAATTATTTAGATTGATACGCCATTTTTTGGCCCATGTTGCAATCGAATTCACTGCTGATTTTACTTTCGTCGTTGTAGTCTCGATTAATTCTCCAACTGCTAGGATAACCGTGTCATCTGCAAAAGTTGCGGTAACGTGTTGCTCGTGAACCGGTAGGTCAAGAGGTATAGGAGAGGACCTAGGACGCTTACTTGAGGTACCTCTGCACTTGCTTTATGTAATGGAGAATAGGCGATGTCAAGTCTGACACGAAAGTGTCTACGATCAAGGTAGGAAGAAAGGATTTCGCAATAATTCCTGGGCAAAATCAATTTCAGTTTGTGAAGTAAGTCCGTACCGCTGCGCAAACTTTATTTTCCTCTATCATACACTATGGTTCTAGGTTAGGTTAGGTTATAATGGTTGCCCAGGGAGTAGGGCCCACTTGGACGAAATAGTTTGGTTCGTCCTTTGTGATACCATTTGAGGACAGAGAAGGGGGAGGAAGGGAAGGGATGGGGGGGAGTGGTGAGTGATTGTGGACTACGAACGGTGACTAGTCCGCGGTTGTGTTAACCTCATTATGCTGCTGATGTAGTTTATCAGGTTTTTGTTATTAACACCTGCTATATCAGCAGGCGCAGAAAAGAAATGAGAACCAAGATACTTGAATCTTAGTCCCGCAAAGGCAGGGCAGCTAAGGAGCATATGCTGAGATGATTCCACCTCATCCTCCATGCAGCTGTCGCAAAAAGGACTCGAAGTGATTCCGAGTCTCACGGCATGTGTACCTCGCGGACAGTGCCCCGTGATGATGCCCACGAAATTTGAGAGATGACATTTTGTCATTCCCAGGATATCCCTCGAACGCCTCCTATCCAAACGTGGCCAGAAGGACTTCGCGACCCTACACGTTCGTGTACTTGCCCAGCGTTCGCTGAGTTGGTGCATAGCCCAGCCTTCCAGGAATAGAGCGCAGGTTGTCAAGGGGATCCCGATCCTCTCCTTTCGCGGGCACATTGCCTCACAGGTCCTCTGTCTGGCCAGCTCGTCGGCTTCGCAGTTTCCTGCAATGTCACTGTGACCAGGTACCCAAATTATCTTTATGTCGAAGAATTCTGATGCAATCGAGAGTGAGACCAGGCATTCCCTGACCAGCTTCGAATGCACCATAATAGAGCCTAGGGCCTTGATGGCCGCTTGGCTATCGGAGTAAATATTTACCCTCTTAACAGTTGTTACGCAAGTAAGTAGCCAGTCAGCTGCTTCTTTAATTGCGGCCACCTCTGCTTGGAACACACTGCAGTGATCCGGTAGCCTGAATTTGAGTTTGATGGGGAGCTCTTTGCAGAATACTCCTCCTCCAACCCTACCGTCCAACTTCGAGCCATCCGTGAACAGGTTAACGAGGCCCTGTCCCCAGGTGTTGCCCCCGGTCCACTCCTCCCTTGGTGGAATATGGGTGGAGAAACTTCCACTTGGACTTAGCGAAGGCACACACTGGTCCGTCGACGAGGGGATGAACTCAAAGTTTCTGAGGATGCTTGAGTGCCCATATGTGAGGTTGAGCTTATAGCCCAAGCCCCTCAGTCTGATTGCGGTACGAGCAGCGGCAGTTCTGCCTGCGATGTCTATAGGTACCACGTTTAACATTACGTTAAGCGCCAGAGTAGGAGTAGTTCGAAGCGCCCCACTGATTCCAATGAGTGCAGACCTCTGGACTCTCTCTAGCTTTTTGACTGATGTCGTTCTCTCTAGTGAGTTCCACCAGACAGTGACTCCATATAACAGAATTGGCTTTATTATGGTGTTATAGAGCCAGAATACAACTCTGGGCGAGAGGCCCCACCTTTTGCCAATTGCGCCTTTGCACCCATACAAGGCGATTGTTGCCTTCCTTACTCTCTCCTCAATGTTGGGCTTCCACGTCAGCTTACTGTCAAGGATTAGACCTAGGTACTTCACCTTGTCAGAAAGCACCAGCGGAGCGCCCCCCATCGAGGGGAGCTGAGCTCTGGGTATTTTGTATTTCCTCGTGAAAAGGACGAGCTCCGTCTTACGAGGATTCACTGATAAGCCGCAATCTGCTGCCCATCGAACAACTACGTTCAGATATCCCTGCATTAAATCATACAGGGTATCTATAAACTTTCCTCTAACAATTAATGCCACATCATCCGCGTAGGCAATCACCCTACAGCCCCTCCTCACCAGCTCCTCCAGCAAGTCATTGATAACAATGATCCAGAGGAATGGTGAGAGAACCCCGCCTTGCGGCGTGCCTCTGCTCACCTGCCGGCGGAGAGAGACGCCGCCCCACTCTGCCACGACCGTTCTGTCGCTGAGCATTCTGTAGATAAATCTGGAAAGGTCGGCTCCGACCCCCAGCCTACCCAGAGCTTTCGTGATTGCCTCCGGGAGGACGTTATTAAAAGCCCCCTCGATGTCGAGGAAGGCGCCAACTGCGAGTTCTTTCTGATATAGAGATTCCTCAATATCTTTAACAATTGTGTGCAGAGCAGATTCCACTGATCTGCCCTTACAGTAAGCATGTTGGGTGTGCGACAAACGCCCCCGAGGAATTCCGCTTCTTATGTGTAGGTCAATCAACCTCTCAAGGGTTTTCAGCAAGAAAGATGAGAGACTGATTGGCCTAAAGTCCTTAGGGGAGACATGTGAGCTCTTGCCAGCCTTGGGTATGAACACAACCCTCACAGCCCTCCAAGATCCCGGTATATAGCCCCTGGCTATGCAGCTCGCATAGATAGGGCTCAGCCAGCGGCATGATACCCCTACAGATTTCTGTAGTTGGGCAGGTATGATGCCATCAGGACCAGGTGACTTGAAGGGCCCGAAGGATCCAATGGCCCAAGCCAAGCGGTGCTCATCCAGCAGCCAGCCCCGGTTCTGAAGACACATTGGTGTACTTCCTAAGCTGGTGCTGCTGGATACCGGATTCGTCGGAAAATGAGCGTCGAGAAGCATTTTTAGTGATTCCTCGCCGCTCATCGCCCATCGTCCCGATTCATCCCTCAGGTATCCCAAGGGAGCCGAGTTCCTCGTGAGTATTCGTCTGAATCTTGAAGACTCATGACAGCCCTCCACGCTTCCACAGAAGTTCCTCCAAGAGTCCCTCTTGGCCCTCCTAATTTCGGACTTGTAGATTCCGAGTCCTACTTTATACAGTTCCCATCCTGAGGGAGACTTGATTCTTTTAGCCCTATTAAAGAGGCGCCTGCATGAGGCCCTAAGCTCAGAGAGCTCTGCTGTCCACCAAGGTGGTTTCTCCTTCTTAGGGAGCGTTCTAAGTGGACATGAGCTTTCAAGAGCCTTATTACAAGCTGAGGTGAAGATCTCCACCAGATCATCGATCGCTCCCTCCGAGAGATCTAAGTTTTCCCTGGGTGCTTCGGGGGAAGGTTTAGCAGATTCCTGCCGTAAGTATCCCAGTCCGTTCTCCTCAGATTCCTGTAGGAGGGTCTTTTTGGACGATTATCAGTGAGAGAGAATTGAATATACCTGTGATCCGAGAAGGAGTGGGTGTTAAGCACCCTCCAGTCGGAAATTCGGTTTAACAGTGAGGAGGAGGCCAGAGTAAGATCTAGCACCTCCTCCCTGGTTGCGGTAATGAAAGTGGGGTCCTTACCCCTGTTGCAAATAAACAAGTCTTCGTTTAAAATAAAATCAAAAAGTGACTCACCTCTTGCATTTATGTTGGAACTTCCCCAACAGGTATGGTGGGAGTTTGCATCCGTCCCTACAATAACGCCGGTTTTCCTGCGTCTCGCTTCTGCCACGGCTTCCCTCAGCATCATCGGAGGTGGCTCCACCTCGTCCTCATGCGGCATATAGGCCGACATCAGCCATAGCTTCCCCGCAGGGCCCTCTAGGCTCACAGTCACAATGTCTTCATTGCTAAAATTAGGCAAAATAAATGCATTAAGTTCCTTCCTGATGAGCATACAAGATCTTGGTTTACCTAACCCGCTATGCGCCACCAGTTTATATCTTCTCGTCCTGAGTCCAGAAATGCCGCTGCTGCTCAGCCACGGTTCCTGGATCAGAACTATGTCAACTCCACCTTGTTCAAGATGGAGCAGTAGATTGGCGGACGCCGCCTTAGAATGCTGAAGATTTATCTGAAGAATAATCATCTTCGATAATCCTCTCCAGCATCCCAAGGTCAGTGTCCTCACTTTCCGAGGCCAGAAGCCTCTCCTCCTCCGCCCTGTCGAAGAATGACCCTATGCTAATAACAGACCCTGGTCGTGAGGGAGCGTCACCAGCACTGTCAACCTCCGACGTGACGGAGTCTATCTCCATGTCCACAGGAGCTTCCTCAACTGTGGGCCCTTCTTCCTCCCGCACCTCCGGAAGAGCAGAGGCATCCGCTCTGGCATCGCTTTGGTAGACCTTAAGGACTACCTTTTCGAAACCATAGCTTATAACCCCTTTTGTTTCAGCGAGAGGGCCGAGAGATTCTGCATTCAGCAGAATCAGCGCTTGCCGATATGATCTCTCGGTCTTCTCCACCATAACCACCTTCCAGTTGTGCGTGGGGAGTTTCGGGTTGCAGTAGCGGAGGATTTCCTCCATTCCCTCGGTGGTGGAGGGTTCGGAAGGAAGCCAGACACGTGCTCGCGGACGCATGGGTAGATCCTTTTTATCCACCGCTTTCAGCTTAGCTCCCTTCCATACCTCTCCCACCAAGGCCACTGCCGCCCTGTACATATTAGCCGACCGTTCGTCAGCGCAAAGAATTCTTTTGAACATGCCGTAGTGCCATCCGGCACTCTCACAGCAGGGGGGGGGTCCAGGGTTTTCCCTTACTACCCTCATAAAGACAGCGGAGATGGCGGACGCTACTCTCTTCCACTCCTCCCTTGAGATGGCGCCGTCCTCTCTAGCGCTGTCCATGACTCCAAGAGTGATACGGCCTGCCTGTTTAGCGACTTCGCTAAATGATTTGGGTATGCCGCCGTCAGTCCTGGGTCTCTTTTCGAGGGAGACATCCTCCTCCTGGGATCGTTGTCTTTTTACCCCCGAATCCCCTTGTGGCGCACTCACACCCTTTCCTCTGTCCTCTTCCGCCCTCCGTAGAACCTTCCTGGCCCACTCAAGCGTCTGGGAATGTTTCTCAGATAGCTGAGAAGCATTTTGGTCGCCGTAGCGCTCCAGGATTTTGGTCGCGAGACGGAGGTCGGAGAAGGACCGCTTGCTTTGCCCTCTCTGCCGTGTAGGCTTAACAGGGGGTCCCCGAAGAGGCAACCCCGAAGCCCCCGGAAAACTGATGGAGGGCCCCTTGCTGGTACCCCGTCCAGTACTGCTAGATTAGGAGATGCAGTCGGTTCCGCCTGCAGCCTCCTACCTACCGTAAGCGGGTTCCCGCTTGTGACCCCCACATTCTTGCTGGAAGTCGGTTCCGACTTCCCCTCAGGGTCCCCCTCTTGTTCTGCTCTGCTAGTCGCTTCCGACATTTTGCTGCCACTGGGAACTTCAGCCCTCAGGGTAAGACCCCGGGAGAATTTACGGGGAGGCGATTTCGCCCCTCCTGTCCTACGAGAGATGGTTTTGGGGCTCGGTTCCGAGTTCCCGCTGCCATCCAAGGTTTTTGACGTTTGTTTTGTTGTTTGTTTTGTTGTGTTTGTTGCGTTGGTGTTCATGTTTATGTTAATTGGGTCCCCACTCGAAGCCGCTATCCAAAGCCCGTAGAAGTGTAGTCGTCCCTTAGAGGTCCCATGGTTGTCTATGCCGCAGCAGGGAGGCCATGCGAGGGTTGACGCATGCCCTCATGAGGCATGCGTTCAGAGCCAGACCGGACGCAAAGACGGGAGTCCTCTCAACCGCACCTACACCGCCAACCAAATGACGACGGGTTTGGAACGTACTCCGAGGCCTGCCAGGGTTTTAACGGGACGGGGGCGGTTACGGCATTAGCCCACCAGCCATTTCTGTTAAGTTTCACCCTAACATACTCAGGTGGTTCTAACAACCCTGTGAACTTAGTCGATTCTTGATTTTTGCGAAAACCAAATTGGTGCATTGGAATAACACTCTTGTTTTCTCTAATCGACAACATTCGAGTCAGTAACAGTCGTTCAAAGAGTTTGGACAGCATTTGAAGCAGAGAAATAGATGGGTATAAAGAGATATCATCAGGCGATTTTCGGGATTTCAGAATCATAATTACTTGTGCTGCCTTCCAGAGCACAAAAACGTATTTCAACAAAAAACACAAATTGATCAATTGAGACAGACAAGTAACACAATTATTGGGTAATCTATGAAGATTTTCTGCAGTTATGAGGTCGAAACCAGGTGATTTTTTGGCTTTAATTTCTATCATTACTTCTTAGCTACTAACAGGCTCGATGCTGACATTACTTTCACTCCTATTTGACGCGATGTCTTTAGATCCATCATTGGCAGAGAAGGTTTTACGAAGATTCTCAGCAAATAAATTTGATTTTCGCTCATGGGTTTTTGGGTATCGTTTATTTTGATGGGTGCTGTTGTGTTTTATCGGACTTCACTGAATGACTTCGCTGCTTCCATAAGGAGAAGCCAGTGGATTTATCAGATGTGAGGTCATTAAGAAATCGATTGAAGTTATAATTTTTGAACGTCAGAATTTGAACATGTAGTTGTTTTGTTGTTTGGTTGAGTTTCAATTTGCCTCAGGATATATGGTTTGCCGCTAATGACGTCTAAGTTTATGTTTTTTATTTATCAGCGTTTTGATATATGGTGGGTGTTTTTTATTGTTTGATGTGACATCTTGCTGGGGCATACTGTTCCATGCTGCATTTTGAATTATTTACTTGAATTGAAGCACTGCATCATCAAGATGATCAATGGTTAGAATACGGTCGGTGTCTACCACTACAGCTTCTAATTGCAGGTGGCAAAATGACATGAAAGAAGGTGCCGTCTAAGAGATATTCGTTACTGACATCTAGGCGTCACTTTTGAAGGAGCCTTTACTTACAAATAAATATACATATGTAGGCCCGACGTGAAGGGGGGAAGGACCTTTTCCCCCGGGCCCGGAGTTCTCAGAGGGGCCCGGACTCGAGATTATACGCATTTATATGAGTTAGACATATTTGGAAAGGGCCCGCATTTGCAATTTTCCCCCGGAGCCCGGATATGCTCTTTACGGCCCTGTACATATGTAGTTGTAAATGTGACTACTAAGTGAACTGCTCAATTGAGAATGGTAAATTCTAGTCGCTTTGTGAACTTAATTAATTGATGCGCTATTTTTTTATCACTCGCTAAATTCTAATAACTTCTAATTAAAATATTAGCATGTGTATGTATGTGCATGTGTACAGTATGTGCAGTCACTCAAATGCAAAGTAAGATATAAGTACATATTTATGTATTATGCGCATTTACAATTTGTGCAAATAGAGTTACTTGTGCAGGACCGAATATAAATTCCGAGAAGCTACAGGGTCTTTCAAGGAAAATTTTTTTTAGTTAAAGTTACGCTAAAACTATGAGTAAGGTCCAAAGAACAGCTTTTTTATACATCTCTGATGCTTTCAAGACTATCCCAAATAAGGCGCTGGAAGTGGTACTCAACTTGCCTGCACTAAATCTTTTATGGAAACACTTAGCTGAAGCCTCAGAGCCAGTATGGTGCTATCGAGAGACCGGTGGTCTGGCCACGCCTCTATTTTGCACACTATGAATAGTCACAAGCAATAACTATACTATTCTATTCACCTCCAACAGTCTTCTTAGGTTCACCTCCAACAGTCTCTTCTAGATGAGCATACCGTCGAGAAGAGAGTAGCAGACACCAAGGCTATGGCGAAAGGGGGAATAAATCTTTATACAGATGGTTCCAAGCTAGACGATAAAGTTGGCTTCGGAGTATTTTTGAAGGAAAGGACTTGAACTTACCGTTCGACTACCAGACTACTGCAGCGTGTAACAGGCAAAAGCTGGAGCTATAAAGGAAGTGGCTACGTATCTAAATACGTATGCCGTAAAAAAACGACTATAAATATATTCTCGGATAGCCAGACGGTCATTAAATCAATTAATGCAGCTATACTAAGATCAAAGGCTGCATAGGAATGCCGGAAAACCTTAAATGATATTAGTGTCGTATTCAGGGTCAGCCTCATTTGGGTTCCGGCGTACAGAGACATTGAAGGAAATTGTAAGGTTGATGAGCTAGCCAGGAAAGGTACTACGCTTAAATTGCTCAGTGTTAGAAGTGCCATTGGGATATTTATGGCCACGAGCAAATTAATAATTAAGAATAACATTATTCAAGAGGCCAAGAGGCCAATTGGGCACGGAGAAATGAAGACACATACATACATAACAGCTAGGCTACTATGACCGCAAATAAATAAGAAAAAGACAAAGTTACTGCTTAGTCTTTCAAAGGAGGATATCTCAAAGGTCATGACTTGTATGTACATATAACCGATCATTGGCTATTTGGCAGTCATTGCTTGAGACTAAGAGTTCTCTCCCATGAATATTGTAAGAGCTGCAGAGTTGAGCAAGAGTAAGAAACAGTTGAGCACTTCCGTTGCAATGAGCCTCAGCTAAGACTTAACTAAAACCAACGCAGGTTTTCGAGGTAAATATTTTTTCAACTTTCTTACGGAACTGTGTAGCGTGGGCCATAAAATGGTTCCACGAAGAAAAATAAATGTGGATCCCGTGTCGCACAGTAGTATCACAACGGGCCTGTAAGGTCTAAGTGAGTTGGTCGTTCAGACCGACTACCACCATTACCCAACCCAACCCAAGTAAACGTACATTTTGAATGGGAATGCATCATTTTTTTATTGATTTGTGCATTTGGTGAAATCTCCGAAAAAATTTCGTTATAATTGGGATTCTATATCGGCAATTTTTAGTCGATTATTTTGTTTCAAAGCTGCGATTGCTTCTGGTCTATTCATATGGAATCGATGTATCCTTTTAATGGTCACAGAGCAAAAGAATCTGGCCTTTTGAGCAAAACCATTTGTAGTGGATTCAAATTATCTGTTTTCTATATAAAGTATCGAGGAATTGTATATGACTTGAATGAACCGTTCCATACGTTTTCAGCATGCACTTACAGAGCTCATTTGCCCTCCATGGGAAATATAAAAAAGGATTTTTAGTAACTTCAGATTAACAGTTTATTATATTGTACTAAAATGCATTATACAAAAATTACACTAAACAAATTGGATACCGTAAGTTTTTCTATAAGTACTAATTAAAAATCGTGAAATTGGGATGAAAAGAATGTGGAATTTTTCTCATTTTTTGTCTAAAATAATAATATTTTGTATAATAAAACGGCGATGGTGAATCGATGGTGAATGTAATAAATGGTTGGGAAATTTAAATTCTTAGGTCTCTTCATCACCACTAATTCTCACACTTCTGTGGCAATAAATTACCGAGTGCGCGCGTGAAATAAAGCTCAAAAGATAGCAATGTATAAATCGCTGGTACGACCCATGCTAACATACAGCAGCGAGATTGGGTACTTAAAAGAACAGACATCGACCAAATACTGAGGTTTGAAAGAAAGCTGGGGCCAAAAATATATGGTCGCTTCCGCCGAGGTGATGGAACATATCGGATAAAATACTATCACGAACTAGATGCATCGATTTAAAATGGAAACGCCATACGCTCTATAAAAAGTCAACGAATCAGGTGGCTGGGGCACATTTAGAGAATGGCCAAATGGAGAGCTGTCAGTATAGCGTTCCATAGGCAAGGGGGCGTCCATAAATTACGTGAGGTGTTTTTTTCCAATTTTCTGTACCTCCCTCCCCCCCTGATGAGATGTCGTGAGATTTTATTCAACGCCCTCCCCATCCCCCAATCTCACGTGAGATTTTTCAAAATGTGGGTTTCTTATGTAAACGCGTTAGACTGTTATTGTAAAAAGAAAAAAAATTGCTTCGTGCTTTTATTTACGACTAGTTAAGACTAGTAATCAATATTGCTGTGAGTTATAAGTGTAATAAAAATTTAACAATACTCGTAGAAGACTTAAATCGTAACTACTGCGGTTCAAAAAAGAATATCTACTCTAATTCAGTCCATGGAGAATCATGCGCGGTTTCAAGAGAGACTATTGGGACCAATATGTCCATATGATTTTCAGTAAAATCATCTGCTCCTTCAACTTCGTTCTGATCTAGCCACTCTAAGCCGTTGACGCTTGCGCACAGTAACTATTAGCTCGTCTTGTGACAATCCGTGAGGGTCGCACTTTGCGGTACATACGCGCTTGCTTAGCTGGTGCAATGTGAGCTGCTCGTCTGTGCTCTGCAACTCTTGTGATAGATGCGAAGTAAATACCGCATGTACTGCAGCATATTTACTCTAAATCATCACGTATACTTGGGCAATAGAGATCATAAGGCGTGCTGATAAAAGCATTCAGCGGTTGAGTCGGTAGGCGTATTAGAAATGGAGCAAATTACTTTCCGTCATGTTCTCTAAAGTCCGGAATTATCAAAAGTCAATCAACCTAAGTGATGGGGTATGGAGGTGGAAGAAAACGGTCGTGAAGAATCATGTGCAGATCACTCCGGCGTGGGCTGCAGCAGTTCTGATCATCGCATTTCACAACCTAAAAAAAAAATTAAAAAGAATTTTCCTTTGTAACCCTTAATAAAAATTTGTTGACATTCGCGCTCGTTAAAAAACTAAAAAAAAAAAATTGGCACGCATAAAAATTTGATATGAATCAACTGCAATGTACCTGGAGTAAATATTGGCTCTCTCTAAACAAAGAAGGTTGGAACCTGTCCGTGTGTCGCTGCCACTCAGCTCGTACGCTCTTGTTCATCGAGTCGCACGTTCGGCTGATAGTGGCGCGAAAACAAACGACGGGCTACACTGTACCGTAAATTCAGATAAAATTGAGCTATTTGGTATAAAACAAATATGGTGGTTTGACAGCAGTAATGTATAACGTCGAAGTATGAATGAAATTATTTTCTTTCGAACGAATTAGTGAATGATCTTAATCATACTACGATTACGCTTAAGATTAAATCTTAAGCATGTACAATCTGGATAATGGACCAAAATAGTATACTTTTTTTGTTTCAATCAGAAAAAAAATTGCGTGATATTTGCCGAGACCGCCCCCTCTCTCCAACGTAAGATTAGATGAGATTTGACTCGACCCCCTCCTCCCTTAAATATCTCACGTAATTTATGGACGCCCCCCAAGTGGTTGGACGGAGAGGTCGAGTGAGACCAAAGAAACGCTAGTTTGATGAGGTCACAGCCGACTTGCAGAAAATGGATCTCCACAAGACTATAGTGCTGATTTTGATGATGATGATAATACAATTTTGTATAAAATTTTAAAACTGTATTAATATGGTTTCTGTTAGACAATGATTTGCAATTAAAAAAAAAACATGAAGATCCAAAACAGAAAAGGGAATAGTAAAAAATAGTGAGTTGCGGGCTGAATGCCCAAATGCTTCTTGCGCTAACTTTATAAATTGTTTGAAAATTAATTTTTGTGCGAAGACCTTTGCTCAATTAACGCTGATCAAAAGCCTACACATAAACTTAAATATACACAAACGGTCATGCCTTTTATGTGCGTAATTTTATAGTAGTCTTCGATTAATTAATAATAATTAATAATCGTGGTGAAATGCAGTGTTTGGTTATTTGTTTATTTATATATATGTATATATATTTATTATTTATTTATATATCTCTTCATGCAAACTAATATCTAAATATGATAATTACTGCTTGCATATTGAACGTTCGGGGGAGACATAAAAATGTGAGCGCTCCAAATTTTTGGAAAAAAGAAAGTTGATGGACTAGACATTTATCCATAGTGATACCAAGTGATACCAATACCTAGATGCTCATAGCAAACTCATAGAGAATTCCGATTTTTATAGGATATGACAGCTGATGCTTTCCATTTCAATTCAAAAGGCCTATTCGGGACATGTTCTTCGATTTCGATGTAACTCAAATATGTTGCTCTCTGGTCAAAATTATGAGACACGTATTTTTTTGTTCGCCCGAAAAAAAATTTTTTCAAGAGTTATCGGCAATTTTGTTTTTCGGCTCAAACTCGATTTTTTTTAATTATATAAGAAAAATTGTTTTTTAAATGCCCATAACTTAGTCAAAATTGAACCGATTTCAATAATTCTGGGTTCAAAATGATCGTAATTACTTACATGAGCGACTTCATGTAGAAATAATTGCAAAAAAGTAGTTGAAAACTTTTTATTTAGCAAAAAAGAAAAAAAATTTAAATTTTTTCGAAATTCAATATTTCAAAAAGTGTATTTTTGTTTTTTTTTATATATTAACTTTTTCCAAATCAAAAGGACATCTCAAACTTTAACTGAACTGAATGCCTATTAGCTAAAATGCGTTGTTTTTGAGTAATGAATTTTTGAGTAAAAAACCTGTTTCGCACTTTTTGTTTTTTGCAAAATAAAAAATTTTCAACTACCTTTATGCAACTGTTTCTACATGAAATCGCTCGTATAAGTAATGACGATCATTTTGAATCCAAAATTATTAAAATCGGTTCATTTTTGACTAAGTTATGAGCATTTAAAAAAAAAATTTCTTATATTATAAAAAAAAAATCGATTTTGAGCCGAAAAACAAAATTGCCGATAAAGCTTGAAAAAGATTTTTTTCGGGCGAACAAAAAAATACGTGTCTCATTATTTTGACCAGAGAGCAACATATTTGAGTTACATCGAAATCGAAGAACATGACCCGAATAGCCCGGTTGAATTGAAATGGAAAGCATCAGCTGCCATTCTCTGCCCGAAGCCTGAATGCTAATGATTCATTTTTTTATTACCTTTTGTATGAGAAAAGGGATGATTGTATGAGGGAAGCAGATGATTTTTTCTAGACAACAGAATTTATATTGTTGTTTGTTTCTATTACAAACATAAATACAATATGAAGTACCTAATAATGTTTAATAAATAAACTAAGGAGTAGTACAATTTTGGTAACATAAAGACAATTTTGTGAAGAGTTTTTCTTAGTCCATTCCTTAAGTTAACAGCCATCAGGTCAGAACATGTGGTTTAATTCGATGGAGTCTTTGGGTTAGGCATGAGGTGATGAGTTTGCTAGCCTTTGAAGCCTTAGGCTTCTGCTCGTTTTCTCATTTCTTCAGCGACCGTAGAGATCTTGAGGTCACGATGAATATCCTTATTGCGAATGAGCAAAGTTTAGTTGAGAATATCTTGAAGGAGTTTATTCTGGAGTCGTTCAAGAATATTTATGTTACTTTGACTAGCGTAAACTGTAGGACCACACAGGTTTTATAATTTGCTTATATATAGCTAATTTGTTATATATGGGAAGCTTTGATCTTGGTCCAATTGACTATTTCATTTTTATTACCTTCAGATGGAGTTCATGCCGTCAAAGTTGTATATGCTCCTCTATCGAAGCTTAGCATTGAGCGCTATACCAAGTTATCTTGCAGTGTTTGCATGTGGCTTAGCGGCACCTAGCAGTATTATTGGATAATGATTCACTTTGTTGGTGAAATGTACGTGAACTGATTTGGTATTGTTTAATTTTATGCGCTAAGTCTTCGTCCATTCTTCAATAGCGTTTGTTACAATTTGAAGTTTGGCTGCAGCTTCTTCAGCATTTTTTCTAGTTGCTCGGATGGCAGTACCGTAGGAGAGAGTGACGAGCAATGCACTCGGGGGTATCGGTAAGACTCTGAGGTATAAAAGGTACAAGAGCGGATCAAGAGTACTTCCTTGCGGCACATCACCATTTATTTCTCCAAGGTTAGATTATTTATTTCCTTGTTTAACTCAAAAGTAGCGTTCGGTCAGATACGATGTTTGGAGGGCGCAAAAATCATTTGGAAGGCAGGTCTTCAGTATTTAAACCGTCATTCGAAACCTTGTCGAAAACTTGTGCGAAGGCCAAGAATATTTTTGAACACGGATTATTCTGTTCAAAATAGTTTTCTATTTCAGCTGAGATTCTGTGCACCTGGTCGATGGTTAGTGCTTAGACTATATAGACTGAACTTTTAGGCTGAATAATTGGCGTCACTCGATTGAGAATGAGCTTTTCAAACAGTTTACCACTTTGAGGCAGCAACGAGATTGGCCGCTATGAAGAAACAGAAGTTTATTAAAGATATTTGTCGTAAAAGAAAATATGTTCTATTTCATAAAAATTTTCCCGTCTATGTTAGGGATCGTCAATTGCCTAGTAGATTAGGACTCTGCATTAAATTCTAAGAAAAATAAAGTCCGCTAGAGCATAGCTTTAAGTTCAATTTTGAGTTCACCAAATTTTAAAAGATTCTATGTTTAGTTAATATCAAGTTAATATGAATTTTGTTTTATCTTTTTAATACAGACTGGTGTTAGGTGGATTTTCGATGGGAAAAGTTTATACAAAAAAACGCTATAAAGCAAGTTATATGTATTTTTTTTTAATATTATAATTGGAAAAGTGACAATTTTTCTATTTTTTGTAAATTTAAAATGTGACAATTTTTGGTCGTGTAAAATTTTGTGTTTTATCAGATTTTTTTTACAATTGGAAGCGAGTACACAATTATTTTGATTACAGATTTTTTATGTGGCCTTCGAATCTACTAGAAATGCTGTCCACGAAATCCTCCCACAAAAATCGTTCCACCCTAATGTATGTTCATTCATTCATTATAAGTGATGCGCTTCTCTGTACACAATATTCCTATGCCCCACTTTTAAAATACCCTTTTTTATGAGTAGCGTAAATATATAAAGGCCTTTACTTAGTTGCTAATAACCATTTCTGACCCGAAAGGCTACAGAAAAAGCAAATTTTGACGTTAAGTTACAAAAAAAAAATTAAATATAAAGCATATGAATTATTCTTGATCCTCTTTTTCATATTTGTCAAAATTTTTTTTAACTATATTTTTTTTTTGATTTATTTTATTTTAAAACTACATTTATTTTATTTCCAAATTATAATTGAATATAAATATGTATGTAATACAAAAACATTTTATGTATCAATTTTTGTTCTCATACACAAGCATATACTTAAATATATACGTACATATGTATGTATGTTCAAACTCTTTACTTGTAGTAGTAAATATGTGCCCTTGCAGCACAAAATTGTCTAGAAAGCACGCGAATATTACGAGCAAAATAAATGAACGATAAAATAAAACGTAATAAAAAACGAGTAAACGGCGTCAGCAGAAGTAAAAAAAAACAAAGAGAATAAAATCATGCGTATCAGCGCGATGCTTGTGATGTTGTTGGTATGTGGTTTCTTGAAAGAGCGCATGCACATACATACACACATATTATGTATAAGTACATACACAACGGTATACCAAATGTTATTTCACCCGACACACATACTCGTACACATTTCCTTAGCAACTTATGTACGTTGTGTATGCGTGCCTTAAAAACTTTTTGGGGGCATGGCAAAGCTTTAATGTCTGTATTTTTATTCCACTCACACAGTAGCAATTATTTCGGTTTCAAAAAATGAGTCAAGATTTTGCGCAATTTAAGCCTCTCTGACGAGCTTTTAAAAAGTTCTATTAAATTTATTTCAAGAACTTAATTGCCACAGTCAAGGGGGAAGAACAAGAGGGCAGAACAAAATAAATTAATAGCTTTCTTAATGAATAATAAAATATAAATTTTAATTTATAATAACGCAATTAGGAGATAAGTTGTTACTATCGAAAGCTTGCCCACACACGCAACTCAATCGCATTTTTATTTCTACTGCGTAGTTGACGGTGGTTTTGTGTGTGGCTACAGGAATCCATGCCTACTGAAATCATTTTTATAAGAATGATCACCAGGCAAACCAAATGTTTTTTGTTCCTTCATGCAAGTAAGAAGCTGATGAAATGGGTACACCTTTTACAAAACAAAAAAAATGAAATTTTAGGTTATTTTCTTAGAGCATATTTTAGCATACTTTGTTAAGTCTAGAACTGGTAATAAACATTTCTGTAATGATAACAGTACAGTAACACTGTATGAAATGATTATTAAGTGCACATCACAACGTATTTATATACTTTATTTTACGCGTAAGAACAAAAGACAAAAGAAAATCCAAAAATCCTCAAAAATCAACACGATTTTTGCTTCAAATTTACACTCAAAACCAAACTTTAATTAGCTATCATTCGGCCCACTCGAAATGTTAAAACAAAATCTTATTAAAAGATTTGAAATTTTGATGAAAATTTGTAAAATTTTTTTGTTCTTTGAATTTAAGCAGAGCTGAACTTGTATTTATATGGTTTTTTGTATTAGAATGGACTATATTTTAATAAAAAAAATTACTAAAGGTAAATAAAAGAGAAATAAATTATTTAAAACTTGTCAATAAGACTTTGTGTTAAAGTTATTGAATGCGCTCTATATGAAATTTAGAAGCATATCTTAAAAGCCTTAAGATTAATAGGGATCTTAAAAGCATTTTTGGAGCGTATACCTTAAGCACTTAAATACGTTTTTAATTGAATATTTTAGGCTGCCCTGGTGCGAGTGCATTTCTGCCAATCTAACAAAAATCACCAGCCCTTCGGAGGCGGAATTACTCTGTCGGCAATATTAGTTTGGGGAAAAAGAAATTCATTCATCATGAGTCAAACTTTAACGCAAGTAGTTTAAAACTGTTTAATGGTCAATCTTTAGCTCCTGGACGACTACTACATGTTGGTCAACTTTGATTCTTTCTGTAATTTTATAAATTTTTTCTTTAACATCAAAAACGCCTGAACGGATTCGCGAAACCAAAATTTCATATAATTAATTGTTACAGTATTGTCACCATAAACACCATTCACAATTTCAGCGGCCTGGCTTGCTTTTTCGCTTTTATCAAGAAAAACTGTAAAATGTACCGTTCACACCCTGTAACTCACAACTGAAACAGCAAAAGAATTGTTTTAGTGCGAAATGTCACCTCGACAACGATCATAATTTTTAAATTGTTTGATCGATACTTTACGAGATATCGATTACTACAGGCATCTACCGAGAAAATAAAGTATTTATTTTTCCCCAAACTAATATAATTTTGCAAGTGGCGTCGTACCTCAATCAAAGCTATTTGACATTTGTGAAGTATACAGCTGCAGTATGCAAACAGACAAGCAATGAAGCGTGTATAGGTCGCAATAAAGATTTCCATAAAACAAAATCATGTTTTTTTGTTTTTGATTTAGTAAAATGTTATTCAAAAACAAAATTGGAGGGTTTAATTTTATTTATTTATTTTAAGTTACCCTGTTTTGAACAAATATCCTACATAAAGTGAATATTACTTTTGATTTTTGTTGCCATTTCATTTTTGTTTATATGTATCATATGAATTATAGGGGTCAGCTATCATAACTATCCTAAGCAACTTTTTAAATTAAATATTGGTAAAAACAAATTAAATTTTTTTATTGCTCAAAATATAATATGAATACTGTAAGTGAACGAAAACCAAAGTACAAAGAAAGAAGAAAAAGGAAGTAAGCAAATGATAAATAAAAGTTACAACATTTTCTCAGACATATGTATGTATACATATCTACATTACATTCCTGCCCCCATTATTTTTTTATTGTTTTCAGCTAGCGATACATACATATACCATATACTATATACATGCATATAAATACATATACACGGTGAATCAAGAAAGTTCCGTTTTGTCCATAAATATAATTGATTGCCGAAATATTTCCAATAGTTGTAAAAAGAAGTTCGTAGTATATTCTAAGACCAGCATTAGTTGATCGGCATGATTGATTGTCCCGTTATCTTTCATGTGGCGCCATGTAGGCAAAAATCCAAATCAAAAATAGTTTTAGTGGAGAGAAGGCAACCATGTTGAAATGGTTTTTAGATGCTTAGAGGTTTATTTATTTATTTGTTTTTCAGTCAACTATTCAAGTTCTCACAGACTATGAAACAAAAGTACTTAGAAATAATTAAAATGAAAGCAGCGGAGATGAACAGGTGAACAGCTGAAGAGATTTTTTTTAATGCAAATATTAGTTTGGGGTAAGAGAAATCCATTATTTTCTCGATATATGGCTGTAGTGATCGATATTTCATAAAATATCAATCAAACAATTTCAAGTTTACGCTCGTTGTCGAGGTGACATTTCACACTAAAAAATTTTGTCTGCTGTTTTTTGTTTGTTCCATTCAGTGGTGAGTAACAAGGTGTTATCAGTGGAAGTCAACAAAGAGAAAATTCAATACATCTTAGAGTTTTTCTTTGATAAAGGCGAAAATACATGAAATGAAATTGTGAATGGTGTTTATGGTGCCAGCTTTTATGCAATTTTGGTTTCGTCAAGCCCGTTCAGGAATTTTTGATGTTAAAGAAAATGTCTATAAAATCACAAAATTAATCGAAGTTGATCGGCATCGAAGTTGATCGGTAGTCGTAGCATCGCCCAAAAGTAATGTATTTCCTTATAATCCCTTCAATTCGGTTTATGAATAATTTTGGCAAATATAATTATGTTCTGATTTTACATTATAAGTATTCCGTATATATATACAGTAATTTGAAACCCATTTTTAGAAAAGTTTCGGACAGCGTAATCATAGCTTTTTGTCACCATAGCATAAAAAATGTATTAAAATTATTTTGTTTCGAAATTGGATACCAACAACTATAGACAAGTTTCATTTCCACAGTTATAAGCATAATACATTTAAGGGGACAGATACCTGTAAACGACCATATTTTCCCTGATTTTCATTAAAATTATTTAAAATGAAGAGGTCAATATATTTTTTTCAAAATTGGCATACAGTTTCTTTATACATTAAAATAATATAAATATTTTTTTTATTTTATTCATTTAAAAAGGCGGATGTATACTCAATTCTTCCAGGAAGGTCGCAGCGGGGCTTCTCAATCGGCTTCTCAATGTCATAACTTCTATATGAATTAAAAGAAAATGGAAGAAAAAAAAATTAGCGAATAAAATGCTAAAAAAAAAAAATGAATTTTGGGGCGAGAACTCCTACTATTTTTGCTTCGAAAAAATTGTTCTTTCGAAAAATTTTCGAAAACTTGTAAATTCACATAAAAAGTAATATCATAAAAAATATGTGTGCAAAATTTCAGAGAGATTGGTCGAGTTATCGTGTGCGCCAATTCGAAAAATATAGTTTTAAGAAAAACGCGTCTAAAGTTTGAATACAACGCAATTATATCTCTCCCAGCGCTCGAACGCAAAGAGTAGAGTCGTTTTTTTTGTTACTCAAAAGTCATTTTCGGAGCTTGGAATAGTCTTATATTAAAAAATAAATCCACCAGATTCGTACTAGCCCTGTCTAGGAAGGGCAGCAGAACTATCGTAGGTATACTGCCCAGCCACAATTTGTTAGCGCATACAAGATGGGAATTACAAACATTGATAGCTGCAGATTTTGCATTGAATTAGAAGAGAGGGGAATTCTAGAACATCTTCTATGTTCTTACCTTGCATTACCTACAATACGAGAGGTTACAATGTCTCTCGGGTTTGAGATTCAGTGCTTAATTAGAAGCCTTCTACAAGGAAACGTAAGGGTCAAGCTCCATCTGGTACCATTAAGGACCAATAGGTCCATGTAATGGCTTTCAGCCAGCCAAAACTTTAAAACTTTAATTAAATCAAATAAATTTGTATAAAAAAAATGTGTTTTGATATCCTTAAAAGTCATCTTCTGTATTGGAATATTTTTATTTTTTTATATCAAGTTTTAAGCGTATTCAATCTTAAATTTGAATTAAATATAAAGAATCCCCCATCTACCCAAAAAGGGTATAAGAGTCAATTACGTACAAGGTGGCGCAAAATTAATGATCCTATTGCAAGATTTATAATTGTTGCAAGTGGCATCGTACATCAATCATATTTGACACTTGGGAACTAGACAGCTACAGTTTACAAACAGACAAGCAATGGAGCACGTAAAGCCAAAATAAAGATTTTAATTTATTTTATGTAGTAAAAAAGTTATTCATTTTTCTGTTTTTAAGTTTATTAAACTTATATTAAACTTTAAGCTTAATAAATTTTAAAGTTGAATTAAATAAAACTAATTTCTATTAGAAAAAAAATGTTTATTTTTATATCCTTCAAAGTAATTTTCGGTATTTGGGGTATTCTTCATTATTATATTGCTTTTATAAAAAATATTTTTTATTTATATAAAATCTTCTTTTTGTATACTCAAAAACTGTTTGCGGCATGTATAATATTTTTTTTAAGTTATAATATTAATATTGTTGTATTTGTACGCTTTTGATTAAATTAGTGTTAATTAAATAAGTGTAATAAATTTTAAATTTTCATGTTTTTTGTTTTGTATATTCTAAAGTAATTTTCAAACATTTCAAGTATATTTGTTTTGAATTCCAAATTTAAAGCATAAAAACCTGTAAATTTTACTGAAATTTTCAGAAATTATAGATTTTAAAGAATTTTTAGTTTGATAAACCAATAACTGAAAGATAACTGAATTAAAGCATTTTTTTTCTCCGAAAATATTTTCTGTACACATTTTCTTATGTTTTTGTAAATTTCAAAATATCCCACACTCTGTGATATGTTCTTAAATAGTTCGCCCATGTTGCTTACCTCTCTCATACTCTCTTCCGTTACTCGAACAAAAGCAATCAATTTTATTGCTACACCTTTTCTTTGCTCATATTTCTCTTTAATTTTGTTTGATCTGACTGCCATTACCAACAATCTATTGTGCAAACATCCGAAACATATTTAGCAGACATATGTATGCACATACATAGTTGTATTCATTCATACGTTCTCTTGTACATATATATACACGCGTATATGTTTACTTGAATTTACTGTTCGTGCATCATATGCTAGCAATGTGTGCTTGTTTGGCCACACAAACATAACTTTACCATTCAGATCATACCGATACCCAGAGAGTTGAGAAAAAGATGAGAAAGTTAACAGATGTTTCAAATAAGTATGTAAGTATGTATGTAGGTTCGGGCGTGCCCAAAATGTTGCATCACAATAATACCCATCTGGTGTTGTTTATATTTGTACATACATATGTACTTATTACATAGCACAATGTGTATACACACATACATATATACGTACTTTTGTTTAAGAAATTGCTAGTGTTCATAGCACTTTACGTAAGAGCAATCTCTTGCAAAGCATTGTGTGACCGCATAATGACCAGCTGGAGCCAAAAATTACAGCTATTAAACATTTTTTTATAATTTCTCTGACACTGTGCCATTTTTTGTCACTTTTTTCGGTTTTTTTTCGTGTTAATTGTCTTCAGTGGCTCATACAATTGCACGATCCCAAAGGTGTTTATTTTATCTGATTTCCATAGAAAAAAAATAAAGTTTCATAAAAGTAATTCTTATTACTTAAATTCTATAACTGCTATCAGTCTTATAAGAACTAAAAGTATACACTTTTAGAATTTTTTGGATAAAAAGGTATTCCAAAAATTCAATGTGCAAAACATATGCCTTAAATAACACCGTGCAACAGCACTTTTCACGCATAAGAAATGGTAGTAACTCTGCGTTTTAAGTTTTTTCACCATCACGTCAGGATCCTCTTCAAAATACTCCAAAGTCCTGCATTAAAAAAATGAATCGGGCATACGTTGCGTAAACCCCAAGAGGTCATCACAAAAACTGCACTAGACTGGAACTGGACTGGCGGGAGTTACTGGCGCGGAATACCAGCCAACTTATGGAGACAGCAAGTTGGATCTGAAGTGAAAAAATAGGCCATTCCTGGAGTCAAATTAAATTCCTAACTCTAAGTAAATCGAACTACAATTTATTTATTGCGGTTCTATGCTCCCCCTAGGAACTGTGGGAAAAAATATATATAGTCATATGGGTATCGAATGAAAGAAGAAGAAATGCGTTTCAAGAAAATTCAAAACTAAAATTTTTCATAACAATCCTTGCCAAAAAATATGAAAATGAAATGAAATTTTTCCAACCAAAAATGTTATGCAAACTATCATGGACCGTTTTCACAGCCATAGATTTTTTAACCAATCATTTTATTGCAGTTAATGAATTTACATCCATCAATCAACACATAGTTAAAAACAGCTGGATATTGAAAGACGAAAATTAAAAATAAAAAAAGAAATTCCCACATTTGTGGAAATTTTTTTGGTCGGTGAGATAGGGTTCAAAATGCTTTCACAATTACAGTGACCGTTGTCTACTGCGTTGAGTGGTGTGGCCACTAAAGCAATCCCTCCTTTCCTTCTCGGAAGAAGCGCACAGAGCGATGTTCATAAAAAAAAATTTATTCACCCACGCCTGGGTCCACCGTATTTGTAGCTAGCTTTCAAGCTAAAGGCGCGTCTTCTTGTGTCTCTGGCGGTGAGGTTTCGCTTTGTTGTACTGCGTCGAGGTCTACCTTTTTTCTCTGTAGCACGCCCTCGATATATCTCGTTACCCGCGTGTCAGTTATCCTCGCGTTCAAGCATCTTACTGGTCAGCGCCATGTCGCCAATCTGCTTCCTCAGAGCATCTCTTTCCATGAATCATCTGTCGCAACAAAAAAACGTGTGTTCGGCATCATCGCTCTGTGCTTCGCAGTAAATTCACTTGGAATCGCTTACCTATCCCATGCAATATAGGTATCTCCAAAAGTATCCGTGGCCTGAGAGGAACTGAGTTAAGAAGTAATTTTCGAAGTTCCTTTCAGGTACATGAGCTATTATATGTAGTAATCAACTTCCCCGTCCATCTTTCACTCGAATCAATGTCCCATCGGCTTTGCCAGTGCATCACGGTTTGGCATATCCATACCACGATGCTGGTGATTACGTGTTTCTTCTTGGAGTCCCACGCATTCATTCGTTTCTGGGCCATGAGATCGACGGTTATCTCCCCGCTGATCGCAAACACTGCAGCGCCAGAAACAGTGCGGTAGGCTGAGACAACTCTGAGTACCACTGTTCGTTACACAGGCTTTTTAGAGGCCCGACTTCAGGCCGCTATCCTTACTTGATAGTGCAGTTTTTCTAGGTGTCTTCATGGTTATCTATGCAAGCAGATAAGTCATGCGAGGGTTGACTCTATGCTTCATGGCGAATAGAGTTCAGAGCTAGTACAGGACCGAGTCGGAATTTCTCAATTGAGTCTGCACCACCAACTTAATGGTAACATCTGAGGAACGTACCCGAAGGCTAGCCAGAGTTTTAACGGGACGGAGGCGATTGTAGCATTAGAATATCAGCCATTTCGGTGAAGTGTCACCCTCTTGTACTGTACCTGTACTGAGGTGATAGAATACTACTTTCACCAGCCCATAGACTGTCTCATTTGAAATATTTTCCAGTATACCGTAATTAAGATCTTACTGGTCTCGATCCAGATGAGCTTTATGTGAGGCCTTTCAAGTCGAGCCCCTTTTTCTCCTAACGGATTTTAGTCGCCTCATACGACATGGCGACCCGCTGGAGGCCACATTTTTGGCATGGATTGTTATGAAATCAAGATGTTATTATTATTTTTGGAAATATCTTGACATTCTTCTTTCATTTGATCCGAATATAAGAATGACGAAAATTAAAAAAAAAACATTTTTTGGCAAGGAGTGTTATGAAACAAACAAAAATTTTGAATTCTCTTGACATTCTTCTTTCATTAAAATTTTTTTTAATGCTGAGCCCTAACTGCAACTTTCAGATTCCTGATGAAGAAAAACTTAAATTACAGATTTACTGCCATTGTGCCTTATGTGCGAAAAGAAGTTAAAATTTGTCGCTCAGTGTAATACTTGAATTTACAAAACACCTATTTTCAATTCGAGTTCATCTGGTTGCATAGTGGCCTATGTTTTTAGTGGTGGGTTCTACAAGATTTTAACCCTCTAACTCTTTAATTGGCACTCATTTTGAATCTCTTTTTGGGGAAAGGGCAAAACTACTCAGAACCAAGTGATACAACAGGTTAAAATGTTCTACAAAAATATTTTTCATAAAATTCTACTATAAGCCGCTTAAAGCGCCAAAGCACACAATTCAAGTTAAACAGCAGAAAAAAGTCCAAGTGAAAAATTTATGGCGTGAGTTTTATTGTAATTTTACCATAACAAATTGCTCAACACACTCTAACGAATTCAGCTCTTAAACAAGTAAAAAACTTTTTGTTTATCAGCTTCACTTAAAATTCTTATTCTGCTTTTGCGTCCACTCACAAATAGGCCACTTGTCCTTTGGAACTCGTAACGCATAATAATTAGCACCTGAATAATAAAGTAATACTACAAAAGCAAACTCATTCGCTTATACAATTGTAATACACATTCATACATAGTGTAATGTGACATAGCGGTATCATAAGTGTGCGGATCTGCATATGTATGACCACTTAAAGGGACAGAAACCTGTAAAATTTCGAAAAAAAGAAATTTTTGTTTTCATTCATAGTGTAATGTGACATAACGGCATCACCAACAGATACTTGTAAAATTTCGAAAAAAAATAAATTTTTTTTCATAAAATGTTAATATAATCCTTTAAGAATATGTCAAAAAATTTTTAGAACGCAAATTTAAATATTTCTTATATTATAGATCGTCAACCGTGACGACTCTATTCTTTGCGTTCGAGCGCTGGGAGAGGTATAGTTTCGTTGTACTCAAATTTTAGACACGTTTTTTCTCAAAGTTGGCGTACACGATAACTCGCAAAGTTATTGACCGGTCTCCCTTAAATTTTGCACACATCTTTTTTATTATAATATTACTTTCTATGTGAATTTACAATTCGAAAATTTTTTTCGAAGCAAAAATTTTAGGAAAATTCGCCCAAAAATTCATTTTTTTAAGCATTTTATTCCGCGATTTTTTTTTCATTTTCGTTTAATTCATATAGAAATTATGACAATAATAAAAACAATTTTTTTTAGTTTTTTGTATTCAGGAAGAATAAGTATTCCTGGAAGAATTGAGTGTATATCCGCCAATTTGAATGATTAAAATAATAAAAAAAATGTATATTATTTTAATGTAAATATAAACAAACTGTATGCCAATTTTGAAAAAATATATATATTGACTTCTTCATTTTAAATAATTTTAATGAAATTCAGGGAAAATATAGCCGTTTATAGGTATCTGCCCCCTCAACTAAGTAGATGGAATTGAACAACAGCAAAATGATTTTAACATTTCCCCTACATTTATTCTGTTTAAAGCAATAAAAAGTATAAAAAGAACAGCCTTTAGTAAAAGAAATACATGGGAGAAAGAATAAATAAATAAATAAAGCAAAAAATAGGTCCACATGAAAATAAAAAGATCAAGTGGGTTGTGAAAATTGTGGTCATATCGATGCTGCCAAAATTCAGTTTCTGTTACACTTGGTCAATAATAGCCATTGTATGGCAAGATATTCAAAAGCAAAACGACAAATAATTTAAATTACAGAGGAATAATACACAACACAACGCCATATATATCGTATGGCTATTGTGGGAGAACTAAAAAAGAGTGAGAGCGAAAGGAAGTAAATAATAGCAGGTGGTGATTGTTGACCTGTTTCGTGAACGCTGAGTGCCACATATAGTACACTTCAGGTAAATAATCGAAAAGCAAGGCATTAAAAGCATGAACAAAATTGGATGAAAAGCAGCGCCGTCACTTTTAGCTGCAATAACGGGAAGCAGGCATTGCAAAGCCTCACATAAATAGAAGAAAAAATATGATATTAATTTAGGAAATCTCAACACCACTTGCATTTGTTAGACTAAATTATATTGTCATACAATAAAATTGCCTTGAGCATTACAACGTTTGTTTCTTAAAATTTCAGCATTGCTTTATGATACTCTAGAGCAAAAATTATAATTTAATTTTGCTTTTCACCTCTCTTAATTGCGCCGGTAAAATACATTGTAATAACGCAAATGTGTCCAATAAAATGAGTGATATAAATTATATACATACAGAAGTTTTTATTTTATTATTTAAAATAAATCAACAATGCATGAAAATGCGGTGGCATGTAAAAGTTTGCTTACATTTACCCAAAAGTTAGGCATGGCGTATACGTAACATTTTGCAGCACACTTAAGCTAAGATTTCTCCTCCTTTGTTATTTTGTAGTTATTTTTTTTTTTTTTTAATTTTACGTTTTGTACTTCGGTAACAAATTTTATAATCAAATTTTATATATAGCACTGATATCTGACTTTAGCGCTGATCTGGTCGATATTTATTTCACGACGGTTAATGGTTTGGCTTTAAGAGGTTAGGCCGGCCACTATAGCATTGATCTTGGGAAATTTTTTTAGCGGAACAATCAATTAAATCAAAATTATGAAAAAGGTTGCATATCATAAACTATATAATTTATTATTATTATTATTTCATTTTATTTATTTACTTTTATCAAAGTAATATGTATAATATAAAAGCAACTGAGCCTTTTTTTAATAGAGCGCCCACTACGGTGAGAGAAAACAATTTCGGATTATACATGGGAGTGGCTATAAAATTTTTTAGAATTTTTTGATATAAAGGGTGATTTTTTGAGAGCTATAGGAGCTATTCAGAAAAATGTATGAAATTTTTATTTAAATCGATAGTACAGTCCATATAATTTTATGTTTGAAGATTATTTCATGCAAACGTTGACCGCGATTGCGTTTCAAATGGTCCAACCGCTTAGTCCAATTTTGGCATACTCTTTCCAATGTTTCGGCCGGTATCTCACATATAAATGCTTGAATGTTGTCTTCCAATGCGTTAATTGAAGCAGGCTTGTCTTAACAGACGTGAGCTTTAACATAGGCCCACAAAAAACAATCTAAAGACGTTATATCGCACGATCTGGGTGGCCAATTGACAGGTCCCGAACGTGAAATAAAATGTTCAACATAACATAACATAACATATATTAACATAACATAACATATCATAACATAACATAACATGCTGTTCAAGCAAGGTAACGACGCATGAGCAAGATAACGACGCATTTTTTGGTGCGTGCAGCTGGCTACATAGAATTATTATATAAGACGTTATCACGTCAAAAAATAATAATAACATTAAAACAACAGGTATTATTAACAAACTTGGTTTTATTTTAAATTCTTCAAGTAAATCAAATTAATAATAATCAATAAGAAGGCATATGCAAATACAAATAAGTGAATTTATATGTGTACATATGCGCATATACATACACATATACGCTCACTTAAGTAGGAGAGAGCAAGATGTAGAACGTTGCCGTTCGTTTGCTTTGTTTGCTTTGTCGTTCGTTCCGCGCTTTCGCTTGCAGTTCATTCAAGGTAACGGCAATGAGGAAGGTAACGACATATGAGCAAGGTAACGACACATTTTTTCGTGCGTGCAGCCTGTTAAATCGAATTATAAGACGTTATCACGTCAAAAAGTGGATCTTCGACCAACTTTCCAAGAGCCCATTCATCAAAAATTCTGCGTTGCGGTAGGTCGTTCGGCTTCAATTCTTGCACCAGCTGTATTTTGAAAGGCTTCACAGGGCTTGTTGAGTAACAGAGGCCCAATTGCCGCGAACGGCGACGAATCGATAATTGATGGTCATCCTTAACACTGGCCGATGTAGCTGCGATATTTCCTTCAGTTCACACTATACGTAAGCGTGTTGGTGGTTTGATGTCCAATAATGTATATTTGGTTCTAAATTTAGTCACAATAGCTTGAATAGCCGCTTCTGTAGGTCTATTAAACTGACCATAAAATGGAAGAAGCGCGCGATAAACTTTCTTAACAGAACACGCATTTTTATAATAAAATTCAATGATTTGCAAGTGTTGTTCGTTTGTAAGACGATTCAAGGTTAAATTATAGACCAATCTGAAGATGTTTGATAGTGAAACAAAACACGAAACGTGCGTCAGCTGTTTAAACCAACTGTTTAAAAAGATAATAGCTAAAAAATCACCCGTTAGAAACTTTTTCGGAAAAGCGCGCAGAGTGTGATTTTTTTACGTAGCATAAAGTGTCTGCTTTTGCATTCCATACTGCATTTACGAGGTACGTTGTTTGAATTGTCAGCAACTGTTATGCTTTCTTAAAATAATATTCAAAAAGTCGCTTTAAAATTGTTCGGCCTTTCTAAAAGTTCGTTTGATTTCAACATCTTGGAGTGTGGCTTCCCAATTGTTGCGAAATTAATAGTCGTGCGCGGATTCCTCATTAATATGCACTGGTCTTCCATTAAAACGGGGGTTGGTTTAAACACCGGGCACTGCCTAATGGGAACACATGAGAAATGAGCTCTGTCGCCGATGCAGGAACCAGGTGGAAGTGCAGGTGGATAACGTTGAACACTTCCTCTGCTACTGCCTTATCGTTGCTTAAACTCTTAATTCTTTAGATACTAAGGCAGACTTGGAATGTGCATTCAGCCACGGTATTTAATCGTTTATCCGAAAGATTAAGTAGTTTCACCACATTAGGAGTTAGAGTGAGAGCTTGAGTCCAAACCAGTGGTATCACAACCAACTCTAGTGTACATTTATTAAGGAAACTGGCACTGGTTAAGTTGTTGTGAACAGTGGAGAGTACAAAAATCCTAAGCTCGAAGATCGAGCCTCGATTTTACCCTATTCTATAGATTTTTTGCCTATTTTTTATCGTTTGACTAATATATTTTGATTCTGAAGAAATATGTTTTTTTTAACAACTGTATTTAATTTGAGGTTTAAAATGCGGTTGCTTAACACCAAAAATACAGGTTGGATCATGGATTTTATCTTTACTTGCGCTACATGAAGGTAAATCGATGCCGTTTGCTGCGCCATTTGTCTGACTTGGCACTGCTGGCATATGTGGGTAAATCACCACTATAAGGAAGTAACACCATCACTTGAATATACATTGTATATTTCACAGTATGTTGTGAGGTCATATTCATTCCATTTATATATGGCAAAAAAAAGAAGCAATCAGATACGTGGTCTACAGGTTCAATTTAAATCACGGGTTTTCTCAAAGCCATACTTCGTCCTTTACAACAAATATGAAGTCCCCAATTTCTATATTAATGAGCCACAGAGTGCACAAAATAATCCTCATAACATTGCTTCACCAATTCAGTGAAATTTCACCGCTGACTTTTGAAAGTCCGTTCACCAAAAACGTAGATAACTGTAAGGATGATTGAAACACTTCCTTTACATGCTGAGAGACTTTCGAATACTTATATTATATGGAAGAAAATTCTCAGCATTGTAAGGAAAAAAGTGCTAAAAATCAACTTACACTTTTATTACACTAAAATTGAATGTGCAATAAAACTGCATACCTCAAAATTTCCTAGAATTAAATTTCTGATTAAAAGTTTGAACATTTTGATGACAATTTTTAAAATTTCTTAAATTGTTGTGAATTTTATACAAAGTTTGGAGCTTTGATTTATAATAATTTCGTTACACAATTTGCTATGTTTTTATAAAAAATTAACGAAAACGAGTTTAACATGAAAAATATTGCGAAACATGAAACATGAAATATGGTGCGTGATTACCATTCGGAATTCACAGAGAGGTCGTTGGTTCGAATCTCGGTGAAAGCAAAATCAATAAAAACATTTTTCTAATAGCGTCGCCCCTCGGCAGGCAATGGCAAACCTCCGAGTGTATTTCTGCCATGAAAAAGCTCCTCATAAAAATATCTGCCGTTCGGAGTCGGCTTGAAACTGTAGGTCCCTCCATTTGTGGGACAACATCAAGACGCACACCACAAATAGGAGGAGGAGCTCGGCCAAACACCTAACAGAAGTGTACGCGCCAATTATTTTATTTTTGTTTTTTTTTACACAAAGTTAAGAGAACCGTAGTTAAGTCCGCCGTAGTCGAATGAGTTGGTGCCTGACTAGCATTCGGAATTCAGAGAGAAACACCAAAATGAAGAAAAAGTTTTTTGTAATAGCGATCGCCACTCGGCAGGCAATGGCAAACCTCCGAGTGTATTTCTGCCATGAAAAGGTTCCTTATAATAAAATAAAAAATAATAATTTCGGTTTTATAATGAGTTTATGTTAAATAATAATTAGCAAACAGAATCCATGAGACAAAAACCTTGTCGATCAGTGTAATTTATAAATGTACTAATAAAATAGAAAGCAATGAGTTTTACTAGGCTTTATACATCGACATTTTTGCATTAGTCAATCATAAACTTTACTTTATATACTACTTAAATTTTTTCATATCTTTTATTTTTTAAAAAACATGCATCCATTATCAGCGCAAATTACTGTAACTAGTCTCTGCAACTATGGCCTTTAGTGACATTAGCAACCACCTGCAATGTGTCGGCTGGGGTCAAATCAGTGAGCATGGAATTCTGAGCTCGTCTGAAACAGCTTTGAGCGTATACAAGAAAATATGTAAACAGAGATACAAAAAGAAAGCGGTGGCAGAGAGAGAGAGAGAGAGAGAGATATGAGTGTGCGAAAGCTTTTCAAGTTCAAGGGGAAGGAAATGAGAGATAAAAATAAACCCAAGTTTTAAAGGTTGATTTCAAGTGGCTGGTTGGCATGCCTATGCTTGTGATATACATATACATACATATACTTATATAAGAGTGTATAATATGGGACTTGTGTATAGGTTGTAGATGTTAAATGAAAAGGTTTGCTCAAATAAGCACTACAGTGCCCTGTAGGAGTACAAAAATCAAGATTCAAAAAAGTAAGGTAGAACAGTTTGGAGGCACTTTTAGCAGTTTTGACTTTTGTAAACCTAATTTTTTGTTTCTTTGTTAAATATCCTTTTATACATAGTAAGTAGTCAGTAATGCAATTGTTTATTGATTTCTGACAATAAATATAAGTACATACATGTAAGTACCGGGTGCTTCAAAAAAATGTATACACACTTTGAACTTCCATAGAAAATTTATTTACCGGTCTACAAAGTTAAATTTCAGGAAAATAGAAAGCTGAAAGTCCAATGTAAATGAAACATAAATAACAAATGTTAATACTGTTCAAATTGGTGACCTGCAGCATCAATACATTTTTGAGTACGAGTCACTACAGATTCTGTACATCGTATCAAAACGTCCAATGAGATTTCTCTACACACTGCTTGAATCTCATTCCAAAGAATGTCTAGGTTACGTGGTTTACGTTTGTACACCTCATCTTTTACTGTGCCCCACAAGAAGAAATCCAGTGGTGAAAGGTCTGGAGAGCGTGCTGGAAACTCGATTGGCCCCCTGCGTCCTATCCACTGGCCCGCCAAATTTTGATCCAGGTAAGCAAAAATGTATTGATGCTGCAGGTCACCAATTTGAACAGTATTAACATTTGTTATTTATGTTTCATTTACATTGGACTTTCAGCTTTCTATTTTCCTGAAATTTAACTTTGTAGACCGGTAAATACATTTTCTATGGAAGTTCAAAGTGTGTATACATTTTTTTGAAGCACCCGGTATATTGAATAAACTGTTAGTCCCACTCTTCTACTGTTTTTTTTTAATTAAATATCAAAAATATGTTTTTGCTTATTTAATTATTCTATGCATCGTCCATAGTGCGTGGAACAACATCAACACGCACACCGTAAATAGGAGGAGGAGCTCGGCCAAGCACCTAACAGAAGTGTACGCGCCAATTATTTATTTTTTTTTATGCACCGTTCAATAATAGTGTTTTGTTTATTTAATTATTCTATGCCTTAAAGTCGTGTAAAATTCAGATAAAACATGATAATATTTAGATTTTAGTCCTTAAATTTTAATCTCATGTAAACAGGAAGAAAACAACCACACACACACAAATCAATGCAATTTTTGAGACACTTTAAACTTGTACTTTATTCAATATTCAGTGCACTATAAAACTGCGTACTCGACATGTTTTTAGAAATTCTGATTAAAAATTGTTAAAGAAAATTTATAATTTTTTTTTTTTAATTTGCACAAAGTTCGAAATCTGGATTTAGATGGTCTTTGTAGGAAAATTAACTATATTTTCATTAAAAAATTATTGACACATAAAAACAAATAAATTATCAAACCCTGTTAATAAGCCCTGGTGTCACAGTTATTTAACGCACTTTACTTGCCCTAACCACTACTAATTCGCACCTCTACGATTTCTTGCCATATACATCCCGTTAGAAAATTATAAGGACACCACTCTTTTTTAATAAAATGTAGTATATAATACAGCAAAAACCATATAACGCCAACTGTCATTTTTGTACAAAATATTTAAAACGTTCATCACAACTTTCAACTTTTTTATTAGAATTTTTTTGGGTAAGCAGTTTTCCCTTTCAATTTTAGTGCAAGTTTCAAGTGATACCAGAATACGTTGCCACGACAGTCGGTTCTACGTAATCGGAACGACTCGGATACGAGTATGCGTGGTGAATGTTTATTGCTGCTAAAACGACAAGTTTTTTTTCAGAAGTGTCACCCCTCTACTCTCAACTTAATTGCCTTATGTCACAATTAGTTTTTTGGTACCTTTTCTTATGATGAATGCTGAGAACAGACTATGTAAAATTCAGCGCTGAAATATTGTATAACTAGTGGTTGTTGCTCTCGATGCTCAAAAAATATACCGTTATAGTAATAATACCTAGAATTTTACTGCCAAAATTTTGCGCAGTTTTTTTTTATTATAAATTTTGTAAAGTAAGGTGAGATGCAAAATTTCGGGTTTTTGTGTTGCCCCTATGAGCAGTGATTTTATCATTATAAAATTTTATACCCTAACTTCTATTATTGCAGATTTTATAAAATTATAATTATTTTCAGTGCAATGTGAGGAAAAAATTTTTAAAATTGAGACTTAAAAAAACGTTTAGCTCTCCAGGTCTATCAATGAGCTTGGTTTTATTGTTGACGTTCTTGGCTTTGAAAAATAGAAAGTTTCAGGCATTACAAAACGCTGTGCAGCTTCAGTGCGACATTTTTGTGAAACACTCTATCTAATATAAGATAAAATACAATGTATTTACTTTGATCTCTGCATAATTTATTTGTACACCGACATGTGTGAAAAAATTCCTACTAGGTGCTTTTCACTTGATATGTGGGCGTATGTTACCCTCAAAAATATACTTCACCTCAAACTTTAAAACTCTACACAATACGAGAGCTTTTAGCTTTTTGCTCGTACGCATTTCGCCGGGGGTAGTGAGACGCTTCCCACGCACTACGAAACGGAAACAGAAGGAAATGAATAAAATGGAGTAAAAACAAAACATCAAAAACAAATGCGTGTATATGAAATAAGTTTACAGGTGCGTGTGAGCGTAAGTAGCTGGAGTAGTATTACGCATAAAAGTATGCCATTAGGCGTGACACTGACACATATTACAAAGTAGTGAGAGGAAGAATATAGTAAGTAGCAGAAGGCAGGCAGGCAGATGTATACGATTTCGTAGTTAATTTTTATTTTTTCAACAGGCAATATGCGGACCTGTAGGAAAATTTATGCATCCCGAGCTGGTGAGATTTTAGTGAATTTTTAACGATGGTTTCTACGTCTTACTTCCTTGAGTGGAAAAGTTGCTCAAATCGTATAGGGTTTGATGACGGAACGTCCATACGTCACGAATAGAAATACGTAATAAAGCAGTTGGCTCTCGCTCTGTCTCCGTCTGTTATTTGATGTGGTGAGCTTGGCAGTTTGAAATAAAGAAATTTATAACCTCGAAAGCGACTGAAATTAATGAAAAGGAAAAGTTAAATCAATGGCTAGTGAAAGGCAATACTTAGAAATAGTAAGTAGTAGTAGTAGTTAAATAGTACAGTGCACTCTCTATAACGTAAACATTGCATTAAGTGAGCCCATTTTATTTCGCATTGATATTTGCAAGGCTAGCAAGATATTTGTTTTGTCCCCAATACATATGAAAATATGTTTTATATACATATGTAATATAATATGTGTAGTGGTATATGTATTAGGTTGGAGTGAAATTATTTAATAGCTTTCCTCAGAACTGATAGCTTTATTTTTATCCCAGAAATAGGGATGTAAAATATTATTTGTCTCACCGTATGTTAAGAGGTGTTCCCGAGTATATTAATTTTTGAGAATACGTTAAATTCTACCGTTTCATTTTCACTTTCCAAAATTATATACCTACATCAATGGTCACCGTAGCCGACTAGCTTGGTGAGTGAATACCTTTCGGTAGTGCACGGGTTCCATACTCCGAGCATGGAACACCAAACGATAGAGAAGTTTTTCCAATAGCAGTTGCACCGCAAACATTGGCAAACTTTCAAGTATATTTCTACCATGAAAAAGCTCCTCAAAAAGAGCCATCTGCCATTTGCAGGCGATATAAAACTCTAGGCATTTTCATTGGTAGAAAAATCAAGATGCATAACACAAATAGGAGGAGGAGATCGGCCAAAAAAGGGCCAATAGCGCCAATTATATTCACTTTAGCTTGATTTAATTCACTGATTGGTTTGGAAGGCTCTGAAAGTGTTCGATGCGGTACCAGCTGATGGTAGCAGAGGAAGAGGAAGGCCTTCTCTACGTTGGAAAGATCAGGTGGAGAAGGAGTTGATTTCACTTGGTATGTCCAGCTTGCACCAGTTAGTACGAGAAAGAAATGGCTGGCGCGCTTTGTTAAACTCGGCAAAAATCGCTTAAGCGGTTATCGCGCCAATCAAGAAGAAGTATTTAGATTGATTACAAAGCATTTTCTGTCTTTCTTAAGTAACTTATAACGCTTTTCAGTGATGCGTCAATATCAAATGACTTTCAATAACAAGCTTGGGTTGTGTGTAATAAACTGTGTAAAATTTATCTTATTTTTCCAAAATTTGACTAGGCTGGTGGCACCTCGAAACATTATTCTAAGAAGGTATTATTTTGGGATTCCAATTAATTCTTATAAAGGCGGCATTATTATTTAATTTTTATAAAAAATTAATTTCCATATATTATCGATTCACCTTAATGTTAATATATGGAATATTGCCCAAAAAAAAAAACTTATTGTACAAGTAGTATACATAATTGTTTTGGTAATGCTAGGGAGATATAAATATTTTCTTTGCGTCACTGATTTTCCATTGACCGTAATGATTAAATATCTTGCAATTACAAAATTCAGAATAACAGAAAGCGAATGAAATACATTTGCGTTGGTTGCGGTTAATGTGTGAACATTTTCGTAAATGTTAACTCTTTTGGTTTTAATTAGTTCACGTTATCGCGAGTGCACTGTATACATATTTTTGAAAGAGTTATTTTAACGAAGAACAGCGAAAGTTTAATATAGTTTTTCTCAAAATTTATTTCACACATTTCTACGATGTTCAATTGATTTTTAATTCAAGTCAGGTTTTAAAAATCAAGAAATCTTCATTCAAAGCATAAAAAAGGCAGAATATGTAATATAATTTAGACAAAAACTACTTGTTGCCATTTACCGCTTACCTACGCATGTAGCATTCATTTCACTCTTTTTTTGGGTATTCTTGTTTCTTAATTAAATTTTTTTTTTTTATTCACTGTCTTACCGAAAATTGAATTTTTAAAATTCAGTCTTCACCCCGCTCATTGCGCTCAATAACCTGCATAAAAATATTTGTGCCTAGTTGTGTGCACATTGAAAGGACTTACAGGTCATGTGACTACTTTAACGCTCCATTGCATATATATACACACACACACAAGCTTTTCCGCTCTAATAAGTGCACACATACACTGCTAATAAACTAATAATCAAAAAATACAAAAAAATGCTTCCAGTTCAAATATTTCCCGTTGGGTTTAAATGCATCTCACATTTTTGTAGCATACATTTTAGCGCCACACCACTAATGCGTACAAAACAAAAGTATCGGAATTTGTTTAGAAGCTCGAAAGTTTACGGTATCTATGTGCTATTAGAAGCTTGTGAGCGAGCAGGTTGAGTAAATAAAATACATATTCAGATGGCAAAGCAAGGTTTGGAAAGACGATGAGTGAAGGAATTAGGGAAGCTGACAAATTAAAAGAGCTCAGGAATATACTAACATCTGCATTAGTTGTATTCTAAAGCATTTTATGTCGTTTCAATAATCGCATTTCGTTTTAATAATCGAGCTGACACTGACACTGAAAGTTTTTGGGTTTCTGTTTCTGTTTTTACTTTTGTTGCTGTTGCTTTTGCTGTCACTGTTACTGTTTGTCATCCCATTCATTCCCTGAGGTCTCCAGCACTATTTATAAATTGCGCTACACTTTTTTTCTTCCACTTCTGCTCTACTCCTGTTTCCCTGCATCACAATTTAACAACGCAAAATATCTGCTTGTTTGCTCCTTTTTCCCCATGGTTGAGAGCCAGAACAGTTGTGCAGACATTGAAGAGTCTGAGAGCTGGGGAGCTGTGCAATTACTTACATACTTGTATACATGTATATATATACATACAAACAGACATATACGGTTGACTGCCTGGCTTAGTTCTGATGGCGCTCTGAAATGTAACGCCTGATAAGCGACTACCGTCAGTTGTTTTTGAGCATTCGTTAGATGTGCATGTTGACGCGCTTAGCAATCTTTGAAACCAATCTTAGAAATCGTTGAATTGATAATTTAAATTCCAAATTGCATACTATTGACAGCAAAATAGCTTAAAAGTGAAATTTCAAAACCAAAAAAAAGTTGTAATTATCATCGAAAATATAGAAAAAGCAATAAAAATTTCCACCATAAATGGTGTATTTTGTTGTTGGATTTGTGTTAGCTACATATGTATGCATGTAATTAAAGGAAATTTTTCCGGATAACGATAACCGAAATTCAAAACTATTGTCAAAAATTATATTTTTATAGCTCAAAATAATTTTAAAAGTGTTGTTTGAAAAACCAACATACTTTTGAGATCTACGCTTGCCACACAGTTGTGTGCAGAATCGCAGCGAAGTGAATCGAAGTTTTCTAAAACGCAATTACAGAAATTCATGGCGCTATTAGCGCAAGCTTTATTGAAGGCTTCAAATCTTTATTAATTTCAAATATTTACTAATTTTTCTAAAAAATACCAGCTAAAAAACTTTGCACTGTAAAATACTCGTAAAAAGTGAAAACTTATATAATACCCAATAAAAGCAATTAATTTCCAATTAAATTATTACATTCAACACGCAATCGGCAAACTTTCCATTTTAATTGCGTAGTTTTACTGCGATTTACAAAATCTCGATTTCTCAAAAAGGAAAATCACTCGCAGCTATGGAAAAACACGTAACATCAAATAATGCTGCCGCCGTGCATCACCATCATCATCAACACGCCCATCAACCGGACAAGATAAGCGTAAGTCATAGGCGAAATGTACCTGCCATATACAAATTGCTGGTGCTATTAAGCAGTAAACATCCTGAAAATAAGGCTATTAGCTTACCTGTCTGCCTACGTACCCGCACACCATAGCTTCGCCCAGCAGTTAGCTTGCAACTACTTAAACAACAAGCCAAAATTATTTACCATCGCCTCGCCTGAGCAGCTTCCGTTCGCTTAGACACCTCTTTGCTTACCTTTTCTCATACCGCTCATCGCGCTCAATAACCTGCATACCGTTATTTATGCCTAGCTGTGGGCACAATGAAAGGACTTACGGTCATGTGGCTACTTTAACGCTCCATTGCTTATGTACACACACAAATGCATACATGAACTTTTCCGCTCAAATTAGTGAATACATACACAGCTTATAAGCAATCTGATCACAGTTTGCCTGCGTCTTTGCTTAATGCGCGCATTTATGAATCTGAATCTGTGTGTTTCTGCTGCTTTAGCAAATTTTTTCTCTTCTGCCTTGATTACCTTCTTAAATAACGAAATGGTTTAATTTTTCAGCTTTTTAAGGTTTTTAAGCAAAAAAAAAAATTATTTAGTTTTTTTAAATCAGATTTTTTACTTGGGTATCGAGCCAAAAATATGTTCTTACAATCACCCTGAGTAGATGCCTAGGCAGATAACTGCGAGCATTTTGAGGAAGGGCTCAAACGAATTTCCATTTTTATATGTGCGGCATTTATTATTTTGTTCGATGTTTTAAGTGCCTGCGATGCTCATTAAAGTTATGAAAAGATTTAATAGATAATTTATTCACATACATTTATATCACAGTCTGCTAATACTGCAGCTCCCAATATGAGAAATTCAAATTTGATTTGGCCAAGACATTGAAAAACATTTATAGCTTTAATTTTTTAGTATATTTTATTTATGTATTTATTTCAGTATATGGACAATAATTCTTACAGACTAGTAGAGGAGTAGTAGAGCTAATATATATGTAGATATTTTCATTATAAAGTAGTTTGGGGTAAAAGAAGTGCATTATTTTCTCGGTAGATGAAAAGCTTCTTTTGTCATGGAGATATCAGAGGCGATACTTTCGCATAAAATATTAAGCTGTCATAGATCTCACCAAGGAAACATTTTCTGCAGATCTTGCTTTGACTTTTGCTAAATAAGGTGGACAAAAGGCTTGAAGAAAAGAAAAAAATTAGAAAATGAGACTTGAGATGTATCCTTTCCCAAGGATAAGGCCACAGAGGCATATTTTGAATAACAGCAAACATTAGTTGAGAAAGAAAACAGCGGTTAACAGAAAAAGATTTAAATATTCCCAAGTGGAATAATAAAGGAATGAAACAAAAAAACTCTGCAGCTAAAAGTTTTTCAGCAAGAATCTTGTTTTCAAAACAAAATAAAACAAAGAAGAATTAGATGAAATTTATTAAAATTTTTTTGTATAAGAAATAATAAGGTTTGACAATTATGAATGAAAAATGATAAAGGACAGATGTTCACCACGGTTAGAAACGTTGATTCTTTGATAAAAATGTTCTTTCTTCTTCGTTAATTTAAGATTTAAGGCTGAAACCGAATCAATTGGCTCCGTATGGACTCTAGTCTTAAAAAATAAGCCAATTCTGTTGAAGTGCAAGGGCGCCCAATTAACAACTGAATTTCGTAAAATTTTGGGAACGCGAATTTTTTTTGCGAGGAATTTTTTGTTTCGGTGGCTATCTAATAGCTTAATAGACAACTGGACTTAATTCTTTTAGTTTAAGCGGATTAGGGGAATTTTCAATAACAACATTGCCCAAAAATGACAGTTAATATCTATTGTGAATGAAAAATAATGAAACTTTTAAGGGGTTAGGGTAGTCAGAGGCCCGAAAAAATCATGAATTTGAAAAAATTTTTTTTGGCTTGTCAATTGCTTTATTTTACAAAAATAAAAACATAGCATTAATACATCATATTTCGACTTGACTTTAGCAAAATTACAAAAAAAATATAATAATTGTTAAAGTTATCGCTGTTTGTGTTGAGCTCGCTTCTCTAGAAGTCTCTTGCGATGATCACCACAAATCCTTTTTATCTATAATCAATCGGAGAAGAGAAATTAGTTTTATTAATAGAGAATATTGTGCCTAATCGAAGCTTTTTTTCAAAATTAACAATATGACGGCCTCAGGAAATATTTCTCAGATTTCAGAAACAAACCGACAATTAATTAAAAAAAAAATTAAATTTTTGAAAAAAAAATCATTCTATCAGGCACGAGTTTTTTACGTTTTTCAAAAGAGGTATAAATTTTATTGAAATCTACCAAGCGGTTTTTACGTTACAGTGATCACCAGTTCAAAAAACATTGTTTTGAGAAAAACGCATTTAAAGTTTTGCTATCGATTTATGTAGAGTAATACGAATTATTTAATTACTTACACTGCGCCATCTATTCCGTCAAAGCAGCTTCCGCTTTGCTGTTTCCTACGTAGCATACTACCTTCTTGAGTGTTATCGTTAGCGCGCTTATCTGCCACTTTCATACCTGCAGCGTTCATTTTTTCAGCATACGAACACTCCGGAGTGCCCGAGCGCCCTTTGTTAATTATTGAATAACTCGACAAGTGTTTGCCGGATTCACATCAAATTTTCACGCAATATTTTTAAGATATTATAATTTAAGAAAATGAAAAAAAAACAAATCCAATTTTTTGAAAATTCTGACTACCCTTAACCCCCTTAACACCACTTGCTAGCGTAAGCCATGGAACATAACCGCATTTCTAATCGAATTTTCCAAAAAACACTTCTGCAAAACTTTGGCTCACGGCTGTTATATTTTCATTTGAGCGAGCGGATCGAACAAGCGTGTTGTTGACACATAATGCTCCAATCGAGTCGAGTCAAGTCTATCGATCAAATGCTTAGAGCCGATCATCGACCAAAGGATCACGAATTTTACGAAATGTAACTTTTACAGATCCACCAGCTTCATAGCGGAATTTTGTTATTTTAATGACAATTTTGATTGAAATTGAGTTCACTGCAACAATTTGCATAGCTACTACTGTGTATATGCCAACACTCAAATGTCAAAACTGTCATGATATTGGACTTATTCTCTATTGGACTTATTCTCATAAAAAGTCTTCTAGAGTCTTTCCAAGGATTGTAAACTTATTTATAATAGAAATTTACATTACTACTAGTAAGTGGGTGGTGATAAAGTGGATCAGGTGGAGATATCTGGATTAGATTAGATTGAATTTAAATGCCAAAAGATGGCCCCATATAGATAAAATATGTCCACCTGACATTTCGATCATTCAGAAGCTGTCAGGTTCAGCGCGCTAGAATGGACTACTTTAGCCGCAGCCCTTAATCGGCAAAAACCCGAGTCATTCCGGTATGTAAAAGAGGCTGCCATCGTTAAGTTACTTTTGAACTCCTTTGGAGCCAACCGTCGAAACAGCATCCTTCCTAGGGCTACCATTTCATGAGATAGACGATGACGACTGGTCACGACACCTTACTGACAGAGCTTGATGAACTGCTGCAACAACAACCTTTGAACACCTCAAGTCCATTAACCCGAAGCAATACTGAAAAGTATTACTGCCCTTTTTTAGTGGCCGACTTCAGGCACGTGACATTTTTGGAACTTTAGGGAGTGTAGAAATAGCCTACGCTTTTTAAATTCCTCACAAAGCTAACAAATAGCACAACGCGAAGTGTAAAAGGATACGTCTATTTAACCCTAAGTTTGAATTTTTCCGGTCACACCCCAGTTAGACCAACTCTACTCTGATGTTTGGTGAGGTTTCAACCTGCATTTGAACTGGCAACATTTTCAAAATGAATATACAGAAGCGAACCCTTGGTCGCTTTTGTTCGTCTAAGACTAGTCTAGACCCACCTTACACAAGAACACCGTCTGATAAATAGATCGGAACCCACCTGCAACTTCTGCAACAACTTCCACTTAAGCTTACTACCAGGTGGCGCAAAATTAATCACCCCATAGGAAAATCACTTTTTTTCAAATGGAGGCCTTCAATCATATTTCACACTCGTGAACTGGACTGCTGCAGCTTACAACCAAACTAGTAATGGAGCGCGTAAAGGTCAAATAAAGATTCCCATCACTAAAAATTATTATTTTTTTATTCAGTGAAAAAATGGTTGAAAAACAAAATTGGATGAATAATTTCACAGCTCTCGCCGATATGTGCACAAATACATTCGAGGACGCATAACCAGTCCAACGCTCTCTACCTCATCTGGAACAAAAATTAATATTAAACTTTCTTAAAGCGTTAAACATCTTTAACATCTTAATTTAACATGAAAAATGCCTTCTGGCAGTGCCAGAGTGTATTTGGGAAAATGTGAGGTCTTTCTCCTAGCAAGTTCCTATGCATCTACACGGCCTATTATCACCTATGCATCAGTGGTCTGGATGAGTAGACTTCCTCTCGTGGGACTCAGGAGGACGTTATCGTGACTACAACGCACTGTGGCCATCTGTTGCGTCGCCGCTTTTCCGACTACTTCAGGCCCGGCATTAAATGCTCTTATTAATCTACCACCATGTTTCTATCCAAAGAGAGTGCTTGAAGCCCATCTGTAGGCTGAAACACAATGGGAATTTGTATGGCCCCTGTCTGGCATTGGATAACGGATTAGGCATGGACTTCGATCCAACGATCCTCGCCATGCCCTTTACTCCATGCCATCTAGAGTCATGCTTGACAAGAGATACAGTGTGGTGCTGCCAGAGGCTCAACTGTGGTCAAACTCAGAAAATAAGCCCGGCAAACACTGTTTTCGCATTTTCACGGATGGCTCCAGGACCGAGCACGGCTTCGGCTCTGGGGTCTACGTGGAATCCAGCGGGACAAAACTGCACTTTGCTCTTGGAATGCATGCATCTGTGTTTGAAGCGGGGGGGTATGTTGTTCAAGAAGCGATTAATTTTGTTGTGGAAAACAGATGGAGAGGCAGATCTATATGTGGCTGCAGAGACAGCCAAGCTGCGCTCATGGCCTTAGACAGTCCCAAACCACTTCAAGGGTAGTCGAGTGCTGTAAATCCAGGCTGAACTATGTAGGTAGACATAATAGCCTGATGCTAACATGGGTCCCGGGACACGTGGGTATAGCGGTAACAAGATCTCTGACTCTTTAGCCAGAATGGGCTCTGAGGTCAACCTTTTTTGGCCCGGAGCCCGTTCTGCCACTCCTTGTGCAGCCATTAAAGCCACGGTTAGCAAGCGGGTTACTCTAATCCACAAGCGAGCTTGGCAGGCTGAGAGAGGCTGCGGATGGACAAAGCTGATGTTACCTGTCATGTCCGACCTACTGTCGCAGTTCCTCCTGTCACTAAGCAGAGGGGACTGTTGGCAGATGGTTGGACTGATGACGGGCCACTTTCTATGGGGAAAACACACGAAAAAGGTGGGCATCTCAGACAGTGCACTCTGCTCAGCATGTGGAGAGGAGGATGAGACGGCGGACCACTTTCTGTGCGTCTGCCCTGCCTTCGCTCGAATCAGGCTTGAGGTCTTTGGCACTGATGTGTTAAGAAGCGACCATCTTGGCTCCTTGGCACCACAAATTCTACTCAGATTTCTTCGGAGAACGAGTAGATTTAAAGAAAATTAAAAAGGGAATGCGAGTGCAGTACAATGGAATTAATTGTGTCTGAGTGCTATACTTGCTAGTCTGTCCCAACAAAAAAAATAAAAAATCCGATAGCCCTGGTAGCTGGTGCTATGATTTAAATTATTATTAATTCATAAGCAGTAATAATAATAATAAATTGTATACAGTTAGTGCCCACATTCTTTCGTTAAATGTTTCCGTGAGTTTCGCGTCCATTTTGTTTTATGCGTCTAATTGTTATCCTGCAAGGACTTGTATAGTTGTAAACTGCCTTTTAGGTTAACTGATAAAGCTGATAACTTTAAAGCAGCTTTTTTGTTGTAATACTCTACTCGGCGACTCACCACTGCCTTCTGAAGGTTGACCCTTATAAGAAAACCCTTTTCCCATCACTTGATGTCCCATATCTGCGGGATCAACCAAATAGTTTAGTTACACCCAAACCCACTACGATACGCTGGTTGCCATCTGAATCTTATTATAAATGAAATACCTGAATGCATAAGTAGGCGGTTTGGCAATTATTTTCTAAAAATTTCTTACAGAAGTACGTGACTAGCGCTCACACTCTCTGCAGCAGATATCCTTATGTACATATTTCTTATAAATATTTTCTTCGCCTTATTTTCATCCATCATCATTTATCATTTGCTGTCAAGCTCTAACGCGTTTATCAATTTGTTATTTTTTATGTGTAAAATATTTTGTGTGTTGATCTGAGTTATCCATCGGTTTCACTTTGGTCGGGTTAGCTCGTCATTGAATTGAGTTTGGAATATTCACAGAGAAACAGACAGAAAATAAGAAAACCATTTTCACCTGCAGATAAAATTTCCAAACGTGCCTGGCAGCTTTAATAAACAGAAGTGAAAATTAATTTAGAAAGTTGCTGAAGAAAGTTTTCGATTCTAAGAATTTGTATATTAGAAAAATAATAAAAGCAAATAAAATAGGACTAATTAATAATAAAAGTACTACAAAAAGAAGAGATCAATTGAAATGGGTATAAAGGTGTATAATTATGTTTTAGGCAGTTACCTAAATACTTTAGATAGGACCGATATTTCATCGCCCATTACCTTAGACGCAGCTGCTAATAGCTGCATACTAATACACTTATGCGTATGTGCTCGCATGCATTACCATGGAAAAAAAAACATTACTTCCTCTTGATTTGAATTTCAATTTATTTCCCGTCATTGATTTCGTCAATCGAAATAAATTCTTTTCATTACACTGGTTTCAATTAACTTTATTTACAAAAGTGTCCGTTACGCTCCACAATTTTGGCATCCATTTCAATTAAGGCTGTGAAAAGTAACAACACACAAAAGCCCACCTGTTTTTTGCTCAGAGCTACTTTTAAATTTAGTTTGTCTGCTTCAGTTCCCTTAAATTTTCCCACCATTCACTCCTCCTTCTCCGCAAGCATTTCCCAAAAATTCTAATATACTTTACTCTTAACTAACGTTATACCGTTATACTTTGTAATTGTTCGGCAAGAGCATGGCAGTGCCCCTTCTAAAACAATCAACAACACCGCAGGGTTTCTTCGCCCTCATTTTGTATTCGGAAGTCTTGCCTTTCTCTATCCGAGCAATTGTTTATTCGTTTAAGCAACAGCTTTTTGTTTCAGATGATTTTATTCCAAATATCTAAAGGCTATGCATTTGGCTTCCTTTCTTTCCCTTCTATATGTTTGTATACTTAGTAAGTGATTATTATTGAGTAAAAAGTTGTTGTTACTTAGCTTTTATTGGTTTTGTTTGTTAATTTGATCACATTTTATGGCCTACGGAAGGCATTAGAGTAAAGTACTTTGATTGATTTAACATTTTGACACAATAATATTGTACTTACATGAGTATGTAAAAGTATATAAGTTAAGAACTTGAAAAAATACAAGTTCTAAAAAAATTTTTGTTATCGGTCCAACTGACCGCACTTTATTCACTCACAGTTCTTAAACCAAAAAGCCGCTTAAACAAGTAAACTAAAGGGTGTGTTTTTAAAGGTTAGGTTTTCAAGTTGGCACTACTTTTTTCGTAGATGGTCTTTTTGAAAGCTGTCACTTGATTTATGCTCAGTTTGGTTTGCCATTTCATAATGAATAGACTTACACCTGAACAACGTTTGCAAATCGTGTAAATTTATTATGAAAATAATGGTTCGGTTTGCGCGGTTCGAAAATAATGGTTTTTGTTCAGCGATGAAGCTCACTTTTGGTTGAATGGGTATGTCAATAAGCAAAATTGTCGCATTTGGAGTGAACATAATCCACAAGCCTTTGCTGAGACGCCGTTACATCCTCAAAAAGTCACTGTTTGGTGTGCTCTATGGGCAGAGGGAATCATTGGTCCATATTTCTTTAAAAATGAAGACGGCCATAATGTTACAGTCAATGGAGAGCGCTATAGAGCCATGATTAATGACTTTTTCGTGCCTGAATTGGACGATGTTGATGTGGACGACCTTTGGTTCCAACAAGACTTCGCTACATGACATACAGCCAACGCAACAATCGATTTATTGAAGGAAACTTTTGGTGAGCGCATTATCTCGCGCCGTGGACCTGTGGCGTGGCCTCCAAGATCGTGCGATATAACACCGCTGGACTATTTCTTGTGGGGCTATGTGAAGTCGCTTGTCTACGCAGATAAGCCCGAGACGATTGACGTCTTGGAAGAGAATATTCGGCGCGTTATTGCTGACATACGGCCCCAATTGCTGCAAAAAGTGGTCGAAAATTGGGCCTCTCGGCTGGAATTTATTCGAGCCAGCCGCGGCGGCCACTTGCCCAAAATCATTTTTAAAACATAATGGCAAACCCTTATCTTTATAATAAAGCTAAATTCTTGGCAGAACTTCTGAAATATGGCGGACATGAACTACATAAACAAATATTTACCTTAGTAAGCCAAATATGGCATTCAAATGAAATACCCACTGGATGGGCATCAAGCATAATAGTACCTATACACAAAAAAGGACATAAAACTGAATGCCAAAATTACAGAGGCATATCTTTACTTAATACAGGTTATAAAGTATTTACAAACATTCTATTTGAAAGGCTGAATATTTATGCTGAGAACATCCTAGACGATTACCAATGTGGTTTTAGAAACAACCGCTCAACGATTGATCAAGGTTTTACTGTCCACCAGATATTCGAAAAGTTTTACGAATATAAAATTGATATATTTTGCCTCTTTGTTGACTTCAAACAGGCATTTGACAGTATAAATAGAAAACGGATAAAATACTGCTTTCAGAAAATTGGAATACCTCTGAAGTTAATTAATTTGATTCTCTGTACATTGTCGAACACAACAAGTAAAGTACTGGTGCAAGGAAGCCTGTCAGACCCATTCGAAATCATATCCGGAGTAAAACAAGGAGACGCATTGTCATGTGTAGTATTCAATTTAATGCTACACACGACTGTTAAAGAAATAAACACGAATGGAACATTATTTAATAATGATTTTCAGATATGTGCCTACGCAGATGATATTCTTATTATGGCTAAAGATAGAAACACTCTTATACGCGTCTTTAAATGTATTGATAAAGATGCAAAAGCTCTGGGACTACACGTAAATACCGAGAAAACCAAATACATGATTCGGTCAGTCAACAACATGACATGCGATGACCTAAGTATTAACAACTTTGCTTTCGAAAATATCACTGAATTTAAATACTTGGGTTTTAAACTATCAGCAGATAAAGATTCGGCGATAGCTATTAACGACAGAATCCAAGCTGCAAATAACGCCTACTACGTTAACATAAAACTATTTAAATCAAAAGATTTGTCCAGAGCACAGAAAATAAGAATGTACAAAGTACTGATACGACCCGTCCTTACATATGGTGCAGAAATATGGACGCTGAAAACAAATGACATTCATCAGCTGATGTGCTTCGAAAGACGTATCATAAGGAAAATATATGGTCCGGTTGCAACAATAGATGGCAGCTACCGCATTCGCTACAATAATGAAATCGAAGAAATCGTTCAAGGACAAAATATAATACGTTTTATCAAAGCCCAACGAATTAGATGGATTGGGCACGTACTGCGCATGCCGAAAGAGCGAAATGCTAGGAAAGCTTTTATTTTAACACCAATTGGAGGAAGAAAAAGAGGACGCCCACGAAAGCGATGGTTAGATGACGTCGAATAAGATCTTAAGCAAATGAACGTACACAACTGGAGAGATGTAGCCATGGATAGAATAAAGTGGAGAAAAATTGTTGATGAAGCTATGGTCCACCACGGACTGTGAGGCTAAGAAGAAGAAGAATTTTTGGCCATAACATAAAATTATATACGTTTTATTTCATCTTGAAAACCTAACCTCTAAAAAAAACACCCTTTACTTAATTTATATTAATAAAAATAGTGGCGTGACTTAATTCTAGGAACTTAAATAAGCAATTTTATAATACTTGCATTATAAGCTTATTGCAGAAATCAGTATGAAATTTGAATAAGCAATTTAATTAAAAAGAATAAATGAAAAATATAAGAAGCAAAGAGTTTGTTAACTTAGTTTGGGTTAACTTATACAAATACTAGCTGTTACCCGCGGCTTCGCTCGCGTTGAAGCCCTTAAATAAATATCAAAGATCATTACATTTCAATAGGACTGAATCAGTGTGATTTAGTATTTAAAAATTACTACATACAATCAGTTTCAAAAACTTAAAATATGCTTTATTTAATTCCAACAACAAATGTTAAAATATATTTCACTGTAACAAAAATAAATAATTTTAAATTCTTATAATTCGAAAAGAATGGAGAGTATTAATCTAGGATATTTTTGTAGACTATATTATAAGTTTTTCCGTATTTTGCAAATATGTGTAAACTCCGGGCATTAGACACTCGCGAACATGCTACATATTATATAGTTGACCGTGAGAGAAGCATGGCTTTTCTAAATGCACTCCCGCTACCTGCAATGTCTGCCCTTGCGCTTTGTTTATGGTAACAGCAAAGCTAAGCTTGACGGGAAACTGGACCCTTTTGAATTCGAATGGAAGGTCAGTGGGAATAATTGGAATGCGACACTTTTTCCCTTACCCATACCTGTTCAAATAGTAGCACCAAGTATATTTTGCTCCAATTTTGTTATCCGAAGTCTTGTTCCATTACAGAGGAGCATTTAGATTTCGCATGAGCATCACTGGTACATTCAATTTTAATTGAATCTTATGTGACGGTATACCCGACAGTTCAAGTGAGTTTAAAAATTCCATAGGATATGAAGTACTTAGTTCCGTATCCATAATTGTATCCATTGACAAATATTCCTCCATTTCTCTTTGCACCTCTTTAAAAATGTCAGTGTTGATCCTAGAAACAACTTCAATTAATTCAATAAAAACTATTTCATTTAATATTGTTCTTGCGCACAACTCAAATTTTGTTGCAATTCCGGAAAAACAGGAGCGATGAGATCCACATCATTTTCTACTAAATTGCAAAATTCTCTTGATAGTGATATATAACCTTCTTTGTCAACGTCTAAACAACCATCACCAATTTTCAACAACATTTCTGCATAAAGTCCCGAGTCCACGTCATTATGAAGATGAACTCTCATATTCGTTTTCAGGCTGAGTTTTTCAACTTTCGATCATAAGCATGATGATTTAATACATGCTTGAATTTCATCTGCTGGTGTCCCTCTCTGAATGAAGGGCTTGTCGGAAATCACCAGCCAATAAAACTACCATTCCTCCCATTATATCTGAACTATCTCGCATGTCCTGGAGAGTCCAGTTTAAAGCTTCTATAGCCTTCTTGTGAGACATTGTACTTTCATCCCACACTAAAAGCTTACATTCTCGCAGCATCCTACCTCGCGAACTATTTTTACTGAAATTACAGATCTTCCTGGGTCAGATTTAATGGTAATTTTAAAACAGAATGTGCTGTACGGCCGCCGTTTAATAGCGTCGCGGCAATACCTGAAGAAGCTACAGCAACTGCTATTTGTTTGTCTTTTCTGACGGACCTTAATAATAGGTTAGGCAAGAACGTCTTTCCGGTTCCTCTTGGTGCGTCGAGAAAGAAGAGTTCACCATTGCCGGAGTATATTTTACGTAAAACTTGGTGGAAAACATGATATTGCTCTGGAATTAATCGAGGGACTAATTCTGTTACTTGATGTTGCAGTGCTATAAAATCATAATCTAGCTCTCGAGCTATTTCATTATTAAAGTCATCTGTATTGTTTCGTCGAGGGCTTTGCATTCCAAAATCATTTAATTTTTTTCCAACCATTGTAAAAACCTTATTTTCGATTATAATTAGCGTTTCGTTGTATATATCTTCATTGAAAGTCATATCTGTATGTACTCGCTGCAGTTGATGTAAAATATCTTCGGCCATGTATCTATGTATTCTTGTACTTATCCCAAAGAGTTTGAGGATTAGAAAGACCGCAAGAAGATAAAAGCGTAGCGTAAAGTTGCCTGATTTTATCTGATGATCGACATTGTACCGCTTCCTCCATAGTTTCGTCCCAATGATTATCATTTTCTAACAATCGCCGAGATTCACATGCTTCTCTGTATGTTTGAATTCCTGACCATTGACAATTTTAAGTTCTGTAAAGCTAGTTGGACCTCTAACATGATGCAATAACATACGCAGTCAAAAGCATTCGAAATTTGTAACATGTACAGTATAGACACGACCAAGAGCATCCGATGCTTTAACCCCAGGTTGATTTTCAACAGGTGTACCTTGAACACGACGATGAGGTGTTCCATGTATAATAACGGGGAACCTCAGAGTACAATAATGCCCTTGCAAAAGTATCATTCTGACAAAGGTGGAAAAAGGCAGTCAGCGTGGTCTTAGGAGGAGATAAAATCCTCTCTAGATAGATCAGATTTCCGTTTCCGAGGCATTTTTAAAGAAGAACAGAGTAAGAATAAAAATCAGTGGTAAGATTTAAAATAATCAAGTGACAACCACAAAAATGACAAAAAACCTAAAAAATCAAAATTGTATATATAATATTTTATATAAAAATATAAAAATAACAGAAGAATACCAAATATCAGATCATCAAGAAAAGGGTAAAACTCCAATGACTAAATTTGACCCAAACAAACAAATAAATAAACTGTGCAAGCTAAATAAAACTGTTTAATAAAAAAACAATAAATATAGAAAAATTTCAAACAGCTGAAATTTTGAGATTTTTTGACAAACAATTTTTTTATCATTAAAAAAAAATAAAAAAATAATTTTTTTTTTAATAAGAAGTATCCTATGCTACTTCTAACACCTTCAAAAACATGTGTACAAAGTTTCATAATAATTGGTTAAGTAGTTTTGGCGTGAAAGCGTAACAAACAAACTTACATTCACATTTCGTCCCCTTAGTATTAAAATAGCCGATAAATTTTTTGATGTTTTGAGAAAATGAATTTCAAACTTTTTGTCGAAAGTAGCTCTCACTCAAATCTCGTTATGTCTGTAAATATTTATTATTTTTTGACTGACGTTTTGACCCACTTTGTGGAACTAGAATTTGACAAAATTTTGACCACATATGAAATCGACGATGGAGAATCCAAAAATTCAATAAAAAAATAATAGCCTATGAGCACATAAGCTATTGTTATACTAAGGGGACGATTTATAATATTAGTAGGGATATTGCATACAAACATATGTAGTATACTTACATATATATGGTATACAAATTGGCGCAAAATTAATCGAATCATTGGAAGATTTATAATTTTTGCAAATGGCGTTCCACGTCAATCATATTTGATAGTTGTGAAGCAAGCAGTTTCAGTATAAAAACAGACAAGCAAAGGGGGGCGTAAAAGTAAAAATAAATATTTTCATCACTCAAAATCAATTTTATTTATTTGATAAAAAAGTTGTTCTGGATGATTAATTTTGCGCCATTTTTAATACCTCTGATGGAAATCAATTCAAAGGTTCTTTCGATCCGTTTTTTTATGCAACAACTTTGACTATTTAACTAAATCCTTACAATAGTTTCAGAGTCCGTTGCGATCAGAAGTCGCAGCCAGATTTTTTTTCATTGGTTGGTTCTTTAGGTAAGTTATATATAAAATGAGAGTTTAATTAAAAAGTTCTATGAAGGTTCAGGTATTTTCTTAGAAAAGTCAAAGTATGATTACTACTGAAAAACAAAATATAAAAGCTCCAAATATATAAAAATAAAACCCAATCAGAGCCCTGAGCTCGATGATGATGCACTAGAAACTGGTTGAAGCATGTCTGAAATGTCTGACGAGGCGATTGGAATCCCGTTAACAACCTGCGGTCTGCTCTTGGAGAGGTGGCCTGCGCGTCAACTCAGTCAGCGCTGGACAAGTACACCAACTTGTAAAGTAGCGAAATCTTTCTGGCCACGAGTGGATCGGAGGGGCTCGAGAGATCTGCTGAATTTAACTAAATCTCAGCTCTCGAATTTCGTGGGTGCCCTTACCAGACATTGGCCGCGACGTATACATGCTGTGAGACTCGGCATCACTTCGAGTTCTTTTTGCGTCAGTTTTAAGGAGGATGAGGTGGAATCAGCTCAGTACCTTCTCTTTAGCTGTCCTGCCTTCCCAGGGCTAAGGAGTAAGTATCTTTGCTACATCTACTGATACAGCAGGCATTGTTATTAAAAACCTGGTGAATTTCATCAGCAGTATGAAGCGGTTAACGCCACCATAAGTCAGTCATCGTTCGGTCGTCTTCAACAAATACATATCCTCCTCTCCTCCTTTTTTTATTCCCAGTCTTATCTCCTTTACAATGGCTTCACAAAGGGCAAATTTTTGATTTTTGTCCAAGTGTGCCCTCTCTATGGGCAGCATTTCAACCTAAACCTAACCTCAGCTATCTATGAAGCCCGCGACATAACGATAAAATATTAAATAAATCAAAATAAAAAAATATCAAACTGCAAACCCAAAAATTTGCTAAAAATCTGTGAACTTAATGGAAATTGGAGGAATGCTTACAAAATTCACACAAAGTTCTAAACTCGGATTTAAGTAATTTTTCTGGAATTATATTAAAAAAATTTGTCAAAACTTATCAATATGTTAGAGAACAAAAACAAAAAAAAATATTTTAAATTAATTAAAAAAATTTTTTTTGTCAAAACTTTCAAATATGTAATATAAAAAACTATATTTAAAATAAAAAAAAAACAAATTTTATTTAAAATTAATTCGTCACAGTTTTTAAAAAAAATTAAAAAAAACCAAACACTTTTGTCAAAACTTATCAACATGTTAGAGAAAGAAATATATTTTTATAAAGAAATATTGAAAATTACTTAAAAAAATTAAAAATTAAATTACACTTTTTTTTTTTAAATATATTAAAAATTAACTTAAAAACAATTTATTATTTTTTTGTCAAGGCTTATAAAAAATATATTTAAAATTACTTTGAAAACAAAATTATTATTTTTTTTTTTAATATTAAAAATTAGTTAAAAAACAAATTTTTTTTTCTCAAAACTTATCAATATTTGGTGGACCGTAATCATTATTTCACTCACTGTATTCTTCTTCTCGACTGTCCCGATAACCACCTAAGCATTTTTCGGTCTACTTCAACAGAGCTCGGCAGTTGTTTCCCCTTCCTGCTGACTGGCGCCAATTTGACACACAAAATGAGCCCAGTTCATCCCCACTTGATCTTTACCAAACAAAGAGGGCTTTCCTCTTCCATCAGCATGTATGTACTTGTATACCACCACCAACATACATATATGGTATTTCTATGTATAAGTGCATATGTAAACTCCTATAAAAATAATTGAAATCAATATCGTATTTACAACGACCACAAATGTTCGAAATCATTTGTCTAAGCATAGAAAGATAGACATTACAAAAATAAATACATACATACATACGTATTCATGGATTCATGTTTAGCCAAATGGTATATGTAGATGTGTATGCATGCAAGTTTGGTTTTATTCGAATCTATTAGTCCAAAGGGCATTACATTTTATTCTCTATTTTGTATACATGCGTATATCTGTATGCTCACATATACATATGTATATGTAAATATGTGTCGCTTATTTTTGTCCACAGTCAAATAATAGATGCCATCAATTAAGCGCCAACCGCTCAAATGACTTAGAAATAACTAAATAGCTTGAGTTGCATAATTTATCTGCAAGTTATACATCCATTTATTGCTATCATTTATTATTGCTTCTTTAAAGACACAGGATGCGTATTGAATTTATTTTGCGTATCACAAAAATTATAATTTTCAAAACAAAAAAAAAATTTTATGAAATTTTCTCTGAATTAAAAATCGTCGGAGCTTCTCTGACTACTTTCGGCTAATTTTTTAGTTAGAAGAACAAATGAAATAAAGGCCAAATAGGCACATATTGAACCCCAGTAACCTCCACCCAATATTTCTACCCTTAAAATTATCCTGACTTGTGAAGTCGTCGATTCCAAGATAACCTTAATAAAAAATATAATAACGGAATATGAAGTCCGATACTCACAAGTAGTTTCGATTGAGATTAGGCTCGATACACTCGACTCATCCCAATGTTTTGACACTCAACAGGCGGCAAGACTAAGTTAACGCCAAAACTCACAAACTTCGGGGCACGGTACACTATACAGGGCTAGTTTACTAGGGCTAGGGTGTTACCGCAGGTCCCATCCATGCAAACGCCTGCTTGAGCCTGAGCCACCTCCCAGGCATGTTAGGAAGCACCTCCTTAACTACGCGCACGAGATCCAGGACGAAGCAGTCCGAGAATTACTGGATCGGACAGTGTACATACAAAGAATTGACGACATTCGTAGAAAAAGTATATTGGAAAATCGTCGAGTGACTAAAAGAGATTTAGTAGAAGCCCTAGGCATCTCATTGGGCAGTGTGAGCAATATTTTGACAGAAGTATTGGGTTTCAGAAAACTATGTGCCCAATGGGTATCGCGTTCGCTAATAATGGAACAAAAACACATTCGAATGCGACTTTCACAGCAACATTTAGGGCGTTTTTGGAAGCATAAAATAGATTTTGAGCGTGGATTCATCACTGTAGATAAGACTTGAGTCGATCACCATGACGCTAAATCAAAAGATGAGGCTAAAGAGTGGTATGAATCTGGCTTTTTGGCTTCGAAACAAATTCGCTTCGAGAAATCGGCCAAATTTTAACAGTCGAGTAGAAATTGAAACAATAAATTTTATTCAAGTATTTTGTAAATTTAAAATGATTTTCTGAACGAAGAATTTTAAGAAAAATTTTTCTAAATTGTTTCGAACGACGACTCATTTTGCAGAGCCGCTATGTACATTGTAAAAAAATTGACATAGTGGTATTTATGCGTACAAATAAATGTGACTTGATCAATTCCATTGCGATTCCATTTACCTCCTTCTCTATATCCATACAAAATATCTATCAAACAAATACAATTAAAATTTTCTTTTGAAAAATGCAACCATTCCATCAGTATTTTCTTATGTCACGTTCAACTATCGTCGGTAAACTGATTTTACAGACAACCTCTTTTTTTTGACCTTACCAGGCCGAAAAAAGTAGTTTTGAGATAGTTGATTTTAAGGTTTTGAGAGTGGATGTTTTCCATTTTATTTTATTTCGGGGCGACGAATCTGATTCTACCTGCTAAAACGGTTGTAAAATTGAAAATACTAAGAATTTCCTTCCAAAAAATTGACGTATATTCTTAAGAGTCTATACTTTCCAAATATCAAAAAAAATCGAATTTTTGAAAGTTCTGAACCACCGGGACCGCTTAAGGGGTAACACCACTGTACACGCGTAAAATAAACACGATTTTTAAAGAATTTTTTTGTATAGAAGGAAAGGGGAAACAATCACTCTGATTTGGGAAGTTATTACTTATATACTAAAATACAAAACTACAAAGTTTGATCGAAAAATTTTACAAAATGGCGGCATAGGAGACATTTTTGTAATGTGGTTTCTCTTGAAGGAGCTCCGCGGCACGCAGCACAGAGGGTGCAAATTTTAATCTGGAACAAAGAAACATTTTTTTTTCTTAATCTAGATAAGAATAGCTAGAGAAACACGTAATGGATTTAAAAAATATTTATTTTTGTGGAATTAGCAAGCATTTGAAGGGAAAAACTCTATTTTGGACTAAAAAAATGGCACTTAAATAATTATAACAATCGTTTAAATTAATCTATCGAAAATCCCCTACGCTCTTCTCTTAAGAAGGTTATTATACAGACGTAGTGAAAAACCTGATTAAAAATATTTAAAATTGTTTGAGTTATGCTGCGTGCCAATTTCAGAAAACGTGTTTTGAGAAAAACGCGTTTAAAGTTTGGAAATTTGGAGAAGTCGTTAGGTAGCAGTCACTAACGCTTGTTTAAAAGCTTAAAATATTTATGAAATAGACTTTGGTAACGTACAAAACTTTTTGTTCTGTATTTTAAAAGGTTCAAAGAATTTTTTAAGCTTATAAAAAAAAATCAATTTTTTGAAATTTCTACACTGGTGTTACCCCTTAAGAACGCGGCTTCCAATACCCTCTTAAGCTTCATTAGAGAGTCTGAAGATGTCTCCTAAATAGGGGGTCAGCGACGTGATATTGTGATTCAAAAAAACTTGTGGGTCCCAGTGTCGCTTCATTTCTATGATACTCAATATTTTATTTTATCTTAAATCCATAGTCATTACCCTAGTTAGTCTAGCTAGGATTATTTTGTTATCCTCTTGCCTGCAGCATTTATGCCAGGTTTAATAAAATCAACTTTATATTCAGCGCTAAAGTAGAGTCTCACTGAATCAAAGAGTCTGGCCGAATCCATTAAGGCGAATTCCTTGCACCATATTTAGCTGCTTTTAACTTTTTTTCCTTGTTTACTTCTTTCGGAAGCATAGGGCCTCGACAAGACTCTTCCATCGTACATTTTCGGTGCTGTTGTTTTTGCACCGTCCCATGAGGTGTCGGCATTTGCTAGGTCGCGCAGCATCGACCTTCTCCAAGTGTTTTTTGGTCGACCGCGACCTCTGCTCCCTTGCGGGTTCAAGTTCAAAACCATTCTCGTGATGCTATCTGGTGGTTTTCTAAATGTGATCTATCCATTGCCACTTTCTACATTTGATTTGCCTAAGGATGGGTTTGGGTGACAGTTATAATTTTGAGGTTGTAAAAGACTTCGTTTATTTAGGAACCAGCATTAACACCGATAACAATGTCAGCCTTGAAATCCAACATAGAATCTCTCTTGCCAACAAGTGCTACTTTGGACTAAGTAGGCAATTGAGCAGTAAAGTCCTCTCTCGACGAACAAAACTAACACTCTACAAGACTCTCATCATGCCCGTCCTAACGTATGGCGCAGAAGCTTGGACGATGACAACATCCGATGAAGCGACGCTTGGGGTGTTCGAGAGAAAGATTCTGCGTAAGATTTTTGGACCTTTGCACGTTGGCAACGGTGAATATCGTAGACGATGGAACGATGAGCTGTATGAGCTTTACGACGACATAGACATAGCGCAGCGAATAAAGATCCAGCGGCTACGTTGGCTGGGTTATGTCATCCGAATGGATTCAAACGCTCCGGCTTTGAAAGTATTCGATGCGGTACCAGCTGGTGGTAGCAGAGGAAGAGGAAGGCCTCCTCTGCGTTGGAAAGATCAGGTGGAGAAGGACTTGCCTTCACTTGGTGTGTCCAATTGGCGCCGGTTAGCACGAGAAAGAAACGACTGGCGCGCTTTGTTAAACTCGGCCAAAATCGCGTAAGCGGTTATCGCGCCAATTAAGAAGAAGAAGGATGGGTTCCTTAATTAGGAAGCAGCCCACATGCAATCATCATTATCGATTTTAGCGCCAGTGTGGATTATATCTAAGAGTCGCAGATAGTGCGCACCAAAGGCACTCTTATAACGATATAACATTTTGGACGCCAGACCAACTTCATACCCAAAATTATACAGCATAGGTGTTTATAGTTCATAAAATACCAATGGAGTGTGGTCCGTGGAGGACTCTGGTAGCCTAATATTTCCACAATATTGCAAATTAATTTCTAAATTCAAATTAATTCCAACTTCTATATTTCAACAAAAAAAAACTGTTGATATTGCGGTGGTCAGCGTCACAAATCAAACACCTAATTAAGTCTTCAGTGTCACTTAATATAACACGCATCCATCATCTGTTCCAACCTCTCATTAATTTACTTTTTCTACTGGTATTTGTGTTTCTGCTTTATCATCGGTGTCCAATGACCAAAGTTTTGTGTTATTTGAGCACCAGCGCTGTGCTGCCAAAATCATTTTCTTTGACGTTTAAATAGGTTACATTTCCACAAAAATCGCATGTGTGTATGTGTGCATGTATGTCAAGGGAATAGAGAGAATCGAAAATGTCGATACACATCTGTCTCCTTCATAAATAGTAAAAATAGTTCTTGGTATTGTGAATGTGCAAAAAAGAATATTTTGAAGATGTAAAAAGTTAAATTTTACTTGTAGATGCATATGTGTGTATGTAGGTGTGTATAAGTATATTAGTGAGTTGAAGCAAAAAAATAGTAAAAATACTATTTCTGGCACACTTACGCATTCGGGATGCTTGTCTTGTTTTAATAATATCGAGCTGTGGTGTCGCAATACAAAACGTGACGGTATTATTAACTCAAATATAGATGAAATTGAAATCTATTTACATATCTATATATGTATGTACATATGTGCATATGCAAGAAATAAAACTTTAGTACGGCGGGACCGATTTCGTTGAAATTTTTTGTGTGCATTTGAGGGGATCCCTGGATGGTTTTGGAGGTGCTGTGATGGCGTTCTATTATTTTTTATGGACATCAAATGAAAGGTGTAACACTTCTTTCTATACATGTGAGTTCTAAAATAAGGTTACCCCCTAATTTTTTCAATTAAGTTTTCTAAAATATGACGATAATTTTTAGCTCTGTAAAAACTGATACAATGCATTTTCACGTCGTCGCTGTTCGCTAACCGTCGAGTTTCGGGAAGTTCGTCTGAAATCTGTTGATCTGCCCGAAAATATTGATGTTTTGCACGAAAATTGTGCAACATCGTCATCTCATATACCGTGAGATTGAGGCATCCTTGGGCACTAGTAGAAGAGCATCAATAAGATTTGGGAGACTGGAAAGAGCGCTTCAAAAATAGGTACCAAATGATTGCAAAATTGTTTTAATCTTCATGGAGAATATTTTGAAGAACAAGAAAAAAACATTTTCAGTTACCAATGTTTATTTTTTGCATTGTTAGACCAGAAATATAATTGAAATAAATATCACCTCCATCATCTTTTAGCGTTAAAGCCCGGGGTGAGGTTCGGCTGCCTCAGCAATCTTCCTCTATTCAACACGATCCAGCGCTAGAGATTTCTAATTTTTTCAGGCCCTCGGTGGCGTTATGTAGCCAAGTTGTTTTTCGTCTGGCACTGGGGTCTTGAGAAAGAAGAATTATAGTCCAGCTGAAGTCTCTGTGACCTACCGTCATCCATGCGGTCGATGTGGCCTGCGGATCTGATGCGTTTGGGCTTGAAAAATCTAACCATATCTTTTTTTCATTGCAGAGACTTAGCAGCTCCTTATTGTGCCAGATTTTGCACTCGTATCTTCTTTGCGTATTAGGCCAATACTTTATGCTCGAATATCTGCTCGAATATCTGCAAGATTCGTGCTCCAAATTTCTGCGCCGATCCTGAATTAAATAACACCTCTTTCCAGTTAAAAGAAAAAGCTTGTCAGCTATAAATGTGATTTCGCATGCCGTTTCATCCTAAGGAGAGGTAAACTTTGAAGCCCTCAATCGTACTCTAAGGCACATCGTACTCAATTTTCAGTTAAACGTAGTACTAATATCTTATAACAAAATATGACGGTATAATAATTAGGAACAGCAAGTTCACATTGAATTTAAAATAGAAACAAATTTAGTTAAATAATTTTTTCGTAAGGGGTTACATACCTTCTACTCAAATATGACTTGTTTACAGTAGCAAATATGACTTGTTTACAGTAGCACAGAAAACAAACTATGTCACATATCACGCTGAAATTCGCCATGTAAGCTTATAACAGTCCTGCCAAAAAATAAAAAAATTATTTTTGCCATATGTCATCCGCGGACCGTTTTATTGATACCGTCTCGTTCATATTTCAGTAGAAGGTACGTCCAGCAGCGCCAAAAATGCGCTAATAGGAAAACAGTTTTTAGAAAGGATAACAATAGAAATAAATATAAAAAAGCTGTATACATTGTTTATTAGTACATAAAATTTATAAAAAAAAAAATTATTTTATTTATATTAAAATTATTATTATTTATTTTTTTTAAAAAATCACGAGAGCCAAAGAACAATGAAAAAAAGTTGCTCCACGGTCTGCATAATTTCTCCTTGAAATGTTGATAGATCTGTAAAACGTAAAACAATTCTTGTAAAATAAAGTTGTAGTTATAGTCTGTCGAGCCGGATATTTGAATTTCGAAGAATTTTGCAATATACGCATTTTAAAAAAAGTATGCGTAATACGTCATAAATGTCACTTTTCAATTATGTTTATAAAACTTTTTAATAAAAATATCAAAAATCCTGCTCCACAGACTATAGAGAAAACTCTTCCGAATATTTAAAAAAACCCGCATCGAAAAATATTAAAAACTGTATGAGTTATCATGCAGACCGTGCCGGAAAAGTAATTTCGAGAAAAATGAGTTTAAACTCTGAAGTGCCTCACACGAAGAACAGCTACCTGTACGCATCACACTCTCGTCGGGTAGTTACATTTTCTACCATAACTTTGTATCTATAAGGAATTTTTACAATCGACTACCACAGAAATACGCCTAAAACTATAAAGAATAATAATTAGAAAATTCTAGACGCCAAGAAGTGTTAAAATTATAAAAAAAAAACCATATGAGGTCGCCTATAAGGCGGTTTTTGAGTATAAACTCAAATTCTGAAGGTGTTTTCCACAAAATGTGCCATTAGCATCCTAAGTTACACCACTTAATAAAATTTGTACCATAATGTAATTACTTGGGTATAAAAACCTGAAAGAAATCTGAAATAAAATGGGTAAGAAAAATATCCCCATTTATTTGCGGTCCTTATTGGGAAATGATTAAATATTTTTCTAATCAATGTCAATAACGGAGAAAGAAAAGTACGACTATGTAATCAATACAGTGAAAAATAAAAAGGTTCTAAAGAGTACAACACAAAAGTCAGACAACGTTAAACAACCAAACCCTTAGTAGTACAGAACAAAACAATCCGAACAACCCACGAAAATGAAGCAACATCAAAAAATGAAATTCTAGAGGGTCTTTGAAGATCGAGTTTGCCCTTTAAATTCAAATTAAACGAATATTTCAATGAAGCTTCATTATCTGCTATTTAACGTATATAATATTGAAATTTTCCAATTGCTGCCCGTGTGCACGATTGCAGATGTCAGTGAAATATCCAATGAAATTTAGGCAACTATCTATACAGGTGGCTCAGAACTCGATAATAAAGTAGATGGGAGGGTCTATTCCGAAGAACTGAACACAAAACAATTATTCCGCCTATAAGAGCACCGTAGTGAATTTCAAGCGAAAGTCACATCACTTGGGTGCCAGGTCATAGAAATATAGCAGGAAACTGTATAGCAGATGAACTTTCCAGAAAAGGTACAACCCAAACTACTCAATCGGATTAAACGTTGATAACCATGCACATAGCCACTTGTAAGTTACTGATAGACAGAGAAACTATGTATTAAAAAAGGTAAATTCAAAATGGCAAAACCTAACAATATATGAATTAAGCAAATTAGCATGGCCGAAACTCAACAGTGGTTGTTCAAAATGCCTGCTAAAACTCAACAGAGAAGACACAATAACTTTGATAGGTGTATTAACCAGGCATTGCCTAATAGGTAACCATGCCAGAAGGCTGGGAGTTCTATACTACGATTATTGTAGAAAGTGATATAATACAGAAGTGCATTTTTAACAGATGAAGTGGACACATCGCATCTTAAACTAACGAAATTAGGCTCGTTTATAAACACCGTAGGTTGTTTTAAAGTAATCCCATAGTATAAGGGAGAAGTTCCAGTGGTAACAACGGTCTTACGACAGGTCTAAGTGTGTCATTTTGGCAGTCACCAGTCTTGCCTACGTTCCTAGGCACAAGTGGGACTCTATGTCAGCAATTTATCTTCTCGTGTTACATCTCTTTCAAAGCTTCAATTTCATTTGGTCCTACAGTCCACAGACGCTAAATTGCCATCCTACCGGTCCAAGCGCTGCAGAATAGCGTAAAATTACTATTGATTACTTTGTTAGTTATGTTCCATGCCCGTTCTATCTTGTTGCAGCCACATATCAAAGGGCAAACTAGTCAAGCTGTTAAATGCAATTTTTTGTTTTTTTTTAATATATTTGCACAAAGTAAGTAAAATAAGCCGAGGATTTCTTTTGCAGCTTACCGCTCCACTTAGGTCATAGGAAACCTCACCTTGTCGCAAAATATGGAACGGCTGATTGCATCTATTACACTATGGCTAACGGACCACTGTCTCATGGATATTCTTCATTGCTCACCTACGGGTCGTTGATAACGAGCACGCAATGCAGCTAGAACCTAGTAACATAAACGCAGAATTTAGAATTGATTAAGCTAGAAGATATCAAATTTAATTATTTTTAAGTCGAAATCGCTGTTATTCTAGAACCTCTAAGTTGACTGCCAAATTAGGTCTCAGCCAAGTATGGAGTTAGTTTTTTGAATTTCCCTGCAACCAAATGGAACAAATTATCTATATCTTAAAGCAAAGGTCGATTGACTGTTGGATGTCTCACTGCCTCCTGTCCACGCGATAAATCATAAGTCAAATAATTAATACCCTTCTGATAATGTAATTCACCGTTTTAATGAAAATCCCAATTTTTTATTTTATCGTTTAATTTAACCACAATAAAATTGTTGTCGTTCCGTTTGCGATAATCGACTTGTTAACCAAACCAGCTGATTTTGTCTTATAAATTTTCGTTACGAAATCGGTTACCGAATAGCATAGAATCGTTAAAATTGTGGTTAAGAAAAGATAACAACGCGAATTATGTTAAAATGTGTTAGAGAAATGGACATTATTGTTGAGTACCTCCTGTAAGTTGCTGTTGGTGTATGAGTTTGGTATGTCAATGTTTTTTTTATATCAAAGCACTAGCATAAGTTTGTTCGGCTCGCACGTTCCTCGGATGCAAACTAATTTTGTTAACAAAACTTCAGTTGTTCTGAGCGTTATCTAATTAGCAAATTTTGATATTTTTGAATTTTTTGCCTAACAGCGACGATATTTTCAATTGCATGCCAGGGGTAAACGTGAACTCTATTTTCGTGTTTTGCATTGAAGCAGTCGACTACAATTTTTAATTAACTTTTTTATTGCCGGCTTAATGCACGATTATGCATATATAGTATATAAAATTGGTGGGAGCATTCTTTGTTAAATGTTTTTGGAGCAAATGGTGGGATCTACAATTTTATGCCGCCTCCAAACAGCCTTTTAATTTTGTTTCAGAAGCGTTTAAATGACAGAAATATACTCAGAGAACGACAAATACAACGACCAGAAATATTCACAATATTACAAATGTTAGCTTTGCAATGTTTAAATATGTGCGAATGGAGTTTCTATTACTTTTACCCCATTCTCGAACGATAACGAGCTCATTTCAGTAAGTTATAGATTTTCTACTTAATATACCTACTTTACATATTTATGTTATAAGAGACGTCATAAAGCTAACAAAACAAACAATGCTAGAAAATAACCTCGAACCTTTATATTTCACATTGCTCTAATAAATAATAATAATAATAATAATAATAATAACCTCGAACTTGAAACACCCTGCACTAAAAATCGGCTGTGAAATGCGCACCATTAAATTCTAAGCCATAATACGAAGGGGTGTGTTGCGAGAGAGGATGAGAACATTTTTCATTGAGGTCAATGAGCAAATGTGTGGAAAAAATTCGCTATGTCGAAATGGGATAAGTCAACTGCATACATTCCATTCATGCTATGTATGCATGCATGCAACTATGTATTCTTTACATAAGGGTAGCACTAAACAAGGATTACCAGAGTACAAATATGTACATGTACATAAATATATATATATATTTATATAAATATGTGCTGTAATGCGCATATATGCCTAGCGTACATACATAAATACATACATACGTGTCTCATTGCTGTAAATGAAGTATACACCCGCTGGCAGTAATAGCAACAAACCGCACTGGTAGTCACAACATTAGCAGTAGCAGCAAAGAAAATGTATTTTAAGTGAAAAAACAACAACAGCACAAGCATCCTCCGTCTAAGCAAATACACTACCCTATGCAAATGAGCCTTTCATTTGAACCCCCAAAAGTATGTTTCTCAAACACAAATCCTGGCGTAGTCATTTGTCATCTTGTCTTGTTGTGTTGTTGTGTTGCTGCTCATTTTGAGAGAAAATGAAGGAGAAGAACAAAATGCGTGGAACGACGTTTTAGGCTTTGTCGCCACTGCCGCTGTTGTTTGTTTGCTACTTTGCCTATATTTGTACATATGTGTGTACTTATAAGACGTTGATGTGCATGCTTACAGACGCTGTATTTTAGATGAAGTGTGAGAAAAATAAAATATGGACATAATTTTGTCTGAGGTTTTAAATAACTACGAAAGGGAGATTACTTTCAAAAGAAAATGTTAAGTGACATAGCAGTAAGTATTTTATATTTCTATACAGAATATTATGAGCAGTTATGCGTGTTTGCTTATTCAGAATGAAACTTTTTTTATCAAAAATATATTTTTAGACACAATAAAAAAATAAAAATATAATTTAATATAATATTTTTATTTCTCATTAGGCATATTATTCGATTTAACAGAATTGTAAAGTACTAATGTGTTTTCATCATAATTTTATATAAAAAGTAAATTAGCGAAAGTATCGACATATTTCAAAAGCATCAAAAGTGACAACAAATTTGCAAAAATCTTCAAAAGTGCCAATTAAGTGTAATTCATGGCTGGAGAGCTCTCTTATTCGGGCACACTAAAAACCTTGCTGCTATTACAATAAACTTTAATTTCGGTGAATTGGCCTAGCCTACCAGACTTTTCCGATTTGAGATAAGAGAGCCCTTGTTGTTGTTGTTGAAGTAGTTGAGTATTTCTATTGAAACAATCCTTATTAGCGACGATTGTCGAATCTACCAATCACCTTCCCTTTCTTCCATTCGTCTCTCGGTAGAAAAGCTACCGTCAAATCTTTCTTGAAATTAAGGTTGTGAAGCCCGATTTGTGTTTGAGCATGAGGGCTCTGTATTGAATCACCTTTATTACTTAAAGGCTAACAATAAGTTTTCAAATCTTAATCTAGTATTCTTTTTTCAGCATTTGCTAATTGATGCTTTTTTTTTAAGTAACTTTCCCTAGTATTCTGCGGTTAGCCTGGTAAGTCATTTCTACATAGTCGGGTGCTGTTTGCTCCAAATATGAATGGAAAAACTTGGCGGACCTACATCTATAGTCTATTGCCATCTTTACCGAAAGCTTTAAGCAAATCAAGAAGGTTAGCATTGGGATTTACTAAGAAGAGTTCTCGCTGAAGCTAAATCTTCACTTTTTGGTTACTGTAGCATCTTTCAAGCTGCATCAGTAATGAATGGGTCTACTCTTTGGAATTATATACAGTCTCATATAATATAATCTGGCAATACGAGAAAATACCTCTTCAAAGTCTTAAGCAGAAGTATGCAACCGGATAATAAAATTCTCATCACTTACAATTAGTTAACTCTGCCCTTAATGTATGCACTCCTATTATTATCCATGTTTCAGCTTAGATCGGCTTTTATAGGCTACTTATGGACGCATAGTAAATTGAAAATTTTCAAGCCGTTTTTTCGACATTTTAATATTTTAGATTATGAGACACTTGCAGAAAATGTTATCACTTTTAAAGAGATAAATAATAGAGAATCAATGAGAAAAAGTCAAAAAATTGCATCTAACCCGACTCACCTCGCCACAGGTTTAATGGTAAGTGTAATTACAGAGCACTGCTTAATGGGAACACAAGGAAAGTGAATGGGTTTTGCCGCGAATAATTTTTGTCACAGCTCCAAAGAAGAAGAGAAGCTGGAAAACGTCGCTTATTGTTTTTACCACTGCCCTAATTTGGCTAAAATGGGTCATAACTACTTTTAAGCAGTTCTTTTAGTATCTAGCAAACTTAGGCTCAATAGGTGTTCAGTATTTCTTTAAGAAAATAATAATTAACTCCTCTCTGTGACATCACAAAGGGTCGCAGGGTCTAAGTATGACTTTCGGCATCATATTCGAGGCATAAGCTGCCTTAACTTAGTCAAACAAGGTTAAGCTGCGGCATTCGAAGTCTTGTTCCTGAATAAGCGAGTTGCATGCAGCACTACTTTCTTGACAACGTGGCGCATAAGAAACTTTCGTGGCAAATCCTTTTTTTGAAGTTCGCTTTAAGGGGGGAGCCTGCTTTAGAGGCTTCAAAAAAACAATTTTTTTTGCATAAATGTCTTCCCAAACTATCCAAGAATGTGTCCTCAAAATTTCAGAAGCAAATTCAAAATATTTTCGCAGTTACAGAAGAAATTGTGAGCAAGCGTCGAGCAGGTATATAGTACGAGCGGATTTTTTATATATTATACAAAAACTTTGACGCGCGATTTTTCGGTTTTTTATTTTTACGATTTTTCCTAATCGGCGGAAAAGATAGGGAAAAAGTTAATCGTCCTATTGAAACGAGATAACATTGATTGTATTCGGAATTAAATTTTCTTCTAGTTGAACCTAAAAAACCTTAAGAAAGTTATGATTAACCCACTTTTAAAACAATCTAAAGCGAATTTGTTTTTCGAAAAAAAAATTAATTTTTTTTTGTAATTAGCGAAAAATTGTTGAATTTCTCACTTTTTGTTTATTTTTCTTGGTTTAACTAGAAGCTAAACTAACTAAAATAAAAAAAATTTTGGGCTTTTGGTTTCAGATGAAAATTACGACCTGCATCTTTCCCGCTGTACGACACATGCACACTCGAGGCGCCTCGGCTGCTCGAGACTGCTGAAATACAGGGTTGGCCATATTAAACTGACCCATTGAGTAACCCTATAACTTTTTACTGTAATTTGAAATCTAAGGTTTACGTCAACAAGCCAAAGACACTAGGCGCACTTAAGGCCAATATCCGACGGGAAATAGCCGCCATATCGGCCGAGACGCTGGCCAAAACTATGGAAAACGCCGAAAAACGGGCACATTACGCTATACGAGCTAAGGGCGACCACTTGCGCGATATCATATTCAAAAAGTGATGTAAACGAATCTCTTTGAACTAAATTAAATGTTTTTCACAATGAAACACAAAAAAATGTTTCTTTTTCCATATTTTTTTAATAATCACATGGGTCAGTTTAATATGGCCAACCCTGTATATACCAGTAACACCTGAAAGTTTCGTTTCAATCGAATATTTCTTTCCTTCCCAAAAAACTCCACAAAAAAATCAATTTTTTTAAGTCTCTAAAGAAGGCTCCCTTAAGGTCCTTAGAGATCTCATAATTTCTATTACGTAAAATAAATTCAATTTTTTACAGCTCATACGTTACTCGTGTCATGAAATTGTTTGTTACAATTGCAAAAAACTAAGGGTGCGTGCATGTCAGAGATGCGATAAGCGATAAGAGCGTCGATAAGAGCAGCAACAAAAGCATAGCGTCGAGCTTTAGTTTTGTGTGGTGTATAAAACAGAGCTGCGATAAGAGCGTTAGTTGCATTTGCAATTTAAGTTTTGAAAAGTGAAGAGCTATAATATTTATAATAATGAGTGATTCAGAGGAAGAAAGTATGTTGTTGTTGACGCCTACTGCTGCATATTATCATCTACATAATACTGTAAGGGAAAAACGTCAGTTTTCGGCGCATCCTATAAACCAAGCAAGACTAGAACTCGGAGAATTTCACCATCTCTATAATAGTTTAGAATTTAGAATTTTAGCTACAGCCATTCAAACCAACCCAACCTTAGCTGACGTTATAATTAAGTGCATTTGCTTACTGCATAACAACAATTTTACAATAAAAAACATGACAACATATTATTGCACTTACTTGTTGTATTGAATTGTTTGGATATCTCTTGCCACAATTTATCCAAATTGAACTTGCTGTGGTGATTTGGGTCTTTTTGATCCCAAATTGCAGGTTTTAAAAATACTGCACTTATAAAATCTTCTGTGTCCATCATCGATAATAGCGAAGAAATTACTAACCTACAATTTCTACGCTCTTATCGATGATAGCGAGCGAAGAATGAGTTAGCGCGCTGCTCCGACATGCACACTTCTATTAAAATACATGCAATAATTTTCTACGCTTCGCTCTTATCGACGCTCTTATCGCTTATCGCATCTCTGACATGCACGCACCCTAAGACTAAAGTATTACGTATTAAAATGATTAATAAAAGTAACTTCTAAATTTTTTCTCATTCATTCTGCTGATAATTAAGGTGGAACACGTTTCGAATTAATCCTCATAACGATTCATTTCCGAAAACTTTGCTACGTTAGCACTAAATTTTCGCACAACCGACCTAATGAGTTCTAGGATATGATTCAAAAGCTCGCACTAATGCGAGAAAAGTGAATATGCTCGTATAATAAGCTTAATTCTGACACTTAATTTTTAGAATAACAAAACATGCATACCAATACAGACATACACATAAGTAGCTGTATACATATTCTTATGCAGATGAGCAATACACGTAACAAAATAGGCCAATTGTGAGCTCAGTTGCTCAATAATTAACTCGGTGGCATGGCGTATAAGTAACATCGGTGTGCATAAATTATTGAAGTCCCTACGTAAATACGAAGCAATTAGAATTTCTCAAATAATTTGAGTATTTTATTATTTTTCTTTAAAACATAAGATAAATTAGGAACTGAAATATTTGTTTTTTTTTTGTATGTTTTAAATTATAAGCTCCTATATCATTGCCCTTATACTGGCGCAGAATTTTTTAATAAATACGAAATTGTAAAAAAATTTCACGGCTTCGATAAATTTTGTACCCATACACAGAATACGTATTGAAATAAAAAGTTTCACTGCTTGTATGTATGTAAATCAGCATAACTGCATGTGTGTGTTTAAATTATGCAAGTATTTGGGGGCTTATAAGCTGAGGGCTTTCAAATGACTGGCACGTAAATTTACCGCAAAAGCCGACCTGTACAAGTGGTCATGTAAATTTAGTAAATTTGGCCATTTCAATTTATTTCCAAACTGTGCATGTGGTTTTTCATTACGTACTACATTTCATTCATTACAATAACAGGCACGAATTGCAACAATAAATACGCTGCAGTTTTTATGAACTGGTTGATTGTCTGTTGAATTTGGAAGCATTAGTGGTTTCATAATTTATCAAAATTTCAAAGTAAGGGCATTTTAAAAGTGACGCTTAGATGTCAGTAGTCAATAATTCCTAAACGGAATCTTTTTTATGCCATCTTTGATGTTTGTTAAGTAGACAGATGCACAATTTTGCACGATAGAATAAATCGTTTAAATTATTATTAAAACTTATAATAAAAATGGTCTTTAAAAACAATATATCGTAAAATTCGTAACTTTTTGTTCGAAATAATCATCCGAAAGAGTCGACAATTCAAAGTTGTATGACAAAATTTTAAGAAACTGGTTCTGTTGAGGGTAGAAAAAGCACTGGCAGACCGAAAACTGGACGTTCTGTTGAGAACATTGCTGCTGTAGCGCATTAATGAACATCTTTTAAAATAATCATTCTCAACCAGTAGGCATTCATGAATCGACTAATTTTAAACATATAACCGCTAAGAGGCATATTTTGAATAAAAATAGTGAAAACTGAAAGAATCTGGATTTTTTTAGATTTTGTTTTAAAAAAATCCTTCCTTTCATATACTTCCCTAATTGCTAATAATTCGTGCTCCTAAGATTTGTAATCTTATAGATCCCGTAAATTCATAAGCATACCACTATTCTTTTTATAGTTTTATAGTTCATATTACAACAAAAGCTATATAACGCAAAGTTTCAAATATTGTAAAAAAGTTTTAAAACTTTCATCAAAACTTTCAACTTTTTAAGCAGAATTTATTAAATTTGGGCTTGCAGTTTTATAGCCCACTGAATTTTAGTCCAACAAAGTGCAAATTTCATTTAATTATAATATACCGTTGATTTTTAACCATTTTTCTCGCTGCGATGTCACGCTTTTTCTTCCATATAAAATACAAGCGCGAATATTTTTATGTCACACATGAGAAAAAAATAGGTAAGAACGAAAGTTATATGCTTTTTAGCTAGTGTAAAAACACGAAGAATATATCTGGTACACCAAAAATTTAAAAAGGTCTTTCCCATCCTACTTCTTCCAGGCCCAGATACTCTACGCGTTCTATAAAAATGTGTGTTGACACCATGGCGTATGAGTGACTTTCGAAACGAAGACTTTCTTGTTAAGTTCCGCTTGATTTGTTGATTTTAAGGGATATCTCCACTCAAAACCAGTGTTGGAGATGTCAGTAAGGATTCTAAAACGCTAAAATATTCAAATGCATAGAATTTTGCCATTGGCTATTGCATTGAACTTCATACCATAAGCGATATTCAGTTTTTAAACGCAGGCGTAGCATTCAAGGCCTCTCCTCTTATTAATTGTTCATAAATGTGCTAATAATATAAAAACTTTGATTCAAGCTCCTTTCATTTGATAACGATACTGCGCTATACCTGCTCCTACTTATTCGAAAAGCGAGACCTTTTAGCTTTCAAATTACATACTCGTGTGATTTTATGCCGAACGATCCAAGTATTTTAGACATTGTCATAAATTTTTGAAAAAATTGGTTTATTTGTAGGGTTGAATATAATAAAAAGTAAGCTTAAAATTTGCAAAAAAAAATTTTTTGTGGAAATATTTTTGCTAAAATTAATGTAGTTTTTCTATTTTTGAAACTGAAAGTATTGCTACTTGGCTACTGAAGACGAAAGAATTGCTACTTGACACATTTTGTATCATAACACTATTTTTTAGCATTTTTTATTGTTTTTTTTCTTTAGGAAAATATACATACTTAAAAAAAGGTTTTTTAGAAAAAAATTTGCAATTTTTTTGTCGAAATATTTTTGGTAAAATAAATTTATTTTTTTTATTTTTAATCTACCTTTTTTTTAATTTTTATTTTTATTTTTGGGTTATTAACCGAGACTATCTTCAGCAATCTCCGACATTTTCATAGAGGGATTCGCATAACTTTTCGAGTTATATTCGAATACGTACAGCAAACCAATGGAAAATCAGTGCAAAGTACTCGTACTGCTCTAGCGAAGCGCTAACTCGTATATTAACATACGTTCGTAAGCAAATCTATTGAAGCGTCGCAGCATACGCCTTATACTAGCAAAATATTTAGTAAAGTTTTGTATATTCTTGAGCTATAGTTGAAAATGTTGATCTTATCCAGTTGTTTTAAATTACGAAATACAAATAACGGCTGTTGAAAGAGCTAAAGTGGATATTAATGTCTGAAAATCTTTCGAATTTTAAATAGTCGATTGAAAAATCGATAACCAAAATTATGAGTCGATACAATTGGATTTATTCACTAACGAAGAGTTCCTTTCTATCATACATTAGGTTTTAGCCTCTTGCACTGGAAAGGCGTGCAATGCACTTTGACTTATTATCTGCCCCAGACTGGCAATGTCGTGCAATCTACGCCCGCTAAATTAACTGTAAAAAAGCATATTTTTAATTTCAAAAAGCGAAACCAGTTTCAAATTCTAAAATTCAAAAAATCGTCTAGGGATTGCAGAAGAAATTCTACAAAATGCTAATATTCTTGTATACCCAAGGATCTCTTTGGATAACACATCATTGCGTTTGCAGGCGAAAAAGTGGAGACATTTCCCAAGAAAAATTTCTCCCACACAAAGTAAACAAAAGCCTCAACAAAGATTTCAGGTATGCGTGAAATAGCATAAAAGCAGTGAAACTGTATGGGAATGTAATAAAATGGCTTCTTGCACTGCACATTCTTGATGGTTTTAAAAAATGTACACAAATTATTAATTAAACAAAAATATTAATAAAACTCTATATTTATAAAATTATTAATAAAATTATTTAAAATATAATATCATTAATTGTGACTATATGCATTTGTTAAAGACACTCTGCTAAAAGCTTTAGTAGAAATTGTTCTAAGCAGGAGCCCGTTATAAATTGGTTTACACGATACAGTCACCGGCTTTTCGAAATTTATTTTCAGAGCAAGAGGTTAATGTACTTATACTTGGAACACGTTTATATTAACAAAATTACATTTTCCGTCGAATGCTCCTGTAAGTGAAAGCGCCTATCCTTTGAAATTTATTTCATAATATTCTGCAAATAGTCACAGATGATAATAAAAAATTATTCAACTAATATATATTCATAGAATTCCTTCGTTTAACTGAATACATATTTAACTTAATAGCTAAAACTTTACTTGATACACATTTTTCTCAATGTGTGGGATTATTTCTAATACATACTTTAATTCTGTTAAAACATTTAATTTCGAGTTCTTAGTCAGGACCGGCTTAAAACTTTTCTATGTATTTTGGTTAATCGCATGATTCGCATTGCCACGTAAAATAAGACATTTGAGAATTGAACGCAAACTGATGCTGTTCCTGAATTCACTAACTCCAGACTAGGTTGCATTAGATATGTTTTATTTAAAGCCACTAAGCTTGTACGTACCGGCATTTGTCTATGTGTTCGTAATTTATGTGTATGCTTAGATATGTAGACATATTTTTTCAATTGTACTTTCTTGCATGTATGGACTCGCATGGGGATTTAGCTTGGCATTACTCATTCATATATACATACATATAAAAGAGCGCACACATACATACGAATTCAACAAATGTTGGGAAAATCCCTAATCAACATCTGTTACGTTCATGAATACCGCTATGCTGCTGCACCGCTACGGATGCGTACAGTCCCATGAGGATCAAACGTTTTGTGAGAATAAATTTATGTACGTACATATGTATGTGCATATGTGTATGAATGTATTCGTGCTTGATTTTGTTGAATGGCTAAAAGCTGTTGGAATCTGACGTAGATTTACATTTTTCAGTGCAATTTTAGCAACTCAAGCGTAAATACTTTATGGATGAAACCGAGCACTTGCAGGTATTTGTATGTATGAGTATTTGGATTAGCAACGAACTGAACGTACCTACATATACATGCGGCTACTCTTTTGTATGTTATATATCTATATACTATATATAGGTGTATTTATATGCGCATACTATATTTATAAGTATTTGTTTTGCTGAACCAAACGCCAAAGGGTAGTAAATTAGGTGCGGGCCATGAAGCCGCAGTCGCAGTCAAAAGTTTGTAAACTGATGAGTAAACATAATAAATTGTAATTAACTGAATTTAAATATTACAAATTGTTAAAGCACACACAAAATTGTTTCGAAAGTACAACAAACTTCACACAGAGTAAATTTGATTGGTTAAATAAAGGTTTCGGTTATGTTACAATAGGCCTGTTCATGATGCAAATGGTGTTCATGTATCCAAAAAAATTGCAAAGGAGGGGAAAGTGAGAGAGCAAAATGGCATTTAATTTTAAGGGGAAGTTGCAACTTTTTACTGGATACATTTTTAATTGTAAGAATTTGCAAGTGAGAAAAACAGCTGATCGCAAATTAAAAATATACACGAATTCGCAAATTTGAATTCAGTCAAGGTTCTAAATTTAAATAAAAGTTATGATTACAATGGAAAATGCATGTCAATATATTTTAGAAAATATATATAAATATACAAGTATATGCCCGGCTATGCATGACCTTGACTACAAGCTTTCCGTAAAATTGCTAGAACTCCCTCAATTTTGCCCCGATTGGTCTGAAATTTTGATGTTTAATTGCAAAAGCGTAAGGCTTTCTGAGTGTAAAAAACCACGAAAATCGGTTGCGAAAAAAACAAAACTATCAAAATGTGGCTTGGCTATACATGACCTTAACTACGAGGGGTGCCTTTTATATGTCGGGATTAGAGAACAAAAACAAATTTTAATCATCGAAAATCACTTTATTGTTTTTCAAAATATTCTCCATGAAGATCTATACACTTTTGCATGCGTTTGAACCAATTGTCGAAGCACTTTTGCCACTCTGAATGAGGTACCTCCAAAACATGCATTCTGAATGCCGCAACCGCTTCTTCAGGTGTCGAAAAACGTTGATCTCTCAGTTTGTTTTTTACGTACGGGAATACAAAGAAGTCATTCGGTACCAAGTCAGGACTATACGGCGGATGACCCATTAATTCGATGTTTTGGGTGCTCAAAAATACAGTTGTTTGAGCCGATGTGTGAGAGCTCGCATTGTCCTGGTGAAGAGTGATCCGTCTTTCGCGATTGGTTTTCCTAATTTCTTGGAAGACAACGGGTAAACAAATGGTTGTGTACCACTCAGAATTTACTGTTCTGCGTTGTTCTAGTGGTACGGTAGTGACATGTCCAGTTTTTCCGAAAAAAACAGGCAACCATTTGCTTGGAAGTGCTTCGTGCGCAAACAACTTTTGTTGGATTTGGCTCATCTTGAAACAGCCATACAGTCGACTGCAGTTTACTTTCGGGTTCATACGCGTAAATCCATGATTCATCACCTGTCGCGATGTCATAGACGTGTTTCGAAGCTTCGCGATCGTATTTTTTGAGCATTTCCTTCGACCAATCGACACCAGCCTTTTTTTGAGCGATTGACAAATTGTGTGGGATCCAACGCGAACAAATTTTTTTGACAGCCAAATGTTTATGCAATATTGAATGTATGCTGGTCCCACTAATGCCTAAGATTGTCTCAATCTCACGATAGGTCACATGACGATCTTGCAATATCAGTTCGCGCACAGCATCAATGGTTTTCGGAACAACAACTGATTTTGGACGACCTTCACGAAATTCGTCTTGGAGTGAACTACGACCACGATTGAATTCACTATACCATCGATAAACACTGGTCCTTGATGGAGCTTCATCGCCAAAAAATGAATTAAGTTCATCCATGCAATGTTGCTGCGTTAATCCACGTCGAAAGTTGTAAAAAATAATCGCACGAAAATGTTCACGATTTAATTCCAATTTTGGACCGAGATGAATCTTTTAAGTTACTGTAAACAACACAAATAGCGCTGGTATTTTAAAACGTTCTGAGTACGTAAAAGCCAAAAAATGTCAAACTTTGCGATACAGCTGTCAGTTGCCAGATTGCAACACCAGGGTTGCCAAATCCCGACATATAAAAGGCACCCCTCGTACAACCTTTCATTAAAATGGATTAAAATGGAAATGGCATGTCAATATATTTCACAAAATATATAACAATGTATAGAAATATATTTTATAAGTACAGGTATGTACTTCTGAACCACAGCCTCCAATCACCGTTGCTGCAATTTCCGAAATACAAATCGAAAGCATTGATTTTGTGTTTTATGCTAATTAAATATTCTTCATCTGACAGAGTTGATGAAATGGAATAAATTATTGTGGACAAAATAAAATCTTGTGATGCTAAGCTCGTTGTTTTGTATCTTACATATTTGCTTGATTTTATCAAAATTTAATACTATTTAATAATTTAATACTAAGCTACTGGTAAGTTACTGGATAATTTTTACATGAACAGACCTACTATTTCAGTTACTAAACTTTCACTAAAAATGTGATAATTTAAATTCAATTGCAGACAAAAAAATCCAATAATCAAACTATTAAATTTTAAAGCGGTTAAAGTCGTTCACTAAGTCCAAAATTCACACAATTTTTTGTTTTTGTCATGCAATTTTCAAGATATCACCAATTAACGGCTTTGGATTAAAAAATAGGTGGATTCTGAAAATTTATAATATCAACACAATCCGTTAAACGATCAAAAAAAGCGATATATCAGATTAAAAATAATTCGGTATTTTCCACTAAAATTAAAAGCTTTCAACCCATTTAAAAAGCTGAGAAAAAAAGTTTTTTTTTGTTTTTGTAAAAATACGAATATTCACGATATGTATTGCAAGAAATATAAAAGAAAATGATTAAAAAAATTTCTTTAAGTTAGGTTAATTAGCTGTTCTTGCAAGACTCCACTTCGGCGAAAAATCAAATTAAAAAAAAATAACGACATATTTGAACTTTCGCCCAAGTGGGATCTTAAAAGAGCATTCAATTAACTTAGATTTAGGTTTAGAAAACTAGTCCTTGGTTATATTTCTTCTTGATTGGCGCGCTAACCACTTACGCGATTTCGGCAGAGATTAATAAAGCGCGCACCAAGTGAAGCCAAATTCTTCTCCATCTGATCTTTCTAATGCAGAGAACGCCCTCATCTTCCTCTGCTACCACCAGCTGGTACCGCATCGAATGCTTTCACAGCCGGAGGGTTCGTTTCCGTTCGAACGACATGACCCAGCCAATGTAGAAGTTCACGCAAGTGGGGAAAGTCTCTGATCGCCATTCACTTGGCATACCCAAGACGATTTTTCTGGATATGGTCCAAGCAGCTCACAACTTCGGGGCTTCGCCCAAGTATCCTCTGCGTAGCTTCCGAATACCCGTTCGAGAGCGAGGAAAACATACTGTGGGAAAGCGAATCAACCCAAGATAGCTAGTTGTGCGCTGGGCCCCTTGCAAGCGTCGTTTCATAAGGAGTTGTCATTATCCATGTTTCTTCGCCATAAAACAGGATCGACCCGGTGAAGTACTTTTGAAAAGCGTTCTTTTGTCCATCGAGAGAGGGCCTTATTGCTCAATTGCTTACTAAAACCCATATAATTGTAAAGTATATCATAAAATATCAATATGTAACAAGAAGTTATTCATAATTATGTATAAGCGAAAGTTTTTGCCCTTCAACTGCATAATTTTGGGAGGACTTGCGGGTGAGCAATTAGCACATAGGCAAAAAAGTCCCGGCCTTAACAAAGAAAGCACGTTTTTTTTTGTTCAAAATTAGCTTTATTCACCCACGTAATTTCCATCAAGAACAACGCAATCGTTCCAGCGACGCTCTAACATTTCATTACCACTTTTGTGGAACGATTTATCTCTTGCCTCAAAATAGACCTCAGTTTCAGCGATAACCTCTTCATTCGAGCGAAATTTCTTACCGGCGGTAATCGCTGAGAGCCAATCTGGCGAATACCATGGATGTGGTAGAAATTCGAAGTTCAATTCAAGTAGTTTTGCCATTGTTTTGATTGACTTGTGACACGGTGTGTTGTCTTGAAAGTGAGCGAACGCGACTCCCAATTTGAAGAGACGTTTTTCTCATAGTCAAATGCTCATGCAATATAAGGCCAACAGGTTCTTTTGATATATTTTCGATGTCAGCTAACTCACGCAACTTTACTTTTCGATCATTCAAAATGATTTTGTGTGTTTTTTTTACGTTTTCTGGTGTTACCTCATTTGGATGTCCACTGCGTTTTGCATCATCGGGTCTTGAATCTCAGGGTTTTGAAGCTTTAGGCCTTGGAGGATCTTGGGACCCTCCAGATTCATTTTCGGTAGCCAACTGCGGGCTCTGGGTCTTCTTGGGATCTACGAAGCTGGGATGAGCTTAAATGAGAGCCCCTCCCACGCATTTCTGACCTCAGCAACGCACTTCTCCAGAAAACCCCTGGAGATCTCATCGGCACACTTGACCATTCTAAAGCCACGGCAGGTATTCAACGATCATTTCTGTCAGCCATCCCTCAATAGCACCCCAATTGGCCAGCACCACCCTACCACTATGGGATCTTGCGTCTACGAGGGTAACTTGGAGGTGAACCCTGGTCACCTCTCTATAAGCAACCCTCGCTGCCGCAACCACCGCTCTTGTTGTAGGGCCCTCAACTCTCTGAGTCGGGAAATTTGTTATTTTCTTGGCAGCGCGCCCGCTCAATCTTGTGATCGGTTACGCTTAGCCGCTGGTTGGTTCTGAGGATTTTTATGTGATTGGAGATCGGAAGTTTTCCTGACTGCCATGCTTTCGTACTCGGAAACTACGGTCTCATATCTGACCTTGTCTCCTGCATCGCGATCACGTGGTATTCCGGCCAATTCATTCACAGCTGTCTTAGCCAGAATGAATTTGGCTCGCAGGTAGCGAACTTTAAGCAGCGACCCAGAGCATTTTTTATTTTTTTTTTTTGCATCCCTACCGCCGGAGAAGAGGATTTTGTTTGTTGAGTTATTGGCTGTAGACGGCTGGGTTTCAGCAGTGGAGTGCTATGGTGAGCACTCGACGTGCTGGGTCCGAGCACTGTGTCCTGGCTAGAAGCCAGCAACAGTTTTTGTTGTTTCCGTAGCGTTTTTTTGTTTTATTTTTTATTTATCTAAATTTTGGTCCCACGAGTATGCACGGAAACCCCAAATGCGGAATGACACACAAGCACGAGAAGCAAATGTAAAATTATGCACTGTTAGGTGGTTGAATGCTCCAATAACGACAGTGTTCCCATCGTCATCAAGCCGTTTCTGTTTCGATCAGCCTCCTATCGTTGAGTTAACTCATAAATAACAGGCTGAGGTGTGGTTTTTAGTCGCCTCTTACGACGAGCATCCGTTACCTCGGGCAAATTCTAACCCCCTGAGCCGCGGGGGGTGAATGCAATAAAACTTGTGCCATCTATGTGTTAAGGCCCGGGACTTTTCAGCCCAGACTATAGCCGAAGTATTTTGCTTGGGCAATCATATTTGACTAATGTAGTAATTTTCCGATAGCTAAGAATAGCTAGCCAACATAGGAGAATATTCATGCAGAAAGAATCAGCATTGATTGTATGAAAAGAATATTTAATTAATGTCTTGTTGCACAGTTTCATTTTCCATCGGGGTTTATAAATAGTGATTATGTTTGTGTGCGTGAGCAATTGTTTTATTGTTATTTATTATCATTGTTATTCTTGTTGTTACATTTTTCCGTTTCTTTGTTGCCTTGGCTCCGTTCAATTGATTTTCAATAAAAGTGTCAGTTGCAGCGGCAAAACGCAACAAATAAATTACGAACCGAGCACGCTTGTAAACGTCAGAGTGTCAATCACTCACAAAATGCACTCGATGGCGTAAGAGAAAACGTGTGTTTGAAAAAAAAGAATAAAATGAAAATTCTAAAAGCATGCAGGGCACTCAGAAAGTGCAATTGAAATCGATCCGTACATACAGACCACTGCTAATTAAAGTGAAATAACAACTGAAAGTATCAGCGCAGAGTTAACTTTGGCGCTTGGTGGTTGGTGGTTGGTGGTCACTGACAAACACCAGAATTCTTTCGAGCGCATATACACATTTTTACATTTTTTCTCGCCGTTGTCCAATGCTATTGATTTTTTGTTAATACAAATTTTTATAGTAGATATACCAGTGAACCCCCAGAGTGCTTAACTATGTTGATAAATCAAAGTTACATACTTTTGGAATACTTTACATTTTTCTTCTTTTTCCATCCAAAATAAATAAATAATTTGGATGCACTCGAAATCAGGTAACAACTAAACTTGGCAATTAAACTAAAAGATTTTGTCAAAACAACAACAAAACAAAAGGAAGTTAATTTGTGAGCTAAATTTTATTATCGACCATCAAAAAGTATTCTTCTAACTCTACTTTTTATTATTATTATATTGAAGCACCCTTGGTAATCCTCCACAGTTAACCTGCTCAGCACCGTCCTTGATAATTGCGAATAGGCTTTAGGTACCACTTCATTTTGGGAAATAAGTTAAGATCGTAGGACATTTTCGAGGCTATAGGGTGAAGCACAAGAAATGTAAGAGCAACTGGCCGGTGCGGTAACACACTACCAAACTTTATTTTATTTGAAAAAGTCGAGCGAAGAATCACCGAGAGGTTGGTAACAACTAAAACACTCAGGCAAAAAAGGCTACTGTATTCAAAGCTCTGGCGGAAAAGGGAGAAGTTACAGAAGGAAAAAAATGGGATAGAATTGAGAGAGAGAAAGACGAGACGAGATGCCCATCCCTGTGAGAGTTTTCCAGATTCTTTGGTAAATCTGAAAATATGCTCCAGGTTGAGAGAACGAATTTACTCGCTTTCATGACATCGGAACCCAAAATTCGCAGCGTTGCTCTGGCAAATGCAGGACACTCACAGAGAAAATGCTCAATGCTTTCCGGCTTCTCTAAGCAAGACTGGCAAAACGGGTCCTTAATGATTCTAATAGTTGTAATATGCTGCTCCCGCGGGTTGTGTCCTGTAATAATACCAATCATCAACTGAACGCCTTTTCTACTTACTTTTAGAAGAAAATTTAACAGTTTTCTGTTCGGACTTGTCACAAGTCGCTTTGCAATTCTACAGCGTTTTACTCGACCATCGCTTCGGTATATACCTACTTATAAATTGCACACATAATCGCTGCTCCAATTAATGAGACCTGAGAACTGATTCCGATTATTGTCCTTGGTCCCTGTGGGGTAACTGCTGCTCCACAGTTGACCAATTGGAAATTAAAATGTTATCGGGAATGTTAAACCTTGCTAATGTTTTTATTATTGATGTGAAACTCGTTTTCAATCTTTTTTAATATTTTTATTTAATTTTTTTTTTTTTGATTATAAAAGTCCCAGAAACTTAGTGCTGCACCTAATATAACCATCTGCAAATTCTCTACCTCTCGCCTTGGCACAAGAAAATAACGAAATGGTATAAATTAAAACATTTATACTTTTCTGAGACTTTGTTTTACTTTTTGCTTTATATTTTTTTAATTCTTTCCACCCACCATCATTTCAAGCCAAATTAAAATGCATACCCTTGTTCGTACAGAAAAACATGCCATCTTTAATTCGCATATCGATTTACATAACAACCTTCGATTCACTTTCATTAGGCACGCAAGCAATCGGTCGGTCGGTGGTGCGCTCATTTCACTGTCAAGGTAACTTTAGAATCAGTGTGGTTTTAATTGCTCATTCATTCATTACTTGCCTTCCGTTTTGAACTGCAACTGCGACCGATTGAATACATTTTGTGGTTCGGTGTCGATTGAGAAAGCCGAAACGTGCATAGGTAAAAAGTGAAAGGTAAAAAGTTCACAAGTACCACTTATTAAATACATACGTACATAAGTACTTAAAACTTCATGCTGCATTTAGAATCAATGAGACTTTAAGAGAAACTTAAGGGCAGTAAAATTTACACAAACCTCAAATACGCACACTGCCATTGCCGCTGCCGTTCAAGCGCACATTTGAGTAGGATGCTTCGAAGGATCTGGTAAAGAAAGAATGCTGGCTATTGCTTTACTTTTAAGGAGATACATTTTTTTATATTTTATATTTATTTATGCAAGAACATACATACATATACTCGTCTATAAATACATAAATCAGGTATTCTCCGGTGTGTTACAAAATGGATTTTCTTTTTCTGGAACCACTGTTTGGCTCAAGTAAATTGATTTCTAGTTTGTTTGTAGGAAAATTTCCAACTGCGCATTTGATTTATTTAACTTTGGTAAATAAAATACGAAGTAACAATGTAATAAAACGAATGTCAGTTTATATATATTTACATATTTACGTTCCATGCTTCATACTGGTGTTTGCTTTCTGAAGAAAACTCGAAATTTTAAGCCAAATATTCAAAATTTAATTCAAAAACTGAAGTGAGTGACATAATGAGTTGGCTATATTTTATATATATTTTTGTAAATTACTTTAACTACGAACGTAGTTTCGAATCTGGGTAAAACACCAAAATCAAGAAAAACATTTTTCTAATAGCAGTCGCTTCTCGGCAGGCAATGGCAAACCTCCGAGTGTATTTCTGCCATGAAAAAGCTCCTCATAAAAATTTCTGCCGTTCGAAGTCGGCTTGAAACTGTAAGTCCCTCCATTTGTGGAACAACACCACGCACGCCAGGAGGAGGAGCTCGGCCAAACACCCAAAAAAGGGTATTATTTTTTTTTTATAAAAATACATTTTATTCCACAAAGTGGCGCAAAATTAGTCACCCTATCGGAAGATTTATAATTTTTTCAAATCAGTATTTTTGAACTATACACCTGCAGTATACAAACAGCCAAGTAATGGAGCGCGTAAAGGTCAAAATAAAGATTTTTATTTTATATGAAAATAATTTATTTTATTTATTTATTAAACAAATTATTTTCATATAAAAAAATAAATATCTTTATTCTGGTCGTATACTGCAGCTGTATAGTATTTATTAAAAAAATGATTCAGAAACAAAATTGATTAATAATTAATTTGGCGGTCTTTGTAAAGGGTGGTTAAGTTTCAAGGGCCGGTGTTGATTTTGAATAATTAAAATACAATTTTTTTTAGCAAATCATTGTCATTTCTCTTTATTATGATAGTATGGTATGGTTCAATTACGTATGAAACAAAAACCACATGCATTCAAGTTTTAAAATTTGTGCAACATTTTTGAATTTTCATGCAATTTCCGTCAAAGTTTTACACTTTTTACACACAGAATTTTTTGAAAACTTTTGGGTATGCAGTTTTCTAGTCTATTTAATTATATTATAATAACGAGTAACTTGATTTTGATTGTCGATTGATGATTTTTTTACTTGACGGTGTTGCGCATTTTCTCTAAATAACGAATGCACCACACTTTTTTTTTGCGAAAATCAACGAGAATATTATTATTAAAATTAACCCTTTATCACAATACAATTTAATTTAACTTATTTTTATTTTTATTTTTTTTTTGGTACGACAATTGCATTTACAGTTAACGATATAAAAGAATAGACTTTATAACTATGGCTCCCATGACTTTTAGAGGTGATCTATGAAGCAGTCCGTTATTCGGCTCTGAGTGAATTTGACGGAAACGGCTGATGGCCGACGTCAGTTGGGATGTGTTTAATAAAATTTAGTTTGTGTTATGAAGCATTCCGTTATGATATGCGAATACCATGGCATGCTAATTGGTTGTGTAGATTTTTTTCGTACCGCAAGTGACAACCAAAGTTCCCCCCAAAATTTTTTTTTCACCATAGCTATCAAGCAAACCTTGAACTCTATCATCCTCGTGTGGCCACCATGGCCTGAATGCGCTATAAAACTGCGCACCCAAACTGCTTTTTGGAAATTCTGATTAAAAAGTTGGAAATTTTGATGAAAATTTGTCGAATTTTTAGAAATATTGTACAAAATTTTGAAACTTGGACTACTATAGCTTTTACTATAGAATGGACTATCGGAAGATTTATAATTTTTGTAAATGGTGGCGTATGCCAATCATATATGACACTTATGAAGTATACAAACAGACAAGCAATGGAGCGCGTAAAGGTTAAAATGAAGATTTTAATCACTCAAACTAATTATTTTATTCAGTGAAATGTAATTAAAAAAATGGTGATTAGTTTTGCGCCACCTTGTATAAAAAAATTTAATTGAATAAAAAATAAATAAATATTTAAAACCCGTCAAAATATGGTGCTTTTATTATGTTGTCTTATCTTTATTTTTTGCTTCATTGCTAAAATCATGAACACATCTTCGAGACGAGTGTACCAACATAAAAAAATAATATTCGAAAGCCGAATGTACGTAGCCCATGAAATTTGAAAATTCACCTTATTTTTTTAACAAACCTCGTACCTACGGAACCATTTTTTGATAATCAAACCTAAAGGCGTCAGAGTGTCAGAGTGGCGTCAGAGAGATCTAGTAAATAGCTTGGCTAAGCAATAACTCCCTTTCTCAAATCCTCATACAAGTAATCCACATAAATTTTAATTCGCAAGACGAATTTTATTTGGCACAAAAAATTAATTTGTTTATTCGCCCCCTTTTTATTTGCGTTAATTTAAACACATGAACTGTATTCGATGCAGCTCGCCAATTGTGGTTATGTAACCAACCCCACCAAATATTCAGAATTGCCATAGATGCTTTCCATTTCAATTCAACCGGGCTATTCGGGTCATGTTCTTCGATTTCGATGTAACTGAAATATGTTGCTCTCTAGTCAAAATAATGAGACACCTATTTTTTTGTTCGCCCGAAAAAAATTTTCTTCAAGAGTTATCGGTAATTTTGTTTTTCGGCTCAAACTCGATTTTTTTTAATTATATAAGATTTTTTTTTTTTTAAATACCCATAACTTAGTCAAAAATGAACCGATTTTAATAATTCTGGGTTCAAAATGATCGTCATTACTTACAGGAGCGACTTAATGTAGAAAAAATTGCAAAAAGGTAGTTGAAAATTTTTTATTTAGCAAAAAAGAAAAAAAATTGAGATTTTTTCGAAATTCAATATTTCAAAAAGTGTATTTTTTTTTATGACTTTTTCCAAATCAAAAGGACATCTCAAACTTTAAATGAGCTGAATGCCTAGTAGCTAAAATGAGTTGTTTTTGAGTAATGAATTTTTGAGTAAAAACCCTGTTTCGCACTTTTTGTTTTTTGCAAAATAAAACATTTTCAACTTCTTTTTTGCAATTGTTTCTGCATGAAGTCACTTGTGTAAGTAATTACGATTATTTTGAACCCAGAATCATTCAAACCGGCTTATTTTTGACTAAGTTATGAGTAATTAAAAAAAAATTATGCGATATTACCGTGATTGATCACTTCCTCTTGCTAGCGTCACTGATGCACTATGTAACTGTGTCTTTTTCTTTGTTTTTTGCTTGTTTTAACAGCGAGAATGCAAGTAATGCGTTGACTTTTTTGTGCGGGAGTAAGGATTGGAAGGATAAGGTTTTTAGGGTTGAAGAACAAATTTTTTTTTTGTTTTTTTTAGAAACTAGGAAAATAGGTAAGTTTGGAAAAGTGTGAGGACTGTACTTTACGTGGGTTTCGAACCCACAACCTCTGGGATGGTAGGCTAGTACACTTACGCTAGACTACCGAGGCCACCAACTATGTTAGGACTTGAAAATTGCTACTTCTCGATTAGCGCAACAACCTCTGGCATTAATTAGTCGCACAGGATCAATAAAAAAATGGTTACATAACTTTGACAATAACTATGGGAAATTCCAACACTCCAAAAAACAACCTATGCACGCCTAATAAAGCACACCCCCGTGAAATTTAAATGCTTATATATATTTATATGTTGCTGCTATGCTATGCTCCTTTTTTTACGAGTGCCGTCTCGTGAAAAATCACTTCTCTGGAGGAATGGTTCACATTGTTGCCTTGAAATTGCTATATTTCTTTTTATTGCGTACTGAAATGTATATTTCATGAAATCGCAATAAATTCTTTTAATTGCTAATTTATGTCAATGCAATTCACAGAGGTAATTCACGAAAATATTTTGCCTATTCGAAAATTCTGCTTGTTTGTTCTACGGCATTGAATTTATTCTTTAGGGGAAAATATAAGCATTTTGCTTAAGTAAACTCTTACATATCCATACACAATTCACGTGTACACTCTTATCGGGTGTTTGGCCATGATCTTCATTTTATTTGTGCTGAGCTTGTGTTGTTTCTCAAATGAAGGAAATCGAAGATTTAAACCGACTCCAAACGGCAGATGTTTTTATGAGAAGGTGTTTTATTTGGCAAAAATACATACACTTGGAGGTTTGCCATTACTAGCCAAGGGGCGAACGCCGCTTTTCTTATTGGTTACTAAAATATTAGAAACACATCTTAGATTATTAAAATACTTGTATACATTTTCACTTAAGTCAAAGAATGTCGGATAGGTGCAAATAAAAATATCTTCGATATGGAAGTGGTGCAAAATTGTAGTTGTTTTTAGAACGTACTCAGATAAAACAATGTGCACTAACATGGAAATAAAATTTTAGATTTAAGATAGTATAGCTGCAGCAATTTCTAATTTTGGCAGTATGAAAATTAAGAACATAATTTTAAGAATTCAATTTTATTCCAGAAATTTTGCCTTCATACAATTTAGAAACAAATTAAAATGCTGAATAAATTTTCAGTTTTTTGTTAAAGCTTACTACATATATTATTTATTTATTTACATATTTATTAAGCCAATAAATAGATCCTTATAGGCTAAGTAGCAAGTAAATTAGGCATAAAAGAAAGTAAAATTAAACTATATATTCATAATAAATATTCAAACATTTCAAAAGGCGATCTTTGAAAATGAATAATCTATCTCAAAAAATTTAGAGATATTATTAAACTCCATTAAGACTCTAGTAATATGAGCATTTCGAGGATGAAGAGATTTTGAGGGACTAAAATGGAAAATCTCCGAACTACATATGAAGAGCTCTGGCCATAATATTAAAGAAAATCCTATCAAGGAGTATACTTCAAAAATTTGTTTTTTATTTATATTTCAATGAGATGAGCTTCAAACTTCAACTATTTAATACACATCTCAGAGCGGGCTAGCATTTCACTTTTAATTGTTAGTGTTTTATGAGTTCATTTTGTCATTTTGCTACTCCAATAATAATTTCACGTGCCCAAGGTGGATTTATTAAGGTGACAGCATTCACCCAGCTGAATTTTTCACCGTAGGTATGGCTTACGTCAAAATGATATGCTTTGTTTGTATGTATTGGTATGTTTACATTCGTATGTTTACATTTGCTTGCTGATTTTGACGTGATGGTTTCACCAAACGCAACAACAAATACATGTAGGGTTTTACTTATATGTGTTTGCTGTCACCTGTAATAAATTCGCCTTGCACGTGCCTTTCATGACAACTATAATACAATGACAACAACAAAATATTACTATGAATTACAGAAAATTGAGAGGATTTTGTTGGCACATTTTCGAACAGCCCGAGCAAGTGAGCAACGATAACAATGCGTGAGCCTGTATATTTGGAGTCATTTGAGCTTGATAATTTTGACTTTTTTCTCAGAACTTTGTTTAAGGGGTTAAGTGGGTTACAGAGGTTCAAAAAAAGGGTATTTTTACTATTTTTTTTTTTAATATATACAATCATATATTTTATTTAAACAATTCAGCATATCAATGATACATATTTAAACAGTATTATGTGAAATTTTTATTTAAAAATTCCGAAAACTCAGCCGTTGGTACCTCATCTCCCTTAACGTCTCACAAAAAAATGCTCTTGCCGTGGACAGCATAACTCATTATTGGTTCATTTAAAATCAAAAAACCAAAAATATTTCGTTAGTACATGGATAAATCTCGTTACTGGACGAAGGAAAAAAAAAATAAAATTTAATTTGAATTTTAGACAGACTTTGAACAAAAAAACACATTTTTTGGTCAAATTTTCGTCATGTGTTGGCTCGAAAAAATTAGTTGTAATAAAAATAAAAAAAAATCCTTCGTTCAATAAGTTGATAATATTATTCCAAAGATGTGTGCAAAATTTGAAGAAAATCGCTTCATAACTTTTCGAGAAATCGTGTCCACCGACTTAAAAAATCGAGTTTTGAGATAAACGCGTATACCTGCGAAACGCTGCACTGACATGGCCTGTCTATTTAATAAGACAAAAAAAAATCGATTTTTTGAAATTTTCAAACCCACCTAACCCCTTAAGCTTCACAAGTTATTTATATAGATACGATGCTAATTTTTATTTTTTTTTATTTAAAAATTGGAAAAGTAATGAATTACAATCACAATGAATTAAAAAGCATTAGCGGCTAGGCCATCAGCTTAAATATATGATACTAATATCGTTAGAAAACTAAAGAAATGCCGATAAATAAAAAAATTGACAATTCTTGGCAAATTCATTAAAGGTGATTGCACTAGACCAACAACAACATTTTGTACATTAAAATGGAGAAAACAAAAAAATGATTTATTTGTGATCGCAAAATATAAAAAAAAGAATGAATGTCTCTCCTCTCATTTCCTTCTATTCCTTTGTGTCCTGGTATCCAATAAATAGTGACCTGCCAAATTCTGCAGAGTTCATCAATTTTGGATCTGCATTGTTGAACACATTTCGAGTTAGTCCAAGGAACCATAATTGCTTAAGTAGCCATTTGGCTTTCAATAAAAATGTTTGTCCGAGTATTAAGAGGAATTTATTCCGGAGCTAATTCAGCTGATTTCGTTGCGGCATAGATTTGAGCTTAAAATATAATACAGTAATTTGGGAGTCTGAAAGTCTGCTGATGATCAAATTGTGGACAAAAGACAGCCGTTCCTACTCCTTTCGCCATTTCTGACGCATCTGTAAAGAAATTGCATGAATGGTATTTGCATTCTAGACCTTTATATCATCCATCTTGCTCTACAAAGACGCTTGGATTTTTGCCAAATTTAACTTGTGGAATCACGGAGTCTGGCCCTTCCATTTGAATCCAAAATATTGCTGTGACCAAAAAGCCTCTGTGAGAATCGTCCTCACATCTTCAGTCTTAGAGCAGGTCTTTCGGCTGAATTTCTTACTACTATGTAGTTTGATTGATATCCGAATGTACGCGGTGAAAGAACGAAAAAAAAAACAAATCAGCTGGTCTGAATTATTGGGGTAAATGTGAAATTATACGCTTTGTTGCAGTCTCCGGATTACGGAGATACCTCAAGATCCTATTCATTTCATTCCAAGGCGTTATTAGATGTTCAAATGTGTTTAAGTTTTTAACCGAAAATTACACATGAATGAATTCTTTCACACCTTCTTCTCCATCACACCATCTTTCATGTATAATTTTCCACCTTCATCCATTTTCGCTCCAAATTTAATCAAAATATATGTTTAAATAATTTTGGTATTGATTTTACGAACTTATAAGTAAGTAAATATTTAAATTTAGATATTCGCTTAATCGGCTTGAATGTTTAGTGCATTCCTACACACCTTAAATGGGTTCAGTTGCGCAGAAGCTGCCTTTGTTAATTTTCAACCATTGTGACAATGGCTATTTAAGAGGCAATTGACCGTAAAGAAAAGTAAACAGACACTTCACATCCACAGCTATTCTATTAAGATATCTAAACACTTGGCGACCACAGTCAGTAAATTGAAATGATCTGAGAGGCAAGGACAATACGTGTAACATTTATCTGTAAATGACACTTGGTATATTTGTCACATATTGTTAACTTGAATTGAAAGAAAGAAACAAAGCAAAGTAGAACAGAATAGAAAAAGCACTCATCCATTTATATTGCAAAGATTTCTCATTTCTTAAAAGTGGCTTTGTGGCGTTTTCACTAAGTTACTTATAAAATGTCAAATCACTTCATTCAGCCATAGTTTCTTCAGTTAACCTCCACAATTTCCACTCAAAATTTCATAAAATACATATCCCTTCTTCATAAAAGACCACTCAAAACGCAACCAGCATTCCACTCTTGAATTGTTAAATAAGACGTAAAACTCAATAATAAAACATAAATAATAAAATAATTTATAATACATGTTGTGTAGCGCTTATAAAATGTAGGCCCAAGTTATCATTCAATTAATTATGCTTTCCTCTCTCTCTTCAAAACTTCCCTTTCCTCTCTCCCTTGCTACAATGAGAGCGGCCCTGCAACTTTTCTATGCCATCTCCGAACAGTAAACGTTGCGCTCCTTAATTGAAAATGTACTCAGCGGTGTATTCGTACCTCCATTCGCTGAGAGAATCCTATTAAAAAGTACTTTTTTGCCAAGATGTGTAAAACGAACTCGAAAATTTCGCACTGACAGCCGATAAGTCACACACAAGCACCCACATACTAAGTTTGCTGACGCTACACAGAGAGTGACCTTTTAACAAAACACTTTTTTTCTTGCCCACTTTTGGCAGCTTAGTGTCAACTTACTTGTCTTGCAGGTTATGAAAAGCACTCGAAATAAATCCGACAATCAAACACAAAATAGAGGTGTAGTAAGCAGCGGCAACATGTAGGATTTGTAACTACAAATAAATAAACAGTTATACAAACGACATACAAACCACTTTGTAAGCTCCTAGCACCATTAGAATTACAGAATACAGAGAAGCATTGTTTAAAGCCAAACACTCTTTATGACAAAAACTTACATTTGAAAGCAATTTGAAAGCATGAATATTTTCACTAAATATTTTCACAAATAAATATTATATATGTAGCAAATTGAATATTTTTCTTGCATATGTCCTTGTTCGAAAACGCACTGTAATTGTCTCAATTGGAATGAAAAGTGATGAAAAACGATTTTCTACAGTATCGAGACGGCTTCAAGACTCAAAGTGGTATTAGAGTAGGACGGAGTTTAGCAATAACTTCAGATGCTTTATTACTTTAGCTATCATGACACTGACTTTCAATCGGAGGTCTTTGCTGTACCTAAAGAAGCAGGCTGAATAATTAGCGAAAGAAGGCGAGAACTGAAACTTTTATGTTCTACAGTAGCAGCAAAACTACTCTAAGTGCCTTAGAAATCATTTGCACATCTTAAAAAATAGTCTAAGAATATGAGTTCAGACTTAATGCCCTTGCAAGGTGAAGCTTGAGCTTATGTGGAAGGCGGAACACTGTGATGTTCAAGGCAAGGCACTGGCTGATGAATTAGAGAACTCTCAACGCTGTTTGGATCGTGCAATTGGACCGGTATTTTAGCGCTAAGCATAGCGGGGCTAATCGGGTACATTAAGGCTTTCATTAATAAAGCTCATGAGCGCCATTGGTGTAGTTCTGACGCCTGAAAAGAAATCAAGTGTTTTCTGAAAAGGTCTGATAGGGTGGGAGCAAAATTAGTTCTCAGAGAGAGAACTACAAGCCCTGTTAGAACTAATGACGAGAGAATGATATATAATCCCAAAATGCATTATCGGTGACACATTGAGTACATCTTTTTTGGAGGATTGGGATAGCAGTCCATATAGCAAAAAATTAAAAACAAAAAATGATCGCTGTGCTTCTCTTGGAACACTACTAAGATTCGTAAAAACCCCTCAGAACTTTGTAAAGGAGCAATAAATTCTTATCCTGCCTGTGTCTCCCTATCCTTTAAATTCGCTCTCTACGCGCTGCTTGGAACATTTCCAGCTATCAAAAAATTTCATTCCATTCGATTCAATAAAAAATGAGTACTCGAATTCCAGCTCAAGTTCATAATTTTCTCACTGTGATTCCTCTATCGATGGACCTCTTAGAAGCATATGCCCTTTTTGACGTGATAACGACTTATAATTCGATTTAGCCGGCTGCACGCACGAAAAAATGTGTCGTTATTTATATAAAATTGTTCTAATTATGAAAAAATTTGGTTGCCATTGTAAAAATGTTACAGTTGCTAAAATTTAAACCATGTTTAGAAAATGTAAAAAAAAAAAATTTATAACAAATCGTAAGTTGAGTTCAGATGCTGTAAAAATTTGAGGGCACAAAAATAGGTTCCACCTCCTTTTTGAAATAAAAGAATTTAGAGCTTAACACTGACGTAACACAAATTTCGTTACTACTGGAAAGTGAATAGAGATTTCTGTTGTTTAAAAGGAATCAAATATCTAAATTAAATGGCTGTTTCCAGTATTGCGTAGATTGCAGATCGAACGTTTGAAGCAATTGCCTTTAAAGGTTGCTTTTTCCAAAAAATCTTATTGACAGGAGCTCATTTGTTTTAAATTTAAACGCTTTCTGTTGCCTACGTTTTTTTTTAGAAAATTAAGTAGCTTTAGATGGAACAAATAAATAAAAAATAAATAAATAATTTGCGCGTACGTTTCTGTTAGATGTTTGGCAGAGCTTCTGCTCCTATTTGTGGCGAACGTCTTGATATTGTTCCACAAATGAAGGGACCTACAATCTTAAGCCTACTCCGAACGGCAAATAAGTTTTTATGAAGAGTTTTTTTATGGCAGAAATACACTGGGAGCTTTGGAATTGCCTGCCGATGGGTGACCGCCATTAGAATTGTTTTTTATTTTGCTGTTTGATGCACGCTGATCCGAACCTACGTACTCCCGAATGGTGGCCATGCAGCAACCCATTTGGCTACGGCAGCCGTCTAAAGCAACCAAAAAAATGTTTCATGATATTTGTTTAAGAGCATCCTACGCTTCAGACCACATAGTCAAGAGGGAAGCGGTTGGAAAACAAATTTTTGTTTACCGTTAGAATCACTGCTGTATAGTTAATAACTTCTACAAAAAAATTCCAGCTAGATCTATGAAATCTCCCACTGCGGATCTGTCTGATGATGATTGTCTATGAGTTTGTTCCCAGTCCAAATTAAATTTTACGAAAATGTGCGCGGGTATATAAAATTCAGTGTTGCCCGAACCTAGCACTTCCTTACAAAAATGATATTTTGCCCCATATTTTTCTGCTTCTTTATTGGCACGGTAGCCGCTTACGCGATTTTGGCCGAGTCATTTTTTTTCTCATGCTAACCGGCGCTAGTTTGACGCACCAAATAAAGCCAAGTTCTTCTCCGCCTGATCTTTTCAACGCAGGGGAGATTTTCTTTTTCCTCCGCTACCTCCAGCTGATACCGCTTCAAACAGTTTCAAAACCAGAGGTCATACAGCTCATTGTTCCCTTTATGCCAGATTAGGGTTCAGCAATTAGATTTCAGCTCATTCGAAAAAATACATATATAACTGTGTTATTTTCAGGCTTTTTTAAGACATGGATTACTTCATATTAAAAGTCTCTGGCTGTAAAAGCGTATTAAGAATTTTTTTGTTGATCAACACAGCGTATGAGTAATAATTTTTTGTATTCACACGTTTTTAGTTGACTAAAATTAAAGTTTGTAATATCAGTTTCGGCTGCCGTAGCCCAATGGATTGCTGCATGGCTACCATTCGGAAGTACACAGGCTCGAATCTCCGTGCACCAAACACCAATTTATAGAAACAGTTTTTTCTAGTAGCGATCGCCTCTCGGCAGGCTATGGCAAACCTCCGAGTGTATTTCTGTCATGAAAAAGCTACCTCATAAAAATTATTTGCCGTTCGCAGTCGGCTTAAAACTATAGGTCCCTCCATTTGTAGAACAACATCAAAACGTACCCCACAAATAGGAGGAAGGGCTTGGCCAAATACCCAATAAAGGCGCCAAATATATATATATATATGTATATATGTCAGTCATTGTTCTTAAATGCATCCATAGGAATAAGTTTTACCGAATTTTGCAGAGCTTGTAGTTCTATCAGAACTCCTTAGCATGATACTCCTGGATGGACCACTGCTTCCGTAACTATCTTCTTCGCGACTTCTTGATTTGATTTCATACGTTTGCACTCGTCGATAAGTGCATCTACCCATCTTTTCTTTGGTCTGTACCTAATTGGCTTCCCATGCGATTGATTCTTGAAGGCTCGTTTTGGTGCTCTTTGTTCTGATATTCTTTCTACTTGTCCAAGTCGGCGTATTCGTTGGGCTTTTATGTATTTTAATATGTTTTACCTTTGCATGAGTTGGTCAAGTTCAGAGTTGTATGTAATATGATATGTGCCATCTTCCAGCCTGATTGGGTCATATATTTTTCTAAGTATTTTCCTTGCGGATGCTACTATTTGGTTCACGCCATTCATCTTCATCGTCCACACTTCACAACCATATGTTACGATTGGGCGTAAGAGAGAATGATACGCACATAGTTTTTGGTTTCTTGACAGAAGTTTGGGTTTGAATAGTTTTATTTGCGCAGAGAACTCGTATCCCCTACTAATTTTGTTGCAGCTACTAATAAATAAAACTTGCACAGCCAAGTATCACTTATAAGTATAAGCTATTTTATGTATATAAATAACTACATATTTCCTTTTCTATTTTTCATATCCCAAGTACAATTTTAGTTCATTGAAAAGTTTCGCTGCACGTACGCAATCGCCATTAGTACTCATGGGCATCCTGGTTTGCACGAGTAAATGTACACCAAGTCACGTATATTAGCATGGTTTCCAAACTCTGTCACGTTTATGGCTTCTATAAAAGTTATTTTCAGCAAAGCTAAATCAGATGGGTGTGTGTTTTCAGTTCGAAAAAAATTGAAAGCCAAAAACGACGATTCCCGAAATAGAATGACCAGAAATTGAAAAGAAGAAAATAAGACAAGTAAAATAATCAAATAAAATACACTTAAATGACAGGTATACTAACATCTAACTTTAAAAATAGGGATATACCTATTTGCTGTTCCGGCAACTGGTAAATAGTAAAGATATGTATTTATGTATAACATTTGCATTAGCCTACGTTTGTGCTGTGGTGGGGTGAAAATGCAGCTCCCCACTGAAATCAAGCAAAAGAGTCACCACGCAATTATTCTTTGAATCACTGATTTTATATCCTTCTTATTGTGACATAAATGCACATTAAAACATACGTATTAAAATTTCTCTTACATAAATACCGGCATAAAACTATGTGCGAAATATTCATTTATACACAAAGGACATTAAAGGTCACCCATTAGCATAAAATGCACGCTGTTCGAATGAGCTAAAACACGATATCAACTAACGAATGCGAGTAATGAATGAAGCCGGGGTAATTATAAGCAAAAACAAAGGCGAAAATACAAAAGAAGTAATTAGTACTGAAAGAAATTATGGAAAATCAGTACACAATAGAAATTGATGTTGGAACAAGGCTGAGTTTAAAATGACACTTAGATTCCGCACATTTATAAATACATATATGTACTATGAGTACATTAGGGTGGGTCAATTTTTTTTTCGAAATTGTTTCCAGCAGATAGGTATTGTACAGTAAATTTTTAGAAAAAAAGTCCATAAGAGTATAGCGCCATGTCGATTTCGAGCCCCCTAAATTCTAAAAGAAGCTATCTTTAGTTAATACGAAGTTAATATGAAGATTAATATTATTTTGGGGAAAAAGAAATCCATTACTTTCTCGTTAGATGGCTGCAGTGATCGATATTTTGTAAAGTATCGCTCGAACAATTCAAAGTTTATGATCGTTGTCAAGGGGACATTTCTCACTAACAAAATTCTTCCACTATTGTTTGTTTATTCCATTCAGTTGTTAGTTACAGGGTCTTAATAATGGAGGTCGACAAAGAGAAAAGTCGATATATTTTACAGTTTTCCTTTGATAAAGGCGCAAATGCAAGCCAGGCTGCATTGGATTGTCCGATCCCACCAACCCGGCTGTTTAATGACAAAATACGCCGGAGTGCTTGAGACGGGGGTTTTCTGCGTCTTTGATTAATTGGTTATAGATAGCAATTTAATAATTTGTTTATAAATTTTATAATAAATAAATGTATTACGTAAATGCATTTAGGGAATTACGTAAGATCTCGAGTTCGAGAAACGAATAGCTATTTTTCAGACTTGGAGCAATTTTATTATACAGAAGGGATCAACATGGCATGGGACAAGGTGTATAAGCCTAAAAGTAGACTGCATCGAAAAATAAAAAAAGGCTTAGCCCAAACAATTAAATAGTTTTTATTTTTGCACGGACTTTTCAAACGACCCTCATATATAACTATATTAGCCAAACGTTGGGAGATACTTGAAAATATACAGATATAGAAAATATTGTAAAAGCAAAGCCTATTGGCATGCTTCGACTATTTATTAATAGGATTTTTAATTTAAATCATGTTTTTATAAAAATGTAGTTATGTATATTATATATATAATGGGATGAAGTTTTATAGCAAATGTCATCTTCATCCCAGTTCCATGCTTTGTACAAAATGTATTATATAAAAATTCAACAAATTTTCATCAGACATTTTAATCAGAATTAAAAAATTGTATGCCAAATTAAATAATTTTAGTATAAAAAAAAAAGTTAGAACGACTCAAAATGGTGATTGATTTCTTATCATTTTTTCACAAAAAATTTCTAAAAATTTTGAATGCAAATTGTAAAATTTTGATGAAAATTGTAAGAATGCTTAAAAGTTTTGCACAAGTTCGCGAACTTGGGTTTATGTGGTTTTTGCTATATAATAAATTATATAAAAAAAGAAAATTCAAATTAATTTGAAAAAGAAATTACTCTTAAGTTATCAAAAAGTTAACTCACTTTATTCATATACAAAAAACCTTTTTGCGTGTTTAGCTCAGCTTCTCCCACCATCTGTGATATGGGTTTTGATGCTTACAGTCTATAGTTTTATGCCTCCTTTGTGTCGCAGGTGGATGCATGAATAGAATTAATTTTTTTTATTATAATCTGGTAGATAACTTCGTGGCATTTATTTTTTGAATATCATATGCGGCATATGTCCGCCACGACTACGAGTTGCACGGCCTTTTCGATCAGTCCAATTTTTAACTACTTTTCCCACTAAATATGAATGGTAAATCCAAATGAGCCCAATCAACAAATTTACTAGGCAAACGACGACCATTTGGCTTCAATTCTTTCACGAACTGTATTTTACATGCCCCTAAGCCTAGACCCTACGTACAATTTTCCACGTAGTTGAAGGACAATAAGGGCAACAAGTTGAGAAAGCCGACGAATCGACATTTCGGCGACTTCTTCAACACTTCGCTCCATGAACTTCACGAACAGATTAATTTTTTTTTTTTCAAAGTAAATGTCCACAATTTGGAATGGTTGTTTTACTGTTAAACGATTCATATTATTAAACGATTCTAAACTTTACTGAACAGTGAAATGTAAACGCTGTTAGACATTCTCAGCTATCAAACCATAGATAGTTATCGATATCGATAATACTCATGCAGCTAAAAAAATACCCTATATAAGAATAATAGCATAAAAATGGTTTTAAAGTTAACAATGCGACTCCTAGAAAGTTAAAAAAGTGTATTTTCTTTACATAATACGTACATAAGTATTTATTAATTTTATATCACTTTTTTGTTTTGCAAAAATATTTCACTTAAATATCAAATCAATCCCAAATCTCATGCTGGTCATCTCATGCCTATTAAATGCTTGAAATTCCTTGCTTATAAGTAATTGCTTTTGCGAAATGAAAATCTTACCCAGTCTCAAGATGAAATAAATAATATTAAATTTATTTCAAATTAATTTATTTCTCAATCTCTTACAGAAATATCTTGTCAACACGGACAAAAGTGGCGAACTGACTGTCACAGTGCAGGTATACATCCACATTTTAAATCAAAATATACATTTTAAAGTTATGTGCTATAGCTTATTTCAAAATAGCTGAATCCTCTTATAATAAATGCAACAAAAGATGAAACGGAAAGAAATAATTGCATATGTAAATTTTCACTTGATTTTCCTTTAGGGTGACCTGACGCAACAAGAGAAACGTGCCGTATTTATCACAGTCCACGATCTGGGATGCAATCGTAAGTTATTGAAATTCATTTACAATTTTTTTCCACAGCAACAAGCGTCATCATAAATTAAGTAAATTTATGTGAACGGCAACATACATAAAGTAACAAATGGAAATACAGCATTACAAGTAAATTCATGGGATGCAAATAAAGGTAATGCGAGTATACATGTACATACACATACATACACAAAAATAGAGTTAAAGCAATAGAGTAAAATCAATATTTTCACTATAAGCGATTTTATCAAATGGTTACTGCCAACGTCTATGACAAATTAGTCCATGCGAAATGATTTATGAACCATGAAACGTCATTAGATATTGAGAAAAGATACTAAATCGAAGAGATAAAAAAATGATGACACACAGAAAAAGAAATTCATATACAGTTCTCGTTTTACTTTGCGAGTCTTGTGTCTGAGAAAAGTTTTTTAAATATACATTTTCCTTCAATTCATGCATCACTAATCTTTATGTGTATTTATTTCTTCGTTACCAGACAACTCATTCCAGGAATTTGTCAGCAGTCCATGCATGACCGAAATCAAGGAGCGTTCCTGTTTCATACACATCGATGTACCGGGGCATGCTGATAATGCTGACCCCTTACCTGATAGGTAAATTTAAATAATTTTAATACATTTATAATATTTTGGCTGAGAAGTGTAATTTTTTTGGCTATAGTGTAATGATACAGATTGTGCCAACCTATTTTATGTACGCACATTTGAAGCTTCCAAAGCGAATCTACTCATACAGTTATGCTAACTCATCAGCTGATTGGTACCTAATTATCAAAGTGAGAGTAAGCGAAAAGTCATCTAAACAACAACAACGGCAGCCCGTTAGCCGACTCTCAGCGAATTTGGTAAAATCAGTTGCTGGGCTGACGTAGCAGGGTAATGAATCGGTTCGCTTACGAAAAAACTAAGACTGTGTTAGTGATATACATACGTCAAAAAATTAACACAAACACACAAACCACACAAACCAACAAAGTTTGCTTCACAATTTTATTTATACTGTAGCTGAATAACACAACTGGTAATCTGTTATTCTTGTCTTTTCCTCTTCATCCTTGATGGAAGAATCGATATGTATGCATCCGCCTCGGAAATTTCCTTATTTGCATTTTTGATAAAAAAATAATAATAATGGCTATATAACTACCAATCTGCATACTAAAAACGAATGTCACTGCTACCTGGCACATTTTATATCATTACACTATTTTTTACCATTTGAACATGATTTGCTTAGAGTTGCAACAAAGTGTTTATAACCAACCCACGATTTTCGGTGTAGAATATCGCTACAAAAGTGCATCCATAAACTAGATTCTAGTACTACTGTTAAAGCCGCATCTTTTGTCACTATGAAAAGTTGGTATAATTACCATCGTTCAAACATAAATATCGGGTCGTCTTACTTCTACATAACCAATGAAATTTTGTACACGCTGGCCGCATATAAAGCGTTTTTCAGTATGAGCGCTTCAACTTTTTTTTTAATAAAACACAAACGGTTTGACTTTTTTAACTAATTTTTTTTTTATTATCGAGTTTGAACATATACATTTAAGTATGAAATTCGATTTCTTTTACATGACCACCGCATGCGCGTTTTACGAAGTCCAATCGTTGAACCCAATTTTCGACCACTCTTTTGCATAAATCGGCCGAAATTCCAGCAATTTCGCGTTCAATATTGGCTCTGAGCTCACAAATCGTCGCCGGCTTGTTACTGTAGACCAATGACTTCACATAACCCCAAAGAAAATAGTCTAGAGGCGTCAAATCACACGAGCGCGGCGGCCATTCGACCGGTCCATTTCTGGAAATAATGCGCTCATCGAACTTACTCTTCAACAAATCAATTGTAGCGTGTGCTGTGTCGATTGTGGACCCGTCCTGTTGAAACCACATGTCGTCTAAGTCCATACCATTCAATTGCGGCCAAAAATAATCGTTTATCATGTCGCGGTATCGATTTCCATTCACAGTAAAGTGGCGATCGTTGTCGTCAACGAAAAAATATGGGCCAATTACGCCGCCGGCATGTAAACCGCACCAAACAGTGATTTTTTCGGGATGCAACGGTGCCTCATGAATCACGTGTGGATTGCTTTCTGCCCAGTAACGCATATTTTGCTTGTTCACAAAGCCATTGAGCCAAAAGTGAGCTTCATCACTGAAGATGATTTTTTGGAAAATTTTTAAATTTTCATAAAAAATTTGCACGATTATTTTCATAAAAAATTTGCACGATTTGCAATCGTTGCTCAAGTGTGTAGCGTTCCATGATTAAATGTATGCTAATGAAGTTTACAAATGACAAGCGAAAAATAAAAAATATTGCATCGTTCGCCCTCCCTATCGGAAAAAAATTGAAGCGCACCTATTGAAAAACGCCTTATATACATATGTGGAAATACATCATCCGAATAAGCCGAGCTGCTATAGTGAAACTTCGATTAACACCTTTACCATGTTATTCACGTTGACGAGATATTAACTTCATGTTATTCATAGTCGGCATGGTGTTAATAGTCCGGGCGCCAGGGGTCACTTTGACCTCACCATTTCATGCCGACTGATTTTAATACTGAAGGCAGACGCCATCCAATGGATGACTAAACCAACCGTCAGCTGGTCCAGTAGCGGTGGGTACGTGCGTGTGATGCTGCGAAACGTGTCGAAAAAAAAATTTTAACAACTCATTTAATACCGGCTGAAATTTTTTTTTTTGATTGATGACACTTAGTAGAATGAAAAAATAATCAGCTGCGCCGTAGAGGGGGCAAAATACATTAACTGAACAGGCGAACTTGTAAAATAAATTAAAAAGTAAAACTACTTTACGCGGATTGAAATTTTTTTACATAATTTTGGACACATATGAAAATAAAATAATGATGGTCAGCTGCGTTCATAGCGGTGGGAAAACCGTCAGCCGCAGCAAGAATGTATCATTGCGTTCATACATCTCGGCGGCGCGCGGAATTTTCAATGCTTCGCTGACGGTCTTCCCACCGCTATAAACGCAGCTGACCATCGCTATTATATTTTCATATGTGTCCAAAATTATGTAAACAAATTTCAATCGGTATAAAGTAGTTTTACTATTTTTTTTACAAGTTCACCTGTTCAGCTGACGTGCTTCCCCCCCTCTACCGCGCAGCTGATTATTTTTTTTATTCTACTATATTAAATGTGAACAATACATGAACAAAATTTCAGCCGGTATGAAATGAATTGGTAGAAATTTTTTTTCGACACGTTTTGTACCCTCCCACAATCACACCCACCGTGGGTGCGCCAGCTGACGTTCACTTTCGTTATTCATGAAAGCTAAATCACAAGTATAGTCAAGAATTTAACGGTATAAAAACGAACTCCAAAATCGACCGCTGGCTCCCGGACTATAACTTCTCTGCTCTTTTCCGGGTCATCATGTTATTCATAGTGGGCAAGATGTTCACTTCTCGCTTTAGTATACTGTTTATTTATATGCAATATTAGTTATGTAATTATATACAAATCACCAAGTTGAAGCTCCGTATACAATATATGTGTATATTTAAGAAGAGAGAACAAACAATAGTAGCGGGCAAAAACGAGATCAATGGTAGTTCAAACGACTAACGACATTGAAATGTGGACCCTAATACATATTTACAAATTGAATTTGTATGCATATTAAAAAACACAATATCTTTCGCATTCACATAACGAAAAAATCTAACACCAAAATATATATTTTTTTAAAGCTTCCAATTCCCTTCATTGCAAACACTTGGCGAGGATCTAATAACCGTTTTGGATTTTCTACACGTCAAGTATGTAATTGGTCTGGGTGAAGGTGCTGGAGCCAATGTTTTGGCTCGTTTCGGCTTGGCCCATCCGTCACGAGTGCTCGGCTTGGTGTTGATTAATGCCACCGGAAGCGCAGCCAGTGTTTTGCAATCATTCAAAACCAAGGTGAGTGCATAGTTGAGTACACTGAAGCAATCTATAACGGGTAAAGTTTATATTTTTTTATATTATAATTTTTTTAAATCGTAGCTTATTCAATGGAAAAGCGATGACATCGCACAATCGGCTGAGAGCTTTTTAATGTATCATAAATTTGGACATGTAAGTATGCAATGCAACTTTAGTATGCATTTTTATATTTCTGTGTGTGTGTATGTGTAATTGTTTTTGAGTAATGCACTTCTTAGTGTGTGTTTTCAAGATACCTGATCGCTAAATTATTTGAAAAATTGTTTTGGTGTGAGGTTTTTTTTGTATTTTTGGTTTTGAAATAGGAAAGCCATCAGAACTGAACTAAATTGTGTGCTAGTAATGTGTGTAAATTTGTATAGTAACAAAACATTGTTTATAATGGTCAAGTAACTTTTTTTAACTTTTTTCTTTTTCACAAATGAAATATAAATAATATATAAAAACAAAAACTATGCCTGCGGTCAACGTAATGAATATTGAAATATAATAATCATGCATTGATTTATTAATATTATGCGACATCCAACAGGTTATGGAGGTATAGCAAAAGCATATAAATAATATCAAAATAGTATTATTATCCTTTCAACATAAACCAGTCATCGATTGTTGCTATAACCAAGTTTGTCTATGAAGCACAACACATTTTTACTTTGAAGACGCTTTAATGTTAAAGTTTCCAATTTCATGCTTTGCTATAAAACCATGCAGCTCCTTCTACATAACGTAAAATCCTCTAACACCATGCGATACAATTATTTTTGTTTTGTGTTATTCAGGTAAAAGTTCGAATGCAGGTGAAACTACTGAAAAATTTTGTTTTTCATTCTAATCAATTTAATATTAAATAAAAAAAGTGTTTTAAATATTTATATACACTCCATGATGTTACGTAATATTTATACACTTTTTTCCAGGACAAATATGGTGTAATAATATCCTTTGAAGCTTTAAAGTTCTTTAAAAAATCAAATTGCTGAAAAAATTAAAAACTGAATATGCAGCATTACTAATTAAAATCCATAGTTTCACGTTCACATAAAATTTTACCTAGATAACGTTTACTGTCACACGGTGAAATATACCACCTTTGTTAGAAAATCTTGGCAATTAAATTACACCTAATCTCTTTTTTCACGAAATTTTTTACACGTAATTGATTTAATACGAGTTAAAAAGAAAAAATATTTTTACACGAACTGTTTTGTTTTCACACGATTTCAATATTTTATGAATTTTCCTTGAATCGCATAGAGCAAATAGAGTGAGATTTTTCCGTTTAAATTAGTCTCAGGAAAAGTCTCTGAGACTCGGTAGATTTTGCTCTCGCCGTTTAATAATTTATTTCTTATAATATATTTAATGAATTAAATTGTGTAAGCACGAAATAAATTCTTAAATGAACTTTAAAAAGACTTTTTTAATATTGTTTTCAGTTTTCACCTAATTCTCTTTTTACAAGAATTTTTTCTGAATTTTTTAAAAAAACATTTAAGTGCAAAAACTGGCAAATGGTCTTAAAAAATCATATTAAATTAACAGCTTAGTTTTCTATAAATATAATATATATGTAGATTCATTTATTTATTAACTAAAGTTATATGTATTACTCGTATAAATCTAGTAGGGGTGTCCTTTTATCTACCTCTTAAGGCAAGAGGGTTTTCTTAATTCAAAATTACTATTTGTGAATCATTTTTGTAGGCAGGTCTTTGTCTTTGCTAAACGCCATTTGCTTTTACAGTTCGGTGCGCTCTTGCACACTTCAAGAGATTTCTCTTCACCTGGGCCGTTGACGGCGAAGGTCTCACAACCCTGCAAGCGCAAACACAAGTTTAAGTAAACCAATAAATTGAATTTTGTATATTTTCTAATTAACATTTGAGAAGTGAAGATTTAGCAGAAACATTTGAGTAAACGTTTAAAGATACTGCACGCAAATCGCTGTTTTCCTTCGCCACTCAACAATACCTTTAACATTTTTTACTTCTATTCAATGAAGGCGCATCAGAGTAGAAATTTAGTCACAACACCAGCTATATCGCATAAAAACTAACGCTTAACAGGTATAACACCAAAAGAGACAAGGACACTATGACGCAAACGATACATCACTATCATAACTTTATAATTTTTGGATAGGTATATTTTATATTTTTTTCGAAACGTAAAGTTGATAACTGTTGCATTATACACTTATCAAAAACAAACTTATAAAAAAAATTAACATTTAACAAGCAATTTGGATAAGTTGCTTTCATAAACAGTGCACCGACAATTTTTTTGCTTTGCAAGTAAAAACTTTTCCAGTAATGTCCTTATCCAAATTGATTAGCGTTTATCAATGGAAAGGGAAGGCTAAGAATGTGCCATATGCATTTTTATAAGCAACTTCATTTTCAATTTTTTTTTTTGTACTGATGGCTGAAGTCCTGAAGACGGCACAATCACTCAGTTTATCTTCTGCTAATAGGGAGTATATGTAAGTCCACTCAGAGGCAACTTATTTAGTTGAGCTTTAATAATTTTGTTTTCTGTGTAGATTGATACTTTACGAAAAGCTAATAAATTTTGATAATTTGCATAACTTATCGTTTATACGCTTGCTTGGCATTTCCAATTTTTTTTACACAGTGCTTATAAATGACTTCCAGTGATTTATCACTTATCAATACTCAGTTCATTCACTTTCACTTATCAAGTTGGTGATAATTTGTTGGTTTATGGGAAACTTAATGAAATGCTAATGATAAGTCGTTGGTGCAACAAGTCCAAGACTTTATTTGGCCATTTCAATGCAGAGGAGGGTGCTAGAGTGGCATGAACTGAGTAACGTCGATTTCTCACAACCAGGGCCGTGGAGAGAGTATTCGGGCCCCGGGGGAAACTTGAGATGCGGGCCCCTTCAATTTTTTTTTATTTATCAAAATGCGTATTATGTTATAGTGATATAACATTTAAACATTGAAAAACTCATTGATAAAATTTGTGATAGAATTAATTATGAAATATTGATTAAAATGAATTTTAGAAAACTCTTCAGCAGATCTGAAATAAAAAACGCAGCTGAAAAAAGTTAAAATTTTTTAATCATTTAGTGAGCCTTACAAATATTTGAAATTGACTGCCTCGATGCTTAGAATTTTGCTTTTCTTGCTTTAGCTGAGGCAAAAGCTCTTATAATATCATCGAAGTCGAGTTTCCTTGCTAACTCAGATTCCAAATACAAAGTTGCCAATCCTGTTACTCGACTCTGAGTTGAACAAGAGCGATGATAGTCTTTGATCCTTGATAAAGCGCTGAACGATCTTTCGGCTCCGGCAACCGATACTGGCAGGGTGCAGAATATTCGCAAAGCAATGCAGATGTTCGGGAACAGAGTATCCAAGTTTTTAACTGTGATGGCATTCAACATGTCGATCGAACGGAGGCATACAACATTCCGAATTTCCAGTAAAATTCGCCTTGTACACACTCTTCAAGTGACACATCTCAATTGAGATTTCTTCCGACACTGTCTGAAGTTCTGATTTTTCCATAACATTCGATATGGTGACACCAAAAAAAGTCTGTGACGGAACTCTGGTAGAAGTATTATTTACTATATTTTTTCAAGCAGGAAATTTCTTGGAATTACCCTCGAGTCCGGGCCCCTCTGAAAACTCCGGGCCCGGGGGAAAAGTACCCGATCCCCCCCTCTCGTCGGGCCTGCTCACAACTAACCTTGTTAGGTTAGGTTGGAATGGTTGCCCAAGGAATGAGCACACTTGGACGAAGATAAACGGATTCGCCCTTTGAAGGAGGTGAGATGAAAGAGAAAACCGATGGAATGAAAGGAGAGGACGGGGAGATGTGGTGATGGGATGGTTAGGAGGATGGGTTTAGAGTGTGTGGATTATGAACGATGACTCTGCTGAGTTTGCGTCAACCGCTTAGTACTGCTGATGAAATTCATCAGATTTTTATTGTCAACGCCAACTATACCAGCAGGCGTGGCAAAGAAGTAAGATCCAAGATGCCTGGAACTTAACACCCCAGAGCACGGCAGCTAAGAAGGCGTTGAGATAATTCTATCTCATCCTCCATACATCCAACGCAAAAAGGGCTCGAGGTAATTCCAAGTCTCACAGCATACATTCCTCGCGCATAGGGCCCTGTGAGAAAACCCACGAGATTCGAGAGCTGATATTTTGTCAACCTCAGAGGCTTGCCCGAGCGCCCCCGATCCACACGTGGCCAGAAGGATTTCGCGACCTTACATTTTTAGCAGGTAGTCAGGGGGATCCCAATTCTCTCCCTTCGCGGGGAAACCACCTAACATGTCCGTTGTCTGGCCAGCTCATCAGCCTCACAGTTTCCCGTAATGTCGCTGTGACCAAAAATCCAGATGAGGCTTATGTCAAAGAATTCGGACGCAGTTAAAAGTGAGGCCAGGCATTCCCTGACCAGTTTCGAATGTACGGTTACTGACCCGAGGGCTCTTATTGCTGCTTCGTTGTCGGAGTAAATATTTCTCTATTTCTATTTCTCACAAGAAAATTAATAACTCATAATTAACTCATCATTTCATCATGTTCGGTACTCACCATCGCTTATAAATTCCAAATTCCAATTGGAAACAGTTAAACACCTGCGCTATCAGTAGGCAAGCGTGGCCCAAATGGAACATGGAACAATGGAACATTTTGTCTAATAGGAAGACATGCCTAACATTGCGGATGTTGCGAATCTTAAACTAGCTAGTATATCCAGCTTTTTAAAGACGTAGACTAAAGAAGTAGACTAAGGATAGTTCCGGTAGTATAACAAGAGACCTCTAATTAACCTTGGTGCGTCGAAGGACAACCACTTCACTCACCTAACCTATCACTAATAATCAAATCTGTAGATCTTGATCAAAATATTTCTCTTAAAGAGTCTAAAACCCACGCCATCGCGATATTGTGATCGGCCAAACTCATGCGCCTGAATGTGTATCACAGGGTATAAAGACGAGGACTTTAAAGTTTTGCTTCCTCTTCGTTGAAAGAAATACTTTACTTGGAATTTCTAGTTGATACTACGAGTCTATGACGAATAACAAAATTACAAATAATTTTAAAGTTGTAGGTAGATTGTGGTAAAAGATATAGCGATGGAATTGCATTGTTGGCATTTCCAGTATTCATTGACATTTCATCATGGAAAGACTTACGCCTCAACAAAAGCAACCCGAAGCCATTACATCCATTGAAAGCGACCGTTGGCACGCCTTATGGGCTGAGGGAATCATCGGCCCATATTTCTTCAAAGGCGAGACTGGCGACAAACGACTTTTTGATACCCGAAATTAAAGCCGTGATTTCCACAACATTTGGTTCCAAAAAAAACGACGCTACTTGCCATACAGCCCATGAAATAATGGATTTACTGCGTCGTCGTTTCGGTAAGCAATTTATTTCTCGTCTCGGACCAGTGGATTGGCCACCAAGATCGGGTGATATCACACCTTTGGACTTTTATTTGTGGGGGTATGTAAAGTCTGAAAGCTTTGTAGATAAACCAGCTTCGTTTGAAGCATTGGAAGCCAAGATTACTAAAGTTATTGACGAGATACCGACTGAAGTCCTCCAGCGAGTCATTCAAAATTGGTGTTTACAGTTTTTAAAAAAATAAGTGTCATGACTGGTTCTACACGAAAGTAATAAAGATTGCCCAATCAATTTAAATTTTCGTTATTTTATTTCAATTTAAAATCCGATATCTCTAAATTGATCACCTTTTATAAAGACTATGTATATTGTAAAGTTTGGCACGAATTTAGACAATTACAGCAGTTTTCTCGTCTAACCAGTAAAATCAGCTTTACTAACCGAGCCGCTGAAACAAAAGTTATTCAATATTACTTCTTGTCTAGCCTTTGAAAGGGTTAAGGAAGGTAATAAATATTTTAAGAATTAAAAGTGAGAAATAAAAAATTAGGACACCCCTAAAGTAAGGTTTCAAATTTGCTTTACTATGTACTTGCACTTGCCTGATTAGCTTTGTTGCTTGTAGTCGTGCTTTTACTTTGTAATTTAGTTATGATATATATTGTAAATACATATATATATTTTTTGTTATATTTAGCGTAGTGCAACGCTCAATTTTGTTAGTCGAATTGTAACCCTATTATAACCCAGTTACAAAATGATGTTTTGTTTGTAAAAATGTTTCGTGTAGTGTTTGAAAATGTTGATAAATTTTGCAATTTATTTTCTTTTACATTTTGCTTCAGTTCCAGGTATTTATCAAAAATTTTGGCTTAACACACAGCAATATGGAGTGAATCCACACAACTTGCATTTTACAATTTTACAAATTTATTTTCTTCCATTTGGATTCCTAACTTATCGATTATTCATTATCGTGCTTGTATAAGTAATTGTTGTATGGCACATCTTTCATTTTTTTAAATTCACTTATGACTTATACAAACATATTTACCTATGTATATTAATGACTTTCACAATCCATTAAATTCAAAATTTGTTAAACTTCGTGTGTTTGGTTCACTCACATTTTAATGAACCCTCACAGTCCAAATTATGATATTTGAAACAAAATATAAAATCTCCAAAACTTCATTCATAATTCTTTCATTAAAATTCTTGCTTTCATAGCGCCCAATTTAGTTTTATTCTTGAAACATTTTCTATTTTGTGCTTAATTGAAGACTTTGTACTCAATGCATAAATACAAATTTATTAAATTGCATCCGAAATTTTGTACAAAGCCGTAATGTTGGCGATTCCCAAAAAACATTTAAATCGAAAACGGATTCTTCTGGCATCTACCCAAGCGCACAAAGTAAATTTACCTCACAAAACAAAAATCTTACCAGTTTGATTTGTTTTTATACCAATTGGTTTATTGTGAGTTGAATGCTCTTCGCAAGTTTTGATACAGGCTGCGAGTGTCACCAACTTTTTTAGAGGTTTTCGCAGTGAGAGAGTTCACCACACCCCAACAAAAGTATAAATAAATATCGGACTTTTTTTTTCTTCAATTTCATATAGAATGTATGGATCCATCAAATATCAAATGATATACATTTTTTTCTAATGGCAGGTAGATAATAACAAACCTTCTAGTGTTTTTCTGCCATGAAATGTTCCTTAAAGATCATCTGTAGTTCGAAGACGGTAGACAACAGTAGAATTCTCCATTTTTGCAAAGGATAATAAAAAGTGGCAGAAAATTAATCATCTAATTTTGATTTTGAATAAAATTTTTTCTAAATTAAAAAAAAAATTTATATTGAGTGATGGAAATCTTTATTTTGACTTTTACACGCTCCGTTGCTTGTCCATTTGTATGCTCCAGCTGTCTAGTTCCCATTTGTCAAATATGATTTACATACGAAGCTATTTGCAAAAAGTATACCGCCGACCGCCGTAGCCGAATGGGTTGGTGCGTGATTACCATTCGGGATTCACAGAGAGGTCGTTGGTTCGAATCTCGGTGAAAGCAAAATTAATAAAAAAATTTTTCTAATAGCGGTCGCCCCTCGGCAGGCAATGGCAAACCTCCGAGTGTATTTCTGCCATGAAAAAGCTCCTCATAAAAATATCTGCCGTTCGGAGTCGGCTTGAAACTGTAGGTCCCTCCATTTGTCGAACAACATCAAGACGCACACCACAAATAGGAGGAGGAGCTCGGCCAAACACCTAACAGAAGTGTATGCGCCAATTATTTATTTTTTATTTTATACATTTTTCGATTAATTGATTAATTTTATGCCACCTTGAATTCGCAACATTAAGACTCTCATTTCGTTCAGCGATGCTTTAATATTGGCGTAATAACAAAAAACAGACAAAGCAATAAAAAAATATTATATTTTTGAGTATGTGTGGCACTCTGTATAAACCCTTACAGAGAACGCGAATTTACGTTCTCTGACCCTTATCTCGGTATCCACGATTTTGGTTTCAGCAAAACTCAAAGAACAGAGTGCAAACTATGCTGACGCATTGAGTATAAAAACTTTAATTCTACAATTTCCCACGAACTTAGAAATAATTATTTCCTATTTCATTGTTCTTGAAATGTATCTCACATTTGCGCTCACATACATATACATATAAAAATATGCTACCAGTTCCCTTATTTTGTTATTGAAACCATTACCTTTTTATAGTCAAAATCTTCTCACCCACACATGTACACATAAACTCGTACGTTTCAAAATTTTTAAACATAAAATTCTACATTTATATCATTTTCACACATTCTCCATCGCCAATGATTGGAATATTTCATCACATTGCCTACTCGTATCTCTGATCTATCTCATACACCACAAAAACAAATACTTTGCCGTAAAAAACTTTGCTTAAAACTGTACATACGTACGCATATAGCAATTGCTTGGTGATAATCCGGATAAGGAAAAAATTGTCACCGAATATCAAAAACGTTTGCACAGCACTTTGAATAGCAAAAATGTGGGACTCTACGTAAAGGCTTTTATGAGGTAATGCATTTTGGTTAATTTACACTAAATAAACAATTTTACAATAAACATAATAATAATCGACGGATTCTTCTTTTTACATTTTCTACAATATTCATAAAATGTGCATGCTACAGCCGCAAGGATCTCACATTGAAGGGTTGCAAGATTGATGTAATTTTAATTACAGGCATGCTAAGCCCCTATGCCTCTATGGTTGAGAAGGTAAACTAGAAATGAAAAAAATGCACAGCTAATAATTTTAAGTTTTGTGCTTTTATTGGTTCTATTAAATTTTTAGTTGCACAAAGATGTTGAAAAGGAGAAAGTCACCATTTTAAAAATAGAACGAGCGGGCGATGTCTTAGCTGATGCGGTGAGTATGAAAAAAGATGGCGGTCATCACATTGAACTCTCTGAGAGTTTCGGAGTCACTGGTTACCGTCATTATGAATTTTAAAAAACCAATAGCGGCCCGAAAAACCTACGAGAACTAATTTTTGAGAGCTTTTGTTTAATTTTTATTATTTGACAATAAAATATATAATTTTAGATGAAATTTTTAAGAAGAACTAAATAGCTATTATAAAAAAATATCTCTCTGCATATATTATCGCTCCTAGTCGGAGCATAGAGAGAGAGAGAGAGAGAGAGCTTAGCTCAACTTAGTTTAAAAGTTTGGAATTAAATCGTAATTTCTGGACCTTACAGGGTTAACCTCACTTAACCTTTTAACTGTTTAACCTTTTAACTGTTTAATTTTGTTTGGAAACACTTTTTCTGCCTGCTTAATTATTTTCCAGCGATGACGAGTACAAACAGACGAGAATATAACAGAGTAAATGTTAAATCAAACGTTGCGTATTGATTTTTAGAAAAAATATATATTTATTCATCGCAAATTAATTGAAAAATGCACACGAAATGTTGTTTTATTTGATAAAACTGTTTTGTAACGGTACATCCCCAGCAATTGTTATTTCAGCTTAATACAAACTTCTTCGGGGGAAAAATTACAGTTGATTCGTTGAATAATAATACGAATGGGATTTTTTTATCTTCACGACACGTATACTCGAAAAATTTTCGTTTCGCTTTGCCGAGTATACGCGACATAAAAAGGTAAAGGGTTAATACAAACCTGTTTTTTTTTTTTTTTGTTTGTTTTTGGAACTTGCATTACCCACAAATAATGTAAGATTCAAATTAATCCTAGATTAAATTTTCTAGAACTGTCATGTTTATGAGAAAAGTAGGAGTAAAAATACCCAAAAACACGATTCCATGGATTTTCCCCCGATTTTTTTAAAAGCCGTGGGGTGGTGAGCATCCAGTTGAGGCACAATAATGGTGTTCAACGCAAAAAAATACATCATAATCTTGTTTCGCATAAAAACAATGTCGACCTGTGTTCTCATTCCATTTCATGTTTCATAATTAATAGAGAAATATTAGTTTGGGGGAAAAGAAATCCATTTTCCCGGTGGATAGCTGCAGTGATCGATATTTCGTAAAGTATGAATCAATCGATTAAAAGTTTATGCTAAATTCTTCTAAATTCTAAAAAAATTCTTTTGCTGTTTTTTGTTTGTTCCATTCAGTTGTGAGTTACAGGGTGCCAATAATGGAAGTCAACAAAGAGAAAATTCGGTATTCGGTACATTTTACAGTTTTTCTTTGATAAAGGCGAAAATGCAAGCCAGGCCGCAGAAATTGTAAATAGTGTTTATGGTGCCGATACTGTAACAGCTAATTACGTGCAATTTTGGTTTTTATGTTAAAGAAAATGTCAATGATGTCGACAAAATCACTGAAATAATCGAAGTTGACCGGTATGTTAGTAGTCGTAATACCGCCCAGGAGCTAAAGATCGACATTAAAACAATTTTAAACTATTTACACAAAATGTTTAAACAAAAATAGTGGATTTCTTTTTTCCCAAACTAATATTTAAATAAACTATTTTATTTTAAAATTTAAATTAATGTCTATATTTCCTTTTTTTCATTTGCAGCCCGCCAAAGTGGCTCAATCGATTTTGCTCTTCTGCAAAGGTCAAGGCATTTTAACTTCTGTCGTTATGCCTGGCGTTGATCGCGGACGTGCTTACTCCAGCAGTTCGGGCGGCTCTGCAGATGGACAAAATGGCTCGCGAAAGCTTTCACGAGGAGTATCAATGGAGGATTACGACAAGCCGAATATACGCCGATTGAGTATTATCAACAACGAGTCACCAAAGAAATAAATCTAAAAATTAAAAAAAAAGCAAATAGAAAAACTATTAATATTATTATTTTTTGCTAAACCGGGCAAATATGCAACAAATTAATGATAAATTGATATTTAAATATATAGCTATACTACATACATATATGAAACATTTTTGAGCATGCTAGTTATAGTTACAAATTTTTTGGTAAGCTTGTTATGTGTGAGTAAATATAAAAGCGTCCGAAAATACAATTTTTGCTTGAAAACTAATTATTCTTATTAAATAATGAAAAAATCAACGATAAATTTGTTTCATAAATACTAACGGTAATTTAAAAATGAAATACTCTTAATAAGCTAATATGAAATTAAATATTGCCAAATTTAAGTCTCAAAATTACAAAAAGATTGCTTACAATTTATACATACATATATACATTTACCCATACATATGTATGTATGCATAAGAACGCATATTTACATACAAAATATGTGTCAGTCATGTACAATTTCTTCGAAAATGCTTAAAAATAGTGAAAATATTTGAATGACTTGGAAGAACTGCACACCAGTAAGCCAGTACGTATACTCAGTTTCAAGCGCGAGTAGTAAAAAGTGCTGCGAGACATCATTTGAAAAGCTGGATGACAACAAAGAAGAAAACCAAATCGAGTTTTTGCACTCAACACACAACTGTCATGAATACATAAATCGCATCATCAAATGGCATTGAACATACAAACATAAATATGATTGAAATAAAGTATTTGAAAGAAGAATTTTTCGTTTCTCGCACTCCAAGCATAACCAAACCCACCTACAACGAAAAAAACTAACATATCTTCCAAAAAGAATCAAACGAAGAACTTAGAAAGTATCAACTATGAAATACCTCCGAATCGGTTAACGTAAAGCAGTACCTTCAAATTGCCAAATCAAGTATTCGTACACCGAAATTATCTAAGGAACTCTTTTTAGTTCAAATTATATCCAGAACTTTTAAAAGCATTTACATGCACAGACATATTTTACTTGAATACTTTGGAGAATTTTTAAATGAACACCAAATTCAAATAGTGCGTAGTTTCAAACAGAATTAAGTAAAAAGAAGATTTACTATAACACAAAAAAAATGTTTAGCTAAAAATACTTACATAAAAACATATAAACACATGTATATGCACGAGGACGTTATTTAGCAATTTCAGTAGCCTTAAAAATGTAGTGGCAAAATGTTCTAAAACACAAATCGTTGTATGCTTAAATGTAGTCAAAAACGCAGTAAAACACAAATGAAAATATAACCTTGAAAATTTACATTAAAAGCTTAAACAAAGTCCAACCACACATTGCAAATTATAAAGAATTTTCACTTTTATAAAAAAAAATTATTAAGCGAAAATTCAGGAGTTAGCAGCAACTTAAAAACAAATAAATATTTTTATGAGTATAATTTCGAACGCAATTTGAATCATATAAAAGTTTACTCCACATTTTTATTAAATACAATTACATGCAAGCAAACGAAAAAAATTATTTAAATTTTTTTTTTAAAGGTAGTTCCATTATCCTTAAATAAGCTATTGCTTCGGCAGCCGTAGTCGAATGAATTGATGCTTAACTACCAGGCTCGAAGCCCCGGGCACGAAATACCAAACAGTTTTTTTCTAATAGCGGTCGCCCCTCGCAAGCAATGGCAAACCTCCGAGTGTATTGCTGCCATTACAAAGCTCCTTAAAAAGTATCTGCCGTTCGGAGTCGACTTAAAACTGTAAAATTTGTGAAAAACATCAAGACGCACGCCACAAAGGGGAGGAGGAGCTAAGCCAAAAACTCAAAACGGTTAAGTTTGTGAACGTTAATTTTTGAAAGCCCTTTTTTTTTAAAGCCAGAAATGTAAATTTGTATAATGGCCAATTTGTATATATGGCAAAAATACACAGATTACTGAAGTTTCGTTAGTAAATGACGAGATTTTCGTAAATTAACTATTACCAAAAATACACTGCATTCTTATTGCCCAATGCCAGTAGAAAATTACTAATGGAAGTTGCAATGTAAAATATTGGGGTAATTATTTTTCAAGAATTAGATAAAAATATATTAAATTTCCGAGGATATTATATTATTATTTTTTTTTTTTTTTTTGAATGTTAAATAAAATGACGCGATGAAAATCCACAAAACGCCAGGGTATTCCACCGTTTGTGAAATCAAATTGTATTTTGACGTAAAATTATACTGTACAGATTACCGTTATTAAGGCAACTTCAAGCTTTTTTATGATATCTATCGTCTTCTTTTTAAATTATGTCGTTTGATTTTGCGTATGTTTTTATGTTACCTTGGAAGTAATTTCCGCGGAATTTTTTTGTTATTATTAGAATTTTTTAATTCGTTGCTGTTTCTTTAGACAGATTGGCTTGTATGTTTATGCAGTTGTTTATTGTTATTGTAGCCGATAGGTCTACGCGGCTTTCTAATCGGTGAGCCATTTTGTGACTCCGACGTTATTATATAACAGACCAAAGAAAAAAACCTTGCCCAAAATCACTTCAGCAGTTATCGCGGCAAACAAAAAAAAAGAAGATTATATAACAACATTTATTATAAATGAATGTTTAGTTATTTCATCATTTGCTTATGAGACTTAGATGTTGGGTTTTGACTAAGATGGTCGGCACAACAAAGCTACATACCTATAACGTCAAGTTATATCGAAATTCGTAGTAAGATTTATCTTGCTTATTTCTTCCTAAGCTCGTTTATTGAATTTGGAGGTATAGTAAAACGCGATGCGACGTGGCGCAAGGCCTGCCTAAAACCTTCAAGCATTTGATGAGTCAAGCGCAGAGTTGTCATTTATTTATTAAACTTTCTTTTATTTGTTAACATATTTTTATTTAGTTTTCAAGTTTTTTTAACTTAATTTAACTGTGAGTTATTTCAGTTTTCCCAAGGCACTGAACTAGGCCGTACGATAACTTTTAATGGTTTTTATGCTTATTTTAGTCTTATTCTTTTTGTATATACACATAATTAGTTGTTGAATTATGTTAACTTTTCTTTATTTAAATCGATTATTTTGTCAAGAAGTTCCATTTGTGATATTCGTTTTTTTTTTATTCTTTTTATCTTTTCAACTTTTTTTTTATATTTTCTTTCAGTATGACTTGAATGTGATTCCTTTTACATTTATTCATCGAACTTTATTTTATTTAGTGACTTTTTTTATACTTACTGCAGTTTCATTAAAACAAGAACTTCACTATATTTCTTTTTGTGCATTTTGATCTAATGAATCGGTCTACACGACCTTACTATTGAAGAGCCACTTTGCGACCGTGCTTAGATTTTGAGCCAAGTTCGTTAAGCTAAAATATTGAACCACTTTTGAAGAACTAACTTCGAAATTTTCGATATGAATAATCAGACTTAAGATTTTTAGTCGCTATTGTTTTTGTATGGGAAGCTTTTCTCGCGATTTTAATTGTTCTACTTCCGTTTATTTATATTGAAACGTCAAAATGACGAGTTTTCTTATGAGTAAGTGGTAACACGAAACATAGTTTCCTTCAAATAATTAATAAAGCGGCTGAGAATATGTGATGGAACTACCTTCCAAAAGTAATTTTATCATGGATGTATGTATTGTAATGTCAACATTATTTAGCAAAGTTTTATTAGCGCTTATGATCAAGTTAAGAATATAATCATATATATTCACGCAATGTCACGAAATTATATTACTTTAAAACAATATTGCAAAGTCAACTATAACTGTTAAAAGAGTAAAATGCAAAATCAAATTGTGTAATGAAAAACTAGCAAAAGTAAAAATTAAATTGTTTAGATGAAGTTTATAAGAAACCTTAAATCATTGCGTTTTATTATACTGGGTATGTTTAGCTGAGCTTTACAAAAAGATATTTCTAGCCTTCCGCTCTTTAGAAAATTGAATACTTTATTAAGGGGTTATATACAGTTAGAAAACCGAAAAAAGCGAATTCTTTCTGAGAAAACTTTTAAATTTTTTTATCCAAAAATTTGTATGCATATTATGTTAACTTTTAACTGTATTTTAAGACTTAATTTAGTAAAAATATTTATTTGAAAAGAAGCTACAGTTGATCTCCGGGAGCTCATCTTAAAAAAGACGTTTTGCGGTGACCACCATGTCCCTGAACTGGATCCTCTGAAATTAAAAAATCACACAGATTTCGTTAAAGAAATGTTAAATCTAGTAATTAATCGAAGGAATAAGCAAAATAAATTTTTTTAACGAAATGGTCGTTTCTCAAAACAAAAAAATCGATTTTTGACCAAAATTTCGGCCTTAAGGGGTTAGGGGTAGTCAGAGGCCCGAAAAAATGATGATTTTCACGAATTTTTTTTTGCTACTTAATTAATTTATTTAACAAAAATAAAAACATAGCATAAAAACACCATGTTTTAACTTGACTTCACCAAAATTTCAAAAAAAAAAATTAATAATTGCAAAAGTTATCGCTGTTTGTGTGAAGCCCGTTTCTCCAGAAGTCCCTTGCGGTGAACATCACAAGTCCTTGCAGATTCATCTAAAACCAATCGGACAAGAAAAATTAGTTTTATTAATAGATAATCTTGTGCCTGATCGAATTCAAAATGAACAAAATGGCGGCCTCAGAAAATTTTTTCCAGATTTTAGAAGAAAAAACCAACAGTTAAATGTTAAAAAAAAATCGAAATTTTTGAAAAAAAAAAATCCTTCGATCAGGCACAAGTTTTTTATGTTTTTCAAAAGCTGTATAAATTTTATTGAAATCTACGTAGCGGTTTTTAAGTTACAGTGTTCACCAGTTTGAAAAACATAGTTTTGAGAAAAACGCATTTAAAGTTTTGCTATCGGCTCCGGAGCGGCCGAGCGCCCTTTGTTAATTGTTGAATAACTTGAAAAGTATTTGTCGGATTCACTTCAAATTTTTACACAATATTTTTAAAACATTATACTTTAAGAAAATGCAAAAAAAAATCGATTTTTTGAAAATTCTGACTACCCCTAACCCCTTAAATTGTTTAAAAAAAAATATTTATAGGTGAGAAAAAATCTTGGATTAATTACTAAAAAATATATCAAGGAAGCTCGCCTTAAAATTTGAGACTAATCGGTTTAGCCGTTTTCGAGTAATGTTGGTCACCGACTTTGAAAACACCATTTTGAGAAAAACGTGCTGCCGCTCCGGCCTTGTACTTTCCAGCACTCTGAAACACCTTTTCAAATTTTTCGTGTAACTTCGAAAATATTCACCGGAACGTTATTAAATGTTCTGTGTGTATTCTTACATATATGTCTTCTTCTTCTTAATTGACGCGATAACCGCTTACGCGATTTTGGCCGAGTTCAACAAAGCGCGCCAGTCGTTTCTTTCTCGTGCTAACCGGCGCCGATTGAACACACCAAGTAAAGCCAAGTCCTTCTCCACCTGATCTATCCAACGCAGAGGAGGCCTTCCTCTTCCTCTACTACCACCAGCTGGCCTGCGATATTCGCCGTTGCCAACGTGCAAAGGTCCAAAAATCTTACGCAGAATCTTTCTCGAAAACACTCCAAGTGTCGCTTCATCGGATGTTGTCATCGTCCACGCTTGTGCGCCATACGTTAGGACGGACATGATGCAAGTCTTGTAGAGTGTTAGTTTTGTTCGTCGAGAGAGGACTTTACTACAAATTGGCTACTCAGTCCAAAGTAACACTTGTTGGCAAGAGAGATTCTACGTTGGATTTCAAGGCTGGCATTGTTATCGGTGTAAATGCTGATTCCTAAGTATACCAAGTCCTTTACAACCTCTAAATCATAACTATGACGTGGGTGCAGATACGCGAGTGCGCCGACTGTTTGTTTGATGACAGGAGGTTCAATTGTACGCTCTTAAAAAAAATTGTGCCTGAGCGATTAAGTTCTGTGGCTCGTACGATGCTCTCCAACATCATGTAAAAGAAGTCACATGACAGCGAGTCACCCTGTCTGAAACCTCGTTTTGTTTCAAACGGCTCGGAGAGGTCCTTCCCAATTCTGACGGCGCTGCTGGTGTTAAGCAACGTCATCTTGCATAGCCGTATTAGTTTTGCGGGGATACCAAATTCAGACATCGTGGCATACAAGTAACTCCTTTGCGTACTGTTGAATGCAGCTTTGAAGTCGACGAAAAGATGGTGTGTGTCGATTCTCCTTTCATGGGTCTTTTCCAAGATTTGGTGTATTGTGAATATTTGGTCGATGGTAGACTTTCCAGGTCTAAAGCCACATTGATAAGGTCCAATTAGTTGGTTGACGGTGGGCTTCAGCCTTTCACACAATATGCTCGCTAGAACCGTATAGGCGATATTTAGAAGACTAGTCCCGCGGTAATTGGCACAAATTGCAGGATCCCCCTTCTTATGGATTGGGCAGAGCACCCTTAAATTCCAATCGGCAGGCATGCTTTCATCCGACCATATTTTGCATAAAAGCTGATGCATGCCCCTTACTAGCTCCTCGCCGCCATGTTTGAATAGCTCAGCCGGCAGTCCGTCGGTGCCCGCGGCTTTATTGTTCTTTAGACGCGTTATCGCTATTCTCACCTCGTCATGGTCGGGTAGCGGAACATCAATTCCGTCGTTAACGATTGGGGTATCGGGATCTTCACATTCTCTGTGACATGCGTAGCTGTCACTATTTAGTAGGTTCGAAAAGTGTTCCCTCCATAATTGAAGAATGCTCTGGATGTTGGTCACCAGATCACCGTCTTTGTTCTTACAGGAAAACGCCCCGGTCTTGAAACCTTCTGTAACCCGCCGAACTTTCTGGTAGAATTTTCGGGCGTTGTTCCTATTGGCCAGCATCTCAAGCTCCTCGCACTCAAGTATTTCGGCCTCTCTGTAGCGATTCCACATGGCTCGCGTTGCACCCGATCGCAACGTGGCTCTATAGGCAGCATCTTTTCTTTCGACGGCAGCATGACACTCCTCGTCGTACCAACTGTTTTTTCGGGCTCGCCGGAATCCGATTTCTTCTTCGGCGGCGGTACGTAAAGAACGAGAAATGTTGCTCCATTGCCAGTGCATGCCGGTTTTTTGGGCAGTACTCTTTGAGAGCAGGAGTTAGAGTCGAGTGGCGAATCTTCTGGCTGTATGTTGTGATTGCAGCTTTTCGATGTCGAACATTCTTTACGTAGTTAGATGTACGCTTTTCGCTGCACAGAGGCGTGTACGTAGTCTGGCTGCAACAAGGTAATGATCCGAGTCGATGTTGGGTCCTCGGATCGTACGTACATCTAAAATACTGGAAGCGTGTCGTCCATCTATCACAACATGATCGATTTGGTTTCGCGATCAGGAGACAGCCACGTTGCTTGGTGTATTTTCTTATGCTGGAATCTGGTGCTGCAGACTACCATGTTTCGGGCCCCGGCGAAGTTGATCAGCCTCTGTCCGTTACCAGATGTTTCATTGTGCAGGCTGAATTTTCCGACTGTGGGACCAAAAATTCCCTCCTTGTCCAACCTGGCGTTGAAGTCGCCAAGCACGATTTTTATGTCGTGGCGGGAGCAGCGCCCATAGGAACGTTCCAAGCGCTCATAGAAAGAATCTTTGGCCGCATCGTCCTTCTCTTCCGTCGGGGAGTAGGCGCTAATTAACGAAATTTAAAAAAAACGGGCTTTGATGCGATTTATTGCGAGACGCTCGTCCACCGGAGTGAACGACAGTACTTAGCGACGAAGTCGAAGAAAAACGATTTTTTGAAAATTCCAACTGTATCTAACCCCTTAAGCATTAGCTTCAAATATTTGCATGAGCCTCTGACTTCTAATACGTAGATAGCTCACAAAAGTATCAGTCAGTCCGAAAGTTTGTAAATTCCCATCTTAAAAAGATGTTTTCTTAACCTACAAAACCTTGGCGGGTCGCTAAAAGAGTTCCTCTCCCTGTTGAGTTTTAGAAGTAGTTCCGATACCTTCCTAGAAAGGAGATATGAGCCTTGGACTACGACAGTGTGCGCAAAGATGTTATTTTTGCCATTTTCTAAAATGTTCTGCTGTTTATCGCTTGGATACTACGAAAAAAGGGGCTAACGTTTTGCGAGGCAACCAACCCATTCATTGCCTTCCACCCTTCTCTCCCTGAATCCATTTCAACATTACGTGCTTATAGGTTCCCAATTCCAAACAAAAAAAAATTCCGATAATTCTCGAAATTTGTTTGCCTGAGTCTAAGGCGAAGCTTGAATATCCAATATCATATTTATTCTCATTTCACATTTTCTTCTACGCAGACGTACGCGGACGCAAATTGCAATTGCGAAAATATCGACTGAAATATTTTTGAATGTGTAGCAATTTCTTGGAATCCTAGTCCAAATATTACTGCTCTAGTACTCCCATACAAATCAAACTATGAAAATTACCAAAAATGGCACCAAAGCCTATTTGTTTAGCCCTGGACCCTCCCCATCAGTGCCGCGCATGCAATCACCGATTTTATCAGCGTATTGTATGGACCATATCTCAGTCTGGGTAATATTCCCCGTGTTTTACTCAGACGTCTCTAGGAAGCATGTAAAGCCTTTGTAGTGTTGTTAGTAACCACTGTAAGCTATGAATTTTAGTGGAGCCTTTTAGTTGACAATTAGATTTAGCGTCAATAACATATCATGAATTAGGCCGCTAATGTAGGCAAATTCATTAAATCTTGAAGCATATACTTTTTACAGAAGTTCTTTTATTACCAGCGTCCAAAGCAGAGGGATATTGCTAGTACTTCGTCTTGAGGTCAGCCTCGGGTACCAGTAGCAAAGGGTGATCAGATTGGAGGTACTTTTTCCAATAAGGTTATTTGACAGATCACATGGGGCTACCGTCAAAGTAAATACATTTTTTTCGGTATTCATTGACATTTCGTTATGGAAAGATTTACGCCTCAACAATGTTTACAAATCGTAAAATTGTATTACGAAAATCGGCACTCTGTGAAAAGTGTTCATCGCGCGCTCAAACCAACTTTGCGCAGCGAGGAGGCCCATTTTTGCTTTACTGGCTACGTCTTTTAGCAAAATTGCCATATTTGGGCTGCAGAGCAACTCGAAGCCTTTGAAAAACAGCCATAACATGAACACTGAAAGAGTCCACATCGCCCATATTTCTTCAAAGACGAGGCTGGCGCCAATTAAACAGTGAATGGCGAACACTATCGCGCCATGATAAACGACTTTTGGATGCCGGAAATTGAAGCTCGTGATTTCTACAACATTTGGTTCCAACAAGACGGCTGCGTCGTAGTTTCGCTGAGCAAATTATCTCTCGTCTCGGATTAGTGGATTAGCTACCAAGATCGTGTGATATCACACCTTTGGACTTTTATTTGGACTTTCGATTGAGGCATTGGAAGCCAACATTTCTAAAGTTATTCACGAGATACCGACCAAAGTCCTCCAGCGAGTCATTTAAATGTGATGAATGGGTCTACAAAAGAATAATAAAGATTGCCCAATCAATTTGAATTTTCGTTGTTTTATTTCAATTGAAAATCCGATGCCTCTAAATTGTTTAATCTCTCTCTCTCTTTACTTGTTCAATCTCTCCCAGCTCAGCTATATAGGTTATAGACTCAGCATAATTCCAATCCAAGCTCATTATTTTGAGATATTAATTCGGAACAGAGCCGTCGATATTTTTCATAATATATATTATCTAAAGGCATTTCGAATCTCTCTTGCCAACAAGTGCTACTTTGGACTAAGTAGGCAATTGAGCAGTAAAGTCCTCTCTCGACGAACAAACACTCGGCAAGACTCTCATCATGTCCATCCTAACGTATGGCGCAGAAGCTTGGACGATGACAACATCCGATGAAGCGACGCTTGGAGTGTTCGAGAGAAAGATTCTGCGTAAGATTTTTGGACCTTTGCACGTTGGCAACGGCGAATATCGCAGACGATGGAACGATGAGCTGTATGAGCTTTACGACGACATAGACATAGCGCAGCAAATAAAGATCCAGCGGCTTCGTTGGCTGGGTCATGTCGTCCGAATGGATACAAACGCTCCGGCTTTGAAAGTATTCGATCCGGTACCAGCTGGTGGTAGCAGAGGAAGAGGAAGGCCTCCTCTGCGTTGGAAAGATCAGGTGGAGAAGGACTTGGCTTCACTTGGTGTGTCCAATTGGCGCCGGTTAGCACGAAAAAGAAACGACTGGCGCGCTTTGTTAATCTCAGCCAAAGTCGCGTAAGCGGTTATCGCGCCAATTAAGAAGAAGAAAGGCATTTCCAGGTCTACAAACGAACACGTTTCTGCTCTCTTTACTTTTCCATAAAAGAAGAAAAACTTTCGGTGCAAAAAGATTTGTACTAATCCCGGTCGATGTTAGTAGTTTCAAGCGTCCGTACATCTAAAACGTTGGAAGTATGTACATATTTTCATTTTTGGCAACGGCATAAGATGAAGCGGTAAAAGTATTTATGGACTGGGATGCATTTCTTTTTTTAAATACAAGAAGTTGTAATTCGGATCTACTCCCTTGACAAATCTCGGGTGAGAAAATTTCATCGTAAATAAATTAATGAGATCTAAATTAAATATACTGGATCGTACGAAGATAAGAAAGTAAGGTAGTCCCCGGCGCATTCCATTATTTAGACTCATAAGATATGCGCTAAATTAGGTTCCAATTTGATTCCGTCATACAAGAAACTGTAACCAATTCGGCCAATTGGGACGGTTTTATTTTAAATATGCTTTGAAGGTAAATAAGTTAAAACGCCAAATTTTGCAGACTTGAAGAAAGTTTAACAAATTCAGCACAGTTAAACTACCACTAAAAAACGATCTTTTGAATCCTTTTTTGAGTGCCGAAAACTTCCAAACCCATTTATGTTCTGGTTAAAGAACACGAAGATAAATTTCCCGGCCTTTTTCGCTAAGAATTTCACCACACAAAAATTAGATCTTTTTTTCGTTTTCCTAGCCGAGTTATGATAGAAGACGGGGTTTCTATAGAAGGGTAGCTTAAAGTTTTTTGTCTTTATATGCCATTTTATCTTATTCTTGAATTTGAATTTAAAACATATCAATTTGCAAACGCGCTTTAGTGTTATAAGGTACAATATTTCTTGACCATACGAACGCTTAATTTCCTACTTACTAAAATTTGTATGAATCTTTTTCTTAATTAATAAATATAAAATTAATTGGGGCACCTTACTAGAAATAATGGCAGACACAAAAAAACAAAATTACACCGGAAAAATATTTAAACAAAAATGTAGTTTATTGTACTTAAAAATAATGATAATGAAAGGTTCGTAAACAAAAAATATTCATCCTGTAAATTTTAGCTCTGTACCGTGATATGCCGTTCTTTCTTATACCGTGAATATAAGATTTCTAAAAATTTGACCACAATGGCAACGTATAAATGCGACATGCTGTCGTCGTAGCAACAACAACCACAAAATGACAGCAGTAGTGAAATGAAAAATGAACGAACTACCACCTACAAAACCTCCGCGCGGAGTTAAATATGGAAAAGATGAGGTAATTATTGATAAAACTTACATATAATTATTAAAAAATATCAAATGAAAGATTAAAGAAGTGTTACAAATGAAACTAAGAAAATTTCCATCTTGCTAATTATGCCAGAGAGGACTGTGAAAGTTACAAATTCACGTTAGGGGAGAGAAGGTGGCTGACTGTTGTCATCATCACAGTTGTCAAAAGATAATTTTCTTGTTGAATTCGCAAGCCGCTTTCAATAAAATAAAGGGCGTTTTCTTTTAATCTTAGCATTTCTTATCCTATTTTTTCCTTTGCTAACATAGTCCGGCTGTGGTTTCCTTGTCAACGTCATCAAATCGCTGGGCTTTAGCGAGACAACAGAAGAGCGACAACAAGAAAAGCTTAAGATTGAAAAGGAATTCAAACGTTCCGATCAGCGTCTGAACGAGTTGGTATCACGCCATGATCAGCAATTGACACAAGTTTTGCCCCTATTCAGCCAAGTGTCAACGGAGATTACAGCGAGTCGTGAACGCATACATGGGGTAAAGGAAAATCTAGGTGCCTGCAAGCATTTGCTACAATGCCGTCGTGAAGAGTTGAAGAAGATGTGGACAGATGCGGTGCAGCATAAATATGTGCTAGAAATGTTAGAACAAATGTAAGTCTTCCAAAAATTCTTTGGCACATAAACTCAATTATTTATTGTTACTGCTTTCCAGCAACGAATTGCGCAAAGTGCCTCAACGTGTTGTCAGCTATACGGCCAAACGCCAATATTTGCATGCAAGTAAATCACTCACCGATGCGCTAGCAACTATACAAGGCCCGCTTAGTGGCGTCGAAGGATTGGCCGACTTGCGTGTCGATTTACAATCACGACGACAACAACTCTATCAACGACTACATGAAGAGCTAGTAACACAAATCTACAAAAACTCCGCCGCAGAGGCATTCTCCATATTTCAACGTAATAATTCCAGCCGTCTGAATGCAAGTTTCACTCGTGGCATTGGTGCACGACGCTCCACTGATCGCATCGAAGCAAATACGCGTGTGCGTAAAGCGCTTATAGAAATGGCGCAAGGTTTTGATCTTGAGAAGTCCGAAGTAATCGATGACGCAGATTTAGTAGATCCCGAATTAAGTATGACTTACTTTATTTCAATTATCGTCGAATGTTTCGGCATGCTGGGTAAAGTGCCCGACTCATTGGAGGTATTACGCGTACAAATACAAACCCAATTGCTTGAAGTGGTGCGGCAGACAACGTATCAGTTAATGACGCTGAATTTCAGTACCAATGAACGCGACAATCCGTTGCTAACGCTGCTCGAAGTTATATTTAAACAGTTCAAGGCGATAGCTAAGACTCACGCACTGCTGTTAAAAAACTATTTGGCGGTGGGACAAAAGTATGCGGTAGTTGGACCACAGCCATATGATTTAACGGATTTTTGGGCGCAAGCACAGTCGGTGGTAAGTTGGATGGGATTGTTAAATGTTCTGTAATTCACTGCCGAGTGAAATTTTCTGGCAATTGCAAAGAAATTCACTCGGAACTGAATTACAGCATCTGTGCAATTGTTTCATACTAATTCGATATTAATATCTCTATAGCTACAATTGCTGTTAACCGATTATTTGGATATACAAAATGCTTCCGGCGACGACGCAACACAGTCGGCGTTTGCTGAGCCCACTAACAATATAAATTCGTATTTTCTGCGTCGAAAAGTTCCCAGGTAACGTGAAAATAAACATTGAGTTACAAAATTTTACAAATATTGACAATAAAATTTAATATACATAATTCAAAGTTTATAAGTTTAATTTAAAAAATTCTTCAAAACTTTCCAAAACAAATTTTTCTTAAATAAATATGTATGCACATACTGCAAATGTTTCAATTCGCGTGGATTTCATGCCAAAGATTCTTTAGCTGAAATGTATTAATTAATTAATTTATATGTTTTCACTATTTGTATTTTAATTATCTTTCTTAATCTAATTTAATTTATGTGTAACTGTCAAATATTTAAATATTCGAAGGCACCGCATTCATATTGCTGTGCGTTGGTTAGTATTCAATAGTCTTATACATTTAACCGAAGTCCAAATATCGCTAATTAGTAGTAAATAAGCCCAAAAAATTGTATGTAGTATATAAAACTCCTTTCCAGGCATAGCACTCTATATTTTATTAAAGGCAATTAATTTTTACAGCAACAAAAAGTCGCTCTTCAAATTCGACAAATCAGCGCATATACCACCGCAAGAGAGCGTCGCACCCACAGTTTCCGTTGGTAATGCCTCAGTCAAGGAGCATCGACGTAACGCCTCTGACGTCTCGGCAGATGATAATCTGACCGTTACTGCAATTGGAGGCGGTGGCAGCGGCAATGGTAGTGGTTATTTTGCGCATCCCAAACCACAGCGCGAAAAGGTGCTGATATGTAAAGCCGACCAGAATGTGATAACAAAAATCTATTTGCCACTTATGGTTTACATACAAGAAATTGAAGGGTTCATGAAGTGCAAGCCGGGGTAAACTAATTGGTATTTTAAATGTAAGCACATCAATTATTTTACCTTTTTCTTTTCCATAGTCAACCCTGTAGTCTACACGATTTCATTGATAATTATATTAAGGATACGTTCCTATCGAAAGGCCACAATCGTAATTTACAATTAACCATCGAATCATTATCGAAAAATCAGGATGCTTGGCGGACGATTATCACGCCAGAAGAGATGAAGGTCATGGGTCTATCACGCCCTCTGCTACAGTCCACAGCCATGGTAGAACGGCGTCTGCAAGAGACCAAAACACTTATACAGGAACTGCCGTGCTATTCGGATGAGTTGTTGAAAATGGTGTGCGCGCTGCTAAAGACATACCGCGAGATATCACAGTCCGCATATAGAGGTGTTGTGCAGCCTGATTCGGAAGACAAGCGCATCTACAGTGTAGCTTGGCTGAAGGATGACGACATAAGTAGATTTTTAAAGTTAGTACTCGTAATATTTATTTTACTTTTCAGTTGCATTTGAGTTATGTTTTACATTTACTTCACAGAACACTTCCTAATTGGACCGATCTAAAGTCCTCCAGTCAGCGTGGAAAGCATGGCAAAAAGCTTCAACGTAACAACTTCGAACCATCGGAAGAAGAGAGTCCACTGCAAGTGCAGCAACGTAATATACGTGAAGCTGAAATGCTTACCAGTAACTTGGGTGAAGGTGGCATTACCCAGCAGGAAATTTTAGCGGATATTAGTGTGCTGAAAGAGCTGGCTGTGCTGCAGGAGAGCATGGAATGGTTCTCTGGACGCGTGTCAGAGTTTGCCAATGAGCTGCGGAAACCGTTGGTGAATGGTCTTAATGTCATTACGTCTGAGTGTACCGCTACACATGCGGCCGCAATCAAGGATGGCACCATTAAAGTGTTGACAAATTTAGCGCTGGAGTTCGATGAACTGGCCAATACATGTCTGCTGGTGTTACATTTAGAGGTTGGTTAAAAGCATCGATCTAATACAAAAATCAGAATTTAAGACATCTAGAAAATCACAAGAGGAAAGCTTACACACATTCAAATCACTCCGGTTTTTTTTAAAGAAAACTCGAAATTAACTGTCCACTCAAGGCTCTGTCATGCTGTGAGATTAAGTCCTCACTGGTTCTGAAGTGTATCGAGAAACTGAATTTACTAGGAACACATAATCCGTTTAATTTGGGTCCGAGGATACAGTGCTATAACTGGGAACGAAATAGCGGATGCATTGGCGAGAGAGGCTGCGGTCCCGAAACTTTCCTTGCCATGGCACAACACACCAACCAGGAGAAGCTTAGGAGTGAAGAGCTAGGGCTAAGGGAAGTTTGCTGGCACCAAACTATTGGGCTACGCCAAGCGTAATCCTTATTGGGAGGGTACAACCAAAAGTGGATTAAAATACTCATAGCCCTCCCCAAAGATAAACTGAGAATGCTCACGGGCATTCTCACAAGTCCCTGCAAATAATCATCTGCACATGATCGGGATATGGTTCACTGATTCTTGTCGTTTCTGCAACCAATCTCTGGAGAATCCAATGCATCTTCCCCTAAATGTAGCGCTAAAGCGGGGAGAAGGTTGAGACATCTCGGCCAACTGCAACTAGAAGAAAGGCACATGATTTTAATAAGGTAACTAGATCTGGATGAGGTATATATATGATGGGTAGAGGGTGCAAAAGACCATGAGGTCGTACGGCAAACCTCGTAGAAAATCTAATCTAACATTTCATGCCCATTGTTCACATGACCGGGGTTCGTTAGGTTCGGCACTCTGTTTTCTGGAGGAGCCCGTAAATGTTTCCACCTTTCTGAGGGCGCACTTCTTCAGAGACAACAGCCTTGTTAGGGAGAATGACATGTAGCGATAGGATTAGGGACATTTTTTCTGGCCATCTGTGTCCACAGAGTAAACACTTTAAGAGCAGACCGCCTAAACTAATTTAATCTGCATACATAAACTGTAATTGTTAATTTAAAATATTTCAACATGTTTATAGGTGCGGGTTCAATGCTTCCACTACTTGCGCACTAAATCCGCCACCAAAGTCAACAATTTCATGAGTGTCAAGGACGATGACATTCTAGAACCCGATCGTCAGGTACAGATGCTAACAAAACGTTTAGCAGAGATGGATGAGGCATTCAGTGCAACATTGCATCCACGAAAGACGAGAGTATGTTTTGAAAAGCAGATAAAATATTTCGAAAAATGACTAATTTCTTTTTGCCATGTTTAGTACATTTTCGAAGGTTTAGCACACTTGGCCGCCCGCATACTCATACAAGCCTCCAACTATCTGGAACACATCGACCAAGCCACGGTAACACGCATGTGTCGGAATTCGCTGGCATTACAGCAAACGCTAAGTAATATTACTGCATCACGTGAAGTGGCGCTGGATCAAGCGAAGAATTTTTACGAGCTACTGTGCATGGAACCGGATGTAAGTTTACCACTCTCCTTTAACTCTTATATATTATTAACGCCGCCTCTTTCATACACAGGACATTCTTACCAACATTGTTGAGAAAGGCGCTCAGTTCACCGAAATGCAATACCTGAATGCACTGCAATTATCGTGCAAGGCGCGTGGTATAACCGACGCGAACGCTTTGGCGTCGTATCAACAAAAGTTGTCGGATATTTTGGGTGCAAAACCCTCCACTGGCATTGTTGTTTAGAATTGTTTTGCCTCTGAGCAAAAAAGAAAACAACAGATAAACTAGTTACTTTAGTGACGCTCTTACTCTAGCAATTAAGACTGTTCGTTTCGCTTACCGAAATGCACTAAAATATTACAAAAGTTGAAAGCTTATGTCACTTTATTTTTTTTTTTTTTTTTACATGAAGTATATAAGTACATTATTAACACAAAAAGTATTCATACACAGCGCTACATACAAATAAAGTTGAAAGCTAAAAGCATTGAAATGAGTGCACGCTCTAACTCATCGGTGATTTGCCTAACAGTTCGGTTTATTATTATTATCATACCTACTATACATATAAAATATTGATACTATTATAAAGTGGAAATTATAAATTACAATACACATATATATATATACAAACCTAAATGTGTTTTTAATGTACAAGGTGGCGCAAAAGTTGTTATGTGATATTTCTTGGTTGTGATATTTTTTATAAATGAAAAGCTTTGGTCCGCATTTTGGATTATGGGTATTAATGTCTTAGTTGTTTGTCATCAAGGCGAAAGAATGATATCGGCCAATTCACCACCGTCAGAATTGATGACCATACGAGCCCTTTTTAACGAGTATTCACTTTTATTACTTCAAAAGTCTGAGGCTTGTTAGCATAGACTCATGACTTCAAAAAACCCCATTAAAAAGTATGGAATGGTTACACCGGACAATTTTTCCGGTCCATGTTGTTCTACATTCTTCAAGTTAAAAGGCTAAACGTTGTAGTGTATGCCCAATTCGTGAAGGACGGCCGGGAAATATGCGCCAACAAAAGGGGCATAAACAATTATTCTCCGTTTCCACGGCAGTCGGATCTACATTATCGGAACGACCCGAATTTATATCCGCCCAAGGACTGTCGCTCCAGTGGCAGCCCACGTAATTGTATGGAGAATGTTTATGCTGCTACAACAACAACAACAAATATAAAATCGAAACAATTATTCCAAGCTCCTAAAGAGCACAGCAATACCTGGCTTGACCTTTATTTTGTATATGTTTACTCCAGAAATGCATGAACAGTACATAGCATTACAGCGTTTTCCGATAGGGTGATGACTTTTATGCCACAATGTATGTGGATGATAAAGACAGATTTAACGAGGTGCATTTCAAACTTAGATAAAACCATAATTAGCGATAAATTTTATAAATTTTGTTGCATATTCCTGTAGAAAGCTTAACAAGTTCAACTGGGATCAAAAAACTAATTTTTAATAAATGTTTGGTTATATTTTTATGCGAATGCATGAAATGCTTGCTTATTGCCTTAACTCCAAATGAAATTGATGCTGCATGCAACCCTACCACTCGACACTATCGTGAATAAAAACAATTTGAAGGAAAAGTATTCACACACTTTTGCCTATTTTGCCGGTAATCTTCAATATTTTTGTTGTTCCTAAATTGCACTATAAAAATTATTAAACAATGTCAGAAAATACAGAATTGAATACTGCAAAAGCAACCGTTGAAGAATTATCGGTTAAAGGTGTTGAAAAATCAACTAAGGTCCAAAATAGCGCTGCTGCCGTTGAAGATCCCGCAGAGAATACACCAAAGAAAGAGGTGTCACTTCCAACCTATGAATTATCAACATTTAAGCTAACACGAATATTGCAAAATAACACGTTGCGGAAAACAATAGCGGTAACTTGAAAAATTAAATATTTAATAAATACTTGCGACTAAAAAGCTTTGAATTCCATGCAGCTGCTTGGCACGTTTCCCGACGTCTCCGCTACTGACGTAGCCGTTGTGCTGCTTGAGAAACAAGCGTTCAAAGAACGTGATGTACAAACAGCGCGTGAACAGATTGCGGATGAAGCTCCTAGAATATTTAGTGATGCATTGCAGGTGCAGACAGAATTCATTAATAATATTTATGGCAGCTTTCAATGCGTGCCCAATGCCGAATTGAATGGTAAAAGTTCAAATCCAATCTTCTTCCCATTTTATATCGCTTTTCTCTCTTACTTGCAGCAATAAAAACGACTGTGGTATATCCAGCCACGGAGAAACATATTGAGAAATACTCAATAACTCAAAAATACTTGATTACTGAAACTCCAGAATTATATGAGCAACTAACGTTGCCTTATATCACGAGCAGCCATTTTAGTTTAGACGTAAGCGTTTATTTAAAATATGGTATCATGATTAATATATACTCTTGCATTTTAATTGATTTCGATTATATTTTCTTAGTGGGTATATAACATACTGGAACATCGTCAAGAAACTGAACGCATAGTATATGAAGATTCAGATCCCGAAACAGGGTTCGTGCTTTTACCCGATTTGAAGTGGGATGGCAAAACTTTGGAGACACTTTATTTGCTAGCCATTGTTCACAAGCATGACATCAAATCTTTACGTGATCTCAATAGCACTCATCTGCCACTTTTGTACAATCTGCGTGATGGTATAGCTAGAACTATGGAGAAACGTTACGGATTGTGTGATTCACAATTGCGTATATATTTCCACTATCAACCATCATTCTATCATCTACACTTACATATTAATCCGGTGCGTGGAGATGCGCCAGGTATTTGGTGTGAAAAATCGCATATGTTAGATACGGTTATCAGTAATATAGAATTAATGCCGGACTATTATCAGCGAGTGACATTGCCTTTTGTTTTGTTCGAGGGAAGTAAGTTACTAGATGAATATGACGAACGAAAAGCTGTGCGAAAGCATATTAAAACTGTGGCGGAAGAGCTTGAAATAAAAGAGGGAGAACAAGTTAAAAAAAATAATGTATTGGCTGACGAGTTGGAAAAAATCGAATTACCAGAATCTGGAACGGAGACAGAAGAGCCACCTGTAAAGAAAACTAAATTGGCAGCGGATGTTGAACAGCCGCCTGAATTTCTAAAGGCCGCAGCAGAATAAATGAAAATAATTTTTTTTCCACACATGCATATATTCCAAAGTTATTTAAAAAAAAAGAAAAAAAAAAATTACTAATGTGATGCATTAATTGTATTTCATAAATGTGCTTTAGAGAGGAAAAATGCAGACAAATATATTGTTTTTAATTAAAGTATAGAAAAAAGTTAAAAGTAAAAATAATAAAATAAAAATAAGCATACGTATGTAGCAGCTGTTTACTGTTGCTGTGTATTGTATTTGGTTGAAGCAAATACTCCATTGGTATAATCGAAAAATAAATGAAAAGTCCGCTGCAACTAATTAAACAATCAAATATTTGTTATACATTCCATTATGTTGTTCATATAGACAATATGTTTTAGTTTAGAAGTTATTTGGAAAGCAACTCTGGATTTGCTTTAAAACGTTGAGGTTAAAAATAGTTGTGCAAATGGCGCTGTTTTTTTATTGTACTTGCTTTTTAATTGGCATGTTAATTAAAGCACTGAATTAGATAACTGAATTAAAAATAAAAAGCTCGTTCCCACGACAGTCGGTTTTGCGTAACCGGAACGACCCGGATTTATATCTGCCCATTCCCCGTACATGTATGGGGATGTTTATACTGCTACAACAACAGCATAAAAAATGCTCGCACAACAGTACGTAAATTTGCATGTCATTCAAATTAACTGCGATTTTCCTAAACACGGTTGTCAGTAAATAAAAACACTTCAAAAATGCTTTTTTCTGATGCATTGATTTTCATTAAATGAAAATTGCATTCGTTTATTTACTTGCTCTGTTTGTTTGTTTTTTTTTTCATTATATTGTATTATGGATGAAGCATTTCATTGATTATTATTGATTTATTTAAGTTCGCTTGCGCGGGCATTTTAATGCACAATTATATTTGGATACTGTGTTGCATGTACGAGTTTTTGCAATATTGTTTGTGTTTATGTACGTATGTAAATATATATGAATGTAGTATGCGAGTCTTGTATGTTGTCTTGTATGCATGCATGTAATTTTTTTGTGTTTGTAAGTAGTAAACATTATTCTTCATGCTGTTTTTATTTTTGCAGTGTATTTAAAAGTTCAAATATAATAAATACATTTATTAAGCTATCGCCTGCACGTCTCCTTTGCATATTAATTGCATTGAATAGTTGGAACACAAGACCTTTCAACGCCATTGTGGCCACATTCAACGCCCAACAAACACACGTCTACATCGCGGTTGCCATTATACTGCGTCAAGCAGCATTGAACGCGAGCAATGCATTTTCTTTCACCAATGTCCACTAATGCATGGTGTGTTGTTGGCCCTTTACAAGAACACCTGTGTACGTATATCATTTGCTATTGCTAATCTGTTATACTTCGCGCTGCTGCTGCTAAGCATAAGATACAAACAACTTTTTCGTTAAATACTTTTTCTCGGGCCACCTGTGCCGAAATATCTGCTCAAATAGTCGCTACGCATGCACCAACGCTGCTGGAAGCCTTCTTATACAATTTATAGCTAAACTCTATTTAAAAACTTTATTTTTTGCACATGTTGCACTTTGTCTTTACTTTTTGCTTATATCTTTAGCATTTTTAAATTTTAGTTTTTGAATTTTATTTTATCTCTTTTCGAAATATAATTAAAAACATTATTTTTTTTTGTAGACTATATAAAAAATATTCATAATCATTATACTCGTAAAATAAAAAAAAAATTGTCTGACTGACTTGATAACGCAAAGGGCTAACCGTCACAACTGAGTGGTGCCCAAGCTCTAGTTTGCAATTTAAAAATATAAATTTCTCGCTATCTTCCATAACTCTATTTTTTCTTCTACAACTTCAGTTTTATGAATATCAATATAGCATAAATACTATTAATTAATAGTAGAGGAGGCTGAGGAGTTCGAGGCGTTTGTGGCGGTTACAGTAGATGGTGACGTGGCAGCTGTCATAATTTCAGTTAGTTCGGTTGGATTGGAAGAGTGAATAATTTGATGTTGGGCGTTTGAATAGTGTTGTTGGGGTGTACTTATGCTATTTATCGTGCCAGTTAAAGACACTGCCGGCCCATCGATTTGCTGCTGCAATTGCTCTTGCAATATTTGTTGTGGTGTATGCACTGGAAATGGTGGCAGTGTGACAGCTGTTGGTGGCGATGTGGGTAGCACCTGCTGCTGCTGCTGCTGTAAGGGTATCTGCATTTGCGGCTGAGGTGGCATCGACTGTACTTGATGCTGCGCTTGCAATTGTTGTTGCTCTTGCAATTGTTGTTGCTGTTGTTGCATATTGTACATTGTGGCAGCCATTTGTGCACCCATATTTGTCGCTTGCAAATTTGCGTTTCCTAATACGGCATTAGGATCCGTATCAGCTACAGACCAATTGCGCTCCATCTGATTGAGTGCCGCCAAAGTCGCTGCCGTTGCCGGCTTTACGCCAACATTTCCAGGCACATTGGAATTCACGTTCATATTGAGGCCTTCAGTATTGGAAATGGCGCCACTAGCCATTCCAATTGTACCAAAGCTACCAGCGGCGGCGGCCCCACCTGCACCACCGGCACAAATACTCACACCGATACCGCCCGGCATATGCTCGTTGACAGTGGCACTAAATGTCAGCGCTTGTGCACCCTGCTCGAAAGGGCAGACGCCGCCGGTGTTCGCAGCAAAGCTGCCCCGAAGCGTCTCCTCTAACAGCGTTTGTATTTTGTCTTGGTCATCGATATGCACGAAACCCAGGCGCACCAGTTCATTGGTGAGATCGGAGGCCGAATCCGCTTCCGTCACCTGACATGTCAATTGCCTGTTCATCTTGTCGTCCATACGTAACAGTATCGTCATGGCAATATCACTACTGTCATCTTTCAATTTCTTAACACTACACATCATATTCACAATGCGACGTGACTCGATGTCAACTGGTTCAGGCGTAGCAGACTTAACTGAGTCGGCACGTTCTGGGGATGCTGCACGTGAACGAAAGTGTGGCGGTTTCTTGCCACCCAGTGCGGTCAACGGATACACACCATATTTGACGTCCTCCACGAATTTCTCCAGCTTATCTGCTGTAGGCACGTCTGAGAGGCGATAGTCCTTCTCCTCCCCTCCACATGACACCCGGGCCATGATCACTTCGGGCCGGTTATAGCGCTGCATCATGGCGTCTATGACAGTTTCCGAAAACATTATCCGATTTTTGGGTGCGAACACCAGACAGTGAGCGGCCAGCAGTTTCAGTGAGTGCACCTGCAACCGAGATACAAAAATGAAAGCGAACACGAAAAGTATTTTTCGATTAATATTGAAATTTTAAATTTTCCTTAAGGGGTTTTTTAGTGTTAGTCAATAATTGAGAGATATAATTGGTAATAAAATGATAAAGATAGAGTATGGTGTACACAGGTGTTAAATATCGATGCACTATTTGATTGGCCTTGCTCGAGAAGAAACACACACAAAGAACCTGGACAAATTTTACGTTTTTTTTTGCTTCGTTCAAAAATGATGTTTATAATCTAATATTAGATAGATTTCTATAAGGCCCAGAGTAGACATTCTAGCAGCATTTAATAATTTTTTTATTGCTACAACAGCCTGCATTAAATTGCACTGATTTAACTATGGCGCTAATTTAACACGCGTTAATCTCGTCTACTTAAATATATATGTATAGTATACTACCCTTAAGCCAGTAATTTACCTCAAATAGTAATGGGTGAAATAGCAAATCATTTGCGCTTGGGCGCTCTGCTGGATTCCGGCGTAAGCATTTAAATATTAGATCGCGCTGTAAATCATGCTCCAGACTATTAATGGTGCGCAATATCGTCTCCTCATTGATGGTCGTCGTTTCACTGCCGCTGGGTTGGATTTCTAATGCAGCCATTTCCAGTGCGCACATGCCGAAAGCATAAAGGTCGACGGCGGCAGTCAACTGCTCGGCAGCACCATATTCGGGTGCCATGAAGTGATGCGTTTCGTTTTGATCGCTGCGATGATGCAGGCGCATATTGTAGTGTACCGCATCGGGCACAACGGCACCGATTTTCACCAGACCATTATGCTGTATGAAAATGCTATCACAGGTGAGATTGCCGTGTATGACAGGCGGTGTGCAGGAATGCAAGTAGCTAAGCGCGGACAGAATCTGTGTGCACCAGCGGCGCCACGCTTCCAATGGTAACCGTTTGGCATTACGTTTAGTGCGTTTGAGGAACTGTTTCAGTGACCCCGACGACATGTATTCCGTAATGAATATGACGCGTGGTCTTTCTGTATTCTGCGTATCTGTCCAATAGCGATGGAACTTGACAATGTTCTGATGATCTAATTGCATTAGATTATCGAACACTTGACGCATTTTTTCTTCCTGCGACTTAAGCTCCTGCAAGTTGGCATATTGCACCTCATTCCAAACAACTTCCACGCCCTCTTCGGTGTCCATAGCCAGATGAACACAATCGATACCGGGCACATCACGTTGATCAACTTCTTCGCGTCTTTTCAACCATCGCCCACATGGTGACTCCTCAAGGATTTCACTTTCGTCCTCTGAATCGTCACCTGACTCACGCGGTGACGAATCTGCTGCCATATTGACTGTATCTGCGACGACGGTAGTCGATGAAGCGCCCATAATTTGTGGTGGTGGCTGTTGTTGCTGTTGCGATTGTTGTTGTTGTTGCGGTTGTGACGCCGCTTGTGCTGCTGTATTCCCCACTCCACCACCGCCACCACTGCCGCCGCCTGCCCCATTGCTGTCGCCACCGAAGTTTGCTTGGCCGCTTGACATTGGAGCGCGTGTGTGCAGGGCGCGAGTGCTGCTTCAGCGTCTGCTGTTGTTATTGCGGTTGCTGCCGCTGTTTGTCTAAAATGACTTTTATTTGTATTTGTTCTTATTTCACGTTCAATCGTTTTACTCGTATTTTATCTTTTACTCTCGTTCGGTCGTTTGGTTGTTTAATAGATTGGTCGGTTAGTCAGTTGATTAGTTTCCTTGTTGTTTTAAGGCGTATCTTTTATTTGTGTTCGCTTTTAAATCGTTTCTCGTTGATTTTTTCTTTTGCCTTCCTTTTGTGGTGCCCTCCTTTGGAACGTTTTTCACCTTCTGTCTCACGATATATGTCGTTTCCACTCGATTTCTTGTGCACAATATGTGCTTCTCAAGCCAATTTGACTAGCTTTCCCATATAAATGCAACCGGCTTGCGGTAATAATTGTTACTTGCAAATTCTTGTGCAAATTCTGCCAGTTCCAAGCAATTTGCACATAGAATTCTTTCTTCACGGCACCGAGTTTTTTTCTGGATACATTGACAGCAATCGATGACTGACAGTGACAATCAGTGTGGCCAACACTTGTGAGTTTAATATAAGGGCAGATAGTTGGCCGCATATTAGAGTAATTTTTTAAACTAAATATTTTCGAAAATAGTTTGAAATATATATCAATTTATAAATTTACGGTAATTAACTACTTTGTCTGGATTTTAATTGTTTACCATTTGAATTTGTGGATTTTGATAATGTGGATTGTGTTATATGAACAAGAATAATTAAAAAATCAACTGATGGTTTCTTTACAAGTAACAGCATGCAAATAACAAAATATAGAGTTTTTCAGTAAGAGCGCTTCAACTTTTGAACTTTTTTGAATAAAACACAAACGGTTTGACTTTTTTAACTAATTTTTTTTTTATTATCGAGTTTGAACATATACATTTAAGTATAAAATTCGATTTCTTTTGCATGACCACCGCGTGCACGTTTTACGAAATCCAATCGTTGAACCCAATTTTCGACCACTCTTTTGCATAAATCGGCCGAAATTCCAGCAATTTCGCGTTCAATATTGGCTATGAACTCACAAATCGTCGCCGGCTTGTTACTGTAGACCAATGACTTCACATAACCCCAAAACGGGACGGCTTGTTAAATGAACCGTAAAATGGCCGTAATGCTCTTAAAGTAGCAGCAACAGAACGATTATTTTCATAAAAAATTTGGACGATTTGCAATCGTTGCTCAAGTGTGTAGCGTTCCATGATGAAATGTATACTAATGAAGTTTACAAATGACAAGCGAAAAATAAAAAATATTGCGTCGTTCGCCCTCCCTATCGGAAAAAAGTTGAAGCGCACCTATTGAATAACCCTATACTACTATAAATAATATATATATACTATAAATAATATTCGATTTGCAAAAAACAAAAAACCAAATTCAATTGAATGAAAGCGTAAATTAGAAATCGGATATGCGTATTCGACCTTAGAATTATCTAGGGAATTATACAACATTTTTCTTGTAAAGGGTATCTTAAATATTTCTTATAATGCCAATGTCAATGCCGAATATCCAATGTCAAATACCATCACTCTTTAAGATTAGAAATAACATTTGATAAAGTAAATGAAGAGTTCCTCTTTATATATAACATAGAACATTCTGAGATTTTGACTAGATTGTTTGATTGATAGTCTGTCTTTAAATCTTGTTGTATTGACAGCAATTATTAAACAGTTTTAAATCATCTGCATACAGTTATTGTTGTAGCAAAATAATATATATATATTTATAATCATTATTATTTTATAATAGCCGTGATTATTTTATAATCTCGAATTTCGGGAGAAAAATTTTGAATGGGTAATCTCGCTTTTTAATTGTGGATTGGGAGATAAGCTCGAAGAAGTAGATAATCTAATTATGTGTGAATCTATAATTAAGTTAGAAAAAAAAGATAATATGGTTATATGAAAGCCTATTATAAATTTGTTTTCTGTCTATTCTTACTGCCGGCCTTCACCTGCTTGAAGCCCTGGCTTATAATACGTTCACATATGCATTAATCACCTATAAATCCACCAAAAATTAATTTACCCGTTCACATAGGGCAGATTACCTGCAAAATTGACAATCAACTGTCAATACTGCTTTGAGAGGGTTTTCTTCATAGAAATTATTTTGGTGGAATACTTCGGTGTTTTTGGTTTCTTATTTATTATTTATTATTAACGAAATGAAGAAAATACAAGGAGAAGGAATAGCTAATTTAATTGCGCAATTGGCTGCTAATAATAAACAGTTCGAGGAAATCCGTATGCGACATTTACTAAGGTTGCAAACATTTATGGCAGCAACGCGCATGGGATATTCTATGTTACATTTCATAATTAGTAACAAGAGGACAAAACGTTTTTGGATACACGCTTTTCTCTGTAAAATGAATCCATAATTAATAATATTTAACAAAAATGTTATTAGAATTATGTTAACAGACCTGTTTTCTTTGCCGGCATTCATTTCATTTAGTTTTTATGTTGATGTTTTTCCTTACATTCGTAATAATAATTATCGATAACACATAAAACACTGGGTTGTATGTCAATAAGTATCGTTATTATCTGGGATTATTTTATAATCTCAGATTTTGGGAGAGAAATTTTGTATGGGAAATCGCGCTTTTTAAATTACGGATTTTGAGTTAAGCGCGAAAAAGTAGTTCACCTATTTATATGTGAACATATTATTACTTGATTAATTGACAGCAGAACGCAAGCAAGATGTTCAAGCAAATAAAGACAGTAATCAGTTTGCGAGATTAACGTAGTTTGTGGGATATTTAAGGATTTATATAAATACCTTTAACATAAGTTACAAGTTATAAACGTTTGTCATTGTAGATATAGAATTAGGTAAAGACACACAAAGGACTTGAGAACCACTGCACTAAATTACTTTCGGTTTGTATCTGCAACCCTGTATTCCAAAAAGTATGGGAAATTCCCGTAGAACCGTGCAGCTGATTGCTCTCTCACCATACAGTGTTGCCAGACAGTACATTTCGAAATCATTTACAAAATAAACTTAGAAAAATTTTAATTTTTGTTAAAATAACTTAAAAATAATGTTGAATAATGTTAATTAAAGATAAATAGACTATTTGGATTTGTTGGATTTTGGCTTTGGTTTATTAAATAATGAAAAATTCAAACTGATAACGCGGATGTGTGAAAAAGTGTGTAAGCAAAAATAGGAATGGCAACATTGTGTAGATACAACTAAACACAAACACACTCACAGCGGACTGAGTTTATGTCGGTGAGTGTGCACAGCATTCAATTATTTATGGCATTCAGTCTATTTGTTAAAAGTTTTTGATTTGTACGTCTGCTTAAAATTTTCGGCAGAATTCGCATAAGTATTTGTGTTTCTGAAACAAATAGAATATATGGAGGGGCTTTTAGGACGCAGCCAATTTCTAGGCGAAGCAGTAAACCTTTTCACAGATGAAAAAACTGCGAATGCACGCAGCAAGGTAAGCTAGTATGGCTAAAGAGGAATGTTGTCGAAAGTTTAGTTTTTTATCTCTCAGGTAATCGAATGGCTAAATGAGGTGCCCACCGCTGAATCTATGACCAAATGCGATTTGTTGGTTAAGGTGCAGGAAACTATTCTGGGCTCATGTGTGGAGCTGTTGGAAGAATTTTCGGAACATATACTCTCGCTAGCGCATGATGCAAATGCAGATGTGCGAAAGCAAGTCGTGTGCTTCATTGAGCAAATATGGTGAGTTTTCTGGTGCCTAAAGTTAAACAAAAATGAGATTGAGAATATTTATTTCAGTAAAGTCAAGGTGGAGTTGTTACCACAAGTGATAAGCGTTATTTCAATGCTTCTACGCGACCGGTCGCCTCAAGTGATTAAGCGCGTCATACAAGCATGCGGCAGCATATATAAAAATGGCCTACAGTGGATTTGTGCCACAGGAGAAATATCGGACAGCGCTGAACAAGCTTGGAGTGTACTAAGTTTGGTAAAGGCTCAAATCTTGGATCTAATTGACAACGAGAACGATGGCATTCGTACCAATGCCATTAAATTTCTGGAAGGCGTTGTAGTGCTGCAAAGCTATCCAGATGAAGACAGTCAAAAGAAAGATAATGATTTTTCGCTCGAAGATGTACCTATAAATTTTAGATTAGTGAAACGGCAGAAGTTGGAGGAGGAAGCGCTGAATATTTTCGATATTTTGTTGAAATTTCACGCGGCTACACACATTTCTTCTGTGAATCTTATCACTTGCACTGGCAGTCTTTGCACAATAGCAAAATTGCGTCCAAGTCTTATGGGCCCTGTTGTGGATGCCTTCAAGCAACTCAATTCAAATCTACCCCCTACGCTCACTGATTCGCAGGCTAGTTCCGTACGTAAAAGTTTGAAAATGCAATTAATGGCGCTGCTTAAAAATCGTGGCTCATACGAATATCAGGCATCGATACGCCATATGTTACTAGATTTGGGTGCATCACAGGGTGAAATACAACGCGCGGTACCGAAGATGGATAAGCAGGAGCAAACGCGACGACAAAAACGCATATTAGAGGGCGCCACAAGTAGTCTTAATAAGAAAATGCGTCTTGATTCCATAAATAGGCAACAGGAGCGCAGAGCTAAATCCGGTGTAGACGATGAAATTGCAAAAGAGATTGAGATGGAAGTTGACGAAGAAGAGTTAGAGAAACAGCGTCAGCGCTGCCTGCGTGTAAATGAAAAGTTCTTGGCTGAACAATTGCGAGCTACTGATGTGGTAGTCAATTTAGTAGTTGAGTTTTTACCAAAGTTGCCCGACGAAGTGCCAGCTCATTTCTTAAATGAATATGCACCCATTCGCGATATGTCCATACAGCAGCAAGTAACAAAGATAGCAAAATTTCTCGGCGAGCAGATGACAACGCAAAAAATTGGCCCAGGTGCCGCAGCCTTTAGCAAGGAGACTCCACTGCGACCACGACGGATGGAAACCATGGACACCAAAGAAAGGTAATGACCTACAAGATAACGATTATGAATATTTTCAAGTAAATATACTTTTATTATTAAGTGAACAACCAATTGACGAAGATCAAATGAGAAAAGACGAAGCAACGAAGAAATTGCGTGAAAACATGGAACGTGTGAAAGGAGAACAAGAGCTGATAGAGCGTATGAAGTTGCGCGCCAAGACACTCAAGTTACAAGAGGTAACCAAACAATTTTCACGTCCAGTTAAAGAGAAGTTTCTTTTGGAGGCTGTAAAGCACGTTTTACAATCGGAACGGCAGTGCATTGTGGGCGGAGTGTCTGCAAAGCGCCGTAAAATACTAACCGTTATGGCTGCAACATTTCCTGACAAAGTGCGCTACTTCATTTTCGATTTTATTATGCTCGATGTGAAACAGCGCATTGATTTGGCCTTTTCGTGGTTATATGAAGAGTATTGTCTACTGCAGGGTTTCACCCGACACTCCTACGTAAAGTCGGAAAATCGACCCGACTATGCTTACAACGAGCTCTTGAGCCAACTGATTAGAGGAGTGCGCGAAACATGCGAATTGAAGGATAAAATTATATTAATGCGCCGTATCTTTCTGGAAGCACCATTGCTGCCGGACGATGCGCTTAATCAGCTTGTGGAAATGTGCTTCTCCGAGGAGTTTGTTAATCCTGGAATGGATTTGTTAAAAGATTTGGCTGTTATGCGGCCACCGCGAAAGAATAAACTGATAAGAGTGCTTATAATGTTTTCTGTACATGAACGTACCGATTTGCGAGAGCGAGCACTGGATCATATCGTTACTCTGTATCATGTACACAAAGTGTTGCCGAATCGAATTGAAGAATTCGCTTTGGAATGGGCCTCGCATCTGGAAAAAGAAGTGCCACCTCCCGGCATTTTCACAGAAGAGTATGGGCGACCAGAGGCCGAAGCGGGCTGGAAAGAGGAAACGGTCAAGACGTGCATGACACCGATGCTGACACTATTACCTTATAAGCCAAAAAGTGAGTAGAGATTTGACGATGTGATTTCAATTTTTTATGTACTGTGGCAAAGCACTGAATTGATTTATTAATGAATTAAGTAATTGAAAGTTTACTTACTACCAACTAGTTGTTGATAATGCATCATTTATTTATTTGGTATTAATCTTGATTCGGGCGTCTTATTTGTTTAATGATTCCTCCTTTATTTCAGCTTTCCTTGATAAACTTTGCAATATTTACACTTGCACTGGAGCCGACCTGAAACGAACTATACTACGCTCCATCGATCCAACAATAAAGAAAATGGGCGCCGAAGATCCCACATTGCTTAAATTTATAGAAGACTGCCCCAAAGGCACCGAAACGCTCGTCATACGCATTATTCATCTGCTTACCGAGCGTGTGGCCACCCCCAATCCAGAATTGGTACAACGTGTACGTGAGCTCTATGCGAATAAAATCAGAGACGTTCGTGTGTTAATACCTGTACTCAGCGGTCTCACGCGCCAGGAAGTTTTGAATTCTCTACCAAAGCTACTGAAACTAAATCAAATCGTCGTTAAGGAGGTGTTCAATCGCTTGCTTGGCATTGGCGCTGAATTCGCTAATCAAACGATGGCTGCCACACCTACCGATATACTCGTCGCTTTACATACCATGGATACGAATGTTTGCGATTTAAAAGCTGTAGTTAAAGCCACTTCAATATGTTTGGCTGAGAAAGACGTTTTCACACAAGAAGTGCTAATTGGTGTATTGCAGCAGCTGGTCGAAGTAGTACCTATACCTACACTACTCATGCGTACCATAATCCAAAGTATAACACTTTATCCACGCTTAACGAATTTCGTACTAAATCTGCTGCAACGCCTCATATTGAAGCAAGTATGGCGGCAAAAAGTGATTTGGGAAGGTTTTCTCAAATGCTGTCAACGCTTAAAGCCGCAGTCACTGCCTGTATTGCTGCATTTACCAAATCAGCAACTTGTAGGTGCTTTGGAGCAGTGCCCCGATTTAAGGCAACCATTGTTTGAATATGCGCAGAGTATTCAGGAAGAACCAATGAGTGGCATAACACCTCAATTGCTGGATATAATTTCTGGCAAGACAGTCGACGTATTTATAACGGTGAGTAGTGGTTGGAATTACATGATTTCAGTATTTTATTTTAAGTTTTATTAGTAAATTTTAAACTGAACAAGAGTATAAAATTCAAATATAATATAATCATTTGAATTTTAGGTAGGTCTGTTTATGTAAAAATAATCCAGTAACTTTATTTCCAAATATCCGCTCTCTAAAAGAAAAATATCAAAAAAGTACATGTTGCGTTCATGTCCAGCAACAAAAAGTAAATTTTTTTAGTTGAACTACCTCGTGTTAAGTTTAAAAAGAAATAACGCAAATAAAATACAAAGCAACGAGCTTAGCATCACAAGATTTAATTTTGTCCACTATAAATTGTTCCATTTCATCATCGCTGTCAGATGAGGAACATTTCATTAGCAATTATGTTGTTGTGAAAAACACACCTTTCTTCATATTTTTCTTGCTTCCGTCTGTGCATGTGTGTATGAGTATATACATACATATAACTCCAAATTAGTTAATAACCAAGAAGTATAAGCATAAATCTCAAATATACCTTCAATGTTTTCGATTTGTATTTCGCGAACTGTAGCAGCGGTGACTGGAGGTTGTGGTTCAGAATTTCTATATCACTGGCCGATTCCTATTTAACTTATGACTTCAAATAAACTATAAATTTTATCTAAGATATATTTACTTACATTCGCCACTATAATCAGAATTTTTATTTAAATTTAGAACATTGACTCAATTCGCAAATTTGAATTCGTGTTCATATTTACTTTGCAAATTCCTACAAGTAAAAATGTATCCAGTAAAAACTTGAAACTTCCCCTCAAAAAGAAATGTCGTTTTGCTCTGTCACTTTCCCCTCCAAGTTTTTTTGATACCTGAACACCAATTTGTAATTGTAACAATTTTTACAAATAATTAGCTTCATGAACAGACCTATTATTTATATGAATTCATGAACATACCTATTATTTATATGACTGCCTAAAAATTGCTGTCAATTACTGTAATTTGAATGTTAAAAAGTTGCTTACGCATGCAAAAGAATTTCTCATCCGAATTCATAATTTGTTTGCGTTTAGTTTCAAGTTAAGTCTGATATTAGTTTTTCTTAATTATCTCATTTTATTCTAGGATGAGAGTGGCGGTTACATTAGCGTAGATCAAATTAAAAAGGAAATTGAAGACCCATCAGAAATTGGTGTTATTGCAACGATACCTATTGCACCGGTTCCAGCGCCAGTTCCAGCTCCTATCCCTACACTTGGCGGCATTGGTACACCTATTCTCTCCACTACTGCACAACCGCTGCCACCAGGCGAAGATTAGACACCCTCAATATACATAAATACACATACATATATTTATATTATTGCGTTTTTTTTAATTCGAAGTTTCTAAACGTCTTATAAATATTTAGAACCGCTTATAACTTGTTTCAACTGTAACAATTCTTAACTCCTTAATAAAAGTGTTTGGTCTTTCACATTGACACCTCGGCTACCATCTTCTCACTTTTCAAACCGGCCAAAATGTTTAAGGCAGTTATACGTGACATTTCCATGCGCGTATTTACATCAGCGCTTCCAATGTGTGGTAATATGACAACGTTTTCCAATTTAAGTAGTGGATCATCCAGCGGTAGCGGCTCCGGCGTAGTTACGTCTAAACCTGCGGCCAGTATGCGGCGTTCTTTTAGTGCAGCATATAACGCAAGCTGATCCACCACGCCACCGCGTGCAGTGTTGATGAAAATCGCATTTGGTTTCATTTTACCGAATGCAGCCGCGTTAAAAATTTCTTTCGTCTCCGGTGTGAACGCGCAACATACAACTATAAAATCAGATTCGCATAACATTTCGTCGAAGCTAACGCGTTGTGCATTTACTTTGGCTGCTTCAGCTACTCGTTCAGTGCGCGTTGTGTATGTCAGCAAGCTGGGTTTGAATGGTACCAAGCGCGCCGCAATCTCCTGACCGATGCGCCCGAATCCGTATAGACCTACCCGCGCGCCTTTAAGCCCCTGACCACACATCCAGTTGGGCGCCCACGATTTCCAGCCGCCATTGTAGACTTCTTTGTTGGCTTCGAACAAACGTCGACTGGTGGCTAGCAATAGGGCTACAGTTAACTCGGCTGTTGCGTCAGTGAGCACATCTGGTGTATAGCCGACGCGTATGCCGCGTTTTTTGCACTCACCCAAATCGATATGCTCATAACCCACCGATATCGTGGCTATACACTTCAACTGTGGGCCAGCACTTTCAATGACTTCTGCATCTATTTTATCAGTTAAAGCACAGTAGATTGCGTCCTTGCCAACCACTTGGCGCAGTAGTTCTTGGCGTGGCACCGGTAGCGGTTGTGACCAATTGCTAACGTTACACCTGTTACCAAATTATTTTGTTATTATTATTATTTATAGGCTAACAATTCATTATATTTTGCTAATATTTTATGCAGAATCTTACTTACTCCGCCTTCAACAATTCTAAGCCTACTGGCGCAACATCGGGACGTGTAACATACACACTTTTGCGTTCACTAGTCATATTCGAGTATTGCAACGAGCTTGGCACCAATTTGTGTATTTGTGAAGGTCCGGAGATTAGGAATGTGGGCGATAACGTACACAGCAAACGCAGAGAAAGGTTGCTGGAACGTGTCAATAGTGGAATTAGTGTCATTGCAGCAGTTGCGGTTTATTTTTGTTGCTGTCGACTTCAGCAGCTGTTGGACGAATCAGCTGTGCGTCAGTTTGGTTTTCCAAATCAACTAAAAAAGTTAAGAAACAAAATACACCAAATAGTGCAGTTAGTCAGAGGGGTTAGCGCCTATCCATGCTAGTTCACACACCTACATGTCGTTTCCACGGCAGTCGGTTCTACGTTACCGAAACGACACGGATTCATATCCGGCCAAGGATTGCCACTCCAACAGCATTCCCCGTATGTAAGAATGGGGAATGTTTATGCTGCTACAACAACAACAACACACCTACATGTCGAACTGGACAACCAAGTTCATCAACTTAAAATTGTTTCATAGACAAGATCCATAGGCATACAAATCAAGGGCAGTCGGAAAACTTATAAATTGTGTTCTTCATTTTTGTACGAATTTTGCATTTGGGAGTAACTGCACTATTACGGGACGCGTCTGGGTTGTTGAGTTAGTATTTACATAGTGTATGGTCCTCGTGTTAAAGCGGATAAAATTACATATTAAAATTATTAACATACATACATATGTTGCCGACATGCACAAGTACTTATAATTGATTCCATAATATAAATAAATAAATAAAATAAATAATTTCTGTTAGGTGTTTGGCTGAGCCCCTCCTCCTATTTGTGGTGTGCGTCTGGAAGTTGTTCCATTAACACATATTTACATAAAATTCCTGTTGTTGTTGGTGTTGTAGCAGCATAAACATTCCCCATACTTACATACGGTGAATGCTGCTGGAGTGGCAGTCCTTGGCCGGATATAAATCCGGGTCGTTTCGGTAACGTAGAACCCACTATCGTGGAAACGTGCATAAAATTCCTCATACATGATTATTCACTTTGCTTATATGTACTACGTACTTATCAAAATCTATTCAAATGTTATTAAACCGGCGGAATTGCATGTAACGACAGGTAATAATCCGAAGTCAGTTAGAATTTATAATAGGAATTGCAAATTTGTAATCTTCCAAAAGTGTTTAAAATTAATTTAAAAAAATAATCGCACAAATTAGTGATGATTTTTCAGCTACGAAGTATATAGATGTTCTTGTTGTAACAGCATAAAAATTCCCCATACATACATATACGAGGAATAATGCCCAAGTGACAAGTTACATAGAACCGACTGCCGTGCGTACGGGTATGTATGTAGATAGGATTAGGTAGCTCTGTTACGTTTTTACGACGTGACTAGTAATCCCTTTATAACTCATGGCTGATTTACATATTTATAAAAGTTACGGCGCTGACAAAACAGCTGTTTTCTCAGCTTGCAACAACAAAATTGCATATCAAAACATTTTACTTCCTCATGCAGTTCAAACAATATTTTCTTTATATTAGAAGTAATGAGAAAGACGTTGAGTATTTTTGCTAGAGTTTGTCAAACGCATATAACGGATAAAAGGAATTTGACTAGAACTTTCAGTATAAACATAGCAAGGCATATGACGTCAGTGAATCATACAGCAGAAACTTCACAAAAACCATCACTCCATTCATCTGCATCGCAGCCAATTTTGAAACAGCTTGGGGTTCCATCTAAAATGCGCTCCAATCCAGCTTTTAAAAAAATAGATACTAGTGAATTCCACAGCATTTTCACAGATGAACTGCGAGCATTGATCGACATTTTCAAGCGGTATAATTATGAGCTACGCATTGCAGGCGGTGCAGTGCGCGATATTGTAATGGGAATAAAACCAAAAGACATCGATTTAGCCACTACAGCAACACCAGATCAGATGAAAGAAATGTTTACCAAAGAAGAGGTGCGCATGATTAACGCGAAGGGTGAGAAACATGGCACGATAACACCTCGCATAAACAATAAGGAGAATTTCGAGGTGACCACATTACGTATTGATGTACGCACCGATGGCCGACATGCTGAAGTAAGTGATGTGTATTTAATTAAAGAGTATATGCTAATATTTTGTTTTTTATATTATCTTATTATTTAGGTACAATTTACAACCGACTGGCAGTTGGATGCGAATAGGCGCGATCTTACTATAAATTCCATGTTTCTCGGCTTTGATGGCACACTATACGACTACTTTTATGGTTATGATGATTTGCAACAGCGGCGCGTCGTATTTGTTGGCGATGCAGATGTGCGCATTAAAGAAGATTATTTGCGTATTTTACGTTACTTTCGTTTCTATGGTCGTATAGCACGCGAACCCTCTAAACATGATGTTGAAACTTTAAAAGCAATCCGTGAAAATGTTGATGGGTTGGCGCGCATTAGCGGCGAGCGTATATGGGCGGAATTGCAAAAGATTGTGATAGGAAATTTCGGTTGTGAGTTGGTACAAGAAATGATTGCATGTGGTTTTGCGCCCTATTGCGGGTTGCCAGCTGAGCCTAACATTGATGAGTTTAAACGGCTCTACTCTGATTTGGCAAATTATTCTTCCGCTCAATTACCGATATTATATATGTGTGCATTGCTGCATACGCCTGAGGATGCTATGCAGTTGCATCAGCGACTCAAATTGTCAGCACATGAACGTGATTTGGCGCTATTCATCACACAGAATCGGAAAAAGGTAATTACGGAAACAAATGATATGTACATATAATATTTACTTATTAAATTCTATAGGTGGGAGTGGATTTTATTACGCTGCGTGATTATCAACGACTTTGCTTGCAACCATATGCTAAACGTGAGTTTGTTGAAGAGTTGCTGAAATATACAAACCAGACAGAACTTTACAAGAATCTAAAGGCATGGCAAACACCACGCTTTCCACTCAGTGGCAGCATGCTCAAGGAACGCGGCTTACCAGCAGACAAACGTATGGGTGTCATCATGACAATGCTCCGCTCAATATGGATCGAAAGTAATTTTTCAACAAGTGGTGAAGAATTGTTAGGGCAACACCTACCAAAAGTGCTAGAAAAGATAGAATCCCCGCCTAATACGCCGAACAAGAAACGTAAATCGCAATAAACTTCAAATTGAAATAATGCCATTACTGAAAACAATATATTTTATGAAGATTTATCTACTACAAATTAGTCGTTAGTCTGTGGAAATTGGATTTCAAATCAACTTTTTTTATCTATCGAAATATTTGTACTGCTTATAATTTTTTGTAAGCAAATATAATATTTATCATTCATGCCTATTAAACTCAAATATTATAGTTATAGTAACATTATCACAGTAACTGGTGAGATGACCGTTATTTTTTATGAAATAACTGTATTGGCCGTTTAAAGCCCTCCTCACAGTTTTCAGGTACACCCATCAATTCGACGCCTTCAAAACCCACTTCTGCAGAAAGTAGATAATCAGTGAAATGTTTGGGAAAGAACGTCATTGCCTTATAATGAGCATTTATGGTATCCTGAAAAATAGAATTCCATGTAGATTTTTAAAGCTCATTTTATCTTTCACATTACTCACATTCATTTTCTTCCGACGCCCATAGTTATCGTAAGGTTGCGCTTCTAGTACAAGTTTGCCGCCACTTCGAAGTTGCAAGTACATGCGCCGAAATGCTTGTTTCAAGCCTGCATCTCCAAAATTCAAATGTATCCACTTTGTTATCGACAGGCAGAGTATCACGTCAAATTGTTCATGTTCAATCTCAAGCAAAACATCATCTCGCAACACATAGTTGCCATGCACAAAGCTTACATTGTAGGGAAACTTATGTAGACGACGTGCCTCATTTTCTAAAGGTAGCGCTTTCTTTTGCCGTACTAACGTCTTGTTCGCCTGACTGATAAGCGCGCGATCTATGTCTAAGCCAACAATGCTTTTAACCGCAAGTCGCTTTGCCACTTCCATAGTTATAAGTCCGCTATTACAACCAATATCAATTACTCTTTTGTCTTGGAAAAGCTCTGACCGTGACATGAACATTTCCAGACGTATATCACGACATTCGCGGCCCTTATTTCGATACCCATAATACTGATTATAGTTGCCGTAAATAAATTTCTCTTTTGCTTGCTTTTGTGGAGAACCGCTCGGGGAAACAGTGTTTAATTGCAACCGTTTCTTAGGACTTTGATGAGCGAATGGTTTGGTTGGTTTTACTTTTGTTCCCGCTTCGCAATCACGCACGTTTGTCAACGTTTTACTGCAACCACTTCCAGCTGTTACTGCGTTTTTTTCAGGGGCGCTCTGCTCAATCTGTAATTTTGATTTTTTGATTTCACTTCCATTGTCATCGATGTCATTCGTAAGTTTTTTCTTTTTGGCAATTTTTTGTGCCTCGAAATGGTTTCTTTGTGTAACTTCGAGAGATATATCCATTTAATGAATTGGTTGAAATAAACATGTTTTTAAATAACCTCTTCTTTTTGTAATGATCGTTCACAATAGATGCACAAAAGCAAAAGAGTGTTGCATTTCAATGTTTTTACAGCTATACTCAGTACAAATAGTGGAACGTTTAAAACTACTACAGAAATTGCAATCAATAGATTCAATAGCTTTTCTGGAATTACTAAAATATTAGGCGACATTTGAAGATTGCCTTAAATCGATTATTTTATATAGCTATATTCTGTTGCAACCAAGGCGCATTCATTAAAGGTGCTGACCCTAGACCAACAACAATGTTGTGTGCATTTGATTGTGATGTCAGAGTATTGGCAAAGTAGAATACAATGAATGAATTCGCCTTGTTTCTTTCTGTTCTGACAGTTACATGGAGACGGCGAAGGAAAAAAAAAACAAATCCGCTCATTTTCCGATACCACTTTTAGTAGATTCGCCTGCAAAATAACATTCGAACACGCGTATAGCGAAAAGTTATTCCTTATCGGGAGATTTATAATTTTTGCAAATGGTGTCGTATGTCAAAAATATTAGACACTTGTGAATTAGGCAGCTGCAGTATACAAACATACAAGCAATATAATTCTAAAGAAAGATTTCCATCATTCAAAATAGTTTTTAGTTTATATTATTTTTTTTAATATTATATTTTATTTATTAAAAAAGTTATTCAAAAAAAAGTTGATTAATTTTGCGCCACCTTGTATTGTAGTTATTCCCACAGCTGCAGTGCCATCTGCCAAAATATGTCGCCTATTTGTGACATGTACGTACGAAAAACGAAAGCAAAGAAGCAACAATGAAAAATCATTGAGAAATATATTTATTATATATATTGCTTTGTTTTATTTGTTTTTCAGCGGTTTGATTTTTTTTTTAAATTCTCGAGTACTTTCGAGAGCCGCATTCACAAGGATTTCGTTTTTTTACTTTGCAACACTAGACGTAATTTCACAGTACACAAAATATAGAAGGTGACGCCTTTCAAAAACCATTACTTTATTTTTCGCGATTTTGACAGGCGATGACGTCTTTGCTGCGAGTAAACATTACTTTCCTAAAATATTAAACACTTTGCTTAATAGGATTTAAATCATGCACGATTTATTGAAGATCACGTCACTTTGCGACAGTTATTTGTAAACAAACAGCAGCTGATAGCTGTGACGACATTCGTAGCTTACATTTTTACTTTTTCTGTCCTGTTGAAGATTGAGCAAAAATTGTAAAAAATACGCAATAAAGTGCTTTAAATTAATAAAAGGTATTCACTAAATATTATTTAGTGTTCTTTAGTTCGTTTAAATAATGCCAAAGCCTTTCAGGTTTAATATTAAGTGAGCCTCTGTGAAAATTGTCATGCAAATAAGGGAGACTCCCACATTCAATAAACAGTTAACAAGCCATCTAAAATATCGCTATTAATATATAGTAATAAAAAAGCAGTAGTAGTAATGAAGTTGAAGTTGTAGCAGGAAATATAAAAAAGTTATGGTAGTAATAGAGGCAGAGATTAATTGGAGTTAAAGAATGAGAAATTATTTGAGTACATTCAGCAATATTCGGCAAAGCAACGAAGCAATTAATTTCTGAAGTGCAAGTTCTTTTTTATACATTTAATTTTTAGAGGTGTATTATTTCAAAGACGGACAGAAAACACAAAGTTTTGTCGTTTAGTCACCAGAAAACTATATTCCATCGGGACTAAGTTTAGAGAACGGTAAGATTTTGAAAACATGAATCGATCTTTTAGATATTCTCCTTTATCTCATATCCCTAATATCTCATTAGTGTTATTATTTTACTTAATGCCATGCTACCGTGTTCTGATTTTCCATTTCGCTTATCCGAGTTGTCTGCAATTGCAATTCATCAAAGACTGCTCACTTTCGGTTTTGGTGATTAACCCATGAAAATTCATCCTCCCCACTTGGGTCATCCTAGCCAAATGGGTTGGTGCGTGACTACCATTCGGAATTCACAGAGAGAACGTAGGTTCGAATCTCGGTGAAGCACCAAAATTAAGAAAAACATTTTTCTAATAGCGGTCGCCCCTCGGCAGGTAATGGCAAACCTCCGAGTGTATTTCTGCCGACTCGTTGTCGGATTACCAAATATTCCGGACTACCGAAGGTTCCATTTAATCAATGTTAATTCGAAAATTATGATCAAAATGCATAATGCAAAAATAATCTTTTTATTAATATCTCTTTTAGTGGGGGAACAAAAAACGTAACTACTAAACTTTAAGAAAATAATTACAGGCAAAATTTTTAGTTTTTTAATACATATGCAGTTAATATAAAACATGAACGTAAGTATATACATTATTGTAAATACATATCTTCCCCTTAGTATAACAATAGCCTATGTGCTCAGAGGCTATTATTTTTTTATTGAATTTTTGGATTCTCCATCGTCGATTTTATATGTGGTCAAAATTTTGTCAAATTCTAGTTCCACAAAGTGGGTCAAAACGTCAGTCAAAAAATAATAAATATTTACAGACTTAACGAGATTTGAGTGCGAGCTACTTTCGACAAAAAGTTTGAAATTCATTTTCTCAAAACATCAAAAAATTTATAGGCTATTTTAATACTAAGGGGACGATATGGAAAAACCAGCTTACGTTGAAACACAAAATATGAATTACGAAAGCGAAATGAGCTACTTAACATATGTAATCGAGAATACTTTTTTGTTTTTTTCTTTTATATATTAAGACTCAGCAATCACTTTTTCTTGGACCTTCTTAAGCTGGAGTACAGTTTCCATATCAACACCATGCTCTTGTGACCAGCGTAGCAGCCAAAGTGGCCTCGTCACTGCTGACAGTGAATTGCGTCGAAGACACTTCAACCTCGTCATTTGTGCGGCCTGCATCTTCCGGGTCATTTTGAGCTGCCGTGAATTCTTCAATTATCTCGTCATCGGTGAAATCGGCATTAAGATCTGCCTCCAACAACCATTTTTCTAAGTCTTCACGCGGTAGTCCCTCATTCGAACTAAACTTGACATTTTGTTAGGAACAAACCATAGACAGAGAATCTAAAAACTGTTCGTCAGTTTCATCCTGATTATCTGGTAACTGTTCTAATAAAGGATTGTCTGGCCAAACGTTTTTCCACGATTTAACAATGTTGGAAGTTGATACTTGATCCCAAGCATAGGCTGAATTTAGCGCTGCATTTTTAATATAAAACCTTTTCAAAGCCTCTGAAATGTCACTTTATGCGTCACTCACTATATCCATTAATAATCGTTTTTTATAGTGCATTTTCATGGCTTTTATTACATTCTGATCGAGGGGCTGTATCAAGGCAGTAGTGTTTTTTGGTAGAAACACGATCTCGATGTACCCATCTCGATTTTTTACTTTCACGTTTTCTTCATCATCGATCGGGTGCCCTGGTGCATTATCCAATAAAAGCAGAGCATAACATAACATAACATAACATAACATAACATAACATAACATAACATAACATAACATAACATAACATAACATAACATAACATAACATAACATAACATAACATAACATAACATAACATAACATAACATAACATAACATAACATAACATAACATAACATAACATAACATAACATAACATATGTTACATAACATAACATAACATATGTTACATAACATAACATAACATAACATAACATAACATAACATAACATAACATATGTTACATAACATAACATAACATATGTTACATAACATAACATAACATAACATATGTTACATAACATAACATAACATAACATAACATAACATAACATAACATAACATAACATAACATAACATAACATAACATAACATAACATAACATAACATAACATAACATAACATAACATAACATAACATAACATAACATAACATAACATAACATAACATAACATAACATAACATAACATAACATAACATAACATAACATAACATAACATAACATAACATAACATAACATAACATAACATAACATAACATAACATAACATAACATAACATAACATAACATAACATAACATAACATAACATAACATAACATAACATAACATAACATATCATAACATAACATAACATAACATAACATAACATAACATAACATAACATAACATAACATAACATAACATAACATGCTGTTCAAGCAAGGTAACGACGCATGAGCAAGATAACGATGCATTTTTTAGTGCGTGCAGCCGGCTACATAGAATTATAAGACGTTATCACGTCCAAAAATAATAATAACATTAAAACAACAGGTACTATTAACAAACTTGGTTTTATTTTAAATTCTTCAAGTAAATCAAATTAATAATAATCAATAAGAAGGCATATGCAAATACAAATACGTGAATTTATATATGTACATATGCGCATATACATACACATTACGCTCACTTAAGTAGGAGAGAGCAAGATGTCGAACGTTGCCGTTCGTTTGCTTTGTTTGCTTTGTCGTTCGTTCCAAGGTAACGGCAATGAGCAAGGTAACACTAATGAGCAAGGTAACGACACATTTTTTCGTGAGTGCAGCCTGTTAAATCGAATTATAAGATTTTATCACGTCAAAATTCTTTAACTGCAGGAACAAAATTTTCGGTGTACCACTCTTTAAAAACTTCACCTGAAACCCATGCTCGGCTTAGAGATTTGTAAACAACAGGGAGGGTTTTTAATTTAAAATTTTTAAAAGAACGCGGCCTTTTGAATTTCCCTACAGCTAAAAGTTTCAATTTATGCCTGCCTGAGGCATTTGTGCAGGGCATTAAAGTTAAGCGTTCTTTTCTGAGCTTTCGACAGGATGCGCCGACTTCACCATGTGTAACAAAGGTTTTGGTCGGCAGTTGACGCCAATTTAAACCTGTCTCATCTGCATTATAGACCTGGTCAGGAGTAAGGCCAACTTCTAAAATTTTTTCTCTGAGTTTGGCTTTAAAATTTTCGATTTGTGATTCGTCCACAGAAAGCTTTTCACCACTCACTTGGAGAAATCGTATGCCGAAACGGGGTTTAAAATTGTCAAGCCAGCCGTCACTAGCACGGGAATCATCCTTCTTAAAAATTTTATAATTTTTTTTATCATAAAAAAATTTCGCCTTTTCTTTTAAAATTTCACCTGATATTGGTGTGTTCCTATTACTTTGTTGTTGAAACCAGACATGTAATGCTTCTTCAACTTCTGGGAATTCACCACTTTTTAAAGTTTTTCGGTTTCCCGATTGACTTACGACAGATTTGATGAACTTTTCAATTTTATCTTTGCGCTTCACTATGTCATATATAGTAGCTCGCCCGACTCCGTAGATCCCACTTAGGTAAAGAGGTGTTTCACCACGCTCGTATCGCTGAATTATGGCCCATTTATCATTCAGCGTAAGTGTTGTATTTATGTTTACGTTTATTTGACGTCGATGCCATCACTAAGTAAAACCAAATCAGAAAATAACGACACGAAAAGACAGAAAAAAATCACATCAACACCGTCAGAAATCGCGAGAGAACTGGCGTCGTTCAAATTTAATGACCGGGAAACAAAACACTGCTGCTCTGCTACGACTGATCAAAATAAAATAATGCCAATTGCATCCATAGACGTTATGAGGTTGTCGGATTACCGAACGTGTCGGATTAAGAAATGTCGGACTATCACGATTGTACTGTATATAGGTATATAATATTTTAGGCTTGATAGCTAAGTGCAAACCGCCGGCATATGGCTTAACCCATTAGCATATAATATCTTAGCATGTGACTTGACATCACATCATCAGTAATTACATCAACTGTTTTACGCCCCATTAAAGCAAATACTATAGAAACAATTTGCAAAAGTATCTCAGTTAAAAAATGTGCAATAATATCACACCGTGCGATGAAAATAAACTTTTTTGTTATCCAGGAAAAAGAAATACAGAAATCGGTACACTTTACAGTTTTTCTTTGATAAAGGCGAAAATGCAAGTCAGGCCGCTGAAATTGAGAATTGGTGTTTATGGTGCCGATTTTTTAACAGGTAATTACGTCGTCGATTCCGTTCAGGTATTTTTGATGTTAAAGAAAATGCCGAGAAAATCATAGAAATAATCGAAGTTGACCGGAATGTTAAACATCGATCATAAAACAGTTTTAAATTATTTACTCAAAATAATAAATAAAAATAATGGACTTATTTTTCCCAAAACTAATATACATATATAAAATTGTCCTTATACCCTTTATCGGGTGTTGGGCCGAGCTCCTCCTCCTTGACATTTTTCCACAAGGAAGGAGGTATCAACAATTTTATGCCACATCCAAACGGCAGTTGGTTTTTATGAGGGGCTTTTTCATGCCAAAAAAATTCTTGGCGGCTTGCCATTGCCTGCCAAAAAGCGACTGCTATTAGAAAAAAAATGTATATCATTGGGTGTATCGTGGATTTCAAAGGACCACATTTGTCCTGGCGAAACATAGAGAACCATTTTTCTTAATAGCTGGGTGTATCCTCTTTCGTTTGATATCCATACTAATGCCATAAAATCAGTACCTATAAGTGTTCCGAACATTTTTCGAAAACTTAATCCATTGAAACTAAATCCCTTTAAAAATTTTAATTGATAAGGAATTGAGGAATTGAGTATGCAGCATTACTATATGAAATAGTTTCATGTTCATATGAAATTATTCCTTGATAACTTTTACTGTCGTCCGGTAATACATGCATGCTGATAGATTATTGAAAAACTTACCGCAAGCAGTTATTTATGCACATTATCGAATTTTATTAACGCTTGGAAAAAAATGTTATGCAAATTTCCCACAATTCTGCCACGCCTTCTCTAAAAGGTTACACTACCTTTCTTTCGGCATGGCACACGCGAGCAGAGTAATCCCGTTAAACGATAAAAAATATGCAAATCACCGTTACCGTCGGCGTAACAAAATGCGAGTATGGAGGCTGATTTTTACATCTAAGGCGATCAATCGCATTCGCAACCAATTCATTTAATCGATCGAGAAATTTTGGATTTAGGGGTTTTTCAATTTGTTTCACTTCTTTGGTATATTTAATTATTTGTATATAGGCATACGTATACTTGTAGGTATAGGTATACATATAGGTATACAATTACATATGGATACTTATGTATGAATGTGTGTTTATCTCGCTTCTTATGGTTTTATGTTGTTACAAATCAAATAACAAGGGCGGCATTCAGGCGAATGCATACAGTATGGGGGAGTTCACAAATCTCCAGGCGCATTAAACTACGAATATTCGGCTCATGTGTGAAGTCCGTCTTGTTGTACGGAAGCGAAACATGGCTGGTCTCTAACACCATCACACAGAGGGTGGTAAGGGATAAACGCTAAAAAAAAAACACTTTTTTCATGAATTTATTGTAGCGAAACGGTTCAAGTCAGTTTATTAAAAGTTGCATATTATAAAGTAACATTTCAAGAATATTTGATAAAATTTTCATGTAAAAATATTGCAAAATAAGCGAATGAGAGCACATTTACGTAGACGTCTTTTCAAAAATACAGTTTGCAGTAGTCAGCATATCTCAGCGTAGAATCATCTGAAATCAAAAAAATCGAATAATTTAGTTAAAGTATGAGTTAAACTTCCCCCCAACGTTTATTTTGACGATTTATTTTCATTTTCAGCCATTTGGTAGTCGTTTGAAGTAAAAAGTGATTTTTGACGAAAAAATGCCGCCATTTTGTAGGTGTAAAACCACCTTAATATAAAAAAAAATGGCGAAAAAAAACGTTGGGGGGAGGTTTTTTATATGTAAAATATGTGTGCAAAATTTCAAAAGGATCGGTTGAGTAGTTTTCAAATGCCAATGACTACGCACTTAAAAAAAAAGGTTCGAGATAACCGCGTTTAAAGTTTGTAACGGACTACGCGCGCAACTGCTGCGTCTCGGCAAATGTTTGAGGCGGCTCGGCTTTATGCTCTATAACTTAAAAAGTTTTGCTCGGATTGGCTTAAAATTTTAACACGGTATTTTTGAAATGTTTTAGTACAATAACATGCAAAAAAAAAAAATTGATTTTTATATATTATATATATATATATATTCCTGTTATAGCCGAAAGTGTTGAAGAAAACCCAGGTTTGTCCATTCCATTGCTGCTAGAGCCTAGTAGCTTTTGACCGCGTCGAGAATGGTGACAGAAGGGCGCAACTGCCTTTTCTATTTATTTATTTATACTTGCTATGTATGTGTCGTGAAAATAAGTTTGCACAATGTACCACGACTGCTCCACCATATCGGATCAACAACCTCTTCTCAGCAAGAGCGACTCTTTCCAAGAGTTCCCTTTCATCAGAAGTTGATTAGCGGCACACCAGTGTGAGCTAACAAGCGCAATGAATCCACCTACTCACAGCTCGTCGCGCAGCTCAAGTAAAGCATGATAACTGCGTCACGGCATCGTATCAAACTTTTCGAATAAGAGCCTATCAGCCACCGAGCCACAAGGCTTTGCTTTGGTCCTCCTCTTAGTCTCTCCTTTGCAAATTACTCTAAATATTTCTTTGGCCCTTCCAATATCTTGAGGCTCCTTTGCTTTTCCATACCAGTAGTCGTATTTTTTATGAATTTCACAATTTACATTTAAAACTCGTAGTTCATTATTCTATCTGTCTTCGGTAGCTGTCAAGCATTCAGACAGAGCCATAGAGTTTGGTTTGGAAGACGTATAGAGCAATATTTTGTTCGCCGAGAGAGGATTTTGCTTTTCAATTGCCTATCGAAATTGTTTTTTTTAGAGGTTAGGTTTTCAAGTTGGCACTACTTTTTTCGTAGATGGTCTTTTTGACAGCTGTCACTTGATTTATGCTCAGTTTGGTTTGCCATTTCATAATGAATATACTTACACCTGAACAACGTTTGCAAATCGTGCAAATTTATTTCGAAAATAATGGTTCGGTTCGCGCGACGCATCGAAGAAAATTTTGTTCAGCGATGAAGCTCACTTTTGGTTGAATGGGTATGTCAATAAGCAAAATTGTCGCATTTGGAGTGAACATAATCCACAAGCCATTGCTGAGACGCCGTTACATCCTCAAAAAGACACTGTTTGGTGTGCTCTATGGGCAGAGGGAATCATTGGTCCATATTTCTTTAAAAATGGAGCCGGCCATAATGTTACAGTCAATGGAGAGCGCTATAGAGCCATGATTAATGACTTTTTCGTGCCTGAATTGGACGATGTTGATGTGGACGACCTTTGGTTCCAACAAGACGGCGCTACATGCCATACAGCCAATGCAACAATCGATTTATTGAAGGAAACTTTTGGTGAGCGCATTATCTCGCGCCGTGGACCTGTGGCGTGGCCTCCAAGATCGTGCGATATAACACCGCTGGACTATTTCTTGTGGGGCTATGTGAAGTCGCTTGTCTACGCAGATAAGCCCGAGACGATTGACGTCTTGGAAGAGAATATTCGGCGCGTTATTGTTGATATACGGCCCCAATTGCTGCAAAAAGTGGTCGAAAATTGGGCCTCTCGGCTGGAATTTATTCGAGGCAGCCGCGGCGGCCACTTGCCCGAAATCATTTTTAAAACATAATGGCAAACCCTTATCTTTATAATAAAGCTAAATTCTTGGCCATAACATTAAATTATATACGTTTTATTTCATCTTGAAAACCTAACCTCTAAAAAAAACACCCTTTATAATATTATTTTTTGATTTTCGTTTGATCTTCAGGTTGGCTACAACGTGGATTTTGACTTGTTCTGTGTTACAAGGAGGTATAGAATTTTGCCTGCTAGAACTATCGCTTTTACCGCTTTCTCTGAATTGATAAAAGCTGCATTGACAGCCCTGATAGAAGCCAACCATATTTTTTGTTATATGTGTGCAGTACCCATTACGCTTTCTAGCTGCAGATGGAAGACAGGCGAACGGATCGCTTTGCCTAAAACTCTGCTTGGATTCGAACGATTCAAAGAGGTTCTTTGCAATTTTAACAGAGCAGATAGGACGAGTATATTTACATAGCCATACGAGTATACTTTGTTAATAAAATGATTAAGAGAAATGTCTCGAAAAAGTGTATGAATTGAAAAAGAAAATAGTTTTATCACTGGTTTTCAGGTTTTCGTATATGAAGTACCTTCATTTGCCTAGTTGGTTTTTTTTAATATAATGCCTCGGTGCATTTCTGAAAACAATTTTAGGTTAACTAGTTAGTTTTAACATTTTGTGCCATCGGTACAAAAATGAGTTTCGAATAAAGAGCTAATATTCAATTTTGTTTCAAAATCGGTAAAACGTTTACCGAAACATTTGAATTGATGAAAAAAATGTATGGCGCTGATTGTCTATCTTGTGCCAGAGTTCATGACTGGTTTTCACGTTTCAGAGATGGTTGTGAGGATATAAATCACAATGAACGTCCCGTATGTCCCAATGTCACATTTTCACTGATCATTTGGGCTTACGAAAGGTCTGTGCAGGTTTCATTCCGCACAAGTTAACTGACGACCAAAAATTGCTCAGAATTCAACATTCAACAATTAACTCATTAAAGAGGCGAGAAAAGACGAAAACTTCCTTTACAACATTGTAGCTGGTGATGAGACGTATTGTTTCCAATATAAATCTGAAACTAAGCGTCAAAGTGCCGAATGGAAGGCCCATACCAGCACCACCCAAAAAATCGCATTTGGAGAAGTAAAACATTAAGTCGATGCTTATTTGTTTTTACGATTTCAAAGGAGTTCGTTCAAACGGGCCAAACCGTCAATGCAATCTTCTATCTTGGCATTTTGAAGGGTTTGTTACATCGCATTCCTCGGATTCGCGCTGAATACCGCGACGGAAGAGCCTGGCGCTTATTGCATGATAACGCACCATCTCATCGATCCACTCTTGTGACTGATTTTTGACTAGAAAACGTATTTTAACCATCAATCACTTACCGTATTCACTTACCGTATGGCTCCCTGTGACTCTACCTGTTTGGAAAATTGCATTTGACCATGAAAGGAAAACGTTTTTTGTTTGTAGAGGCCATCCAAAAGGCTTGTACCGACATCCGGTCAATGAGCTGAAACACTCTTTTGAAAAGCGTTTAGATCGCGCAAAACAGTGAGTCGAGGAAAGAGGGAACCATTTTGAATAAATAAAATCGAAGTTTGTAGGTCTTGTAGCTCCCTCCATTTGTGGAATAACATCAGGACTCACGAAGCTACATAAAGGAGGAAGAGCTTGGCCAAAAACCTAACAGAAGTGCACGGGCCAAGTATTTTTTTTTAGAATTGTTGAAAGAAATTCCAAAATCTGTAGAAAGTTTCAGGGGTTTGTCCTTTATCTGGGCTCATACTTGTGACTTTTTATTTCCAAACTTAAAAAATGGCTGTGGAGAAGAATCTATTTTGAAGACTTCTCGAAATCTTTCATTTTAGACGGTTTGAAAGAGTGGGGAAAAGTGAAAAAAGCTAAAACGAGATAATGTTAAGTAATAATAAAAATTTATTAAAAATATTTTTTTTTCTATATTTTTCTGAGGACTTGTTGAAGGACCCTCGCGCCTGTGTACATATGCATGTATGTATGTAAGTAATGTAAACAATTCCACGCGTAACCGTTAAATAGCACAGACAAGGTAAACAATGAGAGGATTCCATGTTCGAAGGGTGGAACAATACATAATCCGCCAGTTGAGCGGTCAGTCGAGTGGTCAGTATTGGCTTTGGCCAGTTTTTTTTCCCTAGGCACGCGAAAGGGTTGTTCGTAATCGCTAATTTCTATTTATAAGATCGTGTTGGTGTAAATTTTTGGCACGCGCCAGTGATAGTATTGGGATAACGGCTTGGAATTTGATATACCTAATTTTTTGCAAACGCTTGCAAAATGCAAACAAAAGAGAAAACTCGTTTCAACGATTAACATACAGAATTACTAAAAACCAGTGGAATTAATTATATTTTTTAAACCACCCTTAGTACAGTATTTCTTAAGGGTAAAAAGAAAATTTTAAGCAATAATTTCGAGCTCACCTGTAGTAGATCAGGGTTTTTTTCTCAAGATTCATCCACCAAAAATATTTTACCTAACTTCAAACAAATCGTGAATAGATTTACTCCAAATCTTACAGTTTGCAAAATCCTTTTTTAAAGAGATGTAGGAGTACATTGTCTGCTCCAGTAAAAATGAAATCGAAGATTGGATAGCCCGTAATTAAAATTCCAGCTCGGCAGAATATGTTCGAATATTGGAACTAAGTTTATAGGAAGGAAAGTTTAGTATACGCCTAATTCTGTTTTTACACGGTTTGCAAATAAAATATTTGTAAATTTTTTACAGGATTTTATTCCATTTAGGACGATTTAAAATTTTTTGTGCTTACATTTTTTTGTGTCAAATTTAATTTTTGTGAAATATGTTCATATCACAAATTTAGGGGGACTCCCCCTTTTTGCATACAAGCAAATTTACTGGTCAGAGCAATTGAAATGTGTTAATATTTTGTGAATTATCAATGCATTTAGATGTTTGGTAAATAAATTTTTTATTGGCAAATTTGTTTTTCCAACGTTACATTAAATTTAACGCATTAAGATAAAAGGTAAGCCAAAAACTATTTTATGTTTATTCAGTTATTTATATTTTTTAATTTTGTTAAATATTTTATGTGTCCCTAAAAGAAAATGTCAAATACAAAACTAAATCGAATTTGAAATTTTAGATTGCCTTCGAAATGGAGAAGGCTGAATATTTCTTGGCAAAATGTTCGGTTTAAATGAAGCCACAATAAGAACTATAAAAAAAAAGAAACTTCAATTAGACCGTAGACGGACACTATATCAAACAGCAAGCATTGAGGTTTTATAAAATGATAAAAGACGAACAACCGTCCACATCCATACAATGAACTCATGAGAAAAGCTACGTATTTTCTGCAAGCACAGGATGGTTAACGGGATTTCTCCAAAGGCTTGCGCTTCATAACATAAAAATCAAGGGCGAGATTGCTTCTGGAGATCAGAAGCCGCCAAAGAGTTTCCACTAAAACTTTAAAAAATAATAACCGATAGTGCATACAGTCCAGATCAGGTTTTTAATGCCGACGAAACTGATCTTTTTTGGAAAAAAAGCCGAGAAGAACATGCCTATGTGGCCAAATCGCAAAAAAGCGCTGATGTTTTTAAAGTTGAAAGATATCAAGTTACATTTTTATTTTGCAGTAACGCCTCTGGAGATCGGATGTTAAAGCCCCTGCTTATCAATCGTGCACTTTAGCCTCGAGCAATGAAAGGTATCGATTTTGGTACAATGCCGGTTCATTGGATGGGCAATAAAAAAGCATGGGTGACAACTACAGTTAAGTTACAGAATGGTTCATTAAATATTTTGTACCAGAAACTAGAAAATATATAAATAAAAAAGGCTTAGAATTTAAAGTTCTTCTGTTGGTAGATAATGCACCCGGGCATCCTCGGTTCGAACACGAAAATGGCAAGTTTTGTTCCTGCCACCGAATACCACATCCCTAATACAACCACTGGACCAAGGAATTATCGCAGCATTTAAAACTTACTACATCAAAAGAACATTTCAGTACATTTTGGACACTTTGGATAAGGATAAAACTCTTACAGTAATTGATGCTTGGAAAAAGTTTTCTATTAAAGATTGCGTTAAACATGCTGCTTTAGCATTGCCAGAATTACGACCATCAACCTTAAACGGATGTTGGAGAGCAGTTTGGCCAGAATGTGTAAAAGGTAAAAATCCTGTGGATCCAAATACAAAAGAATATCCCAATATAATTGATTTGGCATACGCAGTTGGTGGGGAGGGTTCTGACGACTTGGTATTCGATGACATTGATAAACTGATGATTGATAAAGTTCTTCGCGAAAACATATTAGATTTTGCCTCACAGAATGCTGATTCTATAGAAAGCAGTGATAGTGAAGAACCTGTAAAATTACTGCAAATTTAATTCAAGAAGGACTTCAACTTGCAAATAAATTAGGACACCATTTCATCACAAATGATCCGAATGTCGAAAGAGCTGCACAATTTCAACGTAAGCTGAATTCTTGTATGTATGGCTCGTTACAAGAAATTATCCAAAGAGGTAGCAGGAATTGGCGACCAACGGCTCATAACAGAGTTCATTGTTAAAAATGTAGATGCTGAACGAGCAAGCGAAAGTCCAGTTCAAAATTATTCCAGCGATGTAGTGATTGTATAAGCGTTCGAAGCAAGTGAATGCGAGTAACTGATGATGACAGCAATTAAATTTATGTTCCTGTATTTATGATTATCACTTTTTTTTTTTGATTTTTTTACCTTAAAAATTAAATAACCTATTCTTTTGGTTAACAACATAGCTGTTTAACATAATTATTTTTAGTTCTTGAACTTGCCATAAATTTCATTCATATTATTTTTAAGATTAGAGTGCATATCTTTTTTATCTTTAATAGCTATGCTTGTGAAAATAAATATTTTATATGTGATTTGATTAAATAAACATGAATACGTGTTCTTAAAAATTCCTTGTTTTTCACTAATTTTAATAGGTTTTAGAGATTAGGAACCAATCACCTATTTTTGCATACGATAAATGTCTTTTTTACACGGTATTTTCTGGAACCAATCTACCGTGTAAAAACAGAATTAGATGTAGTCTCTACGAAATGTAATCAGTGATGATTTCAACAAAGATTAGCAGTCGGTCGCTAATATACAGATTCTCTATAGTCATCAAGCTCAAATTGTCATACTTAAAAAGAGTTTTAGTATTCAAGTATTTAGGAGATACCTACACCGCATGGGCAAGGTAAGCGATTCCAGGTGTATATACTGCGAAGCGCCGAGCGATGACGCTGAACACACGTTTTTTAGTTGTGATATATGGCTCGCGGAAAGAGATGCTCTGAGGAAGCAGATTGGCGACATCGCGCTGATCTACATAATCAGCAAAATGCTCGAACGCGAGGATAGCTGGAACGCAGAAAGACTTACATCAAGGATGCACTACGGAAAAAAGATATACCTCGAGACAGTGAAGTCAGTCGAGTCAAAGCGAAGCCTCACAGACAGAGACACAAGAAGGCGAGCTTTGAAAGCTGGGTAAAAATGCGATGAACCCAGACGTGGGTGAATAGAATTTGTTTTAACATTGAATATAAGCTTAATTTGACTCATATTCCAAATCATACTACCAGCTCTTCCTGACATAGCAGTGGTACTTATAAATAGTGTTTTTTAATCTTTCAAGTGATGTCAGAAGAGATCAAGTCAGGAGGTATAAACATGGAGTAGAAAACTCAGACAGCAAACAAGGTTTTCAACTTTTCCCAGATTCCATGAAAAGTGGCGCTGGAACGCTTTATAATCTTCGGAGGTCAGAAAAACCAGGTTCGTATCCTAAGCATTCCAAGGCATATAGGAATTACCGGGAGGGAAATGGAAGATAAATTAGCCAGGAATTTGACGACCTCCCCATTTATAGGCTTGGATCCATTTTATGGTGTAGGAAAAGGTAACTTTTCGTCTCTCATTCAGGAAGTAGATGAAAGACAAAGAAGTTCGTACTGGGACAATCTATCGGACTTATCGATCAATCAGAGGTAGCTTTAGTCTAAACCGATTTAAAGATTGTATGGAATTAAATAAGAATAATTTTAGAACCTGGGAATATAATTCAATGGAAATGACAGGTTCTGTAGGTAGGAAGATGCAACCGCCACACATCTGCTGACGTGCCCAGCACTGATGCAAAAGCGGGACAAACATCTCAGTACACATATTTTCTCAGAGGGTGAATTAAAACTCAATAAAATAGGACAAGTGCTAAAATTTATTGAGAAAGTTGAGCTCAGAGCCCATGAAGGATGCAGAACTGATCTTTCAAGTTGCAGTGCTAAAACCCTTCCTTCATAGCTCCAGATCTCTCACATCACTATTTAAGAGAGGATAAGATTCCATGTAAATAACTGTCCTCAGTGTAGCGCCAATTTTTCCAACATTTTTTCTCGCCGTGCATTCACTGCACAAATTTTAGCTTCCGATTTAATAAATGCAACAACATCACAAAAGAAAAAAAATAAACATAAAAGGTGGAAATTAAAAACCAGTTTTGTGCTGCCGGACTTTAACAGACCTTCCTACGAGTATACCATCTAACTATGCATTAGCGAAGGAACAAAGGCAAGCAACAACCAAAATAGGCACAAAATAATAAAAGTGGAAAAATAATAAAGCTTGGATGTTGACGTGACGCGGTCCAGATTAAAATTTTGATTTGGTCACCGAATGAATAAATGAAGCATTGCGCCTGCGTAACTTCCGCTGCTTCCGCTACCTTGCAGATATTTTGCTCCACTACTGCGGCTGTGTGTACGTTTATGCCTCTGCCATGGGCAATGATTGCAATTTTCCCGACAATAATGATAAACTACCCAGGGGGATGGATAAATGGACGGCTGGAAATATGGATGGTCGAAAGGATGCTTCTAAATGAAGCGGGCTGTGCAGTCCAGCGCAAAAGGGTTGAACCCAAAAGCACCTTTTCTTGTTTTTTGTTTTTCGTTTGGTCTCTATGTAGTTGCTGCGTTGTAAATTTGCATGCATTAAGGACAAGCACAGTTGGCCTGGACGCTGCCTCTCAAATTGTTACAACTTTTTGTGTATGTACTCTTGCTATACATATTTGTTTTTGTTATTGTGATTGCTCTTGCAGGGTTGCGTTATTCTAAGGTCAACTTCGCACATTTTCAAATGCAGCTCGAAATTATTCTGAACTTTGGTCATAGCATTTGTTTTAGTTGCTGTCACGGGCGGCATTGTTGTTATCCGTGGTATCATTGTGCTGTTGTTGTTGTTGCAACATCCGCGTATGGTTGGTTAGTTGCTTGGTTGCCCTGCTTGTTGGTTTGGTAAGTGAGTGAGTGACTGGTTTGTTGGTTGAATGATTTGCTAGGTGATTAGGTCATTCTAAGATTGCCTTTCACACACACATACATGCTTACTAACATGTCAGTGAAATAGAGAAATTAACCCTCATATGTCGTGCATTGAATTTTTAATTTTTCTCTATCGTATTAGTGGAGTGAAAGGTGTTTAACGCGATGCGACAGCAACAACAATGTGAAAAGTATTTTTTTCTTCTTATTTATAATTAGAAAATGCCGTGTGGTTTTATAGTGAAACACTGACAAAAGTAAGCGCATTTCTATTTTTTCTATATTTACATATGTGCACATTTTTATCCAATTAACCCTTTACGCTTTTAGAGTTAAATTTTGGTTATTTACATACATATATTTAATTTGTGTGTTTCAAACAAATTTATGATCACATCTTTAAAGTTCATAAAATAGCATCGCTGAGCAAAGCTCATATATCAGATGTGTTGGTTAAAGAAGCTAGATTTAGAAAAAGATAATCGGTTGCAGATTTAATGGTTTAAACGCTCGCCCCTAATATAATCTAAACCTGTTTGAATGTAAAAAGAACTTTTTAAAATAATAACAGCGAAAAGTATGTCTAGTGACATTCTTTTTACTTTATACAAATAAAGTAATCTCTACATATCAGAATATTTTAAAGCGTAGGGAGTTTCTTCGAAAGAGCGTCAATCAACTTTTTAACATTTTTTTACACCGTCGGAAGGTTTCCGAAAAGACTAATAATTAGACAAGTATTAAACGCCATGAAATTATCTTCCAGAATATATGTAGATAATAAAAAAAATCAATACAACAATATTTCTGTTTTGTGTAATCATTTAAAGTTCTCAAGCTTTTAAAAAACGCCCGATATTACAGGATGGGTATTAGGCAAATATTTTTAAGAAAAATCTGCTAGCGTTGCCACCTGAATTTTATTGCAAAACAAGCAATTAGTCACGCATACCAGTTGAATATTATTATATGAAAGGTGAAGCAAGCTTTATTAAACTAATATTTTTAGCTGGGTGTTGCCACCTTTTTATATTAAAAAAAGTTGTTTATAAAAATAGACAAATATTACAGCATGGGTATCAAGGCAAGTATTTTTAAGCAAATTCTACCCCAAAACCAATTTTGTGATAGCGTTGCCACCCGTATTTGATTGCAAAACAAGCAATTAGTCACGCATTCCAGTTGAATATTATGATATAGGTATCAAATGAAGGGTGCTTTAGCAAGCTTTATTGAACTAATATTTTTAGCTGGGTGTTGCCACCTTTTTATATTAAAAAAGTAGTTTATAAAAATAGACAAATATTACAACATGGGTATCAAGGCAAATATTTTTAAGGAAATTCCAAAACCAATTTTTGTGATAGCGTTGCCACCCGTATTTAATGGTAAACAAAGCACTACATCACACATTCTAGTTGAATATTATGATATATTTATAGACTAGCAAACCCGGCCCCCTTCGCTGGGCACACTAAAATAGAATAGATATGTTCCAAAATCCACTCCAAAAAAATTCACAAACAATTTTTACATGTTGCACTTACGTTTTTTCCTTATGGCATCCAAATCAGAAAGAAATATTGACACATTGTAACTCACACTGTCAATTTGACAGTTCAGTTCCGCCCCAAGCGTTAAAAAAGTAAGCGACATTATGGCTGGTTCAAAAGAACGCTGTACCCGTTGCCAGTGCTCCGAATTACAACCAAACTTTACGAAACCCATTTTCAATATTTACTTAACAATGTGCGTAAGTTTGGTTTAATTCGGTGCAAAGACACGGCGGGTCCACGTTTTGGCATATATTTCGAGACCCTATTCATCAATAGGTATGAAAATTACCCCGTATTAAAGCACTTATCAACAGCTTTCATTTGATACCCATATTGTACATACACAACCAAAGGTTACACGGGTCCACGTTTTGACCTATATCTCGAGACCCCAGTCACGGAGCGGCATGAAAAATACTCTGTAATAAAGCATTCACCAACAGCTTTCATTTAATACCCATATTGTACATACACATCCGAAGGTTACCCGGGTCCACGTTTTGACCTATATCTCGAAACCCTATCTACCAATAGGTATTCAAATTATACGGAAATCATCTCCAATACCTACTTAACAATGTGTGTAAGTTTGGTTTAATTCGGTTCAAAGACACGGCGGGTCCACGTTTTGGCATATATTTCGAGACCCTAGTCATCAATAGGTATGAAAATTACACCGTATTAAAGCACTTATCAACAGCTTTCATTTGATATCCATATTGTACAAACACATTCTAGGGTCCACGTTTTGGTCTCTATCTCGAGACCCTAGTCGCGGAGTGGCATGAAAAATACTCTGGACTAAAGCATTCACCAACAGCTTTCATTTGATACCCAAATTGTACATACACATCCGAAGGTTACCCGGGTCCACGTTTTGACCTATATCTCAAACCCTATTTCCAAAATAAAATAGAATCCATGTTACTCCTGGATGATGTAGCTTTCGAATGGTGAAAGAATTTTTAAAATCGGTCCAGTAGTTTTTGAGCCTATTCATTACAACCAAACAAACAAACAAACAAACAAAGTTTTCCTCTTTATAATATTAGTATAGAAGTATAGATATCAAATGAAAGGTTCTTAAACAAGCATTAATAAAAAATCCAATAATATTTATAAAAAATGTTGCCATCCCATTTTAAAGCAAAATTTTAATTGATAACAAAATTTAATTAGCGGTTGGGGTATGAGCTCAAATCAAAGAATAAAGCTTTAATTAAACTTATTTGAGTATGACATTCAGACTTAACTGTTAAAGCGCAAAAGGTAAATAATAGTACAGATGCATTAAGTATTTGGATGTGGGTAACGCGCAAATTAAGATGGGGAACATTTCAATATAAATTATTTCTTCAATGGCGTTGCCACTTATTTTTTAATCCATTAATCTAATTTTGTTCTCAATTAAAAGGCAAATTTCCAAAGAGAATAGAATTTTTTTTGAGAAGATGGTGAGGATACTGTCAAAGTTTCATACATTTCACTGACAACTTCTAAAACTCAAATGCTGACATAGAACTTCGGAAGTGGTCTAGGCACCTCTGTAAGTGGAGAAAAACAACGCGACCGAAAATCATTTCTAAAAGCTTCCTCAATGTAATCGCATAACGCAAATTAGGATTACAGTTGAACTACTATGAAAATATATTCAATTTCGGCGGCCATGTCCGCCTAATTGAACTGTAGGTACCAGAAATTTGCAAATGAGAGCTACCTTCACTCATACACGGCCAACGATCACTTTCTATCCTGCATTTTAAAGATAAAGTTAAAAAGACTTATGTATATTGAAGTCTGAAAAACGTCGCTAAAACCGTAATCAACCCAATCAATAAGATACAAGTGAAATTCACCACGCTCGACTTTAACTAAGATTCCATATGAATGGAGAGAAATGTTTTTACTTGAGGCAATTCCCAATTACGCCAAGTCAATGCATTTTATTTATTCTTAGACACTTCGTTCCAAAAGTCGTGAGCTCATTTGAAAATCTACAAAAAATCACACTGCTCAAAACTCCTTTTTCTTTCTCGACCTCTGGCTGTTTGGTTTAGAGGTCCTCCATGGCAATTTTGATTTGTGGCAAAGATGTCTTTACGGGTGAATTGAGCACCTATTATGAAATTGCATAGCATAGAAAACAGAAGAAAAGCTACAAGAAATGCATGGTACATAAACGCAACCAATGGCCCGATCTTTGATCCTCCATTTGATAATCTTTTCAGTTTATTGCTTTTTCTGCGAATGTTGTTGCAGCTTTTGCAGCGTTTCTGATTTCCTTGCGCAAAAATACAAAACATTTTGAGGTAAAAATCATTAGAAACGAAATGAAAAGTTCACGCAGGGGGTTGTGTAAGGGTTGTGATCCCTTTTTTAGACCAGCGGGCTGAAATAATAAAACAACTAGAAAAAAAAGAAAATAACCTTTCTGCACGGCATTTGTTTGCATTTCACCTTTGAATGAAATTTACTGTGAAGAAGCAGAAAAAAATGCGATGAGTATCTTCGATTGATCGTAGTGAAAATCCAGACGAATGCTGGGCTATTCGCATTTGTGTGTGTGTGTGTGTGTGTGCATGAGGGTTCAGAGTGCAGAGAGCTGAAGGGCAAGGAAGTTTTTTCCAAATTATTTTGCGGATTTTTTCTTGCAAAAGGATAAGAAGAAATTGTATATGGAATCCTTTGGCAAATGACATCATAAGACGTGACATATTGAACTGATCTGAATTGATCCTTTTTGCCCGCTTCACTATTTATAACAATCGCTCGTATCTCTGCAAAAGCACAGAGTTTACAAACGTTTTTGTTTTTCTATTTTTTTTTTGCTCCCTGATTATGAAATGTTTTGTGTTGTATTTTATTTCAGCATGCATTTCTGCATTGTTTGCCGACTTTTGCACCCTTTGATACCTGTACGCACATACACACTTATAAAATAAATATATAAGTATGTGTGTTGATCGCGCACTGCGTCCTTTTAAACCAACCGACCGAGCGTCTGTCTGGCTCGCTGTCTTTGCGCTCGTCGATATTTGATCGGCTCTTAAATTTCAAGCGAATAAATAAAATGCGAAAATGTGTTGCTTATGTCGCAACAGTGCATGCGTGTGTATGCATACGAGTACTTTTGCTTTTGCAGTTGCATTTTTTGGCAAAGGATGAAGAAGCAGGAATTGAGAGGGACACACAAAGCATTTTGCGATAAATATCGTGATTAGCGCGAAGCTGTGGGAATTTTTTCTTCAATTTTACGTCAAGGTGCGCTTCTTCCCGTACGTACTTGCAGGCGCATATTACATATGTATGTATGTATGTATATGTGTTTATGTAAGTGTTATATGTTATGTTTGCGCAAAAGTGATCGATGGAAAGATTGGGTTACGCGCACACAGCAAAAAAAAAAAACAAAACAAAAAACAGAAAAGCAAGCTTCTACACATTTTTCTTGTGCGAAAGGGTTCCACCTCGAATAGCGTAATGACGCTGCTGCGGCTTTAGCTATTGATTGATTCGCAACTGCCGCACACTGTCTCTTCTAACAGCTTCCACTGATCGAATGCTGATTGTTGATCGGTTGTTGAGGCGTTTTCTGTTACTTTTTCTTGGTGCATTTATTTCAGTTCCTTTCTTAGCATTGAATTTTTTGCTTTATTTTTCATATACATATGTATGGATGCGCATCCTTACATATGTACTTGTAGTAGCTTAAAGGGTTCAGAATAATAGCAACTATAGAATATGTTTTAATAGCATAATTTTATGGCTTTGAAATAAATTTTCTTACAAAAAAACTTGAATTTTTATTATATAGAAAACCACTATTATTTCGGTATATGCCAGTAGTTAAAGAGGCAATATTTAGTAAGAAGCTCACAAGTTTCATTGTGCAATATTCATTGTGCCCTGAATTATTTACAATACCGAAATATGGATCATTTGTTAGGCTAATACACAAAAACTGCTCTGTGTTGATACAAAAAAACTTTTCATTGTTAAAAATATTGAGGAATAATTTTTACCTATTGAATAAAAGCGGCGTATAGGGAAATCGCTACATCGTTCTAAGATGACCTAAAAGTAAAGTAAACTGACTAAGAATTGCGTGCGTTGGAGCCGAATGAGTAGCGTATAACTACCATTTGGTAGTCCTTGGTTCGAAATGCGTTGTGGGTATGAAACACTGAAATGAAAGAAAACGGTTTTCTAATAGCGGTCGCCCTTGGAAGCGAAAGGCAAACCTCCGAGTGTATTTCTGCCACGAAAAAGTTCCTTATGCTTGTTTGTCCGATTGCTGGTCCGGTAAACACTCCTGGATACATTGCTGTAAAAGCATAGTCCCGCTAAGTGGCGCAGTAGTAAAGATATTCCTAAAAATTGTATTTATGACCCGATTTAATTCGGGATTTGAGTTGGGTACCTAGGAAAAAAGGGTAAAATGTAATAAATTGGTATAAGGTTTATATTGCATATAAGAAAGCCAGATTATTTCTTTTATGAAAACTACTTTACTTTCATGGCCAGTTTACTGTCGTCTGCACTCGAGTGGGAAGTCCAAAAAATGTGTTTATTTTTACCAAAAATGGTAAACAAAAATATAGTGCATCCTAAGGCGCTAGAATAAAAAAATATTTGAACTTAGGACAATAGTATAACCCAAAATATTCTTTACTAAGTACGAATTTGCCTCGGTTTTAAAATTATTCTCTATTACAGTCCTCTGCGCTATTCTACTGGGCAATAAACAACTGCACTTTTCTTCCTAGAGGTAACCAAAACTTACTTGTATTCATTCTCTGCCCATTCAAACTCGGAGTGAACTATCTCGTCCGAAAATACTACTCATCTCCATTCTTATCTTAGAATCTGTATTCGTCAGCAAATCGGATGCTGAAGAATCTGCCTGCCCCAAAATAACAAATCTGGCGACTTTTCACTCCACCGCAAACTACTAATCCTGTTTTAAAGCTTGTGGCATGACACAACGTCCCTCAGTTCTTTCGTTGAGTTATGTCTGGAGCTAAAGTTTTCCTCCATAGTAAGCCTGCTTGTCTGGCGACCGGCTTGGCCCTTTGCTAGTTTCCTAAAGCTTGGCGGTTTTTCTAAAATTATCGACTCCAGAGATAGACCTCTTAATACGAGTACGCCTAAATGATTGATTCAACTTTTTCCTACCTTTGTAAATTGATTTCTGCTTTCATACGCTTTTTCTAACCAGATTATATATATATATTTTATTATATTATATTATATATATATATATATATTATATATATAATTGGCGCGTACACCCTTTTTGGGTGTTTGGCCGAGCTCTCCCTCCTGTATGTGGCGTGCGTCTTGATGTTGTTCCATAAATGGAGGAACCTACAGTTTCAAGCCGACTCCGAACGGCAGATATTTTTATGAGGAGCTTTTTCATGGCAAAAATACACCCGGAGGCTTTGCCATTGCCTGCCGAGGGGCGACCGCAACCAGCAAGTGATTTTTCTCTCTAGCTTTCTCACGCTGGCTAGAGATACTAAATGAACACAAGTCTCTTTCGTATTCGTCTTTCCATCACATTAGGAGGCCTCCCATTTTTGTTGAAGGTGCTCATCATTTCTAAGATTCATAAATCGTCCAGTGAACATGTTTCGGTACATTGGGAAATCAGCATCGTCAGATGATTTCATGCTTCTAAGCTACACTCACCGAAACAACTTATCGTTATTTCATTTATTAAAAAAATCCGATATTTTGGGAAAAAAGTGTTGACATACTATATGTGATTTTGCGATAGTGGCTTTAAAAACAACCGTGCTATCATTTTCGAAGTAACAAGATAGCGCCATGTATCAATTGTCAAACCATTTCACATTAATTGACAGTTGCCAGTTTGCTTCATTAGTTATTTTAACATGCGCATGAAAATGGTCTACCCATTAAACTCTGTTCTGATGGAAAATTACTCTCCGAAATCGGAAAAATTGTTAATAAAAGAGGTATACTTTGAGAAGTGTTTTAAAATTACTTAAAGGCAAACAAAATTCGGAAAAGCGCAAGAGATCGGGTCGACCTAGAAAATTGACGGGAAAAGCAGAGCCCCACGCAATAAAAATTTTCAAAAATCACCGAAAACTTCTTTATCTGATATTGCAGCCGAGCTTAAGGAATGCTTTGTCGTCGAGGTAGCCCCCAGAACAGTGCAAAATATAATACTTTGGGAAGAGCTGGATACAGCGCAAGAGTTCCGAGGAAAAAGCCATACATAAGCAAAATAAACCAGCAGAGAAGATTTGATTTCATAAAACCATATATCCATAAAAATCCTGATTTCTGGAATGATACGTTTTCTTCTGATGAAAGCAAATTTAACATATATTGAAGTGATGGTTGTATTCTAGTATGGCGAAAACCAAATACGGAGTTTAAAAAAATAACATGAAAGCAACAGTGTAACGCGGTGACGGTGGGGTTCATTGATGGAGTAATGGACAAAATAGTGTACTTGAATATTTGAAGCAAAATTTAAAATGCAGCGCTTAAAGGTTGGACCTTACTTCCAACAGGACAGTGATCCGAAACATACAGCTCATATTGTGAAGGAATGGATCTTGTACAATACTCCGCATGCACTAAACAGACATCATCGAGCATCTATGGGCTGGAAAAACGTATACGAAAAACGTGTTTCCAACAAAGAACAACTGAAAGCAATAATAATATAAAGGAAGAAGGCTGAAAATTGAATCGAATATTACCCAAAAACTGGTTTCTTCATTACCAAATAGACTCTGTGCCAATACTTTTTTCGCTGAAAAATATATTACGAGTTTAAGATTTTTTTTTTTACTTAAACGAGTTACTTGAAAGTTAAAGATGAAAGTATGTTTTGTTTTTATCAAAGCTATTTACTGTTATAATCTTTTAAATGTTTTAGGTAGTACTGTGCCAATACTTTTTTCGGCGTGTGTATATAAATTCCCCACAGTTTGATTTAACGCTATTTTGCTATACAGTACCTTTTATGTTTTGCTGGAAGCGAAATAAATGAAGACCAGTTCATACTATTTCTTTGTCGTTTTGGTTGTCAAAAAAGTAGTTCATCTGCGTGAATTTAGAACACCAGCAAATATTCGGGGCCCATTGATACTAAATCATGTGATTTCTTCGATCTAATATGTGGGAGGATAGCTGCAGAACTGAAGCGCTTAGATATATTTAAATAAGGTGATTACTGGCCTCTCAGAATTGGTATGAAGACTAAAATCAATTAATTGATTGCACACTCGCAAATCCACCACCGCAATATCCGCATTCTAACAGATTAAAACCCGGATATTTGGACAATTATTGCACCTAAAAGACACAAAGCACCTTAAATCTAAATCAGCTCAAAACCTGAAATTGCATAGTAAATTCCCAAAAATCACAACCAAAACAAAGCTGATAATTTAAGTGGAGCAAACACGTTCGGCCAGTTTGGCACGCGCGCACATCCTTTCAAAATACATTCACGAGGGCATACGAAAGTAAGTGCAAGGATAAACGAGCATGCGCGCATAGTGTGCGGCAAACTATCCATTGTATGTATGTAAGTTTGTATGAATGCATTAAATTGACCACAGCAAAGTAAACTGACCAGTTGTTGGGCGCAACTTCGGCGAGGTGCATTGACTGGTTGCTTTTGTTGTGCGAGTAGTATGGACATCCTTTTGTTCTGTACTGATATTTGTGTGTAGACATTTTGGCTTTGCTTTGCCTTGAATTCACTTTTGGATGACCGCAATTCAGAGCCAACGCTGGCACGTTTCCTATGCCAGTGGAACGTGCTTGGCCGAGTGGTCACTGTTTTTATTTTTTCTGTCACTTATTGTTTTGACTGTGCTATTGTCGTGAGTGGCTTTAGTATGAGTTGTAGTTGTAGTTGTGGTTGTAGTTGTTTCTGTTGCTGCTGCTGCTATTTTGCGTTGCAATATCTATTGTTGCATCCTCATTTTATTTGGGGGTTGATTTTTATGAAGCCAAATTCGACTTTGGTTTCTTTCAAATGAGTTTTTAAAGATTTTTTCTTTTTAATTTCTCGGTGATTAGAAATCATTTTTTTGTGAATCGCCAGTATCCTTCTACCGCTTTTTCAATCAATATTTCACGTCACATTTAACAGCATCTTTACTGCCTTAACTATATAGCAATATTGCCTTCCTAATCCTTTCGACATACAAACTCTTCTTTAAGTCTTTCTTTGCCCAGCTGCTAGCAAACGTTTGTACAAATTTATCGCTACTTCCGTAACACCTCTCTGCCGATGCTATGCGCCACACAGTGAGTTGGCAGAAAATCGCGTTAACTCCCATCTGTTAGAGCGCGCGATCATCGCCATGGCATCAGGTCCAGTTCAGCGCTTGGAACGTAACGTTTTTTTCATAGCCCACCTATCTATGTATGTATGTGCATACATATACATACATATATGTATATAATGCTTCCGCTTACCGCTCTCAACTCTTCCTATTCTGTTTGGTTGCCATTGTCTTGCAGCATCCCTCATGCATTCAATCATTCATTCACTCAGGCACTCGCTTATTTTTGCCAATGAAAACAGCAATAACAGTTGTTTAAAAAGTACAATTTTATTTTAAATTTGAACAAAAATAACTACAACAGAAATTTAGTTTCTTTTGTGAGAGAATAGCAGTGAATAGTGATAATGGCAGCAAAGGGGTTGACCGCGCGGCTGGATGAGATACATTTATAGTGCCATGAGGTGGCGGCGGCGTGTCTAAAAGGGTTGAGTGTCATGTCATGATAAGCGCTATAGACAATTCGTGTATCAAAAAATGATATTGGAAAAATATGTTGCTTAGTAAATAAATTGTGCAATTTGTGTGCACGTCCAGCCTCGTCCAATGCACACTTCACTTACGCACACTCGCACACACTTTGGCATTTATTTCAGCAGTGTTCAGCTGCCTTCAAATTTTGCACGCCTTTTTTCGCAAGCGTTGCTGCTGTTTTGCGAGTTTGGTTGTTTTGTGATATCACCACCCCTTCATCACAAAAATTAATAGTTCACACTGATATGGCCGCTCAATTTACTTAAATTTTAAAGTCATCCACTCACGCGTTCTGTAGTTATTTGGTGGCTTTGTAATAGTATGAAATTTGAACCCATTGCGCATGTTGTTAAAAATGCTGTGAAAAAATGGGCTGAAACCGTATTTTTCATCTCAGTAATGTAGTATTCTTTTATCAATTATTAGACAATTTTTTTTTAATTAATACAGAAAACTAAAATATCGATAGAGGGACGAATGAAATTTGAAAAAAAAAAATGTTTATATTAATTTGGAAAGGTTCGAGTAGATTTTGCATTATGAAATGTCCGAAATACCATATTTCTGGCGAAATAAAATAATAATAATTTGTATCTGCAGTTTACCCAATGGCCCACTACTGGCTGCAGTCAAAATCCCCAAAATAACTACGAATCGCGGATGGCAGATGGCGAGACCAGATGTCATGAAAACTTAGCAGAACGTTATGGTATACCTACAACTTCAAACAAACGTTATCTATACTAATATTATAAAGAGGAAAACTTTGTTTGTTTGTTTGTTTGGTTGTAATGAATAGGCTCAAAAACTACTGGACCGATTTTAAAAATTCTTTCACTATTCGAAAGCTACATCATCCGCGAGTAACATGGATTATATTTTATTTTGGAAATAGGGCTCGAGATATAGGTCAAAACGTGGACCCGGGTAACCTTCGGATGTGTATGTACAATATGGGTATCAAATGGAAGCTGTTGGTGAATGCTTTAGTTCAGAGTATTTCCATCCGCTCCGTGACTAGGGTCTCGAGATAGAGACCAAAACGTGGACCCTAGAATGTGTTTGTACAATATGGATATCAAATGAAAGCTGTTGATAAGTGCTTTAATACGGGGTAATTTTCATACCTATTGATGACTAGGGTCTCGAAATATATGCCAAAACGTGGACCCGCCGTGTCTTTGCACCGAATTAAACCAAACTTATGCACAATGTTAAGTAAGTATTGAAAATGGGTTTCGTAAAGTTTAGTTGTAATTCGGAGCACTGGCAACGGGTACAGCGTTCTTTTGAACCAGCCATAATGTCGCTTACTTTTTTAACGCTTGGGGCAGAACTGAACTGTCAAATTGACAGTGTGAGTTACAATGTGTCAATATTTCTTTCTGATTTGGATGTCATAAGGAAAAAACGTAAGTGCAACATGTAAAAATTGTTTGTGAATTTTTTTGGAGTGGATTTTGGAACAGTGAATAATTTCTTACGAAATTTGAGAATTTAATGTGAAATCCGAATGAAATTATGTGTTCGTGGAAAAAAAATTTTTTTTCGTTTTTTTTTTTGAAAAATATAAATGGATAATGGTTAAAAAAGCTCCAATGCTTATTAAAACATATAAATTGAAACGAAAAATTCATGGATGATCAGGAAAAAAGACGATTGTTTATTCATAGGCGTTGATTTGAAATTTAAAAACAATCTTCTTTTTTCCTGATTTTCAATTTATATTTTATATTTACTCAAAAACAAATAGAAAAACAAAAAATATTGTTTATGCCAAAGCGCTTGAATAAAGAATAAAGAAATAAATAATATGAAAATCATATATTTTCTGTTCTAAACCATATCTATTATATTTTAGTGTGCCCAGCGAAGGGGGCCGGGTTTGCTAGTTATTGATAAACATGAAAGGACTGGGACGCTTGGAGGCTCACGGCAGTCATAACTGGCTTTTAGAACAAACAGCCAAAATGGGCATCCCTCACAACTTACGCTGTCACAGTTGTAAACACCCAGCTAAAGAAAAAACAATTTCCCATTTCTTCTACGAATGCTCTGCCTTATGGAAGGAGAGAATGTCTCCATGGGAAAACCACTGTTCGAGAGTCTCAAACAACTGTCGGGGTTAGACGTCAACAACTTAATGAGGGTTTTAAACCGCACAGACTGGATATAGTCATGTTGTAAATAACCGTTAAACATGTTGGTAGCGAGGATGGGGCAACAAAATGGTGCGGAAGCGCTGGTTGGATTCTGGATTAATCACCATTTAAACCAACCAATCGACCAACCGTAACCAATGGCCGACACTTCGACCTAAAAGATCTTTTGTGTCCTACTACCTGCTTTAGAGGTAGTTAGTACTAGTTCTATTGACTGGTACTGCTACCTTAAATAATGAACATCAGTTTCTATTTAACCTCGATGTTTCCTGCCTCAGGATAAGAATTTTTCTTGCGGACAAATTTCAGAACATCTGCAGTCTGACTGTCCGAGTATGTAGCTATGTACGCAATCTTGTTGCTTCTCATATGATTTATTCTCGCACAGATTAAATTTCAGCCTAAAATGCACTAGGTTTGGACCATAGATTCTCACAGAAAAATAAAGTGCTATTGTGTAGTTGGTCGTACCATAAGTTACAAATTCAAATTAGTATTAAAATTTATGTAACGAGTTTTTTCTTATTAATTAGTGATGTTTCTAGAAAACACAACATTTTAGAAATTCAAAATGATCACCATTTACTTTAATATAGATATAACTTTAAATATTTTACCATTTAAAACTATATAAAAATACTTCTAATTCATACACTCGTACCATCAAAATGTCATTGTACTTATGTTCTTAACGGCCTAAAAAAATCCTAAAACAATCTACACATTTGAAATGCCAATTTTAATTTCATCTACGATCATCGAAGAGTAATTACAACAAAATATCTCGCAAAACTTTTCTCATCTATGCATTTCGCAGTGAAAAGTTTACTTTATGGCCTAAATAAATAGTGACAAAAGAATGTATTTGATGAATATTTGTTTGGACAGATTTTGCAAAATGATTGCTATCAAAATCAGCAAGAGCGACGATGATCAACTGACACACAGAAAGATAATTAAATTTTTGCCGACGAACCCCCTGCCTAAAAGCAAGCATTTATTGAAATGATAATGTTGTAGGGCCAATCTCTTGGTATCAGAGCCAAAAAAATTCTCCTTAAGTGAAATCGAAGCAAATCAACCGTGAAGACACTTTTGCCACAGCTTAACGAAGCCAGTCGTCCTTACAATCCTCCCTGCAAGACATTCGAAGTAGTAAGAAGTAAATATGTGTGTGTGCGTGTGCATGCGAATTGTGTGCGAATGTGCAGAGGTCAAAATCCATTTAGGTTAAATGCTGATCGTGCGAATCGTGAAGATTGAGTGAGGCGAAAAAACACAGACACAGCGCATCAGATGAGATGTGTGAAGCGACGACTTAAAGTAAAATTTATTATGGTATTTACCTGAGCAGCCTCGTTTGGGTCGCTTGAGCGGGTCAAATACAAATTTTTTTGGTGCATTTAAGTAGAAAAAAACCAATTTTTTATATAATTTTTAAGGGGAGTTGAAATTGCAGCGTCGATTCGCCCAACGGGCATTTGAGGATAGTCTGCCTTATCGTATGAAAATTATCTTTTTCTCACATTTAAATTTTTTCTTCCTTTATTGAGTTGTTATTTTTTCCACATTTCGGCTATTCTTCTATCTTTCTTTTGTTACTACCATTTTCGGTTGGCTTTATTTTCTATTCTCTGCTCTGTGTTGTCTTCAAAATTGCACTAATAATGCAATTAATACGATTATTTATTCAGAAAACCAAAGTGCTGAGGTGTGTGGACGATCGTTTGTGTTGACAGTCTTAGGGAGCTGGAGGTCATATGGGGTCAATATGGGAATTGAGATGGAAATTTATACGAATGTGACGAATGGTGATTTGGTAAATGGGTAAGTATAAATTAGATGATTTTCTTGATAATCCAAAAAGTGGCACCGGCGAGAACTGCTTTACCTGGATATTCAACTATTTTTGATTACGTAAAGCAAATGTGTTAGAAAACAGCTACTTAGTTGCTTAACTCAAGAGCTCTGAAACTATTTGTGAAAAGAGTATTATAACACACTATATTCTTTGTTGATTTTAAGGGTTTTTCGAGATTGCGAATTGTCTACTTTTAACGCCTAACTCGTCATATTAAAGTTGCGATTTCCTTTAATATTCGCGTTGAAATCTAAGATAGAATAGCGTTTCACAGCGAAAGCATCAAAGTCTGGTCCCGACGAGAAAAATCGCTGATAGTTTTAAAAGGTTTATTATATTGTGAATACCTTGAATGACTAAGAAACAATAGATTGAACCAATACTTGTGGGGCTCGAGAGGCAAGTGCTGTATAAGGTTTATGGAACTTCGCAGGCAAGCGGCGGCCCGCTTTATTGCTTCGCCAGATAGGTTTAGTTAAGTTAGGTTAGATGGTCTTTCTGAAGAATGCGAGTAAGACTGAACTAAGCGGTGACTTTGAACCTTTCATTGGGTTAACATTAAACTAAATGTGAGTAAAAGCGTTAGAGAGTTATTTAAAAGTCAGCGATTACGAATTAGAAATCAAATAATAATAATGGAACTGGAATGAAACAAATGAAAATAATGAAAAATTTCTAATATCTCAACCTGAGAGCTCCAGTAAGCTAACTCGAAGTGGGTTTGGAGTTATGTTGGATGTTAACGCATGGAAACCTATCTAATAATGTTGGGTTAAAATACTCACTGTTATCGAGATTTACAGATTTGTTAGCATTAGAAGTTTCCACAAGCGACTCTGACCCACGTGCGTATAAATGAATCTTACGACCGTGCAAGCCATTGTTATCGCTTCCTGAGTTGATTTGAGGTCAACCTATACAAAGCAGACCACAGGTGGTCTAATGGGATCCCTACATTCCCTTTGCATGCAGAAACCACCTTACCGGTTTTCTGCTTTACCAGTTTTTTATCCTGAAATGTGCTTGTGGCTTGATATTCATATAGGATAAATAACGTAGAATTCAGATGCGATCGCCTAATTTCAATTTCATCATCTGTGAGAATAGGGACTTAATTACCGCAGTTTCAGTTTTTCTCCTCAAAGGGTACAAGACTAGGCAAATATTAGAATGCTTCCCTAATAACAACTACTTTCATTAAAAAAACATTGCAGTGATACGGAAGCCTAAATTTAAATTTAACGGGAAGATCCTCGCAGATGACTCGACTACTAATGTTTTCATGCAAATTTCAACCCTCCAGGAGTAGTTTCACTGATACTTGGTTCCAAATATTTGAAGCGCATGAAAAAAGTCACACCTTTGAAAGAAAATATTATATGTACTAAAATTATAATTATACAGGGAAGATTAGCACTGTCCCTACCCAATATAGCAACTGGTGCTTTCAACAGGCTTCAAGCGCCTGCTAGTTAGGTATTGCCAAAAAAGTTGTCCAGTTTACCTAGAAATTTGAAAAATGTGAACCAAGAAGCTCCGAGGGAATGGTAACTCCTAAAACACTCAGACTAAAAAGCCCATTGTACTTATATTCGAAACTTTGGAAAGTAAAAGGGTTGGTAGTCAAGGAGGGAAGTGACAGAGTGAAAGAGATATGATAGAATAGAGATAGCTAGTCCTGTAAGAATTTTATGGATTCTTTGGCAAATCTGAAAATATCCTCCAATTCGAGAGAACGAATTTTACTCATTCTCATGACATCGGAACCCAAATTCGTGGCTTTGCTTTAGCGAATGCAGGACACTCACAAAGAAAATGTTCAGTGTTATCCGGCTCCTCTAAGCAAGACAGGTTAATCGGGTCCTCAATGATTTCAATGTAATAATACTGACCATCAATCGAACGTCTTTTCTTCCAAGTTTTAGAAGAAAGTTCGACAGCTTTCTGTACGGGCTTGTCACAAAACATGTTGCAGTTCTGCAATGCTCTAGACTGGACTATCGTTCTTTATGTAAATTGCATGATACCCGTAGAACTGATTCCGATAATTGGTTCTAGTCCCTGAGGGGTAACCACTGATCCGCATTAGGCCAATTCATCGGCAATTTTATTTCCTTACTAGATCCTACTTTCGGATGTTATGCCATGTCCATTCCTTCCTTAAGGATATGTCGATAAAGGAGGATTCAGTTTCTAAGAATTTTGGAGTGCCCGTAAGTTATACTAAGTCTAAAGCTCGCACCTTTTAGTCTAATCGCAGTTTAGGCGGCCGCATGCATGACTATGGATAGCTTGAGCCACTGATTCATATGAAGGCACCCTAAGTACTCTCTTTATTTGCTAGCTCAGAGTTCTAAAAAGTTTCTCCTAACAATAAATCCCACATCATCTAACACAAGCAGCCAAGGGTTTTGTTTAACTTTACACAATTTATGACTTAAATTTCTCTCTCAAATTTAACCCAAAATATTAACCCACTCATTTTTACTTTTTAAAATAGCTGTGTATGATATCCTTCATTGAAAAAAACCTCAAGATTGTTTTCGAAATAAAAAATAAAAATCACTATGGGACTCCATATGTATGCACTGATGAATGTAAGTACATATATGCTTAATCAGGTCACAATGATCGTTTCCTAATAATGGCGTTGGCGTTGTACGCTTGATTTACCAGCAATGAAAACAGCCCTTGAAGCAAATCTCGCTGCTACATTTAATACCACTTCGATTTTGGCTGCTGCTGCCTTTACTGCCATTGCGCAGTTGAGTTCATGAGTATTGGCGCTTAAGAAATTTTTGCTGTTGAAAATCTCAAAACAAAAAAAAAACTATGCCATTATTTCTATATCTTTTTTTCCACCCTCGTTTTTGGGGTTATTACAATAGGAGCAGTATTGCGTTCTGTTAGGAAAATACTACGTTTTTGATTTTACTCGCTTTGTGTTGTGTTCCTTTTTATTGTTGGATGCGCACGTACTGGCTTGTAAAAATAACAAGATCCTCATTTTATATACTTTTTTCATTTAATTTACAAAGTTTTTTCTATTGCATTCATTCTATTCTTCAATTGGAAATGCCATTACGTAATCCTTTTCAGGTTGGCGTTGTAAACGACAACGACGTGCTTGCTGCTTAAAGGATTCTTGTTAATATTTTTCTTTCCGTTTTGTTGGTGTAGTTACGTGAACTGCTTTTATTTTCGCATCGTGGTTTTTTCTCTATAAATGTGATTTGGGACAAATGCGTGCGTATCTCCGGCCGGTGCGCAATTTTTCAACGAAAAAGCAGCTGGTTATGTGAATTTATGAATGTAAATAGAAGAGTTGGCAATTCTTTCTTTTGATTGTGTCACAACAGATATTCTTTTTTAAGATGAATTTGAGATAAAATTATTTGGACAACACATTTTTAAGATTATAAAAATGAATTGAAATGAGATCATCTCAAATGCTCGCTACGCTTAGAAATAAATAAAACTGAGACCAAAAGTAGTGATGTGGCTAGATGGCTTCAGCCAAATCATGTGGTTGATGAGCCAAGAGCAGATAATTACTACAGCTGCCATCCAAATTAGTGAAAAATTCGTGGTGGGACGCACCCTATACTAACCCTTAAACTACGTACGAACAGACGAGCAGCCCGGCTGCTTATTACCTTTAGTTTTATTCGACTTCGCGAGAGAAAGGAAAAGCGAACAAGGTAGATCCAATGGGAACTTGGCGCAGGCACGCGAACCCGGTCTCCCTCTGCACGATATTAACTCCAGAATTGACGAGAAAGTCTTTTTGATCCACTTGGTGAAGATTAAATGCTAAGATTGATCGCCTCTTTACACGAAGTTTCTATATAATTATATATATATATATATATATATATATATATATATATATTAGGGCGGGTCGATTTAAAAATCGCTCATTGCTCTGTGAAAATCGTATTCTAGGGATCAAAATAAGAAACTTTGCCGAAGGAACCATACCTCTAAAACGAATTCTGATGTCCCCCAATTTGGGTCGAACGAAAAATCCCACTTTGACCCATTTAGAGTGCTCCAATCGAGTCCAAATGTATGACCGACCCCCACTAACTTTGGACGGCCGATCCACCCATGCCAGTGGCACACCCCCTGAAACTCCCCTGGGGCGTTCCCCATACAATCATTTCAAAATATCACCATTTTTGGCCTTTACATGAGAAAAGAAACTAAAAAGTTCGACCCAAATTGGAGGACATCAGAATTCGTTTTAGAGGTATGGTTCCTTCGGCAAAGTTTCTTATTTTGATCCCTAGAATATGATTTTCACAGAGCAAATGGGCGATTTTTTTGCCTCCCCATAAATCGACCCGGCCTAATATATATAATATATAGTATATAATTGGCGCGTACACCCTTTTTGGGTGTTTGGCCGAGCTCCTTCTCCTATTTGTGCCATCCGTCTTGATGTTGTTCCACAAATGGAGGGGCCTACAGTTTCAAGTCGACTTCGAACCACAGATGGTTTTTATTAGTAGCTTTTATCATGACAGAACTACACTCGGAGGTTCGCCATTGCCTGCCGAGGGGCGGCCGCTATTAGAAAAAACTTTTTCTTCACTTTGGTTTTCCACCAGGATTTGAACTTGAATTCCGAATGGTACTCACGCACAAGCCCATCCGGGTATGGCAGTCGAAGGAATTTCTATACCAATCTGAATTTCGAGAGAAACACGCTCCGGATATGGGTTAGTGATTATATACTGAAAATGGGACTATACCTCAATATTTTCGAGAGATTGCCTTTTGACCCTTCTGATGCTTTATACTTCACATACATACTTTTTCTATCCTATTCCTTTTTATTCAGTTCAACAAATAAATAAATAATAAATGCACAGTGTTCCTTTATCTATTTCGATAAATGTTAAAAGGGCGCATTTATAGTTGAATTTTTAGATAACCAAGGGGCCAGCCAAAGCTTCTCCAATTGGACGTTTACTTCCAGCTCGTTAAAGAGTACTTTGAAACTCTTCAGTTTTTGGTTTGATACTACGAGTATTCTGTGCTGGGTACCCGACTACTAAGAGATAGAATGCAAGAAGAGGATTGGCAAACGAGTTTATTGGACCAGAATCATTCTCTGACCATAGCTGGTCATCCTCCAGAGTTGCAATTATTGACAGCTTAAACTCAATAAGTCATAGTTAAATAGAGCAGATATGTGGTTGCTCGTTGGTCGTTGGAAGAAATATCTGAATATTAATTTCAAAGTTATTAGTGGTCAAATTTCAAAGCTTTATAAAGAGATCTCACAAGAGAAGTGTGAAATTGGGTTAATTGTTTCGGTCCTTCTTAAAGTAAGAAGATTTTCCTATCTAACTGCTTTTGAGAATTGTCAGACATCACATTACTGGTCACAATACATAGCGAAAAACTGTTGGCCGATTGAGCTAGCTAGACAGGAAACCCTTGAGCTGGATTCTCCGCGAAATTTTGTAGGTGTCCGTATCGGATACTCTCCGTTAGGTATCTATATGGTGAGACATGGATTGCCTCGAGTTGCTTCGGCAACAGCTATTTGGAGAATGAGTTGGAATCATTTCATCACGTTGTATTCGGCTGTCTTACTCGAACCGGTCTGAGAATCAGGCATCTTGGCTCTCACTTTTTGGCTACACTTGCCGATATAACATGTTCAGATATCACAACATGATGAAATTCATCAGTAGCTTGAAGCGTTTACATATATTTGTAAATATAATTGGCGCGTACACCCTTTATTAGGTGTTTGCCCGAACTCCTTCTCCTTTTGGTGTGTGTCTTGACGTTTTTCCACAAATGAAGGGACGTACAGTTTTAAGGCGACTCCGAATGGTCGATATTTTTTATGAGGAGCTTTTTCATGGGACAAATACGGGTAGCAAGGTTTGCTATTGCTGGCCGAGGGGCAACCGCTGCTGCTTTTTCTATTATTTGGGGTTTCATGCACGCAGATTCGAGCCCGTGCACCTCCGAATGCTAGTCCGCACCACCCCAAGCGGGTCGGCGGCCGTCTGGGTCTGAAGCGGTTAACGCTAATGTAATTCCATCATCGTTCGGTCATCATATCACCCTTTCTTATTTCCTCTCTGTTTTACTCTGTGTGGTATCTAAAAGTACGAGTTTGATTTTCCAACCATTCGTTTGGCTGAATATTCTATATTTTGTAGTTTTTTGAGTAACCTCACATAGCTTCTGCTCAAATATGAACGAGACGGTATCAATAAAACGGTCCGCGGATGACATATGGCAAAAATAAATTTTTTGTTGGATGGTAGGACTGTTATAAGCTTACATGGCAAATTTCAGCGTGATATGTCACATAGTTTGTTTTCTGTGCTACTGTAAACGAGTCAAGCTCGAGTGTGTTTTTCGAATTTAACGATGGAAATTCAAGTTGAACAAAGAATTTGTTTGAAATTTTGTTATTCCAACAAAATTTCGGCTTCAGACGCCTTAAAAATGTTGCAGACAACCTATGGGGACTCTGCTCTATCGCGTGCACGTGTTTTCCAGTGGTACAAATCGTTCAAAGAGGGCCGTACATCAACCCAAAAAACCACGCCAAAGTCGCTTAAAAATTAAGGTTATGCTGACAGTTTTTTTCGATTACGAAGGTGTGGTGCACTCGGAGTTGCTTCCGCGAGGTCGATCGGTTAACGCTGAATATTATTTAGACGTTTTAAAGCATTTGCGAGAGAACATTTGTCTTAAAAGGAAGAAATTGTGGGACAACAAGTCATGGTTCTTGCATCACGATAATGCACCAGCTCACACATCACGTCTTGTTCGCGATTATTTGAACAAAAATAATGTTAATATCGTTCCGCAAGCACCGTATTCGCCTGATATGGCTCCATGTGACTTTTTCCTGTTTCTCAAGCTCAAGTTGCCGCTCCGTGGAAAACATTTTGAGACAATTGAAGTCATAAAAGAGAATTCGAAGAAGGAACTGAAATCCATACAGAAATCGGCCTTCCAAAAATGCTATGATGATTGGAAAAAACGTTGGCATATGTGTATCGCCTCCAATGGTGATTACTTTGAAGGAGATAAAATAAAAATTGAACAATAATTAACCGTTTGTGTTTTATTAAATCAGTCTCGTTCATATTTGAGCAGAAGCTACATATCTAAAAAGTGCTCTGAATAATATAAAAATATTTTGAAAGACCGCCCATCCTAGTGTAGATGTCCAACCTTAGTGAGGTAGCTTAATACCAACCTGGGAGTACTGGTATATTAATTACTCAATCTGTTGGATGGGAGCGCCCATTAAATGCCCAATTTTATCATTTTCACTGCCTGATTTTAATAAAGCCTTCAAGGCCAAGAACGTGAAAACGATACATATTCGCCAGCATCGTAACCATGTGAACATTTCGCATTTCCTTCACCAAATTTTCAACCTAATTGTGGCTTCAATAGTGCGAGTGGTGAGGCGCCAAAATTGCAAGTGTAACAACCAATATTCATTAGCAACTTCTCAAATTTCAGATAGGGAGAAAATGCGTGGCATGAAAAATGAAATTTTTAAAATAAACTATTACTTTTCTTTTACGAAGGAAATCCTTTCTTCCGACAACTAAGCGGAAGCCGGCGTATATTTCTAATAGTACAATAATTGATTGAAAAATCGGCTATAAAAAAATGTAAATGGAAACTTAAAAAATTGTTTTTTTTTTGCCTTTAAAGTTCAGTACAAAAAAATGATTTTATAAATACTGTATTGGCGCGAAATTTGATACAATTGCAAACTTGCAATTGTTGCACGTGGAAAACGCATTGAGTTTCTCCAGAGACAGGAAAAAAAAACACATTGAAAAGAATAACCAAAATAAGGTGAAAGTGCAGGGAAAGAGGTTGACAAAATCGGCAAGCAGAAGTAGTTGTTGCTTAGCAAAAGTTGTTGTTTGTGAAATGAAAAGGAAATTGCGCGACTGGGGTTGTAAGATGCATTTGAAGCAATAAGAAAAGTAAAGCACGCAATGTGTTATGTATGTATGTGTGCAACGTCTTGCAGCGGAAAAGGGTTTTTCACTCATGCAAAATAAAATTGCATCCTTTCGCATGCTTCATCGTCCCTTAACCCTTTTCTTTCACCCTTTCACGATCGTCTTTTACTACTTTTTTTGCTGCCTTGCTCAAAAATTTAATTGAAAATCTTTGTAATGCAAAAAAAATTCTGCATTACAATTGCTGGGAATTTTTTTCTTGCATATATTTTAACGGTATGCGAATTTTTTTGTGATTTCATTAGCAGGCCGCCAGTTTTGGTGGTTATACGTTTGCGGAAAATTCATTAGGTTAGGCATATTAATCCGCATCGCTGGCCATTCTTGTGCAGATCAAGCGCCCAAGTGCAGGAGTGTTGATAAATGCATTCGCTACCATGCACTTTTATTAATGTTTTGGAATTTGCAATTTTCAAATTTGGTCGTGATATGCGATACTGCAAATTAAGTAGCCTGGGAAAGTGCTTGCAAAGGTGCTTCATTAGGGTAATGTAATGAATATTTTTTACGCTTAAGTTACGGTGCATGTACGTACATAGTAATAGTAATGTATGTATGTATTTATTTGGGTTAATGGATAGTACAGGCGTGTGATAAGTATATGCAATAATATGATAATAAATATAAAAATAAATATAAAAAATGTAACAAATAAAGGATTGAGTAGAAAAAATAAGTCTCTCATAGGCCTTTTTCTGCTCACTAATGTACGTAGCGACGCTTCAATCGATTTGTAAATGGGCCTACGCTAGAGCAGTATTTTTCACTGATTTTTCACTGCTTCGCCGCTGTACGTATTTGAATATATGTAACTATGAATATTCCCACCGTGAAATTGTGAAGAAATACTGTGCATAGTCTGAGCTAATAATGAAAAAAAATAAGAAAGGAACCTGAGAGAATTTTTTTTTAGGAAAAAAGTTCCATAAAAATTTTCTCATAAAAAAATAAAATCTTTTTCCAAATAAATTTTTTTTAAGAATATTTTATCCTAAGAAATATAAGAACAAGAAAGTAAATGTTGAAACTAACCAAAGATAATTTACTTAAGAATTATTAAAACAAAAAACAAATCTGAGAGAGGGTTGTTTTAAAAAAAAATGCAAAAAAAATGTTTACCGTAAACATTTTGAGCAAAAGAATTAAAATTTTAAAATCACCAGCACAGCGTCGTAAAAAAGCTAGGTTAGCATATGCTTTTGGAATAATAGTGTTAATATGGATAACGAACGGTAAATATAAGTCAAAATTAAGACCAAGACCACGACTGAAGCATAATAAGTTAAGGAAAGGTGGCTCATGGACTTAACAAAAAAAGGTATTCAGAAAAAAAAAACAAAATAATTGGCGCGTTGTTTGCCATTGCCTGCCGAGGGGCGATCGCTACTAGAAACAACTTTTTCTATCGTTTTGCTGTTTCATGTTTCATGCACCGAGACTCGAACCTACGCACTCTGGATTGATAGTCACACACCAACCCATACGGAAGCCTAGTAGATAGTATTAAGATATGGTTTGTTTTGCAGAGCCCAATCATTCAGAGCATTCAAGTCTTCCTGTAAAGCAGCTTTGGTTGAAAAGCTGGTTGAACGATAAATCAATCTGCCTATAGCGCCTTTAATGCTGCATTGATTTGCTTACAAAAGCGGCGGTGTTAGCTTTTGTCGCATGTGTATTTCTTCTTTAGCAGCGCTTGTCTCCTTTTTAATATCTATACCTCGTAGACTGGGATCCTCATAGACTGGGATATGGGATCCTTATAGACTAGGAATTATACTTTTTTGTTCAACACTTTTTTTGTTGGTGGGAGAGGTAGTGTTCAAAATACCTTTGCACTTACAGCGGCCGTCGTCTACTGCGTTGAGTGGTGTGGCCACTAAAACAATCCCTCCTCCTTTTCTGGGGAGACTCCTTTCTTTAGAACTAATTTCTGTATTGCTTCGGGAGGACCTAGAACGGCATCCATGAAGTAGACCAGTTCTATTCACCACGTCTGGGTCAATGATATTTGTAGCCAGCTTCACGCTACAGGGTCGTCTTCTTATGTCGGTATCTATGTCGCGTTTATGTCTATTGACCATAATTGGTTCCTGTGTCCAGGGTCCTCTCCCATTGCTCCGCTTTTCCGTCTGATATCGTTCTCCTTACTATGAGATCCTACTTTTCAGCCGTACACTCCGCGTATCGGAGGCTGCATATGTCTTTACAGCATTCCGGTTATTGTTTGATGCACACATAGCTGGTATTAGATTGTTCACCTGCAACAGGTGTTCAAGTAGCCCCTCCAGCGTTTGACTCTCATCTCGAAAATAGGTACATTGAAAAATAACTTGCTCTGCATCTTCGATCGTGTTGGAGCAGTTCGGACAGTAGGGGTTGTCTGACAGCCGAAAACATCCGTGTCCGCTAATTAGCTGCGTTGAATAAAAATCAACGCCGCCGTGTTTCCTGGCCACCCATGATGCAATTTCAGGTATAAGCCTATGGGTCCAACGCCCGTTGACTGATAGATCCCATCTTTCTTGCAATTCTTACATGGATTGAAGACGCTCTGTAGCTTTTTTTCTCCTTTGATGGGTTCGCTCCCAGCCTGTCATAGAGACGACTCATTTCTCGTGCATGTATTATATATCCATAGGGAGTTTCCGAGTTAAGCATTGGAAGACATATGCTACTCCCTGTAGAGTAGCGGTTAGTTTTTGTTTTTCCTATTGTATGCTTTATGAGTGACATTGAAATTGAACGCACGTTTCCCGAATGACTATCCAGCAAGAAGAGGGGCGGTCACGTTACCGATCACATAACCGCCACGCGTGGCCGTTAAACGGTCACTAACCACGCCTCTTTACAATCACGTTGTTAAAAGCGTTGGGAAAATCGTGCCAAAAACTTTGTGTACGTTTGATTTTCTATCCCTTTCATACATATGGATTCGTTTGCCAGTGCCAGTTTCATATAAACGTAGCGACGAACAAAATAACTTTTAGGCCAGCGCCGGCAGCATAGCGCGATAGCCGAGCGGCTAGCAATGTGGGCTTCCGATCCAAAATCCTTGGTTCGAATCACAAAAAAAAAAATTTTTTTTCACACACTTATTTTATTTTGTTTTATGATATGTTTATAAGGAGATTTTTTTCATGGCAGAAATACACTCGGTGTTTTGCCATTGCCTGCTGATGGGCGACCGCTATTAGAAAAATGATTTTAATAATTTCGCTTTCACCGAGATTCGAACTGACGATCTCTCTGTGAATTCTGAATAGTAGTCACGCACCAACCCATTCGGCTACGGCGTTTGTTTACTTTGACTGATGCAAAAATGAGGAAAAATATATGAATGAAGTTTGCTTACTGCTTACACATTTGCCAAAGGTTGACAATTTGATTCTCGGCCTACTTTGATATCAAAAAGAGAGAAAAGATATCTTTTCGACTTATTGCTTTGCCAGCCACTTGCCGTTTTTTTTTTTTGTTTTTTTTTTCTATTGATGCAAAAATGAGAAAAAATATATGAATGTAGTTTGCTTACTGCTTACACATTTTCCAAAGGTGACGGAGAATCAAAAAAAAAAAGTCGATTTTCAAACAAATATGAGTGCATATGTGTTTGTAGCATACAAAAAAGTGTAATTGTGTTAGAGTTTCGGTCACGCAGGTTTTGCTGGGTAGCCATTAAACCGCATACGCGCCTACGGCGGACCTACTCTTCGACAGAGATATTTCGCATAGTTAGTCTTGTGAGTTTGTGGAATAATACGAGAATGTCCATAGATATAAAATTCTATTGTATAAAGCGAAAATCAGTATTTGTACGTGTGCTTGTACTTTCCGCCTTTCTCTGCGATAAATATGGAAATTTGAAGTAATGCATTTGAAAATATTTGCTTCTGCTCGTAGCTGGGAACTTGATTCGACAAATCAAAACTCTCAACTGTCATAGACGGCACAATGGCCTTTGTATTTCGCTATTTTTATGCTGATTTCAGGCTTTATTGCGATTATGTTCAATTCAAAATGCCAGTAAAAAGGAAATCAAAAATGAAGACTGAAATGCAAATGAAAAGTTGGAATGCAGTGAAATGTTTCGCTGTGAAATCAATACTTCCTCAAAGGTCGACGATGTTAACTAAATGAAAGTGACTCCACCGCGTACGAATGTCATATTCGTTAAGTACTAACAATAGTGAGTCCTGAGCTTGATGCGCCCGTTCGCTTGTAACTCAATTAGTAGTACAATTGGAAACCCCACTTCAAAACTGTTTCATTCGATAAATTTGTGCCGCTCATTTCACTGGAAAAGGCATATATGAAGGAAAAGAGAACGAACACGACAAGAGAAAATGACAAACAAGCACAGGAAGGACATGTATAAGGCATGTTTGAAATGAAAAAAAAAATGAAAAATAAAAACAAAAATAAAAATCAATGAAATCAAAGTGTAAGTCAAATCGAACTGTGTGCCATCAAATCGATTTTATTCTCGAATTTGCATAAATTAGCATAAACTGCGTGCGTTGCGCGTTGCAGCACTCTGAAGCTGTGCGCATGCCTGGTAGCTGATTTCGTAGCCGTTTTTCATGGCAGGTCTCATTTGCATAACACTGTGCGCGTTGATATGAAAGTGGTGCATACTTCATAGCCGCGTCTATGCGGTGGTTGCGCTGACTGTAAGGTGAGCTTGCGGGGAGGATAAGGTAGTTCGCCAAAAATTATGCTAATCGAGAATCGGCTTAAAGTCGTTAGAAAATGTGAACAGAAAAAACTTGTGTGCGGCGACTGTACATATTTTTAATTTTTTTGTTTTTAATGTTGCATTCGTATTATGCAGCGATGGTTTAAGGAAATAAATATATTGAAAATATCTGTGTATTAACAAGAATATATTAAACAAAACAATAAGAAGCTATGAGGCGCCTCGTCAAGTGTTCCTTCAAGTGTTTGAGAGAAAGATTCTGCGGAAGATGTTTGAACCTTTTGCACATTGATAACGGCGAGTATCGTAGGCGGTGGAATAATGAGTTGTATGAGCTTTACGACTACATACACATAGCGCAGTGAATAATGATCCAGCGGCTTCGTTGGCTGGTAATGTCGCCCAAATGGATACAAACGCTCCGGTTCTGAAAGTATTCGATGCGGTACCAGCTGATGGTAGCAGAAGAAGAGGAAGGCCTCCCCTGCGTTGGAAATATCAGGTGGAGAAAAACTTGGCTTCAATTGGTGTGTTCAACTGGAAGAAGAAGACATAAGAATTATTAGAACTATTGCATTCCCTGGGATTTAAATCAACATAAAATTATTTAATTGACGAATTAAATATTTTCTCAAAGGGTGGCCCATATAGGGTTTGGAATTTGAACTATCGATTTTTTTAATTTGGCAGTTCTAAGTTTATGCTTATATATTTACAAAATGGCTCGCTTTTAACTTGAAAAAAGTTTGAAAATATTGAAAATCCTCAAAAATCAAATAAATGGAATAAACGATGAAGTGATTCGGCTGGCTAGAGGCTCCGATTTGACTCCATTTGACTCTTATGCTTGCATGACCGTTGAAGGTAAATGTCACGTCAACCATCCAGGCAAAATTTAAGACTTTGAAAATTAAATTGAAGTTGCCATTGGTGAGATATTGATAGATAGTATTGGAACTCGTGAAAATGTTTTGAAACATTAGGTCGCCAGAATTGGCTACTGTGGAAGTCTTTTAAACTATTTTGCGAACAATATTTAAAGGGGAAGTCTATTATTTTCAATAAAAAATTCATTTGAAAAAAAGTTGGTGGCGAAAGCAATAGTCGGCGTACTTTTAATAAAATATCCATAGGAAAATAAGTAACTGAACCAGCACAGGAAGACAAAATAGTCGCAACACCCAAAGAACTGGACTTGGAGTCCGTTCAATTCCACTTGATTTCACTAATGATCCATTGAAGTCGTTTATTCATAAGCTTAGCAAATGTAGACAAAAACGGAATTCGCTAATTTGAAATCTGAAAACGAATCGTTTTGGAGTTGTCTGGCAGAGGTAGAGATTTCGGAACAAATCTTATTTATAAATTTATTTATTCATTTAATAAATCTACAAATACAAGGTTTCTTACAGACTACATAGAATTAACAGAATTTTAACAACAATCTGTACATATTTCGCAACTATTAGAAAAATTTATTGAGTCATAATTTTAAATTATATTTAGATAGCGGTATATCGAAAGCCAAAGCCAAAGAACTTGAAATCTGATTAAACTCTTTCAATATTTTGATCAAAAGAGCATTCGAGGCATAAACAGTTAGGACGAAGATTTTTGAGGTATAAGAAAATGAAATACTGGTGGTCTGCTGCCTTGAACTGCGTAACTTGGAGAAGACTAGTTGATGAAGCTAAAGCTCACCCCGATCTGAGCGCTGCCTAATGATGATGATGCTGTGAAAATTAATGCACTTCAAGAGTAAAAGAGAGTCAACTGTCCTATTTATAATATCGAAAACAAAGCAACGATACTTTACAACGATCTGAAATTTAATAAGACACACCTTGCGTTGTATGAAGTAATCCGATCAGTGAAGTTCAATGATGTGAGTGCAAAACAAAGAACTTTCTTTTGAACGCATTCAAGTCTATTGATGTGGCACTGATGAAATGTTTAGACCGTACGAGCGAGGTGAACAGTAACTTTAAAGTGTATGGATCCATAAAATCGGAAACAAAACGCCGAATGAAGGCAAGCGATGACAAAATTCAAATAACTAAGCAACTAATAAGTGGAAACAAAGACTACTTCCAAATCAAAAACTGCATTAAGGGTATTTAGACGCGAGTTCTTTATAAAATATGAGGAAGAGATGGAAAGCTTAGACTGACAAAATGGCACATGCGAACATTTCTCAATATTTAGTTGAAGTCTATTTTTTTGTAAATTATTACCAATTTTTTATACATTTGAAAGCATTCGGTACTGTTCGCTAGCAGCCTCAGAGATTTATTTATTTTCCATATTTTAAATAAGTGGCATCCTTGTCTTTTTAAGTCTTGTTATGAACATTTGGTTTGATATTTAAATTACAATAGTTTAGTTGCTCCTTAATTGACAAATACTTTTCCCAATTGTTATTGTATTTTTTAAACACTTTGGAATTAATTTTTGCTATTCAGTTTGAGTAAAAAATTCCTATTTTGTTAAATATATTATTCTTCATATTAAATACTTTTGCATAGGGTATTTTTTTAAGCGCTTGATAACGTAAAATGATAATGTAAGCACAAAACAGAAATGTGGTTAAAATTAATTTTTTATAATCCGGTAGATAATTTCGGGAGCGTGTCATTATTCTGTATTACAAAATTCTGGGTGACAAAATTCTGTAAATTGCAAAAAAAATTCTGCTTTTTTAAAATTCTGCTTTTTAAAATTCTGCTTTCTAAAATTCTGCTTTTTCAAAATTCTGCATGTTTAATGCGAAACATTCTGCTTTATTCAAGTTTTGTGATTTTCGTCATACAAGAAGTAACAAAATAAACATTTATTCCATAAATATACATATGAAAGGAAAAAAGGAGTTCTACGCAAAAATACTGTGGATTCTATCGAAACTGAAGAAAAAATTATTATTATTATTATTTTTTATTTAATATCTGGAATAATATTGTAATAAAAAATAATAATAATAATAAATTAAATAATTACATTACCTCTTTAACATTGTTAACATTATATTTTAATACAGAATTTTGTAATACAGAATTTTAAAAAGCAGAATTTTGTTTTTAAAATTTTGTACATACAGAATTTCGACACCAACCCGATAATTTCTTGTCATTTAGTTTTTAAATATGTAATCCGTTATACGTCCACCGCGGCTACACCACCGCGAGTTACATGGTCCATTTGATCAGTCCAATATTTTTCTATTACTTTTTTCAATAAAGCTGAATAATAAATCTAGATGAGCCCAATCATCAAAATTGCGACACAAACGATGGTCATTTGGCTTTAATTCTTTCACGAGCTGTATTTTATAGACACGTTAGTCAAGAATCTTAAAATTTTCCACATAGTCGAAGGACAAAGGCCAACAAGTTGAGAACTACGTCGAAACGACATTTTGGCGCCTTCTTTGACACTTCGCTCTATGAACTTCGCAAACAGATTTAATTTAAATTTTCCCAGTTTGGAAGCGTTGTTTTGGCGTTAAACGATTCATAATGACTCGCCAAACCTTACTGAACAGAAATGTCAACAGTTTTTGTCATTCTCAGCAGTCAAGCCATAGTTATCGATATCAACAGTTCTCATGCAAGCTTAAAAACACCCTATATAATTTTCGTCACAAATATTTATTTCAAGTTTTTATAACTATTACAATACCTTACTTTTATCCAGTTCAGCTTATTATGAGTGCAAATTTAATCTTCGTAAATTTTTGTAATCGAACATACGTGCAGAGAAAATTACTGAATTCCCTTAGTTATCTACAAAAAAGTACTTTCAAAAATTAATATCAGGTAGGAAATCACAAAATACTTCTTAGATTTTTAATGCACTAAATTTTTTTGTTAGTTCCCTTGTATTCTATTTTTGAAAAATATTGTGGACATTTTTACGGCCTTCAAGAATTTATCAGGCATCCATTAACTTTGCTTAGGTAATTATCTGTGCATTTCATAAAAAACATATTCAATAATTTATCATATTTCTGAGCAAAAATACATTAGGCTCCAAAACATTCACTTCTTCGTCTATCTCCTTGCCATCAGCCCTCCCGTGATTGATGATGATCGTCCAAATCATTTGATATGCCAACGCGAGTCTGCTTAAACTTCTACTTTCCTCAACATTTTTGCAAAATAATGCGCAGCATTTAGAATTCTCGAATTTCAAATTTTTTTGTCATTAAAGAGCATATTTTCTCACGCGCTTTTTGGGTACTTTTCAATCCTTTTTCATCCTTGCACATCCGAATATTTTCTTAACTAATGACAATATTAAAATTAATGACGCCCTGCAGTGATATTAGATACTCGTCGCTACACCCCTTTTCCTCTTTCTCGCCGATGTCATTCATGTCTTGCACAATTTCTTTTATCTTTGTTTAGAGGCTTTTTTTCGCTGATACTGAACATTTCTGCTGCCGAATGTCATTGCCTTTTGCGCAAAAGGTTAGCTGCAGCAGCCGTCGCTCCTACCACCTTGAATACGCAACTCGCATCCGTACGTACGTAATCCTTTAGCTGCTTGCCAGCACAGGTAATAAGTGTTTCGTTTTCTACTCTTTGGTGCAAGCTAGAGATCCTCTTTAACGATTTTTTGGGCGATCATTAATTTTATTTTATCTTTTTGTTGATTTTTTGGGTATATTTATAAACAGTTTCGTAGCGTATGAGTATGCGAAAAAAGGGGTAGTCAGTGTCGATGATCAGCTGGCGGACGGTATCTTGTACGTTGAAAGAATAGCAGTTTTGGACATTTGAGCACACGAATTTTCGCAATCAACCCTTAGAGAGCGGCACTCGAAATTGTAGAAACGAATGCAGATTTCTTAGTATTGATTTTGAGTTGAGAATATGATTCATAATAAAGAAATGGCTGGAAGAAGTATGAATTGGAACTTGGTTTTGTTATGAGCGCTGTGGAGTTTTATGGAATGAAATGTTGAAAAATATGTATGTATGTATATGTATATGCATGTAAATAGTTTTGTAAAAATAAATTTTCGTGGAGCAAATAAGTCTTAGACAGCCATCTATTTACATTACAAGTATTGAGCAATCTAAAAGTAAAGTTGGATAAAATGTTATTAAAAGGAAAGACCGATGCGATGACGGTATTAAAATTAGATGCTTAAAATTCTTTTTTTTTTTTGAGTAAGTTTTAGGCGTAGAACTTTTTCACATTTATTTGCACTTAGTACGAGTACCTGTGACGAACTTCGAAAGGCAAATATACGCATGTATAGGATTACAAAAAAATTAACATTTGGCAGATACTCCCTTATTGTGGGCGTGGTATATAGTACAGCGCAACTTTTAAACAAGTGAAGTAAAATTATGAAAATTTTGAAACAAATAAAGGAAAACTATTTTAAAGTTTGATAAATTATTTACAGAATTGACATAACGTTTTCAAAACAAAATTTAAATTTATGAAGGGTGTTTTTTAAGAGCTTGAGGATTGAAAATGATAACATAGAACAGAAAAATTGTTGGAATGCATTTCTTTATTATAATCTGATATATAATTTCGTGAGTAGTCTAATTTTGACTCCTTTTTATAGTAAATCTGAAAATAAATCTAAATGAGCTCAACCAGCAAAAATGCGACGCAAGCGATGGTCATTTGGCTTCAATGCTTGCACGAGCTGTATTTTATAGGTACATAAGAACGAACGACCACGGAACGACAATTATGGAAACGACAACGAATCGACATTTCAGCGCCTTTTTCAACACTTCGCTCTATGAACTTCGCGAACAGATTTATTTTTTTTTTAATAAATTTTCTTAGTTTGGAAGCATTGTTTTGGCGTTAAACGATTCATAATGACTTGCTAAACCTTACTGTCATTGTTTGTCATTCTCAGCAGTCAAACCCTAGTTATCGATAGTCCATGCAGCTAAAAACACCCGATACAAATCGGAGCAAATTAAAATTTTTTTTTATTTTTTTTACTAAAAGTAGGTTTTAAAAAGATTTTTTTTACTAAAAGTAGTTTAAAAATTGATTTTTTGCTGCGTTTTCTGTTAGGTGAAATCATCTTTCGAGCTCGATGTCCCGCATTCGTTCGACCTACTGGGTGGTCGTCCTTGTGACCTTACAACATTTAGTTTAGCTTTCATAACTTTGGCTATTCTGTAAGAGTGCATCCTTTCAACATGATTTAGCCATTGTTTTCTTTTTTTTTTGGTGAATTTGTTGATATCCTCGATTTGACAAACCTCATGCATCTCGGCATTCGTTTTCCTATTATACAGAGTTTGCTCGGCGAAGCCTCTAGGTGTATGCATTTCAACAGTTGTTGCTTGTTGTTGTGTTGCTGTTGTATCAGCTCTCGCTTCTGAAGCAAAGGCTAGTATTGGTTGCACGCACGTTTTATAGATACGTGTGCTTTACGTTTTACTTTTTTGTACGCATATATTGGGTTGGCAACTAAGTAATTGAGGATTTCACTCATAGATGGCATTTTTAGGTTTGCAGACGTACATAGTACAAATGTAAAACACATTTTGTTATTTGATAGTTGGCAATTCAGCTGCCAATCGGTAAAAAAGGTTTTTTGATCGGTTGCCTAGTTTTCGTTTGGCGTTTGTTGAAAAATGGAAAATCCAAAGGAACATTTTCGTCATATTTTGCTTTTTTACTTCCGCAAAGGAAAACCGCATCGCAAGTTCATAAAAAGTTATATGCTGTTTATGGTGACGAAGCCTTAAAAGAACGGCAGTGTTAAAATTGGTTTGCCAAATTTCGTTCTGGAGATTTTTCACTCAAAGATGAAAAACACTCTGGTCGTCGAGTTGAAGTTGACGTACTAATCAAAGGAATAATCGATTCGGATCATCACAGTACAACACGTGAGATTGCAGAGAAGCTTCATGTATCACATACATGCATTGAAAATCACTTAAAACAACTTGGCTATGTTCAGAAACTCGATGCATGGGTTCCTTATTGAAAGAAACGCATTTAACGCATCGCATTAATAGCTGCAATTTGATAAAGAAACGTAATGATATTCATTAAAAGAAGATTTTTTTTTAGTTTGGTGGGACTACAAAGGAATTATCTACTTTGAACTTTTATCACCCAACCGAACGATCAATTCTGATGTCTACATCGAACAACTAACGAAATTAAACAATGCAGTTGAAGAAAAGCGACCCGAATTGACAAATCGAAAAAGTATTGGCCACACACATCTTTGGCCACTCGTCAAAAATTATTGGAGCTTGATTGAGATGTTTTGCCACATCCACCATTACAGTGCTGACCTTGCACCATCTGATTACTTTTGGTTTCGATCTTTACAAAGCTTCTTGAATGGTAAAAATTGCAATAATGATGACGATGTCAAATCGTATCTGATTCAGTTTTTTGCTAATAAAAATCAAAATTTTATGAGCGTGGGATTATGATGCTGCCTGAAAGATGGCAAAAGGTCATTGATCAAAATGGGAAATACATTACGGAATAAAGTTATTTAGTTCCATGCAAAAATTGTCTTTGATTTTCTAAAAAAATCCGCAATTACTTAGTTGCCAACCCAATATTTATTACGCCAGACTATATCTTTTAAATCTCCTGATATGGCAGCCGCTTTAGTAACTTGGGTTTTCGATTCTTTTTTTATGTCTTCGTTGCTGGTTATTAGCGTTTAGTTTAATTTAAAGGACCTGTTCAATTGGTGCGCTATAAGCGGCGAGTTTACATCGGAGAGCGTCTCTGGATATTGCCATAGATTTAATAGTTCAGACTTATCCATGATTCAATGATAAAAGGTTTGCTTAGTAAGCAGCTTTCCATTATGGTTCCCTCTTGACAAATTGGCTCTATTAGCAAAACACTGGGTTGCTTTAGAAATTTTGAGTAAATGTGGTTAGGAGCAAAAACCAAATTGACATGGAATATATCCGGGCATACCGCGTAAATAATAATTCAAGTTTGTAATATCATATTTCCCAACATTGTAAAAGCGCAAAGCGAATCGTGGCTTTTTGCGGGGATGTGATGAGCGCGAAATAGCTTGCAGTCTCAAAATTATATGTGATTTAATAGGGAACCAGACAATGACCCACTTTTCACTTTAACATACCGTACGTAGGTATGCGCAAACGTGTTTCTAAATGTATATATGTATGTATCAATCACTGATAAATTCCCCTAAAACCTACACCATATTTTCGCTTCACTCTGAAAGTCTTCCAATTCTCTGATTACGTTCTTGTTTTGCACTTAATTTTTATTTTTTACTTTCAAAACTATGCAACTACATTTTCTCACGTCTCAACCACTTCAACTTCTTGGCATTGCAATCGATTAATCATTTTCGCCAACCTCTGTCAACACATCACGCTTGGGGCGCCACTAAAAATCGTCATCACACCAATCGATCGACAAGAAAAAGATGCTTCCTTTAACACATATCCCACATCATCATGAAGAAATTTTGTATGAAATTAATGATTTTCGGCACAAATAAAGCTGAACTTTCACGCCATTTACTTTGCAAAAGGAAAAAAAAAATTATAATTACAAACAAAATCTCTAAAATTCGTAAATGATCATAAATCATTCAGAAGTGAAGCGAAATTCGCCAACTGTCACAAAACGACGTCGAATGCACCAAATAATTATAAACAATGCAAAAAATACGTTACAAAATGTTTCGCAAAGCGCGTAAATCGTTAATCTTACACGACTCGACGCCATTTTTGTGAGCGTAAGCCAGAGAAGACTCCCCAGGTGGGTAGGTGTGTGCCATGTGCGAGTGTACGAGTGTACTCATAAACAGCAAAGCAAAAACTGAACGAGCTCTCAACTAATTTGCATAATATTCGCATCTGACCTTTATTTGATCGAGTTTCGACGTCATTGTGACGCCTGTCGATTTGGGATACTCAGTGGTTGTACGGTGTAAGTATTTTGAAAATGGCACATTTTTGACTTGTGCCACTGTTATGCTAATTTAGTTCATCGAATATTTGCATACTATATTTACATATATAGACATATGTATGAACTTACACATACACATATGCGCTCCTGAATGTTTGCGCATGCGCCGCGTCAAATGCACTATTTTCGGGTTTATCCCAACTACTTATGTGGAATTGTTGGTCTGCGTGTATGTGCGTGTTGAACATGGATATGCAAATGTAATTTCACGTATTTGTATGCAAATAACGCCAGTGCGCCCTTGTACTTGCCGCACCTTTTTGTTTAATTGATTTAATTATGCATTCCCACTTTCTTACTCTTCGGAGTATCTTTAGAGTGCGAAAATTTTTTATGCGCATGTAATGGCTGGTAATTCGATTTATTTCTATTTTGATCAGCGTAAATGACTTGATGACAATTGAAATATGAAAACGTGACATACGAAATTTGGAAATTTAATTCTTGCTTGAGAATGTTTTTTGAAATGCTGAGAAATAATGATCGCACGCTTTTTTAACCCTTTACCACATATGGACCCATATATGGTATTGCAGTTTAATTAACGTTTATTTCCAAATTAAGTATTATAAAACAATTCAAACTATTTTAATCCATCAAATATATATTTAGGAATAATGAAACGCAAAAAAATTGTCTATGATTTTATGACATTTCGAAATAATATCACTTTTGGGCAAGTGGTTGAAAAGGCGAAACTGAAGTGGAGTAATTGATTTTCAAAAAAAAAACGATAGCAGAGTAAAATGTACAGCTAAGGAAAAAACTCTACATATACCCGACTATTTTCAACTTCTAGAGAACTAGTGATAATATTCAACACAATTTTGATGTGAATGTTTACGACATTAATAGTTAAGAATGTTGGAAGAAAAAAAGTTTGAAAATAGTGGTAACTTATAAACTATTGGCGATAAACATAAAAATCGGTGGGAAAAAAATCTACATACAGCTTTAGCAACTCTTAAAATACATTGGAAAATGAAGAACTTAAAGGGAAAAAACCCGTTAGTTTTCTTGATTTGCTTTATCTGTCAAACATTACAATTATTTAAATTCAGAAAGCGATTTGTAAAACACGTTTTAACTTTAAAAATGGCAAGTAGAAAAGAAATTCAGCAATCAGTTCGAAATTTGGTGGTTATTCTTCGAAAAGAAAACAAATCTTACGGGAAAATTGCTGAAATAGGAAAATTAAGTCGCTCTACAGTGCAAACTATTGTCAAAAACTATAAAAAAACCAACAGTACCGAAAACAAGCCAAGATCTGGAAGGCCGAAGAAGCTTTCAAGATGCGATGTCAGTAGTGTCCTTAAAGAAGTCCACAAAGATCCAAAAATAAGTGCCCCAAAACTAGCCGAATACCTTGCAAGATGTTCGAATATTACTGTTTCATCAAGAACAGTAATAAACGTTTTGCATGATAGCGGCTTTAAAAGTAGAACAGCACGCAAAAAGCCATTTATTTCAGCCAAGAATCGTCAACTTCACCTGGATTTTGCTAAGGCACATTTACAGAAAGGAATGGATTTTTGGAAGAAAGTTATATTTACTGATGAAAGTAAGTATAATATTTTCGGGAATGACGGCCGAAACAAGGTTTGGCGAAAACCGAATACTGCACTTGATCCCAAAAATATTATACCTACTGTGAAACATGGTGTTATGGTATGGGGAGCTATGGCGGCATCTGGAGTTGGTAGATTGGTTTTTGTTGAAGGCGTTATGGATAGATATCAGTATAAGACAATATTGGAACAAAATCTGAAGCCATCTGTGGAAAGCTTGGACCTGGGAAACCAATGGATTTTCCAACAAGACAACGAACCCAAGCATACTGCGCATATTGTTCGAGACTGGCTTCTTTATCATGCTCCAAGACAGCTCAAAACACCTCCCCAGTCACCAGACCTTAACCCAATTGAGCATATTTGAGACGTTTTGGAAAAATCTGCTCGCAAATATGATATCAGAAGTCGTGAAACACTGAAAACTGCCCTAACTCGGGCGTGGTCGGAAATTGCGCCCAGTATTACGGAGAATTTGGTGATGTCTATGCCACGTCGTCTTCAGGCAGTTATTGGAGCCCAGGGTGGTCCTACAAAATATTAAAAATATATTGTTCTCTTTTATTTATTTAAAAGAAATCAAATATTCTATTCGATTTTTAACACTGTATGTAGACTTTTTTCTCATGAATTTTTATTGTTTTTGTTATTTCTGTTATTGTTATGCTTTTGAATTAGCTTTTTGTTATGTAAATAAACTTTGTTTTTGGCCCTTTAAATATTAAGGCAAACGCTTTATTAATTTACCTTACGAATATCTTAGAAATACAAACTAAGGGGGTGTATGTAGTTTTTTCCTTAACTGTAAGTACTTTTGACAAAAACAAAAATATATTTTCATGGAGTCGAGATACTCATCTTTCTCGTTGGATAATCGTTTTTCCACTTTTCAACTGTTTTCTATATTTTACGACTAGTTTTTATATTTGGTAAAATATAAAAAAAAGTAAAAAAAACCAAAAAAAAAAACTTGTATGATATAAAACTTTTTAATTATTTTTATTTTAATATGCCTTATTGATAATTAAATAAAGTTATTTCCACTGTGAAACTATTTTTTTTTCAACGCTTTATTAATTCATGCAGTAATAAAGCAACTCAGTTTTCTTTACTAAATTGTGGAGCATGTTTTTGCAGCTCACTTCATTGAAAGACCTAAGCTTTGTGAACTGTATAAAAGACAAATATTAGTGAATTTAAAATGCATACTTTTGTCCAAATAATCTATCTTGACTTCGCACTTTCTGTTAGAAGATATACATTTCTTAATTTAAAGGCAAATTTGATAAATTATTATTATTTATTAAAAGATAATTAAAATTATAGATTAATCTAATATTATATAAAAGCTCTAGCTACTAGGGCAATCGGCTAAATTTAAATTAATTTAAATAAAATGTGAGAAGCTCAAATTTCCCCATGATTGGTTTGTTTCTTTTGTTTGTCGGGACAACTAGCAAGTTCACCACTCAGACACAATTAAGTCCATTGTACTCCACTCGGATTCCCTTTTTAATTTTCTTTAAATCTACTCGACTTCCAAAGAAATCTGAGTAAATCTGAGCCAAGGTGGTCGCTTCTTAACACATCAGTGCCAAAGACCTCAAGCCTGAAGCGAAGGCGTGGCAGACGCACATCAAGTAGTCCGCCATCTCATCCTCCTCTCCGCATGCTGAGCAGAGTGCATTGTCGGTCCATGTCCTTTGCCCATATAAAGTGGCCCGTCACCAGTCCGACCAGCCTCCTACAGTCCCCTCTGCTTAGTGACAGAAGGAACTGCGACAATCGGTCGGACATGACAGGTAACATCAGTTTGGTCCATCTGCAGCCTCTTTCAACCTGCCAAGCTCGCTTGTGGGTTAGAGTAACCCGTTTGCTAACCGTGGCTTTGATGGCTGCAGGAGGGAGTGGCAGAACGGGCACCGGGCCAAGAAAGTTGGCCTCAGAGACCATTCTGGCTAAAGAGTCAGAGATCTAGTTACCCGCGATACTCACGCGTGACCCATGTTAGCATCAGGCTATTATGTCTACCTACATAGTTCAGCCTGTACTTACAGGACTCGACTACCCTTGAAGTGGTTGGGGGGCTGTCTAAGGCCATGAACGCAGCTTGGCTGTCTCTGCAGACACATATAAATCTGCCTCTCCATCTGCTTTCCACAACAAAGTTCATCGCTTCTTGAACAGCATACACCTCCGCTTGAAACGTAGATGGATTCTGGATTCCACGTATACCTTAGAACCGGAGCCGTGCTCGGTCCTGGAGCCATCTGTGAAAATGCGAAAACAGTGTTTGCCGGGCTCATTTTCTGAGTTTGACCACAGTTGAGCCTCTGGTAGCACCACACTGTATCTCTTGTCAAGCACGACCCTGGATGGCATGGAGTCGAGGGGCATGGCGAGGATCGTTGGATCGAAGTCTATGCCTACTCTGTTGTCCAATTTTGGACAGGGGCTGTACCAATTCCCATTGTGTTTCAGCCTGCAGATGGCCTCTCCTTGGATGAAAACATCAAGTGGTGGTAGACTAATCAGATCAACAGATGGCCACAGCGTGTTGTAGTCTCGATAAGGTCCTCCTGATTCCCACGAGAGGGAGGTAATGCTTTATTGTTCAGTGTTTAACCAAAGGCACAAGCTGTAGTTCCGTCTTGAGAAATACAAACCCATTTTAAGTCTCTTATTCTATCCGTTGTTGTTATTAGGTCTGTTCATGTAAAAGTTATCCAGTAACTTACCAGTAACTTAATTTTCGAGAATTCGCTCTCAAAGAGAAATATATCAAAAAAAGTATATCAACGCAAAACCAGTAACGATTTGCAAGTTTTACGAACAGCTGATTAAAGTTTAGGCGGAAAAAATCACAAATATTAAAAAACTTCAACTGAGCTACCTCTTACTAAATTGAAAAAAAAAAAAAAAAATAAATAAATAAAATAAAGCAAATAAAATGCAAAATAACGAGCTTAGCATCACATGGTTTTATTTTGCCCATTCATGACTTTTTCGGCCTATCATGACTTTAGTAAACTTAAAAATGAACGAACACCAACACTTGATAATTTGTAACAATGAACAGACCTTTTGTAACAGCATAAACATTTCCCCAAATTGTTGATGTATGCTGCTCGAGTGACAGTCTCCGTCCCTTGAGGTAGCTCATGGAGTGTTTGAGAAAAAAGTTGTGCTAAAGATTTGTAGGCTTTTGCTTAAAGTATTTAATGCCAGAGGAAGAGGAATGTGGCCCGCCTGGTTAGGAATGACCAAATGGACGCCGATTAACATAAGGAAGAACGAGGTAAAGGTAGTCAAACACAAACCCATTCGTATACGGCGGCCACCAAATTATATAATACCCGTAAATCATTTATCTTTGTTGAAATTGATTTTTTCATATTTAGGGCCTTTGAAAAGACAAGTCTGAGAACAATATCATAATACAATGTAAATCGGAAATTGTGGTAATTTGAGTTCGCTAAGAGCAACAACACGTTCATTTCCTTAATACGCACCGCAAAACAGCGAATTAAAGAAATCTAGCCGTGGAGGCATTTGACGCCTGCTGGCGGGAGCAACACGAGGCCACATACCGTGTGGACTACTCCCTATGAGTCTTAAGGCCTGAACAGGTCTTAAGATGGCTCCTCCCGTTGCACTTGTTGCACCTAACCGAGGTGGTGTTCGGGTGGATCCGTTTATGGCAGACGCAGCAATAGAATACTTCTGGCCCAGGGCTGGATTCAATTCAAGCCCTGAGGAGAAGTATTTGGAGCAAGGTTGCTGCGAGGAGTTGCTCCTGTGACGTAAGGGGTGGGGTGATGTACTGTTCACTAGACAGGGCTAGTTTACTGGGGCGGCAGCCCTTGGTCGGGAAAAACCCGAGTCATTCCGGTACCGTAGAACCGGCTGCCGTGGGAATGAGCGTGTAAATACTTGTGTAAATACTTTGAACATAAGCGTATTGTAGTCGTTGTTGGTGGTTCCATAATAAATTTCCAATTCAATAATAACCTACAAAAAGAGAAAAATAAATATGTCAAAAAATAAAAACGTAAATGTGCTTAACATTAGTAGGTCTTATTTGGCCCACCCTGTATATGTTTGAGTTTGGCAGAAAATTCCGTTGATTTTTTATAAGTTTTTCCCTTTATTGACCAATCCAAGAAATTTTTTACACGTTAGGAAAATAGGCAGGACCGTCATTGTCTAACAAATAACCCTCTAAATTCAAATTTCAACCTTCATACAAAAATTAGAAAAATTGCCAAATTTTCATCAAAATCTTACAATAAATTTTTTGATCTGACCTTAAAAAAAAATTGGGTGCACAGTTTAATGGCGCATTAAATTTTAATATAAAAAAGTATAAATTTCACCTCAAACTCGAAGCATTCGATGATATTTTTTTAATTTTTTCCATGATTGATAAATCTTTTGATTTTTTTTAGATTTTTTCCATATTTGATAAATTCTCGATTTATTTTATATGGAGCAAATAGGTAACATCGCAGGGAAAACATTATCAAAAACCAATGAGTGTTTTGAGCCACTTCAAACTTGCATTTTTCTGAACTAAACTTTAATGAGCTATAAAACTGCTTACATATCAACATTTTTTTATTCTTTTATTTATTTTTTAAAGCTTAAATAACATTAAGATTGCTAAATAAACAAAAAGAAACGAGGCTTTCAGTTGGCTGGTGAAGAATTGCGGAACTTTTGACGTGATAACGTCTTATAATTCGATGTAGCCGGCTGCACGCATCAAAAAATTCGGCGTTATCTTGCTCATGCGGCGTTATCTTGCTTATGCGTCGTTACCTTGCTTGAACTGCAAGCGAGAGCACGGAACGAACGACAAAGACGCACAATCGGCCCCCGCGTTCGGCAACGTTCGACATGTGGCCCTCTCCTACTTGAGTATACATATATATGTATGTATATGCGCATATGTATATAAACTCACATATTTGTATTTGCATATGCCTTCTTCCTGTGTGCATGGTAATGAACCATTTCTCTGTTGAGAATAGGACGATGATAAGTAAATGAAAAGCAGATGAAAAGTAGGAAATGAAGGGGAGTGTTTCGAGTGTAAAGTGTCTTGAAAAAGGCAAATCGATGATGGTGCCTCTTAGTGTTGTTGACTTATTGACTGATTCACAATCGAAATTGAACATATCTTTCATGAATTTGATAAAGGTTTCGTAATTTTTCAAGTTTGTGTAAATGTAACTTGACCTATTGACCTATTGCGATTCCGTTTACCTCCTTCTCTATATCCATACAAATATCTATCAAACAAATAAAATTTAATTTTCTCTTGATAAATGCAACCATTAAATCGGTATTTTTTTATGACGTTGTCACGTTAAACTATCGTCAGTAAACCGACTTTACAGACAACCTCTTTTTTTGTTTAATTTGTATTAAAAATCTTGAAATTTTAGTGAAAATTTGTCGAATTTTTATAAATCGTGTACAAAGTTTGTTACTTAGATTATAGAATAAATTGTTTATTTATTATAGAATAAATTATATTTTTACAACAAAATAATTTAAATGAAATTATAAATAAATAGATAGTCAAAATTTGACAAAATATTGAGGCGCTATATACTTTTCGCGGGCTGTAAGTAGTAAAATCCTCCAAATTATCTGTGCAATGGATTTTATCATATCCTCGTAATCCCCACCCCATTATTTTATCATAGGCTCTCGACTCTTAAAATATCCACTGCGGTTTATGCTAATTATATAAAAAACCAAACTCACCTCCTTAGAAGTAATGTCCATCGCTGTGTATTCTTCTTCTTAAAGCTACTTCTTCATTGTAGTTGATAACTACACTTTTTTCTCCTGATTGTCTCGTTTCCAATATTACCCCTTCTAATTGTACCGAACTGACCACTACTCAAGATTACCCAGATAGTTTGTCATCCGCGCGTGCTGGTCAAGCGATAAACTAGTTTTCAAATTAAGTCAACATCTCTGAGGCCGCAGCGAGTTATAAAGGTCACTTGCATGGTCAGCTCACTTGTGGAGCGGTCAGTCTGCAAAGGGTGATTAGTGGCACGCGTTACAAATTAAGATGTTAAAAAGAAAAAATGAATGAAAAAGGGATAGATAAATATTGCAGATGACAAACGCTTCTACGGAGGGAAACACTTTACCTATATTACATTGAATCTTTGAATGGTTCAGTTAGTTTGGTTTTGAATTTGCCCTTAGTTTAGACTGGTATAAAAAATAATATCTGTAGCATTACAATGGATTGTACGGAAACGACGTATGGTAAGTCGACACTTCATTTGTAAAGTTATATCAGATTCATTATTTTTTTGTGTAAAACTGTCCACATTTCTGCTCAATAAACATCATTTACGAGAAGTGTTGCTCTTCGTCTTTAAATCATAAAAATTTGCATGAGGGAGTTACTGAAGAAAGAGGAGTTAATGAAATAATTTCACTTTCAACCGATTTCCAACAAAAACTCGATTGTGATTTTATTTATTTTTCTTTATTCCAAAGAGCAGGAGGTAAACACTTTACTAACTAAAACATTAATACCATTATTATGCTTAAAATAATTAAAAATCATCTGTTATGAAAAGTGACTGAATAACATATAACGTTGGAGCGAGAGTTCTCGACGAAAAACAGTAACAAACTGAATTTCTCGTATTGATCATCTTTACTTTCTGGAACGCCTGCGCAATTCAGTATGAAGCTCTACTCAGTTTCAAAGTACCTACGCTCGACTTGACTTTCAGCACTTACTTTCCGGGTGCTCTTAGATTTGTTGGTCATTGGATGTAACTCAACAATGCGGCTGCCGCCGCAGCCGAATAGTTTTGCGCGTGACTATCATTCGGAAGGTCGGAGGTTCGACTGTTCGTGCATTAAACACCAATAGCAAACATATGAGTATATTTGTGCCATGAAAAAGCTCTTCATAAAAATATCTGCCGTCCGGAGTCGGATTAAAACTGTAGGTCCCACCATTTGTGGAACAACATCAGGACGCACACCACATATAGCAGGAGGAGCTCGGTCAATAATGCCGAGCAGTTTGTTTTTTCCGATCAGACATTTTTTATGTCAAAGATATACCTCCCACAGACAGGCTCGCCGTCGAATATGTCGATAAAATTACAGAAATAATCGAAGTTGACGGGCATGTTAGTAGTCGTAGCATCGCCAGGAGCTAAATGTCGACCATAGGTTAGGTGAGGTTATGGTGGTAGTCGGTCTGTACATTCAACTCACTTAGACCATTTGCACAAAAATTTGGCGCAAAAATAATAGATTTCTAGAGAGCAGCTAATGCAGCACAGATACGTCATACCTTCCAATCCCCATATGCGTCGACCAATGACGCATGGTCTGGCTGAATGGCATATCTGTACTTACAAGACTGCCGAAAATCTGTTCGGCTACTCAAAAAACGAGAATTTTTTTAAAACTGATTGTCGATTCAGACTGGGGCTAGCAACAATGTTTTCAAGAATAAGTGAGTAGTCATTTTCCTAGCATTTTTCTCGTTGATGCATTTAATCTCAAAAGAAAAATATTTTCTTTAATATTTTTGTTTTTTTTTTTGTGTAAAAAATATAAAAATCTTACAAAGTTTCATGTATGTCTCAATTGTACCTTTATAACATTGACTATTTCTATGCACCCATCAAAATTTTCCCATTCCCATGATACTTTAGACGAATGTTTGTTAATTCGACAAACAAACGACCGCCATCTTGGGTCAATGCGTTGCCCAGCATATTGTTCCGTAACAAGCGAAATGCAAATGCTTCAACGAAATGGCTGACCCAACCGAACCAATGGTTGAGCAGCCAGTTAAACACGAGAGATCAACCGGCCGACCATTAAGCCTTTCAGCCAGCAAACCAATCATGGAAATCTCTGCCCTTTTCAAGCGACCGTAACAAATTTGTCTGCAAAAACTTGAATTTTAATTTCCAAACTGGACTTTAAATTGAAAGGTACCCTAATAAAATAAAAACAAGATATTCCGAAACGGGATGCTCTTATGACCACAAAACCCTTGCATGAATTGGAAGACACAGGAGGCTTTGTGCGGCCAAGCGCGTTTTTCCGATAACGATTCTCAGCGAAAAAATTGCTTGATTTGTATGGTTGAGTGTTGTTGTTGTTGAATAGACAAGTCATAATGGCAACAAATCACAGCGTCGTGTCAGTTTTCGTGTAAAGCCTAACGGGAGGTCACAATTTACGCGCCAACTGCGCATGCACACACACACTTGCAAGCATTGACAGAAAAGTTTTCTAAAATATCTTAGCTGCATGTCTGTGTGTGTGTATGCACAACTGCCGCTGCATAATTGCTATCCTTCCTTCCTTGCTGTCAGTTGACCAGAGATCGCTCGCAATGGACCGGCGCATTCTTAGGCTACTCCGCTGATTGCTAACGAAAGGGTTCTCTTTGTGCGACGTTGTTTGTCCGCTTTTTTTGCTTGGGCTTTTGTTGCTTTTGCCGTTAGGGCGCGAAATTAATGCTGATGTCCGAACCGGTTTTCCCAATTTGATGCGTTACTGATGCTGGGGTCCGTCCGGTTAGTTTGTTGGCTGGTCTACTAATGCGCTGGCTGGCTGCTTGGTTTCATCCCTTTGTCTATGTAGCGTACAGCTTGCTTTCCCGTTGCTCTGTCAAATTTCTTTATTTTTGTTGTTGCTTTGTAATTGTAAGAAACTGCAAATCTTTTGAAGAATCATCATCTTTTATTTTCATTGGATTTTTTTCTTAATGGCTGAGTTTGGCATTTTTCCAAAAAGCGGACAAGCAAAGCATGGGAACCAAGTTTTAAGCGTTTCGCCAGTTTTTTTCCACGAGATAAAATCTAAATAACCGTTAAAAAGCAGCGCGCAAATATGCAAACAAAAAAGTATTAAATCTTAGGAATGCCACTAAAGAAAATGGTGACTTAGGTACTTTTTTTCTATAAATATTTATTACTTACATATTAACAAAAATAAGCTACACTCAAAAAAGTTACATCCGTTTCCTCAACTCAATTAAGTTCCCCACGCGACATCTTAATGGGTTATGAGCCTGAGTGTGTCGCAGAGTGGACAACCGCTTCAACTTAACCTAACCTTTCTTAACTCAATCTTTTATGACTAGTCTACACTGGTCAAAACCTGTTCCCTCAATGCATGACCCTTGTCCACTTAGCAGTGACTCGTGTCCTTACTTGTCTTATTCATTTATCCTTTGATGTCCACACACATCCTTCCCTTACCATTTTCTTCAGCTTAGTCTTTATAGAGCTGACTTCATTGGTCGAAAACCTGTTCTGTTAATTGACCAATGCCCACTCAGTAGTGGCGCGTGTCTTCATACGCATCTTCTTTTAAGTCTACGTTCATGCATTTATCCCTTTTGTCCTACTGCAATACAAATTCACTTAATGGTCAGTTGTTTTGGCTCTGGTCATTAGCATACGCACCATCAATCAAACGGTCATCGTCTTACAAAGGAAGAGGTACAAATTTAACACCCGATCTTCTTCGCCTCATTATCGGATTATCCGCTTGCAAACAAATTTGTAAATGGTCAGTTAGTGACATCAAAGAGCACAAGGAAAGATCATAAGCAAGTTAAAGACTTTTCACGCTCTCGTTTCCCTAAGAAGTCTCAAATGGAGGCATTTTCCTAGTGCATTACCTACGTTGGAATAGGTATCGGAGGTAATTGTTATGCACGACGAGGCGTTGAATGGCTTCGCACTCAAATACTCAAAGCAGCCTAAGTCAAAATAAATGCAATGAAATACACACAAAACAAATTTGCAAAGCAGCACAAATCTAGTGCTCTGCGCTCACTTACGAAAGGTCAGTTTCGTCTGATTTATGCTGCCAACTCACCTTTGGCAGAAATCAATACTGCATTAGCTAGCAATCCTCTTTGGGCAATTGAGGGTACGCACTTTGAATACTTAAGGGTGGCAAATACTGCATTCTTATAAATTACGGTAATTTACCCAAAAAATAAATATTAAAATTTCTTTAAAAAAATCGCATAAATAAAATATCAATTGAAGAAAGAGGGTAGTAATGGTAAGGATATGTGCAATAAATCTGTGGTTGAACGTCATCTTCTGGCATTTAGGGAAACTCAACAATAGCGGTGGAAGCCTCCAACCAAAATCGTAAAATTACTCGCAGCTATAAAAGCAAAGTAAAAATAGCACCGCAAATGCATTGACGGTTAAAAACGATTTGACTGCATTTTCTTACCCACTGAAGATGCGCCTAAGCAGATATCTGTTTGCCTGTAGGTAATTGTGTTTTGTTTGAAAATAAATGCCTAATTTCTGCATAAAACTATTGAAATATTTCCTCATATTATCATCATCACTTAAGGTTCACTCGTAATTGCGCCGCGCAATTAAGATATCAAAAATTTCTCACAATTGCGCCCATCAATGCGTATGAAATATTTTATTTGGGGTTATCAAGTCGATACGAATTTTACCATTGTGCTTCAGCGGCGCGCTGTGAGTTTGTGCATGAAGTGCCGGCAGTAGGTTCAGTATTCGATTGCCGCTGTGGATATATGTCTGTACGTAGCTTCTGTTTGCAGATAGTTGAGATTTTCTGAAGTAAACAACCGTCTGACGTTCACTTGCACCACACATTTTGGAAGAGAATCTTCTCTACAACCTTTCAAGAATGTAGCAATTTGTATAAATATTCATCCCATCCACAAATATTCTTTGAGAGTTGTATACTCGCGAACTCATTTACTTACTTAATTTATCTTCCTCAATATTGCATGCTCCGATTTTTCCCTTCAGTAAATCGTGTTTTTAGCATGTTTCTTTTCGAGGAGCATGGAAATTTAAGTTAAATTCAGTATTAAACGCTTTCCTGTAGATCCACTCAAGCATTTTCGACCAGGAGTGTGACGTGCTCTGTTGTGGTGGCTCTTATATGCTGGGAAACTTAAAATATGTTCTCGTTCAGCTTTTATCTTAATTTCTTCTGTTTTTGGTGAAGATTCAGGCATCATTCAGGTGTTTGAACATTCGGATCACGAGTAAACCCTCCTACAAAAATTTTATAGGAGTGTAAAAAAAAGATTCTGCAAACCGTCAATTCTAACTTATTATTTCTTGACAGAAAATACTTGTAGCTGCATTTTCTAATAGGTCTTTTAAAAGTTCTAGGCCGCCTTTTTATTAATCGTTGATGAACTGTAGTAGACAGGTATATATTCTGAGTCTCAAAATGATTTAGTTTATGAGCAAAAGCAATCCTTATTTTCAAAAATTTGGGCACTGAGAATTTTTGATTTTTTGTTGGGTATTCTTTGTCATTATTTCTCTTAATTTCCGATACTTTGTGAATTCCATATAATGTTGAAATTTCAGTCACCATCTCATGGTTGACGATGTCCCTAGAATTACATTGACTTAGAATACTTTTTCACTGCTCTCTCATCTCTCCCAAAACCATTTCATCCCAAACCATTCGAAAATCTTAAGAATTCTCAGCGTTCACTCTACTATAATTCAGAAATGTAAGACAAGAATTTAAATAAATACCATAAATAATACATGGGCTGAAAAGTCCCGGCTCTAACAGAGAAAACAGTTTTTTTTGTTGAAAATTAGCTTTATTCATCAACGTAATTTCCATCAAGAACAATGCAATCATTCCAGCGCTGCTCTAACATTTGAATACCACTTTTGTAGCCCGATTTATCTTTTGTCTCAAAAAATTTCTTACCGGCGAGCATTTTTTACGTCTGCGAACAGCCAGTAGTCGCTAGAAGCCAAATCTGGCGAATACGGTGGATGTGCGAGCAATTCAAAGTTCAACTGATGTAGTTTAGTCATTGTTTTGATTGACTTGCAGCACGGTGAGTTGTTGTTTTTCAGTGAGCAAACGTGGCACCCACTTTGAACAGAGCTTTCTCATAGTCAAATGCTCATGCCATATAAAGCCAACATATTTTTTTGATATCCTTACGATGTTAGTTAACTTTGTGGATCTTTTTGATGTTTTCTGGTGCTACCGCCTCATTTGGACGTCCATTGCGATGTGGATCATCGGTGCCTCTACGACCAAGTTTGAAGTCAGCAAACCATCGCCCCCATAACACTTTTCAAGCCATTGCTTTTGCAGAGCGGTATTTTTCCTCATCAAGAAGCAGTGTAAAATTAAAACATGAAATTCTTTTTAATTCATTGTTTTGAAAATAACAAAAGGCGCGTTACTCTTAACACAATAACTCACTGAATAGAATATCATGAAATTTTAACAGCTGTCTTTTTAAGGTTAGTACTAACTAAAAAAGAGGTAAATGCAATAAAACTATTGCCATCTAGGTATGTGTTAGACCAGGGACTTTTCAGCCAATGTGTTACCACTTATTTATTTGTTTATAGCCCTACGTTCTAATCGAAGTTAAAGGAAATTATATATATATGGGGCATTCTTCGCCAACCGGACACTCCCATCTGCCCAGAACAGTTTTTATAAAAAAAATGTTTCCCTATGCCGAAATAAAAGCTTATGTCATGTACTTTAATTTGTCATGTGGCACTTTTTAAATATTCAAGATGGACGACGAATATTGACAAATATGTTGGAAAACACCAAAAAAAAAATGAAGTAGTTTGTTAAGAAAAGTAGAGAGAGAGATCCTGGTGCAACGTTCGACTGTTTCATTAACAGCACTAGTTCTTGATGTATTTCACATGTCAAACGGTAAAGAAATAATTTGAACAAATTATAGAAAAGTCTAAACGAATAAACTATTAAAAATAAATCTGTCAAACAGTTCTTTTTAGAACTATTATCGCCTAAAAAATGTCGGGAAAATCGAGAAGAGATCGATGCATTAATCCCTTTAGAAAAGTAGGTCCATCTTGAATATTTAAAAAGTGCCACATGACAAATTAAAGTACATGACATAAGCTTTTATTTCGGCATAGGGAAAAATTTTTTTTATAAAAACTGTTCTGGGCAGATAGGGGTGTCCGGTTGGCGAAGAATGCCCCATATATATATATCTATACTAATATTATAAAGAGGAAAACTTTGTTTGTTTGTTTGGTTGTAATGAATAGGCTCAAAAACTACTGGACCGATTTTAAAAATTCTTTCACCATTCGAAAGCTACATTATCCACGAGTAACATGGATTATATTTTATTTTGGAAATAGGGCTCGAGATATAGGTCAAAACGTGGACCCGGGTAACCTTCGGATGTGTATGTACAATATGGGTATCAAATGGAAGCTGTTGGTGAATGCTTTAGTTCAGAGTATTTCCATCCGCTCCGTGACTAGGGTCTCGAGATAGAGACCAAAACGTGGACCCTAGAATGTGTTTGTACAATATGGATATCAAATGAAAGTTGTTGATAAGTGCTTTAATACGGGGTAATTTTCATACCTATTGATGACTAGGGTCTCGAAATATATGCCAAAACGTGCACCCGCCGTGTCTTTGCACCGAATTAAACCAAACTTACACACATTGCTAAGGAGGTATTGAAGATGGTTTCCGTATAGTTTGAATACCTATTGGTAGATAGGGTCTCGAGATATAGGTCAAAACGTGGACCCGGGTAACCTTCGGACGTGTATGTACAATATGGGTATCAGATGAAAGCTGTTGGTGAATGCTTTAGTACCTATTGATGACTAGGGTCTCGAAATATATGCCAAAACGTGGACCCGCCGTGTCTTTGCACCGAATTAAACCAAACTTACGCACATTGTTAAGTAAGTATTGAAAATGGGTTTCGTAAAGTTTGGTTGTAATTCGGAGCACTGGCAACGGGTACAGCGTTCTTTTGAACCAGCCATAATGTCGCTTACTTTTTTAACGCTTGGGGCGGAACTGAACTGTGAAATTGACAGTGTGAGTTACAATGTGTTAATATTTCTTTCTGATTTGGATGCCATAAGGAAAAAACGTAAGTGCAACATGTAAAAATTTTTTTGTGAATTTTTTTGGAGTAGATTTTGGAACAGTGAATAATTTCTTACGAAATTTGAGAATTTAATGTGAAATCCGAATGAAATTATGTGTTCGTGGAAAAAACAATTTTTTTCGTTTTTTTTTTTGAAAAATATAAATGGATAATGGTTAAAAAAGGTCCAATGCTTAATAAAACATATAAATTGAAACGAAAAATTCATGGATGATCAGGAAAAAAGACGATTGTTTATTCATATGCGTTGATTTGAAATTTAAAAACAATCTTCTTTTTTCCTGATTTTCAATTTATATTTTATATTTACTCAAAAACAAATAGAAAAACAAAAAATATTGTTTATGCCAAAGCGCTTGAATAAAGAATATAGAAATAAATAATATGAAAACCATATCTTTTCTGTTCTAAACCATATCTATTCTATTTTAGTGTGCCCAGCGAAGAGGGCCGGGTTTGCTAGTATTATATATGTATATATATATAAGGGAAACAATAATGTCCACTAAAATGATATACCCAATAATTGAAATAAAAGCCACTCATACATTCATATATACTTAAGTCTCATTGGCTTATATGTATTTTTGAATAGAGCTGCACCTTTGGAAAAAATATTTGCTTCAATTTAAATTCATGAAATGTGTTGCCTAAATATACACATACATACACATATACTCGTATGTACATATACATATAAATAAGAATATGTTCACAAGTAAGTGGGTTTGTGGGTATAATACCTGCATGAGAACGATTCGGCTATGGAATATTCGCAACAATAATTGCCGCCTGATTTGATTAACAATTGCCTTGGTTAGTTGTGTTTGTAATCCAGCTTGTAACGACAGGATAATGCAAAATAGGACAAATTCATATCCGTACGTGTATGTATTTGTATACGAGTATTTGTGTGTCTGCTCTATGGCTAAGCTAAACTCTGTGACCTAATCAGTAGAATCAATTCAATAAAAGTAAATCAAAAACGCATCCAAATCGAACAAAAGCCATAGCAATGGTTGTTTATATGTGCATGTGTATGTTCTTGTGCATGAAGCCTTTTGCAGCAAATATGCAAATTTGCATCAAACCAATTACAAATGTTTCATTTACGAATAACCAAATATTTTCCGTTTGTAACTGAGCTCGAAAATCGTCAACTCAAAATACTCAACTGTCACAGACGGCACAATGGCCATTGTATTTCGCTATTTTTATGCTGATTTTAGGCTTTATTGCGATTTTGTGCGGAGGTACATTGACATATATATTTGCATGTATATATGTGGGTATATTTACTTATAGATAGAGAACTGGGAAATGGGGTTAATGAGAGTTCTGCATGCGAAGGCTGCAGATGAAAAGAAATGTTAAAATGGATATGTTGGCCTTTTGGTCTGGTGAAATCAATACTTATTCGCAAGACTGCTGATGAAACATAAACATTGATTTGGACTGAGGAGTGAACTAAGTATTAAATTTGAATTTAAATGTTATATGTTAGGGTGGTTCTATGGAGCGCAAAACAACTGAGCAGGAATGATCAAGAAACCAAAGCTTTGATATGGGTACGTTAGGTTATAGTGGTAGACGGTCTGTACGATCAACTCACATAGACCTTACAGGTCCGTTGTGATACCACTGTGTGATACGGGAACCTCATTTATTTTTTCGTTGTGAGTCCATTTTGAGGCTTTTATGAAGTGCAGGACAGGTCCAATCCCCACGTCGGACAGTTCCGTAAGAGAATTGAAAAATTATTTACTTAGCTAGAAAATCTACTCTGATTTTAGCTAAGGCTGTACAATTGCAAAGGAAGTGCTCAACTGTCTCATCCTCTTCGTCTTCCTCATCTCTACAACTTCTACAATATTCATGGGAGAAAACTTCTTGTTGTTATACACCTGTCTAAGGAGCTTTTTCTTCATTTCTACAAAACGTACAAAAAACACCCACATCTTAAGGATGTAAAGGCTTAAAGGTTTCCAAGAAATTATCTTCGAATTATTCTTTTTACAGTTTTTGAATATATTTTATCTTGTTTACCTAAATAAAAGGTTCTCGTAATTTCGCATGCCATCCTAGTGACGAGTAGATATTAAGTACCTTCGATTCGCCAGTTTTCTGCTCACTCTGTTCGGGTTCTCCTCGCTTGATGAAAAATTTGCATCTGAAGGCAACCCCCTGTGTGACGGTGCGTTATCATGGTGCAAAATCCACGAGTGGTTTCCCACAAACCCCTTTCTTTTTTTGGCGAATTGCTTTACGTAAACGTCATTTAACGCCCAAATAATAGTCCTTATTAACTGTCTGACCTTCTGGAGTACAATTCCATTGTAATCCATAAAAGCCGTCAGCATCGCTTTCTTTTTTGACGGAAAACGACGTGGGTTTTCGGTCTTGATTCATTCAGAGCTCTCCACTCACTCGCCTGATGTCTGGATTGTGTATCGTACTCATAAACCCATATCGCGTCTCCAGTAATGATAAGTGATGGAAATTGGGTCGAATTCAGCTTTGGTAAGCTTTTGGAAAGCGCAAACCCAAATCATTACCTACAATCCATAAGCATAGTTCAAGCCCTATGTCAGCTTTCTAATGGTTAATTTGGGGTTATTGATCAACATTTTTTTCACGTTTTAACTTTTGATATTTTCATCAGTTTTCGATGTCGACAGCCTTCAACTACGTTCGTCAGCTTCGATAGAACCACGGGTGTTTTTTTAGAGTATCGTAAGCGAAGGAGTTTCCAACCATTTTCAATGTTTCCGCATTATTGAATCGATTTGTAATGCAAAATTTAATACAAATTCATTACTGCGAACTCAAGTCCATTTTTAAAACTGTGAAAAGTCAGAAACACGTGCAGAGGTAGATTTACTTAAGGCGATGTAACTTTTACAAATGTCAAGCTAAGGCGATACAATTTTGGCAGGAATGTTAATTACAGATGTGGCAACGGAACCACCATTCGGAATTCACTGAGAGGTCGTTGGTTCGAATCTCGGTGAAAGCAAAATTAATAAAAACATTTTTCTAATAGCGGTCGCCCCTCGGCAGGCAATGGGAAACCTCCGAGTGTATTTCTGCCATGAAAAAGCTCCTCATAAAAATATCTGCCGTTCGGAGTCGGCTTGAAACTGTAGGTCCCTCCATTTGTGAAACAACATCAAGACGCACACCACAAATAGGAGGAGGAGCTCGGCCAAACACCTAACAGAAGTGTACGCGCCAATTATTATTTTTTTTTTATTTTAACGGAACCAAAAAAAAAAAAGCAGAACTGAAATTAATTGACTTAAAGCGGCCCCTGGCGGTTGTTCAAGGAACTTATTAATCAAGGTGGTATTTGTCACTTAAGTTTTTGCAACACTGTTTAACCGTGATGCCAACACTTTTAAAATTAACTTTTAATTGCTCTTCACAAATGCCTAACAATATAACATTTAATTTGTTACAAAAAACAAAAATAAAAAATATTTAAGCTACTAAAAAAATTAGGTTAGATAAAAAAAGTGGTTAAATGCCAACAAAAAACGGGCATAATACTTTTTATCAGGAAGTATAAGATCCCGGCGTGGAGCCTCCTGAAGCTGGGCAACAACGAACTACATCTCAAACATCATGGGAGGTACCTCCGAGTAATACTGGACAGCATATTTGTAGAGGAAAGGGTGAAAAAGACCAGTAATGCGCTGTACGCATGTACATAAAAAATGCTGGGAATTACTTGGGGTCTATCCCCATCACTGATGCATTGGTGCTACACGGCAGTAGTCAGACCGATATTGCTCTATGGGGCCTTAGTATGGTGGGCTGCGACAAAAAACTGACATACTTAATGCCACTGGAAAGGATTCAGCGACTTGCTGCTCTGTGCAAAACAGTAGCGATGAAAACAACTCCAACGGCGGCGCTGGAAATGATACTCATCATACCACCTATTGACCTTATAGCTTATAGCGGAAAATCTAGCCGCGAAATTCGCGGGGCGGTTAGTGGCTGCAGGAGTATTCACTTGCAGAACCTTCGGACACAGCTCAATAGGAAAGAGGAGTTCAGGTTGCATAGACTACATGACTCTGTACTTTAATTGGGAAAGATGGTTCCGTACTACAATTGAATCAAAATGTCAGAAACATCATCAAAGGCGCCGTCGCACCAGTGGTATGTGGGGCATGCTCCCACTAACACTATAACAATCCTCCTCCTCGGCTGATTTCCACCCTGGGACCGCTGTAAACATTTCATCAAGGTGGAGCCGCGTTTATGTCTATTGACACAACCAGGTACCTGCGTCCTGGTCCTTCTCTTGTGGACGTATGGAGATCTTACGTCAGCGATGGTATCCACTCCCCCAACTGTTTTCATAGGTGGTTTTGGAGGAAATGGAACATCGGAAAATTTGCGATAGCGCAGTTTTTACGAACTATCGTCTTGTCTTCTGTCTGTTATTATTGTGAGTGATTCACTAAAGTGTCTGTGTTTCCAAGATGTTGAGGAAACTTTAGAAAACTTTCTGTGCGTTTGTTCGGCATTATTAAAAACGCGTTTAAAATGCCTGTTTGAGGGTCTGCAGGACGTCTCGAAGCGGATCGTTCAGCTCTGCTTAGATTCGCCAAAAGTGTTGACATCCTACATGATGTCTACTTTCAGTATTCATAGAAGTAGGTCTTCATCTGGTATCGCTAGAGACCAAAAGGTCTATGAGTGCGTAACAATAAATTATTTAAACAATTTAAAATACATTAAACGAACCTGTAATACTTTATTTTGTTTTTATAAATTTCTTACACAGTGAATTAAAAATTAAATAAATAACTTTAAGTTTTGATTTAAACTTTTTTTATTTTGAGGTGTTTTCAGGATACAAAAAATAAGTGTCTCATTTTTATGGCCATAGAACGTATTTGGGAGTAGCATAGAAATAGTTTTTTTTGGATCATCCTAATGTATTTATATACATACATACATACTTAAAGACATACATATGTGTGCTCGAACATGCATACATACGTGTGAGTGTAGTTGAGCTTTTTTCCGTTTCTTTGATATCTTTTGTCTGCACTGTTTTGCTTAATTAAGCCAACTATTGTAGAATACAACTAACAATGCCAACTTGAGCTGGGTTAAAATATCCCGATATTGTTACCTTGATTGCACTACATACTTTTTAAATTTAAAATATCCGTTCAAGACGAGTAATCGTGCCTTGCTGTTTCACAAAAACAATCAAAACTCTGCTGTACCGCCAGAGTGGCTGCTTTTGGAAATTTCGGAAGAGTGACTGGCTCGTAGCCGCAAGAACTTTGCTACACATCAAATTGCTTCATTGAACTGTATTGGAAATATTGACTGCATGCCCATTAACAGCTCTTACGCTCGATACCAAAAAAAAAAAAACATAAATGCATACATACATACGCCCGTAGATGCTCTCGCGCCAGCACGCACTACCATTTCATTCATTTGTTAATTTGCATAAATTTCTATTAGTGAGATGCAGAAGTTGACTGAAAATTGTGCGCATGCGCCATTCAATTGCTCGCTTGCCAGCAGATCTACACACACATACGCACACACTCAGGTTTTTGCAATCGTTTGAGCGCTATACAATCGAACCGTTCGACAGGTCATTTGCATAACACTATGCGCATGCGCGCCCCGACCGCTTTTAGTTCTGGTGGCAGACAGTTAATATATTTGTACGTATGTATGTTGTGTGGTTGCTGGAAAATGTAAGGTGAGCAGCCCTTGCTTCCTTCAGAGTTGCCAAATTTTTGCTACCCTTTGGCTGTGCATGGCACAAAATACATACATCGATAATGCATTTAGACACTCATATAATATAAAATATATATATAATATGAATGTGTACGAGTGAGTATACATACATATGTACTTGCGTAAGTGCTTGCAAACCAAAAACGATCAGGTCCTTTGCTATAATTTATGCAAATGATATTGGCAAACGACCAGCGCGTCTGCTTTTCCGCACATTTCCGCAGCCTACAACATCCTGAGTCTGCGCTGTGATTCGCCTCTCCGCGATTCGACTTTTAATCCTGCGCGCACACTTTCCACTGTGGTCTTTGTTGTTGTGATTCTTGTAGTTTTTTTATATATTTTTTTGACAAACATGTTTTGCCACTACCACCTCCTTCATTTGGCCCTCTTCTACCCGTGTATGTTTTTAATTCAATGAAATATGCAAATTTTATATATTTTTTTCAAACCTCATTCAGTTCATTTGCGTTTATATAATTTCGGTGAGTATTTCGCAAATTCGTTTACGCAATTTTATCTACATTCACCGCTTCTTTGTAATGCAGATTTTTTTCTGATTTCGCATTATTTGTAATTCGAATGGAAATCATAATTTTGTTATACAATAATTTATGTTTGACGTTTTTCCAATTTCGTAATTTTTTGCAGCTGCAAAATTCGCGCTCGCTCATTTGGATTTAAATTTTTTTCCTCGCGTTCCGGTTACGCCATTTCCAGCTTGTGGTTTGGGTAAAAGTGCGGGAAATTTTCTAATGAATATGCAAAGGATAAAATTGAAAATGTGAACATTTGCATTTGCAAATGCAGATTGCATCAAAAATCTCGTAGTGTGGAAATTCACAATCTTTTCCCATTTAAAAAGTTCAGCGGAAAATTACACTGTGGCTGGATTTTTAACTTTTTTTGAGTAAAGGCTTTGATAGTTGATCTTATTTAATTTTGGAAGAGCTCCACAGAAGTCGGACTGCTGGAGGCAATTCGGACACATTCCGTAGAGAGGTTCTAGGATTAGGAAAAGATGTAATCTGTTTCACCATTCGATAGATTTCAGTAAAACAATTCGAAGAAAATGCCTTTTAACTGGGGGGGAATGAATCATAGGCAGCGTTAATGAGGAGCATTATATTACCGTATATACCGATGGCTCCACGACGGGATGTGGCATAGAAGCATATATGTTCACTGAGCGACTAGATGCCTCTATCAGAGTCCGATAAACTGACTTTGCTAGTATTGTCCAGGCAGAAGTACTAGGGATTGAGAGAGCGTCATAAGATTAGAAAGGGAGTGTAAAAAGTATGCATTTTTTCATATAGCAACATTAGTGATGAATTATAGAATAGTTAGGGACTTCATATCGCTATTGAGTGCGATGACTTAATCAATAGATATCTTACACATGTCGGCTTTCAGGCAAAGGAGGGCACAAGGTAAGAAGAAGGCTGACGAATTGATCAGGTCCGGAGCCTTTCTGTCTTAATGAATCCGAAGCAGTGACATTGCGCTGTCCACTGGAAGCGATAAAGGGGTATAGACCACCGGCTAGAGCTCGAATATTTAGGCTATTTTCCGGATTTTTTTATCATAAAAAACACGAAAAACGATATTTAAATTTTTGAAGATTTTTAATTACCTTCTTTTACGTACAAAATTGAAATTTTTTTTTAAATTTTAATAATTTTAAAATGGCGCTGAAGTTGACCCTCTCGAAAAATTGGACCTGGACGGTGTTGTCCATATTGGCTCTTCTATTTATCTGAAACACAAAAACCAAAAAAATTATTAATCAGAATGACTGTACCTGTAGCTATGTCCCGTATGTAGATGAAATGGTTGAAGTGCACTCCTCAAGCAGCACTGAAACGCCGTTTTGATATGTCCCGCACTAGAATTTAAAAAAATTGTCAAAATGGCGCGGTTTTGAATTTTACACTCTAAAAATCGATTTTTTCAGTTTTTTAATAAAAAAATACGAAATAATTGAAATAATATGATTGTTGTACAGGCAATAGCCAGTGATGTGAGCAACATATTAAAATTTCAGACGATTCGGTGGAATAAGTTTTTTTTTTTTGACAACACCAGGCCGAAAAAAGTCGTTTCGAGACAAATGGGTTTAAAGTTTGAAGTACAGGAGCGTGCGAACCGCTCTCTACCTACTCAATTGGCTGTAAAAGCTATAATATTGGGAATTTCCGCATGGAATTTTCATAGTATATTCTTAAGATACTATACTTTTGAAATATCGAAAAAACAAAAAATCGATTTTTTGAAATTTCTAGACCACCGGGATAGAACTGCACTTGCAATCTATATGGCTTGTTGAATCGGAATGGAATACGAGACTTATTTGTAAACATTTCAGGTAGACAAAAACTGAGAACCTTTTAAAAATAGCAAGAGAGATATCTTGAGATATCTGCCATAAGCCTGGCGCCGTACCTGTAAACTTATGGACAGTAAATTATTATTTACTGTGCGCCCCTGGCTGCTCCTTAAAGCAAAATCTAAAGGAGACTTTCAAATGCTCGCATTCGAATACGAGTAGATTCCCTGACAAGATTAAATGGTTTGAAATAACAGTCCAGAAAAATTACGGCTATGGTCCACCACGGACTGTGAGGCTAAGAAGAAGAAGAAGAAGAGGTGGACGCGGTTATTAACCGATTTCGCCTACTTTGGATGAAAGAGTAATAAATAATAAAAAATAGCTAAGTTTTCTTCTCTCATCAGTCTTTTTGTATACCAATCTATTTTCGATTATATCTCCACTTGTTAATGCTGTTGAATTACTGTTGTGTGGACAGAATTGTAATATGAGTATTACTGCGCAGAAGTGCGCGGGTATAATAACCTATTATAAGACCTGTAGTTACAAGTAGCTGGAGAAAGCTATAGTATCTCGTTCCGCGCTTCCGGCATAAGGGGAAAAGTAATCAGTTAAACGCAAGTGGAATAGTCGAAGTATTAGTTACATGTACATACATATGCAAGTATGCATGTAATTAAGATATAGCGCGCACAAGGGTGCGAGTTGCATTTCTAACAGATTACCATTGGGATCCTAAATTCGCAATATATTTGCTTTTTGTTTTTTTTTTTTTTTTTATTGTATAAACGCATAATCATGAACAATTTCAGGGGTTGGGAGCAGTCTAAATTAAAAAAAAATTATTCTCTCTTGTACAAGGTGGCTCAAAATTAATCACTCCATCGGATGATCGATAATTATTGCAAAATGACGTCGTACGCAAATCATATCTGATACTTGTAAACTAGGCAGCTGCAGTATGCAAACAGACGAGCAGCGCATAATAGGTCAATAAAAAATTTTAGAACTGAAAATAATTTTTTTTTATTTAGTTAAAAAGTTGTTCAAACCAAATTAGATGATTAATTTTGCGCCACCTTGTAGTATAATTCAAATCTATTGGTGTCTCCGTACCCTCGTTGACCTACACGAAAATTTGAACGCATTTGTCTCGAAACTATGCTTCCAAAGTCGGTGACCACTCAGGTTAAAAGAACCACTCCATGGATTTGAATTATATTCATACAGCTTATTGAAAGTATACACCATTAATACCTGATAAAAGTATTCCTGTCTCGGTTAAGAATTTCGAATTTATACAATAATAAATTTTGTGTTTTTTCCTTGAAAAAAAAGGTGTGAGTTTCTATACTACGCCATTATTTTAATTAACGAAAAAAATATCAAAGAACTGCCAGATTAAATAATTGAAGATTTTGTTTGTTGAGTTTAGTTGTACGAGCCCAAAGTTTAGATGGTTATTACAAAGTATAATTTAGTATTTTTGGAAAAATTGGTGAAGTTAAGTCAAAACACCCGTTTACACCGTTTACAGGGTGCATGGCCAAGCTCCTCCTCCTATTTGTGGTGTGTATTTTGATGTTTTTCCACGAATGGTGGCGCCTACAGTTTTGTGCCACCTACGAACGGCGGATGGTTGATACCTTTTCATGACGAGCGCTTTCATTGCAGAAATACACTTGGAGGTATGCCATTGCCTGCCGAGAGACGAAAGCTATTAGAAAAAATTTTTCTATGTATGATTTGGTATTTCACGCCCGGAGTTTTGAGCCTGGGCACTACCGAATGATAGTCACACACCAACATACATATTCCGCAACACTCTATATTATTAGTTTAAAATAAATTAAAATGCTATTGAAGAAAAGTATCAAATATACTAATTATTCTATAGTTCAGAACAGACCAGCCCCTTAAATATGATATCAATTTAACTTTTAATTTTATTAATAATATTTATTTTATTTTAAACTTAAATTTTATTTCAAATATTAATTTTTATTTCAGCAAATTCAGATCACATGCACACATTGCGAAACAACCGTCATTTTGCTGGTCTTCGGATCAGAGCGCACTCGTTTTTAAACAGCGATCTACCACATATGTATGCATGTATGTGCATATGTATGTGCATTGTATGTGAATATGCAAGTATATTCGCACCCATACTGCCCATGCGCCCTTTTTCGTACCAAAGGAATTTTTTTGCACAGCTGTCCAAAACTCAATGAAGTTCAACAATTACCTAAAAAACGTAAGCAACAGCATAGCAGGAAGAGTAAATTCCTCGACTTGCTGTTGGTCGTTGGATTTTCCTTTTTTACTTAAAAAACACCACTTTTCGTATTGCATTAGCATTTTGCTGGCATTTTATTGGTGGAAAAAATTGCCAAAATAAAAAACGGTTACAGAACCAACTACAATGACAAATGTGTGAGATTTTCGAAGTGTGTTTTTTAAAAACTCAAATTTTCCAGAGCAAAAGAGCGAATTCACTGACATGCCAGTATAAGAGTGTAGAATTTAACTGAAAGTGAGAGAATGTAAACCAAGAAAGTGGTGAGCGAATGTACGCTAAAAAATAGCTGAGCTATGCAACCCCCTTGAGTAAATAAAAAATGAAAATTGATTATAAAATGATGTGTACATATAATGCTCAGTAGCTCAACAGTGGATCGGAGAGTAGTGTTATGTAATTTGTATATATGTAGATGTTATTTTTAGCAGAGAGTACTAGGTGAGACACGTGTTTGCTTCTAATGCAGGAGTTGCTGGCTGATCACTTTTTTATGTGTAGGGAGAGGGTTGAAAGTGTTGCGATGCTGTAATTTTTACTATTATATGATATTAGAACTAATTTTTAAGGATAGCCCAGTATATTAGATGCTTGTTGTGGAAGAGTTGAATCAGTTTGAGCTATGATGCCAAGCTTGCGACACGATCCGTTGGATAAATCGCTTTTATTTCTTTAAGATTTCATTCGAAGAAGAAGAGAGTTGCAGTTGAAGACACAGATGCTTCGCTGCAAAGAAAAATATATTGAAATAAGAAATTAAGAAAAATAAAAAAGACGAAAAATTGTGTGGTTTTGTGAATTTTCTGCGACCTAAAAAATAGAGAATAGTGCTGCTCTGGGTGTCTTTTGGAATTTAAATAAATAATTTAAATTTTAAAAATAATAATTTCGTGCAAATTTTCGTGCTATACATAAAAAGTTAAAATAATTAAATTCTCTGAAACAATATTTTGTGAGAGATAAATGTTAATGCCTGACAATTTTTGTAAAAAACTACCGAAAATTGTACTCAGATAAAAAAATATTATTTTGAAATACAATTTTGCAATAATCTAATTTTGCAAATATAAAATTTGTGCGCTGTTTGAAATTTAGTTGATGTGCCAAGAGTAGACTTTTTAAAGCAACAAAATATTTTTTTTTTTAATTTTGATATAACGTTGCTACGCGAGTTGTCACTTTTGAGTGCGAATGTGTATTGCTAGACCGTGCGTGAGTGTGATTGTTGATTTCGAAACGCTCTTTGATTAACAAAAACAATTGCCGCCAAAATGTCCACCCAATTCGAGTTTATCATGCAACTCTACATGATGAATTTGTTGCAGCAACAACAACAACAACAGCAGCAACAATATCAACAGTTGCAGCAGCAGCAACAACAAATTCATATACTTCCCTCAGCCAACAAGCGTGAGATGGAAATGGACATCAGCAGCAGCACAATGACCGCAACGGCAATCACCAATATCCCTCAGCAACATCAGCAACAGCAGGAGCAGCAGCAGCAATCACAGCAGCCACAAAATCCAAGAACGCAATTACGCAAAAATTCGCAAACCACCACCACAATCACCACCAACTGTAGTAGTAGCAGTAGTTGTATCACCCGTAGTCCCAATAGTAATTCCAACTCCTCAATAGCCATACAACAACAGCAACTACATAATACACAACACAATCTTTCCCCCCTACAACAGTTGCTGCTCGGCCAATTGGCGCCACCGCCGCCAATGCTAGCAACGCCGCCACCTGCGCTCACCACACCCTCGAATTTGTTTTTGACACCAACAACACCAAATTCAGGATTGTCCGCTACGACGGCGCTATCATTGGCCGCGGCTGCATACAATGCCACTGCGAGCAGTCAACTTCCCCTACAAACACAATTATTCCCCACAACCCAATTGGCTTGTAATACACCCATTACAGCTGGTAATTTTCTTCAATCTTCCACAGTGACATCTACGCCCACCGAAGAGGACGATGAGGAGAATGAGGTGGAGGTGGCAGCGTCGACGCAGCTGGAAGAGGAAGAGTGTAATCTCATGGATAATGACTCGACCGCATCCAACAGCGTTGAAGATGTCAGTGGTGTCATTATGCTGGATGATGAGAAGTATTGTGCACAAGCGCAGAACCCGACCGAAAGGCAGGAAGATCAGCGTGTTTGCGCGAAACTAGAAGCAGAAGCGGAGGAAGGTGACATTGAGGTGCAGCGGGATAACGACGATGGAGTTGAAGATGCTGGAGACGAAGTAGCGGATGAAGAGGAGGATGACGAGAAGCCTTTGGCTAGCCTATTGCATAGCACCTCTGGTGCGGAAAATCTGAATGCGAGAAATAATTCAACAAACGCTCTGGACGATTCAACGAGTGGGGTAAGTACCTTCACATGCAAGTTTGTATTGGCCCATATGTAGATATGACATATAAATACATACGAACATTTATAGTTGCTTCAAAGAATTCAAAATTACGCGAGCAATAAAGATGATGGACTTTTAACTTAAAAGATTTTGGAAGAATTATATAAAATAATTTTTTCTTTAGAAAATTATTGTATATAAAAATATCGTTAAAAACTTTGGACCTCAAAATTATTTCCATTAAACAAATTTTTTTCTTAAGACCAAAGTTTCTTGAAAAAGCTTTTAAGACAAAATTTGATAAGTAGGTAATATTTTTTCAATAAATGAAATAAACGACAAAGATACATTGTTTAAATTCATTAAATGTATAATAAATATTAAAGTAAATAAGCAGAAATATTTTTTAAGGAAAGTAAAAACAAAACACTTTAAAAATAATGTCTAATAAAAAAAGTTTCCCAAAAAAGTTCCTTGTTTTCCCAAAAAAAAGCTCCTTAAAAATATGAGAGGAGAGACTTTCGAAATATTTTTATTTTTTTTATAATTGTTTCTTAAATAATATTTTAGTGCAAAATTTTATGAAAATAATTTTTCAATAAGCGATATAAATGACAAGAGTTAAATCTCAGCGGCCATTCCCATGGCAGTCGGTTCCTGACTAAGGGCTGCCGCCCCAGTAAACTAGCCCTGTCTAGTCAACCGTATCTTGCAAGAGAAAACTTTTATTTCAATCATTTTATTCAGTAAAAAGTATAATAAATATTTGGGCTAGAGAAAAAAGAAAAAAAAAATTATAGAAAATCCTTTAAAACCTTTGATATAAAAAAAATATTTCTGAAAAAATATTTTCTTAAAAAAACTTTTTTTAACTTAGCTTTAAAAAATATTTCGGTCAAAATAATTTCTATGTTACAACTATTTTTTATATATTTTACCACAAAAATCCTTTTTAGTTAAATTCTATAAAATAAAAAAAGTAAAACTTTCGTTTTAAGATATTCCCCCAATAACGTTTTTAATTTAAGGCTATTGTTTTGAAAAAAAAAAAAATTTTTTTCCATATTTTAATAATTTTTTCCTCAAAAATTTTTTTGGCTAAACTTTCATAAATTTATTTTTCCATAAGTGAAACTTTCATCTTAAAATAATTTTCAAAGCAATTTTTTGTTTAACTAAGTCTAAAGAAATGTTTCCTTCAAAAAAATGTTTTTCTTAGGGCAAACATATTTTTTTAATTTATATAAATGTTTCTTAAAAAATCTCTCAAGCTAAACTTTTCTAAAATATTTTTTTTCCATAAACGAAAGTAATGGTATAAGTAAACTTTTGTCTTAAAATATTTTCCTAAAAAAGCTTTTATTTAATTAAGCCTGAACTAAACAATTTGTTTCTTCATTTTTTCCATTTTTTTACAATTGTAAAAAAATATTTTCCTTAAAACATGTGGAGCCCTCTGTTATTCTGCCTGTGCCCAGTAGAGCAGACATGTTAAAGGACTGTGGATTTTATTCATTAGAGGGAATTTCGCCTCAATTGCCCTTTCTCTTTAAAACAACTCTTTCTGACAAAGCCGATGCAGCCTTGAATTTCAAGGTTCACATTATTAGGGGTACCCAAGCAAATGAATTTCTACACTACTGTAAAGCTTTATTTATCAACAGTAGCACCCTGTGAATTCTGTGAACAGGTGAGTGCGCTATCTGTTTGCTTGATGACAGGATCTACTTTGTTTTGTCACTGTTCGTCTGTCGTTTCTTTTGCTTTGATCTCGATGCTCGTTGCTTGCGGAATTTAACGCGCTTGACATTTGTTTAGGTTAGTCTTTTTTGAAATTGGAAGGTTATTGTCGGATGCTTGGTTATTCCCTATTTTTAAAGAATGGCCATAATTTTTTATTGAAAAAGAAAATGATAGAAAAATAGAAGACAAGTTTTTTGTTATATGCAGGACAGTTTCGGTGGCAAACGTTTTGGAGTTTGGTTCAGAAAATCTATATTACGTAATGCTTTCTTAAAAGATTTTTTCAAATCAATTTATTTTTGTCTATGATATAAAAATCTTACAGATTAGACTACAGAAGTACTTAATAAGCATTTAAGCCGAAATCCTAAAGACTAGATTACAAATTACTTCATAACTTAGTCTAAGAATAAAACGATTGAAACATGAATTTAAATGCGGGTTCGAAGTGGATCAAAATTCTCGATGATTTTTGTTAATATTTCCCCTTCACGTATTTTCTCCATGTAATTACATTTTGATTTATATGGAGAAAATGCAGAACTCTGTCAGGGGAAAAAATTATCCAAAATCAAGGAGATTTTTAGCAACTTTTAGCTTGCACTTTATTGTACTAATTTATTTAAAGCTGCATACTAAATATTTTTCTAGAAATTCTAATTAAAAACAGTGAAAATGCCAAAGAAAGTATACGGAATTTTTTTAATTTTTGTATAAAAATTACATTGATATGGTTTTTGTTAGACAATAAGCATTAATTTTATGAAAAAATAATGAACAAAATAGTCAAAACTTTGCAAAGTTTTGAGGTGCTATAATTTACCCATTTCTTTCGCGGCTTATAAGCTATTTAAGGCTTAGTTGAATACATTTATTATACTTGTTTATTATATACCATAGGCATTTTAGTCAACAAATTTATTATTAATCCGCTTCAATTTACAATAACACACACGTTTGAAAAGAAAAAAATTCGAAAAACTTCTCATTAATAACTTGAAAGTTAAAATTTTTAAATTCAAAATAAGTTAAAAATGATGTTTGGCTGCACCTTAGGAATAAAACAATGACTTCCACAAAATGTTCGATTCGAGAATGAATTCTAAATTCGCGATAATTCAAAAACTGCTGCATGCTGTGTTTTATGTTAAAAAATCTATCCGTCGGAGTTAAGGCACTCAAACTTCACTTAAGTCTCCATACTGGTACAAGAATGTACGTGTAAATAAAAGTACATACATCCATACATACATAGTACGACATACACACACGCAAGAGTTTCATGCAGATGTTTACAGTATCCATTACCAGTCTGCCGCCTTACAGCTGTGCAAAGTCAACAACAAATTCGGCAACAATGTTGCAGTTGCTGTTAAAAAAATAAAAGAAATCAAATTTAACGACAACTTCATTTCTAATGAAAATACGAGCGATTTAAGTAAATAAACATTGTGATGATATGCAGAGTTAAGTAGAAGCGGACATTCGCGTGGGCTTATTGAACGTGATTGAATGGTACCCTATGTATGTGTGTATGTATGTATGTATTTAAATATCTAATAATGCACCTACATACAAAAATAAAAATTAGCCACTGTTGGTGAAGCCCAATTCGCCTACTTCGCTAATTCTAAAGCGCGATTTATCTATGTGCGTGTATGTGTATGTAAATATGTACTTATGCTTATTGGACACTCACTACCATCTTGTCCTATTTCTGGCAATCACTTTTAAATCTTTCAAGCTTTCTAACTGAGCTCGTATTGTTTCGTCTGGTCGTATATACTAGTTTCAAGCTATAGTCTTTTATTTTTCTTGACATACTGCCGTTTACCTTAGCAAAAATGAGTTCCTGCTCCAAATTTTCCCTCAGAAATTGATCAGAGACTATCACGCAGATACTTGGTCTTGCCGCCAGACTTCGAAAATAGGTGTTGATATATTTTTCTAGACAATTGACAGAGCCTAATCTTGTACAATTTGTTGGCAAGAGAAATTCCCCGTTTGATTTCTATGGCCTAGGCTTTTAACGAACAAAAATCATATTTTGTATGTGTCACATCACACCCCTCCTCCGTTGAAGCGTCCCTTGGAGTATTCGAGGGGCAGATTATATGGACAATTTTTGTACCATTGCACGTCGACGATGGCGAATATTGCAGATGATTGATCAATGAGCTGTGTGAGCTTAACATAAACATAATGCAGCGGCTTCGCTGACTGGTTTATGTTGTCCGAATGGATAGAAACGTTTCAGACCTGAGAGTAGAGAAAGTGGGATGCCTACTTTGTGTTGGAAATATTAGGTGGAGAAGCGCTTAGCTTCATTTCGTGTATCCAACTAACGCCACTGAGGGCGAAGAAAAGAAAAAACAACTAGAGTGCGTTCTTAAAATCGGCATAAATCGCGTAAACGTCGTTTCTGTGACAAATCCCAGGATACTCCAATGCACCTTCTCCTCGAATGCAGAGCTCTAGCGCGGAGAACGTTGAAACATCTCGGCCAATTGAAGCCAGAAGAAAGGCACATGCGCTCAATTCCACTCAGCTCTATTTTAAGTTTAATAAGGTCTGGATGAAGTGATGAAGTATATACTATGATGAGTAGAGGGCACAAAAGATCGATGTGCAAACCTCCAATAAATCTATATCACTTAAGAGGTAATCGAACCAATCAAGATTAGGCCAGAGGAAAAATAGTCCAAACAAGTAAAGTGCTTTCGCTGCTGGGTCTAGTTTTTGGTGTAGAGCTTGAAGTTGTCCTTTGAATGGGGTGAGGCGACTACTATTAAACAAAATTATGTCCACAGCGCGTAACGAACTCGAAATGAACCAAATGGTAATAAAGCACAACCCCACTCGTCTGTGACAAGGTTTTTGATTATCGCTAAAAAGAGTACAGTTTAGATATCGCAATATTCAAATAATCTAGCTCACTCCGAGGTGGATTTAATAACAGTGGACAGGACATTTACATCTTGGGTGCTTGAGCTTGAGATCTTTAAATAATAATTCAAAACAGAAATATTGTTGATATGAATTTATTTTTGTTGTAATTTGGTAAGTAGTTTTATGGCATTTATTTTCGATATCCGGTACATGACCGCCGCCGCTACGGGTTACATGGTCCATTCGAACAATCCAAATCTTTACTAATTTCTCTAATAAATCTGAATAATAAATCTTAATGAGTCCAATCGGCAAAAATTTAACGCAGACGATGGTCATTTATCTTCAGTTCTTACACGGTTGCATTTATAGGCGCGAAAGCCAAGAGTTTTACGTAAAATTTTCCTCTTAGCCGAAGGACAAAGGCCAACAAGTTGAGAACTACAACGAAACGGCATTTCGGCGTCTTCTTTAACACTTCGCTCTATGAACTTCACAAACGGATTTATTTTTTTCAAAGTAAATTTTCAGAATTCGGAAACGTTGTTCTGGTGTCAAACGATTCATGATGACTTGCCAAACCTTACTGAACAGAAATGCCAATCAAGTTTGACATTCTCGCCTGTTCAACGAAGCAGTTTCCGCTCTCACACTGTTTTCGTTTAAGAAAGCCTCTGCTGAAATTTTCCGAAGCATATTTTTGTGGAACACTTTAGCCCTCATTGACCCCACGACCTTAATATTTTTAAGATTTTTTAAAATAAGTGTGAAAATGACCCTCACCGTTAAGAAATATTGGGTTAAAATGTTTCACAAAAATATGGGACATTCAATTTCAAGAGGACGTAGAGGATAGTAAATTTAATTTTCCCAAATTTTTCAAAATTTTCATTTCACTTAACATTTATCAACCACTGTCTTTGGCGCGTCTTGCGAATCTTCTGACCGCGAACAATAGCCAATTTGTTGAGGAAAGCCTCACAGATGAATATAGCAACTGAAACAACGACAAAGAAATAGGCCACACTGAGAAAGAGCAACGAAACGTTGCTAAATAGGTCCTGCACTTGAATCTCTATCATCTAGACGGTCGAGAGCTTGGCAGACCGCGTACCACTTGGCAGATGCCAAGATGCAGAAATGAAATGTCCCGGCTTAACGTGGAACGAATTGAGATCGCTACGACATAACCGTGTTTGTTGGCAAAGAGGAGTAATTGACGCCCTATGCTCCAGATAGGAGCTGAAGGAACCGATAAATATTTTTTCAAATATCTACTTGAGTTCAAATAAGCAAAACTTAAATACACTGTAACAAAATTGTAACGTTTAGGAACAAAATGGCAGGTGGGCGAATACACTACAGCTCTTCCTCCGCACAAATAGCTATATTGCGTGTTTATCTTTTCATCGTCTAATTTTGTCTGAGTAAAATTGTATATATTATTTCCTTTAAAAAAGTTCATTAAAAATACTGAAAATCATGTACCTTGTAATTTCTCTTTTCAGCCATACCAAACGCCCACGAAACATCCAGCCGATTCTACCCACTATATGCCACAACAGAACTCTACCATCTCTCAGGATACTGCCAGTTCGTTTACCCAACTCGTGGATAGTGAGAAGTCAAATATGACTCCAATGTCATTTGCCAAAACTCTACTTACTCCACCGTCTAGTGACCAATTGCCCACAGCGAGTAACAATAAACTTTACTTCAGCACTAACCAGCAGTCCCTCAGTCATGAGTCCAATCAGTCCATTTCCAAGACCACTGCTCTCAGCAACTCTTCAGCCATCATGAGTCTTAGCACTGTCAGCAGCTTAGATGCCTTTCTGCAAAATGAAGAGAACCTTAAGAACTTGCGGAAAGTCTCCTCTTATCTGGAGTGCGACAATGCGCTTTGTCGTCAGGAGAATCTTCGTGAACATTTCCACTGCTTTGATGAGCCCTGTCAGGGTAAGATACTCAGCAAAAAGGATGACATCATACGTCACCTGAAGTGGCACAAGAAACGTAAGGAGAGTTTGCTGCTGGGCTTTGCCCGCTTCTCCGCCTCGGACGACTGTGAGCCATCTTATGGCGCGGGTTGCGCGTACTGTTGGAAGCAAACGCATTATCATTGTGTCTATGAGGATTGCACGAAGGTGTATGTGAGCACGAGCGATGTGCAGATGCATGCGAATTTCCATCGCAAGAATTCGGAAATTGTGCAGGAGGGCTTTCGACGGTTTCGCGCACACGAAAATTGCAAAATAGAAGATTGCCCTTTTTTTGGCAAGAAGACGTCGCATTATCATTGTTGTCGCGAGGGTTGCAACCACACGTTCAAGAACAAGGCGGATATGGGTAAGTGGGCTGTGAGCGAGAAGTATGTATGAGTATTGCATGCTTACAATCTTTTATATTTTCTTATTTAGATAAACACAAGTCCTATCACCTGCGCGACTATCAGCTCACTCAGGATGGCTTCAAGAAGATACTGAAAACCGAGGCATGCCCCTTTGAAGGTTGCAAATTCTCAACTGTCTGCAATCACATCCATTGTGTACGCGAGGGCTGCAATTATATTTTGCATTCAAGCAGCCAAATGATCAGCCATAAACGTAAGCACGATCGGCTCGATGGCGAGCAGGCCTATCAGAAGTTTAAAAAACAGAAAGATTCAAGCGGTGAGGATTCACCAGCGCAAATTGCCACAACAAGAACAGCGGCCAGCACAGTGGCGCCTTCTAATATGGCCACACACACAACAACGCCATTGTCTTCGCTGAGCGCAGATCGTTTTCTGGCGCGTAAACGCGGGCGCCCACCAAAGAAAATTGTAAGATCACTGTAGTGAAATTTATGCCCCAATCTTGACTGAATTTTTTTAACACTCTCATCTATTTTCAGGAACTGCCCGTCAAGACAGAGCCAACTAAGCGCATCAAATTAGAGTCGAATAGCGACCAGCTGGCAGCCGCTGCTGCTTGCGCGCAACTCGCCACCAACAATGGTGCTAATAATTCACTGTTGTCTGGTAGCATAGGTGCTCTCTTTCCAACGCCTTACCTTTCCAACTACAATGCCGCCACCGCCACCGCAGCCGCCGCCGCAGCAGCTGCTGCACAAAGCATGCAAATGCAGGACTCCAACACACCCAATATGCAATTGACGCATTTGATGGCACTCTTCCAGCTGCAAAATCCACTCTTCTATCAAAATCTCTATCCCGGTGGCATGCCTGCGAATATGGCGAATATGTTGGGTGCCGCAGCGCTGGCTGGTGCCTTGCCATCCGCCAGCGGGACCTATGGCAATATGTCAGCGATTGGTGGCGCGACGGGTGCGACCATAAAATCGGAATTTGGCGACAAGCAGCAGCAGCAGCAGTACAAAGATTGAATGCGGCGGCACGCAATGTTGAATTGTTGAATAGGTTTTGACGACAGGGGTCGCCTACGGTAAATTGCATTGGGAAGCGTGTGGTTTTGCTCATTGCAAAATTGTAATCGAGATATCACATGCGAAGCGTTCGGCGTGGCGCACGTCCTCAAACGGGTACTTGTTGGTTGTTCTAGAAACCCGAGGGCGTAAAATAAGCTGTGTGATACAGTGTGCCCACCGACTTACAAAGCTTGAGTGCAATTGGTTGCAAAAGCTTAAAGCTCACACTCTTGATTTGTGTGAGACCGTAAGTCTCACATTTGTGTTGAGCCAATTTTAGGGCGTGCAAATTGCATATATTTGGTGGGACTCATGTAATGTTAGACTACTCGTATGCTACTTAGGAATAATTAAGTTCTGCAAAATTCGATGTACCTATGCCCAGATACTGAGATAGGGGATTTTTAGCGGGAATTCAGTTTAACTTTTTAGAAGCACAAAATAAGCGAACTAGAAAATTTTGATGATTTCGTATTCTTTCTTTTTTAAATTAATTCCTAAACGCGTTTTCTAAACAAATTCAATTTCTGATTAGAAAATACCTATTAACGCGCTTGAAAAGTTTCGGAGAGCATCTTTGTCTGTATGATAGAAGTTAATAGATTTCAGGACTAGTACAGGGAGAATATCATTTCAATAATTAAAATGTAGTACAGGCGAGTTTTATGGCATTTCATGGCTTAGTTTTGATAAAAGTTTCTTTGTCAACTTTTTGAAAACTGTGAAAGCTCGTTGCTTAGAGCTGCAAGCTCAGTTCATGAAAGTTACCGCAGTGCTTAAAAAAGCTGGCAGAAAAACTTTTAAAACATAAGTTTTCATAAAAATTGATAGTTTCTGAAAGGCGCATACGTTGGAATTTTTTAGTTGAATCTACCAAAGGAAATATAGGAAATGTCTCTAACTCTGGACTGTCATCCTTCCGAATCCATTCAAATTATGACGCGCGTTCCATTTTCTAGCTCTCTTATTTTTTCAACATTTGTTTTGCTCTAAGTTTTAATTTATAAAAGCGCTGAAATTACATGTTTAAATAAATAAATTAAATAAACATATAAATAAAAATCTATTGGGGACATTATTTGTATTCAGGATTTGAAGGTTTTCGTTAGTACACAAAAAACAAAAAAGGGATGACGTTCCAGTGTTAAAGAAGCCAAAAGAAATAAGCCAATTATAACTGTGATTTTCTTAATGATAAATTATTAATACGTCTAACTGTAAATATTAGTTAAAAAATCAAAATAAAATCTGTTAGAATTGTAAATCATATGGACTATGAATCTGTTTCGCACTTTATTTATTACCTATAAAAATAATAAAAAAATATAAATACCAAATTTTTACACTTAAATTATTTGACCACCGTAGAAAAATAAAGACATAAATGTTTAAAAATGAAATATGTGAATAGAGGTGAAGCAAAAAGTAAGTAATTATTGAATGTAGGTTGGTAGGTGAAATGGTGGAAGTCCCAGTCTGGCATTCCTCAAGTAACACTAAAGCGCCGTTTGACCTTATCTTTCACGTTGCCCCAAATAAAAAAGTCATACGGCGGCCGCCGTAGCCGAATGGGTTGGTGCGTGTCTACCATTCGGAATTCACAGAGAGAACGTAGGTTCGAACCTTGGTGAAACACCAAAATTAAGAAAACCATTTTTCTAATAGCGGTCACCCCTCGGCAGGCAATGGCAAACCTCCGAGTGTATTTCTGCCATGAAAAAGCTCCTCATAAAAATATCTGCCGTTCGGAGTCGGCTTGAAACTGTAGGTCCCTCCATTTGTGGAACAACATCAAGACGCACACCACAAATAGGAGGAGGAGCTCGGCCAAACACCCAAAAAGGGTGTACACGCCAATTATATATATATGTAAGGTGTCAAATCACAAGATCTCGGTTGCCAATTGTAATCACCTCTTCGAGAGATAACACGGTCCGAAAACTTTTTCCCGTAAAAGATCAATGGTTTCGTTGCTTGTGTGACACGTAGTGCCGTCTTGGGCTTGTCTTGCAATAAACGTTGTCCAGATCAATTCCATCCAATTCCGGCCATAAAAAATCATTAATCAACTCTCGGTAGCGCAATCCGTTCACCTGTAACACCTGTTATTGGAAAAACCATTATTTTGAGATCTCCAACAGATAGATATCTACAGCCAACCAGAGCTGTTGATATAAAGGAGAAGATTGATGGGATTTAGGTTGGCGCAGCGACCTTAATAATTGCACGTTTGTCTACTTGCCAAATCTTAAAGATGAAATAAAAAACAGGGTATTATTCGCTAGGAATTATTCACTACTGACATCTAGGAGTCTCTTTTGAAAGACTATTTATTTCTAAATTTCTATGAATACCTTTATTATAAATATTTAGCAGCTTATATCATATTTTTGATTTTAGAAACAACAGCTCTCCTAATATGTACTTGTGTTAATAAAGGGTGATCAGATTGGAGGCACTTTTTCAAATAGGGTTTTTTCGACAGATCACGCGTGGCTACTGTCAAACGAATTACATAATTTTTTGTATTACGAAAATCGACGCTCTGTGAAAAGTGTTCATCGTGCGTTTAGGCCAACTTATGGTGTTCAGCGATGAGGCCCATTTTAGGCTTAATGGCTACGTCAATAAGCAAAGTTGCCATATCTGGGCCCAAAGCCATTCAAGAACAGCCTTACATTCATTGAAAACAGCAGTTTGGTGCTGTCTATGGGTTGGAGGAATTACCGGCCCATATTTCTTGAATGGCGACGTTATCGCGCCATGATGAACCACTTTTTCATGCCGGAAATTAAAGCCACTTTTTCATGCCGGAAAGCTCCACAACTCCACTGGTTCTAACAAGACGGCGCTACTTGCCATACAGCCCGTGGAACAATGGACTTACTGCGTCGTCCTTTGGAACGCGGAACTCATTTTTTAAAAAAGCGTACGTATATTTTCTCACAAAGCTAACAAATAGCACAACGCGCATTGCGAAAAGGATACGCATATTTAGCAGCACTTGGCCGCGTTCGTTGCCTCTTTACTTGACAGTTTCGCATATGTGCGTTTTATTATTATTTTTCTAATCTAACGGAAGTGCACTCTTAGGTGAAATGTATATATTTAATTGGGGTATATAAATTGACTTATTTCGAATCAAAGTAACTTCTTCTGCAGCGCTTTTTATTAAAGGGGTAGAGGCAGTCAGAATTTTCAAAAAATTGGATTTTTTTGTTTTGCTTTTTCCTAAAGTATAATATCCTAAAAATATTGTGTGAAAGTTAAAAGTGAGTCCGACAAATACTTTTCGAGTTATTCAACAATTAACAAAGGACGATCGGGCGCTCCAGAGCATTCGAGAGCAAGCAGCTGGAAGCTTCACGTATGAAAGTGGCAGATAAGCGCGCTAACGATAACACTCGAGAAGGTAGAATGCTACGTAGGCAACAGCAAATCGATATTTTGGAAGCTTCTATGACGGCTGAAGAACTATTATAATTCATATAACTCTACTTAAATCGATAACAAAATTTTAAATGAGTTTTTCTCAAAACTATGTTTTGGGATCACTGTAACATAAAAACCGCTTGGTATATTTAAAAAAAATTTAATCTGCCTTTGGTTTTTTTTTTTTAAATTTCGAATTTTTAAACAATTAATTGTCGGTTTTTTCTCGAAAATGTGAAAAATATTTCCTGAGGCCGCCATATTGTTAATTTTGAAAAAAAAACTTCAATCGGGCACAAGATTATCTTTTAATAAAACTAATTTCTCTTGTCGGATTGATTTTAGATGAATATCCAAGGACTTCTGGAGAAACGAGCTCCACACAAACAGCGATAACTTTTACAATTATTAATTTTCTTTTTTTTTTTGAAATTTTGCTAAAGTCAAGTCGAAGCATGACGTATTATATTATGTTTTTATTTTTGTAAAATAGAGTAATTGACTAGCAAAAAACAATTATTGAAAATCATCATTTTCGGGTCTCTGACTATCCATAACCCTTTAATATATTAATACGTTTTGTCTTCCCGCTATAATTCGGCATTAATTTTTTTATTTTAAATTATATTTGCATATAATTAAATTGTTATACATCAGCTGGGCTCGAAAGAACATTTCCAAAATACCAGAAATAAGTCAAAAAATTTGCTCATAGCCAAACACATTTGCTGAACTGTCAACGAACAAACCGCCAAATTAATGAAATTGGTGCGAGTACCCCCTGATTACAGTTACATACTCGTAATACCTTCTACTCAAATATGAACGAGACGGTATCAATAAAACGGTCCGCGGATGACATATGGTAAAAATAATTTTTTTGTTTTTTAGTAGGACTGTTATAAGCTTACATGGCAAATTTCAGCGTGATATGTCACATAGTTTGTTTTCTGTGCTACTGTAAACAAGTCAAGCTCGAGTGTGTTCTTCGAATTCTCTTTTATGACTTCAATTGTCTCAAAATGTTTTCCACGGAGCACACTGGGGATTTAGCGGAAAAAAGTCAAATTTGCAACATACCAGCTACGCAATGTTTAATGGTATTTCTAAATTCCAGAATAGAACCAACAATAAAATCAAAAAGAATTACTAAACTCCGACTTATAGTTTTTTTTTATAGTTATGTCAAAAGTATAATTTGTTTATAGTATTGAACTGACTAAGAAAAACCTCAAAGCCCAAGGTGTTTTTTTTTTCCTTTTGCTTGAGCCGACTTCCAATTTTTTATTTTTCATTTGGGGTACGATATTTTTATATATTTTAGCCGGACGAACAAAGGCTGTGAAGCATTTGATTATCTATTTATAATTAATTTTACGAAAAAAAAAAAAATCATATTCCTTCATATTCTTGGATTTGCAAGTTGAGCTACATTTACCTACGGTCAGAAACTAGTATCAACGTGTTGCTTAATAGCGTCTCTTTCAGTTTTAATCAATTTCAGGTGCCACCAGGTGCCACCAGGCGCCACTGATTATTTTTTGGCAATGATAATAACTAAACGCTTTCTAGTGTGTGCATAATGATAACGAAACACTTTTTATTTTGTTTTGACATTTTGAGGGTAATTCAGAATTATGAACTTACATGTATCCTGTAAGTAAATATTTGCTGGCTTATATTAATAAAAAAAAATATAAAAAAAATTAAAATTTATGAATTTTAAAAAACATTGTTTTTTTAAATTTTTTTAAAAAATAGTTTTTAAACATGTTCTTTTCATACACAAATATATACAACTTCGTTCGTAGTAAAAGTGTAAATATTTTTTGGGATGTATACTTTTTTCCGCATCTCTGTACAAAAATCCCCAGTGTGCGGAGCGGCAACTTGAGCTTGGGAAACAGGAAAAAGTCACATGGAGCCATATCAGGCGAATACGGTGCTTGTGGAACGATATTAACATTATTTTTGTTCAAATAATCGCGAACAAGACGTGATGTGTGAGCTGGTGCATTATCGTGATGCAAGAACCATGACTTGTTGTCCCACAATTCCTTCCTTTTAAGACGAATGTTCTCGCGCAAACGCTTTAAAACGTCTAAATAATATTCAGCGTTAACCGATTTTGCGATTTGTGCGATTTTCAAGCATTTACTGATGTTGCTGGACGACGTTCATGAGGCAAGTTTTCAACCGATGTACGGCCCTCTTTGAACGATGTGTACCACTGAAAAACACGTGCACGCGATAGAGCAGAGTCCCCATAGGTTGTCTGCAACATTTTTAAGACGTCTAAAGCCGAAATTTTGTGTGAATAACAAAATTTCAAACAATTTCTTTGAATTTCCATCGTTAAATTCGAAGAACACACTCGAGCTTGACTTGTTTACAGTAGCACAGAAAACAAACTATGTGACATATCACGCTGAAATTTGCCATGTAAGCTTATAACAGTCCTACCAAAAAACAAAAAATTTATTTTTGCCATATGTCATCCGCGGACCGTTTTATTGATACCGTCTCGTTCATATTTGAGCAGAAGGTATTGCAATTGGATTTCAAAATTGAGAGTAGTGAACTTTTTTGTGTTTTGTTTTTTGTGTCCAACGATTTATTTCTACTACTTTCGCAGTTATTTTGTACTCACTTTCTAAATAATTTCTCATCGTACCATGGCGGCATTTCCATTGGAGCCCCACTGTCACCTTCCAGCACTCCATTCTGCAACAAATGATTCAAATAGACCTGTGCCTACCTTTATCAACACTCGCGCAGTCCATTGCACTCGCTTCGGATGCAAAAATCCAAATGAAGTTAAATTAATATTCAAATGCAAACTACTCTGACTGAAAAGTTTGCGTTTAAAACATGAGCAGTTATTTATTAATATTTGCGCAATGCTAACAATTACTCAAACGACTTGATTCGTTGCAAGCAAAAGCAAAGCAAACGGTCGAATGTAAGCCAAAGTTCTCACCTTTTTTTTCATAGGCGTTGTGGTAGCGCGTTACCCTTGAGTGGCGCTCTGAAACCAGGATAAACCTATTTTGCGTCGAATTGCGCTCTTTACAGGATTGCTGCCAAGCAGCATGGTGAAAAAATTTTTAGAAGTTATACTACCTAGCATACCCTTATTTAGCTCTGAGCGAATTGTACAGATATGCCAACGTCATTTGTTTTGTATTTAACTAAGCTAAAGCGCTGGTATATATTCTCATAGACTTAAAATTGAAAGATCTGTGCGTCTCCCTGATGCTTGCAGTGTCTTTCAGGCGGAAGTACTGGCAATTGGGGAAGCTTGTAGGCTACTAATCGCAGATCCCTCTTTTAAGGGCAGTATCGCTATTCTTTCGGATAGCCAAGCAGTAATCCAGGCACTGGGTTCAGCTACAACAACCTCTAAAGTGATGGAGCAAAGCAGGAATAGCCTCACCACCTTGAGCGAAAACCATAAAGTTACCTTAATCTGGGTCCCGGGACATCGGAGCATCGAAGGTAATGAAAAAGCGGATGAACTGGCAAGAAGGGGATCTGCCATGAATAACGCTCTTGCAGAATCGGTATTCACACCGTCAAGAGTGCAATTTCCCTAAAATACCTTCGAATCGCAGATTGTAGATGGAGAAACCAGACAAAATGCAAAATCAGCAGAACGTTATGGCCTACCTACAACCTTAAGCAATCGTCAACATTAATCAACATGAAACGACGGGACGCCTGGAGACTAACGGCAGTCATAACTGGCTTTTGGCCTGTGGGAGAACAAGCAGCCGAAATGGGCATCCCTCACAACACATACTGTCATAGTTGTAAACTATCGGAGAAAAAGGAAACAATCTTCTATTTCCTCTGCGAATGCCCTGCCCTATGGAAGGACAGAATGTTAACCCTGGGTAAACCGTTGTTCGAGAGTCTGGAACAGCTGTCTGGCTTAGATGTCAACAACCTGATAAGGTTCCTGAACCGCACAGACTGGATATAGTCATGCTATAAAGAACTAGCAAACAAGTTGGTAACGAGAACGTGGCAACAAAATGGTGCGGAAGCGCTAGTTGGATTCTGGAAGAATCACCACTTAAACCAACCAGCCAACCAAGCTAAAACGAAATATTGGGAAACATAAAACTAACGACGTAGAGTCCAAAGGTCCCCTCAAAATTGTTTTTTTCTGCTATACCGAACGAACAAACCTGGTATCTATCATCCTTGGCCAAGCAATACTTCGTGGAGGCGATTAGCCGCTCCTACGCCTAAACATTTCTAACATTCCCAGCCTCTTCATTGTGTCGGCAATTCCGTCGCTTGCCAATCTCCAATTTTCGCCACTTTCCAACGAGTGTTTCTAGGTTGTGATTTTCTCCGAACATGCACCGAAGTGTTCGTCTTCTCCTAACAAAACGCGCGCATTCGAAAAACACGCGGTGCTCATCTTCAATGGTGTCCCCTCCGCAGTGGTCGCATACAGCATCAAGCTCGTGTTTGAATCGACGCCGATAAGACTTAGTGCATTCGTGCCGAGTGAAAAATTAGGTTAAGTAGAAATCAACTTCACAATGTAGTTCAACTCCGGAATGCAACAATATGTCCAACGGCCGTTTCTGGAATTGTCCCTTCTTTGCCATACTAGATTGCTGGTTTCTCTTGCCGCAGAACATTCGATTTTGTTTCGAAAAGCTTTGCTGCTGCTTCTGCCAATACATCGATTGAATTCATTTCGGCGACGACCAATGTTGCATGGTCCAATACTGTTTTGAATGCGCTGCATACCCTAAGCGCACGTAGTCGATACGGCGATACGTTGACGCAGCGTTGACGATAGCTAATGCAACGGATATACGACGCGTAGTGCGTGGCATTGTGCCAAATAGGCGCCTTATAGGGTATTTGATTTTTAACCACACCCACTAGAATTACGTCTTCGTTCGTTTGACCTCCGGGCATTTAACATTAGCCGCCATAACGCTGCCGCTGCCGCTGAAGCTTTTTTGTTAACATACTCCAGGTGGGTTTTAAATGAAAGTCTTTTGTCTAGCAGAAGACCAACGCACTTAATAGCTGGTATAGTAGTGACTCTGTGTTCGCCAACTCTTATAGTAACTTCTTCTAACTTTTTCCAGCTAGCGATGAGTACTGCCTCCGTTTTCTGCTCCGCGAGCTGAAGACTATTTTGTAGTAGCCACGTCTGTACAACCTCTACGGTCCTATTGATTTTGCCGCAAATATCGCTTACATATTTCGCTGAGCCAATTACGGCGATGTCGCCCGCAAAAGCGAATATTTTGGTATCCTTGGGTATCTTGAAGCAGAGGACCCAGTCGAGCACAATGTTCCATAGTTAGGTGCAAGTACAGAGCATTGAGGAACACCGCCTGTGACAATACGTTATATTTTCATGCCAGCTGAGGTTTTATATTCCAACAAATGGCCTTGGTAATAGTTTGTATAAGTCTTCTTAGATCAAAAGATACTCCTTCACGATCCGATGTGTCGAGTATCCTTACCGAATTAGCCGTGTTGAATACATTTTTGCGCTCCAAGGTTACTATTACGCTGTATTACTTTGCTTCTTCGAGCCAACGAGCACCGCTTATTGCATCCAGTGTCAGCTGAGTTGCTGTGTTTACAGCGTGAATTGTGGATCTTCCTTTTCTAAAGCCGAACTGGTTGTCGGATATACCTCCTTTAGCTTGAACCTCTATTTCGAGACGGTTGCATATAACTCGCTCTAAAACTTTCCCCACTGAGTCGAGCAGGCAAATTGGCTTGTAGCTGGATTGTTCCGTGAGAGAACTACTGGGTTTTGGCAGCAAAAGCAGCGTTTATCTCTTCCAAATTGATGGAAAAATTCCCTCAACTAAGTTTTTGTTAAATATCATAGATGCACAAACGGTGACGTCCAATTATTGGTAGCCAGTTTCAAAACTAGATTTGGGACTCATTATCGTCGAAATTTATGGCTCTTTCCAGGACTTCATCAGAGGTTACTTTCTCGAATGAGCTGTGCTATTCTCACGAAATTGGGAGACCAATTTTCTTTGCTTCTCTTCTTACAGTTCTTGGGATTTCAAAGCTAAGCAGTTCTCTGTCATTGCAGTTATCCTCATCAATGTCATGGATATCTACAAGACATACCTCCGTAAGGGATTTGACTTCCGCTTTTCCTGTGAGAAGTTGTCCGACCGCAGCTTTCAGCTTCTTTCTATTCGCATCTGAGGGTTTGGCAAGTTGGAAAAGGTGGTCACAACTCGCAGTTTTACAGATTTTGCCGACAATGGTGTTCATACCTTTAAAGGAATCTTCACTCTTGACCGCCTTTAAAATTTGCGCATAAGAACATTCGCCCGTGCTTTTCACTATTACAGCATCAGGCCAAGATGTCTTAATTTTTTGGCGCTTCTGTTTCGTGCCAATACAGCGCCGTTGGTACAAAACAGCTGGATTTATTTCTGCTTAATGGTGGGATGAGTCTGTGTGATCGGGAAAATACCAGCTACTTGTCTTGTTGGTTTGCTAACTGGCTCAGGGATGGGGTTGTATGAGACTGTTTCGTGTCCCTTTTGGTCAGAATTTCATTGTTCATTTCTTCCGCTGCTTGATCATATGAAACTGCGCCCGCTTTCGCCAAGTCTATAAAGCTTTGTTTTAACGTAACGAAGCTTTGTTTTAGAGTAACGAAGGCGCTCTCTTCATATTTTTTACTCTGTGCTCTGTCTTCTTAAGTGTTGCCGAGAGATCTCGATATTTCCGACCTACGTATTCGCGAGTGGATTTCAAAGCTTCACTTCCAACTGCACGGGGGTGGCGTTTTGGGGTGTTTGCTCCACTTCAGTGTCATATGAAGCACCCCTTACTTCGTTTCCACCAGATAACGTTGCGTTTCGCTTTCAGCCAAGATACTGATTATTGTAGCTTAGACACCTACCATGTATCAAAGGCACTCACCAAAAAAATTATTGCAAAGATTACAGCCAACCGATTATCAGTTGTTTTTGTGGACTTTTTAGGGATCGACAGCGCGAAAAAATTTCAATTTGTTTAATGTTAAATGTTTAAAAAAGTTCTCTACGTGCTGAATTGAATGTGTGTGTGTGTATGTTAACCTAAGTTAACCTCATAACAGTTGCACGAATTTATTTGGAAAAAGTGACATTACACTTGCCGCCGGTTGGATTCGTATTATATTTGCTTGAAAGTTAAATTTCAACTTTTGTTTAACTAAATTGATTTTTCTTTTTTTACTGCTATTTGTCAATTGACTGGCGGCCGTTCCATTCGTCGGCCCAGTGGAAATTATGTGATCATTTGCTTTGCAACTGTATCCACATCGATATTAAGGGCTCCATCAGCGCCAAAAATGCGCTAAAAGAAATACTGTTTTTAAAAGGGATAACAATAGAAATAAATTCAAAAAAATTGTGTACATTGTTTATTAGTACTTAAACTTTATAAAAAAAATTATTTGAATTTTTCTTTACAAAAAAATCACGTGACCCAAAGTACAATGAAAAAAAAAGTTGCTCCACGGTCTGCATCATTTCTCCTTGAAATGTTGATGGATCTATAAAAAATAAAAAAACCTTGTAAAATAAATTTGTAGTTGTTGTCTGTCGAGCCGTATTTTCGAATTTCGAAAAATTTTGCAATTGACGGCAATTTAAACAAAGTATGCATATCATAAATGTCACACCTTAATTAAATTTATAAAATTTTTAATAAAAATATCAAAAATCAGTCTCGACAGACTACAGAGAAAATACTTTCGAATATTTAAAACACATGCATAAAAAATTATTAAAAATATTGTAGTATGAGTTAACATGCAGACCGTGCCGGAAAAAATAGTTTCGAGAAAAACGAGTAGTAACGGCCAGCTACCTCAAACAAAGGACAGCTACCTGTGCGCATCAAACTCTGAGCGGGCAGTTTCATTTTATACCATAACTTTGTATCTATGTGGAATTTTTACAATCGACAATCACAGAAATACGCCTAAAACTATAAATAATAATAATCAGTAAGTAAAATCGATTTTTTGAAAATTCTGGACGTATGTAACCCCATAAAAGGCGAGGAAAAAACAAATTTCGGAATTCAGAGAAAACGTAGGTTCGAATCTCGGTGAAGAACCAAAATTAAGAAACAGTTTTTTTTTTCTAATAGCGGTCGCTCCTCGGCAAGCAATGGCAAACTTCCGAGTGTATTTCTGACTTAGTATTAGTAAAAATATTTATGTGGAAAGGAGCTACAGCTGATCTCCGGGAGCTCATCTCAAAAAAGACGTTTTGCGGTGACCATTTTATCGCTGAACTGGATCCTCTGAAATTAAAAAAACCACACAGATTTCGTTAAAGAAATGTTTAATCTAGTAATTAATCGAAGGAATAAGCAAAGTAAATAATTTTGACGACCTGGAGGTTTCTCAAAAAAAAAAAAAAAAATATTTATAAAATATTAATTTCAAGCACTCTGAAATGCCTTTTCAAATTTGCGTGTACCTTCGAAAATATTCCCCGGAACGATATTAAATTTTCAGTGTTTACTCTTAAACATATGTACGAGGTGTGCTCAAAAAGTATCGCGAAATTTGTGTTTTTTCAAAAATTATTTATTTATTCATTAATATCCATTTTGCCCCCTTCAAAGTAATGCCCATGAGATATTATGCACTTGTGCCAACGTTTTTTCCAATCTTCGAAGCACTTCAAAAAATAATTTTTTTATCTTGTTCAGCTTCTCCTTCGATCCCGTCTTTATCTCGTTAACCGTAGCGTAGCGTCGTCCTTTCATGGGCCTCTTCAGTTTCGGGAACAAGAAAGTGGCTGTGGCATCATTAGTGTGTTGTTTTTGGCCAAAAAGTCGCGCACAAGCAACGATGTGTGAGCAGGGGCGTTATCGTGATGCAAGGGCCAATTTTTGTTCTCCCACAAATCCGGGCGTTTCTGGCGGATTGCTTCACTTGCGCATAACTTATTGACCGTTTTCATAACCATAAACCCACTATTCGTCACCAGTTATGACCCTCTGGAGCAAATTTGGGTCGTTGCGGACAGAGTCAAACATCTTATTAGCAATGTTCATGCGATGCTGCTTTTGGTCGAAATTGAGCAGTTTTGGTATGAATTTTGCGGCACCCGTCTCATGCAGAATGTCTAGGTCCTCAGCAACTTCTCTAACGGTGCTTCGACGATCGGCCAATACCACTTTCTTCACTTCATCAATTTTTTTGTCTGTTGTTGAAGTGCTCGGGCGTCCGGCACGCTTTTCGTCGTTCACATCTTCTCGGCCTTCTGAGAACATTTTGTACCACCGATAAACGTTGCTTTGGTCCAAAGTACCTTCTCCGTATGACACAGTCAACATTCGGAATGCAGCCACGCACTTAATTTCGTTTTTCACACAAATTTTGATACAGGTTCTTTGATCCATCTTTTTGAATAGGGCAAAATCGAAGACGAGCCGAAACACGTGCAAGCAAAGCAGTTGTCAACAATTTACTGAACATTCAAAAAGTCCGAACTCGTCGGCATGAGTGAGAGACATGAGTACTAACATACAGCCACAAAAAATCGAAATTCGAATATACGTAACCTAAGAAAATTCAAAATTCGCGATACTTTTTGAGCACACCTCGTACATTAAGAAAAAAAATATATAAAAAAAAATCGGTTTTTTGAAAATTCTAACTGTATATGATCCCTTAAAGGGCCGCTGTTGCTCATCCCTGCGCTAGGGGGAATACGAGGGGTGCCTTTTATATGTCGGGATTAGAGAACAAAAACACATTTTAATCATCGAAAATCACTTTATTGTTTTTCAAAATATTCTCCATGAAGATCTATACACTTTTGCATGCGTTTGAACCAATTGTCGAAGCACTTTTGCCACTCTGAATGAGGTACCTCCAAAACATGCATTCTGAATACCGCAACCGCTTCTTCAGGTGTCGAAAAACGTTGACCTCTCAGTTTGTTTTTTACGTACGGAAATAAAAAGAAGTCATTCGGTGCCAAGTCAGGACTATATGGCGGATGACCCATTAATTCGATGTTTTGGGTGCTCAAAAATGCAGTTGTTTGAGCTGATGTGTGAGAGCTCGCATTGTACTGGTGAAGAGTGATCCGTCTTTGGCGATTCGTTTTCCTAATTTCTTGGAAGACAACTGGCAAACAAATGGTTGTGTACCACTCAGAATTTACTGTTCTGCGTTGTTCTAGTGGTACGGTTGCGACATGTCCAGTTTTTCCGAAAAAAACAGGCGACCATTTGCTTGGAAGTGCTTCGTGCGCGAACAACTTTTGTTGGATTTGGCTCATCTTGAAACACCCATACAGTCGACTGTCACGATGTCATAGACGTGTTTCGAAGCCCCGCGATCGTATTTTTTGAGCATTTCCTTCGACCAATCGACACGAGCCTTTTTTTGAGCGATTGACAAATTGTGTGGGATCCAACGCGAAGAAATTTTTTTGACAGTCAAATGTTTATGCAATATTGAATGTATGCTGGTCCCACTAATGCCTAAGATTGTCTCAATCTCACGATAGATCACATGACGATCTTGCAATATCAGTTCGCGCACAGCATCAATGATTTTTGGAACAATAACTGATTTTGGACGACCTTCACGAAAATCGTCTTGGAGTGAACTGCGACCACGATTGAATTCACTATAACATCGATAAACACTGGTCCTTGATGGAGCTTCATCGTCAAAAAATGAATTAAGTTCATCCATGCAATGTTGCTGCGTTAATCCACGTCGAAAGTTGTAAAAAATAATCGCACGAAAATGTTCACGATTTAATTCCATTTTTGGACCGAGATGAATCTTTTAAGTTACTGTAAACAACACAAATAACGCTGGTATTTCGAAACATTCTGAGTACGTAAAAGCCAAAAAACGTCAAACTTTGCGATACAGCTGTCATTTGCCAGATTGCAACACCAGGGTTGCCAAATCCCGACACATAAAAGGCACCCCTTGTACGTTAAGAGCCGAAAATAAGAGTATTTACTTTGTTTTTTGTTTTTGTTTTTGTCTTTAATAAAACACACATGAACTTGTTATCATACATTTTTATTCGATAGCTGCAATTGTTTTGGGGGGAACTACATAATAAATTTGACTTTACTTTTGGTCAGATAAATAATTTTGCTGTTTTATTCAATTTCTGTGTTGATACATTTTTTCATAATATAGCTTTTACAATATGTATACGCAGTACACTGTTATTGTATATGTTTAAAGCATTTAAATGTAACAATTGTAAGCGTTTTATAAAACTTTGAAAATATTTATTTTGAAGTACTTGAAAGTGGGTTTTAAATTAGTATAGTAGGTATAATACAATTTTTTGTTTTTTGTGAAGCACGCAGCGGAGCGAATTCATGAGCGCTACACTACTACGCTACATGAAGCACACACATACAATTGCATTTGTGTATGTATGTATATATTCCTATATATGTATATACTTATGCTTAAGTCAATGCTAAACTTTTGATAGTTGCAACACACAATCACTAAGCTAGAAAATACAGTACGACTCCATACATTGTTTTTGTTGTTTTTTTTTTTTTTGCTGATTATATAGCCTTTTCTTTTTCTTTTTATTATTATTATTTGTTTTTAATAAATTATAACACGCACAATTAAATCGAACAACTTGGTTATATACGCACGAACTTATGTTGCTACAGAGATTATACATTTCATTATATATATGAATATATGTGTGTGTATGTTCTTTTATAAATATTTATAGTTAGGTAGGTAGTTGGGTAGGTAAGCGAGTAATTTCGAATCAGCTAGCGCATTTTGAAGTATTTTTCTTTTTTTTTACAATTACAAACTTAACTGTTATAAGAACGTACATTCCGTTATACATATGTGCTTTTATTTATTTATTTGTTTTTGCTTTGCTTAATCAACGAAATATTTGCTTTATAGATATACTACTTGTACATACAAATATATGCGACCTCCTGCCTGATTTTGTGTCCGATAGAAAATGAACGGCTGAGATAAAAATGAGACATTATGAGTTAAGAGAAATATAAATACACATTTCCATATGCCTATTTGCGTTTTAACATTTTTTTTTTATGTTTTTAAGACATAAGCTAATATAAATAGAATAATCAAAAAATCTTAACACAAACAATTTTGAGCGTAAGCCATACAATTGTAAATCACTTCGTTTCTACTCGCTTTTTTTCTTACCTCATAAACCATCGTTTACACTCATTCAATCTAGTATCTCGTTCATAAAGGGTCTTTCAAAAGATGCGCCTAGATGTAAAAACGTAAAAATTTAGTTTCTTTCATTTTATAACTCACAATGACAAACTATTGGTCCCAATTCACACATTCTAATACAGGGTGGAGCAACTAAATCATCCCATTTTACTAAATAAAAAACAAAAATGATTTTGAGTGATGGAAACCTTTGTTTTTCCTTTGCGCGCTCCATTCCTTGTCTGTTTGTATACTGCAGCTGTCCAGTTCACAAGTGTCAAATATAATTGACGTACGATGTCATTTGCAAAATTGATTAATCTTCCGATAGGGTCTTACATTTTGAATAACGTTTTCACGTTCTAGGCGCAAACAACAGCCAAAACCGATCCCATCCAGTCACTTGCCAAATCCCATGCGAATTACATAACCTAAACCAAAGAGAACCTATTAAAGGTAATAGCAGTAGGCCAGCTAATATTTTTCTTTCGCCTATAGCAATAGGATGTCAGCAAAAATAAAATGACGGATAGAATCTTCCTATTTCATACTCTCTTCGTTCTTTTGTCTGACGTGCTTATATACAAAACGTAGTTGTTGGTCTAGTGCTGCCAGCTTTAATAGAACCGTGACCTTGACCCAAACGTATCTTTCACAGCGTGTTTTTGTTGGATTTGTATGCATTTTAATATTAAATGGTGACAAAAGAGTTCATTTATGTCACTTTTATCTTTTGTTATTGCTTTCTTATCGAAACAAAGCAACACTGTTTTGTCGCTTGTCAAAATCATAACAATTTTATTGGCTGTCGGCGTCTAAGATTTAGGGAATGAAACATATAAACACAATTTCCATCAAACACGTAGTGAAAACAGTTGAAAATTCACTCAAACCCAAAATCAAGAAACCCAGTGTTTGGCTTTGGTGGAAACGTACAGGGTGGCTGATGAAAGCCGCTACCAAAAAAAAAATTGAATAACTTTTTTTCTTTTTAAGTTATCTGTTCCATTTTTGTTTTAATTTGCAGATTGATCTTTAAAATTTATTAAAATGAATAACTGGGACACGCAAACAAGAATTTGGATAGTCCGCCGCTATCACGCACTGGAGTCCGTAGTTTTGGTACAGAGAGAGTACAGGCGGATGTTTGGCGGCGATCCCCCGAGCAGATGGACCATAATGAGACTGGTGAATAATTTTGCTGAGCAAGGAACAGTCGCAAGAAGGCCTTATCATCGAAACCCACCAGTTCGGACGGAGGAAACGATCGCTGCTGTAGCTGCAGCTATACAAAGCAATCCAAGGGTTTCAACAAGAAGCTTATCTGCTCAACTTGGTGTCAGCCGACAGTCTTTGCAAACAATAATGCACAAAGATTTAGACTTATTTCCCTACAAAATTCAAATGGTTAACAAACTGAATGCAGCAGACTTGCCGATTCGCTTGGAATTTTGCCAGAAGATCCTGCAAATGGTGGAAGAAGACCAAAACATGTTAAACTGCCTTTTCATGTCTGATGAGGCCCATTTCGATTTAAACGGCAATGTGAACAAACAAAATTGTCGAATATGGAGTACTTCTAACCCACAGATACTCCACGAGACGGAATTGCATCCTCTTCGCGTGACAGTGTGGTGTGCGGTTTCTTCACGCTGTATTGTCGGGCCTTATTTTTTTGAAGAAAATGGTCACACCGTTACGGTTACTGGAGACCGTTATTTGAAAATGCTGAAAGAATTTTTCTATCCAGAACTACGCTGAAAGAGAATTCCTTTCAACTCTGTGTGGTTTCAACAAGATGGGGCAACGTCTCACATAGCCCAGACTGTTATGACAGAGTTGCGACGAAAATTTCCCAATAAACTGATTTCAAGAAACTCCGAATTTCGTTGGCCCCCCAGGTCGCCTGACCTTACTGCACCTGACTTTTTCTTGTGGGGTTTATGTAAACAATAAGTTTATAAAACAAAGCCAACAAATTTGGATGAACTAAAACAATCCATTCGGGCAACAATTGCGGCTATTCCTGTCGCAACTCTCAAAGCAGCAATGAACAACTTTTTACTAAGATGCCGCACTTGTGTCAACGAGCATGGGGGGCATTTAAATTCAATTATTTTTAAAACTATTATAGTTAAGCTACATTTAATAAAATTTAATGACCTTCAACTTGAAAAAAAAACTAAATGAATTCCATATACTAAAAAATAAGTTATTTGAGTTTCTTAATGTAGCAAAATTCATCAGCCACCCTGTATTATAGGAGTTGATTTGTTCGCTGCCAATTTTTATGTAGGTGTCCCCTCATAAGTTATTGAATTATTACCAGGTTTGGTCAATCTGCTATGGTGACAAACGAAATTGAGCGAGCAACTCTGGCTGCATGTCCATTGTACAAAACTATTTATAAGTAAAAACATTATTTTTCTTCTTATTATTTGATAGGGACCCTTGGTGTGAGTTCGAGAGGTAGGCAAGTGTGGGATGGTGTGAGTGCTTTGTCTTTTTGCTTGATTGTATAGGAGGCGTTGCTATGCCAAATTAGATTTTATATGATAACATGAAAAACAAATGAATATCGACAAACAAAAAAAAATAGAAAATAATATCTTTGACTTGGAAAATTTACAACAACAAATATTTTTAATAGATTTCTTAGCTATAACAATGCTTTTTATTGAAAATATATAAATTTGTATGACATTTTTTAGACTTTTTGATACCATTTTCTATAAAATTAAATCATATTTTATGCAAGCATAAAAGAGCGTTTTGGAATCAGGTAACCTCAGCTGTGGGCATTTTTTGACAACCAACTGAGAGTATTTTTACTTCTGCTTGGTCACGCCACCGAGGATTCGACAGCAGAATTTTGCCCGCTCATTTTACACGTATTCAAACACTTGCCCAAAAAGTCATTGTTCAGACGGCAACGAAGCAACATTAGTGAAGATTGTGTTGATTTTTTTCGTATATCGCCAACACAATCTCAGTTTTTCGTAAACAAACCACTGTCACGACCCATGTGATGTCAGCCAGTTCTGATCTTATGGTCCACACCTGAATTTTTTAACCATGGATTTATTACATTTTTCACATATTTGAAACTACCGTTATATAGCATGGGTATACAGGTATGCATAATTTTTTGAATTTTCACTCAACTTATTCATTCCACGGACAAATGTACGGTTAGAAAAAAACATTGCTGTTATATGGAGCTGTTATATGAAGTAGGCTTAGGTGCTGCCTGACTTCTTAAATTTTAAAAATTTTTCTTAATGAAAGTAAATCCACGGGCACCATGTTTGCCAAGTTTCAAAGAAGCGGTTTACGAGATACCCACATTTGCCTAACACGCATCAGTCACTTGTGTTAATGTGACCATAACATCGCTTCAAAATTTGCAGCACAATGAATCATGAAAAATTTCCTTTTTTTTAATTTTTAAAACTTTTTTAAATTATTTCACATTTTTTTTAATGTATTTTGATTTGTTTTCTATAAATATACCGGACTTCTCTTACTTTTTCATTTTTTACTGTTTAATTTCCCCGCCATTTTCCAAAACTGCTCTAAGATCTTTCAAATAGCTCCTTGTACTAAGTGTTAGCGATTTTTCACATTATCTACTATTGTATCGGGTATTTTTTTAAGAGCTTGAGACTTAAAATGATAATACAAAACAGAGTTGTTGTTGGAATGATTTTTTTTTATCTATAATCTGGTGGATAATTTCATGGCATTTATTTGTTGAATATGTAATCCGGCATATGTACGCCGCAGCTACGAGTTGCATTATCCAATCAATCAGTTCAATTTATGGCCGTATGGAGTCAATGGTGACTTGGATATTCCAATAAATTGATTGTGAAGCGCGCTATATTGCAAGCTGCGCCGTCTTAATGGAACCAAATTTCGTCGATGTTCAGCTAATTGATTTTTGGTAGCAAAAATTCATGCGCCATGGCATGATAGCGCTCGCTATTCATCGTAACGGCAGCTTCTTGCTCATTTCGAAAGAAATAAGGACCAATGATGCCGCCAGTGCTCTATGAACTTCGCGAGCAGATTTATTTATTTATTTATTTATTTTTGTCAAATTCAATTTTCAGAATTTGGAAGCGTTGTTTTGGCTTTAATCGTCATCGTCATCATAAATCGTGATTTGCCAAACTTTACTGAACAGAAATGTCAACATGGTTGGCCATTCTCAGCGGTCAAATAATAGTTAACGATATCGGTAGTTCTCATGCAGCTAAAAAAAACACCCGATATATGAAATTTTTTGTATCTATGAAAATTTCAGTTATATGAAAAATGACCGTGGCATCATCACTTTGTTAATTTTCGAGAGTAAAAAGGTAGGATAAGATATCGATTTTTTTTACTCAAGTTATTGTTTCTACGGACAAACATGCCTAAATAGGCTACACTCATCATTTTCAACATTTTTTCAAACTCAATTCCGTTAAACCGACACAAATACCCGCTATGTGAAAAATGTTATGGGGAAAGATTTTCAAGCGCATGCTTCTCAGAATTTGTAAGAGAGATTACAGATTATAAAGTAATTCAATAAACATGTCGCGCATTTGCGGCTAGAGTCATAATAAAAAAAAAAAAAACAAATACTAATAATAATAATAACAATATAATAATAAAAAAATTAAAATAATAGTGATAAAAAGATTAAAAAAGACAAAAAAGAAAAAAGTGATGTTTTGAGTCATGACGTTCTTCCGCCAAACGAGCAATATTTTATACGGAAAATGTTCATTACAAATTTGTAAAATTATCCCAATCTTACATTAATTTACCAGCAGATAATATCTGCCCCTTGAGTTATCATTGTGAGTGGCACTTAAAACAAACTAAATATAAATTTAAAAAGATTACATAACCAAACACAGCGTAGTTTTTTTTGTAACTGCCAAAAGTCCAAACACATGCGGACATACTTAAATACATAATTTGCCTTTACGATTTCTAAATACTTGCCTATATTTTCCCCTTACTGTAAATACAATACATACTCGTACATACCAATAAGTTCTATATTTCAGTTGATACACGCGATTTTCATTTCCAGTTGTACTAAATTTTCTAACATTTCTCGTATTGCAGATAGAATTTTAAACAACTGCAAAGAAATTTGTTGTACATATAAATACTTATTTAAATTTTCAGTTTTCTTCCTGAATGCCGTCTTATAGTAAAACAATAGTGACTAGTCCCAATAAAATTGTCCAATTGGTTGGATTATTTGCTGTGTAACTGAAATTCTAAAGCAATCTATCAAATGAGAAATGATTTGTGACAACTATCGTTAGAGAGTACTGAGCCCAGAGGGCTACTAGGGTAATGCGAAATGCAAATGTGTACCCTAAGCTAAGCAAGAAAGTTGTTGCTGTTATATTAGCTCATTAAAACCCTGCCTGTGTCGGTTAGATCATCTACTGTCGTCGACAGTGCCACTCAATGGTAAGTCCAAGAACCAACGGGAAAGAGGTGCTAGTATTAGATGATTTGGTTTGAACGGCCAAGTAAAAGGATGCATAGTATCATGCCTTAGTATCTCTCACAAGCGGGTCGTGTGTTGAGTATGCCGGCACGGTTCTGGCGGGACTCTGGGCGGAACTGTGAGGGGAAATCGGAGTCGACATTGAGCATTGTCCCAGGGGGTGTGAGTGGGAATCCGCTTCCCCATTCGAAATGGCTTGCTGCTCGTGGTGAAGAATCAGAGGGGCGCTTCGCTTCAACGCTTTGCTGAATGTGGTACCCCTGCACATTGCAGGAAAAACTGCCGCTGCATGCGCCGCAGTCAGATTGAGGTGTTCTGGCCATAAGCTAGATGTCAGATACGGACGCTCTAAAATTCTTAAAATCTTTGAGTTCATCTCCATGGTGCTGGATCATTGTACACCCTCGCTAAGTGCGAGCGGAACTTTTTCCATTCATATTTCCTCAAAGGAAGGGTGAGCGGTGTGTAACATTTGAATGCACGGCATGGCAAACATGTTTACGGATGACTCGAAGTTGGACGGAAGAGTTGAGTTAAGCTCAACTTTAGGCTTCCGGACCACTGTAGTGTTTTCTAAGCGGAAGTAGTCGCAATGAAGGAAACAGTGGATTACTTGCTCACCGGCAACCGGAAATTGTCCACGCGGCGAGGCTTGGAATTGTTTCAAGTCCTTTCTGCACAAGCTGGCTAGAGGACGAGGCAGAATCATCTCAGCACCTTCTTCTCAGCTGGCTTGATTTGGTCGGACAAATGTTTAGACATCTGGGCTCTTACTTTTTCGGTACATCTGCAGATATTGCGGGTTTAAATATCACAAATATGGTGAAATTCATCAGTAACTTGAATCGGTTAATACGAACACAAAACGCCACTGCTGGTTGTCATCCCCTAATTCAAAGTCCGTTCTTCATTTTACCCACCTTCCCTTCTCCTTTCCCCAACGAAAAATATCAAAATTATTACGCCGATTTTATAAACAATTTACTCTAAGAAAATACTGTACTAAGTGGGCGTTTATATTTTGGCCATACCTATATACAATTTCAGAGTATAACCTACTTTAATGGTTTGTGGCGAGGGACTTACAACTTCAAGTCTTTGTAGTTTTGTGCTAGACGATATTTATAACAAGCTTTCCATGGCAAAAATACACTCGGCGGCTTACCTATTGGAAAAGGCTTTCTATCATTTGACGTTTCATGCCCATAATGGGCAGAGAACTTGACACCAATCGCATGGTGGTCATGCACTAATGAAATAATTTCCAGGCTCGCAAAGAAAATTTGATATTCGACCAAGAAATGTCACTGCAGCAGTATTTTATACAGCTATAATATAATAACGACAATTCGGATCTTTCTCATCGGGTCTGCCTAATAAACCTTGCCAGCTGCATTACATTTTTGAACTGTAAAGCGCCATACTATTTGAACTACCATCACCTATTTTGGGCTGAGCAATCACTTTCAATAGTTTTCACCTATCATTGAGTACTTAAAAAAAATCATACCTTATGCTTAGAGGTTACACAACACAATTCTAGCGGAAATATCTTAACTCTTACATACATACATACTATACACACATAGCTGTCTGAATATTTTCGAATATTTCTTAATTTTTTTGTTGTGATTTTTGGTGATTTTGCATAGCGATTGTGTAGCGTAGGTGCTTTTATTAAAGTTATCAATTCTAATAGCGGCATTTAAAAGCATTTCTGTAGCCTTACTCATTCGCTTTCAAGTAGCCTATTAACGAGTTTCAAACAATCACAATATTCTCAATTTTTGCTAGATTTCTCTTAAGCGCATGAAGCTCAATTACTTTTTTTGTTGCTTTTAACTACGGTGATTTTCGTTTTGAAAGCGGAAATAATTGGGCAAACCATTAATTCTTCTATTTATACCAAGTCACAGTCCGTTATTGTCGTTGTTGTTGTTGTAACAGTAAAAAACATTCCCCATAAGTTTTTTGGGGTATTCTGCTGAAGTGACAGTATTTGGCCAGACTTAAATCCGGGTCGTTCCAGTAACGCAATCGACTATTCTGGGAAGTAATGCCCGGGTATGGCCTCTCAATAAAGCTTCGTGAATCGAAATATGCGAGTGTGTGGAGTGAAATTTTGCATACTTATTACTCCATTCATAAAATGTAATAAAAAACGGTAAAACAACTTTTTTCTAATATTTTCCGTATCTGCGAAAGGATATCCATTCGCTACGGCAGGCCAATAAATGCTTTTATAATTTTTAAATATTGTTATGCATTTTTTAGACCTGCGAAAGAGTTTTGAACTATGACTCTAAAAAACGTTCAAGTACAATTCGAAATTTACAGGTGAAATTTTCGTGAAGCGCGATCCTGAATGCCAGTGCAAAAGTTTATTATTGCCGGTAATCACTTTTAAATAAAAAATCAGCGGCTTCGTTAGCTGGTTCATGCGTCTGGATAGAAACAAACGTTTCGGCTCTGAAAGTATTCGATGCCCAACCAGCTGGTGGTAGCAGAGGACAAGAAGGCCTCCTCTGCGTTGGAAAGATCAGGTGGAGAAGGACTTGGCTTCACTTGGTGTGTCCAGCTGGCGCCGGTTAGCACGAGAAAGAAACGACTTGCGCGCTTTGTTAAACTCGGCCAAAATCTCGTAAGCGGTTTTCGCGCCAATCAAGAAGAAGAATCACTTTTAAAATTAATTTAGGCAAAATCTTCCCAGTGGTCAACTTTTGAAAAAAAAAATACCCGCTTAAACCACCGTTTCTTACTTTTGATTCGCTTTATAACTTTCCGCTTAAAATCGAAAAATCACCGCAGTGTTCGCTAAAGTTTTCTGTTTTTTCTCTATTTTTGTTTGTCTTTCCTTTGCTATATTATTTCTTTAATAGAAGCTACGCAAAATTTTCGCTATGAATCAAAACCGTTAGCTGAGCACATTCGTCGCAGCTGCATTTGGCGCCTGAATGTTACTGTCACTGCTGCTGTTCTCATCAACACCACCCGTTTGTTGCAGCGCTGTGGCAGTTGCTGCAGCCACTCCTGCTGCTACAGTACTCATGGGGCGCATGTGATGCACGGGTCGTATTGATTTCAGTTGGGTAGTACCATTAAAACGCACATTTACCTCACCGACCATGCTGAGTGGATGCATCTCTGCATTTTCCGCACCCCACTGTGGTTGCTCAGTGGGCAAAATAATGGATACAGGTGGCACCACTTTGCCGACACCGCTGCCGCTGCCGCCACCTATTACTTTTGTTGTGCTGCTTGCTGTAGTCCCACTTCCCGCGCCATATAATATCTGCCGGTTGCTAAGCGGCGAAAGCGCCGTCGGTGTATTTTTATAACCCATGCGACTGAAAAGACTGCCACCGCCACCGCTAGAGGCTGTGCTGAGGCCGCTACTACTGCTATTGCTGCTGGTGCTGGGCGGACTGAGTGGCGTACCTACGCCGCTGTCCACCTCTATGGGACTGCGCATGTTGGCAGAGCTCAGCAGTTGCTCCAGCTGATCGGGCAACTTGAGTTCGGTCAGCTTACTTTGCTTGTCCGGCGAGTCTAGTAGTCGATTTGGCCGTTGTTGCTGCTGCTGGGTTTGTGGTTGTTGTTTATGTTGATCTTGACTTTCATCCAACGAGCTGCTAGCACTACTCAGTAATTTACGTTGCTGCATTGCTGTTTGTGCTGTTGGTGATGTTTGACCGCCTTGTTGTTGTAGGTTGCGTTGCTGTCGCAGTTGTTCGTAGGTGTGTTCAAAAAAAGGTGTCTTCTCCTTCTTCTTTTGTGGCGAACCATGTTCTTCTTTTTCGTTCAACTCTTCTAACACCTTTAGTGGAAACCCCAAGTGACTGTTGACCGATACGGATTTACCGATTTTGCGTTCAGTGAAATGTGGTTTGCGACGTTGACGTTCCAAATCGTCTAATTGTTGCAGAATGCGACGTACATCGCCGGGCAATTCCAGTTCCACGTTTTGTTCAGTCAACTGAGCGATGAAGTGACCGAGTGTTTGTATCGTCAGTTCGAGCGATTGCACCTGCGTTTGCAGCGATGTGATTTGGGTCTGTTGGGAGAAGCGTGTCTTTTCGATCTGTGCGATCGACGATTGAGCGAACTGTGAGAGGATATAGAAAATTAATTAAATGAAATATAGAGACATTAAAAAAAAATCCATTGCAATTTTAGTGCTTCTCACCTGCAGATGTTGTTCCAGATGCATATTCCGTGTTTTTTCTCTATTCAACATCTCCAAATGGTGGTTGGCTGTTGAGATCTCTTCTTGCAACACATTGTACTCCACATTATATTCCGTTAATTGCTTACTGACGTCCAAAGTGAATACCTGCAAAAAGGATAACTTCAATGATTATTTCCATGTATTTCAGAGGATATTTCGATAAAAGTCTGTGGTTCGGGTAGGTCTTAAACTTTTGAGACTGCCTTGAAATATTACATATCATGCTATTTGGGAACTTTTCAAACACCTGGCAATAACTTAAATAAAACATTAAAGCATAACCTAAATCAGCAGAGAGAAGTTAGATATTCTCCCCAAACTCACCAACTTCATAATTTTCTCCATTGTATTAGATTCCATTTTCGGTACCACTGTTTTCAAATAATCCATAATTTCCTCAAAGTTATCACGTGCCAGCAACTCATCTTTGTGTACAGTCAGCAAAGCGATAGCGAATTTGAAAATCACTTCCGATGACTCGAGGAATAACAAATCGAAAACGCGTGCCACAAAACCCAAAGGAAATTGTGAGCTGAAAACAGTGAGAATCCAAGGTGCGGCATATAATGTTGGCGAGACATCGTTCTGATCCAGCCAAATATACAGTTCTGGTAGATGATCTTTGACGAGACGTGAAAGCTGGTAAAGCTGCAATTGGAATTTTTTCATATCTGGCAAATATTTGGTACGCATCTGACGTCGGAACATGAGATGTTTGAGCAATTGGAAAGCATCTGCCTCATCACACTAAATAATAAATAAATAGTGACGATACTTCAAAATTGTAAAGTGAGAAAATTAAGACTACTCACATGCAACAACAATATGCCACATATGAAACCCAAACCCTGACAATAGCCAAGCTCTGGATCGAGTATAGAATAAGCTTTTAGCAGATTGAATAGCGACAATTGCCCTACCCCTAGTGGATCTTTGTAAAACTTGTGATTGGGGAAGGTGCGTCCCAGATCTATGAAGATGGCATGCTGATGTTCGGTGAGATTCTTCAGCAATGTATGATAGGGGGTGTTGAAATTGGGGAATTTCTTTGTGTCTACTGGCGCTGTATTCATGGAATGCTGATCGGCGAGAAAGGTCCAAACATCGCCCCGTTTCGAACGTGGTACGCCACATTTAATCGCTTGTGCCAACACTTTAGGATCTTTCTTATTGCTGATCTTCATGGAGTCGCGCTCAATGATCTGCTCCCAGCGCTCGATTAGTTGCTTGTCACATGGGACGATCTCTTCGTAGTCGAGTTTGATACGTTTGAGCTCATTTTCATTTTGACGCGCCTGCAACATGGCATTCTCGGTTTCCATGCGATTCAACAGGATAGTCTGACGAATAGCGGTCTTCCAAAGATCGCGCAGTTCTTCGCGAGTTCGCTTGCCACGAATGCGTTCTGGAAGGGAAATAATGTTATTAATTCATAAATAAAATAAGTTAAAAAACATAAAATAAAAAAGAAAAGTAAAAATAAAAATAGGATAAAATATAATAGTACAATAAAATGAAATAAATTCAAATAAAAAAGATAAGTAAAATAAAATAAATATAAATAAAATGAAAAAAAAAAACCAAATAACACAAAAGGAAATTCAAATTAATTACTAAAAATAAAATAATATAGAATAATAATATAAATAAATAAAACTCATAATCCCTACGCTCACGGCGGCTGGCGAATTCATCTTAATCACAAATGGAATAACTTAAAGGTTCCTATGACTCACTGGTAATCCTCATCGGCGACATAAATTCATTCTGCACATCGCCGTCCATGCCCTTTGAAGGTGTCACCACACTATTTAAAATCGCATGGCGCCATGAAGCCTTATGTGCCTCCGATTCTTTCGGACTGTTGCCAACCTTAATAAATCTAAAAGCGAAAGAATTCGAAAAAGTTTAAATAGTCGCTACTTGTTTCGTAACGCATTTTTTTCTTACATATCCATCATGGGACTCTTTAAGTGCTCCGCGTTAGGCTTGCTCGGACTCGCACTGCCAATTGTATTCGAACGCGAACGGAATCCCTCCGGTGGAGTCTCATTGCCGCTACGACTAACCGCCGGTTGGGGTTCGGCAGAATTCTCACGTACTTGGTGATCGCGCAGGCCATGCGGCACACCAATATCATCCTTTGATGCCTTGCGCTTCAACAGGTGATCAAATGAGTTGGTGAGCGAACGCTTAGCTTTCATGAAAATTGTGCTACCGCCTAAGTATTGATTCAGAAATTCCGAACGATTTTCAGCTGTGTCGTGTACGTGCCGCTGCTGACGCGACTCGCAATGCGCGCGTAATAACATCATTAAAAATTGATTTTGTTCCGCCAGTGGTGAGCTTGTCTTCTCCGATCCATAGTACTTGGCCCAAATCATGTCCTGCTCATCATCGGTGAGCGATTCTATGCGACGAAATACCATTGCTTGTGTCTTCTTCTCACTCAAACCCTCAATGTCGGTGCACAGTTTGTGGTACCACAACATGGGGCAGTGCTCGCACGAGAATATCTGTGTAGCCTCCTTCTTCTTTTGTTCGGCGCATGTGACGAACGCCTGCGATATGGCCGCCACTATATCGTCGCATACGTGATCCGACTGACATTTGAAGACATAACCAATGTAGCCATCATTGTGCACCTCACGACAGATGATGCCGAAGTGATCGGGGTTCTTTTGACCTTGAGCACAGCTAGCAACATCCTTGAAGTCTTTGTAGAGCAACACTTGTTTGCGATCTGGTGAGATGAGACGCAAATCGCAGCGGCCCACCAGGAAGACCATGGTGCGATTCTGTTCTACATAAGGTGGAATGCAGCCATAGGAAGCGGAGCGATCACGTTGCTTAGGGATGCTTTTGGTAAAGAGAAAGAAGAGAGAACATTACATACGAACAAAAGACGATTGGTTTTTGCTAAAGCAACGTTGGAGAATTTTTGGGTAAAATGGGGTAAAACTAAAGCGTCTATTGAAGCATGCGCGTGCAATGTGCGGTACGTACGAAAATACGAAAACTAAGCAATTCAAAGCGACAACAAAAAATTGCCTGTAAATACATTTTTTATGCACGTCGCTGGGACTTTCAAAAATGCAACAAATCTTAAGCAACACAAAGTAAAAGAAAACAATTAATTTACAAATAACACAGTGGAGCTGGTGCATGCCGCCGGAACAAAAGCCACAAAACGAAAAACGCCTCAACATCCTACTCACGTATCGAGCGTTGCATAGGCTGGCTGTTGTGGTATTGTGGGTTGTTGTTGTGTTGCTGCTGCTATCGTTTCTTCCTTTTGCTGGGCCAGCTCCTTTGTTTCCTCCTGCGCTTGACGTGGCGGTGATGGATGTTTGTTGATTATAACATTCGGTGCAACTGGCAGCTCAGCTGAGTTGACCTCCTTTTCAACCTTGACCGTGCCACTGTTGGTTGTTTTTATTTTTTGTTTAAGGAAAAGACGGAACACGCGTTTCATATTAGATAAACGTCGAACGCAAAACTTTCTATTATAAGCAGCAGCTAAGAATTAGGATTTGGTTATTTCTAAATACTAAGTCTTTGGACGTTTAGTACCCAAATAGGACTTTTAAATTTTAAAAGGTACTTAATAATGGTTATCACTGCGGTAAACTTTAGTGTACACTTATTTAAAGATTGAGCTCAATGCATTTCTTTAAGGAGGCCCCGAATAGCCCCAACCTCATACGCATAGAGAATCTTTGGCCTACGAGGGTCGTTTGAAAAATCCGTGCAAAAATAAAAACTACTTAATTGTTTGAGGTACACCTTTCGTTAACCTCATTTTTCGACCTAGTCTTCTTTTAGGCTTATACACGTCTAATGCTGTTCTAGTTCGTTGATCCCTTCCGAATAATAGGATTTGTCCAAATCTGAAAACTAGCCATTCGTTTCTGCAATCACCTCTTGTTTGAATAAAATCTTTTTCCCACCAGCCAGTTCTTCAAATTGGGGAAGAAATAGTAGTCCGAGGGATCCGAGGAAGCCAAGTCTGGAGAATAGTGGGGATGTGAAATGAGTTGGAACCCTATTTCCATTAATTCTGCGCCCACAACTGCTGAGGCATGAGTTGGTGTGTTGTCGTGATGGAAAAGGAAAATCACTCGTCGATTTAAACAAACGCCAAGTAAATATTTTAAATCTTCCGTTCACGTTCTGTATTGTTAGTTTCTACGAGTGATGCCTTTTATATTTTGCACCTTTGTAATGATATGTGTGATGAGCTGTAATCCCATGTTTTTATCGAAAAGTTTGGTATTTTTTAGCATTAACTTATATAACGAGCTTTATTTTTTTTTTTTTTGTTTTGTTCAGTGAGTTCATAAATTCATCTCGCCCAAAAGATGGAATTAAGTCGTGAACATTTTCGTATGATGATTTAGTACGATTTTCGACTTGGATTATTGAGACATAAGTGCATTGATCAACTTACTTTGACTTTTGGCGTTGAAGCACTAAACGGTTGTTGTGCCAGAAGAAATCGACGCTGTGCGTCAATAACGCAAGATCGTCATGCGATATATCGTATTTAGTGGGATTAGGCATTAATGGGACCAGTACATATTCAATATTGCATGAACATTGGGTCAAGAAGATTTGTTTCCGTTGTATACCCCATAATTTGACAATTGCCCAATAAGGAACTCGTATCGGTTGGTGTAAAGAAATATTGAGGAGGTTCAGCCGCGGTGGTTCTAAGCTCATCTATGACATCGTAACAGGTGGCGAATCTTGAATTTATGCATATGAGCCGAAAACAAAACAGCAATCCACAATATGGAGGCTCCAAGACGAGCCTAATCTTACCAAAGTTTTTCACGGAAGAAGCACCACAACGCAAATGGACGCCTCTTTTTTCGGAAAATCTGGTCATATCGCAACTGTACCACTAGAGAAACTTAAAAGAGGCAATTCTAAGTGGTACACAACCATTTATTTGGCAGAAGCTTTGGAGAATTAAGGAAAACCAATAACCGAAGACCTTCACCTTCACGAAGACAGTGCGAGCTCTCACGTATTGGCTCACATAAGAGAGTTTTTGAACACTCAAAAGATCTAATTAATAGGTCATCCGACTTACTTGGCATCTAATGATTTTTTTTGCTCCCGAAAATCAAAAATATATTGCGAGAGTAACGTTTTTCAATATATAAAGAAGTTGCTCGTTTTAGAGGTATCCACTTCTGAAAGGGAGAAGTGCTGTGAAAATTGGTTAAAGCGAATGCAGAAATATGTTGATTTCCAAGGGGAATATTCTGAGAAATAATAAGGTCATAATTTTCATAATTATTTTATTGTGTTTTCATGATTGGGCGCAAAATATAATGCATGTTTTTAGTACTCTTTTTATGCTTGGATATTTTTATTCTAGTTGGTTGATATTTTGTGAAACTATTTGCATTGAATTTGAAAAAAAAATTATCCGTAATACAGAGCGATTCTCACGAAACCAGAGGGTAATAACCGTATCAACAATTATAGAATGATAGATTTACAAGGTTCGTCTTTTCACCAAGTAAACCATCACTAAGGGTTTGAAGTGCTCGTTAAGTATTTTATTTACCATCCGAAATATAATTTTAAGTTCATCATTTTCGTTTGCTATAATTATTTGCGCCAGTAAGAAAAATCTCTCGTTTGGAGTCAGTTGAAAACTGTTCGTAGGACAACAGTCGAAGTTTTGCTATTGCCTGCCGAGGGACAAAAGTTACGACCGAAATTTTTTTAAATAAAAAAATTCTAAATCACTTTATTTTATTGTACATTCATGTACGGTGGGTGATTAGGTGGACCTTTGTGGTGAACGTAGAAATGTTGTTCCATCAATATAAACTTTTATTCCGCATCCGAACGGTTTTCATGAGAATTTTTTTTTTCAATTCCATTATGATCCAAGCGGGAACACATTTAGAGGAAATTTTTCGGTACAGAATTTCCACAGTGAGGCTTTTCCGAGGGTCTTCTGAACTATTAAAGTACACTAGGGTCTACGTTACCGGCAAGAAACAGTTTAAAGGCTACAATTTGGCGGCATTTCCTAAAAACAACAAAAACAACACATATGGAATTTTTTTTTAGCATTCACCTGGGGAACAATAAGCCTGAACATTTAGCCTATTACTCTTGAGTTATTTTAAAAATTAAGTCAGAGTAACAGGTGGACGCTAAAAAATCTATATTCTCACCTCCGTCTGAGAATGTACTTATACATTCTTTGAACATTCTAGTGATTCTTTCTATTATCGATACCAAATTTTTTTTAAGATATTTATGGCCTTCAAATCTGATCTGTTTTCTCGCCTAACAAAGGTATTTAAGCGATATGTTGCTTGGAATATTTTATTTGCTATGCACACACACACCTGTGTTCATAATAATTGCAGCGCGTATATTGGAAAGTTTTGACTATTTTTATTTTTATTTTTATTTTTAATTTATTTTATTTTTTTTTTTATTTATTTTTTTTTTATTTTTTTTATTTTTTTTTTTAATTTTTTTTATTGTTTTTAAATTTCTTTTTTTAATATTTTAAATTTTCAATTTTGTTTTTCTTTCTATTTTTTATTTTTATTTAATTTTTTTAATGTTTTTGTTCTTTTTATTTATTTATAAAAATATAGTTTGTACAAGATCAAATAACATGCCAGTGGGAAGAGGTAAAAAAAATGAATACTCGAAATTTTTTTGTATGGAGAAAATGCATAAGACCGCTGCACAAATAAAAATTGTTAGAAATCAATGAAGTTTATGAGCGACTTCAAACTTTTCCCATAATATGCTAAAATTGAATGGGCACACGTAGTATTTTGCTAAAGCTTGTAGCTGAAAAGTTTGAAATTGTTATAGATTCTTTGTTTTTTAATTTTTCATAAATTTTGAAACGTTAAGTTATATTGTTTTTGTTGTAGTATAAACTTTATTTTTATAAAAAAAAATAATAATAGTATAAACTTTGCAATATATCGCGCTGCTATTATTGTGAACGTGGGTGTATGTATTTGCACCTATGTATATGTCTGCACCTATGTATATACTTGTAAATTTTCATAGTCACTTACTCTTTCTTCACGAGAAGTTCTGTCTGACTAATGCCGCGCAATAATCGTTTCGGTGATTTATTCTCTTTGTTCGCCATTTTTTGCTCATCCTCTGCCACTTGTGTAACATCTTCGTCTGCAACGCTTTTCTGCCCCGTAAACTCTAGAATTGCCGTTTCCACATTTTTTCGGGATGCCGCATCCTGCTGTTTCACATCCGCTTCTGTCTCCGTAGCTGCCTCCGTCTCCGCCTCTGTCTCTGCCTCCGTTTCTGTGGTTTCTGCATCACTCTCTTTGAGCGAAGTACTTTTAAGGTCAAAAGTTATTGCGCTAATATTGGCATTGGCATTGGCGTTGGCGTTGGCATTGGCGCTCATGCACTCTACATTCAATGAAAGTTTCCGATTTGTTGCAAGTTGTGCCGATGCGCCCACAGTTGAGGGCGAAGCGGTGGCGGTCAATTGCATTAGACGCGTGCGTTGTGCATCGTACGCCTTGAACTTGGGCAAGGCATCATCGATGAACGAGAAGGGCACACGCTTGTGTGAGACACGAATTTTACCCACATACATAACTTCGAAGAAGTGCGTGTGATTGGGCGAGATATCGGCCAGCAGCGATAGGTTGCTCTGCGCGGAGGTAGACGTTGGAATGTGCACCTGAGAGGATATTTAAACAAATAAAAAATGATTAAAAAATAAATGCATCTTTTCTCTTTCCAAAACTTAATATATACTCACTGTGCCTGCTGAATTGCTTAAGCCATGCGTATACGATTTAGATGACTTCATCTTTGATGAGACGATATTGGGACTAGCATCGTGTTGAGCATTGCGTACGGATTCGCTGAGTTTGAGATTGGTGGCCGGCGTGGTGTGTATGCCGTTGCCGCTGCCGGTGAGTGCGCGTTGCATGGACATATCATTGCCGCTGCTATTGGCGACGAACGTCTGAGGTATGCTGCCCACAGAGCCGCCAAGCGTGTGCGCCGGATCACGCATTTGATGCATTAACTCGGCCATCTGCAAATGAAAGGAAATGAGTGAATTTAAAATACGTTTTCTTATTGCTGTGATGTAGATTAGAAAATAATTAGTTGATTGTTAATTAATTGTTGTTATTCAATTTTAGTTATTAATTAATTAATTAAACTATTGTGAGTTACCTCCTACGAAATTTGTACCGCTCAGTAGCTCTTCAGATTGATTAATAAAGAGGGAAGCGAATTAACAAGTTGCTTATCATTGGCGTCACACGTGATTTAAACGTGATTCACACATTGACCGAAGGCAGTATTTAATAGTGCAGAAACATATTCACATGCATTTGTGTGGTAAGTATTTGCATATATAGGAGATGTATAAGACATATTTTCGCCAAAGTGTTGCAACAATTAGATATACAGCATGCGACAAAACGATGGTACAGCAACTTTTGATCAGTTTCGACAAAAGTATAGCTCATTGTCTATCAAAAACCATACATAGACAAGTTTCAAACCTTATACAAAAATTAGAAAAATTCCACAAATTTATCATCCCAATTCCACGGTTTTTAATTAGAATTTCTAGAAAGATTTTCGGTATGCAATTTCATAGCTTTTTAAATTTGAGTACAATAAAGTGCAAGTTAGAAGTTGCTAAAAATTCCATTCTCCACATATAAAAAAAATACAAAGCATTTATTATATAAAGAAAATCCGAGAAACAGTCAGGGGAATTGAAAAATTTTATTTATATAATTTGTGATAGACAACGAGCTGTACTTTTATAGAAGAAAATAATGAGCATTAAAAAAAATTGTTAACACTAGGCAAAATTGAGCGGAAAACAAATTGGATCCCTTAGTGACAGTCAGGCTGCACTAATGGTTCTGGAGAACGCAAAGCAAACCTCAAGGGTTGTTCAAGAATGTAAGAAGAAGTTTAACACGTTCCCTGTCCCAATACAAAAATGCAAAATTGACCGACAAGTCAAACAAGGTTTTTTAAAAAATTTGTTTTTTTTGTAGTCATAGGATAGCTTTAGTAATAATAATAACTAAAAAAAAAAACGGATGTAGGGTATTTCTACCTGAAACACATATGGTCTATGAGCGTAGAGGGATATTTTTGCTTCTGCATGTTCATGAAACACATGTGGTTCAGGGAACTTTTTCTATGCTGACACACATATGGCTCAGGAACGTATCAGTGCTTATCAGGCGCACGTTTCCTGAACCATATGTGGCTCAGTGGACAGGGAGCGTGTTAATTCTGTTGCAAGACGGAACACGCTTGTGCTTATATGGGTTCCGGGACACTGTGGTGTTCAAGGGAATGAAATTACCGATGAATTGGCTAACTGTGGATCAGCGGTTACCCCACAAGGACCAGAGCCAATAATAGGAATCAGTATTGTAGCAATCATGAAGTGAATCAGCGATTATGTATGCAATTTACATAAAGAGTGATGGTCCGGTCTGGAACGCTGCAGAACTGCAAATTGTTTTGTGACAAGCCCGAACAGAAAACTGTTGAACTTTCTTCTAAAACTTGGAAGAAATGACGTTCGGTTGATGGTTGGGATTATTACAGGACACAACAACCTAAGGCATCAGCAAGTGACCGCCATGCAAATCATTGAGTGCCCGATTTGCCTGTCTTGCTTAGTGGAGCCCGATAACACTGAGCGTTTTCTCTGTGAGTGTCCTGCATTTGCTAGAGCAAGGCTGCAAATTTTGGGTTCCGATGTCATTAGAGCGAGTAAAATTTATTCTCTCAAACTGGAGGACATTTTCAATATATACAATGGGCTTTTTAGGGTGAGCTACCCAACTTCTCGTTGCTTCCTGGTTTGCCTTTTTTTGAAATTTCAATTTCAGTCAAAATCTTGCTCTGCTATCGCTTTGACGCAATGTGTATGTATGTAAATATATAACGGTTTAAATATATACATTATATTATTTACTACAAATGGGATTTAAATAGCAATAATGAGCGCCAATTTCATTGCGTTGATGCTGAACGTCGCAAGCGTTGAAACTTTGCCAAGGCGCAAGAGTTCGCCAAGAAAAAAATAAAGCAGCAAAAAAGGAAATAATGAAAAAAAACATAAAAAAGTTAGAATAAAAGTGTTAAAATGTACTTATACACGTACATACATACATACTACGGCGATCGCCACTGAACAAATTTGAAGCAGCCAATAATAAATGCAGCCATTAGTTGGGCGCTTATAAGTCTGCATTGTCTAAGACAAATGTTCGAAAAAAGTTGTTTGAAGGATTGCAATGCTGCAGAACAAACGTTGTGCCGTGCACACTTACGTAGACATACATACATATTTTTTTGGGCACAAAACCAACATACAAAAATGCCCTTTAAAATAAATCACAATGGCGAACTTGACCGCTATAAACGTGCAATACACATACATTTTTTTCGGAAATGTTTCTTTTACTTTGAAAAATAGAATGATTCACATGGATAGATAGAAAAGATGCAAACAAGAATAAAAAGCTTTTCATTGAAAGCAGACATGAATTATTTTGAAGTTAAAAAACATTCGCATTTTTCTTTGAAGTTGGATATGAGAGGATTTCTTTAAGTCTTTGGACCCCGATTTTTTGCTTTGGCTTAACTTATTTTTATTTTTTCACTTGTAATCGTATTATAAAATATTTGTTCTAGAAGTGTATACACAAAATTTTAAGTCACTACCTCGATTTTTTCATCTTTCAAAGCTATAGAAAGTTGCTTATAAGCAAATTTGGGCAGTGATTATAAAAAGTATTTTCTTGGATGAATATTTAATTAAACGTTTGCTGAAAACTATGTCATATGCTTAAACCAGGTAGCGCATCATTAAAAAACAAAAAATTAAACAAAAATAATGTTTGTTAAAAATAAGAAAAGAAAAAAAAAATAATAATATAATAAAAGAAAAAAATTAAAATGTATTGCCCATTTTTCGATCGTAATAAATATAATATATATATATATATATATATATATGGGGCATTCTTTCTGAACGTGAGACCCCCTGCCCCCAGAATAGATTTTGACGAAAAGAGGTCTATGAGGGCTTAAAATGTAGGTAATTATGTTTACTTTCGAAAGCAAAGTGGCACTTCTTGAAATTCAAAATGGCGGATCCAATATGGCGGATTCAATATGGCGCAATTTTGCAGTTCGTGCATCAGATTTATGCTATGAACTGATGATAAAAAATGTGATGAATAATCAGTGACCAATAAAAATAAATAATTAACTTGGAAATATGTAAAATTAAATCCAATGCAACAATTTTACTTAAAAATAAATAAAGAAAACACGAAATAGCATAAATCTGATGCACGAACTGCAAAATTGCGCCATACTGAATCCACCATATTGGATCCGCCATTTTGAATTTCAAGAAGTGCCACTTTGCTTTCGAAAGTAAACATAATTACCTACATTTTAAGCCCTCATAGACCTTTTTTCGTCAAAATCTATTCTGGGGGCAGGGGGTCTCACGTTCAGAAAGAATGCCCCATATATATATATAATTGGCGCTTACACCCTTTTTGGGTGCTTGGCCGAGCTTTTCCTCCTATTTGTGGGAGTCGTCTTGATGCTGGGACTTCAGTTTTAAGCCGACTCCAAGCGGCAAATATATTTTATGAGGACCGTAATCGGTAGCACAAGAAATCATTCAGTTCAATAAATTTTGTTTTTGAATAACTTTTTTAATAAATTACAAAAAAAAAACGATTTTGAGTGATGAAAATCTTTATTATGATCTTTATGCGCTCCAATGCTTGTATGTTTGTATACTGTAGCTGTCTGGTTCACAAGTGTTAAATATAATTGACGTACGACTCCATTTGCAAAATTATAAATAACTACAAGCCTTGAAGACGATCCACGTTAAGGACGTCCAAAAAGGCAACAGGACCAGAAATCGTAGAAAAAGTACAGACAAATTTCAGAAAACTGTGTGTCCAATGGGCGCCGCATTCGCTAACAATGAAACAAAAATGAATACGAATACGACTTTCTCAGCAACATTTAGAGCATTTTTGAAAGGATAAAGTGGATTTTGTGCGCCGATTTATCACTATGAATGAGACTTGGGTCCATCTCCATGATCTTAAATCAAAACAAAGAAGCTGAAGAATGGAGTGAATCTGGTTTTTTGGCTCCGAAACGAGTTCGTGTTCAGAAATCGGCCAAGGTGCTAGCCTCAGTTTTTTGGGATGCAAAAGGAAGTTTATTTGTGGATTACTTGCAAACTGGTAAAACAGTAAATTCTTAACCTTCTAGACCAGCCGAAGTGAAAAATTCGGGAAAAAAGAACCAATTTGCAAAAGAAAAAAAATATTTTTCATCAGGACAGTGCACCGCTTCACAAGAGCATTTTGACAATGTCTAAAATCCATAAATTAAAGTTCGAATTGTTGGAGCATCCACGGCATTCACCAGATTTGGCTCATAGCGACTTTTATCTGTTTCCAGACCTAAAAAAATTCATGCGTGGAAAGCGTTTTTAATGAAATGCTGTGGAAGCGAATTTGCAGTCCTTACAGATTCTCACTACAGGGATGGAATTCATAAATTGAAATCTTGTTGGAACAAGTGTGTTGATGTTCAGGGAGACTAATAATAATAATAATAAATAGTATAATAATAAAGTGTATTTCAAACTATAAAAACGCGTTTTTCTTATGAAACCGCAAAACTTATTGAAAAACCTAGTATTTGTCTAAAATTTTTCCGCTTTGCAAGATTCGCATCTTTCATTATACAGGTACAGTACAGGGCGGCATTACGTTTGCGGAGAATCATCAATGCGGGATAGTTTGAAATATAAGTAAAAGAAAGAGAAGATGCTTAACTTATGCACTCAATTTTAATCTATAAAAAAGCAAGTAAAGGCTTTCGAAGTCTACCATCAACTGTTGTTTCATCAATAATTACGTAAAGAAAAGAAAATAGAACTACTGCTTATGGAAGAGCTTGGCGAATAATATTTACTCCCGGACATAAATAAAATGCGAGCGAGCACTGCGCACTCTTAATTATATAAAAATGTAGAAACATGTTTTAAATTATTTTAATTTATTATTTCATTTTCAGAATACTAACGAACCGTGTGAAAATTAAATTTCCATTTGAGGCGAACTACAGTGTTGCGTGTAGAAGAAGTTGAATGGAGAAAATTTACTTAGGGACTTCTAATTGTGTAATATAATTGACAACCACGTTGCTGTAATTTAAAGAGTATTCATCTTCAAGATGAATCGAGATGAATTAGTGACAGCATGCAAAAAATTAATAAATATTTTATTGCAATTGGGAATTTATTTAAGTTGAAAATGGCGAGGGTTTTTGAGAGAACATTTTTTGATACGTACGAGGCTTCGTTAAAAAACTGCATCACTGGGACTTAATAACATGTTTTGACAATAAATTTGTTTCTTATTTAATTTTGATTTGTAAAACAACATCAAGACGCACACTACAAATAGGAGGAGGAGCTCGGTCAAACACCTAACAGTAGTGCACGCGCCAATTATTTATTTCATTTTATTTTTTATTTCTATTTTAATAATTTTTTAATGAAATTAAATAATATAGTTTACAAAAACTATACAAATCCAAGTTTCAAACAAGCTGAAAATTTACAAAAAATCCAACAAATATGCATAAAAATTTCACACTTTCAAACTAGAATTAAAAAAAATTTCAAGTATGTAGTGTCTATTGTATTTTGGTATGATAAAGTGCAAGTTTGAAATGGCTCAAAAAGTACGTAGATTTTTGATAATTTTTTTTTTTTTGCAGGCGGTGTTATATATTTTACCCCTATAACGAATGCCCGTCAGCAAAAAAATTTTCAAAAATCAACCTGCTCTTTTAGCCACTTGATACTTGCATTTTATTATACCAAACTTCCTTGGGTTATAAAACTGCATACCGCATATGCATTTTTTCTTTATTATTAGACATTCGAAAAAATCGTTTTTTTTTATATTCTCAAAGCTTAACCTTTCACGAATATGTCCTTAAAAGGATTTGTTAAAATTTTAATTATTTCCAGAGATATAGCTATTTTAGTGTCACGACTTCTAAACTGACTCGGCTGGAACGCCACAGGGCGTAATGGCACCCTAAACTTTAAACGCGTTTTTCTCGAAACTATATATTTCAAAATGTTTACCTTGATTTCTCAGGTTGTACTTAACCGATTTACTTGAAATTTGGTGTGAGCCTTCTCAATATATATATCTATCGCACTTACCATTATTATAAACAAAATAAAATTTTTACTATTTTTAAAAAATTCCGAAAAGTAACAAAAATTAGTAAATAAATTTATCATTTTTTCGGGCAGCCGTAATTTGGCCAAACAAATTTTTTTTTCGACTTTTTTGTAGTAAGTACGATAGCAGCATTCATCAAGATTAATACTCTTTTTTATTTTTTTGTTTCAGATTATTAGAACGCTTGCATCGTGGTAGGTGTGGCGCGCCAGTTTTTGTTAACTCCCCACTTCAACAACTTATAACTTTTTGAGGTTTTCGTTTTTTGGGATTTTTATTTTTTTATGTATTTTTAAAACATTAATTAATATTTATTAAAAAATGGATAGTAAAAATATTTTTTATATATATCACCCGAAAAAAACACCTCAAATTCATGCCTCTACACTAGAATACCCCCTTAAACTCTATTTTGAAAATGTGAAATTTTGATGAAAATTTATAACAATTTATAATAACAAAAAAGCGAATACCTCAGTTTGCAGTTTTAACAGAAGTGCCATTGTAGCAGCTAACTCCTAAATTGATATTCTGAGCGACAATCTGAGTGAGATTGGTAAAAATACAGCAGAGAAATTATGCACACACTCACTATTAGGCCATGAATTCTTTTACGATCGCACCATCCAAAAACTTAGGAAGAACATTTTTAATTTTTTATGGAAAATAAAATTTGAGCGTTTTGCTTAGTAAAAAATTTCATATAAATATTTGAAAGTTTTTTTGAGCGTCTAGTCAGTCGGTTTGTTTGTGTCTTTGCGTAATGAAAAATGCAAATTCTTGTGGTAATAGATACTTAATTGCTCGGTTTGCTCGTAAATGCAAAGATACCGATTATTGTTCATTTAGCTTCAGCTAAATGAAACACTGTGCGAACAGAGATGACTAGGTTGAAGCAAGGGGGATTAACTGTTGTCTGGTTGTGCTTCAATATATTATTTAGTACACGTCTTACGTACATATCTGTGTATTTATTAACCGCAAGAGTCAGGTATTAACTGCTTGTATGCAATTATTTGAAGTGCAAATAAATATTTCTGGAAAAACCACAATGGGAACGTGCTAATAGTAAAATAATACAATACAAATGTAAAGGGATTTCCTTTAAAAACCGCTGTATAAAACTTTGAGCTGTTTTCAAATTGGAGGAGTGTTTGGAGAATTGCTTAAATAAATTTCAAGTCACGTAAACAATGCACTTCAGTGTCTAGATTAGTATTGTATATAAGTAACTTAGCAAAAAGAAAAGATAATTTCATTATGCAAAAACTTGAAAGAAATAAAAAAGTGTAATAAAAGTTGTTAAGTGATTTTAGTTATTGTAACTTGTTTAAAAATGCTTACAAAACTAATTACGGGGTACACCACCTTGACATTTTGACTAAATAAATCCAAATGAATGCCCGTTTGTGTGAAGCTTACAGAATCAATTGTGCTCTAAGGCTCTTTAGTTTAAATCTACATGATAAGTTCGGTATCATGCCAGGAAAGTTTAGAGCGTATGTATGTACGAAAAGTTGCCGATAGGTAGCGCTGTGCACTGATCAGTTTTTTATTAACGATAAATTCGACAGTTTCACTTCTAACCAGCGCTCGGACTCTACCACTAAAGTAGATCCACGACTTTTTTGTAAACATTTTATTTTCTACCACCTCTTTTATTTATGCATTTCAAATATTTCTTATAGTTTTTTTTTCTATAGTGAAGAAAAAATATTAGATATTTTACAAATATTTTTGAGATAACTGTGAATGTTGTCTAAGGCTTAACATCCACCAACCAGCATGGCTTCGTTGCAAGCCGCTCCACTGGCACTAGTTTGTCTATTTTTAATGATTACTGCATTATTGCATTTCTGTTTTCTAGAACAGATCTCAAGTTGATAGTTGTATGCTACCGAATACTCTAAACGAAGCCTGCGTCACTTTTTCGTCATGGGAGAAGTCGTATTTGTCCAATATTCTCTGCATTGTAGCCATTGATAATGTGACATCCCGTGCATTTATTGCATTCTCTGGGGTGAAGTATTCCAGGACCCTCCTTTTTCTTCTCTTTATTAATGATATTGACTCATGCTTTCCATTTGCTGAACACTGGTTGTATGCTGCTGATCTTAAAATATTCGCGGCCATTAACAGTGCTTGTGATTCTGAAAAGTTGCAATCCGACTTACGCAATGTTCGGAATTGGTGCTTTTTATAGCTTTGCTGGCTCACCCCGGCAAGGGTGAAGAAATTAAATATTTGGGCGTTATTTGTGACTTTAAGTTCAATTTCACTAGCCACGTTAACCACGTTATAAGACAATCATACTCAATGGCAGCATTCGTACGCCGGAATTGCTCTGCATTTACTATTGCACACACTCTCAAAACATTGTATTGTATTATTTGTAGACTATACCAAATAGGTCTCCTTATATCACAAATAGGAGGAGGAGCTCGGCCAAACACCCAAAAAGGGTGTACGCGCCAATTATATAACTAGCGGACCCGACAGACTTCGTTCTGTCTAATAGATTTTGAATGCGGCAGTTTATACTTCGACCCTAAGACGTTTTTACTCTGCTGACCCTCACACACCGCCCTATCATCATGGTGATGGTTCTGTTTAGGAGAATTAAAGAAAAGGGTCAGCTCGGTTGATCTAAGTATCTTCCCTTCCACGAACTTTGGCCACCCTTTTGAGACCCACTAAAAACCCCGACTGGGATGTTTGCCAGAGGGCTTCAAACTTAAAGTTCAAACCTGATTGAAAAATAATCTAAACGGATAGTGGGGACCTAAAGGTGACAAATATTTATAAAGTGGGTGCTTCAATGATAAAACATAGAGGTAATTAATTATTTATTATTATTATCATTAACATAGGGTTAATAACCGATATATATATATACTATGTATATAATTGGCGCGTACACCCGTTTTGGGTGTTTGGCCGGGCTCCTCCTCCTATTTGTGGTGCGCGTCTTGATGTTGTTCCACAAATGGAGGAACTTTCAGTTTCAAGCCGACTCCGAACGGCAAATACTTTTATGAGCAGCTTTTTCATGGCAGAAATACATCGGAGGCTTGCCATTGCCTGCCGAGGGGCAACCGCTGTTAGAAAAATGTTTTTCTCAATTTTGGTGGTTCACCGAGATTCGAACCCACGTTCTCTCTGTGAATTCCGAATGGTAGTCCCGCACCAACCCATTCAGCTACGGCGACCGCCTGTTAATAAACGATATATTGTAATAAAGAATAATTAAATAAAACGTTTATAAGTATTTTCAATAATCGCTTTATTGTAAATCAAGTGAATCATATTTATTAACAAAAATCTGTTTTATTTTTATTGTAGTGCTTTATGATATATTATACAATGTTTTTTGTATCTGATGGTTTTCCAACACGGGAACAGGCAACATACAATTGACCATGTGAGCAACATGGCTTTTCTAGATTAATTAATAACGCTTATCTTCTGTTCTTCTTAAAATATGTTTGACTTTTGTTCTTCTTAAAATATGTTTGGATTTGTTCAGCCCTGCATGATTATTCTTAATAGAATTTACTTAATTATTTTTATTTATTACTTGTGAATGAAATCATTCCTTAACTCGTTCTGAAACTAAAACAAAAGAAAGAATATTGTGAGGCCAATCAAATCTATAGCTCTTACATTTTTTTACTTTTCAATTTGGTCGGGTTCAAGATATTATCACTTTTGTGTGAACGCATTTGATCCTCTAACGCGAAAACACACACGAACGCGCAATATTTGTATGGGAAAAAAGAAAAGGACTGTTTTAGGGGTTTCCCGGAAATTACTCGAATTTTTCTCGCCGTAAAAACCATCCTTGGACTTTCAGGAACATTTTAAAAAAATAATTGTTAAGATTGGTCCATGCGTTGGTGAGTTATGCGCTTACCAACACATTTTGCGATTAATTTTTTTATTATAGAAAAGAAACATCGACAGTATGAAACCTTAAAAATTGGCTACGATTTCTCCGATTAAAATTTGTTTTTCAATTCTTCTGGGGCTGATTTTACTAGGCCGTATATCATCTTAATCAACCATCTTAATTCTTTTTTTCTGAATAATTATTAAACTATTGTACATTAGCTTAATATAGTCTGTAGGAATGTATTCATTCAAAGAGAAAAAAATATTGTGCAATATTACGTATAAATGTATTCTATTAAAAAACAGTTGGCAGCTCTTTATTTGTACGAAGCGTTTGATACACTGCAAATAAAACTTTGGCAGCATTGACGTTTGACATGATTTGCCGCGTGTAGTAGATATTGGCGCGTTTTGCGATAGTTGCGCTTGTTCTGGTTGTTTGAACTGTGAGCGGTTCATAAAAGATGGAGAAATTCTTAAAAAAGCTAACTTTTCTATTTTTTATACATTAATAAAGTACATAAATATAACACTGTAAAACATAATATACTCATTCTTTTAGAATCCCCAGTACAAGCAGCATAGTAGAGCTCCTACTGCCAAAAACTCACTACCCTGAATTTAAGATCTGTTGAAAACAATTGTGATATATTCATTAAATAAATGAACTACGTGAGTTTGAAAACATCACGGGTCATTATGACCCAACCTGACTGGCGTCGGGTTAAAATACGAATAGTCGTATATAGTAAAACACCATTTCAACGATAATCCAACTTCAAAATCGGGTCGTGAACATACAAGTTATGAAGAAAACATGATTTTAACGTTCAAAATGGCGTGGCTAGGGCGGAATTTTGTATGACACTAAAAGGCTCTCAAAGTAAGCCTGCACTTTTGTAAAGTGAAAAAATATGCGATAAATATCGAAAGATTTATGTTTTTGCAAATGACATCGTACCTGAATTATATGTGACAACTGTGACATAGACAGCTGCAGTATACAATTACAAGCAATGGAGTGCGTAAAGGTCAAAATACAGATTTTCATTACTCAAATAATTTTTTTTTTATTTAGTGAAAATGGCATTCAAAACCAAAATTGGATGATTAATTTTCCGCCACATATTTCGACCTAAAAAAAGGCGTAACACATTTTAATTTGTTTTTGATTTTTTATTTTATTATTAAATTTAAATTTTATTATTTATTTTTTATTTATTTATTTATTTATTTATTATTATTGAATTAAAAAAAAAAAATTATTGTTATTATTATTATTTATTTTTTTATTATTATTATTTTTTGTGTTAATTAAGTATATGACATATTTGTCAGCAAACGTTGAATTAAATATTCATCCAAAAAAATACTGTTTCGAGCCAATTATATCTCACCACTGCCCAAATTTGCTTACAAGTTATCATACTTTCTATAGCCTTCAGAAAGATGGACGTGGGGACTTAAATTTTGTGTATACATTTCTAGAATAAATATACTACGTTTACTAGTATAGTAAAATCAGAAAAAAAATCACTGTATTAACACAAAAATGTTGTTTTTTTAGCTTGATTTGTAAACACTTTTTAACAAAAAAGGCCTACTCAGTTCAATAATGCGATGTATAGATGTATAAGATAAATAAAGAAACAACTGAAAAGCTTTTATTGTAATACAATTTTGTAATAAACAAGTTTTTACTTCATTTAATTCGATATTTAATATTTTTCGGGAACCCGGCACTAGTACGACCTAATGCCAGATTTTCCGAGACCTGAAAAATATCGTGATATCGGCCTGTTATGTACTGTTATGTGTAAATTAAAAAATATCTTTTGATATTTTCGTGCCTATTTTTCCGAGCGCCACGCTGATTTACGAAATGTTTGGTAACCCACTTGCAACAAAATTCAGTTTCAGCTTTTACTGCATAAAATTCAAAATACACAAAATTAGTTCAAAGTGCTTGAAATTGTGCAATGACTTTGAATTTGTATCAGTAAGTACCACAAATTTGTGTTTCTTTATGTATTTTGCCCTATATTATATTATTTTACTACATGGCGTATGAGCAACATACAATGACGTAGATGATACAACGTTTGATGATAATCATCCCTAACCAATGATCACACAACGAAAAGATGATTTGCAGCCGTCCATTTCGTGCTTGCCACAAAAAATATTTTACAAAATAGTGTGTGTATGCATCAAACAGAATATTTGCCGCACAACCTTGACCAAGTAAATGGAGCCACTGTAGGTATTTTATGAATTTTATGAAGTAAAAGCACATTTTTATACCTCATTTATGCTTATTGATTGATGGGCAGCTAACCGTCTCTTAGTGAATAAAATGTGTTAAAATAGGGATGAAATTCCCCCAGCCATAAGGAACAAACAAAAAGTAGGTAATGTCAACTACAATTTTCTACCAAATTTCTAACCGGCTGAACTACCTAAATAAGATATGAAAATATTTTGAGGAAATACTTGAGAAAATTATATTAGTATAATACTTCCTAAATGTTGTGTCACTGATTTATTTTTGGTAAAGTATAATAGTTCCCAAATGTTGGGTTAAAATTTCAAGCAAATTAGAGAATAATTTACGGACACATAGAACTTGGACAAAAAGAGTCTGGCAAGGGAAACTTTAAACAGTGGAAACTTTAAACATATGTGACTGATTTATTTTTCAAAAGTAGATTTTTGGTTTTTTAGATTTTTCTAAAGAATTTTTTTTTCTTGTTCACTCCTCTCGAAAGCATAGAGCCTCGTCTTTGACTCAGTCTCGCGTTGGTTTCGTTAATGTATTTTGATTTTTGACAGGGTAGGTGATTAGCCTGCCGCTCCCAGTCCTAAATAGTGGGAATTCTCAGCTGTCGTTGCTGAGGAACAGCGCCTTCTTACTGCTTGGAGCGTCATCTGTGTTTCACATTTTTTTGCCAGAATGATCGCACAGATGGTTGAGGACTTCGCTAAATTTGGTGTGTCTTTGCTATTCTCTTGCTGGCGCCACAATGCACTGATTATTGTGCGAGAGTAAGGATGGAAAGGATAAGTTTTTTGGTTTGATGAATGATATTTGTTTTTTTTAGAAACACGGAAAGTTGGTAAATTTGGAAAAGTGCAAGGACCGTGATTTACGTGGAGGGCCATACTTTCTAAAGTATAATACTTTCTAAATGTTGTGCTAAAATTTCAAATAAATCACAGAATAACTTACGGAGATATAGAACTTTTACAGAATTCTTACATCAAATTGTAACAAAAGCTAATTTCGTTAATCGTCTAAAGAGAAGTAAACCGTTTTTGCAATACAAAATACATGGACAGACAAATAAGTCCATGGTGAAAAAAAAATTCAGAAGGCAGGGCCAATATCAAACCGTTAACCGGCTCTCAATGAATTGAGAAAAAATAAACTAATTGACTGACGTGATCGGGGTAATCAAAGCGATTTGTTTACGAAGGAACTGAGATTGGGTTGGTGATATACAAAAAAAAATCAACACACTTCACACTCATATTGCTTCGATGCTGTCTGAACAACCACTGATTGGTGTGAGTATGTGTGAAATGAGCGGGCAGAATTCTACTGCCGAATCCCCGCTTAAGTGTCAGCCGAAGTTAATCGCTCAATTTTGTTTTTCACCATAGCTGAAGGCAAAACCCCAAAAAGGAATTTAAGTGACCGACGATTTCGTCAGCACATGAATGGATCACTCATCGCACAGGATTAACCCTTAAAAGTCATGACCACTTGCTAACTTTCAAACTCTCTCTCTCTCTCTCTCTCTCTCTCTTCAACTTCCATACTAATTTTTCAGCCGAAACTGTTTGGGTGCTCATGGATTTCTCTTATTTATGACTCTTAAGCTGTTTGTAATCCATATTTTTTGTTTAATTCCTTCTGAATTTGCCCAAAATACTTTTAATTAGAAGAATCTCTAACAAATCGAATACGAAATAAAAAAAATATATGATAGTATATTGAGCAACTGGTCTTATTAAGTTGAACATAACTGTACACATATTTCTGCACAAAGTCCATTTAAAACTATCATCCCAGTGGCACTTTTTTTGTTTTGTATTTATTTTTATTTGTAAATAGAAATTCGCTATGACGCAATTTTTAAATGCAGTTGTCGAAAAAAATTAATAAATAATTGTTTAAAAGTGCCACTGTGCCAAAAATGAGAAATACCTCTTAATTCGGTTAATATTGTCTGTCTTGTGGGTTATTTCAATTTAGATTTTATGGATTCATTTGACATTGTCGTGATAGCAGTGAACAATTTCTTTAAGCAACTGAAACGTAAATGGTATTCACTGAAAATAGGCAAAAAGGGCGAGCAGTTAAAACGGAGAAAGAGCAGAAGAACAACTTTACAATATTTTGATTAAATTTAAATATTCTAATATGTGAGGGAAATTCGAAAGAAAAACTATTGTAAAGGAGATTAAAGGCGAATCACATTTAGGTCGTTAAAAATACGATCTCTCGAGTTTTCTAAGAGATGTTCATCGTATTTGTTCCTGAAGCATAAGACATCGGAAGAAAATACAGCAATAAGTAATCTTTTGAAAAGGAACACAACTCCTACAAGGTGCGACACTAAGTTCCGGGAGCTAAGTTATAACTCAAAACTGGTAAAACAGATTTCTCAAAAGGTTCTTCTTTAGTATAGCAGTTTGAAGAATCACATTTGGTTTGCGTTTATGCTTGTTTTTCGAAAATAACTATTTTAGTGGCATCGGCAAAATAAGTGACTTACACAACATGCCTGGTTTAGTTTGTGATTCAATTTTTGGTGTTTCAGAGAGACGCCAGAGATTGTATAAGACGAGTAGTCATTGGAGAAGAGACCTGAATATTTCGGTATGCCACTGAGGCCAGTAAGGTGAAAAAGGGTGGAACGCATGGCACGAAGAAGATGGTGTTCAAGTCGCAACTAAAGGTAATGTTGATAATTTGTTTCGATATTCGGGGCATCATTCCAGACAAATATGGATTTGGCGGTTCTAAGTTGGCATAGTGAAGTGATTGCGGTAAAAGGCATTACAACTCTGACGCATCCACTTTGTATATCCGATATTTTGCAGGCGACTATTTCTTAATCACCCAATATGAAATCGCAACTCAAGCGAACTCATCATGGCGGCGTATGGGAACCTGTAACCGTACAAATTTGTATGAGTTGGAGTTACTAAGCCTGCTCAAAACGTACGAGATATTTTGGAATCGTCGCTGATAATAAAATTTTGCTCGTAATTATTATTATTATTTTTTTTTTTGTTTTGTCGGGACAATTAGCAAGCATTAAGTCCATTGTACTGCACTCCGGTTCCCTTTTTAATATGCTTTAAATCTACCCGACCTTCGAAGAAATCTGAGTAGAGCTTGTGGTGTCAAGGAGACTTCTTCTCTGGTCGCTTCTTAACAGACCTCAAGCCTGATTCGAGCGAAGGTTGGGCCGACGCACAGAAAGTCGTCCGCCGTCTCATTACTTAGCTTGCTTGTGTTTTATTGGTAAATTTCCGACTCTTAATTGCCACACCTTGTACATTCAATATTTTTTGATGGATTAACACCGAAATTCTTGGGAAGGCATGCCACGGAGGTCTAGGCCTAAAAAATTTAGTATAAAAAACTTAAACGCCGAATGAGTTTTGTATGTTTTCATCAAGACATATAAAACGGTGACTAAATTGCAGGAATTGCACCAAGAAATGGTTTACTATCCTCCGTAATCTCCGAATTCGGTTCCCAGTGACATTACTTATTGCCAAATATGAAGAGACTTCTTTAGGGGAAAAGTACGCCCCATTTGCACCAATGCACCTTTTTGCAAGATCGAGAAATAGCGGTCGCTCTCCGACAAGCAATGGCAAACTTCCGAGTGTATTTCTGCTAGCGAAAAGCTGCTCATAAAAACCATTTGCCGTTTGGAGTCTGCTTGAAAACTGTAGGTTCCTCCATTTGTGGAACAAAGTCAAGACGCTCGCCAAAAATAGGAGGAGAAGCTCGGCCAAACACCTAACAGAAAGCACCAATTATTGTTTTTTTTATTATTAAAATAATGTTAGGAGACTGAAGTGCATTGCTCTGAGTGGAAACTATTTTGAAAACTAAGATAATTTCGGGAAAGATATTAGTTGTTACATTTTCAGAACTTTTCATTCGCTGTAGAAGTAGAGTATCAGAAATATCAGGCAAGTAATCAGAACGGACGTCGTCGAAATTTTCACTTAACGATTTCGTGCTTATGCACTAAAATTATAAGTTATGACCCTATTAAAGAATGTATTAGCGTGTTAGCACCTTTTGCTTTAAGTCGCATACAAAATGTTTAATTAGTTACCGGTAATATTCTAAGTTGTATTTCATCACAATATGTTTTGTAAATACCATTACATATGTAAGTACATATTTATGTATTTTGAAAAGGCTGTAAGTTTCTACAATATTAATACCCACATTAACGCCAGTGCAGGGCGAACAAGAAAAACAATTAAAATTGCTTAATGCATGGATGTTGTTGGTATAATTATTGGTTTTGCTTACAGCAAGCAAGCACTTGGAGTTTTGTTTTCCTCTTACTTAAAAAAAGTATGTAGAAAGGTGGATGTATGCGTGTACATATCTTGCATTCATATTTTATACTAATTAAACATGTAAACAGTTGTTTTTTATGTAGGCGCAAATGTTTTCAACAATAAAACACCTTTATAAATTATCACTTGTCTTTTTAAATAACTTTACAAAAGAGTGCATTCTTTCAATTAAAAAAACATCAACTATTTATTTAACATTTGTGAGACTAATTAAAGAGGAAATAACTACAGTCCATTTACCAGTAAATTATCATGGACAAATAGGGTTCCTCCTCCTATTTGTGGTTTGAGTATTGGCCTACGAAACTGAATACTCAGAAAAATTAAAAAAAGTCTTGGTTAAACAGTTAAGAGTTTTTGTTGAAGTTTTGAAAAAATTAAAAAAATTTTGTACAAAATTTGGAACTTTGTGATATATGGTTTTTGATGTACAGCTTTTGATGACGAATAGTAATAAAGTTAAAAAACAAACGAACTGTGCAACCTCATACAAAAAACGGTGTGCCATTCAAGGAGTTGATAGTGTGCACTAACTCTTGCCCCAGATGTTGTCGGACGAGCGAATGCTTGGCTGGTATATTTTCACAATTTCTCATAAGGCTATATAATTTGACTGGGGTAGAATTTATATAATATACAACTAAAGTTTACAGCCAATGAATTATTTGGACCCAAGTATGATAGAGTACCAGGTTTGGTGATATGAAAAAAATTATAAGAGTAACTTCGGCTGCCAAATCATCGGGACGCCGTTTTGCACTCAAATCAAAATGTAGGGAGTAGCAGATAAACTGAATTTGTGGTACCACAACGGATCGGCAACGGTCTAAGTGAGTTCGTTTAAAGACCGACTGCCACTTCTACCTATCCACCACGTCATCGAGAATTCGACTAAGGATGATAGATTACCAGAATTGGCCATCAGGTATGCTGAAAAACAAAATTTAGCGAGTAACTTCAGTTGTCATGTCACAGCAGATTCGACAACAAAATTATGTCAAGGAGAATATATTACCAGGCTTGCTATTCAGCTGTGGTGAAAACTAAAATTGTTACTTGTTGCTGTTGTTGTTACTTTGTATTCGGTAGTCGAATTCTGCACGTTCAATCAGTCATTGCTCAGATTTCGTTGCAACGAAAAGTCATTGGTAGATTTCTTCTTATATCACCAACATAATCTCATAATCTCTCGCTCTAATGTTTTTTCGTAAACAAACCGTTGTCATAGCCCCGGTTACGTCAGGAAATCAGTTGATTCCTTCAAAATGGCTGAGCGGTGGTTAACGGTCTAATGTTGGCAACACCTCTGCATCGTGTTTGGACCTAAACTACGTGCATGGAAAAAGAACCGACGCATGCGAGATTTGCGTCAACTTAAAAGTCACTTTAGATAATTCGAAAAGAAGTTGTGTATGAGAATTTGGTCTACCGGAAAATATCACATTTCGTGCAGCATAATCTCAAGATTCATCAGAATTGTGCTTTGATAGCGAACAAGCGTTCAAACAGCACAAGGAAATAGTTCACTTGGGCACCATCTTTTATAAGCCCCCTGAACAAGAAAAATATGATGACAATCGTAATTTTTAAGTATTAAGGGCTTTGTTTAATTGAGAAACAGCATTAGGACCGTTAATAATTTCAGCCTTGAGATGCAACGGATACCAATAGCTTTCCCTCAACGAACAATAACCGAACTTTATACATATGTAGGTCACTCCTTCCTAATACTTTTAGAAGCAGAAGGGTGACAAAAACCGATTTTAGCGGCTTTAGGTGTTCGAGAAATAAATTCTGCGCAAGACTTATAGTGGTTAATTACCGCAGACGGGCATGAGGAGTAGTATGAGTTTTATGAAGAAGATATTGGCATAATCTGGCGAGTTAAGATTCAGTGGCTTTGTTGATTAACTCATGTCGAATTTTATATGCTTATTGCATTTAATACCTACAGAGAACAGTTAAGAAAAATGGAAAAAGTTTAATGGCAGTTGGCCTGCTAAGTGTTGATTTCGACAAGTTTTAGTGAGGAAAATTCACAAGGGAATGTGTAATTTGAAGTTAAAGTTTTTTGTTTCATATAAAAGAAAAAAATTGTATTAAATCTATTTAAAAATTATGCAATAAATTAGAAAACTTAGTATTGAATTCTAAGTAAGCATGAATTTTCATATAAAACTCAACTGGTTTTAATGTTTACAAATCGATTACTTTGGAGCTGCATACAAAAATTAAGAAAATTATATAATAAGATAAAGTTTAAACGAACCAATTTGTAAAAGTAAATAAAATACATGCAGCATTAGGCCTTAAACTCAAATATTTACATTCGCACGAGTTTTCATTTACACATACACATACATACATGGCACACATATCGCTTTTACTTAAACAAAGGGACTTGACTATTCGCCAGACGAAGAGAACAACTAAATAAAATAAAGTAAACAGAGTTTATGGAAATATCAAAAGCGAATTCCCGGGCTGACTGATTGGTTGCCCAATTGGTGAAGAATTGGAAACAGCCACCACGTTTCGCTAGTTACTTTTTCGTTTAAATGCATGCACATACATAGACATACACTTAAGTTCAAAATAATAGGAGCGCGTCATATTGCAAAGTTCTGATTATTAATTTTTATTTATTTTGTTTTTCTTTTATTATAAATATCATAAAACTTAACGATTTAAATTTAAAAAAATTCTAAAAATTTGAAATTTTTTATTCAGAATTTTTATGAAAATTTTCGATTTCGTAGTTTTATAGCTGAAGTTTGAAGTCGCTAAAAAATCGCAGTGTTTTGCATTTTCGCTATATGTATAAAAAAAATTTGGGGCATTCGTTATATGGAAGAAAAAACATATCACCATCAGCAAAAAAATTATAAAAAATCAAGGCAAATTTCGAGCCACTTTAAATTTGCACTTTGTTATACTAAAACTGATTGGGTAGAAAACTGCATATCCACAACTATCTAACTTAAAGTGATGTCTTCATATATGTATTCACTGACGGCTCGAAATTGCTGGATGGAGGAGGTACAGGGATTTATTGCGCAGAGCTAGGCATCATGCGGCCATTTAAGCTACCTGACCACTGCAGTATCTTTCAAGCAGAAGTCTTTGCTGTAGGAAAGGTTGCAGAAATAGCATTAATAAAGACATCGAGCAACCCCAAAATAAATATATACGTTGATAGTCAAACGGCGATAAAGGTAATAAACTCATATGAAATTTCATCTCAAAACGTGCTAAGAGCAGCAAAGCAATAGAGAGACTGGGCGCAGACAGACGGCTGCACATTATTGGATACCTGGACATAAAGGCATTGCAGGGAACGAAATTGTAGATAAGATTGCCAACAGCACTGTTTAAGTCAGTTGTGGCATTGCTGCTTTTTTTCTAATAGTACATCACATACATTTTTTTTTGCTGCTATGTAAATTTCTGTTAATTTCTAAAACACATTTTCCAAAAGTAGTACAAATGTACAAATTTCTCTCTTTTGGTCCATCCATGACCATCCAATTTCGTCCGAAATTTGGGTTTTTAAATTAAGATCCTTAATATTGTAATATAACCTGAGATGTATGCCAGTGTGTCTTCGTAAAGTTCATCGACCTCAATACCGTCTTCGATTGGGCTATTGTTCACATGTTTGACTATTTCATCTAACTCATTGAATTCTACAGAGGGATCTATAAGTATTTACATTGATAATCTCAATGCCGAGCCACTTTGCCCTATCGAAACATTAAGCGCTGTATGTACTTAGTATTTCGGTATTATTTGCTAAAAGAATAAATTTATCATAACGTACATTTATGCATAAATAAAATGAAAAATTTTTTTACTAAACAGACAGTTTCGTAAACGGTACTTAAATTGAGGTGTGCTGGGTGGTCAATGAGACCGCCTGCATACCTCATGGCACCAAAGAAATGTTCTAAGCCATCTTCGTTCAAATTGTCCGTTAAAATTCTTTTACTCCGATATTTGCGAACGTAGTAGTATAAACCAAGGCGCATCCAGTAAAGGTGGTGGCGCTAGACTAACAACAATATTTTGCACGTTTGATTGTCAAAGAAAAGTATTGGCAAAGTAGAAAACAAAGAATGAATTCGCCTTGTTTCATTCTCAGCTGACAGCCACATGGACACGGCGAAAGCAAAAAACAACTCAGCTTATTTACCAACACCACCTTTAATATTGTAGATTCGCCTTGGTATAAACCTATATGTAACGTATTCGTGACAATTATTTCTCTCTGAAAGGATGCGAAACTGGTTTTGGTTTGAATAATTAGGCTTGACATAACTGAAGCCATTTCGTTTAATATATAAATTTGATTTTCAATTTCGGAGGCAAATGCGTTCTTGAATGCGGTGCAGGCAATATTTTCGTTTACCAGCTGTATGAAATTACCACAACTGCATGCGCTGCGCGAACTATGGCCAGTGAAATAATAGCGACTTATGGCACTCGCTGTTGTATTCCAAAAAATGTGTGCACCCAATTTCACTTTTTGGCGGTTAACATTCGTAATGTGCTTCCGATAGCTTAAGTGCTTTTGCAAAAAAAAAAAAAATCACGAATTTTGCGGCATTCCTTTTTTAATTTTATGTTTTCTTTTTTTTGCTTAAAATATTTATTAAAACTTCCACAACTGGAAAGCACATCCATTCGGGTTAAAACAAATTACACTAAATGAAAATTTTCAACCAATGCATTCAAAGGAATTGTCATGTTTATATTTTTTGTTTTGACTACAGGCGTCCCTCGCATAACACGGTACTTGTAAAACACGGTTTCGATATTACACGGTACAAGAATTGATATTTTGAAAAATATGCGTTTTAAATTTGAACTTTTTTTCCGTTCAATAAGGGGAATGAATACCCCAAATTCCTTGCTATAAAAAAATATCTCATTTCGTTTTGAGAAGTGAAAGTAAATATGCGTTTTGTCCTTTGTAAATGAAGTGGATAAAGTTTTCTAAATAAAAACTTCAAGGTAACTTCCTTTTTCATTTATGTAGTATTTTGAACGAAATTTCAGCTATCATAAAATTTTAGATTTGGTTTCGATATAACACGGTACACATTGCCTTTATTTATATGTATTATTTCAAGGTTTCGTATAACACGGTTTCGATATAGCACGGTACGAATTAACCGTGTTATACAAGGGACGCCTGTTCTTGGCTCACTGTATACACTGTAAAAAAAATCGTATATTATATAAATTTACACAACATTTAAAACGTGATAAATATTAAATGTGATGTTTTTTCCTTTCTTGGCCAATATTTGCACTCCGGGATTCATGTGTGGTACGTCAATGCTCTAATCTATTGGCTAAGGCGTTGCTAAAATTTAAATGAGTCAATTCTCAATTTTGTTTCGAGCAGTTATGAGTCTCGAATTTCGAACGCGACTAGCTCCACTTCAGGGGTTAGGAATAGTAAGAATTTTCAAAAAAAAATCGATTTTTTGTTTTTGCATTTTCTTAAAGTATAATATCTTAAAAATATTGTGTGAAAATTTGAAGTGAATCCGACAAATACTTTTCGACAAAGGGCTCTCGGGCTCTACATAAATCGATAGCAAAACTTTGAATGCATTTTTCTCAAAACTATGAACTGGTGGAGGATGGTTCCATGTGTAGAAGTCCACGCAAGTGGGGAAAGTTACTGATCGCCATTCACTTGGGAGTGGCCAGGACGATTCTTCTACATATGGTTCAAGCAGCTCACAACGTCCGGGATTAGCCCACGTATCCTCTGGTTAGCTTCCGAACACCCGTTCGGGAGTGAGCTAACGTGAGAAGGCGAAACATTCCAGGATAGCTGGTTGTGCGCTGGGTTTGGGACCCGCCACTTAAAAATCCCCCCCAATGAAAAGATTAAAAAAGCCTCGGATGAGAACTGCCTTTACTGATGACGACCCCTGCAAACTAAATAAGGAATATGATTTGAGGGCATGCACCTGGAAATGTCCAGTCCCTTAATGGGGAAGGTGCTTCTGCCCGGCTGGTTGATGTCCTCGTGAGAGTAAAGGCTGACATCACTGCCATCCAAGAGATGCGATGGACGGGGCAAGGAAAGAAAACCATAGGACCTTGCGACGTCTACTACAGCTGCCATGTAAAGGAGCGCAAATTCGGTGTCGGATTTGTTGTGGGAGAGAGACTTCGTCGCCAAGTACTGTCGTTCACTCCGGTGGACGAGCGTCTCGCAACAATCCGCATCAAAGCCAGATTTTTCAACATATCGCTAATTTGCGCCCACGCCCCGACGGAAGAGAAGGACGATGCGACCAAAGATTCCTTCTATGAGCGCCTGGAAGGTTCCTATGAGCGTTGCCCCCGCCACGACATAAAAATCGTGCTTGGCGACTTCAACGCCAGGGTGGGCAAGGAGGGAATTTTTGGTCCCACAGTCGGAAAATTCAGCCTGCACAACGAAACATCCGGTAACGGACAGAGGCTGATCGACTTCGCCGGGGCCCGAAACATGGTAGTCTGCAGCACCAGATTCCAGCATAAGAAAATACACCAAGCTACCTGGCTGTCTCCTGATCGAAAAACGCGAAACCAGATCGATCATGTTGTGATAGATGGAAGACAAGCTTCTAATGTATTAGATGTACGTACGATCCGAGGACCCAACATCGACTCGGATCATTACTTTGTTGCAGCCAAACTGCGCACCCGCCTCTGTGCAGCAAAAAACGTGCATCTACCTACGCAAAGAATGTTCGACATCGAAAAGCTGCAATCACAACAGACAGCCAAAAGATTCGCCACTCGACTCTCACTCCTGCTCTCCGAAAGCACTGCCCAACAAATCGGCATACGCGAGCAATGGAGCAACATTTCTCGTTCCCTACGTACCGCCGCCGAAGAAGAAATCGGATTCCGGCGAGCCCGAAAAAACAATTGGTACGACGAGGAATGTCATGCTGCCGCAGAAAGAAAAGATGCCTATAGAGCCACGCTGCGATCGGGCGCAACGCGAGCCATGTGGGTTCGCTACAGAGAGCTGAAAAAGGAAGAGAGACGTATTATCCGACAGAAGAAACGAGAGGCCGAAATACGTGAGTGCGAGGAGCTTGAGATGCTGGCCAATAGGAACAACGCCCGAAAATTCTACCAGAAAGTTCGGCGGCTTACAGAAGGTTTTAAGACCGGGGCGTTTTCCTGTAAGAACAAAGACGGCGATCTGGTGACTGACGTACAGAGCAATCTTAAATTATGGAGGGAACACTTCTCGAACCTGTTAAACAGTGACAGCTGCGCATGTCATAGAGAATGTGAAGATCCCGATACCCCAATTGATGACGACGGAATTGTAGTTCCGTTACCCGATCATGACGAGGTGAGAATAGCGATAACGCGCCTAAAGAACAACAAAGCCGCGGGCGCCGACGGACTCCCGGCTGAGCTATTCAAACATGGCGGCGAGGAGCTGGTAAGGTGCATGCATCAGCTCCTATGCAAAATATGGTCGGATGAAAGCATGCCTGCCGATTGGAATTTAAGTGTGCTCTGCCCAATCCATAAGAAGGGCGATCCTGCAATTTGTGCCAATTACCGCGGGATTAGTCTTCTAAATATCGCCTATAAGGTTCTAGCGAGCGTATTGTGTGAAAGGCTGAAGCCCACCGTCAACCAACTGATTGGACCTTATCAGTGTGGCTTCAGACCTGGAAAGTCTACCATCGACCAAATATTCACAATACGCCAAATCTTGGAAAAGACCCATGAAAGGAGAATCGACACACATCATCTTTTCGTCGACTTCAAAGCTGCATTCGACAGTACAGAAAGGAGTTACCTGTATGCCGCTATGTCTGAATTTGGTATCCCCGCAAAACTAATACGGCTATGTAAGATGACGTTGCTCAACACCAGCAGCGCCGTCAGAATTGGGAAGGACCTCTCCGAGCCGTTTGATACCAAACGAGGTTTCAGACAGGGTGACTCACTGTCGTGTGACTTCTTTAACCTGATGTTGGAGAGCATCGTACGAGCCGCAGAACTTAATCGCTTAGGCACAATATTTTATAAGAGCGTACAATTGTTGGCGTATGCCGATGATATCGATATCATCGGCCTTAACAACCGCGCTGTTAGTTCTGCTTTCTCCAAACTGGATAAAGAGGCAAAGCGAATGGGTCTGGTGGTGAACGAGGACAAAACGAAGTACCTCCTGTCTTCAAACAAACAGTCGGCGCACTTGCGTATCGGCACCCACGTCACTGTAGACAGTTATAATTTTGAGGTTGTAAAAGACTTCGTGTATTTGGGAACCAGCATTAACACCTATAACAATGTCAGCCTTGAAATCCAACGTAGAATCTCTCTTGCCAACAAGTGCTACTTTGGACTAAGTAGGCAACTGAGCAGTAAAGTCCTCTCTCGATGAACAAAACTAACACTCTACAAGACTCTCATCATGCCCGTCCTGACGTATGGCGCAGAAGCTTGGACGATGACAACATCCGATGAAGCGACGCTTGGAGTGTTCGAGAGAAAGATTCTGCGTAAGATTTTTGGACCTTTGTACGTTGGCAGCGGCGAATATCGCAGACGATGGAACGATGAGCTGTATGAGCTTTACGACGACATAGACATAGCGCAGCGAATAAAGATCCAGCGGCTTCATTGGCTGGGTCATGTCGTCCGAATGGATACAAACGCTCCGGCTTTGAAAGTATTCGATGCGGTACCAGCTGGTGGTAGCAGAGGAAGAGGAAGGCCTCCTCTGCGTTGGAAAGATCAGGTAGAGAAGGACTTGGCTTCACTTGGTGTGTCCAATTGGCGCCGGTTAGCACGAGAAAGAAACGACTGGCGCGCTTTATTAAGCTCGGCCAAAATCGCGTAAGCGGTTATCGCGCCAATTAAGAAGAAGAAGAATGAACTGGTGATCACTGTAAGTTAAAAACCGCTTAGTGAATCTCAATAAAATTGATACTGCTTTTGAAAAACATAAAAAAAAACTCGTACCTGATCGAAGGATTTTTTTTCAAAAATTTCGTTTTGTTTTTAAACAATTAATTGTGGGTTTTTTCTCGAAAATTTGGAAAATATTTCCTGAGGCCGCCATATTGTTAATTTTGAAAATAAAAAAGCTTCGATCAGGCACAAGATTATCTAATAATCTAGTAATAAAACTAATTTCTTTTGTCCGAATATCACCGCAAGGGACTTCTGGAGAAACGAGCTCCACACCTAAAGCGATAACTTTTACAATTATTAATTTTTTTTTTTGGATTTTTGCCAAAGTCAAGTCGAAACATGATTTATTTTGTAAAATAAAGCAATTGACTAGCAACCAACAATTATTGAAAATCATAATTTTTTCGGGCCTCTGACTACCCCTAACCCCTTTATACCCGTTCGGATACAAAAGAGTACAATTAGTCTCTTCATCGGATATGCTTAAACGAAAGGGAACAATTCATCGCAAAAGATCTAAAGTGGCAGTAGTCGCATGCGTCTTTGCGACGAATTCCGGGCATGTCCCGGACTAATCGAATTTTTTACAGGGTACATATATACATACATATACAAATGAGCAAAAACAATTATTGAAATTTATATTCGTATTTGACGTCAGGCAAAAAACAAAAAGAAACAAAGTAAGCAAGAAGTCTGAGAATTTTTAAAAGGCCTTTGTTTGTTTGCTATGTTTTAATTTTTTTTTACCAAAATAGCGTGTATGCGCATATGTTTATATGAATACAAGTACACATGTACGCATGTGAATATATGTATATGTAGATGTTCAAAAAAAACGTAAATATTTTTAAGCGATTTTCCACAAATTCTTCGTAGAGTATTTTTTACATATCATCTTCTCACACGCTTTGGTGCAATTGCTACTGAAGGCGATTTGTTTAGCTTGCTGAACATCAATTTGTTGTTGTTTAATTGTGCGTTTGCCTTTGATCCACTTTAACGTCTTCGCGCAAATCAATTGGACTTTTTATTGGAATAACAACAACAACAAAAGTACATGTTTGCTTTCTACATATGCACATATGCAAGTAAATATAATATTTTAACTCTCTGTTTTTCTGCTTTCCATTATTTGTTTGTTATTTTTTAATTTCTTTAATTTGTTATTATTATTCACTTTTTTTGCTGTTTAAAAAATCGCTACCTTGTTCCGCATGGCCAGTCAGTTTCTACTTGCTTATGTAAGCACTTAGAATTGGTATGCTTTTAACGGTGCTTATTGATTTTGTTGTAAATATTTATTTTCCCATTTTGTATGTAAATAAATAGTTGATTAGAAAATTGTGTGCATAGCTGACTGTGGACACTCTGTTAATTTAAAATCATTATATTTTATTATGCGGAAATCGACGGCAGCTATGAATTTGACTCGAACAATCGGAGAGTAAATATTTGGGATGCGTCTTAGGCGTGGGGTATTTTCCACCCACAATTAAAAACAAAATATAGAATTTATTTGGTATCAGTAACAACTTGCTTGAAAAAGTCAAAGTCCGACAACTAATGAAGATAGTGAGACTATGCCGAGTAGTACCTAATCCATTGAGATTATGTGATAAATTTTGAAAAAGCAAACAGAACATTTAGCAAATAGATGCCAACTTAAGAATGATAGATTGCAAGGTTTGACCGTGCGAAGCAAAATTGTAAGAGTAACTTCGGCAGCTACATCATAGCGGATTCGGCACCTGAATTGTACCCGCTGATTTTAAACGTATTCTTACGCTCTTCCAATTAGTCGTTTTTCAGAAGGCAATGACGTAATGTGAGCATTAGCTGTGTGGATTTTTCATATAAATGATTTTATATCCAACATAAACTCAGTTCTGTCGTAGACAGACTACCGTCAAATTTCTTGTTACGTCAGAAAATCAGCTGGTTCTTTCAAATTCGCTGAAGCCGGTTAACAATCTGATATTATCCACAACTTCTGAATTATTTTCACCATACGTCAACTGTCGCTGTCACAAAACTCAATGAAAGTTTTGTGTTTAGTAAAGCCAATGGCTGTGTGTTGCAGTGTTTTCGAATAAAATTAGAGACAAGAGAATGTTCGATATTACGAGTATTACCTAGTAGCATTTAAAAATTTTGTAATTATTTTTTTATAATTTTACATTTTTTTCTAGTATTAGATGAAAATTCAGAGCATGCGCTCAAATATATTTGTGCCTGCTTATGGGCTCGATTTTTAAATATCGCACACCTGGTGAAATTCATCAGTAACTTGAAGCAGTTAATACGAACGTAATTAGCCAGTGTAGGTCGTCATCCTCTAATCCAAAGCCGCTTATTCCTTTTTCCACCTGCTTCATTATTTCCCTTCTGTTTTCCTCCCTGTATGGTACCACAACCGTCGAATTTTCGAGTATTTGTCTCGGCAACCTACTCTATGGATTCTTTACAATATCGAAACGCTGATTCCAACGATTCGGTTCTGGTAGACCAAATTTAGAAAATGTTCATAAAATTATGGAGGTCGTCAAGACGAACGGGCCTGTGTGTACTTATTCAATCACTCAGAAGTTGAAAAATAATCGAACAACTGTTCAAAGCCATTTACATTAGGCTAAATAATTGATATTAGTTTGGGGAAATCTATTTTTTTAGAAGTAGTTAAATGCGTGAGCTCGTTTACATGCTTAGAATTCCTTTTATACTATGGATGTGAAACTTGGAAGCATTTAAGGGCAATCGAGAACAAGAAGCATGTCTTCGTTAGCAAATGCTTGTGAAGAATACTGAAAATCTGGTGGCCAAACCGCATTTCCAACGAATTGATATGGATCCGGACTCATCAAGAGGTTGTAGCTAACGGAATCAAAACCAGAAAATCGAAATGGATAGGGCACATTTTAAGTCAGGCCAACAGGTATGTATCAAGACAAACACTTATATGGAACCGGCAGGGTAGCAGATCTGCCGGAGCACCAGCAAATACGTGGCGAAGAAGAGGCGTAAAGAAGTAAGCCGGAGCGCGATACACATGGAACGACATATGCAAAGAGGTGCCGAACAGAGTTAGATACAGAAGAATTGTTGAGGCCTAATGCGGAAGGAGGGGAAATGGACAACAGTAGAAGTAGTAGTAGGAGTAGAGTAGTAGCACAGTAGTGGAAACGTAGTTGTAACCGCAATATAAACGGTGGGGCCGCAAAAGAAGTTCACACGCTAAGGGAATTTGAAATGCAGAACGTGATGTAGCCCTCATGTAGCCGTAGGTAGATGTAGCATTACAACAGAGAATGAATAATTCAAATCAAAGCTGACTTGGAAGTCATATCAAGTCGGTTTGCAACTTTGAGAAAGAAATAAAATGAGATGGAGAAAACATAATAAATTAGCGAGATTTACGAGTATGACCACAGTTTTGTGATGTACGGGGGAAAATTTACGAACTTATCCAAGCCATACCGATTATTATTTTATGTATAAGCGTTTAAAAATTTTGATTAAAAAAAATTTAAGAATTATTTTAGTTTAATTTTATTTAAAAAAAAATTAAGGATTATTTTTAAGAATTGGCATAATTTTCCAATTGTAAATGTTAATCGCATTTCAACGAAGTCAGTATATATTTTGCAGAAAAATTCTAAGTAATTCATCATTTATATTTTGGATTACTTATACAAGTACAAGGTGGAGCAAATTAATTATTAATTACATTAAACAATTTTGTTTTTGAACATTTTTTTTTACTAAATATTGTAAAAACAATAATTTTGAGTGATGGGAATGAATCTTTATTTTGACCTTTACGCGCTTGATTACTTGTCTGTTTACGTCATTTGTCAAAATTATAAATCTTCCGATAGGCTGATTAATTTTGTGCCACCTTGATAATGTAAAAAAAAGTATTCATCGTTAATTGCATGAGTACGAAAATTTTTATTAGTAATTTAGATCAGTCGACAAGCTCATGCACAACATGCAGAAATAATTTTGTTTCTGTAAAGAGGATATTTATTAGTTTTTGGGTTTGTTTTTTCGTTTATTCTAAAATTTTTCAAACACAGAACACTTTCAATGTCACTTGCAAATGCAGTCAGCAACAAAACACCATTTATTTTTAAATATACTTGATTTATTTACGTACGGTACGGCTTTTGTTCAATGCTGAGGCATCGCTGAGCGATGTGGTGAGAATCGTGTCACGATGACAAGGCACCGTGAACATATTGACCTAAAATTGTTTGCACTTATTGACGGAAGCGAAAAAGACAACCTGCGCCCCGGTGAAAAGGAACGGCTATTGAGGGTTAATCACTTGCTTAAATTTTTTTATAATTATAAAACAAAAAATTTTAATTTTGTTTTATTTTATAGAAACGCTTTTTATTGCCTATCTGTATAAAACATAATTTTTGAGCAGCACCTTGCATTTACCATTGAATTTTCAAAAACTCAGCCTATTGGTTTTGATTCACATCCGAGTTGTTGACAAAAATTGTGTGCTTCTTTTAAACTTTCACTGTATTCATTTGCTGTTGCTTTACTTTTTGCCTTATATTTATTTGCGAAAATATATTTTTTTTAATTTTTTTTATTTTCTATTCATTTAATATCACAATGGCTTTGATCACAATTTTTGCTCTTATTTTCTCAGTAGACACATTTTTCCATGCTGCGTTTCTAATTAACTAATTCAAGATCGATTCGTGATCGTTCGAGCAATTACGATCGGTTGCATCACAAACTCAAACTGATGCGTTGCAAGCCACAAGTACACGCATTTCATCGAACATCTGTCAATTAAATTGCTTCTCTGTGTATGTGCAGAGTTTTGGCGTTCAACCACACTATCGATCACACCACCAATGAAGTGGCGCGGTACACGATTCTTTAAATAAAATACTAAGTGGAATATTTTTTCGTAAATTTTTGAGTTGTTTGTAGGTCACTAGTTTTTCAAAGAACTATTTTATTGGCTTCTGTGGCAATTAAATTTTTTTTATCTTACTTTTTCTTATTCAAAGATCACTGAAAATAAGTTTTCACAAAACGCACACGCACGCAATTTCAATGCCTCAGCACCCTCCACTTTTACCCACCAATCCACGTACGCACACTTTTCTTATTTAAAATCACAAAATGCCGCTTAATGTAATTAAAACTACCGTTGCACATCTGAATGTCACAAACGCTACCGTCTCAGCGTTTAGTGATCGCCCATGGATCGTATTTATCTATATTATGTATTTATTATAAAAAAAATTCCACAAGTTTGAGTTTCACTTCTATGCGCGCAATGATATTTTAGTTACAATTCATATTTTTAATTTTTTCGTTTATCGTCACGCCTGCTATTGGACTGCTAGGGGAGCGTACCGGACTAGCATCTTAACCGTAAATTGTTAATTTTTCAACTGAATCTTGCCGTACATTTGTGAATTATACAAAGTGATCGCGTCAACGCCGTCTCTTCAACAGCTGTTCACACGGCTGGCTGGGTCGATTGGCTTGACGGTCGCTCAATTGGTGGCACGAACGTGCACTTTTCAAAAGTGGATATGAGCGACAACAAATCTACTCGCTGGAGATGTTAATATGAGCGCTGAATGTTGGTCACGCGATTTCGGGATTCATTGAATGCAATCGCAGGTTTTCAAATTTTTTTAATACTATTGCGAACTTTATCGCTAAACTATTTTATTAGCCTCTCATTAGCCTTTTTTTACCTGTTTCAAATGCAGAGGCCAAACGAGTATTCGCCCAAACTTTACTGCATTTCTTTTTTTTTTAATTTTCAGCGCGGCCCTCAGCGTGACCCTTATAAGTATTGGGGATACTTAACCGGGCTAGAATTTTTCGAAAATAATATGCAAAGATTTATTTCCAAATATTTTCATGTAGAAGTTAAAGAACGCTTCGACGTGTGAGCGAATTGTAGTAAAGGTATTGGAAGGTTTAATCGATAAAATGGGTGATTTTTCACATATGAACACTCCGTACAACGACAGTCGGTTCTACTTTACCGGAATGACCTGGAAAGGGACTGCACTCCAGCAGCATTCCCCGCAATAATATGGAGAACGTTTATGCTGCGACAACAACAACATATGGACACTTGTTCCAGCCGGAGAAAACGGCCAACGAATCCGTGTTCAGGAACCTCAAAAACGTATATATACATTTTTTGAAATTTTGTCTGTGTATATTCTAGGTTTGTCCTTGACAAAAAATTAATTTTTTAATTATTTAGGTATTTGGGGGATGATTTCACCCCTTTAGGGGGGCTGGAAATCTAAGTACTTGCTATGGTGTATTACCGTTGGTTAGGGCTAAGCGGAAAAAGCTGAATTTGATAACATCAATTTTTTGTTTTTAATCTTTATCTGAACTTTTCATAAAAGTACCCCTATTCAAGGGTGTGTTTTGATATAATGAAAAAAAATATTAACTCGGGCCTAGACAATATCTTCCAAAATCATTTACGAATATTTAAAAAAAATATATTAAAATCAGTCAAAAATGGGCCAAAAATCTCCATTGGCGCTCTTCCAAAATGCAAATCTTTATGTAATCGTCGAGAAAATAAAAAAAAATCAACGATGATCTAATACAGCTTCGCCGCCACTACGGGATTAGCGTACCTATCGATTACTCTCTCAGCACCGATATCGCTGCCAGTATATTTCTCATTATCTCACATTTTTGTAATGCTTACGCACACAATTAAAAAAAAATTGATCGTGCCGCTCAGCGGCTAGCGGCTAATGATTTGTCCACCGCAACAATGAGTGATTTGTTGCCAATTGCTAATGCCAAATAACTGCGACGTTCCATTATGTAAACAAAGGTGTGGAGACGTAAACAAATTTAAAAGCAAATTTAAAGAAAATAATAGAAAAATAAGAAAAAGAACAAAATATAAAAAATAGAACTAAAAGAAAAATATAAATAGAATAGAATATAACAAAATACAAATAAAATATACAAAATAGAAATAGAAATGAAATATAAATAATATATTGCATAAAAAATAATATAAAAAAATAAAATAACAGTTAATTAATTAAAAACATTAAAAAGATAATATAAAAAATATGATGTATAAAAAATAATATACAAATATAAAATAAAAAGTAATTAATTAAAATCAAAAAAATAAAAATAAAATAAAATATTGTATAAAAAGCTAATATAAAAAAACAGAAAAGAGTGTAAAAAAATAATAAATAAAAAATAATATAAAAAAATAGTATAATATAAAAAAAAATTAATTAAAATAAAAAAATACAATATTTAAAAGATACAATATATAAAAGATAGCATAAAAAAAAATTAAATATAAAAAATAATAAATTAATAAAATCTAATAAATTATATACATTAGTATATAAAAATATAAATAAAATATAAAAAATAATATAAAAAAATAAAATATCAATTAAGTAATTAAAAACAAAATAAAAAATGAATATAAAAACTACAAATAAATATTAAAGATGATATAAAAACATAAAATCCAAATGAAATAATTAAAATAAATATAAAAGATGATACAAAAAAAAAAATGAAAAATGAATTATTTAAAATAAAAAAATCTTAATAAGATATAAATTTAATATAAGAAATAACATAAAAATTGATAAAAATAAAAATAAATATTAATCAAAATATAAATAAAATATAAAAAATCCAAGTAAAATATAAAAGATAATATAAATATAAATAAATTAAAATAAACATTAATTAAGATATAAATAAAATATAAAAGATGATATACAAAAAATTAAAAATAAAAGAAATTGAATTTAAATTAATTGATTAAAATAAAAAAATATAAATACAGTATAAGTAATATTTGAACCAGTAATATACAAAAGACAAATATAATATAAAAAATAAAACAAAAAAGGATTAATTTAAATATAAAAATTAATTAAAAGATAGGAAAATTAACTAAATAAAATACAAATAAAAAAATAAAAGAAAAAAATTAGTTAAAAAAATAAAAATAAGACAAAAAGAAAATAACTGAATAAAATAAAAATTAAAGTAATGTTTTTAAATAAAATAAAATAAAATAAAATAAAATAAAATAAAATAAAATAAAAGTTAAAATAAAAAAAAATTATATAATTAGAGTTAAACAAAAATAAAAACAAAATAAATTAAATTAAATAAAAATAAACTAAATAATCAAAGAAATAAAATAAAAATATAATAATTAAATAAAAAATTAATAAAATAAAATAATTAAATACAAATAAAATAAAAAAATTAATTCAATCAAATAAAAAATTAAATAAAATGAAGCAAATAGTAAAAATTTTCATATTTCTCAGAGTTCTCATATTTTTATTTTGTGTGGTCAATGACCTGTTTCACAATAAAACAAGAAATTAAGTTATGGCTATTGGGTCGAGTTCTGTAACTCAATTTTCTGGAAATTGCATTAAAATTCACTCGGAAGTAAATTACAAAACCTGTCCGATTATTTATTTGTTCACGTTTCGATCTCAACTGGAAGTCATCTTCAGGCAATCTTGGCTCTGCCTGGTCGATAAAAATAAAATAAGCCCAGTACTGGTTTGCCAGTAAACCTCACAAAACACTGTGGACCCCATTGCATACCGAAAAAGTATACTGTTTGTGGGATGTGCAAGCTGGAAGCATTATCAGTCTACACTATTTTCCTTGATGGAGATGGAGCCAACGTTACCGCCTATGTGGTTACTCGAGACAATATCAATTGCCGAAGAGTTAAATGGATCTTGAAGTTTTAGTGAACAAATCACCTCAAAACTGTGCCTTCAATTGACTTCTTGGACTTTTTTTCAGGGTACGCCAAACTACTGTTCTTTGCTGACTAATGAGCATTATGTTTTGGCCGACGAGCGCAATTAGCGAGATTTTGGCTAAAAAAAATGCTAACATATTTGAGCGGACGGATAGGCTTCATAGGATAGAGGTGAGATAAGCAGAGGAAATATTGTATATTATTTTTGAACACAAAATACTTTAAAATAAAACATACATACATGCCAATAATGTTAAAATGTTGGCCATTTTATTGAGTTTTGAATTGAATTATTGAATTTTATTAAGTTTTGCTTATTTTCGCCTAATTTTATTCGAAAATAATTTTATGCCTGCTTTTAACAAAGTTCACCTGCTTCAAACTTATTTCCATAAACCGATCAAGAACTTATTAATAAAAATGCAATCTATATTCAATGAATTAACTTAAAGCTATATATTTCTGTTACTAAAATTATAAAAAAAAGAAATAAAAACTCCATCAATAGCATTGTATTTGTTTTCTGTATCTCAAAGTTCACTTGGCCCGAGCGCACGAATTTCAGGCTAAAAAGTATGTATATCTGTAGGAATAATAGGTGTAAGCTTATACATATGTACGTATGTATGTGAATCTTTCATTTGATATCATTTTATTATACATATTTTATTCCCTTTTTCCTTTTTATGCCATACAAAGAGACAGAGAGACAAATGGACTTCAACTGAGGTCACTGAAAGTAAAATTAGAATTTTGGCAAATATTTTCACGTACCATTTTCTCGTACCACACCGAATTTACAACAATTTTCTTATGTATGTGTGTACATGTATACATACATATGCACACTTACTGATCGTGCGGGCAACACGTGATCATTGGAAGAATAATTAGGGGATTTATTTATAAATTTTTTATTATATTCCAGTTACTGTCAGAAAATGAAAAATATTTAAAAAGAAATGCCATTCGCTTGCTATTTCAAAAACCTTACATGTATTTGCATTTGATTTATATATTTATTTCCATTTACACTTAACTTAATTGAAGTGCATTGACGATAGCTGGCGATGACGCAGCTTTTCGTGTTCGCAGGCAATGTAAATTGAGCAAATTGATTTGTTATGCACATTTTCAATTTTCAAGCTCAATTTTTTTATACATTTTTATATAATAAAGTACATGCATACATATGCAGTAAAAACCCTACGAAGAACAGTAAAATTATTTACGGGGGAACGCCACTGTGAAGGGTAAAAAAATAGTCGATTTTTGGGGATTTTTTTTGTAAGTAGGAATGATTACTCAAGGATCGGACCAAAAGCAATTTATTTTATATGTATTAAACCATGTTGATATAAATTTTTATTATAAAATATTGAAACTTGGCAAATGTATGTAAATAAACGCAACGAGTTAAAAAAAATTGACGTCATCTCGTGGCAGCGATATAGCAATGAATAATCATCCGAAATCCAAAAACCAATTTTATTAATCTACACAATAGTGGCTCTCGTTGTACGTAGCTGTTTTTTGTTTTTGACAAAATGCTGGTGATTTGAATTTCGATGTGTGTTTTTCACCATTTTTTTGATTTTCAACAGGCCCAAAAAAAATAGTTATTTTCAAAATTTTTAAAATCGGCTACGTACCAATGCGATAGCAAAAATTTTGAAAAAAAAAGAAAATTAAAATCGGTTCATTAGTATTCGCGAAATCGTTGCCACCGTATCAAAAAAAGTCGTTTCGAGAAAAACGCGATTGAAAGAAAGCATCGTATCGTAAGCGCTACGGGGCCGAACCGACGGGCGCTCACTTGAGTGCACGTAGAATCGGGAATAAAGCGAATTTCGTTTTAAAATTTTTACCAATTTTCTTGAGTGCTTATACTAACAATTTATGCAAAAAAACCAATTTTTTGAATTTTCACAGTTGCGTTCCCCCTTAAAAAAACGAGGACCGACAAAGTAAAGAAGGGAAATGCGAAAGCCATAAAGCAAGAACGATCATATATACGAGTAGATACAGGGTGGAGCGTCGATACATTTATTTCAACGATCCTACAATAATTTTATACCAACTCTGTAATCAATTTAAGAAATATCTGCAAAATACTGCATCACAGCTTTTTGTTGAATTGTTAACAAAACCGGCAACCTTGAACAAGGAAGCAACTTAATGCATTTATTTAGCCCAACTTCAGCAATGAAGACATTGTGATTGTGAGCCTGGAGGGCCCTGCCGGAAAGCTTTGGATGATGTCGGCCTATATGGCGCATGAGAACGAGGTGGAGCCACCTCCGATGATGCTGAGGGAAGCGCTGGCTGAAGAGAGGAGCAGGAAAACCAGCATTATTGTCGAGACGGACGCACACTCTAACCACACCTGTTGGAGAAGTTCCAACATAAATGCGAGAGGTGAGCCACTTTTCGATTTTATTTTACACGAGAACTTGTTTATTTGCAACAGGGACAACGTCCCACTTTTATTCCGCATCCAGTGCCTCGATCTCACTCTGGCCTCCTTCTCATTGTTACACCGAATCTCCGACTGGAGGATTCTTAATACCCACTCCTTTTCGGCCCATAGATATATTCAATTCTCTCTCACTGAAATGTGTCCGAAAAGATCATCTTACAGGAATCTGAGAAGAACTGACTGGGATACATATAGCAGAAATCTGCTGAAGGTACTCCCCGAAGCACCAAGGCAAAATCTAGATCTCTCGGAGGGAGCGATCGATGATCTGGTGGAGATCTTCACTTCAGCTTGTAATAAGGCTCTTGAACACTCATGCCTGCTTAGAACGCTCCCTAGGAAGGAAAAACCGCCTTGGTGGACAGCTGAGTTTTCTGAGCTTGGAACTTCGTGCAGACACCTTTTTAAGAATGAAGTCTCCCTCAGGATGGGAACTGTATAAGGTAGGGCTAGGAATCTATAAGTCTTCGAGGTTTAGACGAATACCCAAAAGGAGCTCCGTTCCCTTAGGATACCTGAGGAACGAATCGGGACGTTGGGCGATTAGCTCGCTAAAGTTACTTCTCGACGCTCATTTTCCGACGAATCCAGTATCTAGTAGCACCATCCTGGAAAGCACACCAATCTGTCTGCGGTACCGGAGCTGGCTGCTGGATAAGCGCCTTGGCTTGGGCTATTGGCTCCTGCAGGCCCTTCAAGTCACCTGGTCTTGATGGCGTCATACCTGCTGAACTGCAGAAATCTGCGGAGGTATCATGCCGTTAAGTCCTATCTATGCTAGCTGCATAGCCCTGGGCTTTATACCAAGACCTTGGAGGGTAAATACTCAACCCCCCTTCTGCTTACCCTATGCCCTCTTAAATAATAGTCGGCTAATTGACATCAGCACCGCGGCTGATTATTCGATTTTACATTTTCGATATTCGATTTTAATATTTAATAATTTTCTCCAATCTAACCATTGGACTTCCAGATCTATAGACTTATCTCCGCCAATCCTTACCATTTTTGTTGATAGTCAAGCAGCAATAAAGGCACTGACCTCAGCGCTCTCGCTTATCCAACAACACAACACTTTTTTGGGTCTCCGTCCACTCTGGAGTGGAGGGAAATGAAAGAGCGGATGAGTGTGCAAGGAAAGACTCTGAGCTTGACCTTCTGCGAATTGGAAAGGACATAAGCGTTCCTTTAAACGAACTGTACACCGCGACTAACTTGAGCGTAATCGCTGAAAAAAATAGAAGATGGTCTCTGACTACTATCTGCAGGGTATGCAACGCGCTCTGGCCAAAACTGAATATTAAGAGGACAAAATGTCTGCTTGGAGTCAACAGATGAACTACTACTACGGGCCACTTTACTAATAGCACTCTAGCCAATAGAATGGGTGTACCTCACAATGAATTCTGCAGGAGCTGTGGAGATAAAGAAGAAATTGAGTCGAAGAAGCCGTGCCAAATATCTTGGCGATAATTTCTTTGAGGACCTGAGTTCAAAATGTTTCACTGGAGGGACTAGGCAACTTCTTAAAAAGATCTAAGTGGTTTAAGCAACGTAGTTAGGGGATGGACCTTAGGGCCACCGAATGTCTTGACAAAATTTCAGATAGCTGTCAAAGTGAAAAATGTGTATAGATCAAATTCCAAATGCTCTATGGGCCACCCTGTATGTCAATATGTACTTTATATACAATTTTCTTCAATTCATGTTCAAATTATTTACTTTGCGTCAATATTTTTGTAGTCGCCGGCTCACTGCACTAAACGCATTGCCATCAACTGGTAGCGCGTGGCGCTAGTGAAACGAAAACCGGCATAAAATCACCGAATGCACATTTCTTAAAAGTAACAAGACCGACACATACTAATAAAATTTGTCAAATCAGCGGCAACTGCAGTGAATTGTGTCGTCATAAACGCATAGCTAAGTCTTATCAAAATCGAAGTGAATAATAATAGAGAAAATGATCGCATCACATACCATACATATAAGTAAATACATACGCAGATAACAGCTAGCCGTTGAGCACACGAGCGATTTTTGAAAGAGTGGAATGTATGAAAGAGAGTAAAATTTAACTTATTTGCGTGAAATGATGAGTAAACAAAACGAAAATATCAATCACAGATACTCTTAGCCGCTGCAAATGCTTGATACCCATGTTTTCTGTGAATTCAGGTTCATCATACGCCTACGTGCGCAAAAGCAATCGCTTGTTAAATTAATGTTGTTTATGTACATACATATTTTCATTTAAACAAAAGTGCATACAAATATACGTGAATTAAGCATTAAAATTTTCTTTGCGAACTTTTTTTCTGCTATAGAAAATTTATTATAGTAACTCAATTGTAAAGACTATTCACGTTAACACCAGGCCACATGTATTCCACTGGCCGTTAAACAGTCAAGAAAACTTGGTTATATTTACATATACGAGTATATATATATTATATAATTGGCGCGTACACCCTTTTTGGGTGTTTGGCCGAGCTCCTCCTCCTATTTGTGGTGTGTGTTTTGATGTTGTTCCACAAATGGAGGGACCTACAGTTTCAAGCCGACTCCGAACTGCAGATATTTTTATGAGGAGCCTTTTCATGGCAGAAATACACTCGGAGGTTTGCCATTGGCTGCCGAGGGGTGACCGCTATTAGAAATTTTTTTTCCTTATTTGGTGTTTCTCCGAGATTCGAACCTACGTTCTCTCTGTGAATTTCGAACGGTAGTCACGCACCAACCCATTCGGCTACGCCGGCCGAAAAGTATACACAGTATACACACACGAGTATACACAGACATATATCTAGTAATATAGGGTTTTCCAATAATGAGCGGCGTATTTACATAAACCAAGGCATTTCTACGCTACCTAAACGAACTGGATTTAAGACCGGCCAATACTGCTACTTTAGTAGCATTGCTCCAAAAAACTATGTAACAACACAACAACTATATTTGAAATTTTAATAAACATTTTTTTTTGTTTGAAAGTTAGGAAAGGAATATGACACCATTGAAATACCCGCCCTGACATCGTCCGGTGGCGCGTATTCGGAAAGTCCCAATTTTACTAAAATGCTACTCAACACGAACAAATGCTAAAAGTTAAGAAAAATGATATTTCCGTGGCCAACTTTGCCTAAAACCGTACTAGTTCAGAGGGCCTGAATTTTTTTTGCTTACGAAGGCTTAAAGTTTTAAAAATTTTTCAAAGTAAAAAATGTGTGAAAATAATACAAAATTATCAAAAATTATCATTACAAATCAATTTACTTTTGTTCGATATTGAGGCGGTCCAGAAACGAATCGCAAGCTGCCCGAAAGTGACTTGCGGGTATTTTGGTCCACTCGCGTACAACGACTTTTTTCATCGCCTCGAGACTGGTGAATTTTTAGTTCGGACCTTGCTCTCCAAAATGACCCAAAGAGAATAATCCATCGGATTCCCGTCTGGTGAATTTGAGAGCTATTGTGTGGACGTTATGAAGTTCGGAATGTTGTTGTTTTGCCATTCTTGGTTTACTCGAGCTTTGTGTTGCCGAGTCCTGTTGAAACGACCATGGTCTGCAACCGAAATGTTCGTCTGCCCACCGCTTCAAAACAACCTCTAGAATACTTTCCCGATAATATTTCGCATTTTCCTGACGCCAGGCTCGATGAAAGCGATTGGAGAGCGCATATCTGCGGTTACAGCGGCCCAAACCATTAACAGTGGCGAGCGTTGCCTCCTGGTAGCCAATCGATGACACAAATTCTCGTATGAACGGTCGGTCAAATAAAACCATATCGTTTCAGGAGTTTACGAATTGGTCAATTTGAAAAATCTTCTCGACAGAAAACACAATGTTCGGAAATTTACCGCTTTCGGCCAAGCGAAGGAACTTCTTCGCTCTCTTAAGTCTGACTTGTTGCTGCTTTAATGTGAGATTTTGCGCTTTTTGGACCTTGACTTAACTTTGAGATCATTTTTCAGTATGCGGTGGATGCTACGGTCAGATATTTTCAATTCTTTCGCCATTTGATTGGCATTTCGTTGGAGATTTCGCTCAAGTCACTTCTTCACTTTTTGAACTATTTCACGTGACGTTGCAGTCTTTTGATGACCACCTCCATGATGTTTCGCGATACTGTCAGTATCATTGTAACGAGTGCAATAAACAAAAATTTTATTTACTTCAAGGTGCTTGAGCTTCCGAACAATCGCTGGTTGTGATTTCCCAAATATAATGCAATCACACTATTACGCTTGAAATCCATTTTTTCGCGTTTACTCTCGGCAAAATGCTTCCGCTCGCTTGTAAACAAACATTTAGCCAACTAACAGGCAACTGATGCCCGTGCAGCAGCTGTGCGAGCAGTCTGAAGTTGGTTACTCTTCAAGTGCCGGACCCTGTACATTTTAAACCTCTATCTCCTACCTAAATGGGAATTTTTGATCCTTTCTCAAATTATGTGTAACGAAAGTTCATTAAAAGAGACATTTGGACAAATTGTGCCACAAACATTTTAAGAAGGCGATTTTACTGTGGATCACTGAAAACGAAAATCTCGAACGGGTTAGTGCGCAAGAAAGCTAATATCGTCGCAGCGATGGCATTTATCTCGATGCCCAGCTGAAATTTTTTGGTATGAACATATTTTTTCGAATTTATTAGAGGTCTGCTTTGCTTTGTTCTTCTACTTCTTCTACTATAGAACTCTTTTTCTGTCATCCCTGCGATGACATTTATAACGAAGCACATCTGAAATTCTTTATCATTACTATTCAACATCTTTAGAAAAAATGTAGATACTCAAGCTTTGATTAGCCAAGTGTAGTGTGAATTTCATTAGATGCCCAATCAATCTAATGCAATACAATTTTTAGTTTTTGAAAAGGGTTTCTTCCCACGAAGAATATTTACCCCTGGGAATGTGCTGTAGTTCTGCAGTTTTGGCTAAAAACAAGATCATAAATAAAGTTATGAGATACATTCGTGAAAGTATACGGTAAACTTTTGTTTATAACTGCCGGACCGCTACAGTATTCAAAACATTCATCAAAAACAGAGATTGAATGTAGACTCGCTTCAAATCAGCTGCTTAATAATATAAAAAAAACCTTTTATGCGGAGGCCTGGCTATAACGGTGTGCCAGGTAACAGCGTAGCAGATGAATAGGAAAAAATTCTGTGTCTGTAACCAATGTCTCACCTCATCCGGCAATCTCTGGTTTAGAAGAAAAGTAACAGGCAAACAAAAGATAGGTTGCGAGCCCAGGGTGGCACAACTCAGTTCGGTAAGGTTGTACCATATGTCTCTCCTTTCAATTGTACTATATATCTCTCCATTTAATAGGCGAGTATATAATTTGTTACATGTTTACCCAGCTTGTTTGTAATTTGTCCTATATTCTGTGTCCACACTGGACTTCGAATCCAGCCCGACCAAATAGTGGCATTGCAATCAACTATTTGTGTCGATTCTTTTCCCAGCTGCTTAATAGTCATAATTCTAACTTTAATTAAATGTTTGTACAGCTTTAGAACTGTGTTTTGAAATAAATGTATATTAAGAGAAGAAATAAATAAATAAATAAAAGTCTTCGGCTATGGCGGCCATTTTGAGCTAAGATTTGCGTTCCCACGGCTGTCGGTGCTAACGGAACCGGTTACCGGAACATCCCGGATTTATAGCTGAACAAGAACTTTCACTTCAACAGCATTTTCCATACGTGTATGGGTAATGTTTATGATGCTACAACAACCACAACAACATCAACGGCTGTATCAAAAGCTTGGAAAACTATCTTTGTTATTGCACTGATTTAGTGCTTTCTTCATCTTTTAAGTTTTGTAATTTTTCGCGGGTAGTAGTCTACTGCTACTTGTAGTGTACCCGTGCTACTCTTGCCGTCTAGCCTACCTACCTCCTGTTTTAGTTTAGTTTGTTGATCCCTTCCGAATAATAGGATTTGTCCAAGTCTGAAAACTAGCCATTCGTTTCGGCAATGACCTCGCCGTTTGAATAAAATCTTTTTCCCACCAGCCATTTCTTCAAATTGGTAACCAAATCGTAGTCCGAGGGACCCGAGGCTGCCACGTATTGAGAATAGGAAGAAGTGAAACGAGTTGGACCCCATTTTCATTAATTTTGCGACAACAACTGCTGAGGCGTGAGCTGGTGCGTTGTCGTGATGTAAATGGAAAATCAATCGACTTCCTTGATTCAATCGAATGCCAAGCACAAAGAAATATATCGATCTGGCTGAAACTTAGTGTGTGTTCTTCCAAGAAATGTTACTAACTAAACATAACCTCGATAAGTGCCAGTAGTGCCATCTCTCTAACTTTGCACGAACTTTTCAAATGACCCTCGTACTTAACGAAGAACAGATTTCTCTTTTCTTGAGTACCGTTGGTACCAAACATCATTTTGGTAAAGATGTTATACTACATCAGTACCAGGGATTGTCAGCTATATTGCCGATATGACACCGTAAGTAAAGCATAATCGCTAAAGCACATTCGTAGATAATAGACAACGGACCCATTTTGTGGTCTGAGTGGCATCGTTGTCTCTATGTGCGTTGTCTCTATCTGTTCTGTTAGTTCTTAATTGTGAATCGAGCTGGGTGAAAATGGCATCTCCTCTGGTTAATATGACAGTCTTATGTATATATCACTGGAACTCCCCGGATCTACAATTTATCAATTTATCCAACAGCATTTCTCAACAATTTGAGAAATCAATTTTGTATTGTTGCAATAACAACAAGTACAGTATTATTATAACTAATACTATTATTTTGCGATCAATTTTTATACTTAAACAAAATTTAAACGCTTGAGGAATCCATTTCAGAGAATTATTCAAAAGGGGGTCAAATCTAAAGGACCACAACTACACATCACTAACGGAAAGCCATAAACAAAAGGCTTGCGACCCCATATTTATAAAGCGATTTAGCTCATTAAAAGGACATGCAACTAATTGCATATAATAGGGAAAATAAATAAAAGGTTGGTGGAACTGTGCCATGTAATAGTGGGTGTGCAATAGCGGATGTCATTTGAAATGGCCTTTCTCAAATATTTGTTCCCATGCACATTCATACATATATACGAGCACAAACACGTGCATGGATGAACGTACTTACACACATACAGATATGCGGAGTGTGCATGTGAAAAAGCAGTTGTTTGGAAAATTTGCATTTTGAGGTCATGCCACGAGTGAAAAAATAAGGTTGAATTTTTAGCTGTATTTTTGTTTTTGCATTAATATAGACACGTATGCACGAGTATTAGGCCCGGGTTGGTCATTATGTGAAGAAATATTTTTTACGAAGCAGTAGCTTTTAGTTTATCATAGGCATTTGATTTTTTTTAATCTGGTGTCAATTCTAAGTGTTTTGATAATCGCATTTAATAGTGAAAATCATTTAGTATCATTGCTTAATATTTGAAATGCACTAAAACTTCAAGCGATTTTTATCTCATTTTACGACGAGCTGATACTCGAAATTTTCAGCATAGCTCAGAAACACGATAAAAACTTATCGGTTAGGTGGTGTGGGGATCAGAATATTCAATTCAGATAGATCATTCACATAAGGCAATGCTCTTGTTATTATTACCGTTCCTCTGATATATTTATCTTCTTCTTTATTTGCTATTCGTAGTCAAATGTAAGCAATTATACAATTTAAAGGTTTTTTTTTTAATTTTTTTTAATACAAATTTTGAACAATATTTGAAAATAATTCGCGGTTCCAAGAGGGGACCCATACGTTGTATACTGGTCCATTGCCTTATGTTCCTCAACCAAGAAAACTACTTACGCCCGACACCTCTCTTTCCTTCATTCTTGCTCTGCAATATGAGTTGCAACAGTTCAAATTCAAGATGACTCGCAAAAATGATATACAGATGGTTCCAAACCGCTCCAGGAGGTAGGAGCAGGAATAGTGGGGCCTAGAGCATACAAATCCTTAAATCTAAGTTCAGCTACTACAATTTTCTATTCGGAGCTTTTCGCCACAATGTAAATAATGGCAATCGTATCCAAAGAGGATCAACAAGTAAAAATTAAAACACTTTCATACAGTCAATCAAACCCCAATCCTTAAATAGCTTTAAGTTCAATTCAATTCAGTCCTTATAGAGGGTAGCAATGCACTCCACAAATTGACGTCTTTTAATCAGGTCTCCTGATTTCCCCATTTTTCGGCTTTAACAAAAACAACCTAAAACAGAAATTCAAAAACTGGATCCAAATAAAAACCAGGCAATACTCAAACGGCACAAACGTTCTTAATCACTCCAAAAAGTTCCAGAATTTTAATACCAAGAGAGCGAAATCTGCTCTAACCCTAGACCAAAAGCGCGTCAGATTACTCTGTAGACCACTTTGCTTGCAATAAACATTTCAATACAATAGGACTATCTAGTACTAGTTTACGAAGATTCTGCTGCGATGGAGAGGAGTCCATGCAACACTTAATCACCAATTGTGCAGCATTAGGTCCCAGGAGACACGGAATCCTGGGCTCGTATCTACTAGAAAATGAATATTTACAAGTGCTCCCTTCCAAGGAGCTGGTTCGATTCCTTGCAATACTAAATAATTAAAATTAAACACTTCGCGGCGCACAGGTCGCAGTACATAAAGGCCTTAGTCTAACCCGTACAACCATTACCATGTGGCTGCCCGAGCTGGTTTTGCAATAGAGCACCCATTTAATCCAATTTCCCAGACCTTAGTGACGGTTTTTGGCTTTATCTCACGAATGGCTTCCTCGGTATGCGCCTGAATCATTAATAGACTGTTCGCATAATATCAGTTCTTCATAAAAACAAAGCCTAACGGTGTCAAATCGCAGCTTTGAGTTGGTCGAGATGGCATGTAGCATGAGCCATGGGTGTGGTATGCGTGGTGCGTCATCCTGCTGGAATCAAAGATCCTTCACGTCCGTGTCTTCAACTTCCCGCAAAAAAAAAAAAAAGTTTATCATGCCTCCGTAGCGCTCACCGTCGACCGAAACAGCGTTGCCAGCAGCATTTTTAAAGAAAGTTGGGCCAATGATGCCACCGGCTCCAAAAACTGCACCAAACTGTCACTCTCTGGCAATGCATTAGCATGTTGAATATTACGTGCAATACACCAGAGAACGTTGTTCGAATCTCGGTGAAACACCAAAATTAAGAAAAACATTTGTCTAATAGCGGTCGCTCCTCGGCAGGCAATGGCAAACCTCCGAGTGTATTTCTGCCATGAAAAAGCTCCTCATAAAAATATCTGCCGTTCGGAGTCGGCTTGAAACTGTAGGTCCCTCCATTTGTGGAACAACATCAAGACGCACACCACAAATAGGAGGAGGAGCTCGGCCAAACACCCAAAAAGGGTGTAAGCGCCAATTATATATAATATATTATATTATATATATATTCGCCGGTTTTGCTGCGTCAAAAAAGATGATTTTGAGTAATTTGCAATACACGCACTATTTGGTCTACGCAGCATTCACTTTAAAAATAAGTTTGGAATACTTCCCAATACTGTTCAAGCGTAAGGCGGCTTCCACGTATATGTGATACTGATTTTTCATCTAGATTTCTAGGGGGAAAGAGCTGTCGCTATCAAAAAAACATATGATTAAAAAAAAACACTATATGGAACACCCTGCAAATATAGATTGTTCATATTCAGCTTAATGGCTCTTGTTGTTGTAGCAGTTCATCAAGCCCGATCGGTACACTGTAGTCACCCGCCGCCTGCGCCCATCTTATCTAGCGCTAGGCCCAGGAAACGTGCTGTTTCGAAAGGTTGAGTTCAAAGAAAGAGGGGTGTTGGGTTTAAGAGGGTGTTCCTTCACATCACGGACGTATATTGAGTATGTCGTGGTCAATTCAGGGCAGGTAGGAGCTTAACAATACAATATCCTGGACGTAATTATGCCAAAGTAACGCTAGTCTCACAAAGCTCATCGTCTGCGATGGGTGGATGGTTGCACACAGATGGCAGTATCCGGGAGTTTAGGAAGCTGGTAAGAAACTCCAGACTCATTTAATGCCTGTCTGTAAACTGTGTGATTCAGTAGTTGTATTTTTGTTCGATCCTGTATCTTGGCAGTATAGTTGAAGTAATGTCTCTTGACGCGTCAGGAAGCTCAGCCTCTAGTAAGTGCCTGCCGGGATGGTTTCTACGGTAGCAAGCCAACGTCTACCATATTCCTTAACCAAAAACATAGTAGCCTCTTTGTGGAGATGTCGCTGAAAAGACATCAGGAAGTATCCCGTGTCTGCCTTGAAGGCAGTATTCTGACTTTTCTCTTAGTTTCGAGCGATTCGCAACAAATGGTTTGTGTTCGAGGACTTGCAAGACCTTCACTTGACAATTGGGCATAAATTTTCGTAACTGGCAGTAATAAATTTGAACTGTTAACAGTTTTAATTACTTCTGAGACTCTTTTGTTTGTTCTTTGTGGAATATGAGTGATCGTTTCACAGACCTTATCTGCTTCTTGAATGCCCTCATCAGGTCTATTATAGCCTTACAGCCTTAAGATGCCTATTCTTTTTTAAATTAAACTTAATTTTGCTTAGCTAACTTTTAAAATTATTGATAAAAATGCAAAATGCCACTTGAACGTTACTAAGTTAAAGCAATTTTATATATTTTTTATTTTACTGCATCACTGAATTTATTGAAAAAGAAACAGCAAAAGTATGCTTCCTTTAGCAACTTGATTTTGTAAAGGCAGAAACTCAAAGATATCAATACACGCGAAGGTTTAGAATAGCAAAGCGTTTAGCCACAGTAAACCAACAGAAAAGAATTCACGGCAAACTAAGTTTTGCAACATTTCAAAAATGATAATTGAATATCAACGCTCTGGCGCAGTGGAAACTTATTTTCGCGATATATTGTACAAAAGCACTTGGCACTCGCATAATAAGAAAGTAAATCAAAATAGGACAAAACAAACTTAAATTGGATTAACTAGCGCCTGATAATCATTTATGGATTTGTATGCAGGTTTTTGTGGTAAATACAATTGTAACTTCAAACTATGGAACTCAAGTATTTGCCCCAGCGAATCTCGCTGTAATTACTTTGTTATAGGGAATAAACTTCTAAGCCAATTTGCGCTCAGCCATTCCCCGATAAACAAACATAACCTAATTTATTTATGTGAATTGTGTAGGTGCACACATACATACATATGTGAAAACGAACAATCACATACATAGATATGTGTAAATGTATGTATGAACGCATGTGCATATAGAAAAGTGTATGCGAATCCTTTATGAACCGCCACTCATAGTTAAATTAGAATGGAAATTGTTGGCTGAGTGCAATGGCGCCAAGTTGGTTAACGCCCCCAAAATCAAGTCTTCAACACAGGCTTTAGTGGAGGTGGATAAATATGTAGATAGAGTTTGCATGCGAACAAATACGATGGAACCAACAAAAGATTGATTAGTTGGAAACACTATGAACACTTTTTGAGACACACAAAAATTTCAGCTGATTCGGCATTTTATTGCGCAATTTCACTTAAGTTTTTCTTCAAATAGTCAGCATGGAGACAAGTTGCAAAGCTACTGAGAAGGAGGCGGTAGAAATTCCTTTGTCATCATAGCAACAGATTCGCTTTCCGATTATTTACGGATTTTGGCATAACCTCAAGCCTGTGGAAATATTTCATGAGTATTAAATAACATATGGAGAGAACGCATCACTGCTTAAGTGGCTTTCGAGATTTCAGATTTACATTTTCCCCCTTGTAGGCGTGTCACGTGAAGGACGTCCAAAATCCTCGACTAATGACGTAAAAAAATCTACGATGATTTCAGATTTATCCATGAAATGAATGTTGAGGAATTTGAGACTTGATTGTCATAGTAGGGATCCAATTACCATTTAGGGATCTACTTGGATACACGAAAAATTTTAAACCTAATGGTTGCTCGATGTGCTCCTCGAAAGCCAACGGGTGCTAAAAAGGAGGAACGTATTCGTTTATCCTTAAAACTTGAGAATTCTGCACTTTACATAAAATTATAATATCTGATGCATCCTGGTTCTCCAAGTACGAGTCCGTCTAGGAAACCAAGTACCAGTCGATGAATAAAGTATAATATAACAAATGCTCATCTCCCCATTAAAATCAAGCTGCAGAAGTCGGCAGCAAAGGTATGAATGACAATTTTTTTTATCAGAGAAAACATTGTAGCTGTTATTCCTGAAATAGACGGTAATTGGTACTGAAATCTGCTCTCGAATATCGAAAAATTGGTGAGTAAAAATGTAAGCTGCGCTACCTTTTTGAAGCTGTTTGAAAAACGAAAAACTTCACTTTGTTTTTATAGTTTGAAGGAACTCATCCAGAACCGCATTTTTCAGACGAGTGATTCCTAGTTGTAAAAAAAAAATTAGAAATAAAAAATATATATAAAAAAATTAAAAAAAGGGGAATAATGAGTACATAGCAAGTGTAGGTAATGTTGAAATCGCCAACCTAAAAATCGGCCCATTTTCAAAGTGCATTTACCGGCTTCAAACTAATACAATTTTGTCGAATATTAAAGTTACGTAATTTAAAATGTTTTTCTGCATTTTCCTATTGATCGTGGTGGTGGAAGTGTTGCCTGAGTGACATAGCCCAGACCCAATTAGCACAAAGATGCCATTTTGATACATCACTTGTAGAACCACTAATTTTTATTAGTCAACCCATCTTGATTTGTCTATGAATCTGCCCATGCCGTTTATTTTCTTTTTTTGCAATTGTTTCATATTTACCATCGAGAGTTCGCCAGTATTATATTTGTATGTCGTAGAGCACCCAGATTTGAACGCTCACACAGACTTCGATTTTTCTTGACTGCACCTTCTACAGCTGTTGTTGTACGGCCCCTCACGCATTTTCCTATTAATCAAATATTATATAGTCGAGTGAGATCCGTTTGTGTCGAGAGAGAGCCGTCAGCTCTTGTGAGATACGCCAACTCTTGTGAGCTGTTTCATGGTAGGTGGTTATCTCTTCTTTTTACTGATTGCAGTATTGTTCAAAATCATTTTCAACAAGCAATGCCCGCAACATCTTTGACACAGGTAGAAGTTAAGAAAGTGGTTTTTAATATTGCACAGCTGAGCGACAAAAAATGTTGGGATCACTTTTTAGAGAAGCGAGAAATCGTATAAATTTTAAACTGTGAATGGTAGCCACTTCAAAATTGCATCTCTCACTAGGAGTGACAGTTAAGTAACGAGAGTGGCAGTACTTTAGAAAAAGTATGCATGAGCCAAAGGCAAGCGACCGCCACCTCTTTAGTGTCACGCCTTCTTTCTCTTTCGAAGGCAGCACCTTTCACTCCTGTAAACAAATAGGTACGGCTAGACCATCATAGCCTACGTTCGCATTACATTTATATATTTATTATTTATTATTTATTACAATTTTATACGATATAACAATGCCTTAAAATTATTGAAACTTAATATGAAAATGGTCGATCTTTAAGACCAACATAACGCAAAATTTGTGATTTTTTTGGAGGAAATAATCATCCGAATGAGTCGACATTTCAAAGTGGTGAAAGATTTCAAGAAAGTGGTGCTATCGGGTATAGAAAAAGGAGTGGCAGACCAAAAACTGAACGTTCTGTTGGGACTATTGCTGCTGTAGCTCAAAATGTTGCTGAGCAAACTTCAGCATCGATATCCGATATCTCGACGTTCGCAGTAATTAGACATTCATAAATCGACTGTTTGGCAGATTTTACCTGTAGACTTGAATGATGCAATTCTTCACATACTATATAATTGTTCCAAGGCGTACTTTGAATAAAAATAGTGAAAGAATCTAAATTTTCCATGTTTTAGTTTAAAATAACATCTAGGCCATCCGGCTTGAATCCACTTCAATGTATTCTCGGTCTTCTTAAAAATATCTAAACCACTCAAAAATTAGAGCAACATTTAATGCCATATATTTCTTTCTATAAACCCTGGGGCTTCACTAGGTCTACATATTTCGAAGCTTCATGCGGATTTATTGGAAACAATTCGTATACCTATCGCTTCTCATGCAAAATCGTAAACAAAAAAATAAATAAATTTTTTTTTTGTCTATTTGAATATAGTCAAAGATGACATAAAATAACGTGTCGTCTAGGAAGACTCACTACTAACATCTAGATGTCACTTTTGAAAGACCCTTTTTAATTTTATTTCAGCTCGTGGTTTTTTTTTCGCCAAATTTTTCTAAAATTGTTTCCGGGCGTTTAAATTTCTATAGATATCAAGAAGTGCAGCCACTTTCAACCGCTCTTGATTAAGGCCAATTTTATTTTTGGCACAACATTTTTTTAGAGTCGTCAAACAAACTGTTTTTACCAATAATTTAGATATGTTCTAAGAAAAGTGATGGCTAAAAAATCATCTTCTGTCGGTTGTAGTTGCAAATTAAAGCCTATTTTACCTCGCAAAGTGAAAATTTTTGATGCACTTAATTAAGATCGGAGATGTTAAGATAAAAAAACCGTTTGGCTGTAAACCGACGTTTTTGGTTGTTTGTACTCCAAAACCACGGCTTGATTGCGGACTGGATCATGTCAGTCGGATTAGAAAGCCAAACGATTCATGTAAATAAGTCTGCCATTGTGACAATTAGCAATCCAGCGGCAGAAACGACACGCCCCTCTTTCGCTATCTCAATCGTTTATTGAACCAAATACTTGCTTTTCTCAATTTTAATGCCTTTTTTATAAATTTTACTACTTTTTTTTATATACATTTTCACACTTACCTCTTCCACTGCATCACACTCGAAAAGATAAATATGCAACAGCGGATCACGCGGATCCTTCATCAAGTACACCAGCCCAGTAATGGGGCCCAAGAATTCCATGAAATTATTTGCATTCCCCCCATTCGCCGCATCATTAGAACCACAGTCAGCGCCATTTGCAGCCGCCAAAGCATTTTCACGTTCACGTTCACGCTCCCGCTCTCGTTCACGTAACGCAGCGCTCGTGGAGAGTGAACCGTATGAAGTGGATGTGGTTAAGGGGCCACCAGTGTTGACTGACTTCAAGACACTCGTATTGCCGCTATTGCCAACGGCAGTGAAGGCTTTCAGCTGAAGAAAACCATTGCCAGCGCTTTTTGTGCTGTTCTGCTTATGAACGATGCGGCACATGCCCACAATATGCTTGAGTGGATGACTGAATTGCAATTCGAAATCGGAGTTGTACGATTCCAGTACGCCATTTTCGATGCCAACCGAGAGCTGTAAAGAGAAAAGAAGAGGTAAAATAGAGTGAAAAGAATTAGCATTTGTGGGGACTTGAATGAAAATTTAATATTATCCGTTGTATAGTCGCCCACTTGCAGCTTAGCAAAAGTTAAGAGCAGGGAAATCACTTCAAAGCCATTTTTTATTTTTTTTTGTTTGTTTAACTATGCATAGCAATGATGCAGTAATTTCCACATCGCTTGCTGCATTGCTGCAACAGAGTGCGTATTGTGCTATGGGTTAGCGAAGTATAAAATATTAAAGTGAAAAGGAGAGTACAGAAAATATTTAAAAAAAGAAAAACACACACAGAGCAGCTATAAGGCCAACTCGTACTCAACCACCACCTCAAGGACCAGTAGCTGTCGCCACAAGTCCCTAAATGGCCTGCTTACAGCCATATCTCAAGCACTCGTTTTTCTTTTCGCTACCACCGCAGTTCGCTTCTATGAAAATTAGCCGCCGAACATTCCCACCTCGCATCCACTTCAGCTGCTCTCCAACAACAAGTTCTCCACCTTGTTGGCTGCCTGTTTAAAATGCAGTAGAAATTTCTTATTGTCACATTATTCAATAATATCGTTTGCTTTCACATTTTAAATGCTACTCTTTAGTCCAACGTGCCGTTTTCCCTTTTTTTTTTTTTGTGTTTCATCCGAAGTCAAAGTGAAATATAAATTAATTTAAAAAAAAGTCGTGTTTTCATTTCATGTGAAAAAAACTGAAATCTGCTGAGTGCAAAATAAAGTTTGATAATCGCAAAAGTGCAAGTTTGCTGCAAAACAAAATTCGCTCAATTAAGCAACGGAAAGGAGCAGTCAGTGCAGGACAGCGTGAGATTTCCTCTTAGGGCACACATACATACATACATACGTATATCGTTTCAGTTTTGAAGTCTGCCTGTTGTTTGGTAACTTGCAAGTAAACTTTTTGCAGGATATGCGCGAAAGTTCAATTTCCGTGTATTAGTTTTTTCGTTGCTCGTATTTTTTCTTTCCTTCGCCTCGTTAAATGTCAATTTAAAGTCAATTAGTGTTCAATGGCTTTTGAATACTTTTTTCCCCAAGATTATGACAAGGGATATGAAAGTTTTTATACTTTCATTAATATTTTTTTTATTTAATATAAGATTTCACGCTGCTTTGTTGTAAACTTTTTGAAATGCAGTATTTGTAGGTGCCAATAAAAATTGTATCTGAAAAATTCACACAGACTTATTATCGCGTTACTCATAGGTTGAAGTGGAAATTATAATTAATTAAGTGAATAAGACAAAAGTGAAAACGACAAAAACAAACTTCAAGTAATTTATAAAAAAAATTAAATTAAAAAAAATTAAAAAAAAATTAAAAAAAAAATAAAATTTTCAAGCTAATTTTCGGTGCAGTCAAAGGCAACGCCGAGTGGCGTATAAGAGGGAACCATGAACTGGACCAACTTATAAGAGGGGAAAATGTTGTGCGGTTCAACAAAGCACAAACACTAGGATGACTAGGCCATACCATGAGAAACTCAACGAAAAATGATTGACGCTAAAACATTTGCAACGAAAGCAAGAGGCAGACCAAGATCAAGTTGGATTAACGAACTAGAAGACGACATGGGGAAACTCAAGGTCAACAATTGGAAGCAACCAACCCAGGATCGAGGCGAAAGGAACCCTCAAAGCTCACACAGAGCTGTAATGCCCAATGATGATGAATTAATTTACCACTTTGACCAAAACGTTCCCGGAATTTATTCTGAAAATTCAAAATTCAAGTTTATTCCTCAAAAGTGATATTAACGTCTTCAAAGTATTACCCATCAACTGAAATGCACTTATGCCAGCATTCATCCAGCTCTCGAAACATTTCTGGATCTCTATTTTCGGTAAAGCCACCAGAGCAGTCTTCAATTCTGCGATTACTTTCCTTCGCTTGTTTTTTTGACAAGACTAAACAGAAAAAAACGCATTGAGCCATATCAGGCGAACTCGTTGACTGTTGGATGGTATTCGTGTCCTTCTTGGTCGAAAATTCACGGATAATGATTGCAGTGTGCGACGTTGCGTTATCATGGCGTAAAATCCACGAGTTGTTTTCCGACAAATCCTTTTTTTTTTGGCGAATTGCTTCACTTAAGGGGTCCCGGTGGTCTAGAGCTTGATAATTTAGGATATTTTCAGGAACTTTTTTTACCGTTAAAAAGATTAAAAACGATATTTAATTTTTAAGGTTTTCTATTTAACTTCTTTTACATACAGAAATAAAAAATTAATCCATTCTTTTTAATTTTAATTATTTAAAAAATGACGCTGAAGTTGACCTTCCCGAAAAATTGGACCTGGACGGTGTTGCCCAGTTTGGCTCTTCTATTTATCTCAAACACAAAAACCAAAAAAATTATTAATCAGTATGACTAGAATAAAAAAAATTGACAAAATGACACCGTTTTGAATTTGATACTCCAAAAATCGGGTTTTTTCCAATTTTTAATCAAAAAAATTTAAATAGTAATATGATTTTGTACGAGCGATAGCCATTGATGTTGTGAGCAACATATTCAAATTTCAGACGATTTGGTTGAATAGTGTTTTTTTTTTTGTTTTTTGACAACATCAGGCCGAAAAAAATAGTTTTGTGATAATTGAGTTTAAGGTTTTGAGAGTGGATATTTTCCATTGACGCCGCCGCTTGACTCTACCTGCTAATACGGCTGTAGAATCAAAAATACTGGGAATATCTCTCCAAAAATTTGGCAGTACATTCTTAAAAGCCTATACTTTCGAAATATCAAAAAAAAATTTTAATTCTAGACGATCTCATAATTCCCAAATAATAGTCCTTTTTAACTATCTGACCTTCTGACAAAAATTCGTAGCGTACAATACCGTTGTAATCCAATAATCCATAAAAACCGGAAGCATCGCTTTTTTTACTGAAAACGACGTGTACTTTTTTCCTTGGCTCATTAGGAGCTTTCCATTTTCGCGGCTGATGTCTGGATTGCGTGCCGCACTCATAAACCCACGTCTCGTCTACAGTAATGCGTTTGATGAATGCTGGGTCGGATTCAGCCTTGGAAATCATGTCTTTTAAGACTTCTATTTAAACGAAAAACTATAATTATATCAATAAGATAATTAAGTAATATATACCGTTGCTAGGCGGCCGCCGTAGCCGAATGGGTTGGTGCGTGACTACCATTCGGAATTCTCAGAGAGAACGTAGGTTTGAATCTCGGTGAAACACCAAAATTAAGAAAAACATTTTTCTAATAGCGGTCGCTCCTCGACAGGCAATGGCAAACCTCCGAGGGTATTTCTGCCATGAAAAAGCTCCTCATAAAAATATCTGCCGTTCGGAGACGGCTTAAAACTGTAGGTCCCTTCACCAAGACGCACACCACAAATAGGAGGAGGAGCTCGGTCAAACACCCAAAAAGGGTGTACGCGCCGTTGCTCTTTCAACTTCTTTTCACCTTTCGATCAATTTGTTGATGCCGTCCCACCAAAAATCTTCTGGTCTAGTGTCAAAGAAATTGTTGAGCCAGTTTTAAGAACCTCTTTGTTATCGAAGGCAACGCCGCTCATATGGTTTGACAAGGGTGGAAAAGACGGTAATCTGTCCTCCGAGGATTTGTGCAACATGGAGTCTGGCGTTGTCGTGGTTTGACTATGTCGATCAGGTAACTATGAAGATCCGGCTTGACTCCCGGCTTTCGGGTATCTCCTGGAGCCACCCATTCCTTTGTTTGCCGTGACGATTCGGTACAAAAAGCGCTGCTTATGACTGCGTGTTGCTCGATGGCGGGCAAGATGCTGAGAAGCAATTTGAAGGCGACTTTCTTTGTTTTTTTCGTCGAGCTCGTGTGGCACCCAGCCTCCCAGGCTTTGAATTTTTCGGTACATCTCACTGAGCTAAGGTGATTGAGAATCGGTTTACGATCGCAGTTCATTTTTCCGCTAATTCACGACTGGTTTGCCGACCGTTCTCCTTCAAATGTGATTTGAGATGTTCTTCATTGAATTCAGAAGGCTACCGCTGGGAGACGTGTCATCGACGTCAAAGTCATCATTTTTGAACTTTCCGTGCTGTACTCTCGCCTTAACACCTTCTACATACACGGCGCAAATATCATGGGCTGCTTCGGCAGCTTTTTGACCTCGGTGAAAAGCAAAGAAGAGCAGGTATGGAAAAAGTTGATTTTTGCCTCCTGGATATGCCATTTCTAAGCCTCAAAACTAATAAAAAATTACATAACTCAAAATTTCAATTAACATAGTTTTGTAGAGCAGAAAAATTTCTATTACTTACCCTTTGCCAAGCAGCAAAGAAATCGTTGCAAAATAAAAGAAAATATAAAACAGACAATATACCTTCTGCTGTTTTTTCCTGTTTCCCAAGCTCAAGTTGCCGCTCCGTGGAAAACATTTTGAGACAATTGAAGTCATAAAAGAGAATTCGTAGAACACACTCGAGCTTGACTTGTTTACAGTAGCACAGAAAACAAACTATGTGACATATCACGCTGAAATTTGCCATGTAAGCTTATAACAGTCCTACCAAAAAACAAAAAATGTATTTTTGCCATATGTTATCAGCGGACCGTTTTATTGATAACGTCTCGTTCATATTTGAGCAGAAGTATGTTCGCAAATTTCAAAACATAAACCAGTAATTTTAAGTATTCATTACTTTTTATACTTAAACTTTCTGGTATGAGTCAATCTCGAAATAAAAAAAATCGATTAGTCAGCGAAAAGCACTGGTTTCAGCTGAAATGTTTATTCACCTCAAATTTAGTTTAAATTTTTATTTATTTATTCACACGATCCATTGTGAAAGTAGATGCGATGGCGTGAATGCCACTTGGGGGGAATCATAACTTTAAAGAGGACGGGAACTTTTTTCATGCAAAAAAAATAAGCGACAAATCACTTGAGAGTTAATAATCATCATCATTGAGCAGCTTTACAGCTCGGGGTGAGTTTTAGCTTTATTTCAATGCAACTCGATCCTAGGTAACAGTTTTCCAGTTTCTAACACCCAGTTTTCTTAGGTCCATTAAAACTTGTTCAAACCATGTTCGTCTTGGACGTCCTCGTGCTTTACGCGCTACGGGGTTGTATGACACGATTGATTTCTGGGGGTGTTCATCTCTTATGCGCGTAATATGACCCAACCATCGCAGCCTTTGGGATAACGTATTTCACGATGTCCTTGCCATTACATGACTGCGCTAATTTTTGATTGTAGCTTAGCCAGTATATACCATCTTGCAGTCATAGCGGACCAAACACCCTTCGCAGCACTTTTCCCTAGAATGCTCTTAGACACGATTCATCTTTAGAAGACATCCCAGAGTTAATAAGCAAAGTTAAGATCGAAATATTTTGAGAAAATTACCTAATACTCGTACAGAAAAACGGAAGAAACTATGTAAGTTTACGTGTCACGGCGTTTCGTGTCGTTTCAGAAATTTTTCCCACAGTGTAACCAATAAATAAAACAATCTATGCATTCCAGCTGACTGTAAAAGTACAGAGATGCCCTTTAATGACCACAACACATATAAGTTCAAATATCTAATACCTATGCATGTACATACATGCATAGATATTCACGTTTTTCTAACAAATTCTAAATAATAATTTAGATGATAAATAATTGAAAGGTATAGTCGTGTATGAGAAAAAATGATTGCCACGACAGTTTGTGTTGGGAAATGCGATGTTGAGAACAACAAATATAAATTGAACAATAAAAAAGATAGCCTTCACATAAAGTACAGCAATTGCGCAGAAAATAATCATTAACCTACCGTTGGCAGAGAGGTGAACATGGATGTATTGCAAATATTGACTTCTGTATGTATTTGGTTATGTTTATAAAAGGTTTGGAGTCAACATATACATACACATGTGTGTATGTAACTTATAAATATAGTGATACGTAGGGACTGCCGGAGGACCATTGGACTCATTAGTAGTTGCAAATGAAAATAGACAGAAATACAAATATACATACATACATAGATACACTGGCGGACGCGCTTAACTTCCAAAGGGTTGCGGCGTAACAAAAAGCTTCAAAGGGGTGTCGGAACGGGAGATTACAGAAGAATAAATTGTCCACATCAAAAAATGGACCAGCAGAAAAACCTAGACTAGACGATAGAAGAAAGGAAAGATTATTCAGACTAATAAGATTAATTCAGACCCTAATTTTTTTATTATACATATGTAGATGAGGCAAGACACAGCATTAACACCTATAACAAAATCAGCCTGGAAATCCAACGCAGAGTCTCTCTTGCCAGAGTCTCTCTTCTTAATTTCAGTTTTTGTCGCAACTACTCCTTTGAAAATTTTATCTTGACATAACAGAAAAGGCAACTTACGCACTGAGAAAAGAACCAAAAAATAAATTTCAAAGTGGTAAAAAAGTTTAAAAATTTGTTTATAATCAATAAAGCCACAATAAGGCCAAAACACCACTTTTGTAGAACGATTTATCTTTTGCTTTAGTTTCAGCGGTAACCTCTTCATTCGAGCGAAATTTCTTACCGACGAGCAGCCAGTAATTACTGAAAGCCAAATCTGGTGGATGTGGGAGCAATTCGAAGTTCTATTCATGCAGTTTTGTCATTGTTTCGATGGACTTGCGACACAGTGCGTTGTCTTGATGAAACAAAATATTTTTCTTTGCCATGTGTGAACATTTCTTTTCAATTTCGGCCTTCAAACACTCCAATAACGCTATATTAGATTTACTGCTGATGATAGTCAATGAATATGCGATGGTGCTCATCCCAAAACACCGAGGCCATAACCTTTCTAGCCGATTGTTGTGGTTTCGGGCGCTTTGGACGAGGTTCACCAGTTGCTGTCCACTCAGATGACGTCGTTTTGATTTTGGAGTGAAGTGATGGCTCCTTCTTTCATCCATTGTCACATATAGATGCAAAACTTCCAGTTTATTACGTTTAAACATGGCCAAACACTGCTCAGAATCATCAATATGTTGTTTTTGGTCAACAATGAGCAAACGCGGCACCCACTTTGGACAGAACTTTCTCATAGTCAAATGCTCATGCAATACAAAGCCAATCGTTCTTTTGATGTCAGCTAACTCCCGCAACTTCCCTTTACGATCATTCAACACGATTTTGTGGATTTTTTTGATGGTTTCTGTTGTTACCGCCTCATTTGGGCGCCCACTACGACCACTTTTGAAGTCAGTACACCATCGTTTTATTGGTGTTTCTAATGGAGCGGAGTCCCCATAACACTTTTCAAGCCATTGCTTCACTCGAATGGTATTATAACTCACGACCTAATGAGCAGAATATCATACAATTTTAGCAGCTGTCTTTTTAAGGTTAGTACTAACTGAAAAAGATGTGAATGTCGGGGACTCTTCAGCCCATGTGTAATTTCCTTAAATTTTAGTTTTACTTATTTTAATGAATTTTAAGGAACAATATAGAAAATTAGTAAAAATTGAAAAACAAATGAGAATTATGAAAGAAGATATAAAAAAATAGGCGTGGGAGCTCTCGATTTTATTAATTCGAGCAATCCTTTGCCGGCCGCCGTAGCCGAATGGGTTGGTGCGTGACTACCATTCGGAATTCACAGAGCGAACGTAGATTCGAATCTCGGTGAAACGCTAAAATTAAGAAAAACATTTTTCTAATAGCGGTCGCCCCTGGCAGGAAATGGCAAGCCTACGAGTGTATTTCTGCCACGAAAAAGCTCCTCATAAAAGTCATTTGTCATTCGAAGTCCGCTTAAAACTGTAGGTCCCTCCATTTGTGGAACAACATCAAGACGCATGCCACAAATAGAAGGAAGAGCTCGGCCAAGCACCCAATTATATTTATATATAATCCTTTTGATTATTTTGACTTTTTTATCAGCACTTTTTTAGTTTTACAATTTATTAATACACAGACTTAATGTCGTTTGAAAACTAAAGAAATGCTGATAAATGAAATTGACAATTTTTTGCTTAGCTGCTCAAATGTTGTCGAAACATTTTAAAAAACCTGAGAGCAGTTGAGCAGTTGAACGAGTTTCGAGTGAATGTTAAGCTATTCGATACGCAAGTATCTGGAGCCGTAATAGGTATACTCAATTAAACTTGTCTTGGGTATATACAAAAAGTAATGAAAAGTAGCCGTTTGAAATAGGCAAATAAGGTATACTTATTTGCGCAATAAAAATTAAAAAAAAAATCAAGGGGGTTACCTAATAAAAAAAATAAATAATTGGCGCGTACATTTCTGTTTGGTGTTTGACCGAGCTCCTCCTCCTCTTATTTGTGGCGTGCGTCTTGATGTTGTTCCACAAAATAAATAATAACCTTACTTTATATCTAGTCAATAAGGTTTTTACCATTGACTTTATAAAAGAAATAAAAAAAAAATAAGTAAATAAAAAAAAAGAAATAAATAAATAAAAAACTAAATAAAAAATTAAATAAATAAATAAATATATAAAGGAGTAGCAAGTTACGTGTGACCGCCAGTGTACTTATATGAAAATATCGTCGTTGACAAACGGTAAGCAAATAATACTTGCACTCTTCATTATTAATTCGCACCACTCCAATTTCTTCTCATATACACCGTGTTGCAAAATTATAAACACACCACCATTTTTTTATAAAAATACATTCATATTCTAACGGAAAACAATATAACACAAAGTTTCAAACTTTGTACACAATTTTTCTGAATTTCGTCAAAACTTGAACCATTTTAACTTTTTTAGAATTCTTCTGAGTAAACAGTTTTATATTATAGCACATTAAATTCTAGTATTACGAATTGTAAGTTTGAGCTGACTGCAAACTACCATTGATTTTTGGTAAAATTTTTTGTTCCGGGGATAGGCTTTTTCATCCATATAAAAAAAATTCGCGAAAAAAAATTGTCAAAAATTAACACAATTTTGAGGTCACTTGAAACTGGCACTTTGAAACTTTGGAAACTATATGGTTTTTATTGTACTATGAACTATATTAAAAAAAAGAAACGGGGGAAAAACACAAAAAAATGTGTGTGTTTATAATTTTGCACCGGAGTGTATATGAGTAGAAATTGTAAGGTTACGAATTAGTGATTAGGGCAAGTATGATATATGATTAAATGCGCAAATTAATATATTTGTCATTGAAGCATCTTTGAATATACTTATAAAGGGTCTTTCGGCTTTATGTGTTTAGTGAATACTTCCTAGACGGCACCTTTTTTATGTCATCTGTGATATGTGGCAAGTAGACGATATATAATTTTATACGATAAAATAACGCGTTCAAATTATTAAAGCATATTATGAAAAAGGCCTATCTTTAAGAAAAACATATCGCAAAACTCGTGATATTTTTTGGTGGAAATAATCGTCAGAAACAGACGAAAATTCAAAGGTTGGGGAAAAGATTTCAAGAAACTGGTTCTGTGGAGTACTGTAAGGTCTCGTTTTATGCGGTGGATACGTTTTACAGAAATAATAAATTCGCATAAAAAGGATTCACTTGCCGCATAAAAAAGCTTGCAGAAATGAAAAGAAATAGGCTGCTTTATAAATTACTTCGATTGTCTGAAAAATCTTAATATAAACTTGCATTCAAACTTAATTCATTTTATTTTATTGAATTTTAAATTTTTTAATCATCGCTATCTGATAATGCCTTGCACGGTTTGCGAAGTGGTTTCAAATCACTTTCATCGTCAGATGAGACTGTCTGTGCAATAGATATTTGCGAAAAAGGAATAGGAATAAGAATATTAGTCCAAGAAATTTTTGGACAAATATAAACCGCACAACTTCAAAATCGCATAAAAATAGTCCGCATAAAACGAGACCTTGCAGTATAGAAATAGGACTGGCAGACCAAAAACTGAACGTTCTGAAAATGTTGCTGAAAATGTTGCTGCTGTAGCGCAGAGTGTTACTGAACCGCCTTCAACATCGATATCGCAACGTTTTCAACAACTAGCCGTTCATGAATCGACTGTTTTGCGGATTTTACCTGTAGACCTGGTGCTCATGGTGGATATTAAAATGATGTCTTTCTTCACATATAATTGTTAAGAGCCGTATTTTGAATAAAAATAGTGAAATCTGAAAGAATCTAAAAAAAATGTTTACATGTTTTAATTTAGAACAATATCTAGGCGCATCTTTTCAAAGACCCTTTAAAAGTACACGTATATATAGTATTTATGTAATTTGTTAGTTTTGTTAGTAGTTATGTAATTTGCAACTTTGTGGTATAATCATAGAAAATGAAAGGGTGGATGTAGGAAGTAAATAAACAGCGGCAAGCACTTTTAGCTAAATATAGGGTAAATATAAGTATATAACGGGTGATTTTTTAGCTATTATATTTTTAAACAGTTGGTTTAAACAGCTGACGCACGTTTCGTGTTTTGTTTCACTGTCGAACATCGTCAGTTTGGTCTGTAATTTAGCCATAAATCTTCTTACAAATGCGTGTTCTGTTAAGAAAGTTTATCGCGCGCTTCTTCCATTTTATGGTCAGTTTAATCGACTCACTGAAGCAGCTATTCGAGCTATTGCGACTAAATTTAGAACCAAATTTACATTATTGGACATTAAACCACCAACAAGCTTACGTAGAGTGCGAACTGAAGAAAATATCGCAGCTGTATCGGCCAGTGTTAATGATGACCATCAATGATCGATTCGACGCCGTTCCCAGCAATTGGGCCTCTGTTACTCAACAGCGTGGAAAATTTGCCACCCAAATCGTACGATATAACGCCTTTAGATAATTTTTTGTGGGGCTATGTTAAAGCTCATGTCTATTCAGACAAGCCTGCTTAAATTAACGCATTGGATGACAACATTAAAGCATTTATATGTGAGATACCGGCCGAAACATTGGAAAGAGTATGCCAAAATTGGACTAAGCGGATGGACCATTTGAAGAGCAGTCGCGGTCAACATTTGCATGAAATAATCATCAAACATTAAATTATATGGACTGTACTACCAATGCATTTTTCTGAGTTTTACGTGTTTTTTTGAAAAACTTTCCTATAGCTCACAAAAAATCAATAAATATACATATATAATCCTACGGGGTTTATTAAACAGAAAAGTTGACTTTATTTTTTCCGAAAAATATTTATTTATCCATATATTTTTGCCCTCTTCAAAGTAGTCCTTTATCCAGATATAATGCACCGGCGCTTCGCTACGAATCTTCGATGCACTTCTGATATCGGGTTTATTTTCGGTTTTGGTAACAGAAAAAGTCGCAGCAGGCTTAGTTCGGTGAATATGCCGGCAAATTCATAATGTTTTCGACCAATAAATACAGATTTTACATGGGACTACAAAAGTTGATATCATATATAACAGAATTCCGTGGAATTCTATGGAAACACCGTGAAATTTCAGTGACACAATACCTATATGGTTTTTAATATCTCGCCAACACCACGCCAAGAGATGACCAAATAATAATTCAGAATACCGAAGAAGCGAAATGCGTGGAATAACTTTGAAGGAAACTCGTCATCAGCCAGAATTTTACACTGACCAATTTAGAAAATATTCTGTTTTGTAGACGCCCAGAAGAAAAGCTCAAATTAATTGACAGCATGAGTAAAGAAAATGCTTCAAAAAATGTCTACATGTTTCCAGTTGCGGATAGTTTCATTAAAAATTCGGACTAAGAAAAAATAAAATAAGAATTATCATTCTTTCAACTTTCATTAAATGTCAATTTAGAATCAATTAGTGCTCAATGACTTACTTTTAATACTTTTTCTCAATCCTAATCGAAGAAATATGAAAAGTTTTTATAAAGGGTTTTCCAATAACAGGTGTTATTTTGAATAACAGGTGCTATTTCGAGCGATGATTAACGATTTTTTATGGCCTGAATTGGATAGTATTGATCTGGACAACGTTTATTTTCAAAAAGACGGCGCTACGTGACACAGAAGCAACGAAACCATTGATCTTTTACGGGAAAAGTTTCCGGACCCTGTTATCTCTCGAAGAGGTGATCACATTTGGCCACCGAGATCTTGTGATTTAACGTCGATTTATCGCATTTTAATTGATGATTTGGGCTTACGAAAGGTATATGCACGTTTCATTTCGCACAAGTTAATTGAGTACCAAAAATTGTTCAGAATTCAACATTCGAAAAACCTCATTAAAGAGACGAGAAAATACGAGAACTTCCTTTACAACATTGTAACTGGTAATGAAACGTGGTATTTCCAACATGAACCTGAAATTATACGTCAGAGTGTCGAATCGAAGGCCCCAGATGAGCCACCACCCAAAAAATCGCGTTTGGAGAAGTCAAAAAACAAGTCGATGTTCAATTGTTTTTACGATTCCAAGGGAATAGTCCACAAGGAGTTTGTGCCAACGGGCGAAACCGTCAATGCAATTTTCTATCTTGGCGTTTTAAAGGTACAAGTACAGGGTGGCGCGAAATTAATGATCACATTTTGTTTTTGAATAACTTTTTGACAAAAAAAATATTTTGTTTGATGGAAATCGTAATTTGGACTTTTACGCGCTCCCTTGCTTGTCTGTTTGCATGTTACAGTTGTCTAGTTCACAAGTGTCAGATATGAGTGACGTATGACGCCATTTGCAAAAATTATACATTTTTCGATTGGGTGAATTACAGTATACATTTCAACGTTAATTTCTGGCGTTTAAGTTGAATTTTCAGCTTTAGTGTATTAATGTGAGACTTACCCCATGATTAAAAATTACCGGGAATGTTTAATTTAAACAAACCGCGCACGTGGGAACCGGTCCATATTTTTATCTTATATTGTCACTTCTGGCACTTTTTAGCGCCATTGGCTCATTAGTGTCTGCCTGGCCCGCCGGAAATGTGGGCAAACAATTCTTGGATTTTGCATGATGATAACCCGCCATCGCACCGAGCCCAAATTGTGCTTGATTATTTGACCAAACACCAAGTAAATACCATCTTGCAAGCGCCGTATCCCCCTAATATGGCCCCATGCAACTTCTTTTTGCTTCCCAAATTGAAGTTACCACTTCGTGGAAGGAGATTTCAGTCGATAGAGGAAATCAAAGAGAAAGCGACGAAGGAGCTGAAGGCCATCCCTTCGTCGGTCTACCAGGGGTGCATGGACGACTGGGGTAAACGTTGGCACATGTGTGTTGCTTTAGACAAGTCATATTTTGAAGGAGATAAAATAAATTTGCCTGAAATTTAAGTCTATTTTGTTTTATTTAAAAAGTCCCGGTACTTTCTGGGCATAGGGTATAATAAAATTGTATGGTAAATATTTTTGTTGTACATTTTAAGGGGGTCTTCTACCGTCACGGTTTGAAAAAATCGATTTTTTTTTTTTAGATTTTTTAAAAGCTACTAATGTTAAGAGTATGCTATAAAGAGGGTTTTATGAAAAACATGTTCCTTCATGAGCATTTCGGGGAGAATACATGCATGCTGCAATCATGTGTTATACCAAACTTTATCTTTAAACGCCTTTTCCCGAAAGTTGACTTTTTTCAACTTTCTGGTCACACATCTACTATAAATATTTGTCGAATTCATTCCATCTTTTTTCCAGTTATTCAGTGAACATCTCGCTATGTTTTCCCAGACCACTTTTTTCAATTTTTGATTAGTTTAATTTTGCGGGCCTCTAAAGTGTAAAAAAAAGAGGAAATTTTCAAACTTTTTTTTTAAAATCACGCATTTTTTACAAATTTCAACATATTTAAAATCGCCACTGGGAAAACATAGCCAACGCTACACTTTATGATAAAAAAAAAATTTTTTTTGATTTCAGATAAGTAAAATGGTCGATCGCGTGCCACAAAGTCGCCTAGGACATTTTTACAAGGGCAACCTCGAGGACGGTTCAAGGACACAGGGCCAAAGAATTCGATTTGAAAAATATATTTTTAAATAGTGCAAACTTGTGCAAATTAAATAAAAAAAATCTGATTTCATTATCTCAAGTGGTTGCTTTGTAATTAATTCCCAAAAATAGGCCCGAGATTAAGGCGCGACGGTAGAAGACCCCCTTAACACATTATTCTACGTGTTTCGTGCCCTTTCCCACAAAAGAGACAAAAGAGGTCGATCAATTGAAGATCTCTCTATCAATATTCCACATTTCATAAATCACAAATGTAAAGATCACATGCTGGCTGACCCTAAGAACGTGCAAAAGGTTACAACTTTGACCCCCCCTGAAATAAAATTCAGACGTAAACTTCCAAGCCGCAAATACATATATATTTTGTTTTTGTTCCCCTCTATCAGAATCCATTTTTTAGGTTTCACTATTTCTGTTCAAAACCCGACTTTTGACAATTATATGTGAAAAATTACATCATTTAGACTCTTTATAAAACACATATATAAAAATATTAAAACACGTTAAAACACTTAAATTAAAAACTGTTAGGTTTGCATCAATTAATTAAATATGTAAATATGTGCATAGAATAACTGCAAAGGCCACTATTGCATCACTTATCCATTTATTTTTTCAATTATACCGTATATTTATAACTTTTTTGCTAGAATATGCATTAGAAAAACTTGAATTTATAATCGTTTGCGTATCAATAACTATTGTGTATGCATTCCTAATGAGCCATAATCATCACCTGGAGTTCAGAAAGGCGTTTCAGGAATTAGGAAAGATAGTTTTTACATATAATTTCGTAGTTCTTGGATATTGTGATGCAAACGGTGCTCTGGAGCTAATAGAATTTGAAGAATTAAGGCGCACAGTTCCGTTCTAGAAATTGGTTGCTCCTTAGATAAGCTATGTTTTTGGCTTTGGGTTCAAAATATTTATTATAGCCATATACTTATTTGAGCGAGTTAAAAAATATTTTTATATTATGCGACATTTTAATTTATAATTTTCTTAGTCTTGATTAATGGAAATTTATTATCAATATGAAATTTTGTACGCATTTCATACGTAAATGTTGTTTTTAAAGCTGTAATTGACTCAGACCGTTTTCAAAATGAATGGAATGTCCTATAAATGATTTAATGAAATAAAGAACTATGAGTTTTATTTGAAACAATAACTTTAATAAAATTATTCATGAACATTTATTAATTATTTAAAAAAAAATAATCAATTCTTATCATTTTTTCTAGTTTTTAAGATTCTTAAAATGTTCATGATGTATGGAGGGATGTATGGTAGTAAACACATAATATCTTTATGTTTTTCTCCCGTTACTGGTCTAGAGGCGGTGTACTATATAATGGAAGTATTTTAATATTTTCGTATATTTTTGGTCTTCCTCTCCTAGGAGAAAAATCCAAAACGTGGAATTTAGAATCATCTAATGAAGTTTTGTCGAAAATTTTATAAGGTTCATTTTTCTAGAAACGCATCCATTGAATTTTCAGCCAAGAGCCAGATTAGCGGTATTTTTTATTATTCTTTTTGTCATTCTGTAGAAACAAATGAATCGAAACCAAAAATTTGTGCTATACCATTTCAATATTATTATTATTTGACTGAGCAATTTTCATCCATGTTACTGCTACTTCTTCGCTGGAATTTTCTTTGGTTTTTTGTTTCATTTATATATGGCTTTTTTTCATTTTGTACTATATAGTTCAGAAATGCATCGCTATTCCCGCGCTATTTCCAAGTTATTTTTATATGTAATTTCTTCAAATTTTTTACTGAGCCCACTTTCATAATTAACACTAAATGAATTCCATATAACGTGGAAATTACATCCACTATCCAAAGGTTCATTTTGACGATATCGTGAAAATTACATTACAACTCTTACCTTAGAGGACATGGAGGGGGAATACTCCGATCTCTCTGCTATGGAGAATGAGGAGTCTCTCCCCCCTACATCCGATGAAGAGAACGCAGACCAAACCGTGGTTGGCTGCCCTTCAATAACCTACCAAAGCGATGGTGAGGATTGTACAAATCACTCATCGCACTCATCCTCCGTCTCGCAGAAAGAGAAGAGGATATCGTGCTCATCCAAGAACCATGGGTCGTAAAAGATCGGGTTTGCGGTTTGAGCAGCAGAGAGTACAAATTGGTTTATGTCACTGACAAAGGTAAACCCAGGTCGTGCATACTAGCAAAGAAATGTATTAATGTATATTTACTAATACAATTTAGCGATGCGGTTAACGTAATCACGGCAGTGGAGTCCTGCGGAAGGACGATATGGCTTGCCTCATCTTATATGGCACACGACGCGGAACAACCACCTCCATCACAACTCATAAGAGACGCAGTTCATGAAGCATCGAGATGTGGCACCCCATTCATATTGGGAGCAGATGCTAATGCACATCATCATGTCTGGGGCAGTTCAGACACAAACGCACGTGGTGAGTACTAGGGTTTCTCTCCCGGGATTTCCCGTTCCCGATATCGCGGGTAATCCGCAAAAATATCTATTCCCGATTTCCCGAAAAAAAACGTAAATTCCCGGGATTATTTAACATTTATTATCATTTAAAATGAAAAATTCAAATTACTTTTTTTATTTAAAAATATTCAAAAACAAAGTAAGCTAAGCAAGCATTGACTTTCTTGTTTTCGTGATTATACAGCTGTGCAACACAAATATTTGAAAAGTCATAGCGTTTGGGTGTCTTTACTTTTTATATTTTAAAAAGTTATATATTAAAAGTGTTTAAAAGATTTCTTTGTGAATTAAAGTAAGTTTAATTGAATTTTAATAACAATTAGTTATTATTCCACTGATATTTTAAATATTAAAATTAAAGGGTTATTAAAAAATACGAATGTCGTCAGAAAGAAATTGGAGATTTTATTTTACCATTGATTCTACTAATAAGTACAAAGCAAAATGCAATAAATGTAATCAAGTGATTATGAGAAAGGGAGGTTCCACAAGTGGAATAAATCGTCATATGCAAATCCAACATGGAATAGATTTGGTTACCAAGAACAATAAATTCGACGCTCCAAGTACTTCATCGCCGGACAAATCTGATAAATCAATTTCAGGAAATCAAAATTCCATTTTAAAATATGTAAAGAAACAATCATTGGAAGAAATTCTTGCAAAACTAGCAGCTGTAGATGGAATTTCCATCAATGTTATTTCGAAAAGTACGTTCATTCGTGAATCTATTTGTGCGAAAGGATATTTTCTTCCTAAAAATCTTTCACACATAATGAATCTTATATTCAAATATTATGCCGAAGTTAAATCAAAACTTAAATATAGATTTTCAACTATTCTAAATGCAAATCAAAAATTTTGCTTAACTGTAGATGAGTGAACAAGCAGCCGTAATCGTAGATACATGAATATCAATGTTATGTCCAATGGTGGGATATTTGAAAATTTGGGATTAATAAGAATTGAAGGAAGTTGTGAAGCTGAAAAAACATTAGATTTAGTTAATGAGCGGTTAAAGGAATTTAACTTGAATTTATCTACAGATATTATTGCAATCATAACTGATGGAGCAGCCGTTATGGTGAAATTTGGAAAGTTAGCTCCTGCCTTCCATTTACAATGCTCCACACATGGGATTCATTTGGCTGTTCTGGATACCCTTTTTGGTTCTACTAAGACAGAATTATTATTGCAAAAAAATCAGCAGCACCAAGTAGACCAATTATTAGATTCAGATGATGATAGCGACATTGATAATTATGATTGTCTTGACAAAGACGAAAATACAACATTTGAAGGGATGTCATATGAACATGATACAAATATAAGTGACCTTAAATTCAAAGATCTAAAACCTCATATCCAGGATGCAATAAAACAAATCCGCAAGATAGCATCATTTTTCAGAAAATCGCCAGTACGTAACACAATTCTTCAGCAAAATGTCAAATTAGAATATGGTAAAGAATTAAACCTATCATTAGACTGTACGACAAGGTGGAATAGCTTATTAGATATGTTGGAAAGATTTGAGCAAATAAGAATTCCGATTAAAAAAAGTCTATGCGAAGTTAATGCTACACATCTACTTGAAAAGGAAGATGAGCTGTTCCAAATTGTAAGCACATTAATTAATATACTTGTTTACGTCCAGTAAAATTAGAGTCCGATGCATTATGTCGACGTGATATGGATTTAATAAAGAGTGAGGGAATACTATCGTTCCTAATAGAAACGTTAAATGCGTTAGATAATTCAATATCTCGAGAATTATTACAAAATTTTAAATTCCGTATGACAACTCGAAGATCCAAAATTTTAATTTCATTGGTAAAGTACCTAAATAATTCAAGTTTATTGTACTCCAATCAAGATGATATGTTTTTTGAAATGTCGTCGAAGTCTGAAATGGTTAAATTATCTAAAGAATTGTTACACCGCCTATTTCCAGTTAATATCCTTGAAGACACCACTGTACTTGAAAATGAAGAAAGCGTATTGATTTCCGAAACGGAAAACAATATAGAAGCAGAAATGCCCGCGAATGTTTTGAAACGAAAGCTTGAAAGTGCTATAAATAGTATGAGCGCCAAAAAACAAAGTACTGGAGATACAGAATATAAGACTATATTAAAAGAATTTAATTTATTTGAAGCTAGTGGAAAGTTAACCAAAAATTTGAAAATGCTCTTAGATGCTCTTCTTTACATTAAGCCAACTTCAGTGGAAAGTGAAAGAGTATTTTCGACTGCTGGCCTTTTTGTCACCAAAATTAGGACAAGACTCAACGACAATTCAGTTAATGCGCTAGTTTGTCTCAGAACTCATTTTAAAAACTCTTCTAATAAATAACTTTTTTTTTGTTTTATGAATTTGAATAAATATGAATTTTTTTGTTTTGTGAATATGAATAAAATATGTGAAAATGAATTTTTTAATTGTTTTTAAATTAATAAATTTATTTTAATTAGTAAATATAAAAACTCGATTTTCCCGGGAATCCCGGGAATATTTTCGAAATATTCTCGTTTCCCGGGAATCATTATGTGACGGGAAATGAGAAACCCAAGTGAGTACATCTTTGAATTCATTATGTGTAACAATCTTTATATTAGTAACATAGGTGATACCCCTACTTTTGTAACAACTACGAGAAGTGAAGTTCTAGACACCACGTGTGTCAATGAACGAGGGTCCCAAATTTTAAAGGACTGGAGAGTGTCTATAGACAACTCCTTCTCAGATCATAGGTACTTAATGTACACCATTTCATTGCCAACTAAACAGTTCAAGCCGGTTATAAACCGCAGACGCACAAACTGGGGGATGTTTGCAACCACGTTATCCAGCAATCTCCCAGCAGCGACATACACAATTAACTCCGAGCCACAGCTCGACTCAGTGGTTGATGAGCTGACTTCAGCATTTCAACAAGCTACGAAAACAGCATGTCCTCAGAAAACAAGAAGAGGAAAACCGAAACCTCCATGGTGGTCCACTGATATAGCAAACCTCAGAAGGGAATGCAGAACTATGTATAACGAAGCGAAGAGAACCAACTCGTGGGACAGATACAAATAATGCCAGCGTAGATTTAAGTATGCCATAAGGGCAGCAAAAACGGCGTCTTGGAGAGACTTCTGTCAAAAGATAGAAAGTGTTTCGGAGACCAGTAGACTCCGGAAAGTAGTATCAACAAGTCCCAGTAACCCTAGCTACCTGATAAAAGAGAATGGCAATTGGACAACCAGCAGTGAAGAAACACTATAATTACTAATGCAGACGCACTTTCCAGGTTGTCTCTGCAACGAAGACAGTATAACCCACCCTATAGTTCACTACGAGAATCCGCCAATAGATTTCATAACGGAGGACAACATAAAATTTGCCATTGGCAGCTTCAAACCTTACAAATCACCGGGACCTGATGGAATCATTCCCGCTGATTTGCAACACACAAAAGATATGATTGCACCTACACTCGCCTTAATTTTTGAGGCAGCGATACGTCTTAACTATATCCCCAAGAAATGGGTAGAAGTAAAAGTGGTATTCATTCCCAAAGGAGGGAAAACCACACATACGAAACCGAAGGACTTCAAGCCAATTAGCCTATCATCCTTTTTGTTAAAATCTTTAGAGCGGTTGCTAGATGTGCATATCAAAGGAAGGATTAGCGACAAACTATCACCTTCCCAACATGCATACAGCAAAGGCAAATCAGTGGAAACAGCGCTCCATGAACTAGTTCACACAGTCGAGAAATCACTTCACTACAAAGAATTTACCCTCGCTGCCTTTCTAGACATCGAGGGTGTTTTCAATAACATACAATATATCCGGAAGCAATTACCACTTCGCTAACGGAAGTGGGAGTAAGCAATGCAATAGTCTCGTTTATAGAACGAATGCTAACTGGGCGAACGATAAGCGCAAATTTGGGTGACATATTTGTTAAAAAAATTCCGATCAGGGGTACACCCCTGTGGAACCTAACTGTCAATAATCTTCTACAAGAACTTGAAAAAATTGGAGGTAAAATAATATCATATGCCGATGATATTGTAATAGCAATCTCGGGGAAACACCTTCCAACATTATGGGACCTCCAACAAAGATCTCTCAACAGACTATCACTTTGGTGTAAAAGTCGAGGACTAGAGGTAAATCCGGAAGAAACGGATCTGATACTTTTTAGTAGAAAACACAAAACACCTACTCTTCAACAAATATTCCTAGGAGGGAAACCCCTTACAGTAATAGAAAGGGCAAAATATCTAGGACTTATACTTAGATAGGAAGCTAAATTGGGGGCTCACAGTCGCAGACAGAGCACGTAAAGCTATGACCGCAATGTACTCCCGCGGAAGGCTTATTGGGAAGAAATGGGGATTGGAACCCAGACTGATACATTGGCTCTACACAGCAGTGGGTAGGCCAATTCTCTACTACGGTATTGTAATATGGTGGGATGCCCTTCAGAAGGGTGTGAACGTCAAGAAACTTTACAAGGTGCAAAGACTAGCATCTGTTCTCTTAACCGGCGCCATGTCAACCACACCATCGAAAGCATTATATGCGACATTAAACCTCCTTCCGGAGATCTGCAGGCAATATATAACGCATGCAGTGCGGCAATAAGGCTGAACACTCTAAACAAGTGGTCAAACACGGATTATGGCCACGGCAAAATCCTGGCTGGCACTTTGGGGCTTCCCGGACTGGTGGACTATGCACTCCCGCCTATACTTGCCATTACATCGTTTACGATCCTCCTACTCTCAAGGGAAGAGTGGGAACGGGACGACGTGAGACAGGGCGAGTCCATCCATGTATACACAGATGGCTCAAAGCTCGAGGGCAGGGTGGGCGGAGGTGTATATTCTGAACATCTGGGGATCTCCTTCAGTTTTCGGCTCCCCGACTACTGTAGTGTCTTTCAAGCTGAACTGCTGGCAATAATAAAAGCCGCGACACTGATACAGTGTGATGCGATATCCGGAAATGATATCTACATTTTCACTGATAGCCAAGCGGCGATAAAATCCCTCACAAAACAGTCGACAACCTCCAACGTAGCCAAGAAATGCCGCACATCTCTTGACGAGATGGCTGAGTCATTTCACCTAAAGGGAACATGGGTTCCTGGCCATCGCGACATTGAGGGTAACTGTAGAGCCGATGAACTAGCAAGACTTGGCACTAAATTGTCTGACGAGCACATAGATAATGACATAGGGATACCATTACAAACATGTCAGCTACACATCCTTCAAGAAATTGTAAAGAAAGCAAACGAAAGATGGCGAAATGAAGCAACCTGCAAAATCGCCCGTCAACTATGGCCGACTCTAAAAGCTAAACGCACAGAATCTCTGCTAAGCCAAAATAAACACAGTCTTAGCACATTGATCTCAGTCATAACGGGGCACTGCCTAATAGGTAGACACGCCCAAAGGATGGGTGTGCAAACACATGACTTCTGTAGAAGTTGTCTAGATGAGGACGAGGAAGAGACAATCTCGCACCTACTGTGCCACTGCCCTGCTCTTTCCAGACGCACGTTTACTATTCTGGGTAGACAATTTTTTAATGAGTTAGAAGACCTCAGTTCAATAGAAATCAGAGATATTTCAAAATTTTTGAAAAACACACGCTGGTTTTAGGAGAGATAGGGACAAGCTTCCCACGCGACATCACAATGGGCTATGAGCCTGAGTGTGTCCCACAGGACAACCGCTTCAACCTAACCTAATCTACATTAAATACATATAGGTTAAGATAATGGGGATGTGGATAAGTGATAAACTAATTTTTGAAATTTTGACTTAGACCACTTTCATAATTATGAGCACAATTAGTGAACAAATTTTCTACAAGGGAGATTCTGCTTGAAAGCGTAAATATACTTTTTCCCTTCAAATATTATCTTTTAATAGCTCTGTTTAAATTTTTCAAAAACTTTCAGTTATGGACGTTAGCTCATGATCAATTTCGAATTTTATGAACTACGAACAGTGAGAGTCATTAATTTGGATTTTAAATTAAATGAAATTTTGAATTACATGAAAATTCAAATTAACAGGAACTGTTTTAGGTCCTTTACAGATTTTCTTTTGTGTTTTATTTTGACTAACAATTCAATTCCATAAAAAAATAGCTTCAGTTACACCTATAAGAACGAGTCATTAGTATTTATAATATTTATTCTTTTATTTACTATTTTGAGTGTAAGCTGATAATTAATAATATTAAAAATATTGTCTAAGGACCTCCTTTAACCGATTTGGCACATTTTCCACTTTTTAATGATATAATTAGGTGAAATTTGAGCCCACTTTCGTTGTAGCATATTTTTCAACTCAGCTGCTGTAGAAATGGTGTGCTTTCGAATAGGAAAAAGCAGTATAATTCAACTCATTAATTTTCGATGTGGTTCGCGTGCGAAGAATGGGCAGTGGGATGGAGCACTTTGGGGCAGTTATACAGAAGCCATCTTGAACTAACCGCGATTTATGCTTCGGGCCATTATCTTGAGTGGTGTCTGATTAAAGGTAGTGGTAATCAAGAGAATATCATTTTCGCATGGGCTTAAGTCAAGCTGGCTCCTGTCAAGAGCCAAACAGGCTCAAGCATCTAATGTTTCTTAGCGTATCACAATACTGATAAAAACTGTGGATATGAACCCAGCCGAAGTAAAAATAGTGCGAATAATTGTAATTTGTCAATCATTGGCTGAGCTTTGTTGCTCTGGAACTGTTTTTTTTTTCTTACAATGTGAACCTGGAATATTTCATGAGCCGGTTGAAAATTGCAGATATTTGTGTTCTTCTTCTTCTTAATTTGCGCTATAACCGCTTACGCGATTTTGGCCGAGTTTAACAAAGCGCGCCAGTCGTTTCTTTCTCGTGCTAACCGGCGCCAGTTAGACACACTAAGTGAAGCCAAGTCCTTCTCCACCTGATCTTTCCAACGCAGAGGAGGCCTTACTCTTCCTCTGCTACCACCAGCTGGTACCGCATCGAATACTTTCAGAGCCGGAGCGTTTGTATCCATTCGGACGACATGACCCAGGCAGCGTAGCCACTGGATCTTTATTCGTTGTGCTATGTCTATGTCGCCGTAAAGCTCATACAGCTCATCGTTCCATCGTCTACGATATTCGCCGCTGCCAACGTGCAAAGGTCCAAAAATCTTACGCAGAATCTTTCTCTCAAACACTCCAAGCGTCGCTTCATCGTATGTTGTCATCGTCCAAGTTTCTGCGCCATACGTTAGGACGGGCATGATGAGAGCCTTGTAGAGTGTTAGTTTTGTTCATCGAGAGAGGACTTTACTGCTCAGTTGCCTACTTAATCCAAAGTAGCACTTGTTGGCAAGAGAGATTCTACGTTGGATTTCAAGGCTGACATTATTATCGGTGTTAATATTAGTTCCTAAATACACGAAGTCTTTTAAAACCTCAAAATATAACTGTCAACAGTGACGTGGGTGCCGATACGCGAGTGCGCCGACTGTTTGTTTGAAGACAGGAGGTACTTCGTTTTGTCCTCGTTCACCACCAGACCCATTCGCTTTGCCTCTTTATCCAGTTTGGAGAAGGCAGAACTAACAGCGCGGTTGTTAAGGCCGATAATGTCAATATCATCGGCATACGCCAACAATTGTACGCTCTTATAAAATATTGTGCCTGAGCGATTCAGTTCTGCGGCTCGTACGATCCTCTCCAACATCAGGTTAAAGAAGTCACACGACAGCGAGTCACCCTGTCTGAAACCTCGTTTGGTATCAAACGGCTCGGAGAGGTCCTTACCAATTCTGACGGGGCTGCTGGTGTTGAGCAACGTCATCTTACATAGCCGTATTAATTTTGCGGGGATACCAAATTCAGACATCGCGTCATACAGGTAACTCCTTTCTGTACTGTCGAATGCAGCTTTGAAGTCGACGAAAAGATGGTGTGTGTCGATTCTCCTTTCATGAGTATTTTCCAAGATTTGGCGTATTGTGAATATTTGGTCGATGGTAGACTTTCCAGGTCTGAAGCCACACTGATAAGGTAAGATATTTGTGTTAGGGGATTGAAATAATAAGCACATATAGCGTAACTCACTGAAACACATATAAATACTGTCATTTGCTATTGCTGCTTCAGAAAAAGTAAGCTTTGTTTACAAACAACAATTTCTTCGGAATTCCAAAGATCAACCGTTATAACGAATCCTATTTTTTATGATTTTAAGATTTTACTAGTAGAAGATTTCGAATCTATTGGACAACTATGGGAGTTTAAGCCAGTCACAACAGTTGTCAGTTGTTGTTGCGATATACGAATTATTGCTATTATGAGGGTTGCTACCTAATTTTTGATACAGACAAATAAAAGTAAATGTAAATAATCGAAAAACCTTTATTGCTTTTCTAAATACTTTTCCAAAAATATCAATACATTTTGGTATGCGTTTGAAACAATTTTTCCCCAAGCTAATTTTAACCGATTGTCAAATTAAATTATGCGGTACCCAAGGCGAGCAAATCTTTTGATAACCTAATTTTCATGCAATTGTGAATATTCGAAAGTGGAAATAATGTTGATAAAATCATTTTTGTAGTAGTTTACAAAACTTTGCCCAGTTTAGTGAAGTTTCTTTCGTCGTCAACTATCTCATCTAACGATATGCCCCGGAAACAGGCTACTTCGACCGGGTGAGACCAGAGGGAAAGGGGTGTTAGATATGTATGTAAGTGGATTACGAGTGAATGTGAAGCGGTGGTAGTGTTATGTGGGATACCTTCACAATCCGGGTGTGTATGTCTATTCTAGATCTATTCTGTATAAGTAGAAGCTTAAGCTGTTAATCCAATGCGTAAGTTTGTGAGGAAAACGCAGATTCCACGAGGCATCTTAAACATGTCTCAGTCTCAAGGTAGATCACATGACGATCTTGCAACATCAATTCACGCACAACATACATTTTTTCCTCTACGAAATTCTTCCCGTAGCGAAATGCGACCGCAAATGAATTCATAAAAACCAGCGAAACTCGGTGAGTCGAGATCGTGCTTCATTACCAAAAGTCAAAGTGAGTTGTGCCGCACAGTGTTTTTATTTAAACTACGTCGAAAGTAATAGAAAATCACCAAACGATAATATTCACGATTTAATACCTTTTTTCACCCAAGATGAATGCAAACAGCACAGATAGCATTCGTACCACAAACCATTCTGAGTATGGCTGTTATTCAAGATGCCACACCCTTAATGACAAATGCCACACCCTTAATGACAAATGCCAGATTTGACATAACACTTCCTACAGGTGTTGCCATATCGCAAAATTTAAGTAGCCACATAAGTACAATATTTAGCTCTATTACAGTCCTTATGACCTTTGAATCAAGATATTTAATTTACTGATATACAAACACATTTTTATTTTTAGCAGATTACAGGCATCAATGCTGAGATGCTGTGTAATTGTATAAATTTAGCCTTCTTTTACAAAGTAGTATTAAGTACAGAGTTCCTTTGTACCTATAACCAAATTTAAATACTTTTTACTACCGCGTGAGCAATGAATCTTAACAGTTGTCAAGTAAATAAAAATAAATTAAAATCAACGAATCTGCCATAAAAAATCAAGCTTTAAAACCAATTCAGTCAATTTTATTACAACAATGCGCTGGCTGATGCTTTTCATATTCCCTAGTATTTTATAGGAACCAATGCATTAACTGAAAATCCAATCAAAAGCGTAGGCGGTAATATGGGTTCATGCCAGTATGGGGTTTTTTTTGGAGTTATGGAACTTTTCTTACATATATCTTCTAAAATAGCCTGAGTAGACACATATATTTGACATATAATCTGGAAATTACATTCATTCTTCTGAACAATAACACTGGTCGACACGATTTTTGGGTCTGGCGTCTGAGTGTAAAATTTTGGCTGCTTTTGTAATATATTATTAAAACAAATTTTTTTGATCAAACAATTTTTTTTTTGGAAATTAGTGCAATTTTTTCTAATTTTTAGGAAAAATTACAAATCATTAAATTTTTCGTGATGTGCGTCTTGATATTTTCCACAAATAGAATGACAGTTTCACGTCACCTCCGAACAGCAGGTGGTATTTATGAGGAGGTTTTTCATGGCAGAAATACACTCGGATGTTTGTCATTGCCTGCCGAGGGGCGACCGCTATTAAAAAAACATTTTCTCTCATTTGCTTGTTCATGCACGGAGATTTAATCCCAGGCACATCCGAATGGTAGTCACGTACCAACTTATTCGGCTACGGCGGCCGCCAGCATAAAAAAATAAAAAATAAAGAAATGTAGTTCAAATTGAATATTTTTAGTGATTTTCTTAAGTTTGTATGGACATTCTCGTATTAAACCCCTTATCGGAGTAAAGCAAAAAAAGCAAAGTTGAAAGCTGAGAATGGATAATTCGCTGCTTTTTGATGCTTAGCATCAGAATTAATGCATTAACCCCTTGTCGTACTTTAAGGGGTTACATGGGTTTCGTGAGTTCAAAAGATCGATTTTTTTGGCTTATTAAGTTCTACAACATCTCAAGAATATTATCCTAAATTTTCAAGTCGATCCGAACAATAGTTTCGGAGATACCGCCTTTGGAAAGTTTGCGCTCCGAGCCACTTTTATTGTTACTCTACCAAAATTCCAATTTTTACTTTTTTTCTTTCCTTCGTTCAAGCACGAGTTTATGGTCTTAACTAAAACACTTATTTTTGTTTTTTTCATTTTCGATAATCCTGTCAGGAGTTATACTGAAAACGCGGACGCACCTTTTTTTCGAGGGGTCACTGAAATGACGTCACAATGGAGGAGTTTTAATTTTTTTTTTTTGAAAATTTCATATCTTCTTTAAATATGTATCTATAAGACAGAAAAAAGTTTGAATTAAATAAATAATTTTTTACATAGAAAAGAATATTGAAAATAGGCTTTTTTTACCCGACGAAACTCATGTAACCCCTTAACGAGTCTGACTCGTGATGAAAATTTTGGCCCAAATATGAATATCTCCAGCCAGGCTCGTGAATAGATCGACGGGTCAAACGTAAATATCACGAGCCTGGGTCGAGATTGAATGTTAGTTTATATCTGTACGCCACCAGAGTTAGTGACGAGTCTAATAATTGCTGTTACATCATCAGTCTGATCTGATTGACGCGTAACACTTGGGCCCGAGTTTCGTCGAGCTAAATGACACGGCAAGGGGTCTAAAGAGAAAACCAAAAAGTTTTTTTTTTCGATCTGTGTTGCGAGTATAACGTAATACGAGTTCATACAGTATTTTTCTAATACGTGCAACAGAAAAATCACTTTGTCGTTTCGTTATCATACTTAAAATTTCGTCATCTGCGCAAGAGCATGAGGAAAGGTCTTAGTTTACCCTAGATAGAAAATTAATTGGAAGTTGAGCCAAACTTTTTTTGTGGAAATATTTTTAGTAGCGGGTGCATTTCTGATTTAATGGGTGAGGGAATAACCAAAATTTATCCTATTTAGATATCGAAAAAACCACTATTTGTCATGGTTTCTATGCACAAGACATCATTGCTCGATTTAGGGTGGCTTAAGAGCAATGCAGATCTTTGACAGCAATTACTTGTGATACAGACTTTAGCAAACTTAGTCATGAACCAATACCCAGTTCAATAACAAGCGAAAGTGATCCAATCGTTTTATGAAAAAGGTCGTTCTGCAAGCAGTGCAATTCGCGGATTGCGTGATTTTTTCGGTCAACATAGCAGGACATCTAAGTCATTAACAAACAAAACTGCCACATTTGGGGTACTGAATACTTGTCATTCCAGAAAGAAAAAAATATGCACTCCCAAGTTACTGTTTGGTGTAATTTTTAAGCTGGTTTTAGGACTCATCAGACCGCACTTCTTCGAAAATGATGCCGGTAACGTCGTTGCAGTGAACGCTGGACATAACGTGACATGATAATAAATTTATATTGACCTTCATTTCGATAAATTTTGTTCTATTTTATTTAATCTATACTTTTTCAAAATTGAAGACGAATTGTTACTGTCTGCCGTAAGAGACACAGGCAAATGTCAAACGTGAAAGAGCTGGGTACATAACGCGTGACACCTAAACTTTTTTTTTGTTTTGACCGAGCTCTATGTTCTTTCACAAGTGGAGGAACCTACAATTTTAGGGCGTCTCTGAACGACAGATGGTTTTTATGAGGAAATACTCTCGGAGGTTTGTCCATTGCCTTTTTAGCGAGACATGAGCAGCTATATTGGAAAGAATAGTTCAAAATTGAACCGACCGATTGATCTTCATGAGATGCTCTCGGGGTAGCTTTCATATAATCAAAATTATTTTTAAGTGCCATAATATGATCAAACTCACTCACGATGTTGGCCCATTCATTAATTTCTTTTCAACTTCAAGAAAGTTCTATATCTCTGAAAACAGCACCCACTATATATAATGCGGTGCTGCACAAATGTAGGCATGAAGCAACAACAATAAAGTTCATTTTAAAATGAGTTTTGTTTTCATTTCCCATCAATGGCAATGCAATGAATAGTCCTGCACGAGCTCCATGACAATGTGTCAATAAGAGAATGCTACATTTGGAATAAGCGTTTGTATGTGTGAGTATGTGTGTTATATGAAAGTTTTGAAACAAAGGCAAGATAATGAAAACAAAATACAAAAAAAAGTATGTTGTGACAATGATGTCATTCTTATGCGCAGAAACAAAACCAATATACAGACAGCCACAAGCAGTAGTCGATGGAAGGACATTTTCTATACTGCTTTTTTTTTGCTACAGATCTCGGTGCATACACATTTCATGCAACGATGATTACGTACGGACATTTCCTGCACTGAAATGTCACAGAGTCTGAAAGGCATCAGCATCTAAAAAACAGAATGGCTGTTGATGCCTCTGAAAACTTGACAATTTGATGCAGATGTGGATGTGATTGCAGTTGGTAATGAAAATATGAAATATGAGTGATGAAGATCCAATTTTTGTGTGGTGCAATGGCATGCCATGCGCTGACGCATCTACAAATATATTTTAATATGCAATGAGATAAGTGCGTCACCAAGCCCATACGACTCACTACTTATACAAAACTTATTTGGGGAAAATTCATTATTTTATTTATTTAATAAATTTTCAGTTTTAATATTAATACGTCAACTGTTTTATAGACGCACATCTTATTGGATTAACCACTTGATGAGGTACACACCAATACGCACTCCGGAAATCATGCCTTCAGCCCTAGCTACCAATTTATATACTTGTTCACTCTGCTCGGGAGCATAGGGCCTCGATAATACGCTTCCATCGTACACGGTTTTGATGTGTTGTTGTTTCGCCGTCCCATGTAATGTCGGCATCTGCAACATTGACTTTCTTCAAGTAATCTTTGACCGACCGCGACTTCTGTTCCCTTGCGGGTTCCAGTCCAGAGCCATTCTCGTGATGCTATCTGGTGGTTTTCTAAGCGTGTGACCTATCCGTCGCCACTTTCTGCGTTTGATTTGCCATAGGATGGGCTCCTCATTCGTTGATCTCCACAGTGCGTCGTTGCTGATGGTGTTCGCCAAAATATTCTACAGATGATGCGGAGGCAAAAGATCGGAGCCTCTGGGTGATGGTGTTGAAGACCAGCCATATTTCACTTCCGACTTCACATATGAGCTGAATATTCGCAGTTTAGTGTGCCTGCATGCGACATCTTCATCTGCTCCGCCGTCTGTCGTGATAGTGCAGCCGAGGCAGAAGCTTTCAACAAATTCCACCGGAAATTTATACCAATACGCTTTGTATAATAAAGAGATCGTTGGATACCAAAGCATCTAAAGAAGATTTTTACTTGGTATTTACATGGCGATCGCCGTAGCCGAATGGGTTGGTGCGGGACTACCATTCGGAAATCAGAGAGAACGCAGGTTCAAATCCCGGTGAAACACCAAAATAAAGAAAAAATTTTTTCTAATAGCGGCCGCCGCTCGGTAGGCAATGGCAAACCTCCGAGTGTATTTCTGCCATGAAAAAGCTGATCATAAAAAATGTCTGCCGTTCGGAGTAGACTTGAACTGTAGGTCCCTCCATTATGTGGAGCAACATCAAGACGCACACCACAAATAGGAGGAGGAGCTCGGCCAAACACCCAAAAAGGGGGTACGCGCCAGTTATACATAATATATATACATAAAAAAGACGTGGGGCGCAAAATTAATCATCCATTTTTTTTTTACAACGTTTTTACTAAATAAGAAAAAGGCTTTCTGCATTCGTATGAAAATCTTCTTTTGACGAACAAAAATAATAATAATCACAGGTTGGAGTTTACATGCATGAAGCCTATTTAGATAAAACATTCCCTTCAATGTGCGTCCTTATGTTGTCCTAGAAATAGAGCATCCTATGGGTCCCATTAAGAGGGTATGAATAATGTTTTTACTCATATTAAGTGGATTTTTGTTCATATATTAAGAAAGAAAGAGGCATTCGTGAGTTAGGACTAAAAAGTTCTACGAAACACGAAGTCTACATTGGTGCAAAATGCAAAAATATCCACTTTACTAGAACCAGATGAAACCAGAATTTATTGACCATCAACATTCAACTGGGAGGTTTCACCCAATTCGCAATATTCACCGTGCTATTTATTTTCTAAAAACCGAATCTGAAGACTAAGAAACGCGGTATGAAGTTGCATTATAAAATGTCCCCAAAACACGATTTTATTGAAGCGCAAAGTGCTGGAAAATATTAGAGAATTGTCATTCCACATATCAAATCGATCGATTATCGATTTACATCAAACGCAATACTAAATCAACCGTTTCTTACATTACGTGCAAAATTAATATCCAATAAGTCAACCGTTTGCAACGATTTTCTGCGAATTAATCACAAATTACATTATTCCTCAGTCTATGCCTTTAGCCTCTGTTCTATGCTAGCCATTCGCAGCGTGCATTGCGTTTGGTGCGTGTACGTTTGCAATGATTTTGTGTTGGAGCGACGTGTTCGCAGATGCAATCACCTGCGTGACTATCGCTGTGGTTTTCTGTCTTTTTGTGCCTTCCGCATACACGCATACATACATACGTGCGAGTACATACACGTACGTACGATTATAAACTTGTACATCACGCGACACCAAAGGAATGGCACGTTCAGGAACGTTGAGCAAACACACCCAGTGCTCTGCTCCAAAACAATGCCCAAGCGAGTCATTCAACCACTTGCTGTTTGTCGTTCATCACCCACCACCCCCAATGTGTATTAAACTTAACCTGCCCACCCAACCAATCAACCGAAAACAAATAAACCAACAGCCATTCAACCGATTCATCTGCCGCAGGAGTAATGCCGCGCATTTTAATGAAATCCACCAACAAAAACAGTGTAACAAAAGTGCAAGCAAATCGTTTTGAGTCGCCAGTTGGCCCATCGGCAGTTAACTCGTATTTGCACTCGTCCATTTCCCACTCATCCGCACAAATCTGCTCCGAGGGAACACCATTCATTCAGCAGGTGGCGTTGCAAATAATTTTTTTCCGTTACAGAATTTACTGCTTTTTGCAACAAAATTATTGTTGGGGACTTGCGGACTGCGAATAACGAAATTGAGTATTTCTTAAAAACAAGAAAAAGTGTAATTATCGTTTTGGAAGAGGTAAATAGAAGTTATTTTTGTTAAACTAACAATCTTAATTTCTTGTATTCCCAATTTGATAGTTGGACGCGATAAAGAATAATTCAAATAATGATTAGAAGTTCGTACACAAAATAGTCCGAATGGTCGCTAGAGAGATGAGAAGAAGATATGCGCATATATATATATATATACAGCTGCGGTCAAAATAATAGTAGCGCCCACACAGCAAGAAAGAAATGAAGAAGAAGTACGTTTTTTTCACTCCCTTCTGCAGCTATCAAAGCTACGGTTAGCAAACCGGTTACTTCAACCCACAAGCGAGCTTGGCCGGCTGAGAGAGGTTGCAGATGAACAAAACTGAGCTTACCATCATGTCCTACCGACTGTCGCAGATGTTCCTATTACTAAGCAGAAGAGGGCAGCTGGTTAGACTGATGACGGACCACTTTCTATGAAAAAGGTGGGCATCTCAGACAGTGCATTCTGCCTAGCATATAGAGAGGAGGATGAAACGGCGGACCAGTTTCTGTGCGTCTGCCCTGCCTTCGCTCGAATCAGGATTGAGGTCTTTGGCACTGATGTGTTAAGGAACGACCTACTTGACTCCTTGGAATCACAAGATCTACTCAGTTTTCTTAGGAAGTCGGGTAGATTTAAAGAAAATTAAAAAGGAACCCCGAAAATAAAACAAAAAAAAAAGATTTTTTTATGTTAAATATTTTTGTTGTTATTATTTTAAGGAATTTTCACTGTTAGCAATAAAATCTTCATGAACCTAGAAAAATATAACTTTATAAAAACATTTGCACACAGGCGGTAAAAAAATAGTTCTATTATTTTCTTTAATAAAAAAAAAAAAAAAACATTTAAAAAAATCTTTCTTTTCATCAGATTTAAAGGAAAAATAATACTTAAATATTGATAAAAATAATTAGTATTTAGCAGCGTATCCTTTGTTCAATATTATCACAACTCAACGTCGATGCATCGAATTAACGAGATTTTCACATCGTTCTTTACGTATCGATTTCAATGTCCGCTCTATTGTTTTCCAAAGCTGATTATTATTGGTTGGATAAGCATCAGCAACTGCGTTCTTCCCATTGCGCCATAAATTCTCTATTGGATTGAGGTCTGCAGACTGTGTAGACCATTTCATAACCTCAACCCCATTTCTCAGAAACCACTGCTGCGCCAACTTGCTTGTATACTTTGGGTCATTGTCGTGTTGGAAAATTTAAAGCAGTGGCATTTCTTCGCGCACATATGGTAGCATGATTTCCTCCATAATTCGAACATTCACAGTACAATCCATGGTTTTTTTTATCCAGTATATCGACGGCCGCCGTAGCCGAATGGGTTGGTGCGTGACTACCATTCGGAATTCACAGAGAGAACGTTCAAATCTCGGTGAAACACCAAAATTAAGAAACACATTTTTCTAATAGCGGTCGCCCCTCGGCAGGCAATGGCAAAACTCCGAGTGTATTTCTGCCATGAAAAAACTCCTCATAAAAATATCTGCCGTTCGGAGTCGGCTTAATACTGTAGGTCCCTCCATTTGTGGAACAACATCAAGACGCACATCATAAATAGGAGGAAGAGCTCGGCCAAACACCCAAAAAGTGTGTACGCGCCAATTATACAGGGTGGGCCATATAGCGTTTGCTTTTTGAACCACCTATTTTTTTGAGAATGGTAACACAAATGACATGTCAAATGTGTTCATAATTTACTTAAAGGTTTGACATTTACGAAATGGAACGCTATACGCTTGAACAAAATTGGGAAATATTGAAAACCTATTTCCAAAGTGGTGAGTCTCCTTCTTCTTTTCTGATTTTCACATCGGTGGCTACGTCAATAAGCAAAATTGTCGGATTTGGGGCTCAGAAAATCCACACGTTACTATAGAAGCAAATGCATCCACAACGAGTCACTGTTTGGTGCGGTTTTTGGTCTGGCGGCATCATCGGGCCATTTTTTTTCGAAAATGAGCGAGAAGCCGCGGTTACAGTAAATGGCGAGCGTTACCGTGACATGCTCAACGAGTTGTTTCCAAAAATTGAAGAGGATGACATGGACGACATTTGGTTTCAACAGTACGGTGCAACTTGGTACACTGCCAAAGTTACACTCGAACTTTTGGCTACCGTTTTTGAAAACCGAATAATCAGCCGAAATTCCGATATCAATTGACCGCTTCGGAGCTGTGATTTAAGGCCGTTGGACTATTTTTTGTTGGGAGCCGTTAAGGACAAATGCTATGCGACCCATCCAGAGACGATTAATGCTTTTAAACACGAAATCGAAGTTGCCATTCATGAAATTGGAGCCCAAACAATCGAAAATGTGCTTAAAAAGTGGGTTGATCGAATGGCCTTCTGCAAAGCCAGTCGTGGCAGTCATTTGAACGATATTATTTTTTCATTCATAAATGACAATGTTCAATCTTCAAAATAAAAAAAAAAGTTTGCAAAAAATATTCATTAGTTTTTTTTTTTATAGCCGATTCAAAAAGCAAATTTTACATGGCCCACCCTATATATACATATATATATATATATATATGATTTCGGCATATTTTTCATATATATATATATATATATCGGTCCTACACCGTAAAATGAAAAATGTGCCGAAATCATAATACTTAATCCTCCATGTTTCATAGTTTTGGTTGTGTATTTTGGGCTGTATTCGGAATTAGCAGGTCGTCTAACGTATTGGCGAGATGCTCTTGTACCATACAGCACGTTTTTTAATTCATCTGTCCACAAAATATTTCTCCATTTCTCGAGAGATCATTTGCAAACTTTAGTCTTTGTGCCACATGTCTTTTAGTTAGTAATGGCACTTTTTTGGGCTCTGAGGGGCCAAGTTGTGTTCCCGCAAACGTCTACGAATAGTTTCCACACTTGCCCACAGTGGATTAGTTGCTTACTTCTGTAATTACTGTAAAGAATGTAAATATCTACTCCGACAGCCAAGCGGCAGTTAGGTCCTTGGGCTTGCTGTTTGTGCATTCGAAATTCGTCGTGTAATGCCTGATTTCTCTCTTGATTGCTTCCGAATACTTCTATATCAGCCTTCTTTGGGTTCCCAGTCACAACGCCATAGAGGGAAACTGCTGGGCTGATGAGCTTGGCTAGACACGGGACTCTGGAGACGGTTTCATCGAAAATTGAGAGGATCGGGGTTCCCTTGAGAACCTGTGGTATGCTTCTGCAAAGAGATGGAATCATCTCAGAACCTTCTTCTCAGCTGGCCTGCTCTCGTCGGACAAAGGTTTAGACATATGGGCTCTCGCTGTTTAGCTACACCTACGGATATTGCGGGCTTAACTACTATACCACACATTTGGCGAAATTAATCAGTAGCTTGAAGCGGTTAATACGAATGTAAATCGCCGCTGTTGGTCGTCATCTTCTAATCTGAAGCCTCTTCTTCCTTTTTTTTCACCTGTCTAGTGCCTTCTCTTCTCCTTTCCCCTGCCCTCCCCTGTATGGTATGGAAAAATTAGTGAATATTGGTCCCAGAGGCATACGACATTGTGGCCGAGACGATGCAAGAAATGAAGCGTCGGAAAAAACTGAGACACAGTAGTGGCAGCTTGCGTTTCCTTTGTCACATCTGCTGTTGCTCCAAAAACTCAAATTATATAAATTTCGATCAATTTATTAATACTCAAGAAAAAATAAATTAATAAATAAATAAATCTAAGGTAGTATAATTTCCTTTTTTTTTTTTGCTTCCGTTAGTTAAACGCTTCAATAACATTTCAGCTCCAGCTAACGAAAAAAGAGGTCGTCAAGCATTTAACTCATATACCACATAAAAAACTTACATGAGGTTAAAAAAACAGGTGAACTAAACGAGAGCGCAACGAAGCGAGTTGTAAACGAGTGTCCAACAGAGGTGAAATGGTTAGAGGATAAAAAAAAAACAGTGAAAAGTTGTAAGTTTGAAGAACTCAAAGAGGCGGCACATAAGGACGTGCAAAGGGCAGACAACTGTGTAAAGTCAATGGCACTTTGGATAGTGGCAACTGAAGTCGAATACTTGGCATGCTAGCACAAATAAACATTGAGTAGGTTGAACGCCTGAAGGTATGCCATGCCACACGTATGTGTACTCAGAAACAATCAAATTGAAGGGGGTAGAAAATCAAAGACTCACTCTAAAGGGACGTTGAGTAAATTATATTATATGGTGGCGCAAAATTAATCACCCTATCGGAAGATTTATAATTTTTGCCAATGGCGTCATATGTCTGTCCTATTTGACATTTTTTTATATAGACAGCTACAGTATAAAAACAGATAAGCAATGGAGCGCGTACAGATTTCCATCACACAAATTCATATTTTTTTATTTACTAAAAAATTATTTAAATACGAAATTAGATGATTAATTTTGCGCCATCTTGTAAGTATATGTATTTACTTATTTTTTGTTTTTTTATTTAATTTTAGTAATTTCTTACGAAAATATATTTCATTTTTCTTCCCAATCCATATAAATCAAAATCAAACTTCGTGTAAAATAAAAAAAAATATATTCCAGAAATTTTCAAAAAATTTCATACTTCTTAATCTAAATTTTTGGAAAATTTTGAAGTATGCAATTTTGTAACTCATTGCATTTTGGTTTAATAAAGTGCAAGTTTGAAGTGGCTCAAAAACTGCGCTATTTTTCACAATTTTTTTCACTAACGAATGTTCCACATTTTCTTCACTAACGAATGTTCAACTTAACAGGTTGGCAGTCCATTTATCTGGAATAAACACGAAATGTGCGATATACATTTGATATTAAGCGCCTCTTAACATGGCCCAATAACACATACATATATGTAATAATAAGTCGACTCATACAAGGTCTACCGCAAAAGTTTTCAAACTGACAAAACTACCCAGTGGAGCCATCTTTTATGCAGTTGGCCGTATGATCCTATAACCATCCTGGATATTCGGTAAAATTTCCATGCCATTTAATTTTATAGATGCTGAGTTATCCCGTCTCATTCGGCAGTACTTTTGAACTATCGGTCGAAGGATGAATGAAAAATTAAAAAAAGAGCTAATATTAAATTTTCTTTCAAGCAGGTGAAACTGGTTGAATTCAGTGATTAACTCAATGCTCTGTGAACAATGTTTCACTCGTAGCTCTTCTATTGAGTGATTTAGGAAGGTAAAAAAGACCGAGAAATTTTGGAAGACGATGATCTAGCCACTTGCCCAAGATCTGCTGTACGTGAAAAAACCATTGAAGTTGTGCGTGAATTGATAAAAAAAGAGCCAAAATCCTCATTGCGTTACATGGCGATGCGCCAAAAGGCTAATGGTGTTTCCTATCTCGGTGTTTTGAAGCGTTTGCTGTCGCGAATTCATCTTGTTCGACTGGAATATCTTGTCGTCTTGGGCAGAAAGTTGTCGCTTGTTGCTCGACAAAGCACCGGCTCACCTTTCAACTTTAATAGCACACTTTTTAATCACCAATGGCGTTATATCTTTCAATTACTTCCTGTATTCGCTTGACTTAGTTCGGTGTGACGCCTTACTGTTTCGGAAATGCCATTTGGTCATGAAAGAAAAATCATATGCAGGCGTTAAAGACATTCAAAAGCCGGCGGCCAACATACAAAAGTTTGTTAGTTTGTAAGTTTTTGTTGCTGTTATTGTAGCAGTACATCAAGCTCTGCACGAACGAGGTAGTCACAGACAGTCGTCCTCTGTCTTATCATGTGCGGGGATTGCTACTGAAGTGACAGTCCTTGGCCTGACCTAAATCCGAGTCGCTGCGGGAGCGAAGAACCGACTGTCGTGGGAACGAGATGGTGCAGGGTACATATATTGAATATCTCGGGGTCGATTTTGTATAGGTAGGAGTTTAACCCTTCGTTGGGCACCAAGGTCTGGCCAGACTTTTTCAGCTTTAGACGTGAATTTAACATATTTCTATAATACCTAACGACTTGAGCTTCCAGGTAGCTTCCTAAAATTTAATTTTCTATCGTTTTTGGATATAACCTTTTAAGAAGGATCGAAAAAGGTCAGATCCGGGTGCCCAACCGAAGGTTTAAAAAAGGTGTCCAACGGAGGGTTAACCTGATACAATATTCAAAACGTAATTGAGCCAAAGTTACACGGGCCAGGCAGCTGAAGTTCTTCGTCTACGATGGGTGGTGGTTGGACTCCGATGACGGTATTTGGGGAGTTTAGGAAGGTTGTAGGAGGCTCCCGATTAATGTCGTTTAACGGTCTGCCTGTAAACTCTCTGATCCAGTATTTGTAGTCGTGTTTGATGTTGGATCTCGCCAGTATAGCCGAAGAGATGTCCCTTCATGCCAACGATAGTCGGTTCTACGTTGCCGGACGGATTTATATCCGGTTAAGAACTGCCACTGAAGGAGTACTCCCGTTACATGTATGGAATGTAATGTTTATGCTGCTGCAACAACAACAGCAAGACTCCCCTGGAAGTTTTTTTTATCGGGACAACTAGTAAGTGCAGCACTCAGACACCATTAAATCCGTTGTACTGCACTCGGATTCCCTTTTTAAGTGTATTTAAATCTACTCGACCTCCAAAGAAGTCTGAGTAGATCTTGTGGTGCGGGTTGATTCGAGCGAAGGCGGGGCAGACGCATAGAAAGTTGACCGCCGTCTCATCCTTCTCTCCACATGCTGGGCAGAATGCACTGTCTGAGATGCCCACCTTTTTTATGTGCTTTGCCTAAGGAAGAGACCCGTCATCAATCCAACAAGCCTCCTACAGTCCCCTCTGCTTAGTGACTGCAGGAACTGCGACAGTCGGTCGGACATGACAGGTAACATCAGTTTTGTCCTGCCAAGCTCGCTTGTGGGTTAGAATACCCCCATTTGCTAACGGTGGCTTTGATAGCTGCAGAAGGGAGTGACAGAACAGGCTCCGGTCCAAGAAAGTTGGCGTCAGAGCCCATTCTGGCTAAAGAGTCAGAGATCTCGATACCCACGATACGCATGTGGGCCGGGACCAATGTTAGCATCAAGCTATTACGTCTACCGACATAGTTCAGCCTTGAAGTAGTTGGGGGCTGTCTAAGGCCATGAGCGAAGCTTGGCTCTCGCTGCAGAGGCATATATACATATATAGATCTGCCTCTCCATCTGTTATCCACAACAAAGTTCATCGCTTCTTGAACAGCATACACCTCTGCTTGAAACACAGTTGCATGTATTCCAACAGCAAAGTGCTGTTTTGTCCCGCTGGATTCCACCTAGACTCCAGAGCCGGAACCGTGCTCGGTCCTGGAGCCATCCGTGTGAATGCGAAAACAGTGTTTGCCGGGATCATTTTCTGAGTTGCTCAGCCTCTGCAAGTGCCTGCAAGAATGATTTCTGAACACCTTACTGTGCTCCTAGTTAAATAAATCATTTGATATACTTCTCAGCTATGTGAAGCGTTGCATTGAGTTCGAAGGCAACTATTTTGAATAAAATAAAGTAGCTTGGCAAATATTTTAGTTTCCTTAATTTTACACCAGCCTGGTAGCTTTTGCGACGTACCTTGTACAATACATCTATCTCCTTCTCTTTGCGCTGACCCCGTTTTCGGAACTTACCGTTAGATGACCTCAGCGATAACTATCCACTGAACTGGACAGAATTCATTAATGCTGCTAGAATAACAACAATAACAACAATATTATTCTAGTACGACAGTTGCGTGCAACAGCCCACAAGCCCACAAGCCCTTTACGAGTTTATAGCATCAATTATTTTATTACAATAAAATGAAATGCGCTACATAAATAAGCCACTTAATTAGTTTTAGCATTCACTATACACTATCTTCTCAAGCAATATATGTAATTATGTTTTTGTTTTTTTTTTTTATTTATTTTTAGCTTTTTTGTTGGGTTCTAAGTATACTTTTGCCCTAACTAACTACTTGCCTATTATTATTATGTTGCTTTATGTTTTCGCTACAACTGTATGTTTGCTTTTATGCATAAGGAAATTTATTTTCTGCAGGATAAAAACAAAATTATCGATTTTTCCGTCGAGTCGAGTTGACGTCAATGCATTAGGCGCAGACATCCTTTCCTACAACCACATTTTTATGTGAATACTCCTCATTCTATGCTGAGAGGTCTTGTTATTGTACGAGTCCATATGCATACTATAAAGATGTATTCACTTACATACATACACACTTTCAGAGTAGTGAAGCTCGTCTATGTTTGTACGTACAATGCGGATCCATGGAATAGACTTGAAGTTTTTCGCTCGTATTTTCTTACTTTTCACAAAATCTTTTGTATACACAAATATTTATATTTATTTTTTATTTATTTTTATTGCTTGCCTCGCTAAAATGCCTTTCTGCATTACGGGAAGAAGCGTGTAAGTGCTAAACATTTAAAGGGCCGTAAGGCAGAAAGAGACTACTTCGTAACGAAATTCGTAAAGCTGCACTCATTCAGTTCTGCCGAGAGCACATGACACGGAATCGAGAGTGACAATGGAATCAGGAGTGTCGATCGTGGCCTTTACTCTGGGCCGTTGTAGTAAACGAGCTGTTGGAGGAGCTAGAAATAAGGATATGTTAGGTTGATTGTCTACAAGAACGACGACGCGATCTGATACAGAGGTACCTAAACTTGTTACTAAAGTGAGCCATTGACTGGCAACTGTCAAGGGTCTAATTGTCTATTAAAGAGGGTACTGCTCAATTGATTCCCCACGCCTTTTAAGACATCCGCCTGGTAACTTTTTTTCATGGCCGTTGACCACGTGCCACCGAAGAAGCTCCTTGCATATGTCGAGTCTAAGTTCTTCAAGCGCGTTGTCTTGTTTTGAAGGATAAATAAGATTACTGTAGCTCAAATTCCTTCAATCAGGAATGCTCCATTCTAGTAAAATAAAGCACCTTTGTTTTATCTTACACAGAAAACTATCTGCAAACTAATTTGGAAGAAATGATTTAGAAAGCATCCGTTACCTTGTGATGCTGCAGGAGATCATCGACAAAGATAATTTTGGTTAGACTCGAATCTCCATACATGAAACAGCAAAATAATTGAAAAAGTTTTTTCTAATAGCGGTCACCCCTCGGCAGGCAATGGCAAGCCTCTGAGCGCATTTTTGCTATGAAAAAGCTCCTTATAAAAAATATTGCCGTTCAGACTCGTCTTAAAACGCCTCTCCATTTGTGGAACAACATCTAGACGCACACCACAAATAGGAGAGCTCGGCCAAACAACTAAAAAAAGTGTAGGAGCCAATTTTTTATTTTTTATAAATCCAAACCGTTGGAGAGGGCGTAACGAGCGGCCCTCATTGGACAGTGGCAGTAACGGAAAGCTATATTAAATATTGTACCCGCACAGATTGCAGCCAAAATTTTTCCTGCCCTGTTCACGGATGATTTATACACCTATGCACAGGCTTCTAGATCACCATAGCGTTTTACAAATGGAGATATGTAGTCGTTTTCAGAGAAGTAGTCGATGGTATTTTTACTAGCGTAATTCTTATATGTATTATGTTAGTCTTGCTGGGTCAATTGACTGACTAGGCATGGAGCTCTTAAGTTGGTTTCTCCATGCAAAATGAGGGTGGAAGTGGCTTTAGGAACTTGCTCTCGCCTGCTCAGGTGGACTTCGAGGTAGCCCAGCTATCACTTGGTGAAAAGTCAGGTTTGCTATTTAGCTATGGTGAAAAAGAAAATTGTGAGGGGAACTTTTGGCTCACGTCACTTGGGGATTCGGCAGCCAAATTCGGCACGATACTTTCACACTCGTTCAATCAGTTGTTGTTCAGACTGCAACAAAGTGTCATTGGTTGATTTTTCTCATATGGTATATCACCAACACAATCTCAGTTTTTTGTAAGCCCACCTCAAGTGACGTCAGTCCATCAGCTGATTCTGTAAAATTCGCTCAGAGCCGAATATCTGTCTGTTAAAGAGCCTTTGAAATCTTATTATCATGGAAAAAAGTGGCTTGTAGGGTTGCAACGCCCATTTGGCCTCTAGTGTATCGGAGGCTATTAAGCAGTACTTCTGGGGCTGACAAAGCTAACAAGCAGCTATCGTTAGTCATCGAGGTGGTTGTTGTTATTGCTAATGCTGTTGGAGTAACAGCAACAGAACTTCGAGCTCCTTGTGAAACAGCTGTATGGAAAACCTAGAGACTCAAAAGTAATCGTAATTTTACTCTATACGAGGGAGGGTCAGATCTTCGAAAAATTAAGAATTTTATACAATAATTCAAAAAGTTCTAAACCCCTTACCACCTTACACCAAAGTTAGCCAAAAAAACAATTATATACGCCCATATTTTTACTTTTTAAGTTATTTGCATAGAATAAGAATCCCGTCGAGTGGGTCGTGCAGTAAACGAGGACAAGGCAAAGTACCGTGTGTCAACAATCAAAAAGTTTACGCACATTGGACAGCAGGTTGCGATTAACAATTATGAGATCGGCGTACTCAAAGACTTTGTCTACCTCGGATCCAACATTAACAACAACAACAACGTCAGCTAAGAGATCTAGCGAAGAATAACTCTTGCCAGCACTTGGCTACGAAACACGAAAAAAAAGCTCTATTAGTCACTCATCCTTCCGGTCTTACTGCAACCACTGAGTCCTGGACATTGACGAGCATCGATGGCGGTTATTAGGAGCTTTCGAGAGAAAAATTCATCGCAAGATCTATGGTAAATTTGCGTGAATGATGCATATCGAATAAGATGGAATCACGAGCTGTACGCTGACATCGTTGTAGTGAAGCGCATTAAAATTCAGCAGCTGCGTTGGCTAGGTCACGTGGAGCGAATGGGCAATGACGCTCCAGCAAAGAAGGTGCTATTTTCGTAATGTAATGGTGGAGCTCGCAAAAAAGGAAGTCCTCATCTACGTTGGAAATACCAAGTCGACGACGGCCTGATCGCCCTTGGTGTTTGGTGTTTCTAACTGGCGTCAACGCGCGCAGAGGCGATAGGCGGAACATTTTGGCTGCGACCAAGACCGACCATCGGCAGTAGTTGCCAGCTAAGTAAGTAAGTAAGTATTTAAAGATAATTTGTTTATCATTTTTTACCAATTTCGAATTTCAAAGACCCTTATCTCGATTTCAGGGGATAACTTAAAAAACAGAGAAATTACTTGTTTACTTATGACTCGATCTCTTAAAAATAAATGTTTTAGTCTAATACCCAAAAAAAAAGTATATTTTGCCGTTAGTGTTAGTTATGGAAATATAAGAGTGTGGGTATATTCAGTTGGCCGACACTGTATAATATGTTTGTCCTCGACATGAACTGAAACACCACTTGCAAGTGGCACAATCAAGTATGCCACCGGTGAAAATTCATACATTAGCACCATAATTGAATATAAAATTTACATAATAAAAGTTGGAAAACGCCTTTTGTTAGTTCTTATGCCCACCGTTATACATAGAAATATCTATCTGCAATGAAAATTTGGAAGTAGTTGCATACTAACCACAAAGGAAGTAGTTGCACACTAACCTCTTAATCACTTCAAGACTGTAGCTCAACTACTCGGAATAGAGTGAAAATAGTATCACTCGAATATTTCCTACTTACACCGCCAGTAAGAGATATTGTTGTTGTGTTAATCCTGATTCTGCGAATGCGAAGCTGGAAAGACGTAGAAGAGGATCGATCGAGGTGGAGAGCTGTAGTTGCAGAAGCAATGGTCGGCACAAGACCGTAATGCTAATGATGACGAAGATGATGCTAATCGGGATATGACCTCTGCAGCATTTAATGAAAATTAAATGTGAACCCAAAAAATATTCTGGTCCTACACTATTAGTAAGAGCGGCTGTCTTTTATCTGCAATTTGATTTCCAAAAATCTCTCAGAATCCCCAATTACTGTAGGATATTTCAAGGTGAAATCTATACTGTAAAAAGCAGCTGAATTGGCTTTGGAATTAACTGCTTTTAATACTCGGACAATAGCCCGAATCTCCATGAAACGCCAAAATGAAGAAACAGTTTTTTCTAATAGCGGTCGCATGGGCAAACCTCCGAGTGTATTTCTACCATGAAAAAGCTCCTCATAAAAAACATTTGCCATTCAGAATCGAGTTAAAAACTGTAGGTCTCTCCATTTGTGGAACAACATCAAGACGAACGCCACAAATAGGAGGAGGAGTTTGGCTAAACACCTAACAGAAGTGTACACGCTAATTATTTATTTATTTTAGCAAGTATGGCTCCTTGCACTAACTCGGAATGTGTTCGACATTGCATATCCAAAATAGATGAACAATGCGGAAATGAGCAGGTCACTATTTACTGGATACCAGAACAAAGGAATGGAAGAAAATGACAAAGCCGACGATCTCGCTAAGGCAGGTATTCGCTTGCCGAGATTGAGCACGTCAAAGATATACTCATCACTCTCCCTTCTGAAAACGGAACTAAATGAGGAACTAGCTCTGGAAACGCAGTCGATTTGGGAACACTCATCCTCGTACAAAACTGCCAAAAATATGCTAAGAATTTGGAATATGAAAACTGCAAACCTTATTGTATCACTGTCTATGAAAGGCTGCAAAATATGTATTAGTTGGTTGGACACCGTCTCACCCCACATCGCACAGCTGAAATGGGATTCGTCCAGATCGATGCGAGTAAACATCTAATGAAGCGAATGCTAAGAGCACTTTAGAACACCTAGTCTGCAACTGCCTTGCTCCTTGAAGGGTATTACCCTTGACGAGTATTGCGGAAAAAAGGCTGAACGGTTTGTTAAAACTCGCGAAAACGTGCATTAAAAATTACATAAAACAATAATTCGACTCGAAATACATAGCACTGGCAGCTCAAAGGACCGTAGAAGTCTAAGTGAGATCTTTATACAGATCAGCCAGCACTACATATTTTTAGTCAGGACGTTTTACTGCATGGTTTTTCAAGTTCTTAACAAAAAGGGTAGTAAAATAAGAAACAGAAAAAATCAAAACGTGTCGTCTACAAAAATCAAATAAAAAACTCAAGAAAACCAAGAAAAGGGTAATAAAAAGGCGGTAACTGTATAATGAAATTGAAATTGAGCTCCTCATGTTTTTGTTGCTTATTTTTTGTTGCAGTTACGGTGGCAACCACCATAAATGTCTGCTGCTAATGCAAATATTTGCAGTCGAAGTGGTAAACTTTTTTATGGCACATCTCTACAAAAAAAAAGGATAATGGCAAACAAATGCGAATGAAGGGTGGGCTCTCGGCTGGTTTGTTTTTAAATAAAATATTATTTTGACACGGAAACCCTTTCGTGCCCAAGAAAGTAGCAGAAACTCAGTATTATTCAGGATATGAAATGGATCGTTTTACGTTTGAATGTTACGAAGTATTGAAAACTTACTCCTCGAAAGTAAAATCTATGAAATAAACCCCATGACCATCCCAGCACAAAAAAAATCGTTTACAAGGTTAATGGTATTTCGACATTTATTCTCTAGCGAGTGGCACAAAATACAGAGGCCAGGTTCCAAAAGTGTATCCAATGTAATGGTCAAGATTTGGAGGAAATAATTAAAGAAAAACCAAATCCGCACTTCTCTTCTTTAAAATATTAGTTTGGGGGAAATAAATACATTATTTTCTCAGCAGATGGATGTAGAGATCGATATCTCTTAAGTATCGATCAGACAATTTAAAGTTTATGCTCGTTGTCGAGGTGACATTTCACACTAAACAATTATTTTGCTGTTTTTCTTTTGATTCATTCAGTTGTGAGTTACAGGGTGTTAACAATGGAAGTCAAAAAAGAGAAAATTCGGTAGATTTTACAGTTCTTTGATAAAGGCGAAAATGCCGTGCAACTCTGGTTTTCGCAATTCCGATTTTGGATGTTAAAAACAATGTCCATAATGTCGAAAAATTCGATAAAATCACAGAAATAATCGAAGTTAACTGACTTGTTAGTAGCCGTAGCATCGCCAGGAACTTTGTTGTTGTAGCAGCAATACTAAACTCTGTCAATGCAATGTAAATCCCAGGTCGTCTTCGTCTAGCTCATCTAACAGTAGGTCCAGTAAACTTGCTGTTTCGACAGTTTGGGTCCAGAGGGACAGGGGTCTTAGAAGAGTGGGTTAGTGTTGTGCGGGGTGCCTTCATATGCTGGACGTATGTATGTTGGGTATCTCGGGGTCGATTCAACCTGCTACAATATCCCGAACGCAATTGGGCCAAGGTTACGCGGGTTTCTCGGGGTAGCTGGAGCTCTTCATCTGCTGTGGGTGGTGGTTGAACTCCAATTACAGCATTCAGGAGTCGGGAGCTTAAGGAGGTGGTGAGAGTTTCCCGTTGAATGTCGTTGAGCGTATATCTAAACACTGTCCGATCCAGTAGTTGTCGATTCGTTTTGTCCTGAATCTTGTCGGCGTAGTTGAAGAGGTGCCCCCTGACGTGGCAGGATGGTGGCTCTGGGATAAGTAAGTGTCTACATAGGTGAAGCCTGCGGTAGCACCTTAGCAGAAACAGTTTGCTGAGCAATTTGTTGTGTTTCTTTCGGAGGCAACCCGTTGCTGTCCGAATAGCAGTATTTTGGCATGTCTGAAGCTTTGTCTACTGCGTGTCACTAGTTTCAGGCGACCAGACAGATGCAACGTCGTTTAAAAACGGTCTGTCAATTGTCTTAAATGTCGATAGCAACATTTCGGAGGCTTCTCGTTGCCTGCTGGCGAGCGACCACTATTAGAAAAGACTTCCTCTAACATTTAATGATTTATGTCCACACTGTGCATTGAACCCGTTGCAAACCTAAACAAAGTCACGCATCAACAAACTTGATGCGATGGTCATGGTTACCCTAAAAAATTTAAGGCTACCCTTAAACAATTTAAATACCTACTAAGCAGGTACGGATAAAACCACAAACGCCCACTCACAACAACTCGCACATTTACCCATTTTTATGGATTTAGGTTCATGCATAAATGTCTTTGTAAATATTTGTGTATCTCCTATTATTCCCTCATATGAATGCATTTTTTTTTTATGTAACAAACTTTCAATTCTAATGCGCTTTAGTTATAGAACTTTTATGGCTTCCTTCCGCCACATGTCCTTCACATCCGCTCGAACTTCAACTTAAGTCTACGGTTCCGTCCAGTAAGCTGCTAAATCCCACAACACATCGAATTACCACTCACTTTGATCGGAAAACAAAACGGGAAAATAATAACATGGCACCAGTTTTCCCTTTGCCGTATTGTTTCTGTTGTTATTGGTTGTGTTGTTTCGTCACTTGCTAATGACAACAGATTTTCTCAACAGTACAAATTGAATTGGTGCTTAGTGATTATATCCTGTGGCGCGTGTATTTATTCATTTGTTTCAGAACACAAAGTTTGTTTCTCTTTTTCTTCTTCTCTTCTTCTATGTAAGTGAGATGTCATAAAAAGAAAGGCTGTAGCCACTTGATAAATACTAAATGGGGACGGTGTCAATGCCAGCATTAGTCGGTGATGACGGTGAAGCGGAGGCGTTTAACTAATCATTTTATGCCTTTATGCCGGGTGTTCTATGGAAAAAGGTGTAGTAGCCATAAAGTGATATCATGGGGTGCCTTCGGTGAATGGTGTGTGAAGCATAATGAGTGTAGAATAATGCCTAGATTTGAAGACATTAATTTGATGCTGCTGCACGTGGACGTTAATTATGATGTTATGTACACCTGTGTTTACAATAATAGCGGCGCGTTATATTGCAAAGTTTTGAACATTTATTTTTTTTTTTTATTTAATTTCTTTTATTTTTTATGAAAATACAGTTCATACAACAACAAAAAACCATAAAAGTGAAAGTTTCCATTTTTGTACAAAATTAAAAAAAAAATGTCAGCAAATTTGTATGAAACTTTAAAATTTTTTAATCAGTACTCTTAGTTTTGTAGCCCACTCAGCTAAATGTGTCATTGAAAATCCGATTAAAAATCATTAATATCCAAAATAATTCAATGCATTGTGAAAAGCAGTTTTTTTTCCTTTTTAAAATGCAACAAAAAATGGCTTTAAGTGCCTAGGCATAAGACTGGACCCAATACTAATTTTATGGGCCTAAATAAAACACGCCGCAGAGAAAGCCGTAAAGATGGTATCCTTACTCAGCAGACTGATGACAAACATAGGGAGACCAACTCCAAAGAAACGGGAAACAATGAAGGCTACCACGCTCCCCGTTCTCTTATACGGAGCTGAACTGTGGGCAAATCACCGGTGTAAGCTCCTAGCATCGGAACAACGAACGACAGCTCTGAGAGTTGTGTCTGCCTACCACACTGTATCAGGGCAAGCTGTTTAAGTGATAAGTGGTGCAATATAGAATAAGAGGGATGGAAGAAGGAGTTAGCAAACCTGCAGCGCGCAAAATAAAGAACGAACCGTTAAGGCTATGGCAAGACCGCTGGGAAAACGAAACACGAGGCAGATGGGCAGTGGACTAATAAAAGACGTCGCTACATTGTACAGTAGGATCTGCGACGAAGTAAATTTTTACATAATCCAAAAGGACCTATTCAAAGTAGGGAAAAGCGAAGACCCCACATGCATATACGTGGATGCCGCCGAAGATGACGCTGAATACCCCTTTTATCAAGACACGCGTTGGGAACAAGAACGTCGAACGTTCGAAAATGCAGTCGGTCATATAACCATCGGAAATGTAATCGACAAGATGCTAAGCAGAAACGTGGGAAATCATCAGTGGTTTCGCGGAAATAAGTTCTCCGAAAGAAAGAGCGGGGCCTGGAACGCAGCATACAAGCATACAGGGTTTGATTGAAAAGTAATGAGCCTTATTTTTTTTTAAGCAGCTTTATTAAGCCTTTTGGCTTATACTACAACTAATATTCTTCAAAATAGGACCCTTGAGCGTCAATACACCGCTGGTAGCGGTCCTTCCACTGCAGGAAACATTTTTTAAACTCATCCGCCGGAATCGCGTTCATTTCGGCTGTCACAGTTTTTTGGATCGCCTCGATGGAGTCGAAACGCCTCCCCTTCAGCTTTCTTTTCAGGCGCGGGAACAAGAAGAAGTCCGGGGGGGACAGGTCTGGGCTGTAGGGAGGGTGGGGAAGCACCGGAACCCCCATCTTGGCCAATACAGAGGTGCAGAGGAAGGCGGTGTGCGCCGACGCATTGTCGTGATGAAGGGTCCAATTGTTGACGAGGTCGGGCCGAACCCGGGCGACGCGGTTTTTCAGACGAAGGAGCACTTCTTTGTAAAATGCCGCGTTTACAGTGCTTCCTGGAGGTACAAACTGTTTACCTTTACTCAAAATTTGATCGAGTAACGTTGCTCCAACAATCGCTGCATTTTCGCCACTGCAAAATCCTAACACACTTTTAAAACACCCTTCACGCGCGGAGCGATGTTGACTGCACCGCTGTTGCCAGCGAACTGGGACCGGTTTCTAGCGGAAGGGGAAGGTCATGCGATCATTTTCCCCCACCAGCCGATTCGGTTGATCGCTTGGCAGACGCTCCGCGCGGGAAGGCTCATTACTTTTCAATCAAACCCTGTATATCTAGTAATGAGAAAGTTGAAACAACACTGAAGTAATGCGAAAGCGGTTCTAGATTGGGCGACGGTTCAAAACTAGGGGGTGTGTTTTAGTCTCCAGACATACGATTGCTGCGATGGCAGCTTTGATGATGCACTAGGCATTTTAAACCGCGAAAAAAAATTTAATTTGCTATCACCAGCCATCAATCCAATCAAGAGCGTAAGCGAAAATTCTGTCCCAAAGAGTAGAAAAAGCAAAAATGTTATCTGATGCAAAATTTGCCATCACTTACAAAAAGCGGTAGAAGACATATCCATTGTACCTATAGATCCATAAGTGAAAACACTTTCAGTTGGTTGTCGAAAAATGCTCACAGCTAAGATCACCTGATTCTAAAACGCTCTTTTATGTGACATGGTGGAATGCAAAATTATTATATGAATGCATAGTTAATAATATTTAACAATAATTGTATTAGATTTATGTCTACAAACCTCTAAATTTTTATGTGATGGATTTTTTAATATATGAATATATGTATATTATTGTGGAAAAAGTGAAAAAATGTGTAAAAAGGATTAATTAGATTTTTTACTCCAGGCGTAAACAATTTTCCAAAGTTTTCCAATTTGTTATAGGAGATTCCACACACATAAACGAACAATACCGCTGACTAATATCATTAATGCTTATTGGGTTTGTGTTTGTTCTCCTTTGAATCTTATTCCTCTAGTTCAGTCATCTGGTAGTTTGAACTGGAGAGTTTTGCGGAAGTTTTAATGTGATGCTCTTTTCGAATTTCAACTTTGCCACCTCTTATCTGCGACGCTAGCGCCACCATATTGAAAAAATGGCGCCTAAAACAGTTTTTTTACAATATCTCTATTCCGACGCATTTTATGAGAAAAACAAAAACAAAATTAAACCAGAGATAATTTCCTACATTTCATGTTATTACGATTTTTTTGTAAAATCAATAGTTTTTGGCGTATGAGCGCCACAAAGTACATTTTAATATACGTTTTCGAAAAAAACTCATTTCCACACCACCTGGAGGTAGAGTAAGCGGCGTGTTTTTTTATCATGGTGTCCCCTGTAGGCTCAATCCACATGTGATGCAAACTTTCGAAAATTTAGCGCAATCTCCTACGTTTTACCGTTCCTGATGGACCAGGCGTTGCGAGTTCATCTTGGGCACCGATCAAGACGTCGCAGACTGAAATCTCGTCCGCATCATCTGCGATACGATTATCAGACTCATCACAATCCTCTTCGTTGTCCGTTTCATCAAACGTTTGCTCTAAAATAGTCGCAGTTTCTTCTTCTTTATCGTAAACCAATTGCTCTTGCGAATTTTTACAAGCACTACTACAATTTGTGCATATAACGGAGCATTTTAACCCAGCTTTTCTGCATCCACAGGCCTTCTGACGTCCCTTGTTACATTTACAAGAAATAAGTTTTGACAAGGATTCTAGAGCTGGGGGCTCGAGTGTCGTAACAGGCACTAACCCATTTTTGTTTCTGTTCCATCTCCATTGTTCTGCATTTTGTTCATTCCCGTACCACTGCTGAACCTGGTGATAGGTTTAGAATGAATGCTGTCGTGCTGCTGCCTCTGTTGGTGGTAGGGACGCAATATTAAATTTATTTTTATATGCTGATTTTGTGAAGCATGCATATCTGTACACATTTAAAGGCATGATTTTCTTACTTTTCACATCACTATAACCGTATAATTCAAGAAGAAAACGTTCTCCTGTTTTAGCAATAATCTCTGGATCGACGTTTGGATTTTTAAATATCTGAATAACCTGGTTTAAATTAGGATTTTTTTGGAGTACATTAATGAATTTCATTTTTCCTTGATAAAAGAGTGCACATGTTGTATCACAGCCACTGAATGCATGCAGAAATAGAATATGATCCATAATACTTTCAGTGGAATATACCTATTTGTTGGGTAATTTTACCTTTTCCTGGTTTGAGAAAGTACATGTTTGACCGCGTACATAGAGCTGTGAAAAGAATAAGAAGATCTATATCTTCGCCGGCCAAGAGGTGATAATACATCTATTAATCGCCGAGATCCATACTTATGAAATAAAAATGCAGGTAGTCCAATCTGCACTGTTGATATAAAAGATTTTGGCCTTGCTGCTGCAATTATAGAATGGGCGAGAGCAATGCTTTTTTTCTTCCATTTTTCAAGGGCCCCCGTTTGTTTTTTAAAATCACTCCATCTACGAAAGAATCTTAAAAAAAGAGCGAATATATTCTATAACAATTTCTGCTGCTGTCTTTACAATACACCGACGTTCTTCTGCTTTGTCATCACTTTTTTGATTGTACCAGGCTTCCGTTAATAGCTTAAGTCCTGTATTTCGAAAACAAACCACCGGAGCCTTATTGGCAGTGATGGCAATTAAAATATCATCACCGTATTTTTTGAGAAGTTGTGCTTTGACTGTTTTTATGTGTGGGCGGTAATCACCTTCAATTTTGGCTACCAATTCGTCCAAGAAAAACTGACACTCATCGGAATTCTGCTCAAGATAAGAATAAATGAACTGCATCGCATCTATCTCATTCGCATACGGACTTTTTTTTTATATTTTTAGCTGTGGTGCTTGATACCTTTTTTTTCGTGCAGAAATTATGGTACTGTGCATCGGCTGCGGCCAAATCATTCACATGCTGAAGACGCTCAACAATTGCTCGACCCCAATCATCATTACGAGCTCTAGCAAGTTCTGAAATACAATTTTTCATTGATAATTTTCGCACACTGTTCTTCTGCTTTTGTTCTGCTATAAACTCTCATCAGCACATAAAAAACAATGGTCTTTGAAAGAAAATGTTGGGTGCGAGGATCGCAGTGGTAGTTGAGGTGTCGTGACATCACTTCCTCTACGCAATGATGCAGCGATTAACTTTTCATTGTTGTATCGTCTTCAACATACATCATGAACCACTATCGATTTTATTCCCGCCAAAAGTTTTATTTTATTGTCATTTCTTTTAACACTTGATTTACGAAAAGTCTCCAATCCTTTTTCCTTCACTTCAATTGTTTCATTTCCTAATAATGGATTATCACAAATAAAACAATTTCTTTTATCAGAAGCCATGACTTTAAAAACACAAACTACACTGTAAAACGATAGACGTATACTGATGACTCAGTCTAAACCAGATACTTCTCTTCAGTTCTACCGACAGATCTTTCGTTGAAGGTCGAGAGAGAAAGGGCCCCTTCAACAAAGGCGACACATTACCCTTATACCTGCTTTTCTAAAACCTGCTATAGTAGAAGATTATTGTAGAGAAATATACGAAAAAACGTGGTGGTGTAGGTGAATATTACTTTGTGGCGCTCGTACGCCGAAAACTATCGATTTTATAAAAAAATCGTAGTAACATGAAATGTAGGAAATTATCTCTAGTTTAATTTTGTATGTATACATATGTTTTTCTCATAAAATGCGTCGGAATGGAGATATTGTAAAAAAACTGTTTTTAGACGCCATTTTTTCAATATGGCGGCGCTAGCGTCGCAGAAATGAGATGGCAAAGTTGAAATTCGAAAAGAGCATGCCAAAATCTATAAAAATTACCTAGTTTGAAAACTCCCGGAAAACTTTCCAGATAACTGCCTTTTTTTACCAAATGACTGGACTACTCGTAAATATTTAAAATTTGGCAGCTCAACTTTAATTCTTTGATATCAAAAACGCAAACGTTATTTTCATAGTAATTTTAAGCAATAAAATAAGTTTAAACCAGTAGTAAAATTTGTTAAGTGGATGTGAATATAAAAATGATTGATTATGTGTTCGCTTTAAGGCGAAATAGGAGTAATTAATGTGTGATTTTTGTCGCAATTGACAAAGAAGTGCAGTTTTCCAACCGAGTTTTTTATAAATTAGTTAACTGATGAATTTGCATTTTAAATTAATGTTTGGACTCTTGACTGCAAATGTGTGTTAAAATTATGCAACGAACTAAACCATAGCAGACTACTCAACTAACTCTTTAGCCATTCGCCGTTTACTTCTATTAAAGTAGACTTAATAAGAGAGCTTGGATCCACCTCCGCTCGGTAGATGGTAAAAAAGTGATTCCTCAATGTCTAGTCAGCAAACTCCTTTCAGTTAACTTCTGATAAATAATTAGCGGCAGAAGCTCCTAACCAGTGGAAGCTGATGCGAGTTCAGTGACATTCCAATCTACGTAACCGGAACGACCCGGATTTATATACAATTTAATTATACGAAACCCAAAAAAATGAAAAGTGATGGTAAAGATTAAAATTTCCGGAGTGAATCGGATTTTTATTCGCTTACAGGACAAAATCCTTTTCATGAAATTGTCCATAACCGAATTGCAAAGTGGCTGCCCTATGCCCTCGATAGCCTCACGAATTTCATCTTTGAGGTCTTGAATCTACCCTGGGAGTTGGCGTAGACCTTCTCTTTCACGTGGCCCCAAAGAAAAAAGTCACAAGGTGTTAAATCACAAGATCTCGGTGGCCAATTGTGATCACCTCTTCGAGAGATAACACGGTCCGAAAACTTTTCCCGTAAAAGATCAATGGTTTCGTTGCTTGTGTGGCACGAAGCGGCGTCTTGTCAAAAATAAACGTTGTCCAGATCATGAAGCAATATTAAAGGTGATGTAAGTAGCCTAATTTTCACCCTGTGTTAGCCATCTTGAAGCTACTTAATAAATCCGTGTTGTCCTCTTGGAAAAGCTACTTTTTATTTCAAAGCAAATTCTAAAGAAAAAGTACTCAAAAGCGTAGAAATTAAAATTTTTGCTGAAAAAGTTAGCAGGCAATACTGTTTTGCCTATTCCATTTTGCTTAGACTTCCGCATCTTTCAATTCTATTGAAAGTTCTGTGAAAATTACATTGATAAATAGCTGCGACATTTAGGTAAGTCTTTTGTTGCAGATTAGCAATTTGATTTTTTGTTAATAACTGCTTAAAATTTATATACACAGGTGTGATTAGAGCCCGTTGCTGCCACCAATACTTTGCGTTTAATAAAAAAAAGAACCCAGTTTTAAATAACAGGCATTTATCCACGTAAGCATGATATCTGTGACAAAAAATAACACTGACACTTAGCATCTTTTGACCACAGAAACATACGAGGGTTGCTATTAATATTTCTGGTCTACAAAGTTTTTAGCCGTTTGACATTTAAAAAAAAAAATTGTTTTATCGGCTTAATATATTTAGTAATCATTTAAGTAAATTATAAGAAAAAAAATGCCAAAGAATAAGAAAATAAACGAAAAAAAAGATTTCTTGAAGTGCTTTATTTTTAATAGCTTAAGATTTTTCGTGAAATAACATTTTAAGTAAATTAATAAAATTGAGATTTTTAGAATACTTTGTTTATATTTAAAGTACAATAAAGGAAAACACTCAAAACACTACAATTTTCTTAACAATTTTCGGGGAAGATTTTATCAAAAATGCCTGTGTTTTCTTTACTATTAATTTTTGGATTGAATCTTTTAACAGACGAAATATGCCAAAACCAAGCTGTGTTTTGTGCCACAAAACGTGGACAAAAGAGAAAGTTAAGTTTGTTCATGTTCCCAAAGACGAAGTGAAAAGATAAAATTGGGTAAAATCATGCAGCACTTCGTTGAAGCCAGGCGAAAAAGTTTGCATGTATCACTTTTCGGCAAAGGATTTCGAGATCGGACCAGATCGGAAAAGGGCTAAATTGTATAGTGATGCTCTTCCGATGCCTATCGAAATTTTGCATTGTTGGAATGAGCCTGAGACATGAGGGGCTGTTGACGCTTCTACGCAAACAGAGTAAATTCTTTTTTATTTGAAAACTGTAGTTTTATTTAAACGAATTTTGATTTAGATCATTTACCGATTTTCGTGTGTCTCAACTGGAAAAAGAATTGGCCCATCTTAAGGAACGGCTAGTGAAACTGACTGAGTTCAAATCAAACGTCAGTCAAATACTTTCTGAGGGGCAAATTAAAAAGTTAGAAGACCCGACCAAAACAATTAATTCAATTGCGTATAATTATTTATATAACAAAGGATTACCATTGCCTTGTGAGTCGACTGTCTCAAAATGGCTGCAAAAACTAAAATTTGAGGACGGTATTTTAAGTTTTTCATTGAGCATGATGCGCAGCGTAAACGATGCCCCGTTAGAAGATAGGCTGTGTATAATAAGCTTCGATGAAATGACAGTGGAATCGGTATTTGAATACGATTCTTTAACTGATGCGGTGCGCAAACCAGTAAGAACGTGCAAGTAATGATTGTGCGACGGTTAAGGTCTTCATGGAAGCAGCCGATATTTTGCGATTATGATTGCAAAGTTTCTAAAAGCATTTTAGAAAAGGCAATCAGCAAATTATATGACGTTGGCTATACGGTTGTTGGAATTGTTTCGGATATGGGTTCCGCAAATCAAGCCCTATGGAAGGACCTAAACATTTCATGTGGTACGTGAAGGTCGTTTAAAAACTAGGATTGATATTTTATAGATACTTATTTATATTTAGATCAAACATGGTTTGCCCACCCAGCGACAGACGGAAAGGTTTTCGTGTTCGCAGATGTTCCACATTTGCTGAAACTGTTAAGAAATCATTTCATCGACACCGGGTATTTATACAAAGGCACGCTCTTAACGGCAAGACCTATCGCTCAGATTATTGCGTATACGTCATTGTCCGATGCTCGAATAACGCACAAGCTAACGGAGCTGCATCTAACCGTGCATCATTCAGGCCGCCAGAAGGTGAAGTTAGCAGCACAGTTGTTTTCGCACACCACAGCAAGTGCAATCCGAAGGTGTTATGCGTTGGGGCTCGATATGTATCAGCCCATGGAAACAGCAGAGTTCATTGATACGGTAAATGATTGGTTCGATATTTTCAATACAAAGTTTTCGAATTTTCAAACTGCTGCTGCAAAAAAGCCCTATGGGATTGACTTGGGCCAGCAGGATGAAATTATAAGTAAGATGGACGCCTTGAACGATGAAACACGCGCTTATGGACGAATTTCAATGTTGCCTCATCAAAGGGGCATACAACTAAGCAACAAGTCCCTTAGGGACTTATATCGTTATGTTCAGGAAAAGTACTGCTTTCAGTACATTCTGACTTATCGATTAAATCAGGATGTATTGGAGCATTTTTTCGGGGCGATGCGTGCCAAAGGCGGGTTGTATGACAATCCTAGTCCTATGGAATTTAAATATAGATTACGAAGATATTTATTAGGTGAATGAATGCATATATTACTCATTTCTGAATAACTTAACGATTTATATTAACAGCACGAAATACTTCAATATTAATATAGTTGATCGTGGCAATGTTGAGGCCGACGAAACTAACTGGCTCCGTCTCAATGATACTTCTTTAGAAACTTTGCAAAGTTTGCTAACAGAAGATGAGATAGTTTCAAACGACTCTCTCTTCGCCAACGATTCATTAAATGAGGACGCTGACTTTGATAGCTTACACGAAGATGCCCTTGAATATATTGCCGGTTACATGATACGCAAATTAAAGTTGACCGATTGTTCATGCAATGAGCCTACATTTACTTGGGTTGACACTTTATCTAAGGGCGGATTAGTTAAACCAAGCACCGAGTTCTTGGACAAAATTAAAATGTTGGAATCAGCGTTTAACTACTTCAACGGCAGGGAGCTTTACGGTGGGATATCATTTTTACAAAAATTGTTCAGATTAAGTGAAAACGTGAGTTTACGCGATGACGTTAAACGATTTTTTTTAAATGCCGGATGCACTTTCGAATAAAGCATCTTAACCGGTGCAATAAACAAAAGAAGAGAACAATGAGCATTTGATAAGATAATTGTAAGTAAAGTATGCAATGCTTTGGGCGTTTACTTGTGTTTCTGCGTATATATAAATTTATCTTTTTTTAACACAGATTTTATACTTGTAACTTTGCAGGTAATCTCGTTAAAAAATCAAATGTATGATTAGCGGACGTGACGAAATAAAAGTGGTTTTTCCTCGTTAAGAGTTTCCACTATTCTCAAGTTGTTTTATTTATTACTTCAGTGTAGGTTTACACATGGCACATATAGATTCCAATCCGATGCATGGTCAAAATACATATATATATGACACAAATCCATGGGAATAGTTAAGTTAAAAATATAAATAATTAAGTACCACTTATAAAATAACATAAAATTATTCTATGGCTTACAACGACCTTTTCCAATTTTTTACTACATTTTCAGAAAGGGGATAAACTTATGCCCTTTTTTCCCTTGCTTCCAAATTGCATCAATGGATTAAGTAGCATCCGAAATCAGTTGTCAAACTTTACTTAACCTTGTATAATTGAATCATGGTCCAGATCAATACCATCCAATTTCGGCCATAAAAAATCGTTAATCATTTCTCGATAGCGCAACAATAGCGTAGCAAGCAATAGCGTAACACCTGTTATTGGAAAACCCTTTAATACGAGGGCGGATCAATAAGTCCGTGACTTTTTGTATTTCTGACCTCTTTACTGAAAAAGAAATACTGCTCCTGTCAACAAGCATCTGTCAGTTGACTCCTGTCAAAATTTGAACGTGCTGCGTCAGTTAGTTTGTGTTTTACAGCTACCTTTATCAATCTACCCAGTAATTTGAGGAGAAAATGGAAAATACTGAATTTCGTGTGCTTATTAAGCCGATTCACCCTTAGAAACCCACTTTTTCGACTGTTGTTTGGTCTCTGGTGTGTGGTGATGGATCCATGTTTCGTCCACGGTTACAAAACGGCGCAAAAACTCCTCCATATTGCGATTAAACAACACCAAACCTTTCTGTGAAGTTGTTACACGATTGCGTTTGTGGTCGACTGTGAATTACTGGGTAGCCTGATAAAGGTAGCTGTAAAACACAAACTAACTGACGCAGCACGTTCAAATTTTGACAGGAGTCAAGTGACAGATGCCTGTTGACAGGAGCAGTATTTCTTTTTCAGTAAAGAGGTCAGAAATACAAAAATTCACGGACTTATTGACCCGCCCTCGTAGCTACTGAGAAAACAGTTGAAAAGATATTCATATTTCTAATTTAGCGTGGTTCGAACCATAAAAGCCGTTCGAGAAAAAATGCGCAGAAATCTCCTTAGAAAGCAGAAAATCATGTCCAGGGATATGAAAATATCGACCAGATTCATGTCAAGACTAATTACAGATGATCTTCACATGAAAGCCTTTCGTCGCTCAACTGGTCATCTTTTGACAACGCGCTTGAAGAAAATTAGACTCGACAGATGCAAGCAGCTTTTTCGGTGGCACGAGATCAATTTGCAGAGTCTCAAACAATTTTTGGTTCAGCGACGTCAATATACATGAAAATCGTGCGTGCTGCAATAGCTGAATGGCCTAATCGTTTGAAGACTTATGGAAAAGTAAATGATGACCATTCCGAATGAAAATTAATTTTTTTTTTATATTTACATGATTAAATAAAACTAACTTCATTAAAAAAAAGTATTATAATTTTGTATCTATAACGTACTTAACTTGTAACAGAACTTATGGCAGGACTAAGTATAGTACGTAGACATATCTGCATCCAGGAAACCCTTCCATAATTTAGAGTTTACTTTCATACATAGATCCACTTCTTTGCTTTATTAAATACTTAATACTACTTACCTTCGAGTAGCTCTCAGTGGACCGAATATCATTGATGGTCCATGGCAGCATGGCAGCGGAGTAGCGCGGATCCACGGAAGCGGTGCCGCGATAAGTTAACGAAACGAGACGAGTTTTCATTTTGAATACGGGCGGGTAGTCACTTTACTCAGAAGCAATATTAACCAAAAATGAACACTTTAAAGTTTAGCTGGTATGCATTCACATTTGCAAAGCGGTCAAAATGGACCTATTAAATTACTTTTTCCAACAAATCACTGTTTTTTCTTTTTGTTTTAAAATCGTTTGTAGCATTCGAAAACTTTTCGGCGCGCATGACTCATTTGGAGCAGATGAACAGAAAAAATGTGGGCGTTGAATGCAAATTGCGTACACAAAAGAGGCAGTTGTAAGGTATGGATAAGTAGATAAGGGTGCCACAGTTTTGGAAAAATCCTGCCAGTAGTTCCTTCCTATGTTAATGGCAGTGAGGTCTATATATGTACATATGTAGTAGATGTACGTAGGTGTTTGTTATGCGATGTCCACCAAGGGAATTCCAAAAATATATACATACATACATATAATTGAGCACGCGACTAAAGGAATTTATGACATAGAGCGCCGATACAAATAAACCGTAGCAAAGGACTACTTTATGTTGGCTTTTAAGAGTATATTTTTATGTTCTTGTCTTATATGCACACACACACACACACATCAGTTAGTTGTTTGTTCCGCCTGGATATGCTTGTCCATTCATGTAATCGGAAACGCGCAAATGACTAGGTACCTACTTTTCCTAGAGCGCGGCTGCCTCGTCCTCTTTTTATTTCAGCGAATATCGATTTTTCGTAAGTTTCGCTACGTTAGGAATGGGTATTGCTCCGGTTTTACATGCACCATAATTCTTCACCCAGTAGCGCTGTGAAGTTTTTTCTTCATTCCAACAGGATAAATATGCAAACTGGATTTTATATGTAGACTACACAGGCAGCCGCCTTGCAGTCAATTGGACAAAAATGCAAGCAGTTATTCACTCGGTATATCGCAGACACCCCTATTTTTTCATACTTTCGTAGCCAGAGTTAGGATTTCTTTAACAATGTCGCAATTTTTAATTTATTCTCTGCTCATTCTATTATTTGGTTTGCTACTCATTTTGTTATAACGAATTTTAGTATTTTCCTAATTATTCATGTTGAATTACATACTTTTATGCCAATTTTAACATTTTTAAACCATCCGCAACGTATAAACACAACGAAAATCCACTGAAAACTGCTGCCGTCTTAACAGGACACAACAGTTATCGGCTATGTCTGCAAGTTATTTTTATTTCTCTATATCCTTGCGCACTAAATTGTTTTTGCAAATATTGCGCTTTTCAAATTATCCTTCTCAACTTTCGGGCTCTTTAGCTTTTGTCCTCAAAATCGCTCGAAACTCGCGGCTTTCGGCGCAGTCTCGGTTCATAATGTTTTTATTCGCTTTACTACTTCGCACCTGCTTGACATTTGAATTAGGCCGTTGTTGAGGCAGAGAGGCACGCTTAACATCCCCGTAGCTGGCGAAGGTGGTAAGTAAAGCAAATGAATACTGACAGCGCGCATCTGTCGTACATTCAGAGAACGTAAATTGATAAATTTTAAATTTACGTTCTCTGAATTTCCTGTTGTGTTGCTAAGCTAGCGAATACACAAACCAGAAAGCAATGAATTAATTTTGTTTTCCACACAGGGTGACCCAAATTTTGAAATAAACCATAATGCAAGGTGATAATTTTGAAATGAACACGCAATAGGACTTATTGAAAACAAAAACACGTCTTCCCTTTTTCTATTTTTTGCCAAGTACTATCACACTTTACGCCCTTCTTTAATGATTTTACACACTTTCTCCATTTTCAGTTAATGTTGCGTTAACTCAGTGCTAACCGAATGATGGCTTGAAATGACAGTCTGCTTTTCACCATGGTCTGGTTAGCTCGATTACTGCGAATATTTCATAAAAGGAAAACCCATTGTGAATACACAACAGCTGGGATTTGTTTACATTATTAATAATTAATAAATACAGCAATTTTTCTTTAACATTTGTGTTCGTATATCAGAGTTAAATTTTATTACTTATAAACATAGTAATAAAAGAAGGAAACGCGAAGGAGGAATTCCATAAAATCTTAAGGGGTTATATACCTTGTGTTTTTCAAAAAAATCAAAATAAATTTTATTTCTTTATCGTAAAGTACAATCCCTTGAGAACATTTTCCAAAAATTTCATAGAGATCTGAGCAATAGATCGAAAGTTACAGCGTTTTAAATTGTGCGTCGTCACTTCCTGAGCGTACGGCCTCATGCGGCGCTTGAAACTTTAAACGCGATTATCTCAAAAACGTGTTTTTCCAAAAATGCTTTTGCGGTGGACGCGATTGCAAAAAAAGTATTCAACCGATTTTTATAATTTTTTTTTTAAATTGTTCGTAATTGATGTCGCCTCTTAGTGAACGATCAACTTTTTATGTATAAATTTTTATTTTGCAGATATGAATTTTTTAATGCCAATTTTAGGACTGTAGAAGTGGAGTTTTTTAAAAACATGTTCCTATTTTCACAAAAATCAAAATATTTAATATATTGATCGTTCACTAAGAAGATATAACACTATACTAATGAAATCTTTTCGATTTTTTGATTTCAGTTGACTTGGTGGACTTGAATCGCGTCCACCGCAAGCCTCTTCCAAAAAAAGGGTCTTGGGGGAAAACGCCATAACTCCGCCATTTTTAAATATTTTTACACAAACAAAGCCTTTTTTTTCTTTAAACATTGTAATATCCAATAATAAAAACTTTTATACAATGAAATTATTGCTACATATCTTTAAAAAAAACCCAACTTTCGCTAATTTCACCGGACCACAAGGTATATAACCCCTTAAGCAAGTCTTGTTATAGCACAGGCAAATCTATTAATTATGCGGCTAGCAATGCAAGCCACAAATATAGTTCCTACTACAACAAAAACCCATTTAACCCTCGAGAACACGCGCCTCGTAAGATAACACGGATTCTCGCGCATGAGCATTTTGCTCACTTCATGTAAGAATGTAACTTTTTAATGGATTACGATTTTTAAACATTTCATTTTTAACATAGTTATAATATCAAGTCATTTTTTTGCAATTATGTGTTTATTTAAGAAATTCACACTGTAAAATTATATAAATTCATTCAATCAAGACATAACCAAAAATTTTACATTCATACTTTAGTATATTAAGAAAAAAAACTCCTTGTAACAAAATAAATAAATAAAAGACTAAAATCAGTCTTCAGTAAGATTGACATTTACGTTGCTTTCGAAGCAAGATGGGCACATATACATAACGTGTTCCGTGCAAAGTAATTTTCCACATAAAGTGCAGCCTTTTTTCGAACGTCTGTTTTTACTCCTGGGGCAAAGCTCGCAAAAGTCAGGTTGTAGGTGTTGGCTTTCAGGTTCTTTTGCTGGTACAATGCGATCCATAGTATTTCTTAAATCACAGGTAAAGCTTTTATGGCCTGCCGATTAGAAATATGTGGCTTTATTAGCTTCAGGGCAATTTCCTTTAGAAACGTCCTCCTCTGGGTTAAATTGCCTGTATTTGATTTGTAAATAATTTGTGCGTGTATGCCAGTAATGTCAATAAGCGTGAAAAAGAGGCACATTGGCCACCTGCAGGTTATCCTGGAAACTGAATATGTGCCTTTCGTTTGATCAACAGTGTCTACACCCCCTTTCGTCTGGTTGTGAAAGGTTATTACTTCGGGTTTGTTCTCAGATGTTTCATCATTAGCTTGGCCATCGGCATGAAGTGATGATAGCATAAGTACAACTTTTTTCGTTTTTTTCACTGGAACGTAAGAGACAAGAACCTTGTTTTCGGCAAATGCAGTTATTGTATGTGGTTGCGACCTTCCTTTTGCTGAAATACATTGAGGTGGAATTTCCTTTTTATTTTTTCTTATTGTACCCACAATGGTCGTTTCTATATTGTTTGTATAGTTCATCTGCTAAAGGTATTGAAGTAAAATAATTATCCATGGTAATGTTTCTGCCACTATTCAAAATTGGGGCAGCAACCCTTTTCACAACCCGAGGTTTTCAACAAAAAAGATAAATCAAGAAATACTTACATTGTTTCTCGCGCAATGAGCAAAATGCCGCTCTCAAAAATCAACCGTCTACCTACACGTCCGATCGTGCACTAATCGAAAGAAATGCTCCTCAAAGTACGAAGCACAACTACTAGCGAAGGTACTCACCACAATTAGTGCCAGAAATACATAGAACATAAAAATTTCGCGAAATGAAAAATTGCTTGAGCAAAATGCTCATAGCGCGTGTTCTCGAGGGTTAAGGGGTTATACACAGTTAGAATTTACAAAAATTTCAAATTTTAACACGAGTTTCTTAAATATATATTTTTAGTAATTAACAATTTAAGTCTGAAATTTTGGCCAAAAATCGATTTTTTTTCGAAACCGCCATTTTGTCAAAAAAAAAAAAATTTTTTTTTGCTTTTCCTTCGGCTGATTACTAGTAAAATAATATTAAACTTTAACGAAATTGGTTTAGTTTTTTAATTTCAGAGTATCCAGCTCAGAGATATAATGGTTACCGCAAAAGGTCTTTTTTGAGAGGAGCTCCGGGAGATCAGCTGTAGCTCCTTTCCAAACAAATATTTTTACTAATATTAAGTCTTAAAATACAGTTAAAAGATAACACAAAATAATATATGTGTACAAATTTTTAGATCGATTAATTTAAAAATTCTGGAAAATTCGCTTTTTTTGGCCTTTTAACTGTATATAAACCTCTTAGCGCAAACTTTCAAACTTTGTACGCAATGTTTCAAAATTTCATCAACTGTCAACTTTTTTATAAGAATTTTTAGAATTTTTGTGCGTATGCAGTTTTATAGCCCATTTCAAGTTGATTTTTGGAAATTTATTTCGCCTTTTCATCCACAGAAAGTAGAGGGTCTTTCAAAGGTGACGCCTATATGTGAATAGTACTTTTTTATGCCATCTATGATATTTGTCCAGTAGACAGATATACAATTTTACACGACAGAACAACTCGTTGAAATTATTCACACTTATTATGAAAATGGTCGATATTTGAGAACAACAAAACGCAAAATTCGTGATATTTTTGGGAGAAATATTAGTCCGAAGTCGACAATTTAAAGGTTGGTGAAAAACCTTCGAGAAGAATGAGTTTCTTTCGAGTATAGAAAAAGAACTGGCAGACCTAAAACTGTACGTTCAAAAATTCGGCATTCATAGTACGACTGTTGGGCGGATTTTACGTAAGAATTTGTATTTTCATCTTTACAAAATTCACTTAACATAAGAATTGAAGCCAACAACAATATTTAGTGATTAAACTCATATCAGACTGGATGGATTTGTCAGCAAACGAAATTGCCGCATTGGGGGAGAAGATAACTCTCGAGTAATTTCGGAAAAATCATAAACAAATTAAATAAATAATTGTCGTAAACTTCTGTTAGGTCTTTAACCAAGCTCCTCATCCTATTTTGTGACGGGCGTCTTGATGCTGTTCTACAAGTGGAGAGACCTACAGTTTTAAGTCGACTCCGAACGGCAAATGCTTTTTAAGAGGAGCAATTTTACTGAAAGTTGTAGTCAAGGTCATGCATAGTCAGGCATATCATTTTATAGTTTTGTCGTTTTATAACCCATTTTCATGATGTTGGTGTTGCGGGTCATTTGACATGTGACAGTTTTCTTGTTTTACAACCGATTTTCACGATTTTTCCGTGCTTAGAAAAGCTGACACTTTGAAATTACCTGTCAAAATTCCAGGTCAATCGGGGCAAGTTACAGGACTTGAACTGAAAAGTGATACGAGTATTTCTCAGTATAGAGGCTGCTAATTTTTGTTGCTGCCCGTATTTGTTGCCTGTGATCCATATTTTACTGACAAAACTATTCAATAAGCAAATCAGCTGTTCACTAGTCCGCGTAAGAACCGTCTGTCACGTTACAATTTTCATCAGAATTAACTGCGCCAGTAATACCGATTAACGTCGCCCTCTGTCTAGGCTATAGCATCGAAACGAACCAATAGTAATTGGAATGACGTTCATCAGGCGAGCTAAAATCCAAAAAACCATGACAATTTTTCTTTACAAAAATCAGTACATATTATTATAAAAAATCACGTGACCCAAAGTACAAGAAAAAAAAGTTGCTCCACGGCCTGCATCATTTCTCCTTGAAATGTTGATGGATCTGTAAAAAGTAAAAAAGTTTCTTGTAAAATAAAGTTGTAGATTTTTGAATTTCAAAAATTTTGCAATTTACGGCATTTAAAAAAAATATGCGTTTTACGGTATAAATGTTACACTTTAATTATGTCTACAAAAAGTTTTAATAAAAATATCAAAAATCTATAGAAAAAACACTTTCGAATATTAAAAAAACAACCGCATCAAAAAATATTAAAAACTGTATGAGTTGTCATGCGTTCCGGAAAAAGTAGTTTCGAGAAAAACGAGTTTAATGTTTGAGGTACAAGAGCGCGCGGACCGCTCTCTACCTAGTTAATGGGCGGTAGAAACGATAATATTGGGAATTTCCGAATGAAAATTCCACAGTATATTCTTAAGATACTATCAGGTCAGTCCATAAGTTCGTGCGTATTTTACCCATAATTTCACTTTTGTACTATTTTTGCATACAAAAAATTATTCGCGAAATATAACGGAACTATTTATATTTTCTTTGATTTATTGTGCATTCAACAAGTGATTTTAATCGCGGATAGAACCACGTGTTGTTAAAAAATAAAATGGAATCTTCGAACGCTTATAAGACGCATTTTTTTTTTATTTTTTTTATAAAAGTGGTAAAAATGCAACAACTGCTGCTGCAGAAATAAACACTGTTCACGGAGAGGATACCGTGAGTGTAAGGACTGCGCAAAAGTGGTTTTCAAAATTCCGAAGTGGTAACTGCGACGTGGAGGATGCCTCGCGCGCTGGTCGTCCTGAAGTCTTTAACTCCGACGCCTTGCTCAAACTCGTGGAATCTGAGCCAAATTTGATAGTCGATATGATAGCTCAGAGGTTAAATTCATCGCATGGAACAGTTCATAGGCACCTGGTTCAGTTGGGAAAGGTTTCAAAGCTGGGAAAATGGGTTCCGCATAGACTTTCCGTCGCCAACCTTCAGCAGAGAGTGAATGTGTGTTCTCAGCTGCTGCAACGGCTTGAAAATAAAAGTTTTTTGAACCGTATCGTTACTGGTGATGAAAAATGGGTCCTTTACAATAATCCTGTTCGCAAACGCCAATGGTTAGATAAATATAAAACACCAGAACCGACCCCTAAAGATAGCCTTCACCCCAAGAAGATTCTCCTGTCTATTTGGTGGGATATGGCCGGTATTGTTTATTATGAACTTCTGGAACTAAGCCAGACGATAACTGTTGATTATTATTCCCATCAGCTATCAAACCTGAATGAGGCACTTAACAAAAATCGACCGTCTTTAGAGAATAGACGCAAAGTTTTGTTTCACCACGACAACGCAAGACCTCATACCGCAAGGCAAACATTAGGTAAGCTGAACGAGCTCGGATGGGAGCTAATGCCGCATCCACCATACTCTCCGGATATTGCACCTTGGGATTATCACCTTTTTCGTGGACTTCAATCCCATATGAGTAACAAGAACTACTCCTCAAAAGAAGCTATAAAAAGAGATATCGAAGCGTATTTTGGCTCCAAGGACAAACAATTTTTTGAGCAGGGAATTAAAAATTTGCTTGAACAATGGGAAGACATTGTAAATAATGAAGGAAAATATATTATTGATTAATAAATACATTAAACATATTTTTTATTAATTTTAAAACCACCTTTAAACAACGCACGAACTTATGGACTAACCTGATATACTGGACGTATGTAACTCCTTAAGGGGGTGGTAGGGTTTAGCGCTAAAAAAAAACACTTTTTTTTGAATTTTTTACAGAAATATGGCTTAAGATACTTTAATAAAATCAGTTGCATGTTATTGTACATCTTTTCAATAAGTTTTTAAAAAATATTAATAATAAAATATTGACAAATAAGCCCATGACAGAGTTTTTTTTGAGATATCTTTTTCGAGAGGTGCTCTGCGGTGCCAATCGGCATTCGTCGTAGAATCATCTGAAACTAAAAAAGTCGAATTTTTCAGTTAAAGTATGACGTAATGCTCCCCCCCGCCCCTCCCCCATTCAAAATTTTTTTTTTTTCATTTTTGTAGTTTTGGAGGCAAAAAAACGTAAAACGAGCATTTTTGGCGAAAAATTTCGCCATATTTGTAAGTGAAAAACAAACTTATATTAAAAAAAAAAATAAAAAAAAACAGTGGGGGGGGAGGTATTTTTGATTTAGAAAACGTGTGCCAAATTTGAAAAGAATCGGTTGAATAGTTTCGGAGTTGTGATTGGCACCGACTTTTGAGAAGTCGTTTCGGGAAAAACGCGTTTGAAAAAATGACTCTGAAAAATTATCGATGCTCCGCATTCGAGGTAGAGTGCTTACAAAGGCTATAACTTTGAGAGTTCTGCTCCGATCCACTTAAAATTTTGACACAACATTCTTGAAATGATTTACTATAAGATGAGTGAAGAAAAAAAATTTCGATTTTGTGACCCTACCCCCCTTAAGGCACCCGCTCCCACATCTCATTTTATGTACGACTTGCAGACCAAAAACAACTTTATTACCATTCCGCAAGCGTCATATTCATCTAGCATAGCCCCAAGTCGAGTTTTCTCGCTCTCATAAATTATGTAAATTACTACTTCGGGGAAAGCGAGAAATTCAGGCGAAAGGATAAGGAGCGCGGTCAAACACCTAAAAGAGGGGTACGTGTAAATCTTTATTATTTTTTTCACTCTTCAAGATATGAGTATCCCAATTGAGGATTTAGGTAATCTTTGGGCGACTACCTTTGATCTGCTTAGATCATTTTTAGTGCTCTTAAATTAGTTACCACTGACGGCTTAGAAAAAAAAAAACATTCGGCGCGTTACAAGCGAGACAAGCTCGGTTATGAAGTAGTACAGAATTGAATTGGCAGAATCGTATTTGTAAGACCCGGACGAGACAACCACGTGCCCGAAATTTATCATAATTTCCAAATGCCGCAAAATTCACGTACTAATGAGCGAAAATATTGTCAAATTCATTAATTCTTTATTTTATTTTTTTTTTGTTTTTTTATTCAAAGAGGAATTTCTCTACTAATAGGAGCAAAACCGTTGAATGTTGTTCAGTTGACGTTCAGCAGATTGCACTTTGCTCCTCTCTTGCCAATGGTAACGCGGCAGACAGATAACTTGGCGACAACATCGTCAAAGTGTCAATGTGCGCCTCCGCAAAAATGGCAACAGCCGCTGCAGCAGGTTTTCGCCCCTTGTCTGCGCCAAAAATAGACAGCAAACGCTTTAATTTGTTTTTATGTAATTTTTGCATTTTTATTTTTGTTTTTATTGCTATTTTTTGCCTACACGAATATGGAATAAAGTTGAGTTCCTCAGTACACGGAATGCACATACGAATATGAATTGCCAGCCGGTAAGGTCCCAATATGTGTGTGTGCAGATGTATGTATGTGTATGTATGCGAGAGGGTATATGGTATGCGCTAGGCATAGATGGCAGATCAATTTTTCGCACGACTGCAATGCATGAACGCGGAGGGACCTAAAAGGCTTTAGTGCGATTGGGCTGAGTGTCGCTAAGATTGAATGGCTTGTCCGCAGTGATAGAGCATAGCTTAGCCAAAAATACAAAATACAAAAAAAAAAAATATAATACAATTCATATCGTTGGAAAATTATAATTAAATGGTGATATTGAAAATAAGAAGAAAAAAACAGCACACACAGGAACTGATAAGATATCTTTGCTGGCGAGCTATTAGCTGAGTACACATACATACTTATGGTTATATGTATGTATATACACATATACACACATACATACATACATACATAGTAAATATATGTGCAACTGCATGGTTATAAAAATGAAGTATCTAAAAGTGTAAATATGCATACACACACACACACACACATACGCACATACTTGTCTTGATATCTTTATGTCCGTATGGCTGCTGCCTGAAATTTAATCACTCCGCACGACAGCTTACCGGAAATGAGGAAGTAGAAATAAACGAAATAGCAATAAAAAGGAGTACATACTCACCCACAAGAAAACCTCACATGGATATACATTTACATTTATACCTACATACAGATAAGCGTCTGATGGAAAGGGAAATTTGTCGTTTGTAGTCGTCAATGAAATTTATTTTTGATGCTCAACAAACATTTTGCCTTTGGAAGTAGCAAATTTGTACTGATTTTATGATTTTAAAATCTAAGAAAAATAAATAATGACTTACATATGAATGTTTGTATGTACAAAGCGCCTTTGCATCCCCGCAGGAAATGCGCGAACAAGTGCTTCTACGGCAAGTGAGAACGGTATTTTGTTGGTTTTTGAGCACAGCGAAAATAATTGAGAAGGTGTGCTCAATAACAGAACGTTATTCGGCTCTGATGGGTTATTATGGGGCGTACTATTGCAAGGTGTTAGGTTAGGTTATTCAGTTTGCTTGTTTAACACAAGACATTCGGTGGCCCTAAGACCCATTGGGATACCTGCATTTGTTTTCCTTCTCCTAACTAAATTGCCTACACCACTTAGATCTTTTTAAGAAGTTAACTAGTACCTCCAGTGAGACATTTTGAAAAATTCCCAGGTGTTTTTTCGCAAAAAAATAATCGCCAAGATATTTGGCACGGCTTCTTTGAAGAGCAGGACATTCACAGAAGAGGTGTTGTAAAAATTCAATTTCTGCTTCATCTACACAGTTCCTGCAGAAGTCATTGAGAGGTACACCCATTCTACTGGCTAGAATGCTAATAGTGCAGTAACCCGTTGTAACACCTGTGAGGAAGATGTGGTAGTTGATCTGTTGAATTCAAGCAGACATTTGGGCGTTTTAAGATTCAGTTTCAGCAGTTAGTAGTCAGAGACCACCTTCTCTTGATTTCTGCGATTACATTCAGGTCAATCGCACTGTATAACGCGTTTAGAGGAATGCTTATGTTATCTATAATACTACTCGCAAAAGGTCAAGCTCCACACTCATCCGCTCTTTCATTTCCCTCCACCCCAGAGTGGTCGGGGACCCAACAAAGTGTTGTCTTGTGTTGTTGGATAAGCGAGAGGGACCTCCTGCATTCTTTAACACATCTTGAATTGATGAATTGATATGCGTTGAGGCCAGTGCCTTCATCGCTGCTTAACTGTCAAGAAAAATGGTAAGGTTTGCCGCATGTAAGTCCATTAGCCTTGTCTTTTTTGTTGCTTTGTCTATAGCGTAGATCGCAGCTTGGAAGATTCTGTACCAGTCTGGGAGAATAAATGATCAATTTGAAGATAGTTGTTCCAAGTAAACTTCTGATCCAGCGCCATTGTCCACCTTTGAGCCGACAGCATAAATATGGCGACCACTATCATCTGATATGACTCTGGCCCGCCAATCCTTTCCATTGGATATTATTTTATAGTATTTGTTCAGATCTATCTTAGGAACCAGATAGTCTGTTTTCGATGCGTCAAGTGATCCACAGATAGTAAAACTGATGCATGACCGTACATATTTCTTTTAGCATGCCTGCTGCTTTAGTTCTGGAAGCAGATTTGGCCGCAATCCCTTTAACATATTTTGTATATCAATGGGTGGAATATGTAGGACCACTTCCAGCGCCGCCTGAGGCTCGATCGGAGACACCTGTTATTCCTAAATAAGCGAATCGTTGAACTTTTATGAGATTCTTCAGGTAGGATTGCGTCTGTACCTCCTCCCATCCACGAAAGCTCCATAACTCAAAATGGGTCTGATGATCGTATTTTACGCCCAGTCGTTGATATACGGTGCATTTTTTTGCCAAATGTCTTTTTACAGATAAAGAGGGCATTACAAGCCTTCTTCATCCACTCCTCGGTGTCCTATTTCCAAGAAAGCTTTGAGTCCAAAATTATGCCGATGTACTTGGCTTCGTTCGATAGGGTTAGTTTTACTCCATCTATTAATGGTAACAGAAAACTTGGTATCTTATAACTTCTGGTGAACAGAACTAGTTCGGTCTTGGCTGGATTATCCATTAGACTTTTGAGGTTGCCCACTTGGAGAGTTCCCATGAGCCCGCTGATAGTCGAGAGAAACTTCCCTGCCATAAGGATGACTACAACGTCTGCATAAGCAACTAGAACTAGAAAAAAAGCAACACAATCTTCGCTCATCTTACTTCGTTGTTATCTGAACCACGACTTATTGGACAAGTATATGAATACATCCGAGTTTTGGGTTCCGATGTCATGAGAGGGAGTAAATTCATTCTCTCAAACTGGAGGATATTTTCAGATTTACCAAAGAATCTCGAAATTTCTCTCTCTGTCTCAATTCTGTCCTATTATTTCTCTCCTTTCCTCCTTGACTATCGCCCTTTTTTACTGTCCAGAGCTTTAAATACAATGGGCTTTTTAGCCTGAGTGTTTTAAGAGTTACCAGAGCTTTATCTCAATGCTTCCTGGCTCGAATTTTCAAATTTCAATTTCAAATGCTTCTTAAAAGTTTTACTTTCCCACTAATAAAATAAAAACCATGCCATTTTTTAAATTAGCGCTCTAGCGTCCTTAAAGACACTATATTTGGCCAGTTAATTTGAGCTTTTGTGGTATTAGAAAGAATACATTTCTTAAGTAATTAGTTATTACTCATTGACTATAAAATGACCAGATAAAAAGTTCGTCAATATTTGAAATATATTTTTAATCTCAGAGAGTAGTATGCGAGAATGTGTGTATTTGTGTCTAACTCTACTTTTGATGCCTTAAAGAATGCGTTCCTATCTTCCTAAAAATCTTTCTTACCACCTTCCTTATAAACAAGATTTCCTGCTGGGATGCGAACAGTTCCTCCATCAATACTGTATGGCAGCCACTAAAAGTGTTTATAAATAAACAAATGTGGCAATAGTGGTGGCGGTAGTGCCTCCATCTCTGCAGCAGGTAAATTGCTTTTGATCGCACACACAAACTGGCAAAGATAACCAAATATACACATTTTATCGCTTTTCTACAAATACAAATTTTTCCAGTCGATTGTTTTGGTTTTGGTAAATACTTTACTTTGTTCGGGAGGGAGTCATTCTTTTAGCTGTTGAATCAAAAGGAAATGTGACCTTGGAAATTTTGGAGTGGTGATAGAGAAGTAGTGGGAAACCAATGTTTCCCCCAAATATTTCGTGAGTAGTTACATATTTGCATGAATAGGTATTGGGCAACACTAACTAAGCTTCAGCACGTGTACATCACGGGCGCGATGCGAACCTGACCTAAACCTGTTATGGCTGTGTTGCTCGACTTGACACCGCTTCACACATTTATTCAGCAATCAGGCAAGGGTACTTTGTTGAATATTACTAGGGAGAGTCTCGGTAAAGGAAAAGTGATGTCACCCAGAAAATGGAATCGCTGAGTCTGCAGCTCCCACTTGCCCAGATACCCAAGGATGATATCACTAAAGTCAATAAATTTGAGTTAAGAAGTTCAGAAATGAGCTGGACGTTCAAACAAGCAATCAAAGAATGAACTGAGAATTCCCGCAGTCATCTGCAAAGGATTGGGAAATGGTCCACTGGTGCTTGTTGTTTTTGTGATCAATCCCCAGATACTCCAATACACCTAAGTCTTACTCCGTAGCATAAAAATAAATAAGTAATACAATTTTTTTTTTTTTAATGCAACGATTTTCCTGAAATTTTACAATTTTTAAATTTAGAACAACCGCGAATCTGGATGACAAATTTTTTATCAATATTTCTACCTTTACCTTTGTGCTGAAGTTCATGAAAAAACTAGGATTAAACGGCACAAAATCAGTGCTGAAGATCCACAAAAATAATGCGGCAGCTCATTCCGTATTGATTGAAGGGTATTTCAAAATTAACGCTTAATGTCACTAGTGAATAATTTCTAGGCGGTACCTCTTTTTATGTCATATTTGACAATTTTCAAGTAAACAGATGTGCAATTTTAAACGATAGAGCAACAATAAAATTATTGGAAATCTTCTTTGGTGGAAATAATCATCCGAATGAGTCGACAATTCAAAGGTTGGTGAAAAAATTTCAAGAAACTCGTTCTGTCTGAGGATAGAAAAAGAACTGGTACACAAAAACTAGACGTTCCATACAAAATATTGCTGCTAAATTCTAGTCAGGCCTCAACCGTACTAAGATTTTCGAACAGTCAATTCTGAGTGGTACACATTTATGGCCGCTGTAGCGGAATGGGTTGGTGCGTGACTACCATTCGGAATTCACAGAGAGAACGTGGGTTCGAATCTCGGTGAAACACCAAATTAAGAAAAACATTTTTCTAATAGCGGTCGCCCCTCGGCAGGCAATGGCAAATCTCCGAGTGTATTTCTGCCATGAAAAAGCTCCTCATAAAAGTCATTTGTCGTTCGAAGTCGGCTTGAAACTGTAGGTCCCTCCATTTGTGGAACAACATCAAGACGCACAGCATAAATAGGAGGAGGAGCTCGGCCAAACACCAAAAAAGGGTGTACGCGCCAATTATATATTGTGGGGAGGCAAAAAAATCGCCCATTGCTCTGTGAAAATCATATTCTAGGGATCAAACTTTGCCGAAGGAACCATACCTCTAAACCGAATTCTGATGTCCCCCAATTTGGGTCGAACTTTTAGTTTCTTTTCTATAACTCACTTAAATTAATTTTTTCATTTACATATGTTCTGACTAAATAAATTTCTTAAGAGAAAAAATAGATATTATTATTATAAATAAATAGTAAATATTATTATAAATAAATAAAAATAAAGAAAAAACATAGCCATTTAGCTGATTTTTTCATGTAAAGGCCAAAAATGGTGATATTTTGAAATGATTGTATGGGGAACCCCCCAGAGGAGTTCCAGAGGGTGTGCCACTGGCATGGGTGGATCGGCCGTCCAAAGTTAGTGGGGGTCGGTCATACATTTGCTCGATTGGAGCACTCTAAATGGGTCAAAGTGGGATTTTTCAAAATTTGCTCCTACCCAAAAGTTCGACCCAAATTGGAGGACATCAGAATTCGTTTTAGTGGGATGGTTCCTTCGGCAAAGTTTCTTATTTTGATCCCTAGAATAGATTTTTAAATCGACCCGCCCTAATATATATATATATACACATATATATATATATACACATATATATATATATACACATTTATTTGTTTGCCAGAAGCTTTCAGAAAATTAAGACAAATCAATCGTCGAAGACGAATAATCTTTCACCAAGTGACCACGTAGCGGCTTACCCAAGAGAGTTTTTGAGTACACTGAAGAGCGAATTAATGGGTCATGTGGCTAACGGCCCCGATTTAATTTCTTTTTGTTCGCGAACATCAAAAATAAAACGCGAATTCGAAATTTTTTTTAACGTCTAGAAAGACTATTGAAGTCTTTAAACGGCGCGTTTGTAGGTATCCATTTTTGAATGGGAAAAGTGCCTCCAAGTGAAATATTTTGAAAAACAATAACCCATTTTTATAATTATGTTACTACGCCTTCAAATATTGGGTTGGGGACTAAGTTGTTATATTTTGTTTTCTTTTACAACGATTTGTTTGCTGTTTGGTAAAGTCTAAGTATTCACTCGATAGAATTTTTTCTGCTCTACAAAACGAGGAGATACGCGAAAGCCGATATTCAAGCCGCATCTTCATCCAAAGAAGATCATGACATGTGGTTGGTGGGACTGTGAGAGCAAGGAGCACTGGGAAATGCTCGAAACGAATGCAACGGTCAACAAGGAGCTCTACATTGCCCAGCTACACCGTACGAATGAGGTAAAACCGCTTCGAACTTATTCCCCAACCCAATATAAAAGGCAACATAGATTACATGAAACGAAATGAAAATGAAATAAATAACTACTTTCAAGTCTTATTACATTTAAGTCATTTTGTACCCCTGCTCTGTAAGATTCGGTAACCATTGATTTAGTAAAGAGCAATGAAATGAAATCCAGATCAAATTCAATATAAAGTTCGTATTAGTTCAACTATTTTGAACTTAATTTTGTGCCTAGTTTTTCCAAGCAAAGGTCAACGTTATGCATTGGAACATAAGCACACATAAACAAGAATTTTCTTCAATTAATTAATAAGTAGATTTGTCACATTACTTGGCCTCCTTGCCCCTCCATTTGAACTTTGAAAAAAAAACTAAAATTACAAAACAAAAAATGCAATTAATGCTCGCGTAATAATTTATCATGAAAGTACTGAGATGTATATGTCCATGTGCATACATATCTACGCACATATTATGGCTGCGTGTATGGTACCGTTTTTTAATATACTTATATGTATACATATATACATACATACATATAATTAAGCAGCAACACAAAAGTGCCAACTAATTGCGTGAAATGCGCTGAAAGTCGGATAATTTAATTAGATCAGAACTTCAGTAAGAAGTAACCAGCAGAACTGTTGAGTAAACAGCAAATAATTCGTGCCGAGTTTGGAAAAGAGGTGTGGTGTGGCTGGGAGCGTTTAAAATATTTAAGCCTACGCTATTTCGAATTTGGATATTTACCTATTTACACGTACACACATACATACATATATGGTTTTCAGTAAATTTCTCACTCAGCATTTGCTAGGAGTGACTAATGTAAAATGAGTCTACGTCAATAAAGAAGAAGAGCAAAAAATTATTAAATAAACGAAATAATTACTGTATTGTGAGTTTCTTTTAATAAGCTCATTAACGGTAATCTGTACTTACTCATTTTACTTTCCCTTTCTGCGAAAGAATTATTTATAATTTCATAACAATCAGTTGAAGAAAGAAAAGAAATATAAAAATCGGCTTACTTCATTTTACGCAAATTCGCATTACTTTTCACACAGAAGTCAGCAGTCAACTTCTTTATTGCATCATTTGCTCCAGTTATCTGAGTTTTACGTGTTGAGAAGTAGCAATATTGAGAAACAAAAATCTTATCAACAAAAATTCTAAAGATAAAACAAATTTTGGTTTTAACAGCCTTTTACTAACTGCTTTTGTAATTAATGGCAGTTTCATACGAATAGCGACGGCGAAACGGAAAATGCGGTAAGGCGAAGAGTTTGCTTGCATTTATGGAGAGCAAAGAGAATTGCTTTAAGTTCGAAAAGTTTGAAGAGAAACAGAAAGAGAGCGCGGAAAAGCAAAGAAATGACTCGAATTGAAAATTAAAATAATTAAGAGAGGGGGGAAAAATTAAATGAGAAAACAAATATAATTCAAAAATATATATAATGAATTAAAAACGGAAAAATGCAAATTAAATCTAATTAAAGGTAAAATTAAATAAAAAATATATGTATATATTAATAAAGCCAAATGCAATACATTAAAAAATAGAGCAACATAAAAAAATAAAATAAGATGCAGTAAATAAGATAAAAATAAAAATGGACTACAGGTCTTGGCAGCTGGTGCGAGTTATAACGCTAGTATAAATTTTATATTATTCCAATAAATAATAATAATATCTAGTAACAAAAATGTATTCAAATCAAACAAAAATAACAGTAAAATAAAAAAAATAGTTATAAATAAAATAAATAAAAAAAATAATTATAATAGAAAAATCGAATGAATAAAAAAAAATAATATATTAATAATAGAGTAAAATAAAAAAAGTTAAATAAAGGAAATAAGTAAATAAGAAAAAACTAAAATCACACTTCGGTAAAATCAAAAATAAAAAAACACACTATTAATAATATAATAATAATAAAAAATAGTATTATATTATATTAATATTAATAATATAATATTAAATACTGCCAGGGCTGCAGTGGATTTTTTATTTTTAATTTTACCCAAATTTTTTATTTTATTTTTACACTTATTATTTTGTTTCTTTATATTTTATATTATTCATAATAATAAATACAAAATATTACAAAATAAAGTAAAATTAAATAAGGTAAATAATGGAAAATTAAGAAGAAAAAACTAAAAAAACAATTAAAAATTTTAGTAAAATCAAAAACAAACTTAAATAAAATCAGATGAAAACTAGAAAATCCACTGTAGCCCTGGCAGCTGGTGCAGTAGTAGTATAATATTTTATATTATTCTAATAATGAATAAAAGATGAAGCAAAAATGAAATAAAATAATTATATTATATATAAAAAAAAATAGACTCTCTCTCGTGGGAGTCAGGGGGACCTTATCGAGACTACAACGCACTGTGGCCATCTGTTGCACCGGAGCTTTTCCGACTACTTCAGGCCCTGCATTAGATGCTCTGATTAGTCTACCACCACTTGATGTTTTCATCAAAGGAGAGGCCTTGAAGGCCATCTGCAGGCTGAAACACAATGGGAACTGGTACGTCTCTGTTCGACATTGGAAAACGGAGAAGGCATGCCCATAGACAGCCCCCCAACCACATCAGGGTAGTCGAGTACTGTAAATTCAGGCTGAACTAGACATAATAGCCTGATGCTAACATGGGTCACGGGACACGTGGGTATCGCGGGTAACTAGATCTCTGACTCTATAGACAGAATGGTCTCTGAGGCCAACTTTCTTGGCCCGGTGCCCGTTCTGCCACTCCCTTCTGCAGCCATCAAAGCCACGGTTAGTAAACGGGTTACTCTAACCCACAAGCGAGCTTGGCAGGCTGAAAGAGGCTACAGATGGACAAAACTGATGTTACCTGTCAGAGGGGACTGTAGGAGGCTGGTCGGACTGATGACGAGCCACTTTATATGGCAAAGCATACGGATGCCCACCTTATCTCCGACAGTGCACTCTGCCCAGCATGTAAAGAGGAGGATGAGACGGCGGACCATCTGTACATCTACTCGGCATTCGCTCTTTTCAAGCTTGAGGTCTTTGGCACTGATGTGTTAAGAAGCGACCACCTTGGCTCCTTGGCAAGATCTACTCAGATTTATTCGGAGATCGGGTAGATTTAAAGAAAATTAAAAGGGTATCCAAGTGTAGTACAATATATACATATATATATATATATACATATAATTGGCGCGTATGCCCTTTTTGGGTGTTTGGCCGGGCTGCTCCTCCTATTTGTGGTGTGCGTCTTGATGTTGTTCCACAAATGGAGGGACCTACAATTTTAAGCCGACACCGAGCAGCAGATATTTTTATGAGGAACTTTTTCATGGCAGAAATACACTCGGAGGTTTTTTTCGTGTTTCAAGGAGATTCGAACCTACGTTCTCTCTGTGAATTCCTAATGACAGTCACGCACCAACTCATTCGGCTACAAGTAGTAGTATAGTAGTACAATAGACTTAATTAATGTCTGAGTGCAACACTTGCTAGTTTAAATAAAATAAAAAATATATAAATAAAAAAACTAAAAATACATAATAAAATAATTACAAACAAAAAAACAGTGCCGCTACACAGCACAGTACACATAACAGAAGTGAAACTTTCAAGGCAGACAAAGAAAGAGGGAGAGACCCGAGAGAAAATGAGAGAGATAGAGAGGAAAAGAATATATATCTAAATAAATTCATAACATTTACAGATAGACAAAATTTACAAAAAACGGAGAAGGGTCAACCGGTGTTGGTAAACGCCGGACACAAACCGTGGCAACAATGCGCACTACTCCGAGCGTTTATCACCCGTACAAACGCAGCGATTCCAAGACCGCAGCAACGCCGGAATGGATAGCACTTTATAGTACGCACAAGCACTAGCCAGGAAACGGAAATATAGCGCCAAAAAGTAGGCACCAAAAATATATTTCCTACAATTTTGCACCAACAAACAAGCGCCAAAAAGTAAGCAGTGTTATTTCTCACTAAAAATTAGCAACCACAAGGAAAAACTCGGGAAAAATAGCCTAAAGTGTATCTAAGATATATATACATAAGGTATAACTCTCTCTCTCCTTTTCCTCTACGTTATATCTTTCTTCTCTCTCCCGAAACGAAAATGCCCTAAACGTTGCATGACCTTGAAATTTTACTCTCCACTCTCCACTCTCCCTCGTCCATCGACGCCTAAGAAGTTTCACTTCAAAAACAATAAAAGTAAAATTGCATATTGCATTTCATTGCAAAATCTGCAGTTATCGTAGTTTGCGATTACTGCCAGTATACATGTGAAATGTCGTACAAGCCCACAAAAATATGCTACTATTTATGAAAAACCGTATGATGTTATAACAATGACAATGCTGAATAAATCAAAGAGGTTCACAGTTTGGCAATACCTCGCTTTTTGGAATCTATAAATCCTTAATGCAGCTTTTAAATATAACTTCTTTAACTGAGACTCTACACAGACTCATTGAAATTCTATACAAATAAAGCTGAATGTAAAACCTGTAACATTTTCTCTTAAACTTTTTTAAACTCTTCAGCTCACTACTAATGCCTCTTTATTGCCTGTCACATTCACACACACACATACATTGCTATCAGTTCCAGTCGACAATTTACGATCAACCGATTCTCCATACCTCCATGCCTTTGTTTGAGTGTGTATGCGTGTGCATTTGCGTAACCAACTGGGGCTCCAGGCCGCCACATTGACTAACATACCAAATCGCTGTTCATTCGAGTATTTGAGTACGTGGAGATCAGTTCAGTTTGGTTCGGTACGGTTTTATGAATTTCAACTTTGCGGCAAAACGACGTACAAACAACAACGAAAACAGAAACGAGCAAAAATCACTATAAAACAAGACGTGCGGGTGTAAAAAGTGTTCGATAAGAAACTACATTCACACAAGCATTCATGTGAACGATACAGCGGGGTGCGAATAAAACGAAAAGTGTTTGGCTAGTCGATTTGGTGCTAGTGTGAGTGCGCATGTTTTTAGTTTTCAAAGCAGCTGACGTGCAAAACATACATAAATAAGTAAAAAAAGAATTATCTAATAAATAAATAAAACAAATAAAATTTGTTAAAATTCAAGTGTTCGATAAGCCGTACGTACACCAAAGCAAATCAAAGTCAAGAAAAGAGTAAAGCAAATGCGAGCAGCCAATTGAGAGGAAGCGGCGGTCAGCAGCGAATAAAATTTATCGAAAATCGTACAAATTGAAACGTTGGAAAATATTGTGTACGTGTTACATAGAGCGGGTTGGTGTATTAAAAATTGTATTTGCTTTAGTTTTTTTTTATTATTGAATACGGTAGCTTATTATTTGAGTTTTGAATCAAGAGCGCACCTGTGTTGTTGTAAAAGCAATACAATACAACGAAATTTTGTAAGTTTGTTATAAATATTTATTTGATTTGCTTGTGATGTATATTTTTCTCGGGCGTACAAATGACGCAATGACCTTGCATGTTGTCATTACCGCTGCCATTGTAGCTGTGACTATCACTGTCACTGTCATTGTTTTTGGTTTTCTGTAATTACATATAAATAATTATTTTTCGGTTCGTATGGTTGAAGTTGGCTTAAATACAAATATTAAACTTAATTCTATAATTATTTACACTTTAATTACATGTACGAATAATAAAGTAGGGGGTAATGGGGTGAATGTTCCACATTCGAGTGTTTTTAATTTTTTATGCTTTTATTTAAATATGCGAACAATTACTTACAACTATTCTTTGAAATTATTGAGGTATAGTTCGAGCTGAGTGACAGTTGGAATAAAAACAAAAATTAAAAATAAAAATTAAAATTATGGTGCCAGATTTTTCTTATTTATTTTCGAGATATCGACATTCACAAACTTCATATACCTGTGGGCAAAAAGTAAGGTGAATTTATTTGTCAAACTTCGCGGGATTAAAATTTCGCTCTAGTTATTTTTTTCATGAGTTGGCAGCACTGTTAATAACATCTGGGCCAACTTTCATGTGAATGTCATTATCAGTAGTATATTTACGCTTGTGTTTACCAAACGACCAAGAGTGCATTTTTCGATTTTTACAATGTCTGATTTGATTGAGCAGAGAAGTGCCATCAAATTTTGTTTGCGGAATGAAATTTCGGCTGCGGAAACGTTTAGCATGTTGCAGAAGGCATTTGGTGATTCGACCATGTCGCAGAAAAATGTTTATAAGTGGTACAAAGACTTCAAAGAGGGTCGAGAACGTGTTGATGACTTGGAGCGCTCCGGACGACCATCGACGTCAACAGATGACCAACACGTCAATAAAGTGAAGGAGTTAGTGCTCAAAAATCGTCGGTTGACTGTTAAAGACCTTACCGATATGATCGGAATATCAGAAGAATCTGTGAAAACCATTTTGAAAGACCATTTGGGCCTACGAAAAGTCAAATCTCGTTTGGTACCGAAAACTCTCAATTTCTTGGAAAAAAGTCGTCGCGTTGATGTGTGTGAAACAATGCTTTCAGACTATCAGGACAAGCTCAAATGCATCATTACGGGAGATGAGACTTGGATTTATGCTTACGACCCTGAAATAACCGACCAATCAAGCGAATATCGTGCTAAAGGCGAGGCCAGGCCGAAAAGAGCACGTCAAAGTCATTGAAAAATAAAGGTCATGATGACAGTTTTTTTCGATTTTCGTGGTGTGGTGCACTATGAATTCCTTCCACCTATTATATTATTTGAGCGTTATGCGTCGTTTACGTGAAGCAATTCGTCTAAAAAGACCAGAATTATGGGCCAACAACTCTTGGTTTTTGCATCACGATAATGCGCCGTCTCACACTGCACTCGTTCTTCGTGACAATTTCGTCAAAAATTCCACGCATATCGTTCCGCAACCACCGTATTCGCCTGATTTGGCTCCGTATGACTTCTGGCTATTCCCAAAACTCAAGAGACCATTCCGGGGAACGCGTTTCGAGTTGATTGAGGAGATAAAAGCTAAATCGAAGAAAGTGCTGATGGCTATACCGGAAATTGACTATTTGGCATGTTTCGGGGATTGGAAAAATCGTTGGCATAAGTGTATTTCATCGAGAGGGGATTTTTTTGAAGGGGATGAAATTGATTTACAAGAATAAATAAAGATTTTCATTTTACAACCAAATTCACCTTACTTTTTTGCCCACAAGTATTAAAAGGTACACATACACTTACAAGTACTTGTTTATTATATATTTTTTAATACCAATTTTAACAAGTTTAGATAGTAAATTTTGTCGAATCTTCACTTTCTTGAATTTATTTTTTTTTTACTATTTTTTGTTTTATTATTTTCCTACTAGTGTAATCTAATTTTTTTTTTTGTTTTATATTTTTGTACCTGTCATCTGTTTTTTTTTCTTTTTTTTCTACTACTGTAATGTTTTTTTTTTTTTTGGTTATTATTTTTCTACTACTGTAATCTTATGTTTTTTTTATATTATTTTTCTGCTATTGTAATCTTAGTTTTTTAAATTATTTTTCTACTACTGTAATTTTTTTTTCTCCTCTATCTAATCAAATTCATTTCTAATCAAAGCGCGAGCTAACCCTGCTTATAGCTTCCACAATCTTTCTTTATTCTTCCAAATCTATTTCAACCTCTTCCAAGTAATCACCCACCAACAGAATAGATTCATGCCAAAGTTTTTTCTCGAAAGTGGGTTAAAATTTTAACTCCCCCTACAGCAACTCTCATTGAACGGCCAGAAGTTGTACGAACCTAATTCGGCCAATTGCGGGACTACAGAATTTTTTTAATAGGGGCGAGTCTATGTTGACAGACTGGTGCCGCCATCCCAATATGCCATGGGAAATCTCGTTAAATATTTGTTTCTTATTCAAAACCAAGTGGTAAAGTTACATGGTTAAGCAGCACGCCGAAATGATAAAACTTTTTTTAACCAATTTGAGGTTATGTTGATCTCTCGCAGAAGAACGTGAATTGGCCATGAAGATCATGAATTGGATCTTGTGGGTTCGCTGAAGTCGTAGATCTATGCCAATAAGCCGAATTCTCGAATCAGTGCTACCGTGCGATGCAGTTTTTTAAGTATGAGTAACTCTTTTCGATATTTCGCTTAATCTTCCATATATATAAGTCCAAAAATCCAAAAAAAGAAATAATTCAGTGACAAATATAATTTGCTTAACTCTTCGTTGGGCACCTTTTTTAAAACCTCCTGTTGGGCACTCGGGTCTGGCCATACCCTTATGTACTGTATGCATTTGTATGGGAATATGGGGCAAATGCGCCACATTTATAATTAATTTTTAAATATCACAGGTATATAAGTATATTTTTAATTTCTTACCTTTTTCATTGGTTTTGGCATGCATTGAGCTACCTAAAGAATCAAAATTAATCGCTGAAAATATTTTGGTTTGTGAAAAACGTATTTTTTTGGGGTTGCTCGTTATTTTGACTCATTTCGAAGAAGGTATAAGATAAAATAGTTCATTGCAATGTAATTTATGGTAAAATATGAAATGATATTTATTTATTTATATTTACGACTTGTCCTGTCCGCAGGTCATTATTAAAAGGTTATATCCAAAACACGATAGAAAATTAAATTTCAGGAAGCTACTTAGAAGCTCAAGTCGTTAGCGATAATTAGAAGTATGTTAAATTCCAGTCCAACCAGACACCCAACGGAGGGTTAAGGGACAGTTAGATGCCATATCGCAATAATTTGCCCATCCGGTTTTGTTTATCATGGGCTCGATGTCTAACTTTGAGACGCAGTATCGACTCACTGAAAAAGTGTTTTCTAATAGCATTCACCGGTAGATAATATCAAAACTCCTGGTGCATTTTGGCATAAAAACAAATTCTCATAAAACACACTTGCTATTCGGGGCGACATAAAACTGCAAGGCTCTTCATTTTTGGGACAACATCAAGACAGAAATGGCATATTGGAGAAGATGATCCATTGAAACACCTCACGAAGGATATGTACGCCAATTATGCGAATGCATTTAGACAAGGTGGCGTAAAATTAGTCACCCCATTAGAGGGCGTATAAATTTTGCAACTGACTTCTTACGTCAATCGTATTTGATGCCTGTAAACTGGACAGCTGCAGTTTGCAAACAGACAAGCAATTTCCATCACTCAAAATTTTTTTTTTGCAATTAGTAAACAAGTTATTCAAAAACAAAATTGGATGATACATACAAATACTGTTATTTTGATCAGTTTTGACTACTTTTTTTTTAGTTTTCTTAATTTTTAATGAAAAAACCTAAATTTGAGTAAAAACATCATGTCGACACCACAAATTGGAGCAGAAGCTCGACAAATTTTAATCAAAATTTCAAAGTTTTTAATCAGAATTAAAAACAAATTTGGCTACGTAGTTTTATATCCCATTAAATTTTAATATAATAAATCAGGTGGCTTGAAATTCTCGATGAATAATTTTTTCCATGAATGTGTTGTACATTTTCCGCACAAAACAAGAGCGCGAAATGAAACTTATACTCTACCAACACACTTTCAGTTTAAATTAGGATTTTAAAGTGAAATTAAAAATTCTAATTTGGGAATTAGCGAATCTGTTTATCTATAGGAAAATTAGGAATTAGGGAAATTTGTTGTGTAAATCTGATAATTAAAAAAATTCTATTAAATCAATTATCAGTTTTTGCGGTGTCAAATATGAATTAACTAATAATTAGTAATTATTGTAAAGTATAAAAACAATATTAGTTACTGGAACGTGCTTATTAACGTTTGTTCTGAGGTGTCTCAGCAAATTGTGTAAAAACGCAATTGAGCAATATCTGAAAACGTGTTGAAAATAAAGGAATAAAGCGCAAATTCAACTTATTTCATGTATATACATACATATGTACATATGTGATTACATATACCTGTGTGTAGACATGTACTTATGAACACTCGTACATAAAATGTACGTGGATGCCCCACAGCCACATTTTGTTCAGAACTGATTTCTTATCTGCAAATGCGTACCAGGCTGGACGGGAATGGATTTTTTCTAACGCTAGGAAGGGAACCAAATCGGAGTTTTGCTAAAAATAAGCTATAGAGCCTATAAAGATATAGATAAAGGTAAAGATAAAGATAAAGATAAAGATAAAGATAAAGATAAAGATAAAGATAAAGATAAAGATAAAGATAAAGATAAAGATAAAGATAAAGATAAAGATAAAGATAAAGATAAAGATAAAGATAAAGATAAAGATAAAGATAAAGATAAAGATAAAGATAAAGATAAAGATAAAGATAAAGATAAAGATAAAGATAAAGATAAAGATAAAGATAAAGATAAAGATAAAGATAAAGATAAAGATAAAGATAAAGATAAAGATAAAGATAAAGATAAAGATAAAGATAAAGATAAAGATAAAGATAAAGATAAAGATAAAGATAAAGATAAAGATAAAGATAAAGATAAAGATAAAGATAAAGATAAAGATAAAGATAAAGATAAAGATAAAGATAAAGATAAAGATAAAGATAAAGATAAAGATAAAGATAAAGATAAAGATAAAGATAAAGATAAAGATAAAGATAAAGATAAAGATAAAGATAAAGATAAAGATAAAGATAAAGATAAAGATAAAGATAAAGATAAAGATAAAGATAAAGATAAAGATAAAGATAAAGATAAAGATAAAGATAAAGATAAAGATAAAGATAAAGATAAAGATAAAGATAAAGATAAAGATAAAGATAAAGATAAAGACAAAGACAAAGATAAAGATAAAGATAGGACAATATATGACGAGATAAGAAAACTTAGTAAATAAATAATTGGTGCGTACACTTCTATTAGGTGTTTGGTCGAGCTCATCCTCCTATTTGCGGCGTGCGTTTTCATGTTGTTCCCCAAATGGAGCGACCTACAGTTTTAACTCGAGTCCGAACAGAATTTTTTTTATGAGGAGCTTGTTTTCATGGCAGAATATACTCGAAGGTTTATCATTGCCTGCCGAGGGGCGACCGCTATTAGAAAAAGCTTTTTCAATTATAAAATCTCTGTTATGCCAGGTGGTCTCCTTTGGTTCCTCATAGCTTAAATTCCATCTAGGTTAAATCTGGGCGTTACATTCACACAAACTGTGTTGAGAGGTCTAATCATCCTCCAGACATTTGCGGTATGCTGTCTCAAAAGACAGACGCATCTAGTAAAGCACGCTGCCGAATAATCTTAAGTTGGCACTACACAAATTACTTAAATCATTTCTTCTGTAGCGGTGCTCAAAAATCTATTAACGTACATTTAATATTTATTATCATATAAAATTAAGTGGCAACTCTGTCAAAATTCATCAGTCTGACAAATAGTTGTAAATATTTTCCTTAGCGTACGTATAAATATTTTAGAACTATAACTTAGATCTTCAATCACGTAATAAATTAAAAGGTGGCAACCCTGTCAAAGCATAGTTTTTATTAAAAAATTAATTTGTATGCCCATGTTAAAGTATTCAAAAGGCTATTAACGTACATTCAATATTTATTTCCATTTAAAATTAGGTGGCAACTCTGTCACAAAATGTCAAATTTTTCTTAGCATTTCAACTAAGAGCTCTTAACTCTACACCCATTTAATAAATTAAAAGATGGCAACTCTGCCAAATAAGAGTTTTTAATACATAATAAAATTGTCTATCCATATTAAACTATTCAAAAAACTATTAACGTACTTTTAATATGTATTCATTTCAATCTCTGTCAAATTTTCCCACCCTGAAAAATAGTTCTTAATAATTCTCTTTGTGCACGTATACATATTCTAAAATTATAACTTAGTTCTTCAATCATTTAATAAATTATGAGATGGCAACTCTGCCACAGAATGGATTTTCGTACAAAATTAAATTGTATATCCCTATTAAAGCTTTTTAGTTTAGCTCGATGTTGCTAATAGACACTTCGCAGACAAACCAATCCTAGTGCCACCTTCAACAGACATTAATCAGTTCGGAACCAGGGTTCTCCGCTGCAGCACCACACCTCACTTTGACATTAAATATAATAAGTGACTTTTTCATCCTTTAACAGGTGGTTTAACGAGCAGCAACTCGTCCATAAACCGATAATGAAACTAACTGGCTAAGCAACACGAAAAAAAGACCCGCCACACAATCCGTGAACCGCTGGTCGGTACCAACCGACACATCTACATGAATATGCGTACAAACATATATACAGGCATGCATACATATTTTATTTTCCGCCATAAAAAAGAAAGGAAACCAAATAAAATACAACCGTATAAAAACTAAGTGACGGGGCATAGGAATAAAGATAAACGCACGCACATGTAGATAATCGCACCATATGAGATTTCAACCGGCACAACAACAATAATAATTACAATAAAACAATACCGAAGCAATACCGAAGCAATAACAACAATATTAATTAAGTCAACCACGATTGCAACAACAACGCGCATCGATATTAAAATAGAAAACCATCCCACCAGCTTGTCTCATTTTCACTTATCTCAGTGTGTTGTTGTTTTCGTTTTTTCATTTATTATTTTTTTTTTTTTGCTTTGGCTACTAAGTATTATATGGTATTTAAGGCTTATTGGCTATTTGTATCGAACTCACGTCGCAAATGCGTCGTTTCTGGAATTTCAAAAGGTTTTTCTAGTTGAGCATTCATCTGTTCACTTGAGCATATAAGTACATGCATGTGCGTATGTATGTGTGAGTATATTGGTATTAACCAATTTAGCTACTTCTGGATTGTTGATGTGAAGACGTCAAAAGCGAAACAGCACAAAGGCGTTTAGCCTTTAATGTACAGTCAAGCAGTGGGTGTATTTAACTATTATGGGACTAGTATGGAACTAGTTCAAGACTAGTGTATTTAGTTATTATGGGACTAGTATGGAACTACTTTAAAATTAGTGTATTTGAATATTATGGGGTTAGTTGAAAACTAGTATTTTTAATTATTATGGAACTAGTATAGAAAAGGCCTAGTATGCAACTAGTTCAGAAGTAGTGTTTTTAACTATTATGGGACTAATAGAGAACTAGTTCAGAAGTAGTACATTTAACTGTTATGGGACTAGTATAGAATGGGACTAGTATGAAACTAGTTCAGAACTAGTGTTTTTAATTATTATGGGATTCGTATGAAATGGGACTGGTAAAGAACTAGTTTAGAACTGGTTGATTTAATTATTATGGGACTAGTGTGGAACTAGTTCAGAATTAATTATTCTATTTTCTTTTGTAATAGTGTCCATAATCGTTCCTGTTCAATTCGCTTCTGTTCAGTACCAGCCTCTGCGTAGCCTTACAAGTGACTTAAGTTCTATAGCTCAACAAGCGCTGACGCTGCTTTCACAATATCCAAAGCGTAAAATATTCGTCTAGTTCTGGTTCTAGGTTCGATTATTCGTAAGAGTGGAAAGTTTGTCGAGCCTTTAAACCAGTTCGGATGCACTCACATTTTGGCTCGCCATATAATGAGGTTATCACAATTTTTTATGCTGGGTAGAGAGATGAGTGTTTTCGGACTTTATTGGGAGTCGAACAGGTATATGGAAGTGTGTGCATTTTGTGTCACATTATTGTTATTGTATAAGTGAATTTGTTGTGTGAATGCCGCGTTGCTGCCGGAACCACCGCCGCCGCCACCAACTGCTTGTGTACGAGTTTTTCACCCTATTTTGCATAATTTACGTTGGAGATAAAACTGGTTTGGTGGCTATATAACTCATTAGTATTTTTTTAGCATTGCTGATGTTTTATTTTAAATAATCAACAGGTTGACTGAGCATTTAATGTGCGACAAAATGTTATCACAACGAAGACTAGTTTTAACGAAGAAACGCAGCATTGGATCTAATATGAAATTAGTTTTTATTTTGAAACTTTTATTCCTGCATCTCTTATTATGTGATTTGTCGATTTCGCCCGAAACTAAGGTTGTTGCTTTTCTTATTTTCGAAATAAATCTATGTAGTTATTTACCGCCATAGATCAGCCAACAGATCAATGCTTCGTATTGTGGGAAATTGTTTAAAAAATTCAATGAGCACTGACTCGACATTCACTGTCTCTTTATAGAATTCAAAAAAGCCTTTGGCAGCTTCAACAGAAAAATGCTACCTTAAATTCTACGTTGGCAAGGTATCCTTAAGCTCTCCTCACTAGTAACGATAACAGGAGCAATATTTAAGATGATGGTACAAGGCAAAATCTCTGACCCTTTCGACGCTTCCACGGCTGTCAAGCCAGGTGGCACAATGTCTGCGGTAATTTTTAACTTAGTTTTGAACTTTGTTACCAACGGCGTCGACCTCGGTTGTAACGAGTTCTGCTTACAGCAGGGCAATATCAAAAGAGGTGTTCTAATGTACCAATTTCTTCTTCGCATAAGTTACACACGTCATTCTGGACCAATCCCATTTTAGTTGTATGATATGGACAGAGACAACGTCCCGTCAGTACTTCAACTATATTTTACATTCCTTCCTTGGAAGTGATAAAATAAAGTTGGTTGTTTTTGTATTGCAAGCTCGTAGGATTATTTACGCAAACACTGTGGGAGGTCGAAGCTTCCCATATATTATATTTATTTAATTTTATAGTAAAATGTTATTAAAAAATTTGTTTAAAATTTGTGTCTTTGTAGATTGAGTTTGAAAAGCGTACTTAATCCGCATCCATTTGGAAACCATGAGGTCCTCAATGATTTTATGCATGCTGATGGTCTATGGTCTGACTATTTTCAACATTAAAAGCTTTTTATTGATTTTCTCGGAGTACGGTTTTCGAACTCACCGATTCACCTTCAGCTCGGTCATTGTTTACTTATTTACCAAGATCTTTTGAGCATAAATCGAACTGAGCGGGCGAACAATTTACCTCTATCCCATTCTCTCTCTCTTTACCACATTATTTATGCGTAAACACATACACACACTCAATTAATTTCATAATAATCATCAGCGCAATTTCAGTAAAGAAAAAAGTCCACTCATCCCATAAAAACATCGGTGGTTTTCACTGGAATCTGTTGCAACAAAGAATAATTTTCCATTGTGGTATATAATTTTTCAAATAAATGCCGAGAGTTAATATCATCTGTTGCACTCAATATTCAACACACCCAACACTACATATGTACATACTACATACCTACATGTTGCGGATTTGCGTATTATTCATTACGAACTGTTGATTAATTAATTACACTTCGAAAGTTTAGATTTTGTTTATAAGAAGAAACACAGCCGTCAGGTCTGAAAATATATTTTGGTTTATGTATTTCCTCAAATATATTTTTAAGTATGCATCAGTTAAATGTAGATATCTTTATTGGGGTTTCGCAAGAGTAGGTCAGCAAATTTGTTTGCTGTTATTTACGAACAAAAAAAAAAAACAAAAAAAAAGATACACAAATGCTACAAAGAGTAAATTTTATGTATTTTAGGAATAACCAAAGATTATATCGACTAACGTAATCAGAATATTGTAAAAATATGTACTTCGAAGGTGATTTACGAGCTCATCCATTAGAGTCAAACCACGTCAAGTGAGCCCCGAATTTTCCATCAAATTCCCGATTTTAAAATCAAATGCAGTTTTGGATAGGGAATTTGTCACATAATAATTGCTGTGAATATTTTTTTTTTATTTCAATTTTTGTTTATGTTATTAACAATTGATTTTTTTTGCATGATATTCTTGTAAAATCAATATCTCAGAAACTACAATTGATAATTTGATGAAATTTATTTCGGTTACCGAAAAATGTTTACTCTACCGATTTAACGTTCAAAGACTGTGTATTTGTTGAAACAATAAATTTTAACAATAATTTTTATGAAAAATCGCAATTATTTTTGCGTTCTTCACGCTCTAAATGGACAATATTACAGTCAGATTAAGCGCACAATGCTCACCTTTAATAATCTGTAAAAAAAACTTTGTTCATCCAATCCGTTCTGAAGATATCGAATTTTTTGTCAGTCGATGCACTACGTACGAAAACGAACTTGCATGAATTTTATCATTTGTATTTTTTTTTCTCACGTAAAGCAGTCCTTATATTCTCCACAAATGCTGAATTGAATTTTTTTTTTCTTGTTGAATATTTACTCTCGTGGTATTTTTTTTTTCGTTGATGATTTCTACTATTATCTCTTTGACATTCATATCACTTAATTTTGAAAAACGTCGTTTTTTAATTGGCGGTTCACCAAGTTCCTGTAAAATATTGTTCGCCTTTTCTAATTTTAGGTTATTCTGAATTTCCTGGTTTTCAAAATTAGCTTCACTTCTGCATCAGAAGAAACTTCAGACTCATCGTTTTCTGCTCCTTGGTCAACACTAGAAAAAATTAATCAAAATTTTCTGTCACAAATTTTGAGAACTTATTGACTTTATTTGCCTAAATAATAACTATTCAATGCACAATATATGTATATAAATATCAAGATTATACCCACTGTGGACTTGGACGTATATACGCTGCACTTTCAGTAACACTTCCATCTATATGTATCTTCATACGACATGATTTGCAAATGTATTTACCGATATATTGTTTGAATTTTACATCCCTGTGAGCGGTTATTTGGAATAAATTATGACGTACGCAATTATGACCTTTTCCCCCAACGGATTGCAACACTCATCAGGTCGAACCATTTTCATAAAAAATATATAATAATTTTTTTCTAACCTCAAAGCATAGACAACATACTAGGAATCACAGCACATTGACACTAGAAGTTGCGGCGACTGTACGACTCTGCAAAGCCATGTTCATGCAAGTTCGTTTTCGTACGTAGTGCCTCGAGTGACAAAACATTCGATATCTTCAGAACGGATTGGATGAACAAAGTTTTTTTTACAGATTATTAAAGGTGAGCATTGTGCGCTTAATCTGACTGTAATATTGTCCATTTAGAGCGTGAAGAACGCAAAAATAATTGCGATTTTTCATAAAAATTATTGTTAAAATTTATTGTTTCAACAAATACACAGTCTTTGAATGTTCAATCGGTAGAGTAAACATTTTTCGGTAACCGAAATAAATTTCATCAAATTATCAATTGTAGTTTCTGAGATATTGATTTTACAAAAATATCATGCAAAAAAATTCAATTGTAAATAACATAAACAAAAATTGCAATAAAAAAAAAATATTCACAGCAATTATTATGTGACAAATTCCCTATCCAAAAATGCATTTGATTTAAAATCGGGAATTTGATGGAAAATTCGGGGCCCACTTGACGTGGTTTGACTCATTAGCCAAAAAAATGTTGGACTTCGAGACAAGAGCGGACGAAAAAATGGCAAATTTAGAACGTGTAGAATGAAAATATTCTAAATAAATAATTTAATATTATATTTAAATATTTTGGGTTTGCAGAAAAATTCAAGTTATTCATGAGTTGTATTAGCCCAACTCTGGATTCGCGCAAGTAAGTGTGGGCAGGGTGTTTTTAAGAGAGTGAAAATTTAAAAGAAAGAGATTATCCAACCTATGAAATTTAATACCTTATTTATACCTCATACCTTAGCGGGTACGAAGGTATTTAAAATGGTATTTTATGATTATTGTTTAAAAATGATTTCATGCATATCTATGCCCTCTCTTTCTCTCTTTTCTAACCCGCCAGGTTTTTTAAGTCTCTTCTGCGGTATGATGGCTTCGACGACCTTAATTGCTTCTATTTGCACTTTTCTGAATCATCTGGATGAGTGTTTTCTATACTACATTTGAAAAAAAGAGCGTTGATCATGATCCGACGCATGATCAATCACTGCTGCACCACGCTAGCCTGGGTTTTTAAGACTTTTCTGCGGAATGGTGCTTTCAATGAAATTAATTCCTTCTTATTTCGAAATAAAAGATCGATGAATCAGCCAACTTGCCAAAGGCACGAAACAATGACTTGATGTTTTTAATTGTAAATTGGTTATAATTTCAAGGTGACTGCTTTAACAGATAAAATGGCAATTTAGCTTGGTTAGCAGACTGCTGGGTTCATAATTTTTCGCTGTAAGGCGAGGTATCACTCCAAAAAGGTATATCTTACCTTAGTAGTGAACAATTCAAAGACGATACCTTTTTTTATTTTTTTATTTTTTATTTTTTTATATCATCTGTGATGTTTGTCAAGTAGAAAGATGTACTATTTTAGACGATAGAATTATTGAAACTTACTCTGAAAATGGTCGATCTCTAAGAAATACATATCGCAAAGTTCGAAATTTGTATGGTGGAAAAAATCATCCGAATGAGTTGACAATTCAAAGGTTGGTGAAAAAATTTCAAGAAACTGATTCTGTCGAGGATACAAAAAGGATTGGCGGGCCAAAAACTGAACGTTCTGTTGAGAATATTATCACTGTCTTTGCAGTATCCATTGGATCATTGTCCTGCATAAATGTCCAATTTAATGGCATACACTCAAACACAAATGGCTCCATTTTATTCTGGAGTATATCCAGATACACTGTATCTCTTTTCAAGTATGACTCCTGATGGCATGGAGTCAAGGGTCAGAAAATAAGCCCGGCAAACACTGTTTTCGCATTTTTACGGATGGCTCCAGGACCGAGCATGGCTCCGGCTCTGGGGTCTACGTGGAATCCAGCGGGACAAAACTGCACTTTGCTCATGGAATGCATGTAACTGTGTTTGAAGCGGAGGTGTATGCGTTTCAAGAAGCGATGAACTTTGTTGTGGAAAACAGATGGAGGGGCAGATCTATATGTGTCTGCAGCGACAGCCAAGCTGCGCTTATGGCCTTAGACAGCCCCCAAACCACATCAGGGGTAGTCGAGTGCTGTAAATCCAGGCTGAACTATGTAGGTAGACATAATAGCCTGATGCTAACATGGGTCCCGGGATACGTGGGTATAGCGGTAACAAGATCTCTGACTCTTTAGCCAGAATGGGCTCTGAGGCCAACCTTTTTTGGCCTGGAGCCCGTTCTGCCACTCCTTGTGCAGCCATTAGAGCCACGGTTAGCAAGCGGGTTACTCTAATCCACAAGCGAGCTTGGCAGGCTGTCATGTCCGACCGACTGTCGCAGTTCCTCCTGTCACTAAGCAGAAGGGACTGTAGGCAGGTGGTTGGACTGATGACGGGCTACTTTCTATGGGCAAAGCACACGAAAAAGGTGGGCATCTCAGATAGTGCACTCTGCTCAGCATGTGGAGAGGAGGATGCGATGGCGGACCACTTTCTGTGCATCTGCCCTGCCTTCGCTCGAATCAGGCTTGAGGTCTTTGGCACTGATGTGTTGGCTCCTTGGCACCACAATCTACTCAGATTTCTTCGGAGATCGGGTAGATTTAAAGAAAATTAAAAGGGAGTCAAGTGTAGTACAATGGACGTAATTCATGTCCGAGTGATGCACTTGCTAGTTGTCCCGACAAAAAGAACAAACAAATACCAGATACTGAAATCTATCCATTTTGCCAACCACGCGAACAATCGGCCCAACACCATGCCAGGAAAAAGCTTCCCAAAATACATTTTTCCAAACAGCTGGGCTTCGTTAAGTCGCCTTCCTACAAGCTTTCTGGACATCTGTAGACCAGATTCTTGGCTTATTTCAAGCATTTTTTGCCGTGCCGACTTAAAAGGATCTGCTTTGCTCTTGCGTATTATAGCTCCATCCACATTAACAACAGTTTTTCGCGGCTTTGGTTTTCTTTCCGTTTTTTTGCTTAGTTTTTTAATCTTTCTTAACTAAATTAAGAGCATTATAGGTACACCATTTTCGGAGAGCACATCATCATTTGAGCCATTTCTGCATAGCTTTTTCCGTTTTAACTCATACGGTATATAAGAGCTCTTTTCTCCGGCGTGCAATGTTTTCCATGTCCCATTTTTAGTAACTACTTTAAAATTTTATTTAAGAAACAAAAAGTTGTACTAAAAATCGGTGAAACAATATTGAAATTTTACTCTCCGTTGCACAAGTTAAAATGTGTTATTTTTGTGTTCACTTCAAAGCAGCAATAAGCATAAATAAAATAGAATGCAAAAAATTCCATCGAAAAAAAAGTAAGTTCCTCGCATAAATGTAAGCTTAATAACGGTAATTGGCTGTAATTGTTAATAGCCGTATTTTGGGTAAAAAAGAGAAAACCTGAAATAATGAAATTTTTTTTTTTTAATTTTTATTAAATTTTAATTTTTACTAAATTTAAATTTTTACTAAATTTTAATTTGAAACCACATCTGGGCACGAATTTTGACTTTATTACTGTAAGTTTAATTTTTCGTTACTATTTGGAGCCCCATATATGTATGCAAGGTGGCCCAAAATTAATCATCCAATGTTTTTTTAATAACTTTTCTGCCAACTAAACAAAACAGATTTTGAGTGATGTAAATCTTTATTTTGACCTATAGGCGCTCCATTGCCTCTCTTTTTTTTTTTTTTTTTTGTCGGGACAACTAGCAAGTGCAGCAGTCAGACAATAATTAAGTCCATTGTACTACACTTGGATTCCCTTTTAATTTTCTTTAGATCTACCCATTTGCTAACCGTGGCTGTGATGGCCGCATAAGGGAGTAGCAAAACGGGATCTGGGCCAATGAAGTTGGCCTCAGAGCCCATCTTAGCTAAGGAGTCAGAGGTCTCGTTACCCGTGATACCCACGTGTTCCGGGACTCATGTTAGCATCAGGCTATTATGTTTACCGACGTAGTTAAGACTGAATTTACAGGACTCGACTACCCCTGATATGGTTGGGGGGCTGTCTAAGGTCATGAGCGCAGCTTGGCTGTCGCTGCAGGCACATATAGATCTGCCTCTTCATCTGTTATACACAACAAAGTTCATCGCTTCTTGGACTGCATACACCTCTGCTTGAACCACAGATGCATGCATTCCAACAGCAAAGTGCAGTTTTGTCCTGCTGGATGCCACGTAGAACTCGGAGCCGGAGCCGTGCTCGGTCCTGGAGCCATCCGTGAAAATGCAAAAACAGTGTTTGCCGGGCTTATTTTCAGAGTTTGACCACAAATGAGCCTCTGGTAGCACTACACTGTATCTCTTTTCAAGTAAGACTCTTGATGGCATGGAGTCAAGGGGCATGGAGAGAGTCGTTGGGTCGACGTCAATGCCTTCAGTTAGTATATTGCAGCTGTTTAGTACACAAGTGTCAAATATGATTGGCGACGCTATTTGCAAAAATTATAAATCTTTCGGTGGGCTGATTAATTTTGCACCACCTTGTATGTACCTAGCGTGAAAAATTAAAAACTAACATTTAGTTCAATGGATACGAGTTTTCTTCTAGTATCGCTTTTATCTCCAGTAAAATTACTTAACCGTATAATTTCAACATAATGAGAGGGGTAAAGGCCGAAGCTTTGCAAATATTAGCTTGGAAAAAAATAAATCTATAATTGTTGCGTAAATTTTTTGCGCAAATGGTTTAAAACTGTTTTATTACCGATCTTTAACTCCTGGGCAATGCTACGATGCCGGTCAACTTTGATTATTTCTACGATTTCATCGAAATTTTCGACATTATCGACATTTTCTTTATTATCAAAAACTCCTGAACGGCCAAAATTGCACGTAATTACCTGTTATAAAATCGGCACCATAAACACCATTCACAATTTCCACGGCCTAGCTTGGCTTGCATTTTCGCCTATATCAAAAAAAAAAAAACTGTAAAATGTGCCAAATTTTCTATTTGTTGACTTCCATTGTTCACACCCTATAACTCACAACTGAATGGAACAAACAAAAAACAGCAAAATATTTTGTTTAGTGTGAAATGTCACCTTCTCAACGAGCATAAACTTTAAATTGTTTGATCGATACTTTACGAGTTATCGATCACTACAGCCATCTACTGAGAAAATAATGGAATTCTTTTTCCCCAAACTAATATTTTGGTACCCCCATAATTTAACTTCACTTCATTTTTTTTTTTTACGTAAAGTTAAGACATTTGACGTTCAATATTTCCCTGAAATTCACACATTTTAAGTTCTTCCGATAACGAAACATTTTTCTTATCAACTGCATTTCCCATCCAATTGTGCCTTTTCAATTGCATTAACAGCTTTTCTTAGATCCCACTTGATTCTTGCATTCATTCCAACAGCATTTCTTTTGCTCGACAACGGAAGTTCCTTATCGTTTTTACCATAAATCCATTTAGTTAATTGTACACTCTCACTTCATTTGTATCCAGAAAGCACTACTTCAGTGAAGTGCGTGAAAATGTTCACATATGCATATTTACATTTATTTTATTTTTTATTGTATTTAAACGCAATTTTTTTCTTTCTATATCTATATATGAGTATGTATGTATGTAAGTTCGATATTCCATGCTAATGCGTTCGTTTACATAGTATTTAAATCATTTTTTTTTCAGCCAATCTTTATATGCTCAACAGTTACATTTGCATTATATTTAACTACGGATTATTCTCCTCTCAATTTACATTCTCTTCATATTTTCAATTTGTGCAGTGTTTTGCTATTGCATGCACATTTTTATAGTGTTCGTGAAATGTCGCGACACTTGACTGTTATCTGCAATACAATTCACTCTGTTGATTTTGTCTCCCTTTCTCTCTTACACATACTTGCTTTAACCACCTTCATTGGCTTCTTCCCCTTTATAACAATGCAAGTTTACAACTTACAAGTAGTCTGGAACTGCCACTCACACTTTTTTTTTGTTTTCTGCCTCTTGCACTTTCTTCTTACAATGCAGCGATAAGTCAGAGTACTTCGTTGCTTTGGTGCCATATCGGCTTTCTGTATCGAATATTGTGTGGACGACTATCGCATTACTTGTACTTTACATATTTTCAGCACTATTGTGACACTTATTACAATATAATCGCATTGTATGCAGCCGACACTGACGCTTTTGACTTTACTGTTTCTACAATAATGCTCGGCAGTAGTGTTGCCTTATTTGTTAGTTGGCACTCAAAGTGCATTCAACTGGTGTTATTGATTGTGAAAATATGTATGTATGTATATGAATTTGTGCACACAAGTATACAAATTACTGCAATACAATAGCAGAAAAAACAAAACAGAAAAATGAAAAATGAATTATTAAACAAATGGTGAAACAATTCACAATCAAAATATTTGTCAAGCATCAATCACACAGGCAGATGTTTGTACATAGGTATGTGTGTGGATAGGCGTATACTCTTACATGCGATTACATTTTGGTTTAGGAAAAACCCATAGATTGACCACTATTTTTTGCTGGCTTATCAGTTCTCTAGCTCTATTTGCAATATGAAACATCCAGAATTTTGACAGCTCATGCCATATTTGAAGTGGATTCATTGGAATTTTTGTGTGATACAATCGAAAGCTATTTACAAAAACTTTGCCACTCAACTCGCAAGCGTAATCTAATACCCAACCATTCTACTAAATTTTTAATTTTTTTATGTACGTTTTTATTTTCTATAAAACTCACGCAACTCCTCATTTTGTGTAATTATAAATAAGAAAGGCAATATTTCATCAAAAGCAGCTTCTGGAAGCAAGGTACCAAAACAAACAATGCTTCTGTTGCTGGCGCTCCGTCGTAATCGCCTTTTAATCACAGCTCATTAGACGTCAATAGTTCCGCCGACAGGCTGCAATCAGCAACGCTCAGTCCAGCCTCTTATGAGTATAAAATGTGTGTTTGTATGTATGCATGTAGCATTCTAGGCCGTTTAGCCGCTTGCCATCGTTTGCTCTTTTTACCCACCCATCAAGCCACTTGTCGGCTACATATACACGTACGAATTGTATTTGTATTTTTTACTCATGCGTCTCTTCGTATGAGTTTGCCGGTTCATGGACTAATTTTTTTATACACTTGCCGCTGGGTTCTTAGTGCAGTCGTTTGGCGTTCAGTGAAGTTCTGAATAGTGACCGTATTCTTCTGTGGGGTGTCTACGTCTTATCGAAATGGCGGGAAAGCATTACAATATTTTTTTGCTCTTTAGTTCTGTTTGTTTATATTTTTTGAATAAATTTCTTTCATGCCTTTTACAATAAATAAATACTTTGTCATCATATATTAAGTAAACCTCTTACAGCTGAAAACCTTTTTCCTTTGTGCATTTGAGGAGCTTCGTTTTAGCTTTCAGAGGAATGCGCCAATAACACTGGCCTACAGCAAAATGGACTACAGATGCAAATACCCAATTTCTGTGCAGAATTGCTCGCTGATTTCGCAAACGGGGTTAATTTTTTTATGGACAAGTTTATGAGATATTTGCAATTTTTCGTTATTCAACCAAAAATCAAAAGTAGTTCCACTTAATCACGCCTATTTTGCGAACAAATTAGACGCAATTAAAATGAATGTAGGAACTGACAGATAATGAAATTCTCCATAAACAGTAAATACAGAGCTAACAGCCTCCGATAAATTTATTAATTACTTTAGATATATTTTTTTGTATTTGCAAGGAAATTGATGGGCTTAGAAAAAGTGACTCAAGATGTATCATCCAATGGCCCTTGCAAGCATCGAAAATCGTATGAATATTCCAGTGTTATTCCTCAATTCATTACTCGTTTGGCTATGGAATCATTTTCCAACAAACCGATTACTATCCCTGGGAATATTGTAGTCAACCAACTAACCGGAGCCCATACACTCACGAAGAGAGATTGTATTTGTCTGCATTTGTCTAATATATAAACAGCACCCAAAAATGTTTTTCAAATGTTTTGCTTGCCTTCCACCGAATCTATAAAAAAGTATGATTTCATGTTCTATCACAAATTTCAAATTCATGTCAATACATAGAGGTTCAGCCCGACCCGAGGTGCACAACCGAGGGTGTAAGTTTTTAAATCCTTTTTTTCGGGAAGCTCAAGTCATTAGCTTTAATAGAAATATGTTAAACTCACATCCAAAATCGAAAAGGGGTGGCTAAATCTGGGTGCTCAACGGAGCGTTAAGGAAAAAGCTCAACCTTTAATAGGCAAAATATTTATCAAATCACTTACTTTTTTAAATTAACTCGAATTTGGGGATTAGCGAGAGTTTCTACATAGGAATTGGATAGTGGCATGCGGCGCAAAAAATAAAAATACAAAAAAAAATTGTGAACCAGTGTAGTTAGGGTTTGAATTAAGGCGAGGGATCGAGGTGTTTGATAAAAGTTCTATTAAATTTTGGTGTGGGCCAAAGAAATTTACATGAATTTTTTGCGGATTTTATGCTCTGGTATTCTCATATTCTATTTTTTTTTTGTCGGGACAACTGGCAAGTACAGCACTCACACAATTAAGTCCATTGTACTGCACCCGGGTTCTCTTTTAATTTTCTTTAAATGCACCCCCGACTTCCGAAGAAATCTGAGAGAGAAATCTTGTGGTGCACAGGTGGTCGCTTCTTAACACATCAGTGCCAAAGACCTCAATCCTGAAACGAGCGAATGCTGAGTAGATGTACAGATGGTCCGCCGTCTCATCCTCCTCTTCACAAGCAGGGCAGATTACACTGTCTGAGATGCCTACCTTTTCCATGTGCTTCGCCCACAGAAAGTGGCCTGTCATCAGTCCAACCAGCTGTCTGCAATCCCTTCTGCTTAATGACTTCTAACTGGAACACCAAATCCTGATGCGGTATAAAATCTTTCATTCAATCTCTTAGTTTTGTTTATGCTCATCTCCTCAGTTTCTCATTTAGTTATTACCATTCCAAAAATCGGAAGTATGTCAGCGTATGTCAGATGATATCCAAAAGTTCAAGTTCCAAGACTTTCGATTTTTGCATTTTTGTCCACGCTCGGAGCATTGTGTGGCAGCTTCACCCTTTAGCAGTGACGAATTTAAACGATGGATATTTGGAAGCTGAAAAGAGCTCCTAACTTCCGTTAAACTCACAATGGAAATAATTATTAATTTTTTTTAGCCAAAACGAGTAATTACTTTTTCTAAATGTAAACAGTTTGAAGATGTCGTTATTGACTTGTGAGTCATTACACTTTCTCATTTCTTTTTATTAGCAATATTTTATTTTGCTCCACAAACAGTTTGTATTGCCCCCGAGTAATTTGCACGCATACAATGAGCCGCCGCTACAAAATGTATTTATGTATGTACATATACAACAGTAGTCTAAGAGTCATATTTATAGCTTTTTCATTTGTTATAATTCCACACGAAAATCAACATCATGTCGGTCGCTTGAGCTGCTGCTGTTCATTGTCAGTGCCAGCCACTGTGCGACATAAAATCGCACTCATATTTCTTTCCGGCATTGATGAGAAAGACAAGTTTGCGCTGCTGTCTTGCCTTTCCGTTACTAAAATACTTTTTTCGTAAATTTTATTTTTGCTGAAAGCGTCGTGGTAGATATTCCATCCTGTTTGTATACGAATACTTGTTTGATCAACTGTTAAGTTTTCTTCCATAAATTTGGATTGTTCGAACTGGTTTTTGCATAACAGCAAAAACATTTTGGCAGCAGATTTTTATAAAACACTACTATAGTTGTATGCTATTTATACTCGTATATGACGCTTTCAATAAAATTAGCCGTAGCCTAATGGGTTGGTGCGTGACTACCATTCAGTAGGGCCCGGGCAAGAAACCCTCAATGATAAAATGATAAGAGCGGTCGCCCCTCGGCAGGCAATGGCAAACCCCCGAGTGTATTTCTGGCGTGAAAAAGCTCCTCATAAAAGTCATTTGCCGTTCGAAGTCGGCTTAAAACTGCGCGTTCCTCTATTTGTGGAACAACATCAATAGGAGGAGGAGTTCGGCCAAACACCTAACATGAATGTGCGCGCCAATTATTTATTTATTTTATTTTTTAATGGAAAAAGCAGAGATGCGAAAAATGTGGATCTATCAGTTAATTTAAATAAAATATTTGCTACGATTTTCGAATAATAAATGCACATTTTTATCGCGAAATTCCGGTTTCATACCTAGGTATACCTGCGCGATTTAAAACTCGCTTTTTACTTTATTAAACCACAAACTAAGTGGGTTTTTTATTGATTTTATTGATAAAACAATTAGAAGCAGACAGCAAAATAATTTCCATATTTATAATTTACATACATATATACATACATACATATACAAGCTCAAATAGTTTCAAAGCAACTTAAACGAATCCAATAAAACTCGCACTTTATACTGAGGAGTAAATCTCTTTTGAGCACAGACGACAACAAAAAAACAGTTAGTTAAAAGCAGTAAGAAGCAAATAAATGAAACAAGAACCTGTTGCAACATCAGAAGCCGTTGCAAGCAACACATAGCGACATGTGTGACCCACATACCAAGCAACTAATTATTTATGTGACCACTCTCAATAGCTGCGTATATGTGAGCATATGCACGTACATACATGCATACATATGTATGTTTGGTTAACCAGTTTAATCAGTTTGAGCGACGACACGAGATTTGACCAATTAACAGGCAACAGTCAACAGCCAACAAACAGCTGTGACAATTTTAAAAGAAAATAAGTACGCAAGAAAGGCATGAAAATTAAAATAACTTATGCTAACGAAAAACAACCAAGAGGAATTTGTTATTACGCCGGCTATTGCACTCAAATGTATTTCCACTAAAAATCATGAAATTTCTCAGAAGCATGAATAAAATTAAATTTCCTCTGTTCTCGCACAACCCCCATGCCACAAAACACTCTTAGCATTTAATCATCACTTCGGCATTGCGGTTACTGCCAAGTTGTAGCGCGCGTGCCTCAACAAATCTACAAACCCACAAAAGCACACAAACCAAAGCCAGTTACGGCAATGAGTCACCATAGAATGGGGCACGGGACGTAGGGGACGAGACTAAAAAAGTTGCGGTTGATTGTACTCATCGATCACCACTCAGCCACATGAGAAGCTCTAACAATTTTTGTTTTCATCGGTATTTGATAGCGCAGAGAATGCTTTGGAAATGAGCGTAACTTAGAGATGAGCACGACTTGTCCAAGTGATTGTTGCTTGACAACATGGAGAGAGAGTGAGAGAGATAGAGAAAGAGAACGTTACTGAACTTTGACTCTATTACCATATAAACTCACTGTTCCTGCCTCTCTGCCTGCTTGGCTTTCTGTGTTTGTTTTATACTCAATTGAGACTACTGTTATTTTATCTGCATCTCTTTTGATAAAGCCTACCACCACAAACTCTGGCTTATTTTTAGTGTGAATATCTTTTTAATAACTTTCACTTTATAAATATTGTAATTACAAGAGTTAGTAATTATTAAACGTGGTTTTCCCTCCGCAAATATCGTTTACGTGGTATTTTGATTTTTTTTCTAAAGTACAAAATTCTTAACCATCATTTTCCATATTATAAATATTATCAATATTCTTTATAAATCGCATATAGTTCGTATTGACAGCAATATAGCGATTTTAATGTGAGAACCAGTGTCATCGTCAGCATTCCAAGAAATGAGTCACAAAGTTATTTTAAAGCACTACGTACTCGTAAATAACCACAAAAAGAGGGTGAGATGGAACGGCGTAATGTTGAAGTTTTGATTGGGGGGTTGTATGGCGGCGGTTTGTAAAACCAATGGTTCATCAATCAAATAAGATGTAGTATATGTTTGCGTGTGTGGTTCGTTGGTTATGAGCATGACTAACATTCGGTCAGTCGCGGGCTGGTGCTTAGTGTTCGCATTAACCACCAAATGATAGCATGTTAGGATAATTTGACGTGTCTCATTTTGGCCAAATGTGAATGTATTCATCCATGCAAAGGATAACTTTATTCACTTAATAGCTGGCAGTAGCCTGAATGTTAACAGATATAAGACATGTGCATGTACATACACTTGTGCTCACATAATTAAGGCACTTTATCTTTTGATAATATTCGCAATATTTTTCATGTTGAATTTTTTCAAGTTCTTCAAAAATTGCGTTGCTTTTTGATAGTTGTTTTTAGTTATGGTGTTGAGTTCTTTCTTCCATACAAAAAATGTTGAGCATACGTTATTGGGAGAAAATGCACAAAGCTGCTAGAAAAACAATTCTCAAAAATCAACGCGATTTTCGAGCCACTTGAAATTTGCACTTTTTTGTACCAGAATTCAATGGGCTATAAAACTGCGTACCGCAAATTTTTCTAAAAATTCAAATTTTTTTTTATCTAATGAAAATTTGTTGAATTTTTGTAATTTCCACAAAGTTTGAAACTTGAAATTATATGGTTTTTATGGGTTAAGGATAATTATTTTCACAAAAAGTTATATGAATTAAATAAGACGCAAATAATTGTCAAAATTTCTCTATAAGTCCCAATGCTATGACTATTTAAAACAGCGTATATGATAAAGTTAATGAATTATGTAAATATTCAAAAATATTACCTCTCCGCGTATTTGAATACTTCAAATAACTGAGTGCACTTCAGATTACTTCTTATCATAAAGAACACTCAAAATTGTACTGAGCTGCAAATGGTTGGCTACAAGAGTTGCCTTCTATATTTTGCGTCCAATAATGAAAATTCTGTCAAATAATTATGCAAATGCTTTTGTTGTTTTTCAAAGTATGTTCCTTGAAAGTTAATACATTCGCTTGAAGTAATTTTCAAAACATTTTTCCACTCAGAAGTGGATACCACCAAAATGTCTGTTTAAAGACTTCGAGACGTTCTTCTGGTGATGAAAAACGTTGAGTTCGCATTTTATTTTTGATGTTCGAGAACAGCGGGAAGGGCGAATCGCCCATTAATTCGACATTTTAAGTGCTCAAAAATTCCTTTGTGTGAGGCAATACGCGAATCCTTAGTGAAAGGTGATTTCTCTTCGCCGGTTGGTTTCCCATCTTTAGGGCGAGATGCATTTATCAACTCAGTGAAGAAGGAACAAATAAAACTCGTAAGTGAAAATGATATACATACTTACATGCATATGTAGGTTTATGCCAAAAAACTTTTCAATAAAAATATGGAATTATAGCACACCACATTAGAGTTGCAAAGGCAAAAAATATAAAAGGCAGGCCTCGTAATCTTATGCTATTTTGCTAACCAAATGATAAGAATATTTCTATGTGGAGAAATGTTGAGCAAAAAAAATTAAAAGATTTCATTATGGAAAATTATAGTCCGATATTAAAAAGTGATAGTCCGATCCATAATAAGTTGTCCAAGCAAAAACATGTTTTTCAGCCTTTCCGCTCGTTATACTCTTGCAAATTACTATGTAAACACCTACACCCGAATAACGCTTATAAAGGGTGATCAATGTAGATCAGATTTTAAATTGAAATAAAACAACGAAAATTCAAATTGATTGGGCAATTTTTACTATTTTTTGTGCAGAACCATTCATGACATTTATTTTTTAAAATAATCCCTTACAAATGTTGGCCGTAACTGTGCCGTAATTCGGCCATCCGTAAACAGTAATTTTGAGGGACACGGTGGAGCACTTCGGTCGGTATCTCGTGAATAACTTTGGTAATGTTAGCTTCTAATGCCTCAGTCGAAGCTGGTTTATCCATAAAGTATTTAGACTTTACATACCCCCACAAATAAAAGTCCAAAGGTGTGATTTCACACGATCTTGGTGGCCAATCCACTGACGAAATGACGACGCAGTATTATTATTATTATTAGAAGGCCATTACGCACTGCGACCAGAGCTGATCTATTGTGAAAGGCCTATTTTGTAACCCTAGAGTTTTAGGCTTTCTAAAAATTTTAGCACAATTTTGAGTTTGTTGTTCCAAAGATTGCATGGAGATACTACGATACCACCATGGTGATGAAGTCTCTGTCTGCCCAAGGCAGAACATTCACAAAGCACATGTTCTGAGCTTTCTATGTCCATTTCGCAAAAGCGGCAGACATTGGTCTTTGATAGACCAATATTATTTAGATGATACCTCAGGCTGCAGTGGCCTGTAAGATATCCTGTTAAAAGACACAGATCTACTCTGTTTAGTGAGAGAAGTTTGTCAGATATTCCTTTGTTGGGACTTAGGAATAGTTTGGCTTGACGCTGACCGGAACAGTTTAGCCAGTGTGCGGCAAGCTTTCTTTCTTCCCATTTCCTAAGGAATTCATTAATGTGGCCTTTTGTGAGTCCACAGAAAGGCTCAGGACCAGTAAGTTGCATATTTGCTCCTTGTTTTGCAACGTCATCAGCCATTTCATTTCCCTCATGTCCTTCATGTCCCGTAATCCAGCATAGTGTTACTATGTTGAGGTTCCCTAAGGTGTTGAGAAGGTTAAGGCAATCATTTACCAATTTAGAGGTGATAGTTGTTGATAGAAGGGCTTTTAGAGCCGCTTGGCTATCTGATAGTATGTAGGTGTGAGTACCTCTCATTTTCCTGCTAAGGCATTCTCTCATACATATAATATTTCAATGGCATGTATTTCTGCCTGGAATATTGTTGGGTAGAATCCCATCGGAATCGATTTTTTGAATTTAGGCCCATTGATTCCTGCCCCTGTTCTACCATTTTCCAATTTGGACCCATCACTAAACCATAGCTGGGAGCCAGGTTTGAAAGTGATAGAGTTAGTTCTCCAGTCTGTTCGTTCTTTAATTATAACTTGGAAGTTCCTGAAGAGTATTGGTTTGGGTGATAGTATATCATCCCTATGAAGAATGGGACTATATAGGAAGTCTTCCAAGATCTTTAAATGTCCTTTCATATCCCCACTTTTAAGTTCAGATATACCTTTTAATCTTAAGACACTCGTGCGAGCTTCCCTTTCAATTAGAATTGGAAGCGGTGGTATGTTCAGGAGCACACCCAATGCATCCGTGGGGCATGTTTTCATAGCCCCTGTAATACCAACACATATCAGGCGATGCAGTTTGTTTAATTCGTTTGCTGCCTTTCTTTGCTTGACCTTGGGCCACCATGCTAAGGATGCATAAGTGACTATGGGTTTCACAACTGTGGTGAATATCCAGAAGGTCATTCTAGGGTTAAGTCCCCATGTCTTACCAAAAAGCCTTGTACAGGCAAAGAATGCCCTTGTGGCTTTTGAAGTAACTCTCTCAATATGGGAATTCCAAGTAAGCGTTTTGTCAAGACTGACGCCAAGATAGTTCGCTTCTGTCGAGAGTTGAAGTGTTGTTCCATTAAGGGTCGGACATTTGAGATTTATGTTCCTTCTCCTAGTAAACGGTACAAGTGTTGTTTTGGATGGGTTAATGGAGAGCCCTTTTTCCGTGCACCATTTGTTTATTATTGTAAGGGCTTGCTGCATACGATCCGAAATGGTACGCTGCATACGATACGGAATGGACGCAGTAAATCCATTGTTTCATGGGCTGTATGACCAGTAGCGTCCTCTTATTGGCTCCAAATGTTGTGAAGATCACGGGTATGAATTTCCGATATCAAAAAGTCGTTTCTCAGCGCGCGTTAGCCTTCGCCATTCCCTGTTACATTGGCGTCAGCCTCGTCTTTGAAATATGTGCTGATGATCCCCCTAGCCCATACGTCGCACCAAATAGTTGTTTTCAATGGATATAATGGTGGTTCTTGAATGGCTTCGGTTTGCTCTTCAGGCCAAATACGGCAATTTAGCTTATTGACGAAGCCATTAAGACAAAAATGAGCCTCAACGCTGAACAAAATTCGGGACTCGAAATGCAGATCTTCGGCGAGACAACTGAAATTATGATGCTAAGGAAGAAGGCGGGCTTCAAATCTTGGACTAGCTGTATTTTATATGCTTTCAAACCAGAATCTTTGCGTAAAATCGCCCAAGTAGTGCCAGTTGAATGCCTTCAAAAAAGTACAAAAACTAAAATGATCTTCATAGAAAATAATATAAGACGGTTTTCTGAAATTAGGTACTTAAAACATTTCGAATTGGATTTAAAAATTTTAGATATATAAGTATTTGCATATATGTATGTATGTATTATCATTTTTTTAAGTAGTTTATTATCTGCTCTTAATTCTTAATGGATTTTTTTTCACTTTCAACCTCCTTTCAATGAATTTGTTTGCCGCTTGGCATGAAATTTGCAGCTGCTCATAGTTTCGTGTACCTCATTGCCCTTCCCCAGCACTCATCGATACTCAAAGAAACGATACAAAATAAAACTATTTGAATCATTTTCAAGATGAAGTGGTCTCAATTAACCTTAATTGTTTGTAGGTTTCAGGGTGATACGGGTTAAGTGTGGCCCATAACACGACGCTCCACTACAAATGCAGACAAATTGTTGGATGATATTTTCGTGTTGAGCGCGAAAACGTTGATGGTTGTAGTTTGTAAATAAATATGCATATGTATGTCTCTTTGTTTTTGTAACAAAATCAAGAGGTATTCTATGAATGGAGACTACACTGATTTGTAGTGATTGAAAATATATCTATGTATATATATATATTTACAATACATACATACATACATACAAATTTATGAGTGTTCGACGAACTTAGATAACGAATAGAAACTACATTTTCAAGTAGGTATTCAATTGCAATAAAATGTAAAAACTAGAACTTACCAATTTTTCATGAAGAATGCAAAAAACTAAGTCAAACGAAGACATTTTTTTAATTTTAACAGATCTACACCAATACGTGCTTCTAATAGTCGTACATAAGAAATACGAGTTTTAAGGAAACTCTAACGAGTTTTCAGCTTGATTTTAATACCTGCTTGCAGTACTGCTTTTTTTACGCTGCTCACCTAGTAAAATCGGTTAATAGATAAAGGCGCATATGACATAGTTGACAGGAAAGGTTCGGTTACGGTGGTTGCCACTCTCCATAAGTGTGTATAGGGGGTCCACTTAGGTTTGGAGGCCTATTGCGATGTCACTAGTTTGGACTGAAATTCCCTCTGTAATCTCCAATGTGGTGAAACTACTTCGTCTCTTCGTTCACGATAAAATACTGTGTCCAAGTCTATTAGACATCCAAAGAAGTAAGAGTTTGAGTCGGTAAAATACCTCCTCTGTGAATGTCCTACACTTCAAAGAAGCCGTGCCAAATATCTTGGTGATTATTTATTTGAAGGTCTGGGAATTTTGTAAAATGTCTCACTGAAGGGACCAGTTTCCTTCTTAAAAGGATCTAAGTGGTTTAAGCAACTTAGTTAGGGGATGGAAATCAAATTCAGGTATCACAATGGGCCACCGAGTTTCTCGTCTTAGACAAGTAACTTGGATAACCTAACCTAAGAGCTTATACAGCGATATCGCTTTCTGGCAAGAGCGGGACAGTGAAATGTACAACGCTCTCCAGCTTCTCCTCATTTCTGCAACTGCGACAGAAGTCATTTGAGGGAAACCCCATACGTCTCTCATATGCACTGAACTAATGGAAGGCCTGTCTATGCAGATTGATGTTTCGTGCTCATTCTTCTTAAGTCACATCTATCTTGTTATTTCACAAGTGGGTTCCGTGGTTCGTATACTATTGGCTGGCTCAATGTAGACCGACCTCAGCCCGAGCTTGCTTGAAGATAAAGGGATGAGCGCATATTGGACAGAATTAACTGGTTCAAGGTCATTTCCCTTCCTAGACAGCTGATCTCCAATTCAATTTCAAGGGACGTATCTGTGTCCAGAAACTCAGGCAACGCTCGTGGTGGGCCGCTTAGCCAGCTCACAAAGAATAGCTCTGCATTCAATTGCCACTTTGGAAAGAGTATGCCCTGTAGAGATTTTCTGGTAGCTTGACTGTCAGAAAAGGAAGCAATCGGCTGTGCTGCAACAGACAAGTTCCTGACCTACAACGCAGCCTCTTCTATACCTATTAACTCAGCTTGAAAGACACTGCAGTAGCCAGGTAGTCGTAGGCTTAAGTTTAACTACAGCACTTCTGAGTGGATGCCAGTCCCGACCCTATGAAGATGGTCACTGACCCTGGGTCTGTTGGTTGATAAACAATGTGACTTAAAATGGATTGGTTTTAAAAGGGACGAAATGGAATAATGCCCATGCAGAATCTTACTCTCGAACACTTCAGTAGCCGCTTCGCCGGATGTTACCGTCCAAGTTCTTGTACCTTACACAAAGGCGGGAATGATTCGGTTCTTAAAAGTGTTTGTACAACCAGACACGATTCTACTGCTCAATGGTCTACCCAGTCCGAAGGCTTGTTAGTCAGAGATTATCCGTGGAATTGAAATCCTAACGAAACGAAACTATTTCTATTAATGAAAGCTGACATCTTTAACGGTGGTAATTATAGCTGCCAACACTGACTGGGTACGGAGAGGTAAATGACTGACTGTTTGTTTGGCGACAGCATATACTTCGTATTGCCCTCGCTTACCTCCAGATCCATACGCTGTGCTGTTTTATTAAGTTTTCCGTTGTTGGTTGTTAAGGCCGGCGATATCGATAGGGTTATCACAAGGTCTTAAAAAAAGCGTACCCAAGCGATTTAGTTCTGAAGCTCTAAAGATCTTTTCCAGCATCAAATTAAAGAAGTCACACAGCAGGAAGCCACGCTGCCTGCAAAGCTCATCACTTCAATGACGATAGACTTCAGTCCTTGACAAAAAGCGTTCGATAGAATATTTTTTTAATTTTTAAGAAGGCTGGTTTCGAAATATCACTGTGCAACAGGCAAAATAAAAATACAAGAATGCGATATAACAACTATGACAGAGCAATTACATAATCAAATATTGTGGAATCGGAGTCTTTAACTTCTTTGCGACTTCTACGGCTACCACTATTTAGTAGATTGGAGAAGTAGTGTGCTGAAGTCCTTGCGAAGGTGAGGAAAGTTTTCGACTGGTATTAAGTAAGAAATTATTCTTTTCCAATAATCTTCAAGTACCTCACAATTTTCAACTATCCTCTATAAAGTAAGCAAATATCCGTTTAGAGGTGATCTGAAATGAGATGCGATACTCTAATGGGGCCAAACTGAGGTTTTCGGCTTGAGGGGGCAGGATATATAGCTTTTATCTACCAGTAGATTGAACTGCAAGCGCGCGTTTATCTTGGAGCAAGCAACTCGCTATATAAACGTGTTCCAGAATAAACGTGACCCCTAGAACGGGATGGGTCTGGAACTGGGTACGCCCAAAAAACTTACAATGCAAGGCAGCGTGAAATCTCGGATGAGATGTTATGCCCAACACCGTAATTAATTATAATGAAGAAAATTTGTTTAGCTTACATATAAGGGATGCTGAATACTATGCATTTTTGTAAAATGATATTATCCAGTAAATTTGGGCATCTCTAAAGAAATTTATATGTAGTAAAACTAAACCTCAATTGATTCTCAGGTGGTATCAGAGTAAGGTATCATTAATGAAATGTGACAGTGGCAAAAATGGCAAGGTGGCGCAAAATTAATCATCCAGTTTTGTTTTTAAATAACATTTTCACTAAAAACAAAAAATTATTTTGAGCAATGGAAATCTTTATTTTGACCTTTACGCGCTCCATTGCTTGTCTGTTTACATATGCACTGCAGCTGTCTGGTTCGCAAGTGTCAAATATGATTGACGTATGGCTCTATTTGCCAAAAATTACAAATCTTCCAATAGGGTGAATAAATTTTGCACCACCTTGTAGTATAAGATACAAGATAAATTAATTTACAATTAAACTTTTAGTGATTTCAACCGGGAATCTTTCAATAAAACGCAAATAAAAATGTTTAATCATCAACATTTATTTAGTCGCCTTCAAAATAGGCTCCATTCGAAGGAATGAAGGAAAAGGAAAAAGTGGTGGTTCGATGATATTTGTCGAGTTTTTGGTCAAAAAAGTGTTCACCCTTGTGAGACGGTGCGTTAGCAAGGTGCAAGACTCATGAGTTTTCTTTCCACAAATTGGGCCGTTTTTTACGCACATTCTCTCTCAAACGTCGCATAACTTCCAAATAATATTCTTTATTTACCGTGGAACCATTTGGAATGCATTCCGAGTGCACAACACCATGATAATCAAAGGAAACGAGTAGCATGACTTTCACTTTTGACCGACTTTGACGTGGCTTTTTGCGTTGGATAGCGCCATTCAGCCGCCTGTTGACTGGTTTACATGTTAAACTCATATACCCACGTCTTATCACCTGTTATAATGCGCGGGAGAAACGTTGGGTCCGAATTCACTTGCTCAAGTATGTTTTCAGCCACCTTATTCCGATGATTTTTTTTGAAAGAAACAATTTCAATTTGAAAGAAACAATTTCAATTTGAAAGAAACGCGTCTCATGCCCAATTGATGGTGTAAAATGTTGCGACTTGATTCGTGAGACACGCTAAGGTCACGAGCTACCTCCCTCAAACTCAAATTATGGTTTTCCAGCAGCATTTCCTAGACTCTGTCGACGTTTTCGTCCGTTGATGGTCGACCAGATCGGAGCAAATCTTCCACGACTTCTCGGCCCTCTGCAAAAGCCATATACCACTCGTGGACCTGTCTTTTTGATGATAAAGTACACTCGTCATAGGCTTTCCACAACATTTTCAACGATTTGGCACAGGAAATCCCGTTCAGAACACAAAACTTAAGACAAATTCTTTGTTCTATATTTTTATCTCTAGTGAAAATTTCAGAGCACACCTGCGGTTGACTGATATAATTAAATGCCAAAAACAAGCTAATTGATAGATCACACTCACTCACTCCTCTGCGACACTACAGAAGACAGTTGTACCAACATTCCAGCAAAAAGAACTTAGACAAATATGTAACGCGCGCTTTTTAAATAAACAATTCCTGATATTTTTTTGACAGAATCTATATCCCTCTGTACATAATTTTGAACACCCATATGTAAGGAAAATGGAATACTTAGAGCTTTTACTTTTGTTTTATTTATTTTTATAATTATAAATTATTATATTACCTACACAATTATGGCAACTACCAGCAGCAGAGGCTATGCTTTTCAAACGATCGCATGTTACAAATATTTGAATATTCAACGACATCATGACATCATACGAGTAGATAAATTAGTATTAGTAGGATGATTTTTTAAGAGCTATAGGAACGTTTTTAAAAAAACCACACGTAAAATTAAGAAAAATGTATGAAAATGATGCATTTTATTTAAATCGATAGTACAGTCCATATAATTTAATGTTTGCAGATTATTTCATGCAAATGTTGACCGCGACTGCGTTTCAAATTGTCCAACTGCTTAGTCCAATTTTGGCATACTCTTTCCAATGTTTCGGCCGGTATCTCACATATAAATGCTTTAATGTTGTCTTCCAATGCGTTAATTTAAGCAGGCTTGTCTGAATAGACATGAGCTTTAACATAGCCCCACAAAAAATTATCTAAAGGCGTTATATCGCACGATCTGGGTGGCCAATTGACAGGTCCCGAACGTGAAATAAAATGTTCACCGAACTCGCCTCTCAACAAGTCCATTGTTACGCGTGCTGTGTGGCATGTGGCACCGTCTTGCTGAAACCACATGCCATGTAAGTCAAGCTCTTACATTTTGGGCAAAAAAAACTTGGATATCATTTCACGGTACGCTCACCATTCACAGTTACGTTACGATTCGCAGCATCTTTGAAGAAGTACGGTCCAGTGATACCTCCAGCCCATAAACCGCACCAAACTGTGACCTTTTCTGGATACATTAGTAGCTCTTGCAATTCTTCTGGCTGATCTTCGCTTCAAAATCGCAAATTCTGCTTATTTACGTACCCATTGATCCAAAAATGAGCTTCGTCGCTGAACACAATTTTTCGATAAAAAAAGTGGATCTTCGGCCAACTTTCCAAGAGCCCACTCACCAAAAATTCTGCGTTGCAGTAGGTCGTTCGGCTTCAATTCTTGCATCAGCTGTATTTTGAAAGGCTTCACACCTAAATCCTTTGGCAAAATTTTCCACGTTGTTGAGTAACAGAGTCCCAATTGCTGGGAACGGCGACGAACCGATAATTAATGGTCATCATTAACACTGGCCGAGCTGCGATGTTTTCTTCAGTTCGCACTCTACGTAAGCGTGTTGGTGGTTTGATGTCCAATAATGTAAATTTGGTTCTAAATTTAGTCACAATAGCTCGAATAACCGCTTCAGTAGGTCGATTAAACTGACCATAAAATGGAAAAAGCGCGCGATAAACTTTCTTAACAGAACACGCTTTTTTATAATAGAATTCAATGATTTGCAAGCGTTGTTCGTTTGTAAGACGATTCATGGTTAAATTATAGACCAAACTGAAGAAGTTTGACAGTGAAACAAAACACGAACGTGCGTCAGCTGCTTAAACCAACTGTTTAAAAAGATAATAGCTAAAAAATCACCCGTTACTAAGACGTAGAGTACAATACATACATATATGTGCTTATAAACCAAAGTGATACTACATATTTTTCTGTAGCTGTACGCGTTGTTGTTAATTCTTACTAAACAATCGCCACCTTCAAACTATGTACTTCTACATACTTACATATTCATAAATCTGCTTGGAATATTTTTAAGTGCATTTCTAGGCACTTAGGATACACATACGCATGTATGTATGTGGGTATTTATGTATGTATTAGGTGCACAGCTAAGTTCTCGCTGTTTTTTTTAATGAAAATACAACTTTATTCTGAAAAAATGGTTTTTAGTGAATCATTGAAAGTATTGCCCATCGCTGGCTACTACTTTTTCCCATCTTTCTGGTAGATTTCGTATACCGTCGCGGTAAAACTGTTCATCTTTTGAGGCTATCCACGGATTAAGCCATTTCTTGATGCCTTCATATGAATGGAACTGCTGGTCAGCTAGACCATGTGCCATCCATCGGAACAGGTGATAATCGGACCGCGCAATATCTGGAGAATACGGCGGGTGGGGTAGGATTTCCAATTTCAGTGTTTCCAGATAGGTTTTAACGGGTTTGGCAACGTGAGGCCGAGCGTTGTCATGCTGTAGAATCACTTTTTCAGGCCTCTCCGCGTATTGCGGCCGCTTCTCGCGTAGTGCTCGGCTGAATCGCATCAATTGAAGTCGATACCGATCCCCGGTTATGGTTTCGCTTGGTTGTAACAGTTTATAATAAATAACACCAACTTGGTCCCACCAAATACATAGCGTTTTTCATCACCCGTCAACATCCCTTGGTTTTAACTCATACGGAACCCAAGTCCCCTGTTTCTGAATCATTCCCAAAGCATGCAATCGCTAGAAAACGGATTGGCGGATAACTTCTAATACTGAAGTAAGCTCTTCTTGCGTTTGACACGGATCCTCATTGAGCAATGCCTCCAATTCAGCGTCTTCGAAGGTTTGTGGCCTTCCTTCACGCGGGCGGTCGTCAACATTAAAATCACCGTCTTTGAAGCGATGGAACCAATCTCGGCACGTTGTTTCACTTAAAGCAGCATCTCCATAAACTTTTTGTAGCTCTCGATGTGCTTCAGACGCCGTTTTCTTTTCGAATGAAAGAGGAAAAACAACACTTCCCGCAAATGACGATTATTCGGCACAAAATCAGACATTTTCACAAAACCAAAAGTATATGATATCAAAACAAAATCACTAATGTGTCGAAGCAGCTTGTTTACTATATGTCTAAGCTTGGTTTATGACGTTTAGGCTATGTTAGAATCGACTAGCACACAGTGCTGGCGGCATCTATTGACAAACAGCGGGAACTTAGTTGCGCACCTAATACATACCCGTAAATGCCATTTTTTAGCACAAAGAAGAAGAAGCATTTTCACACTTCTTTCATTTTCGTTATCTAACTTACTTGAAAAGAGCTGAAATTGGGTAATAAGGTACTACATACAAACACATATGCACTTAAATATATTCATACATATGCATTTGTACGTGATAGAGAACCTAAAGTAGAAGTGCGTTATGGTTTTGCGGTGCTTATCTTATCGCCAATTAACACCAAAACCAACTAAAAAAAAGTCGGTATGTTATAAAAAAATTCTAAAAAAAAATGCGTAAAACATTTATATGTACCAGCTCTATATATTAGGTATATGTATGTATGTATACGTATGCATTTGTTTTGCGAATCGCTTATAAAAGTAACGAACGAAATAACAAGAAGTAAACCAACAATATTTTATTTGCGTAAAAGCTACATTTTTTTCTTAAACAAACAATTCTGGAAATGTTTCAGTTGCTAACGGATCTGATCTTAAGAAGAGAGTTATGCCGATATGGAGACAATGGCGCATTCGACTTTTGATTACCTAATCATGGTATGAAGAATTATTCAAAGCTTCCATATCCAGATTTGCTGCAATTATTTCACTCGAATTTCTCTAGCAGCACAAATTTGTATTATTTCAAGTACAAAAACAAAAATATGAAAAATATACAATAGTTTGGTGTGTTAACAATATGGCTGCTTAATAAAACGAGTAGGGAAGTGACTAAACTAGGGCGAATGCGAATTTTAATACATGGGCTGAAAATTCGCAGGCCTAACACACAGATTGCACTAGTTTTATTGCATTCACCTCTTTTTCTAACCTAACCTTAAAAGACAGCTGCTAAAATTGCACAATATTCTGCTCATTAGTTCGTGAGTTATGGTGCTAAGAGTGACGCTACTTTTGTTATTTCCAAAAAGAATTTCGTGTTTCAATTTTACACTGCTTCTTGATGGGGAAAAATACGGTTCAAACGCAAAAATGGTTTAAAAAGTGTTATGGGGACTCCGCACCATCAGAAATAACTCTAAAACGTGAGTTTACTGACTTCAAACGTGGCCGTCGAGACACTGAAGATGCACAACCCGGTGGGCGTCCAAATGAGGCGGTAATACCAGAAAACATCAAAAAAATCCCCAAAATCGTTTTGAACGGTCGAAAAGCGAAGTTGCGTGAGTTAGCTGACATCAGAAAAAGGTGTTGGCTTTATATTGCATGCATTTGACTATGAGAAAACTCTGTTCAAAGTGGGTGCCGCGTTTGCTCACTATTGACAAAAACAAGTCAATCAAAACAATGACAAATTTACATGAATTGAACTTTGAATTGCTCCCATATCTACCGTATTCGCCATGTTTGAGTTTCAGCGACTACTGGCTGTGCGCAGACCTAAAAAAATGCGCGCCGGTAAGAAATTTCGCTCGATTGAACAGGTTATCGCTGAAAATGAGGCCTATTTCGAGGAAAAAGTTAAATCGTTCTACAAAAGTGGTATTGAAATGTTGTTGAGTGGCGTTGAAACGATTGCCTTGTTCTTGTTGGAAATTACGTTGATGAATAAAACTAATTTTGCCCAAAAAAAAAAACGTGTTTTCTTTGTTAGGCCCGGGACTTTTTAGCTCATGTGTAGCTTGTACCATACAAACCCCGTTGCAAAATCATAAAAACACCACATATTTATGTATTCATTTTTTAATTTCAATTATTTTTGTGAAAAATATAGTTCATACTACAACAAATACCACAATAATCGAAGTTTTAAACCTTGTACAAAATTTATAAAAACTTGAAAAATGTTCCTCAAAATAATTATTTTTTGCCCATTTAATTGTATTATAGCTAAATGCTTTTTTATATAACTGAATCCCCGGATCATGTAGAACTTGTCCCAGAGCTGCCCTTAATGTCGTTTTGCACTCACTTCCCATCGACTTCCACGTTATTTCCATCGCTGTTCAAAGTGCAATCAAGTTGAAGGAGGTTGGCCTCTGGAGGCAATCTCACAAGAGACATGGAAGCATTTTTAGGCAGTTAACACCGCATTTATATGAACTTCGTACAGATTTCTCTATCCGCAAACTGGAGTTTGAGGGTCGTGCCAGGGCAATCTTTCCAAGTAGGCAAAATTAGAATGAGAGGAAAATCTACTTATATACTGATGTTGGTACCTCTGTCTTCACTGACGGTTCCAAGATGGAGCTCCATTTCTTCGTGTGCTATTTCGAAAACCCTTTAGTCCCAGTACAATAGACGCAGGACGCAGAAAGTTCTGGGGGCTCCGCGCCATTCAATTTCCGAACTTGTAGCTGTGACTACCGGTCATTGCACGATCGGCACACACGCAGAAAAGCTAGACTAACCATTTCATACCCAATGCAGAAGCTGTAGGGACATTTCAGATAAGGGAACCGTGGAGCACTTTCTCTGCAAATATTCTGGTTTGGTAACTTTCTTCGAGAGCCTGGGGCAAATATACCATCAACCTTCTCCATTATATCACCTACACACCTAAATGCTTGTTTGCTGATGCTCAAGACTCTCGTGAATTTTTTAGTCATTTTTACATGTACTGTGTTGGGATTTTTCCCATACAACCAATTTTCATGTAAATCTTTTGGGATTAAACTATTATCACTTGAGCGGTTTTTTGGAGCAAATATTTGAAGGTATTTTCAAGTCGGTCCAATTCACGTAAATTTTAATACTTTTCTAAAATACTTTGGCGGAAGTCTTAGAATACAATAGGTTTTATAATTCTGATGGAAAAATGCTTGGACGATGACAACATCCGATGAAGCGACGCTTGGAGTGTTCGAGAGAAAGATTCTGCGTAAGATTTTTGGACCTTTGCACGTTGGCAACAGCGAATATCGCAGACGATGGAATGATGAGCTGTATGAGCTTTACGACGACATAGACATAGCGCAGCGAATAAAGATCCAGCGGCTACGTTGGCTGGGTCATGTCGTCCGAATGGATACAAACGCTCCGGCTTTGAAAGTATTCGATGCGGTACCAGCTGGTGGTAGCAGAGGAAGAGGGCGGCCTCCACTGCGTTGGAAAGATCAGGTGGAGAAGGACTTGGCTTCACTTGGTGTGTCCAACTGGCGCCGGTTAGCACGAGAAAGAAACGACTGGCGCGCTTTGTTAAACTCGGCCAAAATCGCGTAAGCAGTTATAGCGCCAATTAAGAAGAAGAAGAAGATGGAAGAATGCCTCTCTCTACCTCTTTATCTGGGTATTGAGAGGAATGCACTCTAATGTACATACGAGTATATAAGATTGCCTCAAAGCGTTGAAATCAACGCAATAAATGAAGCAAATTTTAATAGTGGCTACAAAATTGCACCCGTTCACCTAAGCTCACCTTTTCGCTATCATAGAACCATCGATATTTCGAGCGATTCTGTTCATCAGTAGGCTGTAGTTTGAAACATACATGCAAATATACAAACTCACATACTTATGAACATTCGCAAATATATTTAGGAGATTATTAGTTCGCACCTATTTCAGTATTTCAGTTACATAAATGTATGATACTTTATAGCTGCAATAGTCGTAAATGTGATTAACTTTTACAATAGCAACAACAAACAACTGTCTCATAACTAACTAACTGGTCCGATAAGCACTTTCACATGCTCACTTGTGGCTTATGTTTGTATGCGTGTTGTTTATAAATATAATATTAACAATAATGAGAATTTAACTCAATAACCACTACAAGAACATAAGTGGAGCTGTGAGTGTATATAAGTATATACACATACATATGTATATTCGATTGGATAAACTGCATATGTGAGAGTTAGTTGATATCATTCGATTTGGAAACAGGCAGTAATTAAAAAAGGGGTCATGCAACGGTGACGTTGTTTTCTTGTTCAAACATAAAACTAGAAGTAGCACCACAGCCTACATATGTAATGGATATTTTTCTAGGGGTAACGCATTTTTATTTATTTTTTTATTTCAAATAAAGTACACAAAATTTAATAAAAGTCTCCATTAAGTTTCGACTATTTTTCGACTAATTTACGGTCAGTTTAACTATGATTTTCAGTTAAACTAAGTTTGCATGCCCAATTTCGCAGACTTAAGGGTACCCATTGATCTACAAATTAAAAAAAATCGATTTTTTGTTTTTTCGATATTTCAAAAGTATAGTATTTTAAGAATATATTATGAAATTTTCATGCGGAAATTCTCAATATTATAGCTTCTACAGCCCATGAACTAGGTAGAGAGCGGTCCGCGCGCTCCTGTACCTCAAACTTTAAACTCAATTATCTCGAAACAACTTTTTTCGGCCTGGTGTTGTCAAAAAAAGAAAACTATTCCACCGAGTCGTCTGAAATTTTAATATGTTGTTCACAACATCAATGGCTATCGCTTTTACTAGAATCATATTATTATTTCAATTATTTCGTATTTTTTTGATTAAAAAACTGGAAAACCCCGACTTTTAGAGTATCAAATTTAAAACCATTTTGTCATTTTTTTATCCTAGTAGCGAGGCATAGCTACAGTCATACCGATTAATATTTTTTTTTTTTGTTTTTGTGCTTCAGATAAATATTATAGAAGAGCCAAATTGGACAACTCTGTCCAGGTCCAATTTTTCGCGAGGGCTAACTTCAGCGCCATTTTTAAAACTATTAAAATTAAAAACAAAAAATTTTTATTTTAAATTTTTTTTTTTTAATTTTTTGTTTTTCATTTTTGTGTATAAAAGAAGTTAAATGAACAGCCTAAACAATTTAAATATCGTTTTTAATTTTGTTTTATTGTGATATACCCTAAGTTTTCGAGCTGTAGACCACCGGTCTACTTAAAGGCCCTTAAATCCAGTGGCGCTGAAAAACGGCCAAAATCGCGTAAGCGGATATCGCGCCAATCGAGCATAAGAAGGAGTGTTTATAAATAAGTAGTGAAAACTCGCCATGTACTGCTCTGCATTGAGGAAAAGTATTTTATTTTAACGACTTAGGATACACCAACTTATTTATTTGTTTCTCTATCTTCTGTGAAAAAAAAAATCTTGAATGTCCCAGTCGCGAGCAAGCGAAATATAACTGAAAAATACGTTGATTAAAAAAAATTGGGTCAGCTCTTACGATTTTTTTACAATTACAATTTACAATAAGTACAAATTTGGAGTTAATCTTATTTAATTTATTTTGTTTTTTTTTTTGCAAAGAAGAATAATGAACTTCTTGTGGAAAGGAATGAGCCTTCCACAAGAAATTCACTTTTACATGGAATAATTTGCAGAGAGCTATTAGAAAAATATTATTTAAGATCCAAATGATTTTTTCGTCAATTAAAATTTACTCAGCAACCCGAAAATTTTCTAAAGACTGAGATTCAAAGATTCAAAATTTAATGAAAATTTGTTGAATTTTTCTATACTTTGCATAAAGTTTGAAATTTTGTTTTATATGGTTTTGTTTAAAGAATTAACAAAATTAAAAAAAAAGTTACGAAAAAATTCGAACTCGAAAATATTGTAAATATTACAAATAAATCAATTGTTGGCTTCCAAATCATCAGTTGTCACACTTTTTATTGACGTTGAGAATCAAAACTTCTCTAAGAATTTGCCTGTAGCGCTCACATTTGAGTTAACATGCCTCCAGTGATGCCTCCTGCAGAGAAATTGCGCGAAATCCTGACTGTTCAGGTTGTAACCAATTCTCGATACTCTTACGAAGATTCCTCTCTTTTTAATTTTGACTATTCGCGCATTTTTAAGCCATCATCCCCATTGAAAGTTCTATATGTCACAAAAAACACCCGCTTCATAAACACATACCTACATATAAATAGAGCAATTTTTGATTTCGCAAAATTGTTTTGCTTCCTTTTCTTTCTGATTTTGTTTTCCTTTCATCCAAATTACAAGAAATTTTGTTTACAATTTAGCGTAACATTTCCGGTGTCGATGGCAGTGCACTGCCGGTGTTTGGTGCTTTTAGTAATGCTGCTCGAATTGGTGTCTTGTTTGTCGACATTCCACGCACTCCCTATTGAGGTGGCGCAGCTGTGGAGGAAGCCGCACCGGCAGCAGTAGAACAGCAGCAGTTGGTACGCATGTGCCGCCATATCGCTTGCCATGTGATGTTGTGTAAAAAATCTCAGCCACTCGGCAACAAAAGCGGTGGCAGTAGCACCGATTTAACGTCGATAAAACACAAGAACAACAACAACAGAAACACAAACACACGAGCAAGCAAAAGAAGCAGATATTACGAGGAAATACTACAACATTTAGGGAAAGTGTTGAAACACCGAAACACCCAGAAAACCATTTGTTGCCTCAAAGAAAGATTGCGCATAATATGAGTAGGTTCTTTAAATAGAAAATTTGTAGTGACTTTAATTTTCAAGCGCACAAGAGTAACTTTGCTCGCATAACGGTTGTTTGTAGGAGTCAAATAGTATCGAGATGGTAGGAGACACAAAAGTAAACGGAAAAGTTAAGAGAATTAAAAAAATTATATATAATATTTTAAGTAATGAAGCTCTCTCTTTCTCGTCGTCGTTTACCTCCCTGCCATTCGCTTTGCGTCCTTATCTCGCTTAGCAAAGACAGAATTAAGCGGTGTGCTTATTGAGGCCGATAATATCAATATCATCAGCATTATTGGTACTTGAATGGGCTATAATGAGCTATAAGGCACACCATACATCAGCGATTTAACTTTTGTTATATTTTGCTATGAAAAGCTCATACGGGCGCCGCGTGGGCTTACAATTTACTATAAATGCAATCTTTTGGCCATTTTAAAATTGACTTTGGCGATATTTAATCGTTTACAACAATATAAAGCGGAAAATATCGTGGAGCAGGCCAGGTAGACCAACTCAAACAACATCTGGTATTCATCAAAAGAAGGTTTTGTTATTAGTTTGGTGGGTTTATAAAGCAATTGTCTACTTTGAACTCTTACCACCCAACCGAACGATCAATTCTGATGTCTACATTGAACAACTAACGAAATTAAACAATGCAGTTGAAGAAAAGCGCCCCGAATTGACAAATCGAAAAAGTATTGTCTTCAATCATGACAATGCAAGGCCACACACATTTTTGGCCACTCGGCAGAAATTATTGGAGCTTGGTTGGGATATTTTGCCACATCCACCATTATAGTGCTGACCTTGTACCATTTGATTACTTTTTGTTTTGATCTTTACAATACTCCTCGTACTTGATGCAGTTTTTTGCTAATAGAAACCAGAAGTTTTATGAGCGTGGGATTATTATGCTGCCTGAAAGATTGCAATAGGTCATTGCTCAAAATGGGCAATACATTACAAAATAAAGTTATTTAGTTCCATGAAAAAATTGCGTTTGATTTTCTAAAAAAAAATCCGCAATTATTTAGTAGCCAACCCAATATTTGCGTGAAATTGCAAAAATAAAAATATATATTTTTTTTAGTTTATATTGAACATAATTTTGCATAATGAATAAACAAATACCTCGTGAATCAAGTGATTTGCAATTTGAACAAATAAAATATGAGCTTAGAGCCTTTACATACATATGAAAGTTGCTTCAAGGAAGCGCATTTCAGATGAAACCAAACTGGGCATGGATCGGAATCAAAGATTTTTAACCCATTGTCCTCTAAGTCATTTACAAGTTCTTCATGACAAGTTGGGAATCTAATTCTTGTGCACATAACAGCTACCGGCAGAAATAAGAATAGTTCAAATGAAGTGGCTGCGAACAAAAGAATTTAGCAGATACTTTTATGATGTCACTGGCTACCAAACTGGACAAACAAAAAAGATAAGAGAGCACTCGGTGCACAATCTTATAATCTATCATTCTTGACATGAATTAGGCTATGAATCGCTGCCTCATTCAGAATGGTAACCAGACTTAGACCACTTCTTGTCTCCAAATTTGAATAAAGGAGTAAAATCGCTTTAAGCCAAAAGCAAAATCTCTCAAAATCGCGATTGAAGTTGTAATAACGAACAAAACAAATGTCTTTTTTGAAGGCCTCGATAAAGCAAAAGATTGAAGAAGCAGTGAGAAGCTAAACGAAGGCTCCATTGAAAAATATTTTTTCCCCGCACAAAGTATTTTTTACTTAAATTTTTAAGCATTTACTGATTCACGCTAGTAGTAATAATATTTTCAAACTATTTAAGTATCCTTTAGTGCCGCTTCATATGCTTTGAGCATCGTTAGGCTATCGAATATACAGTCAGCGTCAAATTAAAGTGTACACTATACATTGATAAGTTTTGACTATTTAATTATTTATTTATTGCATAATTCCAATTATTTTTTTATAAAATTATAGTTCATACTACACCAAAACCATATTTTTCCCCCCTTTTCTTTATTTACCGAATCTTTCTTGCATAAGAAAATAACAATAAGTTTTATTATGTTTCCTTGCCAATGCTCAGAAACTAATTTTGTGCCCCATGAAGTATATATGTATGTACATACATATATGGTTAAATCGGATGTGAATGTGATGGAAGTGAATGAATGGAGGAGCCAGAGAGGGCGGGTTTCCAGTCTCCGATTCTTCGCAGCTGGGAGTCGGAAAAGCCTAGTTTCCAGTTTCTCTTAAGGATTCCGTTATCCTTCGTACTTTTTGTGCAATTTTTTTTTCCGGGTGACAGATGTGGATGGAGGGAGCTGAAAAGGACGCATAAAACGCAAAATTTCAAATTTTGTACAAAATTTATAAATATTCGGTGAATTTTCACCAAATTTGAAACTCATTAATCAGAATTTCTGGAAAAATTTTGAAAATGAATTTTGTTATAGCAAGTTTCAAGTGGCTCAAAAATTACGTGGATTTTTGATCATTTTTTCTGCCGACGGTGTTGGGTATTTTCCTTCATATAACGAATGCTCTACTTTTTTTTTGTAATTTTTCCAGAAATTCTGATTAAAAAGTGTCAGTGCCTGTTGACAAGTGTCAAATATGTTTGACGTACGACGTCATTTGCAAAAGATATAAATCTTCCGATAGGGTAATTAATTTTGCGCCAGCTTATGTTAAGGGTAACATAAATAAACTGCAACTAACGACGGGACTCCACTTCTTACATTTTACATTTTGTTTCGCAGCAAAATGTTCGTTGGGCAATTCATTCCCTCAAAAAAGATGCTTACACTATCCTGCGTACATACCCTCGTACATACATATTTTTTAAACAAGTGCAATTCATTCATTTTTCACGAGTTTTCTTTTTCTTTACTTTGCAGCACAAACCGGTGCAATACATTTTCCGACAATCGCATACAACAACAGCCGCAACAAAACAAGAAAAGGAATTTCAAAGACCAAAGTGAAATATAAGTACCAATCGCAGCATCAACAACAACACCATCAACAACAACAGTATGGCGAGAAGTTTACGTCCCCTTAAGATCACAATCGTCGGCGACGGTATGGTGGGCAAGACCTGCCTACTCATTACATACACACAAAACGAATTCCCCGAAGAATACATACCCACCGTCTTCGATAATCACGCCTGCAATATTACGGTCGATGGCAATGAATACAATCTGACACTATGGGATACAGCCGGGCAAGAGGATTACGAGCGTCTGCGTCCGCTGAGTTATCCAAATGTAAGAAAATGAAAAAAAAATTACAATCAGAATTCCACTCAACTCAAATTCATTGATTTATTGTGTTTTCTCTCTTCTCTACTCTCCTTATCTTTTCCCACGTAGACGAATTGTTTCCTGCTTTGCTATTCCATAAGCAGTCGCACATCTTTTGAGAATATCAAAAGTAAATGGTGGCCCGAGATACGGCACTTCTCTAATAATGTGCCTGTTGTGTTGGTCGGCACCAAACTGGATTTGCGAGTGCCGAATTCGGAAAAGTTTGTGACGACAAGTGAAGGACGTCGCCTGCGAAAGGAAATTCATGCGCATTCCTTGGTGGAGTGTTCGGCCAAAAAGAAGATCGCTTTGAATCAAGTTTTCGAGGAAGCAGTAAGGGCGGTGGAGAAGAAACCGAGCACTAAACCCAAGCAATGCACTTTGCTGTAAGGAGTATGGCGAGGAGTGGCGCAACAGAAATTTGCAAGAAGAAGAGCAACAAAAACTAAACGAAAAATCGTATACGAGTACTACAATTACTCGATTTACTGCTAGCAATGTATTTATTTTATGTGCATTTCATACGCCTGAAAGGCGACTACTTTCTGCAAGCAGTGATGGAAATGCTTAGTAGAGGAGTTTGTGTCAGTTTTTGGAGTTTGTTGACGGCATGCAGGGGAGGTTGGTTGAGTTAGCAGTACATTGGGGCGGGTAGAGAGAACTTTGAGTTCTTTCGCTTTGTTTTTTATTGTATTCTTTTTATTAAATATTGTAAAATATTTCATGTGAAAATACAATTGATTTATTTTTACTATTAGTCTTTTAAGTGCATGCAGTTATATACGCAAATATATTTATTTTGTAAAGAAAAAATATGTAAATCTTGAAGAGTATAAAAAAAAGTGCGCAGAACGTAATATTTCAAATAAAAAGCTGTATAATCCATACAAGTAAATAAAAAGTTACACAAAAATTAAAATAATTAATGTTTTAAAACACATACATACATACGTGCATACAGCTATGTACAGAGAAATAATAAATGGCATACGTGTAATAAATATTTAATATCAAAGTAAAATTTGTTTTGCATTTTTTTTATTACTTTGTCACATACACAAAGGTTAATTTTACTTTAAGGGCCCATAAATACAAATAAAATACAGTTAAGTGTATTTTTGTTTCAAAATAATTTTTTGCTGAATATTTAGCTCTAGTCTCACGACACGCTCTAACTGATATTTTCAACGTGTCAATGCCTAAAAAGTCGTAAATCTTTCACAGAGCCTTTTTTCGAAGACTCAAATGGGCGACTCATCATCAAATATTCGAATTGTTCGTTGAGAGAGGACCTTACTGCTCAAGACTGAGTAGGCGTCTAAAGTAGCACCCGGGCTTCTGCATTAGTCATTCACCTTAATTGCGCAATTAAGAAATTTAGATGATTAAGGACCTACTTGAACTTAATTAATAAATTGTGCAACTAAGTCAGATTTTCAAAGCAACCTTGTGAAAATTGTTCAATGTGAAAACGAAATGTCAGGCAAAAATAAATTAAAAAAAAAAACGAATGTAACACAAAATTGATGTACACTAAACAAAATAAAAAATTATGAAAACTAATTTTTATTTATAAATTTTTTTCAAATTATAAAGGGTGATCAATTTAGGGGTATTGGATTTTAAATAAAAATAAAACCACGAAAATTCAAATCGGCTGAACAATCTTTATTATTTTTGTGTAGAACCATTCATGACATTTATTTTTTAAAGATTATCCCTTTCAAATGTTTGTCGCAACTGTGCCGTAATTCGACTATCCGTAAACGCCAATTTTAAATGACTCGCTGGAGCACTTCAGTCGGTATCTCGTGAATAACTTTCGTATAATTTGGCTTCCAGTGCCTCATTCGAAGCTAGTTTATCCACAAAGCATTCAGACTTTACATACCCTCTCAAGTGAGAGTCCCAGAGAGAGGTGGGATATCACACGATCTTGGTGGCCAATCCACTAGCACGAGACGGGAGTTAAATTGCTCGCGATTTGTAAACGTTGTTGAGGCGTAAGTAAGTGTTTCCATGGTGAAATGTCAATGAATACTGAAAAAAATTATGTATTTAGTAGTTTGACAGTAGTCACGCGTGATCTGTTAAAAAATCCCTTTTAAAGAAATTACCTCCAATCTGATCAGCCTTTACAAATATTAACACCAAAATCAGAGGAAAGAAGCTGAGGCTGAATGAGGGTAGGGTGGCGGTTTTTCTTGCAGCTTCTTAGCCAACGGAAAAATGGGCACATCTACGCAGATGATTTCAGATGCAGATGACTTCTCTAAGAAAAATGTTTTAGATAATTATTTTATTTTATTAAAAATTAAAAAAAATTAATTTAATTTTTTTTCTTTTTTAACAATAAAAATCAAACCATCTCCAGCTATCTACGCAGATGATTTCAGATGCACATGACTTCTCTAAAAAAATTTTTTTTAGCCATTATTTTATTACAAATTAAAAAACTTAATTTTTTTTTTCTATTTTCACAAAAAAAAAATCAAACCATCTTCAGCTATCAAATGCTAATTGAGTCAACTTCGCTAATTGTGTGTGAACACCAAAGTTGTTAACTCATTTAAAAACTTTATTACCTTAATTGAGGTGCATGTTCTAACGTAGTATTAGTGTAGACTTAACTTAACTTAAATTAATTGAACTTAAATTAATTTATCTTAAGTTCATGTAACTTAACTTAATTTAACTTAATTTGAACTTAATTTAACTTAACTCAACTTAACATAACTTAATTTACCACAACTTAAGAATTGACAACGATTACTCAACACGTCAATATTTTGCTTTTATATCTTCTATAACAGTTCGCCTTCTAGGCTATAAAACCACAACATATAAATTCTTTCCAAAAAAAATTTTTATAATAGGTCTATGAATAAGTTCGTGCGGTTTTTTTTCGAAATTTGAATTTCGGATCATTCCCATGGCTTTTAAACGTTTGGAAATGGTTGATTGATCAACTCCCAAAGTTTTTGCAACCTCTTCTTGCGTTTGAGCCGGATCTTGATCGAGCAATTCCTCCAATTCGGTATCCATGAACTTTGGCGGCGCGGCCAAAATCACCACTTTTAAAGCGTGCAAACCACTTCTGGCACGTTCGCTCAGCTAGAGCATGCTCACCATAAACTTCCACCAAGATACGATGACTTTCGGCTGCTTTTTTCTTCATATTAAAATAATGAAGAAGAATTCCCCGCAAAAACACATTATTTGGCACGAAATTCGACATTTTCAAGTGTGGTAAAAATATTGTTGTTTACGCTTCAAATAAAAAACTTATACTGACGTTTGTGCCTTACGACAGTAGCTCTCCAATGAATGTTTGGAAATGTGGATCGATGGAATAATAATCAAGTTACGCCATCTGTTGTAAAACCGCACGAACTTATCCATAGACATTATTTTCAAGAATTTTTTTTAAGAATTTTAAAATTGTAAATTTGGCAATCATGGCTTTCTCATTACTCCCAACTTACGTAAGGCCCTTACTTAACAATGAAAATCTACAACTTCTTAAGTTAAGTAAAGTTTTAACTAACCGCTGACACAGTTTTCCATGTAACAGATTGGGCAACATATTAAGTTAAGTTAAATTACGTAGATTAAGTTAAGAATTACTGAGCTCTAGACTAATTAACAGTATTGATACTGGCACCTAACTGGCGCGGGTTTGGTGACTGCTTATTTGAGGGCAGGACATACATCCAACTAGTTCTCCTACACCACCGGACACACATTCGTTGGAACAAAATTTTCTAACAGCAGATTAATGAAGATCACACAATAAGCAGTCACCATGCCTAGAATGTCGTTTGATAATAAAAAAATATAAATAAAAATAAAAATAAAAGTAAAAGTAAAAAATAATAAGAAAATAAAAATAAAAAACTGTGTGGTCCCTCCTTCAACCTCATTTTGCACAGCCGCATTTGTTTTTGGCAGATAATAAATTTAGACACCGCAGTGAATAGGCAATTTCTTCTTGAACTGTCTGAAGTGACCAAGAGATGGTGTGTTGATTACATTTGTCGCTGGTGGATTAAAAACACAGAACCAGCAAAGCTATATCGACCCAACTTGGTGTACTTTTTGTGATACTTTAACTGTCTTCGATACTTTGAGGCCTGGATACAGATAATTTACTTGAAATATTAACTAATATTGGCGTCGTGATTGTCATGTTGCGGCAGCCTAAGTAAGCAAATGGTTGAAAACAATGCTCCACCATTTTTTGTTTTTTTTTTTTTCAAAATAGCAAAAAAAAAAAAAAATTTCCCAATTAATTGAGATATTTCTCTGCCAATAGCTGTATGTAATGTAAAATAAAATAAAAAAATACAACATTCAAATTATATTTTTAATCGTTTAGCATTAAAAATGTGTCATTGAAGATTATTCAAACAGAAATCTAAAATATTTTTTTCACAAATTTCAGGCATTTATGGTAAAAGAATACATATTTTATATAGAAAGCAACAGTTGATTGATTTTTTTTTAACAAACTACTAAAATAAAGTGTTAATGTACCTAAAATAAATGCTAATATCTTTGTATGTAGTAACGAAAGTCTTTTCGCAATTTATTTTTATAATTATAATAAATTATTTAAACTAGTCAATAAAGGTGGCTTTCATTCTTTTAGTTCTATTCGCTTTTCTGGGGTATTCTGTGAGTTTTCAATTAGAGTTTTTCATATGTTGAAATAATGTTTTTATAATAAGTTTATTATGGGCTTCTTCGACAAGACTTTTCCAGCGTACACGGTTCTTGCTCTTGTTTTTGCACCGTCCCATGAGATGTCGGCATTCTCCAAGTGTTTTTTGGGCGACCGCGACCTCTGCCTCTTGCGGGTTCCAGTTCAGTGCCATTATCGTGGTACTATCTGGTGGTTTTCTGAATGTGTGACCTATCCATCGCCACTTTCTGCGTATGATTTGCGGAGGATGGGTTCCTCGTTCGTTAATCTCCACAGTGCGTCGTTACTGATGGTGTTTGGCCAGAATATCAGATGATGCGGAGGCATTTGTTGATGAAGGATTGTAACAATACTGACTTTACGCATGAACACAATATTCGTAGTTTAGTGCGTCTGGAGATTTGCGAACTCCCCCATACTGTATGCATTCGCCCAAATGCCGCCCTTGCTTTGTTTGGCCTGCAGTTGACATCTTCATCTGCTCCACCATCTGCCGTGATGATGCAGCCGAGGTAGCAGAAGCTTTCAACGAATTCCATCGGGCATCCGTTAACCAATATCTGCCTTGCGTTATTGCAGTTAACTCTCATGGCCTTGGTCTTGGCGATGTTCACCTCCAGTCCGACAGTGCGTGCCAGCGCAATTAGTTTTCCGCCTTCGCCTGCGTGTGAGAGAGTTTATGAGAGAGGAGGCAGATGTCATCGGCGAAGTCCAGGTCATCAAGGTGTCTGGTGAAACTCCATACGATGCCTTTTTTGTGCAGGGTCAGTTGGCTCATGACGTCATCAAGGACGATGGCGAAGAGAAGGGGCGACAGGGGACAGCCTTGCATAACATATTTTTTTGTAATTAATCGAAGATTTTATTTCACTGATAAATATGTTTTTTTTATAAACAATTTAAGGCCGAAAATTTGGTCATAAATCAGTTTTTTTTTGGAGAAACCGCCATTTTGTCAAAAAAAAAAATATTTTGCTTATTCCTTTGATAAATTACTAGATTTAACATTATTTTATCTGTTTGGTTTTTTTAATTTCAGAGAATCCAGTTCAGAGCTATAGTGACAAAACGTCTTTCTTGAGAGGAGCTCCCGGAGATCAGCTGTAGCTCCTTTCCAAATAAATATTTTTAATAGTTCTAAGTCTTAAAATACAGTTAATTCATAATATGTGTACAAATTTTTAGATCAATAAATTTAAAAGGTTACTCAGAAAAAATTCTGGAAAATTCGCTTTTTTCTTCTAACAGTATATCACCCCTTATACCAGTTTTATGAGGTATAACCAAACTAGCTAGTGGCGAATCTTGCTCGATAACCTTATTGTTGCTTTCACTTGCAAATTTTTTGTCAAGTGAGCAGAGTTCAGAAATAGGGAACAGAGAAGTAGCAAATAGAAGGTGCCAACTAAGAAATTGCGGATGTTTTTTAAAAAATCAAAGACAATTTTTTCATGGAGCTCTAAATAGCTTTATTCTGTAATGTATTGCCCATTTTTATTCATAAAACATCTGGTTTTTATTAGCAAAAAACTGAATGAAGTACGATTTGACATCAACATCAGTATTGACATTTTTACCATTCAAGGAGTTTTGTAAAGACCGAAACAAAAAGTAATCAGACGGTGCAAGGTCAGGACTATATGGTGGATGTGGCAAAACATCCAAACCAAGCGCCAATAATTTTTGCCGAGTGGCCCAAAGACCAAGTTTCGAGCATTTTTCAAGATTTATAAAAACTATAAAAACTATAAAAACTAAAAAATTAAAAAAGAAATTCAGCTACACTAATTTATAGCTCATAAAATTTTAGTATAACTAAGTGAAAATTTAAAGTAGCTAAAAATGTTCCTTGATTTTTGATAATTTTTTCCCCTAACGATGTTTCGCATATTCTCCGTATAAAAAAATGTCATGCATTCGTGCTCTTGAAAAATTTTGATTACGAAATTTTAACTTTTAGTTATTGTACACAATTCTGTGCTACAGTCGATTTAGGGCTAAGTTGAGTTATGGCCAGCATTCAAAGCACGTCCATTGTAGCTCAAAAAATTTATATTTTATGCCTATAAATCTGAACAGCTAAAATCGATATTTTATTTTCATTATTTGGGAATAACAGCATGTCTCAATTTGATTCAATAATTTTCAAAAAAGTTTCTTAACTAGAATTCGGATTGTGTTCAGACGTGAAATCTCTGCTGATCGCAAGCAAACAGGAATAAACAGCAATTCAATTTTGTGAATTGGGTCAAAGTTGTAAATTTAAATAAAAATTATGATTAAAATGGAAAATGCATGCCAATATATTTTAGATACAATTTATAAAGTTTATTTGAAGTCACATATGAGGTAGGAATCGGCCCATAATATAGATGTATGTATTCCGAGCCACAGTCTCCAGTCCCCGTGTCTGCAGTTTCCGAAATACAAATCGAAAGCATTAATTTTTTGTTTTATGCTAATGAAATATGAAATGATGAAATGGAACAAAATATGTTTTTTTTTTAAATTTAATACGAGGTAGTTCAAGTGAAACAAATTTTCATTTTTGTGTTTTTTCCTACCAACAATTTAATCAGCTGTTCGTAAGCTTGCAAACTCTTACTGGGTTTGCGTTAATGTACTTTTTTTTCGATATTTTTCTCTTTGAGAGCGAATTCTATTATTTCGTTTAATAAATTGATATTTTTTCAAATTGGGAATAACAAACCAATTCGAGTTTATCGTTATTCAGTAATTCTTCATGTTTCGAGTAATAGCCAAAGTCGAGTTTAGGGGGGCCTCTACTGTAAAACTTAAAAAAAATCGATTTTTTACTTTTTGTTGAAACATACTCAGAAACAACTCCAGAATGTTCCATGAAAATCTTAAAAAGAAATCTTGAATAGTTTTCAAGTTATAAAAGTTTTAGCAAAGCAGGTATAAACTGAGCGCTGGAGCGGTTTACGGTTGATCAAGAGATAAGACGTTCCCTACTCCAACCTTCTACTTGGTTACCCATGTCAGAATATCTATAGATTCTTTTGACCTTGAAAATGCTCATTGGATATTATTTCGGATAAAAGAATAAAGCATTAAGAGAGGGGAGCAATATTGCGGATTATGCAAGAATTAAAAATCGAAATTGGCGAGCGCAGCTATGAATATGCGATTTTCGTCCACAATCGTCGTGAGAAGAAAAAGGTTAAACGTCGCTCTGAATCCACCCACGAAGCCCGAAAAGCTCGTACAGAGGCTCTTCTTGAAGAGGATAATGAAATATTAAGAGCAGACGAAATGTTATATGGGGCAGGAATAGCTGATTAAGCTGTAAGTATGAAAAATTGTTTAAGCGTGTTTTTCTCGAAACCACGTTTTCAAAATTGCCCACATCACAGCTCCGTGAAAAATTAACATATCAAGCTCAAACTTTGATAGTATATTTTTAACAATATTTACTAGTTTTTAAAGCTATGGTGGGAAAAAATTTATTATTTATAACCCCTTTTTTAATAACAAAATGACAACAAAAAAATGTCGATTTTTTAAAAAACTTCAAAAATTTTACAAAAAAATTTTTTTTTTGCAAGTAATAGGCTTAACAACTAAAAATAATGATATATAATAAAAAAAATTTGGTTTTTTTCATTTCAGATTTTTTTTAAATGCGCGACAGTGTGGGCAGATTTCAAAAGGCGTTTCGGGGGAGCGGCTGTACAGCTGCCATTTTGAAATGAAAATAAATTAAAAAATTTTTTTTGTACACTCAAGACCTGTGTTTATGTAACCCTAAACTTTTTTTTACTAATTAAATTAATACAAGTATGAAAACAAAATCCATGAAAATTTGATTTTTACAGTAGAATCCCCCCTTAGTCGTTATAATTTAGAGTAATAGTTTCAAATCCTAAGCCCACTTAAGCAGCCTAATTTAAGGTAGAATTTCAAGACAAAATCTTTCCACATAGAATAAGAGCTGAGGTCGAGTTAGGATTGGAAACTGTTAACTTGTAACTAGCAAATGTGAAGCATAGCAAACTTTAAACGAATTTTATAGATTTATTTTCAAAACAACAAATTTTGGTCTAATTTCTTCCAACGCTTAATTCTTTCTAAATATATATATATATATATACATAATTGGCGCGTACACTCTTTTTGGGTGTTTGGTCGAGCTCCTATTTGTGGTATGAAATACACTCGGAGGTTTGCCATTGCCTGCCTAGGGGCGACCGCTATTAGAAAAATGTTTTTTTAATTTTGGCGTTTTCACCGAGATTCAAACCTACGTTCTCTCTGTGAATTCCGAATGGTAGTCACGCACCAACCCATTCGGCTTTCTAAATACTGTTCCAAAATTTCAGGGAAATCGGAGAAAAACTTACGGAGAAACACGACGTCAACCGAAGTAGGTTAGTTGGGGAAACTTAAAGCATAGCAAATTTTAAACGAATTTTATGGTTACAATTTACGACTTAACAGTTCGCTTATATTGTTCCTTTCTCTTAAGTTAACTGTTCGTTGTTCATTGTGAATTGAAGTGAAAATATAAAATTCCTAGCACCGAGCATACAAATATTTGCTTAATCGAAATTCCCTTTTTTTATGTTAGGCAACGATTTAAACGAAAAACTTTTCAGTCCATTTATAGAAACTTTGTATATAATTTTGTTTCTTTTAATTTCCACTTTTTTGTTCTCTCTAAATATTTGCCCGTTTTACAAGCACGGAAATATTTACGTATTTGTTTCACCAATCCACAAAAAATATGAATAATAACTAAATTTCTTTAAAGAACTGAATGCATATTTACAGTTGGCATCATTACAGCGCTTAACACATTGACGCCCGAGAACGAAATTCCTCCTTTCATTAGAGATTCGTTGGCGGCTGGCAACGATATTTCTCTTTTTGGTGATAAGCATGATTCAATAACAATAACAATAAACAATTCATTGATTGTTTTCATTTTAACGGCCTTTTGTACTGCTATTGAACGTTACCTATTCGGTTTCTAAGTAAGTTTTCAATTCGGTTTTTATTTCGGAGTGATTGGTGCATACATACATTAAAGTGTTTAAATAATCATAGTGATTATAATATTAATTTTGTTTTAAAGTTGTATACTTTCGTTATGGATTAGGAACACAGTTTTGCGGAGGACTTTCATAATATTTTTATAAATATTATTTTCATTGCACGTCTCCCAAAGTAATTTTCATATTGAGAATGATACATTAACGTTCTCTGCTCTGCGTTAGCAAGTGGTGAATAGATGAAGCAACTGGTAAAAATGAACAAATATTGGCAACGCGGGAATAGAGCTGACTTAAATTACATGTGTTTGTACGACAGTCTACTGAGCTATAGCCATACTCGCTATCGGCGAATCTTACTTGATAGCTTTGTTGTTGCTTTCGCATCCAAATTTTTCGTTAAGTTAATCGAGCATAGAGTTAGGAGACGGAGAAATGGCGAATAGAAAAGGCCTTATATTTCTTACAAAACTCGATGATGTTAATTAAGCAAAATTTTCCTCACGACATTCAAATCAGCGCTAACGGAAACACTCGAGTTCGTATGCTGCCATCCATTCTTGCTGCATTATTTAAATAGTTTATTAACGCAATAATTGTTGTTATTATTACCACAATAATAAGAGCAGTATGCCGAAATACCTTCGATAAATAAATAATAATTTAGATGATATATTTTTCCTTGAAAATTTCGAAATTGAATATCTTGTAGCGAATTTTGGTTAGACTCGTTCGAGACTCGTTTACTCTTATGCTTCGCTTACCAGCACTACACGAAACAGCTGGCAGCAGCTGTCACACACAGCCAACCACTGATGTGTCAACAGCTGTCAGTGGACGTGGTTTCTTGCATTTAACATTTACACGAAAGATATTTAGAAATCATTTTGTATTTACAAAAGTGGCTACATTTTTGTTTCTACTTCAAATAGAATTAATGTAGCAACGCAACGCATTCCTAAAGCACCTCCCGGCAAAATGGACGTTACACAAAGATTCAAAGCCGGTGTAATGACTGTGAAACTACAGCGCAAAGGTGAACTGCCACCACAATCGCTGGACAAGCAACGCATTCTACCGAAAAGCAGCGTTGGCGTGGGCGCTGGACGACGAGATGAATTCTCGCGGCAGGCCAAGGATGTGTGCCACAAAATCACCACATTGCGAAATGTGCTTGTGGAGAATCGGGCGGCGTACATGCGCATCGGTCAGCACCTGAAGAGTGCAACACACATGTCGGACGAACAACGCGATTTAATCGACCGCGAGTCGGAAAAATTTGTGGCCTATTACACACAACATTTGGCACAAATGCGTGCGGATTGGAAGCGTGCAAAACGAAAACCACAGCAGCAGCAACATATCGAGGCGGTGATCGATTTATTGGAACGCTATTTGCGCAACGTGCAACAAATCTATTTGGAGCAAAAACGTTATCGTGTGCAGTACGAACTGGAAACATTTAGACTATTGAAATTAGTAGCTGACAAAAAGAAGATACCAGTGCGTCCGGGTGGGGAACATAGTGGTCGCCGTGAGGTGCGGCACTCAACAAGTAGCACCACCGACGACGATGTCACGGATGATTTACGACCACGCAATGGACTGGGTGAAAACGAAGTTTCTGACTTGCAGGGTGATTGGCTAGATGACGATGATTTCGGTGACATTGGGGGCGATGTTGATGCCGCATTTGGTAGAACAAATGAGCAGAGTAGTGAAGATGAGAATGCGAAGGTGAGTGGTCCACAATTGCGGCATCGGCATCCGCATGCTGAAGGCGAAGACAGCATTGGCAGCGGTGGGGAGTTGAAGACGACACAATCATCGCAGAAAGTGGCGCTAGACGAGGACATACAAAAATCGCAGCAATTAGAAGACGAAGAAGAAGAAGCGAAAAAACTTTCCCCCGAGGATGTGCAAATGTACGAACAGGAGAATGTGCAACTCTATCATGAACTGCAGGGTTTGGCTGAAGAGGTGGAACAGATCGAGAAAAATGTGGTGGACATAGCGCAGTTGCAGGACATCTTCACAGAAAAGGTGCGCCATATTTGTCTTTTAAATGTTTTGTTTTCAGTGCCTCATTCATACTCTACTTACAGGTCTCGCTGCAACAACATAACATCGAGCGCATCGCCAATGCTGTGGTTGGCGCAACGGAGAACGTCAAAGACGCTAATGAACAAATCAAACAGGCCATACAACGCAATGCCGGTTTGCGTGTATGGTCGTTATTTTTTTTGTTAGTCATGTCATTTGCTTTACTCTTCCTTGACTGGTATTACGATTGAACTAACACAGATGGAAAAAGTTGGCATGTCTAGTGGAAGGCAAAAGTCGTTTAGTGGTTTTCCAATGTGCACACGCACAAATAAACGTTGAGCAGCCTATTCCTTTGGCTTATTTGTCTTTGTTGTGGAGTTTAATATATTTTTTTATTTTAAATGTTAAACGTTAACGGGTAAATCGTTTGAAAACTATTTAATGCACTCACACTCACACAATCACCGCATCATACATCTATGTACTACATAAAAAAATACTTTTTGTACCGACATTACCTTAGACGAATACGAAATACTAAATAAATAATTATGTCGTAACGCTGGAATAATAAACGGCTGCTTTAAAGCACTTAGTTAGAAAAGCATGTGGGAAAATCGTGGCTTTTAAATCTGTTTTTTATTGATTTTGAATTCAGGTTTATCATTTCCACTCAAGCTTTTACTGCTGGATATTCGCAGCTATGAATGTACGGGAGATATTTTACATGTATACTTCCGTCCTGATTTAAAATGTGTTGCACCAGCAGTTTACGCTGTTACAAAAACAATAAGACCGAGTGATTTGTTAAAGGTATTAGGATGTTCTGAAATTTTATTAAGATTTTGTAAAAATTTACTCTGATTTTATGAAAATTTATTGACATTGTCACATTATTTAATCTTTTATACGTAATATATACAAGAATGTGTGGCCATACAAGCTGTGCGGCTGCAGGATCGGCGGTGAAGGGATTCCGCTTCCACATAAAACGCAAAATATTGTCTTGGAAATGTTGTTGTTGTTATAGTAGCATAAACATTACCCATACATATACCGGGCATCCTGCTGGAGTTGTTGTTGTTGTAGCAGTATCTTCGCCCTGTCAGTGTAGTGTAATTACCGGTCGTCTTCGTCTAGCTCATCTAACGGTAGGCCCAGGAAACTGGCAGTTTCGACGGGTTGAGTCCAGAGGGAGAGAGGTGTTAGATGAGTGGGTTTGATGGGGCATGTGAAGAGGTGGTTAGTGTCGTGCGGGGTACCTTCACATGCTGGACATATGTTTAGTATGTCGGGGTCGATTCTGGATAGGTAGGAGTTTAACCTGCTACAATATCCTGCTGGAGTAACAGTCCTTGGCCAGATGGAAATCCGGGCCGTTCCGGTAACGTAGAACCAACTGACGTGAGAAATGGAAATGTCGTGGAAATGGATTCATATGCTGATGAACGTGCGATAATGATGTCCGTTGTATTAGTCTGTGACGACTTGCTTGCTTCAGTGCACTCAACTTTCCGCTTTCACTTACGAAATGAACAGAGCGAACTTATTTACAACTTGCTGCGATACTGCATTAAGCTGCGCAAATCTAGGCGCCTGTCACTAGTAACTCACAATGGACGAAGCTCCAGACCTGTCAAAATACTGCTATCAGGACAGTCACACGATGCCTTCTGATGGCCTCCCTGCAACACCTTCACAACGAGGTTTCCATGCTTCTGTTCAGGGAGCATAGCAAAATGCTAAGAAAAGAATTTCTGCTTGGGTATTAACTTAGAAATTACCGCTGCAGGCATTTAATAGAGCCTGAGCCACCTTCCAGGCGTGTTAGGAGGCATCTCTTCAACTGCGCTGGCGAGATCCAGGACAAAACACAACTGCAACTACTGGACGGACAGTATATGGACAGACGCTAAACGACATTCAACAGGAGACTCTCACCACCGTTTCTTTGGCCGAATTGCGTTCAGGATATTGTAACAGGTTAAACTCCTACTTATCCAGAATCGATCCCGATAATACTCACTATATGTCCGGCATGTGAAAGCACACCGCTCAATACAAGCCACCTATTCACATGTGCTCTCAGGTTCACACACCTAACACCGCTCTCCCTCTGGACCCAACCTGTAGGAACAGCATGTTTCCTGGGCCTACCGTTAAATGAGTTAAACGACGACGATCGGCGATTATACCTCATTGGTAGGGCCCCAGTCAACTGCTACAACAACAACTTGCAGGTGAAGTTGGAGCTAAGTATCATATTCATATAGATCGTCGAACAAAATTGAAAATCAAATTGAATGAGCTCACAAAGCGCATATTAGATGTGCGTCGAAGATTGAAAAAAAGCGCTAGCTAAAGTGTATTTTATCTGGATGAAGAGCTACTTTGCAGAAGACAAAATGTTATTGATGAGCTGGTTAATCTTTTTCGAAAAATTTAAGGCATTAAAAAAATTTGTAAATAACATAACAGATTAATATCTGTCTGACATAAATTTTTACTTGGTAATTTTGCAACTAGTCCAATTCTAGTCACTTTCCAACCACTTTAAATTTTTTTTCCTTAAATTTTTTTTTACTTTAAAATTTTTTATTTACTTTTAAATACCTACTATTTTTTTATTTTTAAAAATTTTGTTACTTTAAACTTTTTTTTTACTTTAAAATTTTTTATTTACTTTTAAATACCTACTATTTTTTTTATTTTTAAAAATTTTGTTACTTTAAACTTTTTTTTTTACTTTAAAATTTTTTATTGACTTTTAAATTTTTTTGTTATTTTTTTAAATACACCTCAATAGTGCCTACTATTACCAAATACCTGAAAAAATAAATTTTTTATTTCTAAAAATTTCGTTTACTTTAAAATTGTTTTTAAACACACCTCAATAGTGTCTACTATTACCAACTGCTTGAAAAGAATTTTGTTTTTTACTTAAAAGTTTTTTTTACTTTAAAATTTTTTATTTACTTTTAAATTTTTGTTCCTTTTTTTTTACTTGAAATTTGTTTTTTCCTTTTTTTTACTTTAAAGAAAAAATTGTAGTTTTTTTTAAACATATTTTACCACCTACTTGAAAATAATTTTTTTGTTAAAACTTAAATATTTTTTTTACTTTAAAATTTTTTATTTACTTTTTTTTAAACACATCTCAATTGTGTCTACAATTACCAAATACCTGAACAAATATTTGTTTTTGTTTTTAAAAATTTTGTTTAGCTTAACATTTTTTTTAAATTTTTTAGTGTCTTTTATTACCAACTGCTTGAAAAGAATTTTTTTTACTTTAAAAACTTATTTTTCACTTTAAAACTTTTTTCCCGCATATTTGAGCTCGGCCTTGAATGAAGGAGAAAGCGCAGCGTACGTGGAATGAAAACACAAAATTTTAAATTGTCATTACTACAAACAAGAAGTAAAATCCTCCTACAAGAACCGTCGCTGCTCAAAAACAGATCAGACTACACTCGGGGACCGATCTTAACTTCAAGAAAGACTTTACGGTACGTTTTCCACCGAGGGCCGAATGGAGCAAAGGGAAGGTGATTGAAAGACACGATATACCGATGGTTCTAAGATGAACTGTGGTGTGGGAGCTGGCTTCTATTCGGAGCCGCTCAACCTATCTCAGTCAATTACGTCTTCCTGACTATGCCAGCGTGTTCCAGGCAGAACTGTTAGCGATCAGAGAATCATACAAATCACTAAAACTCTACAAGGAAGTTGGTGCAAGAGTAGCTATCTTCTCAGACAGTCAAGCAGCTATAAAGGCCTTAGACTGCAACTCCATTTCATCCAAACTAGTCTTACAGTGTAGAGAGGAGCTGGAAATGCTTAGTCATTGGCTTGAGATCACAGGAACGTACGGGGTAATGAGATAGCGGATGAGCTAGCAAAAAAAGGTTCGACACAATACAATAAAGGCATCCATTGCTTCACACTATCATGGCTTTAGCCGACAGAAGATGGAAGCAACTAACTACATGTATTACAGCAAAAAACACATGGTCGTCATACAAAATCCAAAGGACGAATGATCTGTTAGGATGCTCTTGGCCAAACGTCTTACGCATCACTGCAACCCTTACAGGCCATTGGAAAGTAGGGGATCATGCAGGTAGACTCAACATACCCTTCAATCCTATCTGCAGAAGCTGTCGAGCGGAAGCTGTCCACTACTTATGTGAATGTGCAGGGCTAGCTAGGGCACGACTCCGTTCCTTTGGTAAGCCTTTCTTGTAGCAAATTAATGAGATCTCAGACATAAAGAATTTGCTGCTACACTTGGACCTCACTAAATGGATCTGACTTAGAAGAAAACAAAACAAATATCATTAAACGATACGGTGGTAGTAAAACGGTGCTGGTCACTAATTAGGATTATTTCAGTGGAAATACTCAAGCACTTCAACATCAACAACAACAAGAACTACAAACAAGAAAACACCGTTTTTTTTCAATTATTATTGCATATAAATTATTGCTTTCTATTTTGAAAATATTAGTATTAAATTTAATATACATTTGTATATAATAAGAGCGCCAGGCTTGGAAAATAGCCTGCAGAGTATCAACTATTTGTGTTCATATGTACGTGCACATATTTATCATTAAAACTATTTAAGATTTCATACATACATATAAAAATTCACATTAAACAATTTTTTCTATTGTGTGTGGTTTTCGCTTGTTGCATTTTTTGATTTTTCTTCGTTTTACAATATTATTATTTTTGTTTCCTTTATATACACATAGAATAAATATTTTCATTTTTCTCTTAGTAAGTTAAAGAAAAAACATTACAATATATTATTTTATACGCAGGGTTGCATTTTTATGTGTGCATGTAATTGAACAGCTGGCAAACAAAAACTTATTAATTTTTATATTTCAGTGTTTTTTGTTTTAATATAATTGGTTATGTACATATATTTACATATACATATACATATGCACGTAAGCGTTTACTTATTCGCATATAATTATTCATATATTCAAATATTATATAATAAAGAAGTGTGAGCCGTAAGCTTTGGCAGCCAGTGCTCCGTTTTTATTCTAAAATAATCATTTAATTGTTGAATTCCATTTAATAAATAAATAAAAAAATAAAGAAGTTTCTTTTTGTTAGCATTACTTCAACAGTTTTGTGGCTTCGCTTTAAACTACTGTCACATAAAAATGGCGTTAAAATTAGCATAAATATATAAATATGTATGTCTATATGTAATTATTAAACCATTAAAGATCCGTCCACTCTTTCATATTTATGTTTTTCCATATAAAAACTTTTAGCAAAACACATAAAAGGATATAGGTATAAAAAATAAAAATAAATATTTTACAATAAATTCAAATATCTGGTTTTGAAACCAAGTGAAACAAAAATATAATTTATTTAAAAATTCAATTGCGTAGCTAATTAAACTTGCGCGTATATAAAATTATTATAATTGAACAGATTTTCGAAATTATTGGCAAAATAATAAATAATGAAATATTAGCGCTAATCTTCACAAGCTAATTAAAGGTCAACACAAGCGGCAAGCGGCTTATGGTAATGAGTGCGCCTGCGACTAGGCAATATTTTCATTTTCTTATACAGACGAAGGTGTAGCGCAGATTTTTGGCATTGAATGTGAATTTTTCTCATTTCACTTCTTTTTTTTCGTCAAATACAATACATATTAATATTACAATAAAGAACTGACATTGATAAAATTATTTATATTAAAATTATAACAATATTAAATTATACCCTTAATGCTACTCGCTCATATTGCGTGTGTTTGGAAATATTTACAGTAGATGTTGTTGTTTTGTTTAGTTTTTGCTATACATACATACATACTAATAAGAAATATTAAAAGGTATTTAGGCACTAGAGTTCATTATTTAATTATCGCATATTAAGAGATATTAAAGATGTATTCATATGAAATGAATATGCAGACTTTTTGAAAGACGAAAATTTTATTCCAAAAATTAGTTTTAATAGTTGAGGGTAGGATAGCTTTAATGTGGCTGCGGTCATTTGCTGAAAATCGAAGTCAGCTGAATTTTCAAGTAGGTCTTGCTAATTATGATAAATTATGTCACTAAGTTCAACTAGAGGAATAGTAAATTTTCTGAGAATGCATTTCAATTTAAATTCAAGACATGGAAAGCTAATAAATTGTGCTTGGAATGAATTTTTATAATTGAAATATATGGAAGCGATTCGCTTGAACATTTCGTGCACAAAATACAAAAACAAAAAAAAAAAAACAGTTGTTAATATGTTTTTAATTGACTTGTGCATTTATATGAATTTTTTTCCAAAAAATGTGTCAGCTCCTATAAAAATGTATATACACAAGAGGCCTAAGAGAATGAATTTTTCGGAATGCAAATTTTCTAGCACTATACATACATACAATAATAGTGTAAAGTCGAACGATGACAGAAAACGCGTAACGTAAAACCATAAAAAAAACATTAAAAAAATCAAATAAAACGTAAAAATGTATAAAAATATGTAAAAAAGTAAAAACAATTAAAAAATATGTAAAAAGAAAATGAAAATATGTAAAAACAAATATTGAAACAAAAAATAAAATTTAAACAAAAACAAAATGTATGTAAACAATAATGCAAACAAGTAATTGTAAACACAAAAATATTAAAACAAGTTAAAAAATTACAAAGCTTAAAAATAAAAATCTAAAACAGTAACAAAAGCTAAAAAAAAAATTTAAACGTAATAAAAAGTTCGAAAACTAAAACAAAATTTAAAAAGTAAATAAAAATGGTAAAATATAACAAAAAACTAAAAAAAAAATTGTTATAAAATACCAAATTAAAAAAAAAAATTACCAACCAATTAAAATAAAAATGTAAAAAAGTAATAAAAACTAAAAAAACAAAATTTTTAAGTAATAAAAAGTACAAAAACTAAAAAAAAATTTTCGAAGTAATAAAAAGTACAAAAACTAAAACAAAATTTTAAAAGTAATAAAAAGTGAATAAAAATCGTAAAAATATAGCAATAAACTAAAAAGAATCTTAAAAAAGTAACAAAAATCCAAAAAAAAATTGTTATAAAATAACAAAATTAAAAAAAAAATTACCAACCAATTAAAATAAAAATCTAAAAAAGTAATAAAAACTTAAAAAAAAAATGTTTAAGTAATAAAAAGTACAAAAACTAAAAAAAAATTTTCGAAGTAATAAAAAGTACAAAAACTAAAACAAAATTTTAAAAGTAATAAAAAGTGAATAAAAATCGTAAAAGTATAGCAATAAACTAAAAAGAATCGTAAAAAAGTAACAAAAATTCAAAAAAAATTGTTAGAAAATGACAAAATTAAAAAAAAAATTAACAATCAATTAAAATAAAAATGTAAAAAAGTATAATAAATACTTAATATTTAATAAAATAATAAAAACTAATAAAAAATTTTAAATAAGAATTAAAAAAAAAATCGTAAAAAAGTAACAAAAATTCAAAAAAAAATTGTTAAAAAATAACAAAATTAAAAAAAAAAATTAACAATCAATTAAAATAAAAATGTAAAAAAGTATAATAAATACTTAATATTTAATAAAATAATAAAAACTGATAAAAAATTTTAAATAAGAATTAAAAAAAAAATCGTAAAAAGGTAACAAAAATTAAAAAACAATAGCCAGCCTTAAAATATAAAAGTAAAGTAAATGTAAAAACTTAAAACAAAACTAAAGAAAAAACAAAAAAGGGATAAAAAACAAATATTAAAAAAGTAAAAAATTAAGAAAATAACAAAAATTAAGAGACAAACTGTAAAAAATTTAACAAAAATTAAAAAAGAACTTCACAAATAAATTTAAAAAATGCAGAAAAAAAATAAAAAAAAAAATAACAAAATTAATTCAATACTTAACTCTTTTCGACACAGAGTTTTGTTGGAAATGATAGAAATGTAAATTTTAAAACAATTTTCCATACACTTAAATTTTTCTTTTTTTTTCTAAAAATATATGTATGCAGTGCATTCTTCTACAAAAATTATAAAAATCCAAGTTAAAAAAGAAATCTAAATTTCATATTTTTTAATCAGAATTTTTAGACGAATTTCCAGTATGTGGTCAATTTGTTTTTGTTTTTTTACTAGTTTTTATCATTTACAGCTACAGAACATAACTTTTAATGGGTTTTCAACGAAATTTTGTTTGTAACCAATCAGATTAATTTTCATTTTAAATTTTTTAAGATTCGTTTTTAATGTTTTTATAAATGGAAAAAGGTTTGAAAGAAAAATAAAAATAAATAAAAAAAATAAAATAAAAAATAATTGAAAATTCATTGAATTAAAAATTATTAAATTCGTAACAATTTGAGAATTCCAAATTATAATAATGAAAAGAAGTGATAAAAATCTACTACAAATTAATACAATAAAATAAAAAAAATTAAATTAGAATTTGAAGCGTAAAAATTAGAAATTAAAAAAACTAACAAAAAACAAAAATTAGCCAATTTTGATAATTTTATGAAGCAATTTTATTATATTTTTTTTTTATATTTACTTAAAAAAATAAAATGAGTTCTTACTTGCAAGTCAAACTTGGAACTAGTCACTAAGACAAAATATTTTGAAAAGGGTGTCATAAATTCAGTACCAGTAACACCATTTTTAATGTCTCTTAGGTGTTTTAGGCTCTGTTTTTTGCGTTGCCTTCGTCAGAATGTCATAAGAAAGTGCTTGAAAGCACTTGGAAAATAGGCTAAGCAGATGCAATTGAGGCAGCCTAGCCGTTAGCCACTTCAAGAAGCAAACGAGTAACACTTAATACTCAACTGCAGGATATAATTTTCTTTTGATTTTATAGCTAATTGAGTTAGATATCGAAAAATTGATAATGAAGAATATTTTTACATTCATTGAATATTTTCTACATACAGCCTGCGAAAAATGATGACACAACCACATTTTCACCAGTTTGCACTATTTTTATTTTATTTTTCTATTATTCATTATCTTTTTATAAAAGTATAACTCATTTCGAGTAAAACTCATATAAAACGGAGTTTCAAACTTTTCGTAAAAATTAGATGAACTGCATAAAAAAATTAAATAAATTTAGAAATTTGGCTTTTTAGAAATTAGTATTTCTAGAAAGATTTTTGGTATGCTCCATTAAATTTTAGCATAATAAAGTGCAAGTTTGAAGTAGCTCAAAAATTCCGTGGATTTGGAAGAAAGTTTCTGAGATTTTTCTAATTTCTGTATAAAATTTTTAAATTATATTTATATGACTTTTGTCATACAGTGAGCTATACTTTTATTTATAAAAAAAAATAAAAAAATAAAAGTAGTGAAAATTGTTCAAAATGCTTAGGGGTGTACATAAATATTTGCAGAAAACATTGGGGTTTGTTACCCAACTGACTTCGTCGAATACGAATATTACTAACCAATTTAAATTATAAAATGTGTCTCTTAGGAAACTTAACACAAAATATAAATTTAAAAATTTATATAAATATATAAAAAATATAAATTTTTAAGTTGAAATATTTATTTAAAATTTATATTTATTCGCAGCTCGGTTGAAAATTTACCCCCGGTTCTCTGTTAAAGATTTCTTCTTCAACATTTCGAATGCATCAAATTGTTAATTAATATTTTTAAATAGTATAGTTTTTTTTAATTTATGGGTATTTAATTTAAAAGTCTTTTTATTTTAGTAAGTTCTTTTAAGAAAATAAATTACAAAGATTTATGGAAGTCTCTTAAAAGCTACTGATTATTGTTTTTAATTTTAACTACAGCTCTTAAATAAATATTTATACGCATAGAGATTAACTTAGGTATTTTAGGTGTATTTTGAATGTAACAAATTTATTTTAATGATTTTTTTGGCGCAATGGCAATTACAGCTCAAAGTTTTTATTGAATGGAAGTGTGTTTAGCGATTATTAAACAAGAACGGAAATGGCATTTGGTGGGTGGGATATATTTAAGAATGTACGAAGCACTTAAAAATATTTATTTACGTATAATTTTGTGGTTCATATTAAGAAATCTCAATATTAAGTTCGATTAGATTTACATGTATGTTTGTAGGTATTTTACATTAGTACAATGGAGCGTAATTTATTAGTCTTATCAAATTAAATTTAATGAGAAAAGTGTGATATGCAATGTTTTCAATATATTTTAAGAAATCTATATACATAAATATTGCAGCCTTATTTTGTAAAAACACAAAAGAAAGCAACTAATTCAAATTTTTATAAGGCGAAAATTCTGATTTTGAGATAATATATAAAGCGTTTCCAGCTATTGGACGCCCGATTCTCCAATAGGAGTTAAAGGAAAAATATATAATTACATACATATTTTCAGCGCATTTTTTTAATTTTAATTAACTTAGTTTTATTTCATTTCAATTTAATTACTTTTTTTAATTTATATATTTAAAGTTCTTTATTTGGTTTTATTTTATTTGACTTTAATTTATGTTTTATTATTTTATGTTATTTTATTTAATTTTTTTTAAACCGCGTTGCAGCACCAGGCCAATACTTTTTTATTTAATTTAATTTATTTTGCATCTAATTTTATATTTTCGTCTTTGTTTTGTTTCATTTAATTATATATAATAATTGTTATTTCACTTTTTATTACCGCAGTATGTTATTATGTTTTTATGTCAATTTAATTTTTTTATATTATTTAATTTAATTTATTTTATTAAAAGTTTGTATTTTCGTATCTTTTTATTTTATTAACCATTTTTTTTACTATTTTTCCCTTTTTGTTTTATTTGATATTTTAAAATTTCGTTAAATTTTATTTTAATTTTAAATTTTTCATTTTATTAAGATTTAATTTTTTTGTCATTTTGGTTTCATTTAATATTAATTTAACATTATGCTAACTTTTAATTTTTTTTATTAAACACTTTTTTTTTAATTATAATTAATAAATTCATTTTTTATTTTTCATTTTCATTATTACAATTTTATTTTTGTTTTTGTTATTTTGGTTTTAGTTAATATTGTTTTATTTTATTTGAACATTTTTTATTTTATTTTTGTTTTTGTTATTTTGGTTTTATTTAATATTGTTTTATTTTAGTTGAACATTCTTTATTTTAATTTTATTTTTTATTTTATTAAAAATTTATTTTTTTGTCATTTTGGTTTCATCTAATATTATTTTACTTTATTTTAACATTTGGTAAACTTACAATAACTTTTTTTATTTAAACCTTTTTTGAATTATAATTTTTTAAATTAAAATATTAATTTTAATTAATTAATTAATTTTTTTATTTTTCATTTTGGTTTTAGTTAATATTGTTTTATTTCATTTCAACATTTTGTTAAATTTAATTTTTTTATTTTATTTTATTTAATTTTCTTTTTTTATATTATTTTATGTTTTTATATTATTCTATTTTGTTTTTTATTTTTTGTTTTAGTAAAGTTTGATTTTTTTGCCATTTTGGTTTTATTTAATATAATATTATTTGATTTAATTTTTTATTTTATTTTTGTTTTTTGTTTTATTTAATGAATTATAATTAAATTCATGTAAATTTAGTTTATTAGTTTTTATTATTTTATTTATTCCTTTATTATATGCTTTATTTTCGTTTTTGTTTTGTTTAAATTAATTCTATTTAATTAACTTTTTTATTTAACCTTTTTGTTTTATTTTAATTTTTAATTATTTTACTTAAATTTTTGTTTACGTATTTTACGTTTTTGTTTTTATTTCGGCGTTTATAAACCTATTTACAACACAAATATTTTTTTATTTTATTTAATTTCTGTTACATTTAATTCTTTTTTTTTTGTTTTTTTTTTCTTTTGTGTGATTTAATTATACTTCATTTTAAGTTAATTATTATTTTAATTTAATTTTTTTATTTTTGTTTTACTTTTTCATTTAATTTAATTTATTTTATTTTAATTTAAGTTTTTTTAATTCATTAAATTCATTAAATTTTATATTTTATATATTTTTTTTAATTGCATTTTTTTAATCTTATTTCCTTTACTTATTCTTATTTCTTTATTTTTAGTTTTTAAATTGATTTTTTAGTTTTTTCATTGTATTTAATTTAATTTATTTTATGTATTTCATTGATAATATATTTGTTTTTAATCATTACTATAATGAATTTTTATTTTTTATTTTAATTATTCAATAAAATGTATGCATTCACGATGAAACAAATTCCAGCGTTAAAATAGTATCTACTATACTTTTCTACAACTGATTGCGGAGTAGTCCAAAAAACAATACTATTAATTTAATGCAATGCCCGTAATGTAAAAGGGCTCGTATTTTAACCTGGCTTCATCCTTCGCACCTTTAAATTTGTATACTAAAGTATAGCTTATAAAAATTTAAAAAGTATTAAACTTAAACAGTTGCGTTTTTTCAAAGCTTTCTTTAAATTTTTTCAAGTATTATATAAGCAAGTGCGTGTTAAGAGTTAAAAACAACGCTAAATCGAATAGAGAAACTATTCCTGGCATTACATATACATAGTATAATAAGTCATCTCAAAGGTTCTTGTTTTCTTAAGACAAAACAATGGTTTTTGTGTCTGTAACACAATTAGTGTCCAGCACTAGGTAAGTCTTTGCTGGAACAGCGCATTTATCTGGTTCATATAACTGTAAATTCAGGTGGCCATAGTCGGTAAAACCTTTCTATGTATGTGTACACAGCCGATACCTGAGCTGTAGTTTTAACTACTTAAAATATTTTCTAAAAGCTTTTAAAGAATGCAGTTGCTCGCTCTAACGGTAATTCCCTGATATACTCGTACATACATCTACATTCTCTGTGCAAAATATTTTATCTCTGTTCAATTCTCACGATGTTCTCCTACAGCTCTCTTTCACCGTCTCTTCGCCGCTGATGATGCTGAACCTTCACCTACCTGACCCTTCGCCCCCTCCACCTGTTCCTTTTCCTGTTACGTTTCCGCGCAATAGTAGAGCACAATGGTAGGTGGCTTTTGGCCGATGATGTATGCAATCGCCGGAGACTATTTAGCGCTACTGCTGCAACGATTCATGCTCTCGGAATAATTGCGATTGGTGGCGCTGGTGGTAGTGGTGGTGGTGGTGGTGGTGCTAATATCTGAATGGTTTACATGATTGCCATCTGCGAAACTATATGGACTGGCGCCAGTAGTGGTACTGGGACTGCAGCTGGCCGCAAACATTAAATCATCAGCATTTTGCTGCTGCTGTTGCTCTTGTTCTTGCTGTCGCGCTTGTTCATCAACTTCCTCTGATACCTGCACGTGCGCCCCATTCTCTTCCGCCTCTGCATCCTCATCTTCAAACTCATGCTCCTGCTGATGATCTGCATTATTGTCAACACTATCAACTGCCATTGGCGTGACGTCTTCATCGGTATAAGCTTGTGGTTCAGCTGTTTGTGGTTCCTCCAACTCTTGTGGCTCATCTTCAAGCAGCTGCTCCAATTCTTGCTGTTCGCGTTCTTCCTGCGGTTGTTCAGTATCGTCTGTTTGTGGCTGTTGTTCTTCTCGAACCGCACGCAACTCTTCTTCCTCTTCATACACTGGTTCGCGTTGGTGATGTTGTTCCTGCTGGCGACCGTGTGGCAGTTGTAGTGCATCCTCGGACATAAAAACGCCCAACGGCAGATGTGTCTTCATGTGTGCTGTAGAAAAGGCAAAAAACACAAATGCTTTTAGTAATTATGAAATTCAATTACAATTAGAAGAATATGTGAAAATAAATAAAAGAAAATAACAAGTCTGACAAATAAGTTTCGCGCAAAATGCAATATACAGACTTAGGAAAGCAGCGAGCAAATTGTTCATAAGAGCATTAAAGTTACTACCCAATACACTTAAGCTACAGAGATAAATACATATGTAAATAACATAACACTGAGAGCGATGTAAAGAAGATAGATATGCATTGAGGTATGTACATATGTATGTATATGGCAGCAAACCAACAGCTGAGAAGCATTCTAGATACGCATACAAAGGCTGGCACTCTTCCATACTAAATATGAACTGTATCGCGGATTATCTGCTACAAATTATATGTTAGCCGCACAGAGGAGCTTAATGTAAACTATTGCAAAGCTGCAAGCTGTTGGAGGCACAAGCTGAGGGAAACAGATGTTGAATGAGAGGAAAAGTACCACGCCCAGAAAATAATTCGAGATCCCTAATAGACTGGGCTGATCAAGAGGAGGGGAAATACATTCATATATTATTAATTGAACTCTATACAAGGCGGGTATTTTTAGAATGAAGCAAGAAGATTTTTTACAGTACAATCAAATAAGAAACAAATATATATATAAAATAAAAATACAAACAAATATATATACAAAATAAAAAAATATATATAAAAAAAAACTTAAATGTAAAATAAATATAAAAAAATAAAGATAAAAATTGAAAATATTAAAAAATTAAATACCCAAAATCAAAATATAATAAAATATAGTAAAAACGAGTAAAATAAGAAAAAATAATAGAGGAAAAATTTAAAAACACGAAAAAACGGAAAATATTAAATAAAATAAATTTAATTGAATGGAACAATTTAACAAAACAAAAACGAGGACAATACAGTAAAATAGTGTAAAATATAAAAAAATAAAGTAAAACAAAATAAAAAATGTAAAAACAGAATAGAGAAAATACAATAACATAAAACAAAATATTAAAAATATAAATCAAAAATCAACAAAACAAAATTAATAAAATGAAATTAAAAAAAAAATAATTGTAATACTATACAAAAATTTATAAAATTTAATACAATAAAACAAATAATATCAAGTTAATTAAAATAAAATTAGAAATTAAATTAAATATAATACAATCTAGTAAATCTAGTGAAAAGATAAGCCAAAATAAAGTATAGAAAAATATAAAAAACATAAAAACATTATTAAATATAATACATTAAATGAAATAAAATAAATGATAGCAAAATAAAAAAGTTGAATACAATGTAAACGAGTTACATAAAATAAAATAAAGCAAACTAAACAAACAAAATAAAATAAAATATAGGTAAGTTAAATCGAATATAATAAAGTAAAACTAATATTAAAATATTTGAACAAAAAATATGAGGTAAAATAAAGTATGAAAACGTGAAATGAATTAAAATAAAATTAAATATGTGCTTATGTATGTGTAAATACAAGGTAGGACAAAATTAATCCTCCGACTTTGTTTTTGAAAAACTTTTTTACTAAAAAAAAAATGCAATGAGTGGTGGAAATCTTTATTTTGATCTTTACGCGATCGATCCATTGTCTGTCTGTTTCTATACTGTAGCTGTCTATTTTACAACTGTCAGATAAGATTGACCTACGACGCCATTTGTAAAACTACAAATCTTATTAATTTTACGCCGCCTTGAAAATAAGTAATTTAATAAACAGAAGCTAAACAAAAACAGCAGCAAAAATTGGCAGTCGTCTTCATTAATAGCAAACAATTATGTCTGGAACGTAAACGAAATGCAAAATCAGACAGATGGAAAGATCTTACTCCCAGAATGTGAGTGGAAAAAACCATTACCCTAACAGCAACACCACATTTAAAATTCTTTGTAACAGTCAGATCTTGAAGTAGAAAGAATACCAAATATTTGTTAAATTACAGATCGCAGAAAGAATCTTATCTTATAAAAATCTTGTTGACTCAACAAGCTTGTGACGCTGAGCGTATCAGAGGATAAAGCAGAAAATTAAAAGTCTGAAATTTGATTAAAAGAAGAATTTTCATAAGTAAAGAAAATATATCAATGTTTTGCGATCTCGCTTGCCTAGGTTTTACTGCTTTATCTGGTATTTACAGTTAATACTTAACAGAACTTGCGAGCTCTGTTGAATTTTGTGTACTTTGTTTTTTGTGTACAAAAGAGAAATTTTGATGTTTTGATTTTTTATGTTTTTTGCACTTTTGATTACTTTGTTTATTATAAATTACCAAGTTTTTAAACTAAAAAATGCTGAAAAGGGTAATTTTCTGCACACAAATGCTACAGCACACAATGCAATTCATGCCAATTAATTTTTGTGGCTGCTAATGACTCTGCTTATGCCCGAAAGTATGTTAAAAATTATGTTTACATTACAAATGTATGGTTGTTGGTATGTATTAACAAACTTTTCCCCTCGGTCATACATACACATACAAATGTATATGAATGCTAAAATTTATTTAACATGGGTTGACAGACTGACGAATACATCATTTGTTGGATGCTTGGTCGCGCTCGTCTTCCGATTTGCGGCGTGCATCTTGACATTTTTCCTCAAATGGCGGCTATTGGAAAACACTTTTTCTATCATTTGGTGTTTCATGCCCACCGTGAATTTCAAACTCAAGCCCTGCCGCATCGTAGTCACGCACAAACCCATTCGGCTACGGTGGCCGATATACAATAGATAGGTAATTTACGAAGCAGAAAAATCAGGGTTTGAATTCTTGTTATCTTTCCCTTGCCTTGCTACAAAAGTGTAAACAATTCTCCTTTAGTTAAATTCTTCGATTGTATTTTAACTAAGCGCACTAGCACTTTCAGCTACCGTCTAACATCTACAGAGGCATTTCGAATTGTTGGTTTTGGAATGTCTTTTATCCTTTTATTACACAAATAGTTCATTAATGAACAGATGAAAGACAACGCAACAAAAAGTGAGAAGCTGTAGTGAAGCTATTTGCTAATGTGAAACTTTTTGTAGCAGACTCCAATACAGCAAACCGAAGAGGGGGCACAGGGGAACGGAAAAACGTTATTAAGTTCAGCGAAGTAACAAATACATTAACAAAGACAAATTATATAAACAAAAAAGCATAATCAAGTATCAGAGTGTTTACACGCCAACTACAAAGCACGTAATTATGTACACACAACGTGCGCTGAAGCGTTCTAAACGTCGAAAGGGCGTATGCAGCTGCTTAGGCAGGATACAATTGGCGGGTGACAGGCGACAGGAGACAGTGGGAAACAGTAGATAACAGACAGCCACCAAAAAGGACTCGGCGAGTGATGAACGTACAAAGTTGAGTAGTGAGTGCGACTATTTGCAGCTGTATTTAAAGCCGCACACACGTTAAAAATCTCATCTTCATCAATTCGACACTGATGAGCTGTACAGTCGATTGACGTTGATGGGCGACGTCAGCCGTATGTGTGTGTGTGTGTATTGCTGAGGATGGATGGATATGTTTGATGAGCCTTCAACAGATGGGTTTGTTTTGATAGCTGCACAGCAGGCGGTGCAGGGGTGATTACTTTGTGTCTATGCGTGTGTGTGTGTGTGTGTACGCAACTAACTAATGATCGATCGTGCCAATTTAAGGATATGAACACAGGAACTCAAATACCCAAATTTGTCCCTTGTTATTTTGCTTTTTTTTTATAAATTGCATATTGCCGGGAAATTTGCGTGAAAAAAGGTCATAAACAAGAAAAAAAAAACCCCAAAAAAAAAAACGTTTATGTTTATTTACAGACTTTGTGTTTCACTTTTGTTACCACACAGTAGATACTGTCAAAGTAACAAGCAATTGATTATTGTCACACCTTTGTTTTGTTGTTGAATGAGCGAACATAAGGCAATGGACAAGGTATTACATATTAACTACAGTGCGCAACAAACTACTGGCGCCGCAAATGGACGTGAATTCTTTGAAAACTTACAGCTGATAGTTTTTTACCTATTTTATTTATTTATTTCTATGTTTTTTTTTTTTGTTTTCGTGTTTGCCACCTTGAGGCGCCTCCTTAAATGGCCACATTCACAACGCATTCGCATAGATCCTGGCTAGAAAACTATTATAATTTACTGGAAATATCGCAACTTGTAGACGATGAATGTCGTATGACAGATAGCCGCAGCTGCCTTAGAGGACAACAAGGGATAAACCTCAAGGATCACTACATTTCTTTTTTTACAGCCATAAACGAGCCAGTAACATTTGTAATAGACTGCAGGCAGAGTCAGAGCAGCTGGTCGCATTTTGGTAGCACTACTAGAATAATTAATAACTTAGCAAAAATTTCAGGAGAATTGTGCATTAAAAAAATTCTCACGTACAGACATTCAAAACAATTCACAAATTCAAAAGTCGGGTGTGAAAGGGTAAAAAAATTCAAAGCATACTCTAAAGGTGATAATTTGAAGCGTGAGTTGAGTTGGCAACTAAGTAATAGACACACACACATACATACATATAATGTTGCTCAATGCCAAGGTTGCGGTAGATGCGAATAAGGATAATAATGATAATGATATGGTGCGTCAAACAATGGTGCAAAGGATGCAAATTGTGCTTTGTGAAGAAAACGGATGTCAGCATCTAATAGTGAAGGTGCAAGAAATGGGAGGAGCAGGTGATTGGTATAAAAAAAAGGAAAACAAAGGAAACGAAATAAAACAGAATAAAGTAAAGCGAAGTAAATCAAATTAGATAAAAAACATATGACCAGAAAAAATTAAAATCATTAAAAAAAATAAAGTGAAATGAACTAAAGAATATTTAAGAGTTAACTAAAAAATGAAATAGAATAAACTCAAAACAGATAAAAAAAAATAAAAAATTAAATTAAATTAAATGAATTAAAAATGGAGAACATAAATAATGTAATAAAATATGATGAAATAAAATAGAAGAAAATCAAATTAGATAAAAAATAAAATAATATATAATAAAGTTATATAAAAACTAAAAATAAAAAAAAATCAAATAAAATAAAATAAAACGAAATAAAGTAAAATAAAAAAAATAATACATAACAAAATTATGTTAAAAAATAGATAATAAATATTATAAACGGAAACAAAATAAAATAAAAAATAGACTAAAAAAAAATAAATTTGATGAAATCAAATAGAAAAAAATCTAATCTGATTAAATATAAATGGACAATTAAGTATACACAACAAAAATATATACAAAAATCAAATCAAATAAAACAACCCAGTCTCTCCCAGTTTTATCATGACTCAAGATGGAACTTGGACTACTTCAACTGACCACACTCTTAGAATACTTCTAGAATCTCACTTTCCAGGCTGTGTTGCCAACTTACCTGCACTTCCCATCACTTTTCAGAGTAATTATGGGAATAGATCAGATCTAATCAGCTCTAATAGCATCTCTACAGCAATACTAAGCTTTAAAAAATTTAAATCACTAGGTCCTGACAACATTATTCCAGCAGAACTTCAAGAAGGACTGGAAATTCTACTGCCTTGGTTAACAAGGATCTTTAACAAGTGTTTAAACCTCTCTTACCTTCCGACAATTTGGAAGAAATCGAAGGTAGTATTCATTCCGAAAACGGGGAAGCCTTCACACTGCAAACCAAACGGCTTTTGAAAAAGTCTTAGATGAGCAAATCAAAACCCAACTTGATACTAAGTTGATCTCTGAGGCACAACATGCCTACACTAAAGGGAAATCGACTGAAACGGCACTTCATTCACTGGTGCAAACAGTGGAAACTTCCGTTCACAATAAGGAGTACTCTCTTGTCGCATTTATGGACATAGAAGGTGCTTTTAATAATATTGAACCCAACGCTATTTTGTCTGAAATTGCCAAATTGGGTATTAATTACTCCATCCGAAAGATGATGGAACAAATGCTCCAAAATAGAATAATCACTTCAGAGCTTGGGTTAAGCCGCATGAGAATGTACGCCGTCAAAGGCACTCCTCAAGGCGGAGTACTTTCACCCCTTCTCTGGAATCTCGTTGTAAACAGTTTGCTTCGAAATCTCGAAAAAGCAGGCTGCAAGGTTGTAGCCTATGCAGATGATATTGCTCTCTGCGTGTCAGGCAAACACCTGAATACCCTCACTGAGCTCATGCAACGCTCAATCAATATTCTGTCAAAATGGTGCACCGAATGCGGATTAAATGCGAATCCAGCAAAGACAGATCTTGTTCTCTTCAATAGGAAACAACAATCTCCTCCACTGCAAACAATAACTTTAAAAGGGGAATCATTACTCCTATCTATCATTACTCCTATCTCCTGGCTGGCAAAGCAAAAGGCATATAATATCTCTTATCACCGGTCTAAGTGTTCAGAATTCTGTCCAAGTTATCTGGATACCGGGTCACAGTGGATTCGAAGGTAACTGCAAAGCTGATGAGCTCGCAAGAGCTGGAGCTGCGCAATCAAATGTTAGTAACTTACCCACAATCCACATTCCGCTCTCAACATGTAAAATGCTCATCGAGGATTTCACAGCATTGCTGATCGGAGGTGGCGAGTGGAAACTACTTGCGTTACGACCAGACAAATCTGGCCATCCTACAATCTGAAACAGACAAAAACCCTTATAAGTCTTTCGAAACACGAACTAAGGCATATACTATCTCTTATCACCGGCCACTGCCTTTTGGGCACTCACGCACGTCGGCTCGGGGTTCCTCAAAACGACCTGTGCAGATACTGCGAGGACGAAGATGAGGAAGTATCGAGCAGACATTTGCTGTGCAGTTGTCCCGGTCTAGCCAGAAGTCGACTCGCTCTTCTAGGCTCTCCAACAATTGACAATCTTTCAGTACTCTCGGACCTGAGAAACGAATCTCTCATCAAATTCTCGAAACGAATTAATATCTTTGACAAAGATCTACAATAAAAATCTCGGTTAGGTGGGGAAATCATTTAAAATAATGAGCTCTAGGGCAACACAACGGACCCAACTTGTGGTCTATGTGGCACTCCGATGCGGGGTCACCCTTAAACCAACCAACCAAATAAAACAAAATTAAATAAAATAAAACAATGCATAAAAAATTACTAAAAAAATTTATAGATAATAAATAATATTAAAAAGTTTAACTAAATGCAGTTTATTTAAATAAAAATATAATAATATATAAAAATATAATAAAAAGATTAAATATGATAAAATCATATAAATTCTAAATATAAAAAATAAAATCATATAAAATTTCAAAAACATAAAGTAAAATAAAGTAAAACAAAACGAAATAAAGTAAAATAACATAAAATAAAATGAATTAAAAAAAATAAAAAATGTAAATAATATAAAATATACTAAAATAAAGCAAAATATAAAATATGACAAAATAAAATTATATAAAAATTGTAATATATATGCAAATAAAATAATAAAAAAATGAAGTGAAATGAAATAAAAATTAACTAAAAAAGTAAAATAAAATAGGATCAAATCAAATCAGATAAAAAAAATATATAAAAAATTAAATTAATATTGAAAAAATAAAGTTATATAAAATAAAGTGAAATAAAATATAGTAAAAATAATTAACTAAAACAATAAATTACTATGATAGAATAAAGTCAAATCAGATAAAAATATTCATAAACAAAATTAAAATTAAAAAAAATAGAATAACATAAAATAATATTAATAAAATCATGTAAAAATAATAAATAATATAAAGTAAAATAAAATCAAATTAGATAAAAAATAGTAATAAAAAAATAAAATTAATTAAAAAAATTAGGTGAAATGAAATTAAAAAATTAAAATTAAATAAAATTAGTTTTGAAAAAATAAAGTAAAATAAAATTAAATAAAAAATAATATAATAATGTATAACAATAAAAAAATAAAATCAATATAGTAAAAATAATTAACTATAAATATATATTATATAAGCAATTTAAGTTAAATAGAATAAAATCAAGCCAGATAAAAATAGATATAAAAAATAAAACAAAATTAAAAAATAAAATAAGATAGAATAAAATAATATATAATAAAATTATGTTAAAAATAAAAAATAAAAATAAATGAAATATAATGCAATACAATAAAAAGAATTTAACTAATAAAATAAAATAAAATCAGATAAAAAGTATAAAAAAAAACTAAAATGTAGTTAAATTAAAAAAAAAAATAAAGTAAAATAAAACAAAGCATTAAAAAATACAATAAATTTAAATTTAAAGAAATTACGGCAGAACATAGAATAAAAACAATTAAAAAAATATATAATTAAAAATTATTAAAAATGCACCGATGCCAATTTTTTTATATTGAACCATCCATGCCACCCTGCGTGCTTTTCAACACCTTCCTGAAACCAATCCCGTTATGGGAGTATTTAGTAATTGCACTTTAAAGAAATTTATATTCTATTCGTATTTAAAACTTGTGGTACGCAATATTTTCACGTTTGCCATCTTTGACTAGAACCAACGACAAAAAAACAGTTATTTCCAATTGAGGTTAAATGGACTTTGACTTTCCATTCACTTCGAGCACATTTGAAATAATTTGACAGCCTTAAAATGATACCCACGCTTTATTTAAAAAAAAATTGATCTATTGTTCATAGGCTCCTCCCGAAACCATTACGCAATTAAAAAAATTCTGAAAATTACAAAATAAAAAAAAAAAAATTTCGTGTTTTTTTTTATTTTTCATTTCATTCTTGAACAGTTGTGAAGAGTTAAAAGAGGAACTAAATAATATCGATTTGTAAGGAGTTTATAAAAAATGTATGGAATAGGAATTCAATGGCAGTTTTCAAAGCATTACACAGTGGGAATTTTTTACAAATTTTGCTGAAAAATGGCCAAGTTTAAAATTGCTCGTAAATGATTTTGGAAGAGATTGTCTAAGCCCGAATTTTACTTTTTTTGATATCAAAGCTTACCCTTAAATAAGGGTATCTTTGTGAAAAATTCGAAAATCCGGTTTGGCATTTTTTTATTGTAGCTCTAATCAACGACAATATATGTATACCGGCAAGTACGCAAATTTCCAGTCGCTTTTAATAGTTCAAATCATCTCCTAGCTACCTAAAAACTTAAAAACTAGTTTTGTTTTTCAAGATCAAACCTGGAATATTTTCCGGAAAAATTTCAAAATATTTATATAGGTATAAGTTTTTGGAGTTGCTGAGTCCGAATTCCTTATCCATTTATCCTGGCGGGGTCAAATTGAAGGTCAGTTCAAGGTCAAACGTAGAATATTCACCGGAAAATTTAATTGCTGAGTCCGAATTCGTTGTCAGTTCGTCCTTAGGGGGTCAAGAAAAAAATAGTTAATACAAAATTATTGATTGAAAAGAACAAGCCAGCAAATTAGAAACAAATCATCATTAAAATGAAATTAAAATTTTTTGAAATGTGAAAATCGCTTAGCACAAGACAAAGCCGTTCACAGTTCTTCTCCTCCGTTGCTTAACAATGCAAGCACCAAGCAATCAACACTTCACACAAAACCTCTCTGACAATATTATTTCTTGACTTTTTCACGCGCTTTGGCATGCGCAAATAAAAACATAACAAAAAAAGAAAAAACAACTGAAAGAGCAACAACAAAAACAATTAAAAACATTAAAGGGTTTCAACGAAGTTGAAAGATCACGCAATTGTTTAACCACAAACACCATTTGCGTTCAAACTGACTGACTGACTGCCGGCTGTCTATGACTTCAACCGACCATCAGCACATCAGTGCATCTGTTCGCCGCTGCCAGTTAGTCAAATCTAACTGACAGAGATAGCGTAAAACAAAAAAAATAGAACCAAGTCAACGAAACTCAATAAAGGCTGGCACTGGCTGGCAGGACTGACTGACGGTCGCTCTAACTAAGCAAGTGTGTTGTGCATACATATAACTGTTGTTGTTGTGGTACATGTGTACAAGACCGTCAGCTCCTCCTGCGGCTTTTTGGCATCTTTGCCGCTTTTCTGTCTTGCGACTCTTTGTCTGTTGGTCTGTCTGTGGGTCGGTGTATCTGCAGCGGTGTGCAAGCAGCGCAGCATTTTGTTTGCTGCGGTTTTTGTTTGTCTGCTTATTGTATATGAATGCTTGAATTGCTGCTTAAAAAGGTCCTCACAAAAAGCACATTTGACTTAAGTACAGTAAATACAGCATTTAAATAAATACAATGATGGACGCACGCACACACTCACACGCGCGAGCATATTTGTTAAAGGCACACATGCATATTTGTTTCTTTGCGGTTATACTAATATACATAAAATATATCTATGTATATGTGTATGTATGTATTTATGTGTATTTGTTTGCTCATGCTTTGTCAGGAGGTCGTGCACAAGGCATTCAGCCATGCAGTCAACCAAAGTCAAGTATGAAAATAAACTTAATTTAATTAAATACGAGTACTCTAAAACTTAACAAGGATGCCTTCAGCTATACAAAATTTATATATGTATAAGTGCGTACATATGAATGTAACTACATATGGGCTTATAACTATTCATGAATTATGGTATGCAGTATAAAGGGTGTTCAAGAAAAGAATGTAAAATATTTAATATGTTAATAGCCTGGAGCAAAAAAAGCAAAAAAGTTTGCCAAAAATTCCGAGCCACTGAGCGGGTCTTAGAAAGAGCTCGAATATCCTTCAGAAAAGATGTAGTGCCAGTTTGGAAATGGAATGTCACTTTGAACATCTTATGTACGCCTAATTCTCTTTTTACACGATTTTTTTTTTACACGAAATGCTTTCTTTTAACACCATTTTCAATATTTTATGAATTTTTCTTGAATTTAATAGAGCAAATAGGCTCAGATTTTTCGACGCATGTGCGGAGAGTTTAAATTAGTCTCAGGAAAAGTCTCTAAGACTCGAAGGATTTTGCTCTCGCCGTTTAATAATTCTCTTCTCGTAATATATTTAATAAATTGAAATGCGTAAGCACGAAATAAAATCTTAAGTGAACTCTAAAAAGTATTATTTTTAATTTTTTTTTTACCTAATTCTCTTTTTACACGAATTCTCTATTTACACGCATTTTCTGTTTTTGCTTTGTTTGTGTGTTTGTACATATTAAATAAACAGTTTACTGGAAATAAGAATTTGTCATAACTCCAAAACCGTTATTTTATAAATTCATATTTATTAGGACTCTTTTGCTACTTTTGGCCCATACTAAAAGGTGGCATAAAATTAATCACCCTATCGAAAGTTTTGTAATTTCTGCAAATAGCGTCGTACGTCAATGATATTCGTAGACAACGGCGCTTAATGGCCAAAATAAAGATTTCCATAACTCAAAATAATTGTTTATTTTACTTAGTAATTATTATGAATTTTTTACCAAATAAAAAAAGTAATATTCAAAAACAAAATTGGATGACTAATTTTGTGCCACCTTGTATATTTTACGCCTTACGTATATTTCACTTTCATTTTTTTCTTAACACCCTGTATATGATTATAACTATGTATGTAGGCATGTAGGTATGTAGGTGGTAAGTGGTTTATTTACAATACAGTTACATATAATATTACCCATAAGGCGCGTGTAGTGCATAAACGAGGTCGCACAGAAGTCACATTTGTAAAAACGTTCGCCGGTATGTAGGCGCATATGTTTGCGCAGATCTTTCTTGAGGAAAAATTTTCGCTTGCATACATCGCATTCAACGCTGGGCGCTGTAAAGCATATTAAAATTTGCAAGAATTCGAAATATATGGTTTCTGTTTGTTTTTGGAATTGAATTTTTAGCAAGTAATATATGTTGTTTCTTTAATTGGTTTATATGGCTGGCGTTTACGGTTTAGAATTTTTTAATTTTGTGTATTTAAGTAAGCCGAAATTGTTGGTTAGTTTTTGATTTGTTTTTTTATTTTTATTATTTGATTGTTAAATTGTTTTTCAAGTCTTGTTTATAGAAAAAATAAAAAGAGATTTTAGATAGCAAATAAATTTAAGAAAATCCGATTTAAATTTAGAGCACGTTTTAAAATCAATTTTAATTTTTATATAAACTAGACTATCTTTTTTGAGTAGTTTAAAATTCCCTTATTGGTTTAAGATTTAAAAACTTTTAAGTGTTTTTTGTGTCTGTGGTTTAATAATTTCTTATTTTGTAATATTTTATAAAAAATTTAAAAATTGTTTTTAGTTTCCCCTACTTTTTAGTTGAATAACCTAAAAAATGTCCCTTCACTTTTACGTATTTTAATGACAAATTAGTTAGTTAGTTTAGTTTTGAGAGTTTTACTGTTTCTGTCACTATTTTGGCATAATAGTTTTTTGTTTTAGTGGTTAGCTTTACCCGCCTTTTAGTTTAATGAATTAAAAACAAAACAAATTTGCGTCCTTTTTTATTATAACGAATTGAAATGAGCACAAAAAAACATTTTTTTTTTTAATAACAAAAATTGTGTTTGCTTTCTTTCTTTTCATATATATTAAAACAAATAACATCGTTTGAATAAAAAAATATTTAACGAATTAGAATTTAACAAAAAAGTTGGAATAAAATAATTTATTTTGTTTCCCTCCCCTTCATTTTAACGAATAGTTCGAATAAAAGAAATATTCCTTTCCTTCTTTTACCTTAAACAAATTAAGATCATAAAAAAAATAGTTTGAATACAAAATTTGCTTCCTTTCCTTTTATTATAACGAATTAAATTAAAAAAACAAAAATAGTTTGAATAAACAAAAATTGTTTTGTACCTTTTCCCTTTATTCTAATACTAAAGAATTAAAATTAAAAAAAGTTTGAATAAAGAAAAATTGTTTTCTTCTTTTAATTTTATTTAAACCAATTAAAATTAAACAAAAAAATATTTCGAATAAAAAAATATTTAAAGAATTAAAATTTAAAAAAAGGTTTGAATAAAAGAATTTATTTTCTTTCCCTTTATTTAAACGAATTAAATTAAAAAACAAAACACAAAAATAGTTTGAATAAAAGAAATAACTTTTTGCTTCCTTTAACTTTATTTTAACGAATTAAAATTATAAAAAAAAATTGTTTTTCCTTCCTTTGTCTTTATTTTAACGAATTAAATTGAAAAAAATTTTTTTCCTCCTCATTTTAACGAATAGTTCGAATAAAAGAAATATTCCTTTCTTTCTTTTATCTTTTTTACATTAAAATCACAAAAAAATAGTTTGAATAAAAAAATTAAATAAAAATTCCTTTTATTGTAATGAAGTAAACTATAAAACAAAAATTGTTTGTGCACTTTTTCCCTTTACTTTAATATTAACAATTAAAATAAAAAAAAATAAAAAATTGAATAAACACAGTTTTGTTTTCCTCTTTGAATTTTGTTTTAACCAATTAAAATTAAAAAAAAAAAATAGTTCGATTAAAAATATTTAACGAATTAAAATTAAAAAAAAACACTATAAATAAAACTATTTATTTTCTTTCCCTTTATTTTAACGAATTAAATTAAAAAACCCAAATAGTTCGAATAAGGGAAATAATTTTTGCTTCTATTACCTTTATTTAAAAAAACAATTTTTGAACAAAAACAAATAAAACTATTTCACGAATTCAAATTGAAAAACAAAAAAAATGGTTTCTCCTTATTTTACCTTTATTTTAACGATTTGAAATTAAAAAAAAAAAATGTTTAAATAAAATAAAATTAGATTTTGCTTTGATTCCCTTTTTTTGTGGTATTAAAACAAAAATAAAAAAAATGTTTGACAGAAAAGTAATTTTTTAACATTCCTTTATATTTATTTGAACGAGCTAAATTAAAAGAAATTATTTTCAGTAAAAAAAAATTATTTTTCCTTCTTTTATATTTATTGTAATGATTAAAGTTAAAAAAAATTGATTAAAAAGCATATAAATATATTTATCGAATTAAAATTACAAAACAAAAAAAATTAATAAATAAAAATTAAATTTTCCTTTTTTGCTTAATTTATTGAGTTGAATTAAAAAAAAAATTGTTTAAATAAAAAAAGGGGTTTTGCTTCTTCTCCCTTTATTTGAATGAATTAAAATTAAAAAAAAAAACATTTGTTTAATAAAATGCAAAATAATTCTTTAATAAAATGAAAGATTTTGTTTGCTTCCTTTCCCTTAATTTTAACGCATTAAAAAACAAAAACAAGTTCCAATAAAAATAATTTGTTTCTGCTTCCTTTCCCTTTAGGCACATATTTCTTGCATCCATTCCCCTTTACTTCGTCGATTAAAAATGGTTTCAAGCTTCCTATCCTTATTAGTTTAATCAATTTTTTTATTTGTAGTTAGTAAATTTGTTATTTCACTTTCTTGTTTCTTTGGTAAAATAATATTTAATTTTTCAACTTTCCTCGCTTTTTAGTTTACCACGCATCAGCCCTTGACAAAAAATGTCTACTTAGCTCAACATAAAAAAAATCAAATTTAAACATCAAAAAATTAAAAAGGACGGACCAAAAAATTGAATATACAGACTTCTCTGTATACTCTTTTTTTTGTAGAAAACAAATTAAAATACATTGAAAAATAAATTCAAAATAAAAAAATATTGATTGTCATTCGCACAAAATGAAGCGATTTTGTTATCAAATTGACGCATTAATGAATTAAAGAAAAAAATGTTTTAACTCCCTTTCCCTTTAAACTCAATTAATTAAAAAAGTGTTTTCCCTTCCTCTTTTAGTATGTTAATTTTTTGATTTCCCTACCTTAATTAGTATCTTAACTTTCTGAAATAATTCAGTTTTTAAGTTTTAGTTTAGTTAGTCCATTTTTTACAGTATCCTTTCCATTTTGTTTTTTATATATTTACTATCATTTTAATGTGTGGTAGAGTAAAAGCTTCCTTTCATTTTAAGTTTTACACAACATTTGTTTTCAAAAGTGTTTGCTTGTTCAGCTTCTCTTTCTGTATGCTTACAGGTTTTTTTTTAGTCTACTCTCTTCATTTAAGTTTAAAAATATTTAAAATAGTTTTCCTTATTCTTCTCTTCCATATAAAAATTTTCTTATACTCCTTTTTGATTGGACTCTTGTTTTAAAACTTTTTTGAAATAAATAAATATACGCTAGGCTCGCCGTTACTTTCGTGATGAATAAACGATATAAACTCTTAAACTACTCTTTTTTGGTTTACTACTAATTTTAAAATGTTTTTGTTCTTCTGATTTTTAGTTTCATAAATCCGTAAAAAATGTAGTTTAAAAAATTATTTCTAAAATTAGTGTTTCTCAACTTCTCTAGCCTCGAAGTTCTATAGTTAAGCTAGAAAACAAATGTTTAGCGTCCCCTCTGCGTTTAATATTTAGTTCTAAAAGTTTAAAAATTTCAGACTCCTTTCAATTTTAGTTAAATAAATTATAATAATTTTAAATAAAAAAAATTTCCTTTAGTTTGGGTTTAATACTAGCTCTTAAAATGCATAAAATTTTTGTCATTTAGTTTAATTTTTAGTTTAATATTTTTATTTGTAAGTTTTTCTTGTTTAATTTTGCTTAGATGTTTGTCGATAAATTTAAAAATTTTTCGTTTTATTTTTTAGAATGTTTTTCCCTTTTGGATTTAAATTTGTTTTTAATGGTTTCCATATTTCAGCCGGCTTGCCAAACATTTAATATTTAATTAAGTTGTTAAAAACTTATTTACGTATTTTTTTAATTTTTTAGTTTTCTGTTTCAGTACGATTTGTGTTTGTATTTAACTTTGGTATGCATTATTTATTTACGATACATAAGCGAGTTAAAATATTTTACGAACTACTATGCTAACTACTAATGCAACTAAAAAATCAAATAAATTACTTAAATAATAAACTTGTTTTTAAAGATATTTTAATTTAAGTTTACTTAGATTTTTTTGTATTTTATAAATATCGAATATAATAACATGAATTTTTAATAAGCTAGCGTTTCCTACACTTAATGCGAGCAGTTAGATTTAACGAGGCATAAACACGCGACCAACCATTAATTAACATACATATGTAAAGGGTTTTCCCATGGGGCTGATATGCGCTTTTATGTCAATGAAGTGTATATTTTGGCATGAGGAATTGTTAAACAAACCTGAGACGGAGTAATTAGTAATGCTAGTTTTGTTTTTTTAATATGATTGCCAATACATTGTTTACATGTCATCCCTATTGGAAACCCTTTGCTATTTTTTATTATTAAAAATAATATATACCATATACATATATAGAACTACTTTTTTAATGTAAGTGAAAAAATGTATTAATTTATAAAGTTCTAAATATTAAATCAAACTATTTTTTAAAGAGAAATTTCAGAAAATAAATTGAAATTAAAAATTTCACATCATTTAATTTCTAATATTAATAATTATTATATAAAATATTATTTAGTATTTAAACTAATAATTACTTTAATTATTCAATAATTAAACGGAAACAATGATAAGCGAAACATATAAATCAAGCCACATTTAACTGAAGTTTGACCGAGTCGAGGTTATGAATAAAGCTAAGCAGGCAATTGACGGATATATTCTTTTTTTTGTTTTGTTTTTGTGGAAATAGAGGTACTTTTGATGTTATTGGCGTGCCTTAATAGACCCTATTTAAAATCTAGGCGAAAAAAATATAAGTTCAGAAAGAACAAATTCACAGAACGTAATAAATTACTAAGAACTCTGGCTGTGTCTTAAGCTATGCCTTAAAAAATGTTACATTCGTAAATATGCCTATCACTGTTAACTTAACATTTTCTGTTGCCAACCCAAGTTATACTAACTCCATTCTGAAAGACATACAACAACAAGTGTATAAGAATTAGGGAATTTAAATTGAATGCTTAACTGTAGTTAAACGTAACTTGTAGGTGATGCTTGGTGGAAATAGAGCTTTGTTGAAGCTAAATACATAACACATGGGCTAAAAAGTCGCGGGCCTAACACATAAATGGCACTGGTTTTATTGCAATCACCGCTTTTTCAGTTATTTCTAACCTGAAAAAGGAATCCACAAAATGGTTTTAAATGAAAGTCAAATAAAAGATCGTAAAGATATCAAAAGAATCTGTTGGCTTTATATTGCATGAGCACTTGACTATGAGAAAACTCTGTTCAAAGTGTGTGCCGGTAAGAAATTTCGCTCGAATGGAGAGGTTATCGCTGAAACTGAGGTCTATTTTGAGGCAAAGGATAAATCGATCTACAAAATTGGTATTGAAATGTTGTTGAGTGGCGCTGGAATGATTGTGTTGTTCAGGATGGAAATTGCGTTGATGAATAAAGCTAATTTTGAACAAAAAAAAACGTATTTTCTTTGTTAGGCCCAGGACTTTTCAGCCCATGTGTTATATTTAGTATAGGCATTGAAGCAATGTTCGAATGCGTAAAAATTCGTAAAGTACTGATTACTCGCTTTGGATCTTATCAAATAAAGTAACGTCGTTTTACTCTTCAACAACTTTCTAATTAATCTCAAATCACCAGTGCGTTGTTTCGGCACCAGATTCCTTCATGCTTCGTAAAACATGCTTATATGAATATTTGAATATCAAAGCGAGATTTAATGTCGAATTTAGTAGTAAAAGTTTTAATTTCCATACTATTGCCATGCATTTGTTTAATAATTCCGCCACACTTTGCTACCCTTTTTGTGGCATAATGAACATTCCTTCTTCTCGTTTTCAAACCTTTTTAAGTGCTACCGAAAAACAGTTTGTCTAATCAGGTTTAGTTAAGTGTCTGCAAGACTTCAAAAGAGCGCACCACTTAAAGAGTAAACCGAAAATAGCTAACAAAGACGATGAATAATAAAAAACCCGACGTGTTTGTAATTTTTTATTATTTTTTAAGCTACCGTAAACGTAAAAAGGACAAAATCTGGTTAATATTCAGTCGGGCGAACAAGTGGATGAAAATGATCAAAAAAAAAAAGAAAACGAAAACAAAAACAACTTGAAACACCGAAAACCAAGAATACAAAAAAACACGACAAGGATATTGGGTTACAACGCATCTACATATGTATGTACATGTGTATGTATATAACGGAGTATGCCTGGAGGGCGTGCTCACAAATACATAGGTACTTATAATATAATTCCTATTTACATAAATTACCCCCAACGCATATGCAAGCATTTCGCAGCAGGTAATTTATATGTAGCAGAACTAAAGCTACTAACACATACACATACATATTTGTATGAAAACTAAGTAATCTCCGGAGTGTTTGCAACAAACACCACGCAAAACAGGTACTTTATTATGCAGCCTCACTTCTCGCTTTTTTCGGGGGGCGTCAACGTGTCCTTAAGGATATATTTATGTATGCATGTGAGACATAGGGTATGCAGATATGTATGTGCATATGTGTGTAGATATCTATGCTTTTCACGTACTTGGGCATATGCATATTTACAGTTGATCTTTTGTTATAAATATAAGGGTTTTATTGCAGTCAAATAATTTTTAACCTAAAACTACATGCATATGTGTATGTATGTATGTATGTAGGCGTTTGCATGTACATACATACATCGATTGATTCATATCTAAGTACGTATGAGTGTCTACATACATAATTTCTATGTTTTGAAATAATAATAAATTATTATGTCTTATTTGCTGCAGCGGTTTGAGGTTGGGTGCGCAAAATGGGCGTCATTGGTTAATGGATGTTCGGCTGCGAGCGCAATGAAGGGTTACAGAGTTATTTGATATGGCGATTTGGTAATTGAATTGCAATATTACAAAGTGCGGTGTACTTTAATATTTACTGTTGTTTTTCTTTTTACATAATTTGTGGTGTAAGCGTGAAAAATTGCAAATTATTGATTGAATTCCCATTCACGACTCAGAACTGAGCAGCAAAAAAGATAAAAGCAAGGATATGCAATATATGTATGTATGTATGTACGTATAAAACAAACAATAATAATATTAGCTTTCTGCGCAGCATTCGAAAACAGGAAATAAAAAAATATATGCAAATAAAAATATTTCCTCACAGCTTTCCCCTCATGCAATGTAAAGACTTTTGATTTTTGCCTCTCGTGTGAGGCAGTGAGGCAGTTTACCACTTCAGCCAGGCAGGGGTCTCTTAATGTGTGACATTGACGGGGTGGCTGTGCTTGATTTTCACTTATTTTCAGAACAGGTCGTATGGGGTGTGCATTCAATTGCTGGAAGCTACAAAAATTTGGTTGTAGAAGCTACGTAGCTTGTAAAGCAGCCAGATTTGATGGTGTAAGGAACAGTAGGTGTACTTTTGGTATTTAATAATTTGTGCTGCAAGACGCTTTTGGAATTTTAATAAGCGCTCTTATTCACCATTGCTATTGTTTTTGGTGAGTGCGCGTGCTGTTGGCATATCAAAGTGATGTGGACTACATCAAATTAATGGAATACGAAATATTAAAGTGCTAAAAAATATGTTTTCTGAAGCGTTCACCTCCGGACAGATAAAGGAAAATTTAAGGGTATCTTTCTGATTATACAAATATTTATGTAGGTTATCTGCTGCCCGGAGTGCGTTTACAACTGCGCGGCTCTACCTTTCCGGGAATGATTCAAAGCGTTAAATAAACCCGATTTATTTGTACCTACCAAATTTTGAAGTGTGAAAATAATTTAATTTTGAATGAGCTATCGTAAAAGCTAAGCATGTTTCATGTTTTAAAAAAATGTGCAATCAGTATTCCTGTAGTCAAGTTTAAATTGTTTAAAGTCAAGGAAACTTAATTGCCAAATTTCCTAAACCGTTTTTATGAATGCTTTCATTTGCCGATATAACTTTTAAGTTGTCTGCTTTGAAGAATTTATTTAAAAATACACACATATATATAACAAGAACATGAAAGCTTATTTTAATATTATTTTATTTTATATTTACTTAAAAATACGTTCTCGAAAGCTATAAATAGCTCAATAAAGTTCTTGAAGATATACCATGAGAAAATGTTTAAGGAATTCCAAAAAACAAAAATACGACAGGTGGCACAAAGGGGATATAACGGGCTTTTACTAGCGCTTTAACTATTCCAATACTTTAATTACATAAATAAAGTCGTTCAAGAAATCTTGAAGCACTTTCATGAGAGCAATCAATTTTTTAAATAAAAGTAATAAAAACACACAGAAAACCTTAACGAAGTCTTGGCACAAAAAACTGATACAAAAATTTCCAAAGAGCTTTCTTACGAACTTTCAAGTATTAAGTAAACTTTTTTGCGGAATTTCAGTTAAAAGTTAAATATGTAATGGCACAAAAAACTAATTTAAAAATGTGCAAAGAGCTTTCATTAGAGCTTTCTAGTTTAAATCAAACCTTTTTGAGCAATTTCAGAATAAAAAAAAAAACAACAAAAAAGCTAGTTTCTAAAGAGCTAATCAAGATTTTTCATTAGAGCTTTCAAGTTTTAAGTACAACTTTTCGGTGAATTTCTAATAAAGCTACACAGACAACTTAAAATAAATACAAGAAACTGACTCAAAAATGTCCAAAGAACTTCCACTACAACTTTTAAATTCTAAGTAAATTTTAGAAGAAAAAAATACGAGAAAGCTAGTATGAGAGCTTCTAAAAAGCTTTCATTGACCTTTCAAGTTTCCGAATTTCGGAAAACAATAACTATAAAGCTAGTATGAGAGCTATCACTGTTTAATTAAAACTTTTAAGAGATTTTACTGTCAGCTTCATAAAGAATAATAATATCTGATGAAAATCAGGATTCATTAATGTAAACACAAAACCGGTTAAAGTCGTATAAGTTGTTTTGTCAAAAGTCTATAGATATTTGCGTGTGCAGCATAAATTAAATGAAAACTGCAATTAACAGATATCTCAAATAAATGGTCTTGCTTACGACTACCTATATTACAAAACGAAAAAAAAGATTTGATAAAAATCTAACAACTTTAGTGTTATGTTGCTGACATACACAGCTTCTTAGTGGTAATTTTTAACAGTTTTGCCATTAAAAAGTAAAAACTTGCTGAGGTAAACATGAAGTGTTTGTTTGCAGATGCCTTAATTTACTTTCTAAAGTAATTTCAAAACATTTAAATAGTCTTAAAACCACAATTACGATGACATTTCGAGGAGTAATTCGTTAAAGTCACGCCAAGTTGCGCAGCACCGCAGCGTGTTTAGCTTAAACCTTAGTGAAACGACTTCATTAAGACGACAACAAAGACGACACAAGTTAAAATGCGGCCAGCAGCACAATGGCGCAAACTAAGAAGCATGAAAATTAAAGAAAAAAATAAAAAAAAATTCTTATCAGCTGAACGGAAGAGGTAAATGTTACGGTAGCGCTGATGCTATGCCGAAGGTAGTTATGCGGGTGACACACGCAGTGAGCGATTAACGCATTTTCACCATGCAATAGTAAGGTATTAAGAATATGTATGTATAGTGAGTCAAAACAGTTATGGCACTGTGAGTTTCTTTAAAATATTAGCAATTTTTCGTATTTTCGATTTTGTATGAAAATATAGTTCATACTACAATAAAAACAAAATACTTTAAGTTTTAAATTTTATACAAAGTTTAAAAAATTCAAGAAATTTAAAAAGAAAATTCGAACTTTTTACTCAGAATTTAAAATTTCTGGTATGCAGCTTAAAGCTCACTTTATTCTAGTGCATATTTTTTGTATATTTATACGAGTATATGCTTCCACTCAACAATTGAACGCTTGTGGCGAAGAAAAGGCAAAGACCGTCAGCAGAAAAATTATTGAAAGTCAACCGAATTTTTTAGCAGTCTCCAACTTTCCACTTCTGCATACCAAAAAAAGAACTTAAAAATTCCCAGTAAAAATTTCGAAATTTTTTTATAAATTTGCTACATTTTTGTTTTTTAATTTTGAACAAAGTTTGCCGACTTCTATTATACTAAAAACTATATTTTCATAGAAAATTAACGAAGAAAATGTGGCACGAAAAATATTGTGAGTATTATAAAAAACCTCACTGTACTAAAACTTTTTAGACCGACTGCATTTTGTATGCGCATTTGAGCTTTATAGCTCACTTGATTCTAGGGCGTAATTCTTCTACATATTCTTCCATGCAACACTTGAATACTTCAAGAGAAGCAAATCCAGAGACCATCGGCAGAAAAAATATTAAAAATAACTCAGCAGTTTTAAACTTGCACTTTCTTGCATTCAAATTAAATGATCTATCAAATTGCATACCACGAAAAAAGTTTTAATATTTTTTTTTTTGGAATTTTTTAAACGTTTTGCTAGATCTTTTCTTCTTAATTTTTTTAAATTTCTTTTTTTAATTTTGATCAAAGTTTGACGACTTCTATCATTCTAAAACTATACTAAAAAATAAACTGAAATTAGTTATCAAATTGCATTCCAGGAAAAATTTTAAATTCTGAGTAAAAATTTCGAAATTTCTAAAAATTTTTTTTATTTATTTTTTAATTTTGAACAACGTTTGAAGGCTTTTATTATGCCAAGAACATACTAAAAGATAAAATTAAACTAAATTTTGCATGAAAAACCTGGTGAATGTTGTAAAACAGCTCATTGTACCAAAACTTTTTTGACCGACTGTTGGTGTATTTTTTAAAATGTTTTTTTTTCAATTTCCTCTTTCATTTCCGCTTTACGGTATGTGATGTTGAGTTGATAGTATACAATTTTTTTCTATAGTATAATAATTTTTCTGTAGTACGAGTATAATAATTTTTAATATTTATATTATATGTAAATATATATGCCATAAATAAGATAGGCAGTTGAACGTACTTGTAGCTTATAAATTTGTATATAAAAGCAACAAAAAAATAGCAACAATGTAAAAAAGTAAGTTTTGCCTTGAAAGTAAAAACAAAAACATAGTTTTGTTTTTCTGTTGCAAAAACGCAACGAAGCAGTCAGCATAGAAGCGGTAAACTTACAGTAAATCAAATGTGTTTGCTTATGCTAAATTAAAAAAAAATATAAACCAAATAAAAAAAATTAAATTGTATGTTCAAGAAAAATATACAAATCATAACAAAAAATTGTCGGAAATTACGATGTGCTCGTAAAGTCAACTGGAGCATGCAACGCGGCGGTGACGGCGACGACGACGACGACGCAATGGAAGGATACGGTGGGTGTTTCGCTCTTCTTAAAGAGGAGCTTGGAGACAGCGGAAGGAGAATAAGAGTGGGTGTAGCAGAAATGGAGTATACAAGTAGTGGTAGGAGTGGTGTTAGTAGTAGTGGTAAACAGTAAACACTAGTAAAGTTGCAGTTTAGTAGTAGTGTTAGTAATAGCAGCAGTATTTAATGAAATAATAGTATTAGCACAGAGTAGAAAAAGCAAAGTCACCAATTAACGAAATACTCGTATTATAAGACTCACACCCGTTAACGCGAGCAAAAAACAAACATGAACATAAAATTGAATTGAAGGGCATCGGCGACGACAGCGTCAGCTAGCACAAACATATGTATATGTATGTATGTGCTACTTTCGCCACCGCGCCGTTACTACTTGAGGAGTTTAAGGGGTACAAGTATGTATACTTTTAATTTAAATATTTTATTTATTATTTATTTACTACCAGCCTGCCAACCGACTGAGCTGCTGCCAGCCAGGTAGCTGCCAGCCGGCTACAGGTCCACTCAACCGCTACAATATGTTTACAGGTATGTATGTATATATGTACAATATCGCACTAGCGTGTTTGCGCATTGGAACCACTCGGCTTACCTGCATGAAATTTGCTGTGCGTCTTGAGAGCGCTCTCCGTTCCGAATTGCTTGCCACACACCTCGCAGGTGTGCGGTTTGCGCAGAAAATGCACCGTCAATTTGTGTAGTGTCAGTTGAGAGGGGCGTGGAAAGCGTACATGACACATTGTACACTCGTATGGTCGTCCTTCGCTGTCGTGCGTTTCCATGTGTCGTTGCAGTGCGGTGCGCATGCGAAAACCACGCTTGCAGATCGAGCACACAAATGGCATTGAGGCTTGATTGCTGTGCGCCAATTGATGATGTTTACGCAGCGCTATGTCATTGGTGAACCGTGCATCACAGAAGAGACAATTATGACTGTTGCGCAAGACACGTTCCATCAGCAACAGTTCGTCCTCGGTGGCGTTCGAATTGCTAGCGGCAGCGGCCATTAGCGCAGCAGCAGCGGCTGTTGAATTGCCACCTCCCGCACCAGTTAACATGGCAGGCATTCCGGTGTATTTGACGCTAGCGCGTCGTTTGCGGAAATGTCGCAGTGTTGCTGTGTTGTTGGTGGAGGTGGAGGTGGAATCGGGTTCGGTTTGCTCGGGTGAGGGGAGCGTAACGTGCGCGCTCTTCGACGGTGGCTGAAGTAATTGCTCTGCGTGTGGCTGCTGCTGCTGCTGCTGCTGCGGATGTTGTTGTTGTTGTTGCCGCTGCTGCTCAAAGCTAGATTCTTCTTCTTGTTGGCCTAACTGCTCATGTTGCTGTTGCTGCTGCTCCACCAGTTGATGTTGTTCTTGGTGCTGCTGCAGCTGTTGTGGTTGTTGCTCTTGTTGCTGTTGTTGTTGCGTTTGAAGCGCTACGCATGGCTGCGCATGGGAATGCTCTTCATTGAAAGCTGTTGATGGAAAAAAATGGCAGTTAATTGAAATAGTTAGTTAGCTAGTTTGCATTCAATTCAATTAAGTTTTCATTCAATTTTCATTCATTTTCTACACGCGATTCAGATTTTCATGATCATTTGGTTTCTGTGCAACGCGATAGTTAACTATTTTTTACGTTCGTTTTTTCAACTTACGATCATCACAATCGGGACAACAAAGTATGCGTTGCGGTTTGCCGCCACTTGAACTTGGCGATGGCGTGTTGACGCCGCCGCCACCACCACCACCGGACAGCGTACTTGTTGTCGTTGTAGACTCAGCCGTCAATTGCGTGGTGTCTAGTTGCAAATCAATGGCTGTAGGCGAGAACAAACAATGCATAAAATTTAGTTGCAGTGTAATTTAGTTATTAAATACAGTTGGAGGGAAAAGCGTTAAAGCAGAAACATGTAATGATGCATTGAGAATAAAGAAAAGATAAAAGAAAAAATGTGTGCCTAATTACTTATGTGCATGTGCGATAATATGTGCAGAGAGATTTGGTTTTTATGGTAGTTTTTTAGGTCTTCTTAAAAATGTCATCTAATAGTATAACACACAAAACCATAAAACATCAAAGAAATCCACAGAATCGCTTTGAATGATCGAAAAGTGAAGTTTCGTGAGTTAGCTGACATCGTAAAGATATCAAAAGAACATGTTGATGGTGGCAAAACTACATGAATTGCCCCTCGAATTGCTCCCACATCCACCGTATTCGTCAGATTTCGCTTCCAGCGGCAAAAAATGCGCGCCGGTAAGAAATTTCGCTCGAATGAATGTAAGTGATAACCTCACTGAAATTGAGGCCTATTTTGTGGCAAATGATAAATTGTCTTACAAAAGTGGTATTGAAATGTTGTTGAGTGGCGCTATAATGATTGCGTTGTTCAGGATGGAAATTACGTTGATGAATAAAGCTAATTTTGAACAAAAACAAAAAACGTGTTTTCTTTGTTAGGCCCGGGACTTTTCAGCCACGAAATCAAGAAAAAATAAAATAAAATTTACATACATATGTTTGTACAAGTAAGCATTGAAAATACAGGGTATGGCGTCAGATAAACTAAATTTTTTTTTTTTTTAAATCGACCATTTTTTGAATAAAAATTTCTTCGAGTGGAAGAAAACAGCTAAAATAATACAAAGCTAGATTTAAACGTCTTGATCAACGAAGATTGGACAAGCTTCTTCCCAATGTTCGCTATGCGTCTTGATTTTGTCCAACAAAGGGATAGATGCACAATTTTATACCGCCTCCGTAGGGCAAATGATGTTTATGATAAGTTTTGTCATGACAGAAATTCTCCGGGACTGGCTGGAGTGACTGTTAATAGACCGACCTTTCTCTATCATTAATTCATGGTGCATTGAACCAAGTATTTACTGAGAAGTAGTCCCACAAATAACAATAAGAAATATCACAAAAATATATTTTTTTCCATTTTCGAATTTTCTATTATATTTTCTCTGACACATTTTCGAATGGAACAATCTTTGATTAGTATTTATTTCGATGAAAATCTTTCTCAACTTTCTCTTGGTGTTAGCCATTAGCCAGCCTATTATCAATTCAAGTAAATCTATTTTTATGCGCATTTAATAATTTATTCAACTGCAGTTATGATAATTACCATTGACTACAAATATTTGTGAGCTTCAAATAATTGAATTTCCCATCGGCATTCATTTACCCGGAAATGCTCAAATTAGGATATTTCAAAGTCCATTACTCAAAGTAAAATTGAATGCCAGCTACATAGGCGATCAGACAGACAGACAGTCAGCCAGTCAGTCAGTCAGCCAACCAACCAAACAACGTTTATTCATGACTCTTGTAAGTGCCAATTAAGAGCACCATTAAGGCCAATTGAAACATCAGCTTTGATTTTCAAGGCCACCCTCAAGCAAAAAACAGCATTTCAACTACAACAACAGCTACAGCAACAAACGACGATTAAATCTAATCAGAGAAGGCATTAATATTCAGCGTTGAGTTGAAGTGATAATACGAATGTCATTGGGGTAGGAAGCGCAAGCGGAGCGACACTGATAATAGGGGATGGGAGTAAATTTATGTACGTATGTACACTTATACATGCATAGTTTAAAAGCAGAGTACAACTTTAGCATAAACGATTTTTCTGAGCGAAAATTGGTCACATTTCTCAAAATATAAAAATCCTAAAATTCGTTGAGCATTTTCATTGCTATTTTCTCTAGGTTAAATGAAATGCAGTCATGGGAGGTCTGACCATACTCAACACTCACTGTATGACAGATGAAATGAGTAGGCGTGTAGTGAACACCACAGGCGTTATTAAGACCAGTCAAGTATGATGAAGAAAATATCAGAGAATTTGAATGAGCAAATGCAAAAGTACGCCACAATTCATTTGAAGTGTAAGTATAGGCTGTGGGTTTGTTAGCTGCGGCGGATTTGAGACATTGAGATGGGGTGGAAACATAATATAATTATCGCCTTTTTAAGCGCATAATAATTTTTTCCAAAATATGCACAATAAAACTGTTTACGCATAATTTGCGCAATAGGCAGTAAAAACGTGAATATAAAAACCTTTTTCAGGCACGTAAGTATAAAATATGCCCATTAAATGCCCACCATTGCGCTAATACTTATAACAAGAGACGAAAATTTATGAATTCAATTACACCTTATATTAAAAAAAACTTATAAAAAAAATATTAAACAAAAAATTAAATAAGAAATTAAATACGAAATTAGAAAAGTAATAAAAAATAAACAATTAAAAAATAATAAAAAATAAACAATTAAAAAATAATAAAAAAATAAACAATTAAAAAAATTAAATAAAAAAAATAATAAAAAAAACTAAAACAAAAAATAATAATACAAATAATAAAGAAGTAAAAAATTAAAAAAAAAAAAAAATTTATTAAAAAAATATACTATTAAAAAAATTTTTTTTTGTAAATTTAAAATTATATTTAAAAAAACATTATAAAAAAATTTAAAAACATCAATAATAAAAAAAACAATAAAGAAGTAAAAAATTAAAAAAGAAATATTGGAAATATAAACAATTAAAAACTTGGGCACCTGGGTCTGGCCAGACTGGCTCTTTCGACTTTGAACGTAAATTTTACATATTTCTATTTTACCAACGGCTTGCGCTTGCAGTTAGCTTCCTAAAATTTAATTTTCTATCGATTTGTGGATATAACCTTTTAAAAAGAACTTTCAAACAGGGCAACCGAAGGTTTTCAAAAAGGTTAAATAATATCGATTCGTAGACATCCAAGAATATTGAATCGCCTCCGACGATCTCAACAACTCAATAACCCATGAGAATTTTGCTCTGAAAATCTTAAATTAATTGCTCAGAAGGCTAGTTTGGCTTTGCAATTGAAAGAAAACAACTATCCACCATTGAGTGGTGAAAATAATTCAGAGGCGCGACAAACATCAGACCGTAACCGGCTCTTAGCGATTTTGAAGGAATCAGCTGATTAGCTGGACGTAACAGAAGTCATAACTGCGTTGTGTTTATGAAAAAATCAGATTGTGTTCGTGATATATGAAAAAATTAATACAATCTACGTTTATGTTACTTCGTTGCTGTCTGAACAACGTCTAATTGGACGAGTGTGGGAGCGGGCAGAATTCTGTTGTCGAATCTCCAGTGAAGTGGCAGTTGAAGTTACTCTCACGATTATTTTCCACCATAGAGGATGACCAAACATGGTAGTCTATCCTTGCGATCCACTTCGTTAGCGCTTCTCGGTTTGGACGCTATAGCAGCTTAGAGGCAAACAAGGCGTAATTTCGGCTCGGGGCGGCTATGTTAGCAAATCAAAGTGCTGCAACTGTGGTTTGATAACCTGCACTTGGTTGTCGAGAAGCTAATGCAACTACGGCGCGTGAAAGTTTAAATTTGGAGTTATTACATTATTGGCATGTTTTTCCCCCTCGGAAATTCTGCTGAAATCGTCATTTCGGTCAGCGATAATTCCATGGAGCTATAATTATATTATTAGCCACTTTGGAGACGCCAATTGGATGCTCACAAGGGTCGACCTAATATGGAGAATCCAAAAATGTGCGCATCAAGACCTTTAAATGAATATCATCCGAGCCATTCGTTCATTTTCGAGATCGTGGAAAAGGTGTTGACTGGATGCTCGACTACGAAGCTCGCCAAGGCAGCCCCAGCATCAATGAAGTCACATGCCACAAAAATAACGCGTATGTTTAATCTTTCTAATAAAGCCATAATATGAAAGGATTGTGGTCTTTTGTTTCATTTTTTATTAAGTTTTATTTCTACACAATTTTCATATTTCCTTTCAAGTCTGTCGGTGACCTGAGTCAACATCCATTCTTTCGAGTTCTCCTCCTTCAACTCTAATAGCATTTCGCTTGTGCTTAGGCGACCAGCATATTTATAGCTCGGCCACGCATTTCACATTAGAAGAGTATTTAGTACTTGTACCGGAAATCTCGCTTGGATAAACACACAATACACGAAATACTTCTTTCTTTTGCTATTTATGAACCGTGAAGTCGTCGCTAAAATTAAACTTCCGCTATGAAAAGCGCATTACAAAAGCATCTATATGCATGTGCATGTGTGTGTGTGAGAGAGTGTGTAATACATGCTCTGCCTACTAATTTATAAATAACTTCATTCATTAGAGTGAAATTTGTGCATCACAATACCCAAGAAACTTCAAATGCAGTCGGATGTTCTGTTGTGTGTGTGCGTGTAAATGTGCGTATGGCCTACACAATATACGAAAATTGCTAAACAATGAATATTTCTTGTATTGTTTGGCGCTATTGCGATTGCTCTTCAGATGACTGCCCGAACGGAAGTGCTGGGAAATAATTATAATCGGGCTTAGGTTCGTCTAATTGGACCGAGAACCGAAAATGTGCTAAGTCCCGGAGATAGGACTTTAAACAATCGATGCAACAGAAAAATGCAAAAATTGTGGGAACACAATGGACCATTCCGTTAGCTGGATCTAACAGTAATCTGGACGAATATGATCTTTAGGTGAACGTCCCAGAAAAAAAACTCAGAAATTACATAAATATAATCGATCGTTGAGTGGGTCTAATCTGGTGAAAAAATTAAATTTAGATGACCGATGCGAGAGAGAAATTCGGCAAAATATTACAAATATAGGTTGGTAGAGTCTGGACGACATTCAACTTTAGTTGACCGAACCAACAAAATAATTCAGAAATTAATGAAATAGTAGAAATATAACTGGCGATAGGTAGATTTTATCTGGCCGAAAAACCCCGGAAATTCTAGAAATAAATAATTTCGTGCAAATTTCAATATGATTGCGGTATATTTTGTTTGTAATTTAGAACAACTTGTATGCGTGTAGTGGTGCGTTCGTGCACAATAAATATTCAAAAGACATTTTTCATTTCTGCTCAACATTTCCCTGCTTTTTTCTAGTCGTAAACCAAAAATAAAGGTGGAAACAAAAGCAAAAACAAACACAATTCATATTTACTTACACTTCTTGCCTTTGGCCGCATCGTCGCACACTTGCAAATGCACATCCTCTACACGCACCATTGGCGTTTGCGAATTGGATGCCGCTGCCGCAGCTGCTGCTGCCGAGGCCATTGCTGCGGTGCGATTGCGACTTTCCAGCCAAGTGGGTCGCTGTTGCAGGAAGCATTTGCGGCGTTGTGGTGAATGTTGCAATTGTTGCGCTGCAACCGCTTGTGTGGTCGCCACACTTGGTGTATGCTGTTGCTGCTGCCGTGACAGGCGCTGTTGCAGTGGCGTCATTGCTGCCGTCGTCTGCGTGTACGGTTGTTGCGTTGGCTCCAATGCATGTGCGCGCTGTAAATGTTGATCGAGCGCACGTTGTGTGCAGAAACTTTGGCCACATTGAGCGCATTGGAAACGATGCGCCCCATGCTCTTCGACAATGTGTTGTTGGCGTTTGACACGGCGTGTAAAATGCATTGGACAATGGGGACAATTGAAGGGTGTCTCAACCGGGTGCATGGCTATGATGTGATTGCTGTAGTCTAGATTGCTGGTGAACTTGGGGCGCTTGTGACAGAAGCGACATACGAGGTTGACTTTTTGAACTGACGCTTGGGCGGCGCTGGCTGTTGCGGTTGTTGGTTGTGGATGCGGTTGAATCAGTTGATGTTGCTGTAGTGTTTGTTGACGTGCACGCGGTTGCTGCATCAAGCGCACTTGTTGTTGTGGATGCTGTTGCGTTCGCTGTTGCTGGCGTTGTTGGTAATGTGAAGCGGAGGGCGTAGAAGCGCAACGTGGCGGCCGATTGGCACTCAGCGCTGCGGGCGGACGTGGTGGTGGTGTACCATTGTGCAGCTGATAGTGTTGCAACTGTTGTGTGGAAGGCGTGTGGTGCGCTTGACGCGGTGCTGCCGCATGTGAATTCACTGTAGGTGAGGCGATGAATTGCGGACTCAAATTGACGCCGCTCATCTGCAGTGTTGGCATTGGCGGTACAGCTTGCGCTTGTAATTGTGGTTGCGCATGTTGCATGATTACTGCTTGCGGTGCCTGCGACAATTGATACGTAGTCGGCTGATCAGGTGTGCCGGCGGTTGTGGCGTATAGCTGTGCGGTAGCGCCACCTGCACCTGACGTTCCATATTCTTGTGGTATTACAATCATTATTTGTTGTTGCTGTTGTTGTTGTTGCTGCTGCTGGCATGCTTGACGTTGTGTTGCTGCTGATGTACCACCGGTACCGCCAGACATTCCTTCAATGTAGTTTTCATTGGCATCGACAACCGAACATTTGTCCAACTCGAGGGCTTGGCGTTGATGTTGGTGATGTTGTTGTTGGTGATGGTGGGTATGCTGCGGTGGCATTGCGGTGGTTGCAATCAAGTTGGGCTGATACAAATCGCTGGCGCTGATGTAGTAAGTGGTAGTACCACCGCCGGCGACAGGTGCCTCTATGATGGCCGGCGAAAGAGTCGCCAGATCGGCGGTGGACGCCCATTGAATTTCTTGCCCGGAGCCAAGGCCGTGGGCGTAGAGGTTGACTCCCACCCCTAGATTGTGCATCGGTTGGATGGAGTTTGCCGCTTGCGCCAGCTGCATTTGTGCGGCCTCATAGGCGCAGCTGGGCGGCAAAGTAATGTAGTGTTGCTTTTGCTGCGGGCCGGGTTGGGCGCGTTGCTGCTTAGGCGCGGCAAGCATGGTTTGATGGATTATTTGCGGGCGCTGCTGCTGCTGCTGTTTGCGTTGTTGTTCCAGCAGTTGTTTTTGTTGCTGCTGTTGTTGTAGGCGTTGCTGCTCCAGCAGTTGTTGTTGACGTTGTTGCTGCAACAGTTGTTCCTGTTGTTGTTGCTCGAGCAATTGCTGCTGCAGCAGCTGCTCTTGTTGCTGCTGTTGTTGTTGCAATAGTTGCTGCTGTTGGAGCAATTCTTCTTCGTGTTGCTGCTGTTGTTGCAGCAGCAGCTCTGATTGCGGCGGTTGTTGCACAAGTTGTTGTTGGGGTAGTATTTGTTGTTGTGCTGGTACCACCTCAGCGGACACCAATTGTTGTTGCACCAGGCGTCGTTGTTGTTGGTTCACAGCACGACGTTGATGAACTAACTGCTGCTGCACATCTACTATTTCGTTCTGCTTCTCCACCCGTTGCGGTTCCGTACCTTCCGGCGCCTCGAAATCATTCAGCAGCTGTGCAAGCGTTTCAGTATCCACCGCATATTCCTTCACAGCGGCTCCTTCATCACTATCCCCGACGGGCAAATTTGGTGTTGGCGTATGCACCTGTGCGCCAGTGTCTCGCGTGCACACCAACCCAATGTCGGCTTCGTTGACCTCGTTGCTCGGTGCAATGCCCAAATACTGGACAGGGGCCGCCTCCACGGCAGCTACCTTACAATTAGACTGCGCTTCAACGGGCATCACCGTCGCCACAGCGGGCACGCCAGTTGAAGTTAATTCGATGTCATGTGGGCCCTGGCCATTGTGGCTGCTTGAGGGACTGGCTGACGAATTGTTAGCAGCTGCTGCTGCCAACTCAATATTTTCGAAACAGGGTATATCATTTTGGAAGCCAATCAACTCCGATTGTGTGCTATCCTCGGTGAAACATTCACCGTATTTCTGCCCATTGCCGTTGCCGTTCGCGTACTGCCTACCATAGCCGGCAGCAGTAGCATTCTGGCCCTGTTGTTGCTGCTGGTGCTGATGTGGCGATGGGCCCACAGACATAGGTGCTGGTAGTGGAGAGGGCTCCGACATCTGTCCGCTACTAACGCTCGTGGGTTCCATGTGCATGTGTTGCACGTAGGGACTCGAAGCCACTGACAAACTGCCTCCACCACCAACCATGCTGCTGCTGCCCACGCTGCCTACACCGCCTAACGGGCTCTCGGCGTACATGCTGTGAGTGGGCGTGGCTGGAGGCTCGGAGAGAGGCGAATATACCGACTGCGCGAAAAAGTCATCCGCACTCGATGAAACTGGCGTATAGATGTGCTGATCCTGCATTTCGTTAAGTATGCCACTTAATGTATTCTCCACATCCTGCATCTCGCTCAAATTCGACTCACTTAATAGCTGTGTGGGTTGAGTCGGCTGTAAGGCTGCGTGAGATGCGACGCAAAGTGGCGAAACTTTTTCGGCTTCCGCCTCTGCTTCGGCCAGCAATGCAGCTGTCACATCACCGGCAGGCAAAGTGGCTTGCAGCTCGTTGGCTTGAGGCGCCTCAGACTCATCAACCAACTCGGGCGCAAATTCGCTAATAAAATCGTGAAGTTTTGTACCAGCTAAAGTTGCTGTGGCTGCTATCGGTAAATAGCTGTCGCTACATGCTGCGTTATTGTCTGCTGCACGTTCCACGCGCCTATTTGGGCTTGAACCTGTGCCATCACTGAATCCCATAAAGTCGCTTTGTTCGCTCTCATACTGACTGTTCCCGCCGCTACAGCCGCTGTAACGCACAAACTGCGCGTTCGCAGCATCGATCTGTGTTTCGTTTTGTGAACTGCATTTCAATGTGCTGATGTCGCCAATTGGCTGCATCTGCTCGTCGCCAACATCCGGCAGTTGCGATGCATCAATAGTTGAGTTTGTACTACCAGACGTTGCGTTTGCTTCAAGGCATCCATCATTTTCGCGTTCGTTGTCGCTGTTGCTATATTTTCGCAGATTGTTATGCTCGTCATGCCCAAGCTTCCCATCCGCAACTTCATCTGTTCGCGCTGGCGCTTGGGGACTTGTTGTATGTGTTGTTGTCGGCGTTGACACGTTCTCCGTCTCGCTGGTCGCCGTTGACACGGCCAATGAGGTTTTAGTTGGTGTCTTTTGTGCATTGCTTGTCCTAAAGAATTTTGTTTGGAACTCAGCGGACAGCGCAGAGAGTGGCACGCGCACAATTAGTTGATTGCGCAATAGCACCGAGACTGGATTGGTTGTTGAAGATGAAGTTGGCGATGTCTGCACAGACGCTTTCGAAGTTACTGGCGGCGACTGTGCGGAACATTTCGTCGGTGATAGCGTTGTTGCAAACTTGGATGGTGATGCTAATATAGTGGACTTTGTTGTGGTGGACATGAGCGAGGAAAATGTTTTCAGAGACATCGGTGTCGGCGGCGACACTTTGGTTGGCGACGGTGAAGACGACGCGGCCGTTTTCGTTGCAGATGATGGCAATTTACATGTATCATCTCTGTGGCACACTGTAGTGGTTGGCAAAAGCGCTGGCAAGAGAGGCAACAAAGGCACAAGCTGTGTGGGCAAAGACAAGGCAGCGGTTGTGTTCGCAAAAGAAGGTGCCGCTGCTGCCCCACGCACTTTCTTATTATTATCACAATTTTCTTTGGCAGACTCCCCGCAGCTGTTGGCATTCACAATGTTTACATTATCTATTATCATCTTGCCTTTAGTTTGGGTGATGAACTGCGGTGGCAAGCTAACATTTTCGCGCTTTCGCACTGCCGTCGGCGCGTTGTCATCTTCAGTTGTATCATCAGTTAAGCAACCATCCCGACAGCACGCACGTCTTGGACGCACACGGCGTCGCTTTTGCGACACACACACCGCAGCATCGTCACCCTGTTGCCGTGGTACGCTTCCCACTACGTGATAGCGAGCCGCCACTGTTGGCGATGTTGAAGCTCCATGTTCATTCTGTGCAACTGTCGTGACTGCGCTTTTTGGCTCGCACGTTGCACAGCCGTCAGAACGCTTCTCTTGCACCAGCTTCAATATGATAGGCATAACTTTACCGTTGGTTTTACTTCCTGCATTGGGTGCGTTACTTCTGTTGTTTTCCTCTAACAATTTGCGCCGTTTCTTGATACGTTTGCTGCGCCGTTCGAGGCCGTTCGACGCCGACACATCCGCATCAGTGGTGCAGGCCTCAGTGAGGCTCACTTCAGTCTTTTGGATTTCAGTGCTAGGTGCCGTGGAGCTCATCGTTTCGTCGTGCGCGCTAAGTATGAGCTGCTCATCCTCTTCTTCTACGGACGTTTGCTGTTCTAGACCCTCCTTCATTTCGGCTTTGGTGCGCCAAGGTGATCTGGTCGATAATGAGCTATCGATTTCTTCCGCTGGCAATTTACGTTTCAGCGTTATGCGTGTGCTATGCGCATCCTCAGTTGAGTCAGTGGCCGTTATTGCTTCGAATTCGCTGTCCAATAGCCCGGCCATATGGACGTCTTTTACGTTTACGTATTCCACCGCATATGACGATGCTTTCTCCGCCGATGACTTTGCGACCTCATCGTGCAATTCATTCGCTTCTATACGCCGCAAACGTACAAAGCATGAGGGTAATGGTTTAGTTGTTCCCTCAGCGGCTCTAACATCTACTTCGCCGTCATTTGTTGCACTCTCTATGCGCATGTGTTTGTTGAAACATGGGAGGCGTGAGCGTGCGCGCCATTTGAGTCGTCGTCGGCCACGTCGAGCGGTCGCATAGTACGAGAAGGTCGGTTGTGGTGGTGGCGGAGAGTTGTTGCTGTCCGTCGCGCTAGTGTCACTACTGTTAACTATTGTCGACGCTGATGTGGTATCACTTTCGAGTATTGTCGTCGCGCGCTCACTCGCCAACTGTGTAATGCCGCGTCGTATTTGCTTTTTCTTGTAATGGATGGCTGTAAAAGCGGCCGCAGCGGCTGATGTAGAGGCGGGGGAGGAGGCGAGCAATTGGGCAATGGGCCCTTTTAGCGCACGTCTAATTGTGCGCTGCATATGGCGGCGTGCAAGTGCACGGCATTTGGGTGAGGTGGTGTACGCTTTGAGCGCGGCTTTCGTTACGAAAGAGGAGGTGGCGTAGGTGGAGGTGGAGGTGGAAGCGAAAGTAGTTGTAGTTTCTGGCAGGACAGTTTGCTCTGAGATCATTGTTGCTGCATCAGACTTAATAGTTTGATTGTTGATTGTATGCTGTCCTGCTATTGTTGTTGTTGTTATTGTTTGCGGCCGCAGTTCAACTGTTGCCATTAGCGTTTCAACGCCTTCATCATCACAATCAACATCAGTAACAGGCACATTTTCAACAGCAAAACGTTCATCAGTTGGCAAACGATTCTCGCCGCCGTCGTTGAGATCACTGCCGTTCACATTTCTCAGACTCAAACTCCAATTCAAACTTGACTTTAAAGTGTTGCCAGCAACTCCCTTATTATTATCCTCGACTGCCGCCGCCTTACTTGCATCAGTTTCACTGGCAATTATCTGCGAGGCAACCGCACCATCTTTCACAGTCTCGTTGTTGCACGTCGTCGTCCTCGTTGTTGCCGGCAAAATTGGCAAATTACTAATCTCAGACACTTCCACTGTTTGTTTACTGCTTTGTACATCATTCGTCGGAGCTTCATTTACCGCCGCCGTTGCCCTCGCTGTAGTGCTGTTGCCCAGCGTTATTTTGGCCGCTTGATCGCTAATCGGTTTCTGCTGCACCATCGTCGACACGTCGTCAACGTCCATTGGTGCCTTAGTTCTGGTAACAACAACAGCTGGTCGTAACAAATCGACGTCGTCTACCTTGTTGTGGCACGAAGACATCAATGTTTCTTCAGTCGTAACCTCATCTGCGTTACCTTTAACAAAATTGCCGCTGCAATCACCGCCACAGCGAGCTATTAACGTGTCCGCATCACACGATATCGCCGCCGCCGCCACCGCCTCTTTCTTCGTCGTCGTTGTTGCCAAGTGGGCGTGGCACATATCCATAAATACTGCTGCTGACGCGATTTCCGCTTCTGTTTCTCGATCTCCTTCTCCTACTCGTTTGCATTCACATTTATGTTCACGTTCTCCGCCCCCTTCTCGTTCTCGTGCACGATTGCCGCGTCGTTCACAGCTCTCGGCCCGCTTTGGCTCATCGCTTGAAAACGACGCCGTTATGGCTGTAGCCTCCACAGACATTACGGCGTCGGCTTCCACCTCGTCTGCCCGTGCCAACGCCTCATTTTTCACCTCATCGTCATCATCATCATCACCATCATTAACAGCGCTGGCAAGACAACCATCTTCGCGCGCTTCCTCGCCTTTCACCTTTGCGGGCAAGAATAATTCATCCTCCTTCGTTTGTTTGGCCGGCTTCTTTCGCGCCGATCTCGTTCGCATTACACTCAGTGTTGTGGACGCTGTAGCCGTTGTAGACTTGGTGGCTTTCGCGCGTTCCGTTACCGTTGTCGTCGCCGTTGACGCTGCCGATGCTGTCGCTGGTTTGAAAATAATATGCGTTGCCAGCAGCGACTCTTGATCGACGCTGCTACCGCTGCGTCGCCTATTTACATCACGACCCAAAGCCGCCTCAACATCTAACGTACTCAGATCGCTGCTTGGCACTCTCGTTTTCGGCTTTGTGGGTTCCTCACCGCCCAATAATGGGTTTTGCGTCGTTCCGGACGTCACTTTTGCCGTATTGCTAGCGGTAACTGTGTTCGTTGTGTTCGTCGCTGCAGCTGACGTCTTGGACGTCTTGCTATTGTGCTTACTGCTATGCCTATTCGCGGCATTGGCGGCGAGTTCCAGTCCGGTGCGCGGCGATTTGTTGTAGTTATCGTTAATTAAATCGTTGCCAATGTCCAACACCGGTGGCAGATTCACGCTCAACGCGGTCTCCAGCTCGTCTGTTTGAGTCTCTTGGTTTCGCTGTCTTTGGCAATTATTTGGCTTCGATTTCGACTTTGGCTGCTTTTGCTGCGCTTGCAGCTCCTCTGATTGCTCTGCCACCGCTCGCGCCAGCAATTCTTCATATTCCCAACCTTTCGTTTTGCCGAGCAGGGATCGCAATCTAATTTGTACCTTGAGGCATTTACGGCGAAACTTGTGAATAATGTAGAATTGCGCGGTACATTTCGGGCAGATACGTTGTGGCAGTCCATCATTGGATTTTATCTGGAAGAAGAGCAAAAAAAGGATAAATAAATAAAGGCATGCTAAAAAATTGTTGCTTATTAATGTTCAGTTTGTTCAAAAGCGAATGCATTTGGATAATATGGGTAGATATGTACGGTCGGTTGAGAGTAGGCAATGATTTGCGGTTGATTATTGGTTGTTGGTTGTTGGTTCTTGTTTGCTGTATGTGCTTTAGTCAATTGTTCGCTCGTTCGAAGGTGTTGAAAATTGCTAAATATTCGTATAATAAAAGAACGCAAGGTAACACCCAGTTTAGTTGGGTTGTTGGACGGCGAAATGCACAGAACAGAGTGTAAACAAATGACGTCAAAGGCTGACTGCTATCAGCATTACTCCCTCCCGTTGGCGGCTGTTTTTATTTTTCTACTCACATCGCCTATATCCCGCGTTGCTTCTTCACGAAACTCAGCACAGCGCGATGCCCAAGTAGGTACATCGTCCGTTGTCTGGTCTGATTTTTTTTTTTCAGTTTTTATTTTCAATTCATTTCTTTCTGCATTTTCATGGCTACAAAATAGTAGTTATACGGTTTAATGCAGGTTTATGGTAATGCCTGCTTCATTTTTACATCTTGGTCAGCTTCATACATACACACTTACAAACATGCGAACATACATATATATGAGCATTCGCTACTTTAACTTTGGTGTATTTACATATACGACAATTCCCCGAACTTTTGTCCACAAATGCGACAACGAAATTGAAAACTAACTGGAAGCGCGTCAAATCAAACAGAACCAGAAGCTGTGTACGGTCTAAAATGTATGTATTTGAGACAAAAGAGTGCTACTCGCTGCGACACAAACTCACATGCAGACATACAAACAAAAGTATTGTTCCAGCAGAATGTCATTAGTAGCTGTCGTGACATTTTTTTTTCTTTGCCAGCACGCTTTTGTGCGATTTTTGGTTAAACAGAGTAGATGTAATTTTTTTCGAGAAGCGCGGCGAAGCATGAAATTTAGTTTTGTGAGATTTTAAATAAATGTTTGTGCCAAAAATATTAATTAATAAAAAACAAAAAAACTAAACGTGTAAAACGTGGTGGTTGAAGGCTTGGGGCTATGTGTGGCATGCGCTTGAAAAATGGAGGGAATGAATTCTATTACAGAAATATTTGCATCCTTAAGACCCTAACCATCACCCCATTTTAAATTGTGTAAAACTAGACTACAATAGACAACTAATTGATCTCAAGAAAGCGAGTATCCTTTTCGACTCTACGCATCCAACTGTGAAAAGCAGCGCATGCACTTGGAGGTTAATTCGAAGCTTATAACCGCAGGTGGTAATATTTAAGAGAGATGAGATCATCAGCACCACAGCTGGTTGTTGTCCTTCCGATTTGTCTGCTACTTATGTAGCGTTGTTTTGATATTGCCACCATTTGTTGCAAGTTACGACTAAGCATATCCTTTTAAATTACTTCATATGCCTGCATACATATACACATACTCATACACATGTGGTGGTCAAGTAGGCCTAATTGCGCACGATAATTTACATAAAGCGGATTATGAGGGCCCTTTTTTAATAGCGTAAGTAACGTAAGAGTAACTTAGCAAATTAAGGACATAAGGATATCCGGCACCTGGAATGCACGAGAAAATAGGCAATAAAAGCCATGTTCTCTTGGCCATCATCGGATGCGGGTTAATCATGCTTGAGATATTATTTCAATAATTTGCGCATAAGCAGTTTTGAGCTACATGCGAACTATGTATGGTGACACACACATACAAACATACTGCAGTTAACCCCCGGTGAGATAAATTGAATGTGAACTTAATCATTATTTTTTAATGTGCATTCAAAAGATATTTAAAACTCATAATTCGTAATAATAGCGAGCATAGAAAATGTGGAAGTAGTCTTTAAGCGAATAATAGGCGATCGTTCATAGAACAAATACTACATTTAAAATGAACAGAGGTATAATTGTGTTGTTGATTGTTCTATGAGTTGTTAATTGGGCTGATCTTTTAACACCAGCGATTAGCAAACGAGGCACGCACATAATGACAGCAAAAGCAGCAGAGACAACAGGGACAACTGAGGTAACAGAGACAAGAGAAAGAGAGAGAAGGCAACCAGGTAACTAGTTAGTGAGGGTTAAGAATGCGACTAATGTGTGTGTGTGTGTGTGTATTAAGCAACGAACAGGAAGAGGGTAAATAATAAGCGGCATACAACCACCACCTGTTTATTATTCAAAGCATTGTATTGTGTGTCAATTAGACGATGTCAGTTCAGGGCATTTTTAACAAGTAATTGACAACATTGTTGGAGCATAAGTGCACTGGGCAGCACAAAAGAGCACAGAAACTCCCAACCTTTTTCGGTAGCTTAAGCGAATGCTTAAGTGTAGTACTTGAGTGCATTCTTGCTTTTGTATTAAATAAAATTAGTTTACATGCACACACAGGCGCACAAAATTTATCATACATATATATGCATGTATGTATGTATGCATTTATAATGCACAAATTGAGAGCCACTCAGGGAGATTAAGGTTGCTTTGTTTCTATCCGCAAAAAATAAACTTTCGAAGAGTTAGCTCGGCATGAGAAATGAACGAAATGCGACTGTGAATGAAAAGGACAAGGCAGGCGTAAAGATTAGCGGGACGTCGAGGATCCGCATTCGATAGCAAAAAATAGAACAAATAAAAAATAGAACAAATAAAAAAATAGAACAAATAAAAAAAATAGAACAAATAAAAAAAATTTAACAAATAAAAAAAAAAAAATAGATCAAAAACAAAACACAACTACAAAATTGTGCGAAAATAGTTTAAGGGCGCTCGGCTGCTCCAGATAAACGTATATTTCTACTTATAATTACATACGCATAGTATGTATGTATGTATGTATGTATATACTAGTAAGTAGTCTGTGGTAAAAAGTAATGTCAAAGCCACTCGGCCGTAGCTAATTTGGATTATGTGCAGCATAGGGGTTCATCTAATTGTTATTGCTCAAGTGAGCTGATGACGAGAACGCGTCGCAACATTAGGATGTCAAAGTTGGTTTCGGAAGGCAAAAGGAAACAAAAAAAAAACAACAGCACACAACGGGCACAACCACAAAAAAAGCCACCTGCTCAGCGGTGGTGAAAAAAGAATGGAATTTCCACTAGAAGTATTTCAAAACTAAGTAGCTAACAAACTCTTAGATCGACCAATGTGTTTGTGTGAGCGTGTGTGTGAGTTTACCGAGACAGTTTCATTTATTTATTTCTCTTAACTGCCTTTTTTTAAGCTGCGGGCGTTTTGTGTCACACACTTACCTACACATGTACTTGTTGGAGTCAGAAGGTTGAGTTATTGTTGTGCATATGAGCCCTAAAATGTGCGTCATACATTTGTGTTGCAGCAAAATATAGTATCAAAAGTAAAACATACAACGAAATATCAAAAATAAAACATAACAAACAAAATAAAGAAATTAAAAAAAAAAATTACTTATCCAGTCTTGCGAAATTTACTACTCTAAAGCGGAAACCTAACTCAAATTTCCAATTGATCTTAAGCCTTTGACAGACATTAATAGTTTTCAGGTTTTTCTCAAATATAATTTACTATAAAAAAATTAATATCCTTTTCTAGAGGATATTATACTAGGCTCTTCAATAATTTTTGCGGTTCGATAAGAAAAATACAATTTTATGGTTTGATATACATTTTATTATTCAGTACAGTCTCCCTGAACATCAATACACTTGTTCCAACGATTTAAGAATTTCATACCTGAAGTGAGAGTCTGGAAGTGGACTGCAAAATGCGCCTCCATAGCTGTTATGATTTCATCATTTGAAAAATGAAATAAATAGTTCAATAACTGCACGACACTTGATGTTTTCAATAGTAGAAAATCCTATGGCGCGTCGATACTAAGTGGCTTAAAAACAAAGAATGGATTGATGGATTGAAAAGAGTATGGGAAGTGCGTCCATATAAAGAGTGAACAAACATAAAAAAAATTAGGTTTGTATTAAGGGGTTAGGTGGGTTTGAAAATTTCAAAAAATCGATTTTTTTTTTTTTTGTCTTATTAAATAGTATAATATGTTTAAAATATTCTCCTAAAATTTCAAATTGATCCGAGTAAAGTTCTACGAGATAGACCCTTCAGAAGTTCCGCCCATCAGGCCATGTCAGTGCAGCGTTTCGCAGGTATACGCGTTTATCTCAAAACTCGATTTTTTAAGTCGGTGGACACGATTTCTCGAAAAGTTATGAAGCGATTTTGTTCAAATTTTGCACACATCTTTGGAATAACATTATCAAGTTATTGAACGAAGGATTTTTTTTTATTTTTATTACAACTAATTTTTTCGAGCCAACACATGACGAAAATTTGACCAAAAAATGTGTTTTTTTGTTCAAAGTCTGTCAAAAATTCAAATTAAATTTTATTTTTTTTTCCTTCGTCCAGTAACGAGATTTATCCATGTACTAACGAAATATTTTTGGTTTTTTGATTTTAAATGAACCAATAATGAGTTATGCTGTCCACGGCAAGAGCATTTTTTTGTGAGACGTTAAGGGAGATGAGGTACCAACGGCTGAGTTTTCGGAATTTTTAAATAAAAATTTCACGAAATACTGTTTAAATATGTATCTTTTATATGCTGAATTGTTTAAATAAAATATATGATTGTATATATTAAAAAAAAAATAGTAAAAATACCCTTTTTTTGAACCTCTGTAACCCACCTAACCCCTTAACGCCTTCTCTTATCGAATCGCACAACTTATGGAACAACCCAGTATTACCTACACAACACGGATCCAAGACCCTGGAAGAAGACTTCATTTTCGTATTTAGTTCCAAAGCCATTAGTTTGTTTGCAAACGAGACCAAGAAGCTTTACAGTTACCAATCGTCGTTTTGAAGTTGTGGCAGTTATTCGTCGTAAAACAAACTAAAGTAAAGAAATAAATTCTGAACTTGGTTCTCCAACTTAGTTCGACAGAGGCACCACTAAGCAGTGATGATCTTAGAAACTTTAACTAACTTCAGAAAGTCAGAGCACCTTCACTAGCTTAGGGAGAGTGGGGCCCGTGGATAGAGAGGGAGTCAAGCTATAGCTTTTTTGCTGCGTGCTTATTTATTCGTGATTTATAGCTCGAGAGGTTGGTAACTACCACTCAATTTTAGTAAACTTTCCGGTTCGGAGTACTTACGAAAATAGCCTTAATAAATTCCCTTATCGGGAAGTGCATTTTTCAGCCTACGGTTGTAGTATGCACTAGTATACGCTTTGAACTTAACATTTTAGAAGTCATTTGAAAGTTGCAGCCATATATGAATAAAATAATGCGCTCAACTCACAATCTCCAAGTGGATAAGACGCTGACACCTATGCCTATAGCCACTTGTAAACTACTTATAGATAAGGAAGCCATCAACAAGGTAAATACAAGTTGGCAAAACCTCACAACACGCGAACTAAGCAGACAGACATGGCCGAAATGGAACAGCGTCAAAAAGCTTGTTAAGAGAGAGAACAGAGAAGTTATAAGAAACATGATAGGGGCATTAACTGGTCATTGTTTAATATGCAGCGACGCTAGAAGGTTAGGACTCCCCTACTTTGATTTCTGTAGAAGTTGTCTTAGCACATAAGAAGAGGAAACAATCAGACACATTTTATGTGAGTGTGAAAGCTTAGCTATAAAGATACTCCGCACTCTTGATACGGCATTTTTAACTGATGTAGCGGACATGGCGCATCTAAAACTAACGAAGCTTTGCTTGTTTATTGTAAAGCTACCGGATGGTTTGAAAAGGAACCCATAGTGTACAGATAAGTTCCAGTGGTATCACAATGGAGCTACGAAAGGTCTAAGTGTGTCATTGCGACAGTAACCCTACCTATCTACCTACCTAACTCGCAATCTACTGCATGCTTATGGGCGCCTAAATATATAAGATGCAACTGCCCCAAACTCACCTTACAGACTTCGGGTATGGTAAAGGTTTCGGATAGATACATACATCACATATCATTTACATACGCCTCATCGGATATTGTCATCATCCAAGCTTTTGCGTCATGCGTTAGGACGGTCATGATGAGGGCTTTATCACGTGTTAGTTTTGTTCTTCGAAAGATGACTTTAGTTTTTAATATAGGCGAGTATAAGCGACGTGAGCCTGTACAATTTTTCACATGCGCAAGCTGTTAGCCAATGCAATGTACTATACATATATATAATCAATGGATGAAGAACCTGTAACTTTTAGCAGAGTGAACTAGTAAATCAATTACTTTTCTATTACTTGGCATATTTTCTTACGGGGCAGCAATGCAAACAAGCTTTAATGAAAAGCCAAATTGAACATTTATGGCTACTCATGGGCACACATAAATGCACGAAATGAATACTAGTGATGTCAATTTTGGTGGAAAATTTTAATCCCGAAATTTCGGGTTATTTTTAAGACCGATATTTCTTAAGTAGTCTAGGGTCCAAAGATTCAACTTGGAATATAACTTTTTTAATATTAGTCAACAGTCAAATACTTTAATTTGAATTTAAAAACACGATTTAAAACAAACTAATCAAAAGAAATCAGAAAAATCTTGAGGTAATACATTTCTTAAATTCATTAAAAATTTTGAGACCGAAATTTCGGGATGTTATTTTTAAAGTAACTCGGGATTTCGAGATTCACCTTGGCATATAGGTTAGGTTAGGTTAGCCTGGTTGGCATTAACACGTTCACGCCGGCGCGTACCATCGGTGGCTCGCACAAGTCTGCTTCATGGGGCGGCGCGTACCACCGGTGGCCCGCTCAAGATTGCTTCATGAGGCGGCGTGTACCAGCGGTGGCCCGCACAAGATTGCTTCATGAGGCGGCGTGTACCACCAATGGTACTTTATTAAACGGTACCTATGAGATGAGATGCCATAAACGACTACCCTTATGAAAAAATTTCGTTTTATGACCTGCAATCGCTTCCGATAGAGCGAAAAGACTTAAACATTGCCATCTGTGGGCGAATACCATGAATAACAGCGCCGGCGGGAACGTGTTAAGCCACGCATAGACCTTTTTCCTTTTTGGAATCCAGAAATTATCTTGCCTTGCCGGGACCTAAAAAATTCTGGGACTCTGTATCCCGGGATTGGCCTCCCCAGTGCGTACAAACAAGAGCCAACATGCACGCGTACGAGTATGCGTACATTTGTATATTTGTATTATTGCATTCCAACTGCTCCATTATCGCATCACATAGTCCACCAGCAAATCGACCGTGGTCGCACAGGCAGCAGCAGCGACAATTTCAACATTTTATTCATTTCGGCAGGTAAACTCACTCAGATACTCGCAGTTTGCTCCTGCTTCTCCGCGCCTCCTTAGGCTCCTATGTGGCATAGCACCTTTCGGCTCATCCATTCACCACAGCCTTTCTCGCAGCAAACAACAGCAAGTACCTGTGTTGTTCGGGGGGCACTAACTATACACACAGATGTACAGATGTATGCATGTATGTGCGTGTGTATGCATTCGCAGCAGTGTACTTATTTTATGTACTTTTATTACTTCTATAGTTTTTTTTGGCTTTGGTGTGCTACATAGTTGGGAAATTGTGACTGTCAATTAAACTCATACACTCAAGAGCGTATGAACGGAAATGACGGTCATACCTTTTGTCACCCTCGTTTGCGCTGCGCGCGCACACTATTCCCTCGTATGTACCGCAATCCATTTGCATAAATGACTACCCGACGGCAAAGCTGTGACTCAACTTTGGCGTATACCCTATACTAGTCCCATAGTGAATGAAAGTAGTGTATGTAGAAATGACTTCTTTCGTTAGTACGTTTCGAAGCAATTTTGATTAACAATAATTTTGCCAGAAAAGCCACACAAAACGTACGGAGTAGCTAGAATTATGGGACTGTTTTTAAGACAAAGTAAGATATACCTTAGATGGCTCCTACTAAAATAATAGCAAAAAAATGCTTAACCGGTTTTCTAGCATTATTCTAATTACTCGAAAAAGCTTTTCCAACTCTCATTCTATGATTATAACAGAAATATTTTACACAAAAGTATGAAGACAAATTTTTCTTTAACTTATTTCTTAATGCATTATTATTCCTTGTGTTTGATCTGCTTGAAGCTCTAACAATTTTCAATTAACATATAACTGGGGCCCACCCGATTCTACTTTTTTGGGTAGAGTTTAATTTAAATTAGTTTAGATTAGGCGCTGACCAAAAATATATATAAAATTTATAAATTTTCCAATCTAAAAAATAATATAGAATACAAACCCCGAATCAATCAGTTCTTCAACGAAGCGGTGCCTACATAAATTGTTCAGGCCCTCTAAAAAGCGTCCCGTCATTGTTCCGAATTTATTATTTTCAATGCTGAAAATTTTCCTTACAAATGTCTAATGAATCCTGCCTCTACTTCTACTTAAACAGCATCTACAAAAATAATTTGCGAAAACAGAAATCCATTATTTTCTAGGTAGGCAGCTGTAGTGATCGATATCTAGTAAAGTATCGATCAAACAATTCAAAGTTTATGCTCGTACGCGAAAATTGTACTCAAAAATAATGAATTCCCCAAACTAATATTTTAGTCTTTCTGACGAAAAAGCTAATGAAACATGTGGGATGTGTACTGTCCGATTTTTGAACGAACCTTATCAACGCATCCAGCGAGTTGGCAACAAACTGTCAAGCTTTTCGCAAAAATGGCGTGTCTACAATCTATGTTCCACCTACGAACATAGGAAGTGTGGCATAAACTTTAGCCAGATAGTAGACTATCGTTCCCACGACAGTTGGTTATACGTCACCGGAACGACCCGGGTTTATATCCAGCAAAGGACTGTCACGCACATGTATGGGAACTTTTTATGCTACTAAAAGAAAGAATAACAACTGCGCACCATTGCGTTTCTCGAAAAAGTGTTACCCAGAAATCCGATGATGCTGCTTCGTGCTGTAAGAAATGTTCAATGGGAGCTGGCTTTACCTCTCCCTATACAGTTTCACTAACTATGGTGCATCGCCTCCAAATCCGGTTCCAATTCATCTCTATTATTTGTCAGTTGTGGTGGTGGAGGTTTTGTCTGAGTGACACAGCCCAAGCCCAATGAGCACAATACCTAGATGACATTTTGAAAAAATGTTAATTAATTTGTCAAGTAATCGGTGTGCTCCCCGTTTTCGTTAGGCGAATGCTGTATAAAGCAATGTAAGATTACCACCTGCAGGTGTGCAGAGACCTGAAATTAGCAACTAGACTACATTTTCTACGGCTTGTGAAGACAGGAAGTGAAAAAAAACTTGAAAGTTGGCACTTAATATATCTGCTGGTGCTATCTCACAGTCTCTCGCGCACATTTGTTTGCTTCCTCGTCCTCGTTCGTCCTGAACCTTTCTATGGACTTACAAAGGGCCACATCAACGAACTTCTCAGGAGGTGGAAGGAGAAGAGGTTCGTTGAACATTGGCGGTCTGCGACAAACGGAACAATACCTAATGGCAGGACAAAGGAATTTCTGTATAAGCTACTTTTACTCAGCAGGCTAGACTTAAGAGTTCTAACTGGTTACTTTACGGGTCACTGCAGCCTGAGATATCACTTAAACAAAATTGGTCTCTCTGAGCCAATCAGCTGCTGATTCTGTGAAATGGGCACTGAAGATTATTTGTAAATGTCCTGCACATCCTTTGTAAATGCCCTGCACTAGGCAGAAAACGGCTACGCCACCTTGGTGATACTACCGTGCCTCCATATAAATTATCGAACAATAAACCGCAGAATGTGCAACATACTTTTAAAAAACTTTAAGGCAGCAGGCTTTGCACAATAGATCTATTTTGGTCGCAGTGCGCAGTAGCCTAGTAATAAAATTAATATCTCTTTTTGCTAAACAAATTTTTGCTGAAATCTAAGATATAATTTGACACACTTCCAGTCGGTTGTGCCCCACTTTAGAATTGTAGCTGTTGCCTGAATGAAGAGGCGAGCTTTGAGTTTTGCTGTCTCATCACTTTTACATATAGCGGCAAGGAAAATACTGAATAGTCTGGTTCGAGAATTCTTTTCAACTATTTTAAAACTTGAGGAATTGTCTGTTTAAATGGAGACTTAAAGATTCTTCGCAACTCAATTTAACATTTCCTAGCTGAAAAAATATTTATTATAATTATTCTTAATTTCAATTTCCAATCTGAAGAAAATATTAAGTTTTCTGAGCGCGAAGCTTTCATTTTTTGAATGATTGCTGCTCAAAGCCCTGCAAAGAATACCAACCATTTATTGTAATTGTCTTGTAAGCTGATTTATGAGCACCGAAACCTTATATAATATATTTAATTACTTATTGGGTGGGGGGTATCCAAAATAACTTGTAAACGCATTGCAGTCTACAATTTTTCGTATTTTTATTATTATTCTTCATTCTTATACACTTCAATTGTTGCCGGACAAGCAAACAGGTACACATCTGGTATCTAAATATTTAGTCGATCTTAATGTTTGTTTTAGAGACATTACCCGTTGGACAGACAAACAATGCTGTCTTGATTTCTACATGAATGTACATATGTATGTAGGCATGTATGTATGTGTGTATACGTGTATGCACAAGTGACACGAAGCAAGAAGCATAGCATCATAGAGATTTTTTCACGTTTTTTCATTTTTTTTTTGTTTTTGGTCATATTTGGTTTTTTATTTTGATTTGGATTTCGGCTGGTTTTGTTTTTAATTATAGGATATGGCAGCACATTGCAGCAATCAGAACCTGTTTTCCACTTTAAAAGTCATAAAATTCAATTGTAATGCTCTTCGCATAAAAAGGCAAAGCTGCAAGCAGACAGGCATAGATACAAATGTATCTCGGTACATTTTTTAAATGTGAACTACGTACATACATACATATGTACATATGAATGTACCTTTGTACGTACATATATACACAAGTATGGATGCAGCGCGCCAGTTGTATTCATGGCGAGCTAAAACATGCAGCGGCCGAGATTGTGGCAAATGAAATTGAGCACTCAACATTTGTGGCAAGTGGATGGGCAAACAACGAGAAAGAAATAATAAAAAATAGCGACATAACGAAATACGAAAATAAATGTATTAAACAAATTAAAAATAAAATAAAATAAAAAAATAAATGAATTATCACAAAAAAATTGGGGCGAAAAATTATAGTACAGAAATTATTTAACAATGACTATTATGGAAAATAAATTTAATTTTGAGGAAGAAAATCATAAAAACGAATTAAAAGAAAAGTTCAAAAATTTTGTAAATTAAACTTTAAATTACACTTGCTGGACATAGCGCTGATGGTAAACTATTGTTGCTAGCGCCGCTGCTGACAAAATTTTTCCGTTGCTGTGTGCTATGACTTGCCCTGTGTATGTTATTGCTATGTTTCCTGCCATGTCATATTGCAGTGACCATCATCAGTTGACAGTGGACAGAAGAAAAAAGCAAAAATAAAGACAAAAAAACTAAATCTAAGTTGTCCCTCTTCTCATGCTGTCGTCTGGCTGTGAGAGCCATTGATTGACACAGCGAAAAGCCGATGACTACACATAAAAAGTATTTCAAGAGAATTAAAAAATAATAATTGACAGTAAGGAGAAAAAAAAAATATAAAGAAAAACTTGGGTTTCGACCAAATAAAAAAATAAAACAGTGAAAAAAAAAAACCAAATGTAGATATACTTTTCGATTTGATTCCTCACCATCGCCGTGACGGTGATGCCGTTGCTGTAGCGCACACGAATCGAGATTTTAATTTCTTACTTATTTTGTTTAATTTTTTACTCTTCCAATGGAGCCCTTCATGCAATGCGCACATACACGCATACATATAATTTTTCTCTCTCTTATTTTCACTTACTTTCAAAAATGCTTAAGTAAATATGCTTTTGATGTTGTATTGCTTTGTGTGCCTAAGTAAATATGTATTCAGACGAACGACAGATAATTGAGTTGCCATTTACAAATAGACAAAATGTTTTCCGCGCATACGCACACACAGACATACACATTTTATATTTACTTATTTACGTATAATTCATTGTGTTTGTATTGAAGCATTTCTAAGATAAATTTTGGGTTTGAGATTCTATCGAGCGGCCACAATAAAGTTCCAACAAACAATGACAATAAGTTTTTGTAATAAAGGAAAGAATATCTTGCGAAGATTGATATACTCGTACAGTGTGCATATGTATGTATGTAAGAGTGTAAGTTGGTTTGAAAGCTTTCAAATATTGAAGTATGCAAAACTCGCCTAATTATCTTATTTAATGCTTGTGATATAATTAAAAAATAAATAAAAGACCAACGAATCGCTGGAAAGAATACCAGAACAAAGAGCAACAAAACGAGCCTTCAAGAAGCAACTGTATGGGAAGAGAACTAAGGGAAGACCAAAGAAAAGTTGGATAGATTCGGATATCGATGACCTCAAAGAGATGAACATAAAAAACTGGTGGCGATTGACAGCGGATCGAGAAATGTGGTGAAAGATAGTTGCAGAAGCAGTGGACCAGGACTGTCATGCTAAGAAAAGAAGAAGAATATGATATAATTTTTAATTTTTTTTTCTTTTAAAGTGTTTGAAATTTAAAAAATTTTTATAAGTCTATGAAGGAACAAAAAAAAAAAAAGTTTGAATCTTAGAACCCTTTGTGCCCTCCATTCTTAACAATACCTTATCTAGAGTAGAACCACCAATTCCTTCAATAAACCTACGATGCAGCTTGTTTGAGCTGAGCGAAAAGTCTGTCTGGCTGCACCGGGCCCTTAAGGCGCCGCATTCGAGAGCACCTAGTCTTCAATGGCCAGTGAGGATATCAGTAGATATGCTCAGTTTGCCCTTAAATAGATTAGATGAGATTAGATTTGTGGGGGGTTGGTCAAGTCCAAGCACTCAGTCAGGAAAACCATTATACTACACCAGGATAGATTACAGTGGAAAGCATAGAGAGATAGGGTAGACTGAAAAAAAAGAAATTGGTTTGAGGTCACTCGTCCGGAGAGATCCGGAATACGAAAATTCGGTATTTTAAATTTTAACAGTCTGATAAATTTAAAATTTATTGGTGAAATTGGGCATACATATTTTCTGTTATTGTTAATATTTGTAATGCTTCTTTTTTTCTTATGGTTTTAACTGTAAAAAAAAGTTAGGTACAGCCAATCCATTTTTTTCTTATTTGTTTTTTATTCTTTGACCAAATTTTCAAATTAAAGATTTTTTATTTTATTTTTTTTTTAATTTTTGAATTTTCGGTATTTTTTTCTTGTTTTTTTTTTTTGTTTTTTTTGTAACCTCTTCAGACAGATTTTTTATTTTTTTCGTATAATGTTAACTGTAAAAATAACTTCAGTACCGCCAATCAATTTTTTGTTATTTGTTTATTATTGTTTTTATTATTCCTTAACAATATTTTCAACTTAACATTTTTTTATTTTATTTTATTTATTTTTTAAATTTTTGTTTCTTTGTTTAATTGCTTCTTATTTAATTTCTTTTTGTTTTATTTATTCAGACAAAAAAGTTTATGTTTTTGTTTTTTCTTATTATTTTAACTGTAAAAAAGGTTCAGTACAGCCAATCCATAAAATTTATATTTCTTAAATTTTTGTTATTTATTCATTAATTAATTTTATTTTTTTTGCTTTAATTTTTTAAGTTCTTGTAAATTTTTGAGTGTTGGTCTTTAGAACTAAAGAACTTTCAAACTTCAAATTTATTTTATAAAAAATTGAATAACAAATTACTTTACTGCTAGATGGGCTTACGTACATATCGTCGGCTTCCACAATAACAACGATATTACTTTTCAAATTCTTGCAAATTAAATCTACTCCAAAGCATTCGTAGTGATGGATGTCTTTATATGGAGAAACAAGCAGAAAAATGACACTTAAGTATGCGTTCTCAGCTGCTTCAGTGGCCGTCAAGTGTTTGGAAATTGGACGGCTTAAGACTTAAGTGCTTGACGACGATGAAATGAGGCTAGCAACAACAATAACATGAAGAACAGAAAAAGAAAGCATAAATATCCAACAAAGATATGCACTTGTATGGTTCCACATACATACATACATACATACATAAATATATGAGTACGGAAATAAAACAATGCAATTGGGTATTAAAAATACAGCGACAAAAATCAGTAAAATCATTAATATTCACATTGACTAATAAAATAATAAAATTCAAGCCGCATAAAATAACAAAAATCAAAAATAACAACAACAGCAATGGGTAAGAAAACTGAAATTGTCACAAAAGTATAGCAAAAAAACCATCAGAGTATAAAAAACTCATAAGTACATCCATAAGTACATAAGTACATATGTTCCGAACGCAACAAAAAATGAAAAATATAATCACAACAACAAAATGCACACCATAAAAAATATGTACATACAAGCATAAACGAAATTCCACCAACAGGTATTCGCACAACCACAACAGCAACAACAACGTTTACTTAAGGCAACGTGTCGTCATCAAATCACTTAGATATACTTAAGGGGGATTACCACCAACTTAAGCGACACTTAAGGCCAAAACACCAAAACAGGAGCAAAACGCCAGAAAAAGAGCAAAGTCAAAGTTGTATTTCTTTTATTTTTCATATCATTTTTTTTGTACACTTCTCGTCGTCCATCAAGCGTGTGGCATGTAACCCGATAGCTGCTTCCGACAGGAGTATCTTACGATTCGCCTACTTACGTACCCGCATATTTTTCGACTAAACGCCAGTCACTGGTGAGGTTGTGCCACCAGTCCTTAGGTATGCCCATAAGTATATATGTATGTATGCGTGTATGTATGTGTATATGTATGAATGTATGTATGTATGTATGCTTGTGGGTCTGTTTGCTGACATGTTTACACAAATTAGGTGATGTTTTGATTGCTCTATAATAAATCATAGGGGCTAACACACATAACCACACGCACACAAGGTCACACACACACACACTCGTGGCGCACGTACTTTTAACTGTGGGAAAAATTTGTAAATAATACTAAGTCAAAAAAATGAAGGAAAGAAAAAATTAAAGCGAGAATTGAAAATAATACGAGAATTAGAAAAAAAACAAATAAAAATAAAACCTTTGCCGCCCACGAGTTGTAAGCTATTGCCATTTGGCAGCGTTTCGAACAGCAATTAACCTTTAAATTCCTTTGTGGGAGTTAGTTTAACGGCGATAGTCATTATTTTTAATTGATTTTTGAAAGAAAAAAAATATTTACAGAGTAAGTAAAGAAAAATGGTGCAATTATATTTTTCTGTATTTCTCTCGGTATTTGCTGAAGGCTAAAAATATATTTATGTATATCAAAAGACCGCCATAGCCGTAAGTTGCATGAAACAGCAAAATTATAAATATTTGTTATTTTCTATAGCGCTCGCCCCTCTGCAGGAAATGGCAAACCTTCCGAGTGTATTTTTGCCAAGAAAAAGCTCCTCATAAAAAAATATCTGCCGTTCAGAGTCGGCTTCGGTCACTTGACGATCGGCACATACGCGGAAAAGCTAGGGTTACCATTTAACCCCCATTGCAGAAGCTGTGGGGACCTTTCAGAGAAGGAGACTGTTGAGCACTTTCTCTGTAAATGTGCCCGTTTGGCAGCTAGACGATTAAGGTGCTGGGTGCTCCTTTCGCGCCAACCCAAATCCGATCAATCTTCTCCATTATATCAACAACTCTGGCTGGCTGTCGATATCTGCCTGTTGGAGGTCTCATAGTTTTAGTGCTACTTGAGGAGTGCCAGACTGGCACTTTAACCATTTCTCCTACCTACCTAGAGTCGGTTTAAAACTGTAGGTCCCTTCATTTGTGGAACATCAAGACGCACGCCACGTATAGGAGGAGGTGCTCAGCCAAACACCTAACAGCAGTGGGCGTGGCAATTGTTTATTTATTTTTTTTTAAGTTTTCAACGGGTTTATTTTTGTTAGTGTCTTGTACAAAGCTTGGAACTTTGATTTATAATTGATTTTTCTGCATTGATGAAAGAATTTTTTTTTAAGTTTTATAAAAAAATAGAAATTTTGAGGTATTTTTTCTTAATAAAAATTTGGTAATTTTGACGTATTTTTTCTGTAATTTATACATTTTTATTTTTGATTGAATTCATTTTTTTATTTATTAATTTTATATTCGTAAAGTCTACGTGTCAATTATTTATTTATATTTTTTTAAGAAGTTCTCAACTTTTTTTTTGTTTTTTGTTTCTTTTGTTTTTTGTACAAACTTGAAACTTTGACTTATAATTGACTCTTTTGCGTTGATGAAAGAATTTTTTTTAAATCAATTAAAAACTTGAAATTTTGAGTTTTTTTTTTTAATTTTTATAAAAAATTGAAAATTTTGACATATCCTTTCTTTAATTTATTGTATTAATTTTTAAATTTTTTTTTTTTAATTTGTTAATAATTTTTTATTTTCAAAATGTACGTTTCAATTACTTATTTTATTTTTTAAGTTTTCAGCATGTTTTTTTCGTTTTTTGCTTTCTTTCCACAATGAAATACATTTATTTATTTTTCTTTTTATATTTTTTTTTTCAAAAACAAAATTTGATGATTATATTTGCACCTTGTATTATCACTTTTTGCCGAGCAAAATTATTTGGATAACCTTTTCGGAATTTATTCTCGAACAAATGATGTCCATTATCATTATAAGTAGTAGAGTTATCAGTAGCCGAAGATAGGGATTCATCGTCCAAAGAAGATGCACTGCTTTCTTGATAATTCATATCGAAAATCTTTAACAAATATTGCAAAATTTGTTCTACGCAATTTTCAAGTAACCCGAACAACAAAAATAGTAATAATATAAAAAATGTTAATAAACTTATTAGTCAAAAATATAGAATTTTCAAGTTCGTCAAATGAAAAGTACCACCTAACACCTTTAGCTCCATTTTCTCAATAAATCTTTAACATTACTGCGCCCTTTATCATGCCGATACCGCATTTTCATTCCTTCAAATGTCAAAAACATGAGTACAAAAAGAAACATATGTACATACATACATACATACATGGTTATAGGAGAAATACTATACTTCTTTTCTCCAAAAGGTTGCAAAGCCTTTGTCCATTTGGTGCCAAGATCTCTAAACTACGATAGCATCGAATCTACAACTTACGACTATCAACAATAAGAGTATTAAGTTAAGTATACATCTAATGCAAAGGTCGAAGCAAAAGATACAGGAAAATTTGTAAGAGAAGGTAAAGGCAGAACTAATAAGATTTATTTATATCGTCCCATGTGTATCAAATTTCCATTTTAGCAATTCCAGCATCGAATCGTTTAATGTCCAATAACCTGTTGTGAGAAAGTAAGTTGCACGCTAAACAAACAAATGTGTCTCTTCCCAGTCTTACGTACAATAGAAAAGATAAACAAGCAACAACAATGACAAATCCACATGCGGTAGGGCGTTACACTTGTGTAGCGATATCGAGTAAATTTATGTACTTTGCTAGTTCACCTGATAATTTGATCCACAAATATATGCAAGTTAAATGTTAAATGAACATTTGGCAGCCCCTCATAAATTTCAACTAAAACAAATAAACAAATTGAACTCGTTTTTTATTAATTTATTCTGTTATTGACATTCCGACAGCCATATAAATTAGTTATTTAAACGGAAAATAGTAAAAGAAAAGACGCGTATTCGTAGTGGCCCCATTTGTAGCAACTTTAAATTGCCGTCGGAAGATGGGTAGAAAAATTAAATGCCGACGGCAAAATCGAATTGCACAGAAGTTTGAGTTGCATTACGAGTAAATGCCTTATAAGTTTGACTTTTTAAACTTATAAATTATTACTACTATTTATAGGAGATATACATATCCAAAATAGCTCTAACTTAATTAGCACATTGGCTACTAGGGCCTTCAGTGCTTAATGACGATTACAAACTTATAAATAAAAACTGCCAATCATAGTAGTTTTGGAGTTTGGCATACTAGGAACGTTTTGCGAATTGCCAAAAAAAGATGCAACGTGCGAAAGTTGATAAAATAGCAAATTTCTTGCATTTTCCGTAATTTTTGAACGAGTTCTGTTACAAAGCTTCAGAGCAGTGGACAATTTTGACAACTAGCGAGTAAGTACTCATATGTACATATATTTATATTTTACGCCAGATTTGTGCAATGATTTCGACTGAGAAGTAATGACAACTGCGTAGAAGAATGACTAGAATGACGAGTGATTGATTAGGATGCGTTTACACATTTTCAGCTTATGTTTGCACAATTAAAGGTTATGTTCACACAATTAAAGGTTATGTTTACACAATTAGAGGTTATGTTTATACATTTATAGGATACATTTACACAATTAGAGGTTATGTTTACACATTTTCAGGTTATGTTTACACAATTACAGGTTATGTTCACACAATTAGAGACTATATTTGCACAATTAGAGGTTATGTTTACACGTTTAAAGGTTATGTTTACACAATTGGAGATTATGTTTGCACAATTAGAGGTTATGTTTGCACAATTACAGGTTAAGTTTACACATTTTCAGGTTATGTTTACACATTAGAGGTTATGTTTACACTGTTGCGATTAGGTAAATCTCTTTTTATGCTATTCAAGCGCTGATATCCCAAAGCTTGTATTTTAAGTGTTAGTTTACAGTTTCCTTAATACTTGCGGTTAGGTTTAAAATGAAGTGAAATAAATTAAGACGAATACAAATAGAGAACAGCCGGTTTTGCTCAACTGTTTTGCTCACCGGTATTATCAGTCCTTAGAAATGGTTGCAGAAAACAGTGGATTTTTACTCTAGACTGGTCGTAGTTGCAAATTTATATTTGAATATTTGAGAAAAAGGAAGGAGACACTTGAAAGAAAACTTATAAGCTAAGTATAGCCGATAGGCTAGTAAAGCTCACTCCATAAGAGAAACGGCCCAAAAATAATATTAAAACCAAATGTAAACCATAAGATGAGACATATCGGGTGTGTTTTTAGCTGCATGGGGACTATCGATACCAATAACTGTGGTTTGACCGTTGAGAGTGGCAAACTGTGTTGACATTTCTGTTCAGTAAGGTTTAGCAAATCATCATGAATCGTTTAATGCCAGAACAACGCTTACGAATTGTGGAAATTTACTGTAAAAAAATAAAACTGTTCGCGAAGTTGGCACTTCGTCCATTTTAAGTGCGGTTAACACGCAGGTTTCGGCTCTTCTTTCTTTCGAAATGAGGAATGGGCTGCCGTTACGGTGATTTGCGAGCGCTATCGCGCCTTACTCACTGGGGTTTTGTCTTCCTTTTTCTGTTGTAATAAAATGCGCTTATATAAAGTGAATTAATATTATAAAAAAAAAACGACGATAAAATATATAACTTGAGAGAATTTTTTTTTAAATTGATAACAAATTTTTGATTATTCATGTGCTAAAACCAAAACAAAAATTGAAACAAAAATTAAAAAAAAAAACATTTTTGAATTATCGTAAAATTTAATTGTTTTTGGTTTTTTGCAAGTTTTTGTTTAATTTACATATACACACATTTACTATAAGAAACTTGAACTGCAAAAAAAAAAAAAATCCTTCGTCCCAAACACCCAAACATTCTCAAGTTCAAGTTTATATTACTTTGGTTTAACATACTTTGGTTAATATTAACATTCATATTAACTATAGATAAAAAACTAAATAAATAATTGACGCGTACACTTCTGTTAGGCGTTTGGCTAACTCCTCCTCCTATTTGTGGCTTGCGTTTTCATGATGTTGCACAAATGCAGGGACCTACAGTTTTAAGCCGACTCCGAACTGCAAATGTTTCTAATGAGGAGCTTTTTTATGGCACAAATACACTGCATGTTAAACATATATTAGTTTGTTTTAAAATTTGTCTTTAACTTTTAGATTTTTTTTCTTATAATTTTATACATTGTATATTTCGAATTTTCTAGAAACGATGTCGAAAAAAATTGCCCCGCCCTAATGTTGGTAAATTAAAAAAAAATTGAATACCTTGTTTTTTTTTGCATTTCTACTACGCTAAAAATATTAAATCTCCAAATAAAGTTAATTGAGTGCAGTTACTAACTCAAATTTAAATAAAACAGAAGTAGAGTGGATAATACTGTAAAAAAATAATTTACATTTTTCAGATTTTTTATATCAAAATATATTATTTATAATATTTGACTATGAATAAAATTGTAATGATTTTTAAAAATTAATTGAATTTACATGTTGCGCTACCAGAAATACTGGAAGCTTTCACAACAAAACATGTTAATTATAATAATAACAAAAAAAAAATAAATAAATAAAAATACAAAAACAAGAATTCAAAAACAAAAATACAAAAACAAATACAAAAAAAAAATAAATAAAAAAAAAACACTTGAAACATAGGCAATCTAAGCCAATTAATTACTACATTTTTTGTACATTTCATTTACGCACTAAAGAAGTTGTCCAAAGCGCGTCAAGAAATCAAAACGCGCTCTCGAATCCCCTAATTGAGCCAAACCAAACTAATTATTTATGCTTGTTTTTACACTGTTTACTTAGTTTCTTGTTGAGGCAGCAGCCAATGAAGTTAAAAGTACTGCCACGAGGCATGGAGTTTTTTATTGTGTTTTATTTTTTTTTTTCTGAAAGTAATTGCAGAATAGCACGCATTCTAAGAACTGCATACGTACATATGTACATATTTCTAAATCATTTATTTTTTATTTTAAGAAATATTGAGGCAACACACGAACAATTAAAATAATATATTTCCTCATACACTTTTTCATTGTTGCTTTTGTTTAAAAAAAACAATCAATGTGTAAGCAGAGGAGTAATTAACGTGCGGTAATTTATGTTACAACTACCTATGTATTTATTTATGTGCGTACATGTGTATGTATGTATACCAACTTCTGCCACTTGACAGGCAGTACGACCAGATAATCAGCAGTAAGTCAAGATTTTAGAAAGTCAATGCTACTTGTGCCATTGTAGGCACAGCAAACGAAGAATATTATTTTTCTACTGAATGCACATATGTATGCTTGTATGTATGAATGTGTATATGTGCGATTGTGACCAGCCTAATTAATCGTTGATCAGTCGTAGTCGGAATCGAAATTGCTGTTGAGCAGTTAATAACTGGCTGGCGGCTTGGATTGGAGTTGAGGCCACAAAGAATGGCCATTGAGTTGAGTGAACCGCCACGCTGTGCGCGAGCAAACAACGTGGGAATTTAACTATCGAAAATAAATATGTACCTAAACAGTAGGTATGCGTTTGTTTGAACTAAAATATAATAATTTATATATGCATGTGTGTATGTGTGCATACATATGTATAGGTCTAATTGACTTTTGAGGTTCAGAAGTAATTTTCACTACATTAATTATCCGCGGAGCAAACAGACAGACAATTACTTTCGACGATTTCCTTCCAAATATTTTTTCTGTTTTTGCCCCCTTTTCGACATAATTTTAACTTCGATTTTACCTATTTTCTTTTTTTTTCCTTTTTTATACTTGCTTTTTTGGTGAGCGTTTTAAAGCGCGTTTATTACCTGCTAAAACAAAAAGTAATAAACGAGTTAAAATCCCATTAAAAACGCATTCATATTGCGTGCGAACAATATTTACTTAAGTTAATTTTTTCGTGCATTTTTATTTGTGTGTGTGTGTGTTGCATAGCATTTTTTCGGTCTGATTTTGTCTGCGGACCAGCATTTTGGGGCGTTGAATTCCAGTGAAACCCATGCGGTGTTCTCGTGTGTGCATTTTGCAGAAGGTTAAGAGCGCAAAATTGCTTAGTGTTTTTGGGTACTGAAATTACTGTCGGTCGACCTAAATCAAAATCTGGCGGCGCGCAAGGCGCAACGGCCAGTCGTGCGTTCGGGCGGACGTATGGAGTGGAGTATCCATTTCTTTGCTCGTTTTTGTATTTCTCTTTTTTGTTTTGGGTTTATTTTGGTGGTTTCATTAATCCGAAAAGCAAACATGCCACTACCATTTTTTCACCTTTTTGAATTACTGTTTACCTTATGATATATTACTGTTCAACTTTTGACGTGCGCTTTTGCTGCTTCGTTTTTATGCTTCGCACATTTGAAAATACTTTTCTGTATTTCATTTTTTAATTGTGGAGGATGCTTTTTTTTATTGGTTTTGGTTCTCTGACAAAGCGCTTACAACGGAGTTTTTTTTTGTTTGAATTTTCAAAAGTCAAACGGTCACTTTAGGCAAACTGCACCATAGTCAAATTAGAAAGTAAGGTAAATTAAATAATTCACACAAAGTAAAATTTATTTTAATGAAATAAAATAAAACAGAGTAGAATAGAAATACATATATATAAAAAATAAATGTAATGAGGAAATAAAATGAAGTAAATTAAAACATAACAATTAAAAAAAAAACTTCAACGTTACTTCACTAAAAGAATCCTCAAACTATCCGAGTACACTCCGAATTATGAAATAACACTAGAAACTAATAAGAAACTACACATGAAGTATATCTGGAAAATCATTTATAAATACAATTGCAACAGACACAGACTAACTCAAGGCATCTTAAGTAAAAATGTGTTTTGGGTTAAGTATCTGAACGACATGGGAATGGAGTTTGGTCTGAAGTTTGAAGAAAACATCATCGCTATAGACTGGCAAAATCGCTGTGTGCAACTTCTTACCAAAATGAAAATAAAAGATCTCAACATGGCAAGGCAAAAAGCACAGTCAAGCGTGACCCGAATTTATAAACATTTAGACTACTCAAAAGGGGAATCATATATCAAAGATACATAGAAGATATTTGCGGCTAGCTGATATTACGACAATTTTCAAAGCAAGATGTGGTTTACTGAAGCTAAATGCAACTAACTTGCTTTATATACTCAGTCTTACGCTATAGAGATTTTCTTATTGCAGAGTTTAATTATTGATTAATTTTTGGGCTGTAAGAGACAACATTTTTGTTGCCACAAATTTATTATTTCTTTCGCTATGTACTTAAATATTTAAATGAATTATTGTATAAACTATTGAAATGTAAGATGCAATATTTATCAATATATAAATGAAGAATTACTACTAATACTATAATAAAAAAAATAATAAAAAAATTTAATTAGAATAAAAATAAGAATGAATGAAACGAAATAAAATAAAATGGAATACAAATCAAAATGAATAGAGAATTAAACGGAAAAAATTAGCTAAATGAAATAAAATAAAAACACATGAACTAAACAATTGAATAATTGAAAAAAAAAATTAACTAAAAAGTAAAAATTCATAAACAATAAATCGAAATACAGTGAAGTAAATAGAAAAAATAGAAATTAATAAAAACGGATACGCGATTTATTATTAAGTGAAATAAATAAAATTGAATAAGAATAAAAATAAATTAAAAATAAAACGAAAAAAACTAAATTGAATAAAAAAAATAAAAGTTACAAATAACAAATGAAAACTAAACAAAAAACTTTATAACAAATTAATATAATAAAAAAAAAATATTGTAAAACGAAATAATTCCCGATTCTACCAATTATTTAGAAACTTATCAGGCCGATTCTACCAATTATTTAGAAATTTGTCAGGTTTATCAGGTTGTTGGCGGCCGCCGTAGCCAAATGGGCTGGTGCGTGACTACCATCCGGAACTCACAGAGAGAACGTCGGTTCGAATCTCGGTAAACACCAAAATTAAGCAAAAAAAAAAAGTGTTTCTAACAGCGGTCGCCCCTCGGCAGGCAATGGCAAACCTCTGAGTGTATTTCTGCCATGAAAAAGCTCCTCATAAAAAATATCTGCCATTCGGAATCGGCTTAAAACTGTAGGTCCCTCCATTTGTGGAACAACATCAAGACGCACACCACAAATAGGAGGAGGAGCTCAGAAAAACACCCAAAAAGGGTGTAAGCGCCAATTATATATATATAACTTCTGCTCAAATATGAACGAGACGTTATCAATAAAACGGTCCGCGGATGACATATGGAAAAAATAAATTTTTTGTTTTTTGGTAGGACTGTTATAAGCTTACATGGCAAATTTCAGCGTGATATGTCACATAGTTTGTTTTCTGTGCTACTGTAAACAAGTCAAGCTCGAGTGTGTTCTTTGAATTTGACGATGGAAATTCAAGTTGAACAAAGAATTTGTTTGAAATTTTGTTATTCTTAAGCCTTTGTTATTCTTAAGCCTTAAAAATGTTGCAGACAACCAAAAAAATTTATTTTTGCCATATGTCATGCGCGGAGCGTTTTATTGATAACGTCTCGTTCATATTTGAGTAGAAAGTATATCAGGCTGTTGTGCAATTTCAATACGAAACTTTGTTATTTTGAACTTTAATAGGCTAATAAATTTAAAATGAAACCGAAAATAAAAAACCAAAAATATATTAAAAATATAAAGTGAAATTAAATAAAATTAAATAAATTTTTTTTTTTTTTTGTTTTTTTTTTTTATTATTAGTATTTTCATTGCAACTAGTATAACATTACATATATATACTAACGAGCAATTTTGTGGAGTTTTGTTACAACAAATAATTTGAGTTAATCCTCAGCAAAATACAATTCATACTTTTAACTGATTTTTATTTATTAATTAGTTTAAATCTAGAGGTTTTTTACGTTTGAGCCTTCGTTTCCATTAATAAATAAAAAAAAAATAGAAAATAAAAGAAATGTTAAATTGATTGGGAAACCCGGCATAAATATAATAAAAATATAAAAGTAAATAAAATAAAATAAAAACTACTGAAACAATAAGACGAAAAAAAATTAAATACAAAAAAATAGAAAATAAAAAAAGTTTAATTTATAGGGAAGCCTGGCATAAATATGATAAAAATTTAAAGTGGAGTAACATAAAATAAAAATTAATAAATAATAAAATAAAAATTAATAAAAATACATATACAAATAAAAATTACTACAAAATAAATTTATTAAAAATTAAATATAATAAAAAAATAAAAATTAAAAGAAAAATAAATAAAAAATATGGTAAAAATTAATGAAGAATATGGGCAATAAAAACAAAACTTCCAGCACTCAATAGATTTAAAAATCTTTAAAGATCGCAAACTGAAGAAGTTTTTGGCAAAAATTAACGTGACACCAAATTAATAACCCTATCGGAGTATTTTTAATTTTTGCCAATGGCGCCGTACGCCACACTTAATGTCAAATAAACTATGTGAACTAGACAGCTGCAGTATACAATATAAACAGACAAGTAATGGGGCGCGTAAAGGTCCAAATAGAGAAATGTTTTTTTTTTATTTGTTGTTTAAACACAAAATTGGATAGTTAATTTTACGCCACCTTGTAACTTGTTAATAGCAATGAGAGTAAGAGAGATATTATTCTTGCAGTTTAAAGCCTAAAGAATGGCAAAGGAAGTCCACACTTGACATAGGAAAATAACCGAGATGACTGAGCATTTCAAAATTACTTTAATGTCAATGCTCTCTAAAACGAGTCTACGAAGAAAATATTTAGGGTAACTAAAAGTACAAACTTCAAAGCCTTGGTAAAATTATTTTCATAATCACAATCCCATTCCAATCAAGGGAATTACTTTAAGCTGTAATCAGAACAAAAATCCAATATATATAAAACAAAGAAAAATTGCTAGGTTTTTCTTGACGAAAATAAATATTTTTTTGAAACTCCAAAAAAAACAGTCAAATAACCCGCAATCTATAGCTGAAAATAAATTGCAAATACAGATGGTGACTCACACAAATTGGCGATCTTTTAGACGGGTTAAAGAAATAAACGAAGCACTAACTGGTACAAAAACGACTGGAAAGAGGAATAAAACACTGCCAAAAAAATCGAAAGCGCGCAAATAGCAAACAGTAACGAGCTGCGCAACCACCAGAGCTATAGAGAGATCTGGACATACAAATATCGCAGACACAAAGAAACTAACAAATCATTTGAAGAACTAACACAAATAACTGCAAATTCCAACAACCCTAAAATCGTACAACTAAGAGAATCCAACGAGAATCATCACCTGAAAGAACGATAAGCCCTGACACATAAAAAACTGACAAGAAACAGATATGGAAAAAATTAAACAAACACGAAACATATTTTATAGACGTTCACGCAAAAAAATGACGGATTAAATGGACGACGAACCCATCACTAAATCAGCCAATCAAACGAAGCACAAAAAACAAACAAAATTGTGCATTAAATAAAACCAATCGCGGAATGCGAGCAGAACAAATGACAAACCACACAAGTGAATTTGAAAAAATCAAGAATGAAACACAAACAAAAGCCAACGTTCATAAAAAGCAGCCAGTGAAGGCACCAACAAGCTGATGAACGTGAAACAATAAACGCCAGAAAGGTAGCGCATAAAACTAATTTGAAAAGCTTACCATAATAAAAAACTAAGTCAAAAACAGAGATGTGACAGGGAGTGACTAAGGGCAACCGTAACGACAAAACGCCAGTAAGAAATGTTATTTTTTCCTCTTGCCGAAAATGGATAGTTTGAAACCCGAAATAGGTAAGGTGACCGGGTAAAGAGTTACGGAAACTGTCATTCCCATCGTTTTTCTTTTACTCTTTCAAGCAGCCACGAATTAATTTACTAAATATAGTGAAATGTTAAGCTTAGGTACTACACATACAAGCATAAAAATGTAAGCACAAAAAATTGGTGAAAGAAATGAGAAGAGAAAAAAAGACGACGAATGGCTGATTAAATAAATTCCAAATACAAATCAACAAATAACAAAATAAAAACAAAAACAAAAAAGTATACCAACCAAACGAGGGAAAAATGTAAGGGACATAACATACAAAATTACCCATCATACTTTGTACGAGTACGATAATAAAAACGGCGTAGAAAGAAGCAGCTTCTGGTGACCGAAGACGACAAAGCGACAAAGGTGCTGGGAGAAAATGTGAATTGGTAATACGAATGACTGCTTACCATTTGCTTCTAAACAAACAGTGTGCATGTACAGAGCTTACGCATAAGCGTGTGTGTAAGTATGTGTGCAGTTGGTAGGAGGTACACGATAAGCGATGTATGGTGTGTGGTAGTACGACGAGAAGTTACCCACGTTCCCAATGGAAGTTTGGTGGAGCGCAAAGGGGACAACTTGTGTCTGCGTATGGGGCATGAAAATAAGATGCTAACTCACAAAAACTTTTATCGCCATACGGAATCAATTGAGTGTATTAAATTTGACTTTAAAATGCATCGTTTTATGAAGTAGCACAGCCAGTATGGGAAGATCGCCAGTGAGGAGGAGAAAAGTGTTATTACCCACAGTTATATGGATTAATCGCTCATGCGACTATAAAAAACAGTATACCCGAAAACAAAAGTAGCAAGCAAAAAAACAACAACAACAACAAAAACACAAAAAAGAAGCAAAACACAAAAAAAATGTCACTAGAAAAGTGGCAACGTGCAAAACGAGTGTGTTTTTGTTATAAAGCTGATAACAGCGGTGGTTGAAACATAACGCAAAATGCTTCTTGACTTTTTGTATTAAACGACGATGAATTACAACTTATGTGCGATAATTAACCCTCCGTTGGACACCTTTTTTAAAACCTTCGGTTGAACACCCCGGTCTGGCCTTTTAAGCCCTATTTTTGGGGTCCTTTTGTTACTCTCCAATAATTTATGTGCGATAATTAACCCTACGTTGGACACCTTTTTTAAAACCTTCGGCTGAACACCCGGGTCTGGCCTTTTAAGCCCTATTTTAGGGGTCCTTTTGTTAATCTCCAATAATTTATGTGCGATAATTAACCCTCCGTTGGACACCTTTTTTAAAACCTTCGGTTGAGCAACCGGTTTTGGCCTCTTTTGTCCTGCTCGAGGATCCTTTTTAAAAGATTATATCCATAAAACGATAGAAAATTAAATTTGGAAGCTCAAGTCGTTCGCTATAATAGAAATATGTTAAATTCACATCCAAAGTCGAAAAAATCTGCCCAGAAAAGTGTGGACAGACCCAGGTGCCCAACGGAGGGTTAACAAGTAGCTCGCTGGTCTCATGGATAGAGAAGGCGGAGCGCTAAATGTGCAATGCCAGCTGGGGAAAGTCATGGGAATACGCAAGTAAACTATTTCGACTAAAATACTTGACTATTTTTGACTTAAAGAGTCGTATTTTCTTCATTTCAAATATTTTCCATTTATTTAGCACACTTCGCCTCAGGCAACAAATGTTACGTAAAGCGCTGCAAAGAAGATTACTTTTACACATTTTTTTTTTGGTTTCTCTCTTTTTACCCTTCCAGCGAACTTGCATACTTCTGTTACTTGTAAAGTAGCTTACAATTCCTCCTGACCACCAAGCGCCATCTCAGCCGGCGAATTCAGCAATTTTCGTAAGCACAAATACACTTTTCACATTCTTTCATTTTTACACAATGGGAAATTAAACGAAAATGTTAATTATTTTGTGTACTTGTTTGCGTAGTTGTTAATCTGCCATTCGGATGCTAAACAGGCCTTGCGTACCAGTTCGGCATGGATGGAGCACATTTGGAATGTTTCTTTTGAACTCAAATCAACGCGAATGCGACTCAACTGGCTCACCAACGACAAGAACAACACAACCGGTCTATGGGCACGAACGGCGATGAGACGCAAAACTAGGCATTTCAATTAACTTAATGAATATTTTAAAATCTGCTTTTACGTCGTTCTTGTTGTTGTTGGTAGATATAAAGAGATTAAATGCGAATACAAAGGAGTAGTTAAATAAGGAATGTAAGAAACAAAAAAAATAAAAAAAAAAATAAAAAAAGATAAAAAAATTCAGATGTGGAATAAGATGTGAGTGGATGGCGGCGTGCAATTACGCACATGGAAAGGTCGAAAAGGTAAAGTAAAGGAAATGAAAAAAAACAAAAAAAAAATAAAAAAAGTAAAGAATAAAAAAACCAGAAACAATAAAGGTACTAATGCATGCTTGAGATATTCAAAATAAAATGAAACCGAAAAAACAAGACTAATGAAATAAGAGCCATAGCAACCGTAATGTGTCCGAAATCAAAGAGTGGGGTGTTGGCAAACAATAAAAAATTTATTAAAGGTAACTAAGTAAATACTAATAAAACGCCTAATCACACTCGGCCACGTTTCCGGCGCAACGACGGTACAGCTCGTGCCATGGCTTAAACCACGGCGACGGCACACACACACATGCATACTATACTATACGTATAACAGCTTCCATTTGCCGAATTCTCCGTAAAGCCATTAGACGTGCAAAACAATTTTATTGTTACTGAGGTGTTACATTACCGAAATTAAATGACGTGGAATGCACGATGATTGAACGATTTGTACATAGTTGGGGCCACACAGCAAAGTAAGCGCGAAGAGCAACAGCTGTTATGAGGATGAAGCTACTAAATGTGAATGAGTTGCTCTTACGCCTTGGCAAGCACATACATACATACATACACACACACGAAGAATCTAGGGTAAATGAGTAGTGTTCCCGAACAGCTTTTAGTGAGGCTGACTAGAGTGAGCTCACCACTTTCATGGCACTTCACAACCTACTTAACGTAGCTACGAGCACCACTCGATGAGGGTGGTTGGATGTTGGTGGCTGGCTTGTTGTGCTAGTTGGTAAGTAAATTTGCCATAGAATTGTGAACAGTTGGTTGCACAGCAGCCAAGCTGTAACACGGCACGCCACGTCATGCCATGCCACCTCATGCCATGCCACGCCATACCACCACATTCCACTTTGCGTAAAAGTCAAGTGAGTGTAAAGCACATAATAAAAAATCTCAAATCAAATCAAATAAATAAATAACTTAAGAAGTGCTGGTAACAAGTGGATTGTTTGTTGCCGAGTTGGAGAGTTGTGGAGCAGTGCGTAATGTGGCAGGCAAGTGGTGGTAAATTTTCGAGTATACTACCGAAAAAACACAGCAGCGAAATTGAATAAAAAGAAAGTAAAGCAAGGAAAGCAGTGAAGAAAAAAAAGGAAAACAAATTACTTAATCATGGCTTATGCCGGAGCAGATAAGTCAATGTCACGATTTAACTACATGGGTACGCACATACCATCACACTTGAGAGAGCGAGTAACGGCATGTATTGAGCCGTGAAGTATTGGTTAAGTAATGTCCAGCGCAGCTGGAGAAATATCGTTAAAAGTTTTACCTCAGACGCAAAAGCACTTTAATTGTATTTGTATTTGTGTGTGACTGGTTTGACTGGACTTTTGCGCATTTGTTGTTGTTACAGTTACTTTAGCTTTTGACTATTACTTACATTGAAGGCGAAGAAGGCGAAGATCCGGCGAAGACCGCATTTACGTTTGTTTGGATTTCGGCACGTATTTACCGCAATCGCCCGAGGGCAACCATCTTTGTAGGTGTGCATGTATCCTGCATTTGTTGTGTGCTGTATGCTTGTATGAACTGTAATTGGTGATTTATTGCTGCAATATACTCGTCACATTTCCACACACTTACTTACTTCCTTCACTTTACTTGCTGCTCTCTATCGAACATTAAAAACAATTAGCTAAGAAGGGGTGTTTGTTCCGTCGTAAATTTGTGCAATTCTTATCGTACGTTGTTGTCGTTATTGTTGTTGTTTGGCAACAAAGCGCCAAAGTGTCGGTGAAATATAAAAATCAAGTACTTTTGGCTGTAAGTGAGCGTCGGCGGTCATAAATATTATTTATAATGAAGTTTGTTTGAGTAAAGAATATAAACGAGTTTGAATGCATGTGTGTGTGTGTGTGTGTGTGTGTGTAGGTAGGAAGGAAGAAAGAAGGCACAAAGTGCGAAACGAGTCACGCGCCATAGACCCTCAAGTGGAAAGTGAAATTTAATCCAGGGATATGATTTGATGCTTTCATAGGTAATTGATAAATAAATAGCCGTAAAACATTAAAAATAATAAAGGCCAAACATGAGGGCGCCAGTGGGAAATGTTCAATAGAGAGTGCATACGAGTACATACTTACTTATTCAAAGCAACCGAAAATGTGTCAGGCGAGCGTGCATAGCAGAAGAGGCGAAGAGCTCAATTTGTTGGCTACATTGCAAGTTAGAAACTTTGTTTGGGTCATATATCATAAATTTGAAACGCTTGTCATATTTCTTTAATTAGCAACGAGTAAATGGAATGCGAATAAAATTTGCGCAACAATGACTAAGTCTAATATAAAGGAAGTCGTTAGCTCGTAGATGGGGAAGCAACGGATTATTAAAATCCAACAAATTTAAATTGATCACCAGGAAAGTTATTTCAATTGAAAAAGAAAACACAGCACGTACTACACTGGAATATCGTATAGCATCGACCCCAACAACAAATTAAGCAAAGATGATTTGGCCAAATCCACCCTGGGCAGGATAGAAATTGTGAGAATAACTCATTAAGTATAACTGGGATTTTGATAAACTCATTCAGAGCGAAGGGTTTGATTGCAAGTCTGCGTAACAGGGATGTGAGAAACGGGCAGAGATGGCCATCGAAAAAGAAGTTGCAACAATTTGAGAATCATTGTCTGGGGAGAGAATGATTCCAACTCTAGATGAAAGATTTAGACCTAGTATAGTAAAATTGTTGCGAATTCTTTGGTCAAATTTCATTGCTATAGCCATTTTAAATTTGCAATAGTTTGTGTAAGAGTTTTTAGAAGAAATAAAAAAAGAGATAAAATACATATCCGAGAAACGCATGTTGTTAAGGTGCATATAGTAAAATTTTACTAGAACGAAAATTCTTTTACGCTGCCCCAAGCAATAATACTTCGAAATATGCCTCAGCCACATTGACTTAGCAGCTACCATATGGCGGATTTAAACGAAATATATGCGAAATTTTATTTGAGGGCAAACAAACTTTAAATGGGCGCATACAACAGCAATTTAGTTCGAGGCATGCTAGGTAGGTAGGTGGAAGTGGCGGAGGTCGTTCTCTAAACCAACTCACTTAGGCCGTTGCCGATCCATTGTGAGGCATGCTAAGCAAATATTAAATCCATTTTCAGCTATAAAAACGTGCCACTCTCGCATATTAAAGGTGTCAAGGAAACAATGGACATCATCAACAATAGCGACGCCAGAAATGGGAGAAGGGCACGAAATCAGAATACAAGAAATAAATCAAATAAAAAAAAGTAGTAGGGCTCTCACAAAGTACCCGTGTCAAAAATTTTTCGCGGCCTATAATTATTATTGACATGCTATGGCGCGGCAATTGCGTGACCGCGTTGGCAAGAATAATAGTACGGGTGTATGTACGTATGTGCATGGAACAGAATGAAAGCAAATCAAACAAAAACAACAGCAAGAACGAGAACGTCTCAAAACCGTCATAACCGAGAGCACTGCGAAACGCGATGAAACGTCAAACAAAACACCAACTAATAATCAACACAGCACAAGCGTCTATGAGCAGCAACAATGTAAACAGGTACAACAAAAACAACAACAACAATTTAATAATAATACAATAATAATAAATAAGTGCTCACTTGAAATATTTATTTACCATGAACACAATATGGCTTATACGCACTTGAACAAAATGGCTGTAATAATGCATTTACGTAATCATGAATGAAATGTGTGGAGGAGTAGCAAAAGCTGGTTAGCGTGAAAACTAAACAAAACAAACGAGAAGTCCTTCAAAAGTATTTGAATTGGAATAAGGCGCATACTTACATATATACACATACATACATACACACATACATACTTACATGCATATACATATACATCCAAGCACACATACTTTATAAATGAACATAAATTTGTTCCCGCTCACTCAACTCAATCAGTCAGCTGTCTTCATTTCAGTTTGCAAGCTAAACAAAGGTGGCAAAACCACGCCCGCTTTCCGATTGCTGAGGTGGCCATCGTCACTATAAATTTTGTTGGAAAACTACTCGCACACACACCACCACTTGTGCTTATACGTAAAATAAATACTGCTGTGTAGGAGTTTCCCCGTCAAGTGGCTATCAGCTCTACTCTGCCAAATGCACAGTGTTTGTTTGTATGTGCGTGTGTGTGTGTGTCGCTCAAGTATCTACTCAGCTCTACTTAAAGATTCATTCAGCAGCGAAAATTGCTAGTAATCTTCGAACAATTGAATAAAAATTGCAGTTAGCGTTGGTTACCGTTCGACGATATGAGTTGTTGCTTAAGGCGCGATTATGGGACTATTGTTGTTGTGTAAATATTATGGCATTTTTTTTTTTAATTTTTTTTGTCTCGGTTTTTTGCTTTTTTGATGGCACTACAAAATTAAATGGAGGATTGATAAGTGGGCTTCCACTTTTTCCCTCTGTCTATAGGCGTTTTATACGTACGTATGTATGTATGTGCATATGTATGCATGAATTTACGCCTTCCTCGATTGGAATCAATTACTTGTGGTCGTATTATCACCGTTATAAAATATTTATAGCTAATTGTTTACACAACCAGTTAGTTGAATGGTACTTAACGCATAACGGATTAGGTCACATTCTTACATACACATACATATTTACATACATAGATTTTGAAGAAAATTAAATGTTCTTTGGGAATGTATCATAGTAATCGATGTCGAAATATGATGCGATAAGTGGTGGTCTTAGTCTTTTAGTCATGGGAAAAGTCAAGCAAAAGTGGCAGATAAGACGCTGGGCTGAAAGGAATTGAGAGCGAAACCTTTCAACTATTAGAGAAGATAAAATTAATACACCATTTTACCCATCCTCCACTGCATATGGGCCCTACTTTAATCCATCAAATGTATATTTAGCCGAAATAAATGCAAAAAATTGCCTATGATTTTATGTCAATCATTTTTGTTGAAGTGCGTGAAAAAGCAGAGCTGAAGTGTGAGCGATTCATTTTCAGAAAACGATAACAGTGTAAAACGTAAGTACTTTTTGACAAAAAAAAAAAAAATACTTTCAAGAAGTCGATGGATTCCTCTTGCGCGACGGATAATAATTCTACCGCTTTTCAACTGTTTTCTACAGCCAATGATGGCTTGTTTCAAGACAAAAGACTAAATTCTCATTATGATTCATTAACGAATCAGCTCAAGTATAATCCAGGGAAATTTTTGGATTTGGATTTCCAGAAGGATTCGCATTAATATTCGACGAGCAAAGATTGTCACTTTAATAAAGGGTAATCAATTTAGGGGCATCGGATATTAAATTGAAATAAAACAACAAAAATTCAAATTGACTAGGCAATCTTTGTGTAGAACTTTTTATGACATTTATTTTGCGTTTATGACATTTGACTGCGCCGTAATTCGGTCATCTGTAAAAATCAATTTTATGCGGCACATTAGAATCGGAAGCTAAATTTTTGAACTCATGCAAGAGTTTAAATACTTAGGCATAGTACTCAGCATAAATAAGGATCCGTCCCTATCAATACAAGACCGCATTCAGGCAGCTAACAGAGCATATTTTGGCTAAATCAAACATATAAAGTCTTCATTGATATCAAAGGAACAAAAGCTCCAGATGTACAGAACTATAATAAGAGCGGTACTCATCTATAGCTGTGAAACAAGGGCCCTTAAAGTTAATGACGGGAATTTACTGATGCGATTTGAAAGAAAAATTCTCAGAAAAATATTCCGCCCTTTACGATTAGAAGACGTTACATACCATAAGCGGTATAACTAAGAGCTCATCATTTTTAACGCGGGAGGAAATGTAACGCATTTTAAAACGTCGCAAATGGTACGATGGTATGGACGCGTCATAAAAGTGAGCAACGAAAGAGCGACCAAAACGGTTTTTGGAGCAAATTCTGAAGGCGCAAGGAGAGGCTGGCCAAGGCGACAATGGTTGCAAGACGTAGAAGACGACAAATGTAAGATGAGAATATCACAACATAGATCGAAAGCGGGATGTCGAGAAGAATGTAGACTCCACTGGTCCGAGACGAGAAATAAATTTCTCACTGAAACGAAGAGATTTACAGCAGTAAATCCATTGTTTCACAGGCTGTATGGCAAGTAGCGCCTTCTTATTGGATCCAGTGGATTTGTGGAGATAATGGGCTTCAATTTCCGTACAATAAACAGTTGTTAATCATGGCGCGATTGCGTTCGCCATTCACTATTACATTGGCACCAGCCTCGTGTTTTGAAGATATATTGGCCGATGATTCCCCCAGCCCTTAGGCCGCGCACCAAACGGTTGTTTTCAATGAATGCAATGGCAGCTCTTGAATGGCTTGCGGCTTCGGGTTGCTCTTTAGTTCACATGCGACACTTTTGCTTAGGCATTAAGCCAAAAATGGACCTTATCGCTGAACACTATAATTTGGTCTGAGCGCGCGATGAACACTTTTCACAGAGCGCCGATTTTCGTAATTCAATTTTACGATTTGTAAGCGTTGTTGAGACGTAAGTCTTTCCATGATGAAATGTCAATGAATACTGAAAAAAATTATGTATTCAATATGACAGTAGTCACGCGTGATCTGAAAAGAAACCCTATAGGAAAAAGTGCCTCTAAAAAATGTGTGTGAAATATTATGTGGATTTGGAGAGTCCTACTGGATCACAGAAATTTTGAATTAATAAAACTAATTTCTCTAGTCCGATTGATTTTATATGAATCTTCGAGGACTTGTGATGTTCACCGCAAGGGTCTTCTGGAGATAACTTTTGCAATTATTAATTTTTCTTTTGTTTTTTGAAATTTTGCTAAAGCCAAGTCGAAACATGACGTATTCATGCTATGTTTTTATTTTTGTAAAATAAAGCAATTGACTAGCAAAAAAAAAAATTATTGAAAATCATCATTTTTTTGGCCTCTGACTACCCCTAACCCTTAAAAAAATATATATGCATATATATAAATGCGGCTTGTGGCTTGGTTTTGTTTGTACAGTGGGAATTACACCTTTTTTGTTTTCAATTTCTCATTAGAACTATTTAGTTTTGGATTTTTTATGCAGCTAAGAGAACTTATCAAGAAAATTGGAGTTAAAGCAATCAATTTCAATCCATGGAAGTTTCATTAACATCAAATATTTAGGCTTTTTTTATCAAAAAACAAATGACATTATCTACATACATAAGTACATATGTGTGTATGCAATTTCCAAGCTTAAAACAAAAAAGTATCCGCCACCAAGGCAATTTAACCAGTAGTCAAATATTTGTAGACACATGTGTTTGCACACATATATATGTACAAAATTATTAATAATGTTCTGGGGGCCTCTTAAAACGAACAGCCTCAGCGGAGGTCAATTGAGCCAAACAGATTACACAAAATTCAATAAAGCATTTGAACAACGAAGAATTTCAAACAAAAAAAGGAAAAACAAACAAATAATGGCTGGTAATACGAAAGCAATCAAGGGAAAATGTACATACATACACACATGTAAATATACAGATGCATTGAAATCATTGCCTAAATCACCGATCGAGTGCGTTGTATAATAATAAAGCGACAATCAAACACACAGTCGAGTGTCATTCGGAGTAATTTATCATTTATTGGGGACGTTATTGTTGTTGCGCTTATTACTATTGTTGCATTTGTTGTTGCTGCTACAAGCACAGTTATCTTATGCACTATTAAATAATTGTTTAATCTCAGCGGTAAGTGCTTTTTGTTTTCGACGGCTTTGTTTTGCGGTTTGAAATTTTGATTTCGGCAATTTATTATTTTGGATATGACTGGCGCGGTTTGGGTTAATTACAAAAAGTCTTCGAAAAAGAGATAGAGCGAGACTAGCAGAGGGAAGGTGGCAAAGTACAGCGCGGCACATGAAATGAAAGTGCTGATGAAGGTAAGAGGCGTGGATAGGAAAGCAAAGCGCTGCGGAGCGTTAAAACTCATGCGGCGGCAAGTGTCAAGGATTATAGATTAAGGGAACACGTGAGGGAGATAAAGAAGAGAAAGTTAGGCTGGGCGGAACAAACGCAAAAAGCACTACAAAAAATAAAAACTTGTAAAACTGGATTTAAGGGATTAAGGGATAATGTGCGCGGACGCCATGAATGAAATTAGGTTGCATAGCTCGTTATGACCAGCAGCGGCATGAATTTATGCTTATCAAGCAGCATCCCACAAGGATTAGAAAGCAATTAAGTTCATATTTATAATGACTACGATCAGTGCAGATAAGGTTTTGAAATGATGGAGGAAGAGCAACTTGGGAGAACCAACAAAGGACGTAACGAATTGATAGGAATAACTTTGAGGGAAGAACAAATAAAAACATTTTAATGCAACAACTCAATTTGATATTCACCTCATTCATAACTCATGAATATTCAGAGCAATGAAGAAGGTAAGGTTGAAAGGAATGTTCAGTTGAATCAATTCGAAATTTAAAGCAAAATTTTTTAAGGAATTTTTAAGTCAACGAAAATCAGAGAGCTCGTAAAGGCTAAAATGTTAGACAACGCCGAGAAATAATTCAAAATAAGACAATTTTGTTTAATTGAAGTGGTGTTGTTGTTATTGAAGTGGTTGAGTATTTCTACTGAAATAATCTTAATTAGCGACTAGCGCCGTAGAGGTGTACTTTGAATGGTTGTAAAGGCTCTTTCAGCCGCCGTAGCCGAATGGGTTGGTAGATGACTACCATTCGAGAGTGTGTGGGTCCGAATATCCGTGCAAGCAACAGCAAAATCATAGAAAAAGTTTTTATATCCGAGTGTATTTTTAGCCGTGACAAAAGCTCCTCCTAAAAACCATCAGCTGTTCGGAGGCGCCATAAAACTAAAGGTCATTCGATTTGTAGACAAAAATCAAGACGCGCACACCACAAATTGGAAGAGGAGCTCGGCCAAACACCTAATAGAATTGTGAGCGACAATTATGTATTTTATTTGCTTTTAAAGAGCCTTTCAAAAGTGACGCCTAGATGTCAGTAGTGAATAATTTTTAGACGGTAACTCTCTTTTACGTCATCTCTGGCATTTATAGAAAGATGGACAATTAAATTTAATTTAATTTTAAATTAGAAAAAATTTAAACTTAAAATTATTGAAACTTATTACAAAAATGGTCGAACTTTTAAAACAAAAAAAAAAACCCAAAATTTATGATTTTTTTGGTGGAAATAATGCGGCGGCAATTCAAAGTGCATACACAAACACTTTCTTGCTACGGCGTCATCCACTTAAAAACTCAAAAAAAAAAAAATGCATTTGGAGGTATTTTTATAATTTCAGCTTTCCCAATTTAACACTCAGCACTTCGTTTTCATTAGTTTGTTTAGTTTGAATCTCACAAATCGTAATTATACCAAGCCATTCACTGAATTTTTGAAAAACGGTAATTTCCCCTTCTTTTGTTGGTTTTGTATTGGAAAAGGACCTGAAGTCTGACCTGCCAAAATCGCGAAAAAAAAACGGTTTTCGGAAGGCGTCACCTTAGCTACTCAAGTGATTGACGTCACACTTGCCAAAATCGCGAAAAATAAAAAACGAGTTTCGGAAGGCGCCACCTAAGGATATCAAGTGCCTGACGTCACACTTCCCAAAATCGGAAAAAATAAAGTAACGACTTTCGGAAGGCGCTACCTTAAGTACTTAACTCGCCTTGCTTCGAAATTAAAAGACTAAAGTAACGGCAAATTATTTTCTAGTAAAATCAAATGAATGCGGTTTGAGTAAGCAGATGGAAATAAATTCAAAAGCCCCCAAGTATATCCGACGCTCTTGGGCAATTTACAGTTATTAATGTATCGATAAAAACGAATTTTCTACGAGTATTAACACTTTGATTCAATCCAGCTTAATTGGAAAACGAGGCTAATCTAACGGCATATTTAAGCATGCGATCATAGGGGTACGCGTTCGTATGAGGTACTTGGACACGGCATATTTTTTTACGCTCTTCGCTAATTTGTACCTCTAGCAAGGGCCAATACACCTGGTTCATTTAATAAAGCCGATAAAACAAAGTAATTTGGCAGCTGCTATAATACAATTAATAATAATTGCTGGATGAAATATCAATACCCTGTTGATGGCCGAAACTAATCAACGTTTAGAGAGAGCACGCACACATACACGAAAAAGATAGGGAGTAAACCGCCGAATGGTGCACAATAAAAAAAAGCTGATATAAATAAAAAAAATCCTCTATAGATAAACTTTTCGATGAGAGCCAAATCAAAATATGACGACAACTGCGGAATAAGCAGAAGCCGAAGCCGTCGTAGCAGAAGTATTAGCAAACGAGAAATGGCAGCCGCAGCGAAGCTAATAGCGGTAATTATCACGCACCGGCTACAAATTATTACTATCTAATAGATACGAGAGAAATGATACCGAGCTAATGTCAGGTTATGTCAGATGAAGTGTTGGTGAATGAAAGCACGAATGAATTATGAATTGATAGAGTGACTCATGAAAAGCATGAAAATGAACGAACGTACTTAAATGCCTGCTGGGCTTTTGAGGTTCGAAAAGCCGCAGCACAGAACGTTGGAAAGTACCGACGCACACACCATAAAATTATGCACAGCGCAGCAGGTAGAAATTGTTTCGGCTGAGCGTCTCAGTCTGAGGTAAAAGGTGCTGAAGTAGCGCTGAAAAGGGCTAAAGTAAACATATTTACCTATACGAACATAAATATGACGAAGCATAACCAATTTATGTACACAAATTAAAAAGAAAAAACCAAAAAAAAGAGTGTCTGAGTGGGGCCAAATCGCTGTTGGATGTATTGCTTGATTCAAGTTGATGGAGCAACAAGAATATAAGTCATCAAAAGCGTACCCTGTGGGGCAAACGTGAGCTAGTGAAGCAGAATTCTGGTAAACAAATTAACGCAAATTCTGCGCCAAAGATATACAGTATTTTCTGAATGCTAAAATTGTGAAGAATTTGTTTTTTGTTTTTGGTTTTGTGGGCATGGCTCAAAGCATTAACTCTTCGTTGGGCATCCGGGTCTAGCCAGACTTTTTCTACTTAGGACGTCAATTTAAAATATTTCTGACTTATCTGACCAGACTTTTTCGACTTTAGATGTGAATTCAATATGTTTCAGACTTATCTGGCCACCCTTTTTCCACTTTGTACGTGAATTGAACATATTTCTACTATAGCTAATGACTTGAGCTTCCAGGTAGCTTCCTAGAATTTAGTTTTTTATCTATTTACGCGAGGCCCATCTTTCCAATAGCAGACCACAGATTCTCAAGGAAGCCCCAATCCTCTCGTTTAGCTATGAAACCGTCTCCAGGGTTCCCTGTCTAGCCAGCTCTCGTGATGTTCGTGCTCTGTCGACATACTTTGTGTTCTCGTTCTTCTTAATACTGTTGTTGACTGCAGACCAAAAACTAAACAATTGCAAGCAGCGGAGTTGCCATGTCTGAACGCCACGGCCAACACAAAAAGAGGATTTATAAAGTTCAAGCAACTAAAATCTCTCTGTGTGAACACGGGCTAATGAAACTCACTTGAAAAGAAGTTAGCAGCATTCAAAATAATGAGTTATACCAATTTTATAAAGCATAACAGGCGAATCATAATCGATAACTTCGTTGTTGCTTTCACATGCAAATTTTTCGTCAAGTGAGCAAAGCCCAGAGATAACGAGCAGAGAATTTGCGAATCCAAGGCGCGTAAGAAAACTCGGGTAAGAAATTTCAACACACAATATACTAATTCTTTTATTCACTAGACGCCCATTCCAGTTGGATTTTAGTGGTGCTAGTGAACTTTCCTACAGGGTACTCAAACCAACACTACAAAGTGTGTCTTGAGATTCTGAGTACGCAGCAACGCGCAAACCTGTAATTAGCAGCAAAATAACAAGAAACTAAACGCGTTAAAAGCAAACAAATATTATTTAGTATAAGTGTGAAATGAAGCTGAGATCGAGGAATGGGGGAGAGAGAACAAATGAGTAACATAAATTCCGGCAGACTAAAAATTCAGTGCATGAATGAAATGAATGGCGCAGAGGAATGAAGAAATTCACCAAATCGACGCAATAAAAATACTTAAATGTTGTGCGACAAATATAGAAAAGGCAGCAGACAGTAGGAAAAATGTCAGGTGAGCCTGTTTATTGATTTAAGTTGCGTGTGCACATACATGGGCATGTGTGTGTATGTATTTGGGTTAGCCATTCGTAAGTAAAGTTGATGAAGTAATAACTTACATACAACTAAATCTACTAGGAAGACGCTTGTGGGGCCGGAGGATTGGTTTGTCGGAAAATGTGTTAATTGCTAACGTAAATAAAATTGGGTCGGTTAGCTGCTGCTTCTAATGCTGCTACTGTGTGCGTCACTCGACAGTTGGTTAGACAAAACATGCCGAACTGGCTTAGTAAGCTAAGTAAGGTATTCGATGCTATTATCCAGCCACCTATGAATGCTTAGACAAAACAGGCACCATTTGCCGACGGCAGATGTAGCCAGTTCAACTGCTGACTGATATGCGCATATAAGCACTTGCAATGGACTTTTATGCATGCCCATATACATACACACATTCACATACATATCCATATACATCTCCATATAATCTATAAAATGAATGAGAGCGTTTGTTACATTTGCTGTGTGGAATGCTGCAAATCAAGCGCATTGTCGAGTGTGGCAGTGCAGTGGCAAAAAGAACAAATTCCACATAAATAACAATGACCTGTTATGTATTCGATTTCTGTGGAATAAGTAAATATGTATTTTGTAATGCACACGTGAACAATTAACATTATTTTCAGGAAGCAAAAACAACTTTAACGGCGAGTGATGCGAAGGTCATTTTTACTATTGTATGTTCTGAGTCTTGGCAAGAATACGCTTTGGAGTGCCAGCTGACATTTGCACTTGAAAATTTGGTATTTTTGATTATAATACATTTTTCTTTATTAGATATATCATATTTTTAATTCATTATTCATTTTCAAATACCCATTGCCGATGACGAAATCAAAAACAGCAGCGAAAAATATCTTAAAAAATTGTTCCCCATCCGAGCGCACGTCTATAACGAAAAGATCGCCTTGCATTAGCTACAGATTCGTAGATCCAAAAGAACCCATTCAACGCGCAGTTGAGCTATAGATTTAAATTTAAGATTTAAAAGTATCAAAACTTACTGTAAGGCTCAAGTTTACTCACAAGCCATTCATTAAGTAATATAATGCATTATTCATAAAAAGAACACAAACAAATTTTTAATTTTAATTTTTTCTTTTCTATTTTACAGTGACTTGAAAATAATGTGGCAGAAGAATTAAATGAACTCATGGAAATTTCCGTGTGCTGATTTGTTACAATTTTTTTATTTCCGGAATTTGATTGATTGCTGAGATAACAGTATATCGATGAGATATACCATCATCCACTTTTGGCGAAAGACCACATCCTTTGCCACTCTAAAGCGCTGTTAAAGCTCATTCATGATTATTTATACTAAGTAGATTTGTAATCACATTTTGGCACAGGATTAGAAAAAACAAATCACTGCAAACAACTTAGGCTTGTCTAGGGAGAGATTTTCTCTCATTTTTGTCCTACATTTAGCATTTTAGACAATGCTGTCGATTTTTTCTGAAATTTTTTTTATTTGTAGGCTTGAGTATAAAAGGATGTAAACTGGGAAAATAAAAAAAGAGAGAAAAGTTTTAGGACAAAAAATAGTTTCTAAAAATTTTTGTTTCGTACAATTTGGCTAGCGCTTCACCAAAGCAGTATTTTTTACAGACTTGCTGCACGAATTTGAATGTAACGCGAAAAGTTATGAGAGTCCCGCTATAAACCCTTCAGAGATTACAACACATAGTCTTAACTATAAATGACCAAAAACAAATTGAAAGTTATTTTCTTTAAATGACAAAATAATTTCTCAAAAAATTTTTAAGGAAAAAATGAAATGCAATTTAAAATTTAATTTTTTTCCGAAATAAGCCTGTTGAACAAAAAACTATTTTCCCAAAAATTGCTAATAAAAATTTAAATAAAATGTTTGATAATTAAATTAATTTTTAATAAATAAAATTTTGTATTAATTTTTAAATAATTTTTTGCAAAAGAAAAACTTTTTTTTTTATTACAAAATATAAACAAATTATAAAGGTGCTATGAGTTGGGTTGGCAAAATAAGGAAAAACTTGGGTGGCGTTTTTTTTTAACAATTAAACAAAAATATTTTTCCAAAAATTTTGAACAAAAACAAATAGAAACAATTTTTAATTTAATTTTATATTTAAATTTTTTTTTGAAAACCTTTTTGAGGGAAAAATTGAGGAGTGGTTTTTTCTTCAAAAATTACAAAAAAAAAATTTTTTTGAACATAAAAATTATACTATATTTCTAATTAAATAAAAAAAAAGTTTAAAGTAATTACATCAAGAAACAAAAAAAGAGCTATTGTGTTTAGTTGTTAAAGCTGTGAATGACAACATTTAGGCGAACAAATTAAATAAAATGTTTAATTTATTTTTTTTTTCACAAAAAAACCTTTTTGAGGAAAAAATTGTGGAGCGTTGTTTTTTCGAAAATGACAAGAAAATATTTTCTCAAACTTTGGAACAAAACTTTACATTCAAGTTTTTTCTTTAATTTCTGATTTAATAAAAAAATTTAATTTTGAAAATAATTATATCTTAGAAAAAATAATGATAAAAGTGCTATGGATACCAAAAACAGAAACAAATTAAGGCTGTTTTTTTTTGTTTTGTTTTTTTTTTTTTTTTTTTTTTTGAAAAAACGCAAAACCCTATTTTCCCAACATTTTGAACAAAACAATTTGTTTACATTTTTATTATTATTAAATTTTTATTATTCAATTTTTAATTTAATTTTGTTTAAAAAAAATTTACAGTAATCTAAAACAACAGTATTTATTATCACTTTATGAATAAAAAAGTCAATTAGATTAAAAAATTTAATATTAAAATTAAGAAAAAAACTGTTTTGCACAAAACAATTAATTTTAAATTTTTTCAAATAGTTTACTTTAAAATTTCTACACAAAAATTTTCAACATTGAAAAATTGGAAAATTATAATTTTTTTTTTTACAATTTACTTCTTATTATACTCAAATCTACAAATAAACCAATTTTTAGAAAAATCGATAATAATATCCAAAATACTTGCATCACTTGACACGGTATCGTTTGCCGACGGGAAATGCTGCACGAGAAAACTGTAATTTTTAGCGAAGTGATTTAAAGACCGACTGCCACTTCTACCTAGCTCCCTACCTACCTACCTCTCCAAGAATCAGTATTCTCATGTTTGATTGTTTGCTTGCAGTGCAGTCCGATCAAAGGCACAACCAATAATTCCTTGATAGTCACGTCATACTAGCAGCACTGCCCAAAAATCATTAGTAGAAAATGTTGAAGCAACAAAAGTTGAACCTTTGCCGTTTTTTTTTTATTTAGTTTTTTTGTTGCATTTATTAAAATTCATTTTACATATATTTTAAACATAATTTCATACCGAGCAAATCACATGACCTAGAACAACAACAAAGTAAGTGTAAAGAGGTTAGAGAAAAATAAGTGTAAAGAACTTGAAAATAATGCAACCAACTCCCTGCGCAATTTGTCAATGCACCCTTAGAAAAATTTATTACACGTGACACTATTCTCGCTCTGCGTAGCCAGACACAACTTTATCTCTTACATACAGCCATGAAATCACTGTCTAATGGCAAGCATTTGTAGTTGTTGAATTTAATCAAGAACGCACATTTGACTCCCAATGGGGCCATAAAACACCCATTACGTATGTACAGACAATGAGCGAGAGTGTAAGAGTGGGAGTTGAAAAGATGAAAAACTGTTTAATGCCAAGTGACAATGAGAACAAGAATAAGGGAAGAGAAATAAATGGATGCAGTGGCTGAGGGAGAGGAGTAAGAGCGCCTTAATGGCAGAGGAAATGGGCTTAAATGGTTAGAACGACGGCACGGTTGGTGGTAGTCGTGCCATGTAAGGTGAGTAGGTTTAAATTTACATTTTTGATTTAAAAGCAATCAAATTGAGGAATGAGAGATGACAAATAATTTTTAATTTCAATTTACGTTTGGTGAAAAAGCAAAGGCACAAGAGAAATAAAAAGAAAAATTAAGCAGAAGCAAAAAAACAAAAAAAAAAAACACACAATAGATAAATAAACGCGATATAAAAGGAAATTTCAGCAAAATAGGGCGAAAAGTCGCTAAAACAAGAAGAGCGAGAATTCATAGACAAATACAGGCATGATTTGGTACGCAAGTGGGTGGGCAACCGGATTACAATTAAAAGCATCAAAGTAACTAACTGGATGGCGCTGTCACTAATATTTACGCAAATGAGTTGCATACAGATGGTATCACTATAATGGATACGCGCACTTTTGCTATGCTGTAGAGCAGCACTTTTTTTGTAAAATCTTTTAGCTTTAGAACAACATCAAAACGCACGTCACAAATAGGAGGAGGAGCTCGGCCAAACACCTAACAGAAGTGTACGCGCCAATTATTTATTTACTTGTAGCTTTGAAGCTATATTTCAAAAAACCATTATCATTTGTATTCTACTTGAATGTGGCAGATTATAATTTTGTGATTTTATTCGACTTGAGTGGACGCCTAATTGTGTCATTAAGTTAAAGATTTTTTTATACGCATGTGTTGGTGAATATGTGTGTGAATATTTTAGTGTGTATTAGCGAACATTTGCACTTCAGTAGCCCCAAAAATGTATACAAAATTTTTTTATTCCATTGCAACAACAAAATACCGCAAAAGGGCATTTGCACTTGGCTGAATCAGGTCACTAAATCTCAATTAAAACTCTGTAGATCCAATTGATCGCTCTTTGAGGGGCGCAAAATTATTGAAAAAATGGGTTAGTGTAAAAACGAGTATGAATTTATGTGAGAATTTTACTCTATAAATGAAATTCGTCTTCACAAACTTAAACAAGTGTTTCTCAAATCGCATTATAACCTAAGGGAAATGGACATTGACTTACGGAAAAGATTCTTAAGGTACACGGGTTTTGAAACGAGATGACCCATTGAAGGTAGTTTCCGTATTTGCGTCAAAGTGAGCCCTAAACATCTCGGACTGCTGGCTATCCTACTAAACTAATTTGGAGATATGGTTAAAAGCAGTCATATTAACCGAATTATGACACACAATTTTAGCAAAAATAATTTCTATTCTCGCCTAAAAATCTTCTTGAAAATTGGTAATTCTAATAGTATTAGCGCTACAGTACTGGTGGTGGCGTACCTATTTGAGCGCCCACATACGTACCGCATGTGTGCATGTGTGAGAGGGCCAAATTATGTTTGGGGCGATAAAACTCGACATACGGAACTCAACTAGGCAGGCAACGAAAAAGGCAACGCGGATAATGGCGAAGATGATGTATAGGCAACAACCCCGAGGGCTTTTGCACACACAGGCGGAATTTTCAGAAGCCAGCGGCTAACAAAGCAATAACATTGGATGATTACTGTTGCCGCCTACCGCCGCCAACGCGTAAATTCAATTAATACAGCAAACAAATAAACAACAACAAAGTGAAGTGCAATCAAAGGTTGATGCTTAGAGGCAAAAAATTTAATTGATATGAAATACGAAGTAAAAACGAAAAACAAGAGGCAGCAACAGAGTAACAATTAAAACAACAATGACATTTGCTGGATAATAACAGAATTACGCAAACAATGCTAAAAGCAAAAGCAAAAAATTGTGGCAGAAACAAATGCAACGGCAGCAACAGCAGTAATACACCCGCAAGTGGAAAAGCGCGAAAGCAACGCCGGCAACATGTTTAGCTAATTAACACAACGCAAGAAAATCCACTGATGGATGAGTAACCGTACGCAATAAAGTACAATAAAAAACAACAAATAAAAAAATAAAAAGTAGTAAGAGAAGTAAAAGTCGCAGTACAAGCGTATGCAACATAGCCGACAACCGGCAACAATGTTGCGGAAACACAATGCAGTGTACGTACGTGGTGTACTCGATTGTCTGTTACCTATGCGAGCAACATGTAGCATATCAGTAGGGGCATAACTCCTGCGATGCAGGTAACACAACAACAACAAAACCTTGAACAACAGCAACTACTACTACAATGTGCAATGTAAACAACAGCAAAAGTGAACAGCCGCTGTGTGGCCATAAAAGTACATTCATACGAACGAATGCATACGGCAAAAAACGACCAGCACAATTACGGGAAAACAACAGCAATTGCAAACAATAACAAAAGCAACAACCACAAACGCCAAACACTGTTATGTGTGAGAGCCTCAGAGCGCGCCCGTGATAAAATCAACAGCAATAATAAAACCATCAACAACAATAAAACAATTACAGCAACATAAAATTGAAAACGAAAATATAGCAACGAAATTGCAACAAGCCAACAACAACAGCACTAAGCTACAGTGGGAATGGTTAAAAAGCAGTTTGCTGTGGCTTGTCGGTAATAATTGGCGCGCATAGCACTGTGGGCCTGCTGCGCTCGATGTGGTGGTGATGGTGAGTGAATGAGGGTGAAAGTTCATCGGCGAGCATAGCAAAGTGGAGAAGGACTAGCGAAAACGGGTGGCGGGCAATGACGGCAAATGAATAATTTTAAATTAATTAAAGGGTACTAAATATACACACAGGTGCCTATAAACTTGTACGTGTGAAATATCGCTGCCGGGAATTTTGTAGTCGACCACCAAAATGACAAACGTTAAGCGCACTTATTACGGTTAACTTTTAATTGGTTTCAAAATCACGCAGTGGTCATGAACAGTTCAATCAAAAGTAGACAGTGGATTTTTGCACATTATAAATAAAAAGAACTGTTGATGTCACTCTTGTGTTTTTTTTTAAGAAACTAAACCCATACAAATTTATGTTCCTTAGGAGTAATTTAGTTTATTTATTGAGAGCGAAAACTCTTGGAAAACATCAATGAATGTCTTTATTTAGCTTAAGGGGAATGGAGGAAGGCTGTAGAGACTAACAGTAACACTATACGAGGTGTGGCTATTAAGTAAGAATAGTGACGCTATAATAGGTGAATACAATTAAAGTAGAAGCTTTGAGCAAATTTCAAGCTTCCAGCAGATAGCTATGAATATAACCCATTTTTAAACAGAAAAGTTTACAAAACTGAAAAATGTGTAAAATATAATATACTCAAAAGATAATATTTACTCAAAAGTTGTGGTTACTTTGGAAACGCTTTAGGTTCTGGTTAGATATTTTAACGAAAAGTTCTCTATGCTTATATTCTTCTTCTTCAGGTCCTTAATCCCTTGTGGGACATAGGACATTAACCACGTCTGAGCGACATCTTGTGCGATTTTTTGGCAATGTACTCCAATTGATTCTAGCACTTTTCGATGCTGCCAGCTTCCCTTTCAACTGTTCGCCTACAAGTTACTCTTAGTCTACCAGGCTTGCGACCAACATTTGTGACAGGGTTCCACTCCAAGCCCTTCGTCCAATGCATACATGGCTTTTGCGTAGTGTGTCAATCCATCTCAATTTTCTGGCGTTTTATAAGCATTTCGATAGGCTCTAAGTGCGCCTTTTTCAGTAGACCAGAGTTCGAAATTGTTTTGGGCCCAAAAATGCAGATGTTCCTCAAGCAGCGATTTATAAAAATCTGAAGTTGCCGCAGTTTCATCAATGATTCGTCGTATTTAATTCTGTTGATCAGAAATTCAGTACATGGTAGGATCTGGAAACGAAGCCCATAGTGGGCATGAAAGACAAAGTGATAGACAGATTTTTTCTGAAAGCGATCGCACTTCGATAGCGAATGATAAACTTCCGAGTGCATTTGTAGATCTCTGCCATGAACAAATATTTTCATAAACAATCATCTGTCGGTCGGAGACGGTATAAAATTGTACACGCCTCCATGTGTAGAACAAGGCACATCACACATTGGAAGAGGAGCTCGGCACAGCACCCAACAAAAAAACGTACGGACCAAATAAAAATGTATGTATGTACATAAATAACTGTAGCTCTAGGGTTAATGTGGCTCATTGTCCAATTCAACTAAATATTCGTTTTACGTTCAGATTTTCGTTTCTTCCACTTTTTGCAAACACTACCCGTTTCAGAAACTGCAAAATTTTTCTTGTCGATACTCTTTATTTATTATATTTCATGTTATTTCAAGTACAATAACTTATAAATTCTGTTTATTGTGATCGAAAAGCATTCAAAATTAATAGGATGCACTCCAAGTACCTTTTGTCCATAGAACTTTGAATTGTGCCTGCTTTTACAACACTTGTAGAGAGCACATGCTGTGCCAAATAAAACAACCGCACAACAGTACAACAATTACAACACAAATACTCGTACATTGTGAGCGAAACGCAGTAACAAGTAGCAACATAATACAATGTAGCGTAGTCGAATAGTAGCAACAACAAATATCGTAAAAAATGCAAATGCAATGAATGGCACTACCACACATCGGACAATAGACGCAATGTGCCAAAAAGAGGCGTGGAGACGGGAAATGAGTATCAAACACTCGATGAATGAAGGGTAGAGAAGTGAAGTAGTGTGCGAAATAACGTTGAACATGGCTAAAAGCCCGAAAGCATATTCCAGAGAGCGAGCCAGAGAGTGAGTGAGTGCAATATGAATCGAGAGAAAATGAGAGCGAGAGCGCATACTTGAACGAGTATGACCAACGAAGCAAAACAAGCAACTCCCCTTAAATACAAAAACAGTAACAACAGCAAACAACAAATAGCAACAAACAACATAACGAACAAAAAATACACAGAGCACAGAGCACAACCAGACAAATTGCCCAAAAGCATACATACAATACATACAAAGTATAAAAGGACAATATGGCTGGCTGGCAGCCAGGCGGACAAACAGGAAGGCAGGATAAAAGACTCGCAACTATAGCCAAGGCAAGACAGGAAATACAATACATAAATTTGCAAAGTGGTGTGTAACAGGGCTAAAGGAAGAAATGAGGCGAGGAGAAAAGGAAGCTAACGGCGATACGGAAATAAACAATACAAATAAATACAAAGCGTTGCAAGTTCAAAAGAGGCGGTGAATGTTGAATACAAAAAACAAACCCCCAAGAAACATGGGAGCGATAGGGGGCGGTGGGCGGTGGCAGGAGCATGTAAACAATAGCAACAACAATGAAAATCAGAACCGGTAACATATGAGTTGATGGTTGGTTGGCTGTTTTGTTGAAGGATCAGCGATAACAAAATAGAGATAATGAAACAAACAAAATATGCATTCGGGAACAAACAATAGTAGACAATTAAATGGAGAGCAGTAGTAAACCTTTTTGAAAGCAAGCGCATGCAAAAAAACAGAAAAAAGCAGTAAAAAAGGAACAAAGTAGAACAAAAAAATAAAACTTTTTGAAGTGTACCTATGTTTGTAAAAAGCGTGGGCGTATGAGTGCACGCTAATGATAAACGCAATTAAAAGTTTAACTGGCACGCAGAAGGGAAATGTAAAATAATATGTACAGTGAACCACCAAAGTGTTCATACAAGATTGAACTTTCTATTGTAAGAAATGTATTGTTTTATATTTGTAGCCGAGTTCGGGAAACAATAACCGAAAGAACTTCACGGGGTCGAAAAAAAATTAAAAATACATAAATGTATTATACAATACGAAATATTTTACATAAATATGTATGTATATACATATACACAGTGCAGGAATTATTAAAATTTAGGAAACTTCTCTGAACTGACAGCCTTGCCTTCTGGTGCGGTGGGTAAAAAATTTAAAAAATATATATATTTTTTATTCATCCTTTAGTTCCCAATATCACCCACCGATGACCGATGGCGAGAATTAAAAAAAAATATTTATTTATCCAAAGTGGTGCTAGAAAACGATAGTAAAGCGCGATTTTTTAGCTATATTATTACGAGGGGTGCCTTTTATATGTCGGGATTAGAGAACAAAAACAAATTTTAATCATCGAAAATCACTTAATTCTTTTTCAAAATATTCTCCATGAAGATCTATACACTTTTGCATGCGTTTGAACCAATTGTCGAAGCACTTTTGCCACTCTGAATGAGGTACCTCCAAAACATGCATTCTGAATGCCGCAACCGCTTCTTCAGGTGTCGAAAAACGTTGAACTCTCAGTTTGTTTTTTACGTACGGGAATAAAAAGAAGTCATTCGGTGCCACGTCAGGACTATACGGCGGATGACCTATAAATTCGATGTTTTGGGTGCTCAAAAATGCAGTTGTTTGAGCCGATGTGTGAGAGCTCGAATTGTCCTGGTGAAGCGTGATCCGTCTTTGGCGATTGGTTTTCCTAATTTCTTGGAAGACAACTGGCAAACAAATGGTTGTGTACCACTCAAAATTTACTCTTCTACGTTGTTCTAGTGGTACGGTTGCGACATGTCCAGTTTTTCTGAAAAAACAGGCGACCATTTGCTTGGAAGTGCTTCGTGCGCGAACAACTTTTGTTGGATTTGGCTCATCTTGAAACACCCATACAGTCGACTGCTGTTCACTTTCGACCTCATACGCTTAAATCCATGATTCATCACCTGTCACGATATCATAGACATGTTTCGAAGCCCCGCGATCGTATTTTTTAAGCATTTCCTTCGACCAATCGACACGAGCCTTTTTTTGAGCGATTGACAAATTGTGTGGGATCCAACGCGAACAAATTTTTTTGACAGTCAAATGTTTATGCAATATTGAATGTATGCTGGTCCCACTAATGCCTAAGATTGTCTCAATCTCACAATAGGTCACATGACGATCTTGCAATATCAGTTCGCGCACAGCATCAATGGTTTTCGGAACAACAACTGATTTTGGACGACCTTCACGAAATTCATCTTGGAGTGAACTACGACCACGATTGAATTCACCATACCATCGATAAACACTGGTCCTTGATGGAGCTTCATCGCCAAAAAATGAATTAAGTTCATCCATGCAATGTTGCTGAGTTAATCCACGTCGAAAGTTGTAAAAAATAATCGCACGAAAATGTTCACGATATAATTCCATTTTTGGACCGAGATGAATCTTTTAAGTTACTGTAAACAACACAAATAGCGCTGGTATTTCAAAACGTTCTAAGTACGTAAAACCCAAAAAATGTCAAACTTTGCGATACAGCTGTCAGTTGCCAGATTGCAACACCAGGGTTGCCAAATCCCGACATATAAAAGGCACCCCTCGTATCTTTTAAACAGTTGGTTTAAACAGCTGACGCACGTTTCGTGTTTTGTTTCATTGTCGAACATCTTCAGTTTGGTCTATAATTTAACCATGAATCGTCTTACAAACGAAGAACGCTTGCAAATCATTGAATTTTATTATAAAAATGCGTGTTCTGTTAAGAAAGTTTATCGCGCGCTTCTTCCATTTTATGGTCAGTTTAATCGACCCACTGAAGTGGCTATTCGAGCTATTGTGACTAAATTTAGAACCAAATTTACATTATTGGACATCAAACCACCAACACGCTTACGTAGAGTGCGAACTGAAGAAAATATGGCAGCTCGGCCAGTGTTAATGATGACCATTAATTATCGGTTCGTCGCCGTTCGCAGCAATTGCTTGAGCTTGATTTGCATGACATGTGGTTTCAGCAAGACGGTGCTACATGCCACATAGCACGCGTAACAATGGACTTGTTGAGAGGCGAGTTCGGTGAACATTTTATTTCACGTTCGGGACCTGTCAATTGGCCACCCAGATCGTGCGATATAACGCCTTTAGATTATTTCTTGTGGGGCTATGTTAAAGCTCATGTCTATTCAGACAAGCCTGCTTCAATTAACGCATTGGAAGACAACGTTAAAGCATTTATATGTGAGATACCGGCCGAAACATTGGAAAGAGTATGCCAAAACTGGACTAAGCGGATGGACCATTTGAAGCGCAGTCGCGATCAACATTTGCATGAAATAATCTTCACACGTTAAATTGTATGGACTATACTATCGATTTAAATAAAAATTTCATGCATTTTTCTGAATTTTACGTGTGGTTTTTTGAAAAACTTTCCTATAGCTCTAAAAAAAATCACCCTTTACTTCGACATTTTGACCAGATTTGACTAATTTTCTTTGTTTTTGCTTAATGTTCATTCCTTTTTTTTCTATAAAAGTATAGCTCATTCTCTAGCAGAAAAACAAATACAAAAAAAAAAAAGAAAAAAAATGGTAACTCAGCTTGGCTTGGGAGTTATGGAGTTAATTACTTCAGCAAATAAATAGTTTCAACAAAAATAAAAATTATTATGATAACTTTTAGACCTTTTCTGTGAGCTGAGACAAAGAAAAAGAGCGAGACCAAAAATCTGGCATTCATATTTCAATGCCCATCAAGAAAAGTAAGAAAGGTATCGATTTTGTTCGAGTTTCAGTTGTGGTTCTGTAGCATCCAGTCTGAGTACCAGTTCAATTTTTCTATACCTTTGTTCTTTTCTATGAGTGGCGACCAGAACAACATTTCAAAATATTCCAGTGCACCACCAACATTTTTTTTAAATACTTTAACATTTTTTTGAAATATTTTTGGCAAGTATTTCGTTTGTTTGTCATTGGTGAAAAACACCCTGTCGCAGATTCTTTTTCTTTTTTTATTTCATTCCTGTTTTTAAATGAAAAATCTTCGGTTATTTTTACCATTTTCATATTTTTATGAAAAAATGTACATTAAAAAAAAACATATTTTATGGAGAAGAAGTTCATTTTTATTCAAAACTTTTGGGTAACATTTTTTTCGTCATTTGAGAAAAAGACTCTCCGATTTGTTTCCTTATTTTTGTCATTCATACCTGATACGATGCCCAGTAATCGCTGAAAGTTTCATAGTGGATTCCCATCACTTTTCGAGTTATATTCAAAAACGTACAGCGAACCAGAATAAAACCCCGATTATCTGCGAAAATCGAACAGAACTGCAACTATCAAACAACTACAACAACTGCAGACAGTTTACAGAGAGGAATTAAACGACATACAACGCGAGAGTCTCTCACCACCTTCCTAAGCTCCTGATCTCCGAATGCCGTCATCGGAGTATAATCACCACCCATAGCAGACGAAGAGCTTCAGCTGCCTCGTGAGACCCGCGTTATTTGTCACAATTACATTCAGGTTATTGTAGCAGGTTAAACTTCTACCTAAGCAAAATCGACCTCGACATATTCAATATACCTTCTGCTCAAATATGAACGAGACGGTATCAATAAAACGGTCCGCGGATGACATATGGCAAAAATAAATTTTTTGTTTTTTTGGTAGGACTGTTATAAGCTTACATGGCGATTTTCAGCGTAATATGTCACATAGTTTGTTTTCTGTGCTACTGTAAACAAGTCAAGCTCGAGTGTGTTCTTCGAATTCTCTTTTATGACTTTAATTGTGTCAAAATGTTTTCCACGGAGCGGCAACTTGAGTTTGGGAAACAGGAAAAAGTCACATGGAGCCATATCAGGCGAATAATCGCGAACAAGACGTGATGTGTGAGCTGGTGCATTATCGTGATGCAAGAACCATGACTTGTTGTCCCACAATTCCTTTCTTTTAACACATTGTGTGCGGGACACGTAAAAATACGTTTTTCGCAAACTGTGGGTAGAGCGCGGGTCACGTTGTTATACGTTTTTATAGATGGGTGGTAGAATAAGGGAAATAAAGATTTACGGGTTATTAATGTTTGTTGTTACCCTTTCTCATACCTAGTATTACGATGTACAAACATATACAAATCAAAATAATAACGGTAAATTGTGTTTAACAGTAAAGATCATACGAGCAAATTTAAAATTCGCGCACATTTTTCAATAAATTACCCGCTCCAGCCGTAATGCACTGGCACAAAACGCCCGACCACAATGTGTTAAGACGAATGTTCTCGCGCAAACGCTTTAAAACGTCTAAATAATATTCAGCGTTAACCGATTTTGCGATTTGTGCGATTTTCAAGCACAATTTCCTTTACTTTTCCGATGTTTTCGTGGTTTACTGATGTTGCTGGACGACGTTCATGAGGCAAGTTTTCAACCGATGTACGGCCCTCTTTGAACGATTTGTACCACTGGAAAACACGTGCACGCGATAGAGCAGAGTCCCCATAGGTTGTCTGCAACATTTTTAAGGCGTCTGAAGCCGAAATTTTGTTGGAATAACAAAATTTCAAACAAATTCTTTGTTCAACTTGAATTTCCATCGTTAAATTCGAAGAACACACTCGAGCTTGACTTGTTTACAGTAGCACAGAAAACAAACTATGTGACATATCACGCTGAAATTTGCCATGTAAGCTTATAACAGTCCTACCAAAAAACAAAAAATTTATTTTTGCCATATGTCATCCGCGGACCGTTTTATTGATACCGTCTCGTTCATATTTGAGCAGAAGATATGTCCGGCATGTAAGGGTATCCCACACGATGCTAACCACCTATTCAAATGTCCTCTTAAACCCACTCACATAACACCTCTCTCGCTCACTTTCGACCCAACTTGTCAAAACAGCATGTTTTCTAGGCCAACTGTTAAATGAGATGATGAGACGATGATGACCCGTGACTACACCGCACCAGCAGTGCTTGTTAAAGTGCTACATCCATAACAACCAGAACCCTTTACCTGCTTACTAATCCACGTAGCGACACTTCGACCGATTTGCAAACAGACCAATATTTTACGCTGATTTTTCATAATAAACTTTTTTTCAACTTCAGGCACGATTTGTGCAGAAATAATCGGAATCAATCGGTCGTTTTTTATATGTTAAAATAAGCTAGGTGAGTATTGGCAACCTCTTCTATGCCTTAGATTGCATAAACCACTTTCAAGTACCTTTAGTTCATGAGAAAATTTCGATGAAGCATTTATCGGTTAAGAAGCGGGTTTTAATAAAATTTTAAAAATGTAAATGCGAAATTCCAAAATAAAAATGCCTTGCCACTTCTGCAACTCACTGTACGTATTAGTTTATTAGTTTAGGCATTCAGGCGCGTAATTAAAAAAGGCAATCGCTTTGCGATGCTTTAATTGACCTCGGCACAGGACATACGAGACTACAGTACGAGAGAGAGAGAGAAAGAGAAGGTGAGAATATATGTCTACAACCCACTTTGTACTAAATTTGACTAAATCAATCACTCCAAAACAAAACAAAAAACAAACAAAAACAACCTGGGTGTTGAAAGAGAGTTTCACATTTACAAATTGCCACAAACTTAAAAACGTTTAATGAAGATTAAGTCACACACAACTGCTTGCATGCAAACGTCGATGTAGGATTCTGACTGCATCGGCAAAGAGAAAAATTAAGACGTGGCAGGGAAAGATAAAGTAAACTCCAAACGAACAAACAATCACAAAAAAAAAAAAACTGTAAAATAATTAAATTAGCACTAATCCGTCTGTATAGCGTTATAAAACGCTTATTGCTGCTGAACTTGCCGCGGGCGGTGGTTGCACACCGTTTTTCGCAGCTGCAATGAAGACGAGAGATTATCTCTCGCACTCAAAATACAAGCAGAAAAAACATATTTTGATTAGACTTTTGTGGGTTGCAAAAGTACGAGTATTAGCATTCTTGGACATTCTAGGAGTTTGGTGCTTATCTCTTCTCTCTTCTTTGATGCATATCGCTTCTCCTTTTTTTCTTTTTTCATGAAGTTCCGGAACACGTGCTCATCGAAACTTCGGACTTCGAAAAGGCCTGCTGATGCTGATTCCAAATTATATGAAAATATTTGTTTAACTGGTTAAGAGGTGTAAATATCCGTGAAATGAAGCTTAGTATGAAAGATTTGTTCGGTACATAAATATCCGTTAAGGGGTAGTTCGCGCAAACGTGAATTGCTCAATTTCATTTTTCATAGTGCAAATGCAATTAGATGTACTTTGCCAACTGACAATACATATAAATATAATCAATCTCAACAACGAAAAATATTGCAGGCTGTAAAATTTATAAAATCAAAAAAATCAAAAAAAAAAAAAATTAGTCAGGCTTCTTCATTTCGATTCAGTTTGAAAATTAATATGATAAGGTTACGCCCACTTTGTTTTTTTCTTTGCGAGGTTTTGCCATGCCGACTAAGATTGAGTCGTTTTGTTTAATGCTGTCGACTCTCTAACAACAACAACACATTTGAACCCAAATTTGTCAACGGCATCAAGCATAACGAGTATGAGAATTGCACAGAAAATCAAGCAGAAATACGCTGCTTCTTCCTATTTTTTTGACAGGCGCCTAGGCGTGTAATGTGTGCGAGTGCTTGTCCTTTTTGCTTGAGCGCATTGACGGGGTTGCTATGCCAAATTAGAATTTTGATGGTAACATTAAAAACAACAGAATATCAACAAAAAAAAATATACAAAATAATTCGACTTGGAAAATTTACAATAGCAAATATTTTTAATAGATTGCTTAGCTATAAAAATGTGTTTTTTTTTTGCTTTTTATTGAGAAATTTGTTCGACATTTTTACGACTTTTTGATACGCTTTTCTATGAAATTTGATAATTTTTTATGCAAACATCTTCGGTTAGGCTAGGTTTTTGTAACAATCGGTTTTGAAAATACCCAACTCATTTAGAGAGAGGTTGGGTTAGTTTGAGCTGGAACGTCCTTCACGATCTCACTTTGTAAAGAATTTTTCCGGCACGGTCTCCCTTCTGAGTCGGAATTCAAAGCTGTGTCTAAAGTCTTCAGTCTAAAGTTTAACACATGGACTGAAAAGTACCGGACCTAACACATATATGACACTAGTTTTACCGCATTAATCTTCTTTTCAGTTAGTACTAACCTCAAAAAGACAGCTGTTAAAATTTCATGATTGATTAGTCTGTGAGTTATTGTGCTAAGAGGGACGCCACTTAGAGCTAATATGAGCTTAAATTACTACAGATTCTTTGACACAGAAAAGTCAAGCGGAATAGAACTCGAGATGTCATTGAATGCTCTTAGAGCGCGGGCAGTAGCAGCATTACGCGCTTAATTCGGCGTAAGCAATTAAAATGAAATGGGTAAGTGTTGCGTAGAGATCTAATAGGGAGATGAAAGGGAATGCTCCGTAATAGGCATGAACAAACAATTTCTCTTTTAATTACACTAAAAACAAAAGACAGTGAGAGACCTTCTGCTCTCTAGAAGCTTTTGAGTTAATTAAAATCAAGCGGGAATTATAGGAAGGAACGGAATATGAGAATTTTAACCTCCTGAGAGCATATTTAAGGAACACATTCCGTACACGTTCAATTTTGTCTATTACGAATTGGTGTCAAGGACTCCAGATAAATGTTGCATACTCTAGTCTAGAGCGAACAAAGAGGGTAAAAAGTAATTTGAGGATGTAAGAGTCCGAAAACTTGGAGCGATTGCGCCGTATAAAATCTAAGATTGAGTAAAAAGTGAATATAACAAAGTTAATGTGACTATTAAATGAAAAATGGGAGTCAAAGATCACACCTAGATCTTTGAATTCATGAACAGATTGAAGTAAAGCATTAGCAATACAACACAAATGGAGTGACCTACAGTTTTCTGCCGCCTCCGAATGGCAGATGGTATTTATGAGGAGCGCTTTTTTTTCTAATTTAATTAAAGAAAAAATTCAACCAATTTTGATTAAAATATGAAACTTTTTAAACAGAATTTTTAGATTGCTCGACATTTTTTTTTTGATAAGAGAAAACACTAAGAAAATTGTAAAAAATCAACGCGATTTTTGAGGCACTTCAAACTTGTACTTTATTGTGCCAAAATTTAGTGGACTATACTCTTGCATACTTGAAATTTTCCTAAAAATTCTATTTAAAAAGTTTGATATTTTAATGAAATTAAAAAAAAATTGTTTTTAGTTTGCACAAAGTTTGAAACTTGTATTTATATGGTTTTTATAGGAGAAAGATCTATAAGTCCATTAGAATCATGTTTAATTTTTGCCGCTGCCACCGGTGACCAAATCAGCTCTTAGTGAAAAATGTAAACATTGCCTCACTTGCAAAAATTCCGTGCAGCTTATACCATATTTAAAACTTTGATAATTTGAATTAGTCGAAAATATTGTGGATTAATTTTTGGGCATTTGCTTTTGATGTGAATTTCGCTGTGATTCGGTTTAACTGGGCGAAATGTTGCGATGGCATCGCTCCGCCCGGTGAAATTCGCTCAGCAATTTGACCCCATTTTTAATGTGAAGATGCCAATAATAGTATCAGGAGCACTAATTTAAAGCCAAACACACCCAAAAACTCGACAATTTAATTCCTATGTAAAATCAGTCGCTTTTTTCTATCATGAAATTTTCGAAATATCGCCTAATTAGTTGGCGTTTCAGGTTGAAGAAAACGTGGTAGATCAGACAAATTTCTAGTATCTAGACTCTGTTAACCGACGGAGGATACAAAAACGCATTAAATTTAACGCATTAAAACACCGAATTTGGTTTACACCGAGAGCATCGACGAAGATAGGGTTTAGCGTATAAAAGTGAGTTCCTGGAGTATTTAGGGTTAAATAATACGTCACGCTTTTTATGATATTCCATGATTGCAAATTAGAAAATGTCGTTTTTCAGACTCTTAATTTCGAGCTGTTGCAATAGCAGCAAAAAAAACTTGAAAAAAATAATCCAAAGACGAATAGAAACTTTTGAACATTCAAAGATTTTTCTTTGACAATATTTTCTATATAAAAAGCTTTCAGTTACACGACTTGCTTATCAATTTAAGTGAAGTATAGCTTTGCTCGTGCCGGAAAATATAATTAGCTGGGAGCACATTGTGAATTAGTAAATGAAGTAAAACAACTAATTCTGCGAAGTGCTTCATAAATATTTTCTCCTTTAAAACGAGAAATTATTTCGGTTTTACATCAAGCCACTACAAATAAACTTGACCCGTCTCAATCGAAGCATAAAAGTCATTCAATCAATATCCATACATACGTACATAGATGTATAGAAAACCTGAAAACACCACCACAAGCCCCTCACGCATACCTGTCGTATTAAATTTTTGTTGCGAAAACCAATAAAGTGCAATAACTCCAAGGAAACGAAGGCGAATCACACATAAAATAAGACGATTTAAATGAAAGTTAAGTGATTACGAAAAATGAAATGGAGTGAGTAGCTGTTTCCTACTTAGCGGATTACTACGCATGATTCAATGCCACATAAAATAGCTCACATATTTATAAATCTGCAGAAATAATAGCACAGCCGGAGATTACGTCAAGAGATTAACGCCAAGGTAACGAGAGAAAGTGGTTGTTTCAAAAAATGCTGCCAACTACGAGTATTGGGGTTTGTGCAAAACAATACGAGCACAGCCAGTAGCTTAAGACTGCAGATTATCATTTCGGGGGTGTGCGTAAGGCATGACAACAAAATCTTAGCTTAGTTGACAGGAGGAGTGCGAGTGCAAAACAAACTTTATGCGAGTACGACAACAATAAGATGACGAAGTTTTGTTATGAATCGAAAATGGAACCACAGATGCGATGTATTATAATTATGATTAGCTTTTAGGTGTTAGATGTTAGATGTATATAAGTAACCTCACCGCGCTAGAATGATGATATGCTGTTTGGTTTACATTGTTTTTTTTTGTTTGGCTGTTGTTTTGAAAAGAAGTAATCTGACAAGGAGTAATGCGTAAATAAGTTAGAGGGTTGCTTTGAGCTCCTCCATTATCTAAAGACCTTGCAAAACAGAAATATTGTGTTAAGAAGGACCACATTTTGCTGGCTTCATTGTAACTGAGAGTGTCAGAAATCTGAATTGGGTAGCAGGAGCAAACAAAAAAAAAAAAATTAAAATATATATATCATAAAAAAGAAAATTCAAAAATGTAATAAAAAAATGAAAAAAAAAAATATAATAAATATAAAAACAAAAGAAGTATGAAAATTATGAAATTGGAAATGGCGTAACTCAAACCAGGCTCGCAAATCTAACAAAGGCACGCAGAGAATGTTGCAAAATGAATCGTTTAACGATCCTTCGAAAGGGTAATAATAATTTCGAGCAAAATGTGACAGATGACAGATGGCTGATGGTAAATATAAGCAGAATTAAATCGCTGTGCGAACTTCGTCGGGCGAAAATTCGCTGCCAAAATTAACACACACTACAGTCCAAGGCGAATCTTTTAAGGATGGTAGCAGTGGACCAACTAACAATTTTCACTGTGCATTTAGTCCTGCCATAAAATCTGTTACAGGTTAAGTCTGTTGTAGATATGAAATTATAATACTTTCTTAATGAAGTTGGTTGCATTTAATCATGTAAATATCACAAAAACAAAAAATAAAAATATTCATTCGAAATGGTCACCATTTGCTTTTATACAAGCCTTCAAACGTTTAGACCATTCAGCTATTGCAGAACGTACGGTTTCCATTGACGTCGCTGCTCGAACCAAAGATTGTTTGAGGCGCTCCAAATTTCTGTGAGGCCTTCGACAGGCCATGTTCTCCAATTCTTACCACAAACTGTAGTCCAATGGATTCAGATCTGCATTTCCTGACGGCCGCTCTTCTACGACTATGAACCAGGAATATTGTTTTTTAGCCAATACTGGGTGGTTTTTGTCTTATGGGCTGCAACGGAATCTTGATGAAAGATCCAGCGTTCTCCATTGCAGAAAGTACTGCTTCACCACGCCCTCTAAGACATGCTTCGGTACACTTTTGCCCGGTCTTAATCCCTTTTTCGTAGAAATGGCACTCCCCACCAAACCATTAAGGAAGCTGGATGGTGGCCACGCCCAACCCTTGGAACAACATTTTTTGCATCTTTAGAAGTTTTAGCATAGATTTTGCTTATTAAAAACTTCTTCAACAGTGCAAATTTTCTCACCTGTGAAAATAATATTTTCATTTTATTATTAACATTGCAAAATAATAGTCTTAACGAATACGTCACATTCTCAATAATTAGCAAATCAGAAAATAGTTTTTTAGGCTCAAGTTTTCACCAATAGCTAGGTTTTTTTAAACTAATTGCTTATCTAAAATTTTGTTCATTTGTTAAGGTACGTTTTCCGAACTAATCTCCAACATTACAGCTAACTTTATCTTGCTAATAAACACGTTCACGTTCCCTCAAACTTACTGTTTAACTGTCAGATAGATGTTGGATAGGTGCATTTAAAGACTATTTGCTGTCCCCTTTAAAATTTTGTATTTTGTGAGTAAGAAAAATTTAATTTTAACTAACTAATTAGTTAAGAACTCAACAAAAGTATGAAAGTGACTAGAGTGACAAGAGCACGAACGTGAGTTTTAGAAGCTTAACTGGCCGTTAAGAGCACAACAAGTACCCGAAGACAACTACTAAAAGATTAACTTAGCCATAAAAGCTTGACTACCTGTTAAGAGCTCAACCAGATCACGAAGGTGACTATTAAACGCTTAGCTGACAGTTAAGAGCTCAACAAAAATACGAAGGTGACTATTCGAAATTTAGCTACCTGTTAAGAGCTCAAAAAGGGCACGAAGGTGAGTATCATTAACTTAGTTGACTGTTAAGAGCTCAACAAAAGTACGTAGCTGGATACTAGAAACTTAACTAATCCTTAAAAGCTCCACAAAAGTGACTATTAAAAGGCTGAAGGTGACTACTAGAAGATTAATTGACCATCAAAATGTCATACAAAGAACAAAGGTTACTATTGACAGTTTAAATTACCGTTATGAGCTCAAAAAAGTATCTATTAGAAGTTTAAGTGGCCACTACGAGCACAAAAAAGGATTGAAACAGACTATTGAAAGATTTACTGACTGGTAAGAGCGCAAAAAAAAGGATCGAAGCTGACTATTGAAAGTTTAATTGACCGTTATGAGCGCAACAAAAGTACCGCTTCTCAGTAAATAACAAAAAGTAAGAAGGTTGTAATTCACGAATACCCTTTTTCACTCAATTCAAGTAAGAAATTTGACTTACTTGGTCCTGATATAGGTTACAATGAAAAAGGATGCTGAAAATAAATTATGATCGAACTGTGTGTGAAAATTTCTGCAATATTTTTTTTTTTGTTTTCGTTTTTCTTTATGATGACAGTGTATCCCATACGTATGTGTATTGTGGGGTTGACAAGAAGAAGTTCATCCAATTGTACGATTAAAGTACTTACAAAGTACACAAACATATGTTTCAGCGTATTTTTTTTCTAAAACCAAAAAAAAAAAAGGAGAAGACAACTCTAAGTGAAACGAAAAAATTACGTAAAATAATAAAACAAAACCCCAAATAGGTATTTATCTAATATAAAAACATTGCGGTTGAGCGATAGATTACGGTTTTCGGATTGCGTGTGAATGTTTTCTAAATACGGTACAAAACCCGAGGGAAAGAGTTTTTGAAAACTTTCCTACTCAAGGGAATAGCGCAGAATTTAAACTCAACCGCCGCAGGTCATTTGGCAACATGAAAAGGGGTGAGGTCGGGGAACATTGGAAGCGGTATTCAGTGCGGAAAAAGTGTAACGACTGCGAAAGGAAGAAAGAAATTTTTCGGGGGTTGCAAAGCTTTTCAGCGACAAAATTGCATTAGATGAACGAAAAGCCTTTGCAACTGCGAATATTTGCATTGCCAGCAAACAATGAACGGAGTACACAGACGGATTAAAAATTAAGCATTTAAATAAATACGAAAGCGACTAGAAAAGAGCAAAGAAAAGGTGTGAGGAAGCTAATGCGCAAGGGATTGTGTAAACAATCGAAAAGTTCTAAAATAAATAAATGCACATTGATGAATCGAGATTATTTGTATTTGAAAAATTATAGCGAAATTTGCGAAAAAGCGGCTATGACAATAGCTGGCATAAATAAAATAAGAGAACAGAGAAGAATGGCAAATGAGTTTGTTTTTCGCAGCGAGGGCAGGAATATAAAATTTGATATTAAAATAGCAAAGAAAATAAGAAAACATTGGAAAGTAGCAAACCACGAAATAAATAGCCTGAGGAGAGGTTTCATTATGTAAATATTTTTCTAAAAATTAAGAATAGATCTCTGTGGGATGATGATGCGATACTTTGAAACACATTCTGAATATTGGGTGGTCTTAAAGGTGCGTCAACAAATTTTTGTAAAGTTTTCATTATTGGGTGTCTGTTTTGATGAACCAAATACGAGATCAATAACATTTTATCATGACTGTAAAATGGTTTACTTCTGATGAATAATGGCTATTTTTTCTAGAACATATGAAAGGGTGGAAATACCCTTTTTGAAACGTTTAAAAAATGAATTAGTTAAGAAATAATGGCTAATATGGGTTATTTTTATTTATTTATTGAAAAGAGTAATAATTATAAATCATTATTCCACTTAAAAGGTAAGAAAAAAGGAACGAGCACAGGCTGCTAAGGCCTTCGTCACACATTATTTCATGCGAAATTGAGATTAAAAGTAATTTGTAATTTCGAAAAAAAAAATTTAATATAAATTGTTTATAATTTCGTATTATTTCTTGTAATATTAGAAATAGAACGGCAATCGTAGCTGGTTTCTAGATAAGTGCCGCCCGGCATGAGCCCGGGTAGCCTTCAGGTGCTACAAGTCACCTGGTCGTCATGGCATCATACCTGCCCAACTGCAAAAATCTGCGAGGTATTATGCCGTTGGTTGAGCCCTATCTATGCGAGCTGCATAGCCAGAGGCCAATACCCAAGGCAAACAGGAGCTCACCCAAGGGGAGCTCCCCAAAGAATTTCCGGCCAATCAGCTGTTCATCTTTCTTGTTGAAGATTCTTGAGACTGATTCGACCTGCACATAAGAAGCGAAATTCGTCGGGGGCACTTGACGCATACCTGCACTTCACTTCACTTAAGGATACTCAAGTATCCTTAGAAACTTTGGGTTCATCCTCCTTACGACGGATCAGTGTATACCATCGCCTAGGCCAAGTGGAACATTGTCCACCCACATTCCATCAAGGAAAAGTGGACTGGGTGCAACACTTGGAAACAGGGCTTAGTGAACTTGTTCACGGAGGGTTCGAAGTTAGACCGGAAAAGTATTGTGCGAAGAGCTCCCCATCAGACTCAAATTCAGGTTACGGGATCACTGCAGTGTATTCCAAGCGGCAGGTAGCGTCAATCTGGCTACCTGGTCATAGCGACATTGCGGGAAACTGCGAAGCGAAAGAGCTGGTCAGACACGGGACCTGTGTGGTAGTTTCCCCGCGAAAGGAGAGGAAAGGGAACCCCTTGACAACCTGCGCTCTCCTCCTGGAACGATGGGCTTCGCTTCAACTCGGCAAGCGCTGGGCAACTACGCAAACTTGTAAGGTCGCGAAATTCTTCTGGCCACGTGTGGATCGGAGGTGACACTGTAAATACTGTTGTTTTACGGGTTGGCAGTCCAAGATCATAGTGCGGCACAATGGGAGGTCATCAATTCACTGGTGAAGTGAAGCCTGCTTTTCGCTAAAATATTGCTTGCTACTACCAGGCGCTCTCACTCCATAGCGAGCTCGTACCTTCAAAACTCGATTTAATATTTTTCGGCATTTTTATGGGCCCTTCTTTGCCAGAACTTTTGCTCGTTACGCCGCTGTTTCGGAAGAGCTTATGAAGCTGCAGCTACTAGGGATTTCCGAAGCTTCTTTTCAAATTCTTTCGGTACTATACTTTTCTTCCAATTCTTGCTGTACTATACTTTTCTTCAAATTCTTTCTAAACCTAACTGCTCACCTTTTCGGTATTTGTCTCTGATGCGATTGCAGTAGCCTCTTTCAGGCAATAGCCTAAATAAGTTGGAAATACAACACCATTTGCAAGGTCAGCTAAGTCCTGCTAGCCTCTGCCAAGTAAAATATGTACATATTTTGGTATGGGCACAACATCTAAAATGCGCAGGAGTCGGCGTACACTTCACTGGAGCATCAAACCTCAATAATTAAAACTCTAGAAATTACTTTAGGATTGTGCACTTTGAAGGGTTGTTGTTTGTCGTTTCTAAACGGCTTATTAAACAGCAACAACAACCACAAAATAATCGTATTAAAAGTATTATACGTTTCATGACTTGTATACAACACAACAGCCAAATTTGCCTTTCATGTCATGTGACATTGTCCCATGAGAATTCGAAAAGTATACAAAAAAAGTTGTTGTGAATTTGTGAGCTTTCAACATAGCACGAAATGTACGATATGTATGTTTGTAAATTATAACTACATTTGTTTGTATTTTTGTGCACTATACACGCGCCTGCACAATGATTACTCACATCCTTCTTTCCTTTCCGTTGCCGACAGCCGACAGCCGACACATTTGAGTCGTGCAACTAAATTCTTCCGCGTCGAAGAACAAGAAGAATAAAATACCAACCGAAAACGGCATGTGGCAATTACACTTACAATTACAATCAAAATTACAATTACAGTTACAGTTATAAGCGCGCAATCGAACGAAACGACGAGCTTACGATCAACAACCGAATGGAAAGCCGTCAAAATAACGAGCAAATAATGCTGCGCCAAATAACAATAACAATAACAAACGTAATTGCACATAACATTCAAGCATAACAATAACAATAACAATAACAAATAGCAATAGGAGAAAGAAGAGAGCAAAATGGGCGACAAGCAGGAAGGCAGGCAGTCAGGAAGGCGCACAACAGACAGACAGACAGGAAAATTGCTGCCATTATCCAGCAAATCCACGTCACTCTCTCCTAGTCGCTCCACTTCACACAGTCACACCACTCAATGTCAGTACTCAAACTCACTCACTCAACTCACTCTCTCTCGCAATCACACCGAAACTGGAAATTGGAAGCTTGAGCGCATCAAACAGACACGACAATTGCAGCCACAGAATCCTGTCGAACCCAAGGGATGCCCGTGGCAAAACACTTCGGTGGAGCACTGAGCAGCATTGAGCATAAAGCATCCAAAAAAGCAACAAGAACAACAATCACAACCACAATAACAATGCCAATAACAATGCGAAAAACATTTACCTACCATTCTGAGCGAATCAGTGGGAGAGCATAAATCAATGAGGATGCTACACATTGGAGTGGAAGCAGAGAAAGTGGTTTGTGCTTTTTGGCGCAAGATGCGAGGTTAGCCGGGAGGAAGGAAGCGAAGGAACGAGTCAAAAGGTTGGAGGGATGTGCCCATTTTACAAATGACGACTGACAAGTAGTAAGTAGCGCTCTTTGTTTGCTTGCTTGGTGTTTGGATGGAGCGGCAAACGGTGGGGCAAAAGGATGTGCGGTAGCAAGAATGGAATAATGGCTTTGTTTTGGTTGGTCGCTTCGTTTGGCGTTCGGTGCTCATTGGATGTATTGCAAGCATGTCGGATAGATGGCTTGTCGGCTTGCCGTTGGCACTGGCTGAGCTGTGTGTGTCGGTTGTACTACAAACACTTTAGAGCCATTGTGATTATTTTTGTTACTGTTGCTCTGGTTGCGCGATTGTGGCTCTTGTTGCAGACAGGTAAAGTTGTTATTGTTATTGCTGTTACTGTTTTTACTGTTCTTTGCTTGCTGCTCGCTTCATGGTTGGCTGTTTGACTCAACCGATACAGCGCGATGGTGGCAAGCATACGGGCCAACCGACTTATTGTTGCTGTTGTTGCTACTAACTTGTTGTTATGTGGGCGTTGCTCGAGAGCATAAGCCATAGAAGGCTCATGCTTGCTTGTATTGGTACGTACATACATATATGGACACATCTAAGTGGGGGAGTTCAATGTTGTATTCGCATGAAAATATGTTTCTCTTCGTTTGTGGGTGCGTGTGTGTGGGTTTATTTGTGCGAGTGTGGGCCGGCAATTTAATTTAATTGCTGGCAACGACACCAATGGCGGCGGTCATGGCGTACTGAAAGTGCAACTGACAGGAGTTGAGAGGCTTGATAACACTCACACACACATACAAACCCAGCGCCATATGCAAATGTATCTATGTATCTACTTGCATACGCAAATGTTTATATGCGTGTATGTGTTTGTTTAAATTGAAATGCAGACAGATAGGCGGTGGCACGTGACAAATTAAATAAGTTTACACAAACAGCATAAAGCAAAAATAAAAATAAAACGACAACAACAACCACGTGTGTGCTGATAACACACTGGTAAAGGCTTGCACCGCAACATTCAACCGACCGTTCATTCATTCAGGCAGCCGGCCGAAAATCGCCGGTTGTTGTCATCAGCAGCAGGTGGTATCTCGTCGTAATCGTTGACTTTATGCATGCGTGCGTCACATAAGCACAGAAGCGTGTACCGTAAACACATATGTATGTATGTATGCATGTATGTGTGCACGCTAGATTGACTTGTGGCATATTATTTAATTCGCGTAGCCACAGTTCGCTTTTTCATGGTTGTAAAAACTTGACTCAGCTTTTAGCAACACCCACTCTTAGTTGATTGAATTTGGTTAACAAATTTCAGGTTTAATAAAAAAATTGAGTGGCGCATATAAGTTTAATAGGTTTAGACGGTAAAGCTACTTTTGTGCTAATTTATGCTTTTAATTTTCATGCCAGAAATGCGTAAACTCTGCCTCTACTACTACTCGTCTACTACTCTTGCCCCTTAGCCAACCGAGGGGAAGCCGATTAACATTGAGCAGGCCCGCGAGTGTGGATTTTACGATTTCTCTTTCTGCCAAACGGAATGTTTTACATTTTGATGAGAAGTAGGCGCAAATGTTGCGCCTTTGACAGTCGCATTTGGCTACGAATGATCGGAGAATGAAAAACGTGCAAGGGAGTCTGGTGGCGGAATTTAAAGGTCATTTAAAGGAATTTTTACCCTTTTTATAAGCCAAAAGCCAGAGCACACACAATTACATATATATTTTTCTGGAAGAATTTGGAATCTGTCCAAAATCTTTTGGATTTGATGTGATGGAAAAACGTTTAGAATGCAGTATCATAGTAAATTACACCACTTTACAAAATTAAAATTCTTTTTCTGGACTTTCATAATCGATTTTTAGATATAAAAAGTTTCATACCAAAGCTTCAAACTGGTCTTACTTTCGTGGCTCAAGAAAGATGGTACCGTACGCTCTGTCAAAAGCTTAGGAATAAAGTGTTGGGACAGGATACCAGGTTTGAAATACTCTACAGCACTTTTGGATTCTCACAACCGAAATGGAAAAATTGATTGCATGAGCTTATTTAAGAACAACCTAAGCAAGCACATATCGCGGGGCTTCTGACAAAATATCTCAGGTGGAATTATCACTTGACTACACTGGATTTTTCTTGGGCAACTCGCAAATTATGCAAAATTTTGGGTACAAAAACCAGCAAATTTTCTTCAAAATTTCAAACTTTTTAAGCACAAAAAAAAAAAAAAACAAGAAAAAAAAATTGGATGCAAGAACCAAAGAACTCAAAGTTCCACACGTTTCATCACAATTTCAAACCTTTTAGACAAAATTTTTAGAAACAGAAATAAAAAAATTTGGGATTGGGTACAAAAACATATAACTCAAATTTTCACACTTTTTATAAAAGTAAAAAAAAAAACATTTTTTTAATTTTCATCAAGATTTCAAACTTTTGAAACACAAATCACAAAAACAACAAAAAGAAAAAATTGGATGCAAAATCATATAACTCAAAGTTTCACACCTTTGACAAAATTAGAAAAAAATCAACACATTTTCAGTAAAAAAAAAATTTATTTAAAGTTTTTTATAATGCTCCTCAAAATTCCCAACATTTTAAACAGAAATCAAAAAATAAATAAATAACTAAAAAAATCAACACATTTTCATCAAAACTTCAAACTGTTTAAATAAAAACCAGAAAACCAACAAAAAAAACAATGTAGGTATAAAAACCATATAACTCAAAAATTCACACATTTTACAAAATTTAAAGTTTTTTTAATTTTCATCATATTTCAAACATTTTAAACAGAAATCAAAAAAAAAAATAAAAAAGTGGGTACAAAAACCACATACATATGTAACTCAAAGTTTCAAACTTTGTACAAAATGAAAAAAAAAAAATTACAAAATTTTCATCAATTTTATTGAACATTTTGAGAAAAATTCTGGGTATGCAGTTTTGTAGTCCATTAAATTATTATTTTATTTTTTGATTCCCATGGCAGCCGGTTCTACGTACCGGCATGACTCAGATTTTTGTCGTCTCAGTAAACTAGCTCTGTCTAGGGAACTGAAACTCACCGCATTAAATTTTGGAGTGTAAATTTTAAATGGCTCAAAAATTGCGTTGATTTTACAGAATTTTTGTATGCTGTCGATTTTTTTTTTTATATAAAAAAATAGAAATTTTTATACGGAAAAATAATTTTCGTACAATTTACGTATTTGATGAGCCAAAATACATTGAAATGTGTGAACTGTACTGTAAAGTAGCTATAAATTTGATTGATTCGAAATAAGATATTAAAAATACACAGTCAAAATACACTCATTTGCCTAAAGCAGGTGTAGCTTAACATAATAGCTATCCACCACTGTCGCAGCTAATTTCCATAAAGGGCTTTGATGAAATGCTGAAAATACAACCAAAAAAATTTTAAATCATTCATCCTTATGCCTATTGTGGCTACCTTTTGAACGACGCTCTTAAAATTCAACAGAATTTTAGATCAAAATATAAAATATACAAAGGAAACAATCTGAGCTGCGACAAAAGGTGACTTAATAAGACACACTTTCAAAAAACAAAAAAAAGAAATGAAAAAAAAGAGAATACGTCTGCACTTACTTTGATATGAAACCAACACACCGCCGCCAAATGTGCCACGACACTGCGCAAAGCAAAAGCAACAACAGCTAAACTTATGAACTTTCAAAAACAGCAGCTCACAGCAAAACTGATATGGAAAGTGGTTGAATGCAAAGCACGTGCTGCGCCAGTCAAGTGCTATTGTGAGGGTGACCTTATCAGCGCCCACATCTGGCTCAGGCGCACGCCTTCACATATGCATTAAAATGTATAAGCACATATGCCTGTGAGTGCGTCGAAAAGGTATTTTTCTAAAACACAAAAAACACGCACACATACAAACAAATAAGTAAATAAATTATTGCGGTAACCGCACACACAACAATAAGCTGCTTATCAGCCGCACTTTTGCATGCGTTAGACCGCAACGCTCACACGTCAATACTTCACAAGTGTCACAAATTCTTGTCGTATGACAAATTATACAACAAATAGCTCTTTTGATGTTTGTAAAATTGGATGTGGTTGAAGCTACGATGCAAAATGTAAAAAAAAAACAACCTAACAAGTTTTAAAACCGCAATAATAATAATAATAAAATGCAAATACAGGCACAAAAAAAACAGTAAAAAAACCAGAAGAAAAAACAAATAATAGCATGCAAATACAATTTGCATATTTTACAAAAACAAAATACATTTGTCTGTATATATTTTTTATATATAAGCACATACACAACAAATTCAAAACAACAAACAATACTACTGCAGTCTCTGCACTCTTTGCGACTTAGTAATTTCTGGTGAAGAATTAACACACACACATCTTTTTATTAAGTCTTCCATATACACACTCACATAAGTATGTACATAAATTGACAAGTTGTCAAAAATTTCGTGACATTATAATGCTAATTTTACATGACTGATATTTTTCATTCTTATTAAACCAAGCTGCTCTCTATCTTCCAAATACAAGATTGAATTGGCACAACAAGTGATTCTGTCAAATTTATCGGGTAGCAGGTAGCGGTACGGTGATATGCGCAACGCGTGCTTCCGCGCGTTAATGGAGTAAATTAATTCAATTCTCAGTGAAAAAAAGCTGCTTTTTGGTTTTGCGCCTCATCGTCTGAAATTGATTGATTTTTCTGGGAAATGAGGCATTTGCAATCGACTACAGTCTGAACACTTTACTTTTCTGTTAGTTTGAAATGAGTGTAAGAAAAGTGACGTTCCAATGAATTTGTTGAAGCATTGCATGACCGGAAAGTAACTGTTTGGGCCAGCATTTGCGCCAAAATCATCATTGGGCCATATTTTTACCGAGAAAACGAAACGGGCGATGGAAACCAATATCTATGGATGTTGGCTCATTATATCTGCCCGCAAATGGTTTGGACAGTTACTGGTTACTGACGAATGCACAGATTGAATTTCTGCAACGAAAATTCCCGGGACGTCTAGTGTCAAAAAGAGGCGGCATCGTGTTGAAATGGATAATATATCACAAATCTGGCATCACCTATATTACCCAGACTTAATGTCAATCATGTCAGTTCATTGCATACACATTTTTTCACTTTCTGTTTGATCGAATAAAGAAGAACACGTTCCAACAAGACTCTGCGATTCAATACATATTTTTAATACATCGACTGGCCCCCCAAATCACCTGACATAGCTCCCCCGGACTTCTTTTTGTGGGGTTATTGGAAAAGTAAGGTCTACGCTAACGTGATTTTCATATAAGTCAAATTAGTTTCCCATACTTTCTCTCGTCTTAAATATTTTTATAATTTTTCCATCAGTATTTTTTCCATCACACAAGAAAAGAAAATTTCATTACTGAGGCCGTTAGATTATTCGGTTTTTAGCATTTTGTAACATGAAAAATGCTATTGATTCTTAGTGGACTCAGAGTTTCGATCGTTGCAGATAGAATTTAAATTTTCAAACTTGTGCAACTGAAACTCTTCAACCGACCCACAAAACATGTTTATTACATAAATACGTTAAAAAATTATCAAAACAACAGATGTTATTTTTCCGTATATGAAATTTAATTGTGGAAAATAGTGATTTTTATTTGAAAATCAGGAAAGATATTGCCAACTATTTTCTAGTAAACTGAGTGAAGTTGGTTACCCATACTACCATAAATATTCATATATTTTGGAGCACAAAAAATAAGAAAATCGGTTTTCAGCATTTTGTCACGAAAAATTTTATTGATTCTTAAAAGACTCAGAGTTTCAGGGGCTGGCAGAACGTAAAACTTTTCTAATTTTCATAGATACATACAAAAACTGTACAACCGCAGTGTGGAAAATATATAATAGAGCTGGCACTTCCAAATTTTTCAAACAATGCCGCAGAACCGTTGACAAAACCTAGGGTCTGAAACGTGCTGTGGTCTGGTGGATATACACATATCAGACCAAACCTCACTTATGCCTCTGTGGTTTGGTGGCGGCGGACTATAGTTAAGCCCACATTTTGCGCACTATACAGGCTGCAAAGAAGTGTATATTTATGCATTAAGGGACTCATGGCACTTCCGGCGATGCCATAAATGCTATGCTTGATTTGCTCCTCTTTGATCTTAAGATACAACACTAAGCATTAAAATCAATGTGTAGACGCCATAAATATGGTTTTTGGCACGAAAATGGAACTTCGAGACACAGAAAAATCTGGAAGATGCTATCTGAGCAGTATCCACTGTTTTTGGCACCTAATTCCTTCATTTCAAAGGAAATTTGATGTCAATGAGTAATCCAAGGTGCATTCAAAAAAGTTTGACGGATATTTTCTTTACCGATGGGTCGAAAAAGGAAAAAGGTGGTACTTAAAGGTTAGTAATAAGTATCATTACGCTATGGGCGGAGTAGCAACTGTTTTCCAAACCGAAATGTTTGCCGTTTTGAAAGTAGCAGGATGAATAATTGAGGAGAAGGAGATGGAGCGCGAAACAAATTGGAATCTTTGGTGACGGTTAGGCTGCCTTAAAGATTCTGGAGAACGCAAAGCAAGCCTCAAAGATTGTTCACGAATGTAAGAAGAAACTAAATTCTGTTGCCAGACAGAATAAGCTTGTACTTACATGGGTTCCAGACGCTGCGGTGTTCAAGGGAATGAAATCACCGATGAATTGGTCAACTGTGGATTAGCGATTATCCCACAGTGACCAGAGTAAATAATCGGAATCAGTTCTGCGCGAACCATGAATTGGATCAGCGATTATGTATGCAAACTGTCGAACTTTCTTCTAAAACTTGGAAGAAACGACATTCGGTTGATGGCCGGTATTATTAGAGGACACAACTTATGGGGCCAGCATATGACCACCATTGCAATCATTGAGGACCCGATTTGCCTGTCTTGCTTGGAGGAGGCGGATAGCACCGCGCAATTTCTCTGTGAGTGTCCTGCATTTGATAAAGCAAGGCTATGAATTTTGGGCTTCGATGTCATGCGAATATGTAATATTCATTCTCTCAAACTGGACCATATTTCAGATTTGCCACAGAATCTGGAAAATTCTCACAGACTAGCTATCTTTGTCGCTATTCTATCCTATCTCTTTCCCTCTGTTACTTCTCTCCTCTTCTACTTGACTATCTCCGTTTTTTACTTTGCAGAGTTTCGAATACAATGGACTTCTTAGCCTGAGTGGTTTAACAAATCTCTCAGTGTTTCTTCACTCGACTTTTTCAAATTTCAATTTCGACTCTGACAAATATTTTATTTTTAATTTTGAAAGTGGCACAACTCGAAAATTGTCAATTTACAGACGCAAAATTCTGCGAGTTTTTTGCATTACAAAATATGAAAAAATAGAAAGTTATTTATTGGGAACAAAAGGTCTTTAAAAATTTTTTGAAAAACACGTTGAAATATATTTTGAATTTTGACTTTTTTGTTAAAATTTTCACTCATTTCTTGTTTATTTTTCGTTGTGACTCTTTTGCTGATATTCGAGGTTATGAAGTGAAAAGCAATTTTAAAAAGAAAAAAATATATGTATAACCAAAACTCAAAAAAGGTCTCTATTGACATATTGATTGCAATCAAACGCATTTAGAAAATGAAGGCAAATGAAAGGTTTGCCAATTGCATTGTAGTGGCATTCGTGGCAACAAATTTTACCTTATCTTTTACTTTACATTACCTTATCTTTGTCCTTTTTCTTTTACCTATCCTCACATCCACCTTCGTCTTTGTCTGTATCTTTGCGTATCTGTATTTTCAATTTAATTTTTGCCCTTATCCCTTTCTTCATCCACTTAATCAACACTACCTTCATCCCTGTATTGATCTTGATCTAAATCTTATTCCTAAACCGCTGCATAAAGCACCGAGCCCGACTTTGTTAGATCCGGATGATCTGCCACTGGAATTTTGTATTTGGCTTTTGTCGGCGACTTTTCTGTTATTAGAGTGACTTGTCTTTCTGCAGTGTCTGCTCTGCCAACTTGAAAAACCTTAACAACACAACCAACACTGAAAAACAACAAGTCGCGCGCTCAAATTAAATATTAATATTTGTTACACTTCTTTCAATGAATTATAAGTATCAGTAGAGCGGGAAATTTCAAAACAATCCGCTACTTTGTTGCTACATTCAATTTGTCTACAGAAACGAAAGGTACTGCAGTCGAAAGCGGCTTAACGCCAAGCAGCTGCCGGTAGAGTGCATTTGGCTCATCCGTACCACACACAATATTTTCAATAGACAAGTCGAGAACCACGGCGGAGAAACGGAGAAAATTAAAAGAGCTCATTGGGTATTATTCTGAATAATGGATATGTGCGAAAATATTATATTTCCAGAATAATGTAACTGTGTAGGTCTCAGGTTAATCTAAGCGGATGGATGGTTGCTGATCTATTTACATCCGCAACTCGTACGAGACCTTCTGACAACTCAAATCAGTGAAAAGAGCAGTAAGTCTGAATTTCACATCGACCATCGTACATACATAGGTATATTTTTTGTTATAGCACCGTATGTATTGTTAGCTGATAATCTTTTGTGCCAACCAAAATTCTTATTAGAAGAAGTATATTAGTCCAATTGTAATGTCAAACCAAGCAACATACATACATACTACCATACATAAATGAGCTCTAAGGCAAAATTAGACGATTTGTCGATAGGTAAATGCCAAACCAAATCCCAAAATATTATGAAAACAAATTAAAATTCAAAAATCTAAACGTCACCAAACCAAATATATAAATAAAAGTGGAAAAAATAAAGCAAAAATATACAGCATTCCATAGAAAATTTAAATTTAAGGAAAGGGAAAACAAACGATTTTTTAACAAATGTGCCAACAGCACGTTTACACAATTTTATGCCAAGTGCATTCAACTCGCCATTTAATTTCACGCGAAGCCAACAAGAAGCATAACTGACAACCAAACAACAACCAAGCGAAGAAATACAGAAAATGTTTGTTTGCCAGCAGCTACAAATAAAAAACACTGAAAAAAACTAAAAAATCCAAACAAAAACACACAGTTGGCTGCATTGCAAACGCAACGAACCTGTTAACGGGGCTCGTCTGCTTTATGAGAATTTTTTCTCGATTTTTTTCAAATTCTTTTTTTTCGTTTTTTTTTGCAAGGCTATTTGTATGAACATATGTAAGCCGTTTTTTGTTCACTGGCCAGATCAGCGAAACATGCTTGGCAGCTTTGTTACGTAAGATTGAGCAACAGCAGAAATTAGAAAACTTGTGTGTTTACACCGGCTTCAGACGAAGTATGGGAGATATTGAGAAATTGTGCATAACATTTCAAATAAAAAATGCTAAAATTTATAATATTTTTGTTTGCCTGCTACATTGTTGGGAATGGTCAGGGTAGTCAAACATCAATTTCATTGCAGCAAAACTTATGAGCCAGAAATATGAAAAAAAGAATGATGAAATAAAAAAAAAATAAAAAAAATGAAATGAAGTAAAATAAAATGAAAAGAAATAAAGAAAGAAAATAAAATAAAATAAAATAAAATAAAGTAAAAGAAGTTGGAAAAATGTAACAAATAAAATAAAGTAACAGAAAACAAAATGAGAGAGTTAAATAAAGTAAACAAATAAGGTAACATAAAAAAAACTTTAGTAGTGCAACATAACATAATACAGCATAATATAACATACGTTAACAAAACCCAATATAACCTAACATAACATAAATACAAGGTATAACGAATGTTACATTACAGAACATAAGGTAACGTAGCACAACATAACATAACCTAATAATTTAACCATAAAATAACATAAACTAACATAACAAACATACATGACATAACATAACATAGCATAACAATAATAACATAAAATTAAATAAAGTTTCACATAAAGTAAACTAAGATAGTGCAATATAACATAACATAGTATAACAGAGAATAACATATCATAACAAAAACCAATATAACCTAACATAACATAAATATATGCCATACCGAACTTAACATTACAGCACTCGAGGTAACGTAACATAACATAATAATATAATGACACGATAACATAATCTAACATAGCAAAAACACATGACATAACGTAATATAACATAGCAACATGAGATATAAAAACTAAAGATAAAAATTAAATAAATAAATAAGGCAACATAAAATAAATTAAAAGGTGTAACATAACATAACGTAAAAAATAGCATAATATATATTATATTAATATAATATAATATAACGTATAATAAAACCCAATACAAGCCAATACAAGCTAAAAATATGTGGTAACGAATATTACATTACAGAACATAAGATAACATATCATAGCACAACATAACAGAAAATAGCATAATATAATATAACATAACATATAACCCAATTTAACATGAATACATTATTACAGTAGCATAACATAATAGAACATAACGCAACATAGTATAACATAACATAACATGAGATAAAACAACTTAAAAAATCTGAAACTAAAAAAAATTAGGCATCTTGATCCCAGATTAGTACCGGGTGTTTTTTAAGAGCTTGAGAACTTAAAATGATGATGCAAAAAAACTATTCAAACGATGGTAATTTGGTTTGAATTCTTGGACGAGCTGCATTTTATAGGCGCGCAAGCCAAGATCCTGACGTAAAAATTTCCATGTAATCGAAGAGCAAAGGCTAACAAGTCGAGAACGACGATGAAATGACATTTTGGCATCTTCTTCAAAACTTCGCTATAAAAACTTTGCGAGCAGAATTAATTTTTTCAAAGTTAATTTCCACAACAACGCTGCAATGTTCAATGTTTTGGCGTTAAAACTTACTGAACAAAAATGTCCACACAGTTTGACATTCTCGGCTATCAGTTAAAACAGCCCCCGATGCATTAATGCATTTGATTAACTTTTCGATAGAAAGGATATTGAGTCGTTAAGTAAGAAGGCTCATATCAGGTTGCTCATTGGTCAGCTAATTGGTCTCGTTCAAAGTTGGACACGGTGCACTAAATAATTAATGCAATAAGCGGATAGATAAAACACTGAAAAACTGAAAAATTAGTGTTAGTACAAAATGCCCAACCTTAGTCTTAATTCATTGTGTTTTCCCATGCACCGGTTAGGAAGGCTTTCAGGAAGCCTGAAATCCTATCAGTCAATGTATTAATTTAATGAATTCAACTATGTAACTAAATAAATAAAATTAAATAAATACACAAGCACAATAAAAAAACCTCACACTGCCTGCCTCTCACTCATGCATAATAAACATACCCCGCTAATTACCTTAAATATCAAATAAAAAATACAATTAAACGCGCTAATGCCGCCATCGTCCACTTAAATATCAATAATAATACTCGCATTCTAATAAAATTACGTAAGAAAAAAACTGCAATAACAACTCTAATATATCGCTTGTCATTCATCAGACATTGGCGACACATTTATTCGCACGCCCAGTTCAGGCCGTTAAAAGTGCTCGTGTGGCACTTATAATTACAACAACACTACAGCGAACATACAAATATTGGTCTACTTAAAAACATTGTTGCTTTCAATAACACATTTTTAAGTAAATATCGAATAAGTAATAATTGGCGCTTATATAGGCAGAGAAAAATAAATAAAGAACTTTGAGCAGTTGTTGTAAGTCAGTGTAGGTTACATGAACTTGAAATCAAATTAAAAGCAAGTCATTAACACCTCGACAATCTAATGCATATTTGCACACATAAAGGGTGTTTCAATGAGGGTGCTCTACAAGTTACAATTGCATCTGTAATCAGGTTTTGATGCTTAAGCAGTGAAAAATATGCTGTCAATGTAATTGGAGCGAGGGGCAACTAGTCAAAGCACTGCATTTAAGAAATATTTCGCACCGTAGGACGGAGTCTAATTTTATATGTTCACTAATTACAATAATTAAGCTGTATGGACACTAAATATTTAATGTAGCATAATTGTTTAGTATAGTCGCTAAATAAAATAGCAGGGCACTTAAAATAGTCGAAACTCATCCTTATTGCCAACAGTTAAAAGGGTAAAGGTGCTGGCCTGATGCATTTTTGAATCACGATGTTAACTAGAAACCATGAAAACATATTGGAAACATTTCTTTTAATAGCAAAAATATACAAAATGAGACGCCATTCACGCCAACGACGAAAAAGCTACACAAATTCTCAAATGTAGCTAAACCAAATCAAATTAAATGAAAGGCAGAGGAGTTCAGCTCCTAATGTCAAAAGCGCTGTGAAAAATAACATTGGTTATTTTAAACCTCCTGTACTTCAAGCGCTTCAAGCAAAGCTGTCAACATTTGGTCACATGTTTTAGTATTTCTATTATATATTCATTTTTGACAGTTATCGAAGCCAAGCAAGCAAAGCCAGCCTGCATTGGACCATCACCTTAACAGTATTTTTCTTAAGCTGACGGGGTCTTGAAGAGCAATTTATTCACTTATTTGGTATTTTATTTATTTTTATTTCTTTTTTTGATTTTGAAAATTGCAGTAAATGGGGCTGTTGCAGGCAGCGTCATAGCCTGATATTTTATATTGATTTTTTTACCTTAGATTCTGTGTGTATGTGGGACTTTCATATCCAATGCTTGCATTATAGTGGCTTGCAATACTCGCTTAACGAGTATTAGGGACCGATTTTATCTTTCAGCCGCTTGCACTTGCTAACTGTAAAGAATTTTTAAAGGAAATGGCGACTCAGTATTCCGACCTCCGTTTTCATAATAAAGTGCGATGGTTTTCTCAAGATAAGGTATTGAAACGTTTTGCTTTAAACTTAAATAAAATAAATGCATTCCTAAATTAAACAGGCATTAATTACCCTGAATTAGAAAACGACAAATGGTTGCAAACTTTTTACTTTATGATGGGTATCATAGCGAAATTAAATGAACCGGATTTAAAAAAAACCTGGTAAGTCCACCATCGACCAAATATTCACAATACACCGAATCTAGGAAAATACCCATGAAAGGAGAATCGGCACGCACCATCTTTTCGTCGCCTTCAAAGCTACATTCGACAGTTTCCTATATGCCGCGATGTCTGAATTTGGTATCCCCACAAAACTAATACGGCTATGCAAGATGACGTTGCTCAATACAAGCAGCGCCGTCAGAATTGAGAAGGAGCTCTCCGAGCCGTTTGATACCAAACGAGGGTGCAGATAGGGTGACTCGCTGATGTTGGAAAGGATCGTACGAGCCGCAGAACTTAACGCTCAGGCGTCACGTTGGTGACGGCGAATATCGCAGGCCATGAAACGATAAAATGTATGAGCTTTACGACGAAATAGACTTGGTGCAACAAAACCACTCTAACATTCATGGTAAATCCTTTCAAACCCAAATAGTAACGAAATCCACATTGAGTCATCTATGGATCTCTAAAAATGCCATTGATCGTTTTAAAAAGTAAAGCTTTGTGGAGTGGAAAATTTACAGAGTTGAGAAGCATATTGGAATATTTGGAGGTCCAGAAATGTATGTACAATGAATGTAGAAATGTAACCAGAAGTTATGTGCCACATTTATACTAACTTACTCAAATGCGAAAGCAGGGGCGATTGCTTGATTGATTTTTTCCCCCAATTATTTGTTATTGAAGTAGAAGTTAGTGTTGTAAGCAAATGCTTTATTCTTTTAATTTTTTACTTAAATATCAAGTAATTAGATAATAATGTCATATATACTTATATATTATCTAGTTTGCTATGAAAAACACTACTTATATATGAATAAATAGATTCGATAGCGTAGATGTTCCTAGACAAGCTTAATCCAAAAAATGTTTCACAGAAGAAGCACCTCATATCAAATGAACGCCCGTTTTTTTTTCGGAAAATCTGATGGTATCGCTACTATATTATGTATTAGAGAAACTTAAACCCGTCAATTCTGAGTGGTACATAACCATTTGTTTCCCTGAAGTTTTCAAAAAATTAAGACATATCAGTAGCCGAAGATGAATCATCCTTCACCAAGACAGTGCGAGCTCCCACATATCGGCTCACGCGAGAGAGTTTTTGCGCACTCAAAAGATCGAATTAATAGTCATCCGTCTTACAGTTCTGATTTGGTACCTCATGATTAATTTTTTTTATTCTAAAACATCACAAATAAAATGTGAGGCCAACGTTTTCTAGTGCCTGAAGAAGCAGTTCATTTTGGAAGTACTTCTGAGTGGCAAAAGTGATTTGAAAATTAGTTCAAGCGATTGCAAAAATTTATTAACTTATGGTACATGGAGAATATTTGAAAACCAATTCAGGTCAACGTTTTTCAACGCCTGAAGAAATTGTTAGAGCCTTTAAGCAGCTCGCTTTGAAGTTGTCCACTTCTGAGTGGCAAAACTGCTTTCCAAATTAGTTCAAATGAATGCAGAATTGTATTGACTCCCCAATAAAATATTTTGGAAAACAGATAAGCCATTTTCATTATTATTTTACTGTATTTTCATGATCAGGCGCAAAATATAAAAGGCAGCCCGCGTATATGCCATTGCATCTTGGATAGCCAGCTCTAATTGTTCAAACTTGTATTTCATACGGCCTTCAACTAACATAAATCGACATATCACACAGTGCACACTTCTTTATTATAAATCAATTAATTAACACGATTTACTCAATATTTTTTCTAATATAATTTAATCAATTTTTAAATGTAGCCACAATTCTAATTCAAACATTCGGCACCTCCTCTGGAGTCTGCACGAATCGGAAAGCTTAGTAAAGGCGCTGCATACAAAGCATGGCTGGCTCTATTAGAGTTACTAACTAATTTGAATTTATAGCTTTTTCAATGGAAGCGACACTACTGGTGGCATAACCTTTAAAACTGGAAATTAATGTGTTTGGAGAACAAGCAAAAGCAAGGAATAATAACAACAACTATTTGAATTTATGTATAAAAAACTATGTGCAGCATATCTGTATGTACATCCGGCATAAGATTAAAAAACGAAACAGCTCATTAACAAGTTGTTTATACATAAAATTCATAGTTTGAAATTAGAAGAATTTATCAAATTTATAAATTTTTTCTTTCTTTGTTTAAATTCGAGCTTAAGCTTTGAAAAACTATGCCATTGATTAGAGTGAAGGCTTCGTAGAGATTTTTGATGAAAATTAGAATAAAAAAAAATCTCCTTCATAATTACCTTAGCTTGAGAGTTTTTGTCAGGGATGTATGTGAATTATGTCACATATGTATGTGTTAGAACGGAGTTTAAATTATTTTAACTGGATTTATGTCGATTAATGACTCAACACAATTGAGTAGATCAAGTATTTTATCACAGTTTAGCATACGCTTGGATGATTCAGCTTTAGGCGGGCACGTGATATATATTATCTACATACATACATATATATATCTATACCACATACACACATACATATGTATTTTAAACCGTGACTACTGCTTATCACTACGCCATGACTTTGCTTAAAATATCGCCATAGAATTTGGGGTGTAACTCGTATATCAGCTGACGAGAGTCATTTGCGTTGGTAAGAGTCATAAAGTTAGAGATGAGTTTAATATAGACAACCTCGAGGGAGGATTGCGGAGTTTGCTTCAAAACTGCTGATGACATCACAAATAGAAATCGAAGGATGAGAACTGTTTGTCATGTTTTATGCAAAACCGTTCGTCAAAGACTTCAAGATGCTTATCTAACTACACAGCATCGTGATAAAAAGCTCATGCAAATGGCAAAAATCTATAGTTGATAACAAAAATGCACCACGAACCTTTACATTGTGCTAAAGACTATAAGAATTGAGCGACAATGATCGGCGGAAAGTAATTTTCTCCAACTAACCCAAAATTTACTAATCCAAAATTTTTGGTTCCGAAAAGGAACCAAGAGTCAACTCGTAAATTTTTATGTTTTATCTGCATATTCTCACCAAAAACCCTCAAATGAAATATAATTTTGACAGCTTCGCGGTACCTTCGATCGAACGAGTCAATAAACCAGCGTACGGGAAGAAATCCAGGATTGAGTGAAACTTACCTGAAAATGAAAGAATTAAAAAAATTTGATTAAAAAAACGAACAAGTTAAAATAATTTTAAGGCAGTTATGAACATAAGAATAAAAAAGTAAATCAAAAAATTGCCAAATATCATTCACGTACGATTCCATTTGCAAAAATTTTAAATCATTCGATAGGATGATTAATTTTGCGCCACCTGGTACGAATGTATGTATGCATATAAATATAAATTTAATTATAACAGAAAGGATAGTAACTGTATTTGAGGCTAAATTGGAAGTGCAAAATATCAGCTTTATTAAAAAAAATTATTTAAAAATTCTACTAAAATATTCTTTTGCTTAAATATTTTTTTATTTAAATAATTTAGTTGAACATTTTTTTAATAATTTAGTTAAACAATTGTTCTTGTCAACTAATATACATTTTCTTATTTTTTATTCTATTTTTTGTTTAAATAGTTTTATTTTACTAAATAATTTATTTAAATAAAAAGTTTTTTTTTTTACTTTTTATAAATATTTTTTAAACAATTTATTTAAATAATTTGAATATTTTTAATTTAAATAATTTATATAAATGACTTTTTTATTAAAATTGTATTCAAATAAAAATTTTTATTGAAATATATTAATTTTTTAGATATTTTTTAAATACTTACAATTTTGTATGCAAATATTTTTTCATTTAAATATTTTTTTACTGAATAATTTATTTTAATAAAAATTATTGAAAAATTATTAAAAAATTCCAGTTTAATTTTTTTATTAAAATAATTTATTTGAATAACTCTTTTTTACTAAAATTTTTTTAAGTAACTATACTTTATTATTTACATATTTTTTTAGTTATATAATTTATCTAAAAACAACAATTTTAAACAACGATTTTTTCATTAATTAATTTCAAACAAAATTTTGTATTTGAATATTTTTTTCATTTAAATAGTTTATTGTGAAATTTTGTTATGAAATAATTTAGCTGAATAAAAATTGAAAAAAAAAAAATAATTTTATTGAAAAGTTATAAAGCTTTTTTTGTGCAATATTTTATTTGAATATTTTTTATTTCAATAACTTTTTTTACTTTTATTCAAATAAAATTTTTGGTTTGAATATTTTTTTCATTTAAATAATTTATTGTAAAATTTTCTTACGAAATAATTTAGTTTAATAAAAATTAAAAAAAAATTATTTTATTGAACAATTATAAATTATAAATTTGTTATTATTATATTGTAATTAAAAATGATTGAAAAATTATATATTATCTGAATATATAATAATTTATTTTAATAACCCTTTTTTTATTGAAATTTTATTCAAGTAATTAGAATTTATTATTTTCATGTTTTTGGATTTAAATAATTTGTCTTAAAAACATTTTTTTTTTCTATTTATGTATAACATTTTTTTTGCACGAATAAATTTTACTTGAATAAAATAGCTGGGGTCTCCGAAGCAGATACATACATATACACACATACACATATGTACGTAAAAATTCCAAACATTCGCACTTAGCATTTGAGTTTTGAAGTAAAATTTCCGCTCGAACGATAATAAACCTCAATAATTTCTAATTGAACAGTGAGCGCATTTTGCATTCCACAATAAAGAACCTAAAGCAAAAAACAAAAACCAAATTACGAAAAAAAAAATTAAAAACATGCATGTAAACAATTGACGGAGGCAGCTTAACGTTAATGCTTTTCCCCACACATTTTTCATTTTTGCTTTGTATTTGCAATTGACCCTTGCAATTGACAATTTCCCCCGCACAACAGAGCATAGCACATTACACATGACACAGTAGAACATATCGCATGCAACTTGGAGAACAACAACGGTAGCAAAAATTCGAGTAGCGCTTTTCTTGATTGCACTTAATTGCCCACAAGTGCGTTTTATGCGCACAAATTCTGCAAAATTCGCACTCATTAACAACAACAGCAAAAGCAACACGAGTTGTGCTATCGTAAACATACAACCACAACAACAACAATAGTAAAATATCACAAATGAATGCGCCGCAGCGTGATTTCCGCCGTCGGGCTTGCAAAGTCCAATCAATTTTGATTAACTAAAATTCCAAGATGATATTTGAAAAACGAAACAAAACAACAAAAATGCACATAGAAAATCCACATATTATCTTGAGGCTAAGTGACGAAGCGACACACACACACACATGTTTGGAAATATAACGCATCATTAGCGTTGCTGTTGCTGTTGCTGCTACTGCAGAAGGAAGCCATAAGTACATACACACATACATACATACCACCACGCGTACGCAGAACGGCCTTTCAAGGGTGATGATGGAGTTACGGTGCATGCACATTCACACACACGCATGGGTGCATAACATGCATATACACATACATACATACATGTGGAATAAGAGTTGAATAAGTTGTAGAGAAGTGGGGTGGGGTGGAGTGGAGTGGACGGCGATGGAGTGGAGTGGACGGCGATGGAGTGGCTTGTAAGTGCTTGTCAAACACTCGTCAATGAGGACGTAACGCGCTGGCGAATATCCCAAAGTGTTGCTGGCGTGTGAATGTGTGTGCGTAGCTGGCTGTGGGTGTGTGTGTTGTGTGCAAAAGCTGCTCAAATGCGCATGGCGAATGCACTGACGTAGATGGTAAATTTAGAACAACGACGAAAATAAAATGCAATTGTATGAAATGAATCAAGCAATTTTTGTATGTATATACGCACACACACACACATAAATATTCTCAATCAATGGCATACAATGTTGCAATTTATTGAAAAAACTCAACCGAACAGCAACGTTTCGCTACGACCGGCGTCGGGTAATAATTTAAAAATTTTACACACCCCACACAAAAGCGAAAATAATTGCAAATGCTCAGAAGCATGAATAAACAAATTTACCGGCACACACACACACCCATACATGCATATGGGTATGCATTTTTGATGTGTACGCGACATTTTCTATATTTTTTCAGGCGGTTATACAAAATTGGAAACAGAAAGATCGCAAGTTTTGGTTGCAGCGCCTATAACCACACGCATACATATGCACGTTTGCATGTGTGCTTAAATATACGTACATATGTATGTATATCACTGCAGCATCATTTGAAAGAATCTTTTCCCCCGGCAGCGCTTGGCAGTGAATACAAATTCCTAATTTAGATTTTTAGTTTTTCATGCGCTTTGTATGCGCGTAGAAATGTGCATTTTCATTTATGAATGAACGAATGAAATGAGTGTGTGAATGAGTTTGGCGCAATATTAATCATCCAATTTTCTTTTTGAATAATTTTCACTAAATAAAAAAAAATTGTGAGTGATTGAAATCTTTATTTTGAACTTTACGCACTCCATTGCTTATCTCTGTGTCTACTGCAGCTGTTTAGTTCACAAGTTGACGTGCGATAGGGTGATTAATTTTCCGCCACCTTACATATACTATAGGGCTCACATAATTAAGTAACTTTAACTTTTTTACAATAGAAGAAATATTTTTCGTAATTTAATTTCGTAATTTATTTATTATTTGAGTTTTCATAATTTAAGATTTTATAATTTAATTTTTTTTAATTTACTCTTTCATAATTATTTTTTACTTTTCATTTTTTGCATTGCATAACAACTATCATAGGTATACACCTAATTCTCGTTTTACATGATAGATACGTTTTTAAAAAATTAATGTAAAGAGAGAATTAGGCGAAAGAATTTAAAAAATCGTTTTAGAGTTTACTTAAGAATTTATTTCGTGCTTACACATTTTAATTCATTAAATATATTGCAAAAAATAAATTATTAAACGGCGAGAGCAAAGCTACCGAGTATCAGAAAGGTTTATTGAGACTAATTTAAACGTTCCGTAACTGCGTTGAAAAATCTCAGTTTATTTGCTCTATGAGATTCCAGAAAAGTTTATCAAATATTGAAAATCGTGTTAAAACAAAACAATTTGTGTAAAAAAAGATGTTCGTTTTCTTTTTAACTCGTGTTAAATCAAATTCATGAAAAAAAAATCGTGTAAAAAGAGAATTAAGTGTGAATCAAAGTTGAAGGTTCTGACGACGTTATGATGCAGATCGAAGCTAAAGGGTTTTTCAATAAGGGCGGGTAGATGTTGAAATGGAATAAAATGGCGTTTGCTGTGTGGCACGTAGCGCCGTCCTGCTGGAACCACATGTCGTCTAGGTCCATATGGTTCAATATGGGCCATAAGAAATTGGAAGGGCCACCACGTCTACTGAAAAATGGGCGCAATGCGCGCAACGTTTGCGTTAATGAACACTCATTTTGATAATAAAGTTTTATCATTTGAACGTGCTGTTCAATCGTGTAACTTGCCATGATGATTTGGCATAAACAACTGAATAATAAACAAAAGATTTGACAGATGTCACCAAAACAAAATGGCAGCCACAGGGCGCCAAAATCGACCCGCGCCAATTGAAAAACCCTCTAGTCAACTCCTGTAAGGAGATCTAATCTCTCGGGGGTGCAGGTAACATTTTTCGGATCTGTGTTCCAGGACATAGAAACATAGAGGGAAATTAAATTGCTGATTAACTTGCCAGGAAGTGGTTGACTGAATTGGTCTCAGAGACCTCCTACCCGGCCATCGGCATCGCTCTGACTGTTGTTAAAGGGGAACTGCACAACTTATTTCTCAGGAAAGCACAGATCAGATGGAACTAAATTTCTTCATGAGCTAATTTCGAAAAACTGTAGTCCTACTAAGCCATTCCCAAACTCGTAGCTGTGTTTACCGCTCTTTGGACGATCGGCTCACACGCAGAAAATAAGGTTTACCATTTAACCCCTCTTGCAGATGCTGTGGGGACTATTCAGAGAAGGAGACTGTTGTTGTTGTTGTAGCAGCATACTAAACTCTGTCAGTGTAATATAGAGTACCGGTACAGTACAGGAAACTTGCTGTTTCGACAGGTTGGGACCAGAGGGAGAGGGGTACCTACTATCCTGCGGGGCGCCTTCACATGCCGGACATATGTTTGGTATGTTAGAGTCAATTCAGGATAGGTATGAGTTTAACCTGCTACAATATCCAGGTTACGCGGGTCTCTCGGGGCAGCTGGAGCTCTTCATCTGCTGTGGGTGGTCGTTGGACTCCGATGACAGCTTCGCGTGTTGGGAGCTTCAGAAGGTGGTAAATGTCTCCCGATGAATGTCGTTTATTTTCTGTCTAAACACTGTCCGGTCCAGTATTTGTCGATTTGTTTTGTCCTAGATCTCGTCGAAGTAGTTGAAGAGGTGCGTCCTGACGTGTCGGCGAGGCGGTTTCAAGCTGTTCAAGCAAGTGTCTACAAGGGTGAAACCTGCGGTCGTACCCAAGCAGAAACTATTTGCTAAGCATTTTATCGTGCTCCTTGACGGGAAGCAGTAGAGCCCTTGTGTAGATGTTGTAGGTGGAAGACATCAAGAGGCATCGCGTGGTGGTCCTGATGGCAATATTTTGGCATATTTTTAGCTTCATCCACTGCGATTTGTTAGTCTATTGTTACGCTTAAAATTTTGTTTAACAAAGCCACTCCATTGCGAACGAAGGCTATGGATATACTGATGTGGTTACAGAAGCGAAAGATACTGGATTCAAAATAAAAGCATTCCGCCAGTGGTCGCGGACGTCACTGAATGGCATTCCGTTCTTTCCGAAATGTTGCAATCATTGCATCAGGTAGCAATAAAATTCCCAGTCAAGTATTCTCGCTGATTGGATTGCGCTACTCGTGGCCATGGCATAAATAAATTAAATATAATTCTAATCAAAATAACAGTCTAATTTTTTTCATTATTACATTTCTCTACATTTCATTTTTATACACTCACCACTCTAACGACATTCGCGTAGCCATTCCTACACTCCTTTTTCCCGATGGCTTATCCTCGTTCAGCCCGGCCTTACCCTGCCAAAAGCCACCTGCCTTGAAAAAATCAACCAAACCGCATCTTCATTATTACCGCTCATAAATAAATCATATCAAAATATCAAACAGAAGTAGTCTGATAGGCGCTATGCCGGAGCACACTTACATATCTACCCATAATGAGATATTAAAGAAAACCCCTAACTACTTATGTGTGCCACTCATTCACACGCTGTGAAAATGGGGAAAAAAGCAGCTTACAAAGAATTACCTACAAATTAAGTTTTGCGAAGAGTCAGTCACGCAGACAGCCGTAGTCTTGGGTAAATAAGTAGTAAATACAAATACAAATACAAAAAGAATAGTAATAATCGTCGGCGCACTGCAGGTGATTCTTGGCTGTAGACAATGAACGACATTCCTGTGGCTTCGCTTCCTCGCCAAAAGCCGCTCATAATTTCCCATCCTCCCTTCACTTCCTTTAATTCTGCTACGCTGTAATTTTCTTACACTTTCGCGCTTCTTTATTCAATCAACAAGATTTATATCAACGGCTACTGTCTCGTCTTGGCTAATAAATTCTTGACATGCGTAACATTCAAAATAAGAGCACAAAAAAAAAAACACAAATACAACAAAAAAAGAATGAAGGCAAAAGAAAAAAAGCAAATAAACCAAAAATCAACCCCAGTGCTTGGCTGCTGCTGCTGAATGAATATCTGTTTCACCACCTCAGCTTGGTCTCACAAAAGAAAAGAAAAAAAAAAAATGTTCACAAATAGTACCAAAGCCCATCTTCATACTTCGTCTGTCTATCTATTTATCTGCAAGTCTGTCTGTCTGCGCTCTTTGTAGTACCCTTGAATGCATTTTGTACAGATTTCTCTTTTATATTATTTGCGTTTGTTCTATTTTCTTTTTGTACTTATAGTTTTTTGTTTTTTATTACCACAGGTGAGTTGTGTTTGGTCTTTGACCTGCAGCTCTGTTAGGCAAATATATTCTCGGTATTTGTTCTGTATCGCGCTTTCAAGCAGTTTTTCTTTGTTTATTTATATTTGCAATATTTTTCATATTTTTTATAATTCTTTTTTGTTTTTTTTTTTTTTTGTTATTAATTTTATTATGCGCTGTATAACAATGTTATTGTTTACTATCTTCAAATATAATAAATGAAAAAGGCGATGAGAAAAAATGAAAGCCGGAAAAGTATTATTTTTTGTTGTTGTTGGTCTCAGCTAATTCTCAGTGCTCTGTTTACTTAGCAAATATTAATTACTTACATATTTGTGCGCATAAATAATATTGCTTTACATTCTTAAGTTGAAAGTACCTCGAATTTATGCGAGCTTTCAAGCTATGAGTTCTTTATTAGTTTTTCCGCTAAATTACCCACATAGTTAGTTGCTGGATTTATATGCACAACAAAAAATTAGAAGTTAATTTCCTGCGCTATATTTTATATTGTTAATTGTTAATTTGTTGGAGGCCGTTGGCCGCGGTAGCCGAATGGGTTGGTGCGCGACTACCATTTGGTACAAAATTCCGGACATGAAACACCAAACGATAGAAAGTTATTTTCTAATAGCAATCGCCCCTCGGCAGACATTGGCAAACCTCTGAGTGTATTTCTACCATAAAAAGAGTTTCTCATAAAAAACCATCCGCCTTTCGGAGGCGGCGTAAAACTTAAGTTCCCTCCATTTGTGGACAGTCATCAAGGTAGATAAGCAGGTAGGTGAAATGGTTGAAGTACCACTCCGGCATTCCGCCAGTATCACCAAAGCGCCGTTTTGATACCATTTTGAGACCTCTAACAGGCAGATATCTACAGCCACCCAGAGCTGTTGATGTCATGGATAAAATTGACTTGTTTCAACTTATCGTATTTTTTTATTCAGGCCATTAGTAAACCACTCTGAAGGTATTTGATGAGGTACCCGTTAGTAATCGGAGAGACCAAGGAGAGAATTGCTTCACTTGGTTTCAAATTCGTTTCGGTAATTACGAAAAGTGCCGCGCTTTTTTGAATTATGTTAATAAAGAAGCCGGCCGCTGTAGAACGGTGCGTGACTACCATTCGGTTGTGCCTGGGTTCGACACACCGGGCATTAAGCACCAATAGAAAAGGTGTTTTCTTATGGCGGTCGACCCTCGCCAGGCAATGGAAAAGTAGTTCAAAAATTGCGTTGATTTTTGAAAATTTATTCTGCTGACGGTGTTGGGTGTTAAATGGAAAAAATGCGATCAAAAAAAAATTTCTCAAAAATCAGTGCGAAATTCGCACTTTATTATAACGAATTTTAATGATCTATAAAACTACTTACCCGAAAGTTTTCTAAAGGTGCTGAGTAAAAAGTTTCAAATTTTGATGAAAATTTGCCAAGTTTTTACAAATTTTATTTTTTTATTTTTATTTATTTAAAATTGCAACCTTTGCTTTATATGGTTTTTGTTGTAATATGAACTGTATTTTTATAAAAGAATAATTGAAATTAAAATGTAAATAAATAAATAATTTAAAAAAATCGACCATAAAACAGTTTTAAACCATTCGCGCAAAATAAAAATATTCGAGGTCTTTTTACCCAAACTAATATAATCAAGACATAGGCCGGAAAATACAGGCGCTTCGTGGTGACCTCGAAACGAACAAAAACTCAACGGTTCATTAATATTTTCTAAGCTGTTGCCACGGTAGTCAACATGGCATGGAGAAGTATACCACATCGCTTGAAGGATGATAGAATTCAAGGTTTACTTGATAACCATCGCGGAAAAAAAATGATGGATAGAACTTTGGCTGCCACTTCACTTGGAAAATGTTGAACAAAATTTAGCTTGAGTTAGTGATATACGAAAAAGATCAACACAGCCAATACTCATGCCATGGCATTCGTACGTCACAAGACGAGCCAAATTTTGTTAAACACATCCCACGTGACGTCAGCCCATCAGCCGATTGTGGCAAATTCCCTCAGAGTCGGATAACGGTCTGCTACATAGACCAGCTCTAAGAATCTTTCCAACCTGACATCGCCTGCTGCTACACAGCGCATAAATTTAAGAGGGATTTTAATGGATATTTTTTCAGCTTTCTCTGACACCTAATGTGTGTATAGTCTCTGAGATGGAGAAATACGCAAACTCGGTAGGGACAGGGTTCATGGTTTTAGTGTTGATGGAAATATGTATTTCGAAACCCTTCTGAGTAATGCAGGCGAGAGCTGGTGGGCGAACGAAATAATGAGCACCAACTGCAACTAATTTACACTATCGCTTAAATTAACGAAAAGTGGGGAAGACTAAAAAGGTAATACAGATATGGAAGGGAATAGAAATAAACGGGTTATTCTAAAACAAATATTACGCGAGCTCAACAAGTGTTTATATCAACTAATGCCGAGGTCCACGTAGCGATACCGCATGCGCAACCCATTCTATGTTCTCAACCGCGATTTTATATGACAATGTCAGCGCAGTGACGTATTATGATAGTGTCGTCGATGGCTTATCTGCAGGAAATTAGCTTATGCCAACAGACTCCAACGTTGGGACTTGAAAACAAGACAACTTCCAACAAAGCAAGGCAAAAGCTGACATTCTTGTAATTGGACTTGGAAATGAAGCGCAACAGTTTCATATGCAAATCCACGGTTACAGCCACGAATGTGATGAGCTCTACAAACAACAAATAAACAAGAAAACAAATCAAGTTACGTGCAAGTACGAGTATTTATGTAAGCTAAAGTAATAGATGCCGAGATAAAGCTATAAATCCAATCATTGCCAGAAAGTTAAAAATACACACACCAATCTATGTATATATATGTATGTACACACATATGCGTATGTATGTGTGTATTTATAGTGCAACATTGTAAGTGATGGCAGTAAATAAAACTGGCACCCCGAGGCGAGACAAGGTTTGGATTTGAACAAAAAATAAAAAAAAACACAAAGAAAAAAACAAACACGACTGGACAACAATAGTTTTCTATTCTTATAAACAAGTCCATCGTCAAGGTGTTGGGTGGAAGGCGGAGAGCTGTAGAATGTTGTCACATATGTGCATGCATGTGTGTGTGTGTGTGTATGCTACTGTTGCGCTTTGACTTTCCTACTCAAACGAGTAATACTAATACCAATAATTTGTTGGTGTGCTTGCCTTCAATATATTTGTAATCCATACTCGTGCCCATTAGTTCCGCTCTTCTTGCAATTCTTTGCTTTGATTTCTTCCCCCAATGTTGCTTCATAGCAGCGAATTGCTTTCGGTTTCAACAAATCCCACGTTTATATTGTGATATTCCATACAAAAAACAAAAACAAAAAAAACACGCAGTACCAACATAAAAGCGCACAGCCATTTGTTTGAAATTCTAAGTAATTGTTGCATTAACGAACAACTACAGCACAGCCACGCACTCGGGCCATATGTGTATGTGTGTGTGTGCGCGCATACCTATGCAACGGCATGTACGTAAATATGTATATATGAGCAAAGAAATTAAATAAAAATAAACATTCGTCTAAGCTGCTGAGTGCAATAATGAGAATTTTCTTTTATGCATTTTATGTTTCCTTTTTTGTTTTTGTTTTTTCCCTTTTCACGTTGCTCTTGGTGGCCTTACGCGCAGCGTGAAATTTTCGAATAAAAAATATAAATAAATTTCTTACGCTATTTACTTAATGGTGGGCTTACCGTTGAAATGTCTTTATGTTGTTCTGGCATTTATTCTGTAGGTCGTTTGTATTGAACGCTTGCCGTTCGGGAAACAATAGAAAATAATGAAACACACTTTAGGGGGGAAATCGCAGTTCTATTTGCAATACGAATTCACCCTTGCTTATACCAGTGCCAGCTTCTACTTGCGATATGAACTTGTACTCTACGGCTAAGAGTTTAAATGCGCATAGAAAAAATTTTCAGCGCAAATTAAGCACGCGAAACGCGCATTTTGCACAAAAAATTAAGCCTAAGGTTAAGCTGGCTTTTTATGCATAATTCTTCACATTTCAACTGTTCATGTTGTTGTTGTTGTAGCAGCATATACATTCCGAAAACTTGCACGGAGAATGCTGCTGGAGTGACAGTTCTTGGCCGGATATAAATCCGGGTCGTTTTGGTAACCTAGAATCGACTGTCGTGGGAATGATCGAATCATCATCGTTGGTTCATTGTTGGCTGTAGAACCCTTGCTGCATGTACATGCATTTTTCAAGTTCCTGTTTGTAGAGCTTCCGCTTCCATTCGACTTTATCACATAACGCGCCAAAGATTTTTCGCAGAACTGCGCTTTCAAATATCAGCAGCTTCTGTTTATCCGCATTTCTGAGTGAGTAGGTATCACTAATATACATCAAAGTTGGAATAATAATTTAGCTGTACAAAGAAATCTTGGTTTTCCTGTCTAGAAGGCGGATCTATAGGTGATTGCACAAGGAGAATTGGCAGCGGTTCCCCATAAGGATTCTGTGCGCAATTTCTGCAGAAATTTCATTGTCATGATCAATGGTTACTTTTAGGTACTTAAATTCCTTTACTACTTCAAAACTACAATCACCGATTTTATGTATTTGACCCACATTGTGCCTGAAATAGTCCGAAGTAGCGCTTAAGTTTCGGCTTTATTTATTTTTAAGCCCACATTTTTGCTGCTCTTTTTATACTTTCGCTTTTTTCAAATTAGGTAGCGTTGATGCAAAAATGTCTATGCCGTCCGAATAAGCCAGCAACTGAAACGGTTTAAATAAAAAGTTTCACTTTTCACATTTTCATATTTGCCCCCAATTCCCACTTCTATACTAACAGCTTCAAGCAGTCTTCCAAAGGTGATTTGAATTCACGTTACATTACATTATTGAAGTACCCACTTTTTCTAAGAAAAACCATTTCACAAATATTAATTACTTTTCCAAAAATAAACACCACCAGTTGGCATACAAATGATCAGATTAAAAACGAAGTACTCCATTGTTGATAAAATACAAAAACAGCAAAAAAATTGGGTTAAATTATCCAACGATTAAAGCAGAGCAGATAAAGTTCTAACCGCCCACCTCACCTTTGCAACTAATGTTTATTTAGTTCAACAGCACGAAGCCATAAAAATTCTACGCGCACACAACCTCAGGGCAAATTAAATGTGATTTCTGATCATTTTACTCATCAATACCTCCACAACGGCGAGCGGATGAAGCGATTGAAGCGCACAAACGCCGTCACCAGCCAGCTAATGAGCTAGCCAACCATCAGTCGACCCGCGTCAATATGCCCTAAATTCCGCGCCGTTGTACAAATAAAGACCCACTACAGACACAAGTAAATTCATTACAAATATAGAAAGCATAAAATGTAATGCTGTTTGTAAAAATCCAGTTGTAATCAAATGCAAATAGAAAAGTAAGTAAATACAGAGACGAGTTTGTCAATCGTACTGTGGCAGCCGATCGAAATACTACTACTACTTTAATTTATGAAATTAATAGACCGGAATTGGAGAGCAGCAGCAAGTGAGTAAGTGTGTGTATGGCAGCTCATCAAACCCGTAAACTGGGGAGATGGGGAAATAAGTAGTATTGAAATGAGATTAATACGATATAATAGAACAAAATATGCCACATACATACACACACAAACACACATATGTATGTCCCTCAACAACGGCTGAGATTTACAAAAGGCGGATGATGGCGGCAAAGCAGCGCTTATGCCCAAGCACGCACACGAATACACATAAAATAAAAGTACAATTAAATGCGCTACAAAGACGTAAACGAGGGAGGCAAGTCAAAGTAAACTAAAAGAAATACAAAAAAAAATAAAAATAAAAATGCAAAAAAATCAAAACAAAAAATATTAAAACAATAAAAAACATTAAAAAAAAAAAACAAAATGTAAAAAACGGATAAAAAAAAATTAAAAAAAATAAAGATTAAAATTAAATATTCATAAATGACGCACAGAGTATCACTTTTACACCACTAGCGTGAAAACAATAATTATCTAAAGTAGTTAGGTAAACAACTGAAAATGCGAAAAACACGAGAGTTGAATGCTAAGTTAAAGCCGGTCGAGGGCGCTGGTTCTACTAGCAGAAGCGCGCTAAGGTCAATGTCAAAACTTAGAGTCAAAAAAAAAGATAAGTGTAAATAATCAATGTAATAAAAACAACAACAACACTCGCCGCCGACACAGAGTGCCAAACTTTACAACTAAGTAGGGTTAGTTGAGTTCAGTTGAGGCATGAGCGAGCACTAACAAATGATTTGACGCATGCGTATTGCCCCCGCGGGGCCTTTCAGACTAAAACAGATTACTATACACATATGTATGTATACAGCTAAGCAAACAGATCGTAAATAAATATTAATAGTGAAAAAAATTAGCGCTAAAACGTGCGAGAGATGGGGCGATACTAATTAAAGCAAAATAAAATTATAAAATTCAAATGAAAACCACAAGCAAATATTTAACACAATGGAGTGTCTTGACAGAGTATAAATGCATAGGGATCATTCATATGTATGCATATATTTTTAGCATTAGAATCATTAATAGAATGAGTCATTAAATATATAAACTGCATACATTCAAACATACATACACTTTTTCATATCCTTAAAAATGCATATATATGCATACAGTAGTGGCCATAGCATATGTAACTATTGTCCTTTTACAGAATTACATATTTTTGGATCAATTTTATAGAATGTAGGAATGCAGAATTTTTTTTATTTATTTTTTAGTTAATTTTATTTATTATTTATTTTTATTTATTTACTTTTATTTAATATTTTCAAAGTAAACAAAATCCATCCTTATATGAGGTGCGGTTAGAGAGGTAGGACCTTAACCAAAAAAGGAAATTTGAATGGAAACGTAACTTTCCAAGCTACCACAACTATATTTTGATTTAAAATAAGGCATATACAAATTTTAATTCTTTCAAGTTTAACTATTTGTATTCAAAATACGACTCTTAATAGTTATATGTAAAACATTACATCATTTAAATGCCCACTTTGCGCACCAGGTCTACAGGTAAAATCCGCCAAACAGTCGATTTTTATTTTTATGAATGTCTAATCGTTGAGTAAGTCGAGATATCCATGTTGAAAGTTGTTCAGCTACAGCAGCAATATTTTCAGCAGAACGCCCGGTTTTTGTACTGCTCCACTGGTCCTTTTTCTATCCTCGACAGAACCAGCTTCGCCACTGGTCCCCTTTCTATCCTCGACAGAACCAGTTTCTTGAAATTTTTTACGAACCTTTGAATTAACGACTCATTCGGATGATAATTTCCACCAAAAAAATCACGAATATTTTGTTCTTAAAGATCGACCATTTTCGTTAAGTTAAGTTAAGTTAAGTTTCAATAATTTTAACGCGTTGTTAGATCATTTACACGATAGAACATGTTTCCATGGTTCAAATTGTACTTCACAAATACCAAAGATACCATAAAAAGGTACCGGTAAAAGTAAAAAAAAATATAAACTATCAAATTGAACTAAAAAATTATGCTATTATTCTGTTTACCCCATTACTCGTATACGATTTAGCCATCACTATACGTAGCTCATTTTTACTGGATTGGTTTTTACATGTTAGATCCACTTTGGCCAAAATCTTTGTGTTCAAAAGTTTTCGATAGGTTTTGTGTCTGACGACTGTGGAGACCAGCTTACAGTTTCGTCATTATTCCTTCGAAAATTTTCTTTCGTCGGCTTCGACTTGCCATTCGAGTTGTTAACAGACTGAAAAACCCATTTCTGTAAACGTAAGAATGTCTTTAGTCTCAATTTATGGGTTGTGGCATCTTCAAACACGGATTTATTTAATATTAAAATAAAAAAACCAAATATGTGTTTTAAATATTTTTCATGAGACATATATTTTTGGATTCATCATAATTATATTTATAAACGTACCGCAGTACATCTTGTTAAGGATAAAACTGTATTTTTAACAAATTTTTTCCATAGCTACCCTTATATGCCAAGTTTGTGATTTGAGGGGATGCATGAAGCTTAAGGTTTATTTTATCACAAAATATTTTAGAAACTTTTCTTAATTGAAGTTTTGCTTTCAAATGATACCAAAAAGTCCGGGTTCCAAAATTTTCGATTTTTGAATTTTTGTCCACGTTCAGAGCACTTTGAACGCCAGTTGCACACAACAAGTGAAGCCAAGCCCTTCTCCACTTGATTTTTCCAACGCAGAGGAGGCCTTTCTCTTTCTCTACTACCACCAGCTGGTACCGCATCGAATACTTTCAGAGCCAGAGCCTTTGTACCCATTCAGACGGCGTGAACCAGCCAACGAAACCGCAGGATCTTTATTTGCTGCACCATGTCTACTACTATTACTGCCGTCCTGATCTCCCCCTGGAGCATATAGGCCATACAATAGATCTCAATTGCACTTTATTAGGTGCTGCACGGCAAATATCCAAATATTCCAATTGTAATTTGCGGCGGCGAGCTCCCTATCGATGGTTCTGCACCAAGTGTTCGCGCAGCGCCAGGGGATTCTATTTAAGCGACGGCCTTCCAATATTTTTCACGGGATTGTGGAGTAAGTGCCATTTCCGCCTACCAATCTCAGTCGCCACAGTTTCTTGTGAGGTACGTTTCTTATTTGTTTCGGCCATCGTATACCAAGTATTCTTCGGAAACATTTGTTAATAAATGTATGAATTTTCGATTCGGTACGGGAGGAACCTTTCCATGTTTCGCATCCATAGAATAGAACTGGTTTAACATTGGACTCAAAGATGCAGTTTTGTTTTGCGTGAGATTTGGCCCAATTTCCATACGTTCCCAAATATACAAAGCTCCGTACGCACTTGCAATTCATTCCTCGCCTAAAGAGAACGTTAGAGATGGCGGTGAAGCAGTGGCCACTGCACATTACATTCGTTTTTCTTGCATTTGTTTCTAGGCCTGCTGCTCTGGTATGCACGACTTACTAATTGATTAAGATTTGCTTCCAGTTCAATTAGTCTGTGACTGACCATGCACACATCATCGGCGTATTCAAGATGCGCGAGGTGTAAGAACGACGTGCATTGTATTCCGCGCCCACCTTTCATTTAGGCACGCATTACTTCGCCTAAACAGAGAATAAATAGCATTAATGGCGAAATTCAGCCGTGTCGCACCCCAGTTTGAACTTCAAAGGGTTCTGACCGCAAACCATTATGCAGCAGAATCCCCTTCCTAGAAGAGTTCCATACTATGGAAAAATGCTACGAAAAGAAGTTATTGATGATAATAAAGTGACGCCAACTTTTTCGGCTCATTTTAAAAACTTGGATTAAACATTTTTGTTTTTTTTTTTGTTTTTTTTTTTCTTGTTTGTGTGGGATTACACAAACTTTTCCTAATATCTGATAGTGAACTATGGTTACGCTTAAAGGGGAACATATCGCAAGGGAAAAATAATTCCATACATAATTTCACACCCCTTCATTTTCATTCGGCGAACTTTACACCACCACTCAGCGTATTTATTCTATATTTACACTAACTTAAAGGCGCTCACCCACTTTCGAATATTTCCTTGTAATACTTTTCTATTTCATGAATTGATAAACAGTCCCCGTCGGTCGCAGTCTGAGCAGCAACTCTATCGCACCGCGTTTCCTAATTGATCAGCAGCATGCGCTGGCAGGCGTGCATTAACTCGTCAAAATGCTTGACTTTTGCTGTATTTTATTTGCATTTGTGTTTTGTGTTGTCACTCACTATCGTCTCTATCTTATCAGCGTGGAGTTTATAAATACATAAATGGTAGATAATAAACTAAACTAATAAAACAACAAGCTGATAACACTTTTATGTGCTAAATGTACATACCAGGCATGGCAATGGGTCGTATATACCTATAAATAAAATACGCGCACAAATAAATGGAGCCTTATATAGGCCCGCAATTAAGTGGTCGTAATGCATTGCTAGGTACCCAGTTAATAAATTGGATTTTTGATTTAAATTTATGAAGTAATGAAAATTAAAACTTAATGAGCAAATAAAATTGCAAACCCGGGTGATCAATTGGAATTTACTTGACTTATTGGCTCTGGCTGGCATCATTCGGGCAGAATATAATTTATGAGATTATGCGAAATGCTGTATGAGTGAGACGAAGATAGTTGGTTAGTGGGGGAATGCAATTAAGTAACGGATGTAGCTCGATATTTGTAAACAGAGAGAAGAAGCATACAAATTTTTGTTTCAAAATCAAGTTTGAGTGAGCAATGAACGCAATTAACTTTACAGATGCGTACTTTTCAGTTTTCAACGGAGTGAGGAGTGACTGTTGTTCGAGTAAACTACAGGATGGTGGCCGCCGCCACCGAATGGGTTGGTGCCTGACTACCATTCGGAGAACGTAGGTTCGAATCTCCGTGAAACACCAAAATTAAGAAAACGTCAGCAGGCAATGGCAAACCTCCGAGTGTATTTCTGCTATGAAAACGCTAAAAGGGTTTTTCATAATTCGAATTATTTTCGAAGTTACAACTATTTTAGTGACGCGACAGCTAGACTGGTTTGAGCGGACGGCGAACTTCAAACGTGGTTTTCTCGAAACTACCTCTTTCGATGCTGTCGACACGATATCTCAAGTTCTAATCAACCGATTTGCTTGAACTTTATCATGAATATTCTTTAAATATATCTCTATCGCATGACGCACGAAAAACTGAAAATTTCAATTTTTTAATATGTGTAAACAATTCGAGAAAGCTTAAAAATTAGGGAAAAATTTTATGAAGAAAAATTTGTCCACCTTTTTTTCTGCGTCATACGATTATGACATTCATATTAATTAAGAATTCATCTCCTTTTTTTCAAATGACACAAAGGTAGAAATCGTGACGACGAAGACACTGCCTTTTGTTTTCCCCTTCCACTTCAAGGATGCATAATTCCATGAAAATTTATTTTTTGTTTTTAAAATTCATTTTGTGCGCTCTTAATATATAAATAAGTAAATGATAAAAAAATGTATAGTAAAAATATCAATAGCTTTTTTTTATTAGCCGTCAAAAAATGCTCGAATTTCGGGCCTCTAGACTAGAATACCCCCTTAAAATTTTGGGCCCTTCCATTTGTAGAACAACGCCAAGACACACGCCACACAGAGGAGGAAGCTTGGACAAACACCCAAAAATAATAAAAAAAAGAATTAAAAAAAGTAGAAAAAGGAAAAAAACAATATAAAAAAAATAGAAAAAAAATTAAAACAAAAAAAAATAAATAAAAAAAAATACTGGATGATTCAAGAAGACCGCGGATATTCCCTTATAAAAAGAAAGGCCGAAAGAATTGCCGCAATGATTTTTTTTTATTTCCATAATATTTTTTAATCTATGGCATTTATGTATGAAGCACATGTCCGTTAAATGGCCACTATTACTCCTCTGACATTAGAGGACGCCCACATCCAGAATTCCATGACTTTTTGGCATAGACCGGGTCATACCACAAATCATTTCTAACGCGCAGGATTTCATTTTTCAGCATTGGAATTGTCGCAGACCATAGTTTATGTGTAGCCCCAGAGAGTAAAATCCAGTCGGGTCAAGTGACAAGACCTCAAGAGTCAACAGAGTCACCAGTCGGTTAGCATTGCAAATTCTTCATATAGCATTCATATGCGGACACAAAACATCAAATAGTTGCTCCTAATAGCACTCACTCCTGGACAGGCGATGGAGGAATACAATCCTTTCACTGTTTAATTTTGTGTGGAAAAACTTTTTCTGCCTGCCTGATTATTTTCTAGCAAAGGCGAATATACATACTCGACATAGATGGAATAAAATGTTTCTGCTTGTGAAAGTAGGCAGTTATGACTAAAAATCATGGGAGAAATGCATACCATTCAACTGACTTTTCTAGGCTAGGAATATTTTCGTATGAATACTGCAAACGTCGCAGACAAGTGAAAGAGGAAGAAATAGTAGAACCCTTCCTGTGTAATTGTGCAGCCTTAGCTGTGAGTAGAGCAAGGTTGTTATGAAAATACCATTTTCACTCTCTTACGGAACTATCCGGTGTTGGGATAAGACCTATTTAAGGCCATCTAAATGGTTTCATAATGAACAAACACTGAGATTCCCGTGATGCACAGTGGTACCACAACAAATCTACATAGTCTAAGTGAATTGGTACTTTAAGCCGACTGCCACAAAAACCTAACCTCATCTACATTAGGGTGGGGTGATTTTTTTGCATCGCTTTTGTAAGATCTGCCGTCATTTGCGTCTGCTAAAATTAATTTCAGAAAAAAAAAATTAAAAACTGTTTTTTCACTTGCAACTTCGGTACTATTCTCTTTTGGTTTTTGTTAGTGCTCAGATCGATTTCCAAGCCTTCTAAAGTAACTTATGACGCTAATTATTAATATATTTCTTGACAACAAATTACTTTCGTTGACGAAGTTGTATTTTGGGTGATAAGTTGTGTCACTTTCGGTCACTCTGGGCACGAAATACCGACTAACAGAAAAAGTTTTTTCTAATAGCGGTCACTCCTCAGCAGACAATGGCAAACCTCCGAGCTTATTTCTGCTATGAAAAGACTCCTCATAAAAGTCCATTTACCGTTTTTGTTTTTTTTTCTTGTTCTTGGAGATCGACCATTTTTATAAGCTTCAGTAATTTAAACGCGTTGTTCTTTGTGTAAATTTGTACATCTGTAGACTTGATAAAATTCAAGGATGACATAAAAAAGGTATCGTCTTTAAATTATTCCCCACTGTAATCTAGACGCCACTTTTGAGAGACCCTTTATATATGTATATTTCAAATATTATTATTATTATTAAAATGATGATTATTTTACTTTGTTATTATTGCAGCTAAAAACAAATGATAACCGAAAACTTCAATTTTGATACGAACTTTTATATGAGAAGTAAGAATGCCTCTCGGGGACGGAGCTTCAGAGTTTACTTAGATTCGCAAAAGACGCAGACGTGTTACAAGATGTCTACTGCAAAGAAACGTAAAGAGCTAGCTCCATCTGCTAACACTAAGGACCAATAGGTCTATGTCATGGCTTTCAGCCAGCCAGGTCAACCTAACCTGCCCTTAAATGAAGCCTATTCACAGCTGCGTAAAACTTCGGTTATTTGTCGATATTTGTTTAGGCTGTGCGCAACTGAAAACGTTATGCTATGAGGCTAATATTTTTTTATTTATATTAACTCTTATAAAGGCTACTTTTCATAGCTATCTCATTAAAAAAATCAAAAATATCCAAACACTATTGCTCCTCCCTAATGTATAAACATAAGTAAAATACGTCGTCTGTATCGAGGTCTCAATGCGAGATAGTTTGATTTGTCTTAGATCATAAAAAACAACCCGATTTTCCAGATAATGAGGCATCACAAATGATGGAAAGATAAGTTCTACCTTTTTTATTTATATTAACTCTTATAAAGGCTACTTTTCATAGCTATCTCATTAAAAAAATCAAAAATATCCAAACACTATTGCTCCTCCCTAATGTATAAACATAAGTAAAATACGTCGTCTGTATCGAGGTCTCAATGCGAGATAGTTTGATTTGTCTTAGATCATAAAAAACAACCCGATTTTCCAGATAATGAGGCATCACAAATGATGGAAAGATAAGTTCTAAAGTGACAAAAATGTCATCCAAAAGTATTCGAAAGGCATACGCGCCAGTGATGCCCGTCCAAAAAGGGAAAAAGGGAGGGTGCAATGCAAAGCATTTCTCACAAATTCCTATTGCGTTGTTAACTAATGCATAAGCAATGTTAAGAGTCAATAACGCATGCCATGGAAGTGATGTGGGTTAAGTGCACGAGGCACACACACACACGCACACGTGCATACATTGTAAATAAATTCTTTCATTAGAGATACACAGAATTTACGTATTTTATGACCTTAATTAGACGTGCATGGAATGAAATCATACAAAATATTTGCATACGTGAATATGTATGAGGAGGTACACTTATTCATATGCGAAAACCAAAATAGAAATAAATTAATCTTTTTAATCTCCAAACAGCGCCAGAGCAAGAAAGCCATTTCCGACGATTGAGAATTGACGAAATAATTGGTGGTAGAACTGAGCTGCGGCTGCAGGTCATTCTCTACAGTTATGATGAAGCAAAATAGCAAATATTCAATTCCATATAGAAGCGGCAGGAGAAGGCGAGAGCGAAAGTGGGTGTGTGTGTGGTATATGGCGGTTTGGTCACTGGTGGCGACGGTGGAAACGTCGAAAGCAATTAAATGAAAATTTATAATAATGAATAGTAAGTAATGTTTATATGTTTGTTTAGCGGCGTATGTTGGGTGTTTTGTGCGCCTGCTATGCACAGCCGCACAGCACAGCCTGGTTGTCAGCAGTTAGGCAATGCCAGTCAGTCAGTCAGTTACTCAGGCAGTGAGTCAAGCAGGCACTTGAAATTCAAATGAAATGAAATGAAAGTTATGCTATGCTGAGCACTTGTGAGTTTGTGTTTGTATGCGTGTGTTGGGGCGACTGACTGCATTTTGGTGGCGATTCGAAGGCAAGCAGGGCAGGCAGAGTAGAGTAAAGCAAGTGCGTAAGTGAGTGAGTGGGTTGGCGGCCCGTCTGTCATTCACTTGTTTGTTTTGGTTTCTTAATGTGTAATTGTGTTTGCGATTTATTTGTGGCCCTTTTCTCTCTCTTTCCCACCAACAAGCGGGATGAAGCGGAAAGATTGCCCCGCAAGATAAATGTTGAACAAAAAAATGTTTTTTATCACAACGATTAGAATCTTTTTGAATTTCGAAATATTAGCGTATGCATAAAGGTAAATAAATACAAGCGAATAAACATAGAGTTGAAGACAAATAAATGTAGGTGGATGCCTTATGTACATAGTACCTGTGTGTGAGTGTGTGTGTGTGTATAAGCAAAGTCAAATATTTGCCAAAACAAGTGCACGTGTGAGGAGTAAGCTCTGCGCCGCATTTACAGCATTGTTATAAAATTTTATTATAATTACTTTTAGCGAGTTGCGGTAATGTGGGAGTACTTATGAGTGCTATAACACTGTCAATTTATTTTTATGATTATTTTACGACCTGATTTATTTCAATGTATTATTCGGTTGTTTTTTATTGCTAAAAGATTACTTCGTTTATGAAGTGCGCAAAGAGTTGGTGGTGGAGCGAAAAATTGAATTTAGTAGTTCATAAATTTTCATGTCCATGAAAACTAAGCAGAATATATTTATGGAACGTCCTTTCCACAAACTTCTTTGCATATTTTTAATAATAAATGCTTTTGATTTAAATCATTTAATTCGTTAAATTCAATTTATTTTAGTCTAAATTTTTTTATATAATATATATCTACGCTCAAAGTAATAGCGGCGCGGCGGACTACCAAGTTTTAAATATTTATTTTTATATTAAATTTCTTTTAAAAATCAACTCACGCTTTACTATACTAAAATTGAATAATAGCCCATTCAATTATATTAAAGCCCAATTGAAAATTAAAAAAAAAAAAATAATTGAATACAAAAATAAATATTTAAAACTATGTATTATAAAATTAGAAAATTGGATTTTTTTTGTTTTTTGTGTTAATCAGTTAGTTTTCAGTTTCAGTTAGTTAATCGAAAGTTTGGTGCTGTGATTTACTTTTAATAAAACAGAAAATCGCAACAGTACCGGCAAACAAATCGTTAAAACTCGGTAAATCATCGCGCTTCTATTATTTTGAACACAGCTGTACATTCAATTGAATTAGTCCATTTTTTATGACTAGCACTAATAATTATAAGATTTAGCCTTGCTGTGCTTATCTTATTTTTTTCTAAAGGGTGGTTAAATTTCAAGGGCCGATATTGAATGTGAACCATACCTAAACGTCAGCGACGCCGTTGGACTTCTTTCTTTGAAAGAAAAGGCGTACGTCGATAAGCCAGCAACAATTCAAGAGCTAAAGGAAGAGATAATTCGGCACATTAACGGCATAGAAGCTCAATTATGCCTAAGCGTCATCGAAAATTTGGACTACAGATGGAGGTGTGCCGCCGAAGCCGCGGCGGCCATTTGGCCGATATTTTGTTCCATACGTAATTGAGCCATACCAGTATTATCATAATAAAGAGAAATGACAAAAATTTCCTAAAAAAATTGTATTTTATTCAAAATCAACACCGGCCCTTGAAACTTAACCACCTTTTATTTTATTTTTTGCTTATTTTTTACTTTTTCTTATACAAATTTTTTCGTTTCATTTAAACCTCCCTTGGACACCTTTTTTAAAAACTTTGATTGGGCACTCGGGCACTTTTTTAAAAGATTATATCCATAACTCGATAGAAAATTAAATTTTAGCTACCTGGAAACTCAAGCCTACCCAGAAAAGTCTTAAATATATTAAATTCACGTCCAAAGTCAAAAAAGTCTGACCATATATATATAATTCACGTCCATTTTTAGTACAGTTTTGTTTTTTTATTTAATTTTATTTTATTCTGTCTTACTTAATTTAATCGCATTTTCCTTTATTTTGTTTTATTTGACTTGACTTTATTTCATTTTATCTTACTTCCTTTATCATCTAATTTTTTTCTTTAATTAATATAAAATCTCTATTTGATTTTTTTTACTTAAATTTAATTTTTAACAATTTTAATTTTTAATAAATTTAATAATTACTTAGTTTTTTAATCATTTTTTCTTGTATCCTTTTATTCAATTTCTTATATCTTTCTTATGATTTTCCTTTTCTTTCCTTTTTCATTTATTTATATTATTTAACTTTATTTTATTCTGCTCTTTAATTTTATTTTGGTTTATCTTTTCTTTTTTAAATACATGCTTTTGTTTATTTTATTTCAAATTATTTAAAACGATTTAATTTTATTTTCTTTTATTTCTATTTTCTTTTATCTCTATTTTCTTCTAGTTCTATTTTATTTTACTTCACATTATTTAATTTTATATTATTTTTTTAATTTTTTTTTTAAGTCTTGTTTTTTTTTATTTATTTTATTGTTTAATTAATTTTATTATATTTTATTCTGCTTATATAATTAAATTAATTTTTTTTTTCTTTTATGTTTTATATATTTTTTTCATTTAATTCCATTTATTAGTTTTTTAAATTTTATTTTTATTAAAGTCTTGTTTTTTTAATGTATTTTTTTAACTTAATTTTATTGCGTTTTATTCTGCTTACATACCTAATAAAATATTATTTTTTTTCTTAAATTGTTTATATATTTTTTAATTTTATTTTGTTCCACTTATTTCATAAATACACTTTTTTAATATTAGATACTTAATTCACTTAACTTTATTTCATTTCATTCTGTTTTATTTAGTTTTACCCCATTTTACTGGCCATTTGATTGAGTTTACGCTCCACAAATAATAGAAAAGTTTACTATTCCCAATTATCATAAAAATCATTAATAAATATCGAACTGTTCATTTTCTAACCAACAGAAACCACCCGATGGCCCACCCTTTATGCACAAGTACACGCCATTTCAGCAGCATCTAGCAATCTATTGCACTATTAGCTCATGTCTTCGTATGTAATCATTACTAAAATATTATTAGAAAATTAGCATAAATAGAATAGAGAATTAAGCAGCGTAAGCATCCAAGTCAATGAACGCCAAATTTGAGCAACGCACCCAAGTTGTAGCCGATCAACAAGTTGTAGCTGTCCGATTGGTCAGTGGACAGTGGCGCGCGTAATGTTGCCAGCGGGTGCCTATGTACATACATACACACGTATGTATGTGTACGTAGTCTGGTATTTAATCGTTATTACCAAGCAACATCGGCGACTAGTTGGTGTTCAATTTTATCGCTTAGTACAGTCCAAGTTGTATATTATATAAATTTAAAAGATACGGAATAATTTAAGCGATTTGAATTTTTTTTCTCTCTAACAAAACCACGCACGAAGAAGTAAAAGACACAAAGCCAAAAACAGTAAAAAAAGAACCATGGCTAAGTATCTCGATGCGATTACTTTTTGGTGTTGCGTAGTTTGTGCTTTCCTCTCTCCTTTTTAGTACATTCGATACTTTTGTATGCGGTTATGCATAATTTTGATTTTTATATTACTTAGTGATATATTCTTTTTTTAATAGATTGTTTTTTTAATATTTTTTTTTGTTTTCATTTTTGTTAATGAGGTCATCCAAGCGCCCAAAGCCAATTCGTACGAGCCCAGTGTAAATGACTAGCCATAGATATGTGTATGTATGCGTATATGCTTGTGTGTATGTGGTTATTAAATTAAAAAAACCCACGTACATATTTTGTCATTTATTTTTGTTTTGTTTAATTGTAGTTTTGCTTTTTAAAATGCTTAGAAAAATATCTAAATTATGCACGCATTATTATGCGCGACTAAAAGAATAAGAAAAAAAAATAATTAAAAATACTTTTTTAATTTATGACCTGAGTTCGTACTTTTTAGTGTATCTTTTAGATGTGTGCGTGTCTGTGTGTAAATGTTTTTGAATAACTTGCCTGGTACTTTGCTTTGTGGCGATCTGAAATTTTTATTATTGAAATATCTTTCTTTATCATCTTGGCAATTTCTGTGGCATTAAGCGAAATTTTTTGTAATTTAGCATAAGAAAATATTATTATTCTTCATGTTTTATTTGTTTTGATTTTTTTTTCTTTTGTGGTTTTTGGTTAAAAATAATTGCATGTATACAAATATTTCATTATTTTCGCCATTTATCTCAATAAAGCTAGATGTGCATACATACGCACACACATACACACGTACATATACAAGATAATAAAATGTTCACTTTTCTGCACTCAATTTCATTTTTTAATTAATGACGGTATGTAGCTATTTTTTATTTTTTATATAAATTATTTTATTTGGCGAGTTTATTTAAACATCTGGTTGACTGTAACGCAATTTCGGCGTTGAAGTGTGAAATGGAATTGAAATCGAATGAGGTTTATTTCATCGCATAGTCAGACACAATATGAATTTTGATACGCATAGAAAATTGTAAAAAATTATGTACATACCTACAAGTTGACGCAAAATTAATCACCCTATTGGAAGATTTATTATTTTTGGAATTGGCGTCAGATAGCTGCAGTACACAAGCAGATGAGCAATGGAGCGCGTAAGGGTTAAAATAAAGATATTCATCGCTCAAAATCAATTATTTTACCTAAGTATTTTTAAGTTATTTTTACAAATTTTAAATTATTTTCACTTTTGTTTTTTGTTTAATATTTTTTTTATTAGTTACTAACAAACTTATTAAATTAGGCTTATTCTTTTAACTAAATGTTGTTTATTGTTTTAATGGCATTTGAAGTTATTTTTAAAAAATTTTAAATTATTTTTATTTTGGGTTTTTTTATCTCAAATTTTGTTTTGTTAGTTTCTTTTTCTTTTGACTTATTTTTAATTCTTTTTATTTTATTTAAGTTTTTTATTGTTTTAGTAAATGGCTTTTGAAGTTATTTTTAAAAAAATTTAAATTACTTATCTCTTATCTAAAATTTCGTTTACTTAGTTTGTTGTTGATTTTACTTATTTTTAAATTTTTTTTTTAATAATTTGTTTTTAATACTTTCTTTTTAATAATTTTTTTTTAATAATAATTCTTTTTAATAATTATTTTCTTTTTAATAATTTTTTTTAATAATAATTTTTTTTAATAATCTTTTTTTTTAATAATTTTCTTTTTAAATATTTTTTTTAATAATAATTTTTTTTTTAATAATTATTTTTTTGATAATAATTTTTTTTAATTGTAGTTTTTTTTTAATAATTTTTTTAATGGATATTTTTTTTTAATATTTGTTTTGTTGTTGAATTTAGTGACACTTTGAGTTACATTTACAAATCTTAAGATTATTTTTAGTTTCAGTTTTCTATTTAATTAGGCTTATTTTTTAAATTAAAAAATGCCTTTTTTGTTTTCGTATTGATGAACTATACTGATTTTTAAATTATTTTTATTTACCTGCATTGGTTTTATATTTTTTATTTACTGATTTTGTATTGTTTTTTGTCAAATTCTTTTGTTGTGTTAGTATTTTCAAAAATTTTTTTTTTTTGTTAATTAACTTTCGTGTGTTTTTAGCTTACTTGTATTTATCGCCCTTAATTTCATATTTATTAATTCACTGATATATTTTCATATCTGCTTCCTTATGATTCATAGGCCATTTAACTAATTTTTTTTTAACAATGTTTTGTTTTTTAATTTTAAGTCTTTTCTCTAACAATGTTTGATATAAACTCTTTTTAATTACATTCATTTCTTTCTACTTATACATTACATGTAAGGATATAATAAAATTTTGTTGTATTACTGTTCGAATTTTTCAATCTATTTTTGCTTATTTTGGAAGGTCCTCACTTTAAGTTTTCAGCATTAAATTTGTTTGAAAAAGTTTTTTTATGAAAACATTTAAAAAGACATTTTCTGTTTGAATCTTTTAAGTTATTTTCGCTTATTATGGAATGCCCACATTTTTAGTTTTCATCTTTAAATTTGTTTTGAAAAGCTTTTACATGAAAGTTATAAAAAAAAATTGTAACGAAATAGAATCTATCAATATTTATATCAATCACTATAATAACTTTTAATATTATTATTTTAATATTTTTTGTTCATTTCTTAAATGATTCTCCATTTTCGCAACTTTTTAATTATACCCGCATTAATTTATTAACTGGCCTCAGTTTCTACATTTAAAATGCGAATGTTTCGGAGTAAAAAACTAATATTAATTACATAATTAAATTTCAGTGACATAACTTGTAATTATTTTGTGTTGAATCAACAAAATTTCATAAAATCAATTTCATCCGCAGTTGTAATCAATGCCTGCGGCGACACACCCAAAGTCGCCACCGCGCGCACAGTGGAAAGTTCACACGATTCCTTCCTTTCGATTCCTCACTCTCATTCCCACTTATCGCATTACTGTCAAATTTTACGTAAACCAACACCGCACATAAGCACTAAAATATGCAGTAACTAAATTCCATTTATTTATTTATTTTTCATATAATATTTTCTGAGATTTCACAGACGGCAGTCAAACCTTAATCAAATTTCACTAAATAATTTAATATTCAAATGTTTTTTTTCCCTGTTCATTTCCCTTATTCCCTCTGTAACTCGTGAACGTCAACGCGTGTAAAAAATTCAATCAAATTTGTTTACACAATTATGTTTATTTGTGTGTTTGTGTACACTTCTATGCCTCAGCATTTTTTCATTGATTAGTTTAGTGGAAAATAATACAAACACACATACACATAAATGAATGCTGGCAGATTGGATGGCAACAAGCAAGCACGTTTAGCTGGAGATAGGCAATAAAAGTACTTTGGTGGGGACACAAGCGAGCCCTTTAATTTGACGACAATATGAAGCAGCAACAAAAACAATGCAAGTATTATTAACACGATAATGTAACAAATAAAATACGTCATTTACAGGCCTAACTATCCTGTAGGGACAGTATAATCAGATACGGTATATTACTCGTTGTTCAATTATATACAAATTTGTAGATACAAAGTGACGCAAAATTAGTGATCAATTAATTGTAATAACTTTTTTACTAAATAAAAAACTTAATAGCTAGAAACTGGTTTATAACAAACTAAATGCAAACTAGTGTGCAACAACCTTATTGGAAACTAGTTTATAAAAAGCGAATGATAAAATGGTTTTCTACAAACTATAGAATTTAAAATAACCAGTTGCACACTAGTGCGAAACAAACTAGTTCACAACAAACTAGTTGCAAAACTAGTAACGTATAGGTGAATAAAATATTGCCTAGCACAACTTCATGTTAAATAACGAGCACAAGCCTCATACATATCTGCACCTTCTGAGAGAAAACCAGTAATTACCCACAGACAGTACACACTAGTTAAACAATCAATTGCAAACTAGTTCGTTTACCCCCCAAACACTTTTGAAGATGTAAGAGCAGGAAAAAGCGTATTTACTTAGATGTATTAAATTTCTTACCTAACAGGTATGTGTGCATATATGCTGTAATAGTTATTTGTTGTTGTGTAAAATATTGCAAACATACTAGTTCAGTGTATGCAAATATAAGGCACCTGTAGTCTTGCTCCAGTTTCCTGGTGTCCCCGCCGCAATGCAAATATACATGTAACACAAACATACATAACATATATACATATATGTACACTCGTACAATCGGCGTCAAACAACTTTGTTGTTCCTCTCTTACATCTTCTCTCAAACGAATGTGCATGCATGTATGTGTGTATTTGAGTATTTCGTTTGCTTGCGAAATGAAATCTTAATCTGAATCACTTAGTACTTTTTCATAGGCTAACTAATACTCATAATACTCATTTTAATGCGTTCTATTATTTATTTACTAGAATTGTCTATTTTTCATTTTGTGCCATGAAAACTTGTTTGAATTCGCTAGTAATATGTAGGCAATTCCATGTATGAGTAAATAGTAAGTGGAAGGTGTCAAGCACGAGGAAGAGATTGTGACACATTGTTAAAAGAGGAGAAATAATCGCGAAGGGGCGAGGCGCCAAACTGAGTTGGTAGTCAGTTGTTAGTTGAAATGGGTACTGTTTGCGCTAAAGTGCGAGAGGATGAAAAAAACAAAAATACAATTTTACATACATACGAGTATGTGTCTGTGCACATGTATTGGAAACAAAATATTTTTCTGACACACGACGCACATTTGCAATGGGACAAGTTTTGACTTTCATACGCACAGATTTATATAGCAACAGGTATGTTGTCCCGAACGTGCCATTAGTTATTAAAATTTACCTACATATGTACGTGTATACATACATATGTAAATTCATATGTAAATACACGTATACTTAAAGTGCTGCTAGACTTCGTTTACCAGCAGCTGTATATGTTAGCACACGCAAGTACCAGTTTACGGTACAGTTTCTATTGATATTTGGTTCATTTTGGGGATTACACGCACAAGCCGAAAAAAAATTAAAACTAAAAGGAGATCAAAAATAAAATGTTCCTAAAAAATATTCACAAAAAAATAACAAAAACCTGTTTCATGATAGCTGTAATAATTTCTACACACTGAGGGGAGATGGTGGATGGGTTTGAATTTGCTGGAAAGCACGGGTAGGGTCCGGAACACTCAAACACACTTCTACAATTTATTACTCAAGTCCGAAAGAGAGATTTAAGGGGAAGAAAGCAATTTTTATTTGATTACTCCTCCTGAAAACCGCAATCAATTCTGACTCTTTGATAACCTGCGGAATCTGTTGAGGGGTACAAAATGCAAATGATCTGATATTCTGGTATTGTAATCTGCTATTGCCTTTCTTCTATAGACAAGAGAAATATATTTGGCAGTCAATTTGAAAACATTCATGCATCTAATGCTCAAGAGGCTTCGCTTCTTAAGTAAATTTGATCTTACAACGCGGATAGACCAAAATATTCATGGGGAATTCGCTGCCATATATACATACATATGTAAGTAGTACTGAGAAATTCTCAATTTCTGCGAACTACATAAAATCGACTAATTTGGCTCATTTTGAACTGCAACACGCCCTTAAAGTAGCGAAAACCGTCTCAGAAATTCTGTAGTAATTTTTAACCATTTCCAAATACTGCTGCCCATTCGTCGACTTTGGTGATTCGTAAAATAAAACGTTTATATTTAAATAAAAAATATTTATGTCCCTATTCAATTTGTTGCTGCTAATCGATTTGTTTCATTTATTCGCCATTGCCTACTTCTCTCCATACGTAGCCTCGAAAGCGACGTAATTCACGAGTTTATGGCTTAATATGCACCGCGGCCACATTGATTTGCATAATTAAATATTTTATTATGAAAAATGCAAACACCTGTTGGCGCGCTTGCACGCGTTTTATCATATGCAAATCAGGTATGCATTTTTAAATGGAGTGAAAAAAAAAATTTGAAAAGCGGGTGGTTAAAAACAAAAAAATAAAGTAAAAAAGAATTAAAAAAGAAAAAACCGTTAAATTATATTAAAAAAACAGTGCTTCAGACAACTTTGAGTGAATTGAATAGCGATTTATTCAAAAAAATGCCTGGAATATCAAAAGAAGCAGCTCACAGCGATTTAGGTGAGTGGGTTGAAGCACCACTCCGGCACTCCCCAAGTTGCACTATAGCACCATTTTGATACCGTTTCGAGAATTCCAACGGCCAGATATCTACAGGCAACCATAGCAGTTGATGTAAAGGAGAAGATTGATGGGATTTCGGTTGGCGCACTGCCTCAGGCTATCGAAGAAAGGAGCAACCAGTGGCCTTAATCGTCTAGATGCCAAAACCCGGACATTTACAGAGAAAGTTCTCAACAGTATTCTGCTAAAGCTTCTGTAATGGAGATGAAATGGTAAATGTAGCATTCCTGCATATGTGCCGATCGTCCAATGAGCGGTAAACACAGGTACGTGTTTGGAAATTGAAAGGCGAGAAGCCCCCAGAAGCCGCATCCTGCATCCATAGGGTTTTCGAAATAGCACCCGAAGAAATGGAGTTCCATCTGCGTTCTGCGCTTTTCTGGCAAACAAATTGTGCAATTAACCTTTAACAACATTCAAGGGGATGCCGATGTTGGAGTAGGAGACCTCTGAAATCAATTCAGTTCACACCTTCCTGGCAGGATCAGAGAAATCTTACTACACACCAGATATTTGATCTCCTCCTTACAGGAGTTGACTATTTTGGATCTGCAGAGTGATTTATTTTGAGGGCAATGCGCCATCGCACTGAACAAAGCGTGACAAAGACGTGGTAAAACTGTTTAGCTGGAATGGGAATGTTTGCCTGCTTACTTGCATCCCGTGATCGGTACAAAACCTTCTCTGTGAATGTCCTGCACTTGCCAAGTATCTTGGCGATTGTTTCTTCGAAGACCTGGGAATTTTGCAAAATGTCTCACTGGAGGGAGTGGTTCCCTCCTTAAAAATATCCCAGAGGTTTAAGCAACTTTGGATAATGGAAATCAATTGCAGGTATCACAATAGCCCTTAAGGCCACCGTGTGTCTTATCTTAGACAAGGAACCTGGTTGATGTCCGTTGCTTTGAATAAAATATAATATTTGCCACTATTTTCGAATAAAAGTTAGATACCTGATTGACCGCCAATGTGTTGCTTTAAACGCACTATTTTAACTCCTTTCCGTCCAGTACCCACAACTCAAATCTTACGTACACACAACTGCTGCTTATTGAATGGCTTTATAATCATCGAGGTCATAATTTGTGTTTGTAGTTTTTAGACTTACCTGTAAATAAAAGAAAGAAAATTTATTAATTATATGAATTATAAATTTGGATAATTTTCTTAATTAGTTAGATGCATTGGCAATTAAATTAGCTTAATTTATTTTCAAAATGATTTACATTAAAGGCTGGAAAAAGATAAAAATAAAGTATCAAAATATCATAAATTATGCGCAACGTCTCAACATACGAAAATGGTTTAAAATGGAAATTTAAAACTAAAATCTGATGGCAGGCAGCCAAACAGAAGCCAGTGGTAGAGAAAATTCGGTAGCTAACAACTCTGCGCTACCAACGCTTCAAGTTGAATGTTGTGTGAATTCAGGTATTTCGAATAGAGTTCGTATCATAGAAATCACGGAGTACGCAGAAGATCTCTTGATAGATGAAGATGTCAGAGTGCAGCTGAGAGTTTAGTCAATATAAATGTAAGATTTAATCAATGCATTGCCCTATAAAACCATTTAACCTTCCTAACTAAAGCGGTTAAAAAGTACATTGAAGACGTATTGCGGAAAAAAATATAGCCCTCGGCACAGTATGACAATGCGAAGCCTCACAGACAGAGACATAAGAAGACGAGCCTGTGAGCATGAAGCTGAAAAAGTAGTCCCGGGAAGGCAGTCTCCCTAGAAGAGGAGGAGGGATTGTTTTAATGGTCACACCACTCAACGCACTAGATGGACGGTCGCTCGATACCAACCACCAAACAAAACCAAAAAACAGCTGAGGAGTGACGGCACTTTTAATTTCGCTATTTTTATAAAACAACTGAAATGATGTGACTCTAAATGATCCATCATTTCGACAGCAGTCCTGTACATCCAGCGATATATTGGTTCCACTTTTTGATTATTTTGGACTTGCTTGAGTATGCGCCATTGTCAAGGCATCGGCACAGTGATGATTAAGCCAAGATTCATTACTACAGCCGCAATCAGACTCATGAAATTATTCATGGTATTCTTGTCGGACTTTGGTCATGATGGTCTTCAGACGTTACAATTACTCTTTTTCGCCTACAGTGGCTGTTTTGCTCAGTATATGTATATCCACTTATTATTTTTATTATTGGGATAAAAGCACTTTTTTGTTTTTTTGGAAGCGGAAGATAAAAATGTCAAAAACATGTTGATTGTAGCCTTCGCACCAATGATACGTGGGGTAAGTTCCCACTAAAACAAACCACCCCTCTGTAGCTGACTTCCACCGCGGGACCGCATTTGCACTACATCGAGCTTGGAGCCATAACTGTGTCTATCAACCATAAAAGAAATCTGCGTCCAGGCTCTCTACCTATGACGTATGGAGGTTACACGTCACTGATAGTTTCCATTACTTGCGTTATAAAGCAAATGGAACTTCGAAAGGATGCGACAATGCTTCTAATGAATTTGATACCTCAGGATTTAGAGAGTTACATCACGTAGATGTGTGAGTTTTCGTCTTGCGAGATCTGATGTTTTGCCGTCCCATTAGCCAGACATCCCATGGCAGACGCTTATTTCTGTTACTCCTAGCAACCCTAGAATGATAACGACGATTTCAATGTAACAAATGGTATCTAGAGGAATTCACAAGTTCTCTCTGTCTGGGTTTAGGAACATATTTGTTGCTTTTCTAGAAGGCTGGAAGTATAAACTGTTTTGTTTGCTTCTCCATTCGTTGTCGTCTGAACTACTTGTCTGCCAGTCATTGGTTATTTTCTTTATGAGGGCTCGCAAAAAGAGTTCTCGTACAAGGAATTTCGATGTAGGCAGTGCGCCTCTTCATTTCCGTCAGCTTCTGATACCCGGTTTAGCAAGTTAGTGTTCCTTGATTCCAGGGTTTTGAGCAGTCTTCGTTTTATTAAGGGAGCTGGGCTTGGATGTGACACTCTTTTGAGAAGAGGGCACAAAAGACCATGCGATTGAAGTACAAACCTCATTTTCATTCATTCATTATTTACAAATCACAAGGCGACAGAAACCAGCCGAAAAGCGATGGAGAGATGACATTAAAGGCGATTTTAGAGCTATAGGCATATCTGATATCAAACGAAAAGCTGATGACCGAGTGCCGCGGAGGCGAATTGTAACGGAACCAATGGTTCACCCCGAACTGTGATGCTATGCTGATGATGATGATGATAATTTACTCACTGAAGTATTCCTCAACGAGTTTAAATGTTATTATGTGAGACTGCAGTGCACATGAAGCTGGCTGACAAAATGCAGACGCTCTTCTTCTATGCCTCTTCCCAAGCTTTCTCTGCCATGAATCTTGGCTTGAAAGGTTGTGTCCATTGGCATTGATCTCCCTTTTAGCTAATTAATATTTCCAAGCCATATCCAACTAACTTAACCGCTATTTTATAGACTTGAATATGGCAATGTTTGAAGTCCGGCAAAAGTAGCCCAGCGGCACCAGCAACGCATTTCTTTACAATTCTTCTTTTCAAAACTTCAAATACCACTACTTTTGGGAGAGATAGGGCCGCTTTTGTTTAGAACTGTGCTACCGTGCATCACACCAGATAGATTGACTAGAGGTTTACACTTCGACCTCATTGTCTCTTGTGTCCTTGCATCACACTCGCTACCTTCTCTGCAGCAATTGCCCGACACAGCGGTTATCCAGCGGTAAAATTATCTAACCTTCCAATAGTTCGCCGGAGCAGAGAAGAGCTAGAGTTCCTGCCTCCATCTTCGAACCATCAGTTAAGTAACATCCCATTTCTCTCAGGCAGACCAACCTCAAGTTCTTTCCACAAATAATGTAGCCCATATTGGCTTCTAAGTTGACTTTGAGTCCATGAAGTCGCACTTTTCACTCATTTCATTCCAAATGTTCGTAATGTATCCTTTAACCCCACGTGCATCTTTTGCCAATGCGCAAATTAATATAGACTTGTGACCGTTCGTTCGTAGCGGAAGATCAGCTTCAATCTATCCTGAGTTGAACTACTCAAAACACCTCTGATACACTGAAATTTGCGAGACTCTGTATGAATTTATTTTTTTGTCTTGGGATTGCTACTTTCATCTACTGCTGGCCACCACTACAGCCATCACAGTTAGCTCCTCTGAAAATTGTTTTACAACCGAGCAATAATTGTACGAATCTTTAAGTTTAAGCTTTGGGGGGCTGGCAGTAGCAGCCTTTCATAAAAGCATGACAATTACTTCAACTTTACTTAACCCTGAGCAAAAATCAATCAAAATGCTTGAAAAACCAATAATACCCAAACGAATAGTAGAACAAGAAATTAATGAATTTACATGCACGCCGGAGCAGCCTAAGAACTTGAGATGCTTATTTGCAAAGGTAACTTGACCAAGTCATAAATCACACCGGGCATAAGTGTAATTGTTTTCCATAAACTCTTTGTATTTTGTTTTCTCTTTTTTCTTTGTTGTTTTTTGTTAGCGCATTTTTTGGTACTGCCAAGCAAATTAAAAAATATTTAAAATTGTTCACGTGTGTATGTATGTATGTGCATGCATGTGTAAGTGTGGAGTGGTAAGTGTGATTTTTAAGGGTCAACGCTTGTAGTCAATGTAACTACTGTAAATTTTTGCTGCTCCTGCTGGACTCTCGTCCATTGTACTTAAGCGTAAAGGATGCAAGTTAATAGGGTTTTATGGGTACTTAAATAAGTATGTTTGCAGTGCAGTCAGGCGATCCAGAGTACGAAGAAGCAGCAGCATAAGAAGTGCAAAGAAAAATATTTCAATTAAAAAGCAATAACCACAACAGACAATTTTTTCGAATGCTTTATGGTTGGACGTACGTGTTTTTGTTTTTTGTATTTTCGATTTTATTGTTGTTGTTTTTCTTGCTGCTGCCTGGCTGGCATGCATGGTTGCACGGCAATTGTAGTAAATATGTTTACTTGCAACACGGTGGCAAAATCAGCAAGTACGCCGAGGCACTATTGTGTGTGTGCTGATGAGTGCCGCAAGTAGAAGGTAGCGAGAAAAAGGCAAATATTTTAATTATAATAAAATGAAATGCCTCTTGAAAGGAGCAATAATTTGTTAAGCTTTAATGATATTTGTAAGAGTTTTAGTTAAGATATTTTTGCGCAATTTTTTTCTTTTCTTTGCTATTACTTTTGAACTTTTTGAGAAATCGAAAACAAAAGCACCGACAGACAAACGAGTTCCGTAGAACACGAAGAAATTTGCCTAAACAAAAAAAATGAGAGAGGAGGCGAGGATGAGCGAAGTGGGTGCTGAAGAAAGTCTAGAAAGAATTCAAAGGGTGAGAGAGGTGAGGATGAGCGAAGTGGGTGCTGATGAAGGTCTGGAAATAATTGAAGGGAAGAACATTGGGACTTACTTTCAAACTTCAGTGAACGTGTAAAAAGAGGCTTAAAAGACGGATGAGTGGAATTGAAGTGCTGAGAGGATACGTCTCGACCCTTTGTGGAAAATTGAAATGGTGAATTGCATGAATGCTAATTTCTAAGCCAGAGCAGCGTAAAGCTAGAGCAATAGAATAAAAATAAATAAAAAATCGTGTACTCAGAGAGAAATCTGGTATTCACCCTCATCAGAGAGGTGTGACGTCATGGTGCTGGTGCAGCTGCGTGCGAGAAATGTGAACAATAATGCAAGAAGAAGAAGAAAAATTGCACAAACAACACACGAATTAATTTGCACGACTATTGCATTCTGCCAAATTCATTAAGAGAGAGAGAGATAGAGATTCAAATCCAAATTCACTGAGAGTAGACTAACGGTATGAGATGAGCGTCATCTTTTTACTCTATGCATCGTGAACGTAATGCATGAACCGAGGCGCATTTATGTTTTAGTGATGGTACTGGACCAACAACAACGTTTTGTACATTGAGATGTTCCGACAGAAGAAAATGGCAAAGAAAAAGAAAAGGACGAGCTGCGTTGAATAGCCGACAAGCATTTGAAGCTAGAAGCATACGACGAATCTGCGAATGGAACGGCTTTTCGTCATTTCATTTTGTGCTGATATCCGAATGTACGCGGAGAAATAAAAAAAAATTTAAACAATTCAACTGGTCTACCAATATCGCTTTCAACCATCCGTTGGGCACCCGGGCATGGTCAGTCCAGCTTTTTCGACTTTGGACGTGAATTTAACATATTTATTTTATAGCTAACGACTTAAGGCTCCAGGTAGCTTCCCAAAATTTAATTTTCTAACGATTTATGGATATAATATTTTAATCCTCGAACAGTACGAAAAAGGGACCCAGACCCGGGTGTCTTTTTAAGAGCTTGAAAACTTAAAATGCTAATACAAAACAGACATATTACTGACCGACTTTTTTTATTATAATCTGGTAGATAATTTCATGGCATTAATTTTTTGAATGTGATTCTGGTATACACGGTGGGCTTGAATATGAGATAGGTTTGACAAAAATGTCACACAAAACGGCCAACGGAGGTTCGTTACTGGCTAGGCATATAAATGAAATGAGTTTAGTTTGAAATTCTACGCGCATCTAAACTCAAAATATCTCAATTTTTGTGAAAAAAAACCGAAAGTGTCGAATATTTATTATTATTTTTTGCTACACTTCTGATGCAACAGGTCGTCTTTTTTATGAGGTTTGATGATGCGTAAGCGGTCACTCGAAAAATATCTAATTCTATAACTGTAAACGCAATCGATCCTGCCTTTTTGGACTCAAAACAAGAGTTTATTTAGAACCATCTGAACTGAAATTGAGTTCATTGTGTAATTTAAGGTTTCTTTTCAAAGTAGAGGTTATGATGTTGGTTCTTTTCCGGTAATCATTCACCGATGATGCCGCCAGCGTATAAGCCCCACATAAATTAGATGAAGGGCTCTATGAATTTAGCGAACAGATTTATTTTTTTCTAAGTAAATTTCTGCAATTTGGAAGCGTTTTTTTGGCGCCAAACGATTCATGATAACTTGCCAAACCTCACTGAATAGAGATGTCAACACAGTTTGCCATTTTCAGCGGTCAAACCATAGTTATCGGTATCGATAGTTTTGATGCAGCTAAAAAACCAGCCGATATATAAAATGCATTTTCTGCCATATAACGAATATAGTTGTCGAAGTCTTTTTATATGGAGAAAAGGAAGAAGACAGCTAGCAAAAAAATTTTACAGAAACCAAAGCGGTTTTTTGAGCTTCTTCGAACTTATAAAGGGTTTTCCAATAATAGGTGTTATGAATGAATGGATTGCGCTATCGAGAGACGATTAACAATTTTTTATGGCCGGAATTGGATGGTATTGATCTGGACAACGTTTATTTTCAACGACGACGCTACGTGTCACACAAGCAACGAAACCATTGATCTTTTACGGGAAAAGTTTCCGGACCGTGTTATCTCTCGAAGAGGTGATCACAATTGGCCACCGAGATCTTGTGATTTAACACCTTGTGACTTTTTTCTTAGAGACCACGTGAAAGAGAAGGTCTACGTCAGCAGCCCAGGGTCGATTCAAGACCTCAACGATGGAATTCGTGAGGCTATCGCGGACATGGGGCAGCCAATTTGCAATTCGTTTATGGAAAATTTCATGAAAAAGATATTGTCCTGTAAGCGTAGTCGTGGTGGTCAATTGCCTGATATTATTTTCCACTACTAATGGCATACCTTCCTCTTTATAATGAAATAAACACCCGATCATTTATATTAAAAATAGCATTTTTCTTTAAATATCAAAACAACATCTCTGTTTGGGAAACCCTTTACTTTATCCAAAATTTTAATTCTACCAAAATTGAATGAGACATAAAACTTAAAAACTTATGTAATTTTGAAAAATTGTTATTTGAAGTTTTTAAAGTTTTTCAATTTTTTTTAATTTTGCGCAAAGTGTGAATCATTGAGTGAGCTAATTTTTATACTAAACAAAATTATTAAAAATAAAATAAATACATGCCAAGTAGAGGTAGCGCGTATGCCTGCCGCCGGTTAGTTAATCAGTCAGTCAGCTGGCACGCTTTGCTTACTCAGTGCACTTTTAACCTTTGTGAAGCAACTCTACATTATTTTCCAAAGTCAAAGAGAGAAATAAGGAAAATAAACAATAAACTATAAAATGCATGCACACACATACATACATATGCATTTATGCACAAAGTAAAAGGCGAGGCAATGAAGTTAATGGATTGCCGCTTTGCATGTGGCCGATGTGGCATAGCTGGGAACAATAAGGAATATGAAATCATAAAGGCTCCATGAAACAAACAAAAAGAAAAAATACTTACAACAACAAAAACAAACAAAAAACTTACAACAACAACACAACCCCAATAAAATACAAAATATGGATGGTAAATTAAATAACACAAAAGATAACTGTGAAAATATGCACGTTTCGAACACATGTTTGTATAATGTTTTTGAAAGTCAAGTACTTAAGGCGAAAACAATAATATTAAGCCATACCCCATCCACATTCGTACTCTGCCACACCAGCGAGCCCCAGCACTTGACTAATTTACACATTTTATTGCGGCTAATTGCAGCCCAACTAGCGCGCATATGCTAAGTAAAAGCTATGCATTCAAGTGTGTGTGTGTGGGTATGCGCGCAAAAACATTTGTATTCAAGTAGTTTTTTATGTAAAAGAGGAAACATTAACATTTCTGATATATGCAATGTATGGGTGATAAGACGCAATAACAATAACAATTAAGCATAACAAAAGTGGGCCAAGCGCACTGTAGGGAGTCTCGAACACGAAAGTGGTTTTAATGTGTAATGTTTAATGTTTTCAGAAATTATTATTTTCGGAATTTTCTTCCTTTATTTGGCAATTATTTACACAGCAAAGCTAAAAGGCGCTATGTCATGAGTAAACTGTGGGGGATAAAAGCAATCAGTGATGAGTTAGTAGAAAATTATCTTATGATACAACAAAAAAAAAACAAAAAATTAAATTATGCAGAATAGCAGAAAGGTAATAATAATAAATAAAAACATACGGAATAAAAAAGTAATTACTTCAGTACAAATACAGAAATATGAAATATTAATTTTAAACATTTTTACAAAAAACTACGGAATAACAAATAAGAATATGATAAAATTAAAAATTAATAAAATCGAAAGGAAATTAAAAAAAAAATTGCTTGCTCTATTAAAAACACACTTTAAATAAAAACATGCAGTATTTGCCAAAAGCAAAACATCAAGGAGTGTCTTACGTTGTCGCCAAACTCTAAATGAGATGGCCAAGCAATATGATATAATCTTATGCTGGGTTCCGGCCACAGAGATATACCAGAGAACTGTAGGGCAGACCAACTTGCAATAGAAGGTACCTGTATGCCAGGCATAAGTAATTTTATGGGGATACCTCTTGCAACTTGTAAGCTTCTCATTAATGACGCACTAATCAGTTCTGCAGATCAAAGATGGATTAGCGCTAACAAATGTGAAATTTCTAGGCAAACATGGCCAAGGCCAAACTTACGTCTGTCCAAGAGTATTATAACACTGAGTAGACTTCAAATCAGGACCTTAGTAAGGGCCCTTACAGGACATTGTATCATAGGAAATCATGCAAGGAGATTAGGCGTTTACACGCATGATTTATGTCGTAGCTGCAGAAATGAGGAGGAATTGGAAACATCTCTCAACATCTTTTCTGCACATGCCTGGCTCTAGCCAGAAGCAGGAACCGATTTTTAAAATCCTACTTCTTAACGAATATAGATAGTCTATACACTTTAGGTATCAACAACCTTTTACGCTTTGTCAAAAGCTCAGGATGATTCAATATGGAAGGGGAAATGTAGCCCGCACCCGCGGCTCACAACGGACCCATTTCGTCGTCTAAGTGGCATCGTTGTCTCCATGTGCGATGCGGCTGCCAAACCTACCAAAAGCAAAGCATCGAAAGAAATAGAAAAATGTTTAATGCCAAACAACATGATAAAAAATGGATGCACAAAATATTATTATTACTATTTGCTATCGCATTTCCGGGGGCGCGAAGTGCCGATACAAATAAATTCCCTTGGGGTCGATTTGCAGATTTTAACTTTATCTGCGGCCAAGTGAGCAAGTCGTCAGATGTCGTGAATTCGGCTCCATGTTCCTTTCGGCCGTCTAGTGACATTTTGCTGATGTCAGACGAAGGTTTACGGAATGTATGACCTTCCATTTCCACTTTTGGCGCAATTTAGATTTGACTCCTCTCATTAGGCGATGGGCATCAGTTTTTGTTATGGTATCTGCCACTCTCTGCCAATTCATTTTAAACTGCTGCTCAGCTTTAATTCTTTTTTCGTTTTTAGCAATTTTCTTTTAACAATTCTCCAATATTTTGCAATGTCTCTTTACATTGACATCAAACGTGAATTTGAAATGGCGAAACCATCTGTTTAAAAATTTTCGGCTTCTGCATCAGCTATAGACTAGTTGCACACTAGTTATTAGTGGGTAAAACAGTGCCAAAGCTTAATGTAATAATTTATAGGAAAAACGCACCCTATTAGGATTTTGAAGGCTAATTAAAATCAATTAAATTCTTAAACAAGATATAATATTACTTCATTTCCTTTGTTTTAGGTTTTTAATTGCTAATTTTCTAACTGGTATAGAGGAGGTATAGTCACTTTCAAAGCTCGACACTAAATTCTAGTTTAGACAATGGATAAGATATTTTGCTTTTGCTCGGCTTTCTCAGCCATGTGCTACATTTGCATATGTAAATATTTACCTATATACACTTCACATATTTACATTGTGATCGGCAACCGTTGCAACTGGGTTAATAGACACTCTGTAGCAGCACTGCTAAGACAGCGAAAAATGAATTACCACCTGGGTGTTAATAGCCATAAGTCCATCACTTCAATTGGCATTATTTACTAAAGTATTTAGCGAATGAAAATTAACATAAATTAAATATAAAAGTTTAAATCCGCCGAAATATGAAACAGAATAGAATTATAGAAATATTTTTTTTATTTTTTTTTTCATAATCGGAAGACTCAAGCGCAGACAAAAAACTTCTTATAAAACCCTTAGCGGCACACAGTTGTCGAAGCTTCTGTTTGTTGAAAACAAGCCGTGGGGCAAACCACAACTTTGAGAAGCAGCTGCATCCAAACTAGTCGTAATGCGCCAGTTTATTATATTGTTTACAGTAGGTCTCACTCGGTTTGTAGAAATTTATTGTGCAAACAAATTTCTACCGCAATTATTCATTTATATTTTTCTAAGTAAATCTTTCACTTTCCTGCGCGTGAACCCAAATCATTTGCATCCGCCTTTGGTAGCCATAGCGCATAGCAAATAACTGCTCACTTTTAGCACTTTTTATAGCGGCATGCGGAGATCTATCGGAGAGTATGGACTGGTGACGGTCTATAGCTTATTAATCACACACACACGCACACACACACAAACTTACTCAATTTGGTACAATGAAACGTTTTTTTTTTTTTTTCAATGTCTAAATGAAAAGTAGAAGCTTAGTTGACGGCCTACGCAGCAAATGGTGCTTGTTGGTGGGTGAAAGCGTGGTATAAGAAATAAACAAAAGAAAAACGACAAAAATGTAATGAAAAATGAGGAATATGTAAATAAAATACTTGAGCGATTATCGCTGAAAGTTTTGGCTATGAAGCAAAAAACTTTTTCCATTCAATACATTTTTTATTAGTTTTTCTTGCTATATTATTTCTTTAACTGAATTTATCGCAGTTTTAACAATGACGTTAGCGCGCTTCATTGCAAGTCATTTCAAAAATATGACTCTAGTTCACTTTTTTATAAAGATTTCAGTAATTGAATCATTATTACTATTCTTACAGTAGGCAGCAAAAGCGAAAACAAATTTCCATCACGAACTTCAACTTTTTTTGCTTTTGTAGCCTGATTTCGAAACCACGAAATTAATCAAGCAAAAAAAGTTGAATAAAACATTTTTGCTCTAGAATTTTTCTTTAAGTAGTAGTTCAATATATGCATATGCCCATACCTTAAGTCACGCTTAACTGATTCTGATTACTAATATGGCAATCGACAGGCATAATAATAGCCAGCTATTCGTGTCAATAACATTTGAAATTTAGTTTTCTAAAAAAAATTAAAAAAACAATTCTTAAAAACTTCAAGAACAAAACAGTTAAAAAATAAAAATATTTCTTAAAAAACTAAAAAAAAAACATTTTGCAAAAAAATTAAAAAAAAAAAAAAATTGTTAAAAAATTAAAAACAAATTGTTTAATTGTGTAACAATTTTTTTTTAATTTTTTAACAAATATTATTTTTCAATTTTTTTGCAAAATTTTTTTTTTTTTAGTTTTTTAAGAAAAACACTAAAATTGCTAAAAAAGTAACAAAAAAAAATTATTAAAAAATTAAAGACAAAATTTTTAAACAAAAAAAATCTCAAATAAAAAAAATTACAAAATAAAATATTTGAAAAAAAACGTTTTCTTAAAAAATTAAATTAAAAATTTCTTTTTCTTGAATTAAAAAAAAGTTTTTAAAAAATTAAAAAAAAAAATTCCAAAAATATGCTTTAAATATAGTTTCCCAAAAAAAGTAATGCGCAAAACTCGATTTTCCCAGAAATGCACATTTTTTTATTAAATTTTGTTCAAATAGACTAAATATTTATGTCGAGTTTAATCGGTCACTCAAGAGAATTCACTCACCCACCCATAAAAATTATAAGCAATTTAGTGAATTTATCCTATTTTAATTAAAACGGTTCCTTCCATTGAAATTCTTGATATTGAGATATCTCAAGCAATCTCAGTAAGTACATATTTTTATTTTGATAAAAGAACGCTTAGTATGAAATATGGACAAATCAGTTAATATGGCGGTCATTTTCAAAGCTGCAAATATCTATCTTACTGAAACTGCTAAATACCAACAAAGGATGGTATTCTAGAAATCAAGCCTGTAAAAGGATTAATAATCATAATGATAACTAATTAAAGGGCGTTTTTCCAGTAACCACTAAATATTTAAATACAATTATTTGTACCTCTTTAATGATTAATAATTATTTTGCTTTCATCATATTTTTTTTTAATAAATTTATTCCTTTTTTAATTAGAAGCTTAATTTAAATATTTGATTATTTTCAATTACTTTTGATTTTTTTCGAATAAAATTAATTACTTTTTTTAATTACATGATTAATTTATTTATCTAATTGTTTTGAATATTTTTTTTTTCGAATAAAATTAATTACTTTTTTTAATTACATGATTCATTTATTTATCTAATTATTTTTATTTATCTGATTATTTTTAATTATCTAATTATTTTTAATTGTTTTTTAATTAAATTGAATTACTTTTTTTAATTCCATGATTAATGTGGTAATTTTCACTTCATTTTCATTTTTTTTTTTTCACGTACATTTAATCATTATTTTTAGCTGCATGAATACAATGCAACTCACTCGCAAGTGGATTGAGGAACCCGTCGGTCTAACAATATAATAAACCAACAAAATATTTATTTTTTACTGTTTTATTATTATTATTTAATTTTTTTTTTAATATTATTATTATTTAATTTTTTTATTTTTATTATTTATTTTTTACTGTTTTATTATTATTATTCATTTTTTTTTTAATATTATTATTATTTAATTTTTTTATTTTTATTATTTAATTTTTTTATCATTATTATTCAATTTTTTTTAATTATTTTTTTATATTTTTTTTTAGAGTTTTTATTAAAGCTTACAAAATAAGCACATATACAAACTAAACTAAGCAGCTCTAGCAAATAAAGGGCTTTCGCCTGAATAACAAAATAATATTTAGGAAACGTTTAGGAACGTGAAAAATTAAAAATGCAAAAAGAAAAACAAAATCAAATGATTCTGATAAAATTCGGGTTTCAATTGATTCTTGGTTCTAAAATGATTATTTTTTGTTCAAATCAATTTTTTGTATATCGAAATTTCTAACCTGAGGTTTATTATATAATAGAAACTGGCCGGCTTGGCTTGGGGTTCTTGACTCTGCATGGCTTTATTTCAATTTCATTCCAATGTGAATTCTATTTTAATTCATTTTTGGGATCAAGAATGTTGCTCACGGGTTTTAGTACAGGAGGAGAACTGCCCCGCTTCGAATAAAAGAATTTCATTTTTTAATGAATTATTTCGATTTTCTCGTTCACTTATTTGTATCTATTAAAATACCAAATGAATTTAACTCACTCTTAATCCGCATTTTCTTTTATACAAATAAATATCAGTTTTCCAGAATATTAAATATTCAATTTAATTGCTATAAAATCCCACAAATAATAGAATACATTTATTTTTTCGTTCACTGTCTAATTCACCGCTTAACGAAGCACGAAAATTTCATAAACACAAGCACACGCGAAATTTTGCGCCACGGTGCTGTTGAAAGGCCAACAAAAAATGAGTTAATTATATTAACTAATTCACACTCCACCTGCAGCATTTAAAAATATTTTCAAACTATGAAATTATTGTTTCGCCGCAATTAAATGTGTTACTTTTGGAGATTGTGCAAAGTACACCAAAAATTGTATATATGAATGTACTTGTAGATGTACACATACTTATACATATATATTTAAGTCTGCAGGTAAATAATGTAGACGCACCAGCGAGCATTGAGTGTTGGGTCAAAGACCGCAACGACCTCGTCGAAAATGGGGAAAAGGCGGTTTCCGACACAAATCATACGAGTATCTACACGCATCCGCATGATCGATGATAGCTTGACCACAGGTTAGTTAATACCATACAGGTGGTTCATATTAATACGTAAATACATACATAAGTACAACAAGTGCAGACAAGTACTTATCTAAGTATCAGGATTTTGGATCTAAAAATTTTATGAGTGCATAAGACTATCAACAACGCACTGGAGTGGCTAATACATTTATGAAACGTTAGATGGCCTAATTAAAAACCACTCAGTGATATACGCCGGCAATTTTATGGAGAACAAATACCATTTTATGACTGGTGGCGGCACGGTTATTTCTGTGGAACGCTTCAAGCTTGGCGGAAGAATGGTAGAGAGCGTCTGCTGGCAATGAACTTATCGTTTTACTTAACTAACCGCTGTAACCTTTCGCCTTTCTCTGGTGAAAACTCAGAATCACTAGACACCAGCAAGCGATTAAACGGTTTCTCAAGCGAAGCGAACTTCTTTATATTCAGTGCTAATTAACAACATGTGGGAGTACAAGCCATTTGGATTTGATGCATTAAATTTAAGGGTCATAGAAGACCACTGTTGTGGATGGCTGCAAGAGATGGCCCAACCGAAGAGTATGCAGTTAATGCGGACGATGGATCATCCTATTAATGTACACTAATGGGCAAAATAATTGCAGCGCGATATTTTGATCCATGGAATTCAGAAGGTGTGGCCAAGATCAGACCGTTAAACCGGTTCTCAGCGAATTTGAAAGAATCAGCTGAAGATTGGCTTAGGTCACCGGCGCAAAATTAATACCCCTATCCGAATATTTATGTATAATTTTTACAAATGCCGTCATACGTCAGTCAAAATAAAGATTTCCATTACTGTAAATATTGGGATGAGGAATAAGTTCATAGCATTTTTATATTTTCTTTTATATTACAACTTTTTTTGTTATATAAGACTATGTTAATTGTATTTTTGAGTTATTTAATTTTTTATTCGTTTTGAGACTTAGAAATGGAATACCAGGAGGCAAAAATCAATATTTAAATACCTGCTCTTTTTTGCTTTTCAATGGGGTTAAAAAGCTGTCGAAGCAGACCGGGACATTTGCGACTTGAAGGTAATGAAGAAGGTGTCATAGGCAAGTCTACAGCACGGAAATGGTTTGCAAAGTTCAAACATGGCGACTTTGACGTCGATGACGCGTCCCGCAGCTAAAGGCCTTCTGAATTCGATGAAGAACGTCTTAAATCACTTTTGGAGGAGAACGGCCGTCAAGCCAGTCGTGATTTGGATATAAAAATGAACTGCATAAAACGATTCTCAATCACCTTCATTCAATGGGATTTACCGAAAAATTGGGCGCCTGGGTGCCTAACGAACTCAACTCAGCATTTTGCCCTCCATCGAGCAACAAGCGGTTATAAACAGCGCTTTCTGTACTGAATCGCCACGCGAGATGAGAAATGCTGCCTGTACATCAAAATGAAGAAAAGAAAGGAGTGGGTGGCTCCAGGGAAGACGCCAAATCCGAGAGTTAAGCCGGATCTTCACCAAAAAAAGATCATGATATGTGTTTGCTGGGACTGGGAGTGCATGGTGCACTGGGAAATGCACGAAAAGAATATCACGGTCAACAAGGAGCTCTACATTGCCCAGCTACACCGCGTGAATGAGAATGAGACTATTCGACTGAAAATACCTGATCGACATGGTCAAATTATACTCCTTCACGACAATGCCACACTCCATGTTGCACAAGTTGTCTAAGTAGCACTCCAACAGCTCGAATGGGATGTCCTTCGGCATCCCTCGTATTCTCCGGACCTTGTGCCGACCGATTACCATCTTTTCCGCACCCTGTCAAACCATATGAAGGGCGTTACCTTCGATAAATAAAGATATACTTAAAAACTGTCTCAACAACTTCTTTGACACCAGACGAGAGATGGGAAGAGGTTGTAAACAGCAACGGCGAATATATAATTGATCAACTTATTGATATAATTCTTGTTTTTTGTTTAAATAAAAGTCTTCGATAAAAACGCTACGAACTTATATTCCCCACTCTAATATTTTTTTATTTAGGCTGTTGAGGTGGAAGCCACTGACGGAGTCAGAATAACGCTTGCCTCTATATACATGGCACACGAAAGACCAGCACCGCCTGAGGAGGCTCGTAAACTTGTGCAGGAAAACCCGAACAAAACCCTGCTTCTCGGATGCGATGCCAATGCAAGGCATGCCCTATGGGGAAGCTCCGAAACAAAAGACCGAGGTGAGTCTCTTTATGATTTCATAATTAGCACTAACTTGTCGGTATGTAACAGGGGTAACACTCCCACTTTCACCTTTCCGAGTACGGAGTACTTCAGGGGATGGGAGGAAGTGATCGATGTTACCCTAATGTCTGAAAGCAGCTCAGTAAGGTTAGACAATTGGAGGGTCTCTGATAAAAGGTGTTTTTCGGATCACAGCTGGATCCTGTACGATCTGGATCTTAATGTTGATCCGCCCTTACCGTATAGAAATCCATTAAGAACCAACTGGAAAAGGTTCAGAAATATAGTCAATAAAAGGATAGGAGAGATTCCCATCCACAAAATCACTCTCACCGAAAGCCTTGAGAGTAGGGTCACAACACTGGAGAAGGCATTTAGTAGGGCCTACAAAACGTCCTGCCCCATAAAATTTAGTAAAAAATCCCATCCCCCTTGGTGGAGCAGTGAGCTCTCAAAACTAAGGGAAAAATCCAGATCAACGTTCAACCTCAGCTACTCGACAGGAAATTGGCAATTGTACAAAGAGAGTCGGAGACAGTACAAGAAGGCAATTAGGGCCGCCAAGAAAGAGAGCTGGAGCGACTTCTGTTCGTCAATCGAATCCACCAGGGATTCTGCCAGGCTTAGCCGTGTTCTGTCCAAAGATCATTCTATGGCTTCTTGGGTCAAGAAACCTGATGGTACTTGGACAGCTACGACAGAGGAATCGCTAGAACTTCTGCTAAACACGCATTTCCCGGGGTGCAGCGTCCACGAAAGTGGGAGGGGAAGTATTAGGCGGAGCCAATATAATCCACAGCACCTCGCAAAAGAAATAATTACAAAGGAGAAAGTTGCATGGGCAATTACATCTTTTTCACCTTTTAAATCTCCGGGGCCAGATGGGATCATCCCAAAGATGTTACAGGAAACCTTGGACTGTATCCTACCATGGCTAGAGGAAATTTTTAAAGCGTGTTTAAACCTAGGTCATATTCCAGATAGTTGGAAACTAGTCAAGGTCGTCTTCATTCCAAAAATAGGCAGGAGGGGACATGAATCAGCGAAGGACTATAGGCCAATCAGTCTTTCGTCTTTCCTGTTAAAAACCTTTGAAAGACTTTTGGATATATATCTTAGAAGCTCTTTGGAGAGCTCTGGTATATCTGCTGCACAACACGCATACCTTAAAGGCAAATCGACGGAGACAGCGCTTCACGAGGTAATCGGAACAATAGAGGGCTCTCTAGAGAACAAACATTATACCATGGCGGCATTCTTGGACATAGAAGGCGCCTTTAACAATGTTAGTACAGATGCGATCCAACGGGCGTTGATAGACTTAGAGGTGGACAATTGCATCAGTAATTGGGTCATCTCTATGCTAAAAACCAGGATCATCAAAGCTAATATGGGTAATATCAGTATAACCAAGAAGGTCCACAGAGGCACCCCACAGGGGGGAGTACTGTCTCCACTTCTCTGGTTATGCGTTATTAGCAAAATCTTAATAAAACTTAATAGAGGTGGGGTAAAAGCGGTGGCGTACGCTGATGATGTGGTGTTAATGGCGTCAGGACTGTGTCCTAATACGATCAGTGGGATCATCCAGAGGGCATTAGGCGAGCTTAACTCTTGGGCCACAGGCTGTGGCCTAGGTTTAAACCCACGTAAAACAGAACTTATGCTTTTCACCACCAGATATAAGGTACCACCTTTTACCTTACCAAATATTAACGGACAAACTCTCTCACTATCACCCAGCGCAAAGTACTTAGGGGTAATTCTGGACTCCAAACTAAGCTGGAAATTAAATGTTGAAGAACGGGTAAGGAAGGCAGAAATTGCTTTATATGCCTGTAAACGTATGCTTGGAAGAAGATGGGGTCTTCAGCCTAAGCATACATTATGGCTGTATAAGACGGTTATACGACCTATTCTATCGTATGGTTCGGTAGTTTGGTGGAAGGCTCTAGGGAGAGAGTACAATACCAAACTACTCGGCAGAATACAAAGATCAGCATGTGCAATAACGGTCGGTGCAATCAGATCATGTCCTAGAGAGGCTCTCAATGTACTGACACACGTTATTCCAATAGACCTACATATTAAGAAGACGGCAACCATGAGTGCATTTAGGTTAAATGAGGCGGGTCGCTGGAAAGGAAAAACTTATGGTCACGCTAGTCTATTATCGCGACAAACTCAGTTAACCTCGGTGAGAACTGACTACATCGTCCCGACGGTAACTTTCAACAGGAATTTTGCCACTCTCTTTCCAACTAAGGAAGAATGGAATAAGAGATTCTCTCTAAACAACTTCGACACTACAGTCTATACGGATGGAAGTAAAATGAGCTGCGGTGTTGGAGCTGGTATATATTCTTACAGACTTAAAATTGAGAAATCTGTGCGGCTCCCTAATACCAGCAGTGTCTTCCAGGCGGAAGTACCGGCGATTGGGAAAGCTTGCAGGTTACTAATCGCAGATTTCTCTTTTAAGGGTAATATCGCTATTCTCTCGGATAGCCAAGCTGCAATCCAGGCACTGGGTTCGGCCACAACAACCTCCAAAGTGGTGAAACAAAGTAGGAATAGCCTCACCATCTTGAGTGAAAACCATAAAGTTACCTTAATCTGGGTCCCGGGACATCGGAACATTGAAGGTAACGAAAAAGCAGATGAACTGGCAAGAGGGGGATCTGCCATGAATAACGCTCTTGCAGAATTGGTACTCACACCATTAGGTGCAGTCAAGAGCACAATTTCCCAAAAATACCTCCGAATCGCTGACTGTAGGTGGAAAGTCCAGACGAAATGCAATATTAGCAGAACGTTATGGCCCACCTACAACCTCAAGCAATCGTCGGCATTAATAAGAATGAAACGACGGGATGCCTGGAGACTAACGGCGGTCATAACTGGCTTTTGGTCTATCGGAGAACAAGCAGCCAAAATGGGTATCCCTCACAATACATACTGTCACAGTTGCAAACAACCGGAGAAAAAGGAGACAATCCTCCATTTCCTCTGTGAATGCCCTGCCCTATGGAAGGACAGACTGTTAACCCTGGGCCAACCGCTGTTCGAGAATCTCGAGCAACTATCTGGCCTCGACGTTAACAACCTAATAAGGTTCCTTAACCGCACAGACTGGATATAGTTATGCTGTAAAAAAACCGTTAAACAAGTTGGCAACGAGGATGTGGCAACAAAATGGCGCGAAAGCGCTAGTTGGATTCTGGAAGAATCACCACTTTAACCAACCAACCAACCAAAAAAGTTATTGAAATGCAAAATTGGATATAGAACTGAAATTTACCCAAAAATTAGGAGTATGCTGGCACGAATACGCTAAAATGGAAGAGTATGGAGCAACGTGATGTACATTTCCAGTATACTCGTACCAATTCGTAATCCATCTGAGAGGTGTAGACATTTGCTAGACGAACGAACAAATAAATAAATGGCGCTTTTTGCTGTTGTGTATCGCCGAGTGAAATAATAAGCGCAGCGCACTTAAAAATAATCTTCACGCCTATCTAAAGCTAGTTCGTGGAATGATGGCACACTCAAACACACACACAGAGAACAATATAGCATCCAAACAGAACTCCATTATTAGACCACCCGGTGTTGTACTTCCAAAAAGTAATAGAGACCAGCAGCTTATGAGCACAGACTTTTAGCAATACCTGTAAATACGGTTCCCCCGAAAGTGAAATTCTGTGAATGTCTATGTACGAGTAAGTAAAGGCATAAAGCGCTACAAAATGGTTAAATTTCCGATAACAACAGCAAACATTGGCTAAGTACATGTACGTACATACGTATATGTGTGTATATATTTACTTATGAGCGCTCGCTATATATTTATATATCAACAAATATGCACAAATAACATTTTGGCCTGCTGCAACGCCGTCATAAATCAATTTAACGCGCGTGCGCTTGGCCGCCAATTTACCTTCATTTGTACCATCTCTCCGGTGCGGTGCATACAGACGATGTTGGAGCCTTCGCTACTGTTATCAAGTGTGAAAACTGCGTTAAGCCAAACACAAATAGGCAGAGTATGAAGAAGGGAGAAGGTTAACAAATGCAAAGTCAAAATGGTAATAAAATGGTGAAGAAAACTACAAAAGATTGAAAAAAGCAAAGAAAAGCACATTTTCTATAAATTATATGTTACGCTGAACAAACAAATTCAGCGGGATTTTGCTAAGAACAGCCATAAAGAGCAGCCAGCCAAGGTACCAGCGAACACAGGTAGGAAAACAATTTACGACACAGAGGGATGATACCAAGCTGGGTATATGTATGTGTCTGTACTTGGGTCGATTACTGTCTGTGTACATACGGAATAACAAAAGTAAATTGAGGTGTGAAGTCGTAAAACCTTAATATATATGTATGTACGTATGTATGTATGGTATACGTAAGAATGCGAAAAAAGCCAGACGATTAAAATAAGAACTAAAAATATTGTACGTGATATAGGACTAATCATCCAAGCCGATATGACGATAATACCTACGAAAGCGCCGTGAAAGGTGACCAACTACAATATTTGCTTATTTGGCGCGTTAGCACCGTTGTTTTAGATGGCTTATGCTGATATAATACAAACATTATAGGCATAACTGTATGTAAGTATATGCACATACAAGGTGGCGCCAAATTAATCGTCGAATGTTGGTTTTTGAGTAACATAAAAATATATCCGAAAATTGTCTTTGACTTTAGAAAAAACTAAGAATAAGACAGTAAAAACACGAGAGAAAAACAATTTCGTAAAAATTAGTTAGTGAATTATTAATGAGTTAATTAGTTGCAGTAGTATTATCGACTTTCCTTGATTGAATTCGACCCAATTTAATAAAGAGGTGCAGTGCTGTAGTTACCAATGGGATTTCTTTGTAACACTTCATTGTCACCTCTGGTACACCTCAGCGTAGTATTTTAGCACCTTTGTTATTTGTTTTCTTGATTAACGATATCTCTCGTGTTTTTCCTTTGCTAATTTTCTTCTCTATGCTGTTGATCTAAAAGTTTATGCTGAAATAAGAAATTCTAGTGATTCAACCTTCGTACAGTCTTAGCTGAATAATTTATTTTGCTGATGTCTTATGAATCGTATATTCCTTAATATTGAAAAATGTCACAAAATCACATGTTCTAAGCTTCAAAACCCCCTTAATAACTCTTATCATATTAATTATGCTTGTTTTTATTCATTTTCTATAAGAAGTGATTTTCTTTTAGAGCAATAATGGCAATAAGGTCTAGAAGTCGGCCTCGTAAAGAAAGTGAGGTGGAAAATTTGTTATCTGATTTGATTTGGATGATGAAATAATTGATTTTGGTGATGATGGCAGTGTTCTAGACTTGCCAAAATATGGTGTACACTTTCTTTGGACGTTGACTGTATATGCAAAAAATTGGGGTAAATTTCACCCAACAACTTTTTTAAATCTGCATAAATTCGGGGCGCACCAACTACTGAGGATTTACTGCATGAATTCGAAGAGTAAGATCGGCGTTGCTAAAATACAGCTAACGGTTTATTTCCAGATGTTAGAAATAAACAAATTATAACCCATCAAATATTTTGTGGGGTGACTTACACGCCAGTGGTTTTTACCAAGGTTAATTTTGTGCCACCTTGTACGACACTCTTCAAATTACATGGAAATACCAAGAAAAGGAAATACCACAGGAAGTGTACGAGTAAAACGCAGCAAATCGGCAGCAAAAGTTATTATGTAAAAAAAAAATGTAAGAAAGACTTAGTGGGCATTAATTTTGTGCGTTGCTTGTGCTTATCTACTCAAATACCAAAATATCAGCGAATATGAAACAAAGTACATACGCAAGCAAACAGCGTAAAAGAGTGTGAAAAAGCAAAATGAAAGAAATAAAGAAAATAATTAAGCAAATAGAAAGAAAAAATGGAACGAAATTAAGTTAAATAAAAGGATTAAATTTTATGAAATAAAAATAGTATAGAAAAAATCGATTGTAAATAAACCAAGGCGAGACGGAGGAGGTATATGGAAAGAGAAGAGCAAAAAACAAAGGAATAATGGGTAAAAACAAAAATGAAGCAAATTAAAAAATAATAATTTTAAACAAATCAAATGAACTACTACTAAATAACAAGAAGAAGAAAAATATAGATTAACAAAATAAATAAGAGGAAAAACTAAGCAATAAATACATACAAATGTAGATAAGATAAAAGTGATGATTTCGCGAAACTACAGCACAGCTAATAATTTATATATCACAAGGTCAGAGTAGGCTGGACTAAACTAAATAAATAAATAAATAACTTGATTAATCAAAAATGCGCTCGTACAGTTCGCATTACTGATTGCCATTCGAATGAAAGGTGCGGTAATTAGCAATAACCCGAACAATGAGAAGAACTCTGAAACAAGGCAGCGATGCACAAGGAAACAATATGTCAGAGAAATATGAGTAAATCGGTAAGCCTCGAAGATCGCCCCATTTTTCTTTGAACTTGTTGCGGGCAACACAATTTTGGTCAACGGTGAGCATAATATACGATTTTTTGAGGCCAAAATGGAAGAACTTCGAAGATCTTTCGATTCAAAAGGATGGCGCGCTCTGCCACAATCGATCTTTTGCGCGTCAAGTTTAATATAACACCTCGGAGCTGCGATTTGACGCTGTTAGATTTTTTTGTGGGGTGCTATGAAAAGCCGATGTCCTACGCACAATCCACTAACGATTCAGACGTTTAAGGTGAATATTGAGCAAGCCAAGCGTGAGATAGAGCTGAAAATTGTCACTAAGGTGCTGGGCAACTGGGTTAACAGTGGAATCGTGTTCCAAAATTAATGGGAATGCCTGCGCTTTTGACTAAACGTATAATATAACGCAAAAAAATGTATTTGTGTTAATTGCTTTGGATTTTTAAAAATAAATCAAACTAAAAATAAACTGTATTCCTCTATGAAAAATTCTGTTTAAAACATACTGCAACACCCAATAAGTACCAAATTTGTTATGTACTTAAAATTGCACAAACAATAAAGTAAGTGTACAGAAAATGATGAAGTGACATAGCAAAATAGACTGCCTATATTTGTATGTATGTATGTACATATTTTTGCTACAACAAAAAAATCAAAGCTGAGTCCCCTCAAGCTACGTAATCACACTTTCTTCTGTAGTCATTACAACAATGGCTAGAACATCACAGCAACAATTGCATAAAAAGAAATATGCGACAATAGAAAGAGCGAGAAAATTATAAAAAATGAACAATCAAAATGAAAATATTTCAATGACCTCCGCACCAACATGAAAGCATGCCTAATCTGACCAAAAAACGCATTTAAAATAACAGTAGGCATAGAAAAGAGAGATTATTTTAAAACCGAGCCAAGCGCTGCTGCCAAAATGCTGACGATGTAATACCAAATACACAAACAATAGCATTACAATTTTGGCCCAGAATGTCTTTGGGTCAGATCACGTCGCGCACTCACTCCCTACCGCTGCCAACAGGCAACAGCCCGGCCATAATACAAATAGGTATTGCAGCATAATTGTTTTCTTTATGGCGTCAAAAGATGGAATAGTTCATTTGAATGGCTGGCCGCCTAGTTGGATGGATGCAGGGTATGCATGAATGAATGGATAGATGGATGGCTAAAAAGATGGATGGATGGATGGATAGATGGCTGTATGAATGGATAGATGGATGGCTGGAAGAATGAATGGATGGGCATATGGTAGGCTATGAGGTGGGTCGTTGGACGGGCACGCAAAAGTCCCAAAGAGAAATGAATAAGTTCAGATAATGGCGGTACAGTTTTGGGGTCCCAACACAAGCTCAACCAAAGTTCTTTTAGTTGCTTTATTTTATTTTATATAAATTTTTTCTTTTTGTACAAACACAAAACAGTGGCGCACAACAAAGGTACACATACAGGTATACTATTGTGCATACATACATTTGGGTGTAAGTAGGTAGTTGCCGTTGTGGAGCCGCCGCTGCCGCTGATGCGGCGCATTGACTAAGTCAGACACCAAGTTCGTGCACATGGCACGTCTAGGAAAAGTGTAGGCATTATTCGTTCGAGAGGGTTGAACTTATCATTGTTGATATGTTTGTTTTCACTTTGTTGAGTGTTTACTTTACGTAAGACCCAACAACAACAACAAATGCGTATGAAGTGTACATATTTGTAGTCGCATATTTACGGTCAACAGACGTGTAGATGCACACATATACACAGATCCATATAGCACAAAAGGTATGTGTGCAAGTATAGGGTGTGCCATTTAGAACGACTGTTGCGAAATTTGCAAAACAAACAAACAGCAACAATAACAATAATAATAAAACAACAATTAAAAACTACAACCCCCAACAACAACAACAACGACAGCTCAAACAACAACTGCAACAGCCCTAACAATAACAATAACAAGTTCCAGCACTATACCAACAACAACAACAACAACACGCAAATCCAATGTTCACTTGAAAAGCTCAAATTTTCTGTATAGTCATGTGAAGGAACACAATATTCGATAGATGCCCACCTGGTGACTATAAAGGCACTAATTTCGTTGATCTTTTTGATGCATCTTTCAATGCCACTTTGGCTAAGTGCTCACAATGTACCCAAGAGGTCTAAGTGAGATCTTTTTACAGATCAGCCAGCACCACCTTGGCTAAGAGCTGACTTCCATCAATGGCGTATCGAATCTCGGTTTTCAGTCTGGAGTTAATTCCTGTGCTACTTAGCAGACCCCGTTTTTTACACAAAAAAGTCAAATGAAAGATATACAAAGGCTCCAAAACGCACGTTCATGTTGTCTAATCCACATTTTCGCAAGTTAAACCCCATTCGTCTTCAGCGTAACTTTCAATTTCCTTATCAACACAATAATTCGATTGCTTCCTTGGCCATGTGGCAGGTTGTTTCTACTGTCCGCTTAAAACCACATGCCGAGTTTGATTTCAGTACTTTCCTCACCCCAATGGAGCACCCTATATTAACACAATAAATGTGATATTTATATGACGAATATGCATTTGTTTGTTTGATGAAATAATAGAAAAAAGCCAGCTACTGTGTGATGGAAAACTTTCGAATAATACAAGTTTTGCAACGAGTAGGGGCGGATTGTGTTTATTACAAAATACATACAGAGTTCCACATTTTGTATATGTATTTTTATGTGTATGCATGTGCATTAGCGTGAGTGCTATTACGATTTTCTATCGTTCGTACTTACAGTAACAAAACAATTAGGCCAAATTTGCAGTTTTTTCATTGTAATGAATTTATTGATTATTAACAATGAAGCTAATAGGATTTGGTTGGGGTCTTCCAGGTGAAGAAAAGGTATGTAAAATGTGTGTAACTGATGTGTTAAAGTTCGTTGGCACTTGAATGCGAATGCTAAATGTGCTAAAAACGTGTCTTTCGCTGTATGGAAATACAGCAAAAATAGAACAGCTAACGTTTTTTTGCTTTAAGTAATTTTTCTTCCAACTTACTTATGTATACACAAATAGCGAATCTATTAATGAGTTACTCAACAAAGCCAAAAGTAATCCTTTTCCTTAATAAATTGCGAGCTCCTCGGTCGCTCAATGTGTCACATCTTTAACTCAAGCTTTTAGGATATCCGTACTTCACACGTATCGGATAATATCTCAGATATTAAAGAATTACAATTATTTATATCTAATAACTTTGCCAATGCATTCTTCTTGGTTGGCTAATAACGTTCTTCTGTAGTTGAAATCTACCATCATTCTGCAAGTGTCTTCAAACCTTTGGAAAACTAATAATTTTCAAGTTGGTATCTAACATCATTTTCCAAATTGAACTCTAAATTTTCTGAAATTTATAAGTCTCAAGTTGAGGTCGAACATTATGCATCAAACGATGTGAAACATTTTAGTTTCAGACTTAATATTTTTCTCTACTTGAGCTAAAATATTTGAGAAACTAATAAATCTCAATATCAAATTCAAATATTTGAAACTTAAGATAATTCACCAAGTGATGTCAAGCCTTTGAGCTCTCAACTTGTCTAGTTCTCAACTTGATATCTACATATATATATATATCTATGCAACTTCAGTTAAAATTGTCTAGGAAATGTTGCCGTTTATTATGTAGGTATGTATATGAAAGTTGAAAATGACTCAAAATGACTAATTACAGTGTACTTTCTCCTAACGAAGACCTTTCTTAAACGGGAACTTTTTTCTGTACATACCACAAATCCTTTTTTTTTTAATTTTTTTTCTTGATCAGACAACCCTCTAACATATTATTAACTTTTTTGATACTTTTCTCATAAGCGGACAAATTTTTCAGTCCCTTAAGTGTCCACTTAAGAGAGAGTGTAATGTATATGTATTCGAAATAAAGCAAAATATGAATAAGTAATTAAAAATGAAAAAGAAAATGCAGCCAAGCTTGCGCATGTAATCAGCCGATACACGTAAAACATATTTGGATTCAAGGCTCCTTTTAACTCTTTTTTGTATTTAGTATGGTAAGACTGTAGTCAAAATCCACAGTAGGGCAAAATACTGGGCATGTCAACTACCTTTTACCTTTGCCGGAGAGTTGAACAAGTTGTGGTATAACTAAATAACGACCGAACTCCGACTGCGGCCATATTCGGCCACAAAACTTCATTACAGTTCGGGTTCGGCTGACACCAAAAACGAGCCGAACATTTCAGTAAATTTTTTTGTTCAAAAATTGTATAAATTTTTAGTTTTTATAACATTTTTTGAATATTGGTATGAAAACCCAAATTTGTTTAATTGTTTTGAAATATCATCTGATACTCTATCAAGTGTGGCTAGTGAGCAACCAAGCAGTACTGGTTCTTATATTATGACACTTGATCGGTTTGTTGGATTAAAGGGAACATAGATGGGAACTTATGCTCTATCAGCAAGAGAATGACCCAAAGCATACCAGCACGATGGCAACAAATTGGGTTACTTCAAACGGTGTTGAGGTCATGCAATGGCCTACGAGTCTCCTGAAGTCAATCTCATCAAAACTGTTTGGGCCGATATGAACGAAGCTGTAGGCAAAGAGATATGCGTATTTGTACATCGCACATAGAACAGATATTTATCCAGAGTGATACCAAATGTTAGTATGGAGAGTTTATTTTATTTTAATATATTTTTTTATTTTCTCTTTAATACACAGTTTGGATAATTTGAGTAAGCTGCTAATTTTTTGACCTGCCACATTTTCTTATGTTGCAAATGATGCAGAACCTAAGCAGTTTATTCGTATTTCGCTAAATGCAGGGCAGTGACAGAGTAGGTGTTCCAGAGTTCCATCAGTATACCCACTACAAGTTTACACTTTTCCCTGGGAAGAGATAAAATCTAGTTTGTAGACCTGACATTGTGCCTGCGTAGCATGATTTTCGCGATCCTGAGCTGGTTCTTTCCCATCTTGAATTCGCTTCTTTTAAGAAAGCAAATTAATAGAAAAAAACAAGGTATAAAAAAATAAAAATAAATTAAATCAGCCTCGATCACAGCTAAACATATTCATTTCATACATTTTTTTTATTTAGAAAAGGAATAAATATATTTCTGAGCGATGAGTATTCTATTTATTAATTCACATATACATAAACAAGAACAAATATGTACATGCAAAAATAAAATATTTCTTTTAATATTTTTTTTTCTCAAATAACATCTTGCCTCCATATACAAGTCACTGCTAGTATTGTATTTCGAACAGAGTTGTATGCGTGTAACTGTTAAAGCCAAGATCCACCTTTTCATTATAAAAACAAGCAAATTTTCTAATAAAGGTAATAGTTCATCGAATGCAACCCTTACGGTGCTAAGGCCGGCCTATTCCCTCAGTGGTGTTTGAGGAAATGAAGGTCCCATCCAAACTTTTAGGCCGCCTACGAAAGGCAGATGGTTTCTATGTGATTATTTTCTATAACTTTGATCTCGCAAAAAGGTGAAGCTCAGCCAGCGGAAGCACACTAAACGACGACTGCGAGTTGGTAAAGCTATTGTATTAAGCTGCTACAACAACAACAGCAACAACGGCGGCGGGTTGTTAAATAAGTAGAACGAAGCATATTTTTGAGGGCGAAAAAGGTTATGTAATTAAAAGGTCACCTCAATTACCACGATTTTACAGGGAAAGACAATTAGTATATAAGTAAGTAAGAGTATTAAAATCATGTTCGTATAACTAACTTCTTTCAACAGTCACCTCGTGGTAAGTGGGGCGTAAAATGTAATTAAGGTGAAGGAGCAACATATCATATCCAGTTAACACCAATCGCTCTCAAATAACATACCCTACCATGTACGAGTATGTGTGGAAAGTGTCAGCCTGGTAATGACACAAATTATTACCTATTTAATACCGTTACACAAATGACAATCTAGATTAGGCCAACGAAGTTTATTACTTCATTAGGCATTGCTTGAGAATACAATGGAATGCCCGACTGTACGAGTAAGTAAGCACAAAATAATATGAAATAAAAGGAAAAAATATCAATAAAAAAAATCAACCGTAAGCTGTTAATCAGCATTTCAAGTAAAGATATGTATATGTATGTGTGAATGTATCTAGACATGTCCCCTTGTATGCCTGCTAGTGCTTATACCTCATCTGTATGTAACCCACGCAGAGAAGTGCGCACATTCATAATGAAATTATTAATAAAAATGATTTTAATTGCAATTTCGTTACACACAGCCATATGCGATATTTTCTTAATTATGTAGAGAATGGCAGTGGTGACAAGACAAGCATTGGCGAGCGTGCACATGAAGCACAATGCGATATGATTTAATAAGGCTTGACAATGCTGAAGTTATATCTACATATATACACGCAAAATACATGCGCAAACGGCATGTGACGCGGCTTAGCCTAAACGGCTGACATTATCTAAATGTAACGAAAATTAAACAAATAGCAGCACATGGCTGGCTATGGATTTTCATACCACACACATCTACACATCTCAATGAGTTGCACATTTGCGCAATATTTGTTAAACGAAGTGATTAAAAGTTTTGCCATACAACTCAACGGAACTGATACAAATATTTATGTAAGCCTTAAGCAAGCCAAAACTGAATAACAAGCATTATTTCTAAAATAATAAAAATGTTTTTCATAAAAAGAAACGAGCATTGCCATGCATGTATCTGTACATATAAACGGTAAATATTAGATTGGCAACTAACTAGGCTGCCAAATTGGGGCATATGCGTTAAACGAAGAGTCAAATAAATAAGAACACGCACAGACATACACACTTAATTACATACAAGTATGTAAAAAAAACCAAAGGGAATAAGTAGATATTGCGATGAAGATTATTTACGGCTGTGAAAAAAATATACCTACTTCGAAAATTAGATAAGATATGAAAGGTGTATGTACACAGGCCATACGTACATGTTTGCCCAGCCAGTGCCAGTGTGGGGCGGAGAAGAGGCTTTCGCCCTGTACCGTAGTGCAGTCAAGCTGAGCGTGCGCTATGGTTTATCACATGTAGGTGGCACTTTTATTTATGGAGCAACATACGCTTATGCACACACATGCATATTGGTATTGTGTGCGCTTGGGCCACACTGGAGGTGCAGTTCAACTGGTCATATTTTTTGTGGCGCGAAAGGCAATGAAAAAGTCGTCGAGCTGTTGAGCTGAAACAATTTATAGCTGAGCTTTTGGTGCGCTTAATTTTATGTTGTTAAATGATTTGGTTGAGAAGGCGAAAAGTAAATAGGGCATTTGTTGGTAATCGATAATCAATTAAAGCATTTGCGGACAAGTACAACTGTAAATGAAGATAAATAAAGGCGGTATTGGGCATACATAAATAAAGTACATATTTATAATGGAGAAATAAATGTATGACAAATACAATAAAGACCAAATTAAGTAACTAATAACTAAAAATTACAAAAAGATAAAAAATTAATAAAAAAATGTTCCAAATCGAGAATGAGCAAAAATCAACAAAATTAATTGGCATAAAATAAAGTGAAGAGAATTAATTCAATTACAGCGAAATTACGAAGATAAAGTAAAATAAAGCAAAGAAATAAAATAAAATAATCTAAATGAAAATAAAACTGCATTAAATTAAATAAAATAACATACGATAAAATAAAAAAATTAAAGAAATTATAAAAAATGAGACGAAGTAAAATAAGATTACATGAAATAGAATGAAATCATCATAAAACAAATGTTATTAAATAAAGTAAAAAAACAAATATGAAATAAAAAAATAATAATTAATTATTAAAACGAAATAAGGAAAAATTAATGAAAAAATATATATAAAAAAAAACTAAGTAAGTATTGAAATGAGAAAAACTAAAACAACATAAAATAAATTATAATTAAATTAAAATAGTATAAACAATAAAATGAAGTGAGAATGAAATGATAAAAAATTGTATTAAATACAGTAAAATAAACAAGTAAAAGAAAATAAAATAAAACAAAATAAAATAAGGATACAAAAATTGTATTAATTAAAACCAAAAGTAAAAAAAACAAAATAAAATAAAATCAAATATAAAAAATATATATATAAAATTAATTTAATGAAATGAAATAACGTAATATAAAATCAAGTAATATAAAATCAAATAAAACAAATAAATAAAATTACATAAAAAATAAAAATTAAAAAAATAAAAAAAAATTAAATAATGGTAAATAATAAATGATAAAAAAATGAAATAAAATGAAATAGCGGAAAATAAAATTACATAAAAGCGCACAAAATAATGTTAAAACATTATTAAAAAAAGTAAAATAAAGCAAAGTAAAACAAAATAAAATGGAAGAAACTAAAATGAAGTAAAATAAGTTATAATAAACCTGAAATAAAATAAAGCAATGATACAAAAATATATTTAATTAAATAAAGTAAAATATAATAAAATAGAAAAATTAAATTCAGAAGTATATTAAATTAAATAATGCTAAATTATTGTATAAGAAAATTAAGTAAAACAAAATAAAATAATGACAAAAAAATACTATTTAAACAAAAACATGAAACAAATAAAGTTAAGTGTAAAAAAATAATGTTAAGTGAAATATATTAAAATAAAAACTAAAATTTGTTTAATAAAACAAAAGTAGAAAAACATATTGCATAAGAAACAGGAATAAAATATGTAAAAAAACATAATTAAGGAATGTTAAATGATGAGAAATTCAAATAAAACAATGTTTTTTGTCATCCTATTTAGAAAACAACAAAGGTAATTAAAAAAAAATTTAAAAAATATACCAAAATAGAAACTAAAATTTGTATAATAAAAAACAAATAAATAGAAGCAATATATTAAAAACTAATAATATATAATAAAATACCCACAAAAAATTCTATTTAAATAAAAAAAGCGAACCAAATTTAAAAAAAAATGTATAATAAGATAAAAGAATAAACAGTAAAAAATATTTAAGAAAAGTTATATATTAAAAAAAATTAAATTAAATAATGCTAAATGACGAGAAAATCAAATAAAATAGAAAATCAATAAAAATATTCTATTTAAATAAAAAAAGAACAAAACACATTTAAAAAATCATATTAAGTAAAATAGATATAATAAAATAAAATATAAAATAAAAGAATAAACAGCAAAAAATATTAAATAAAAAATATATATTAAAAAAAATTAAATTAAATAAAGCCAAATGATAAGAAAATTTAATGAAATAATGTTTTTTGTTATCCTATTTAAATAAAACAATAAAGAAGAAAAAAATATAAATAAAATACAACAAAATAAAAAATAAAATTTGCATAATAAAAAATAAACAAAAAAAAAATGTATTCAAAAAAGATTCAATTAAATAATGGTAAATGATGAGAAAATCAAATAAAATAGTGACAAAAATATTCTATTAAAAAAAAAAAAACAAAATTAAAAAAATCATGTTAAGTAAAATAGATATTATATAATAAAATAATATAGAAAATAAAAGAATAAGCAGAAAAAATATTAAATAAAAAATATACATTAAAAAAATTTTGAAAAAAATTAAATTAAATAATGCCAAATATAATATTCCAAAAATAATAGAAACGGCCGCCGCCGAATGGGTTGCTGCTTGACTACCATTACGAATTCAGAGAGAACGTAGGCCCGAATCTCGGTGAAAAACCAAAATGAAGAGAAAAAAAATGTTTTTTCTAATAGCGGTCGCCCCTCGGCAGACAATGACATACCTCCGATTGTATTTCTTCCATGAAAAAGCTTCTCATAAAAAATATCTGCCGTTCGGAGTCGGCTTGAAACTGTAGGTCCCTCCATTTGTGGGACAACATCAAGACGCACACCACAAATAGGAGGATGAGCTCGGCCAAACACCCAAAAAGGGTATGCGTGCGAATTATATAAATATAAAATAATAAATAAATTAATAATAAATATAATAATTTAAAACAAAATATAATAAAATAGAAACTAACTGTTTGTAAAAAAAACAACAGAAAAAATAAAGAATCTATAATACTATCTAATCTATAAATTTAAAAACTCTATATAAAACAAATTCACATTGTTTTTCAAATAAATTATTGTTCGAAAGAGAAACGTTTAAACCATTTAATAGAAGTTTACGTTAGGCAGTAGTTTTCTAAAATATCAATTGACACTGAGATCATTAACAATTGACGCTAGTGAAGGGTCAACAGCTCTGACATACATTAATACACATACATATACATACATACATACATACATAAATACGTAGACATTTCACTGCCAATATGTTGTCCTTGTTTGCACTCACTTGCGCACGACCTCGCTGAAGTGCATGTGGCATGTGATTCCCTTCACAGAATTCAAAATTCAAACATTCAAAGTAAATTTAACGATAGCAGAAATGTTAACTCAATTGCTACAGCACAATTTGTGAGAGGTACACATATGAATTGAAAAACAAAAAATTCTATCAGTTAAGTGACGCAATCCACAACAACTACAAACACAAATACCTTCAGACACAGATGTATACACATGGCTTTTGATAAAATTGTCTCTTAACCTTGGCAAAAACAATCAAATTAATAGTGAACAAAATAACCGAACTGCAAAGTATAAATAAACGCAAGTTATTTTGCAAAAATAGGTTCATGCTTGAAATCCATCCAAAATAACTGAAAGAATTCCAGATTACCTCAATGATTACTTAAACAATCTGTGTTTGCTGTGAAAGTCGAAAGATAGCTTAACAACCCTTAATCAGACTCTTGAAGTCATAGACCGTAAATTTTTATTGTTTTCAATGCCAAATTGGAAAGAAATTAAAGGAGAGCGATAGAAAAATCAATTTACCAATCGGGGGAATATCCATATCAAAGTCAAGTGTAATGATGTCAAAGTACGAAAAGTGTCACTCGTAACATCTGTGGCGACTAATGATATAAACATCGGTAGTAGGTAGACTAAAGCATAAGGAATCTTCAGTCAACAGGAAAAGGGAGCAAATTGGTAGCAACCGCTTGTTACTAAATTCGGGCACGATAAGATACATCTAGAAAAGGTGACTCTTTAAGCTACACGGAACAGTCGATTGAAGAAAGTAGAGTATAAGGGATGATTTTGAGCTTGTAGTGGATTTTTTTATTTATTTTTTATTTTATCTTTTCAAAGATACTGGCTGGCTACAAGTGTGACACTTTTCGCTGAAGAAGTTCATATAAACTAGAGTACAAGGGTCGGTAAGATCGTTGTTATGGGTGCTATACTTTTTTACTCCCCTTTTTACTCTTTTACGCTTATTTTCACTATTTTACGCTCTTTCATCAAAGCCTCTTACGCAGACGGTCACTACTGTTTCTTCTTTAGTACTTTGCAGGAAATGTTACTAGCTTTTGGCGTAATTACGAGTTCATTGAACTGAGTGTAAAGTGGATTAGATGGATGAAATGTTTCTAATTTCGAATATTTAAAAAAATGGATATATCGTCCCCTTAGTATAACAATAGCCTATGTGCTCATAGGCTATTATTTTTTATTGAATTTTTGGATTCTTCATCGTCGATTTTATATGTGGTCAAAATTTTGTCAAATTCTAGTTCCACAAAGTGGGTCAAAACGTCAGTCAAAAATAATAAATATTTACAGACATAACGAGATTTTAGTGAGAGCTAATTTCGACAAAAAGTTTGAAATTCATTTTCTCAAAACATCAAAAAATTTATAGGCTATTTTAATACTAAGGGGACGATATGTAGAAACAAAATAAAATTTAAATGTAAATTCATGCAAACATAAAAAAATCATCCATAGGAGTATGAAAGCAAAAGCAATGTCTAGTATTTGATTTTCTCCTCTATTCATGCAATTTGTCACCAAAAATATTTCAATGTGCTACCAAACGGAATCAATGATTAAATTTCATATTATAATTATTTACAACCTATTTGGATAATTGATTCGGTATCGGAGGGTGCATCGTATTTCAGCCAATGGGTGTTCATTATTCATTTTCCTTCTCACTCTTTCTTCTCTAAGACTCTCACGTGACCACTTAGTGCTGATAACATGAACAACTGAAGCTTCTCGAACTGTGAAGTTCCTCGAACTATGAAGGCGCACCCGTTGAAGTTGAATATTGAAGTTTCCCGTTCCTTGCTTATTTTAATAATGAGCGCATGATTGTCTCAATTGGCCTTATAGAATAAAAGTTTTATAAGAGTTAAGGAATGATTGTCGAATGATTGATATTATTTTTATGTGAGGGATTGGCACTACGACCTGGAAGATCTATTGTGCCTCCTTCATGAATTCAGAAAATTTCTCTGAGCCCAACTTCCTCCATAAATTTTAGTATTGTCCTATTTTGAGTTTTATTTACTCCTTTAGTAAAATATGCTTACCTAGTTATTTATGCAGATGACATCTGTCTTGAAGATCTTGGGCTGAAGCTCAATATCCAAAAAACCAAAGTCATGCGTATAAACGCAGGAAATACGCAAAATTTCTCAATTGATGGTATCGATCTCAAAGATGTATAATCTTTCTGCTATTTAGGCAGCGTTATATCGGTCTTTGGAGGTTCGAGCGATGATATCAACAGCCGAATAAGGAAAGCTGTGGTGGTATTTGGCTCTCTGCAAGCAATTTGGAACGCATCACACATTTTACGACGCACAAAACTGCAAATTTTTAACTCCAATGTAAATTTGATTTAACTTTATGGTTACGAAACGTGGAAAACCGAGGCGGCTGTCCAATTATTATCTTGAATACTGACTTATGGGCCAGAACCCAGCAGAAGCCAAGAGATCCAAAAGAGAAAATGGAGCTGGATTCGCCATGTTCTACGCAGAGCAAATGGTGACTTATTAACAAGGACCGCCATTGACTGGAACCCACAAGGAAGCTGCAAACCGCCCCATACGCCTTAGCTGGAATGAAGTTAAGGGATTGGCGCAAAACAAACCCGAATGAAAGAAATTCGCTGTGGCCTCATGTTCAACACTGGAATTCTATGAATTTATGATAATGAGGTGTTTATGCTGCTCATCCATCAGTACTGAGCACGATGCCAGCAGTTTAGCGGTTTCATCTTCCTTTCTGCAGAGCCTGTAAGTCTCATTATTCCCTGTATATTCCCATGTAGAATTTCTGTGATGATTCCAAAATTATTCTTATTCACTTCCATATAATCTTTAAATCAGTTTAAGCTAAAGCCTAACATTGATTTTGATTGCGATAAACCCGGTGGATTGTCCCAGTATGATTTTCTTTCAGTTGGAACCACTAATTTCTGTTGGCTCTAGAACCCACAGCATACGTACTTGATTTCTCTGGCCTAAGATATTTATCTTATCAAGACATTCTAGCACCAGTTTTGATGTAACTTGGGAAGAGTTGAGAGTTTTCATTGCTATCTGACTATCAGTAGGCGTAACTATGTTATAGTTATAGTTACGTTCCAGGTTAAAATGAGCGCATCTTTCTATTGCAAAGATTTCTTTGTCGAACGCTGCACGAAGGAAAATAAGATAAACAGAACTCGTTTTCGCACCAAAATTTTTTGGTGCAGACCATTAATGTGCAGTGCCACTTAACACTATGTCATTTCTGGCTCTTTTGGAAACATTAATCGGAACACTGAGAGGGCATAGAGAGGCTCCCTTACTCTCAAAGAATTAAATGAGCTTTGAGACAAAACATAAGAGCAAGTAAAAAAGTGTACACTAAAGAAAATTACTTAGCATTTCGCGCAAGCTCTCCTACTTCTTAGGAGTAAAATATATATCCTTTTTATTCAGCGAATTCGAATGGCCGGAAAGCCTTAGAAGCCTGCGAAAATCGAATCACTTCAATCACATTGAACTAGCAATTGATTCAGATTGTTTTCCACTGGTTTCGCCTCGACTTAAAACTAGTATTATATATTTATATTTGATTACTCCCTTTTCTAGTAACAAAATAACTTTAAGTTAAAAAGGCCTGAATGCGAACAAGGGCACAGGTGTTGTTTATAAGGCGACCTCAGTGCGCTTTTTAATATACTTAAAATTATCATTCGAGTGAAAAATAAACAAATGAATTTCTGACTTATGTTCATTGTAGTAATTAGCAGTCAACTAAAATTTGCAAGATTATCTAAATGAATTTGCATTTTTTCCATTTACAAAATCAATATCCATTAATATGGCGCATTTGAGCATAGGTGCATACAAATGCGTTGTCGCTGGGAGCAGGCAGGTGACTTGCACGTACATTTGAGCATATTTCCTAATTTCTGGCTTGACTAGTTTTCAATTGAAAATTCCACAGCACAAGTAATAAATTAAATGAACAACAAAAATACTACTTTACATACAGAGACATAACTAAATGTACACTTTATGGAAATAGAAAAACGAACTAGAAAATAGCAGCAATATTAAGAGAGAAAAACACAATGAAAAAATTTAAGCAACACTATTTATCAATCCGCAATTGTTGTTGTACATAGTACGATTTGGATAAGAACAAGTTTTCGCGGTGCAAGTGCATACTAAAAATAAGTACACAGAGTGTGCAAGACAGTCATACAAATATAAAGGGTGTTTCAAAAGACGCGCCTAGATGGTGTTTTCAAATAAAACATGTAAAAATTTAGATTCTTTCATTTTATAACTAAGAATGACAAACGAACAGTTCCAAAGGTGGCGCAAAGTTAAGCATCCAATTTTATTTTTTCGATAAATTCTTTCCTTAATAAAAAAAGAAATGATTTTGAGTGAGTCTTAGTAAACATAAGCGACTTCATCGGCATATCTTGCCATTTAATAAATACAAAGTGGCACAAAATTAATCATCCAATTTGATAACTTTTTCCCTAAATAAAAAAAGAAATGAATTTGAGTGAGTCTTAGGAAACATAAGCGATTTCATCAGCATATCTTGCCATTTAATAAATACAAAGTGGCGCAAAATTAAGCATCCAATTTTATTTTTCGATAACTTCTTTCCTTAATAAAAAAAAATTATTGTGATTGATAGAAATCTTTATTTCGACTTTTAAGAAGTTTAAGTTGAACCAACTGTGTGCTTCCAAAGTGTAAAATGTGATCGACATATGACGCCATTCGCGAGAATTATAAATCTTCCGATAGGGTGATTCATTTTGCGCCACTTTGTACTTATGCAGTTTGCGAATAAAACATCTGCAATCCCACTTGAGTGTTGGAAGTCTAACTAATATGAATTTCTATAGAATTATGTTTGCGTCTTCCTTATCTTTCGAGTAGTGTTTGACTTTGGGCTGTGGCAGAAATTTTGGTGTATTTTTTTAACTTAATTTAGGAGCGCTGACTCACTTAAGATTTGAATATGCAAATTTGGTTCATTAAATATCTCACCTTCAGGTTAGGTTAGGTTATACTGGCTGGCTAAAGCCACGCAGAGATTTTGATTTTATTTTGATTTAGCGAAAATATGCATCAATTAAGATGCGCGTACTGTTCGCGAATTTCAGGAATTTTAAAGGTTCTAAAATTATCTTCATAAAAACCCCACAAAATTGTTAAAATCATACTGCTTGCTAGTTTCTTTTAAACTACAATATTATATATTTAAATGTTTTAATAAAAAAAAGTTATAAAGATGAAGAAAATATGGAGAAGTCTCACCACTACCCACTTTGAAGCGCAGAGCTTTAGTTGAAAGGCCTGGCAGAAAAGAAAGTGGAAATATAAAAATTCTTCAATTTCATCTGGGATGTTCACTGATTTAATAAAGCAATGTTTAACCCTGAATAACCAATGATATTTTTTATCATCATCATCATCATCATTTGGCGCTACAGCTTCTTGTGAGCTGAACAATACACCTCCATGCTGCTCTACCCGTTGTCGCTTATTTCCAGTTCTTTAAATTAAGCTGTTCCAGATCTTTTTTGCCTTCATCTATCCACCTCGATCTTGGTCTTCCCTTTGCTTTATTTGTGTATGCATTCGCATCCATGTATGTATTCGGCGGCTGCCGTAGCTGAATGGGTTGGCTCGAGACTACCATTCGGAATTCACAGAGTCGGTTCGAATCTCAGTGAAACACCGAAATTAAGAAAAACATTTTTCTAATAGCGTCGCCCCTCGGCAGGCAATGGCAAGCCTCCGAGTGTATTTCTGCCATGAAAAAGCTCCTCATAAAAATATCTGCCGTTCGGAGTCGGCTTAAAACTGTAGGTCCCTCCATTTGTGGAGCAACATCAAGACGCACACCACAAATAGGAGGAGGAGCTCGGCCAAACACCCAAAAGGGGGTGCGCGCCAATTATATATATATTCGCATCCAGAATTTTCCTCTGGGCTCTTGAACTGTCTATTTTCATAACGCGGCCTAACCATCGCATTCGTGGCGATTTAATGTAACACACAACATTTTCGCCATTAATAAGTTCGTTAGTTCATCATTCCATCGTATGCGCCATTCGTCTTGTGCAATTCTGACTGCATCAAATTTTTTTCTGAGAACTTTCCTTTCAAATTTTTCCAGTTTTTTCTTATCTTTTTCACTCAACATCCATGTTTTTTATCATGGATTTAAACGTAACTTTTTGAAGGTACTCTGCAATTAAAAGCACTAAATGTGTCTCCTCCTGACACAGACGGCATGCACTTCACCCCATTCTAACTTAGTCTAGCAACTATTCTAACTCCTTTAAAAAAGATTTGAACTTCAAGAAAAAACTTGCATTGCCAATTAATGAATTTTTCGAAAATTTCAAAATATTCACATCAACATTTTCTTACTCTCTAAAGTTAACATGCACGATTTTTGTCAAAAGGAGAAGCTCCTCAGTGCACTAAAAGCTAATTTTTATAATTGTAAAATCAATGAAAAGGACAGCGATAAATTTCTTTCTATCGCTTATTTTAATTTTTTTTTGTTGTTCTTCGCATTTAATAATAACCTAAGCCGATTTACGCATACCTATCGTATAAATTGAGAAGGGAATTGTAAACTGCGCATATCTATCGCTTTGATTATCAGCCCCCGGTATTTGCTCACGCACCGATAACCAAAGCAAGAAAGGTATTTTACGCATGAAAACAAAGTAATTCGAAAACTTCGACATATTACATCTTCTTTCACCCCACGCACTCACAAAACTGTAGACTAAACTTTTTTGTTTTCTGGCAACTTTCCTCTGAAAAGAAGTTCAAACTTATTTGTTTGCGCTCTAGCAGGTCAATTCTCAAAAACCTTTTAATGCAAATTAAGTCGTCTACTTGTTTTTTATCTTGTATCGTTGCTGTTGTTGTTGTTGTCCGCAGAGAAAACTCAAAAGAAAGCCTTTAATTTCATTGTAATCAAATATCTCTCTTCTCAAAGGGGATTACACAGCGCAAAGGGCAAAAAAAAACGGCCACAAACGCTCATACAAACATTTGTATACACATTTATAAGTACGTCCGTATGTACAAGTAGAAAAAGTAAGCAAGTAGATAATGACAAACGCAATAACATCGATCAATCAGGCAAGTCGGGTGTAAGCGCATAGAACGGAAGAAGGCGTAAAGACGCGGAGGTAAACTGTTGTTTTTATTGTATTCATGTCGCACTGGTAGCAAAGTGCAAAATAATGAATGCATTTGTATTCTGCATGGGGTAGACAGGAGCGGCAAACACATTACAGAGACTATTGTTTACAGTGACTCATCTGTTAAATGTATTCAATCACAACAACAGTATGTCGGACAACGTGTTAAACGTCATTAATTACATAGATACGAAATGTACTTGCATACCAGCGCACATATCACACACAGAGTATGCACACGCTCACACATATCTACGCACATTAGTGCTGTGGCATGAGTCGATGAATAAATGACTTGTTGAAGGGGTTGTGGCAGTTGTAGCGATGAAAAGGAATTTTTGCAGGATTTAGAGGATAGTTTGAAGGAATTATCGTTATGAGATGATGGTTGCGTAAAGATAATGAAATGTAAATCTTGTAGTTGAATAAAGTCTGAAGTCGACTTTGTAAGTTCGTTTGCCTTTAGCAGTGAGATTTCGTTACTGCTTTGAAATTTTCACATAAAAACTTGACCCCAAAATATCGAACCAAATGCGGGAAAGGCAAATATGTTTGCATTCGTACATATAGAGAAAGTTGACGGCATAAAGGCATTAATTGCCACATTGATAGAGAATTTAATGGTGCGTGTAGATAAGCTCGCATGTATATTTAGCGCATATACATATGTGTGTATGTACATACGTGCCCGTTGGAAAGTGATCGTACGAAGGTAACTGAATGGCGTACGTGCCAGTGGCAAACCGCTAAGAATTCTTAATTCGAGTAGAAGAAAGTGCGCAAAAATATTTGAAAGTGATTAAATAAGTGACAACAACAAAAATAAATAAATAAAAGGCAAAACGAGCAAAAAATTAAATGATGAATAAAATGAAAAACAATAAAATACAAACAAATTTACAATAAACAACAAAAGAATTAAGTCAAAATAATAGGACTATGAATAAGTTCCTTGCGGTTTTACAACAGATGGCGTAACTTGATTATTATTCCATCGATCCACATTTCCAAACATTCATTGGAGAGCTACTGTCGTAAGGCACAAACGTCAGTATAAGTTTTTTATTTGAAGCGTAAACAACAATATTTTTACCACACTTGAAAATGTCGAATTTCGTGCCAAATAATGTGTTTTTGCGGGGAATTCTTCTTCATTATTTTAATATGAAGAAAAAAGCAGCCGAAAGTCATCGTATCTTGGTGGAAGTTTATGGTGAGCATGCTCTAGCTGAGCGAACGTGCCAGAAGTGGTTTGCACGCTTCAAAAGTGGTGATTTTGGCTTGGAAGACGAAGAACGCGAGGGTGCGCCGCCAAAGTTCATGGATACCGAATTGGAGGAATTGCTCGATCAAGATCCGGCTCAAACGCAAGAAGAGGTTGCAAAAACTTTGGGAGTTGATCAATCAACCATTTCCAAACGTTTAAAAGCCATGGGAATGATCCGAAAGGTAGGCCATTGGGTGCCGTATGAATTGAAGCCAAGAGACGTTGAACGCCGTTTTATGGCATGCGAACAACTGCTTCAACGGCACAAAAGAAAGGGTTTTTTGCATCGAATTGTGACTGGCGATGAAAAGTGGGTCCATTACGACAATCCAAAACGTCGGGCAACGTATGGATACCCTGGCCATGCTTCAACATCGACGTCGGCGCAGAATATTCATGGCCTGAAGGTTATGCTGTGTATCTGGTGGGACCAGCTGGGTGTTGTGTATTATGAGCTACTGAAACCGAATGAAACGATTACGGGGGATGTCTACCGACGACAATTGATGCGTTTGAGCCGAGCACTGCGAGAAAAACGGCCGCAATACGCCGATAAACACGACAAAGTTATTTTTCAACATGACAATGCTCGGCCACATGTTGCACAAGTGGTCAAAACATACTTAGAAACGCTCAAATGGGATGTCCTACCCCACCCGCTGTATAGTCCAGACCTTGCGCCATCCGATTACTATCTCTTCCGATCGATGCAACATGGCCTGGCTGACCAGCACTTCCGTAATTACGATGAAGTCAAAAAATGGATCGATTCGTGGATTGCGGCAAAACCGACCGAATTTTTCACAAAGGGAATCCGTGAATTGCCAGAAAGATGGGAAAAAGTAGTAGCAAGCGATGGACAATACTTTGAATATTAAATTTGTAACCATTTTACGTCAATAAAGTTTCAAATTTCGAAAAAAAACCGCACGAACTTAACCATAGTCCTATTAAAGAAATATAAAATATTATAAATCAAAGTTAAATTAAATAAAATAAACGACAATAACGTAAAAAATATATAAATTAAGGTATATTAAAAAAAATCAAATAAATAAAATAATAAAAAATAAATTAATACGTAATATTAAAACGTTTGTGCCTTACGACAGTAGCTCTCCAATGAATGTTTGGAAAAGTGGATCGATGGAATAATAATCAAGTTACGCCATCTGTTGTAAAACCGCACGAACTTATTCATAGACCTATTAAATTAAATTAAATAAATTAAATGTATTAAATAAAAATAAAATTACATTAAATTAAAAAAGCTAATATAAATAAAAAATAAATAAAATGAAAATGAACAAAAAAATTAAATTGAAATTACATTAAATTAAAAAAATAAGCGAATATAAACATTAAATAGAATTAGTAATAAAAAAACGAAAATGAATTAAAAAAAATTAAAATAAAATTACATTAAACTAAAAAAAATGAGCGAATATAAATAACAAAAAAAAAAATAAAAATGAATAAAAAAAAATTTAGTGAAAATGAATAAAAAAAAATTAATGAAAATGAATAAAAAAAAAATTTAATGAAAATGAATAAACAAAAATTTAATGAAAATGAATAAAAAAAAATTAAAGAAAATGAATACAAAAAAATTTAATGAAAATGAATAAGAAAATTAAAATAATATTACATTAAATTAAATAAAAATTAATAAAGATAAAAAATGAGATCTAAATAAAATGAAATACAAAGAAATATAATAAAATTTTATTTAATTTAATAAAATTAAATGGTTAATAAAAAATAAAATAAAGTTACATTAATTATTGTATATAATATTAAAAATAAAATAGAATTAATAATAAACGAAAATAAAACAATAAAAAATTAAATAAAAGAAAAAATGTGTATAAAATTAAATTAAATTAACTGAAGCAAACAAAAAGCAAAATTACATAAAATTAAAATAAAAAAAAAAAAAATAAATAAAAATTAAATAAAATTAAAACGTTAGGCAAAATTAAATTGGATAAAGTAAATACAAGAAAAAGAAAATAACATTACATACATTGAACAAAAATTATACACGAAAATAAATAAAAATTAAATAAAAGTAAAAACGAAAATAAAATAAAATTAGATAAAAATAAGATATGAAGAAAAATAAAAATGAAATGAAATACTCGTACAATAAAATAAAAAGGAAAGTCAAATTTGATTTAATAAAATGAAAGAATGCAAATAAAAAATTAAATTACATGAAATTACATAAAAATAATAAATAAAAAATAAATACAATGAAAAACAATAAAATAAAAAATGAAAATAAAATTTTATTTTATTTAATAAAATTAAGTAAAGCAAATACAAATAATAAATACAAATAACAAATAGAAATTAAATTAACTGAATTACAATAAAATAAAAAAGGAAAATAAAATTTATTTAATAAATGAAGTAAAACAAATAAAAAATAAAATTACATAAAATTAAATAAACGAAAACATATAAAAATTAAATAAAACAAAAAAGTTGAGTTAAATTACACTAGATAAAGTATATAATAAAAAAAAATAAAATGAAATGAAATAAATAAAACCAAAATGAAATTATATTAAATTAAATAAAAATAATAAATGAAAATAAATGCAAATTAAATAAAGTTAAATGCAATAAAATAAGATCAAAAAACTAAAATTTTATTTAATTTAATTCGAGAATACTTGAAAAGCAATAAAACTACGCATGCCCGTACGTCTATGTTTAGCCACATTGCATTATTATCAAGAATTTAATTGGTTTACTCGAGGAGGATATTGAATTCGGTAACATTGCCCAACTTATTCTAATTCCTAATACAGTTTGCTAGGAAATAATGGGCTAGAATGTAATGGAATGTACTGACTAGTTTAGTTTCTGCTCTGTTTAGAGATCTGGGCCTACTTAAGTTTTTCAATTCTGGTCTGTTAATTTTTTTTGTTTTGCAAAGAAATGTGGGATCTACAATAAAATAGTATCGTTGGAAGCATTGGATTATTTTCAGATTTTCCACCTTTAACGATTGAACACACATTTCTACCCTAAACGTGTTTATTATTATATTTTTAATAACTCATGCCAGCGTGTTGTAAGCCGAACTCACTACTTCATTCATTACTTTCGGTTATTCAATATTCCGACTAGCAGTCAATTTGCCTATAATTTGTTACAACGGTCAACCACCTACCTTACACATCGTCTACACAACAGCATTAAAGTATTTTAGAATTCAAAAGAAATTGAATTTTCCAAGCTTACCTGTAAAAAAAGAAATATTCGATTAATTAAATGCTCACTTTGAAAAATAAACAATTGCATAAATTAATGTTAAATGAAAAAAAAATTATAATAATAGAAAAACTAAATACAATAAACTAACGAAAAAAACATAGCTACATAAATAAAAATAAAAATATTAGATGATTTCAATCAGGCAAATGGGAGGCCTTTTGTTCCTCCCTGGAGGTTTAGGATTTATTTGCACATCTTTAAATAGCTATTGCTTAGGAACTTACTTGACCGCTTTTCAAAAGTTATTTGGTTTTCATATAAATCTAATACTTTTTTATGAAAATATAGTTAATTTTCCTCAAAATCCATATAAATGCAAGTTTTAACTTTGTGCAAATAAATAAAAAAAAAATTCAAAAAAATTAACACTTTTTAATCAGAATTTTCGGAAAAATTTGGGTATGCAGTTTTAGCCCATTGAATTCTGGCATAGCAATGTTAAAGTTTCAAGTGCCTCAAAAATTGCGTTGATTTTTGATAATTTTTTTGTAGACGGTCTTGTGCATTTTCTCCATATAACGAAAGGTCGGCATCGAGAATGAACTACATTTTCATAAAAAAATATATTAAAATATAAAAAGAAATAAAGGAGTGGTCAATAAATCCTAGTGCTACAGTTATTTAATGCACACAAAACCATAATAAGGGATGTGGCTTAGATAGACGGAGAAAGAGATAAATTTGCTTCATCAACAAAGCTGGAAAGATAGAAAGAGGTTTACAATTTGCGCGCAACAGAACAGTGCCAGCACTTAATATTCGTAATGAGGTTCTTCTCACTGTTGTTGTTGACTGTAGACTAAAAACCAACAATTGCACTCTGTGTGAACACGACGGGCAACATCAAAAGAGAATTAGCAAAGTTGAAGAAACAACATTTGCTCTATATGAACACGTCTAATGAAACTCGCCAAATTATTAATTAAGCGAGCAGAGTAGTGGCGCATCGAAGACTCCCCCATGAAGTATATAAGACTCTTGATAGCCAAATTATTTATTGTTAAGAGATCTGGTAATCGAGATTTAAGAATTTCAATCAAGGTGCATTCATACAAAGTGATATCGCAAGAGCAGCTGATTTACCTGCAATTTCCATCTTTCGATTTGGTATTTCGAGTGCCGAAGTGGCCGACCTCTTTGCTGATAACATTCTGATTGAGATTTGAACATTCAAAATACCAAATTGCAAACACAAAATGCATGTTAATGTTGCTGTTGCTCAAATTCCATGAATTCGCCTTGGTTTTATTAATTCTCTAGCTATTCCTTTATATTCATCTATTATTACAAATTTCACCCACACAGGCTCTGTTGTACACAAAATGGATATATCAGCAGCTGTCTGGATCTCACAGGCCCGTCACAATGGATCCGTTGCGGCAATGAATTTGACTGACAGCTAAAGAGATGCGGTGTTTTTGCGCCGAAAGCGCCACATACGTGCCGTATGCCATGCCGGAATGCACAAAACCTGGTAACTTTCTACTTTTGACGACTGGGCCAAATGATAACTGTTCAATGAGGAACACTTTTGTATCGCGCTAGTTTTTATCAGTGGAGCTTTTTATTAGTATATCAAATGAAAACAAAGAAATTAATGGAATTTAAGTGCATTGAGTAGATACAAATGCACTCTGGCCTTTTCGATAAAACCTGGAAAGAGTAGAAAAAAGGCTAGGCTTAACCAAGTTATGCCGATCTCGAAGTCGTGGACGCACCCAACGTCTACGACTACCATAAATTTTATTAAAACCCTCTTGCATAAGCATTAATTTTATAATATATTTCACAACCAACAAAAACCTCCTTAAATACAACGAAATGCTTAGAAAAATAAATCCATTACTTTCTCGGTAGAAGGTTGTAAGGATCGATATCTCGTAAAGTATCGTTCAAACAATTTCAAGTTTATGCTCGTTGTCAGGGTGACATTTCATGCTAAAAAAATTATTTGACTGTTTTTTGTTTGTTCCATTCAGTTGTGAGTTACAGGGTGTGCAGTGGATGTCAGCGATTAAGCGTAGTTTGCCTTGGTTTCGGATGGGACCAACTCAGCATCTCTTATCTCGTCCCTCTCTGAAGTGCGTTAAGCTCATCTTGTTTGGATTCCCGTCTTATTGGCGCATTTGCAGCTCTCTTTTAGCGTTCCCTTGGAAATTAGACTCATTGAGTTTAGACATCTCAGTGGCATGGGAACAAGCAATTATCACGTTTTTGCGCAATTCGGTATGCACTTAATAAGCAGACAGACAAAAAAATTAATTATAACTTGTAAAGAAAATTTTAATAGACTACAACAACACTAAAGCGGTGCGCTTATTCACTCCGTTAACGTGCGCGTAGTTTCAAATTTTCGGTCTCGAGAGAATTCGTGAAAATTCCAAGACAAAATTATTTGTAATGTAACCAAGTAATAAATGCTTACATACATACAGACATACATATATACACACGCCCGCGTAAGCTCATAAAATATGCTAAACTCTTCATTTATAAACAGAATAAGCTATGCAGTGCAAAATTCCACCCGAGAGTTGAAAAGTTTAAAGGCAGCCAGAGGCAACACCCATCCCAGGCACAGCCAAAGTAGAGTAAGCAGCTGCTCCTGAGAGACTCGGCGGCGTACAAACAGAGTTACTTATTAATTTCACAAATTTGCCATAACAACAAAACAAATCGAACAGCTAATAAGCCGCAATTAATTAATTAACTAGAAAAGTTTCCAATGACAACAACAGCAAAAGCAACAGCAAGAGCATAACCAACATAACCAACAAAAAAAGCACAAACAAGCAAACAGTGGCAAGTTTAATAAAATGCGTGATGAAGCAATTTTCCACAGCAATGCGCAGAGGAGTGGAGTAATGGCGCACGTTGTGAACGACTTGTAAAGCTTGCTGTTGTTGTATTTGTTTTTGATAAGCTAATAATAGGGCAACAAGGTTAATGCCACAAAAAAGGCAACGCCAACAGCTACGGCAACAACCACAAACCAACGTAACACGAGATTGTTGTTACAACTAAAAGTCAAGGGTATATTTTCACTTTTATTTGGTTGGTGAAACCCTTTCACTTGCCGCATTTGCAATTCACGCCCTTGGCCATAAATTATCTAAGAAAACAATAATGGCAATAATTCGACTTGCATCAACGGCCTGAAAAGAAAGTCATTCTACCATACAAATTTAGTGCGAGATTGTGCAAGGAATTTGTAGAGCAGAAATAATGAGTTCGACGTGGGACACACCTTAAACAATTTCCTAATTGAGAGCGAATGGTAAAAGTGTAAAGTTTTGCCTACAATCACTCATGGAACACACCCTGCCTGCCTGCCTGCCTGATGAGGTACGGATGATGACCTTCTAACACTCCATGCCGATGCACGATTTGTTTGCAAAGCCGAGAAAAAAATCGAGATTTATGTACATTAAGAAAACATTAGCAGAACGAAAAAAAAAACAAGTGAAGGGGAGTGGAAACAAACCATATTAATTTAGATACTCACTTTGTACACAAATTTGTTTGTAAGCAATAAAAGCGAAAAGCAAAGAAACGCGAAAAAATGACAAAAATGTATTTAATATTCGTTACACATGCCAACAATAGAGCAGAGGGGGTTGGAGGGCGAGCGAGTGCAAACCTCGCGCGAGTCATTAAATTCTTCGCGCATCATTCAACACAGCGTCACCGTGAGGCACAAAACCACCGCCACCGCCACCTCTGGGCTTCTTGATCACATCCATTCTCAAGCACAGCCACAGCCACAACCAGAGCTCGAGCACTTAAGCGAAAATTTTTGTGGTGACTTTTGATGTTTTCAACTGTTAAGGGTTGCACGATGTGTGAGCGGGGCGGAAGCGCATACAAAGAAAGGGGTTGAGGGAAAACGCGAGGTAGCGCTGCCGTGCTAAAGCATTTCCCCCGAGTCACGTTTTTCGCATACAAAATTTTTGCATTTTCTTCGCCTTGAGGTTTCGACAAAATTTATTAAGTAACCAAACGAAAAGGAAAGAAAAAAGAAATACAAGGAAAAAACAAACAACAAAAAAATTAAAAGGAATAAAAAGAAAAATATAGGCCCATATAAAATGACATAGCCAAAGTACTCGTATTGGGGTTAACACTTGATTAACCGTCTGCAGCGCGGCGCACAACAATGGGCACAATGAGAAATGGTGAAATGACTGAAATTCATATAAAATGTATGTTGTATAAAATATGAGGTAATAGCAAGACCAATATGTTTAAACAACTGCGAGCACACAGCACACACACACACCTAAAAACGACTTAAGAAAATGAGCTGGCATTTGCTAAAGTACTTAGGGACACAATTTCGAACTCGACGGCCGTCACTGCCGCTGGTCCCCGCCGCCCGGGCGCACAAAAAGCCACAAAAGGTCTAGCGAATCAAGGGCAAATAAACGTGCCGACCAGTGGCGGAGGAAGTACTAGCAATGGACTTTAGCAGCAACAATGATATTATAAAATGCAGGAGCATATAAAAAAAGCATAAACCTAAAAGCAACCAAATAAGTAAAAAATACAAATAGACGTGGCCAACAATAACTGTAAATCAACAGCGTTCAAAGTGAATTGAAAATTTTGAAATAAAACAGGAAAAAATACTTAAATGCACAATGGGCAAGGAAACAAAGCGGAAGCGGGAATGAATGAGGCGCACAGCAAGCAGCCGCAGCGGAGAAAGTGCAGGGCAGGAGTAACATGTGGAGGCGTCCAGGGAAGCGTTGAAGTGTGAGAACACATTACATGCGCGTGCATTAAGACACAGCCGCAAGAAAAAAGACAACAACAACAAACACAAAAACCAAGCCATTAAAAGCAAGCGTGGCAAGGGCTCAGGGAGAGTACAAGGAGCGTACAGGGGGTAGTTGAGAAACAAAAGGCGGAAACAGCAAAAAAAAAACAAAATATACACCACAACATACATACATAATATCCACGCAGAAGAATGGCAAATAATGCGAGCAAATAAAGTAGCGAATGAAACATAAAATTGTAAAAGAAATAAAAGTTAAGCCAAATACGAAATAATGCAAAAGAATAGCAAAGATAATGGCATGCAATAAATCGAGAAATGCCAGCAAGTGTAGCATGCATGTATGTATGTGTATAGTAAAAAAAAAACCATATGTGTGTAGTAAAACCGACACGCTTGTCAATGACAAAGTGAATTGACGTAGAAATGGTCCAAAGGCAAATAAAAGTAACGCTTCTAAGGCCGCATAACTTACACGCATCCATTTCTATGTCGTGTTAGGAATGAAAATTGTATTAAAAACCTGCGCGCACACACACACACACACATGCGCACAAAATCCCACATGAAAATGTGCACATATGCCAGCCAGTGATTACTTACAAACAAAAATAGTGGTTAAATAAATAAAAATACAAATAAATAAAAATAAAGCACAATAAAATATTTTTAATGTTGCCAACAATATTCTGGTCAAGCTGCCAATGAGCCCGAACATACCAACACACAATACATAATGTTACATTGTATGCAGAGGAGCGCGCTGCTGCTGCCACTTGTCAGCTAGAGCGTGCGCTGGCCCGATATGCCTTGTGCTCAATCGATCAATATCGATGTTGTCAACAACCTGCGACGACAGACGACAGACGAGCGAGCGAGCGAGCATTGCCTTGTGTGTGCTTTGGTTTCATTAACAAGTTAGCGCAAATACTTGATGACAAGCATACCAGCGGCGCCCATGGGTGAAGTGAAGTAGCGTGGTGAAGAGCAAATAACTCGATATGAGTAAGAGCAGAGCAGCGCGCGGTGGTGGTTAGTTGATGTTTGCCAAAGGGGATCGAGTGAGATTATAGAAGTTGAAAAATAGGGTAATTAGAGAATGTTCAAATGAAATAAAGCGAAAATAAAATATTATGTAGCAAATAAAGAAATAAAAGTTCAATAATGATTAGGTTGGATTAGGTTGAAATGGTCGGAGAAAGTCAAAGTAGCTCCCCCCTACACATATGTTCATGCGTAGAAAGTAGAACACACCCTTCCCCTTACTTCCACTTCATTGGCGCAAGGGACGTTGTTGCGCTTATTTTTTGGCATGTGAGAGGAATCGGCGTGTGGAGTGCAGCACTCTCACGAACGTTGATCGCACGACTGGCAGGCCAACGGTAACTTGGAGGCGAATAGTTGAAAGGGTAAACTGCAAGTAGCGGAAAGGGGTGGAACCAATTGAAAAAAAATTGCACAAGATAGCGCGCAGGCGTGGTTGATGCCCGATGTCCCACGAGGGATTAAGGACCGAAAGAAATAAAAAAAAATAAGAAAGTAATCGGCAAGGCTGTGCAAGAGAGTTTTAATGCTTAGTGGCAGGCAGTAATAATGTAGGATAAAAATATATATTAACTAGGTTAAATATGAATATTAGTTTGGGAAAAAGAAATCCAATATTTTTGCGCAAATGATTTAAAACTGATTTTATGCTCCAACTTTAACTCCTGGGCGAAAATTTGTGGCGTACAATACCATTGGCATTCATGAATACCATGAGTATTGCTTCCTTTTTTTTTTTTTTGAAAAAAAAAAAAAAAAACGACGGGATGTTTTTGGCCTTACTTCTTTCGGAGCTCTCTACTCACTCGCCTGATGTCTGAATTGGGTGTCGCACTAATTAACCCAGTAATGATGCATTTGATGAATGTTGGATGGAATTCCGCCCTGGGTAATCGTGACTTTGAAGATATCAACACGGTTCTATTTTGCGCTAAATTCAGGTTTTTTGGGACTAACTTATCAGCAATACGGCGCAAACCCAAATCGGTAGCTAAAATGTTGTAAACGGATCCATTAGCAGTGATCAAGTCCTCTGCCAGCTCTCTGATGGTTAATTTGCGGTTATTATCAACTTTTCTTGCACTTTATTGATGTTTTGAAAAGATTGCAACACTCTGCCGGAATGAAAATTTAATCCGGAAACAAGATTCGTCACTGTGATTATTCCGATTAAAAAACATTTTCTTAAGAAAATCTATACCAGTGCGACTGTTCAAACCGACCAGGCGGCCAAGTTTCATAATGTGCTGCGGAAGAGGTCGTTGATAAAAGACAATACGAGCAATCAGAAAAAGTAGATGAAGGTTTGTCCGTTAACAAACTGAATATCCGTTTAATACGAATCGTGAGGCAAAAAGGTTAAGCCATTTTCAGTTTAAATTAAACCCTTTTCAAAATAAATGAGACCTTTTTCAAAATAAACTCAAATCTAAAATACTGTTATCTTTCCGGCAACGTTATCGCCATAAACTTAGAAGTCAACTTCGTATTGTTTGAAAATTAAAATACCCTTGTTTCTCTCTTATCGACGGACAAAGCCAGCAAATATTAAGTGTTCATAAGAAAAGTGTTACCATACTAAAAAAAAAAGACCACCAAATATCCCGTCACAAATTTTAAAACACCTTTTGAAAGGAAAATGACAATCTACTTTAATAATTAACACTCAAGCGAGCCGAAAAACGCACACAAAAAATATAACAAATATTTGTTTGAAACCAATCGCTTAAAAATAATGAATCATTATTTTCTTTACAATCGCTTGATTAAGAAAAAGAAACACCGTAAAACTGCCCAATCACCGCTGACGTTGCAGATTTTGTTAATTGCTGCGAGCAAAACGCCACTCGCAGGCAGGTCGCTCTTCTAGAACTGTTTAGCTATTTACATATGTAAAGAAAAAGTCAAGTCGACAACTTCAAGAGGCAACAAACTGTTAAGCAGCAAAACAATGTTGGCCTGAGGCACACTACATCTACATGAGTGTTACAAAAAATATAGAATATATAAACCACAAAATAGAAAGCAAAAAAACCACAAGTAAAAAGACCAACCACCTTCGTAGTGTTGATCGGCGAAGAAAGAAGGCTGCTAAAAGCGCACAAAGTCACTCTTATTGGCTAGCAAAAATAAAGGCATACAAAAATATGAATAAAATAATGCTTAGAGCTCTAAAAAAAACATATAACAACAGCAACAATGTGCTCTAGCCTCTACGCAAACAACCGCTGCGCGAACAGAAGTGGTAATAAAAATAGTCTAACAGCCGCTTGAACTAAAGTGTTGAGTTGAGTTTGAAGAGGGGAATCTCCTGCTCCAAATGGTGTGGCTGTTTATTATGGTAAATGGTGAAGGCGATGGTAATGGTGATGTTGATGACAATGTGGGCGCATTAAGCAGCGATAAGAGTGACCCAGTGGGGATTATAAATATGAAAAGTAAAAGTAGGGGACACTTTCGCGAATAAATTGAAAACATTTATGTTTTTTTTATACAACAAGGTGGTGCAGCCTGACGGAAAATTTTTAATTTTTGCAAATGGCGATGTACATTAATCATATTCGATTCACTTGTGAAATAAACAGCTTCATTACATTAACAAACAGTCAAGCAATGAACCGCGTAAAGGCCAAACAACAAATTCCCATCAAACTAAATATTTTTTCTTTTATAATTTTTAGGAAAAGTTATTCAAAAAATGGATGATTAATTTTGCGCCACCTTGTACTACATACTACTACTTGTATAAACGGCAGCACCCTCCCTTTTAAGATGCTTGGTCTTACGGCTTCAAACAACCCCGAACAAAAGGGTCTTTTTATAGAAAACTTATTCGCGGCAGAAATGCGCTCGGAAGTTTACCATTTATTTACAGTAGGGCAACCTCTATTAGAAAAAAGTTGTTCCATCGTTCATGTTTTAGGCCTGCCTACAGAGATGTGCTGTGAAAATAGAGTCACACTTAATCAGATTGGATTTTAGTTTTTTTTATTTGTACTCGTAGTTGGGATCCATATCACACATTAAGGTGGCGCAAAATTAATCATGCAGTTTTGTTTTGAATAATTTGTTTACAAGAAATAAATAATTGTTTTATTAAATTTTTGATTGATAATTTGTACAAATATTTAAATTTTGTAAAACAAAATATTTAATTTTTTTTACTTGAATTTAAAAAAAAATTATTTAATAAATATCTAGTAAATTATCTAAAAATTTCCATCGCTCAAAATATTGTTTTTTTTTGAAAACCATAATAATTAAAACAAAATTGTTTTAGTAAAAAATAATAATTAAAAAAAATAGTTTTAGAAAAAAAATGATATTAATTATAATAAAAAAAAATATTAAAAACACAATATATTAAAAAATGATTTTTCCTAAAACAGTTTTATTTATGTTTTTACTAAAAAATTATTATTTATTTTATTATTTTTAGTGACGAACTCAATATAATTTTTTTAGTGAAAAAATAATAATTAAAAAAAAAATTGTTTAGTAAAAAAACAATAATTAAAAAAAAATGTTTTAGTAAAAAAAACAATTATTAAAAAAAATGTTTTAGTAAAAAAACAATTATTAAAAAAAATGTTTTAGTAAAAAAATAATAATTAAAAAAAATTGTTTTGGTAAAAACATTATATTAATTAAAAGATATAAAAAAAAAATATTTAAAAAATAAATAAAAAAAGTATTTAAACAAAAAATAGTTGTTTTGATTTTTTACTAAAAAATTATTATTTTTTCATAAAAAACACTATTTTTGAATGATGGAAATCTTTATTTTGACCTTTGCGCGCTCCATTGCGTGTCTATTTATATACTGCAATTGTTTAGTTCACAAGTGTCAAATATGATTGGCGTGCGATGCCATTTGCCTAAATTAAAAGTCTTTCGGTAGGGTGATTAATTTTGCGCCATCTTGTACATGAGCCATATAGACTACAAATTCGCTCGTTGGATTTTCATGCAATTTTAGTGAACTATTTCGAGGAAGTACACGTTTATTTGGATCCGCCAGATGGCGCTGGAATCGGAATATTGCTAAAACTCGTATTCACGCTCTTAGAGTTACCCTGACTTTGCGCCACAAGTTTTCGAAAGAATTCAATTTAGCCTACCATGCAGGCCTGCTTCAAATCACGCCATTTTATCTTGGAAACCATTTTGTCAGGTTTAATATGCATCTGAGTTGATTAGCGTATTGAAACACCCATCGAAGTAACAAATTTTATTCAGCGAAAGACAAAGTGGGGTCACTTGAAATATATTTATAAATATTAGATGTCGTTATAGTACCCTAAATGCCTTATTATACTGTTTACCAACCTTTCCCATATTATTATTTCCCCCACAATAATTTACAGGCTTAACTGCGGTAGGTATTCAATTGGATGGCCTCAGTACAGAAAAATTACTTTGTTCGTTGTTAAATAAATTGGCTTTCTTTGCCTCCGACCAAGGATTGTTTTGTCACTTGCTCAAAAATATTTTGTGCAAAAAAAGCACTCGTTACCATTCTTAAAGCAATTTAAAAAAACAACATCACATGGTGCGGCTAACTTCCAATGAATTAAATGAGATATGAGCCTTGTGGTTTATGTATCGAAGACTCTAACATTTATTTATTTATTTATTTATTAAGTAAATCTGGAACTACATGATTTCTTACAGACTTCAAAAAACAGGCAACTTTATAATTTTCACATAATTAATATTTATTTAAATAACCCAAAGCCATGGAATTCTCTCTCTGTCTCACATTCTCTTCATATGATGGCATGCACAGTTCTATCTCCCTGTACGAAGAACGGATTATTGCTCCACAGGAGAAGTGGAGAGTCCATTACCCCCGTTATAATATCAAAAACAAAGCAGAATGAGAGTATGACCACACTTCCACTTAGTAAAGGTTTTAAATTTATTAATGCACGCCTAGATTCATACAAAGCAATCGGATCTGCGAAATTTAACGACTTCAGGGCAAAACAAAAAAAAATCTTTTGAATGCGTTCAAATCCATTAATGCTCTTAGAGGCAAGACTATGCTCTAGATGCCTTGGGCTGTTATGCAGTGAACGTTTCCACTTACTTCATAAGCTGATTGAGAGCACTGTTGTGTACGAGTATACTAGTCGAATTAAATACTAAACAAATAAGTAACATAACTCGGTTAAATAGCATCAAGCTCCTTGTAGTTTGACGGATAAAAAATGCTAGATCGCTTTAAACTCTCCAAAGCTCACAGATATGCACAAATATACGCGAATTACTTTATCAAGCTCATTTTTCTGATAGACCCAAGTTAGATTACTTTCATGCCAGTGACAAGTGGATTGAATATTCTGGCGATTAGCGAGTGCAAATTATTTTTATATTACTTCAATATGGCTAGACTAATAGTTAACGATAAGCAATCGAACTGCTATCTTTCTCAAACAATTTAAAAAATGAGTCAGAGAAAGGTGAAATGAGTCAAATTTATTATAAGTACCGCAAGTACTTTAAGTGAAGAGCAATTCCGTAGCTATTTTAAAGTGAATAAAGATAGCACTATAAAATGTCTTCTAATTTATAAAGCTCTTTACTAACCGAATCAAATGTGGAAAAAAATCAAGATTTTGATTTGGGGTAGTCATGGTGAGGCTTTTAGTTTCCACTTGTGATTCTCAGCTGCTTTAATCGAATAGAAGTTTAGTTTATTTTTCTAAGAAAGTTTCAGTTAAGAAAAATTGGCAAAAATCGCGTGCGTTTTTTGCAATTTTTTTTGCGTGCAATAATGAGAATTTTCTTCCTTATAATTCGAAGTTACTCCCACAATTTTGTTTTTCACTATAGCGGATAGCTAAACCTGGTAATCTATCAGCCTTGCGGTTAGATAGCCCAAAATTTGATGTGATCCCCCACTTGTAAGGCAACCTCAATGCTTACACCAAATTTGAAGTAGAAGTTCGGCATCAACACCGTTCAAAACTGTATGCACCAACAACTATATACACTATATTTTATATATCTACTTACACTCAGTACACAAATTTTCGGCACAGTGATTTTTTACAGTATTCATTGCTTTTTATTCAAAATTTTTTCGTTAATTTTGTATGAAAATATAGTTTTTAGTATAATCGATTCCTTCAACTCCTATTTCGAGCATAGAGTGTCAAATCACAAAATGGCGCAAAATTAATCACCCTATTAAAAAATTTACAATTTTTGCAAATGGCGTCGTACGTCAATTTCCGTTTCGAGCCATAATTGACACATCTGCAGTATACAAAGGGTCAAAATAAAGATTTTCATCACTCAACATAATTTTTTTTATTTAGTAAAAAGAGTTACTCAAAACCAAAATTAATTTCTTCAATCTTTCGCCACCATGTTTTAATCGAAGTTTCAAACTTTGCACAAAACTAAAAGGAAATACATTAAATTTCAGCAGAGTTTCGAACATTTCTCATATTTTCTATAAACATTTCTGGTAAGCAATTTTATGGATTTTCCTGATTTTTAATATTTTTATTTTTAATAATTTTCTGGAGTTTTAATAGTTGTTAATAATGTTTTTGTTTTTTAATATTGTATTTTGTTCTTCTTTTTGGTTTTTAATACTTTTTTGATTTTTAAAATTTGTTTTTGATTTTAAAAAATTTTTTGATTCTTAATATTTTTTTTGTGTATAATAGTTTTTAGTATTTTTTGTTGATTTATTAATACATTTTTTTAATAAATTATTGGTTTTTAATTTTTTTTATTTAAAATTTGTCTTTATATTTGTCTTTTTTTAATATTTTCTTTATTTTTAATAATTTTTTTGATTTTTAGTATTTTTTTGATTTGTAATATTTTTTTATTTTTTTGATTTTTAATAATTTATTTTGGTTTTTGATAGTTTTTATAATTTGATTATTTTTAACACTATAAACTATGTTTCTTTTGTTGTAGTTGTCATGTAAAAGCTTCGTTCGGAGTCGGCTTAAAACTGTAGGTCCCGCCATTTGTTTAACAACATCAAGACACACACCACAAATGTGAGGAGGAGCTCGGCATGGAAAATATGCCAAAACTTTTTTGCCACACTGTACATATTTTATTTCGAGACGCTTAATATGAATTAATACAAAATAGCTACACGCCCAAAATGTCAAAAACAAAAACATCAAAATGCTAGTGTTTGATGAGTTCATTTGCCCAATCTACGATTGGTGCACCAGTTTCCGAATTAATTGAGTGGCAAGTTATGTGGAAAGTTGTTTTCTTGTAATTACTGAATTGACAAAAACAAAACAAAAACTTTCATTGTGTTTCTCGGATTGTTGATAATGCTTGCGTGCATTTGACATGAAAGCAGGATTTGGAAACTAGTTATTATTACTTGAGCTTTGCGGATCAGAGTCGCTCGAAATGGCCGTACTTCTAAAGTTTACCCCGGCACTCATCACTTATGTATGAGCATGGACTTGACTTTAAGTGCAATATAAAACTAATTTCATAATCCGTTCCAGTATTGCCATTATTCGTGCGCATATGAATCAAATAAACTGGATGCGCCTGCACAGATGGAACGAACTTAAATTAAGTCACTGATAAGAATTTGCGCAATGAACCAAATCGCAATTAACGCGCTCGTAAATTGTAGTAGTTACCAGTGAGTTAAGATCGCAAAACATATTCCAAAAACTTCCGACTCAAATTCTGTAACTGCACTTGGAACTCGTATAATCCCTTGCAGTAATACGAAAACTTTCCTTTGCTCCCCTCACAACAGAATGCCTTGCAAAGGGCGATGGAAATATTTATTCAGCTCATAGATTACTAATTGACGGGCTAGTAAATGGCATTAGGAGTAGCAATGGCATATCAACGCACGTAACATTTCGCAATAAAAACATTAATAGTGGATTGGATTACCTGCCATTGTCTCACACTGGCAAGCGCAATGCACTGCAGGCAATGAGGCAGTGGTCTGTTTCATTCTAAATTGGTAAATTGCTGAGATAATAAAATATATTAGTAGCAAGCGAAAACTGACACCACTGCCGAGGGCAGATTGACTAGCTCTAGCAAATTGACAGAACAGCTATCGAGGGGAATTACTTATGCAGTAACTGTAGTGTAAGACGGGCCGATAAAATATAATCAAATTATGTCCACAATTTCCAACTGGCCCTTTGTCAGCATTTCTGCATGTGCGATGAGTAGGCGTCGCAGAGTATGCACTAAATAGGTATTAGCCATCAATAATGACTAGGAGGAAAGCCGTAACTCTATGTACTTTACGCACTCTACGTACACATGTACATACACACATACACACACATGCATGCCAGTGAGTCGCGTTGCTGATGACAATGACGTTGGTGTTCCGCTGATGATGACGATGGTGGCGATGGTTGAGGATGACTGCAATTTTGAAAGCATTGATGGTGTGGAAAAAAGGTGGACAGACGTACAGAATGTGGCACGTTGTGTGCGATAATATGTCAACAACAGAGCGCTACCCACCTTGGGTACCTATTAAATCAAGCCACATATTGAAATCAACCATGCAATGAAAAATCGCTTTGTAAATACCGGCCGAGTGACAGACAGATTTGTAGTAAAAGTGGATGTGAAGAAGGAGGAAGACATCGAACGACGACGCCACATTGACAAACGATGATCAAACATAAACATATGATGAACAGTCGATGACGGCGTATAAGTGCCACGACGAACAGCTGCCGCTGGGCAGGCGCTAACGCACAAGCAAACTCGTATTGCAGAGCAGCGTAGCGAAAATTGGGTCGCTGACTACTGAGTGGTGTCGAGTTGAGTTGGCATTGAAGGACGCGCAGAAAGTGCATTAACAACTTGTCAAGTAAAGGCTAAGAAAACGGCTGGACTACTGGCTGGACGGTAGCCAGGGGTAGTTGGGTCGGTCAATGCGGCAAGAGATTGCAAAGGTAAGTACATTTGTAGTTGGTCATCTGCCAGCCAAGAAAGCCGTCTGGTCGCCCTACGAGGAAAGGTTAGCGGGTTGTTGGCATGCAATGAGCGACCACGCGACAGGGTGGTCAGCAAAGTGAACTGTTGCGTTGTTGGTACATACATACATACATGTGTACGTACATTGTAAGCAATCCCGTCACATGAATAGTCACACGTTTCTGCGATTACGCGCGTCTGTCCGCTGGTCAGTTGGTTAGTCAATTTATTGGCCGACTGATTGAGCAGCAATGTGTGCGCTTATGTGTCAGCAGATTGACTAGTTGGTTGGCGGAGTTCGGGAGATCTGCTGTGTGGTGCACGCGTGTGTGTGGGCGCGAGTTATCTGCGCTGAATCTTCGGTAAGCGAATTAAACATGTCAGCGGCTGAGTATACAGGGAATACGCAGTGCATGGATACGCATTTCGCAAAATAAAAGTAAAAATACCAAACAAAAGCACACTCGCATACTGGCTAGAAGCATAACAATAAGTCAATAATGAGCCATGTAGAATGACATTGGGCAGGCATGAGGAATGTACGAATGGAAACGCCTGGCTGTCACCTTCCGGTTGGGCTGAGTTGGGCGACAATGGTTCGTACAATAGAATTTGACAAATCTTCCGGGCAAATGGTAGTATTGTGAGGCAGACGCATTAACGCGGTTGTCAAGTACAGAAAGCATGCAGAAAATTGCCTGGCAAAGCGGCAAATCTGTTGCGTGCGGCGCAAAGGTGTAAGCCGTTTGAAGCGTAGAAGCGACGGAAATACTTTGGCGCTCAGTGCTCGCAGTGACACGATGCTTGCGGTGCTGGTGATGGCGATGATGGTGGTGGCGGTAGTATTGATGAGAGGAATGTCGTTGAGAATTTAAAATATGCTTGCTTGCGGTCTGCGTGTGTGTGTGTGGTGGGAATGAGGCGGCAATGCAATTACATACGTGTCAACCCGAAGCAAAAACTGAATGGACAAACAGTGGTGGCAAACACGACAAAGTACGTAGAGCGGAAAATGGCAGACTGCGGAGCGAAGCAAGCGAACTGTGTGCATATGACCGCAAAAACCACGCGTTCACAAGATAGCCACAGCCGCCGCAGGGGCAACAAAAAGAATCTAAATAAAAAAAAAAAAAAACACACACACACAAATTGTGAGTAGTGAACAGATTCAAGCAAACAATGAAAAACAAATGTCACCAGCAAACCGACGAGTAATGGAAACTGGCATTTTTACCAATTCACGCCAAGCTTTACAGGCGTTTTATGCAGTTCTCCCGAGTACAATTATTCAGCCAAGGCAATGAAAGCATAACAATCAGCGCGCGGGGGGTTTGATAAGTCCACCACACACACACACACACATATATATATATATATACATTCATAGGTTGATAGCTGTTTTCCTATTAAATACATCACGCATTTGAAAAAGTTTCGACTTTTTTTGCTGATGCTTTCGCACAATAAAATATTTGCGCTTGGACTGGGGAAGATTGACAATACCAAATGTGTCCAAAGGGAATCATATGTTTGAATAGAATAGAAATGCGAAATTTAGTTAGGAATAGGAATTGTCTAAAGAAAATGGCAGTCAGCGTTTGTGCCAACAAAAGCTTATGTTTAGGTTTCTTTGGACGTGGCAGGAAGAAAGAGTGCCAAAGCAACAGACACAAGGCAAGCAAAGTTGGTATGACCCAACAAGCGCTTCCGTGCCCATACAAATCCGTTGGCTTTCGGTTTACAAAGGTAGTTAGCGCTAAAGTAATTGGAAAGAGTGAAAAGTAGTGGCATGGGGCAGCATACTAATGAGCGTAAGCCTCAATGACGGCCAGAAGTTGAACAATAGGCAATTTAAATTAAAAGCGAATGGGGCGGCAAAAGTTTGTAAATGTTATTAAGGACTTTGTTTTCAGCGCTGAAGCTGAACGCACGGGTGAACTGGGTAGTGTAAGGGGAAGATGTGTAGGTTTCACAATTTCGTAGATGGATTACTAAGTGAAATAAAGTAGCGTAAAATTAAATAAATAAGGAAAACTAAACCAAACAAAGCGTGTTACGCAGAGCGTTAATGAATGTTGCACAAAATTGCACATCGATATGGGAATTAAAGAGAAACACGAAAATCGTGGTTAGCGTAACTAACGAAGCTGAGATTGAACGAGGGTTGCATCTTTTAATAAATCAACGTCAATACATAACTTACAAATCGGCAGCTATAGCTTTGAAATAGTCAATGAATTTAGGTATCTAGGAGTTGTGCTGAGCGCACAGAAAGATGCATCTATGGCCATGCAAGACAGGATGCAAGATGCAAATAAATCTTCCTTCGCGCATACAAAACTGATGAAGTCGAGATTACTTTCTAGAAACCAGAAACTACGAATATACAAAAGTGTCATAAGATTTGCACTCACATACAGGTGCGACATCTGCGTGCTGAAATCCAATGAAACCGATCAGTTAAATGGTTTTGAAAGAAATATAGAGCTATAAAAAATCTTCGAAATAAATTCACTAGGCGACAGAAGAAGAGGCCGCCCGAGAAAACGATGGTGAAATGAAATTGAAGGCGACTTTGCAGCTATGGGCATATCTGATATAAAACGAAAATCTGATAGCCGAGTGACATGGTAGCAAATTGTAACGGAAGCAATGGTTCACCCCGAACTGTGATGCTATGATGATGTTGATGCCTCCAACGAATTCCGGCAAAGACGACCAAAATCAATACTTTTAGTGGAAGTTAAGGAGACATATATCTGTAAAATTTCGAAAAAAAAAAATTTTTTTTTCATAAAATGTTTATATAATCCTTTAAGAATATGTCAAAAAAAAATTAGAACGTAAATTTAAGTATTTTTATTATTATAGATCGTCAACCGTGACGATTCTATTCTTTGCGTTCGAGCGCTGGGAGAGGTACATATATTTACATTGTATTCAAACTTTAGACGCGTTTTTCTCAAAACTATATTTTTCGAATTGGCGTACACGATAACTCCAAAAGTTATTAACCGATCACCTGAAATTTTGCACACATCTTTACTTTTTGTTATTACTTTCTATGTGAATTTACAAGTTTTTGAAAATTTTTCGAAAAAATAATTTTTTCGAAGCAAAAATAGTAGGAAAATTCGCCCCAAAACTCATCTTTTTAACCATTTTATTCCGCGAATTTTTTTTTCATTTTTCTTTAATTCATATAGAAATTATGACATTAATAAACAAAATAAAGTAAACAAAAAAAAATTTTATTTTTTTTGGTATTCAGGTCACTGACGCCGATGCTACAATGCCCACCGATTGAGAATCCCCGCTGCGACCCTCCTGGAAGAATTGAGTAGACATCCGCCATTTTAAATGATTAAAACAAAAAAAAAATTATATTAATTTTGGAAAAAATATATTGACTTCTTCATTTTAAATAATTTTAATGAAAATCAGGGCAAATATGGCTGTTTATCCCTTATCTATCCCCTTAACGATGCTGCGCGCAAAATATTTGAGCAGGAACGTCTTGTCACATACAGTGAGATTGAGGCATCCTTGGGCACACAATTTAAAAACGCACTGCAAACGCAACTTGGCAAATAGCTACGAAAATCGGTTCAAACGAATGCAAAAGTGCGCTGATCATCATTGAGTATATTTTGAAAAGCAATAAAACCGTTTTCAACCACCACTGTGCATTTTTCCAATTTTAGGTCAGAAATATAAATAGCAACCCTTGTATAAATAAAATTAAATTATAGATTTAATAATTAGACAAGCGCAGCGTGTAATCAAATAACTGATTCCGATGTCCGATAATAGTATTATTAAAGAGTTTTTTATTTATGAACGCTTCCAATCTACATACGAATAAAAAATTATGCGATAATCACACTAGAGCGCAACACCATAAATATGAAATGAAGTAAAAGGGGGTGGAATTCCGCTTTCACTGGTAGACAAGTGTATATACACATAATTGGCGCTCACACCCTTTTTCGGGCGTTTGGCTAAGCTCTTCTTCCTAAGTGCGGTATGCGTATCGAGAAACCTGCAGTTTTAAACCGCCCCCGAACAGCAGATGTTGGCAAAGGTTGGCCATTGCCCGCCGAGGGCGAGCACTTTTAGAAAAAACTTTTACTATCATTTGGTGTTTCATGCCCGGGTTTTCGGTATACAAGTCTATAGCACGGTTTTTCTGATATGGGAAATTTTTAATTTAATTAAATTCAAAAACTATAAAATAACAAGAACAAAGAAAACTCCTAAATAAAGTGCATTATTTTGATCCCGATCCCGACTACGAACCCGATCTCGGTCATCTCGAACACATTTGAGAAATAGCCTATCCCGCCAAACTCAGTAAAATTTAAACAATAGCCTAACCTAATAAAGAGTTATTATTATTTGTAATCAAATTCTGCTCAGACTTGCATAAAAATTTACTGCAAGAAAAGAAAACAAAAGAAGCTTGAACGAAATGTTAGAAAAATTAAATTAAGTAACTAAATTGATATCATCGGTATTAAATTAAATTGTTTTAAAAGACTAAGTAATAGGTAAATAATGAAAAAGGTGGTAAATAAAGTAAGTGATTTCGATCCTGATCCTCGGAAAATAACCTCAATAAAATTTGGTTATTTGGTGTTCATATCCAGGACAAAATCTGTACCCCCCGATACTCACCTAACCCAAAAATCTACTTGTTATTAGTGACCGGAACAAGTACTCGTATTCTTCCACTGATATGAGCCGCAAAGCAGCTACAAAAGTAAGTAAGAATAAGCATGGGCTCGAAATAAAGTATTCGAGGTTTTCCCGTCAGTTTAGTGAATTTCAGTTTTCTAGGCCATATAAATCAAACTTTCAAGCTTTATACAAAATTTAGAAAAGTTCAACAAATTTCCATCTAAATTTTAAGCTTTTAAATCATAGTGCATTTAATATTAAAGTGCAAGTTTTATGCGGCTAAGGAATCGCGTTGAGTTAATTTTTTTTTGTGGTGGCGCCGCTGACAGTTTTTTCATATAAGAAGTACAATTCGTAAAAAGTGGGCAGATTCTTTTTAATTATTTATTTTTATATTTTTTATTTTTTACACGTTTTTATTTTTTTTTTTTACTTTTTTATTTTATTTTTTTATATATTTATATTTTTTTTTTGTGGAAACGATCTTACGTATTTTTTTCATAAATTCATTTTTATGATATAAAGTGCCATATCAGTACGTAATTGCAAATTTTCATTAAAAAGTTCATAATTTTGATGACAATTTGTTGATTTTTTGTATTTAGTTTGAAAGCTTAATTTATATAGTTAAAAAATAATAAAAAAAAAAAATTTTAAACCATATAAATCAAACTCAAAACTATATACAAACGCTATATTTTGTGCCATCAAGGCAAAGCTGATAGATCTTATAGAATAAGATGCAATGAAGAGATCGAACAGCTGATATCAGGTCAAAACATTGTGCGTTTCGCTCTAAAGCTCAGCGGCTGACATGGTTCGGACACCTACTGAGGATGGATGACAGCAGGATTATGAAAAAGACCTTCAAATCCTTTATTATGGGCAGTAAAAAGCATGTCAGACTGCCAAGAAGATAGACATTCGATGTTGATGCAGATTTACGCTCTATAAATGCTAGGCGAAGCGAGGCAAAGAACCGAGTCGTATGGAGCGCAATTGTGAGGGCAGCACTGGCTCACCACGCGCTGTAATTAGGATGAAGCTGAAGATATTTCGTTTTCGAATTTCAAGCTTTCTAAAACTAAGAATATCTCTACATTTCGTAGCATATTTCTTGCGCTTTTACTTACAATTCGCACACAATTTTCGTTTCCAGTTCGTTTGGCGCTTCTCAAATTTTTGCGCACTTCACCAAAAAGCTCTTACAAGTCTAGCACTACTACACTCGTTATTACTGCGCCTTCGAGTCAGTCAACTGCTTGCTGCTCCGTAGAATCACTGCAAACGATTTGTTTTACCAATTATGTTAGCGCGCTGGGGCGGCCGATGAATTGCAGTTTTCTGTTTCAGTTTGGTTTTTTCTGTTTTTTTTTTTCATTTTTCCCTTTTCCCTTCTTCTTTCTGCCAGACATTGTGGCACCGGAAACCGTAGCTCAACATCGCTCGCCGCCCACCCGCGCTCTTACACTTGTTCCATTCTGTTCCGTGCTTGTTATAAATCTTCCACATTGCATCACTTGTGCTTCCGCCACGGAACCAAGCACTGAAGTATGTAGTCTGTCTACTTCCTCATGTATGTAGTGGCATATACTTCCTCAGACAAGCCGCACGACCGCAACCAGAAGATCATAAATCAATTGACGCTACGCAAGCCAAGCAAACAAAATTGTTTTTCCCAGCTAATCTTTTTACAATCCTCATTTGTGGCGCTACAATGGCACCAATAAAATGTGCAAACTAAAGAAACCGCCGCATTGCATGTTGTTGTTGTTTTATTTTTTTTTTTGGTCATGTTTTTTTACTGTTCTTTATTGCTGCTGTTGCTGCTACTGTTTTTCGGTTTTCTGGTTTTCTGGCTTTTGGTTGTTTTTTTGTTTGTTTGCTTTATTATAATATTATCCTGATTGATTTCCTTTACGACCAATTGAGCGCTCACCCGCTTCGACGCATTTTATTGGCCTCCATATCTATTAGAGCATAAGTGTATTGTGATTTTATGGCATCTCAGCGTTTTGCCATCGAGTGGCATTCTTATTTAAAGCGTTTAAAGTTGCATTTGTCGTCGGCAGCGCAGTGGTGTTGTAAATGTTTGTGTTATCTTTGGAGTTTGTTGATTTTGGTTTTGCTTTTTGATTCTCACTCTTCCGTGCACTTTAGCCACATTTGCCATTGGCTTGGCTTGGCTGTTCGTGGCGCACTTAAGCCGCAGGTATCATTTTCCTATTCCCAGTGCAGTAGTTAGGAAATTGTGTCAAAATTGCTTTTGTAACGATAGCAATCTGACACCGGGGAGCGATTGCTTTTGGCGAAGTTCAAAGTGCGGCAGCGGATGGGGATGTAGGTAGCTGGTAGAAGGTTGGAGTTATGGTTAGGTTAGTTTTTATTTGCTCATTATGGTTACAACTGTTTGTTTTTGGTCTCAATGGCAGTTAGCAAATGGAAACGGCATATGTATGAGTGTCCTGGCCCCTGTCAAAGTTGGTTGTTTTGATTGCACTTTCACTTTCTCTTGAAAGTGAGTGGGCGAGGCGATAAGTTGTATTGGACTTCAGAAACTTTTGATATGCTTGTTAATACTTAGGTTTACTTGCTGTTAAACTGTGTAATTGCAAATTAAGGTTACTTAGTGCTAGGGCACTTACTTTTATGTCAGTAAATAATATATTATGACAACGTGGCTATCAGCTAAAACAAAGGAATATAATCTGTAAGAAAGAACAATAATAACAATAATGAAGAAAATGAAAGCAAATAGTTGGCTGTATAGGCGGGGAAGAAAATTTGTCAAAGAAAACTTGCCACATATTACAACTTCTTTAGCTAACAAACTGGCTGAAGAGCCCACAAATTGCAACTTCTTTGGCTAACAAACTGGATGAAAAGCTTAACTCATCAAATACCTGCCACTTGCAGAAATTGAGCGGATCAGATGATCAGCCCATTGTTAAAACATGGAAAAAATGCAACTTGATTAAAATCTGAAGTTTACGCTCACCTAATTGCTATTCCAAGCTGTGCTAAGCACGAACGTCGTTTGAAGCACAAAAACTTCTTAATTCTCTTGCCAACAAGTACTACTTTGGACTATGTAGACAACTGAGCAGTAAAGTTCTCTCTCAACGAACAAAGCTCACACTCTCTATAAGGCTCTCATCCGGCACTGAGTCGTTATAGAAACTGAATTCTGTGCAGCAAAGCAGGTTGTAGCAGCGCTCTGAAGTTGGAAAGATAAAATTAATTAAAAATAGGGGCGCGTTTATGCTAAATGTGGCTCTACAACTTAGTGCGCTTTTTTTTAAACTAGTCAGTGGGCGTAACTAATCCTCGTTCCAAACCTACTTTTTTAACGTGAATGAGAAACGAAGGTGGCTTCGTGAAATATTGTAGTTTGGGTCTGGCTCGAAAAGTCCAAAATATCAATTGAGTATTGAGAATCGTGCGGAAAACCAAACACGCCGAAAATGATTAAATAAAAATAAAAAAAAGTAAATAAATGAATAAAAAATAAATAAATAAGAAATAAATAAATAAACAAATAAAATAAACAAATAAAAAAAATTAATAAAAATAAATAAAAAAATAAATAAAAAATAAAAAAAACTAAATAAATAAAACTAAAATAAAATATTTCAAAATATTAAAAATAAATAAATAAAACATTAAAAGAATAAAATATTAACACAAAAAAAAAATATTACAAACAAATTTAAAAAAAAAAACGACCAAAAGAAATTATAAATTAAAAAATAAAACAAAAAAAAAGCAAATGGAAAAAATTCCAGAATGCGCTTTTAACATTTCATGATATCAGATTTATGCGTTTTACTATTAATTCGGCGTATGACTTTTTGGTATGAGTTTTTTTGGCCTTTAATAATTTCGGCGTTATGGAGAAGTCTGACTTTTTTTCGAGTTATCGCACGACCAAAACCGACGAAAAAAGTTAAATTAAAAAAAAGTAAAAAAAAAACTAATAATAAAAAAAATTATCAGAATGCGCTTCAAAAATGGGTGTGGCTTTTAATATCTCATGATATTAGATTCATGCATTTATGTATTTCGCGACTTATCGCACGGATGCCTTCAAAACTATGACTGTTCGGCTTTTTTCTGTTCAGAAGAGGACTTCTGTTTCGGCGTATGAGGCAGTCCGTCATTTGTTTTTTGGATTTATCGCATGAAACTACTTTCGGTTTTTTCTTTCTCATTAGCACACATATTATTTTCAACCCGATACCTTTCTAATAGCAGGTTGCGCAAAATTAATCATCCAATTTTGTTTCTGAATAATTTTTTTAATAAAAAAACAAAATGATTTTGAGTGATGGAAATCTTTATTTTGATCTTTATGCGCCCTGTCTTGTACACAACTATCGGATATGATTGTCTATTTGACAAAAATTATTATAAATTTTCATATAGGGTGATTAATTTTGCGCCACCTTATACTGCTCTCTTTAACCCTCCGTTGGACACCTTTTTTAAGACCGTCGGTTGGGCATCCGGATTTGACCTTTTTTTCGTCCTGTCTAAGGATCCTTTTTAAAAGGTTATATCCACAAATCGATTGAAAATTAAATTTTAGGAAGCTACCTGGAAGCTCGAGTCGTTGGCTATAATAGAAATATGTTAAATTCACGTCCAAAATCGAAAAATTCAGTCTGGACAGACCTGGGTGCCCAACGGAGGGTTAAATTACATGGAAAGGCAGGGAAGTGTACGAGTAAAACGCAATAAATGGGCAGAAAAAATAAACAAAATAAAAATATGTAAAAAAGACTTAGTCGATGTTACTTTTTTAAGTGGCTTGTGCTTATCTAATCCACCTTGTAATGCAATGTGTAAAGTCCCTGAGAGTTCAGAAGAGTTTTGTAATAATTTTCGCGTTCGCTCAATGCTAGTTTAGGTGAGTTTAAGGTATTAAGGATATCTTCTCTGCAGTTTTTTTAAGACTAACTTCTTTCTTCATTGATATATATAACAAACGGCTCCATAACAACCCTGTTCTTCCCTTATCGCTTCTTTTTTTAGTGATGCTGTAAAACCAAGTTGGGAATTTAATACAAACTGCACTCGAAACCTTTTGACGCGGCACACCGTAATCTAAATCCCAATAGGCGGGCGTTAAAGTTGTTCACTTGAGTTTAAATTGTTTTTTTTTTTCCAAGTTTGCAAGAGTATACATTAGGGTACCCCATTTAAAATAAAAACCAATTGGTTTTTTCAGCGGAATTATAAAATTCACTATATAAGTTTGGAGAAAAAGAAATCCATTATTTTTGCGTGAAATTTTTTCGCGAATGGTTTACAACTGTTTTTATTTTCTCGATCTTTAGCTCCTGGGCGATGCTACGACTACTAACATGCCGGCCAACTTCGACTATTTTTGTGATTTTATTGATATTTTTTTAACATCAAAAACGCCTGTACGAAATCGATGAAACCAAAATTGCTTGTAATTACCTGTTACATTATCGGCACCATTCAAAATTTCAGCATTTTCGCAAGAAAAATTAAAGAAGAAAAAAAAATTTACCAAAGAAAATCTGTAAAATGTACCAATTTTCTCTTTTTTTACTTACATTGTTAACACCCTGTAACTCACAACTGAATTGAACAAACAAAAAACAGCAAAATAATTTTTTTAGTGTGAAATGTCGCCTTGACAACGAGCATAAACTTGAAATTGTTTGATCGATACTTTACGAGATATCGATCACTACAACCATCTACCGAGAAAATAATGGATTTCTTATTCCCCAAACTAATAGTTTAAGATTTCCGTCAAAATTGAGAAAAATTAAGATTTGTTTCGAAAAAATGTTACGATTTACGTGAGTTGAACCGATTTAAAAATATATAAAAAACTCGAATTTTTTGTAAATAAAATTAGTTTTCAAAAATTTTTTTCCAAAAAATCAGATGACAGAAAAGTTTAAGCTTAAGTTTAAAAGTTTAACAAAGTTTAGCGATGCAATCAAAATAATACTTTCAAATGGACCCAACTCACGTAAGTTTTAAAATTTGTTGGAGATATTCGGGCGCGAGTCTTAAATTTTTAGAAATTTTATAATTCTGATAGGAAAGCAGTACCGATATTTTTTTGCTTTTTAATATATTTTTTTATTATTATATTTTTTTGTTGTTTAGTATTTTGTTTTTTGCTTTTCATTCTTTTTTTGGAGTAGTACCGATTTTTCTTTTGCTTTTTAATATTTATTTGTTTTACTTATTATTTTTTTATATATGTATATTTTTTTTATTATATTATATTTTTTTGTTTTTTAATATTTTGTTTTTGTTGGTTTTCTTTTTTCTTTTCTTGGAGCAGTACCGATTTTGTTTTGCTTTTTAATGTTTTTTTTTGCTTTTTATTCATTTTTTTATTTTGTTTTTTTATTCTTATTTTAGAGATTGTTGCACCCTAGTTTGCTAAATTAATTGCAATTACAGCAAATAATTTTCTCACGCCACCGACAGCGTTTTACACCCTTTATTACATTTTTAATATGTGCATATTTTCGAAATCAACTACCTAACCACACCTTCGATTGCTTGTAACTAAGCTTTTGTTCCATTTTCGCATTTATTTTCAACTAACGCCCACTGCGCGCCTGACCTCTAAATCCTATTACACCAAAAGCAGAGGACGGGCGGGTAAGCGTCGAAGAGGCCAGCCAACAAGCCAACAAACAACCCTTTAAGCGAAAAAATAAACTACTCTAGCAAATAAAAAATACAAATTTTATAGCAATAAAAATATGCCATGGGATATCGATTTTCAAAAAGTTTTCGGCCGGCAGCCAAGGTGGCTTTGGCATTGTACTACTTAGCGCTTTGATGGTGGCGGCCGCTTGATTGCAAGCTGAAGCTGGCCGCTACTACGGGTGGTCCGTCTGTCTTTTTGGCGCACTTTGATAGGGAAAGAGAAGGTATGCGTATGTAAAATGCGGTATGAAAAAATGGTACGAGTACTCGTCCTCATATGGGGAGTTTGAGTGTCATGTGCCGTGACACGCGTGAGCTACCGCCACCGCCAGCGCTCTTGCCACCATTTGTGGCTCCTGCGAATTAATGGGCACGCGCGTCCAATGGAAATTTGTGTATTTATTACCGAAAGTAAAGAAATTCCGAGAAATTAAACGGAAAGAGCAAAAGCAAATACAATAAAATAATAATAATATGAATTTCGCAGTAGACATGACGATTTAGAGACGACAGCGTTCACAGTTTAATGTGCTAAAAATGCAGCGAAAGCGAAATCTGATATTGAACGAGGACGGGTAAGCGAAATAGGCTGGCTGGCAGGCACAAATAGCGCTGAATACTGCACATAAAGAGCTGAAAGAAACCATCGCATATAGAAAGGGGGGAAAAATGACGGGAAAAAGCATGCGTGCACATACTGATAGCAGCATGGATTGCAGTGTGTACTTGCTGAAGTATTGATTGCGAAGCTCAGCAGAAATAATATAAAATTACTAGACGGAAAGGTAGCTAGAGCGTTGGCTCCCAAAGTTGGCTGGCTGGCTGGCTGGTTGGTTGGTTAGTTAGTCGACTGTGGCCGGGAGTTTAATAAATCGCAAATCCGCAGAAATGTCAATATTTGACAGCTTGCAAACAAACACGCACATACACAAACACATATACGACAGGCAGGCAAATGCGCAGCACAAACAAATAGTGCGAAAAAATTTGCAATGCCTTTTTTTCGCATTTGCTTTTTGAAATGCAAATAAATATAATTGCAGGCAGCTGATTTATTCGTTTCTCCTTTTTAGTTAGTTTTTTTCTTTGTTTTTTGTTTTTTTTTTGTTGTGTTCATCATCAAGTGGCTAACAATAGGGCAGTCTCGTATTGCGCACCGGATTTGGCTGCGATAGCATGAGAAAATGGGTGCATTGCATGCAGCGTCGAAAATCACTGCAAAAAACCAACTATGCGAAGTCGTCACCGGACCCCCTTGCCGCTATGCACGTATGCGCATATCTATGTATGTATGTATGTGTGTGTGTATGCACATGCCCGTGTGCGCAAACATACATCACTCTTGTGACATAACCTAAATTCTTGGACAATCTACAAGTACGACTAGTCGCCTGTGTGTCCAAGTGTATTAAGAGTCTAAATAAATGCGTTCATCCATCCGTTTTCATTGTTGCCGCTGTTGCCGCTGTTGTTGTTGTGCGGTTGCTGATATTCGTCGTTTACAATGAGACGCTCAACAACTTTAATTGCCTGAGAAGCAGCAGTGCCAGCAGCAGCAGCAACAAAAACCAAACACGTACAACAATAACAACTTCAACTTTTACAAAACTAAGCGGCAATACTTTACAAGCAATAAAGAGGCCGTCAAGTTATACTGCATATAGCCGCGCGATTGACCTGCTAACTGACTGGCGAACGGACTGACTGACTGGCTGCTTGGCCGACTCTTCTTTCATGCCGACAATCACGCGGAACACGGCGGACAGCCAAAGGCGCGCAGGTGCAGCAGCGGCGGCTGCAGCCATTCAATGAATTTGCAGCACGAATGGTGTTTGCCGACGGCCAGCGGCGTTCAGAAAACGGCAAATTGGCTCGATATCTAGCCAAAGCAACAAATAGCTTTAAGTCGTACAGCCGCTCAATCGCTCCGTCAGCCAGCCGACCAGCCAGTCAGTCATTCGCTTAGCCATTCAGTTATCCAGCCGTTTATTATTGTGTGTATTGTGGTGGGAACAACCAACATGCAATCAAATTTGAGGGCTAATGAAAACAAAATATGTTTGTAGAAGCGGCTAAAAAGTCGATTGCCCACGGGCAGCAGCAACAACAGCAGCAGCAGCCACATAGAAGATGAATAACAAAAAAACACAAAGTGACTGCCACAAGCAAGCACAGCAAATAAGCTTCATCATGAGCACTAAATAAAAATGCAGCATGCTAAGTGCCCCAACTTCAGCTAACCGCACTCGCAGCTCGGCTGCCCGCGGCTGTGCTGTTCGCCATCCCGCCGCTGCGCGCGCTTCCTGCAGAAAAATAATGACTCTGTGTTCAGAAAGCGGCAGCAGCGCAAAAGTAGTACATATGAAAAGCTGTCTAAAGTACCCACCAAGCAAACAATTGCTACGCGCCGCTCCTCTCCCATCCTCTACGTCCCCCGTCGGCCAGCAGAAATTGCCAGATTCACGCGTTTTTCTGCACTTTCAAAAAACAAAAATGAGTAGATTTTTTCTCAACATTCCTTTAAATATCTGCAACCACAGCTTCCAAAACCGGCCAACCAGCCAAACAGCCAGTCCATCGATGTGTCCCATCGGCGCATTGCGATGTTTGTGTGGCTCCCTGTGCACCTATGGCACCCTCGACGCAACAGCTAGCGGGTTCTTGGCTTGTAAACGCGCTACGGCTGCTTGTGAGCACGTAATATTTGCTAAAGTGTGGTGGTAAATGAGGTGTTTTTTGCGCCGCACTTGCGGGCTATAGTAATAACAAAGCGTAACTGTGGCTTTGCATTGTATTTTGCTGTGGCAGGCTGCGTGGTTAGCTGTTGTTAGATGGAACAAATGTTGATATAAACGAGACAATGAGGCGAATGTGATGTGATGATGCGTTGAATGTAGTTGTTGGCTAATGTTGATTGGCCATGCACGGTGGTGCAGAGGTACTTCTAGATGGGTTTCATATTGAATTTGAAAAAGTTCAGTTGAAATTTTAACACTCCGTTGTGGACCTTTTTTAAAACCGTCGGTGGGGCACCCGGGTCTTGCCTATTTTCGTGCTGTTCGACGATCCTTTTTAAAACGTTATATTCATAAATAGATAGAAAATTAAGTTTTACGAAGCCAGCTGGATGTTCAAGTCGTTAGCTATAATAGAAATATGTTAAATTCATGACCAAAGTCGAAAAAGCAAGTCTGGCCAGACCCGGGTGCCCAAGGGAGGTGCCTTTAGGTCCCTCCATTTGTGAAACAACTTTAAAACGCACGCCACAAATAGGAGCAGGAGCTCGTCCAAACACTTAACAGAACTGTGGGCGCCGAACAAGAATGGGAGAATATGGAAAAATTATAAAAACAACACACGAATAAATGGGCAAGTGTGACGTCACATACATAGTAAAATTCTCTGAGAGCGAAATATCGCTGCGATATGGGCGCCACTTTTGTATTTTGTGCATCGTGAGGAGTTAGGTGACCTCTTAGGCATTTCTTGGCTCTTCTGTGCGCTCTATGATTCGAGAGTTGCCAGTGACCTGTAGGTAAAACACGAGTATAGGCCAGCAAGCCTTACAAAAAATTAACTCGTCTTATGAGTCCTCCATAAAAGGGTTCGTTCGGCGATCTCTAATATTCGAGAAATACCTCATCCTTAGTTTCATTATTTTCCATGGTAGATTTTGTTCAAGTTGTATTACAAAAATTTTCTCCACAAAAAATTAGAGTAAGATAACGAACAAAATGTTATAAAATATGAAATAAATAATGAAACAGTTTTTTTAAAGAAATCAAAATACGTATTTCATGTTTTTTTTAATTCTAATATATGTACAATAGATTAAAAAGGAACCAAAGGACAAGGCTTTGAGGATAATTCCATAAAAATTAATTTTATATTTCATACGTGAAACATAACCAAACAATAAATTCATACGAAATAATTGTAAAGTAGATAAAAACAAAAAAAAAAAACAATAAAAAAATATTTAATAATGGGTGCTGCCCCGCGATTAAAAATATCTTCATTTAAACGGCCGTACAGCATTGAAGAAATGAGCTTTTGCAGATACGTAACTTCAATTTTGTCGCATTCTTCCACAAACGCTTTTTTTAATCAATCAACCGTTTAATTTGTCTCTCATTTTGGTAAGCGTTACTATATAGTAGACCCCAAACATTTTCAATGTTTTCAATGGGGGTTAAATCCGGGCTACATGCCGATTTTTCTATCTTCGAAGAAGCCAAGAGTCAGTTGGATCACGCTGCTGAAATATCCAATTTTCTCCCCAAAAGCTTTCCCTAAATTCGATTAAAACACTATCAAGAAGCGCTGGGTACATTTGAGAGCTCATGCGATTTCAATAATAGGTGACTTCGCATGATGCCCAAAAGCTCTCCAAACCATGAGGGAGCCGTCGGAAAATTGCGAGCATAGCAAGTTGTCCTTTAGCGGCGTGTTTCCCTCCAATACTTCATCTTTCCGTCTGTCCCGTCCAAGCTGAAGTTTTTTTCATTACTAAAAATGACGTTAAGCCAGTCTTCCGGCCAAAATTTATATTTGTCAGCGAGTTGCAGTCGGCTGTAACTTAGTTTCATGCAGCTTTTTTTTCGAGTTCGATGTTATCGTCGGTACTGAAAATTTGCTGACTCAGTTGCTTTTAGGGACCTCTAATGATAACTGGTACTTAATGTAACCTGCACTAAACGACTTATTAACTGCTAAATGCTTAACACGACGCTTTGTTCGCTCATCAACAGTAGAAGGACGGTCACGTTTTACTTGCTTTAAGTAATCTTTGGGATTTTTAACAATCTTTACCACAGCAGTTGCACATATTTCAGCAATTTTTGCAATTTCCTTTACTTTTTCCTTCCTTCCTCAGATTCTGAAAGTTAAATTAAGTTTTAAAATCTGAAGCCTTGTTCCACTATTTGTGGATCGGCAAAAAAGCTCGTGTGCCGAGAAAAGAAGTAAACAAACCTAAAAATTGTCATTAAAAGATTGTCAAAAAAAGATTTGTTCCGCGCAACATACACATATGTTTTGGCCACATATTTCAGTTGAATAGTTTTTAAACCATTTGAGTCATTATTAATTTCGCTGAGGTAGTTATCGAACTAGTCCCATAAAGCCCATTACCTCCCCTCTAATGTGAGTACCGTTCAACTGTATCTGATTGGTCGGCATAGCTTTCAAATCTCACTCCTCTCAGGGGTAAAATTCATTAAAAATGCATAGCTGTGAAGTAGCATTCAATAGCAAAAGCAAATAAAGCATTATTGTAAATTGATGAGCCAAATCGATGTGAACAAGTGGAAATCAATGTTATAAATAGAATATGAAGAAGAAAAGTGAATTGGTCAACGGCAACAAATGATGTTATGTAGCTGAAAGGGTATAACTCGTGGTCATGAAATAGAAGAATAGAAATCCCATTACAAGACAACCTACAGCGCAAAACAAATTATGCCAATTTATCAAAAGAAAGTCAAAAGAAATGATTTGTAAACATTTCTTTTAAGAATAACCCACAACAAAAACAAACAAAAAACGAAAATCCAATTTCTTACAAATCAAATTTCAGCTAAGTACCTTCATTACACGACGATGTCGACAGTCGGTAATTTGCTGTGGACGCCACACTGTGCGAATTCGTGCCGCACACATACACACACTCACGTAACCAACCAAATAAGGGAGCAGCAACGACGGGGAATAGGGTGGGGCGGTTGATTTTTAGATGCTCAGCGTGAATTAAAGATGCAACAACAAATAAGCAGCTGCTGTCGAGCGATCAGATCATGCAATTTCAATTTGTTTTTAAATACATTGATACCGAAAAGAAATCAAAGATGGGTACGCGATGGATGCGTTGAGTGAGGCGTATATACGTATGAGCATCCCTACGTAATTCAATACGCGAGGCGAGCCAAATGAAAGGAAACAAAAGCAAAACAGTGCGAATGTTTGTGTGTATAATTGACTGCCAAACAATGCAAAGCGCGGGGGAGCAGCAGCAGCGGCGATGAATTAACAACACTTAAGTGGTGTACGGCAAAAAGAAAGCAAAATATATTAGAAAACCTTTCCACACAAAACCAATAAAGAGTGAAGCTTTAATAAAAATAAAATATTGAAGAAATTGATGGGTGAAAAAAAATCATTTGCAAACCAAAAAACCAACAAGAGCATGCGAGTAAAGCATGTGTAAAATGCATAAATGTGTAGACAAAAAAGCGTATGGCGAATCAAAATAAGCAGACAACAAATATGTTGGCAATCATGCGTAGCGAAATAAAATTGACGCGCAACCGCAATAAAAAATGAATAAATAACAATGACGAAAAAATGCATAAGAAAAGCAGTCACTAAAAAGCACGAAACACTGATGTACAACAACAATACGCGCGCTCACTAATGCACATTAAGCGCAAACAATGCGATCAACAAAAGCAACAGTAAATTATAAGCGAAGTTAACCGATAAACCGCTGGCGAATTCCCTCAACTCGACACGAGAGAAGGTGCTGAGGTGTTGTTGTTTTAAGGAGATCCGTGCTGATGCTCAGCTCACGTTATTCAAGCTGATTTTTTGCCTTATTTTCTTGTAGCTCTTTTATTGTTGTTATTGCTGCTTGAGGATGCGCATTCGCATTCGCCACGCATAAGTACTCGTACGAGCAGTTATGAATTTCAGTTACAAACGAGCATGTTTTGTTAGTGGTAAATGCATATGAAAGGCGAAAAACCAACAACACGCGAGCAACGCGTATAAATCAGCGCGCAGTAACAACAATAACCACACACTACTACTCCAAGTGCATATTAGTACATTCGAGTGCAAGGGGTATGTGTGTGTATGTGTATGAGGATGTATGCACAAGAGCACTTACTGACAGGCTGCTTGAACTAAACTAAACAACCAAACAAGCGGAGAATTAAACAAGCACATCTACAATACCAACAACAACAACAAGAGCAAAAAGCAGCAGCAGCAGCAACAAAAGGTAATCTATCAGACAACCAGTTAAAAAGGGTAATGGGGCCGCGAAGGCCGCGGAGAGTGCTGTGCGTGTGGTAACAGCCTTAAAGCAAGGCAATAAGTCGAACCACCAACAACAAGGATGATGGTACGGCCCAGGCTGGTCAAAAGGAACAACCAACAGATTGCCTGCCAGCCTCATTGACAACAACAACAATAACAACAACTGTAATAATAATAGCAACAACAACAGCACGCGGTAAATGAATCAGCCACAACAACCACTATAATAATGACTCCTACTTAGTCAGTCAATCTACAGCACGTTTTAAATAGGGAGGAGGTGGAGGAGGAGGAGATAGCAGACGCAGCCACAGCCGCAGCCGTAGCAGCAGCAACAGCGCAAAGAAGACTAGTGCCGACAAGAGTGCCAATGGCAATGTCGGCGAACGTCGATCTTTCATATGGCCAACGCTGCTGCTCTGTTAAACTAAACGGCGGCGGCGGCAATGGTGGAGTGCAAGCAGAATTAAATTAAAGAACAGAGAGTGCGCTTGCGCACAAACAACAACTCACTACACACACACACAGATCCTTAGTCAGTTGCGCACAATCGACCAAGCCAAAGCAAACCAAATGGCCTAAGTGAGCGCAAAAAATATAATGTGTAAGGAAGGAAGGTAGTTTACTTCGTCGTACCTTTTCTTGGTACCCAAATATTAAATTAACAAATTTATTTCATTCGTTAAGCCACAGTAAAATTTCACACCTTACTCCCGCAGGGAAAACAGCTAAGGCAAATAAAAATGTGAAAAAGTTTGTTTGTATGCATGAAAGATTACACAAAATGCATGCACACCCATACAAATACAGCAGACACCAAAAGATGCCGAAAGCAATCAACGATGTGTTGGTGAACAAAAATTAAAGACAAGAAAAAAAGACATAAATGTCTGAAATTAGTAGACAAAATTGAGGAGTGAAAATTTTGAAGTTTAAAACAATACCAGGAATCATGGAGGCATGCATGCGTCGTCTGTGGTTATGAAAGGCGATCGAAGGCACGTTTGTGAAAGAGTTGCCAGCGTGAGGAGAGCAGGAGCTGCAGCAACACCGACATAAATACAGGGCGGCGAAATCAGCAGCAACTGCAGCTACAGCAAAGTAACTAACACTTGGCATGAGCAGAGTAAGCCAACGAACAACAGCAGACGTTCTTGCGCCAAGCCGAGAGGGATATCGCAGCTAAAACACCACTAATACATATTCACTTATATATAGAACCTGACAAGCCAAAGGATTTACTGGCGTTGTTGGAGCGTAGTAAAAAATGTATAATTATAAAAGGAAAAAATAAATATGCAATTAACTATACACTTTTGAGAACAGTTGGCAGTCGATAGTCCTTAGCGGCATGTAAATTTGGGTTGTTTTGAAAACCTAAAGCCGATCCATTCAAATACCGGACAGAGGTGTACTTAGCCTTCATTGTTTAAAATCACAAACCACCAAATGCGAAACGAAAAGGAGCCATCGTTTTGCGTGAAACGAGCAACATAATTAAGTCACCAATCGGACTTCGTAGCAAAACTAGCAGTAGTTGAACTTTTATGCCATTCTAGACACAACCCAAGGCTCGTGAGCTCGATAACCGCTTACGCGACTTTAACCGGCACCAGTGGGTACACCAAGCGAGAGCGAGCTAATGTGATAAGGCCAAGCAACCCGGGTAGCTGGCTGTGCGTTGGTTTCGGGACCTGCCACGTAAAAATCACGCCCAATGAAGTCTCGGATGAGAACTATTTTGAGGTGATTACCCCATTCTAAAAAAAGAGCTCCTCCATGTGATTCCCCTGGAAAGTATTCCACCAAGAGCGAGAGTATCGACTAGAATAGTCTTCATGCCACGCTTCTAAAAATTAACATGCAACATTACATGTGATGTGCGTTCGATGTGTTGACGTATAGCTTACTTGTCAAAGAGCAGCACACAGGTATCAAAAACAGCTCCATATTAGCTCTGCTCAGAGACAACGCAACGAGGAGTCGGTCATACATTTTCATGTCTAAACGCAATAGTCTGGTCCCCGAATTAGTTTGGTAAAAAAGTATTATCAGAAGAAATGTTATACTTAAAGGATGTTACGCTGCGGAACTTTCATAAGCATTTTTCCTGAATCGTGGCTACACCCTCCTCAATGACGCGGCAGTAATCCAGCAGCATCTGTGACGAAGCTTAAACATTTAAGTGCGACAAAATTAATTGCTTGAATTCATTAAACCGCTGAGCGTTAATATTTCAACATCACTTTAAGTTCGAATTAGCATTGAAATATCATAAAAGAGAAATGCCCACCTGTTAGTGTGTTTTCCTACAGGGCAGTTTTAGTGCCTTATTACCCCTACTGATACAGTACTTAGTTAAAGATAAATTTATAGGTATGTAGATGTAAATATTGCACGTTAAGGTAAATACGAATGTTAGTCAATGAAAACGCGTGGGGAAGGAAGTGATTGTGAATTGCACTATACTGTGTTGATGTGGCCTTTGACTTTGTTGCACACATTTATGTTGCACAGTGAAACCTCTCCTAACGGACACCCCATCTCCATTGGGCAGAGGAGTTGGGGGAGTTTCAGTTACTTACATAAATACTAAATGGGAAAAGGGAGCTCTCCGCATAAAGTGCGATGTTTTCCCATGCATACCTTTAGTTCGGTTTACGCAGTGAATTCGTACTATTATTTCTGGACTACGTTCAAAGAATATCGAAATAATTTTTCTACCTCATAATACGAGTTCAGTTTTCCAGCCTCAGATGGTGATTCAAAATTTAAAAATTTATTATCGAAACCTTAACGTTCAGCATTTCTTGGTAAGCTTCGAGACTGGCTTGACTAAACAAAGGTTCAAACGTAAACCATAAAAACTGTTTCCAAAAAGCAGGGTTTGACAAAAAGAGATGTGCCAACTGAGTTCGAGCACGACGATGACTGTCCGCTAGCAAAGCTGGCTTCGTTATTTGAGTTATAAAAAATCCTTGTGGACTATAACTTAATTCAAATTGTTATGAATTTATGACATACATGGACCGAAAATCTAAATTCTGGGTTGGATTTTGTTACTAATGAAAACATGGAAACTATTGTCCATCATAGTACTGGCTCTGAGAGTATTACCGAAGAATCCAATGGAAATTTCGCAAACAAAACGGGTTCGAATGCAGTTTGAAACTTAAAGCAATTTTACAGCAATCACTTTACTGCTTTCGAATTGTTAAAAAAGCTGGAAAGATAAAGCCAATATTGTTGCGCCGCTTTTAAAAATATACCGTCGCCTTTTATACCATTCGCTGTAACAGAGCACTGCCGTTCGTCGCTCTACCTATTATATATTCCCCTTCGTTCTATCTACATATCGTATACTCCCCTTCGCTGAGTCGAAACTGGTACGCTCTCACTTAATTCATTTCTGTAACTGTCAATTGTGAGCAAATGGAAGCAAAGTTCCACGGGCATGTTGTATTTTTTCTTAAAAGAGTAAGTACCACCATACACATTTTTGTTTGAATGATATAATATAATGTTTTTTATTTAAATAAGAAATAATATTCAATTATTTAAAAAAAATTAAAAGTTCTAAAATAAGCTACCGTCCCCTTGAGCGCACAAAAGTTTACTGACGGTGAGTGGAGGTTTCACTGTATACTGTATATACTCGCATATACAAACACACATATACATACATATATATATTTAGTTCTTGGTCACTACCTTTCGTATGTTATTGTTGTTGCAGTTGCGTGCTGTTATCGTTTTTATTGCTGTTTGAAGGTAATAAAAATTGAGCACACGTGATTCATTTGCCAACAACAAACAAATAAACAACCAACCAACCAAACTGATGAACGAACGAACGAATGGATTGGGGAAATGGAAATGTTGGAGCGCAGCAACCGCCATTAGGCGCAATAAAAACATAAATCTTATTATTAGAAGTCACTAATCTGTATAGAGATATAGAATACCCTTTTTTATAGACATTCATTAAGCTTATTCAGTCATTCAGCAATTCAGCGCCTTACCCATTTAGCAGCGGAAAATCAAATATAGGTTTAGCGAGCATTTAAGCGCAGTCATAAAATGAAATTATGCGGCCAATTAGTCGTCGGGTAGTGTCGGTTCGCATTTGTGTTAAGTCAAGTTGAAGATTAACAAATATTTACGCAAGGAGCCCGCATTTGGTAATAAACGTAAAAAAATTGCCAAAAGTTTGTCGGAAAGAGAAGAGACAGAGACAAAGGTGAAAAATTGCAATAAAATATTTTTTTATTTTTGTTTTGATTTATTTTTTTTTATAAAGTAATTGGTGCTACCTTGTCGACCATCTCGAGCGGGAATAGCTTAACAAAACAGACTTCACCACACTGCTACTTAGGGCATTTACTTTTAGGCGCGCTAATGAAAGATGGAACCAAAGCACACTCACACTTTGTCGCATAGCAAGAAAACCGAGACCGCAAAGGGAAGAAAAACGAACGCCAGGTATGAACTTTCCTAAAAGAGATGATAAGTGTACACTTGAGCTCACGCAACTGGCTCACTTTATCCCTTCACAATATTCGCAATATTTTTCATGGTACATTTTTTTCTTTAATATTTTATAAATCTATATTTACTCTGATAGCCAGGCGGCCATAGCCATCATTGCACGCGAATGCCGGCCAAATTTCTTAACGAGTTGACGAAATATTATATTTCCGCTTCATTTGATGTGGGTGCCAGAGCATAGTGACATAACAGCATAACAGGGTATAGTAAGGCAGACAGATTAGCAAGAGAAGGCACTACCGCTCGTCTCCCTCCGGGTATGGAGATTGTAGGGGTATACCCCTCTCAACTTACGAGCTGCGTGGTATAAGCAGCGTTGGCCCTTCAGCCAACACAAAATGGGTTGCTCGTGCGGCATGTAATGCCACAAAAAGAATTTGGCCAACATGGGACGTCAGGCGCTCAAAGGCGCTTAGCGGTCAAGGAAAAACGTCTCTTTGTTTTAATTGCTTTGATCACAGGTCACTGTCTCATAGGTCGACGTTCTCAAAGATTGAATGTACCTTATTTCGACTATTGGAGAAGCTGCAAGAATGAGAATGAGGAAGAGTCTGTCACTAGGTTTAGATACTTTAGCTCATCGTTCTTGAACGCTACTGATGACCTTTCAGATAAAAGTGCCAGCCAGATCAATGGGCTAGCACTTAGAACAAAATGGTTTGACGAGGAGTAGCAGGCGGACGATGACAACATCCGCCGAGGTGTCACTTGGAGTGCTTGAGAGAAAGATTCTGCGGAAGATTTTTGGAGCTTTGCACGTTAGCGGCGACGTGTATCGCAGGCAATGGAACAATGAACTGTAAGAGAATTACGACGACATAGACATAGCGCAGCGAATAAAGATTCAGCGGCTACGTTGGCTGAGTGACGGCGACCGAATGGATGTAAACGCTCCGGCTGTTAAAGTATTCGATGCGGTACCAGCTGGTGGTAGCAGACGAAGAGAAATACGTCCTCTGCGTTCGAAAGTTCAGGGGGAGAAGTACTTGGCTTCACTTGATGTGTCCAACTGGCGTCGGTTAACACGAGAAAGAAACGACTGGCGCGATTTGTTAAACTCGGCACAAAATCGCTTAGATGGTTATCGCGCCAAACAAAGAAGAAGAAGAAGAGCAGGTAAACTGTTACGTGGTATCACAATGGATCCGCAACGGGCTAATTGAGTTAGTTTAAAAACCGGCTGCCATTTCTACCTTATAAAAATATAATCCATAGTATAACAAAAACCTTGTAAAGTTAACAAAAACCTTGAACCTATAACAAAAACCTTGAAGTTACAAAATTCATAAAAATTTAAAAAATCTAAATTACCATCAAAATTGCCAACCTTTTAATGAGAACTTCTAGAAAAAATTTTGGGTATGCAATTTGATAGCTCATTAAATTTTAATATAATAAAGTGTAAGATGAAAATTGCTTAAAAATCGCGTTGAATTTTTGGAATTTTTCTTCTGCATATGATTTTGAGAATTTTCTTCCATATAAAAAACCGGCTCTGAAGTCTGCTACCGACGTCGTGCAAACCCAACTTATTTGGAAGCTGGCTCTAGTAGATGCGTCCAAAATAGGATAAGACAAGAACAAGGAAATTACTAGTATCAGAAAAAAGGCAACCCGCCGAAAGGTTCAAATGTAAGACTGCCCATTAGGAAAAGGGTCGTACATGAATGATGTTTTCCCAAGCCTAAGAAACCGAGACGAGACTTTGATGATAAAACGATGACACAAAAAATAAGATAAACCAACATTTGCGATTTTCGGGTGATCTGAAGCTCATTGAAACGTTTTTTTTGGCGCGAGAAATCGGCAATCAACTCTACTGCAAGAGCCTGCAATGTGATGAATTCACAGTTTTTTTGCGCGAGTCACGGCAGACTCCTTATGACTAATCGGCTGTTGGTCGCTTGAACAAATTTTGACACTAAGCCACTCATTCACACCACTCATAAACACAAAAAACGCGCACGTGTAATTGAAATTAAGCCATGGGAATTAATGTATAAAAAATTCTTCCGTGTGCGTGTGAGTTTGTTGGGCACAAACATGAAAAAAATCAAACAACTTAATGTAGTTGTGTGCTCAAATGTATTCAACAAGCGGACAAATCCGGTTTTTAATGGAAAAACATTATCAAGTGGGGGTGGAAAATGGGATAAGGCTCATTAGAGATAAAGAAAATTCGGAACCAAATGCAGCAGTACCCCATCAGCTGGCGTAGTGTGAGAAAAATTTACCATTTACATTCAAATGGGATTCTCAAAATAAAGAAAAATGTTCGGCGATTACAAATTGACAGGTCAGTTTTTTTCTTTCTATTTTTAACGTTTTCCATCCTTGTGGGTGGTACGTATGCGAGCGCTCTTGAAGCTCTTACTCATCACACACGCCGCCGCATTGCTGGACACAAATTCTGGCAGCTGAGCGCCGTTAAAAGCAACTACACACAGCTGCGACTGTGACTTATGTGACTGCGTATGGCACGTAAAAATGGTTAAATCATGATTGTCCATAATTTGTTAAGCATACAAAGCAATGGCGTGGCTTTGTACTGAAAATGACCCCTTTGTGCGTTGATTTGAGGTTATGTGTGATTTGAACTTCTACGCCGCTCAACAGGGGCGGAGTGGCGCGCACACCAATCATTACGAAGACTAATTGCACAAAGTCAATAAATTACAAGGTTGTATATTCGGTGCAGATAAATGATTGTAACACCTCAGCGGCATCGCCTACTTATGAACGCATTAATTGTGGCAATTTACGTACTCGTCATTTGTAAACGCATCGGAAATGTTCTTATCAGGAGCTTAACTTTGATTGAATAATAGACAAATGATTATTGCTTGCAAGAGTGTAATAAATGAAAAGGCGCAACGGAAATGAAAATGTACAAGCCTTGAGCGGCAACGAAGCGGAAACCACAAAACATTCGGAGCAATCCAAGAGGATAGGGTCAAGTGCCGTCTGTTCGATTGATTGCTCTCGCTTGCAGGATTATCATCAAGTTTGGTGTTGAGTGTGGAATTAAAATACAACACTGATGCCACATGTTTCGTTGATGAAGAGCCGGTTTGGGTGGGTGCGGACTTAATCGATTATACGCAAAATGGCTTAAACCAATGGAAAAATTTGGAAGTATCACCTGATCAAAAAGTTCCCGGAATAAGCGCCAGGTGATGCTCTAAGTCAACTGATTTGAGTTCTGTTTTTTCTTTTTTGTTAGGTTGCCACATCTGTGATTAACATTCCTATCAAATTTTGGCATTTATAAAAATTACGCCGTCTTGAGTAAATCTAGCTCTGCACGTGTTTTCGAATTTTCACAGTTTTGAAAATGCATTTGAATTTGGAACAACGAGTTCGTATTAACTTTAGCGTTTCACACGAAAATCTTGGGAAACTGTTTCGGTAATAAAACTCTAGCAGAAACAGTTTACGAGTGCAAAGAACGCTTCATGGAATGGAACCCACTTACAGCGAAAGGAAGAGCGCTTGGCAGGCCAAGGGAAAGACCTGGAAAAGAACTGCGGATCGCACAACGGCTCAAATCGGGTTAAGCAGAAGGCAGGTGTAGGCGTTATCAAGTAATCAGAGATGACGCGTAGGTGTTGCTGGTGCTGATAATGAATGCTTCAAAAGAAGTTGCGAGTGCATCGAGAATGACGAACGTTCAGACAGTCCGTTCACAAAGAAAACTGGTAGAAACTTCAATAAAATCAAAGAAAAGTTGATCAATAATCGCAAATTAACCATCAGCGAGCTGACAGAGGACTTGAACATTGCTAACCGATCCGTGCACGACATTCTAGTTAATGATTTGAACGGAATCGCGTTAATATCGCCAAAGACATGATTTCCAAGGCTGAATCCGACCTAACATCCATCAAACGCATCATTACTGGAGACGGGATGTGGGTTTATGAGTACGACACGCAATCCAGACTTCAGGCGAATGAGTGGAGAGCTCCGAGTCAACCCACGACTCTACGTCACCATTTCTAGCAATACTGGGCTTCCGTATTTTGGCCTACGAGCGATTTTCGCAGATCAGCCAAATCAAACTTAACCTAACATTATTCGCCACTATTAATTTTCACGTTTTTGTAAGTGCTTTTTTAAAGTGCGTAAGTTGTAATTAAATAAACACTTAAAAAGGAAGAATTTTTTGAAATTTAAGAATTTTTTTTTTTTACTAAATACAACTTATTTCTCTTACTTCTTTGCGTTTCTCATTTAATTTTAATAATTTTTTTATCCAAACACAGTTCTTTCCCCTACAAAAACCGTATATACTCAAATTTGAAATTTTGAGCAAATTCAACAAAGAAATTCAACAAATTTTCATCAAAATTTTACACTTTTCAATCAGAATTTTTAGAAAAACTTTGGGCTTGCAGTTGCACTGTCTATTGAATTTTGTATAGTGCAATTTTTAAGCGGCTGAAAAATCGCGTTAATTTTTGACAATTGTTTTCGGTGACGGTGTTGGGTGTGTTCTTCCATATAAAAAATGTCGAGCATTTTAGAGAGTTGGGCTGAGCAGTGAATAGTGAGAGCATCTCGAAATTTAATCTCCTATCTATTCTTTGTTCTATCTATTCAACCCCATCGAAAAACTCTCCATTTCGTAGACCTGCGCATCTTTGGATCACCTCGATGGCAACACTGGAAGGTCTCGTCAATCGAAGCAGAATTCAGTGATGCTGATACACCACCAGAAGAGTCGACAAATAAGTAATATTTTACTACGAATTACAACACAAATCACCAGACACTGAGCAAATAAATAATAAAGATGCAATCAAAATACAAAGACTATACAGACTCAACCGAATTCAGCAGAGAAAAACAAATCTTAATGGTGCATGAAGCACCGTCGAACGTTCGCTGTAACCAGATACAGATGTACGTATGTACGCCACCTTTTTTTTGTTTTTCCCCCATTCTTTTGTATCACAAAAACGCAAATAAAATAATAGTTTTGGGAAAGGCAGCTAATTTATAAAACATGAACAGTCGATTGAAAAAAAAAGTAGAAAAAATATAAAAAATATTTGCAAAGACTCACCCGTAGCTGCCAAATTTGCATCTCTTGCAAAATATTCTCCATGTTGTCGCTGCTTTGTCCCTGGCCATTGGCGTTGTTCGCCTCCGTGTTTTTGGGAGCAGCAGCAGCAGCAGCGCTATTTTCCTTCGTAGCAGCAACCACGTCGGTTGCAGATTTTTTCACACGCGCAACAACACTTGTACCGGCTGCCAGACGTTCACCCTCCACAATATCGACACCACCGCCGTCGGGGGCAGCAACAACTGGGTCATTGATTTTTTGGCAGGTGGGAGCGTCACTGATCGCGTCAGTTATGCTGGTTGTGACTGTGGATGCCGCAGCAGCCGCAATAGATGCAGCTATGGTGCGATAACAACGCTTCGGTGTATTCGAGGCATTCGCATCGATCTTCGTTGAGATACCACTTTTTGTTGTGTCTTTGTTGGTGGCGGCCGACGTAACGATCAGTGGTGAAGCCGTTGGTGCGTCAGTAGCCGTTTTGTGCTTTATTTGTGCTCCATTTTTCGCATCGTCAACAAAATTGCACGCTATCTCTTCATTCACATCATTATTCTCAGCAGCGAGTCGCCGCACTGATTCCTTCGCCATCACTTGCGCTTCAGTATTTTCCGCATCCGGGGTTTCAATTGCATTCCCCTTCGCAACAATCGAGTTGTCGTCTGCAATGGTGTTGGGGAAGAGATCATAGAGCGTGACATTGGGCTTGCCACAACAGCGACACAATTCCATCTCATTGCATTCCCAATTATCGCCTTCCGCTGTCAATAATGGCTGTGGCTGTGGCTTAGTGTCGGTGGTGTTATCAATAACGACGGCGGCCGTGGCGGTGGCGGTGGCAATAGTGGCACTAGTGGCGGCGGCCTCTTGGACTGTGGAGTCACCATTGCCGTTGCTTTTGCCGTCGCCATTACCCTCTGGGGTTGCCATATCTGTCATTTGTACGTCGCTGGCCTCTGTATCTTTTATATTTGTTATTATCTCGCTTGTTGATGCTCGCGCTGGTGCTGCTGTTGCTGTTGCTGTAGCTGTTGTTCCCGCTACGGCGGCTGTGCTATCTGCTGTTTCAATATTTGTTTTGTTTTTGGTATTGCCCATTGTGTTTGTTGTTGCTGCTGTTTCAATTGTTATTGCTTCTGTTTCAGATTTTGTTGCTATTATTATTGGCGCTTCATTACGCTGTTGCTGTTGCCGTAGCTGCTCTTCACCAACGACGACGACGACAACTTGTACATTTTTGTCGCTTTCGTGGAATTCGTCGGTGGCATCAGCGTCCGTTGTTTTTATTACGTTTATTACGTTTATGGTTGTTGTTGTTAATTCTGTTGTTTTAGCACTCACAGTAGTGGTAGTTGCATTATTTGTGGTTTCTCTGCTCCTTACTGTCGCGATCGTTGGGGCTCCCTCAGCTAAAATCGTGGCATTGGGTGCGCCGTCAACGCTGTTCATTTCTGATTCCGCCGATCTTCTCATGCACTTAGTATTTCACTTTTTTGCAATAATGTTTATAGTATTGAATTGTTGTTGCTACTGTTTGCATGCACACTCACAGGCAACGTTTATTTATTAATGGACGTTTTTTATTTTATTTTTTTGTTTTTAGTAATATTTCTTTTGTTATTCACGCACTTTTGGGGTATTTGTGGTCGACCTCATTTGTTGTATTATTTTATGAATTTCCTACTTGAGCGCTACGTCGTGGCGTATACCGATCGCACTGGCTGGCTGATAAATCTTAATTTTTGCTACACTCACTTCTGCATTATTTTTTAATTGAACTCATTCAGTTGGATATTTTTATGCGGTCTTTTTAAGTCCACGTTTTTAGTTTTTCTGCTTTTTCATTTGAATTTCAACTCATATTTCACTTCACTCAAATGCGCTGCCTAAGGTATTGGAGGCGCTCCTCTTTTCGCTTGCTGTAACAGTTGTTGTTTCAATCTGAAAACAAATAAAAGTATAGAAAAGACGGTTAATGAGTGGTTTAAGTGAAGGCTGTAGGTGATGTGTAGTGTAATTGTGTTTGCACGCGTGCAGCGTTTAAGGAATTAAAAACAAAAAAAAAACGAAAAACAATCAGCACGAAAAAGGTAAGGCGAATACAATGCAACCTCATGGGACTCCCAGAGGTCTTAGGTATCAGAATCGATAAATTGATCTGGCCAAATGGAAATAAAAACGAAAGAATGCGCGCAAGTGACAGGTAAGCGGCGAGTCAAGTCGATTAAGTGGCGTTGGCGACAAATCAGGTAGATTTTGCGCATTGTGCACTGTGGTGTAATGCTGATGAATCTTTTCTTGATAAATTGGGTCCACTACCGCTAACGGTGTATTGTATCGGTGATTAAATTCGATGACAAACGGACTTTGTATTTGGAAAACTATCCATCATAGTTTGATCTAGATTTCAAAACAAACCAAAAAAAATTATGCCTTGAAGCTAGCAAAAGTATTCGTACCAGTGTGCGCACAGTAATGTTGTTGTTGTTGTAACAGCTTACTAACCCCGTCAATGCAATGTACTTATCGGTCGTCTTCGTCTGGCTCATCTAACGGTAGGTCCAGGAAACGTGCTGTTTCGACAGGTTGGTTCCAGAGGGAGCGGGGCGTTAGGTGTATGAACTTGAGAGGGCATGTGAATAGGTGGTTAGTATCGTGTGGAGTGCCTTCACATGCTAGACATATGTTGGGTATGTCGGGGTCGGTTTGGGATAGGTAGAACTTTAGTCTGCTACAGTATCCAGAAAGTAATTGTGCCAAATTATGCATGTCTCTCGGTGTAGCTGAAGATTTTCATCCGCAATAGATGATCGTTGAACTCCGAAGACGGCATTCAGAGGTCGGGAGTTTAGGAAGGTGGTGTCTCCCGATGAATGTCATTCAACGTCTGTCTGAATACTGTCCAGTCCAGTAGTTTTAGGTGCGTTTTATCCTGGATCTATTCCGAATAGTTGCAGCAATGCCTCCTGACGCAGCTCAGGCTCAAGCAGATGTCTACTGAGGTGAAACCTTTGGTAGCACCCAAACAGAAACTTTTAGCTGAGCATTTTATTGCGCTCTTTGACGGGAAGCATTAGAGCCTCATTGTGTAGGTGTCGTAGGGAGGACATGAGGAGGCATCCCGAAAGCTGTCCTGATTGCAGTATTTTGGCATATCTGATATCATAATCTAGTGTGAATCATTAGTTCCAGGCGATCAGACAGGCGCAGCATAGTTCAGAACCGGTCGGCCAATTGCTTTAAATGTATCCAGCAAAGTTTCTTTGCCTGTGCTCCAAGTACTGTCGGCGAGCGGCAAGTACTGTCGGCGAGAGAGCAAACTATCAAAGGTGACTCCCAAAATTTTTTTTGATTGTTTACTGCCAGGGTTAGTGTGTCATCGGCTTTGATCTTAAGCTCTAGCTTGACCTCCTTTGTCCAGGTGATAAATAGGGTTGCCGTAGATTTAGGGGGGCAGTTGGAGATTACTCGCAGTGAAAAAGCGAAAAAGGCTGGTGAGGTATTCGAGCAGTGCACTCTACCTCTGCTGTACATTTATAAAAGGTTTTCCAATCAGGTGTTATTTTGAATAGCCCGCTATTTCGGTATATGTCACTTTTGAAGCTGTCATTTTTTGATATTTGACAAGTAAAAACTACGCCATTAATAAAAATGGAACGATACACGCTTAAACAACGCATTATGCATTAAAATTCACTATACGTTTATTTTCAACAAGACGGCAGTGCAACGAAACCATTGACTGAATATCAAAATAACACCTCTTATTGGAAAACCCACTACATTCCATACGAATAACTGTTCTTGGCTGCAGGAGTGAGAATCGAATTGAGACTCTATTCACTGCTGGTTGCGATTTTTTCTGCATATGATGCCATTTCCTTGATTTGCTCGTGTATCTGCAACAAATTCGAGCACGCCTTCCGCCTAGTTCACCATGACCGATTTATTTTCGAGTTGTTTAATCAGGAAACAGCCCATTACGTATGTAGTTTAATTAAACTTTTGGTTTGTGACAATCTGAATTTACCAAATGCGGAGCTAACATAAACATCCTTTCCTCCCCCGTGCAGTCCCACGTTGAAGTCATCAAAAACTCGATTAGTAGCAATCCTTGTTCACATCGCCTCTCACTGCCTTTGAGGCGTGATCGCAAATGCGCGAGTTATTCAAAACTTTCGGAGTGAGTTGCAATACTCGGCCGCTCTCTAATCATAAATCCAACTTGAATTTTGCGCTACTTTAAAATCCAACTGCAATAGACATATTTGGCTTGCCCCTTTCATTCACTCCCTTGCTTGGTTCTGATGTCAGCATTTGTCTTCACATGAACAAAGAAGTGCCACCAATTTCCTTGCTTTTGTCTCCGCTGTGCAAAACATTTCCCGCGAATGGACATAACACAGCTGGTGGTGCTAGACCTCCTCTGCATTTTCTACATTAAAAATATCAAATGGGTAGAGAATTAGTTTCGGTGCCAATTATCCCTTACAAGACAAAATGAAGGGGCGCACCTTTTCTAAGTCATCTAAAATTATTTCAGCAATTTAGTTATAATTTCAGGAAATTGAGAGGTTACTGGAACAACTCATGAAAGGTTGTGTGTGTATTTTAGCTAATCCTGTGGGTACTCAAAAAAAGAAAAGAGAAAAAAAAAACGATGTTGCAAACATTATGATCTAGCCCATGTAACTGTATGCATACATACATACATACATACCACCGTGGCGTGCATTTCATTCTTATATTTTTTTCCTTTGCACTCACTGGCCATACGACACAGCAGATAAGTAGTGCGAATGTTTCGATGAACCACTTAAGATTTTGCTATCACTTTTTGTAGGTATGTACACACTTTATTACCCTCGAAAGGTATGTAGTTCGTGTTTGTCATGCCTGTGCCATTATTTTCCCACTTTTGTTGCGCTCCGACGTTTAAAGTTCAATGATTACGACACTTTTATTTATTAGTTTTTTCAATTTTTTTGTAGGTAGATATTTTTCCCTCCAAATACATTTGAAGTCACTTTCGTATTGCAACAACGACAATAACCGTTATTATCGCTTTGAATTGGTAATTCCTTTCCAACACATTTCCTTATCAGCGTTGATAGCTTTCGATGATTACATATTCGTCGATTACATAAACATATGAATATACACATACATACTAGAAATTGGCGCCGATAACCGACGGCTTCAGACTCTTAAAGTATTAAGTTAGTATTATTGCACTTTGTAAGCTATTTATTTATTGCAATTCTTGAATAAATTTCAAACTTTTCATTCTTTTCAAACTTCATAATCGAGTTTGTTTGTATGCCTACATATGTGTTTGTAAAAGCTCATCTTCCGACGGTACAAATTCATGTTCGTAATCTAACTACGTACGCCCGAAATCGCTACAAATTTACATCTCAAAATATAAGCTTTAATCCGTTACGCGCTTACAATACATTTGCACATTTTTATTTAAATTTCTTAGTTAGCGACGCGTCAATGTTTCCGGTACAAAAAAACCCGGCGGCACGTGATAAATTTCAAAAACGGCGGCGTTAACGCCAATACATACATACCGCTGTTTATATGTATTGTAAATACATTTTATAATTTTCCACCCCACTTTTTTAGTATTTAACTGCTAACGACATACTTACTTTTTGCCCCACGCCGACGGCATTCGTAGCTAACACAATCAACTTTTTTCAATGAACACTCAAATGTGTATTCATTCATAACTGTGACGTAGAATTCATCAACTACAGCCCATTGTGCTTGCGCGCAACAGCTTAACTCGTTCAAAAATCGACGTACAAGCAGACTGGCGGATAAACGATAAAATCAAAATCGGGCAAGTGACAGCAAAGAGGCTGCATACATACATATGTATGTATGTGTGTGTATGTATGCAAGCCATACTGGTCGAAGGCGTAGATTATTACATGATTAGTCATTGCTTAGTTATTTCGGGAGGGGGTTTTCCATTTTTACTTTTATGCCCATCTTACAAACTACCCACTCCAAGGCACCTGCGAGCTATAACACATCGATACATGAGAGAGAAATTCCTTTCATGTTTCGGCCGATTGCCAAACTATGCGCTTTGCATACCGTTTGCTGCTGCTGCTGCTGCATGCTTTCTTCTACTTCTAAATTTGTTTACACCCGAAGGTTATTAGTATAACCGACACGTTCACGTCCTTCGTCACAACACGTTTTGCCCGCGCGACGAACAATAATATAATCGCACACTATGCCAGTCACACGCAGCTACACAAGAAAATTCGACCCATACCAGCTACACGAATGGCATCTACATATATATGGATGTATGTATGTGTGTAGATAGTTTATAGAGATAACAAGCGAACGCTGCTGCTGCTGCTGCTATCAAAGCCAAAGCAACAAAGCACACAAGTAAATGTATAAAAACAATGTCATCAACACACAACATAGCAGGTCATCTGCAGGGTGTAAATGTAAACAGCTCGGAAGGAGGAAACGAATAGATAGAAAAGTTACTAAAAATAATACATACGAATATGTCGACTTGCACTGCCAACAAAAACTCTATCGACCAGAATAGTCGTTTTGTTAGACGTCGGTGTTGGTGTTTTTGGGTCGTTCGTTTTTAAAAGAGTTGACGTCGGTGGTGTGATGCCGTTGACCCCGAACGCCACACATTCTACCCATGTAGAACGCAGCTATTCGAGCTATGATTTTGTAAGGCTCACTACAACAACAACAACTGCGCAAGTAACAGCATCATCGGCTTTGTTCTTGTCACACAAGAGAGTTGTACATTTTTGTCATATTAAAATTCACTATGTCAAATAAGATCTAATTACTTTTGTGACACCGCAAACATTCATATTTCACTTGAACAATAAACTTCAGCACGCAGCGCAGCAGCATAGCATAACTGCAATGCGCTGACAGGGTTAAGTGTTCAATTTCAATCAATCACAATTTGCACTACGCACACGTTAAATGACTTGCACAAAATCGCGAGAGTGACGCCAATGTTAGCTGCTGAGACACCCACCCACACACTGTCAACGGAATGAAAAATAAACAATCGCTGTCAAATTGAACGGATGAGTGCGAGTGCAACGAAAATATCAATAGATGCTGACAGCGGCGGTGTATTTAACAGAATTTTAAGAATTTACTTAGCAATTCAGAGTCAAACAACTAAATATACTCGTACATACATACGAAGTGGAAATAGAAATCGAAATAATTCTAAAGCTGACAATGGAATTGTAGCGCGCATAAGCGCTGCGTAAATTAAAACCAAACATTTGGGACAAATCTGCATAACAGGCTATGCAGCAGCAACTCACACACAACACAAAACACAGCGTAAATCGACAAATAACTCGATACGAGTTAACTCTATCACTTGATTTTCTGATTTTATTTCCTTTTTTCTTTGTTTCGTATTTTAAAGCTACATCGTGAATGGATAAAATAGCAGCTTCGTGCGACCGCATTATGCCGTTAAAAAACGATAAACTCATACACTTGAAAGCGGACACTTGCTCATGGCCCCCGAGTGGCTCTGCCGACAGCATTCGTTCTCAAAAACAGCAATAACACACACACTGCTGATATCAGTGCAGTCGCCGCAACTGCGAAATTACCGGCGCTTACGCGTTTTGTAACAATACCATTGCCGACGCGATTGAATGAACAAAAACAAAAAACTCCACTGCATGTATGTATGTATGTATGTTTCTTGTTAGAAAAATTATATTTTCTTGTACGCAATCCGGATTATTTCGGCATCGAAAAAAAGGAATAATAAAAAAACAGAAAAACAAAAGCCTCCGGATTATGTTGTATATCCCGCATTTTATTGTTTAAGCACTGCGTAACGTTTTTCGCTTTTACTTGATTGCATTTTAAATTGAAGCGATAATAGTTTTATTCCATTTTCACTTGCGCACAAATGCGGCTACATGACACTGATATGTTTGCAAGAAGCCAAAACACATTTCAAATTATTACTTTTTGTTTTTTTAGTATTAAAAATTAACACCGAAATAAATATTGCATTTTCTGATTTTGATTACTTTTTGTGTACATACATTTTGAAAACCGTGACTGTTTAACTTCACCATGCTTGATTGCCGCTTGCCGACAACAACGTTTTGTATTACCGCATCTTTCAAGAAAGTCATCTGTACACGCCGCCACACCTTGCCTGAGCAAACAAATGGCACTCCTAAGCGCATACCCAGCTAAAGTCTAAGATTTTCCCACCCCACTTCAATACAGAGGCTCGGCCACCAGCGGAAAAATATTCAACGCCTCACCAATCGAAGTAATAAAAAAAATAAATAAATAAATAATAATAAGAAAATGAAAAATCTCCCGCCATGTTTTGCTGCTCTATGCACTATTTGCCCCGTTGAAGCAAATTGGAACCAAAAAAAGCGCACACACGCAAGGAAGAAACTTTTATAAGAAACGAATCACCGAATTCACAGAGCTTTTTCCAATTACTAACACGAGTAAACGCGATAACAACGAGTAGGTATGCAGTACCTTTTAAACAATGTCGGTTTAAAATCGTTTTCGGCGTTTGATACCAGTACCGACCGACAGCGCTGACGACGTTGAGGCCTTCTTTATGCCGAGATGACTGGTTGTGCTTTTTGTTGTCTTCCTATTAGTTGTTGCTAATGTGCGACGCCTTCGCGTGCGATTTGCATACGCGAGACCGCCGCTAGCGTCAACCATCATTTGTATGCCCAAGCTGCGCATACACATTCACACAAATGGATATTTCCATAGGCACTTCAGGTTTTCACCGCGCCAACCCGCCGCTCACAAACACCAGCCACTGTGCCAGTGTGCACTCCACTCTAGCTCCATGACTTTCCCTTTCCTTCGTTTAATTTCTTACCTTCTACAATTTCGCTGAATAGCCAAATCTTGTAAGCTGTCGGCAGGAAGGGGCGGCAGGGAAGGTGACTAGTTTACTGAAGGCCATGGAGCCCATTGGTTGTTGGTCGCCGATTTTTCTACTCGTCTTATTTGTTTTTGATGCCCGTTATTCTGTTGTCGTTTTTTGTTTTTGTTATTCCTTTATTGCGATTGTTTGTGCTTTCATCATCAATTTCCAGTGAGTGCACTGGTTGGCAATATTGTTATTGCTGCAAAGCGAAATTCATTGAAAATTGATTTCGAAATCGTCCCCACACTCACTGCCGAGTTCACTCACTTGCTTTTATATTGATTTGTTATTTTTCGTATTTTACACTATTTATTATTTTTATTTATGCACGTACACCACTTCAATTCGTATCACTTTTCGCAATAGGATATTTTTTATAGCACCCATCCGGTTTTTTAACGTTTTCGATTTCGCTCAATGTAACCTAATTGCGTTGGATAGAGCTTTAAAACACTGTGTGCGTATAGTTAGAGTGCGTGCATTGACTCCCTCTACTTCATCACTTCACTTTATATCTCCTTCTTGGCCAACAGGGATCACACGTCCGAGAAATTGTTGTTTTGTGTAACCATACGACTAGCCACGCGTGCTGCGCCTAAGTATGACTTACCATCAGACCTTCCCACCACCCACACGCGAATACTTGTTAAACACAACTAACCACAACTCACTCTACCACCCCATCGGCGCAGGCAAGAGCAGCACCCCCAGCCAAACTTCTAGTCACTTCAAATGTAACCCCACGTGCATGCACAAATATACGCGAGCGCCCACTCGACCGTCTCGAAGTTACACGAATAATTTAAATTTTCTTATTATTATTCGTACACACATACAAAACACCCTCTCCATCACCTTCGCAAAGTATTCCTCGACATGCCATTCCATTCAAATACCTAAATTCAACCACAGCTAACCAACAACTTACTCTTGGTTCACTTGGTCTATAGGCGTTGGTCTACACTTCACGACTAAAACTTGTATATTATGTACCGTACGCTTCTAAAGACGATTTGATACTAACTTCTGGCCACAGTCAGCTGAGACAATAAGGCAATGAAGCAATGAGGCTGTCGTCGGCTGGTGCTATCGCTCTTGTCGACGTCAACAGCGCTGTCAACGCCGGCGTTGAAATACTCATAACAACAACAGCATATCAACTCATTTTCGGCTCGATTTTTTGCAGCTCTCAGCTGTGTGGGCTCTCACAAGAGGAATGCCAGACTTATTCGGGGTTGTTTTAATTAATTTCTTGTACAAGAAAACCAAATTTCTCTGCGTTTATACATAAAATATATAATATTATTATAATTGCATATTTATAAATATATTTAGTTATATATGTATTTGTTTTTCAAAACGAAAGCTGAATTTTTAAGCTAAATTTCTCAGCTTTATTGATATTTGTTTTTGAATGAAAATCAAAAAAAAAAAAAAAACTCCCACAGGTCGTTCACAAATCCAGGCACTTTGAACAGTTTTATTCACGGCGCATCATTTAAGGGCTAGAGAAACAAAAATATTTGTTAGATATGTTTGTTTGTTAAAGCAAAGTAGAAAACAAAGATTGAATTCATTTTATTCTGGGCTGACAGCCACATGGACACGGCGAAAAAAAACACAAATCAGTTCATTTACCGATACAACCTTTAATATATTCGCTTTGTTTTTATTCTACATTTGTTTTTGTACTACGATAATTTGCCGTTTCATTGTATTCTCTATTTATGTGCGATTCGCCAAAAAATGTTCCCAGTCACCGTCTTACCTCAGTTTAGCCCTGTATGACTTCGGGCTATTAAATAAGCTAAAATGACTATATGCGGACCCTACTTTAAGTCCAAAGAAGTGTATAAACCTTAGTCGCTGTTTAGGAAATCGAGATTAGCAACAGTTTCTCAGGAGGATTACTTTGAAGTTCACCCCCTTCACCTGTTGCATTCGAAAAATAAATAAAGATTGTACAATTCATATGCAAAGTCACATTTCAATTTAAAGTAATTAAACTACTCCGAACGGCAACTGGTTTTTATAAAGAGCTTTTTCGTGGCAGAAATACACTCGATGGCTTGCCATTGCCTTCCGAGGTGCGACCACTATTAGAAAAAACTTGTTCTATCGTTTTACTGTTTCAGACACGGATATTCGAACCTACGCACTCCCGAATGGTAGTCACGCACCAACCTATTCGGCTATGGGGGCCGCCAAAATATACTTCACAGCATCATTTCTGTAGTCAGTCTTCATTTACTTTCAATGCAAAATGAAAGAATCTTTCTCAATACTTTACCGCTCTAGTTTTTCTTATTTCACTTAAAATTATCTATGTGAGAGATTTCTGAATATCAGCTTAGATTTTCCGCCGCAGATTGGTATTAATTTTTCAATTTAAAAAACGTGGTTGTATATCCTTCAGAGAAGTACTGAAGTGCAGCAATCTGGCATCTCTGTGTAGGCAAATGAGTACAAAAAGAAAAGAGCGAACTTACAGCTAAGCAAAACAGAGCACAATGCGCCCCAATGTGCACCGGCAACACACATTTGTACATAGTTATCGGGTACTTCGAGTAGTAGTTTTTGGCTCAAATGTTTGTTTAAGAGTATTTCGGTATGTGTGGCCGGCTAGGCCAACTAGTCAGTCCAACAGTCAGCCACTGATAGTAGTTATAGAGAGACAGCTATGTAGGATGAATATGTAGCACTCGAACTCATACTTCCCCATGCATGCATTGTATGAACACACACGCATTTATGCAAACACATGCATACATACATATATAACAATGTATTAAAGTATGAGTATTTGTGGAATCTGGCCCTCCATTGAGGTTGCCCGGGGCGCACACGCACGCACCATTGCTCACTGCAGCGACTAATTACACTAAAGTGCCGTTGATAAGCAACAGCAACAGCAACAGCAATGGCAATAGCAATAACAGCAGCAACAGCAGTTGCATCAACAGCTCAACGCATTGTTACAGCATCTCAAGTGATGGGACAGCCTCTTCTTGGTTGCATTGTTGTTAAGCTCATTCAATTGGGGGAATGCAACGGCATTAATGACGTTCGCGATACTGACGCGTTGTTGTACTGCAGTTCGGCCTCTGCCTACTCTGCCTACCAACACTTAATGAAAAGCACTCAACAATGTACAGTGTATTGGTTTCAAGTAGTGAGGAGCTACAAACGCGAAAGAACTTTGCAGATATGTATGTATGTGTGTACTGCGCATTACTGTATCAAACGTGGGAAAAATAGTGAATAAATATTAAAATCTTTATTTTTAATTCACTAAAACTGACCTTGAAATTGCTTACAATAATATTTCGAAGATAAACTGATACGGAAATCAATGTAATGGGCTTAAACGAAAAATAGATAAGTGAATATGTAGAAAAAGATTTACATGAATAACAATGAATGTAATGGCTTAAACAGAGTGGAAGTGGAAAACAAAAAGATAAAATTATAATTCAAAAAGACTAACGACTTTCATGAACGGTAACCGTACGAAAAATAATGGAAATAGAAGTTGTATGAAATTAACCAAAGAGAGGCTAAGTTGAAAAAAAGTTATAAAAGAACCAGAAATCGCATGAAAACAAGAAGATGCTTATTGAAAATGGAATCAATATAAATAGGCATATAAATAAATAAAAATTAAAACACACAAATACAATAAGTGGGGATTAAAAAGCCATTGAGTATGCAGAAAAAAATGAAAATAAAGTATACAGCATAGAAAACATTTAAATCCCATCGGCTAGTTAAAAAATAAAAAACTTAAGGACTCCATATTTTCTTATTGGGTGTGCAACTAAGTTTTAAAGGTTTTTTTTTCGATTTCAAAAATTTATTGTAAAAATTGGTACAACCTATTTTATCAAAAATACTGTCCATCACTAGCTATAACTTTTTCCCACTTCTCTGGTAATGCATGGATTCCGTCCCAATAAAACTGCTCGCTTTTGGAGGCGAAGAACTCATCAAGCCAATTTTGGATACCTTCAACCGAAGTGAAACGCACTCCCGTAAGGGCATTCTGCATCGACCGGAACAAATGGTAATCTGATGGTGCAAGATCTGGGCTATAAGGCGGGTGGGGTAGAACTTTCCATCCGCTACCATCGAGATAGGTTTTGACCACTTGTGCGACATGCGGCCGAGCATTGTCATGATGAAAGATCAATGTCTCATGTCTGGTTTCCCATTCCGGACGTTTTTCCGCAATTGCTCGCTTCAATCGCTTAAGTTGTTGTCTGCAGAGTGCTCCGTTTATCGCCTCATATTTTTCTTATCATTTAAATACGAGTATGTGCATTATTGTTTTCTTACAAAAGCAGGACCATACCGTACTATGATGCTTCTGAGCGGTAGAATTCTGTCGTGAGAGGTTTTTCATGGTAGGAATGTATTCGGAAAGATCAGGTGGAGAAGGACTTGATGTTTCCAACTGGCGCTGGTTAGCATGAGAAAGAAACGACTGGCGGCTTTGTTTAACTCGGCCAAAATCGCTTAAGCAACAGAGAAAGAATAGGAAGAAGAATGTTTGTGGATTTTTTCAATAATATCCGCCTTCGATTCGCCACCTCTTTGCCCGCTATCTCTGGGCTCTGTTCACTTTCCCTTTCAAGAGAGTGTTGACAGAGCACGAGTATCACAAGTAACGAGTGGAAGCAACAAATGTTTACCTGTATGAACGCGGTTTTATTAATATTTAATCATTAAGAGCTTCCAAGCAAATGTAATTTTTGACAGCTCTTTTCCAGTGCTGGTTGCTTGGTTGATTAAAGTGGTGATTCATTCAGAATCCAACTAGCCCTTTCGCACCATTTTGTTGCCACATCCTTGCTACCTACTTGTTTAATGAGAGCATGTTTAGAGCATGACTATATCCAGTCTGTGCGGTGTAAGAACCTTATTAGGTTGTTGACTTCTAAGCCAGACATTCTATCCTTTCATAAGGCAGGACGTTTACAGAGGAAATGGAAAATGGTTTCCTTTTTCTCTGGTTGTTTATAACCGGCAAATCAAAAACCAGTTATGACTGCCGTGAGTCTTCAAGCGTCCCGTCGTTTCATATTTATCAGTACTGATATTTGTTCGAGGTTTTAGATAAGCCATAACGCTAATTTTACATGCCCCCTGGTCCCTTCAGCTACAATTCGCAACTTGGAGGTAATTTAGGGAAATTGCATTATTGATTGTATCCAGTGATGTGAATGCCAATTCTGCCAGTTCGACCGCTTTTTCATTACCTTCAATGTTCCGATGTCCCGGGAACCAGATTAAGGTCACTTTATGGTTTTCGCTCAAGGTATTAAGGCTATTCCTACCTTGTTCTACCAGTTTAGAGGCTGTTGTAGCGGAATCCAGTGCTTGGATTGCAGCTTGGCTATCCGAAAGAATAGCGACATTGCACTTAAAAGAGAAATCTGCGATTAGTAACCTACAAGCTTCCCTAATTGCCAGTACTTCCGCCTGAAAAATACTGCACGCATTCTTCGAGGTTTGCACTTCGAGCTCATGGTCTTTTATGCCCCACTGCAGGCATTAGGAAGACGTACAGATTTTTCAATTCAAAGTCTATAGAAATACATACCTGCTCCAACACTGTATAGACTTTAGTATCAAAGATGTTTAGTGAGAATCCCTTACTCCATGCCTGTAGTGCTACCAATATTTGTTTATTTATACCCGCTGCTTCATCTACTTGTCACTTGCTAAAGCTTGACGAAACGAAGAGACCTAATATTTAACCTTTTCATCGTGGTATATTTTGAATGCTTCGCGATCTGTGGCTTCAGTACCTTGTAACATATAGTCGGTTCTCATGATGCGTTAGCGAATACTCATTTATTCACATTTATGGATGTACTCGCATGTATGCATGCATCTACTCCCATTATGACAAAATTAAAATGAATGAAACAAAGCCTTGAAACCTCGATATATTGTGAAATTTGTCAGTATTTGGGTTGTTTTTATTTTTATAATTTCCAATGATTTTCACTCCATTTAATGTCATCTAATTATAGCCATTGATTTTTTTCATTATTTTTACAATCTAAACTCTGCATTGTACCCCGATGTGAGAGCACTTTCACAGCGCAATTGTGACTCAATGTGGCTTATTTACACACTCATTTACTCCCGCCGGCAGATGTCGAATAATAAGAGTGCTCAAATACCGCGAGTATTATGCGCCGGATGTATGCGATATAACATGTAATATACACAGGACAATAGGCAGAGTAGACGACGACGACGACGACGACGGCAACAACAACAACTACAACAACGACTTCGAGTCGTGGAATTGTTGAGCAAAAGCAACAACGGCAGTAACAGCAAAGTAATCAGCAAGCAAGAAAAAGCGCCTACAGGCGCATCAGTCGACTGGCTGTCTGGTGGATGAGTGCGAATACCCACTGCACTATACCACATTGTACTACTCATCCTACATGCACCATGCAAGTCAATGTAATTTTTTTATATTCATATTTAGGTGCATATATATGCATGCATGTAAATATAATATAAGCAGATACATATGAAGATATGTACGTGAGGCTCGTTGCACGACCGACCGAACAACATTTCGACCGACCCATCAACTCATCAAAATCGGGCAAAATGCGCAGGAGCCGAAGCGAATATGGTTAAAATGCATGAAACGAACGAATAACAACAGCAGAGGTAGCAGCAACAACAGCTGTGCCATAAGCAACAATAGCGTTTGTAATAGGGAAAGCGTTTCAACATTATTTTGTGTTGGTGGGGTGAGAGAAGTCGAGTGCCACGTTGGATGCAGTTAAAGCGCAGCGCAATGCTACAGCACTGCGGGCATTTGTTTTATTAATGTTTTTTATTGTTCGTTTTGTTATTGTTTACTCAACATTCGTGCTACCTGCTACCGGTCGATGGCAATACCGCATAAATGCCAGTAACATATTCTCTCATATTGTGCTTTTTTTGATTTTGTTTTTGGTTTTGCTTTATAACAATAAAGAGTAGCAACACTAACAGAATAGTAACATGAACATGAACAGCAACAGCGGCAACAAAAACAGCAACATCATTATTCTCATTGCCGCGAGTACATACGAAACTACTCGAACTAAGTACGATGACAACGAAGGGCACGAGCAAGCAACAAAACTAAAACTATAAAAACAAACAACTAGTTTGTTGAAGGCGAGTTCAATAGTCAAATATAATAGTTCTTGTTGCATTTATGCGTGTGGCAGAGCAACAACGCACACTACCCCACCCATTCCCCCATTACGCCCTGCAGTTCACTTCAATTCGCAAACATCCCATCAACATCAACAACGACATAGTACGAGTAGTATGCTGTCTTTGCCGCTTATGCAGTGAAGTGTGTACTCCAATGAATGCGATTATCTGTTTGCGAGTTAGCGAAAAGTCAAAAATTCTCAAGCGCGGGGTCAACGGTTGTCATCAAGTACCTACTCGCTCAGCGTTCAGCAATAGCCATTGTTCTAGCACGAAAGAAAAAAATATGTGTATGTTGATTTACCCTAAATTAAAGGAAAAAATTTGCAAAATATACGACTATGTCGACGAGCAAACAACAACAGCGAAATCATCGACAACGACAGCATCGGCAACGACGACAGCATAAACGACAATGAAATGCCGAACAATGAATGCGCCTGAAATGGCGAGTGTGGCGTTTTCGGTTGGGTGGCTGGTCTGGCTCGCTGGCAAGCTGGGTGAATAAGCTGGAGCATAAGACAATTCAATAGAAAAGTGTATGTATCTAAAATGGTGATGTGTTTTGGAGTATTTTTCGTCGTATGTATCTTACAGCATAAATCACATTCAATTGAGTTGCTCAAGTGCACTCAAAGGTGGATGCCAAGCTGTGCGCTAGCGATTGTAGGCGCGCGCACGCTCAAAGGAGACGGCAGGCGGCTGGTGGCTGGCGACAAGTGATGGGCGATTTGTGGGGAGTGACGTGTGCCGTGTTACATGTTCATGCGTTATATTTAGTACCTATGCAGATATGTGTATAGGGATGATACTGAAGCGGATGTGGATGCCGCTGATGAGAACGACGACGATGACAATGACGACGGCGTCGCACACAAGACTAACAACACGTGCGAGCTAAACAAAAAAGGTAGCAAAAAATGTAACGCAAAAAATAAAAACGAGTGTACTGAAAATCATAAAAATTGCGCTAAAACAATAAAGTTGTTTCTGCAAATTTTTCTATGCGTTCAATGCAGCTTCATTTACTCGTATTTACTTTTCGCCCCTCCCAATTGCTTTTATCAACAACCGACGATACCGCCGCCGTTGCCCTCGCCACCGCCACCGCCACCGCCACTGATGTGTACGACAACAATACGTCGCGACGTTAGCTCCTTCGTATGCTCCTAGCATGCGCATCAGTCGCTGTTACTCGTATATGTTTGCTGGCTGCTTGTCTGGTTCGCGGTTGGTGCGCTAGCTTGCGGTGTCGGCGCGCACATTAGAAATTAAAAGATGAAATCAAAAACGTGCTCGAAATGCGAAACCGACGTAAAATTCCTATATATTCCGCTCACATATCACCACTGCTGCTGCTGTTGTTGTTTATTTCTGCTGCTGCTCTTATTGTTGCTGCTGCTGCTGCTTGAAATTCTGAGAAGTCAGCTGCCCTGGAGGCCAGTTGATATGAGTACTTATATACATATGTACACACAACACATACGACGAATCACTCGCTAGGCTCAACGTAATCGACACCTCATGCAGTGTTACCCAGCGAAATTTATAGGACGCTTATGTTGTTGTCCTCCAGTTGTCTTCCTTTTTTTGCTGCGCTTGCTATTGTTGGTTTAGGTAAGGTTAAAAGTGCATACTCGCACTTTTATCCACAAATAATCACTCCATGCATGCCAAAAGCTTGCCACATGTTTAGAAAATTCTAGCTAATTGCAAGAAAGTCGAATATCTGAGAGTGAGAGAACTGCAGGAGGAGGCGTGTGGAATGGGAGTAATGCGATTGGGGATGATAGGTAGTAAGAATTGCTGTTTAAATGATGCGTTTGTTTGGAAAATAGCTGGAATGTTCTGAGAAAAATTCGCTTGCCTTGATAAATGATTGACATATGGGAGCACAAAAGTATGCAATCAGATGTAAAAAGACATTTCGAGGATTTTCTTGGCTTGCTGTGATCGCATGAGAAAATGTTTGCCAAAAGGAAGGTGCGTTTGACAAATACATATACACATACATACATATGCATGCAAATAATTTCATCGATTGTTGAGTTAAATATACATACGTACATGTCTGTATTTATATCCTACACTTTTTGCTTTTTAGTTGTTAATGGTTTTTTGTTTTTCATAAAACTTCTTCAGTCAAGGATCTAATTATAATATTAATACTAAACCGGTGCAAATGCACATTCTTGGAAGGTGTTTAGCAAAGACTCAACCCCTCAAATACTCAATATGTGTGGTGAGCTTTGGTAGGGGACATATTCGTGTAATGGAGAACATGAGACGCACGAGAATGAGTCGCGCCTCCAATCGTGGTCACGTTGTTTTACCGATGGTCTTTACCGAGGACATATAAATTCTGTCAAAAAAGTGCCAGGTATGAACATCATTTAAGGGGTTAGGGGTAGTCAGAATTTAAAAAAAATCGATTTTTTGTTTTTTGCATTTTCTTAAAGTATAATGTTTTAAAAATATTGTGTAAAAATTTGAAGTGAATCCGACAAATACTTTTCAAGTTATTCAACAATTAACAAAGGGCGCTCGGCCGCTCCGGAGCCGATAGCAAAACTTTAAATGCGTTTTTCTCAAAACTATGTTTTTCAAACTGGTGAACACTGTAACTTAAAAACCGCTACGTAGATTTCAATAAAATTTATACAGCTTTTGAAAAACATAAAAAACTTGTGCCTGATCGAAGGATTTTTTTTTTTTTCAAAAATTTCGATTTTTTTTTAACAATTAACTGTTGGTTTTTTTTCTAAAATCTGGAGAAAATTTTCTGAGGCCGCCATTTTGTTCATTTTGAAAAAAAAAGCTTCGATCCGGCTCGAGATTATCTATCAATAAAAATAATTTTTCTCATCCGATTGGTTTTAGATGAATCTGCAAGGACTTGTGATGTTCACCGCAAGGGACTTCTGGAGAAACGGGCTTCACACAAACAACGATAACTTTTGCAATTATTAATTTTTTTTTTTGAAATTTTGGTGAAGTCAAGTTAAAACATGATGTTTTTATGCTATGTTTTTATTTTTGTTAAATAAATTAATTAAGTAGCAAAAAAAAATTCGTGAAAATCATCATTTTTTCGGGCCTCTGACTACCCCTAACCCCTTAAACGAATGAACCTCATGAGCTATTGCCAACATACATTCTGTCAAAAAAATATCGGAAATTGTTCATTTAAAAAGCGCGCGTTACACATACATATGTCTACATTTTGTTGCTGGAATGTTGGTGCAACTGTCCTCTATAGTGTCGCAGAGTTTGATCGTGATCTGTCAATTGGCTTGTTTTTGGCATTTAATTATATTAGTCAACCGCAGGTGTGCTCTGCGATGTTCACTATGGATAAAAATATCTAACAAAGAATTTGTCTTAAATTTGTGAACGTTAAGTTTGCACGGGATTTCGTGTGCCGCATCGTTGAAAATGTTGCAGAAAGCCTATGGCTCTACGAGTGGTATAAGACTTTTGCAGAGGGCCGAGAAGTCGTGGGAGATTTGCCCCGATCTGGTCGCCCATCAACGTCTTCAACGGATGAAAACGTCGACAAAGTCAAGGAAATGGTACTGGAAAACCAAACTGGACCTTAATGTGTCTCTCGAATCGGTTCGTAACATTTTACACCATTAATTGAGCATAAGACACGTGGCTCCTCGGCTCGTTACAAGAGAGTTGAGTTTCATTCAAAAAATTCATCGGAAGAAAGTGGCTGAAGACATACTTGAGCAAGTGAATTCGGACCCAACGCTTATCCAGAGCATTATAACAGGTGTTGAGACGTGAGTTTGACATGCAAGCCAGCTAACAGGCGGCTGAATGGCGATATCCACATGAGCCGAAACCCAAAAAACCACGTCAAAGTCGGTCAAAAGTGATAGTCATGCTACTCGTTTCCTTTAATTATCACGGTGTTGTGCACTCGGAATGCGTTCCAAATGGTTCCATGGTAAATAAAGAATATTATTTGGAAGTTGTGCGACGTTTGAAAGAGAATGTGCGTAGGAACGGGCTCAATTTGTGGACACCTTTTTGACCAAAAAGTCGACAAATATCATCAAACGATCCCCGTATTCACCGGATTTAGCCCCCGGTGACTTTTTCCTTTTCCCAAAACTTAAATTGCCACTCCGCGGACACGGCTTTGAGTCGGTAGAGGCCATTAAGGAGAATTCGCTGAAGGAGCTGAAGGAGATCTCTTTAAACGCGTCTAAAAGGTGCTTTGATTAGTCCAGTCATAGTCCAATCATCGTTGGCATATGTGTATTGCTTCGAATGGAGCCTATTTTCAAGGCGACAAAATAAATTTTGATGATTAAACAATTATTTTGCGTTGTATTGAACAATTCCCGGTACTTTTTTGACAGAATGTAATTTTCTTTTTTAAATAAATATCCTGTTAGTTTGTAGAGCTGTCGGATAGTGGGTGCGTAAGAGGCTTCTGAGTAAGTCATAGAAAATATCACTTAAACATTACCCCCGGAACTCCCCAATGTCGAAATCACAAGCATACGAGTGGTAAAAGAATTCTCGTCTGGGTCTTACTACGCTTAATGATTTGTGATTTGTGACTGACGACAGCTACGAAAAAGTTAAGAAAATTTTGCTCCAAGATATTCGTGTGAGGCTTACGACAATGCAGAAGGTGGCAAATGAGTGTCGTCAGTGTAAAAAATTAACAAACCTTTGTGCGCAAATGTATGCACGCGCAGATGTAAGGGCGACGAGTCGAAAGACAAGTCTCACACTTATCGGCTTTCAATGCTTTTTGTCACCTTCATAAAGAAAATATGTAAGGGCTCAGGTTTTATTCTATATTCTAAAGGGTTTTCCAATAAGAGATGTTATTTTGATAAAAACTCAATGGTTTCGTTGCTTGTGTAGCGCCGCCTTGTTGAAAATAAACGTTGTCCAGATCAATATCATCCAACTCCGGCCATAAAAAATCATTAATCATCTCTCGATAGCGCAATCCATTCACCGTAACTTTTACTCCAGCTTCATTTTCGAAAAAGTAAGGTCCAATGACTCCGCCGGATCAGAAACCGCACCAAACAGTCACACTTTGAGAATAGAGAGACTTTTCCACAATAACTCTGGGATTTTCTGAGCCCCAAATTCGACAATTTTGCTTGTTGACGAAGCCACCGAGGTGGAAATGGGTCTCATCACTCAAGATTATTTTTCGATGGAATTCCGGATTATTTTCATGCATTTCAATAACCCAATCAGCAAAGGCATGACGTTGTTGATGATCGGCGGCTTGAGTTCTTGTGTTAACAGGACTTTATAAGCCATAAGACCCAAATCTTTATGCAAAATACGGTGTAATGACGTTTGTGGAATGCCTAATTCTAAAGAACGACGGGTTTTATTCTTCACATCAGTAACTTGTCCCAACAGCTCGAATTTTTCACCAATTTCTGTAATGCAGTCCGACAATGACGACAATTACGATGACCCAAAAATGTTCGAGTTTTACGAACCGTCTCTGCCAAATTTTCACCATTTTTATAGTGAATTTTAATAATTTCAATGCGTTGTTTAATCGTGTATCGTTCCATTTTTATTAATGGCGTAGTTTCTACTTGTCAAATATCAAAAAATGATAGCTTCAAAAGTGACATATACCGAAATAGCGGGCTATTCAAAATAACACCTGTTATTGGAAAACCCTTTATATTCTTATCTCTGTACTCAGTTTCGCTTATTGTTTTTCTTCCTTTTGGCCTGACGATATAGCACTTGGAAAGGCGTAATCTTCTATTGTATGATTCTAGAATCGGATCGGTGCAAAGCGTTATGTACGATACGATATTTTGGGTATGAGATGAATTTGAGCACGACAGCACGACTTGTGCTGAGAGTGAAGATTTTTTCGTGTCCCAATAAATAGTGAGCGCACCAAAGCGTTTGAAGGAGAATGAGCACCGCAAAGAGCCGAAGTCGTGGGAAACCCACTCGGGATTTCTTCATCCTGCTCATGTACCCAATCTTGTATGCGACTATTTGGACCAAAACAACGTTAAATAATCTACATATTCGAATTCTCACTTTTGAATTTAGTCATTTGGAGAAAATATTTTTAGACTATTGAAGCGATCAAAGAGTATTCGAAGAAGGCGCTTATGGAGATGAAGGCGATTCCACAATCGGCCTATGAAAAGTATTTTGAAGAGTGGTTTCGAATATGTTTAATATGCATACTAGGTTGTTCAATAAGTTTTGGGGTTCTATAAGAAAAACACAATTTTATGGTTTGATATACAGTTTATTATTTAGTATAGTCTGCTTGACCATAAAAGGAACACTTGTTCCAACGAGATTCTAATTTATGAATTCCATCCCTGAAGTGAAAATATGGAAGGGCTGCAAAATACGCTTCCACAGTTATGACTTCATCATTTGATGAAAAACGCTTAATACGCATGCATTTTTTAGGTCTGGAAGCAGATGGAGCCAAAACCGGTGAATACGGTGTATGTTCCACAAGCTCGAACTTTAATTCTTGAATTTTAGTCAGGGTTACATTGCGAAGAGTTTTTTATTCGTGAATCCTTAAAACTACCGTTTTTCAAGCGGAAATAAACGCTAATCATAAAGCCTTAAGATGGTTAGAGATACACGGAATATCATCAACAGGTATCTGCATTCTATCAGACAGCCAAGCTGCCCCCGTAGGGTCCTGGATGCATTCCAAATAATATCAAGGAGTGTCTTACATTGTCGCCAATCTCTTAATGAGATGGCCAAACCATGTCCTATTAGAGATATACCAAGGAACTGTAGGGTCGACCCAAGAAGCAAGAGAAGGTACCTGTAAGCCAAGCATAATTAATTTTATGGGGATACCTCTCGCAACTTGTCAGCTTATTATTAAGGACGCACTAGTTAGTTCTGTAAATCAAAGATGGATTAGTGCCAATACCTGTGAAATTGCTAGGCAAACATGGCCAAGGTTAAATCTACGTCTGTCCAAGAATATTATAAAATTGACTACACTTCAAATTAAGACCTTAGTAGGGGCCCTGACACGACATTGTCTCATAGGAAATCATGCAAGGAGATTAGACCTTTACATGCATAATTTCCGTCGTACCTGCAAGAATGAGGAGGAGTTCGAAACAATTCAACATCTTTTCTGCACATGCCCGGCTCTAGCCAGAAGCAGGAACCGATATTTAAAATCCTATTTCTTAATGAATATAGATAATCTATACACTTTGGGTATCAAAAACCTTTTACGCTTTGTCAAAAGCTCCGGATGGTTCAATATGGAAGGGGAGATGTAGCCCAGTCCCTGCGGCTCACAACGGACCCATTTCGCCGTCTTAGTGGCATCGCTGTCTCTATGGGCGATGCGGCTGCCAAACCTCACCTTACCTAACCAATCCCAAAAAACTGATGCTAACACCTTCTTGGCCGATTTCTGGGAACAAACTCGTTTCGAAGCTGAAGAACCAGATTCACATCATTCTTTAGCCTCTTATTTTGATTTAGGATCATGGTGATAGACTAAGTCTCATCCATAGTGAGGAACCGACGCACAAAACCCACTTTCTTCTTTCGAAAACGTAAACGCTCTAAATGTTGCTGAGGAAGTCGCATTCGAATGTGGTTTTTTTCCATTACTAGCGAATGCGGTACCCAGGTGCACACAGCTTTCTGAAACCCAATACTTCAGTCAAAATATTGCTTACACTGCCGAATGAGATAAAAAGGGGTTCAACTAAATGTCTTTCAGTCACTCGACGATTTTCCAATACGATATCCTGTACCTTTTTTACGATTTCTGGTGTTGTTGCTGTTTTTGGACGTCCTTGACGTGGATCGTCTTCAGGGCTTGTACGACTACGTTTAAATTCAGCAACTCATCTTTCTACTGTATTAATCGATGGCGAAAAGTCCTTATACCCTTTGAACATTCGTTCATAAAAACTTTCAAACACAAACACCGGTTTGGACTTACGGTATACATTTCTGAGAATACGCTCACCAAAAGTACACCACCTCTATCCGAACTCTGTGAAACAAAATCCTGCGGAGCATAGTAAACGCACCATACTACTTAAAGGAATATAAGAAATAGCGACTTTCATCGTGATCTTGGCACACCAACTGTGGCTGAAGTAACGAATCACTTTGCCACAGCTCACAAACAGCGACTAAAAAATCTTGCTAACGATGCAGCATCCAGCTTCCTTCGGCTGAGTTCTTTTCGAAGACGTTTAAAACGTTGTGGCCAACGAGTCGCGATTATGTTGTAAAATGTTTCTTAAAACAAGTAAAATTATCAAATGAAATGCCATTTGTGCAACGCGTCTAAAAAATTAATAAGAATCTTAAAAAAAAAATAAAAAAATATATATACAGGGTGAAGTTTGTTTAGGGGTGAAGAATGTTTTTGATGTCACCATCTTTTTAACGAGTTAGTGCGTTGGAAGTTACATCCCTAGCTGACTTCCAGTGAAAGTTGGTGATATTCGGTTCAGTGGACGCGAAGTTATTGCGCCTAAAGTGTCAGTATGTCGGGGTCATCGGTACAAAATGACTTTCGAGCAAAGAGCTAATATCAAATTTTATGTTAAAATCGGTAAAACGTTTACCGAAACATTTGAATTGATGAAAAAAGATTATGGCGATGATTGTCTATCTCGTGCCAGAGTTCATGAGTGGTTCAAACGTTTCAGAGATGGTTGTGAGGACATAAATGACATTGAACATACGGACCACGGGCCGCCCAAAATCGTTGAAATTCATAGAATCGGAATTAAATATTTCCAAAACATCGATTTATCGCATTTTAACTGATCATTTGGGCTTACGAAAGGTCTGTGCACGTTTTATTCCGCTCAAGTTAACTGAGGACCAAAATTTGCTCAGAATTCAACATTCGAAAGACCTCATTAAAGAGACGAGAAAATACGAGAACTTCCTTTACAACATTGTAACTGGTGATGCAACGTGGTGTTTCCAACATGAACCTGAAATTATACGTCAAAGTGCCGAATAGAAGGCCCCCGACGAGCCATCACCCAAAAAATCGCGTTTGGAGAAGTCAAAAAGTCAAGTCGACGCTCATTTGTTTCTACGATTCCAAGCGAATTGTCCACAAAGAGTTTGTGCCAACGGGCGAAACCGTCAATCCAATTTTCTATCTTGGCGTTTTAAAGCGTTTGTTGCATCGCATTCGTCGAATTCGCCCTGAATATCGCGAAGGAGGAAGCTGGCGCTTATTGCATCTCATCGATCCACTCTTGTGACTCTCTTTTTTGAGTAGAAATCACATTTTAACCATCAATCACTCACCGTATTCGCCAGATGTGGCTCCCTGTAACTTCTAACAATTCGCAAAATTTCATTTGGCCATGAAAGGATAACGCTTTCGTCCGTAGAGGCCATCCAAAAGACTTGTACCGACATCCTTGTTAGTCATCCTAGATAAAAATAATGCTTGTAGTTCTTGTGGAAAATGCTCAGTGAAATCCGCTGTTTCAATAATCAAAACCATAAGCAAAAGTATGTTGCATGAATAGATCTTTTTTTTGTATATTTGGGTATAGCTACATAGTACATAGCAAACAAAGCACGCGAGAACAAAGCAATCGTTAAATACTAAGTTAATCGTCCCTGCGGCTCTTCGCATCATCGCTGGAACGCAGCTCCTTATATAAAAAGATTAATTGAGCCAGGAACTCCTACAAACTTCGACTATCCAAATCATGAAAACAAAAAATGTTGCTTGAAAGTGGTGTACGCTACATTGTCCTTTAGCTCTATAAATTTGGGTTTATGTGTTTTTTTTTAATTGTATAGGGTTGTTCAATAGGTGCGCTTCAACTTTTTTCCGGTAGGGAGGGCGAACGACGCAATATTTTTTATTTTTCGCTTGTCATTTGTAAACTTCATTAGTATACATTCCATCATGGAACGCTACACACTTGAGCAACGATTGCAAATCGTGCAAATTTTTTATGAAAATAATCGTTCTTTTGCTGCTACTTTAAGAGCATTACGGCCATTTTACGGTCCATTTAACAAGCCGTCCCGTTTTGGGGCTATGTGAAGTCATTGGTCTACAGTAACAAGCCGGCGACGATTTGTGAGCTCAGAGCCAATATTGAACGCGAAATTGCTGGAATTTCGGCCGATTTATGCAAAAGAGTGGTCGAAAATTGGGTTCAACGATTGGACTTCGTAAAACGTGCACGCGGTGGTCATGCAAAAGAAATCGAATTTCATACTTAAATGTATATGTTCAAACTCGATAATAAAAAAAAAAATAGTTAAAAAAGTCAAACCGTTTGTGTTTTATTCAAAAAAGTTCAAAAGTTGAAGCGCTCTTACTGAAAAACCCTATATTAAAGGATTTCACTATAAGTTCCTTCTGAGTTTTTGAAAATATTTTTTTTTATATTTTTATTGCATTTTGGCTTCCGATAACACAAATAATTTTAGTTTGGAGGTTGTATCTGTAGCATATCAACACACAATTAATTAATACTCAAATTTTTAAAACAAAGAATTTCTATAAATTTGCAACAATTTGCAGTAATAAACTTGTAATATTTTACAAAAATTTTACTTTTACTAACTTTTTTAATATAAGTATATATGTACGCTTGAGTATACACTCATCATTTTTTAGATCTGAAACTGAAAAAATTGTTGTTATGTAATAAATAAAACTAGAAAATATCTGATTTTCTAAGCAAAAATTTTGTTACCTAAGTAAAAAAATAAAGTCAAAATACACATTTTAGTTTCTAAGCAAAATATTAAGTCCTGAAAATAGTTTTCATTTGAAAAGCACAAAATAAAAAAAATAAAAAATTTTAAGTAAAAAGATTTCATCCAAACAAATTTTTAGTTTCTAAGCAAAAATGAAAACTCAAAAACTAAATTTTATTTTCTAAATATAGAATTAATTCTAAAAATAATTTTTAAGAAAAAATAAAACCAAAAAATTATTTTTATTTCCTTAGTAAAAACTGAAATCAAGGAAATGTTTATTTTTTTAAGAAAAAACAGCTCAGAACTAATTTTTCTTTTTCTAAGCACGGAATATAACCCAAAAATTAATAAATCTGTGATGTCCTCTTGGAAAAGCTACTTTTATATTTTAGAGCGAAATTATAGAAAAAGTACGCAAAAGCATGGAAAGTAAAACCTTTGCTAAAATATAGGGTATGGGAACAAGTTTCCGTCCTTTCTTAGCCAAAGTTACGAGTTATTTGAACAATTAAATAAAAGATGATATTATGTGAAGTATGTCCCATTCGAAACTACAACTTTAATCCATCTTTCAGGCAGCATACGATTCCTCTGACGAAGAATTCGAGTTCTTTTGACTTGAACCATTCATTGAGCCAGTTTTCGATGATCTCGTAAGAAGTGAACCGCTCTCCTATAAGGACTGACTGCATTGATCGGAACAGAGGGTAATTCGGAGGTGCAACGTCTGGGGAACACGTCTGGCGGGTGGGGCAAGATTTCTCAATTCAGTCCCTCTAAATATTTCTGGATAGATTTAGCAACGTGTGGCTTAGCGTTGTCATGCAACAAAATCAGCAAAATCTGTTTGTCATGCCTACCGTCCCATTCCGGCTGCTTTTCTTGGAGAGCACGATTCAAACGCATTAGCTGCAGTCAGTAACGACCGCCAGTGATGGTTTCAGATGGTTCAAGGAATGCAAAAGACAAGACATCCTTCTGATCGCACCAGATGTATAACATAACCTTTGAAGCATGAATATTCGCTGTCGATGGATTTGGTTTACCTTCAAAGGTTGGAGATTTTCGACGCTTAGCGTTTTCATAATGGATCCATTTTTCATCACCAGTGACGATGCTATGCAGAAAACTTTTTCTTTTCTGCCGTTCAAGAAGCATCTCACACGTCACGAAACGTCTCTCGATATCCCTCTCCTTTAACTAATGTGGCTCCCAGTTACCTGCTTTCTGGACCATTCCCATTGCGTGTAAACGCTTACCGACGGTTGATCTGTCAACATCCAACTCTTTAGACATATCATCAAGGGTTCGACATGCGTCTTCATCCAATAATTATTGTAGTTGAGTATCTTCGAATTTTTTCGATGCTGCTTCGCGATCTTTATCACTACGTCGAAATTGCCACTTCGGAAGCCTCGAAACCACGCTTTACAAGTTGTATTGAATCAAGACTGCCCGCAAATACTGGAAGCGTTCGGAACGAACGTAAAAATTTTTGACGTCAGATAAAAAAGGATCTTTACGCTTCAAGCTAATATCAACTACTGCGATCGAGACCTCACATATACACCTTCAAATCACCAGTGTATTACTAGAGCGAACACACAAATAGTATCAGCAGCGACACCTCTTTTAGGAAGGCGGAAACTTATTCACATACCCAATAGTTAGCAGGCAATACTGTTTTTGTTGTGGCACAAAACGTGGGCAAAAGAAAGGAAGGAAAGGCAAAAAGGAGTTTGTTCACGTCTCATAGATTATAGAAAATCGTGCAGCACTTCCTTGAAACCCGTAGACTGACACGTCCCACCCTTTGCTTGACGCTTCTACGCAAACGAGGTAAATCATTTTTTATTTAAAAAGTGTAGTTTTATATAGGCGAATTTTGATAATAATGGCTTAAGCAGCATCCGAAATCAGTTGCCAAACTTTTCACAACCTTTTAGTACTGAATCATGGCTTCGGATAGCACAAATAATTTTATTTTTTTGGGGTATCTATATCACTAGTTGTATCTGTAGCATATCAACACGCATTAAATTATAAAATTACAATTTCTTAAATATTTTTAGTTTCTAAGCAGAAAATAAAAATCAAAAAATGTAAGTAGTAAAAAATTGAACCAAGAAAAAAAATATTTTCAAAGCAATAAATAAAACTCAAAAAACTATTTTAGTTAAAAGATTAAACCTGAAAAAAATTATTTTATTACAAAAACATTGTTATTTTCTAAAGAAAAAAAAAATTCCACATTGCATCAGTGGCGCCAACAAGAGGAAGCGGGCAACCGCGGTAATAGCGATGACACACCAAATTTAGCGAAGTCCTCAACCATCTGCGTGATCTTTCTGCCAGAAAAATGTGAAACACAGATGGCGCTCGAAGCAGTAAGAAGGTGTTATTCCTAAGCAACGACAGGTGGGCATACCAATTATTTAGGACTGGTAGCGGCACGCTAGTCACCTAGCCTGTCACAAATCAAATAGTTTAGCGAAACCAACGCAAGACTGAGTGGAGGACACATATCAAAACAAAGTACTGAGGAGTGAACAAGGAAATAAAAGAAAATAAAAATTAAGTTTCACTTTTTAGTTAAAAATTATGACAAAAAAAATTTTAAATTTGCTTAGAAAATAAACAAAAGTTAAATCCAGATAATAAATATTTTCTAAGAATAAAGAAAACTCGATAATTGTAAATAGTAAAAAATTAAACCCAAAAAATTGTAATAAATAAAACTGAAAAATAAATGTTTTTTCTAAGCAATAAATAAAATTCAAAAAATTATTTTTAGTTTCTAAGTAAAATATTAAATTCAAAAAATAAATTTTATTCCTAAGCTTAAAATTAAAGTAAAAAAATAAAATTTATTGTGTACGTAAAGAAATTTTATTCCTTGAATTAAACGTTACATACAAAAAATAATTTTTCATTCTCAGCAAAAACTAAAACCTTAAATTTAAAATTTATTCCCTAAATAAAAAATTAATTCCAAAAAAAATTATTTTTAGTTTCTAAGCAAAGAGTAAGTTTTATTTCCTAAATAAAAAATGAAATCCAAAACATAAATTTTATTTCCTAAGCAAAACTTTAAGCAAAAATTAAGATGTATTTCTTTAAAAAATTACGATCAAAAAATTAATTTTCATTCTTATCAATAAATAAAACCCAAAATTAAGTAAAAAATTATATTCAAAAAATGCTTTTATTTTCTAAGCAAAAGTTAAGTCCGGAAAAAAAAATTCTGTGCAATAAATAAAACTCGAAAAATTATTATTGATTTTTAAGCAAAAACTAAAGCTCAAAAAGGGTATACGCGCCAAATATATAAGTTTATATATATATAAAGCTCAAAAATTAATATTACTTCCATAAAAAAATTAAATAAAAAAATAATTTTACTATCTTAGAACAACTAAAACTCGAACATAAAATTTTTTTTTTATTTATTTATTTATATAAGCTTTTTACAATGTAAATTTACATATGTACAACCTAAAAAACATTAAATTTTATTTCCTAAGCAAAAAATAAAAATCAAAACATTATACGAGTACCTGTACTTATTTTCTGAACTGAAAACTGAAAAATTATTACAAAAAGTAATTGTGTTGTCTGACCAAGAATGCGTTAGAAATATTTCAAAGGAAAAGACAAACGGAAGGAAAGGGCGAATAAATAAGAAAGATTTCGTATGCCGCTTAAAAACCCATCCATCCAAATCGCACAATGGAAAACCGCCGCTGCCATTATTCGATTGTCCGTGGTAAGAGGAGTCAATTGTTGTGCAAATCATTTTTGCAGAGGTAGGGTAGCAATTTTAGAATTGACTCCTTACATCTCCATACAATAAAAACAATAAAAAATAATAATTGATATCAGGCGTCCAGCTGTGAAAAATATTGAATAACAAAAAAATAATAATAATTGCATTTGTTACTCTTCCGGATTAGGGAAAGCACACAAAGTGCAAAGGAAATAATAAGGGAAATTAGAATCATCTGTTTATGACACAATATTAAACCAACAACAACAGCAATAACAATAATATTGGGTTGACTAGAAAGTTCAGTAGCAAGCCATTGATTGATACGCGTTGTGTATGGGTCGAAATTCGCATGCGGCAATACTATAAAAGGTTTCGAGAGTGATATTTTGTAGATTCTAATTGAAAGGGAAAATAATTCCAAGCAGTTTTGCAATATAATATTTTGCTCTTTCAATAAAAGGGGAAGAACAGTGTGCTTTTTGCCGACTTTTGTAGATTATGCGGTGGTCGGAAAAATAGATGCGAAATATTTCGCTTAGTTTCGGTCTGTGCACTTAGAAGTTAAAGGCAAACCTAACTCTTGACAATATTTTTCACAGACCGCCTTCAGATCCTCCTCAATCATCTCAAAACGCTTTTCACGAAATGGTAACTTGTCAGGCGAATGCGGAGCTTGTGGAAAGGTATTAAAGCTGTGAGCCGGTGTAACTACAGGTTCTTCTTCTTCTTCTTCTTAGCCTCACAGTCCGTGGTGGACCATAGCTTCATCAACAATTTTTCTCCACTTTATTCTATCCATGGCTACATCTCTCCAGTTGTGTACGTTCATTTGCTTAAGATCTGATTCGACGTCATCTAACCATCGCTTTCGTGGGCGTCCTCTTTTTCTTCCTCCAATTGGTGTTAAAATAAAAGCTTTCCTAGCATTTCGCTCTTTCGGCATGCGCAGTACGTGCCCAATCCATCTAATTCGTTGGGCTTTGATAAAACGTATTATATTTTGTCCTTGAACGATTTCTTCGATTTCATTATTGTAGCGAATGCGGTAGCTGCCATCTATTGTTGCAACCGGACCATATATTTTCCTTATGATACGTCTTTCGAAGCACATCAGCTGATGAATGTCATTTGTTTTCAGCGTCCATATTTCTGCACCATATGTAAGGACGGGTCGTATCAGTACTTTGTACATTCTTATTTTCTGTGCTCTGGACAAATCTTTTGATTTAAATAGTTTTATGTTAACGTAGTAGGCGTTATTTGCAGCTTGGATTCTGTCGTTAATAGCTATCGCCGAATCTTTATCTGCTGATAGTTTAAAACCCAAGTATTTAAATTCAGTGATATTTTCGAAAGCAAAGTTGTTAATACTTAGGTCATCGCGTGTCGTGTTGTTGACTGACCGAATCATGTATTTGGTTTTCTCGGTATTTACGTGTAGTCCCAGAGCTTTTGCATCTTTATCAATACATTTAAAGACGCGTATAAGAGTGTTTCTATCTTTAGCCATAATAAGAATATCATCTGCGTAGGCACATATCTGAAAATCATTATTAAATAATGTTCCATTCGTGTTTATTTCTTTAACAGTCGTGTGTAGCATTAAATTGAATACTAAACATGACAATGCGTCTCCTTGTTTTACTCCGGATATGATTTCGAATGGGTCTGACAGGCTTCCTTGCACCAGTACTTTACTTGTTGTGTTCGACAATGTACAGAGAATCAAATTAATTAACTTCAGAGGTAAAAATTCAATATGTTTTTTCTGGTTTTACTGTCTACATAGAATCCTGTTCCGCGTAAGCCTTGAGTTTCAGAACCACTAAAAAAAATCGAGTAAGCTTTCTTTCTCACTTCACCATCACCTTTCCACAAATATTTGTCCGATATTTCATTAGTTCGTCTGCAATTTCCGCCATTTTTCCAGGTTGCAGCATAGTCAATACATTCCATGTTCCAAGTGTCAAATCATAGTCCTTTAAACGTTGTAGGGGTCGGTATTGATGTCCATTTCTTATCCGAGGCTGTTGTTTATGTGTCGAGACAAGTTTCTTTTTATACTGACATTCGGTTGTCAGCCTAAAGGCCAGTCCCCTTTCGGGGGTGCTCACCTTACGTCTTCCGTTCCTAGAGCATCCACCAAGGTTTGTTCTTTCTTGTAAAAAGATAGCTACTTGATCTCTGCACTAGGTTAACAGTGTCACCACGTGAAGGCGATGTAAGGGGATTGGAGAAAAGAGGTGAAAGGCTTCATTTCTTTCGATCTGCCATCTCGTTGCACATTCTTTCCCTTTGAGACACGCCAGGTGTAACTACAGGTTGCTTATCCATAATTCCAGCTCCTAGTTTGAAGTATTTGAAAAAAAAGCTGGATAAATAGAAACTTGGTAGTGCAGAATTACCAGCAAAAAATCGAATGAACTAAATTTGCATCTGCGTAACTTTGCTGAAATGGCATTAAATCTAGCCTGTTTTAAAGCGATTATTTTCTGGTGATGAAAATAAGTCACAGAAACAATAATTTGTGAAAAAGAAGCGAGCTGAAGGTTTGAGGTTATTGGAGGAAAATATTATATGGGGCATGAGAAAAACAAACTCTGTTGACGGCTCTGTTCAGTAAGGTTTGGCAAGTCATCATTAATCGTTTAGCATCAAACCAACGCTTCCAATTGTGGAAATTTACTTGAAAAAAAAAAAAAATAATAATAATAAATACCGAAATCTGTTCGCAAAGTTCATAGAGCACTGGTGGCACCATCGATCTTTATTTCTTTAGAAATGAGAAAGCATCTGCTGTTACGGTGAATGGCAAGAGCTATCGAGCCATGCTGACTGAATTTTTGTTTCCCCAACCTCTGCTCCCTATTTTGTTTCCAAAAATTCAGTCAGCTAAACATCAACGCGATTTGGCTCTAGCAGGACAGCTCAGCTTGCCATGTAACTCATTAAAAAAATTCATGAAATTATTTACTAATATAGATTATAATAAAAATCAAAAAAATTGATACCAACAATATTTTCTGCTCTCAAGCTTTAAAAAAAAACCCATACTATGAACTACCTCCAGGCCAATTGATTTTTACTGTCAAAAATATTCAATGAGAGTAAAGCAAGTAATTCAAATGGAGCGGCCAGAATTGAAGAACAGAAAGGAAATGGCGTTCCTTCATGAAAACACCAGATGACGTACATTTGTATATCTTTCATGAGGCTGCAGATGAGCAAAACTATGTTACCTGTCATGCCCGACCGACTGTCGCAGTTCCTCCTGTCACTAAGCTGAGAAGACTGTAGGAGGCACTTTCTATGGGCAAAGCACTTGGAAAAGAAGGGCATCTCATACAGTGCACTCTGCCCAGCATGTGGAGAGGAGGATGAGACGGCGGACCACTTTCTTGAGGTCTTTGGCACTGATGTGTTAAGAAACGACCACCTTGGCTAGATTTAAAGAAAATTAAAAAGGGAATCCGAGTGCAGTACAATGGACTTAATTGTGTCTGAGTGCTGTACTTGCTAGTCTTTCCCGACAAAAAAAAAATACCTTTCATGGGCGCAATAGGTCCTAATAGCCTAAACAGTTGGTGGCGTTAATCGGGATTACCCGGGTAATTCTGATTAAAATTGTAGTGCGACAGACAGTTATTACGTGGATTAGTGAACAGCTGATTTGCTTATTGAACAGTTTTGCCAGTAGAAGATGGATGCACAAAAATAATTATTTACTTAAAAAAATTCCTAAATTGGAATTTCTGAAACTGCTCCGAAATATCAAAACAATTAATGTAATTTCGAACGTTTTAGAGCAAACTAGCTTTGCACCCAGTCTTTCTTGTTCTTCTCTTTAAAAGTTTCGTTATTTCTCATTCAAATACAGGGTCTGGCATTCGAAGTGTAACCAATTAAAAAGCCCATAAATTTAGTTTGGAAAATTACTTTTATTCAATTCAAAGTAAAAGATGTGTGAAAATAATACAAAATTAAAACTCAATTTACTTGTGTTCGATATGACCACCTTTTACTTTGACTATGACCTCGACACGGTCCAGAAACGAATTGCAAGCTGCCGGAATGCGACTTGCAGATATTTTGGCCCACTCTCGAAAAATGGTTTTTTTCAGCGCCTCGAGACTGGTGAATCTTTTACTTCGGATTTTTCTCTCCAAAATGATCCAAAGAGAATAATGCATCGGATTTGCGTCTGGTGAATTTGAGAGCCATTGTGTGGGCGTTAAGAAATTCGGAGCATTCTTTTTTAGCCGTTCTTGGTTCACTCGAGCTTTGTGAGATGGTAGCCGAGTCCCATTGAAAATTCCATGGTCTGCCACCGGAATGTTTGTCTGCCCACGGCTTCAAAGCAACCTACAGAAAACTTTCTCGATAATATTTCACATTCACCTTTACGCCAGGCTCGATGAAAACGATTGGAGAGCGCTCATCTGCGGTTACAGTGGCCCAAATCTTTACCTGTGGCGGGTGCTGCCTGCTGGTGCCCAATCGATGACTCAAATACTTGTATAAACGGTCGTTTGAATAAACCCCCGTCAGAAAACACAATGTTCCGAAATTGACCGCTTTCGGCCAAGCGAAGCAACTCCTTCGCTCTCTCAAGTCTGACTTGTTGCTGCTTTGGTGTGTGATCATACGCCTTTTGGATCTTGTAAGACTTGACTTCGGGATAATTTTTCAATATGCGGCGGATGCTACGGTCAGATATTTTCAGTTCTTTCACCATTTGATTGTCACTTCGTCGGAGATTTCGCTCAAGTCGCTTCTTCACTTTTTGAACCATTTCACGTGACAGTGCAGTCTTTTAAGGTCTCGACAAGGCTCTTCCATCGTAAACGGTTCTCGACTTTGTTTTTGCACCGTCCCATGTGATGTCGGTATCTGCTAGTACGCGCAACATCGACTTTCACCAAGTGATCTTTGGTCGACCCCAACCTCTGCTCCCTTGCGGGTTCCAGTCCAGTGGCATTCTCGTAATGCTATCTGGTGATGCTTAGTTGCACTTAATTCCTAAGATGATTCCGAACTAAGTCGTTAATCCCGTTGGACGCCACCGCAGTACTAACCCCTCTTTTCACTCACTCATATCTTGCAGGACGCGTCAAAAACGGATACGAAATTGGCCAGCAAGTTTTTACTCTTATGCATCCATTACGCAGTTTTAGGGCTTTGTGCTACTAGACTCAAACTTTTTCAGCCGCTGCAAAATTTTCTTAATGCAGTAGAGGTTAATTGTTTAATGGAATAAAAAAACTTCAAAATGCACTTCAACCAGTTCTTCCATCAGAAAATCTAGCAGTTCAGCATTCATCAAAATATCGCCCCATTCATTGGAAATGCATTGAAAAACGTTCAATGTTCAGAAATGCTCAGATTTTGTTTTTTAAATTGCACAACTTTTTAGTTTACCCAATAATTTTCATTTTCCCCAATTTCCTCAAGCAAAAGAAACAATTTTCTCAAGACAAACAGAAAATCCAGCAGTTCAGTATTGATCAAAACTCTGCATCCGTCATTAGAAACACATTAAAAAACTTTCAAATTTCAGAAATACTCAAATTAGTTACCGAACTTTTTAGTTTACCCAATAATTTGCATTTTTCCCAATTTCCTCAAGACAAAGAAACAATCGACGAATTCCGTTTTGCAGCGCCAAAGCCTTGAAGTCCAGGAGAATTCAAACGAATAAAAAAACACGAAAATAAAAGAAAATTTTAATTGAAATTCACGCATACCTTTGCAAACAGGGCGCACCGAAAAACAAAAAAAAAATAAACAAAAACAGCTCGAACATATTGAGTCCTTCTAACGGAGGATAAGCTGCATATTACAATAAGCCAACAACCCTGCAAATGCAAACAGCAAAGAAAACATAAAAATACCTGAAACATAAAATGAGATGAGGATGAAATGATTACACGCTTCACAAATACTAACACACACACACACAAAGATTTGCACAAAACGCAAGCGTGAATTTATTGGTCTACAACATGTTTTATATTTTTTCTTGCTTTTGTGATATTTGCGTATAATATTTGCTCATGGCAAGGACGTAGGACGTATTGCGCGTGGTAAAGGGTTGATTCGACACACATCAAAACGAAGGGAATTTATTATGCGGTTAATTATGTAGTAGGTTGCATTGGAAATATGCAATGCGCTCCAGACAAACGCTAAAAAGGTCAAAATTCGACACGTTGCTCAATCATATAATGCCGACGACCGCCGTGCATGGCTGTTGCACGCACACACACACATATGAGCGGCATGTAAGTATGTTTACTTTTGGCATCCACTGTCAAGGGGGTTGTTTTGCCGAATTCGTGATAAGTTTTTAATAACCCACAATACCCGAAGAAAAATGTGAAAAAAGCCTAAAAATATTGTTTTGACAAAAATTGATTCCTTAGAAAGTGAGTGCGCTAATTTGAGATGTACTCGTACTTTCGGTGAAACAGGTGGGTAAGCAATTTGCACGTACGTTTTTTATTAGATACTTTCTTCGAAAACAAAATGAAAAAACCAGCCTTTATGAAGGATAATAGGAAAAGGAAATGAGTTGAATTTAATTTCAAAAAATAATAATAATAAATAGATAAGAAATAAGATAACGGTATTTCTGATAGTTGAATCACATCGGCATTTTTTATTATTATTTTTGACGATTCCGACTTGTAAGAAAAGGTTAGGAGGTCTTCAATAAATGTTATCAAAACAGAAACTTTCAAGAATACCGAGTAATTCAGAAAGAGTATAAGAAAGCCACTAGAAAAGTGAAGCGCAACTCTTGGAAAGAGTACTGCGTATACATTGAATCCGTAAAAGACTTGTCCAGACTCAGCAAGGACCTTTCCATTCATGTAAAACTCTTGTCAAAAGAGAGAATGGGGAGTGGGCTGCATCTACGGGCGAATCTTTAAAAATCCTTGTTAATGCAAATTTCCCGGAAAATTCTATGGCTTCAGTCTGTAACGAAGGCGCGAGTCGGCAGGGAGGGCTTACCTGCGATGTGCCTGTCATCTGTCCTGTCCGCCAACAGAATAAACCGGGCAATCGATAGCTTCTCCCCTTTCAAATTTCCAGGTATCGGTGGTATCATACCAGTGATGCTCCAGAAGACTAAAGCCACCAAGGCTTCCCATTCTTCAGAAGATTTTTTTGGCGTATATCTCGTTAAACCACGTTTCTGCTAGCTGGAAAAAAACCAAGGTGGTCTTCATTCCTAAAGCAGGAAGGAGGGGCCACGTCTTGGCGAAGGACTTAGAGCCATAAGTCTTACCTCCTTTATTCACTCTCTCCGAGAGAGTGATCGACTATCACATTCGAGAGCACTTTGGAACCAGAATATCTCCAGCTCAGCACGCCTACCTGAAAGGAAAATCTACCGAGACAGCCTTACATGAGGTAGTAGGGACTGTAGAGAAATCTCTGGAGGGAAAACAATTCACTTTGGCGGCCTTTATAGACATAGAGTCAATTGTCACTGCTTTAAATAAGATAGGGGTAGAGAGGCCTATCTACCTCAGGATCTCGACCTTTCTTGGTGGTAGGAAAATAAGTGCTGTGGCAGGAGGGCGGCGTCCTCTCGCCTCTCATTTGACTAGTAGGTATTGACGAAGCTTTAACTCGCTTAAACAGGGGTGGGGTAAAGGTGGTAGCATATGCCGATGACTTGGTCCTAATGATTTCAGGACCCTTCCCATCAGTAATGGCTGAAATTTTGGAAGGGGCATTGGCTACACTCGGTAGATGGGCAGCTAGTGGCCGTCGCAGAGTCAACTCTGACAAGACGAAGTTGATGCTATTCCCCAGGAAATACAAGCCTCCACCTTTTAAGCTTTCATGACTAAACAACCAGCGTCTCATCGGAAGTCAAGTATCTTGGTGTAGTACTTGACCCCAAGCTCCACTGGAAGCTGCACATAGAAAATCGTTATTCTGCAAAAAATGGGGTCTCAAGCTACGTGTCGTACTCTGGATGTACAACTTAATGGTTTTGCCAATTTTGGCATGAGGTTGCCTAGTTTGGTGGGTAGCTCTTCAGAAAGGCTACAACACTACTAAACTAGGGAGAGTGCAGAGAACTGCATGTGTGGGCATTACTGGGGCATTTAGAACATGCCCCACTGCTGCTCTCAACGCCATTCTGCACTTACTTCCCGTGGATCTTCAATTTAAATCCCTTGCTGCTCAGAGTGCTATTAGGTTGAAGGAGATTGACCTCTGGAGGCAACTTTCTGTAGGACATAGTAGCATCTTGAAGCAGATCTCCCCTTCCTTCTTGTACTGATCTCTCCATCCGCAAACTAGGTTTTGAGGGTTGTACTATGTCTATCTTTCAGAGAAGGCAATAGGTACCTCTGTTTTCACTGACGGATCCAAAATGGAATCTGGAGTGGGAGCGGGGGTTTTCTCTAAATCAGTCTCCTTTAAACTGCCGAAAACGAGTAGCGATCCTGCAAGCCCGCATTAATATTGTTCCGATAAGAGGAAGGGGTCGACAGAACCAGTTTCACTTGTCCCCTTCTCAGACCTCGGTGTCCCCTTGACCGTTCTTAAAGAGAAACTGCACAATTTCTTTCTAAAAAAGAAGCGCAAGATAGATGGAGGTCTATCTCATCGTGTGCTATGGCCTCAATACGATAGAAACAGAACGCTTAAGGTGATGGGAATTCCCCGCCATTCAATTTCCAAACTCATTGCGGTGTTGACTGGTCACTGTATGATCGGTACTCATGCGGAGAAGCTTGTAATTCCGTACAACCACTATTGCAGAAGCTGTGGTGATCTGCAGAGAAAGAGACTGTTGAGCACTTTCTCTGCAAATGTCCGGCTCTGGCGGCTAAGCGCTTGAGATTCCTTAGCGTGCCCTTTGGGGATGGCTTGAGGAAATTTTCCAGCCTAGATCCCTTTTCTCTCCTTCTCTACATCAACAGCACTGGATGGCTGTAGATGGACGAACTACCTGTTAGGATGCTTTCGCTCAAACAATTCACGTATTACTGCAACACTTAGAGGTCACTGGAAGGTAGGGAATCATGCAGCCAGACTCAAGCTTCCTTTCAATCCCATCTGCAGAAGCTGAAAACGACCCCCATTGCCCGGTCTGCCCTGACGAACCAGATAGTGCAAAGCGAGTGTTATTACGGTGCCCACGTTTCGACACCGAAAGAGAAAACCTTTGCAGGGTTTTTCGTGAGCATCCCACAGAGGCAAACCTTACGATGCAAATGTGCGATATACCTGGAAAATGGCGAGCATTAAGTGGTGCAGCAGCGCGTATAACGAAAACGCTGCGTGATGGAGAATAGGTCTGAAAGGCGAACCTGCGTCAACTACAGCTTGATCTCTAAGCTGATAGAAACGCTGAAGAGTCATTGCAAGACGAACACCGGACAGATTCTCGAACTGATTTGAGTTAACATACTCCATAACGGCCTCCCGACGTATTACTTAACGCAAAGTTCCGGGAGGAGCAACTATTTGAACCAGAGGGGGTTTTAGTATGGTTAAGTGGGCTTTCGACTCTTTCCACCTCCTTAAAAAAGCAAAAAAAAAAAAAACATCTGCAGAAGCTGCCAAGCGGAGGGTGTGAAAGAAAGTCTTTTCCACTATTTATGCGAATGCCCGGATTTAATCAGAACAAGACTTCGCTCATTCGGTAAACCTTTCCTACAGCAAATAAATGAAATCGCAGATATAGAGATAACAAATTTGCCGTTATATCTGTATCTCGCGAAATAGCACTAGTCGCTAATTAAGACCATTTAGTACAAACACAACAACAACATTGTATTATTGAACTATGAATATTGCTATCTAAAGGGTGATCAGATTGGAGGTACTTTTTCCAATAGGAGTTTTTTGATAGACCACTCGTAACTACTGCCAAAATAAATACATATTTTTTCCAGTATTCATTGACATTTCAGCAAGGAAAGACTTGCACCTCAACAACGTTTACAAAAGTTAAAATTGTGTTACGAAAGTTACCGTTCTGTGTAAAGTGTTCATCGCGCACGTTGGAGCCCAAATTTTGTTCAGCGATGAGGCTAATTTTTGGCTTAATTGCTACGTTTATAAGCAAAATTCTGGTATTTATACTGAAGAGCAACCCGAAGACATGCATTCACTCATTGAAGCCCGTGATCTCCACAACATTGGGTTCACGGTGCAGCAAGACGGTGCTACTTGCCATACAGCCCATGAAACAATGGAATTACTGCGTCATTGTTTCGATGAGCAATTTATCTCTCGCCTCGGACCAGTGGATTGGCCAGCAAGATCGAGTGTTATAACACCTTTAGATTTGTATTTGTTATTTTTGTAATGTCTGAATGCTTTGTGGATATACCAGCTACTAATCAATTTGAAATTTCGTTGCTTTATTTCATATTTAAAATCCGACACGTCTAAATTGATCACCCTTTACTATTGCACTATGAGCATTGCTATCATAGTCTAAGCACAATCATATTCGCGCAAGCACTGTAATTCACTTCCGAATGAATTTCATTGAAACTTTCTGGCAATTGCATTCTAACTTTACTCAGATGGGGATCACCGAACCTGCTCGATTGTTTTGATTTCTTTCCACACCTTTCATGGATATTCATGTACATCTTGTTATTTTTATTCTACTTATAATCTTTCTGTTCATGCTTTTATTGCACTAATAAATTGTTAATTAAATATAATAAATGTGAAAAGAAAGAATTCATAAGCGTCAACGCCTCATGTTGTGCAAGAATTTGAACATCACTTACTCTTTTAAGGAAGTTCACTATATGATGAACCACGAATGTGGTTGGTCTATGAGTATTGACATTCAAGTTTCGCAAAATCGTATTATAACTTGATTAGATTAATTTAAAGACAATTTTCGTGCAAAAAAAAATCTATCATACTTTATCTTAGTTTTTGCACTTAAGGTTTCTATTTCAAGTACCAACAAATCAAATGCCAAATAAAAACTGCTCAAATTTCTCCCCCACTACATACACCACTTCCTTACTCACTAAAAAGTATTGATAATATTCGGTGTGCATACGAATCGGGGGTGGCATCACTGTTTGACACTTATCATTTGTTCGGGTCATCGGCTGTGCGCACTCCTCTGCCACTCGTCACACCAACTACTTTACATTTTTATTTGAATCGATTGTACGAGTATTTGTGTGTTATTACTGTTTGTTGTTGGTCGGCTATTTGGCCTAGCTGACACTGTAATGGACACCACAAAGCATAGAGCCAAACACAACACAACTTCAGCATGGGACAATATATCAGCAGCGACTATCCCCACAGCTTCATATCAAAGAACAACTGCGGCTCGGGTAACAGCACCAGCAACAATAATGCTAAAAAAATTAAACTGATTGCAGTAACAACAAGTACATTAATGGTTGTTGTATGGGTACGATACAACGACAATAGCGACCACAACAACCAGAGGGAAGCAACTCAGAATTTTATATTTTGCACACTATTAAATTGCTTGTTTGCTCTCCATATTGATGATGGGATGGATGCTGTCTACTGACGACATTGCGGTTTGCCTATTTACACAAATACATGCATACAAACGCTTGTGCCAACCCTACAGGAAAATCCTGAACTTGTGAAGAAAGTGCGAGTGAGAGATATCCGTTGTCAGAGTGTAAAAGGTTCGAAGTTATATTAATTTTCGATATTGCATAAGAAGTAGGAGAAATAAAACCGTAAAACACAAAGTAAGGAAAAATTGCAAATGTATAAATATAAAATTTTAAATAACAAAAGTGGCCGAAACCTTTGTACAGATTCATACGTAAAAAACTCTCCGCTGGTTGTCAAACAATGACCACAGCTGAGATCACCTGACTACAAAACGCTCTTTTGTGGGGCATGGTTGCATAAAAAATTATTAAATTTAATAGAAAATCGTATCAAAAAGTCTAAAAAATTACGTAAAAATTCAGATATTTCTAAAAAGCATTATTATAGCTAAGAAATATATTAAAAATATTTGTTATTATTTTCTATTTTTGAGCAAACCCGCCATCACACACATTTGACTGCCTGTCAAAATCACACCAAGGGTGCCTGTCAAAAAATATTTAGGAAGAAGAAGAGTATTTTTAGTTGGATTTTTGTACAATGGCCGCAATAAATCAAGCTAAGGTAAAAGTTAGCGGATAAACAATTACTATAAATGGTTGTAAATTCTCTAGGAGCGCACTAGTTCCGGTAAAAGTGGATTTTCCTACAGGGAATGAATTCGTGCACTTTGAAAATTGTGACTGTGTGTGTGTGCACCGGTGATGTCCCTCGTCAACCAATCAATGCGTTTTTATATTGGTTATTTATGCGGACGTGATTTTTTCTTTGATTATACGATTTTATGTTACGCCACATCACAACCAATAAGCATTTGGACATAATGCTTCTGCTACGCTTATACTACACAAATAAATGTGTGCGTGTGTAAATGTCAGTTGAAAAGAAATTCTAAAATACACATATACATAGTTAAAATTTAATTTAGTTAGCACAATGGACTCTTGCCAGTGGTCATATTAGATGTTCATAAACTTCAAGTCCTACTTTTATGTTCATACATATGAGTGTACACACATCCATATGTACCTACATACATATATGCTTGGGTGTATTTAATGTGTGAATGCGCATTTATAATAGATGAAGAAAAGCGCTTGTGTTTTGTTATTTTTGCTGATTGCTTTTCTATTTGCTTATGCGATTATCTCGCCTCAGCGCAGATCCCAACGACAGTATACAGCGGCAGTGGACAGCAATAGCAGCAGCGGAGTGCAATGTGAATATTCGATATACGAGTATGGTATGTGTGAGAGGTGCTTACAGTGAAACCGGCGCTAACAGCAGCAGAGGCGTCGATGCTGTTTTGCAATAGGCGCGAATAGGAATGAGTACGAGTACTTACATACTTACATATGTATGTAAGAACGAGTATGTATCTATGTAGTGTTTTGTTTTTGTTCTCATCGTTCGCATAATCGGGAAATAAGGCACAATTGTATTTTTTTTTGTTTTTCATTACTGTTGCTGTCCCTTTTAAACAATTTGATCCTTTTGTGTAGCAGATTTCATCATGAGAAATTACAACGTTGGGACACAACAACATTGCACAGCTTGAGTGGTGGCAGAGTCGATGGAGTGTATGAGGCCAGAAAACTACAATGACATTTTTTAATGCACACATACATATGTAGGTACATATGTTAAATGACATTTATGTGCTTAATGACAATGCATTTGCGGATTATCACTTTTGCTTTTCTGTTAGGTGTAAGGGCGTACGCCAAACTTAAGCAGCCCATTATATATGTATATATATTTTTTTTTGTTTCTTCAAATAGTACATTTTTTGTGAAACCCCATATCATTGAGTTACATATGTTGAGCGGTATTTTTTGTCATCCTGAACAACCTGGAACGTGGATTATCTGGGAAAGATAAAGAAAAATCCAATTTATTTATTACCTCTACTAAATTGCTTCTTTGGCATGGGTTACCGTTCAAAAACAGAACAAATGAGAACTAAAAATTATAAAAAAACAGATAAGTATGTGTGTGCTTGCATGTACATACATATGTGAATGAAATTGGGCATTCATAGCATTTCGGGATGGTTTGATTTTTACTTGAAATTGTATTTAAACGGTTCAGATTGTTGATGGCGTCTTACAAATAAAATTAAAAAAATAAAATAAAAAATTAAAAAAAAAAATTAAAAAATTAAATACGCTCATTAAAATAAAATTTAATTAAAAAACCTATAAAATGTTGCACTGGATTGGCCGGGAAAAACGATGAAAATCAGGAGGGCACCATATTTGTTGTTGGCAGGGAAAACAATTTAGAATTCAGCATTTTATGCATAAAAAGTTAATCAACAGGCAAAACTATTGCAGAAGCAAAAAGAAGAAGCAAATAAAGGTTTTCTGTTAAAAATGTTGCTGTTTTACGTGAAATAAGAACAATGGCAACAAACAAGCAGCTAAAATAATTTGAAAGCAAAAATATTCATGAACTTATGAACGGCTTTCAACAACATGAATTCAGTAAAAAATATTCGATGAAAAAATCAGTTGGTGAGTGAAGTTTTTGGTCTTTCTTTGGACGGTGATAGAGAGACTGCTATTTTAGCCACATTTAAATTAAGTTTATTCACTCTGCTAAATAGCCTCTCAGGATATTGTGTAGACTGAATAAATAGAATAAAATAAAAATAAAATAAAATATTTGTTTTTCATTCTTTATTTATTTCTATAAAGAGAAACAATTATAAATAATTGCTACACATACATAAATTTAAAACACTGGCGGCCAGGGCAGTCGGCTAGTTTAATAAAATAAAATTAAATTAAATAAAAAAATGTATAAGCTACCGAATATTTCCCTGGAGCGAACTAAAGCCTGCTGGTTCAGCTGCTTGCTACTTGGACGGCTGATAAATAACTTCTCGCGCAAGAAAACTGACTCATTCGAGTCGAAAATTATCACGAATACTTTGGCAAACGCGCGATGAACAACGACCGCGAAACTTAGTCAGACTCTTAAAAACGATTCATATATACATAAGTACAGCTTCTAACGAGAATGCTAACGCACATTGAACTATGCCATGTGATTAGGCCAAAAGTCTGTGCATCAAGGAAAGCATAACGATTTCTGTTGGATTTGTAGCGAATGAGGGGAAGTTAGAGTTCATACAACACTAGCTAACACTACTTAAACTTACAAGATAGCAACAAAAACGATCAGGGGAATAGCAGTAGAACTGTACTGCTCTCTGACAAATCCAAATACAATTTGAAAGAGTAAAAGAATAGAAGTGTTGAGAACTTGAGGGAGATAGGTAACCCTAAAATCAACAGAAAATATTACAAAGACAAGGAAAGTCTAACTGGAGTCGCGCATAGCCTGGGCAGGTAGTATATAGCGATAGATGATAAATAGTTTCGTGTCACTTACACCTAAGAAAAAATTTTGTTTTTGAATAACTTTTTTACTAAATTAAAACAAACAAAAATTTTGAATGATGGAAATCTTTATTTTGACCTTTACGCCCTCCACTGCGTGTCTGTTTCTACTTACATATACTATATATTGCTACCGATAGAGTGATTAATTTTGTGCCACTTTGTATGAAAGTGTTGGCCAGAAGTATCACCAAATATTAGTTTCAGAGATTTTCATTTGTCATAAAATTAATCACTTAAGTTCTATCAATTAAATTTTCGTTATAAAAATTGTTCTTTAATTTAATTTCTTTGCTCATGAAGCGCGCAATCCATAAAATTTTCGTATGCCAAAAAGAAAGGTTTCAAATAAATTTAAAAAATATGTATATAGTATATGTATATTTTGCAGTAATAAACCTGTACTGGCGGAGTGCTTCAGTTTTGGCCAATACTGTATTAAATTTATTTCCGCTGCCGAGCTAACGTTTGACGCGATTGTAGAAATTCACTTAAAAATGTTTAATAATTTCTCCTTCTATTATGCATGCATACCGTCAAACATTTATTTTTGGAATGAAGTACACACATTCATTCATACTTACATGCGCACATACATACGTATGAGCACAATAGCTTATGACGGATATGAAAGCGTGCGCATGAACTCAAATCGCTGCATAGAACACTCGCTGGCTCGGAAAGTACAAACATACACATACACCTACATATGTATGTATGTGTGTGCGCGCACGTTTTTATAGATATTTTAGTATTGGTGGCTCATTGTTTTAAAAAATTTTATCGCCTATTTCTCAATTGCTTGCGCTATAAAAATAGCAGCACGGGCGGTGCTTTTTCAATGTTCAAATCTAAATGGATATGTACAAACATACAGTGACTTGCAAAAGCGTTCATAAAAATCTATTTTTAACATAATTATAGATAACTGCACTAAATTATAGGTAAACTATGTATGTTAAAATTACAGCAAAGTCTAGTCAGCCTAGCAATAAATAAAGCAAATAAAAAATTGGCATAAATAAAAAAATAATAAAAAATTGCTTTCGCACACCCTTGCGAATGGGTGATTTCTGCTTATTCCGTTTAAGGTATTTCTTGCATCATAAAAACTATAGAAGGTAAAAAGTTAGTATAGGGACATGTTCGTATTAGAATTCAGCAAACCGTACGATTTCAAATCAGTGCAATTTACGAAACCTATTTCGAAGATTTGTTTTATGTCTTCATATACATGGAACTGCTGGTCAGCTAGACCATGTGCCATCGATCGGAACAGGTGATAATCGGACGGCGCAATATCTGGAGAATATGGCGGGGGGGTAGGATTTCGCATTTCAGTGTTTTCAGGTAGGTTTTAACGGGTTTGGCAACGTGAGGCCGACCGTTGTCATGCTGTAGAATCCCTTTTTCATGCCTCTCCATGTATTGCGGCCGCTTCTCGCGCAGTGCTCGGGTCAATCGCATCAACTGAAGTCGATACCGATCCCCAGTGATGGTTTCGCTTGGTTTTAACAGTTCATAATAAATAACACCAACTTCGTCCCACCAAATACATAGCAAAACCTTCGTGAATATTAGCCGAGCCGACGACGTAGAAACATGACCGGGCAGTCCCCATGACTTTCTGTTCTTTGGATTGCTGTAAAGAATCCATTTTTCATCACCCGTCACGATGCGATGAAGAAACCTCTTCCTTTTTTTGCCGCTGGAGCAGCTGCTCACAGGCGAAAAAACGACGTTCGACATCGCTTGGTTTTAACTCATAAGGAACCCAAGTCCCCTATTTCTGAATCATTCCCAAAGCATACAATCACTTGGAAATGGATTGGCGGGTAACTCCTAATACTGAATCAAGCTCTTCTCTCTCTGCGTTTGACACGGATCCTCATTGAGCAATGCCTCCAATTCAGCATCTTCGAAGGTTTTTGGCCTTCCTTCATGCGGACGGCCGTCAACATTAAAATCACCATCTTTGAAGCGACGGAACCAATCTCGGCACGTTGCTTCACTTAAAGCAGCATCTCCATAAACTTTTTGTAGCTCTCGATGCGCTTCAGCCGCCGTTTTTTCGAATGCAAGAGGAAAAACAAAACTTCCCGCAAATGACGATTATTCGGCACAAAATCAGACATTTTCACAAAACCAAAAGTATATGATGCCAAAAACAAAATCACTAATGTATCGAGGCAGCTTGTTTACCATATGTCCGAGCTTCGTTTATGACGTTTAAGGGGTTACAAACGTCCAGAATTTTCAAAAAATCGATTTTTTTTACAGATTATTATTATTTATAGTCTTAGGCATATTTCTGTGGAAGTCGATTGTAAAACTTCTCCATAGATACAAAGTTATGGTACAAAATTTAACTGCCGGACGAGAGTTTGATGCGCACAGGTAGCTGCCCTTCGTTTGAGGCAGCTGGCCGTTACGAAATACACTTGAAAGTTTAAACTCGTTTTTCTCAAAACTACTTTTCCCGGCACGGTCTGCACGGTACCTCATACAGTTTTTAATATTTTTTGCTGCGGTTTTTTTTAAATATTCGAAAGGGTTTCCTCTATAGATTTGATTTTTGATATTTTCATTAAAAATTTTATAAACAGAATTAAATCCGGCTCGACAGACTATAACTACAACTTTATTTTACAAGATTTTTTTTACTTTTTACCGAACCATCAACATTTCAAGGAGAAATGAGCAACTTTTTTTCACAGTACTTTGGGTCATGTGATTTTTTATATACTAATTTTTGTAAAGAAAAATTAAAATATGGCATATTTTTTTATAAAGTTTAAGCACTAATAAACAATATATTATATAAAATATTTTATATTTATTTTGATTGTTATCCCTTCTCAAAACTGTTTTTCTTTTAGCGCATTGTTGGCGCTTCTGGGTGTAAGTAACCCCTTAATGCCCTCTACAACAACATTGACAGATACGTGTACTACTGTGTAACACGTCGTGATCACACATCAGTTTTTGCCTTAAAAAAATTTTCTGTAAAATTTTATGATTTAGATTTTAAAAGTAAATGCCTAATGCCGTGAGCCGAAGTACTTTGCCGGACGAATTCAATTCACTAGATTGGCCCGATCACTTAACCTGCTTACTATGAAATACAGTTGCCTTGCCCCTGAATGTCAATTTTTCGTTTTTGCTGTTCGCCTTTGGAACGCCACAAAAGATCCAAGCCATACGAAGTACATTGCGCTGCAAATACGAACTCTGCACGAACATTTTTCTCCCCACTAAGTTACTAATATACACGTACACATACATATATGTACATATATTCTTCTAATGCCTCTTTGTTCTTTTCCTCCTACTTCCATTTTTTTACAGCCCACTATTCCCCTTGTCAAATCATTTTTTGTTAAATTTTTAGTGTTATTTTTACGAGTTTAGAATTAAGCTCAAACAGGGTAAAATAACTTATGGTTACGTGTTTCATTAATAAATAAATAAATAAATGTATTATTTTGTAAAAATATGAACTTTTATAAAAACTTAAAAAAAAATAATAGTTCAACTTTTTTCCTATATAATAAGGAATCTCCTTAACTGGTACATGTAGGTAGGGGAGGTGGTTGAAGTACCAGTCTAGTTCTTTCCAAGTAGCATTAAAGCGTCGTTTTGATACCATTATGACACCTCCAACAGACACATATAGCCATGGACAGAGAAATAGCACACAAGACTAACTTCACCTCTAACTTCATTTTCTTCATTATAGAACATATAAATAACATTTTATTCTTTGCAAAAACAATCAATTTATTTATAACATAAAATTTAATTTCATAAAACAAATGTTTGTCCGTCCGCTTATTCATTTCTAATCATTATTGTTGCAATTCTACTATATCAGCTGGACATCGAAATAGCATCAGATTCATAAGTTACCTCAATATTTAGTTGATTTGCCACAACTTTTTATAGTTGCATCACATCTTCTGGACATACTCTCCACTAATGTCCTGCATCTGCTCACCGGTATCGAATTCCACTCTTTTTTGATTCCTTCCCATAATTCATCGGCATTTTTGAAATTTTTTCCCCCGATCTTATCCTTGACATCATTCGAAAGGTTTTCTACAGGATTAAGATCTGGGCTTTAAGTCGGCCAACTCAAAACTTCTACACGTTCTTTATTGAACCTCTCTTTCACCACCTTTGATGAATGTTTAGGATCATTATTCTGCATGAATATCCAATACACAGGCATATTTTCAAAAGCAAATGGCTCCATTGTATTTTTAAGTATATATCTAAATAAATATGTTTGTCCATTTTGCAATTAATTCGCACCTATGCACAGTGGTCCGGCGACCGGACAAAATTCAATTTTTCAACATTTTTGAAATAAAAATTTGATAATGCAGATGTTTTCTTAAATATTCAAGGCAGATTTCCTGAAAATATTACTTAATTTAAAAAATTTTTCATTGTAGTTTTTTGACTTTAAACATGAAATTGTATGCAAATCGTACTTCATACAAGAGTTTCATTCTCATGTCTGCAAATAAATATTACCATTTGATTGTTAACCAAATATTGAAAAAAAAGAAGATAATTGAATATATTAACGGAAACAGTAATAATTCTCTTAAGTTGTGGTACAAAATCCAATTTTTTTTTTTGAAATTTCAAAATTTTTCGAAAATTTTTTTTTTAAAGATCATTTTTTCGTGTGGTGAACACCGGTCCACTTGAAATCAACCTGAGTGATGTAGCCACATATTTCAGCTATGATCTCAAACTAAAACCTGTTGCGCAAAGTTGCGCAAATTAGAAATAATGTAGCTTTTGTGCATTTACCCACAGGCAAAACGTTACATATGGCTTATGCAATTTTGTGTAAAAGACAGAAAAAGACATCACAGACCCCATCAGCATTAAGAGACAACTAAAAAAAAAATTTTATTAAAAAAACAAAATTTTTTTTTTAATATTATTACAATATTAATATGATATATGTATATATAACACTATATATATTACAATAAAATTATATATAATATAATATAATAATATAACATTTTTATCTGTCATTGGAGGAACGGGCATAAGCCGATTAGAATATAAACGAACATCTGAGAATTGCTTGTAATAATAAAATCAAAATGACGTATAGTTTTGAAAAAAAGGAGTTATTTACCATATTTTTTTGCGTTCTTCAGAAAAAAAAAAGTTTTGAGTCAAAGAAGTTAGAATTACAAGATACAAGAGGATTCTGAATCATAAAAAAAAATTAAAAATGAAAAACAAAAAAACAACTAGATATCCAAAAAAATTTAAAAACTAAAACAAAAAAAAATTTAAAAATTAAAAATAAAAAAAGATTAAAAATTAAAAATAAAAAAAAATTAAAAAATTAAAAAAAAATTAAAAAAAAATAAAAAAAATCTGAAAACAAAAAAAATGAGGAGAGAATAACCTTACCGTAAACCTCCACGTGGTACTCTCTGGGGTCGTGAAAAATGTAAAAATGAACTCACCAGCTAATTACGGAAGTAAAAATGTATTTATAGTATTCAATGAATTTAAAATTTGCTAAAACTAAGGTCAGATTCGTCATCACTGATCCTTAAAACCCCTAAATATATATTTTCAGCTTAATTAAATGAGTTTTTGAATTTTGTCCGCCATCGCCTTCTGGTCGGACCACTGTGCTATGGACCAACGCCATACCACGAAAACGCACCCCAAGCCATGTTTACTGTTTTCTTAGTGTACCCTGAGTTGTGCGCTTGATTTTTTGTGCGATGAACGAATGATTTTCCATCAGGTTCGATCCTATTAATCTTAGTTTCAGCGCTCCATACTACTCTTTTCCAAAAATTTACATCCTTACTTTGATGCAGCTTTGAAAATGTCAACCGCGCTTTGATTTTTTTTTTGTAAGAAGTGGTTTCTTCCTGCTAGTTCGTCCATACAAATTGGCTTCATTCAAACGTCTTCTAACCAGTCTACTAGATACATAAAGGTTGTGCTCTTCATTAATTTCAGTCATTATGGCATTCGAGGACTTAAAAGGATGGGCCTTACATTTCCGTACAATAATTTTATATAATCTTGGCATGGTTTTACGTGGCGGAGGCTTTCTTATTTTTTTGTTTTGCACAAAACTTTTGTCTGCTTGGATCAATTTAATAGCACTATGTACCATTTTTCTAGAACAATCTAGTAATTCGGCAATTTTCGATTTGTTGGTGTCTTTTTCAAAAAGATTCCAAAATAGGTTTTCTTATTTCAAGAGTGCAATGAACTTCTCGACTCATATTAAAAAAAAACATATATTAAAAAAAAAATTAACAAAACTGAAAATGTGCTATTTCTTTGTCCAAGGTGAATGTGCAATACACCAACAAAAACGGGATTAAAAAAAAGAGACGAATCGATAACGGTAAATTTCGAACAGGATCAAGAGAGTATTGATATGACTAACAACACATGACCAAATAATTGATTTACGTCTGTGTATAAAAACATTACAGTAATAAGCATTTTAAAATTAGAAGTGTGCTATTTCTATGTCCATGGCTGTAGGTATGTACAGCCTGCCAGAGCTGTTGATGTAATGGAGAATATTGATGGGATTTCAGTTGGCGACTGCCTCAGGCTGTCGAAGAAAGAAACGATCAGTAGTGACCTTTATCGTCTAGCTGCCAAACCCGAACATTTACAAAGAAAATGCTCAACAGTCTCCTCTTCTGAAAGATCCCCACAACTTCTGCAATGGGAAACCTAGCTTTTTTACGTGTGTGCCGATCGTCCAATGATACAGATCTACAGTCTACAGTCCAACTGATACAGATCTTACTCAAAAACTTATAGTTTATTGTATTGTTATTATACCTGAAGATAAAAAACAATATTATTTTAAAAATAAAATAAAATTAAAGTTTATTTTAAAATTTGGAATTTGTTCATAAAGTAATGGGACTTCTTATAACAGACTTGGGCCATTTAAAAAAAAAAAATTATTTTAAAAATTTTATCACTTTTTTCTCGTCAAGTACCCCCTCTTTGTTGATTTTTTTAGCGTCAAGTACCCCCTCTTTGTTAATTTTGATTTTGGAAATTTATAAGGCAGAGTGTCCTCAGTAAACAAAATTTTGTTTTAATAGCTGGTTTGTTTCATGGCTTCTTTTGATATTCATGTTGACATAATAGAGTGAGTATACTAAACAGTATGGACAGAATATATAAAGAACTGGACCATAGTGTAGGTCAAAGTTATTTTAAAGATGAAATAGAAAAATTTTAAATTTTACGGATTTTTAAAGCTACAGGGTGGGTCATATAGCGTTTGCTTTTTTTGAGAATGGTAACACAAATGACATGTCAAAGGTGTTCATAATTTACTTAAAGGTTTAACATTTACGAAATGGGACGCTATACGCTTGAACAAAATTGGGAAATATTGAAAACCTATTTCCAAAGTGGTGAGTCTTCTTCTTCTTTTCTGATGAAGCTCATTTTTACATCGGTGGTTACGTCAATAAGCAAAATTGTCGGATTTGGGGCTCAGAAAATCCACACGTTACTGTAGAGAAGCAAATGCATACACAACGAGTCACTGTTTGGTGCGGTTTTTGGTCCGGCGGAATCAACGAGTTGTTTCCAAAAATTGAAGAGGATGACATGGACGACATTTGGTTTCAACAGGACGGTGCAACTTGTCACACTGCCAAAGTTACACTCGAACTTTTGGCTACCGTTTTTGAAAACCGAATAATCAGCCGAAATTCCAATATCAATTGGCCGCCTCGGAGCTGTGATTTAAGCCCGTTGGACTATTTTTTGTGAGGAGCCGTTAAGGACAAATGCTATGCGAACTATCCAGACGCGATTGATGCTTTAAAACACGAAATCGAAGTTGCCATTCATGAAATTGGAGCCCAAACAATCGAAAATGTGCTTAAAAATTGGGTTGATCGAATGGCCTACTGTAAAGCCAGTCGTGGCAATCATTTGAACGATATTATTTTTCATTCATAAATGACAATGTTCAATCTGCAAAATAAAAAAAAAATTTTGAAAAATATTGAAAAGCAAATTTTACATGGCCCACCCTATAGAAGTAATTCCATTATGCTTAATGGCCTTTACAATAACAACTGCTCTTGATGTATCTTAAATTAGAAAGAAACAATTCAACATTTTCTTAGATGATATCCAATATTAAAACAATACCGTTGTGCCTTCTTTGGAAATACCGTCCTTATTAATACCGAAATAGTTCATATTAAAAATGGTGTAAATGATTTTCAATGGAAAAATGTAATCAATTTTATTACTGGTGCTTTAAAGTACAGACAATTTATTACAGGTGTTTCCGACAGGCGAGCACTTGAAAGAATACTCAACCTCTCGCCGATTGACATTGCGGCAGAAGGTCTAGCAGCCAATTAAGCTCCCTAACCATTGCAGTATTTTTCAAGCAGAAGTCTTTGCGGTAGCAAGGACATCGAACAACTCCAACATAAGTATATACTTAGGACCAGGGAAGCCATAGAGAAACTAGCCGCAGACAGACGGTTACACATCTATTGGGTACCCGGACATAAGGGCATTGCAGGAAACGAAATTGTAGATGAGATAACCAAAAGCGCTGTTTACATACTACTGTGGGCTAAAAGTAAGGTGAATTTATTTGTCAAACTTCGCGGGATTAAAATTTAGCTCTAGTTATTTTTTTCTTGAGTTGGCAGCACTGTTAATAACATCTGGGCCAACTTTCATATGAATGTCATTATCAGTAATATATTTACGCTTGTGTTTACCAAACGACCAAGAGTGCATTTTTCGATTTTTACAATGTCTGATTTGATTGAGTAGAGAAGTGCCATCAAATTTTGTTTGCGGAATGAAATTTCGGCTGCGGAAACGTTTAGCATGTTGCAGAAGGCATTTGGTGATTCGACCATGTCGCAGAAAAGTGTTTATAAGTGGTACAAAGACTTCAAAGAGGGTCGAGAACGTGTTGATGACTTGGAGCGCTCCGGACGACCATCGACGTCAACAGATGACCAACACGTCAATAAAGTGAAGGAGTTAGTGCTGAAAAATCGTCGGTTGACTGTTAAAGACCTTACTGATATGATCGGAATATCAGAAGAAGCCGTCGCGTTGATGTGTGTGAAACAATGCTTTCAAACTATCAGGACAAGCTCAAATGCATCATTACGGGAGATGAGACTTGGATTTATGCTTACGACCCTGAAACAACCGACCAATCAAGCGTCAAAGTCTTTCAAAAATAAAGGACATGATGACAGTTTTTTTCGATTTTCGTGGTGTGGTGCACTATGAATTCCTTCCACCTGGCCAAACTGTTAATAAGGAATACTATTTGAGCGTTATGCGTCGTTTACGTGAAGCAATTCGTCTAAAAAGATCGGAATTATGGGCCAACAACTCTTGGTTTTTGCATCACGATAATGCACCGTCTGACACTGCACTCGTTCTTCGTGGCCATTTCGCCAAAAATTCCACGCATATCTTTCCGCAACCACCGTATTCGCCTGATTTGGCTCCGTATGACTTCTGGCTATTCCCAAAACTCAAGAGACCACTCCGGGGAACGCGTTTCGAGTCGATTGAGGAGATAAAAGCTGAATCGAAGAAGGTGCTGATGGCTATACCAGAAATGGACTATTTGGCATGTTTCGGGGATTGGAAAAATCGTTGGCATAAGTGTATTTCATCGAGAGGGGATTATTTTGAAGGGGATGAAATTGATTTACAAGAATAAATAAAGATTTTTCATTTTACAACCAAATTCACCTTACTTTTTGCCCACACAATTCGAACAAGAAAACGACATACTGAAACCTTTAAATACGGGATACAATGGCATCGCTGCGGATATGAAAACACGGATAGACAGGAGGTAGAATAATCTAGCCACTAGTAAAACTACGAAAACCCTGTATACGCAGAATGCCGATAAATACGCCCGATTCTTACTAGCCCTGTCTAGAAAGGAAATCAGAACTATCGTAGGTATACCGACAGGCCCAATTTGCCAGCGGCACACGTAGACAAGATGGGAATTGCAAACAATGATAGCTGCAAATTTTGCAATGAAATAGTTAGAAGAGAGGGGAACTATTGAACACTATTTGATGTTCTTGCCCTGCATTAGCTAGAATTAGATTAAAATGTTTAGGAGCTTTACAATATGAGAAGTTAGATGGAGCTCCAAAGTTTACTTAGATTCGCCAAAGACGCAGACGTATTACAAGATGTCTACTACAAAGAAACGTAAAGGTCCAGCTCCATCTGGTAACACTTAGGATCGATAGGTCTATGTAATGGCTTTCAGCCAGCCAGGTCAACCTAACCTAACCTAACCTTCCGGCAGACGACCTTTAAGGTCATTGCCGTATGTTCATTTGAATGAAGTAGAAATAATTGTAAATAGTTTTGTAAGATTTGTGTGAAAAACAAATGAGTGATTATAATAAGTGTTTAATAATTTTTTGACGTGATAACGTCTTATAATTCGATTTAGCCGGCTGCACGCACGAAAAATCTTGATCAATCGTCGTTACCTTGCTTGAACTGCAAGCGAGAGCGCGGAACGAACGACAAAGAGCACAATCGGCCCCCGCATTCGGCAACGTTCGACATCTGGCTCTGTCCTACTTGAGTGAGCATATGTATGGATATGCGCATATGCAAGAATGATAGAAAGAAGATTGCGCCCATCAGAGCGTACGTGACGTCACGTTTGCTGAGTTGTGCAGTATTGCCAACCATTTGCTCTTCGCAATAAATTTAGTGCTTATTTATACCGAAAATGCAAAAATTTTTAAGTTTCGTGTTTTTTTCTTTTTTTTAATTTAAAGCTACCGAAACTTTAAGTTAAAAAACAAACTATATTATTAAACAAAAAAAGGTCACTCTGAGAAGATTTTAGTGCTAATGAAAATTTTTTTACTCTTATAAAATTTGATAATTTGAAAGTGCAAATTTAATTTTTGGCTCCATTTAAGGTAAAGCAAAAATATTAAATGCCCCTCTCTCAACTCTTCTTAAGATTGAAAACCTTTCTACACATTTTAAAAAGCCTTTGAATTTATTGATTACGGATTAAAACCATAGAGGTGTAATCGTTTCTTCCGGTCATCAATCCTTAGTGAGACATAGGACATTAAGAGTTATATTCATTGTAAAAATAAACAAAAAAATACTAGAAAATACTAAAGAAACCATACTGACATTTTTACAAAAAGAGTACCTTATCTAATTATATAACTTCAAATATAGCAAAAAAGTCGTTCCCTTAACAAAAGAGTCTCGCTTAACAAAAAAAACTCATAAATTAAATTGTACATAAGCATAACACATTTATTTAAGAAAACGCACATTTTAAAGACAATTTGTCACGCATACAAAGTTCTTTAAGTGATTCAATAAAAATTTGTTGGGTTATTTTCTTTCAATGGGCATTTTAGTGCGTTTTTATATCCAAAGCTAGGCAACACTGCAGTAGCGAGAGAGAGATTTGACTGCCGAAAGCAGAAGAACACCAACAACACCTGCAATCGCGGGCAATGCCACCAGATGTTAAAAAAAAGTAAAGCTAAATAAAACTGAGTGAATTATTTAAATAATTATTAAAAAATGTATATTTTACAAAATTATAAACATGACATTTTAATTAGAACAGCTAGAAAAATGTCATGAAGAAAGAACTAAAACTTCGAGACACAAAATAATAAAAATAACAAAAAAAAAATGATAAATCAAGTTACGAAAATGGTAATCTGGCCATACTGGAGCTAAAATCACGTAACTAGTTGTCAAATTCACTGAGCGCAAAGTAACGGGACCACGATAGGCGCCATCTCATTATTCTTTCCATCATGGACAGCACTGATATAAATTCACATATTTGTATTTGCATATGCCTTCTACCTGAACCATTTCTCTGTTGAGAACAGGACGATGATAAGAAAAATAGGAAATGAAAGGGAGTGTTTCGAGTGTAATGTGTCTTGAAAAATGCAAATCGATGATGTTGCCTCTTGGTGTTGTTGACTTATTAACGTCTGATGCACAATCGAAATTGAACATATCTTTCATGAATTTGGTAAATGTTTCGTCATTTTTCACGTTTGTGCAAATGTAACTTGACCTATTCTATTGCGATTCCATTTACCTCCTTCTCTATATCCATACAAAATATCTATCAAACAAATAAAATTAAAATTTTGTTTTGAAAATTGCAACCATTACATCAGTATTTTCTTATGACGTTGTCACGTTAAACTATCGTCAGTAAACCGACTTTACAGACAACCTCTATTTTGTTTAAAAATAGTTCTTTAAACTTAAGCGCTTTAGAAAAATAACTGATGGAAAAATATAAAATTCAGTGTGCAGCATTACTATTAAATATAAAATCTATAGTTTCACATGCATTTGCAATTTTTCCTGGATAACAAAAATAGTTGATTTCTGTCACACGGTGTTATATAAGTTTATTAATACTCTGACAGCCTCATACCCTCCAAGTCCGAAACCGAGGTCTGTTTTGGGGCAAAAGATAAATCATTCTACAAAAGTGGTATTACGTAGACGAATAAAGCTTATTTTGCACAAAAACAAAAACGTGTTTTATTTGTAAGGCCCGGAACTTCTCAGTCATGTGTTATGTGGCGCATTCAACTCAAATTCACATAATCTATTTTGCTCTCAGCCAAATTCGTTGCCGCAACAGACCCATTGGCCCACAGGCCTATCAACAAGAGCTGCCATTGAGTGGAATCCCCAAGGCAACCGTAGATGAGGAAGCCCATCGCATACTTGGAGACGATTGTTGGATTTGGAATTATGAATTTTACGGTGAATTTAACCTGGAATGAGGCTAAGAGACTGGCGTAAAACAGATCTGAATGAAAGGAATTTGTTGTGATGCTTTGGTGCTCCCTGGAACCATATGAAATAATACTAATAATAATTCATAATAAAATAAATTCATTATTCCATGGCTTCAATTTTTACCACTTTTTTAGAAAGAGAATAAACTTATGCCCCTTTATGTCTTACTTCCAAATTGCATCAATGGGTTAAGAAAAATCCTAAGTTATTTGTCAAACTTTACACAAATCTTATTATGGAATTATGTGCATGAATCGGATGAGAATCATACGAGTGATATTTTACTGATTTTTTTTTCTTAATGTCTTACATATTTAAGAATACACACAGAAATTTAATGTCGTTCCCGTGAATATTTTCGAAGTTACACGCAAATTTGTAAAGTGCTTTTCAAACTATGTGAAGTGCATTTCAAACTTTAAGCGCGTTTTTCTTAAAATGGTGTTTTTAAAGTCGGTGGCCAACATTACTCGAAAACGGCTAAACCGATTAGTCTCAAATTTTAACACGAGTTTCTTAAATGTATTTTTAAGTAATTAATCGAAGTTTTTTTCTTACCGATAAATATTCTTTTTTTTATGAAAAATGTAAGGCTGAAATTTCGGTCAAAAATCGATTGTTTTTTTTTTTTTTTTGAGAAACCGCCAAAAAATGTATTTCACTTATTCCTTCCATTAATTAGTAGATTTAACATTACTTTAACGAAATCTGTTTGGTTTTTTAATTTCAGAGGATCCAGTTCAGCTCCCGGAGATCAGCTGTAGCTCTTTTCCAAATAAATATTTTTACTGATATTAAGTCTTAAAATACAGTTAAAAGATAACATAATATGTGTACAAATTTTTAGATCAATAAAATTAAAAGTTTTCTTAGAAAAAAAATTGGAAAATTCACTTTTTTCGGCCTTCTAACTGTATATAACCCCTTAAGTAACATCCGAAGTCACTTGTCAAACTTTACATACATTTAATTATTGAATTATGTGCATGAATCGGAAGAGATTTATACGAGCGGTATTCTACTGGTATTTAAGTAAAAGTAATAAATGCATCAAATGTTTTTACGAATGTTTTTTCAAGTCACTGTACATGCATATTTATGTAAATATGTATTTAAGTACAAAAATTTATGTGCATACATACATACATACAAATGAATTGCAAGATTGCGTGGGCCACGTGTTTTGCGTACCTATTACACAGAGTATCTATGTATGTATGTTTGTATGCATGTCTACACATACATATGTAGATATAATCCTTAAAGACCAAAATTTTTAAATAAATTTGAAATGTTTATCGCTTCTTGTTCGATAGAAAACAAGACTGCATGCACAAACGATGTATGTATGTATGTATGTATGTATGTATGTATGCTTATGAGTAAGCTTTTGGACGAAACCACCGCAATCATTCGATTCTTTAATTGAACTGCATGAACGGTGGCAAGCGTGTGTGCCTATGCATTGATGAAAATGCTCGCAGCCACCTACATACATACATACATACATATTTACATGCACACACCTATCTGCATACAGATGCACATAATTGCACGATATTTGTCTAATAATAACGGGGCCTTCCTTTTTAATTACTTATTCACTTTGCTAATTTGCATCGGAAGCCGGTTACTGTAACAAGCATTCGAACGCGCCCACATTCCGACATCGCCACACATTACGAACTGTAAAACAGATAAGACACAACAAATGCTAAATAATAGAAATGTACCAAAACAATAACAATCGTAAAACATTTATGAGCGATCGAACAACGCAATGCAGCGCAAATTGATTCGTCAGTAATTGGTGCAATGACATCTAACGAGCGGATACATGACAAGAAGATCACACAAACGTAGCCTAATAATCGGGGCCTATAGCTGCATCTTGGCACAGCGTTGACTGCATTAGCATTAAACAATGTCAGGAGCCACGTGCATGACTATTTGCATCGTTTTACACAAACAATGTTATGCAAATTCTTATTGGAATTCAAAGTTAAACGATCGTCTCACACGCATGCACACACACATACATACATACTTAAGTAAATTTCAAATGCAAATTTGTATTATTTTCCCCTTTCGCTGGCACTTCGTCAACCCGAACACATTCGCGACCATTTCACTTTTCTAACGAATATATTTACAAACTCGATTTATTTTAATTTAACCGACCGAACTAAACTTTTTCCATTCACTTTTATTACACAAAGATTTCATATTGACATTTTTCACGCGGGAATGTGACCAGACACATAAATCAGAATATAATCGGCAAACGACAAATTTGATGTCTGGTTAGTAGACAACTGTCAAAAGTAAGAGCTAATAGCAGTGAAAATAATATTGCGTTTTACTATTACTACAGCTGCATTTACATACATGAAGTAACTTTCAAGTTAATTTTAAGTTATTCAACATCGCCTGAAAAGTTGCTCACACACGCGCATTTACACAGGCGACAAAGGCTGAACGAGTTCAAATGCATAGTACATCCCGCCAAAAAACTATAGTACCACGACCTTTTCATCACTTTTCTTTTGGTTTATTAATTTTCATGCATCTATATATATAAAAGAAAGTCATGTTAGTTACACTATTTATAACTCGAGAACGGCTGAACCGATTTGGCTGAAAATTGGTGGAGAGGTAGCTTAGAACCAGGAGACGGACATAGGATACTTTTTATCCTATTCGAACGCGTTTCCGTGAAGTCACTATAAAATGTGGTATAACAAAAACGCATCTGATATGGAATAACAAAACGCAAATGAAAGCTAAACGTAATTTTGTCTATGGTTAAGTAGAAATAATATAAATTTTGTCAGAAATATATAATCACAGTAGTTTGTATTCTCTTTGAACCATCATTATCAGAGCCGCGACCAAAACGATCGAATCTTTCCCGACAAAGCCGTAATGCAAGAAGGATTCGAAACATTGCGAATGAAACGACTGAAGAAGCAGAAGGAATTGCTCGTGAAGAGCGCCGCGTTAATATGGCTCGACTTCGTGCTTCTCAATGACAAGAGCAAAGCGAGGCAGCCCATGAAACGGCTCGGTTGGCAATGCGATATCGGGGAGCGAATAACAGAGATCAACAAGTAGATGATTTTCGACGCACAAGAAGAGAATTATCAAGTGCTGATTTGAATCGAGCAGCGTTTCGATATGATTGCAGCATTGATTACTGCTGGCATCCTAGCGTTTGCATTGGGCCAATGAACGTTGTTTGCGAGTATTGTGGCACATTGAAGTTTTCCGGAGAAACGCTCGGATTGTGCTGCCTTAGTGGAAGAGTGAAATTGCCATTATTGACTTTTTTGTAGGCGCAATGATTTTACTGTCTGGCGACTTCCGCCAAACACTGCCAGTAATTCTAAGATCAACGGCTGCTGACGAAATAAACGCTTGCCTCAAATCATCGAATCTATGGCGCTATGTGAAAAAATTCAGCTGACAACAAACATGAGAGTTGCATTACTTAATGATACATCTACTGAAGATTTCTCTGAGCATTTACTGACTATCGATAATGGTCGAGTACCTGTCGACGAATCGAGCGGATTGATTTCATTTTCTCAGAAGTTCTGTAACTTTGTCTCATCGATTAATTTGCTTAACTTAAAAAAATACACATGAGAGCATTTCTTAATATAATATTTATTCGAAGTAGATAGATTTCTCTTACAGGTCTTTTGTTCAGGTCTGATTAAAGGTTGTATGAATCAGATAGTTACACAAATTTTTAAGTCGTCTGCATGTAAAAGAAAATCAGAGAAATTAAACCATTCAAGTATGTCATTAATAAAATTTTCAAAGAACAAAGAGGCCAAAATGCTGTCCCGAGGGACACCGAAAGCATAGATAACACCGAAAGAGGCAAAAACGAATAAGAAGTTACGTTATCGACAACGATTACACATTCACGATTGAAAAGGTACGACTTTATCCCTTTAAGGAAAATCGAGTGAAACCTAAAACTTATTAGTTTGGAGATTTAGCCTTGGAAAAATCTGTATATGGTAAACCGCATAACTTGAAGCCTATTTTAACAGTATGCCGGAAAAAAGTTGTGGATACAAATGTTTTTGATTCCAAGGGGGAAAAATAGGAACTTTACAATATTGTGCTATTTTCTGCATATATTTAGTCTCGTGAACTTTCTGTTTTCTCTTATTATAACTAATTTCTTTCGATTTTATACTATACCAATCAGCCAATTCTGTTCATATTTAAGGCATTTGTTTTTTCTTAAGGTGTTGTTTTTGTTAAGAGTAGTCAGAATTTTCAAAAAATTCAATTTGTTTTTTGCATTTTCATAAAGTCTTCAAAATATTGTGTGAAAATTTGAAGTGAATCCGACAAATAATATACTTTTCGATTTATTCAAGAATTAACAAAGGGCCCTCGGGCGCTCCGGAGCCGGTAGCAAAACTTTAAATGCGTTTTTCTCAAAACTATGTTTTTTGAACTGGTGATCGCTGTAACTTAAAAACTGCTTGGTAGATTTTAATAAAATTTATACTGCTTTTGAAAAACATAAAAATCTCGTGCCTAATCGAAGGACTTTTTTTTCAAAATTTCGTTTTTTTTAAACCATTAATTGTCGGTTTTTTCTCGAAAATCTGAAAAATATTTCCTGAGGCCGCCATATTGTTAACTTTGAAAACAAAAACAAAAGCTTCGATCAGGCACAAAATTATCTATTAATAAAATTAATTTCTCTTGTTCGATTGATTTTAGATGAATCTCCAAGGACTTGTGATGGATACCCGCAAGGGACTTCTGGAGAAACGGGCTTCACACAATGAGCGATAACTTTTACAATTACTATTTTTTTTTTAATTTTGCTAAAGTCAAGTCGAAACATGAGGTGTTAATGCTATGTTTTTGGTTTTGTAAAATAAAGCAATTGGCTAGCGAAACAAAATTATTGAAAATCATAATTTTTCGGGCCCTTGACCCTTTGATTTGTTTTGTTCTTTGAAATAAAAGAAATCCATGTGTTTTCTCAGAAATATACATATGTTAAAATATCCAATTATTTTTTCCAAGTATAAATGTGTTTAATTTTTTAATATAAAAGCGAATGAGTTAATATGAAAGGAAAACGTAAACAAACTCGGTTAAGTTGCTGCCAGTTAAAGACAATATTATGAAAATATTGATAAAACGGCCATAGAGCAATAAGCAGACAAATAAAACAGCGTGACAGTAGTTTTAAATCTCTATCAATAATATTGAATCCATCATTCCTACAGTAAAAAAAGCGAATGTATGAAACCTTAATCCATGTTTCAAACCCTACAATGCTAATATTTACAGCAGAGGTCGCTACCACACATTTCTCCGCCAGCTGACATGCGCTTGTTTATTGTGAATGACTGATAGCAAAAGAAGCAGCATATTTGGCAATGGAAGTGTGGTATTGTTTTGTGTTAAACGAAAGCGCCTTTTATTAAACAGTTGAAATAATTTCGCCAAGTATAAATAATGTCGGCACACGCTTCTACTAAAATTGATCAAAAAGAATATCTCAAAAAATACTTGTCCGGTGATAAGTCAAAAAAGAAAAAGAAAGACAAGAAACGAAAACGAGAGTTTGGTTCCGCCAAAGTGAAAATTATTGACGACGATGCGACGTACAATCAAACACAAGAAGAATTTGATGAGGAGCTCCTTCTGGGAGGTGAAGATGCGCCGCAGATTGTCGGCGAGTATATTGAAGATATATCTAATGTACCAAAGTGGCGAAGCATTGTGGTGAAGGAGGAGCCTGAAGAAGAAAATGAAGTAAGCTTGGATTTGAAGCCGGATGAGGATCTCTGGGGACCTAAACAAATCAAACGCAAAATAAAAGATGAATTTTCGCCACCACGACGAAATCGAAACAAAGAAATGGCTAAACGGTCACCTGATATCTCACCGCCTAGGCGTAAACATAAGAATAATTTGCCAAGTAAAGCTGAAAGCAGGAATGGGAACTTTACTAAAGACAAATCGTTAAGAGCGCATAATCATTCGCCAAGTAAAAGTAATAGAAGAGGTAACGAACATTCGCCGTATCAAAGTACTCGAAGGGAAAGTCGACGTTCGCCTGAACAATACGCATCAAGGAGAAACGAACGTACACCGGACTACAGCCCGAGGAGAAATCGTAACCAATCACCAGATGGAAGTCTGCCGAAAACAAGCAAAAGCACTTTAGATCAGAGCCCTCTAAGAAGGGATTGCAAACGCACATCCGACCTAAGCCCGAGAAGAAGGGTTGCGCGGTCACCTGACCAGAGCCCGCCAAAGAAAGCCAAACGGTTATCCGAAGAGAGCCCACCAAAGCGAGGTAACAGAACACCAGATCGAAGTCCTGTACGAAAGAATAAGCGTGCGACTGATCAAAGTCCCCCGAGGAGAAGGTATCGTTCACCATATCGACAAAGGAATAATTCTAGCAGCCAAAGCCCACCTAGAAAGAGCAGCCAGCTTAGACAAAAAGTTGCTGCAAGATCATCAAGTTCCGATCAAAGCCCACCAAGAAAAGATAGAAATAAATCGACAAAAGGCAGGAGAAAAAGTCGCAGTCGCAGTGCTGAGCGGAATTTTCAACAACACAAAAAAAATGCTTCGTACGCCGAATCCCCACCGAGGAGTAAAGATACCGAAAAATATCGTAGACGTAGCAAATCTCCCACGAAAATAAATCGTAGAAATTCTAGTGATAAATCACCGCCCACACGTTACGACGGCAGACGTTCACCGTCACGAAAGCACCAAAATGATTCACCAGTTCGCATAAAACGTGAAAAATGTTCACCAGATCAATCACCACCACGACGAAGGCAGGATATTGTTAAAATGGAACGCTCTCCTTCAGTGCAGCCCAAGCCTAGTCGATGGACCAAGTTGGAACGCAGAAGCAGCGATTCGCCACCACCAACTCACAAACCCAAAGCTTCTAAGACGCTCGATGGCAAAAAGGCTGGTATACAGGATGCCAAGTCACTTATGCAAGAGACTGAGGAGCGCCGTCAGCGAGAGGAGCGCATGTATAATGAAATGTCCAAGGAAGTGTCGGGACGCGATGCTGAGGTTCGCGTGCGCAGTACAGGTCGGAAGGGCCAACGCGCGCGCGACGCGGAAGAAGAAGATCCGGAAAAGCGACGCCGTAAAGAAGAACATGAACGGAGGAAAAAAGAAAAATACGATCGTTGGGGCAAAGGTTTAAAGCAAGTTGAGGAGCATCGACAACGTGCGGAGGCTGAGTCATATGAAGGCAGCAAGCCACTAGCTCGCTATGAAAATGACGAGGATTTGGATCGCTATCTACGCGAGCAAGAGCGCGCCGATGATCCAATGCTGGAGTATATGCGTAAAAAGAAGAAGGAACGACAGAAAGAGACGGGTGCCTTAGCGGAGATACCTAAGTATGAGGGCTCATATCCTGAAAATCGATTTGGCATACGACCTGGTTATAGATGGGATGGCGTTGATAGGTCGAATGGCTTCGAAAAGAAGTGGTTTGATGTGCAAAATGAGAAACGCGCGGCACAGGTAGAGGCGTATCTGTACAGTGTGGAGGATATGTAAAGCAAATTAGGTACTGTTGTGTGACTTAAAATTATTGACTTCTGTAATATTTTTGATATTTTTGTTTTTCAGTTCTGTATGCTAGTAAACAGAGTTTTTATTTCTGTAGCAGTTATTGGGAAAAGATTCAGGAAAATCAATGCATTCCATCCGCTGTCGACAACTATCCTCCTCATTCATCATTTATATATATGTGCAAAATTTTTTTATTAATATAATATTAAATTTTTTTTGTATTAGGACTACAGAATAGAAATATACAAATACATATATAGGTGCGTAAGTGGAAATTATTGTATTACATTCATTAGAGATATTTCATTGTTATGGCGCTTAATAACAAGAATATGAACTGTTAAACTACACTAGCAATTCATAGACTGAGTCAAATGTTTACCATATCAATGCCTTTGATATTTTTGAGGCAAATTATGTATTAGATACCTGCTTTTACTCTAAAATACATTTCATCTCTTTTATTCATAAAGTGTTGTAATGGCATAATGATCCCTAAACTTTTCGTAATTTTTTTTTTTTCTTCATAGCTTCTAAAGTTTTCATTTGCTCGAAAATTGTGTATAGTAACTCAAAAGAATCTAATTTTTTTACCGAATGCGAAAGCGGACCATACGACATACAGTCACTTCGATAGAAAAACGTGAGGAGCATTTCAAAAAAGGAATATCATATCGTAAATAGCTGAAATTGTACATTCAAGTTCGTCAACAGTTCAACACATAAGTGAACACTTCATGGATGAAAATCGTGTGGTAAATAAGGGACGACAGGCCCCAAATAAAACGTTCACAGAGAAAGAGCGTCGGTTGTTAGTGCGCCAAGTGAAGTGAATAAGAAAGAACCCCAGCATTTTCGAAGATCGTACTTTTTGCAGGCGAGGTAAAACTAAACTTATTGGGACCAGATTGCAGACATTTTATATAACGCGAGGTCAATACTGAGCGCAAACCACAAAATGTACGAACTATTATAAAGCACCGCGGTGGCAACGTTATGGTTTGGGCATGCATGCCATCAAAAGGATTGGGAAATTTGACTCTGTAAGACAATTAGGTTCAAAGCGCTAAAGAATTACAAATTGAAGATGCCTTTCTGTTTTATCGAGATTACAACCCTAAGCACAAGTCACAAATAGTGCAAACATAGTTAATATATAAATGTCTCCACATTGTGGAAACTCCTATACAATCACCGGATTTGAAGTCATCGAAAATTTGTGGCCGGTTTTGAAGACATAAAAAAACATTACATCCATAATAAATCTGATCTCAAAAGGGCAAAACTTGAAGAGTGGAACCAAATTAGTACTGAATACACAAAAAAAATGGTTGACTACATGCCACGTAGACGTTCAAGTAATGTAATTGATAATAAAGGATACCCAACAAATTACTAAATACCTTAAAATTTAAAAAAATATAAATATATACATAGTTGCTCGTTTTTAACTGTATCATCTAAGCTGTGGCGTGATTTTTTTTTTCCTTGTACATTCCTCTCGGGAGCATAGGGCCCCGACAAGACTCTTCCATCGTACACGGTTCTGTGCTGTTGTTTTTGTACCGTCCCATGCGATGTCGGCATCTGCTAGTTCGCGCAACATCGAGTGTTTTTTAGTCGACCTCGACCTCTGCACAATGAAATTAGTGCACTTTTTTGAGATTTATGTTGGAAAGAAATAACACCAAATAAAAAAATATTTGCATACTTTATTTTTCCATTTTCGCAATTTATTATGCAATATAGAACTCTTTAAAAAACGGGTACCTGTATCAAATAAGCTATGAGAGTCTGTAGCTCAGCTCATTACTCCAGCAGTTGGTTCTGCGTAATGGGAATGGCTCGGATTTATATGCAGCCAAGGACAGTAACGCCACCGGAATTCAGCAAAAATTTAGAGGGAATGTTCATGCTGGTACAACAACAACACCAAATGCTCTACTGCCTTAACACATCTGACACCAGAAGCTCTTTGGGTTCTATTAAAGGAAATAGTTTCCGTATTCTGGAGGAGTCACATAGGATGCTACATTGAAAGCCAAAGCTAAACCACGAACACTTTCTAAAAACACAACCAAGAATTACTTTAGAAATATTTTACACAACGGCGACTTCTTTCTGATAAATTTAAATTTAAATTGAAGACAAAGCATCTACATAACAGTTGGTGTATACTTTTCGTAAATAAATGCGGTGCTATAAAAAATGATGAAATAATTTCTTATAATAAATAATTACATTACAGTAGTAAGGCAACTAACATCTGGGGCTATCGGCCTGAGCATGGCGAGAATAAGCTGGACTGATGAATGGCATAAGGATAATTAGGGCGGAAATGTATTACCATTCTCTGCAACATTAAGGGCTCCCGGTGGTCTAGAGCTCTCAAATTTAGGGTATTGTGAGGAATTTTTTTTATAATAAAAAAAAGAAAAACGATTTTTAAATTTTTTAGACTTTTTATTTAACTTCTTTTATATATAAAAATGATTTTTTTTTAATTTTAATAATTTAAAAAATGGCGTTGAAGTTGACCCTCCCGAAAAATTGGACATGGACGGTGTTGTCTATTTTGGTTCTTTTATTTATCTGAAACACAAAAACCAAAGAAATTTTAAATCAGTATGACTGTAGCTATGCCCCGCTACTGGAATAAAAACAAATTTTTGACAAAATGCCGCGATTTTGAATTTGACACTTTAAAAATCGAGTTTATTTCAATTGTTTTAACAGCAAAATCCGAAATAGTTGAAATAATAATTTGTTTCTAGTACAGGCGATAGCTATTGATGTTGTGAACAACATATTAAAATTTCAGACGATTCGGTTGAATGGTTTTTTTTTGACAACACCAGTCCGAAAAAAGGAATTTCGAGAAAAATGAGTTTAAAGTTTGAGGTACAGGAGCGCGCGGACCGCTCTCTGCCTAGTTAATGGCCTGTAGAAGCTATAATATTGGAAATTTGAAAATGCATGAAAATTTCACCGCATATTCTTAAGATGCTATACTTTCGAAATATCGAAAAACAAAAAATCGATTTTATGAAATTTCTAGACCACCGGGTCCCCTTAAAGAGTGGGCAAGTCCCAAAACAAAAGAAGAACTATCAGAGGCAGCGAGAAACATCCACAAATTTAACTACATCATTAAAGATATGACTTGGCAACCGTATGGCTAAGATCAAACACGGATACGCCGACCAAAAAGAAATAAATAGCTACATGAATACCCTTAGTTGCAGTTTTGTTTATTCCCAGCTAGCAAAATTGCCTGATATCTTTCAAAGTTGCCGTCAAAAAAGTCGAAAAGTTTATGATTTCTGACCGATATCGGTCGAAGAAACTTATGGAGAGGTTAACAGGAAGTTTGGACGGCACGCCGTGGGGAATGCTGATTAATTTTCCGACGAGTTTGATGCATTTTTAACATTCACTTAAAATTTATTTCGTATTCAATTTTCATTCAATTTCATTTCCATATAAAAATTTAATTTAAATATTTGCGTTCTTCATCCAGTTTTTGAACATGTCTAAAATATTCTTAATTAATTCTTCGGCACGGGAGCTTGAAGTTTGTAGTATATTTTACAATACCGAACTCCAATGCCGAATAATTAATTTATTACCAAAATCAATGCGAAAATATTAATCATCATATCTTTTAGAAACTTTGTAAAGTTGGGGTCCTTGAGTGGTATATTATTTTTTGCGGAACTGCACGAAAATTAATGCAGTAATTGATAATTAATGAAAATTGTGCAGTAATTTGATCTTCCTTAAATATTAATTATAAATTTTCGTAGATGGACTCACTAATACTATCATGCCTCTGCTTGTAGGATCTCCCTATGAAGGATTTTTAATAAAAATACCCTGCAAGACAAAATAATCGTGTACTCAACTAGGTCCCCTTCCTTAGCTTGGATGGTATTATGCAGGTTGCTTCTATTCTGTGGAGGTACGGTGTAATAGATAGGGCTATTTTGCTGGGGCGGCAACCCTTGGTTGGGAAAAACTCTAGGTGTTCCAGTACGTAGAACCGACTGCCATGGGAATTCTTTGTTCTGGTCACACGTCTTCCTATGCGTATTTCTGATGGTCATACTCACTATTTTCCATTACTTTTCCGCATGATTTTATTCTCTTATACTAATGGATTTCTTAATTACCCACCAGGCCACTCGAAGGTTTCCACAAATGCCGTTCCATGCCGTTTATCTCGCCTAGAGCGAATGGCTACCGCACTGGTTACCTTTGTTTTTCTTGTAGCAAAATAAACATATAAACATTTCCCATGCACATTCGAGGAATGTTGCTGAAGTGACAGTCCTTGGTCGCATATAAATCCGGGTCGATACTCTGCCGATTCCAATTGTTTTCTTAAAATCCTTCCTAAATAAAAGCAAAAATACCAAAATAATAAAAAAAAAAATAACGTAAAACATAACTAAATTTATTTTATTTTTATTTTTTATTTTAAAAGGAGGTTGTCTGTAAAGTCGGTTTACTGACGATAGTTTAACGTGATAACGTCATAAGAAAATACTAATTGAATGGTTGCATTTTTCAAAAGAAAATTTTAATTTTATTTGTTTGATAGATATTTTGTATGGATATAGAGAATGAGTTAACATAATATACTTTAACATAACATAACATAACATAACATAACATAACATAACATAACATAACATAACATAACATAACATAACATAACATAACATAACATAACATAACATAACATAACATAACATAACATAACATAACATAACATAACATAACATAACATAACATAACATAACATAACATAACATAACATAACATAACATAACATAACATAACATAACATAACATAACAAAACATAACATAACATAACATAACATAACATAACATAACATAACATAACATAACATAACATAACATAACATAACATAACATAACATAACATAACATAAACATAACATAACATAACATAACATAAACATAACATAACATAACATAACATAACATAACATAACATAACATAACATAACATAACATAACATAACATAACATAACATATCATAACATAACATGCTGTTCAAGCAAGGTAACGACGCATGCGTGCAGCTGGCTACATAGAATTATAAGACGTTATCACGTCAAAAAATAATAATAACATTAAAACAACAGGTATTATTAACAAACTTGGTTTTATTTTAAATTCTTCAAGTAAATCAAATTAATAATAATCAATAAGAAGGCATATGCAAATACAAATAAGTGAATTTATATATGTACATATGCGTATATACATACACATATACGCTCACTTAAGTAGGAGAGAACAAGATGTCGAACGTTGCCGTTCGTTTGCTTTGTTTGCTTTGTCGTTCGTTCCGCGCTTTCGCTTGCAGTTCATTCAAGGTAACGACAAAGGAGCAAGGTAACGACAAATGAGCAAGGTAACGGCAATAAGCAAGGTAACACTAATGAGCAAGGTAACGGCAATGAGCAAGGTAACGACACATTTTTTCGTGCGTGCAGCCTGTTAAATCGAATTATAAGACGTTATCACGTCAAAAAGAACGTAAAACATAACTAAATTTATTTTATTTTAATTTTTTATTTTAAAAAACTTGCATGCTACTAAAATTATTAGGCTACATTTTTAAAATATTTCTATACTCTTCTTAAAACTTTTTTGCTTTGACCGCATGCAACCCTAGCTGTTGCATTGGCCGATAACAATTTTTATCGATAACTGCTAATTTGGCGCTGAAGAGACCAAAGAACCAAAATAAACAACACAATAAACCAGCGTACAAAGCGAATAAGCTAAGCAATAAGAAACATATTAAACGTTCTCTAATGAAAACAACAGTTGGTTATTTTTGTGATTATCATTATGTTCGCGTTGTATCTGCAAGCACAGTATTGGAATCCAGTGTGAAAACATTTCCTTTTATTAGTGCCTCAAACACTCAACTCGTTTACGAACAATTAAACGAATTAAAGAACATATAAAATTGATTACAATTGGTAAGTAGAATTAGATCGATGGAATTGACTGCAATATATAGAAGTGCTTTGCTTTGAAAGTGTCTGAAAATGTTGGCGGAGCATCTTGTGTTGCTGACTTTATGGGTTGGAGCTGCGTATATGCATATATATTTAATGCTGGCAGCAAGTAGCTAATTTGACTCACTTTATCCAGTCGCTAAGTGAATATAAACACTACTTTTGCCAGATGTTTCCTGTTAATGTATGAATGCAGCTGTGCCTAAGAATGGGTCTAATTTCTGTTTGATGATTCCACATTGTGTATAATCCCTCTACCTTGGAGCATGTCAAGTTCAAGGTTTTCACCTTGTTGCTTTTTTAATTATTGGTGCGCTCTTGACCCATTGCAAGTAGATATCACTTTTTTATTTTAAGCAAATGTATATTAATGTATATAAACATTCCAGTTGCAAGTACTGCTTTATATATAATTTGACGTAAATTTAATTAAATATCTGATTATCGTCGGTTAGAACCAGTACAGGTGAGATTCAAGTAATAGTCATCATTGGGGAGCACACAGTTGGTAAGAAGCACTCAACTCCAATGAGGTTCGGTTAACCCACTAGCTAATGCAAGATACAGGAAGTGAGCTGCTTCAACATGGTTATACAAAAGAAAAAGAGTATTAAACGAACCGATCGGGTTGATTCTATAAATAGTTGGCAGGAGTGTAACCTCTTAAAATATCCCGATTGTGCCAGTGTAGATAGAGTTTCAAGTAGCATCTGAGCCTCGTTGTTGTTGTTGTTTTAACAGCATAGGTAGCCCTGTCTGTGTAGGCATATCATCGGTCGTCTTCGTCTAGCTTATCTAGGGGTAGGCCCAGGAAACATGCTGTTTCGACAGGTTGAGTCCAGAGGGAGAGGGGGGTATCCCAGTATACTAGCCCTGTCTGGTGTACCGCATATCTGAGCCTCGTAGATTGCAATCGCGGAGGTGATTAGTCACTAATTACGGAATTCATGTAACGAGATTTTTTGGGTGCCTTTTGTTGTTGTGATTGCCATGGGTACACATAAATCGAGGTAATTCTAGTAATGCAGAACAGAATCCGCCAAGTTCAATTTAACCTAACCGAGTAATGTAGAACCGATTGTTGGGAGAAAGTGTGATGGAATCACGATGAATCTCGTTCAAGGCCTGCCGCTATAGTTGCAGTGCGTAATGATTGACTGATGTATGTCTTTTCCATGGCAGTCTGTTCGAAAAGTTAGTTTCTGATACGTCTGAAAGGTGTCTTGGTTTCAAGCGGGTACCTGTTGTTATGGGATCAGCGTAATATCCCAGCCGAAGCATGGCTGCGTGCATGCCTTTGAAAATCACTTTCTTAATAGATTGCTTAGACAGCCGGTTCTACGTAACCGGAACGACCCGAATTTATAGCTGACATCACTCCAGCAGCATTCCCTTTATATATGTATGGGGAATGTTTATGTTGCTACAACAACACACATACAGCTGTTGTCAACTAATTAGAAACGCTCCCTTTTGATAAACGCTTGATGAGCATAATATTAAACTGTTTAAATTTACCGTTATTTATTCTCTTAAAATCATTTGCATTGCTTTTGTTACTCTATTCACTACCCAATGCGCCTAGTTTTGTAGTTGTGAAATTGAAGTACCGTTAATATTATCCAACGCATGGGTTACTTAGTTCAAGGTAAATAAACTGAAACGAGTAATTAGAAAAAGTTGTTCAATGGAAGCATATTCGGCAAGTTGCGTTATTTTAATAGTAATATAATCGACTTTTTGGTGTGTATATATTTTAAATTGGTTGTTTAAAAGCAACCAAAATATTCGTCTTCAAGATGTGTAATGGGAAAAAGCAGCAGATGTACACCTGCCCTGCGCAGCTCCATTTTTGACCTTCGTAAAGCTGCAAAGTCGTACAGTGAAATTTCTAAACAAGTCAAATGCTCAAAAAAATGGTTTTTAACGCCTTAGCATATCCAACTTTTTAAGACTGTTGACAATGTTCTACGTAAGAAAAGGCCCCGGAAAACTTCAGCAGAAATTGACCGCAAGATAGCAATCATCTCCAAAAGAGACCCAAAAAAGACTTCCACTGACATCCAACGGGAAATTCAGGATCAATATAATTTCGAAATATCCAAGAGGACAATTGCTCGGCGTCTGGTCGAATCTGGACTGCATGGCAGAGCAGCACGCAAGAAGCCCCTTCTAACCAACATACAAAGGAGACGGCGAGTAGTCTTTGCGAGATCCCATTGGTCATGGACTCCAAATCAATGGAAATATATCGTTTGGAGCGATGAAACCAAGATAAATCGCATAGGCCCAGATGGTAAAAGGTATGTTCGACGGCCAATCAACCAAGAATTCAATCCTCGCTACGTTTCACGGGTAGTGAAGCATTGTGGAGGATCAATCATGGTGTGGGGATGTTTCTGGTGGAATGGTGTTGGCCCAATCCATAGGATTGATGGAATTTTAAATAAGGAGAAATACGTCGATATATAATACTAAAAAATGTAATGTTGCCGTGGGCTGAGGAAAATTTGCCTGTTATATGGAAGTTTCAAGAGGATAATGATCCAAAGCACACGGCAAAGTTGACGAAACAGTTTTTCGATGAAAATTCCATCAATGTTTTGGAATGGCCATCATCCAGTCCGGACTTAAACCCAATAGAGCATCTCTGGGATGACGTTAAAAAAGCCGTGAGTGCCAAAAATATCCCAAATATGGATGTCCTTTTTGCCGAAGTAAAAACGGCATGGCAAGCAATACCTGTGGCGCGCTGTGAGACTCTCATTACATCAATGCGCAATCGATGTGAGGCAGTGTTGAAGCAAAAGGTTTATGGAACCAAATACTAACATAATCTTTCTGTAGATCTGATAATACATTACTGTTTCTAATTAGTTGCCCTATCCAAATCGTGCATTTCACATGCTTTAAAAATATATATATATATTTAATAAAGAATTGCGATTAAATTGTTTTCCACTAGTTTTTAAGTTTATCATATGTTTAAATAAAATTGGCAAAAAGTTATGAAAATACGTGTTTAAAAAGAAAATGGAAAATTTATTTTGAAATAAGTGTCGTTTCTAATTAGCTGTCAACAGCTGTACATGCCGAAGAGATCTGGTCCTGTGCCATTATCTTCCTATCAAGGCTAAGGAACCACACAAAACATTTCCTTTATCTGCAACTGCTGTGCTGCAGAAAATTCAGTTAGTAATTGTATGCAAGCCCTCATTGGTACGACACACGCCGTGCACATATTGTAATTAAAAAAAAAAAATTGTGAAATTTGTTGTTTGCAGCGTTTGTGCTCCCAAAACTATTAATTTTCTAATAAAATTACTTCTAGACTTGCAAATATCTAAATATAAAGTAATTTTTCTTCCACCTACGCTAATGTTACAAAATACCATTTTCTGTTTACAAACCTGGTAAAAACATACCTATGTAATATGTATGTATGCATGTATAAATATAAAAAATAAAAATATAAATATATAAAAAGCTTAATTGTTTTGTCTCCAATTATATTTGTTTGCCCTGAACTTGACAGTGTCGTAACCTATGGTTGCCACTCTGTCGATGAGCGCCGTTTTAGCTTGGTTATTTCGGCTTACATGGTTATTCGCTAACTGCTGCTGACTTGCTAATTTTGTTTATTTGTTGTGGTTGTGTTTGTGCTTTTGTTTGCTTGCATCTATTTAACTCTTGTATGTGTGTACACCGACTGGTGAGCTTTTTATTAATGTCTGTTTTTGTTTTTGCTTTTTTTAGTGTGTTTGCCGTTTCGTTTTTAGTTACATGTGTGCCTCTTGTCTTTTGCGAGTGCGATCACTGGCCTATAAGTCTCCTACCCTTGGCATTGTTCTTATTAAGTGTTTCACACTGTCTAGAGCGACCATGAATTCGTTTCTTCAACTCGTCATATTCTACATCAAATGTACATACACGCATACATATGTATGTATGAATGTGAAAATGCTTATGTGACTGCAATATAAACACAGTAACCACATACGGCCGAATTCTAACGTTTATCAATCTCATATATTTACATACGTATGTGCTTACACATACTAACGAGGCGCCTACTCGCCCATAGACTTGTACTTTAGAACCACATAGTTCACGTTTTTAGCAGCCCTGCGGTCGGAGCATTTGTCAATTTAAGTATTTGTAAATGTTAATGTTTGTTGCGGCTGCCCTTTTTGTGATGTTGACGTCAGAGTACTATTGTTTGTATTATTATTCGTTGTTTTTTTTGTTTTTGTTTTTGTTTTTAATTTGATTATTACATTAAGTAGCGCGGCAGCATATGTAGCTATTTGCTGGCTGTTACATCAACAAACATTGCTAGCGTTTTACGATTTTTCAATTAATTTGGAATTTCACCTCGAAAAGTTCTTTGACTTCATACGACGTGTAGGCCCTCCAATCGTTGTTTCGCTTCATAAATGCAAATACGACACTTTACGCTGACAAGGCGTGATCTACAAAGACGCGAAGTATTAAATAGGCATTCCAAAACATGTTTTACTCTTACATATGTACATGCGTACATTGGTGCCCAATAGAAGTAACAGTACTTGAGGAAACTCACACCAAAAAAATTTCACTAAAAGGGTGGAATTCAAAGTTTTTGTTAATAAATTTTTAATTTTAAATGCTTTCCTCTGGAACCCCGCATATCAACAAGCTGTTGCGCTCAATTACATCCCCTTAGCATATCGCTGTTAATAGTGACTGAGCAGAGAGAGAGCGAAAGCAACAGGATGCCCTGGTCTTCGCTTTGTTTTGCTTGGTACTACAAATGTGCTTGGCAGCATTTTTGAACCTACGATTCGCACGTGTTCGTCCCACAGTTTTTCACAAATATGAAAAATTATGAAAACGCGAGGTGGTAGAAAAATAAAAGAAGGTGGATGGCGTAATAGAGCACTTAAGCAGCAGGAGCGCGAGTTTATTGAGTTTTTCCGCAGCATTTACATACATTTGTATGTAGAAATCTATGTATTTTTAAGTTGTCGCTTACAATTTTGAGCATGACAAACTTTGCACTCTATGTATTTATATATTTACTTTTCTTCTTGCAATTTTCCAGTTTTCTTGGCTATTTGCGGAAAATAGAAAATCACTTCATCCACAAGTTTATTACCGAAAGGGGTTGTATTGGCAATAGAACTATGCACATATGTCTACATATAGATGTATATGTATGTATGTATGTATGTACGTAAAGTATACCTAATGGTGGACTCAGAAACTTATCCGGGGGGCATGCCAAAAATTGATTTTTGATTTTGTGAATAAAGAATAATTCAAAAATTACAAAGGCATAGCTGAAAAATTAATACCTGAGAAAGGAGGCATACCAAAAATTGATTTTTGATTTTCTTAATAAAGAATAATTCAAAAAGCCTAAAGTCATACCTAAGAAATTTGTGTCCAAAATCATTGTCACACTAAAAATTGGCAGGTAGGTAGCATTGTGTTCCCTCTTGAGGCTCACTGCTGGCTTAGTGAGTCTTTGTAGAAAGGACATTGTTGGCTTTGGAATGACACTAAATCAGAGGTCACTTATCAATTAACCCTTTTGCATCACCGCTCGAAATGCGCGATTTACTCAAAATACTTTGTGTTGGCAGGACTTTTACTGTTTGTTCTAATGAAAAGAATGTTTCAGGATTACAAAAACAATAATTTATTGCGGACTATTCTGTCAAATGATGCAAAAGGGTTAATAATGAGCCAAAAAATCATGGCTCCTAATTTGTCAAAACCAATAACGGATTAATTTTTGTTGTAACAACATATCCAGAAATATTCTGATGAGTGATCTGAAGTGGGGCAGTCTTTAACCGAATATTGCTCGGGTCGTTCCGCTAAGATAGATCCAGGTAGATAGTATACGGAATTTGTTGTTGTATTTAATGTGAGGAAAATTCATGAAAGACTTACATAATTCAGTAGCAAATGCCAACGGGTGTAAAAAACTCTCTATCACGAGATGTATCGCCTATGAGACGATTTAGATGAAAGAAAATTATTTTTTATTTTTTGTCATTAATTTAAAATTTATAATAATTTTCCGATTTGTACTTTGCGTGTACTTGATGCCTCTCAAGCTCAGCAAGGACGTGCTTATTTTTGCTTTTGGTGGGCTTATACTATGAATTTCCTTTCAGACTTTCCTTCGGATTTGGGAAATAAATATAAATAAAATCTGAAACGCAACCTCCCAAGTACAGAGTATTCGCACAAGAAGTGCTAAATGGATTCTACACCTATGTCTGCGAATTATTGGCTGCCATATGACCACTAATCTAGTATCCCGTTGGCGTTCCCGTGAGAAGTGAATGTACAAATTAAAGAACCTCAGTTTGTGTAGAGTGTTCGTTCACCGCACTAAGACATGAATTATGATGATGATGACGTGTTGATAGTGAATGCGATAGGGATTCCAAATTAGCTCACCTGTTGCTTGTGGCTGCTCTAGCATTCTCGTCAACAATTGGAAGACATACATATAAGCCCTATGTTTAGAATCCATTCGCCAAGTCTTTCTCTAACCCTTTCTCTCGTACTAGTCTGCTTCCTCAATCAGCAAATGCCACTGCATACTGTAAGTCAGCACAGATTGATGTTGTGCTGTCGAAAAGATTCTGGCATTTTTCATCGAATATCGAGTTTGCCCTTGATTGGCAAGAACCCAAATTCTACTGCCCTCACAAGTAAGAATGACAGAGCACAACCTTACGCATAATCTAGGTGGAGAGAATGCAGAAGGTGTGGCCAATACAGACCGTTAGGCGGCTCTCAGCGATTTTGAGGGAGTCAGCTGATTTGCTGAGGTAACAGGGGATGTGACAGCGGTTTGTTTACAACAAGGTTGGGAAAACTGAGGTTGATACAAAAGATGATATAAAGAGATGAAATAGAAAAAAAAATTAACCCAGCCACCGCCCCTCTTACTTTGTTGCTGCCTGAACTACAATTGTTTGGAAAACTGATCGAGTGCAACTAACCTCACTTTACACATTTTTTCTATTGCATTAGCCTCTCTCTCTGTCAAATCGCCCAATGACGTAACAGCCAATATTATTCGCACAATTTCGTTTCGGCTGGCCAAACCCTGTAATCACCATCTTGTTCAGTTTTAAGCCGACTCCGAATAGCAGATATTTTTTATGAGGAGCTTTTTCATGGCGGAAATACACTCGGAGGTTTGCCATTGCCTGTCGAGGGGTGACCGCTATTAGAAAAAATTTTCTACTATTTGATGTTTCACGCACCAACCCATTCGGCTACGGCGGCCGTCTTGACGCATAATGAAGTGAAAAAATGAGCGTATTTTCGCTGTGCCGCCATTGTAGACCAGGTGTGTGAGAAAACTAAGAAGAGAGTGTCAAAATTGCGAGCTTTTGTAAACAAAAAAAAAGAAAAGTTAGGTAAGGATAAGATAAGCAAGCAGAAGAATAGAAAGAGAAACGTTTGTTACTGAAACGACCCGGATTTATAGTATATCCGGCCAAGGGCTGTCACTCCAGCAGCGTTCCCTGTATGTAAATATGGGGAATGTTTATGCTGCTACAACAACAACAACAAAGAAAAAAGTAGTTTGTAACAAAAAATTTAAAAAATTACACCAGCTTAATATTTTATTCTTTCAACTCAAAATATACAGACCTTGTACCTGGCGAATACGCTGTGGCTTGTGTGCGTGTAACTCTTTAAGTACATCATCTGAATTGGATTGCTGTTGTTGTAACAGCATAAACATTCCTCAGTACAGGTCGTTCCGGTAACGTAGAACCGATTGAGGTAGGAGCTTTGGGTTGCTGTTTTTATGAGCTGGTAACTGGCTACTGACAACTGAATTGAATGGGTGCTACTGTTCTTGTCTCGCTTTCGTATTCAACAAATCTTGAAGCTAAATGAAGCACCCTATCATTTTTACTATTTGCGTGTAATTCTAATAGGAATCCTTCTTTGTGGTAGTGATAGCAATGGTGGTATTTGCATCACCGCTCTAATCCTCACATTTTACATAGCCGTTTGGTGGTGGTTTAATTGCTTGAATTCATTGAAAATTTACAAATTTGCTTTAGAAAAGGAATTCGCTTAGCTTCGTTGGCATTTAGTGGCAACCATAAAAAGCAAATAGTTGTGTGATGATAGTCAGAATTCGGAGTATGTACGTACGTATACATAGGGATGTATGTATTTATAATAATGGATTTCCTACTATTGAAGTGTGGTGTACAGTCTTTCAAGGCTGCGTAGACTTCTAAGCAGCAGCTTTATCACTTCAGAGCTTAAGCTAAAGAACTCTTATTGTATGTTATTATGCTTCTGCATTATTTTGTTATTGTGATCAGCAATCCAAGTAATACATAGGTATGCACATACATGCGGTCCATGTGCGTGTATAGGAATTTCATATGTAATTTTTACATTTATTTCCAATTCACTTTGTAATTCCTTTGCTTTGTAATGCTCGCATGTAATTCACCCCTCTGATTTGCGCGTCCTGCCTTATTGCTTCCCTCAAACTTTTGACAATAGCTGAGCTACTTGCATGGAAATAAGATTTCCCTCAGATTTATCATGGAAAATATTTCGAAGAACTGGTTCTGCTAATTTGAACACGTGCAAATCTCTTGTCCTTCGGTGTACTTGCATGCCAGTTGACCGATTTCTTGGGTGAAACAATGCCTGCTCCATGGGTGTTTGGAAAGTGGCTATTGTGTTTTTGAATCAAATCAGCATTTCTAATTTCTTCACCATACACGTTTTTCGCGATTTCATCATAGTCAAATAAAGGGGCTTTTCCTTACCTACCAAACAATGAATTACATTTGTGTATGTAGTAGTTATGACAGTAAAGGATCTTACATGCATTCATCCCTTCGCCCTTCGTTCTTTTCCTTAACTAATTCACTGCGCCAACCGGTTGTCAGTAAATTTCCTCGCCTTATTTATTAACGCTAATTTATGATATATTTCCTATAATTAATTGCCGCTGAAATGCAGAAGTAGTGTGAGGAAATTACGAAAGCTTCAGGAATGTCATCTACCTAAGCATTTCATCAGCGGAATTGCATCATTAATTTTAGCTCAATTAGCTCTTGTTTTGATAGTTCGTCGAGGAGTGCACTTGAATTGAGTTAAAAATGTCGAGTGCCAAGTGCACCTCTCACTTTTGAATGCGGGCAAGATCAAAAAATTGAAATGCATTTATTATATTTACATAGAAGGTGGTTCGGGAAAGTTGTAACGAAACAATTTTCTATTTTTTCAATTTTGGTTTCGTACAGGCATTTTTTTATGTTAAAGATACACCTCGAAAATGTCAATAAAATCACAGAAATATAAGGTGAAGTTCAAAATAAGCAAAACTGAGCTAAAATAGAAACGACAGGATCTTTGTTTTGATAACTTCGTGTTTATTTATTCAAAATAATCCCCTCTGGCCTCGATATACTGTTTTGCGCGATCTAAAAGTTTTTCGAAAGCGTTTTTCCGGTCATTGGCCGGAATGTCCTTCAGGATGTCGTTCATGGCCAAACGCAATTTTCCGAATAGTTAGAAGTCACAGGGACCGATATCAGGCGAGTACGGGTGAGTGATTGATGGTTAAAATGGAATTTCTACTCAAAAAAGAGAGTCACAAGAGTGGATCGATGAGATGGTGCATTATCATGCAATAAGTGCCAACTTCCTTCTTCGCGGTATTCAGGGCAAATTCGACGAATGCAATGCAGCGAACGCTTCAAAACGCCAAGATAGAAAATTGCATTGACGGTTTGGCCCGTCGGCATGAACCCCTTGTGGATAATTCCCTTGGAATCGTAGAAACAAATGAGCATCGACTTGTTTTTTGACTTCTCTAAACGCGATTTTTTGGGTGATGGCTCGTCGGGGGCCTCCTATTCGGCACTTTGACGCTTAGTTTCAGGTTCATGTTGGAAATACCACGTCTCATCACCAGTTACAATGTTGTACAGGTAGTTCTCGTCTTTTCTCAATTCAATGGGGTCTTTCGAATGTTGAATTCTGAGCAATTTTTAGTTCTCAGTTAACTTTAGCGAAATGAAACGTGCACAGACCTTTCGTAAGCCCAAATGATCAGTTAAAATGCGATAAATCGATGTTTTGGAGATATTCAACTCCGATTCCATGAATTTCAACTATGATTTCGGTTCATTTTAGATACATTTACGAACAATTTTGATGGAGTTTTCGGTGATTACTGATTTTGGGTCCGTATGTTCATTGCCATTTATGTTCTCAAAACCATCTCTGAAACGTTTGAACCACTCATGAACTCTGGCACGAGATAGACCATGATCGCCATAAACTTTTTTCATCAATTCAAATGTTTCGGTAAACGTTTTACCGATTTTAAAACAAAATTTTATATTAACTCTTTGTTCGATAGTCATTTTGTACCGATGACACAAACATACTGATACTTTAGACGCAATAACTTCGCGTCCACTGAACCGAATATCACCAACTTTCACTGGAAGTCAGCTAGGGATGTAACTTCCAACGCACTAACTCATTAAAAACATGGCGCCATCGAAACCATTTGCGCAAAATTGGACTCAAAAAGAAGCTCGATGTTTGGGTGCCACACCAATTAACACCAAAAAACATAATGGATTGCATTTCCATTTGCAAAGCCTTGGATGATGTCTGGGGATGAGAAAGGGGTCACTAATGGCAATATTGTGCGAAAACGATCGTAGTCAAAACGTGATGACGCAGCTCAAACGGTGGCCAAACCAGGACTAACGGCCAGGAAGGTTCTACTGTGTATTTGATGCGTCTTGAAAGGAATCATTTATAATGAGCTACTTCCGTATGGCTAAACACTAAATTCAGATCTCTACTGTCAACAACTGGACCGTTTGAAGCTAGCGATTGACGAGAATTGGCCAACAGAAGAGATGCTGTGCTCCATCAGGACAACCCAAGCGCTTGGTTGGGAAGTTTTAATGCATCCACAATATAGTCCGGCATCAAGCCACCTTTTTTACCACCTTTTTCTCTCATGGTAAAATTTCCTAAGTGATAAGAATTTGGTATCAAGAGAAGATTGTGAAAATCGATTACTAGAGTTCTTCACCAATAAGAACCAATATTTCTATGAGGGAGGCATTATGAAGCTACCTGTAAAATGGCAACAAATTATACAACAAAACGGTGCATATTTGACCCAAATTGGACAATTCTAAACATTTAAAATAAAGTTTTGAATTTTACGCAAAAAATTTTACACTAAAGTTTTAAGCCGATTCCGAACGGCAGATATTTTTTTATGATGCTTTTTCTTGTAAGAAATACTCTCGAAAGTTTGCCATTGCCAGCCAACGGGCGACCGCTGTTATAAAATGGTTTTTCTATTATTTGATGGCGCAAACTGTGCGCGATAACGGACCTAAGTACAGAATTAATTGATATATTGAACATTGCTAAATATGAAACGAAGGGATGCCTGCACAAGCGTTAATTGGATTATTGGAGAACCACCACTTAAACCTACCAACCAACCATAGCATTAATTTGTTTCTAATACTAGTAATCCTGTCATTACTAATTAATTATATTTTACAATGAATTATATCATATACAGGGTCCAGAAAACCCAAAGAAAATAATCCATCGGACTCTCGTCTGGTGAATTTGAGAGCCATTGTGTGGACGTTAAGAAGTTCGGAGCGTTGTTCTTTAGCCATTCTTGGTTCACTCGAGCTTTGTGGGATGGTAGCCGAGTCCCATTGAAAAGTCCATGGTCTGCCACTGAAACGGTTGTTTGCCCACGGCTTCAAAGCAACCTCCAGAATACTATCCCGATAATATTTCGTATTTAGCTTGACGCTTGATGAAAACGATTGGAGAGCACCCATCTGGGGTTACAGCGGCCCAAACCACATTCAAGAAGAAGGTATGTTGGAGTCTCCGGGAACTAGTCGCAGAAACGACAGGAGGCAGTGGAACAAATCCCAATACGAGCAGATGACTATTGACATATCACGAGATAGAGGCATCTTTGGCCATTACTGAGAGTTGGACACATTAAATATTTGGTCGTCGTTGGATATCGATTTGTACTCGTTGGATACCGCATAACTGGAAAATTGCCCGAAAAAAAGACTCGTGTCGATTGGTTTAAGGAAGTTTTGAAGAAACTCTGTCGCGGTCGTTCCAAGCACTTCTATGACATCGTAACAGGTGACGAAGTTTGGATCTATACATTTGAGCCGGAAACAAAATAGCAATCGACTTTAACCCAGCAAAAGTTGTTCGCGGAAGCATCAGCTCGAATTCAATAATCGATAGTTTTTTCTGGCCTGACGCAACTGTACCCATATAGAAACTTAAAATAGTCAGTTCTGAGTGGTACACAACCATAATTTGTTTGCCCCAAATTTCCGGAGAATTAACGCAAACTAGTCGTCGAAGACGAATCATCCTTCACCAAGGCAATGCGAGCTCTCACGTATCGGTTCATACAAGAGAGTTTTAAGCATTCTAAGGATGGAATTGTCACCTAATAAATTCTTTTTGTTTCTGAACATCAAAAATAAAATGCAGTGTCAACGTTTTTCAACGCCTGAAGAAGCTGTTGAAGCCTTTAAGCAGCTCGTTTTGGAGTTATCCACTTCTGAGTGGCAAAGTGCTTTGAAAATTGGTTCAAGCGAATGTAGAAGTGTCTAATAATGTCAGCCTGAAATCCAACGTAGACTCTCTCTTGCCAACAAGTGCTAGTTTGGACTAAGTAGGCAATTGAGTAATAAAGTCTTCTCTCGACGAACAAAACTAACACTCCACAAGACTCTCATCATGCCCGTCCTAACGTATGGCGCAGAAGCTTGGACGATGACAACATCCGATGAAGCGACGCTTGGAGTGTTTGGGAGAAAGATTTTGCGGAAGATTTTTGGACCTTTGCGCGTTAGCAACGGAGAGTATCGTAGGTGATGGAAGGATGAGCTGTATGAGATTTACGACAACATAGACATGGCACAGCGAATAAAAATCCAGCGGCTACGTTGACTAAGTCATGTCGACCGAATGGATGTAAACGTTCCAGCTGTGAAAGTATTCAATGCGGTACCAGCTGGTGGTAGCAGAGGAAGAGGAAGGCCTCATTTGCGTTGGAAAGATCAGGTGTAGAAGGACTTAGCTTCACATGGTGTTTTCAACTGGTGTCGGTTGGTACGAGAAAGAGACGTCTGGCGCGCTTTGTCGGCCAAAATCGCGTAAGCGGTTATCGCGCCATCCAAAAAGAAGAAGAAGAATGTAGAAATATATTGACTTCCTCGGAGAATATTTTGGAAAACCCTAAAGTCATTTTCATTATTATTTTACTGTGTTTTCATTTAAATATATTTTTACCAGTTGCCGAAATAGTCAAAGAAAAATTTGCTACCCTTCATCATAACCATATAAATTTTAACTCTTCTATTTTTACATACATAAATAATTTCCCCCAGGTTTTTTTTATTAACCACTCCCTCCTCAATTAAACATTTCCAAACAAATATCCATATAAATAAAAGTTGTAATAAAATTTTATGCAAATCACTGCTTGTGGTTTTGAAAATCTTGATACGTTTTTTATCGTTTCAAGCCCCGCGGCAGCACAGCAGTTTGCAATAAATATTTTCGTTGTCGGAAGTATTGATTGCAGTTGAATTTTGCACAGCTTCGCATCAACTAATGAGATGCAAGTGCAATTTGAAAACAAGTTTTTCTGCTTTTCTACGAGTAACATAAATCAACGCATCCCCGTTCATTTGAGAGCTCAACACAGTTGGAAACATTTTTGGAAGGCGCTATGGCGCCTGCGTGGTAAGTGCTTACTCCTCTTAGCTCGACGGTGAGTCACGGAGCCAGTCAGCTATAATCATAAATTTAAATTATAATAATTTGTGTATAAGTCTGTGCTATATACTTTCGAAATTGCTTTCACCGCTTGTCGGTATGAGTAAAACGAAAACGGAGCCGTACACTTTCTTTAGGCACGAGAAAAGTGCTGCCTCTTCTTGTTATTAATTTTTTTTTCTTTTCAAATCATTTCCATTTCAATATTGCATTGTTTGCTCACCCTTTGAAAAGTGGGTTGGCTGCACTCAAATTTACCTATGCTTTTCCTCATTTAAATGTCAATGGCGCGAATGTAAATACATTTGTTTTTTCTTACTTTTGTGCCTTGCTCCTTAAGCTTGAGTTGCAACATTGTATTTGCTTTTTGAAGCAGAATTTTTTCCTGCGTAAAGGATTCGTGAAATTGCAATTATTACCGCCACTGCTGTTGGTTTTTTTTTCTTCTTTTATTTTTGTTTTTCTGCCGCGACTTAAGCTGAGTTTTCCTTTTGTTTATTTTTTTCTTCCTCATTTTCATTCTTCTTCTTGCACTTTTTTTACTCGTTTCATACGCCGGGATTAAGTCGAAAGAGTGGCGCTGCACCAATGCGAATTACCTTTTCGCCGTGAGCAAAGTACCAACAACAACAAATGCATAACAATAGCACTATAATAATAAGAATAATAAAAAAATAGACTATTGTAGCATCCACCAATAGTTATTGTCCGCCAGCGATTACCTATGCAATCTTCCTTATTAGGATAGCGATCGAGCGGCCGCAGGCCCACAACCAGGAGCGCAAACTGTGTGAATCACGTTGTTACGCTATTGTCCGCAGAGTTTCTCAAAGACACACAACCACACACGCGAAATTATACAAAACATATGTGCATGTGTATGTATGTGTGTGAAAGCACAGTTATGTTCAAGAAAATGGTAATGTTAATGGGCTCTTTCTATTAAGCTGCCAGACCGAATCCTGGACGAAGTTATTAATAGAGAATTTTTTTTAATTGGAGAAAATTTTAAATTTTATTTGTTCACATTTTTTTAATTAATTTATCCAAAGTCAAGCAACAAGTCGTCGTATAAATGCACGAAGATTTTCGAAGACTTCTTTAAAAGGGAATGTGCAAAAAACCGAGGATGAAAAGTCGTCGTGTAAATTGGCTCTTAATCTGAGCTTCCGACGGCAGTGTTTTTTAGGCTGAGCTTGCAAAAATAGCAGCAACAATGGCACAACTTCTGGGTCTGATTGATTACCCTCGACTTCCATAGTCAGGCCGGCATTAAGGGGACTCGGTGGTCTAGAAATTTCTTGCGCTTCTGTACTTCAAACTTAAAACTTATTTATCTCGAAACGACTTTTTCGGCTTGTTGTTGTCGAAAAAAATAAAAATTCAACCGAATCGTCTGAAGTATCGTCTGTTCACAACATCAATGACTATCGCCCGGACTAGAATCATATTATTATTTAAATTTTTTCGTAGTTTTTTTTTTTTATTAAAAAACTATTTTTAGAGTTTTAAATTCAAAACCGCGCCATTTTGTAAATTTTTTTTTTTTCATTTTTATTCTAGTAGCGGGACATAGCCACAGTCATACTGATTAATAATTTTTTTTGTTTTTGTGTTTCTGATAAATAGAAGAGCCAAAATGGACAACACCGTCCAGATCCAATTTTTCGGGAAGGTCAACTTCAGGGGCATTTTCTAAATTATTAAAATTTAAAAAAAATATTTTTTTTTCATTTTTGTATGTAAAAGAAGTTAAAGAAAAAGCCTAAAAAATTTAAATATCCTTTTTCATTTTTTTTATTGTAAAAAAATTCCTGAAAATACCCTAAATTTTCGAGCTCTAGAACCACTTGACCCCTTAAGTCACTTGACCACTGGAACACCGCATCGAAGAAAACGAATGAATGCGGAAAAGCTTTAGCTAGCTGCTAAATATACCCTTACACAGTATGGATTCCATACTACAGGGATGTACGAGTACCAGGCGTAGCAAATGACTTGGCGAGACAGTGAACCTTCTTGCTCGATATCAGTACCTTGCGTAATTAGGTTTTACCGTTCAGTTCTTACACTTTTCTATTTTAGAATTAATTGCTTCAAATACACAAACAAAAAGTGGTCGGCAGAATTCCACAAATATGGCTTAAATTAAAAAAGAAAAGTTCCTATCATATCATTTACTTTGAGCGCCTGCCGGGAGGAAAGTATATTTCTTTAAATTAAAATTTTGAGTACCGAAAATCCCGGGATAGATATTTGTCATATGTCGGGATTTTACATTTCTTATGAATCTTATGAAATGGTGATAGAAAATGCATTGCAGCTGTTGAAGTTTGAAATATATATATTTTTTTATATATAGTATATATATAAATACCGTTAGATGGAATAATATTTTGATGCATGCTTATTTTCGCGTAAAGTACAGTCTTCACTTGAATCATCAGAAAAACTTGAATTACTAGATCAAATACTGTTGCTTTAATAACTATTTTCTTCCATAAAAGTTATTGCTTTTAATCAAGGAAACCGGCCTGTACCTTAAGTTACTTTATCTGATATTCGATAAAGCTTTATTAAATACTTCTTTCTTACTAATGAAATAATTTTCACTCCGCTTAACCTCAAGCTTTCTACTACAGCACAAACTACAGTACTAAAGATCAGAGAAGGGGTCCATCCGTTCTCTTGAATAATGTTTTCTTCTAATAATTAAAAAGAAAAAGTACCGCAATTGCAAAGAAGTTCCATCAGTTATTGAATTTCCTACAGGGTTTGATTGAAAAGTAATGAGCCTTCCCGTGCGGAGCGTCTGCCAAGCGATCAACCGAATCAGCTGGTGGAGGAAAATGATCGTTGGACCTTCCCCTTCCACTAGAAACCGGCCCCAGTTCGCTAGCAACAGCGGCACAGTCAACATCGCTCCGCGCGTGAAAGCTGTTTTAAAAGTGTGTTAGGATTTTGCAGTGGCGTTGGAGCAAAGTTACTCGTTCAAATTTTGCGTAAAGCTAAACAAAACGAGTACCGAAACCATTGGGCTACTCAAGGAGGCTTATGGGGACCAATCTCTGTCCAGTGCCCAGGTAAAACGGTGGCGCAAGTCGTTCAAGGAAGGCCGGGAAGACGTCGAAGACGAGCAGCTAATCATCTTTTTCGACTCTCGAGGCATCGTCCACAAGGAGTTTGTACCTCCAGGAGGCACTGTAAACGCGGCATTTTACAAAGAAGTGCTCCTTCGGCTGAAAAATCGCGTCGCCCGTGTTCGGCCCGACCTCGTTAACAATTGGACCCTTCATCACGACAATGCGCCGGCGCACAACGCCTTCCTCTGCACCTCTGCATTGGCCAAGATGGGGGTTCCGGTACTTCCCCACTCTCCCTACAGCCCAGACCTGTCCCCTCCGGACTTCTTCTTGTTCCCGCGCCTGAAAAGAAAGCTGAAGAGGAGGCGTTTCGACTCCATCGAGGCGATCCAAAAAACTGTGACAGCCGAATTGAACGCGATTCCGGCGGATGAGTTTAAAAAATGTTTCCTGCAGTGTAGGGACCGCTAACAGCGGTGTATTGACGCTCAAGGGTCCTATTTTGAAGAATATTAGTTGTATAAGCCAAAAGGTGTAATAAAACTGCTTAAAAAATAAGGCTCATTACTTTTCAATTAAACCCTGTAAGCACTAAAATTTGGAGAAACTAAATTTTTTTCTTTTATATCTCTCACAGTTTGCTCTACGAAAACGTGTTCACAATCATAGAAAGCAAAAGTCAAAAAAGGTCACTACTATTTTCATGAACTCAACTGTATATATATGTATTTATGTGTATGTGTATGCGTAAACTGCATAGTGTGAGCGGCATAGCGCGCGGCTTGTGTGTGACTGTCGCTTAACATGTTTTCTCCCCTCTAGGCATTTTCTTCCTCTATTGTTTTCAAAACAATAGAATTTCGAATAAAGTTAATATATAAATAAGTACGTATGTGTGCATCTTCGCCCATGTTTCAGTGAATTCCATAACACATCGACTCGCGTAGCGCACGAAAAGACAAATGCCAAATGTAAAATCAAAGCATTTCGAGCTGTAAAAAGCACAAGAATTGGTGAATCGTAAAAAGGTGAGGAGAATGTCAGTGAAAATTATGTGGTAAGAATGTATGTAAAGTCATAAATGTGAATGTAAGCATGTGTGTATGGTTGTACTCTGTTCTCTGTTCTTTGATTTCAATCACATGTGTGCTCTTACAAGGATCTGCTTATAGTTTTACAATTGTAAAGCACAATCACTTTGAGCGAGCAATCCAGCTGTATACCCTTGTTGATCCCCCTGCCCCCACTGCGCCGTGCTTTTGTAGTAGCACACTTCAGTGGAGCGGTCGTAACCTATTTTGCCTTATTTGATGTAGCCGGCATTACCCTAAAAATGTATTAGGCCTCTCCAAAATGGAGGTATGCGCTGGATATCCGAATAGCCATGAAAAAAGCAGATAAGCTCCGCAAGTGAGCCTTGCTGAAAGATTTATGGGCTGTCACCTCGTACACTTTTAATACAGGGCTTCGCTACTATGACTGGAGCTTCGATATATGCAGCAGACTTTACTTGGAATCCTTTAGTAAAGAAGTGTGGCGGGAAATCTCCTGTGCTTGAGAACAGACACCTCTCTAGGATTGGAACATAGCCATCTGTCATTCTGGTAATTTCTGCGGTTGGTCTTTTGGTCTTCGTAAAAAATTTTCGTCAGAACAACACCATAACATCTCCGGCGCTTCATTGATAACTCAATGGAGCAACTCGACCCTCATAAATTTTAAACTCCCTCGCAAGGGTCCTCATTGATCTTGAAGGGCCCTCGCCAAAGATCGCTTACACTTGTGAATTTCTGCAGAACGTTCCTCGTTTTTCTTGCGTTTTGCAACAAATTCCACATTGCCGCCTGATGCATCCAATTTACGGCGAACCACATGACCGAATCGACAGGCGCGCTTAAGAAAATTTGAGATTTCTAAATCGATGTGATTTGCAAATACAGCAACGATAACTTCGTGCCTCGTCATTTCTTGAAAAAAAGTTGGAATAACGAACTGTTTAGCTTTATAACTACATGGACATTGTAAGAAAGGTCGATGGTACTGCGACGAAAAGATTCTTCAATTGCGCGAACGCAATGAAATTAACGAGTGTAGAAAAATTTATCTTCGCTTGGTATGAATAATTATCACTACTTCCGGAAGGGAAGTGGCATCTAGCATTTTTTTATTTTCGGCCCAAACTGACGAAACAGCTTTAGAGCCATATTCGAAAGAGAATAAACAGAAATACAGTCGTCTACAGTGTACTGCTACGACAACAACAAACAAATAAAAGTGAAATATTGAAGACTCTGCAGCTGTGACGCGCAATATCTCAGTTTGATCCTACGATTTTTTCGAAAAAATTAAGGAGCAAAAGGATCTCGCAACTAATGGCAAAGTTTCTTGAGTCCAAAGCGCCTTAATTTGGTGTTTGGCAGAGTTTCTCGTTCAATTTGTCGTGTGCTTGTGTCTTGATGTTTTTCCACAAATGGAAGGAATTTTTAAGCTGACTCCGAACGGCTGATGCTGAAATACACTTGAAGTTTTGCTTTGCCTGCCGAGGGGCAACAGGTTTCTATCATTTGGTGATTCATGCACAGAGATTCGAACTTGTGCACTTCCGTATGTTAGTCACGCACCACCCATTTGCCTATGCCTGCCCCAATAACAGGTGTTATGAATGAATGGATTGCTCTATCGAGAGATGATTAAGAGGGAAACCGGTTTAGATCGATCAAAAAATTGATTTTTTTTATTGCATAAATCGTTAGTATAACTACTCAAGAATATGTGGTAAAAATTTTAAAGCGAAATTCGTATTATTCCCCATTCTATGTGCACTTAAGTGACTGCCCGTCGGTTCCGCACCGTAGCGCGCGTTAGTTAGAACGAGATTTTTCACGAAACTACTTTTTTTGAACTGGTGGGAATTCTAGCGTAAAAATTTATCGACCAATCGTTCTGAAAATTTTCGAGATTTTTTCTTTATTCAATTCTAATCTATATGAACCTAATTCTGGGATTACATTATTATTTAAAATATGGTTTTTTAAGCAAAATAGATGAAAAAATATGGTATAAAAAACTACTTTGTGTTCATGCGCCTCAAGAGCATGCAATTTTCAATATTTTTTTACCACAATTAGGTTCATATTCTTAGGAAATATGTTGTTAATAAAAAAAAAATCCTGTTGATTTCATAGAAAAATTGCAACTTCAGGAATTCCCACCACCAAGACACTCGGATGGCGATCGTCCATGGAAAGCACGCTCTAACGCCACTATCTCCCGCGGAAATAGCTTCAATAAAATTTAAAAGTGTACCTAAAAATATAAATAAAATATCCTCTAAACTAAAACAATTTCTGATTATTCCTTCTTTGTTCGAAAAATTCTCGAAAAACACCAAAATTTTGGCCTCCTAAACCGGTTTCCCCCTTAACGATTTTTTATGGCCGGAATTGGATGGTATTGATCTGCACAACGTCTATTTTCAACAAGACGGCGCTACGTGTCACGAAACCATTGAAACTCAATGATGGAAGTCGTAAGGCTATCGAGGACATAGGGCAGCCACTTTGCAATTCGGTTATGGAAAATTGCATGAAAAGAATTTTGTCCTGTAAGCGTGGTCGTGGTGGCCATTTTCCACTATTAACGGCATACTTTCCTCTTTATATTGAAATAAACATCCGATCATTTGTATAAAAAAGTAGCATTTTTCTTTGAATATCAAAATAACATCTCTTACTGGAAAACACTTTAAAAATAATGAAAATTTGATCTAACTTTGAACCAGACTGCAAACCAGAAAAATGCTTGTCTTCAGGTCGAATAACTCTTAGCCACGTAGACCTAACATGCGCTTAATAATTTTCAAATTCTGCTGAAGCAATCTGGAGTTTTGAAGTAATTGGACAAGGATTAAATGCATTGATATGCATAGAGATTGTATGACATTCGCAGGCAAGTAACATTTCTGCTTCCAACAGAATTGCGCTATACGACCCAACCCACGGCAGTAGGTTCTATGTTAGTAGAGCGAAGCGGATTTATATCCGGCAAGAACAGTCACTCCAGCAGCATTCCTCAAACAATTAGAGGAAATGTTTATGCTGTTACAACAACAATCCAACTCCGGTAATTTGTTTTTGTTTGTTTGTTTGCGGATGATGTTCGGAGACTAAAAAACTCCACCTCGTTTCGAACCGTCGCCTATCTTGGTACTGCTTTGGAATTACTTCAGATTTCGTCGGAGATCGCAGTACTCTGCTGCTCTTTTTGCACACGCTTCTCTCGTCTACGTTTTCTTTATTTATCTTTTGTTGTTGACACGAATGTTGACACGAGTCCTTGTGGGAGCTCGTCTTCAGAGGAGTTGTTTCAACTGAACTTGTAGCACCAACTTAATGGTGACGTAGCATCGAATGTACTTGAAGGCTTGCCAGTGTTTAACGAGACGGTGGCGATTGTAGCATTAGCTTATCAGGCATTTCGGAGAGGTGTCACCCTTCTGTACTGAGTTGACTTCCATCAGCCCTTAGACTGTTTAATCTGAATAATTTTTCCAGTATACCATAATCAAGATGTTACTGGTCTCGATCTTGATGAGCTTTACAGCCATCTCGCTTATATATATATATTAGGCCGGGCCGATTTGTGGGGAGGCAAAAAAATCGCCCATTGCTCTGTGAAAATCATATTCTAGGGATCAAAATAAGAAACTTTGCCGAAGGAACCATACCTCTAAAACGAATTCTGATGTCCCCCAATTTGGGTCGAACTTTTAGTGTCTTTTGTGGGGAGGCAAAAAAATCGCCCATTGCTCTGTGAAAATCATATTCTAGGGATCAAAATAAGAAACTTTGCCGAAGGAACCATACCTCTAAAACGAATTCTGATGTCCCCCAATTTGGGTCGAACTTTTTAGTTTCTTTTCTCATGTAAAGGCCAAAAATGGTGATATTTTTAATGGGGAACTCCCCAGTGGAGTTCCAGGGGGTGTGCCACTGGCATGGGTGGATCGACCGTCCAAAGCTAGTGGGGGTCGGTCATACATTTGGACTCGATTGGAGCACTCTAAATAGGTCAAAGTGGGATTTTTCCTTCGACCCAAATTGGGGGACATCAGAATTCGTTTTAGAGGTATGGTTCCTTCGGCAAAGTTTCTTATTTTGATCCCTAGAATACGATTTTCACAGAGCAATGAGCGATTTTTAAATCGACCCGCCCTAATATATATATATATATATATATAATTGATGCGCACACCCGTTTTTGGGTGTTTGGCTGAGCTCCTCCTCCTATTTGTCTTGTGCGTCTTGATGTTTTTCCACAGATGGCGGGACGTACAGTTTCAAGCCGACTCCGAACGGCAGACATTTTTTTTTATGAGCAGAAGTACACTCGGAGCTTTGCCATTGCCTTTTTTTTCTTCATTTTAGTCTTTCACCGAAACTAGGGTTCTTGGGGTGTAAGATTCCTTTTAAGCCTAATCCGTTCCTCTCCTGCCGGATTTTAGTTGCCTTTTATGACAAGCATGCCTTACCGCGGGTGCATTGTTTTCCCCGACCTGCTGGGGGCAACTCCGGCAAATTACTGGCTAACCATATTTAGTATACAAACCAAGCTTCCAGTCATATTGTCGTGTTCTTCTCGATTTCAATTATTAGTTAAAAATGGTGTTTAGTGTTAGGTGTGGGTGATCTCTTGCGATGAAGTAATGAAGAATCATAAGATCAGCGAATTATTTGAAGTTTTGCTGATATGTGCAGTTTTTCGATATTTAATACCAACACTATGCTCCTTTTATTACAGTTCCCATTTCGGCAAGAATTTTAAATTCACTGAAGAGTTTCTCATTTAATTTTTTTTTATTACTAACCACCTTAGTGTGGTTCTCCAATATAGATTTTCGTGAATGAACTTCAATGATACTTCATGATTCACTGCTGTACATCCAATACAAATCTCGCCTTAATAAAATCCAACCTCGCACTGCAGACAATATAAATTTCGAATGATTTACCATCGCCAATTTTTTCATCCTGTTGCTATGCTTTATCAAATGAATGTCTCAAGCAGTCCACCACGCTTTTCCACCCTTCGCTATTCGCGTCCGAGCTGAGTACTTAGTGGCATCTAACCAGGAGCACGGCAAGAATGCGCGGCGGCTTGGTAGAAGCGCAAAAAGCGCAGGAAGAGGGTTAGTTTTATGTTTTAAGAAAAATGCACACATACAAGTATTAATTCATGTTTTTGTATGTTTCCTTCCCTTGAGCGCTTTGTCACGGCCTTCAGCTTCACCTTCACTGCTGCTTTTACTATTGCCTTCAGCTTCCTCTTGCGGCCTTCGCCTTCTCTATTGGCTTTTGCCTTGTTAGAAAATCATCAGCAATCCTTGAATTGTCAATTTGAAATAAGGGGTTTGCGTGTAAGTATGGGTGAGCTTAATTTTCTTTCTGTTTCTTCTTCTATTTCTCCTCTTTTTGCTACTTGTGATTTATCTGTTTTGCCTGTGTTATTGCTTTGGCTGTTTTTGGCATTTCCAGCATTAATTCCTTGTTGATATTCCACATTTTAGTAAACCAAGCTAAGGGAGACCAAGGACTTGTTGTGCTTTAACTACCAGACTTCATGTTAAAAAGACGCTGTGAACATAAAGCGCACTGCGGCGAGGGGGAGACACACCAAGGCAAGGAGTATAACCTGAAAGTCTGTGCAAAGTGGTGGTTTTTCTTTTGTACAAATGTAGATTTTTATACTTGCGGACAATAATTGTTAGCGAAATTTTAGCTTCCTGGGCACTCCTGCCTTGAGCACTGACACAGTTTTCGAGTGCAATCCAGCGGAGTCAGACGTTTTCGTTTTGTTGTGTCCTTGCGTAGTGTGTAGTTGTTTTTCTTTCTCATAGGGACTCGCGTCGCGTCGTTGTTTTGATAGCGTACGAGCATTCTTGTGCACTCGCCGTTATTTAGAGGGTTGGTACCTCAACAATTTAGGTGCTCCTTATCCGGTTTGGAGGGAACTTGTATTGAACTTGTTTGTTTGTGGCTTAAATCGTCACTTCTTCTTTGTTTACTTGTTGATGACTTGTTATTGTTCGGTAAATTTAGTGGAAGCAGTTCGTTTCTCTTCGTTAAACTAATTTTTATGAGAAGCGTTTGTATAGGAGTGACTGTGGCTGAAAGTGAATGAGGTAAACAGCCAGTACATTTTAGCAAATTAATTTGTGAAATATTTTATAATTTAATTTTCAGGCACACTTATGTGAATAGAATAAAACTAAACGAAATGAAATATATTAAAATAAAATAAAAATAAAAATAAACCAGAATAAAGTGAGATGAAATGATGTGAAATTAAATTAAATAAAATAAATAAAAAAAGTTGAAGTGAATTAATAAATGGTAAAAAATAAATTAAATGAAAATAAAGTAAAATGAAATGAAAAAAATTAGAAAAAGAAAGTAATAAAGAAATATGGAAAAATAAAATAAGATAAGTCGAAAAAAATTAAAATTATAATAAAATAAATAGAAATTAAAGAAAATAAATAAAAATAAAAGAAAACAAAATAAAAAAGTGAAATTAAATTAAATGAAACGAAGTAGGTTAAAGAAAATAAAATAAAATGAAATAAGAAAAAAAAACATAAAATGCAATAAAAAATAAAATATAATATAATAAAATAAAATAAAATAAAATATTATATAATAAAATAAAAAAGTGAAATTAAGGTAAGTAAAACGAAGTAATATTAAGAAAACTAAAAATAAAATAAGATAAAGGAGAATAAATTGAAGTGAAAAATAACATAAATTGAAATAAAGTATTATATATAATAATAAAAAAGTAAAATTAAAGTAAATAAAGGGAGGTAGAAGAAAAAAAGATTAAAAATAAAATAAGAAATAAAATTGAACTGAACAAAATAAATAAACATTAAATAAAATAAAATTTAATTAAATAAGAAAAAGTATTGTATAAGATAAAATAAAATAATATATGAAAGTAAAATAAAATAAAATAAACTCAAGTGATACAAATAAAAAAAGAAATATATTAAAATCAAAGAAAATAAAGTAAAATGATTCAAAAAATTTATTTATATTAAATAAAGCGAAGTCGGGTAAAAATACGGAAAAAATATGATAAAAAAGAATAAATTAAATGAAAATTAAATAAATAAAATAAAATAAGATAATATGAAACGTAATGAGATAAGATTAAATAAAAAGAAATAAAATAAATTTTTATAAAAAATAACATAAATAAACTAAAATAATTTTAAATAAAATGAAATTGAATAAAAAATCAAATTAAATAGAAGTAGAAGAAAAAATTAAATTAAATTATATCAAATAAAGTAATTAAAAAAAATGGAAAGATAAAATAATATAAAATAATTTTAAATAAAACAAAAGAAAATAAAACAATTTAAAATAAATTAAAATAGTAGAAGAAATTAAATTAAATAAAACGAGTAGGATATAAGAAATGGGAAAAATAAAATAACGTAAAAAAATACAGAAAAAAATAAAAAGAAAAAAAAAATTAAAAAGAAAAAAAAAGAAAATAAAATAAAGTAAAAATAAACTAAATAAAATAAATTCGAGATTAAATAAAATAAAATCGAGATTAAATAAAATAAAATCAGGTTGTATTACATTATAATTAAATTGATACACGATAATTGGAAAATCAATTTATGAAATGTACACTCGCTCAGTGGTGGCGGAGTAATTGGGAGTGCCACTTTTTAACGGCAAACTATTAAACATTTTTCTTTTCTATCATATGTAGACAGGGTTAAATAAAAGGAAAGATCGTTTAAATTACAAAATAAATTAAGGTAACTCTCCGTTTGGCACCCGGGTCTGGCCAGACTTTTTGGACTTTGACATGCATTTAACATTAATATCTTTTATAGCTAACGATTTGAGTTTGCAGGTAGCTTCCTAAATTTTAATTTTCTATCGATTTATGGATAAAACCTTTTAAAAAGGATTCTTGAACAGGACGAAGGAGGCAAGATCCGGGTGCCCAACCGAAAAAAGGTGTCCAACGGAGGGTTAAAATAAATTAGCATTACCCTGCACAAATAGCTGTTGTCATATCCAGATCAGAGTTCTACTGAAAGCTTCTAACACTTTTTTTCTTCCTTGTTTCACTCCTCTTGGGAGCATAGGACCTCTACTAGTCTTTTCCATCTGAGTCGGTTCCGGGTAGTAATTTTTGCAGTGTCCCACGTTATATTGACTGCTGCAAGTTCGCGGAGTGTTGATCTGTTCCAAGTGTTTTTTGGACGATCGCAACTTCTGCGACCTTGCGGGTTCCATTCTAGCACCACTTTTGTAATGCTGTCGAGCGGCTTTCTTAATATGTGGAATATCCATCTCCATTTGTAAAGTAAAAAAATCGCTTATTGTGGAATCGGAAAGTACGGTCGGAACGCCTGAAATTAAAAAAAAAAGTTTAATCCATGACAATGCGTTTCAAATGTTGTTATAGTTATTTTAAGTAGTTTGATAAAACAAAAAAAATATGCAATAGTTCCAATCCTCCGATTGCCAAGCTAAACTATGAGCTGAATTTCTCCATATTGCTGCAAAACATTAAATAAATAAGAATTTTATTTTAATATTATTTTAATAGCTACTACAGCCTAGAAAATTTTACTAAAAAAATTAAGACTTATCGTCTAAACTTCCGTTAGGTGTTTGACCGAGCTCCTCCTCCTATTTGTGGCGTGTGTCTTGACGTTGTTTTACAAATGGAGGGAACTACAATTTAAGCCGACTCCGAACGGCAAATGGTTTTTTATGAGGAGGTTTTTAATCGCAGAAATACACTCGTAGGCTTGCCATTGCCTGCCGATGGGCGACCGCTATTAGAAAAAAAGTACATCAAAAAATTTTAATTTATTACAATATTTTATTAATTAAAATACTCATATTTTTATTTTATTATTAAAAAAGCACATCCAAAAATCTTTGCTAAAACTTGTAAGAGAAAATCGGTCAGCAACAGGTTAAAGATTAAAGTTAAACCTTCCTAATTACTTCGCCACCACTGTATGTATGTACAGTACTTCACTCAAATCACTAGAAGTAATCAAATAAAACATCATCCCCAAAAGTTAGTATATCAAATTTTCCCCACACACCCACATGCGTTTTTCAACCCTCATCTGGTCTACTCTATGCACATTTACATATGTAAGTGTTTTGCTGCTTACAAATCTCATCTGCTACCTCGCTATTGCCAATACTAGCAATTGGCATTGTCTTTTAAGACTTCTTTTAGATGCTTGACTATCGCATTTCGTCTTTATTTTAGGAATTTCTTCTTGACATTCAAGTTATTTTGCTATGTGTGGCCTACTGGCTGCTTGACGACGCGTCTATTTTGCATTTCCGCATTGCCTACCAGTGAATTGGCTAAATAACTGACTCATCCTTGACCAAGCAGCTGGCACGTTGACATGAGCATGTGAGCAAATCGTGTCGGAGGAAAAGCACTCGCAATTTGTTGCTGCTGTTGTGTGAAGTGAATTTGTTCTTGTTTACACCCGCGCGCACTTATGCACAATCTTTGTACACACATTACTCTTTGTCCAAGGTGGGTTGGTATTAAAAATGGGCGAAATCGGTCAATAACAACGCCTACCTCCCATATAAAAGTAATAAAAAAAAAGAGTTATCTCTGTTAAAAATTTGGTATAAATGGCAAACTAAAAATTCTCCCTACTGAATCAGAACGCTTGGGCTTTGATCCTTCAGTAGTCTAATAGAGAAAATATTAAAATATCGAAGTATGCTTTAATCCCTTTGTCTGGCACCAGGACCGGATGGAGTACCCACAGAAGTCCTCAAGGAGATCGCAAAGGAACGACCACAAGTCATGTAGACATGTATAAAGCCTGTCTAAGGGAGGGAATTTTTCCTGAAATATGGAAAACACAGCAGGCAAGCTTCTTGAAAAATTGATCAAGCCTCGACTGGCCGCAGCCAAAGATAACTCCGGTGGATTATCAGGAAAACAGGACGCCTTTAGACGTGAAAGGTCTACGATAGGGGCAATCGAAACTGTCACAAACTGCATAGGAGCAGCACAACTGGGCAGAATTGAATCCAGAAGTATAGTCCTCCTTGCCACCTTAGATGTAAGGAACGGTTTCAATAGCGAAAGATGGGCGGACATATTGGCCGTCTTAGAGTTAAGGCTAAAAATTCCGGCATACCTACTGCGCATAATGAAGAATTACTTACGAGTCCACAAACTCGTCTATCAAATCCCAGAGTGGTTTCGTTGTATAAACGACACATCCGGAGCGTCGAGGGGATCAATTTTCGGTCACAACTTGTGGAAAATTAGTTATGACGAGATGTACAATATAGAGATTCCCGATAAGACCTTTCTAATAAGATATGCAGACGATATCGCCGCAGTCCGCACAGTACGAAACCTTGAAGAAGCTCTTAACAAAGTAATGATACGAACACAAACGTGGTTAGATTCACGTGACTTTAAATTAGCAACAAAGAAAACGGAGCTGATACTTCTAACCAAGAAGCACATCACGTCAGAAGTTAGCATGCAAACTTGTTCAAATACGCTAATCACAAAAAAGGTTCTACAGTACCTTGTAATAAGACTGGACTCAGGATTAACCTTCTGGGCCCAATTAAAGTACGAGGCAGAGAAAGCCGCTAAGATGGCATCCCTACTCACTAGACTGATGGTAAGCATGGGGGATCCAACCCAAAGGAAACGGGAAGTAATGATGGCTACCACGTTCTTCGTTCTCTTGTACGGAGCTGAACTGTGAGCAAATCCGCTAAAGGTAAATCATGGATGCAAGCTCTTAGCATCGGTAGAAAGAACTGCAGCCTTGAGAATTACTAGCTTTTGAGAGGAAATAGCATTAAAGAAAGAGGGAATGGAAGAAAGAGCTAGGAAACTTGCAGCGCGCGAAATTAATGATGAAACGCTAAGGCTATGGCAAGACCGCTGAATTAACGAAACACCCGGCAGATGCGCGGCTAGGCTTATAAAAGATGTCGCTATGTGGTACCGCAAGAACTTCGGTGAAGCATTTTGTATAAAACCCAAATGTTTTCGGGGTTTGAGTATTTCCAGAAACCTGTTCAAAATAAGGAAAAGCTGACACCCCACATGCATATTCAAGGGTGCCGGCGAAGATGACGCTGAGCACACATTCTTCCCATGCATACTTTGGGAGCAGGAACGTCGAACGCTGGAGAATGAAGTCGGTCACATAACCACTGAAAATGTAATTGATAAGATGCTAAGTAGCGAGGAAACGTAGGAGATCATCAGTGTTTTCGCGGACAGAATTCTCTGGAAGAAAAAGGCATAGACCTTGTAATGAGGCAGATGGAACGGCACTCTGATATCATGCGAAACCGGTTTCAAGGTGTGTGACGGTTCCATACGAAGCGGAGTTTCTGCGACGGTATGAAAAAAAACCCTTGTCTTATGAATCCAGTGGCAATTGTGTGTGTCACTTTCGATAAAAGATTCTTTCGTGCGTAAAAACAATCTCGTATTTAATACGTGGCCAAACCTTTTGGCCAAAACAAGACATCACGTGTTTGATACGTCGTTCTCACTTTTGGCACAGAAATAGGATCACGTCACCCCCACGTTGTTTTAAGCAAACGGTTCAGATATTCGCTTGATTTATTAAAGATGCCTCAGTGGGATGAATGTGCATCCTGGCACTCTCAACGAACTACTATTTATTGTATTATAATAATAAGTAAAATATTTCTTTATTCGCTTTATTTTACTTTGTTGTTATTTTGATTTTAACATTTAGAAGCATCTATTCAATTCCTCGAAAATCGATTAGCACCAATCTGCGATGATCGAGAATTCCTCTTTAGAGGCAAATAATAAAATCTAATACAAAAAATGTGTAATTTTATTGCACTTTGCACTTTGTAAGAAAGAAATGTCTTGGACTTGACAACTTATAAATGTTTATATAAAATATATTCATATGCATATTCATGTGCCTTTAAACATTAGGGCGGGCCAATTTGTTATTATATTATTATTATTATTATATTATTATAAAAAATAATCAACTTTGTTCTTTCCTTTGTTATTCTACTGGTAGTTCTGAAAAAAAAAATACATGAATGGATAGAACCTCCTTTTTCTAAAGGATCCTGGTCAGAGGCTGCAAAAACTTGGTTAAGTATTTGTGGATTACTAACGATGACTGAGTTACGGTTGTGTTAACTGTTTTATGCTGCTAATGAAGTTCATCAGGTTGTTAATATCAGCAGAAATAAGCAACTGACTCGAAAAGTAGTACAATCGACTCGAAGTAATGCCGAGGACGAATACCTCGCGGATAGTTTCGTGTGAGGACACCCACAAAATTCGAGAGCTGACATTTTGTCAACCTCAGAACCTCCTTCGCTTCAACAAAAAACAACAACAACAATTCCTAAAACACAATAATTTTCTCACATAAGAAAATTTTTTCGCATCTATTTCTATTCGGAATCCTAAAAAAAGAAAAAAAAAATAACAAAGTATTAAAAAATGTATGAAAATATTTGAACATAAAAAAATAATACTATCAGTAAAAACATCTGGAATATTTTATAACTCAGGACTAAAACTGAAATTATCATTTTATGGGCTTTTATGCTCAGAATCCACCAGTAGACTACTTTAGGCACGGAGGCAAAGTCCAAACACATTTGAACCCCCCTAATGTATGATCGCATGTGCATATTCTAATTGAATTTCAAATATGTTTATGTATATGCATTCACGTCTGTATTCTTATTAGAATTTGAATTTTTATAATGGCTATTTTTTTCTCTTACCACTTGCAGAAACCTAAACAACAAGCAAATTGCACTGATCGTGAATTTTTCTGCGAGGTGAGTTTGACATACAACATACAGTGGTACATATACATAAGCACATACATATGCATGTTTATAAGCTGTAGTTCTTCTTTTAGCAGAAATAATTAAATAATCGACAAAAAATTACTAATCATAAAACCAAAAAAAACAAATAAAAATTATAACAAAAGTAACAAATTTAAGCATTCAGCATTTTGCTAATTTATTTAACAAAAATGATAATAAAGAAAAACATTAAAAAAATATATAACATTTGGCCCATGCATATACACACAAATCTATGCATAAGTACATATTCAATTTGCAGTATTCCGTCAACACTTTAAGTAAACTAATTTCACTGGCCAGTTCTTGTTTACAAAACAAAGTCTGACGGGAACTTTTTCATTTCAATTTTAATGCATTTTCCCTCCATTTTCTAGCATTTTGCTTTTTGTTGTGGTCGTAAAGTGTTATTGCATTATGAAGTGTGGAAAAAAACAAAACAAAAAAAAAGATATTTGCATACACAAATTGTATATATTTGCATGCATATTTTTGCGTGTATTCACATAGCTACGGTTACTCGTCTCTATTTATTTATTTATTCATTTTTAATGTAAACTTTTGCTGAAAATATGCGCGCATGTGTGTGCGTGTGTGTGCTAACTTATGACTACGAAATGCCATTCAACTTGAAAATCGCCTTCATTAACAGAAAGAATAACAAAATAGCAACTGCACTTTTGATCGCCGTCCACAGCCCGCTGTAGCCGACCATAAAGGCCGTGTTGAAACAACAATACGAAACCCGCGGTGCTTCTGACGAGGTGCCATGCAAAAAATATTATTACAAAATTACGGTTAATTGTTGTTGTTAGTCTACTTTTTATTGCAATTTCTCTAGTTTATATTTTATTTTTAGTTTTGCATATTTCTATTAAAACTCGTCACCTCATGTAGTCCAGTGCAGTTTTATACCAATGTACACTAGTTTACTAGGGTTATAACTTTGAATCGAAGAGCTAAAGAAATGAAGCTAAGTAGTTGAAAAATATCAATAGCAAAATATTCAGTATTGAATAAATGTAAATTTTTTTTTCTAATTTTTATTTTTTTCAAAGTTCTTAGTTTTTTTAATTTTATTTTACAGGTTTTATTTTCAAAATTTTAATTCTTTTTCAAATTATTTATTTTTTTCAAGATTTTTAATTTTTTCTGTAAAATTTAAATTTGTTTTCATTATAGTATTTTCAAAATCCCCAATTTTCTTCCAAATAATTTTTTTGCTTAATTTTTAATTTGTTTTTTAAAACTTTAAATTTTTATTTTCAAAATGTTTAATTTTAAGCGTTTTGCAAAATATTTTATTATATATATGTATATAATTGGCGCTTACACCCTTTTTGGGTGTTTGGCCGAACTCCTCCTCCTATTAGTGGTGTGCGTCTAGATGTTGTTTCACAAATTGAGGGACCTACAGTTTCAAGCTGATTCCGAACGGCAGATATTTTTTATGAGAAGCTTTTCCATGGCGGAAATACACTCGGAGGTTTGCCATTGCCTGCCGAGGGGTGACCGCTATTAGAAAAAACTTTTTCTTAATTTGTTTTTTTTTTATCTTTCACCGAGATTCGAACCGACGTTCTCTCTCTGAATTCCGAATGGTAGTCACGCACCAACCCATTCGGCCTCGCGCCCGCCGTTATTTTATTTTAATAATTCGTTTTTTGCGAAATTTTTAACTCACATTTTTTTTCTCTAAAATTAAATTTTTGTTGCAAATGTTTAATTGGTTTTATTTATATTTTTTTTTTTGCAAAATTTTAAATTTTTTTACAGAATTTTATTTTCAAAATTTTTAATTTTTTTTCAAAACTTTAAATTTATGTTTTCAAAATTTAATATTTTTTATTTTTGTTTCTTTAATTTTAAGCTTTTTGCAAACTTTTGCTTAACTAAATTTGTTGACGTGATAAGCCGCCTGCACGCACCAAAAAATGCATCGTTATCTTGTTGATGCGTCGTTAACTTGCTTGAACTGCAAGCGAGAGCGCGAAACGAATGACAAAGAGGCACAATCGGCGCCCGCGTTCGGCAATGTTCGACATCTGGCTCTCTCCTACTTGAGTGAGCATATATATGTATGTATATGCGCATATGTATATAAATTCACATACATATTTGTATTTGCATATGCCTTCTTCCTATGTGCATGGTAATGAACCATTTCTCTGTTGAGAATAGGATAATGATAGGAAAAATAGGAAATGAAAGGGAGTGTTTCGAGTGTAATGTGTCGTGAAAAAGGCAAATCGATGATATTGCCTCTTCGTGTTATTGACTTATTAACGCCTGATGCACAATCGAAATTGAACATATCTTTCATGAATTTGGTAAATGTTTCGTCATTTTTCACTTTTGTGTAAATGTAACTTGACCTGTTCCATTGCGATTCCATTTACCTCCTCCTCTATATCCATACAAAATATCTATCAAACAAATAAAATTAAAATTTTGTTTTGAAAAATACAACCATTCCATCAGTATTTTCTTATGACGTTGTCACGTTAAACTATGGTCAGTAAACCGACTTTACAGACAACCTCTTTTTTTAATAATTTTTTTTCTCTAAAAGTTTTAATTTTTACTAATTTCTAAAATTAAAATGTATCCTGTTAAGTTTTTAATTTTTTTTTTGAAATTTTATTTTCAAAATCCTTAGTATTTTTTCCAAAATGTAAATTTTTTTTGTAAAATTTTTTATTTGTTTTTCCAAACTTTAAATTTTTGTTTTCAAAATTAAAATTTTATTTTTTTTATCTCTTGTGTGTTTGTGTTTTAGCTAATTTGGTTTTCTTGCAAAAGTTTTAAATATTTTTAATATAGTTTCTTTCTTTAAAATTACAATTTTTTTTTCAACTTTCAAAATCTGTTTTCAAAATCCTAAATGTTTTTTTTTTAATTTTAATCATTTCGGCAAAAATTTTAATTTTGTTTTTTTCAAAATTCAAATTTTTATTTTTTTTTTTAATTCAAATTTTAATTTTTTTTTCAAAAATAATTTTTTTTTTTCAAAATTTTTAATTTTACGCTTTAATAAGTTTTTTTTGCAAAGTTTCTAATTGTTTTTGCAAAATTTTGTTCACAAAATTTTATTTTACTTTTCTTCATTTTTTCTCTAAAAGTAAAATTTTTATGATTTTTTGTAAACTTTTTTTTTTTGTAAAACCTTTATTTTTATCAAAATTTAAAATTCCTTTTAAAAGCTTTTTCATTTTTTTCTTTTAAATTGAAAATTCAATTCATACTCGAAAAAATTGATGACAGTCCCAATGTACAATGTCCGGTGAAGACGGCTACTTCTAACGAGAGGTGTGAATTTGCTACTCCAAGGAGCTCCCGTGACCGCCTCCAATCCATCTCTGGTCGGAAGAACTGCAACTATTTAATTCTATGTTCTCGATCAACGTACGTTGAGCTAACCACAATCATGGCCACTCGCCATATAGGAGGAATTTTGATTTTCGGCCTTCCGTACGTCCGTCCGCCTATACCTTAGACATGCCTCGAAGCAATTGATCATGATCATTAATGAATATCCTTAAGTGACTTTGTTTAAAAATTTTCATTAAAACGTGCGCCGGGTAATAAAGATCAGTTAGACATTTCTTCAATTGTTGTTGTTGTTTTTTTTACATCTTATACAAATTTAATTGCATGCGTATCGTTATTATTAGAAGCTGCCGGAAAACATTTGCACTTTTCGCTTAGAATACTTATGCAATTTTGAACTGTACGGTAATTGCTAAATTAATTTGTCATAAACTTTGTTTTTATTGTTATTGCTATACTTAAAAATTTTAATGGCCTTTGGAGAATGTGCAAATAGCGTAGCTAAATTCATAGGAATCCAAATAGATGCTTTTTCTCAATTTTTCTAAAATGTTTCAGGTTAGGATAGGTTATAGTGGCAAAATTTCTCCAAAGCTTGGAAGTAAGGGCAAAGTTCATATATATAGGCTCAAAGCACCCACATTTCCGTTAATGTTTACTTTAAATTCGCCAGAAATCCAAAAAAGGGTTGATGGAAGTCGTGGTTTTGCGCTTTCGCTAATGAGAAGGGCGGTGCCATAAATATCCTTCTATACTTTCAATTTCCTCGTCGGAATAGCTGTGATAGAATTCATTCCCTACATTTGAATATCAATTAGCAGATGATCACTTATAATATCGATCACCTGGCTCGGAAGAAGAGGTACGCGATCATGTAATTTCTTCCAAGTATAGGGGAAGATCCTTACTAAATTTCGACAAAATTTTTTGCAAGTGATTTCCATGGGGCGTATTGTATTTGCTTTTTCCAGTAAGTGCACTTTTGTAACTTTGTATTAAATTGATATTCTCCAGGGCGCACAGCTAATAAGTTCTTATGAGTTTGAACGCAGCACTTTGCAAACTTTTCATGAAAAAATGTAGCCGTAATCCGATATCCCATTCTAGGATTGATTGAGGGCACTTAAGTGTAAACTACTTTTACTGCCGTCTGGTCTAACTCAAAACCATATCTGCTGTTGGTTTTTGAGTTCCTCGAACGGATACGTTTAGTCGATTCTTCTGCATCAGCGAATAGCGAAATTGAGTGATCTGCGTCCTAGAAATTCGAATATCAGGCACATTCCCGGACTGACTGCACTTAGCTAATTGAAATGCATCGCCATTCAAGAAACTCGACTTAGATACAAAAAAGACCCAACATTACGTTTTGTGGTGACTTATGGAAAATGGACGTAATCGTCAGCTCCAGTCGTTCACTACGAGCAAAGTTTGATTCTTTAACGTCATCTATGTACATTCCTCAAAGTCATCTACTTTCATATAGTAGAACGACGGCGAAAAAAAAGAAAATACATCCGCGATTGTTTGGATCGAGGCACTATTACACGTATTAATATTATGATTTATGATTTCAACTCAGTGTGAGTGCGGAAAAAATCTTTGCTCAAGCAACCGTAATACACTGTCAACTTGAGAAAACCTCCCCAAAGAGGCAGATACTTCAAATGCGTTTGGTGGTAATACCAGGTTTCGCGATAATAAATAACGTACATTGGTAAATGCAGTTGCGGCCAGATTAAAAATCTCATAGCTGAAGCGTTCAATTTATGGTAGGCGGAAGGCGCGATTTCACGGATGTTAGGACGACCTTTCGACGTAATATTGTGCCTTAGATTATTGCTAATTTATTTTTTCTTTTGTTTGGTGGGTGAGGTAGGGTTCAAAATGTCTTCGCACTCAGAGCGATCGTCGTCTACTGCGTCGAGTGGTGTGCCCACTAAAACAATCTCTCCTCCTCTTCCGGGGACACTACCTTCCCGGGAAAACTTTTTATAATTACTTTGGGAGAGCCATAATGACGTCCATAAATTGGATCAGTTCTATTCGCCCACGTCTGGGTCCACCATGCTTGTAGCCAGTTTCATACTATAAGATCGTCTTCTTATATCTCTGTCACTGAGGTTTCGCTCATCTGTTTTCTCCATAATACGCCTTCAATGTACCTTTCAACCGCATTCCAGTTATCCTCGCGTTCAAACATCTTGTCGATCACATTGGTCGGTGGGATATCGCCAATCTGCTCGCTCAGAGCATCTCTTTCCAAGAGTCATCTGTCAATTAAAGCACGTGTGTACGGCGTCATCTTCGCTCGGTGCTTCGCAGTATATGCACTTGGGGTCACTTGCCTTACCCATGCGGTAAGTATCCGTGGCACGAGAGGAACTTGGTCACGAAATAGCCCATAGCCTGAAGCTCCTTTCAACCCATCATTACCTACAAGCAACAGCTAAACGAGCATGCTTGGTAACACAAAACGGATCTCACCAATAACGAAATACCGAAGCAGTTCATCTTTAGTGAGCCAGAACAAATAATTGATACCATGAGGATTACCGAGTTTATGCTAGTGGAAATTACCTTATCTAGAGAGTCTCTCTGATGTCAGATTGACATTTCAGAGGAGCGTTATTGGTCATCTCCAAGATTTGTCTTTCTCGACGGAAAAAGTGATAAAAGTGATGATGACAAGAAAATTCAATGGCTCTAAGTGGCCGTAAGACTACGAAAGTTTCCCAATAGGGTTGAATGGTTAATCTTGTGGCTAGTATCCCGAACTCATTCTTTAGTCTGCTGGATTGTGACGGAATCAACATTTAATAACAGCAATTTGCGAGTTCAAGCTGATGGGATTTCGAAAGCTTGAGCCAACTAAGCAAAGTGTGATATCCTCCTCAATATTGTAGAAAACTCAGGCGAGTGTTTTGCTCCAAAGAGTGAAGCTCAGCGGAACAGTCGCCACATGCTCCACTAATGCGCTTAAAAGGACAGTAAAGTCATAATATAATCGAAAGCAGAAGTACTATAAGTTTTGAAAAATATTTTTGGTTTACTTTAGTTTACTCTTCCAATATCCGAAATATCCGTTTGTACATACATTCGAGTAAAACGATTTGCACATTTTTTAATTATTTGCCTTTATCTGCTTTTTTGTGTATTTTTTTGTATAATTTTTGCATACATTTTTCTAACACATCCGTATACTTTTTAACATTCCTGCTTATTTAAAATTTTCTCTTTTAAAATCCTCAAGAGATCGTAAATAGCCCGCGTCCATGAACTCATTCCCATTCTAAAAATAAAAACAAGATATTATTTTCCAATAAATGGCAGATCGATGAAATAAATTCAATAAAATAATTTTCAAGTGTTTTTCTTCATTTCTCAGCTTTTACTTATTTGTTGCATTGCTGGCCGCACAGCAGGGGCGGAAAAAGTGCTATTTTTGGTAGAAAAACAAATGTATGGAATTTAAAATTTCCTCCGCGAAAAATACCAGAAAGGTCAGACAATGAAAGCTTCTAAATATTTTGGGATGGAAAACATGCAGCAGCAGAGGAAGAAAAAAATATCAAGAAAATTATTTGCAATATTTGAAAGTTTGAGGTTTTTTGAAGGTTAATGAATTCTGTATGTGAGAAAAGACAACTACTTCCATGCGTTGGATCGGATATTATGATACATATGTATGTACACGTACATATACGAGTATATTATATAGTACTTTTATATACACATTTAATTTCGTTTATAAGTGAAACGCTATGAAATGCTTTTCAGTCTGGAGTGGACTCAAGATAAGTCGACGAATTTCCAACTCGTGAGCGCAACTCGTGAAGCATGCCTTACATTTTTGAATTTTCTCGGGGCAGTAACCTCACTTGGCGGTTCATTGCTTCTTGGGGAGTGCCAGAGTGGTACTTCAACCATTTCTCCTAACCTTACTATATTATCAGAAAGGACGAATTTGATTTTCGTCCAAGTATGTCCTCTCTCTAAGCAACATGTCAATAGATTTCATCCAGCGAAATATTTTTTAATTTAAGTAAAAATTTACTAAAGGCATTAGCACAAGTGTCATTTAGCGGACCCATTTTTGGTAAAATATTTATTTTTACGCGCGTACCCAAATGGGCTCATAAATACGATTATTTGAAATATCTCAGCCCCAGTGCCATCTAAAGGGGCAATTTCGCGAACAATTTTTTTTCTCGTGCCAAAGTACTGTTGGGTTGACGTCTTTTACATTTTTGAAATTTTCTATTTTCTTTGAATGCTTTTTGCTTCATTAGATTTGATTTTATCTTAATTTTATATTAATTTATTGTAATACAATTGTTTGATTTTATTTGGTTTTATAATTTATATTTATATTTAATTATTTTATAAATTTCATTTGTTTTTTTTTTAATTCATATTATTTATATTTATTAAATTATATAACAAGCTTTTTTCTAATAGTGGTCGCCTCTCGGCAGGTAATGGCTAACCCCCAAGATTATTCCTGCCATGACAAGGCTCCTCATACAAAATATCTGTCGTTCGAGGTCGAACATTTGTTGAACAACCTCAAGACGTACCCCAGGAAGAGCTCGACCAAACATCTAACAGAAGTGGACGCGCCAATTATTTATTTATTTTTATTATTCATAATTGATTTAATTTTGCTTCTTCATTTTTTATTAATTTTTTATGTTTTATTCTATTTAAGTTTATTTTGTTTAATTTAATTTAATTTTATATCTGTTATTTTAAATTATTTTAAAGTACTTAGTTCTATTTTGGTAATTTTTTTTTTTCATATTTTTTGTTTATTTTAATTTTTTACTTTCTTTTTTTTATTCTTTTTAAAATTAGTTTAGATTATCTCATTTGATTATATATTATTATGCCTTTTATTTTAATTTATCTCGATTTTTTTTTATATTTTATTTTTTTTTTATTTCATATTTTTATATAAATTTATTTTATATTATTTGATTTTTTTGGTTCTTTTATATTTTTTATTTTATTTAGTTCTTTATTAATCTTTTTAATAATTTTGGTTTTTGCATTTTATTATATTTTATTTAATAACTTTTGTTTTAAATTGTATTGTTTTATTTTATTTCTTTTTATTTAACTTAATTTGTTTTTTAATTTTTTAATTTAAATTTATTATAAGATTATTTTAACCTTTATAAATTTTTATTTTATTTAGTCTGTTGTTTTAAATAATTTGGTTTTATTTTATTGTATTTTATTTGTTTTTATTTTATATTTTCATATAAATTAATTTTATATTATTTCATGTTTTTTGGTTCATTTAATTTTTTTGATATATTTTTTTTAATTTTTGTTTTACAATAATAATTTTATTACATTTTATTATATTTTATTTTATATCTCTTGTTTTAAATTATCTCGTTTTATCTTATTTCTTATTATTTAACTTAATTTTTTTTTAATTTTGTAACTTTTTTTTACATTTATTATAAGATTATTTTAATCTTTTTAAAGTTTTATTTTATTATATTTGATCTTATATCTCTTGTTTTAAAATTATCTCGTTTTATTTTATTTCTTACTATTTATATTAGTTAACTTAATTTTGGTTTATTTACATTTTTTTAATTCATTATAAATTTATTATAAGATTATTTGAATCTTTTTAAATTTTTATAATATTTTATTTCATGTGCGTTATTTTAAATAATTTTGTTTTACTTTCTTGTATTTTATTTCTTTTTTTCATATTTTTATATAAATTTGTACTACATTATTTAATTTGTTTTTTGTTCATTTAAATTATTTTTTGTTACATGTTTTTTTATTTATTTGTTCTTAATTATTATTTTTTATTGCATTTTATCTTATTTTAATTTATGTGCTTTATTTTCATTTATCTCGTTTTATTTGGTACAATTTTATTTCATGTGTTCTTTAAATCTTATTATTTATATAAATTTATTTCAATTGTTTAAAATTTATTGCAAGATATTTTTAATATTTAAACATTTTGGTTTTAATTTTTTTGGTTTTAGTTCATTGTATGTTTTTATTTCATATTTTTATATACTTTTGTTTTATATTATTTATTTACTACTGTGTCCAAAAAATAAGGTGACATTTGATTTTAAACTGCGCGCTTTGAAGGATTAGGAGAATTCTTTTTTTTTTTAGGTTGGTAGTACTGTGAGTGACATCTATGTCAAATTTCATGTGAAATATTCATTTACTGTTTGAGATACGCGTCGTTTTGTGAGCTGCTAAAAGTGAGTTTCTCGTTTTTTGCAATGTCTAAATTTGTTGAGCAAAGAATTTGCATTAAATTTTGTTTGCGGAATCAATTTTCGGATACGTTGAGGATGGTGCAGAAAGCCTTTGGTGATGAGGCTATGTCTAAAAAAAATGTTTACAAGTGGTATAGTGAGTTCCAAGCCGGTCGTGAACGTGTCGAAGACGAAGAGCGTCCTGGGCGACCATCAACCTCAACTGACGAAGCTCACGTCCAACAAATCAAAGATTTGGTGTTGAAAAACCGTCGATTAACGATTAGAGACCTTGCTGATGATGTTGGCATATCGAAAGGCTCAGTCAATACCATTTTGAAGGATGTTTTGGGCCTCAAGCGCGTCAAATCTCGACTGGTACCGAAAACGTTGAATTTTTTGGACTCGTAATTCGTGATCATTTCATCAAAAACTCAACCCATATCGTTCCGCAACCACCGTATTCACCTGATCTGGCACCGTGCGACTTCTGGCTGTTCAGCAGGCTCAAAAGACCGCTCCGGGGACACCGTTTTGACACGATAGAGGAGATTCAAGCCGCAACGAAGACGGAACTGAAGGCCATCCCGGAAAGTGACTACAACCAGTGTTTCGAAAATTGGAAAAAACGTTGGCATAAGTGCATTGTGTCGGGAGGGGATTACTTTGAAGGGGATGAAATTGATTTGGAAGAATAAATAAAGAATTTTCAAAATAAATACAATGTCACCTTATTTTTTGGACACAGTAGTATTTTTTGTTTGTCTAATTTTTATTTTTTTTTAGTTTATTCCTTTTATATTTATTTCCCTTCATATAATATATTATCATTGATATTCATCATAATTACGTGTTATTTTAGACCTTATTTTATTTTTATTTATTCTATTCTTCTTAGTTATATATTTTGTAAATTTATTTTTGACCTTTAGTTTCCTCTGTTTTTCTCCTTTACCTTACAAATGTAGTGCTTATATAAAAAGCGCCCCTATTTTCACTTTCAAAAGAATCGATGTACTATATGCACATAGGCCTTGTACATTTTTGGTTTGTGAAACAACTCTAATCGCAAAGTTCAAAGCACTACGAAGTAGGTAACGTATACGCACCCACCAACCAACTCTCTTCGGGTGTGAGCACCTGTCAAAATTTGAATTGGCTATACCGCGAATTTCCGCAAGCAACAAAATATTTAGCTAATTTCACTACTCCTAGATGCCGTGCTGTCCCTAAGTACTCTCTTATCCTTGTTATGTATTTTTAGTTTTGCATTTTCATTGACTACTTCAAAGTGTATGCTGGCGTGCGTAGGCGTAATGGCATTTTATATTATGTATCTATTAAAACTTTATATGCATACACATACATGCGTACGAACCGTGTATGTGCGTGGATGTAAACAAATCGATACGCCCAGTCAAAACAGTATTTTTTTCTAAAAACTCCATGGAATGTTATAGAGTTGAAATATACTTGCATATACATGGGTGTAAGCGTCTATTATATATATACTTGTACATATACTTACACACATGTATAAATATGTACCATATATTGTATTTATGTACACTTCATATATTGTAGTAGTATCTGTCAAAAGGAAATAAAGCTCCCATAAGCCGGTGATGAAATGCCACTAGTTTGTATGTTCCAGCAGGATAATTTTCGAAAGCACACAAATAAAGTGGCACATTAGTGGTTTAGGTTAGTTAGCACAGGCTGGAATGTTTCACAGGCTCACCAAAATTTAATGCGATGAAGAATTTGTAGTGCAAATATAAATTTTTTCGTTTTCTTATATTTTAAACGAATTGCAATGAAAGTAAAGCAAGTAAAAATCCCACGCAAATGGATCGCACTTTTAAACATGTAAAAGAGTTTTCAATACATAGAATAAATAACATATTTTTGGCAAAGTATAATTGGAATAATTCCGGCATTCCACATGTCTTACTTCTTGAGCAGGGATATAGGCCAAAATCTTTGTAAAAGTCTCTTAACAGTTCGCTTGGCTCATTTTAAAGTAAACATTCATTGATAATAATAAATTTATATTTTTGGTAGTTTGGCAGGCGCTTGCTTTTTCTCAAAGGCAATGAAATGTGCAGTGATGATATGGCGACTCATATTTATTCACCACAGCACGCGAAGCCTGAAGGGTGGAACGATTATTGCATCCAACTCAAGGATGATAGATTTTAAGGTTTACTCTTTAACTATACTGAAAAAGACAGCTGTAAGGAGAACTTTGACTGCCGCATCACTCGGGAGATGGTACCGCCAACACACTCTCAATTGTTTGTAAACACATCAAAAGTTAATTCAGCCCATCAGCTGATTCTGCCAAATTCGCTCAGAGTCAAATAACGTTCTGTTAAAAAGTACACTTCGAAAAATTTTTTCACTTAAACGACTTAAGCTTGCAATCAAACAGTCAGAGAATTTGAAAGAATCAGCTGATTGGCTGACGTAACTGGAGTCATGCCAGGAAAGGATTAACGAAAAAACTGAGATTGTGTTGGTGATATTTGAAAAAAATCAACGCAGTATTTGCTCAAGGCGAATTGAGTACTATAGGTGGCGTCTTCCCATAATAGTTTTTCGCGATTTTGACAAGTCTGCCATCGGTTCTCTTTCCAATACAAAACAAACCAAAGGATGGGAAATTACACGTCTTAAGATACGGCGAATTCGGAAGGCGCAACCATGTATTCTATCATCTTTGGTATTCGCTCATGTCACTTCGTTGCTGTGTGAACACCGACTGATTGGATGAGTGTGTGAATACGTGTGAAATGAAAGGGCGAAATTCCATTGTGAAAAGAATTAAAAGAGTGTGACCAATAACAGACTGTTATCCGACTCTCAGCGAATTTGACAGAATTCAATCTCCCGTTACGTGGCAGCTGAAGTTCCCCTCACATATTACAAGATTTATAAAAATTCGGTGAATTTTCATCAAAATTTCAAACTTTTTAGTCAGAATTAAAAAAAAAATTATAATAAAATTTTGTACGTAGTTTCATAGCTCATCAAATTTTAGTAAAATAAAGTGCAAGTTTGAAATCGTCGAATTTTCATTAAAAATTTCAAACTTTTTAGTCGCAATTAAAAAAAAAATTTGGTACGCAGTTTTATGGCTCTTTAAATTTTAGCAAAAAAAAGCGCAAGTTTGAAGTGATGTTTATGTTTTTCCCCTGATCTATTTTCTCCATAAACCCATTCGTCCACCTCGGCCTTTATATAGAAAACCCCTTAATTGCTATTTTACTTTAGATTTCCACTGGGGCTACTATGTTACTATGTATTATTTTGACTGCAGCTGTCAGTGTTCTTCCCCACTGTCACCTCATCTGCTGCAAACATTCCAAAAGTTGAGAAAATGTTACGACGCAATATAGATGATAACCAGAAAACAAAAAAAAAACAATTTAATTGAAAATACTTTTGCCGAAACTCCCACTTGCATTTTGCTTCGCATTGATCCAACTTTTCTTCCATATGTGCATATGTATGTATTATATATAAGTACAGCTAGTATATAATATGTGTATGTATGTGTGCGCTTCTTATGCTTTCACCATTTCTTCCCTACATTTCAACCCTCGTAATGGTTTTGGTTTTGTTGTAATCAACATTTTCGTAAACACATAAAAAAATACTTACACACAAATGCCCTCAAGTAAATATATATTCCTACGAAGTCCTTGTCAACGGTGGTTCGAAAGGACATATATACATATACAAACATAGTAGCCTTCAGCACTTTATACACGTACATACACATAGATGTCCTTATACAACTTTTGGATATTACACGAATACATTTGTAACCTTTCTTTGACAGCTTTTGCTAACTCACTTCGATTTCTCCTTTTTTTGCTGCCACCCACACGTATTTCTGTTTATATTCTGCACTTTCGCAACAAGCTACCTAAACTAAGTGACACAAAATCGTACAACAAATCTAATAATAATATAGCAAATTATCGTTAACACAAAAAAATGCCATAATAAATTGAAATGAAAACAGCTGTTTATCAGCCATTTTCTGTATTTCGATTCCGATTCGGATTCACTACTGGTTGTTCAATTAGTTTTGTGGTGCGATAAGAAAAACACAATTTTATGGTTTGATATACAAAGGGTGATTTTTTAAGAGCTATAGGAAAGTTTTTCAAAAAAACGTCCCGAACGTGAAATAAAATGTTCACCGAACTCGCCTCTCATGAAGTCCATTGTTACGCGTGCTGTGTGACATATGGCACAAGTCAAGCTCTTGCATTTTGGCAGAAAAAAGTTGGATATCATTTCACGGTAGCGCTCACCATTTATTCGTAACGTTACGATTCGCAGCATCTTTGAAGAAGTACGGTCCAATGATACCTCCAGCCCATAAACCGCACCAAACTGTGACCTTTTCTGGATACATTGGTAGCTCTTGCAATTCTTCTGGCTGATATTCACTCCAAAATCGACAATTCTGCTTATTTACGTATCCTAAATCTAAATTTAGTCACAATAGCCCGAATAGCCGCTTCAGTGGGTCGATTAAACTGACCATAAAATGGAAGAAGCCCGCGATAAATTTTCTTAACAGAACACGCATTTTTATAATAAAATTCAATGGTTTGCAAGCGTTGTTCGTTTGTAATACGATTCATGGTTAAATTATAGGCCAAACTGAAGATGTTTGACAGTTAAACCAACTGTTTAGAAAGATAATAGCTAAAAAATCACCTGTTAGACTCCATTTCTGAAGTGGGAATCTGGAGGGATTGCACCCATTTGATGAAAAGCGCTTTATAAGTATGAATTTTGTTTGCTCTGGAAACAGATCGAAGTCGCTAAGGGCCAAATCTGGTGAATACGGCGGATGCTCCAACAATTCGAACTTTCATTCATGCATTTTTGCCATTATCAAAGTGCTTTGTGACTCGGTGCATTGTGTTGATGAAAAATATTTTTTTCTTTTTGCAAACTGGGTCTCTTTTTACGAATTTTTTTTTTAGCTGATCTAAAAGGTTACAATAAAATTCCGAATTTATTGTTTCTGCAGTTACAATTATTAAATTATTTTTTTTATTTTGAAAATTTAAGTTACATGAATTTTGTTGTAATAAATGTAATGAAAAAAAAAAACAAAAAAGCAAATCAAGGCGAATTTTGAGTCTCATACCAAAATTCGAAGGCTTAAAATATTTTCGAAAATTTGTTGAAATTGTTGTTTTTTTAATTTTGTAAATGTTTTGAAGCTCTAAGTTGCATGGATTTTATTGTAATAAATTAAAGTAAATAAAATTGAAATAAATAAAAAAGGGAAAAAATAATAATAAAAGAATAAAATAAACAAATAAAATAGAAAAAAATAAAAAACAAATAAAAATAAAAAATTAAATTAAAAATAAAATCAATAATTAGCCAAAACTGTGCAATATGTCCCGCTGCTTTTATTGTGAACTCATTACTCTATCATGGAAAGCTTTTTTGGAAAAGCAATAAAAACCTTTTCGATAATAAATATTATATTAGTGTTTGTTTCCTTCTCTCAATACATAAATAGCATATTTCTTGTGCAACTTGAGTATACATACATAAATAGCTTCAAGCACGGCTGAAGTGATTGATTGCGGTTATGGAATTTTTCCGTCGTATACTCCGAACATACACCCTTAAACACAATTAACTAGGATTTGATTACGGCGAATTGCTCTCGTTGCCAAAGTGGGCGTAACGACGTATAGAGTTTTCATTGACGCGTCTACTTTTATGCGTGTATTAGGGATGTCGATATATTTTTAGGTGCTGGAAATCCCGTGTTTTGCTTGTATTAATCCTGAGTTGCCGGAAAATTCGATTAAAAGCAATACTACAAAAATTTGATTTAAAAAAATTATTTTTAAAAAGAAATTTATTTTTAAAACTACATATGACAAGCTTTACTATTTGACTTATTTATTTTTTACTTTCAACTACTTTTAGTTTTTATAAAAATATACTTTATTCTATAACAAAAACCATAATCATCCAAGTTTCAAATTTATGAACGATTTATCGACAAAATCTGCGCAAAAGAAAAAAACATGGGTACGTAGTTTTATAGCTCAGCTTTTTTTAGTACAAAAAAGTGCAAGTTTGAAGTCGTTCAAAATTTTCGTTGCATTCGTTATGTACAGAAAATGTGGAATATTTTCAGCGAAAAAAATTATCAAAAATCAACGAACATTATTAGCGACTTTTGGCGATCGTTTTATTTCTTGGTATGCTTAAATGCATTTAGTTATTGAATTTTTACTCATATCAAAAACGATGTCCCAAGTTGATATATTTTCGGGGTCAACATTTTTCGCTAATGTATGCTATTTCCTAATACTATACGCATTTTATGTCCTTGAATTCTTTTGAAATTGCGTTTAATTATGCATAATGTAGATTTGATTGCTGCACATTCAGATTTGATATAATTTTGATTTGCTTGACGAGAGTACTCCCTAACTCACTTGCTTTACCTGCCACAACGATGAATAAATGAAATTGTATTTTTTTGTTTTTTGTTTTTTTTATTGTGTTTGTTTTTATTGTGTTTCAATAACAATACCATTCTTGCGCCCACGCTGTTGTTTTATGTCAAAGAAACACGCTAACAAATGTTATCACTCGCCACTCATTTATTGCACGCAAGTTGCGTATACGCACTGTAGATCCTGAACTTTCATTCTACTTCAGTTCGATTTCTTTTCGATTGAGCATGTACGACTATGTGTTTACATAAAAATGCCACCTAGCCTAGCCCAAGCACGCACAACAACAAAGCGTTGTAATAAAATGAAATAAGAAGGGAATGAAAGACCAACGCTGGCTTAAAAATAGAAAGTGAAAAGATTAACGTAAACTCGTTTCCAAGGCCATTCGTATCGTTTTGACGCCCAAGTTCATACAAAGTATTTGTTAGTGTGTTGCCTTGGTTAGGTGGTGCATGGTACGGAGTCAGTGGTGTAAATTTTACGCTTTGCTGTTTGGTAGTGAAAAAATTGCGTGAGCGAAGTAATGATAGTGAGGAAATTTTCTACTTGTCGAAAATTCATTGAGCAATTTCGCGTATTTTGTACTCGCTTTTGTTTGTTTTTTTTTCTATGTGCTTCATCACATTACTTCGGGCCATCAAAATATTTTCACTCTTTTTTCATTTTCCATATTCGCCTCAGACTACAAGACATGACCTTTTCACTTTGTGTTATCTCTCCTCTTCTTTCTCTTTCTCTTTCTATTTAAATTTATATTCATTCATTAGGTCGCCCCCGCAGCCTAAGACCCGTTGTAGGCGCCACAGCATATATTTACAAACGCCTACATACAATCGTAAATAGTTGCGTGTACACACATACATATATGTATGTCCTATGCAATAAATACATAAGTATGTGTATATAATATACATGTTTAGGTATTTCGAATACTCTATTTACTATATCCTCGTTTGCTACCCCTACGGTGTAGTACAACAATGTCCTTGTGCCGCCGGTAACACTGACCTTACTTCATCTCATATTATCCCCTACACCTGTTACAAACATGTCTCGTTTGTGTAGACATCGACTCACTTTCGCTTTTATTGTCTCTCTCTCTCTCTCTCTTTTATACCCACAGTATACACACCTACTACGGTGCCTATTTTGCTTGAGTAAATTTGAATTTTGCACCACCTACGTTACCCTGCATTTGTTACCTTCAATAATGCAATACAAAATTTCTACTAGTTCTTTTTCATTATCTTCTATTTATTGTATTTCACTTTAATATTTTTTGTTTTGCTTGCTCGATTCTACACTGACTTTGAACTTTATACTGTACAGCTTTCAAGGACAAAATTTACTACTTCACTTTTTCAATTTTCTGTATCCTTTTCAGTATTTAACATAGGGGTAAATTCCCCTACATGCCTATACAAACGGAAGGAATGGGGTTGTGCAATACATATTTCAATTTGATTTGCATTAATTGATTAGCTCTCTTATCAAAGTTGTGCTTTAATTAAGTTGCTCGTACTGAATTTTACTTGTTCGAATGATTGTGTTTCGCCAATGAAAAGAATTAATGGTTCAAGGACGACCAAATTTGTTTTCCACATTTATTTCAGCTCTGTGTAATTCTTGAGAGAAAAACAGAATGTCATTGAAATTAGATATTTTCAAGTGCAAACTTGCCTGGCGAAAGTTTGTGAAGGTTGAATAGAAATACTGATGAGAAAAATATGCATAAATATGTACATATGTAGGTGTTAGTGAGTAGTACTCTGCTGGTAGTTATTGTGGTTTTCTTCAAGCAAGAACCTTCGTTTATTTAATATTTAGTGAGTGAGCTGCGTATGTGGATATTAGACGCGCTCTGATAATTCTGTATATGAGAGGTGAGTTGGACACAGTTTTATTCTGATAAAACATTGCCTAACCTACCCAAAGGGTGGCGATCGGTTCTGGTGGCATATTTGAGCTCCTGGCCTGCCATGGAAACTACAATTACTACCACAATTACCACTGTCCCATAAAATCAATTTGAACTCACATAAATTTCATCAGGTCACAAATAGTTATCGGCCTGTAAACTTAAAGTTCCTCAAAGAAGTATCTATCGAAAATTTGAGCATCGTACCGATGATGGCTGGGAAGGTTTTGTATGCATAGTTTCCTGTTTCTTCAGAAATCCTTTCAATCTGGCAGCTTGTGAGCCACTCGAACAACGTCCATAAGGAACGCAATTGTTGGGGGAATGCCCGAATAGAAGTGAATGGAGATTTTGGGCGTTGGACGCTTATTTTCGAGCAACTTTTGCGAGTGAATTGGTAGAATTCTCTATAATTAAAAGTTTTGTAGTTTGTAAGGCCATACCTGAAGTTTATTTCACCACTCGAAAATTGGCTACTCTCCGGTTACCCTCAATCGAGTGAGTAATATTGTTATTTAACCGTTCTACAGTTCTTAGTTCGAGACGTATGTTAAATGGGGCAGTACAAGAATGATAGGGCATAAAATTCAGCAAATTAGCGAATAGCGAAAAATGAAAAGTTGGGTTCATATAAAAAATATATAAGAATATACAAATATACAAATATAAAAAAATATAACATAAAAATATAAAAAAATATATAATATAAAAAATATATAAGAAATCGAATATACAAATATAAAAAAATATAATATAACATAAAAATGTAAAAAAATAGAATATAAAAATGTAAACAAAAAATAAAAAAAAAATGTAATATAGAAAAATAAAAAAAATAAAATAAAATTTTAAGATAATTTGATATAAAAAAATACAATAAAAAATATATATATAAAAACAGAATAAAAAAATATAACAACAAAAAACAATCTAAAAAAAAAAATAAAAAAAAATATAAAATAAAAAAATAATAGTAAAAAATATAATAGAAAATACAATATGGAAATATATAAAAAATTATTATGTAAAAGTTAAACAAATATAGTCCAAAAATATAAAAAGATATAGTATAAAAATATGAAAAAAAAATTGAAAAAAATAGTATAAAAATATTATAAAAAATAGTATAAAAATATAATAAAAAATATGTATAAAAAAAGGGTTGCTTTTAAAGAAAGAAAACTAAACAAGCTTCCAAAATTCCGTCAGCTATAAAATGGATCTGGTCCAATTCGCTGTTTTCTGTATTCTTTCAAGCCTCTCAAGCAACAGCTTACGTATATTATGCTTGTATTTGTAATTCGACAAAGCTGCCAAATTTCGGCTGACATCAATACGTCGCGATTTACATGTATTGTTTCCCTGCTTCAGCGCACTTCCAATTCGTTTTGAGGTAATAAGCTGCCAAAGCGTCTGACAGCGGCGTAGGCGCCAGTTGTCTCACTAAACTGGGCGGCTGTTCATTTCACGCGATGTTAAAAGCATGACACATGTGCCATTCAAACCTTACTTGGAAAAAATCATAAATATTATGCATAGCGCTCGAAAAGCGCTTGAAGAACTTCATAACTTAAAAAAATACTTTTTAGATAAGTAGCAGAAATGGCCACCAGTAATTTTTGTTTAAGTGTAAAAAATTTTTGGCGATTCAAATTATTCAGCATCTCATGATTAAAAATGTGTATTCTCTTTTACTTAGGGAGGCAGCGTGAATTGAAAACTTTGAAGCAGCTTTTTTTCAAACTTCTGATTTTTGAGTTACGATATTCTTCAGCAGGCAAGCGAGATGTACTTTTACTTTTACATACTTATTGTAGGCACTCTGAAAGGGGCAAAGTCCGATAACTTATACATACATACATACACATATAGATGAAATAAAATGCTTTAAACAGTGAGCTACGCGTGTAAATGAATAAATATAATGCAATAATAACTAATTTATAATAACTAATTTTAATGATTGAGCTAAGACAATTGACTACATTTAAATGTAATACATATATATACATATCTATGATATTAGTATACAGCACATTGCCATGTGTTTTTGATACTTCTGATCGTCTTTTAATTCTCGGAACTGTGTAAACATTAATAGCCAAATGCAAATATTGTTTTGATTCAGAAGTGGGAAATGAACAGAAAGTAATCGGGTTGATGTCATGATCGGGAGAACAGCAATTAGATTGATTCAAGAGCAAAATGATGAAGAGTGTGAATGTGATTGCATGGGTGTGTGTGTGTGCTTGCTAAAAGGCGCGACTGTTTTCTCGTGTTTCATAACAAAAGTTGACATTTGCATATACCTGAAAATGTAAACAAACAAGTGACGTCAAATAATGATGATTGAGCCGTGCAAAAGTGGAAATGACACGTTTATTTAATATTAAAATGAATAACGCGCTTATTTGCGAAAGAACAGAAACAAAAAACTACAAAAACAAATAGAAATAAAAATAACTAATAATAAAAAAAAACAATAAATAGACAAAAAACACTGAGTAAAAGGCAAATAACAAGAAATTGAACTGTTGTGCTCACTCAATTAGTTCACTGTAGTTTTTTTTTTTTGTTTTTAATATTCGCAACATTTTTTCGTTGTTTTTTATGCAATTATAGTTCATTGTATAAAAATAATCTCATAGAACTAAGTTCCAGGTTTTGTAAACAATTCACAAAATTTTTGGAAATTTCAAAGAAATGTCATCAACTTTTGTTTCACTTCTGGGTATGCAGTTTTATTGCCCATTCAATTTTAGTATAGGAAAGTGTAAGTTTGAAGTAGCTAAAAATTCACGTTGATTTTTGACGATTTTTTTTTGCATAAGATGTTGAGAATTTTCTTCCATACAAAACACATGTGCGGTATGGACCGCGCAAGATATCTGCTGCCAGCTCTTGCTGCATTGCGCTTGAAAGAAACATCCAACAATGGAGTCGTCAAACCGCATGGTACTTGTACATACATACTAAAGGAACAAGTTAAGGTCTCTCTTCCCATTCGAGCATCATAAATCACTGTACTCGCCTTTTGACCGTAAATTTGCCACAAAAATGCCCAGTAAAAAGAGTGGATAGACAATATAGCCGCTTAAATACGTGGGTAGCCTAAATTCATAAACTTAGACCTCTCCCTTCGCTTCCAACCATGAAATGAAAAAGCGAAAAGTATCTCCCTTTTTATAGTAGCAACCAAAAATAATTCCTCATATTAACATCCAATTCTGAAATTACGCTAGACTGTCGCCGATCTTAATCGAAATCTAAGAAGTCTCTCGATCGGGAGTCATTCTGTCGGTTGATATCAAACGACTTGGCGAGAGCATTATTTGGGTCGTTGCTAATACGATTTAATCAGTTGATTGACGGTGAGCTTTAGTGCTTCACAAAAAAACAAGAAACAACACCTTGAATGCAACATTACGAAGCCTATTTCTATTATACTTAATATACAGCTATGCTCATAATAATAACAGCGCGTCCTATTAAAAAATGTTGATGTTTTTTTTTATTTTTTTATTATGTTATATAATTTATAATTTTTGTTATTTTTTAATTCAACTTTTTTGTTTAAAAAATAAAATTATTTTTGGTTTCTTTTAATAAATATTTTTTTATTTTATTTTTAATGTTATTTAATAATTTTTTTAATATTTTTGTTTTTTAGATAGAGTTGAAATAACAAAAACCATAAAACGTATAGTTTAGAACTTGGCAAACAATTTTGAGAACTTTTGCATTTTTTTTTAATCTTTGTTATGTTCTTAATTTGGTTTTTTAATACTTTTTTTCATTGGTTTTTTTTTTTTTTAATAAAATTAAAACATTTTTTTTATTAGGTTTTTCTTTATAAAAATATAGTTTGTGCAGCAACAACTATATATTTTAAAGTTTAAAACTTGGGGAAATACTTTGAGAATTTTTTTTATATAATTTTTGTTATTGTCTTCATTTAATTTTTCTAAAAAATTTATAAACACAGTTTTTATTTGTTTTATTTTTTGGTCGAAAAATTTTGAGAACTATTTTTTATTAAATTTTTGTTATGTTTAAAAATTGTTTTGTTTTATTTTTATATATTGGTCAATAAATATTTCTTTATGTTTTTTAATAATTTTTGTTTTATATTTTTGTTTTTATAAAAATAGAGACTTAAAGCAACAAAAATCATATAACTTAAAGTTTAAAATTGGCAAAGAATATTGAGACCTTTTTTATTTAATTTTTTGTTATTTTTTTTAATTAATTTTTTCTATGCTTTTTAATAATTTTTGTTTGTTTTTTTTATCTTTTTTATTAAGCATTTTTTTATTTTATATTTTATGTTTTCCATATAACATAAATTTAAAAATTTAAAGAAAAATGTTGAGAAATATTTAATTTAATTTTTATTATGTTTCCAGTTCAATTTTTTTGCCTTTTATTAATAAAAAATTTTGTATTATATATAATATTGTTTTTAATTTTTTTATGTTGTTATTATTTTTTTATGTTTGTTAATAAAAAATTTTTCATTTTAGTTTGTTTTTTGATACAATTTTTTTTCTTTTTGGCTTATAAATAGACAAACACAATAAAAACCATGTAACATAAAGTTAAACATTTTGCGAAAATTTGTAAAAAGTGTCTTTAAATATTCACCAAAATTTCAACTTATTATTTTTCAACTTTTTATTTACATTGTCAAGTAGACAGATGCAAAATTTTATTATCTAGGTACTAAAACTTATTATGAAAAGGTCGATCTTCGCAAAATTCGTGATTCCTTTGGTGGAAATAATCGTCCGAATGAGTCGACAATTCAAAGGTTGGTGAAAAAATTTCAAGAAACTGTTGCTGTTGCCAGGAAAAGGACTGACTACCCAGAAACTGGACGTTCTGTTGAGAATATAGCTGCTGCAGCGCAATGTGTTGCTGAACAACGTTCAACATCGATAGCTCGACGTGCTCAACAATTAGGTCTTCATTAATCGACTGTTTGGCGGTTTTTACCTGTAGACCTGTAGTGCTCATGATGGACATTTAAATGATGCCATTTTTCCCACATAACTGTTAAGAACCGTATTCGGAATAAAAATAGTGAAAATTGAAAGAATCTAAATTTCTAGATGCATCATTTTAAAACAACACGACGCGCAAGACGTTTAAAAGACCCTTTATTTATACCTAGTCGAGTAACTGGCCAGCAACACCATCGTCTACGATTTGGGCCTTTAATTTGGCTCTGATTTCGACTCATATCGCCACTTAGCAGTGCTTTCTCTATAAGGTTTTTTTTCTGTAAATTATAAATTCTTCTCCAATCCGCCAAATGATTTTGAAACAATTTTCGAAATATTTCATCAGCTCAAGCGCTTCACACTCACGAATTTCGTGCGACTTCTCTTCTTTTTTCAAATAAAACGTTGGCCTTTCCTTTTCTGTCTCAACTCCCTATAGCTCTCGTTGCAATTTGAAAAGGTCTCCATATAAATGTGGCACAATCCAATCGCGATGAATGGTGTGGAATAAGTTTGAGACTAAGTAGTTCAACGCGTAAAATTCGTTCTCTCAAACTGGAGAATATTTTCAGATTTACCAAAGGGCCTGGAAAATTCTCACAGGTCTAACTACGTCTATTTCTCATTCCATCCTATATTTTTCCTTGTGTTACTCCTTTCGTTTCCTCCTTGACTATCTACCATCTCACTTTCCAGAGTTTTAAATACAATGGGCTTGTTAGTGTTGTAGTGTTTTAGAAGCTACCAAATCTTTCGGTGCTTCATGACTCGACTTTTGAAATTTGAAATTCATGTAGTTCATGAGGTAAAATGTAAATTTGGTGTCCTAAGTACGTAATCTCTAAAAAGAATTCAGGTAATGGTTAATCATTGGTTAATCATTTATTCAGAAACAAAAAATTCTTTACACATCACAATGAAGTTTACTAAGCTACGATAAAAGTTTGTGAGAGCGTCTGCATATAAAAGGAAATTGGCAGCCGGCCCTTCAGATTGGATGCCTGTATAAAAAGACAGTAGTGGCAAAAAGAAAACAAAGAAGCAGAACTAACGAAAGCTGATAAACTTGAAATTTCGTAAACAAACAAAGAACCAAAGGTAACAGGTAAAGTACCCAAAAGTAGTCATAACGAAAACAAACTACTGAAGCAAGCAACACAAAGCCGATAAGCCAAGAAGCCGACAAACAATATTTAGCGCTTAGAATGGTGTGAGAATCACGACTACATAGATAAAAATATAGAAGAAACACAGGAAAAAAGATATATTAAAAAGGCAAAGTATGAGTAAAATCAAATCGCAAAATCAAAAACAAAGCAACAACTACAATATAATAACACAAAAGAATAGAGACAAAAAGAAAAACCAAATGCAAGAAACGGCAAGCAGCAAAACGAAATTGCTTTGTTGTGCAAACTGTACTTGATAATGGTGGAATGTAAAAGCAACACCTACTTATATTGTATGTGTGAATGTATTTATATATAATATGTGTGTATGCATGTGTGCATGTATGCATATGTAGAATTTGCCAATTCAACAGCAAAAGCCAAGCGGCACGAATGGTATGGAAAACGAAACAAGTGAATTGCCAACTAAACAAACAGTGAAAAGGCAACATTCAAAATTTTATATTTTTGGTAAATATTTAGTAAATATTATATGTACATACATAGGCACAAAATATAAGAATCTTATATAATATAAAATAATATTTTTAAAAGCCTCGCTGCCATCAACTAAAAAACACAAAATTTAAATATGTCTTACATACACGCAGATGTGTGTAAACACAGATGTATGCACAAAGGTACGCTTGTACTCAAGTACTTATATATTTGTATGTACAACATGAAATTTTCCACCCCGAGAACAAAGTGAATGGCCGAAAATTGTAAGAAGTTTGGTATACCAATCCAAAGAGCTTCGCCAAGTGGGGGTGGTGTGGCTGAGATACAGTGGGTCTTAATGCTGAAGTCTTATGTAAATTTTTTTTTATGAAATACGCACCTAGTGGGGCTTTACATGACAATTAAACATTTTTGATTTTCTACAAGGTGGCACAAAATTAATCATCCATTTTTTATTTATTTTTTTTTTAATAATGTTTTTATTATTATTGTTTGCTTGGACAATATAGATTGGTGCAAAACTTTGAAGATGTGCCGCTCGCAGTTGGAACAGGAGCGCTTTTTTTATTGAATAAAAAAAACTATTTTGAGTGCTGGAAATCGGTATTTTGACCTTTAAACGCTCCATTGTTTGAATGTGTTTTTTTTTCTGTTTTTTGTAGTTTTTTTTTTGGTTTGTTTTTGGTTTTTGTTGTTTTTTTTTCGTTATTTTTTTCGTTATTTTTTTTGTTTTTGTTTTTTTTTCGCAGTGGAGGTTACGTCACACCAGTAGTACCTTCTGCTCAAATATGAACGAGACGGTATAAATAAAACGGTCCGCTGATGACATATGGCAAAAATAAATTTTTTGTTTTTTGGTAGGACTGTTATAAGCTTACAAGGCAAATTTCAGCGTGATATGTGACATAGTTTGTTTTCTGTGCTACTGTAAACAAGTCAAGCTCGAGTGTGTTCTTCGAATTCTCTTTTATGACTTCAATTGTCTCAATATGTTTTCCACGGAGCGGCAACTTAAGCTTGGGAAACAGGAAAAAGTCACATAGAGCCATATCAGGCGAATACGGTGCTTGCGGAAGGATATTAACATTATTTTTGTTCAAATAATCGCGAACAAGACGTGATGTGTGAGCTGGTGCATTATCGTGATGCAAGAACCATGACTTGTTGTCCCACAATTCCTTCCTTTTAAGACGAATGTTCTCGCGCAAACGCTTAAAAACGTCTAAATAATATTCAGCGTTAACCGATCGGCCTTGCGGAAGGAACTCCGAGTGCACCACACCTTCGTAATCGAAAAAAAACAGTCAGAATAACCTTAATCTTTGAGCGACTTGGGCGTGGTTTTTTGGGTTGATGTACGGCCCTCTTTGAACGATTTGTACCACTGGAAAACACGTGCACGCGATAGAGCAGAGTCCCCATAGGTTGTCTGCAACATTTTTAAGGCGTCTGAAGCCGAAATTTTGTTGGAATAACAAAATTTCAAACAAATTCTTTGTTGAACTTGAATTTCCATCGTTAAATTCGAAGAACACACTCGAGCTTGACTTGTTTACAGTAGCACAGAAAACAAACTATGTGACATATCGCGGTGAAATTTGCCATGTAAGCTTAAAACAGTCCTTCCAAAAAACGAAAAATTTATTTTTGCCATATGTCATCCGCGGACCGTTTTATTGATACCGTCTCGTTCATATTTGAGCAGAAGGTATATGGGGCATTCTCCTCCTAACACTATAACATTCCTCGCCTCTCAGCTGATTCCACCCTGGGACTGCCCTACTAAAAGCATTTCATCAAGGTGGAGCCGTGTTTATGCCTTTTGAACACTTTAGGTACCTGTGGCCTTGGTCCCTCTACTAATTGCGTAAGGAGATAGCCCCCTAATATCACTATCAATAGCCTCCAGTTCTTTGTGACCACAGGGGGCATTAGAAAGTTGCAATATAGTTGCTCGATATCGACTGGTTGTCTGTTTGGGTTCGTTGGGTTGAGGCTTACCTTTCGTCATCAGAAGATCTGCTTAAAACGGCTTCTTTGGATGACGTGTCTGTTGGATAACTAACTGTGCATTGCTGTAATGAAAATGTTTGTCATAAAAGATGTCTATCGCGCAAAGTCGATATTGAACGGTTGATCTCCGTATGAAAAAATCACAATACTTACCAAAAACCGATAATTTACTTCAAAAAGGAAAAGTAATAATAAACTAAAACTACTTTAAAGCAGAGAAAACTTCGTGAGAGTGGCCATCTGAAGGAGATTAAATCTTTTCAAAAAAGTTCGCTCGACTGAGTTTTGCGACTCTTTTCAGCTGAGTCCTACCACTGTGTCCTACCCGAAACTTTATTTTCTCCTCATATCAAAGCTTTTTCTTACAGAACAAAGAAAATCTTTGGGGAAGGGGGCAAAAGTTGTAGTGCAATCGAGAGATGTATTGGCGTTAACTTTTCACGGAAGAGAATTTTCCGCGAATTCGTTTTGTTAAAGGAAATAAAATAAATATGGAAATGAAAGTTAATGTTATGTATTTGGAAAAGGCAAAAAAATGGAAAACAAACTGCCAATAATAATAATGGATAATTGCAGAACTTTGGTCGGAGAACGAGCGGCCGGAAATTTCTATAACAATTGTGTAGAACTGAAATGAAAACAAAAAAATAAAAAACCCAAATATAGTAACAAAACAAACGTGGAAAAACGAAAAAGTAGCTTTGAGATACTCACGGCATTTTCCTGTTGATTGGCAAGCAAAAGAAAACAACTTTTAACGATAGCGAACAAGAGAAAAGTAGGTGTAAAATCACATAGAGCAGAGAGACAGCAGCCTCGTTTTCTATCGTGACTTGGTGAGAAATATTTACACATCACTTTTATGTATATTTTTATTCAATGTATGAGCGGGTGCTGAAAAGGGGGGCCAAGTTGCTGCGAGCACGCGCACAATAAAGCAAACAGCTGAGCGCCAACGAAACGGAGACGAAAAGCCACTGTGATACCAAAATGGCAAAACAAAAACAAAGATGAGTAAATAAATGTTACAAGCAAAATAAAAGAGACAAAGGCTGTCAAACAAGAAAGGGGAATGGAGTGCGAATAGCGGGCAAATGTGCTAGTGTGTCATAAATTGGTGTGAAATGTAATGGAGGAGAACCACAGGAAAGCGGGCCGCAAAATGTACGCCAAGTAGCGACGAAAAGAAGAATAAGATGAGAGTTGGCATGAGCAGTAAATGGATGATAAAGCTTTTAATTTTTGCCTGTACATGTGTGTGTGTGTGTTTCCGGCGAGTTAAAAGTTGTGTTAGCACTCTTAAAATCGACAGTGTGCGTGCATAAAACTAGTTTTGTTGGTATACTACTTACGGGGTTAGGGGTAGTCTGAGGCCCGAAAAAATGGTGATTTTCAATAATTTTGTTTTGCTAATCAATTGCTTTATTTTACAAAAATAAAAACATAGCATTAATACATCTTGTTCCGACTTGATTTTAGGAAATTTTCAAAAACAAAAAAATTAATAATTGTAAAAGTTATCGCGGCTTGTGTGGAGTCCGTTTCTCCAGTCCCTTGCGGTGATCCATCACAAATCGGGCAAGAGAAATTAGTTTTATTAATAGATAATCTTATGCCTCATCGAAGCTTTTGTTTTCAAAATTAACAATATGGGGGTCTCAGAAAGAGGCAGGTTTTCGAAAAAAACCGACAATTAATTGTTTAAAAAATCGAAATTAAAAAAAAAAATCTTCAATCTGGCACGAGTTTTTTATGTTTTTCAGAAGCAGTGTAAATTTTATTGAAATCTATCAAGCGATTTTTAAGTTACAGTGAGTACTAGTTTTGAGTACTAGACATTGTTTTAAGAAAAACGTATTTAAAGTTTTGCAAACGCTCCGGAGCGCCCAAGCGCCCTTCGTTAATTGATGAATAAATCGAAAAGTATTTGTCGGATCCACTTCAAATTTTCACACAATATTTTTAAGATAATATACTTAAATAAAATGCAAAAAAAATCAATTTTTTTAATTCTAACTACTCCTAACCCCTTACATATGCAGTGATTTAATAATTTCAGTGTAACTTGATAATAAAATTAGGTATCGAAAAAATAAAATAGTTTTAAAGAGTACTAATTATTGTTAAATATCTGAGTTTTATTTATTTTTTCTTACAAAAACACAAAAAAAGTACCAGAAAAGTTTTAATTTCCACTATCAGGGCAATTTGGCCAATATAGTAATTATCTACTACCTGATGAAGTCTAGCCGTTGTTAGTTTTGTGGAACACTTACTAGTTTAATGCTTGTGGAAACTTCATTTTAGCTCCTGTAGTTCCGCCTGGACATCTTAGAACAAGTGAATGTTTTGTGAGAACTCCAATTACTATTTCCAACGGGTTAGTATTACCAAAGGGGGCTCTAAACTTAACTTTCTGTTGCAGATTGTATCCTGTGCTAGATTGGAGGGTAAAATCGATTGATTACAGTATTTCTTATACTTGAAGTAACCAGTATTAATTTGTACCCTTTCGATTTCTTCGCATTTTCATTTTCGTCCATGCAAATTTCATACAGTCTCAGCTAAAACATGTCATTCACCGAGCAAGTGCTCATAGAGCCTGTTGCATTAGTGCACTGCAGCGCCCACTTCATCAGCTGTCCACGCCTTGTTCCCAATTTGATGTCGTTACGTTTGACATCGAGTGGACTTGTAGGGCCGATGAACAAGTGAGACTCACTCGGTATCAAACTTGCTAAGGAGCACAAAGAAAATGGCATGCAAGCATACAAACATGCAAATTACTTATTTTTGAAAAATCTGTGATAATAGCAAACGAAAGATATCGAACCTCCCGCAGAATCAGCCCACAATTGTGGCTCACTCTCAATGCTAAACGCACAAAATCAATGCTGAACCAAAGTGAGCTTAGCCTTGGCATACTGATTTTTATTCCAACGGGGCACTATCTTATAGGCACACACGATCAGAGGCAATGCGCGCAGACACATGCTTTCTGCTGATTGCATCTTTTGCGCCACGGTGCTGCTCGATCCAAACGAGTATTCACTACTTTTGGTAGACAATTCTTTAAGGGCTCAATCTTGGCCCTGGAAATCTGGGATCTTCAAACGCCTTTGAAAAATTCACTTTGGTTTTAGGAAATACGCAAAATTTGCCTCTCTGCAAGCAGTCATGGAATGCATCACACATTTCACGGCGCATTGTAACCTCCACAGTCGACTTTATGGTTGTAAAACGTGGCTGGTGATACAAGCCCATTACAAGTTTCTGTAAACCGAAAAATTCTCAAAATATTCCGGCCAAATATTAATTTGATTGTTAACATATGGGCCAGAAACCAATGCTATTAGAGATCCGAAAGAGAAAATGGGGTTGGATTCGCATGTTCTACGCAGAGGAAATGGTGACTTAACAAGGGCCGCCATGGACTGGAATCCCCAAGAAAACTGCAGACGTGGAAGACCAGCGAATATCTGGAGACGATTGCTGGAGTCGAAAACCCGGGACATACAGCTTTGCTGGAATGAAGTTAAGATATTGGCGCACAACAAACCCGAATGAAATTCGTTGTGGCTCTATATTCCACACTGTAACTCTAGGAATTTATGATGATGATGAGATTGGTTTTAGGGAGATCAGGTAGATCAAGTTTTGAGTGAGCCCCATAGTGAACAACCGCTACAACCTTACTTAATCTGCCCAATTTGTTGCTATTTCATTTGCCTCGTAGCGCTCTAAAACAGATTAGTCCTTCCTTTTATAAGATTGGTTACGATTGGTGGGTTCTCGATGTTTTCCGAAATTTTTCTTGACCTCTGTTACTCTGAAACCAACAGTTTGTTAGATACTTCACCTACATGAATTATTATACAGTCACACACGCCAGCTTGTCGTGACTCTTGTCAAAACAAATATTTGAGCAACAAAGTAATTCTAATTTTTTGGACATGTACTGTAAATTTTATGAACAGAGCTGACTGCTTGGTGATGTGTGGGGCACACGTGAGAGCGAACGCGAGGTCGGGCGTATGAGAAACAGAGAGTGAGAGAGTGTGGGAGCCGCTGCAGCCAGATCCAGAGCGAACTTGGGCTAGTTGGAGTGGCGAGACCAAAGTCTTTTATCAATCGGTCAAGAACGTTTGTCTAAGTTGAACGCGTTTAAAACGCGCGCGCGCGTAAAATTATAGAATTTCAAAAGAAAAAGTTTATATTGTACACATACACAAAGCAACTTTTTGTTTAGTATTGAAGTGATAAAATAGAAAACAACAAATAGAAACTCGAAAGTGCAAACGTAACGGAAATATGTGCGTAATGATTTCGTGATTTTCCAAAAATAATTGATTGCATTCGAATTCGCGCAGACATATTGGGCAGCAGAAAACAGTTCAATTATAATTAAAATACAATACAAACATACAAATACAAGTTGGTAAATGCAAAAATCATAAAAATTATAAAGCACAAAAACAAAAATAAACAACGATAACAACTACATACATACATTCATACGTATGAGCATATGAATACAGCTGTAAGTGAGCGTCACTGGTGTGCGTGAATGTGAAAACAAAAAAAATTCGAAATAATCTAATAAAACAAAGAAAATTGAAACGTGTGTAATAGGTGATAGAATATCTATATATTGTGTGGCAACAACAACAATAGCAATAATTGAAAATATTTAAAATAAATTAACAACAAAAAAATCGTATATAGTACACGAGTTATAATTACAACTACAAAAGCAAAGCACTTCTAGAATGAATATGTAAATGTAAATGCTGCTGATTATAAGGCAACAAAACAAGCAATTCAAATCATAACAACAAAATTAGCAAAATAAAAACACACAGACACACACTAACTCATACATTCATAAGTATTATATAGAACATTTAAATGACTCGAGCAATAAGAACAACGCGAATTCAAATAATTTCACAACAATAGCAAAATATATATACACACACAAACATACGGACATACATAGAGTATGTACGTATGCGAGCTCAGCCGCTATTTGTGGGCCGGGTAGGCGCGTCACGGGGCAAGGCATGCATGCACTACAATATCAGTCTATTAGGCACTCATTCGCTCATTCATTCATTCAATCATTTATTCATTCATTTGCTCATTAGCGCCGTCAAGCAGTCAGCCAGCTTGCCAGTGTGAGGCCGCGTGAGTGCTAAAAGCACCTAACATGCGAAATTTAAGAATAAAGCGCAGGAATTTCAGCAAAAACCAGAAAGCTTAGGTTGGAAATAAAAAAAATAAATGAAGTCAATAAAAAAAGGTAAAATGAAATAAAATAAACACAAAATACACTTAAGTAAATTGAATGAAATACTTATAAAATAAAATAAATTGTATACAAATCAAATTAAATGAAAAAAATACTAAGTAACCAAACAATAAAAGAAATATGTTAAGAAAAATCGTTTGCAATACAATTAAAAAAATCACGACAAAATAAAAATTGCTAAGTAAATTAAAAATTTCAATCTCGATGCATACAAGTCAATTCCTGGATTAATTTAACTAAATATGATTTTTTTTCTGCAAATTTATTTTCTTTCAAATTCGTTCGTAAATGCATTTTTTAGCTTTCAATTAAAAGTTTAATTAAAACGTGCGAAGAAAAGAAAATTATTTCCAAATAAAATTTGTTTTATTATTCTAAACATGTGAAGCACACAAACTCAAAAACAAAACACGCACAAAACTATAAGCAAAAACAAAAAAATGAATGCTACTGAAGTGGAGAAGAAATAAAAAATGCATAAAACTAATTAAGACTTTTGTAAAATATTTTACACATGGAGTAGGGCAATGGCATCTTTTGCTAGCTATGACGTCATCGATATTTGGATTTTAACATGTGTTTAACATATTTTCTTGCTCTTTCGAATGCATTATTCTAAATGAAAATGAAACTTTTTTGGTGGTGGAGAACATATTCTGTCTTGAGTATTTGAATAAAGAAAATGAAATATGTAGTAGCAGGGATTACAGTAAAACAAAACTAATGAAATTATAATTATTTTTTATTCTCACGAAATCATAATACCAATTTTTTTGTTTGAAATTGAATTGAAAAAAATTAGATTATAAAATAAAATGAAATAACATTGAATTAACTGGAATTAAATTAAATTAAATTAAAGTATTTTTTAAAATGAAATTAGATACAATAAAAATAGAACAAAAGATTAAAATAAATGTAATTAAAAAAATAAATAAAATAAAAAATGAAATAAAAAATAAAATGTTACAACAACAAAATATATAATAAATAAAAAGTAGAAAAAATGTGGATAAAAAATAAAAAATAATAAAAATCAAAATATTAATAACATAAAATGTAGATAGAGTAAAATAAAATGAACTCAAATTAATATGAAAGTAAATTAAACAAAAATAAAATAAAATTAAAATAAATCAAATAACTTAAAATAAATAATTGAATGAAAAAACAAAAATAATAATAAATACGAATAAATATTAACTAAAATAAGATTAGATAGAATAAAATAAAATTAAAAATATGGAAGATTTAATTGAACTAATAAATAAAATGAAATAAGATAAAAATAAAATGCGAACAACATAAAAAAGGAAATTAAAAAAAAAAAATTAATCAAAAAAAAAACAAATAATAAAATATAAAATAAAATAAAAAAATGAACAAAAAACATAACTAATAAAATAAAAAAAAAATAAAATTAATCAAAAAAAAAAACGTAAATAATAAAAAATAAAATTAAATTAAAAATAAAATAGAATAAGGAAATAAAAAAATTAATAAAAAGTAGACAAAATATAGAGAAAAACTGGAAATAATAATGAACAAAACTAAAATAAAATAAAATGAAAGAGTAATAAATGCATAAAAAATAAATAAATTAATACACGAAACAAATAATATAAAAAAATTAATTAAATAAAAAAATACTGAAAAAATACTAAAAAAATAAATTAAAAAAAGGAACCAATAAAAATTAAAAAAACATAAATAAAAAAAAATATAATAAAAAACGAAACAGTAGCAAATTAAAAAAAAATAAAAAAGAGTAAATAAAAAAAAAGAAAATAATAAATAAAAAATGTATAAAACAGAATAAATAAAAAAAATATAAAAAAGAATAAATAAAAAAATATAAAAAAGAATAAATAAATAAAAAAATATAAAAAAGAATAAATAAATAAAAAATGTAAAAAAGAATAAATAAAAAACGAAAAACTTAAAAATAGAATAAGAAATCTAATTAAAAAGTATAAATAAATATTAATAAAAATAAAACTAAATTTAAATCAAAAGTAAAGTAAAATAAAAAATTAATCAAATCAAATAAAAAATAAAAATATAAAAGCAAAGACATAAAGAAAATTAAATTTAAAAAAGTCATAAAATAAAAATGTAAATGGAAGCAAAATAAAATAAAATTGAAATAAAAATAAAAATTTAAAAATACAAGTAAAGTTAAAATAAAATAATAAAATTATTATTATATTATTAAATAAATTAAACAGGCCAAATAGAATAAAAGGAAAATAAAGCATTAAATTAAACGAGAATAAATTTATTTAAACTAAATTCAACTAAATGAAATACTGGTGCTTTCCATTTCAATTCAACCGGGCTACTCGGGTCATGTTCTTCGATTTCGATGTAACTTAAATATGTTGCTCTCTGGTCAAAATAATGAGACACGTATTTTTTTGTTCGCCCGAAAAAAATTTTTTTCAAGAGTTATCGGCAATTTTGTTTTTTGCCTCAAACTCGATTTTTTTTTAATTATATAAGAAATTTTTTTTTTTAAATGCCCATAACTTAGTCAAAAATGAACCGATTTTAATAATTCTGGGTTCAAAATGATCGTAATTACTTACACAAGCGACTTCATGTAGAAACAATTGCAAAAAAGTAGTTGAAATTTTTTTATTTAGCAAAAAAGAAAAAAAATTGAAATTTTTTCGAAATTCAATATTTCAAAAAGGGCATTTTTTTTTTTTTTATAACTTTTTCCAAATCAAAAAAACATCTCAAACTTTAATTGAGCTGCATGCCTAGTAGCTAAAATGCGTTGTTTTTGAGTAATGAATTTTTAAGTAAACACCCTGTTTCGCACTTTTTGTTTTTTGCAAAATAAAAAATTTTCAACTACTTTTTTGCAACTATTTCTACATGAAATCGCTCGTGTAAGTAATAACGATCATTTTGAACACAAAACTATTAAAATCGGTTCATTTTTGACTAAGTTATGAGCAATTAAAAAAAATTTTCTTATATAGATTATTTCCATTTCAATTCAAAAGGGCTATTCGGGACATGTTCTTCGATTTCGATGTAACTTAAATATGTTGCTCTCTGGTCAAAATAATGAGACACGTACTTTTTTGTTCGCCCGAAAAAAATTTTTTTCAAGAGTTATCGGCAATTTTGTTTTTCGGCTCAAAATCGATTTTTTTTAATTATATAAGAAATTTTTTTTTTTAAATGCCCATAACTTAGTCAAAAATGAACCGATTTTAATAATTTTGGGTTCAAAATGATCGTTATTACTTACACGAGCGATTTCATTTAGAAATAGTTGCAAAAAAGTAGTTGAAAATTTTTTATTTTGCAAAAAACAAAAAGTGCGAAACAGGGTGTTTACTCAAAAATTCATTACTCAAAAACAACGCATTTTAGCTACTAGGCATGCAGCTCAATTAAAGTTTGAGATGTTTTTTTGATTTGGAAAAAGTTATAAAAAAAAAAAAATGCCCTTTTTGAAATATTGAATTTCGAAAAAATTTCAATTTTTTTTCTTTTTTGCTAAATAAAAAAATTTCAACTACTTTTTTGCAATTGTTTCTACATGAAGTCGCTTGTGTAAGTAATTACGATCATTTTGAACCCAGAATTATTAAAATCGGTTCATTTTTGACTAAGTTATGGGCATTTAAAAAAAAAAATTTCTTATATAATTAAAAAAAATCGAGTTTGAGGCAAAAAACAAAATTGCCGATAACTCTTGAAAAAAATTTTTTTCGGGCGAACAAAAAAATACGTGTCTCATTATTTTGACCAGAGAGCAACATATTTAAGTTACATCGAAATCGAAGAACATGACCCGAGTAGCCCGGTTGAATTGAAATGGAAAGCATCTACTTCAAAAATTTGTACTTTTAACGTATAGCAACATTCTGCAATAAATTTGAAAATACCTCCATAATATTTGAGGGGCGCTAAAATAAAATAGCCTTAATTACAAGAGTAGGTATGTAATAAGCAGCACAAATACAGCTGAATAAACAGCTGCTAACAAAAAAATGGGCGCTAATCTAATTAAGGGCGAAATTAATAACTAAAAAAAACTGTATCTGGGTATACAAAAAACGCGAAAGAACTGAAAATCGAGCGATCACAGATTTAATTAAAGGCTATATTTGCAAAAATATATACATGTATTCATACACATACAAATGTATATACTTATGTACGCATAATTAAATGCCTGCGGACGAAATAGGCAAGCAAAGCAAGACTAAAATGCTAATCGCAAATATACAAATTTTGATAAGCCATAAATTTTTTATTTGAGGTGGTTTTTTTTGTTGTTCAATTAACACAAACGAGTAATCGAACTCATCATATGCATGCATTTCTAATAAAGGGTCTTTCAGTAGGTGCACTTCAACTTTTTTCCGATAGGGAGGGCGAACGACGCAATATTTTTTATTTTTCGCTTGTCATTTGTAAACTTCATTAGTATACATTTCATCATGGAACGCTACACACTTGAGCAACGATTGGAAATCGTGCAAATTTTTTATGAAAATAATCGTTCTGTTGCTGCTACTTTAAGAGCATTACGGCCATTTTACGGTCCATTTAACAAGCCGTCCCGTTTTGGGGCTATGCGAAGTCATTGGTCTACAGTAACAAGCCGGCGACGATTTGTGAGCTCAGATCCAATATTGAACGCGAAATTGCTGGAATTTCGGCCGATTTATGCAAAAGAGTGGTCGAAAATTGGGTTCAACGATTGGACTTCGTAAAACGTGCACGCGGTGGTCATGCAAAAGAAATCGAATTTCATACTTAAATGTGTTTTATTCAAAAAAGTTCAAAAGTTGAAGCGCTCTTACTGAAAAACCCTATACAAGCAACCGAACTTGTATACGTACACACACACATACATACATTTGTGTGGCAAGCACACTTAAGCAGCGATTTGGACGGAAGGGAGTAGATTTTTGAATACAAATGCGATACAAATACACTTTTCTTTAGGTTTCTTTTTTCGCCTATAGCAGTGTGTGTGTGTGTGTATACATAGTATGGCAAATGCAAACACACAGTAGGTGCCAAGTTGAAGAAGGTAAAACCAAAATTAATCTAAAAAATTTGAAGAAATAAAAAAAAATGTATTCAACATGCGTGACACACTTTCGCTGGCATTTAGAAGCAAATCTTTAAGTATATTTAATTTTTTAAAATGCCAGTTTTAGGTACAACAACAACAGAAAACTAATATATTGCTTTATATATTATAATAAAAAATAATAATAAAAAAATAAAAATAATCACAGTAAAGTGTTTTAAAATTTGATACAGGAAAAATAAGCAAAAAAAAACTAGAAAAAGCTTGAGCAAATCTTAAGGCAACTTGAAGGAAGAAAGCATGAGAATATAAAAAGAGTGAAAAAGCAAATAAAAACAAGGAAGTGTTTAAAAAACTAACCAGAACTATAAACGTGAAAAATATAAATAAAAAATAAAATCGTAAGAACCATAAAATAAAAAACACATCTGCAAACAAGCACCAAACCGGTCTGAATTTGCACTCACCATTCATTCCAATATTTCTAATTCTAATTCTTCAACCGGCTCGGAAGCAGCAGAGAACACAAAGCAATAATAAGTTTTTGTGTTTATTTCAAATTCGCGCGCATTTTTGCGTGACTTCATTCGGTGGAACGTCCAGATATTTCGAGCTGACTGAGGTGACTGAAAAAAAGCTTGTGGAAAAGGAGTCAAGCCCGACGTGGGCGAAAGAGAGGCCGACTGGCCTGAAAGTACCTATCAAGTAGACATTTTTTCATTGGAGCGCACGATTGAGGAAAAAGGTAAAAATTAAATAGTATTCGATTAATGAAAAGTATTTTATAATATTTGTGGCAGCAGATAAAGAAGGCACAAACAAATTGCAAAAGCAAAGTTGAAATCTTTTCCTCACAGCTCCGTTGTCTTCGCTTCAGTCGCGTACCTATGTGACCTGCCGTTTTCAGGGCAGACCCGACATGATGAGACCCGACATCCTTTGTATTGATCAGTTTTTGCCACTTCAAGCTCATTTATTGCTGACAGTAGAGCTCAAAATTATTCGCTTGGCCAGACAGTAGTAGCTCGTAATGTTTTATGCGCGTCATACCTATTCCAGTAAGCACACAGCGTGGCGCGAATTCCGGCTTGGCCGCAATCCGAGGCGATTCAGCTCGCTTTGTGTACAATTTGGTTTTATTTCATTCATTCTTTTTTTATGTGATGGATATTTAATCGCTAGTAATAATTCGTTGGCAAATGGTTCGATTTCCTTCCGCTTCAGTAGAGTTTCAAAATTGGAAACTTATTTTAAAATAATTTTAATTCAATCGTAACATAAATAAAAAATGAGGTAAAATAAAAATAGAAAAAGAAATTAAGTAAAATGAAAAAGCATTGAAAACATTTAAAAACAAGAAGTTAAAAAAAAAAAAATGAAAAAAATATAAAAAAAAAAATTAAAAAACAAAATTAAAAAAAAATTAAAAAAAAACACAATTTAAAATAAAACAGAAGTAAAAAAACAAATAAAGAAAAATATAAAATAGAATTAAACAAAATAAAATAGAATAAATTAATATAAAACTAAGCTAAATTCAAAAATAAAGTCAAATAAAATAAGAAAACGTAAATCAAATAAAATAAAATATGTATAAAAAATAAATAAAAATAAGCAAATATGTAACGAAAATTAAATTCCAATAAAATAAAAAGAAATGCAAATAAGTGTAAAATAAAATTAAAATAAATTTAAAAAGAAATAAAAATATAATTAAAAATAAACAAAAATAAGAAAATTGAAAATAAAATAAAAAACTGAATTACAAAAAATAAATAAAAATAAACAAAAATATAACTAAAATAAAATTAAAATAAAACTATATTACACTTAAAAAAAATCAAATGAAAAAACTTATGCCTAGTTATGATCGCCACAAGAGACTTCTGGAGAAACAACACAAACCGCGATAACTTTTACAACTATTAATTGTTTTTTTTTTTGTTTGTGAATTTTGCTTAAGTCATTTTTGTAAAATAAAGCAATTGACTACCAAAAAAAAAAAATTATTGAAAATCATCATTTGTTTGGCCCTTAACCCATTACGAGTAAATAATCAAATAAAATAAAATGAAAAATATAATAAAAAAAAGTAAAAATAAAAAAGATATAGCGGGAATAAAATTAAAATTTAATAAAAAAATATATAAATAAAAAAATAAGTAAAAATAAAAAAAATATATAGTGGGAATAAAATGAAAGTAAAATTTGAATAAAATAAAAATGTAAATAGAAGTAAAAAAAAAGAAAAATTTAAGCAGAAATAAAATTAAAAAAATGCAAGAAAAGATAAAATAAAATAGAAAAATTACTATTGTATTACAAAATAAATTTAACAGATTCAAATAGAATAAAATGAAAATAAAGCATTAAAATAAATGAGATTAAATTTATTTGAACTATTGTTTAGAGATAATAGCTACTAAGTTTCTCAGCAATACCATGACAAATTGCATTTTAAATTTACGCTCAGTATTTAAAATTTGTGGCTATGTTGAAATATAAAACTTTTTTTCATTACATAATATGAGAGAATACAAATTCTTTTAAATTTGAATCTGCAAGATGTCACGTTTGAAACACTCTACTTATAGTGTTTTCTATGATAAATTCCTTCACCTTAAAAGTAATAGTGTTCTCTATCGTTCCTCTAATAAAAGGTGGTTAGGCTATCAAAGAACAAAAAAGAAAAAAAAAGCAAAAACCAAATAATGTTCTAATCGATTCTGGGCTTAAGTCTAGGTCTAAGTTTTTTTAAATTATTTTTGTTGATTTAATAATTTTTTTTTAATTATTGAAAAATTTTTGTACGAGTATATCTTTTTTTTAATATCTTTTTAATTTTTTTTATGTTTTATATATTTATATTTTTATATATTTCTTTATTTCTACATTTACTTTATTTTTTAAAGTTCTTTATATTTTGAGAAATTTTTTTGTATAATTTTTTTATTTTTTATATATTATAAATAGTTTTCTGTTTTTTTATTATAGAGTTTTTTATACATCTTTTTATATGTATATCTTTTTATTTTTTTATATAAGTTTTCTTATATATATATATTTATTTTACATATATTTACATTTTTTTTTATATGGTATATATATTTCTTTTTTTTTATTTTTTTATACATATTTCTATTCTTTTTTATTTATATTATAAATAGTTTTCGGTCTTTTATACCTAGTTTTTTATGCATCTCTTTATATGTATACCTTTTAATTTTTTTTTATATAATTTTTTTACGTATATGTTTTTGCATATATTTTTAATTTTTTTTATATATATTTTGTATAATTCTTATTTTTATATGCGGTTTTTTTTTGTTTGTGCCTTTTTTAATTTTTATGCCTCTTTTATTCTGTTTTATGTATAATATTTTATCTTTTTTATGCTTTTATATATATTTTTATTAGTTTTTAATTTTTATATAAATTCTTTTTTCTTGTTATATATAGTTTTTTTATATATTTTATTTTTTATAAATATTTTATAATTGTTTTATATATATTTTTATTTATTTTTGTATTTTATATTTTTTTATAGATTTTCTATTTTTTATATATATATTTTTTTTTTTTTTTATTTTTTGTATATTTTGTGTTTTGTATATTTCGTTTTTGGATATTTTTTTTAAGTTTTTTATATATATATTTTTTTATATATTTTTTTTTACATAATTTTTTTTTATATATTTCTTTTTTCTTATTTCGTATAAATAACATGTGTAAGTAGTTACAATTATCCTTGCGCAAATGATTTCAAAGAGTTTTCGGACTAACTTCAATTGCTGGGCAATGGAAAAAGCGCTCACATGTAGATCCGATTCAAAGTTTTCGTTGATTATATTAACATGTTTAACGCTTGACCTACCAGCATGGAATCGTTGGAATGACTGCCTACTTTTGTAATCTATACTGTTTATAAAGAGTTTGTGTCCATAAAGAGTACAAATATTTTTTGTTGCCTGCTCTCACTTTCCATCTTGCTTGCAGTGGTATTGAAAAATTTATCGAATTTTCTCTTTTTTACCTTTATTATAGAACGATGTAATACACAACTGGCTTCATCAAACCCACAATTGGCAAACAATTTTTTTTTATATGATGCTATGTATACATCGTGAGATATGGCCCACTAAAGATATCTAACGAATTGTTTTTTATTTTCATTTAAATTTTGACAGGTTTTTGTTTCAACGAAAAGTTCTAAAATAAATCCGTCGCGCAGGTTCCGCTAAAAATACTCTGCGCTTTATTTTTATTGCATGGGATTTCTCCAACACAAAAATAGCATACAAAAAAATATTTACTTGAATACTCAAAAAAGTTTATTTGTTTATCGCCTACTTTTTAACTTTTTAACTTTGTTCAGATCAGTCAACGGGTGCTTTTAATTTCATTTTTTGGCGCATACTCAAGCCCTAGATTATTTTCTTCTTATTTAAACTTAACTACATATACACATACAAACACACTTATACAATATTTTCTCACTATATGTAAATATCCCACGCCTTCCATTTAATCACTCATAGTTGTTCCCACATCCATTCGCCATTTAGGAATTTGCAAAAAGAAAACATCAAAACGCAAAAATCAAATCATCCGCTCTGCAGTTGAGGTTAAGCAGATAACTGACATGCGTACACTGAGTAGCAAAACTCTGCGTACAACCTACTGCCAAATATTTATAAAATAAAGTGTAAGCAAAAAAAAAAAGAAATTCACAATGGCAAAACTATACTCGTATTACGATTTTAGTTTGCGATTTATCGATCACTAGTGTTTACCGCTGTGCAATAAAAGTCTGTAAATGAATAAGAATAGGGGCTTTTTTAAAATTCATACGATTGACAGCTGAAAAAGGTGATGTGCTTTGGGGGGAAAATCTGCGAATTTATAGTTTTTGAAGCCTAATAAGGGAAATTGGCATGGAAGGAAAATGGTAGCAAAGTGGTGCTTAAAAAAAGTAAAAAGTACGCTTAAATTATGACAAGAAACAGCAAAAGTAGTCTCGAAATAGGAGTAAGCACTGGAATAACACAGTCTCAGTTCAAATAGTTGTGAATAATTTACGAAAAAATGGAGCTCTGCTCGCCCATACGTTTTGACTGACAGAGAAAGTAAGAGTGACGTGCAGCTTTTCCATAAAAATCTAATGCTAACAGCAACTATTAATACAAATATTGTATATTTAACAGCAGGTTTTTAAATATTTTTAATAAACAACAGTTTTTGAAGTGAAACTTCGTAGGCGTCGATGGACGAGCGAGAATGGAGAGAAAAATTTCAAGGGCATGCAACGTTTTGGGCATTTTCGTTCCGTGAGAGAGAAAAAAGATACAACGCAGAAGAAAAGGAGAGAAAGAGCTATACCTTATATATTTTATAGTAATTTACCATCATAAATCCATCTGTTTTCAGTCGATTATTTGCTGTTGACCGTCTGATATTTGACAGTTTATATTTTGTATTATTTTATTACGGGCATCGGTCGCAACGCTCTGTTTAAATATCGGCTTATTTAAGGTTTTTCGCAATGTTAATCCTTTTCGTGGGATTTCCGAATTGTTGCTGCAATGAATGAAAAGCGTTAACCAAAAGATTCCACATTGCTCAGACTTGAACACAGAGAACTATATTTCGACATACTTACAATTTCTTAACTGCTGATGGCCGAGCAATCTTTTTGATTTTGATTATTTCGACCAGCTCAGATCCACAGTCGTTGCGTACCGTATTTTTTGTTTCCTCAATAATTGGTAAATTAAGAATTTTTTAACTAATTTACCTTCAAATATTACGAAAAAGAAACAAATTTGTCCCCGTGTACGTCTGTAAAAAAAAGCCGATTAATGTTTAGTGCAAAGTTGGATGCGCTTGCTCTATTATGAATAGTATGTAAGCAGTGCTATTAGGTAAAAGCAAGTCACTTATGCCGGAGCAAATTTTATTTCAACGTCGCTGCTAGGCTCCGCACACGGGTCGTATCATCAGTGGCTTGTCCGCACACAATGCAACTATCTATCGTAAAAGTACGAGTTGTCAATAGGTATGTCGAGCGATGAAGGGGAATTTATTTGTTAATTTTGTCTATTTGTATTCTCTACAAATGTTGTGAATTTATTTAGATACATATTTATTCTTTCTCTCTCTCTCTCTCTCGGGTCTCTCCCTCTTTCTTTGTCTGCCTTGAAAGTTTCACTTCTGTTATGTGTACTACGCTCCACGCACTTTTTTTAAATTAATTTTTTTAATTTTTTTTTAGTTTTTAATATAATGTAAATTTTTTTCAGTTTTTTTTATATAATTTAATTTTTTTTTATCAAAAAGTTCATTAAATGAAACCTCGTTTTTTATTATTTATTAAGCCTAAATTTGCATGCGTTTTTTGTGCGCAGAGTTTCGTTGTCGAGTGTAGGTAGGCGCCCGTTGAAGTGATTAAGTTTTGTGGTTTGAGGCTCGGCTATTTTTAGCCGCCTTAGTTATACGTTTTCAATTGACTGTTTGTTTTTCTCCGTCGCTTCTTCACTCCTATCACCACCTCTACATTCCATTTGTTTACCTCTTTACTTCATTTCGTGGGTGTGATGGATTATTTTTATTTTATGTTTGGTTATTTTTAGCTGCGCGTCATTTGGGTATGTCGTTGAGTGCCAAAGGATGTATGTATTTGTGTATATAAAGGACCTTTCCCTCCAGCAAGTGAATATAAATAAACCGAGAATTCAGTGCTTTTATTGCAGTGGATACAAGTGAGAAACGAAAGTTTGTTTCGAACTTAGAGTTGTTGTGTGGGAAAACGTATCTACATATACATTTTAACTACTCCGAGTGTGAGTTGCTTTGGCAATCGATAATACAGTGGATATGATTAAGGGAAAATCTTAATAGAAAAAAATTATAAAAAGTTATAAAAAATTATTATTTAAGAAATATATATCAGTAAGCATTAAATAAAATATGCCTTAAAATCTTTTGCCAAATTTTCTATTATCAAAATGTACCAAACACCTTGAAATCTTTTAAAAAGAGGAAAACCTTTCTTGTTGAGCCTTTTGTTTTTTGAAAAACTTTTTTACTAAGTAAGAATTTTTTCTTTTTTTATTATTTTGGTTAATGGAAATTTTTATTTTGACCTTTACGTGCTCCATTTTTTGTCTGTTTTTCTGCGCTTAATTACAGCTGTTTAGTTCACAAGTATCGAATATGTTTAACGTACGCCGCCAGTTTCAAGAATTATACAATTTTCGATAGGATGATTAATTTTGCGCCACCTTGTAGTTTACGACTCTTCACAAAACGATCAAATGTAAGCTGACTGTCAAAATCAAAAGCGATTAAAATAAAAATCCTATGAAATTTATTTAGAAATTTTGAAATTTAAAAGCTCTAGTTTTTATTTCTTTTGATTATACACTTTTACCGCAGAATGGATTTGAATGCCCATTGGGCATTCACTTCTTAAGGGTGTTGGCTTCCGCCAGTGCTTTTTTGCATAATCGATAATACTTTTATGTTCTATTTTTCTTTCGAAAATGGTTGGGTTGCCGCTCTTTTTTCGAGTAAACAAAGAAACACAAACTGAAGTAAAAACGTACGCCGGTTATACAAAAATTCAGTTTCTTTCAAACTTTGACCTTTCCTTCCTTGTTATTAAATAAAAATATCGGCCACTACCTTTTCATATTTCAATTGCTTTCATTAAACAATAAAAATGATGAAACAAATGAAACAAAAAGTGCTTAAAGTGAGCAATAAATTTATGAAATAAATGCCTTTACATAAAAAAGTTGTTGGCGAGAACGAATTTCAAGGTTACCGCTCGAACTCTTAACGAAATTGTTGGAATGTGTATGGAGGAGCAATTCACGGTTTTGATGGGGTAATTCGCAGTGTGGAGGGGCAGTCATAACAGTAGCAATTAAATTTCTCTTACAAATACAGTCATATACACATTAGTGTATAGACACCTACATATATGCAGATATATTTCATTTAATTTCAAAAAACGCCTGCCCTGTTCGCTCCACCAGCCGCATCGCATGTCAGTGAGTAATTTTTGTGTATGGATGCGTATGTATATTTTTCTTTTTAATTTTTTACTACCTAATTGGTGGATTTGTTCTTTTAGTAGCGGCATCGAAAATGGTCAAAAAGGCCTATCAGTCACGCCCCACTGCTTCTGGCATATTAAGCAACTACTCAAAACCCTTCTTCTGGCCGTAGAAGGGGGATGTAACCTTTTTATAAAATTTATAGCAATCCCAGTATCGGAATGTAAGGCGCTGCCGCATTTTGGGGTTATTAAGTAAGCGATTTGTTTTTTCGTTTGTTACTCCATACAAACAAAGCTGCTCAAAATCGTTTGAACTGCAGCGGATCAAATGTTTATTAAGGCTACCTTTTAGAGAAGTTGTGTGGTATTATGGCAACAAAAGCACTTAAATAATTACAACTGTATTTATGTACGTATGTAAATATTTTGCTTCTGTTACTGTTTGTGCATTTTTGTGGATGAGTAATACTTGGCAAAGTAATAATACTCTGCTTACCAAATAATTTTTTTCTTTTGTTTTTTTTTTTTTTTTGTATATTTTATTGCATACAGCCCATTGTCGATCCTTTTGTGGAGTGGAAAGTGTGAAAATTTAAATGTGAACACAAAGAAAGCCATGCAGATGAGTCAGATCTGTGTAGTCTTTGAAGGTTTAGGAAGTTTCGCTATTAAATAATTTGTCTAACGTTGTAAAAGAAATTATTTCGATTTGATAAGATGGCTAAAATTGAAAAATACAAGGATCGAAAAAGTGGAAAATACAAGAAAAAAAATGTAATATGATAATTGGTAATGAATATGAATTTTTTAATATGAACTGAAACCCTAGCCTCCCAGTGATATGCGTTAGATGAGCCAAATGAGATACACATTTTATTTGGAGCAATTAAAAGACAGTACAATGTCGAGTTTCCTTCCTACTGATTCAAACCGTGAGCGCACAATCCCATTTCGGCGTCTCATGCATTGTATTTGTCGGATTTCGTTATTTATGTGAAGAAGTGTATACGGCTGGGTATACAAATTAAGAAAGGATTATTAGAGAAATGTCAATCCACATAAGTGATTCGATCACTCGCTGTGTGCAATCATTTTTCCAGCTCCGATCATACATACACATCTACATTTACGCGTATGTAAGTAAATTTCGCATTCATCAATGACCCGCTATGATAATTACTCACAATGCGACTGACGTTACGTACATACATACATATGTTTGTAAAAGAAAACTACCGAGAGCAAAGCACAAAACTCATACCAAACTCTGTTGACAATTTGCACGATCGAAGTGTGTGACCATTGTTCGTAATTCCGTTTGCTGCGGACATGTCCGTCGATAATCGCACTGCTGCTGCCTGTTGGTCTTCCTGACGGTATTTCCATTGTGGATTGCATCATGTTTTGTTTTTCCCCTTATAATGATATTGTTTTGTTTTTGTTTTTCTGATTTACATTTGCAAATCAGATTCGCGTGGCATTCGTGTGTGCAAACGAGTGTTCGCGCCATTGTGTAAGTGTTGTTGCTATTGTTTAACGACCGAGTATATGATGAATGAAAAAGTTATAGTTCTATGCCGATAGATATCACTAAAAACTACTTTTTGCAAGACTGCTGCATGGCGTGCAATAAATAAATAGTATTTTTTGAGAAAAGAGAGAAAAGAGGGGAGTTTATAGTAAGTTTTTATATTTTTTTTATTTATTTAAAGCAGCGCTTTAGTTAGAGCGCGTAAGACATTTTGTTCTATTACACTTTGGATTCGAATGTTTTCCTAATTTTTTTTTTGTAAATGTATCATCACTTTCTTATTAACTCTGAGGTTTTTCATAATTTATTACTTGCATACTTCGCTCTCTGTTTCCGCATTTAAAATGTGTTTAATCGGTCATTGCTGGTTGGCAAGGACGTTTGCGACCTTCAGCCAACGTGCAGGGGCTTGGAAAAAAGTATAATAATAAATCTACTACCGTTGAAAATTTTTAGAAAATAGCGAAAAAGGCTCATTTCTTAATTTTTTTTTAATTATTCAATTCAAATATTTTTCCTTGCGAAATGTGTTGCTTTTATTAATTGCAAATGGAAACCAATTCTGTTAAAACTAAATTTTAAAAATTAAAAAAAAAAAATAATATTTTTACTTATTTATTTTCATTTTACCATAACAAAGGTAACCATTTCAAAAGTATTTAAGGGATTTACGGTACACAATTTTTACAACTCAGCCATTGGTCGCTCATATCCTCTCAGAGCAATTCATTATACTTATACGTTCATCTATCTGAAAGGCCCTATGTCTATGTACTGGGTATGTAGTCAATTGCATGATATGGAAAAAGGGGAAATTATGGCGATTTCTAAAAAGTCACGAAATAGAGAATTGGCACTTAAACAGCTCTAAATGACGTATTTAGACACACAATGATAGCACTGAGTATACTTGCACACACATACACATACGTAGACAAAGTAAATTCTGTAAGCTGTAAGTGCTGTTGGCACGGTGACAACAAAGGTGCTGACAGCTTAAGGCGATGTTTAAGCAATTTGTTGCACGTTTTATAAATTGTCTATCTCATTGTCTTGTTAATATTTTTCTCTTACGGCAATGAAATGGTTTAAGTTAAAAATTTATTTGCTTTCATATCCAGGATTTGTTTTTAATAACTTTTGAGTTAAAATTAACTAGGGAAATTATTTTTGCGTCTTATAAATACATATGTACTTAGGTATCTATTTACATATATACTAGGGCAGTTCACGTTTAAGTGTAAAAAGCCTAGCATCATAGCATTTGCAATTTACCATGGCTTCGCAATCACAACCATTATACAGGGTGGGCCATATAGCGTTTGCTTTTTGAACCACCTATTTTTTTTGAGAATGGTAACACAAATGACATGTCAAATGTGTTTATAATTTACTTAAAGGTTTGACATTTACGAAATGGGACGCTATACGCTTGAACAAAATTGGGAAATATTGAAAACCTATTTCCAAAGTGGTGAGTCTTCTTCTTCTTCCGCGGTTACAGTAAATAGCGAGCATTACCGTGACTTGCTCAACGAGTTTTTGTTTCCAAAAATTGAAGAGGATGACATGGACGACATTTGGTTTCAACAGGACGGTGCAACTTGTCACACTGCCAAAGTTACACTCGAACTTTTGGCTACCGTTTTTGAAAACCGAATATTCAGCCGAAATACTGATATCAATTGGCCGCCTCGGAGCTGTGATTTAAGCCCGTTGGACTATTTTTTGTGGGGAGCCGTTAAGGATAAATGCTATGCGAACCATCCAGAGACGACTGATGCTTTAAAGCACGAAATCGAAGCTGTAATTCATGAAATTGGAGCCCAAACAATCGAAAATGTGCTTAAAAATTGGGGGGATTGTAAAGCCAGTCGTGGCAGTCATTTGAACGATATTATTTTTCATTCATAAATGACAATGTTCAATCTTCAAAATAAAAAAAAAAGTTTGAAAAGTTTTATAGCCGATTCAAAAAGCAAATTTTACATGACCCACCCTATAATTGACGATGCCGGTCGATTTGCACTTAAGTTTAAATAGCCCTGTTGTATATTAAATCGAAATCAGCTGAACTACATATATCGCACTTGATGGTTTATTGTTTAGCAGTAGTTGCAGCCAAAATCTACCCAAACGTTTTCGCATTTCTCTTAATTTCATGCTTGGAATAATTTTCAATTTTTACAGTAGTCAGATTGTTTTGAAATGCAGATATTTTGTTGTGCGATTCCTTTTTTTGTTTTATATTTTTTTTGTGTTTTTGTTTTATTTTTTTTTTTTGTGAGTTTTTTTATATTTTTTTTTTAATTCTTTTGTGCTTGTTTTAATTTTTTTTATTATGTTTGTGTTTTTTTGAATTTTTTTGTGCTTGTTTTAATTTTTGTTTGTTTTTTTTTTATTTTTCTTTTTGTGTTTTATTTTTATTTTTAAATTTGTTTTTTTTTTGTGTTTTTTTATTTTATTTTATCTTTTTAATTATATTTTTTCGTTATTTTATTATATATTTTTTACTTATTTTTGTTGTTTTTTTGAGTTTTTATTTTATTTTTGTATATATACATATGTACATGCAAATTTTTTAATTTTTTTATTATATTTTATTTTACTTTTTTTTTTTTTATTTATACATATACAATATATATATTTTTCCTATTTATTTTTGTTTGTTATATTTTTTTGTGGTTTCTTATTTTATTTAAATTTTTTGTATGTTTTACTTTTCTTTATGTATTTATATATTTTTTATTTTATTTTAGATTTAATTGTTTTTTGTTTTAGAACATTGTTTTTAAATTTTGTTTTTTAATTTTTTTTCTTTTTCGTTTTGAATTTGAAAATCCATAATACCCCGCTACATCTTGACTAGAATGAGCAATTTAATGCTTCCCTTTAATGTTTAAATGTAACCCTGAACAACACGCGAGGCCAGTCATTTTGACTGAGTTTCCCCTTTGAGTTTCTCCCCCGGTGTAACTATGATATTTCCATCAACCTTCTTATGTCAATCATCTTGCATTCCTTAAGCGCTCTGCTCTTTACATTCTCCCATTTTTTCGCACCTTCTTTTTATCTCTTACATTTAAAATTTCATATCTCATTATCAACCAAAAATTTCGTGGCCATCTCTTGGTTTTTGTTTCACTTAAACATTCCCATTTAACTTTTACTTTTTAACGAAAATTTACAAATTTGCTCGCCCATCGATAAGATAATGTCAGTATATTTTTAGCTGCTCTACTTCGATGCCTGATTGTTACAGCACATAGCCATTTATTTGCTTTTTGAGATTAGATTTCGTCACTCCACTATTACCAGACAAACGAAGGCCATGGGTCTATAAGAAAAAGTGAAATATCTATGTATGTAAATGCTCTGCAGCCGCGTTTATTCCCCTCTAAAGACTATTCGTGTGGATTGGCCTAATGGGCGACTACTCCGCAAATAATGGCCAGACGGAATTTCATTTACAGAAGTACTTTGAATGTAGAAAATAAGTTTATTTAAAAATAGTTCGAGATAAGGCTACTAAAATAGTTGAGCGATTCTGAGGATTTTATTATTTTACATTGATTTTAGTAGCACAACTATTCAGTTAATTCCGCAAAAGGTTCTATGAGATTTCAGTAAATCCAGTACTATGTAAATTGACAGATTCTGGGTGTTTTTGGGCGAATATAAGGCAGTGCGCTTGGAAGCATTAAACCTGGCTTGATTAGCTGAAACTGAATGTAAAAGTAATTCGCGAGGTTCACTTTCTGAATACTTTCTTGCAAGGCACCTCTTCTCCTACTAGAAATCATTTCACTCAAAATTAGTTTGAGGCTTGCAGGAAAGCCTATCGCCAATTTTTAACCCTCTGTGTCCCCTGTTGACTCGAAGTGAATCCAGGCAACACAGACTTAGTACTCTTTACAATGCAGTAAAAGAATCCTAACTGGTCATCTCCGAGGCTGGGAGGAGTTGAGTGGACACATAAAAAAATCGACTAAATACCTAGGTATAAAAATGTGAGGAAAATTCTCATAAAGGCCTTTTGATCACAGCAACATTCTGAATTCAACTAAAGGCCAGGCTACGTGATTCCACGAGTTCAATTTGGCAAAAAGCCTAGCGTCATTATAGGGCAAATAGGATGGCAAAAAGGTGTGGAATCCAAATACCATTCATACAATTTCTTTACAGATGGGTGAAAAACGGAGGAAGGAGTAGGAGCGGCTGTCTGTTGTTCGCGACTTGATTTTCAAAAGTTTTTCATACTCCCAAATTACGGTAGTATATTTCAAAAATCTATGACGCAACAAAAGCAGCTAAATTAGTTATGGAATTAACTCCTCTTAATATTCGGACAAACACTTTCTTTGATAGTCAAGCGGTTATTAAAGCACTTATGGCTCCTTGGATTAACTCGGAATGTGTTCAACAATGCAGATCCACACTAGATGAACTCTGTGGAAATGGGCAGGTCATTATTTACTGGATACCAAGACCCAAGGGCAAAGGAGGAAATGAGAGAGCCGATGAACTCGCTGAGGCAGGAATTCACTTGCCGAGATTGAGTGCGTCAGAAATACCTATAGCCATCACTCTCCTCTCTGAAAACGGAACTAAATGGGCGCTCAACCTCGCACAAAACTGCCAAAATTATGCTAAGGACTTGGATTGGTCCAGAGCAATGCGTGTAACACATGCAACAAAGCCAGATTAGAATAAACGAGAAAGTAAAAGAGTAAAAAAAGAGATTTATATTTTTGTGTGAGTTTTTTTCTGCTATTTAAAGAGATACAAATTTTTGTACGAAACATAAAAGTTTTGAATTTTCTTGCTTGGAATTAATGTGGCCTTCAATGCAAAGCTTTCAGCAAACTCGATTGGGTGCGATATTCTTTTCTTTTTTTCCTTGTTTACTCCACTCGGGAGCATAGGCCCCGACAAGCTCAGTCTTGCGTTGGTTTCGTGGTTGGTGATTAGCCTGCCGCTACCAGTCCTAAATAGTGGGAATGCCCACCTGTCGTTGCTTAGGGACAACGTCTTCCAACTGTTTAGAGCGCCATCTCTGTTTGACATTTTTCTGCAGAAGGATCACACAGATAGTTGAGGCTTCGCTAAATTTAGTGTGTCTGCGCTATTATCGCGATTGCCCGCTTCCTCTTGCTGGCGCCACTGATGCCATGTATAACTGTGTCTTTTTCTTTGTTGTTTGCTTGTTCTAGCAGCCACAATGGCAGTAATGCGCTGACTTTTGTGCGGGAATAAGGATTGGAAGGATAAGGTTTTTGGGGTTGAGTTGAATGAGTTGTTTTGTTTTTTAGAAACTAGGAAAGTAGGTAAGTTTGGAAAAGTGCGAGGGTCGTGCTCTACGTGGGATTCGAACCCACAACCTCTGGGAGGCAGGCTAGTGCACTAACGCTAGACTACTGAGGTCGCCCTTTCTTTAAAGCTTCAAAATTATATATAATGACTTGTAATTTTATTTAGAAGTTTTGACAATACATTTTGATAAATTTTTTCTCATTCATTAATCCATTTCAACTTCTTTTTTACTTACAGGTAATTGTCGGAGAAATATTAAAAAGTCGTTTTCTATTTTCTCAATTTCATCAATTTACTGATTATGTGAGTATTTGTATGCTATACTTAACTAAAATATTGGTATTTGAACGTTAATTCACTTGCAATAATTAGTGAAAGCTCCTGGGGGCTTTCACTTAATAACAGCGGTAGGTAAAGCTTCTGCACTTACGTATGTGTGTGTGCATGCACATATCTACATCCAGCACATTGTGGGTTTCGCTTTCAGAAAAGGAGATATAAGTGTGAGTACAGCTGTGTTCAAAAAAATGGAAGCGCGATGGATTGCCAATGTTTAGCCGTTCCCATGACAGTCGGTTCTACGTAACCGGAACGACCAGCATTTATATCCGACCGTCCTTGGTCGGTTCTGCAGCGGCTTTTCCGTATATGCATGCGGAATTTTTGTGCTGTTACAGCAAGAAACAACAATAACCAATTTTGAACCTTTTATGATTTTATTTTTTTTAGATTTTGTAATTTTTTATATAGTTTTTTATATAGTTTTTTTAATGCTTTCTATTTTTTTTAATGTTGTTTTTTATTTTTTTTAATGTTGTTTTTTATTTTTTTTTTAATGTTGTTTTTTATTTTATTTTTTAATGTTTGTATATTTTTTTAATGTATTATTTTTATTTTTTTTTTTTCATTTTTATTAAAATATAGTACTTTGTAAAACAAAAACCAGAAATGGGCCATACAAATGCATACCGAGTATTTTTCCAAACATTCTGTATACAAAGTTGAAAATTTGATGTTTTCTTTCTAATTTGTTAAATTTTTATGTGAATTTTGTACAAAGTTTGGAGCTTTAAGTTATATGGCTTTTGTTCTAAAATGCACTATACTTTTATAATATAAAAAACATAACAACAATTAAATAAAAAAAAAATTAAAACTTCGCAATACTATTATTTCGCGTTCTTATTATTTTGAACGCAGGTGCATGCACTTGGTAATATTGTTAAAATCAGTCAGCACTGCCACCAATATACGGGTACCTACATATGCATATCTACATAGGCGCGCACATACACATACATACGTCAATGATGCTGTGCTAATAGAACCGATAATTAAAATCAATTTAGATTGATTTAAGCGCAAATTTCGTTATTCCTTGAACCCGACCGGGCAGTAGCGCTGGGTAGCTCAGTATGGGAGAAGTAAAGAAATTCCGCAAAATAAATTGTAAATATTGGTTGGAGAAAAACAACACCATTTAATAATGGAATAAATGAATAATTCGTGCAAAAGTATTTATCGATTTTAATATATGGTATATTTTTTTCGATATTTAATCAAATAATGATTATTATAAGCTACAAATTTTTCGCGAATTTCGCACATACGTAAGCAACCTTTTTTGCATTTAAGTAATTCTTAGTATATAGAAGTCTTCACATCTTTGATGCCTTGAATTTATTCAATTTGCACATCTATTCGAAGAAATAGAGTACTAAGAGTCTTGAATTTTGTTCCAGATTTCTTCCTTACTTGCGGCTTTGGAAGGCCCGATTATTTTTTTCAGTTCTGCTTGAAGATGTTAAATTGGGCTTAAATTAGAAAACTGCGACGGTCATTTCTAAAACATTAACTTTTTCTTTTTTAAACCACTCCTTGCTAATTTGATGAACGCTTGGGCTCATTATCTTACATCAACTCCTATCTTAGTGGCATTTCTTCTCTTGCATAGGAAAGCATAACCGTATCCAATACTGTCATATAGTCCCCCGCACACTTTTTATCTTTTATACAAAATATTGGACCTACTACTTCCTCTGAAGAGCATCGCCACACCATCAGTAATTTGACGCGGGTTACTTTTTTTTCGTATATCTGGGATCAAATGCGCTACTTGTGGGTCGTCGAACATATTATTCTCCCTCAGATCCAAACGTTTTTAGTCCAAACGTATCTGTTCATAGCCCATTTTTTAAGTTCTAACGGAAGAAGTGCTTTCTTGCATGGTTGAAGTGTTTTTCTTTTTGTTCTGTAAGCTCCACAACGGTACTATTCCGGGTGTTTTTGCTATTAATCCGGCTTCTACCCACCTGTCCGACTTGTAACTTGCAAATTTAGCTCTGTTTTACTCTCGTTTGATCACAAAAAATACTTAATTTTGCTATATTGTATAAGTTTTTTGTTTTCTCTTCGCATAATTTTAAGTTTCCTTCCGGAAGTTCCAGATTTTGGTACGTTTGAAATGCATAAAAAAGTTTGTGCTTTGAAAAATTAATGAAATTTTGCTGTTTGGGTCACATTTTAAAAGGTTAAATGTTAAAATTTGTAACCACAGCGATAGTAACCACCCAGATAGATTTCAGTGGAGGGAATAGAGAGACAGGATAGATGTTATATGGATGGCAAGATGGAAAAATAGGTTAGAGGTCACTCTTCCGCGAATCTTCTGGATTCATTGATGAATCTTAAGAGATCCCGAAGAGGAAGAGTATGAACTTTATCCATGCTCAGTACATTGCCCTCCAACATCCTAAGTCTGGTTCGAGAAAATGCCGGGCAGCTACAGAGAAAATGCTCGTCACTGTGCTTATTCTCACGACAAGATAATCTTATTGGGTCGTCAATAATTCGTAGCCACAGGCGTTGGGCCGTGTGATTATACCTACCAGTACTCTCAGATCTTTTCTACTATGTTTTCGGATAAAGGTCGCAAGTTTCCTGTTTGGTTCTTTCACAAAGCTCTTGGCTACTCTGAAGGAGTCTCATGCAGAACTGACCCCTAGAAAGGGTTCAGGGCCCAGTGGTATGCTTGCAGAGCCTTTATTAAGCAGTTTATCGGCCAACTCGTTCCCTGTAATAGCAGAATGTCCAGGCACCAGAATAAGGCAAACTTTGCTGTATTCAATTTTGTTTCACATTCAGCGACTAATTTCGAAGATCAGCGTGGATTAGCAATGGCTCTTAGTACAGCTTGACTGTCACTAGAAATTCCATACGGGTGCTTACTCACTTAGCACAAAAAATATTATTATTTGCCTCAAGTCACCCACAATTCGCCCAAGCAATAAATAAATTTTATTTTATTCTTTTCTTTGAAGCTCACAGAGCTTCATTAGCAAAATAGATAAATTGCATAGGAAAAAGACTACATATAAATGAATATTATATAAATATTTTTACATTAGATTATCTTCATAACATCACGTGACACACTGCATGCCTACATACTTACATAACATACGTATGTGTGTATGTATGTATATCTTATGCATTATGATGACTAATGGGAAAAACCCAAACAACTTCATTTCTTTTATTTTATCACGAAATGCAATTGAATCTGTGCATGTAAAAATCGCCCTGAGTGTGTATGTGTGGGCAAGTAATTTTTGCATGATAATTAAAAGCTCTGTGGTACAACTTGTTTATTAAGACATTTTTGCCAACAATCAACGTGTTTTTGTCAACAAAAGTCTCAAACCCAAAGCTGGTTCAAATATGCATGCATGTGCATGTGCGCGTTACATACATACATATGTACATTAGGGTGGCCCTATTTCTGAAATTATTTGTAATGTTCTCAACGCCCTCTAGAAATGTGAGAGTAACCAAAAACTACTACCAATTGGATGAGATGGAGAGATTTCGATTTGAGCCTGAAGCTCCAAAAGTATAATAGAATATAAAAAAATTAATTACAACTTTTTAGTTTTCAAAACGTTATTGATGCTCGTATCTGTGAGATAAGTAATGGTGGTATAGCTTTTGAGGCATATGGAGCAGTTGCTTGGGCATCGCGAGCCACTCGCGACAGTGCGGGGTACAACTAAAAGAGGATTGGAAAACTCATGCCCCTCCCCAAGGATAAATTGAGAGTGTTCACGACCTTTTCACAGGCCACTGCAGACTGCGTAATCATCAGCACAGGATTGGGATATGGCGCACTGACTCATGTCGTTTCTGTAACCAGCAGTCAGTAGACTCCAATGCACCTTCTCCCGGAATGCAGCGCTATAGCCCGGATAAGGTTGAGACATCTTGGCCAACTGTGGCCAGAAGAAAGGCACATACGCTCAGCCCACCTCAGCTCTATCCTGAGTTTAATAAGGGAACTGGGTGTGGATGAGATACTGTAATGAGTAGGGGCACAAAAGACAAAATGAGGTCGAAGTGCAAACCTCAAATCAAGCTATTTCTATACAGTGAAATGAAATGGGTTAACCTTTGTAGTTATATTCAAATACGTACAGAATGCAACTACAAAGATTATATGAATTTCATTATGAAATTTGCAGCGCTCACTGGGTATAGTCTAAGTTATTATTAAACAAAAAAATATTTAAAAAATAATTATTAAAAAAAATATATTTAAAAAAAATATTAAAAAAATATATTAAAAAAACAATTATTAAACAAAAAATTATTGAAAAAAAAACTAATATAAAAAGTATTAAACGAAATTGTTAAAAAAATATCAAAAAAATAAATTACCAAAAGAAATATCAAAAAACATTATTGTAAAAAAATATTATAAAACAAAATTATTAAAACAAAAAATGTAAAAAAATGTCAGGTAGGTGCTTTTCAAAGCTGACTAAAACATAGTTTTTTCCGAAAAACAATTTTTACATTAAAGGCTCTAGTCGCCACCTGTAAGCTCACTATGCTCATTGGGCATAGTAAATATAAGTTATTATTAACAAAAAAAAAAATTTTCAAAAAACATGAAAAAAATATTAATTAAAAACAAGCTATTAATAAGCAAAATAAAAAATAAAAAAAATATTAAAAAAAAACTTATTGAAAAAAAATTTATAAAAATAATATTAAAAAAAAAAATTTAAAAAATAGTATCCAAAAATATTATTAAAACAACTTATTAAAAAAAATTAAAGGAAAAAAATAAATTACCAAAAAAAAATTATAAAAAATAATTATTATAAAAAAACATTATAAAAAATAATTATTATAAAACAAAATTATTAAAAAAAAATTATGAAAAACATTATAAAAAAGAATTATCAAAAGAAAACAATAAATTATTAAAAAAATAAATTACCAAAACAAAAATTATAAAAAATAATTATAATAAAAAAATTGTCAAAAGAAAGAAATAAATTATTAAAAAAAATAAATTATCAAAAAAAAAAAATTAAAAAAAAAAATTATTATAAAAAAAAAATTATTAAAAATTAAATTACCAAAAAGAAATTATAAAAAATAATTATAATACAAAAAATTATTAAAAAAAAGTTTCAAAGCATTGCTGATCGGAGGTGGCGAGTGGAAACTACTTGCGTTACGACCAGACAAATCTGGCCATCCTACAATCTGAAACAGACAAAACCCCTTATAAGTCTTTCGGAACACGAACTAAGGCATATAATATCTCTTATCACCGGCCACTGCCTTTTGGGCACTCACGCACGTCGGATCGGGGTTCCTCAAAACGACCTGTGCAGATACTGCGAGGACGAAGATGAGGAAGTATCGAGAAGGCATTTGGTTGCAGTTGTCCCGGTCTAGCCAGAAGTCGACTCGCTCTTCTAGACTCTCCAACAATTGACAATCTTTCAGTACTCTCGAACCTGAAAATCGAATCTCTCATCAAATTCTCGAAACGAATTAATATCTTTGACCAAAATCTACAATAAAAATCTCGGTTAGGTGGGGAAATCATACAACATAATGAACTCTAGGGCAACACAACGGACCCAACTTGCGGTCTATGTGGCACTCCGATGCGGGGTCACCCTTAAACCAACCAACCAACCAAAACAAAAATTATAAAAAATTATTATAATAAAAAAATTGTCAAAAGAAAGACATAAATTATTAAAAAAAAAATAAATTATCAAAAAAAAAATAATTATAAAAAATAATTATTATAAAAAAAAATTATAAAAAAAATAAATTACCAAAAAGAAATTACAAAAAATAATTATAATATTACAAAAAAATTATTAAAAAAAAATTGTAAAAAAATGTCAGGTAGGTGTTTTTCAAAACTGACTAGAACATAGTTTTTTCCGAAAAGCAATTCTCACATTTAAGGCTCTAGTCGCCACCTCTAAACTTTTAAACCTTCACCGATCATCTTAAAATTTTACATGCAAATTATAAATTTTACAATACAAGTGTTGGCTACCCTAATGTACATATGTATGTATGTTCAGTTATATTTACAAGCTAAAGGCCATAAGTTTGAGAATCTGATTTTCATATGAAACCTTATCTGAAAGCAGTTCGTAGAATTTTATTTTATTTTGAAAAACGAGTTAAATTGTTTTTATTTAGATGCTTGGAGATTCTTAAACTGGTATCTGTTATACAAGATTTTTTTTGATAAGCAATATTTTGAAAATTTTCAAAAAATTCAAATTTTCACATGAATTGACACTTTACGATCATATTTTTTATTATGTACAACAATCAGCCAACTAAATAATGCTAAAACTTTATTGTAAAGGGTTTCATCAACTTGTCCTATTTTCTGTTGAATCCTCAATAGTCCAGTCAAAAGAGACGAAAAAAATAGCCAACTTCGTAATTTTAGGAGTATGCGAGTTTATGGTTTTATTATGTAAAGCCCATCACTGTGAACTTAAGTTTGAGTTTTCGGGGTCGGGGGTTGTGTCCCGCGGCCGCCATCTTGGAAATAAGGGTGCAACTGGTTTTTTGCGATTATCTCGTGAATTTCGAAAGTTACGAAAATTTTGTAAAATACTTTTTTGTAGATAATAATATTATCTACAACTTTCATTCAAAACGTTTTATTGTAAAATTAATAATAAAAAAGTTATAAACAAAATTACGCGAAAAATTAAGGGATGCATTGTTTTAAAGCGTAATAACTTTTTTTTTATTGATTTTATGGAAAATATACATCAGAGCTTTTTTATAGAGCATTCTTTTGTGAACATTTTTGTCTAAAAGTTTTTTCCGCTATCTTTATTTAGTCGTATGATTTTGAGCTGCTAAGCGGAGCAACCAATACATTAGCGAAGCGCGTACATGATTACACAGGCCGACAAAATTTAACCAACATTCAGACCCAGAAACCAGACTATATATTTCCAAAGGTTTATGATGCGCTAAATCCAAATCTGGCCTCAGAATTGCTCTATCAGCTCTGGTTTTCGAGATATCCTGACCTAAAAGTGCAAAAAACACCATTTTTGCCCATATTTGAGGTTATGTAGCCTTGCAGATGTTTTCTTTCACCAAAATTAAAGGATGGAATCTTTAAATACAATCCTTCTTTTTTCAAATGGCGTTTTGTTTGCTCAAATATCATTTTTTTTCGCAGAGATATCGCATTTTGAAATTTTCATGTTTCGAAATTTTCCTACACCTGAAAATCGATTAAGATAACATAGACATGATATAGTCGCTTACTAATTTTCTTGGGTTTGAGGGCCTGAAATATATGGATTAATAGTATGTAAATTTGGAGTTTGTGGGAAAGCCTGCTCGCGGTATGATAGGGGTGGTTTCTAGGGGTTAAGGCTGTGTGTGACTCGGTACCCAAAGGTTAGATAGTGTAGGGATGTGGTGAGTCAGGACACTTATGGTGTGAGACAAAATTTTAAGAAAAATAAGACCCAATTCAAGAAAATTAGTAATCGACTATATCATGTCTATGTTATCTTAATCGATTTTCAGGTGTAGGAAAATTTCAAAACATGAAAATTTCAAAATGCGATATCTCTGCAAAAAATATTTTGATATTTGAGCAAACAAAACGCCATTTGAAAAAAGAAGGATTGTATTTAAAGATGCCATCCTTTAATTTTGGTGAAAGAAAACATCTGCAAGGCTACATAACCTCAAATATGAGCAAAAATGGTGTTTTTTGCACTTTTAGGTTAGGATATCTCGAAAACCAGAGCTGATAGAGCAATTCTGAGGCCAGATTTTGGATTTAGCGCATCATAAACCTTTGGAAATATATAGTCTGGTTTCTGGGTCTGAATGTTGGTTAAATTTTGTCGGCCTGTGTAATCATGTACGCGCTTCGCTAATGTATTGGTTGCTCCGCTTAGCAGCTCAAAATCATACGACTAAATAAAGATAGCGGAAAAAACTTTTAGACAAAAATGTTCACAAAAGAATGCTCTATAAAAAAGCTCTGATGTATATTTTCCATAAAATCAATAAAAAAAAGTTATTCCGCTTTAAAACAATGCATCCCTTAATTTTTCGCGTAATTTTGTTTATAACTTTTTTATTATTAATTTTACAATAAAACGTTTTGAATGAAAGTTGTAGATAATATTATTATCTACAAAAAAGTATTTTACAAAATTTTCGTAACTTTCGAAATTCACGAGATAATCGCAAAAAACCAGTTGCACCCTTATTTCCAAGATGGCGGCCGCGGGACACAACCCCCGACCCCGAAAACTCAAACTTAAGTTCACAGTGATGGGCTTTACATAATAAAACCATAAACTCGCATACTCCTAAAATTACGAAGTTAAATCCTCTTTTGACTGGACTACAACGAAACGTTTAAGACTGGGTTATACATTAAATGATAATAAATCGACAAACACACCACTCTATTCCAAATATGTAAGCACCCCAATTGGATGTAGGTGTGTATGTACAATATATGTACATATATATATGTTATGAATCTCAAGCAGATAGATGTGTGTGCCTAGATGCCTATAAATAAATATAAGTTATTGGGCCCCGTTTTAAATAAAAATTATTCTAAATTTTTATAAAAGGCGCAATAATTTGGGGAAAAAAATTTGTTTGTCTGTTCTTTAGACCCAAATCACCAATTGGTTATATGGAAAAAAGTCACTCGAAGCGCACAAGTTCGTCACTAGCTCACTTCACTGCAGGGTTAGATTAAATGGCTACCCTAGCTTAGGGCACACTTGGACAAATATTCAAAAGTTCGTCCGTTGTAATGCCATACATGGGAGAGGAGAAAGAAGAAGGGAAGGAAGAAGGAGCCTTGGGATTAGAGACGATGATGACCATGCATTCACGACGACGCCGACGGTGGCTGATTTATGTTCGTAACTAGCCGCAACAAGCCACTGATGAACTTCACCAGATTTGTGATATTCAGACCCGCCATATCCGCAGGCGTAGCGAAAAAATGAGTGCCCAGATGTCTAAATCTTTGCTTGGCGAGAGCAAGGCAGCTGAGAAGAAGGTGTTGAGATGATTCCATCTCGTCCTCAAGACAGCTTCTGCAGAACGGACTTGAAGCAGTCCCAAGTCTCACCTAACGGACAATGTCCGGTAAGGATACCCACCAAATTCGAGAGCTGGGGCTTTGTGAGCCTTAGGAGTTCCCTAGAGCTTCCCCGATCTACCCGTGGCCAGAAGGATCTCCCGACCTTGCATGTTTGCGCACTATCCCAGCGCTCGTTGAGCTGATGTCGAAGTATTCGGATGCAATCGAGAGAAAAGCCAGTTATTCCCCGACCAATCTCGAACGCACACTCAACGAGCCGAAGGCCCTAATTGCCGCTTGGCTATCGGAGTAGCCTGTTTCGTGGGCGGGAGTGTTTCAGTATTTTTTTTATACATCTTTTCAATGTCGCGTTTTTTTCGTACAAGGCAGTCATATGAAATCGCAGCAAATTGAATCGGGCACATAAACGAAAGCAATTTGTACGCCAGCCGTCCGTTAGCTGAAGCGTTTGCTTGCTTTTGTCACAGTTCTCTGTGAAATGAAATGTTTTCATACGAAATTTAATAGTTTGAGTTGACCTTTTTTACAGATAAGTATTTGTTTTGCTTTAAATATATAGTCTGGTTTCTGGGTCTGAATGTTGGTTAAATTTTGTCGGCCTGTGTAATCATGTACGCGCTTCGCTAATGTATTGGTTGCTCCGCTTAGCAGCTCAAAATCATACGACTAAATAAAGATAGCGGAAAAAACTTTTAGACAAAAATGTTCACAAAAGAATGCTCTATAAAAAAGCTCTGATGTATATTTTCCATAAAATCAATAAAAAAAAAGTTATTCCGCTTTAAAACAATGCATCCCTTAATTTTTCGCGTAATTTTGTTTATAGCTTTTTTATTATTAATTTTACAATAAAACGTTTTGAATGAAAGTTGTAGATAATATTATTATCTACAAAAAAGTATTTTACAAAATTTTCGTAACTTTCGAAATTCACGAGATAATCGCAAAAAACCAGTTGCACCCTTATTTCCAAGATGGCGGCCGCGGGACACAACCCCCGACCCCGAAAACTCAAACTTAAGTTCACAGTGATGGGCTTTACATAATAAAACCATAAACTCGCATACTCCTAAAATTACGAAGTTAAATCCTCTTTTGACTGGACTACAACGAAACGTTTAAGACTGGGTTATACATTAAATGATAATAAATCGACAAACACACCACTCTATTCCAAATATGTAAGCACCCCAATTGGATGTAGGTGTGTATGTACAATATATGTACATATATATATGTTATGAATCTCAAGCAGATAGATGTGTGTGTGAGTCCCGAAAGAAAAAAAGAAAAAACATAGAACTAAAATAAACAGTCGCTTTATTATTATAACGACGTTTGCATTATTGTCTGTTATCTACATACAAAGAAAAGTTTAACGGTTCTACAAAAAAATGTGCGATTATCAGCGAAACTCGAGATTGCTGTTGAACTCGCTTTCAACTGTATCGGATATGCAAATTTGTGTATGCGTGTTTACTTGTGTGTGTGTGTGTGCGTGTCAGCCTTATCAGCGTGGTCACACTTCACTTTCCGGCGCTGAGGCATATACTCACACATACATACATACATAAGTATGTGCATATTTTCGAATTATGCCCAGCACAGAAAATATGAATTATTGAAATGAATTGAAGAATTTTCAAAGGTATTTCAGTAAGTGTACTTCAGTTTGTTCAACTATGCTTGAAGAAAATAATTATACTACAATAAATTTATTACTTATATTTCAGAAAGCGTGAAATGTACTTCGGATGGCGTTGAATATACTAGAAAAAATATCAAATGTGCGTACTTCAAGATATTCTTCAATATATTTTAAGGTACACTTGTGTTCACATTAATAGGAGCGCGACGAACTACCAAGTTTTAATTATTTTTTTATATGTAATGGGTTTTTTTTATATTGTATTTTTATAAAAGTATAGTGGATTCTACAAAAAAGAATTTTTTTTATTTATGAAAGTTTGACAAATTACAAAAAAAATGATTCTTTCACAACAAAAAAAAAAAAAAAAAGTTAGTTCTAAAATTTAACAAATTTCAGAACAAAAAAAGAAAATGCATTAATAGTTTTTTTTTTTTTGAAAGCATAATTTTTTTTAATTATTGTAGTTACATTTTTATGCTTCTTTTCTTTGACATTTGTTAAATTTTATTGCAAATTTTTTTTTTGAAATTTGTTAAATTTTTTTTAATTTTTTTTAAATTTTTTCCAATTTTTGATTCACAATTTGCAGAAAAATTCTCGGTAAGCAATTAAATTTTAGCAGTGTGTTAAGTGTTTTAAAGTGTAAATTTCTAGTTGCTTAAAATTCTCGTTGATGTTTGATAACTTTTTTTCGCTGAGATGTTGCGTGGTTTCTTCCATATAAAAGGCATTCGAAAATGGGCTTATACAATTTACGCTCTAGGAACAACACCTAATTCTCTTTTTACACGATTTTTTTTACCCGAATTCTTTAATTTTAATTCGATTTTCAATATTTTATGAACTTTTCTGGAATCTCATAGAGCAAATATTGTGAGATTTTTCGGCGCATGTACGAAGCGTTTAAATTAATCTCAGGAAAAGTCTCTGCGACTCCATAGATTTTGCTCTCGCCGTTTAATAATTTATTTCTTATAAAATATTTAATAAATTAAAATAATGTAAGCACGAAATAAATTCTTGAGTGAACTCTAAAAAGAATTTTTTAATATTGTTTCGCCTAATTCTCTTTTTACACGAAGTTTCTGGATACGTGTAAAAAGAGAATTAGGTGTTAGAACTCTCTGGTATGTACATATTTAATAGATTTTTAAATACAATTGACAATTCTGAAGAATATTTAACGCCTTCTGAACTGCAGTTGACTAGTCCGAAATAAATTTTATTTTTTTTGAGGTATAACTAACTTTTCTGAGACTTATTTTTGATGCTGTTCTAAGTCGATTTAGTGGTTTTCAAAGTAGTATTGGAAAAGATGAAGTACGATTTTCCGTGTGAAAGCCTAGCGATCGGCCTTCTCATATAAAGGATGTTTTTTTAGAGGTTAGGTTTTCAAGATGAAATAAAACTTATATAAGTTACTGTTATGACCAAGAATTTAGCTTTATTATAAAGATAAGGGTTTGCCATTATGTTTTAAAAATGATTTCGGGCAAGTGGCCGCCGCGGCTGGCTCGAATAAATTCCAGCCGAGAGGCCCAATTTTCGACCACTTTTTGCAGCAATTGGGGTCGTATGTCAGCAATAACGCGCCGAATATTATCTTCACATAGTCCCACAAGAAATAGTCCAGCGATGTTATATCGCACGATCTTGGAGGCCACGCCACAGGTCCACGGCGCGAGATAATGCGCTCACCAAAAGTTTTCTTCAATAAATCGATTGTTGCGTTGGCTGTATGGCATGGAGCGCCGTCTTGTTGGAACCAAAGGTCATTAATCATGGCTCTATAGCGCTCTCCATTGACTGTAACATTATGGCCGGCTTCGTTTTTAAAGAAATATGGACCAATGATTCCCTCTGCCCATAGAGCACACCAAACAGTGACTTTTTCAGGATGTAACGGCGTCTCAGCAATGGCTTGTGGATTATGTTCACTCCAAATGCGACAATTTTGCTTATTGACATACCCATTCAACCAAAAGTGAGCTTCATCGCTGAACAAAATTTTCTTGTGAAAATCGGGATCGGTGGCCATCTCGTTTTGGGCCCAAATTTGCACGATTTGCAAACGTTGTTCAGGTGTAAGTCTATTCATTATGAAATGGCAAACCAAACTGAGCATAAATCAAGTGACAGCTGTCAAAAAGACCATCTACGAAAAAAGTAGTGCCAACTTGAAAACCTAACCTCTACAAAAAACACCCTTTACATATGTATATTATATTACAGATTATGGCGGTTGAATCAGTAAGTTGCTGGTAAAATTCGGCTTGCAAGATGGCTTAGTTTTTACAAACAGACAAGCAAGGAAGTGCGTAAAGGTCAAAATAAAGATTTCTGTCATTCAAAATCATGCTTTTTTATTCAGTAAAAAAGTTATTCAAAAACAAAATTGGATGACCCAATTTGCGCCACCTTGTACAAAAATATGTCGCGCATTCTTTATGTGGAGAAAATGCTAAGCGCCGTAAAGGTAAAAATGATCAAAAATCAGCGAAAGCGTCGGGAGTTGATCGGCCAACATCTCCAGAAGAATTCAATATCTGCAGTCACCTAGAAGGATTCTCTGTTTGTTCTTTGGGAGGTTAGTGGGCTGTTTAAACCTGTTGTAGTTATATTCTCCCGATGTGTGTTGCCAGTAAAGTTTTTTAACCCTCCGTAGGACACCTTCGGTTCGGCACCCAGATCTGGCCTTTTTTCGTCAAGTTCGCGCATCCTTTTTAAAAGGTTATATCCATACATCGATAGAAAATTAAATTTTAGGAAGCTGCCTGGAAGCACAAGTCGTAAGCTATAATAGAAATATGTTAAATGCGCGTTCAAAGTTAAAAATGTCAGGCCAGAAAAGTCTGGCCAAACCCGGTTGCCCAACGGAGGATTGAGCCTTCTTTCGGCTAAGACTTTAATTGAAGACAAAGAGACCTCCGGAAGCTTTTCTTGCTACTCTATCAACATCCTCGTTGGGCATCGCTAGAGAGTTTGATCCCTCTATGCTCTCTAGGGCTTCAATTCAAATAATGATGGACAGTCCTAAGTGCAGTTTGATGGTCACTTAAGACGCCTGCAAATAAATATAAGTTATTGGGCCCCGTTTTAAATAAAAATTATTCTAAATTTTAATAAAAGGCGCAATCATTTAGGGGAAAAAATTTGTATGTCTGTTCTTTAGACCCAAATCACCAATTGCTTATATGGAAAAGAAAAGGCAGGCGATATAGACGTAGGTCTAAAGTCATTCGAAGCGCACAAGTTCGTCACTACCTCGCTTCACTTCAGGGTATGCATGCCGGTTTCATGGGCGGGAGTGTTTCAGTAATTTTTTGTTTTTGTATTTTTGTGTAAATTTTGCGCCTTTTTCGTACGATCGCAGCAAATTGAATGGAAATCAGAATCGGGCACATAAACGAAAGCAATTTGTACGTCAGCCGTTCGTTAGCTGAAGCGTTTGCTTGCTTTTGTCACAGTTCTCTGTGAAAAATTTTTTCAAAAGAAATTTAATAGTTTGAGTTGACCTTTTTTACAGATAAGTATTTGTTTTGCTTTAAAGTTTTGTTTTGCAGATTGCTGTTCTGCTAAGCTTCTTTTGTTGTTGGAGCTTTTTCTTTCATTACTACTTATATTTTTGATTTTTTGCTTTTGTTGTTTTTTTTATTGTTGTCATCACTTCCTTCCCGGCGCGCTTTTTATTATGAATTAACAATGGCTCAGTCGCGGAACCTCAAAGCGCGTCTACAGATAGCGCCGTTTTTTTCTTTGGTGAATTTTTTGCTGCATGGAATTTTTCTGGGGCAATCGGCTCAGCCAGCAAATATTTTTAGATGATGATTTTAATAAATTAATCTTTTTGCTTTTATATACATTTTTTTATTTATTTAGTATAATAAATCATAAAATACAATTTTTACATTTAAGTAATAAAGGAGTACTGGCTGCTAGGACCTTCGGTGATTATTTTTATTTTTATTCATTACATTCAATTTCGCATCATTGGATGCTATTTAATTTTGTCTTATCACACGAAATCGACAATAATTTTCAAACTAATGATTTTCAATTGAAACGCAAAATATTAATGGGATTGGGGTTTCCATTGTTCGTATTAATAAATTTAATTCAATTTACTAGTTGATGCTAAAGCTGGTCGACATTCTTACACAAACTCTCATATATGCATGTATGTATGTATACGTAGGTGCACTGTTGCCATTTTAGCGGCTCTCTGCAACTCCGAGAACATCAAAAAAATGAATGTAGATACCTTTTCATGCGCTTTGTGGAAAGTACGATGGTCGCGAAGAAATTTTACCTGCCATACGAAACTTTATGATGTCCTTTTGTTCAGGTTAATCTGAATTTTTGGCATGCTGATTTTTGTTTCCCTCATTCACCAGTTTGTCTTGACTAAATTCATAATACCCCTTGACAGCTAATTAGAAACGTGATGCTTTGACTACTTTTCTGTTGGTAAATTAATTTTCATTAATTTTTTATCAAAATATAGTTCATTCCACAAGAAATAACATTTAGTTCAATTTTAAAATTTTCAAACAATTTATAAAAATTCAAAAGATTTTCATCAAAATTTAAAATTTATTCAACAGAATTCCAAAAAAAAAAATTGGACTAATTTCAAAATTTCCAAAAAATTTATAAAAATTCAAAAGATTTTCGTCAAAATTTCAAATGTGTTCAGAAGAATGAAAAAAAAAATTTAGTAATTCAAAATTCTTTTCGCACAACATTTATAAAAATTCATACGACTAACATCAAAAATTCAAAAGTTTTCATCAGAATTAAAGAAAAAGATTTTTTAGTAATTTCAAAGTCTGCATAAAATTTATAAAGCTTCAAAATTTGTTTGTCAAAATATCTAATTTTTTCATTAAATTAAAAAAAAAAAAAAAAATTTTTGCATTAGAATTATAAAAATTCATAAGATTTACATACATCAAAAATTCAAGAGTTTTCATCAGAATACAAAAAAAAAAAATAGTGTAATTTAAAAATTTTTTAAAAATATATAAAAATTCATAGGATTTACATCAAACAATTTTTTCATCAAAATTAAAAACAAAAATTGAGTGATTTCAAAATTTTCAAGAAATTTATAAAAATTCATAAGATATTCATCAAAATTTAAAATTTTTTCATCAGAATTTAAAAAAAAAATTTGACAAATTTCAAAATTTGCTAAAAATTTATAAAAATTCAAACATTTTTCGTTTGCCAAGGAGTGCCAACGCTTTTAACAATACTGTACGTACCTGCATACATATATTTATGTGTACAAATGTCACGTTAAGAACATCATGTGATTTTCTATCTTTCTGCCGATATGAAGTGATATTTTTGTCATGATTTACAATGTTTTGCAAATTACTTAAGCGGCTTTGTGAATCATATATTCATGTATGTAAGTATGTGTGCATGTGGGTATGAACTTAGATGTCTGTTTCGTATTTATTTGATATATCTGCTAAATATCACAGTGACTTGCGAAACATCTTTGTTCTTAATAAAATATTAATGTAAGTAATATAAGTACATATGTATGCATATATGTATGTATGTGTGCATGTATGTGTGTGTAGGTGTGTTTGTATGCCTAGAAATGGTCTTAAATGCTAAAGCAAACGATTGCGGAGGCATCGCCGATCGTCATTTCTTTGGGTGGGTGCTCGCCATGCCACCCACTTTCTTTGCTATTTCGAGGGGTGACATGTGGCGTAAATGTGGAAACGTGTGATCATTAACTGTAAAAATAAAAATGGCGCCAGCGCTAATTGAATGTGATGATCAGGCAGATGAAATTGAAAATAATGAAAAAAAGAACATTAAAATGAAATAAGTCTAAAAAAACAATACAAAAAAGGAAAAAACATAGTTAATTAAAAAAGATTAAGGTAAAGTGAAATAAAATTGAAGGTAAAGTAATAAAAATAAATTAAAAATAAAATATAAAAATTCAGTGAAACAAAATAAAATAAATAGAAATGAAATGAACAAAGTAAAAATAAAATAATGAAAAAAACTATGAAATAAAACATAATAAAATAAAATGGAATGCAAGAGAAGTTAAATTAAAGATAAAAATAATGAAATAGTACAATTCTATAAAATAAAATAAAGTGAAAACAAAAAAAACTAAAAATGTAAACCAGACAAAGTAAAGTGAAATAAACTAAAATGTAAAGCAATAAAAATATGTAAATAAATAAATAAAAATAATAGTAATAGAAAAATTAAAAAAAAAATGTGTAGAATATATAGGGGAGCTTAATGCATCATCAAATATGTCGTCGCGGCAATAGTATGTCCGAAGACTCAAAAACGAGAGGGGGTTTGGAACCGTCGCCCATCCAAATGAAGACAAGTTAAAATAATGCTAAAAATGATAATAAAATAAAACCAAATAAAATAAAATACAAGGGGGGGAAATAATAACAAAATAAAATTTATTAAAATAAAATGAAATAAAATCAAATGAAAGGAAATGAAATAGAAAACGTTAAAATAAAAAAGAAATTAAATAATAATAATAATAAAAAGCGGCCGCCGTAGCCGAATGGGTTGGTGCGCGACTACCATTTGGAATTCACAGAGAGAACTTAGGTTCGAATCTCGGTGAAAACACCAAAAAATTAAGAAAAAACATTTTTCTAATAGCGGTCGCCCCTCGGCAGGCAATGACAAACTTCCGAGTGTATTTCTGCCGTGAAAAAGCTCCTCATAAAAATATCTGCCGTTCGGAGTCGGTTTGAAACTGTAGGTCCCTCCATTTTTGGAACAACATCAAGACGCACACCACAAATATGAGGAGGAGCTCGGCCAAACACCCAAAAAGGGCGTACGCGCCAATTATATATGTATATATAATAATAAAAATAGAACTAAAAATAAAAAAGGCAAAGTAAAATAAAAAATTAAATTAGTCAAAATAAAAATGAAAATATTAGCAAAATGAAAACAAAGTAAAATAAAAATATAAATAAAATTGAAAAAATAAAATAAAATAAAAAAACTTAATTTAATTAAAAAAATATAAAAATAATGAAGTAAAACTAAATCAAATTCAATAGACTTAAATAAAAAAAGCTAAAAAAATATATAAAAATAAAATCAAATAATGACGAAACAAAAAAAAATTAATTTCATTAAATAAATATAAAAATAACATAGGAAACCATAGATAAGTAAAATAGATATAAAAAAATAATAACAATAAAAAATATTTAAATTAAAATTAAAGTAAAAAAATAAAATCAAAAGAAATGTAATAGAAAAATATTAATTTACTTAAAAGAAAAAAATAAATAAAAGAAAACAAAATAAAATAAAGTTAAATTAAATGGACTGATATTTGAATAAATGTAAACATCAAGTAAAATAAAATTAAATTAAATAATAATGAAATAAACTAATAATGAAAAAAATAAAAATATTTAATTTAATAAATATAAAAATAAAATACAATAAAAAAGTTAAATAGCAAACCTTTTTTAAATAAAATAAAATAAATATAAAAATAATAATAAAATGAAACAAAAAAGGAAAATCAAATTAAATAGACTGAAATAAAAAAAATATAAAAATAAATATAAAAATAAAGAAAAAACCAATATTCAACAAAATAGGTAAAATAAAAAAAAGTAAAAGAAAAAAATGTATATTAAAAATTAAATAGGTAAAACGAAATTTTCTTAAATAAATATAGAAATAAAATAACAAGGAAGTAAATAGAAAAATAATAATGAAACGACATAAATAAATATAAAAATAATAATGAAACGAAACAAATGAATATAAAAATAAAATACAATAGAAAAAACCAAAATAAATAAAATAGACTGAAATAGAAAAATATAAAATAAATACAAAAATAATAATGATATGAAACAAAATAAAATAAAATTAAATTAAATAATGATCGAGCAAAAAATAAAAAAACACAATTTATTTAAATAAATGTAAAAAAATTATAGTAAAATAAAATGACAAGAAATCAAATAGAAAAATATTAATTTAATTGAATAAATATAAAAATAATAATGAAACGAAACAAATAAATAAAAAACCAAAATTAAATCAAATAGAATTAAATAGAAAAAAATCTAAATAAATATAAAAATAAAAAAAGGGTAGGTTAGATAAGGTTAGGTTGACCTGGCTAGCTGAAAGCCATCACATAGACCTATTGGTCCTTAGTGGTACCAGATGTAGTAGGCTTCTTGTAATAAGTCTGCGTCTTTTGCGAATCTACGTAAGCTCTGAAGCTCTAACCCCGAGAGACATTCTAACCGCTCATATTGTAGAGCTCCTAAAATAAAATAGAAAACTAAAATTAAGTAAAACTAAAGATTTATTGTAGGTCTGCACATCGGGCTCATGGTCATTTGTGCCCTAAGTAAAATGAAATAAAACGAAATAAAATTAATAAAAAAAATTAAAATGCAATAAAACAAAATAAAATGAAATAAAACAAAATAAAATAAAATAACATGCATAATAAAAAAAATATATACATAATATGTGTACAATATAATAAAATAAAAGGAGATACAAAGGGCCCAACCTTCGGTCTTGATCAAAAGGTTTAGAATCATTTTTCAAACATAGCAAACTTTACATCTAATATTCGAGAACGATAATCGAATTGTAAGAGCCGTTAGAGCCTTTAAAGTAATATATTTTAGTTTGATTTTAATGAAAAATCAATCATGCGAATACAAATAAGTTCAACTAAAAAGAGTGAATAGAAAAACAAATTTCCTTCTAAAAACTGTCCATTTTATGAGCAGCGTTTCACTAAACATTTTTTTCCATGCTAAGTCTAACAACCTCACATAACGAAATTACCGCCATTCGTATTAATTGCGGCTATCGAGTTCGTACCGTACTTAAGATAAATATAAAAATTGAATATGGAGAAAAATAAAAAACAAAAAATTAATATAAAAAAGCAATTCTTAAATTGCTCAACAGACTTAACAATTCGTTGATTAACAAGTTTAATCAATTTTTGGTTATTGAAAGGTAATTTATGTCGACTTGGTGTATACAATACAAATGATATTGTTCGCATTAATATTGCGTACATACATACATACATACATATGTAGGTACATCTGCAAATTAGATTGTTCACCAACCTTTACGTCCTCCACAATGAACAGCTATTCACTCCGACAGTCACGCCACCCGCCAACCAAGTCAGCATTCTTGCCCATTCAGTTCGCCCACTTGGCAGTCAGCCAGTCAGCCAGTCGTGCAGTCAGTCAATCAGTCAAAGAGCGAACCAGTCATCCAGACCTCTAGGCAATTTGTTCATTTTATTTCGTTTCGTTTATCCGTGTGTGTGCACGATGGCACACTCAAGGTCAATACTGTTTATTTTTTATATTTTGTTTTGAATTTTAAATTCATCATAGCTTTCTGTTTTCAACAAATACATACAATTGTTGTTAGGTTAGAAGAAGAATTACATAAATTAATGAAAAGCGAAGAGAGAGAAAAACAGGGATAGCGATAGTGAAAGATAGTGGAATAGCGGGAGAGATGGGGAGGTAGAGAGAGAGATAACGCGCGCGCGCACAATAATCAAGTGGAGAATAAGCGAACATGACACAGCTGTTGTTGTGGCTGTTGAGTATTGCACCTAAAATAAGAGGGAGGGAGCGCCTATTCAAAGGCATGGCAAGCTGTACTTTGGCGCTCTGTTGACAGTTTTCAGTTGTGTTTGTTGGGAGTAAAAAGAAAAAAACACACACACACACCAAAAGTGGAATACAAAATATGTGTATATACAAGATGTGGAGCTGCTCTCCCGCTCTGTTTACAATATTTGCGCGCTTGCTCATTTTTATATTTATTTTAACACACATATAATACAACAAAAAAATAAAGAAAAAACAAGCGCTTGCTTTGCTTCTTTGTTGACGTTGGCAAAAAGCTTCAATATTATTTTCTGTGTTCATTTCGTACTTTTGTTGTTCTCTTTCTTTGCACTTCTTGTGTTGTGTCGAAAGCTTGCTCTTCGAGAATACTTTTATATCAAAAGTAATTCTTGCTACCTTCTTTTTGTACCTAAGTATAAGTACATATACTTGCACATATTCTGCTTCATTTTGGGCACCGCCGCTTAGTTTATGTGAGTGTGTGTGTTCTATATATAATTTAATTTGCATATGAATATGCGTACATTTGTGTATACATTTTAATTAATTAATTATATAATTTAATTAGGAGGAATGCGAAACTGATTTGGAATCCGATATTTCATATGGTGGGAGTCCTATTCGTAGAAATGTTACTCTTGTTTTTGCTCCTATTTCTGCTTCCATGCGCCACGCCATCTCTTTTTTCAGTTCAGTTCCAAAGTTTAGTTTTATTATTTACTCTCGTCGTTTATTTTGGTTGAGCACAGTGGCACTCATTAAATAATATGCATATGTTTGTATGTATGTACATATGTATGTGTGTGCACAAAAGTGCCGATCAGCCGACGATGAAAAGGCAAAAAAGTATTGTAGAAAATACATGGACAATGTTATAAATACGCCAGAGTATGCATAATTTTTATTTTATTTATTTAGTTTTTTATTTTCAAATATGGCGTCTCCCATCATGGCGGGCGTCCATACAGTGTCGCGCTTCCCCAACCGCACGATTACTTCAAGTATTTGATGCATAGACATACAGTTACGGACATAAAAATTCGGATAGCAAACAAAAAAATCCAATATTTGATGAATCAAAAAAAAAAAAAATTTACGTGTGAATATTTTGTTACTTTGTTATTTAAAAAGATATTTTGGTAAAAAATGCTTTTAAATTTTTTATTCCATAGACAATTTTTAGTGTTTGCCTAACATTGCCCAACGCGAGAGGAACTCTGGAACTCCTACTCTGGAACTGTCCTGCATTTAGCAAGCAACAAATGAACTGCTTAGTTTCTGCATTATTTTCTACCTTAGAAAGCGTGGCAGATCAAAAAATTAACAGCCTACTTAAATTATCAAAACTGTGTTTTAAAGACAAAATACAAAGTTCTTAAACCAAAATAAACATTTTTCCTGTTCCTGTGATATTTAGTTTTGACCAATAAAATTGATCCGCTCTGAACAGAAGCATACAGGGACGTCGAGGTAAATCCGCAATATTCAATAATAAAAAAATAAAAAGGTAATAAATAAAAAATAAAAATAAAATAAAAAAAAATAAATAAAAAAAAATAAATAAAAAAAAATAAAAATAATAAAAAAAAAAAATAAAAATAATAAAAAAAATATATATAAAAAAGATAAAAAGTAATAAAAAATTTATATATATATAAAACAAATAATTAAAAGAAAATTAATAAAAAAATAATACCAAAATCATAAAAAGAAAAAAATAATAATAATGAAGTATAACAAAAGTAATAAAAAATAATAAAATGTAATGAAAGGAAATAATAGTAAAAAGAAAAATAATAAAAAGTAGTAGTAAAACGAAAAAATTAAAAAAAAATTATGAAAAATAAAAATATAAAAAGTAATAGAAAATTTATATAAAAAAAACTAATAAAACAAGATAAGATAAAAAGTAGTAAAAAAGTAATAAAAAGTATTGAAAAGAAATAATAGTAAAAACAAAGATAATCAAAAAAAAAAATTATAAAAAAAAAATAATAAAGAATAATAGTAAAACGAAAAAAATTAAAAAATAATAAAAAAAATATGAAAAATAAAAACATAAAAAGTAATAAACAAAACTTATATATAAAAAAACTAATAAAAAAATTATAAAAAGAAAAAAAAAACAAACAACGAAAAATAATAATAAAATTATGAAAAATAAATTTATATATAAAAAAAATAATAAGAAAATTATGGAAAATAAATTTATATACAAAAAATAATAATAATAAAAAATACTATTAAAAATTTTTAAAAATCAAAAATAATAAAAAATAAATAAAATATAAAAAAATTAATAAAATATAATAAAAAATAAATAAAATATAATAAAAAAATAAATGCTTATTCAAGCCACAGGTCGTGCTGTGGATGTACAACGTAGTGATTCTGTCAATTTTAGCGTATGAATGCTTGGCTTGGTGAGAAGGTCTTCGGAGCATGTAGAACTTGCCCCATCGACTTTTACGTTATGTCCATTGTTGCCCAAAATGCAATCAGATAAAAGGAGGTTGGTCTCTGGAGGCAATCTTTCAAGGGACAAGGTAGCATTTTTAATTTCTCAGCACTTCGGATCTTCAGATCTCTTCATCCGAAAGCTGGAGCTTGAGGGTCTTGCCAGGCATTATTTCCAAGTAGGCAATATTGGAATCTCTGTCTTCACTAACGGCCAAGATGGAATCGGGAGTCGGAGGAGGGGTTTTCTGTTAATCAGCCCATTTATCTATTTCTTTAAAATCGCCGAATACTATTATATTATAATTGCCGAACGATATTCACATTTTTTTCGATAGTCAAGCCGCGACCAAGGCTCTGACGACGCCATAGTGCAGATCCAAACTAGTCAACTCCTGTAAAGAGAAAGGAAGGATAAGGAAGATCTGCCCTCTTAGGCGTGTAGATAACAGTTCTCTGATCTGGGTTTCAGGACAAGGGAACAAAGAGGGAAATGAAATTGCTGATGAGTTTGCCAGAAAGGAGACTGAATTGGTCTCAAAGGCCTCCTACCCGGTCATCGACGTCTCCTTTCCTGTTTTTAAAGGAATATTGCACAACTTATATATCAGGAAAGCGCAGAAAAGAGAGCACCATTTCTTCATGTGCTATTTTGAAAACCCTTTGAACGCAGTGCAATAGAAGGGGGACTTAGAAAGTTCTGACGACTCGACGCCATTCAATTTTCAAACTTGTAGCTGTGTTTACCGGTCATTGGACGATCGGCACACACGCAGAATAGGTAGGTTTACCATCTAAAACCCATCGCAGAAGTTGTAGGGACCTTTCAGAGAAGGGGACTGTTGAGCAAATTCTCTGTAAATGCCCGGGTTTGGCAGCTAGACGATTAAGGTCACTGAGTGCACCTTTCTTCGACAGCCATTTAACCTACCTACCTACGCCAATAGCTCCTTCGTTGTTTTTCCGGTACGTAGCGTTGCCAGTGTCGTAACCCCACCTTCCTGTGCTACAGCCAATCAGAAAAAATGTTGTCCACTGTCTTCTTTTAGGTCTATTTCAACATCTTGAATAATTTGAATCTATTTTGCAAACCTGAGACAGCGAGCTTTCCTGAATCTAGTTCTTAGGTATATGCTTCTTCTCTTCACACACCTGAGTGTCTCAAAATTTGCAGTAAACATCCAACGGTGGATTTGCTAAACCCACATTTTTCACTTATTCGCCGTATAGTAATTTTTATCACCATAATTCTGAGGTGTTATACAAAACTATTTCTCATCGAGCACAAATCTTTATGATTTAAAACGATATTTATTTATATGTACTGGTACTGAAAATATGGCTGAAATCTTACACCGGCCTCATAAACCTTTCAATTCAAGCTTTCTACCTGTCCGGAGTTTTGTGCGAGCAACTGTGCCTTGACAGATTCAAACTTATAGTTTCTTTCTTTGTGGTTTTCAGCTCTAAATAATATATAAATATATACACATACATAAGTGTATATGTGTGTGATATGTTTGTGTATATTTTGCTGTCTTTTTTCTCAAGACTACTCTATTTTTTATATCGTTATTAAGTATTTATTAGACAATGATCGGTCTGGCAGAAACAGCTTGGACAATTTAGTCATGCACACACATGTGTATGTGTAAGCGTATATACAGTTATGTATCAATATATTTGCACTACAAATGCTCGAAACATGTGTTTAAGTGTCATTTACTTGAGATGAATACAAATAAATAAGTGACAGACAACAAAAACTTTGAAAACTTTGGCCAAACAAAATCAATACAAATCATAGCATTGATTGAGCAGTGAGGAAGCCAAATTTTACGGCAGAAATATGCAAAGACATTTCAAAAACCGTCACTACGATTAAATATCGTCTATTTAACTGGTTTCGTATTTCTATTAACTTGTTTTTAGGTATATATTTACGTATAGCCGAGTCATGCATAAATCAGAGTAAATTTCTGGGTATTAGTGAGCTCAGAGATTTGTCTTTAAATACTTATTTTTTTAAGAAAGTGAGTAAAAATTTTCCGCCGTCTCAGTGCCTTCAATGCAGGCGGGGTGCATGCATGGTGGAGAGAATACAGTCGCTCTAGGCCTCTTAGTCATTCGAAAATGGATTTCTGACAGTGGGCTTAAAGGCCGAAGTAGGAAGGTGCTATAATTGATTGTTGACCAATGAAAGCAAAGTCGGATCCTACGCTAGTCAGATGTTGGTTGGTTGAAGTGGTGATCCATCCAGCATCGAAGGGAGTTGGTCTCAGTGCCCATTCTGGCTAAAGAGTCAGAAATCTCGTTAGCCGCAATACCCAAGTGTCCCGAGACCCATGTTAGCATCAGGATATTATGTCTGCCGACATAGTTCAGCCTGGATTTACAGGACTCGACTACCCTTGAAGTGTTTGCGGGGCTGTCTAAGGCCATGAGCACAGCTTGGCTGTCGCTGCAGACACATATAGATCTGCCTCTCCATCTGTTTTTCACAACAAAGTTCATTGCTTCTTGAACAGCATACACCTCCCCATGAAACACAGATACATGCATTCCAAGAGCAAAGTGCAGTTTTGTCCCGCTGGGTTCCACGTAGACCCCAGAGCCGAAGCCGTGCTCGGTCCTGTAGCCATCCGTGAAAATGCGAAAACAGTGTTTGCCGGGCTTATTTTCTGAGGTCGACCACAGTTGAGTCTCTGGCAGCACCACACTGTATCTCTTGGCAAGCACGATTCTGGATGGCATGGAGTCAAGGGGCATGACGAAGATCGTTGTGTGTCTGTTGTCCGATGCCGGACAGTGGCCGTGCCAATCCTCATTCTGTTTCAGCCTGCAGATGGCCTTCAAGGCATCTCCTTGTATGAAAACATCAAGTAGTGGTAGACTAATGAGAGCATCTAAAGCCGAGCCTGAAGTAGTCGGAACAGCTCCAACGCAACAGATGGCCACAGTGCGTTGTAGTCTCGATAAGGTCCTCCTGACTCCCACGAGAGAGAGTCTACTCATCCAGACCACTGATGCATATGTGATAATAGGTTTTCTCATAGCCATGTACATCCATAGGACCTTGCTGGAAGGAAGACCGCACGTTTTTCCAAAAATACCCTTGCATTGCCAGAAAGCTGTCAGTACTTTGGATGTCTTTGTTTCAAAGTGTGATTTCCAAAGTAGTTTACTATCGAGGATTACTCCAAGATATTTAATTTCTTTGGATAGCTGGATTGTGACTCCTTTTAGCTTAGGCAGAACGAGCCCATCAAGCTTCCTCCTTCTGGTGAATATAGGTAAAGTCCTCTAACTTATCCAACTATTTTTTTTGCAATATAAAAAAACTCGGGTTTGTGTATTCTCTAGTGAAAGTGAAGGCTCTCTCGACTTTTTTCCTAATAAAGACTTCAGAACCCGAGGCAGATTAAATTTTGGAGCTATTAGAATAGTTTCTGCAAGCTGCAAGGGTGAGTTCGGTAATTGTATAAAGCCGAAACCGAATCTCATATTTAAAATAAATAATTGGCGCGCACACTTCTGTTAGGTGTTTGGTCAAACGCCTGCTCCTATTTGTGCTGTGCGTCTTGTTTTCCCACAAATGGAGGCACCTGCAATTTTAAACCCATTCCGAACGGCAAATGGTTTATATGAGGAGCTTTTTCATGGAAGAAATACTCTCGGAGGCTTGCCATTGCCTGCCGAGGGGCGACTGCTTATTAGGACAAACTTTTTCTATCATTTTGCTGTTTCATGCACGGAGATTCCAGCCTACGCACTTCCGAATGGTAGTCACGCACCGACCCATTCGGCTACGGCGGCCGCGTAGGGTCGATGGAATTGCTGACTGAGCCTCAGTCGGTACTTCAGTTGTGCATAATGCAGCAGCAACCTTACGAATATGGCACAGCTTCGATATATGCCAACAGTTTCATTTGCTCCCTGACGCTCGAGTCTGGAACAGAGCCCCGGTTTTGCCGAATTTTTTAGAACCATTATTGGCTTTTGTTTTTTGTTTTTTGTCGGGACAGACTAGCAAGTGCAGCACTCAGACACAATTAAATCCATTGTACTGCGCTCAGATTCCCTTTTTAATTTTCTTCAAATCCAATCGACCTCCGAAGAAATCTGAGTAGATCTTGTGGTGCCAAGGAGCCAAGGTGTTCTTAAGACATCAGTGCCAAGAATCTCAAGCCTGATTCGAGCGAAGGCGGGGCAGACTCACAGAAAGTGGTCCGCCGTCTCATCTTCCTCTCCCCGCAAAGTGCACAGTCTGAGATGTCCACCTTTTCCATGTGCTTTTCCTATAGAAAGTGCGGCAGTCGGTCGGACATGACAGGTAACGTCAGTTTTGTGCATTATTGGCTTAATCACGGCACTTATTCCATTAAATAAGTATCTGGCTAGGATAGTCGTTAATTACTCGGCTCCGTGTGATGTTTGTCCAAAAGGCCATTCGACTGCAGTGCATTACACTCGTATATGCTGGCGCAAATGAAATCATTAAATTAATGTCTTGAATAACTTTTTTAGTAAAAAAAAAAAATTGTATTTGAGTGATGAAAATCTTTATTTTGACTTTTTCGTCCGCTTCATTGTTTGTCTATTTGTTTGCGCTCAATTGCAGCTGTCCAGTTCACAAGTGTCAAATCTGATTAACGAACGATACTATTTTTATAAATTGTAAATCTTCCGATAGGGTAATTAATTTCGTGCATATGAAAGTCCAGCTTTTGGTCGAATAAGGCATATCTGGGATGATCGCCTTGGACTTTGCCACCTAAAATTAGCTTAATCTCCATTTTGCACATTTTAAATTATGGGATTGCTGAGACATTTGACAATCAACTTGAGGCAGGGAGCAAAAGAAAACCGCACATAAACATGACGAGCATATGACGAAACTACAAACGAATTGGAAGAGAGAAAAGTTGACAAGAAATTGTATGTGCAAACAAAAAAGCGCTTAAAAAATAACTTAAGTAAAACTAATATTCTGCTTGCCCAGCTTAGCAAAAAAGTCATTCAAGACGATTGAAACGGAAACAACGGATCCAGTATGCGCACATGTATTATATAATACCAACATTTCTAGTGGAGATAATAAAAATAATAGAAATCAAAGTATTAATAAATAGAACCATGAAAGGCAATTGATGGTTACGTGTGAAATGCCTGACCTGCGAACTGAAGATTGATGCGTCCAGAGGCAGTCTGGGCAGCGTGGCAAGAATGTGGATATGACAGAAAAATAGAGAGACATCAGGTAGTCAAATTAAAGCGCCGTAAAAGCTTAACAGAATAGACCACAAATTGAATAGAAGATACGGGAAGGCAGGCAAAAGAAAGCAACTGTAGAGAGAGATATCAATAATATGATAATAATCGTGACGCCTGCTAAGTATGAATAGGCAATTTTAGAGGTCAATGCCAAAATAATGATAGTTTCTGTTTTTCTAATCTACCCAATGAAGTGAGCTTTACTAAGCAGGCCAATGAACTATTCCAAACTTTTAGGTGTCCCTCAACTCTTGACAAATTTGCTGCTGGTTCCAAAACTACGACAAGACTGGTTTGAATATCAAGTCCTTTGCTCAACTATTTTCAAGGTTGGCAATGCCGGCAGCAAAACTAACTGATATTTACATCGCCTACATTAATTTCACTACTTGAGAGATTAACAAGCTATTAAGGGGATGAAAATCTGCTTATCGGCATAACAGAATGAGATGTAATGTTAAAGAATAGTAGGGAAAATGGCCCTTAATAGTCATAAAAGATGAGCGATGAGGAATTAGCTCGGTATATAACATAGAACGTATATCCATAATTTTTTCCAGCGTCATACATTTTTTACATCGATAACACTGTGCAGGTTCAAAATGTGGGAAAATTTTTGATTTGGAATTTTAATTAATTGAGGCCTTCTAAAGTTATTGGAATCCTCCAATTCATCAGATTGTCTTCAGTTTTTCAAATAAGGAAAAACTCAATTGAAAACCCTACACCATAAATTTAAACTTTGAATCTTAAAGCGGTTTAAATTTTAATGTATAAGTATATATGTGGTGGCGCAAAATTAATCACCCTTTCGAAAGATTTATAATTTTTGCAAATGACGTCCTTTTGAACCAGACAACTGCAGTATACAAAGAGACAGGCGCGTGGAGCGCGTGAAGGTCAAAATAAAGATTTTCATTATAAATAGATTCCGATGTTGCGCACGATAGTTTTTTTAAGTATATGGAGAAAATAGGCAACAGTGTCACGGGAAAAAGTTATAAAAAATCAATGAGAATTTTAAGTCACTTGAAACTTGCGTTTTACTAAAATCTAATAAGCTATAAAACTACCCACTCCTAACCTAAAACGACGTAAGTAAGCTTGCACTTTATTATACAAAAATTTGATGGGCTCTGAAACTACATACTTGCAATTTCTCTAAAAAAATTTTAGAAATTTTAATGAAAATTTGTCGAATTTCCATAAATCTTGTACAAAGTTTCCTACTTAGATTTATAGTATATAGTCTTTGTAGGAGAATAAAATATTTATAATAAAAGAATTATTAAATTTAAATAATGAATAAATAAATAGGCAAAATGTTGAAGTGGCTTTAGCTATTCAAGAAAGTGGGATCTGAAGCAAGACTGACCATAAAATAACGCGATATTCAGCGTTGGCGCTGTTAGTAGCTAAGTTTCTCTCTTGGCGAGCCCAACCAGGACAAAATGATTGCAAATTACATTTTGACCACACAATCCGTTGGTGTTCCAAAATACATACTTAGCGGGCGAAGCTAAGAGTTTCTGTATTCAATTGCCAGTATCTAACTACGTCACTTGTGGTTGGCAGATAGAAGGCGTATAGCTGCAATAGATGTTAACATTAATATTCTGGAAAGGAATATTTTCCGCGTTAATCATCTAATTTATTTAGCCATCTAAGTTTTTGACTCAAAGCAAAGTTACAGAGAAGGTTATGGAATATCTGACAGTAAATTGCAATTTCAACGGCTGCTACCCCAAGTGATTTTTGTGGGCTGGGCTTATTTCATAAAGGTGCATAAGTTTCAGGTCATTGCATTAAAAAGAAATAAATGAAATGATATATACAAGGTCGGTCACACGTTGAACTAAGGCATATTTGTATGTCTGCATGGATATGTATTGGTTAAAAAGTTCGCGCATATTTGTTTCGAATTGTTTCGTTAAACGATCTGCCATTTCCATGCCTCATTAGTATTCACAGCTTTATAGATAGCTTCTGTAGTATATTTCAAGATATTTATACAATTTTTTTCCTTTCCTTACTTTTAAGTATACCTGTATTGTGTACATATTTACATACGCTACTAAAATAGATTCCAGTCAATTTTTTCGTATTTTTTGTATTTTTTATCAATAGCATTTTAGACTGTCTATTTTATAGGCTCCCTTAATTTAATGAGTTATGTAAATGCGAAATTAAATTTATTTATTTATTTAATTTAATTTTTAATTTTTAAAATTTATTTTGCTTAACAAATTTAGCTACTCGTACTTGTAATTGGCAAGAAAATAGGCAGCTATACCGGAAAAAAATTGTAGTCAGCCTTCGAGGTGTCCGAGTTCAACAGCCTCATATCTGAAATGTTAAGCAACATATAATAAAATACACACCGAGGCGAAAAACGAGTGCTGTTAAGAGGTGATTAAATGTTTCAACTGTATGTCCACCCCAAATGGTGATGGTGATGGTGATTGGGATTGTGTTGCCACTGTAGTGGTTTGTTACTTTATTCTTATGAATTATTTTTCATTTTTAGGCGTTTGTATAAGTATAAAGTTATTTGTTTTGCTTGCTAGCCTCATCAGGTGTGCCCATTTTGTGTTTTTGATGGGCTTAACAGCTAAGGATGAGTCTGTACATTTTTGTTATAGTTTAACATTTGAGAAAGGATCTGTTATAGGCAAAACCTGCATGCACAAGAAGCTATTTTATTTTGAGTGTTTGGTCGAGCTGCTCCTCCTATTTGTGGCGTTCGTCTTGATGTTGTTTCACAAATAGAGGGACGTACAGCTTTACGGTGACTCTGAACAGCAAATGTTTTTAATGACGCGCTTTTTCATGGCAGAAATACATTTGAAGTTTGCCATTGCCTGTCGAGGGGTGACGGTTATTAGAAATCAAATTTTCTTCATTTTGGTGTTTCACGGAGTTTCGAACCTACGGCAGCCATACATAATCAAATGTGGAAAGTAAAGTGTAGAAAATTTGTCACTTAGATTTTCATTGTTAAATCTGTTTTATAAGAAGATTAGTTGAAGAAATCCGCTTTTGCTTCGGAAAGAAATTTCGTTGTTACACCCAATCCAATATCTAATCTTTTTTGTTGAGCTAATGGATTCTAAAAATTTCTAAATTTTTAATGCCTGCGTAAATTTTTAATGCCTCAGTAAATTTTGAATATTGAGAAACTTACTTATTAAAAATTTTTTAATGCACCATCTCAGCGAAAAAAAGATATTTGAAAAAACTAAGTGGCTTTCGAAAGAAGAGATTTGCCCGTGACATGATGTGTGTGTGGTTTGTTTTAAAAAAAAATAAAATAAAATTGCGATGCTACGTAACCTCGAATTGGAAAAAATCGAGCAGTTATGACCCGGATTTGTATTCAGCACGCCGAAAAGCGGTGGAAAATTATTAGTATTGTATTTTTAATATTATTTTTATTAATTTTTTTATTTTTCTTTTTAAATTATTTTATATTTTTTTTTTAATTTATTTCTTAGTTTTTAAATTTTTTTTTTATGTTTTTATATAGGTATAACTATTTACATTTTTACTTATTTTGTTGATTTTTTATTTATTTCTTTTTCTATTATTAGTTTTTTTAATTTTTTTTTTATTTATATTTTATTTAGATATTTTTTTAATATTTTTTTTTGTTTTTTAAGTTTTATTTTTATATATCTTTTTAGTTTTCTTTTATGTTTTTTTATTTATTTATTTATTTTTTTTTTAATTTCCTTTTTTTTAATAGAACTTTCCTAAAAAAAATGATTACATACACCATAAAAAAACGCAACGTTAGGTACAGAGGCTTTGGGCTCTAGTGAAATATGTACATGTATGAGCAATCATAATCATAATCATCAAAATAAAACTCTGTTAAAAAGTAGCTAGACTTGCGAGACTTTGTATGGATACATATATACACTTGTGGTCCCATAATTAACGCCATCATTTTCTATTGTTCTCGTTTCGTGCCAGAGCCCTATCTCTTCGCCTGTATTCCGCAATTCGAGTCAGACACTGTTAGTTACTTTATCATTAAACTTCATCTTCTTCAAATTTTTTCTTAATTTTTTATAAAAATATAGTTTATTTTATAACCAAAATCTTATAAACTAAAATTCCAAAGCTTGCACAGAATTCACAATAAACTATCAGATTTCCGAAAATTATCAACAAAATTTTCAATTTTTAATTTTAGTTTTTAGAAAACTTTCAGGTATACAGTTTTATAGCCCATTAAATTTCAGTCTAGTGAAAGTTTGAAGCACTCAAAAACGCGTTGATTTAAAAAAAAACATTTTTTTCATCCGATTTGCATTTTCTTCCATATAAAAGACTTTTTAAAACACCTAAGCTCCTAAAAGAGGAGTAGATATTTAATTATATACAAATAGCAGATAGCGCAAAATAGTAAGAAATCTGTATTGCGATATTGACTTTCGGTTTAATTTCCCATTCATAAGAAAATTTTGAATAGGTGAAGCTGCTGATAAGGCACATTGACGGGTCAAAGATGGGTCGAGCGGTGTTACGCAGCTACTATCGCAGAAAAAATTCACAAGCATCTTAGTAAATATTACATATTATTACTGCTAGGCGTAAAAAGAATTTATTAGCTAAAACCTACATATTTACTAGGCTCAAAATAGTGTCATGTCCAATGTGTATTCTAGGACCTCGTTGAAGATGTCTTTCATGTTTTTCGTCAGCAAATACATTTCTCCGAAAAGGTAAATTTGCACAGTGCATTTTAAGTGAAAAATTCGGCTGATGGAATCTGAGATGAATCCGATATTCTGTGTTTTCCCTCACTGTCGTTCTCGTGGTTATTTTGAACCATGCCTACCAAGAGATCAGCAACACAAAAATACCGCAACACTAACTATTGTCACTGTCCTGTTTGCCTTGGAAAAATATCTAAATTTATTTCCACTCTTCGAAAGAATTCTCTATTAGAAAGTATTCTATAGAGAAACACTTAATTGTATTGTCTCACCTAAATCATAAAAATACCTACATGATTTATGTCTCGCTGCTCATAATGTCACACCTACTAGAGTACACTAGACGCCTTTCGTGACAACCAGGAAGCCTTAGTTCACACCAGAATCCATTCTCCATATAAATATAAACTAATGTATGTATAAATATATGATATACATATATATATACGTATGTTCATAAGTTTGTGTGTAATTTTTGTTGATCACCACTATTTTTTACGACACATTTTAAATCAACTGGTCTACTTACACAGGCATGCAGAGCAGTCTAGATATTTTTACGACCTCAACATAAATTCCATCTGTGGTATTTTTGTACCTGTATGTAGATTTGCAGATTTTACGGCTTCATACGATTTCTGTATAATTTCATAAACTTTCAATCTACGCAGCTGCCTCAAGAGAGATATATTTAAAATAAATAGATTTTCCAGGTATCTAAGAAATGTGGCCGTGACTTCAAAATACCAAGGGGACTGATAAGAGTTCGCTGAATAAATTTTTGAAAATCAAAATGTTTCTTATGATTTCTCTTCAAACTCATGCTGGGCATAATGCCGTTTCTGGAATCCTAAAAACATTGATTGTGCTAACTGAAGTGTATATACTAAAATAAATATATACATAAAAATTAATGGCAATAATGAGTGCCAAAAAATTTAATAAGTGAAAAATGTATAATAAGTTTGAAAAAAAAGAAAAGTGTTTGCCCTTTCACTTGCGAACGTTTGGTATTAACCTTATACTCGTATGTGGTAATGCATTTATTTGAAAGGAGTTTCCTCCGGTATGCTTTATTGTAAATTAATGCTTTCATAGCAGTCATTCTTTTTTTGACAAATGAGGGTTGAGTTTTTAAGAACAGAAGTGTGAAAAATTTGCATAAATTCTTCTAACATATGGCATTTGTATGTATATGCATATATCTACATATATAAAGGTGCCTTACCACAAAAAAAATGCCCTTTTTCTACCGAAAAAGAAAATTTGGAAAATTTATTATATTTTAAGACTTCCGCGAAAATATTTCGGAAAAATATTAAGATTTACGTGAGCGGAATGGATTCCAAAATACTTCAGAAATGTTTTGTTTGTTTTTGGTGTTTAATAAATAAATTGGTTTGAAATATGTTTTCCAAAAATAACTTCAGGTAATCTAAAGTTTTAAGTTTAAAAGGTGTGCATGAAAATTTTATCAACTGGATCTAAATTTTTGCTGCTATTTCGGACTTTTTCAGGTTTAAGGAAAACTTGAATAACTCAGCCAGACTTATGCAGACTTTTCGATGTTTTGAAAAAACATTTTTTTTTATTATTTTCTTATAAGGATTAGTTAACTCTTTTATAAAAACAAATTTATAAAAATTAATTAATTCTTTTATCAAAATTAATTTTTATTCGTACTCTTTGATACTTTGGGACAAATTTTTTTAAAATTAATTTCTTATGTTTTTGCTGTTTTGAGAAATTTTTTTGTTTGACTATATTTTTATAAAAATTATTTAATTGTTTCATAAAAATTAATTTTTTTTTTAATTTTATGTTTGGGAAATATTTTTTTTAAATTATTTTTTTATGAAAATTAATAAATTGTTTTATGAAAATGAAGTTTTATTCAGAATTTTTCATGGTTTTAAGATTTTTTTTTTAATTATTTTCTTACTAAAATTAATTAACTTTTTTATAAAAAATAATTTGTGTAGGTACATATTTTTGATATTTTGATAAAAACGTTTTTTTAATTTTTATTTTTTTTATTTTGACGTTTTAAGAAACGTTTTTTTTAATTATGTTTTTATTAAAATGAATTAATTTTTTTATAAAAAATAATTTTTGCACAGACTTTTTGATGTTAAGAGAATTTGTTTTTAATTATTTTTTTATAAAATTTCTTTTATAAAAATTACTCAATTTTTAAAAATTAGTTTGTTTATAAAAATATTATTTCAAAAAATATATCATTAAATAAAAATATTATATATTATTTCTTAAAATATCAAAATGTCTTTATAAAAATGTTTAAGTTTGGAAACAGTCTTTAAGTAGTGCTATTTACACAAACAAAATTAAAAAAAAATTGGTCTGGTTTCCCAAAAACTGAAAAGGGTGATAAAATATAGTTCCAATTTACAAGTCTAAATTCGAAAAAACTTGGTAAACTTGAAAAAAAAACAGATTTTCCTTAAAAATACAAAGTAAATTTTTATTATTGTAGAATATTTAAAAAAAAATATTTATTTCTAATAATTTTTATAAAAATAATTTTCTTTTTAAATAAATTTAATTTTATTTTTAAAAATTTTTCATAAAAATATAATAATTTTTTTTTAAATAATTTTTTTTAATAAGTTTTTATAAAAATATAATAAATAGTTTTTTTTTATTATTTTTTTTATATATAATATGTTTTTATAAAAATATTTTTTTTTTTAAATAATTTTCATTCTAAAAATCTCGAATTTCGGAGGTATTGCAAAGTAATAAATTCTATTTCATGTAAATCTTAAGATTTTTCCGAGACATTTTTATTTCATTTATTTATTTTTTATTCTGCCTACAGCCTTAAAATGTAAAACATTTTTTAATTCCGATGTTTTTTTTGCATGCTTCCGCTAATATCAAAATTTTTATTCGAAATATATGACTAATACGAATACCTATGTGTGTATGTATGTATTCTTGGAATAAAAATCTCGCTTTTGTGTTGATAAATATGAATTTCTATATTTCATGATGCGATTGGTTGTGGGTGATGGTTGCTGCGCGCCTCAACGGTATGTGGGGAGAGCCCGCCTAACCGTTGCGGTTCTAATTGCTTTGTAGTTGTTTTGTTATAAACAGATCACGTCAGAGTAATTCTGGAAAAATTTCACAGCCGAACCGGTCAAGAAGCTGACAGGCCAGACAATTGATCGTGACTGATAATCAAGTCAAGCAAGTGAATAGCTTAGCAAATAATGAAAAAAGCAACAAATTTTAAGGGCTGGTAGTTGCGGTGTGAATTGAAGGCAAGTGCTTGAACGTAATTAAAAGCTGTTTAAGAATGGTAAAGAAATTGTAAACAACCAGGTTATAAAATGCGTAAAAGTGTATGTGAATCGTATTTGCATAAAAATATATGTGTGTGTATGTGTGTGTGTATGAAAAATTTATATACTGGGTATGAAAAAAATTATGCTAAACACAAATCAACTAAAAATATTTCAAAACAACAGACGTCAAAGATTAGGTAGGACGCATTTTCAAAATAAAAACAACTAAATGAGAAAAATACTATTATAATCACAACAATAAAAATAGTGCAAAAATAGCACGAAATAAAAATTAAAATAAAAAAATAATCGCCCGTGGGATACACATAAATACACCCAGTAGGAAAGGGACTTACTTTCCAAATACATATTCATATATACATATATACGTATACAAGGTGGCACAAAATTAATCATCCATTTTGTTTTTGAATAAACGTGGTTTCCAGATATGTAGATATATTTTTGCTACTAAACACTAAATATCCACTATAGTAACGCCGCTGAGTAGGGGTTCCCCCATATACGACTTTCCACACCTATCCAGCCTGGGCAGCCACACTTCTTAGCCTTTACACACTGCACTACAGCCTTAAGATAACAGGTACGTCAGCTCATTTACTTTAAATACCTACGAAGTATCAACATTCGAGAACACCTCGCTTCCTTTCTATGTCAACAGTAATGGATCTAGAAATTTTCGCGCAGGATAAATTTATTTATGTTCTATTTATTTTTGAGTGTTTGACTGGCAGCCAATCATTGCAAGGTGTAGCAGCAGCTGCGACTAGTCTAGTGGGGTGCTGCGCGCCACATCTGACTTATCGACGTCAATTCGTGTAAAACTGTGCCAAATTCCTAGGGGCGCCATAGCCGCATGCGACGAAGGGTAAACGTAATCAATGTCGGTAGCGCGCGCGACTGCTAAAAGGAAACAACAAACTACACGCGCACACTCACACTTGTACTCGTAACATGTAGATACATACTTTTATTGACGTCTGTTGGTCAATGCTTGGATGAATATTTATATATGTATATATGTATTTACATAACTAAATCTGTATTTTTAGTAGTTTGTTATTGTTTCTGTATTCATAACATATTTACACACACACACATGTACGTTTGTACGAGGTGGGCTTAAGGAGTAAGGTGACTCTTTAAAATTTTGCGAGCAACTTAGATTCTACTGTCGATTTTTTTTTTGTATCGTTGTACTGGTGCAAATGTTCACAGTTTCAACTAGAGGTATCTGATTCAATTTAGAGGCCTCTGATTACAAATTCAAATAAAACAACGGAAATTGAAATTGATTGGGCAAACTTTTTTATTTTTGTGTCGAACCATTCATGACATTTATTTTTTAAAGATAATCCCATTCGAATATTGACCACAACTGGACCGTAATTCGGCAATCCGTAAACACCAATTTTGTATAACGCGCTAAATGATGGAGGACTTCGGTGTGTATATTGTGAAAAACTTTAGTAATGTTGGCTTCCAATGCCTCAATCACAGCTGAATTATCCACAAATCCTTTAGACTTAACACACAAATAAAAGTCCAAAGGTGTGATATCACACGATCTTGGTGGCCAATCCACTGGTCTCAGACGTGAGATAAATTGCACATCAAAACGACGACGCAGTAAATCCATTGTTTCACGGGCAGCTTGCATCAAAAAGTCGTTTATTATGGCGCAATATCGTTCGCCATACACTGTTACATTGGCGTCAACCTCGACTTTGAAGAAGTGAGGGCCGATGATTCCTCTAGCCCTTTCAAACTCAGACCTTTGCGTAAAATCGCCGAATCGATTACTCCGAGTCTTCACTTCTAATCGATGGAGTATCATCCAATAATGTAAAGTTATTCTCAATTTTGCCGATGGTTTGCCGAATAATGCGTTCGTTTGTACACCATAAATGGCTTGTGCGCGCGATGAACACTTCTCATAGAGCGTAGATTTTCGTAATAAAATTTTACAATTTGTAAACGTTGTTTAAGCATAAGTCTTTCCATGATGAAATGTCAATGAATACCGAAAAAAATGGCGTATTTAGTTTGACAATTACGCGTTATCTATCAAAAACACGCTATTGGGAAAGTTACCCCCCATCTGATCACCCTTTGTTGTATGAAATGTTTCTCTTTGACAGATGCAAAAGCTGAACCTTTTTTGGTCTACTTGGAGATTTTCTGCTATCGAAAAAATTGATCAATTACCAAAAACAACACCGAAATCATGCCTCAGCTCCCGTATTCACCGATCTTGAGCCACTCTGACTGTTTCTTGTTGAAAAAAGTGAAAAGCCTCTTGAAAGATCACGAATTTGCCATAATTGAGGAGATTAAAACCATATGGCTGGAAGAGCCCAAGTAACAACCAATAAGGGTGCATCAGTAGTGCTTCGAGAATGAGAAAAAGCGCTGACGCAAGTGCGTTATTTGACTGCATAGCGGATTACTTCGAATATGACCCACGACATATGGACGCGTAAATGAATATTTCTCGAGAAAATAAAAAGCCACCTTACTTTTTGAGCACACCTCGCATATACAATAAACACATTTGTTTACATATAAGAATAATATTTTTCGTTGCATAATAATTTGCGGTATTTAAAAGTCAATTATTTCTAAGTAGTTCTGCTCATATATCATTTCGCTCGGTAGGGGGTAAGCGAGGGAATTTAATAAGCGAATTCGCAATGGCAATAATATTTTGTAGACATCCGCAAAATAATTAATCGTCGTGTTAGCACTCTTAAATAGACCCTATAAAACGAATACATTGATATATGTACACACATACGCGCATACATATATAAAATTCTAGAAAAGTAGAACTAACGCTTATATTTACATGTATGTATGTATGTGTTGCGGTTATGAGTTAAGCGTGCGGCTATTGGTGATTGCTGACACACCCTTTTTTCTCGCCTCGTATAACAACAACGAAATCAAAAAAATTTGTTTTTATACATACTTTTTTGCGCAATCTTAGGTTAAGTTAGGTTGAACTGACGGCTGATAGACTGCCGAGGCCTTTAGTTGGGCCTTTTGTGATACCAAATGACTCATGCCATCCCTTCCATTCGTATCAGCTCTGGAAACATTTCTGGACGCTATTTTCGGTATAGCCATCAGCGGCGGCTTCGATTTTTCCATTACTTCCTTTCGGCTGTTAAAACGCGTTCCCCGCGTTTGATTCGCTTAAACAGGAAAATAAACACAGGAAGTCGTATTAGATAAATTCGATGGCTGTTGGATGGTATTCGTTTTGTTCTTTGTAAAAAAAAAAAAAAAAAAAACGCAGATAATGATGGCACTGTGCGACGGTGCAAAATCCACCGTTGTTGTTTTCCCACAAATCTTTTCTTTTTTTGCGAATTGCTTCACGTAAACGTCTCATAGCGCCCAAATAATAGTATTTATTAACTGTCTGACCTTCTGGCAAAAATTCGTGATGTGCATCGCTGTCTTTTTTGACTGAAAACGACGTGTTTTTTCGTCTTGGTTCATGCGGAGCTATGCACTCATTCGTCTGATGTCTGGATGGCGTGTCGTAATCATCAACTCACGTTTAGAAGGTTGAGATTTTCCACGAAAAACTTCTCTGTTGCTTTTTACATAGAACTGCGGAACACATCATGTGTCTAAAATTTAAGTATCGGATTGTTTCCTGTGCAGATTTACAAAAGACATTTTGTATTAGGGATGCTATTATTGTTTTTAGTTAGGGATGCTATTTATAGAGAATATTGGATTTTTTTTTAACAGAAACACATAAAATATTTATATGCTTTTTTACAAACTGTACTTCGCTTTAAGATAGACACCCTGTACTGCATTTCAATAATTTTGAACTGTTAAGTACCGTTGTTGCAAAGTAAAATGTAAACATAAAATCTAATGAATTGCAAAAATGGAGACTAAAATCACGCGCAATGTCGCTGAAACTATAATAACAACAAAAACCGAATAAATAAAAATCAAGAAATGCAAAGGGTAGACTCGGGAGAGAAAAAAAACGCGAGAGAGAGAGAGAGGGAGAGACAGTTAGAGAGAAAAGTGAATAAATGCAAACGCCGACCTTCTATTGTGGGCACATAACGGAGTAAACAACAATAAATGTAGAGCGAAGTAAAACCAACTCACGATCGAATCAAATCGTCGGAAAAAATGCGAATGAATGCGCGCGAAAAATATGCATTCGTTGCATTGCAGGCGGCGTGCAAAAACGAAAACAACAAACAAAACAAAATCATATTCATTAACGGTGCAAGAACACCCACAGTCATACAGACTTATACCAGACACGTATGTATGTATGTTTGGCATCGAAAGGTAGACGGCAATAAAACTTGTCTGAGAGTTCTGGGGCGTATGATGAACGGACAATTAGATGGTTGATATGAATTAGTATGCACGTACATGCATACGTAGATACATATCTACGTACATGTGCAGAGTACAGAGCAGCCCTGATTAACAATTACACCAATGTGTAGTTGTGTTTGTATATGTGTGTATGTATGTAAATGTTGGGGGCAGTGAGTGCCAAGCGCCACTTAGAGGATTGCAATAGATGTACATATACACAAACAATAACAACTAACAATAGTAGACACAATAAAAACAGTATATTTTTAGTTAATAAATTTATTGTAACTGAAATGTCATTCAGTTAAACGGTACTATTCGTATCGTCGTGGTAGAGTTAAACGTTTTGAATTTCTTTTTAACCGTCCATATTTTTTCTTTACAACAACATGCCTGGATGTTATCGAAAAATATACTGATTGTGTTGTATTATTTTTACTTATAGTAAAACTGTGATGTAAAAAGAATATTTTTTTGCGGTATTCAGCGCACATAGCTTGCAGAGATATTGCGGCGCGCAAACAGTTTAATGAAATTTAATTCTATTATACTATATAGTATATATATTTTCTTTAATAATGTTTTTATTAATTTTTTTTAATTTCTATATTTTTTTATTTTCTTTATTTATTTATTTATTTTTTTATTTTTTTATTAATTATTATTTTAATTTATTATTATTTTTTTATTAATTTATTTTTTACTAATTTTTCTTTTAAATTATTTTTATTTTTTTATTTATCTATTTTTTTTTATTAATTTTTCTTTTAATTTATTCTTATTTTATAATTTTTTTTTTTATTTATTTAACTGCGAGAGATATTTATTTAGAGATGTTAGTTTCAATTGATCCATTAAATATGAAAGATTTTCGTATTGGAAATTGCCAAACTTCTCCTTCAGTTTGTGGCGCGCATCGTCGCCTTAGTTTAATGCTATTTAATCCTATTATACTATGTATATATATTTTTTAATAATTTTTTTATTAATATTTTTTTTAAGTTCTTTTGTTATTTATTTATTTATTTTTTTTTAATTTCTATATTTATTTATTTTGATTTTTTTTAATTTAAATTTTTTTTATTTCTATTTTTATTTATTTATTTTTTCTTAATTTTCTTCTTTTATTGTTTTTATTTTTACTTTATTTATTTTTTTATTGTAATTTTTTACATATATCACGTTACTGTACTTTTTTTTATTTAATAAAACAATTATTTTTAATACATATTTTATTTTATATTATTTTACTTTATTTTATTGTACATAATTTTTTTCTTATGTTATTTTACTTGGTTGGTTGGTTGGTTGGTTTAAGGGTGACCCCGCATCGGAGTGCCACATAGACCGCAAGTTGGGTCCGTTGTGTTGCCCTAGAGCTCATTATTTTAAATGATTTCCCCACCTAACCGAGATTTTTATTGTAGATTTTGGTCAAAGATATTAATTCGTTTCGAAAATTTGATGAGAGATTCGATTTTCAGGTCCGAGAGTGCTGAAAGATTGTCAATTGTTGGAGAGCCTAGAAGAGCGAGTCGACTTCTGGCTAGACCCGGACAACTGCACAGCAAATGTCTGCTCGATACTTCCTCATCTTCGCCCTCGCAGTATCTGCACAGGTCGTTTTGAGGAACCCCGAGCCGACGTGCGTGAGTGCCCAAAAGGCAGTGGCCGGTGATAAGAGATGTTATGCCTTAGTTCGTGTTTCGAAAGACTTATAAGGGTTTTTGTCTGTTTCAGATTGTAGGATGGCCAGATTTGTCTGGTCGTAACGCAAGTAGTTTCCACTCGCCACCTCCGATCAGCAATGCTGTGAAATTCTCCATCGATGAGCATTTTACATGTTGAGAGCGGAATGTGGATTGTGGGTAAGTTACTAACATTTGATTGCGTAGCTCCAGCTCGTGCGAGCTCATCAGCTTTGCAGTTACCTTCGAATCCACTGTGACCCGGTATCCAGATAACTTGGACAGAATTCTGAACACTTATCTCGTTAAGAGATAAGAGACAGGATCGAACCACATCTGAGTGGGTATAAGAGGAGCTGAGTGCTCGAACGGCCGCTTGACTGTCGGTGAAAAAGCGGATATCCTCTAGTGATATTCTATTTTCTAAGAGAGTTTTCGCAGCATACCAGATAGCGCATACTTCCGCTTGTTATTTTACTTAACATTACGTTTTTGTTTAAATTTTAATTTATTTTATGTAGTTATAATTATATTTAATTTTTTATTACATTTATGTTTTAATTATTCTATTTAAGTTTTTTATTTTGTTTTATTCTATTCAATTTTTTGTGGTTATTTTTTTTACTTTATTCCTTTATTCTATTTTATTTTATTTTATATTACTTTTCTTGCCTTATTTTATTTTATTTTACATACTTTTTATTTCATGGTACTTCCATTTTTTATTTTGTGCTTTTTCGTTTATTCTTTTATTTATAGTTTTTCTTTTATTTTAATATTTTTATTTTTTTCAATATTTGTTATATTTGAATTTGGTTCACATATATCATTTTACTGTATTTTTCTTCTTCAGTTAATATAAAAAAAATTGTTGTGGTATTTTAAGGGTGAAATAATATACCTTATTTTATTGTACATAATCTTTAACTCCTGTTATTTTGTTTAACATTTTGTTTTCAATTTTTTTAGATTTATTTTTTGTAATATTTATTTTGCGGCCGCCGTAGCCGAATGGGTTGGTGCGCGACTACCATTCGAAATTCACAGAGAGAACTTAGGTTCGAATCTCTGTGTAAACAAAATTAATAAAAACATTTTTCTAATAGCAGTCGCCCCTCGGCAGGCAATGGCAAACCTCCGAGTGAATTTCTGCCATGAAAAAGCTCTTCATAAAAATATCTGCCGTTCGGAGTCGGCTTGAAACTGTAGGTCCCTCCATTTGTGGAACAACATCAAGGCGCACACCACAAATACCAGGAGGAGCTCGGCTAAACGCCCAAAAAGGGTGTACGCGCCAATTATTTATTTTTTTAATTTTTTTTTTAATATTTATTTTGTATTTAATTTTTAATTTGTGGTTTTTGTAATATTTATTTTGTATTTAATTTTTAATTTGTTATTTTTGTTATATTTATTCTATTTAATTTTGTATGAATCTATTCCATTTTTTGTGGTAGTTCGGTTGATTTTTTACGTGTTTTTAATTTAATTTTCGTTTGTTTGTATATTATTTATCATAGTTTTATTTCACAAAGATTTATTTTATATTATTTGAATTTTTTAGTTTTTATTTAAATTTCGTTTTATTTTATTTTTTTCGTTTATTTTAATTTTTGTATATTTCTTTAATTTTTTTATTTTATTTTAACTTCTTTTACTATATTTTTCTATTTCAATCATTTTGTATTATTTGTATTATTTATTATATTCTTTTTTATTTTATTTTTTGTTGTTTTATTCTATTACATTCTTTGTGGTAGTTTGGTGCTTTTGATTTACGTTTTTTTATCTAATTGTTGTGTCTACTTTTTATCTAATTTTATTTTATTTTATTTTGTCTTATCTTATTTTATTTTACATAATTTTTATTTCATGTTATTATAATTTTTTTTTATTTTTAATTTTTCTTCGTTTATTTTTATTTTTGTATATTTCATTTTTTATTTTAATTTTATTTTACTGTATTTTTCTATTTCAGTTAATATGCATTTTTTTTGTGTATTTTTTATTTTACTTTATTTTTTTTTTTATTATTTATATACTTTTTATTTTATTTTTAAAATTTTATTTTTTTTTAATACGTTTTAAATTTTTTTGTTATTTTGTTATATTTTTTTTTTTTACTTAATTTTTATTTTGTGCAATTTTATTTATTTTTTAATGAAATTTTGTCTTTCCATTAATTCTTACACATTATTTTCCTATTATACTCTATCTTTTTCCTACCTCTCGTCGCTAAACGACAACAATGTGTAGATTTTATTTTAACTTATGCTTCTTTCGTTATTGTTGTTTTATATAAAACGCGGGGCGTCGAATTGCAGTGGTAAACGCGCTGAGAAATGCATTACAAAGTTGTGTTTACATACATACAGATGCATGTGCACGCCTCACTGTTTTGACACGTGTTGGCATTTTTTGATACTCGAATGTCTGTATGCAACTATGTGCGTCAATTTGTTTTTGCGATTACTCGCTGCATTGGCATGTGGCATCTCGAGTATTTGCCAACCAATTTCAATAACATTTCCATTTAATTTATTTACGTTCGCTTATTTATTTTTAATTTGCTTCTAACACCCACTCAGGCTTCTATAATCTATGATTCCATCTCTCTCTCTCGCACGCTTCGCGATGTTCGGTTTTATCAGCACCGCTATTGAGAGTAAAACATAGTTGGCAATTCTTCGTACCTGTTTGTCAATACGCGATGCAGCCACGTTTTGCGAGTACACTTTTCAACTTGTTTACAAATTGTTTTTGCGCGCACTTTGCCCCACGCTGCTACACTCAACAAGCTTATTGTCTGAATTGTTTGTTTGTTTATTCTATCAGCCATCAAAATATGAAAAATTACGCAAGTCCCCTATACATGGAGAGCTTTCTTATCAGTGTGACTGTGGAATAGAAAAATGAGCAGAAAAATAATTGCAAATAATGCAATTCTCATGCAATGAATTGCACAAATGACTTGCACTTAATGTTGTATAGTATTTCCTCTAATCGAACTGATATAGGTATTGACATTCATTGTATGCAGTTTTGTTTATCCTCACGTTTTGGTGCGGTATGCCGTGTTGACTTTTATTTTTGTAAATACAAATTAATGCCGATTTCACAAAACTCTTTAAAGGCATTTAAATATAGATTATTGTTTTGAAAATTATATGTATATAAGTGTACTCCATATGCTTAGAAAATGAGCCCGAATAATATTTCGAGAATAACGTTAATCGGGCAGGTAAGAAAATTTCAATGAAACTCATAAATAGGCTGGCATTTTCTCGGAAGTGAATTGTAGAAACTGAAAAATTGTGATGCGGTTTACGTCTGATAATAAAACAGCAGCGTCAATTTGCCAAAGAGTGAAAATAAAATAACTGTAATTCATTGTGACATTTTTAATGTTTATTTGTAATTAAGCTCAGTTATGCGCGCGATTTGCGTACTTAATGAACTTGATTTTGTCACGCCTTGTCTGGCATACCAGTTACTATGGATTTTTAATTCTAAGGCTAAGCGTCCAAACTGCGAAGGTTAAGTTAACTTTATAAATCTTTGTTTCTTAAAAACTTAGGTGTAATAGAACTACGATTTCAGTAATTTTTTATTTAATTTCAATTTCAGTCAGTTCTACAATTTTTATTAAATTTTAGAAAATTTGATTTTTGTTTATTTTAACTTAATTTTTAGCTTATTTTACTTTATTTCTTATTTGTCTTTATTTAATTGGTTTCCTCTTCATTTCAAGTAATTAAATTAAAAATTTGTTAATTTTATTTTGTTGTATTCTAGTGTATTTTACTTTATTTTTTTCTTATTTAAAATTTTTATTTTTATTGTATTTTATTGTCCTCATTTATTTTATTTGATGCAAATTTTTATTTATTACTTTAAATTTTTTATCTACTCTATTTAATATTATTTTTATTTCATTTAATTTTTTATTAGTTAAATATAAAATAATTTATTTTATTTTATTTATTTTAATTTGTTTTATTTAATTTAAATTTATTTTATTTCTAGTTTTTATACAATATAATATTTTATTTAAGTGTTTACTATTTTTAATTTTATTTTATTACTTTTCTTATTTATTTAATTTCAATTTATGCTATTTAATTTTATATTTCAAATTATTATATTTTATTTCATTTTTTATGAATCAAATATTGATTTTTTTATTTCCTTTCAGTTTACTTTATTTAATTTTAGTTTTTTTTTTATATTATATTTCGTTACATTGGTTGGTTGGTTTAAGGGTGACCCCGCATCGGAGCGCCACATAGACCGCAAGTTGGGTCCGTTGTGTTGCCCTAGAGCTCATTATTTTAAATGATTTCCCCACCTAACCGAGATTTTTATTGTAGATTTTGGTCAAAGATATTAATTCGTTTCGAAAATTTGATGAGAGATTCGATTTTCAGGTCCGAGAGTACTGAAAGATTGTCAATTGTTGGAGAGCCTAGAAGAGCGAGTCGACTTTCGTTACATTACTTCTTTTTATTTTTTTACTATTTTTTTAATTTTAATTTATTTTATTTCATTTTGTATTAATCAAATATTTAATATTTTGTTTATTTTCTTTCCATTTACATTATTTAGTTTTAATTTATTTTATTTTATTTTATTTTATTTTATTTTTTATTAACAAATATTTTATAATTTTATTTTGTTTAAATTTAACTTATTTTATTTTGTATTATCTTTTATTATTATCTTTTGTTTTATTTTATTATTATTATGTATTTATTTTTTTTTTTGTGCGTCATATGTTTTTTTATTTATAGTGGGTGGTTACGCAATTTTCCCTTTCAATTTTTAATACACTCACATGTTTTCACTAACACACTCTTATTTTATTACTTCATGACTGAATTTAACTTTTTTGAGTGGGTTTCAATTTTGACTTCAATTTGTTGTTCTTTTCTTGATATTTGCATTTCTTCTCAAATTGAAGGCCTACGTAATGCCTTTCAATTTTGATGACTTTTGACAAGCAATAGGCGGACAAAAGTGGAAAGACAAAATTGATAGTGTGGCACGAGCGTTATTTTTATCATTCATTTCTTTTTATATATTTTTTATTGTTTTTCTTTTTTTAATTATTATTTATTTAATTTATAATTCGAATATTTATTTATTTTGTTATTTTATTTTTATTTAGGGTTTTTAAATTTTTTTGATTATATTTTGAATTTTTGTTTATCTTAAATTTTCATATTTTTATTGTTTTATTTTATCATTTATTTTATTTCGAGTATTTATTATTATTTTTCCTTTTTTTGCCGTTTATTGACTTTTTAATTTCATTTTTAATTTTATTTTTATTTAGAGTTTTTATTTATTATTTTTCCTTTTTTTATTTTATTTTTAAATCTTATAATTTATATCGAATTTTTTCCCCGTTTTATTTATTTTTTTCCTTCTTATCTAATATATTATACAATAATATTTTTAATAAACTGCCTTAATTTTTAATATTTCTGTTTTGCTTATATTTTATTCATGTACAAATTCTTCACCCCCATAAATGCATTTTATTTTTAAATTTGATCTCCCCACTAAGCTCAGGTTTTCCTTTCTTTTTTTGCAGACAATCGAGCAGTTGTAGGAGTTTATTTCCGACCACGTGCCGTGGTGTCGGCGCCTGCGCCAGCGCTATCGACAGCGCCACCTCCACTTTAAAAATTTAACTGAAGCCAACAACGGCGGTGCGCAATTAATTGCTGCACATATCGACTATCAGCTCCAAGTCGGCTTTGCGCCAGTTAGCGCATCAGCTATTTAGTTTGATAGCAGCGTACGGGCAGCAGCAGAGAGGCACCAGCTGCCGCAATACTATCAGCACTTGTCATAAAATGACCGAGAATCAACTATTTTCCATGTCGACCGATCTATTCGACACCTCGTCCAACAGCAGCAATCCACTCAAGTGTGATCTCTTCTCGTTGGCTCTGAGCAACAGCAACAGTTCCAGTCTACTCTTCGGCACATCAGCGCTGCCCGCACTTAGCCCACTGCAGCAGCTGAATGTGAATACCACCTTCAATTCCAGTTCCAACTCCAGTCCCAATTCCAATTACCTTTCGAATTCGAATTCGAACTCGAACGCTAATACGCCAAACAATCAACCAACACAGGCGCATCCGCAGCAGCAGCAGCAGCAGCAGATTTTCGCCAGCAGCACCAACCGTGGTAGTGGCGGCAGCATCAGCGGTAGCAGTAATGTGATGCTGACCAACGCCATCAGTATACCGCGCAGTAATAACCCCAATCAAAGTCATAATCCTTGGACGCAAGAACACGATTCCCATCATCATCCCAGTCCAAGTCCCTTGCACCATCACCTCACCAACAATCATAATCACCATCACCAACTTTCTGTCATGATGTCGACACAACAGAACAACCAACAGCAGCAGCAGCAACAGCAACAACAGCAGCATCAACCACAACAGTCTTTGCAGCATTCACAGCCTCGTCTTTTCGTTGATTTCTCCGACTATGGTTTGGATGTGGCCTCATTGGATGCCGCCTCGCTGTCACCGACATTATTGCAAGATGTCAGCTTAGGCGATGCTTCGCCACTGCATAGCATCATATCCAACGGCAACATTTCCTCGTCCTTCTATGCGCCAGACGCTTCACCGATCAGCAACAGCGGCAGCAATAGCATAGTGGACAGCGTTGGAACCGCTGATTCTGCCAACACGCTGCTGGGCTTGAACGACAGCATACGATCTGGTAATGATGGTAACAATTCTTTGCTCTTCGACGTCACTGGCACGCCGAATTCAAGCGCAATGTGGAGTGATATTAGCAATGCCATAATCACCAAGCATGAGCCGTTCACGCTGGAGGATGACTATATATTTCCCATTGATAAGGCTGAAATACAAGCTGCTGGATTTGGTGATATACCAGATGAAAATTTCCTGGATGGGATTGACAATTTTGATGAACTTTTGCCGGGTGCCATTAGTGGTGGTGGACACAATGATTTCATTTTATCACCGCAGCAAAACAATAATTCTAACAATTTGCAGCAATTGAATAGTCCACAGGCCTCGCCCAGCGGTGGGCCACCAATGGAGCTATTGCAGCTGCATAAGCAACAACAGCAAGAGCAACAACGGCAGCAGCAACAACAGTTAACTCAGCTGCAAACGGCACAGCAGCAGCAACAACAGCAACATCCACGTTTACAGCACAGTAATAGCGCTGGTGGGGCCATACACACACACCATAACCTCCACAACTCATCTAGTCCATATGAAATCTACCATAGCACACCAAATAAGCAGCAGCAGCAGCAACAGCATCAGCTGAGCAGCTCTGGCTCGAATTCGTTCTCGCCGGGGAGTCAGGTAAGTTTAAAATTTAAATTTATATAAGCTGGCGCAAAATTAATCATCCAATTTTGTTTTTGAATAACTTTTTTACTAAATAAAAAATAAAAATAAAAATTATTTGAGTGATGAGAATCTTCCGAAGAGGGGATTAATTTTGCGCCACCTCCATAATGCGTTCGACTTTGGATTTTGGAAACGAAACCGCGAAAATACACTCAAAAACTTGGTTCCGTTATTTCAAAGTTCTGGAATTATACTCGGACCTCGTACTATATGAACAATGTTCGCCTTTTAAAAGTTTTCTTCGAATTTCTAGTAGTTGTGTATTAATGTATACAGCATTCACACTTTGGAAGTATTCATCCCCTAGACCTATACAACTTTAGGATGTAGGATGTATTCCTCTTTTGAACGTATGGTAGGCCCAGTAGTAAATCTTACCTTTAAGAGTTCCTCCAATATTCTTCTTTTGAAAGTTTTTTTCGAATTTCTAGTAGTTGTATATTAATTCATAGAGCATTCATCCTTTGGAAGTATTCATCCTCTATACGTGTACATTTTTAGGACGTATTCATCTTTTGAACGTATTATGCACCCATTAGTTAGTCATAGCTTTGGAAGTTTCCTTGTTTGTTTCGGACTTCTAGCATACAGCATCATCTCTCGAAATGTTCATTTTTTAGATGTATTAATCTCGTATGCGTTCGCGTTGAACTCAAAGTATTTATTTATCATTCGATGAAATGTTTATTTTCTGAAACTTTTTACCGAACTATATATGCAACAATTTAATATACATCCTTTGGATGTCTTTGAACTTCAAACCTGTTCATCCTTGCGCCGTAAATACATAACATCAATTTTAATTTTTAAGTTGGATACCCCTTCGTTAAAAATCCGTTTAATTTTTCATCTCACAACCTATACGTCTTTTGGATTAAGTCACTTATTGTTATGAAAAAAGTACGAAGTCCTATATTTGATTAATTAATTCCAAGTAATAAATTTTTGTGATCACTATATAAGTTTTATTTACTTTATTCGTCCTTTAGACGTACTAATTTTTTGTTGTGCATGCATTTTAAATGACCATATTCTTCAGTATTTATCGAACAATATTAAATCGTCTATACCCTGATTCCATTTCCATTTCTGATGTCTTCATCTTTTGGACGTATAGGTAGCGGTCGTGTGATTAGTAATTTTTGCGTACTCGCAGTATAAACTATTAGGCTTTAGATGCATTCTTCTTTTAGATGTACATTTCTTCTGCCCACATTCATCTATTGGATGCATTCCCGTTTTTGTAAATTTTTGTTTGTTTTTGGAAGAAAGCCTTGGAATTCTGCAAAATCCTGACCTTTTCAAAATAATTTATTATATTAACATCCCTTTTCCTCTATCCTCACAGCATTCGCATTCGCCACTTCAGCTAAATTCCATTACACCACCACCGCCACATGCCAATCGCTCACAATATCAGCAAGTCAAATCGCGCAATATGCTGCAAATGCAAAAGAAGGGCTTCTCCATGTCTCCCGATCGTGGTAGCAGCAATGGCAGCGTTGGACTGTTGGGCCAATCGGTGCCGGCCAATAGTCATCTGCTACTCTCAGGCAACGCGCTCAGCCCTAGTAGCGGTGGCAGTAGCAGCGGTTTTGGCAGCACCACTGGTGGTGGCGGCAGCACTGCAGGATCGGTGCACAAGTCGTTCCAGGGTCAGGGTGATACATCCATATCGCGCCTATCCTCATCGGCGCCCACACATCTCGGACTCGAAAACATTTGGAAGCGACGTGAACCTAGACAGCATTTGCTGTCCACTGGCTCGCTGGCCGAGGCTGAATCATTCTCGTCGCTAAGCACTGGCAGTGTGTTGTCACCCGATGGCATTGATTTCTCTCAGGACGATGATGACGATGCATCAACAGATTACAATAGCGACAATTATGATGATTTGTCGAGCGATGGTAAACACACTGAGTGCGCTGAGTTGTTAGAAAACATTAAACCTTTTTTGCATTTTTTATTTTTCTCTCAGGCTCTGATAATGACGACGATTCACGCACTACTATAACCGGACATTTGTCCAGCAGCAAAGGCAAGGAGCGCTACTTTTGGCAGTACAATGTGCAAGCGAAAGGACCTAAAGGCAAGCGACTCGTATTCCAGGCGCGTCTTGAGGATCCGCACGTCTTGAACGAGGCCACCGATCCGGTGTTTAGCCCGAATTGTTCCGTGCGTGGTATCAAGGTATTTAAAGTAAATACAACCAATTGCGTCGTCGAACTCAACTGCAGTTCCATTGTCTCGCCATCAAATGGAAAGATGCTGTGAATTGTAGTTGTTTAATTATGTGGCACGCACTGATTGTTTTTGTTCTTTTTTTTCGATGTACAGCACAGCGGCAAAGCGCGTAAGGGTGATGGCAATGATCTCACTCCAAATCCACGCAAACTACACATCATCGGCAAGGAGCTGGACAAGCTGAGTCGCACCATCAACGATATGACGCCAGTGTCTGAATTGCCTTTCAATGTGCGACCCAAATCGCGCAAGGAGAAAAATAAATTGGCTTCACGTGCCTGCCGGCTCAAAAAGAAGGCACAGCATGAAGCGAATAAAATAAAACTTTTTGGACTGGAAATTGAACATAGTAAGTGACCGGTTAGAGGAGCGTGTAGCTAAAGTTTAGATGCATCTTCATTCCACTACAACTATCTATATTTTTTATCATTTACATTAATTTCTCTCGCCTCTCTAGAACGTTTACTTAATGGCATTTTCGAACTGAAACAAGCTCTGGCGCTCAAATACCAAAATCCAAATAATAGCGAGCACAACGAAGCGGTCGACCAGCGTATCGAACAGATCTACAAAACGGCACAAAGTAAGTATTGTTTCAAAAATAATAATCTAAAACTTGATTATTTTTTATTCTTACTTATTGATTGGGTCTTTAAACGCCCAAGAAGCCTCAAACTCAAGCGAGCGTAACGACCGTTGACTGCTGCCTGAGGTTTCTTGAAGTGCATCCTTCTCGTGTTTTGAACTTATCGCACTTGAGTTTCACACTTCAAATGGCTCGTTACTTGTGCGGTTCTTGATCACTTTACCCTTTTTCGTATTCGGTGCTTCGAGCTCCGATCTTAATACACCGCTGACTCTTAGTCCTCTCACTTAAATTTGTAAAAATTGACACTGGTCTTGTGAAAGCTTCCATTGCAAATTTTTTTTCTACTAAAATTGACTGCCACTATTCTTGTATTCCAAGTTATCTCTCTTACGCTGACTATAAGAAAAAAGAGACAGATATGTTCCCTTAGTTAATATAGTTGTTGTAGCAGCACAAACATTCTCCATACATACTCGTACACACGGAATGCTGCTGAAGTGGCTGTCCTTGGCCGGATATAAATCCGGGTTGTTTCGGTTACGTGGAATCGGCTGTCGTGGGAACATTAAGGCCGTAATGGTCTTTGCTGCTCTGATTCATTTGAGAATATTGTAATTTTGAACACAATTAGAGTCAAAGAACGAGCTTTACATTTTAGTTTCTCGTAAATAACATCGGCCGACAAAATTAAGCGAATAGTTTTTGCTATAAGTAGAAGCCAGAATCGTGAGAAACGACTGGCGCGCTTTGTTAAACTCGACCAAAATCGCGTAAGCGGTTATCGCGCCAATTAAGAAGAAGCCAGAATATAGTTTTGGAAAGGTTTTCGATATGGTGATTGCTCTTGTGACTGAAGCGTTTTAACCTGAAAGTGAAAAAACGCGATCATGGCATATATAATATTTGGGGTTGTGTAGAATTTTTTTTTTAATAATTTTTTTTTTTTTTTTTTCAAATAAATAAAATAATAAATAATAATAAAAAAAAAACGATATTTAAATTTTTTAGGTCTTTTATTTTACTTCATACAAAATGAAAAACAATTTTTTTTTAATTTTAATAATTTAAAAAATGGAGCTGAAGTTGACCCTCCGAAAAATTGGACCTGGACGATGTTGTCCATTTTGGCTCTTCTATCTATCTGAAACAACCAAAAACCAAAAAATTTATTAATCAGTATAACTGTAACTATGTCCCGCTACTGGAATAAAAAAAACATTCACAAAATGGTGCGGTTTTGAATTTGACACTCTAAAAATCGTTTTTTTTTTCAGTTTTTTAATAAAAAAAATACGAAATAATTGAAATATTAATATGATGCCAGTACGGGCGATAGCCATTGGTGTTGTGAACAACATATTTCAGACAATTCGGTTGAGTATTTTTTTTTTTTTTTGACAACACCAGGCCGAAAAAAGTAATTTTGAGATAATTGAGTTTAAAGTTTTGACGATTTAAATGCGACCATTGATGCCGCCGCGTGCCGATTCCGACTCTACCTGCTAAAAAAGCTGTAGAATCGAAAACACTGGGAATATCCTTCCAAAAATTTGACATTATATTCTTAAAAGTCCATACTTTCGAAATATCAAAACAAAAAAATCGATTTTTTGAAAATTCTAAACCACCGGTACCCCTTAATACAGCATCTTAAAGTCTGCTTCTTTTCTCGGTCGGCCTTTTATTGCTCTTCTTATATTTACACCTGTGTTCAATAGTAGCCCGGCATATTGCAAAGACTACAACAAAAATCATGTTTACCAAAATTTCAAACTTTAATCAGAATTTTTAGAAAAATTTCGAGTACGCAGTCCTTTAAATTTTAGAATAATTTTTTTGCTGACGATGCTATGCATTTTTTTCCATATAACGAATACGTAAAATTTTTTTATGGATGAAAACACTCAGTATCGTCAGCAACAAAAAATTTCATCATCATCAAAAGTCATCGTAATTGTTGAGCCCTTTCAAACATGTAATTTATTATACAAAAAATTAAATGCGCCTCAAAAAATTTCGAAATTTTGAGGGAAATTTGTTGAATTTTTTTAAATTTGTATGAAGTTTAAAATTTCTAGTAATGAGATTTTCGTTGTAGTAAAAACACGTTAAAATTTGGCAGAACCACTACGTTGTGCGTCCAAAGAGCGACGTGTGGCTTGAGCCCCCAATTTTTGCCGAACATAGATTTGCAGGAATTGCAGGCTATACTGCCCTTCTTTACCTGATTTTCAATGTGTAGCTTCCAATGGAGTTTGGAGTCAAGTTTCACTCCAAGATATCTAACTTCCGATGAAAGCGGGAGAACATGGTTATTTAATTTGGGAAGTCTAAATGGTGGAGGTTTATATATTCTGGTAAATATCACCAGTTTCGTTTTGTTCGAGTTGATTCTGGGGCCGCACCTCGCAGTCAAACGAGAGGCGAAAGGATGCCACCCTCCGAAGGGAAATATTTATTTTGACCTTCATTGAGCTTGACAGACGCTCCACTGTCTGTCTGTTTGTACACTGCAGTTGTCTAGTTCATTTACAAAAATTATAAATCTTCCGAAAGGGTGATTAATTTTGAGCCACCTTGTATAAGATTTCTGTCCAAAACCGACTTCTTAGGTAGTTACCATTCGGAATTCAGAGAGAACGTAGGCTCGAATTTCGGTGAAGCACCAAAATGAAGAAAAAGTTTTTTCTAAAAACGGTCACCCCTCAGCAGACAATGGCAAACCTCTGAGTATATTTCTGCCATGAAAAAGCTCCTCATGCAAAATATCTGCCGTTCGGAGTCGGCTTGAAACTGTACGCCCCTCCATTTGTGAACAGCATCAAGACGCACGCCACAAATAGGAGAAGGAGCTGGGCCACACCCCCAGAAAGGGTGTACGCGCCAAAGGGCGGGTCGATTTAAAAATCGCTCATTGCCCTGTGAAAATCGTATTCTAGGGATCAAAATAAGAAACTTTGTCGAAGGAACCATACCTCAAAAAGGAATTCTGATGTCCCCCAATTTGGGTCGAACGAAAAATCCCACTTTGACCCATTTAGAGTGCTCCAATCGAGTCCAAATGTATGACCGACCCCCACTAACTTTGGATGGCCGATCCACCCATGCCAGTGGCACACCCCCTGGAACTCCCCTGGGGGTTCCCCATACAATCATTTCAAAATATCACCATTTTTGGCCTTTACATGAGAAAAGAAACTAAAAAGTTCGACCCAAATTGGGGGATATCAGAATTCGTTTTAGAGGTATGGTTCCTTCGGCAAAGTTTCTTATTTTGATCCCTAGAATATGATTTTCACAGAGCAATGAGCGATTTTTTTGCCTCCCCACAAATCGACCCGGCCTAGTGTACACACAAGGCGAGTTGGTCTACGGCGGTCGCCATTATGGGAGACCAAGACCGTCGTCCGCTTGAATTCATAAACAGCCTTTTTTTGAAGTTTTGTTTTTAATACTTAATTTGTTTTTTTATTTATAGCTGGTCTACGTATAGCTGGCGACACCACAGACTTCGTCAACAAAGTGCTGGAGAATGTGAAAAGTGGTGTACCAAATGGTGGACTAGAGGATCTAAGGCATTCATAGGGTCGAGGCAAAAGAGGAAAGAAGAACGGAAGATGTGAATAGTTTTTAATAAAAAATATTGGAGGCTCAAAAGTGAGAATGAAAAGAAGAGTACGAAAAAATGGAGCGAATAATGAATGATGGAACAATTAATAGAGGGATGAAGAGTACGAAGAGATTTGCTTGTCGAAGGGAGGGAATGATAAAAAAGGAAAACACATTTTTTTGCGAAAGAAGCCTAAATAAACAGAGCGAAAAGTTGTGAAGGAAGTAAAAGAGAGCTGATAAAAACAGTTAAAACACAGAATACGGCAAATCAAATTTATATACGCAAAGAGCACTCACTCATTGCCGTTAAGAATGAAGAGAGCAGACGCTGAATGCAGGCAATTCGCAAGCATGCGATATTTTTTATGTTAACGAAAAATTGTCAAAAGTTGTCGAAAGAGGCCACAGTTATGTTATGTTTTGTTCTTAGCTCTTAAGTGATAATGTTATAGAGTGAAAAGCAAACGTAAAAAATTGAGAATGAAAAAAAGAGAAAACGAAAAACAAGAGAAACTATTGTTGTTCCGGTTGGATGAGGTGGATAATGAACAATGAGCTACCAGTTATACCTGCCTATGTTATAAGGATTTTTAATTTGTTTACTTTGATGATATGAAGAAATGCTATATACATATAAACCTATATATATACATACATAGAATACGAAAAATTAATAAACATATAATATATATACATAAATATGCGAAAACAAAAATAACAAAACTATAAACGATAAAAAAGTTATAGTGACTTAGGGAAGCAAAAATGAATTGTAGTTGTTAAAGTGAAAAAAACTGATAATTGAGAGTTTTGGATACAAAAAACATACAAAAACACGAAAATGAGTGCTGGTGTACTTTTAGGCGCTTAGTAATTAGAAATTTTCGTAGAAATTGTGTGAGCAAAAATTTTAAATGTTAAAAAATATTTTTACCTACATACAAACTTACGTACGTATGCACTATATGAATCATGTTATATGTATAATCTACTAAGCGTTTTTTTTTCTAATAATGTTGTAGTTTATAAACACAAAAATACTTTAACTTTTATTAATGAATTATTTTTCAAAGTTTTTGTTTTTGTTTAATTGGGCTGGTATTGTTTCACGTTTTATGTTTGATTTGTTTGCACTTATACTTATACTCACTTCTATAGGTAAGGATATACAGTTAGTGCTCAGATAAGGGCTACCAACGACAGTTGCGCGTTATTGATTAATGCAAAATTTTCTCCAAAAATATTAACTGAAAAGAAATATAATAAATGCAACACATATGGCTAATAATAACTTGTTGTTGTTGTTAAGAAAAAATAAAAAAAGGCACTTACTTTTTGCCAAATATGTCAAGTTTTGTACCTAAAAACTCAGAATTTCATGAGATTTATTGATAGTGAAAAAAATGTTCACCCTCTTTTCAGTGCATATCAAAGCGAATCTATTAAAGGTGGTATCGGTAATCAGTTAATTTGATTTTTTTTCCTTTGCCATGTCCATGTGACTGTCAGCCGCAAATTCATTATTTGTTTGCTACTTTGCCAATACTTTGCCGTGACAAACAATCGTACAAAACATTGCTGTTGCTCTAATGAATGCGCCTTGGTTCATATCAAAATCAATAATTCAAGAAGTTTAATATTAATTTTTTTTTATTAATTTTTTTTCTATTTATATTTATTTTTTTTTTTAAATTTGGTATACAAATGCACACTTACGGGTTTTATAACGGTGGTTTCTTGCTGGCATTGAATTTATGAGAAATGGATGGACAATACGAGTACGAGTTTATTTAATGTTTGCTATCAGCGTAGTGATTGTTCTTTCAGTTCAGTGCCTTCAACATTTTAATTTTTGCTTTTTAAGAAAAAATATTTTTTTACGAAATATTTTCTTTGTTTTTGAAAGACAATTTTTTAAGAAATTTTTAGTTTCAGAAATCCTTTTAATTTAATAAAAAAAAAAAACAATTTTGTGTGGTGGTTTTTTTACGAAAAATTGTTAATTTTTTTAATGAAAGAACTATTTTTTTATGAAAAAACATTTTTAAGTTGTTTTAAAGAAAAATTGTTTATTGTTTTTAAGTAATTTTTTTTTTAATTTAATTTAATAAAAAAACAAAATTTTTTTTTGGTTTTTTTTACGAAAAATTCTTAATTTTTTTAATGAAAGAACTATTTTTTATGAAAAAACATTTTTAAGTTGTTTTAAAGAAAAATTGTTTATTGTTTTTAAGTAATTTTTTTTTTTTAATTTAATTTAATAAAAAAACAAAATTTTTTTTTGGTTTTTTTTACGAAAAATTCTTAATTTTTTTAATGAAAGAACTATTTTTTGTATGAAAACACATTTTTAAGTTTTTTTTAAGAAAAATTGTTTATCTTTTTAATGGAACAACTATTTGTTTAAAGAAAAAACATTTTTTATTAAAAAAAAAACATCTTTTTAAGAAGAAAACATTTATTTTGAAGAAGAAACATTGCTTTTATTGAAAAAACAAAAACATTTTTTTTCTTTTTTAAAGAATTTTTTTTAATGAAAACATTTTTTCTTTTTTCAAAGAAAAAAATTCTCGTACACACTCTACTTGAGCACCAGAAATTGTTTTTTAAAGAAAACAAAAGAAAAACATTTTTATATGAAAGAAAACACATTGTTTTTAAGAAAAGCATTTGTTGTTTTAAGAAAATCTTTTTTTTTAAGAAAAGCATTTTTTTAATGAAAAACACATTTTTTAGAAACAACATTGTTTTTCGTTTTATAAGTACAAACTTTACTTGAGCATCATAGCTCAATTCTTCTGGTAATCTTCGCAAAAAACCAAAGGAAGCAGTGCATATCCTTGATGAGCACCAATTTCGTTTATCCTTTGGCTGTAGTAGGAGATTTCACGCATACTTTTCTGCTTTCATATCCCACCGCATCATAAGGCATGTTTTTCTAGGGCATCAACCGTTTCTTTGGCATTTTCCATGGCACATTTCGCATGCACGATTATTATTATTATTATATGTTTTTTTTTTTTTTTTCATTTACGGTAACCTTTATCTGACAACGCACCACTGTGTGTAGGGGGCCAAACCGCCGAAAACTTCAGCTTGTTAGCGTGGCAAAATATGCAAAAAATTAACAAAAGTAATATACAAAATTATTTCCCCATACAAAGTGCTTAAAACGGCAGACGTAAATGTGAAACAAAAAACTTGTACGAATGTAAAAATTTATTCATATTCAACTTTAACCTGACATTTTTTATGTTTTTCAATTAAAATGTTTTGTTATGTAGTTTAGTGACTTTTTTGATTTTATTGAAAATAGATTTTTTTTTGCTGTTAAAATATTGTGTTGCACTATTCTCTGGTAATAAAAAAGAAAAACATTTTCATGTATCTACACTTTTTTTTTATTAAATAACCAAATGCACAAAGAAAAGTGGAGAAAGAATAAAATCTACAAAACCACGCGCTACATAGCCAAAATAGTGCTAGTTTTATAAATATAAGCTTTTTTATATATGTATTTAAACATAAAAATTATAAAAACAACACTGTAACAATGCTACCTTCATAATTTAAACAAAAAAAAAGAAGAAGAATAATAATTATATATGCATGTATATGTATATATATATATGTACATACTAAATATTTATATATACATAACTGCATGTCAATGTCGCCTAATATCATTTCAATATAAATGTACAATAATAACTTTGTAATGGCGATTAGTGCTGTAATAAAGAAAAAGAGAAAACAAAAAAAAAAAACAAATGAAAGAGCTAATAATAAAAAAGGAACAGAATAGAAGCAGTTGTTCATACAAAAGCTGCTACATGCATACATAGAAAGCGATAAATGATAACTGTACTATAATTTTTATGAACTTCAACATATACAGGGTGATATAATTCTAATTATGCTAATTAATTTTATTTTTATTTCTATTTCGATTGCGATTATTATTACCATTATTACCACTACTATTGCCGTTAGTGCTTATATTAAATAATATTGTATTTTACCTTCTTATCGATTACGTTGATTAATATCTGCAAAACGTGTGTACTCATGTATGCGCGAAAGTTTATTTCGGCTTAGCTCAAAATAATTGTGAACTCTAAATAAAAATACATACAAACCAATCATATTTGCTTAGCTGATAATATACTTACTTACATACATACATATATTATTGATTTTGAAAATTTATTTGTGAAATTAAAAATGATTCGGCTGCTCAAAATGAAATATAAAATATGAAATGTGAAATTGAAAATAACAAAATAACGGAAAAACAGAAAAAAGATAAATTTACTAAAAGCTGAAAACATTGCAGAAACCCCATAGAAGTAGACATTGAAAATTACAAAAAAGACTTCACCTGAACCTGAGGAACCAACAGAAGAATTATACAAGACAACATAAACACACATAAAACAAACAAAGTATGCAGAAAGTTAGAAAAAGAATAAGAAACAAATTTTTTTTATACGGAAATGCACTACTGAGGAAAATGTAGACATATATTAAAAAACAAAAAATTAAATAAACAATAAAAAAAACATGTCGCGTACCTAAAATTGTACCAAGTAGCTATGGAAGCCAGCGCCTGGTTTTCTATATTAATTATTCAACCTAAATGTAGAAAAGTGCATAGGTTCGAATCTCCGTGCATGAACATCAAACAATAGAAAAAGTTTTTTTCTTTTTTTAATGTAGAAAAATTGGATTTACTTTTGTCTTCATCTCCTTATTGCTTATAGTTAATGCGATATCAAATCATTTCATTCAGTGTTGTTAACAACTTTCACTCAACTTTTATTGCACAACATGTTGATCGAATATGTCTCCTGCAACTTGTTGATACAGCTAAATTTCTTACAGCTTCATTTACACATGCTGCTGAAACAGTTAGAACAGCATTTGTTATTGCAACCCAACTCTCTCTTAACAGCTCTTATTAACAGTCGCGTATTCATGTTGCTAACAGCTTTTGCTGTACCCTTATTGCAAAACATTTGTTAGCGCAACATTTTGATTTTTTCTCTTTATGCTTTCGGCTTCATATAACTGAAAATATTGATTATAATTCGCTCAAGTCAGTTTACAATAAATTTTGTTTTTTAAGAAACTGAAATTTTTATCAACTCAATTTTTAACTTGAATTGGAGTGGGAACTTCAAGTATGTATTTTTTTTATGAACTTTTTGCGTAGCTATGAAATTATTCAATTTGAAGCAATGCCAAATTTTCAATAATCCTTGTAACATTTTTTGTTTTACCTCTATATATTTTTTCTTGAATTTTTATTTATAATAAAAAGAAAAAAACTTTGTCTACAACAGCAACAGCTTTCCATTTGCTTAGAAATGAAATAGTCAATATTATTGTAACCAAATAATGAATCAGCCAATCAACCAAACAACAAACATAAAACAATGTTAACGGGTTTCATATTAAGCTAAGTAAATTTAGAAAATAAAACTCTTTTTATTCCCTTATTTTAATGTAATATAAATACTTTAATTTTACATGCCTATACCTACATATACACGATCGAGTACATACACGATATACATAGACATTTAATATTTAGTAATTTAATGCGAAAAACAATTGTGGAAAAAATAACTTAAAAATATCAACAACAAAAAACAACTTGAATTCTATTGAGTTTTATTACTTTTGTGCTTTTTCTCATTTTTATGCTTCTTTTGTCTTTTATTATTTATTGTTTTCTTAAAGGTGGCTTTGAAATAATTTCTTTTTGGGAATGGTTGCTTTATCTTTTGATTTATTTTTTTGTTAAAAGAAAAAAAACATTTTCAACTTAAAATTTACGTTAGAATTTGCACTACCTTATCGTCCGTAGGCAGAATTTTTCAATATTTTTAATAATTTGGTAATATTTTAGTAGTCAATTGCTTTGATTTGGGCTTGGTTTTCTTTTGCTACTCCTGTGTTTAAAAAAGTAAGTTTGTACTATTTTTTAAAGCTTTTAGAAATATATTTACATGATTTTTTTTATCGAATTCAAGTAGGTTGTATTAATTTGTTTAATTTTCTTACTTTATGAAAAAAATTGTGATTGAAACATTTTGGTACAAAAATTAATGGAAGTCCAGTTTTTATAGTACACAATGCGTACATGTGTTTGTGTGTGTGAATGAATTAAGAATTATTTCACAGATTTATGGAATAGCGCCTAGCGTTAGAGACCGCACTCAGAACAGGTGCGGAGTGTTTTCTGAAATCACTCGAAAACTGCCTTTCCAATAAGGCGTAAATGCTCCTTGTCAAGCACCCACGAGAATAATGAATTGTTTTTTTGAAAATTAAATTTTGAAAAGTCGAGCCAAGAAATACCGAGAGAATTTGTAACTTATAAAATAGTCAGGCTAAAAAGCCCATTGTATTCACAGCTCTGGAAAGTAAAAGGGTAGATAGTCAAGGAGGAAAGGAGAGAAGTGACAGAGAGAAAGAGATAGGATAGAATAGAGAAATAGAGGTAGTTAGATCTGTGAGAATTTTCCAGATTCTTTGGCACATTTGAAAATATCCTCCAGTTTGAGAGAACGAATTTTACTCATTCTCATGACATCGGCGCCTGAAATTCGCATCCTTGCTCTAGCAAATGCAGGGCACTCACAGAGAAAATGCTCAGTGCTGGTCGCTTCCTCTAAGCAAGACATGCAAATCGGGTTCTCAATGTTTCCAATGGTTGTCAAAAGCTGACCCTATGAGTTGAGTCCTGTAATAACACCGATCATCAACCGAACGTCTTAACTTCCTAGTTTTTAAATAAAGTTTGACAGTTTTCTGTCACAAAATATTTTGCAGTTCTGCAGCGTTCTAGACCGGATCATGGCTTTTTATGTAAATTGCGTACATAATCGCTGATCCGATTCATGATTCCTGTAGAATTGATTCCGATTATTGGTTCTGGTCCCTGTGGGATAACCGCTGTTACCGCAGTTAGCCAATTCATCGGCAATTTGATTCCCTTGAACACCGCAGTATCTTCTCTTGCAACAGCATGAAGCTTCTTACACTTTTGAACAATCTTTGAGGTTTGCTTTGCGCTCTCCAGAGCCTTTGGTGCAGCCTGACTGTCACTAAAGCTTCAATCTGTTTCTCGCTCCATCTCCTCTCAATCAACTATTCTGCTAGTTTCAGAATGGCAAAAATTTCCATTTGGAAAATAGCTGCCATTCCACCCATAGCGTAACGAGTACTATCGTTTGAGTACCTTTCGGCTCCAGAAACTATTTTATTCTTGGACCCATCGGTAAATAAAGTATCCTTCAAAACTCTCACGCAATTTTACATAAAATTTCCTTCTATTATGAATTATCATCAGTTTCGAATTCCTCGCGGCTCGCATTTTATTTGATGCACAATTTAATGGGCCAATGACTGTAAACAATACCAAAAAGATGGTCACTTCTTCGTGATCATTTTCAGTAACGCTGATTTGGGTCCTTTGTCTGCACTTATCATACCATTTTGAGCACATTTGGGGTTATAGCGTTGATTTCATCGGGAATATTGATCTCAGAGAGTCGGATGTCTGAGGTTTATCGGTAAATACCTTTACCTTTAAGTAGCCTGATAGAAAAAAGTCGACAGCTGCGCTGTCAAATAACCTTTGAAGGATCCTCGAACAGGAAGAAAAAAGCCAGACCCGGGTGCCCAACCGAAGGTTTTAAAAAAGGTGCGCAACGGAGGGTTAATCAAGATCGCCATTTTTGGAAATTAACCGCCGAAAGTACATTTCTGCCAAATTCTAAGCGTCTCCGCTTAGCCAGAGGCATCAAACGTTGAACCAATTGCTCTTTGTAGGAAACCAAATGCAAATCTTTCTTTATAATTCTGCGCGATGTTCAATGGCGAGGAACAACTGCGAAGGGATATCCCGGGATCATCACGACATTTTCACGAACAGCCTCTATGTTTCCAAAAAACTGCGATGCAGGCATTTGCCGAGGTTGAAACATTACCGCACAGTTGAAACATTCCCGCAAGACACGAATTTCCGCTCGAGAAACTTTATTGTGGCAATGCGCTATTGCGATATTTTTCTCGGTACGCACTCTGAGTTAAGATATTCAAAGAGTTATTATCAAAAAAAGTTCTAAATTTTTGCGCGTTCTCCACAGTCTGTGTACCACACAAACGTTTCTAAGCGCTATAGAAGAAGTAAGTCGAGTTACGACAAGTCAAAGTTATTCTTCTCAGCTATCAAGTATAGATGGAACACCCTGTATATTGCTCTGCAAGCAGTTGCTGTTATATTTTTAACACAGACACCCCCTTAGCAGATGTTTATTGGAAGCTGAGGTGCTTCCTTACAACAGAAGCCAGTTCTATCAAATAAAATACCAGATTCAACAATGCATAGGTCAACCGCTAGTTTCGACTAACTATCAACATCGGCGTTAACGGAAAGACCACTAATGCCTCTATAAATTGTCGTCCATGCCATGGCTACCATTATTGGTGGTCAGTCCTAGCTATGAGTAAAAATGTAGAATCATCTCCAGGCATCGCATCACACCCATCTTCTGAACTTAGTGTTTCCTAGCGTGCCTTTTAGTTGCTCACCAATAAAATGAAATAAAAAGAAGATTCTTGGCATCGCAGCATCATCGTTCAAGCAAACGACTTGGTTATAATTGAAAAATGTAAAAAACAAAAAATTCTCTACAGTCAACGGCCAACCTGCAATGCATGTCTGCTAAGGAAAAGCGCTTAGAAACTATCTGTCGGTCCGATGTGGCATAACAATTAACTGCCTCAAATTTGGTATGATCCGATTTCAGGTGTAGTAGCCGTGTAAGCACACCTTCAAGAAAGTGAGATATAAAATATTTTTATAAAGTCCCATAAAAGATATGTTGCTAATCGCCAACACGTTTTCTTGCAACAGTAAACGCAGAGAGATCAGATCAGCACCGTAACTAAAAGTTAGATAGCTAAAAGTTAGTAGGTAAATGAAGGGCGCTGAAGAGTTTATTGACATTTTAAGCAGAACTCTCAGGTTTCACGTCACCATCAACTCGAACCAATATTGTCTGAGAAAATTAAGCTATTTATCAATCACTCTGCTGTTGAAGAAGTATAAAAAATGCGTTAAAAACTTGTGGGTTAAGTAACAATCCTGCGACACAGAGCGCTGCGGGTCATCTGGTAACTTACTTACCTATACGTAAAGTTGATCGAGCTTCAAATATGAGCTAACCAATTAAAGAGCTAATGTAGATTTTGAATGTCCTCTGGTGGCAGTCATTGCAGAGCTGTTTCTAAGAGACTGGTTCCTGGAGATGTATCTTATCGTATGGGAGAGTTGCACAGCCTCTATTAGAGACTCACTACGGCAGACTCCAATCAGGCTGCATAACGAAGTTGTGTCATAATCTAAATATTTTTTTTTCATTTTCTCATTAGATGAAAATATTAGGTTGAAGAAAAAGTAATCCATTATTTTATCGGTAGATGGCTGTAGTGATCGGTATCTCGTAAAGTATCAAAGTTTATGTTCGTTGTCAAGTTGACATTTCACACTAAAAAAATGTGTTGCTCTTTTTTGTTTCTTCCATTCAGTTGTGAATTACAAGGTTCAAACAAGGGAAGTCAGCAAGAGAAAATTCGATACATTTTACAGTTTTTCTTTGATAGCGAAACTGCAAGCCAGGCCGGTGAAATTGTGAATAGTGTTTATGATGTCGATACTGCAACAACCGATTAGGTGCAATTTTAACTTCGTCGATTCCATTCAGGCATTTTTGATGTTAAAGAAACTGTCGATAATGTCGATAAAATCATAAAAATAATCGAAGTTGACCGGCATGTTAGTAGTCGTAGCATCACCTAGGAGCTAAAAATCGATCATAAAACAGTTTTGCACAAAAATTTTACTCCAAAATAATGGATTTCTTTTTTCTCAAACTAATATAAATCTGCACTTTTACTTAAGAAGGTATGGGAAATTGAAAACTTCGAAGTCCTTTTCCTCACCATTTTAGTTTTTTTGGATTATGACACTTTTGCAGTGGGAAATGAGCGATATACAGCTAAGAAGGGCCAGTTCCTGCCCTGTTCCGCTAATAAAACTCGTCTACGAAATTCACTACCGAAAAACCAATGGACATCTAAACTGTTCTTTGCTCCAATATGAAACTTTTTGCTGAACGTGACATTGTTGACCTCTAATAATGTATTTATATAGGATCCTCTAACTCCTAGTTGGAGCACAGGGAGTTAAGAACTCCTCGTTGTATATTTAAATGTCACCCGTATATAGGTTCACTTCTAAGAAAAATTTGCATACTCACATGAGTCAGCAACGGCCTTCTTGAGAATTTATTTCAAATATATATAGAAGAGGTTAGGTTAGGTTAGGCAAATCAGGCTGGTTTGAACAGATCCCACATAGACCACAAGTGTCCGTAGCGTCACCAGTGTTGGTGGGGTCGCTTTAAGAGATAGAATTGATGCCTTACTTCATTGCTTTATATCCAGAGCGGTCGTTAAATCTATACCGATACTCATAGTTGAAGATCTCTCCCTCTCTCTTCTATTTAACTTAGCCAGTGTAACGGTGGAAGAATTCAAATATTCGCTTAACTAAACTCAAATAAAAATATAAAAACGATGCACACCACAAATAAGAGTAGGAGCTCGGCTGAAAACCTAACAGAAGTGTACGCGCCTACTATTTTTTTTTTAACTTAAATAAATCAGTTTGACGCGTATTTCCGAATCAAACTCAGGGTACTTACGACGTGCAAACTGTGTCTGAGTGTAAAAATTTAATTTGAAAATTCACCACAAATTTGGAAAAAATGTGTTTTTCTTTTCTTTTTGAATTGGACTTCTTTTTGTGTTCCTCTGCTTGTTATAGTGTAACGCTTTGTGTTCAGATTGATATCAAAATTAGTTGGTTAGTAGTTACTTGGTTTAAGTAAAATATAAACGAGCTTGCTATAATTTTTATTATATTAGTTTTCCCAATTTGCTTGCAAAGCTGCAAAAAAGTGTGGTTTATAAATATCGAGCGCTAACCGCCGAAAGGGCGCAAACGACAAAATTTTTGATGTTCAAATTTCGATAGAAATCGGTAGCTGAGCAGCACACGCACGAGCTATGAAGTACCGTTATGAAGTTGTGGCGCAAGCAGTTTTGGTTTAAGTGCTCAATTGAAAAAATAAAAAAAATAAAAATTCATCTACTGAAAAATTTACTTTTTCACGCTTACGACGCCCGTTTGGCAGTTAGAGCTCGACAAGTAGTGGCATTCTGAAAAGTAGCTGGCTAAAATTTCATAAGCAAAAGGTTACTAAATGCATATGTAGAACGCCTAGAATTATGCTGCATGGAATTATAATGTTTTTTTTTATTTAGAAATTTTGAGTTTCGAGTAGTTTTTTTCAGGCGCATGCCTCTTCGGGTATTTTTTCTACTCATTTAGCCACTTTTGAAGTTGCAATATATGAAATTTCAGAAATTCACTGCAAAACTACCATCTGTTTCTATCTATTCTGATATTAGTTTAAAAAAGAACTCGTTTCAAATTAAAAAAAAATTAAAAAAAAAATTAAGAAATTAAAAAGCCCACACAAACCGAAAAACAGGTGATTATGGTTTAAAACTTACTAAGTAGAAAGCAAGAAAGAATTTGTTTATTTGAAGAATTACAAGCAAAAAAGGAGTTAGGAATTATTAGAAATTAAAATAGAATTTAGATTAGGTATGAAAACAAATTTAGGCATACAAATATGTGAGTTGAAAACAGGTGAAGACAAATTTTTATTTAAGCAAAAAAAAAAAACAAAACAAAGCAAAAATCTTAGTGTACGAATAGAAAGTGGGAAGAATAAAATGTCAAATTGGTTTAATGTTCAATATTTATGGCTTAGGATTTTCAAATTTACTACCGTAGCTGTAAGTTTAGACCTAAGAAATGGTGATGGATTGCATATGGAATATGCAGAGAGGAAAACCGAAGAGTGAAGCGATATGTGAGTGTAAGCAACAACAGCTGGGAAATAAAAGTATAAAACAAAAATAGAAATGAAAAGTGATAAGAATTTTCAAATTCGAGAATTATAAATTGTGGAGGCTTCGTAAGGCAGGTGAGCAGATGTATGGAATAAGAGTTAGCAGTTAAGCTAAAATTGTGAAAATAAGAAAAAACAAATTGCAGTTAAGAATAATTGTAAATATGGACGTTTATTAATATATGATATACCGTTATTTTATGATAAATATGTGACCCTATTTATAACCTAAAATTCGCAACTAAAGTACAAGCAAAGGCAGCTCACAAAATGTGAGAAGAAAAGTTCGAGTATTCAAAAGGGTGGCGTAAGAGTCGTATTGTTGCCTGACATAAACTTTGAACGCCTAAAAATAAGGTAAGCCCATAAACCCTTAACCCATAAACAAGTATCGTACAGTGTCATGTTATGATTTGTATGGATTTCAAGTTCTCTACAAAATTTTTAACAGTTAAAAACTTTGCGACTTAAGACAATACGACACTCACGGCACTCAGTGAACCAACAATATAATTCAAAAATGAGGTACAAAAAAAAATTGTATGCATATAATAGTTTTTCTTTTTTAATATGAAAAATTGTAAAAAAAATTGCAAACACTTATAAAAGTTTTAATTTTTTAATATGAAAATTGCTATATAAAATGAGGAATATGGTACAACATTCGCAGGGTACAAAAAGTTTTCGATTTAGATTATATGAAATCATGAATCAAAAGAAAACATACACACACACACAAAGAATGCATTGCATAGAAAAATTGTACTAAAACACACCGTTGTTTTGAAAATTAACAACGTTTTTGCGTATCTCGAAGTCGCGTCTCATTTGCGGTGAATAATAAAAAAATAATTGAATCTACAGTGGCATCAAGCAAAGCACATTAATGGGCTGCTTATCAATAAAAAGCAAACGGGACTGGTCATTTCCGTACAATTTTCCAGCAGTGCCCAAAAGTATGCAATAAATATTTGTTCAAGCCATTTTTATTTTTTTTCACAAACGTCACTTGTATTCGAGTTACAAAAAGAGAGAGTAAAATACGAGCTCCTTGTCAAAAAAGTGTCAAAAATGGCGTAGTTACTTACGAATGAGAGAGCAAATAGCAGAGAAAAATTCCAGTGGAATAGTTCAAATATTTGTCATACAGCGCCATACAGGGTTCTAGATTACAAGGTTTGACCTTCAGCTATGGTTAAAAAAAAAAAATTGTGAGGGTAACTTTGGTTGCTGTCGTAGCCGAATGGGGTGGTGCGTGATTACCATTCATGAATGCGTAAGTTCGAATTTCCGTGCATGAACATCAAAAAGAAAAAGTTTTTTCTAATAGGCAGGCAATGTCAAACCTACAAGTCTATTTTTGCCCTCATAAAAAATATGTACAGTTCGGAGTCGGTTTAAAACTGTAGGCCCTTCCATATGTTGAACCACATCAAGACGCATACCGCAAATAGGCGAAGGAGCTCGGCCAAACACCTAACAGAGGTGTATGCACGAATTATTTATTTATGTTTTAACTTCGGCTGCCACTTCACTGGGAACTAGGCAACAGAATTCTGCCCGCTCATTTCACACGTGTTCACACACTCATCCAACCAGTCGATGTTTAGACAGCAACAAAGTAATATGAGTGAGAGCTGCGTTAATTTTTTTTTTATATATCATGAACACAATCTCAGTTTTCTTCGTAAACAAACCGTTGTCATGGCCTCGGTTACGTCAACCAATCAGTTGCTTCCTTCAAAATCGCTTAGAGCCAGTTAACGGGCTGATCTTGACCATACCTCTAAAAATCTTTTCACTATGTTAAAAAATGGCGTTGCTCTTCTCGACTTAGAAAACAAGTAGCAGAAAAAACATCAGTGAAAAAGTTCAAATATTTGTCACACAGAGCACAAAATAAGAGAGACGTTTTCTATCGTCACCTCACCACCGTAATGCAGCATGTAGCAAACTACACACAGCAGAAAAATGTCTTTCATCTTCATTATATAGTTACGTGCGTATGTACGAAAGTTGCTGTTTATATTTCTGGCCTTGGTAACTATTAGTGTTGTCAGGCGCCACCTGACATTTCCATCGAACAGCTTCACATATTTTACCATAAACACACCCAGCGCACGTTTATGTGTGAATCATATTACTGTTGTTCACAGTGGGTTTTAAAAGTCAAAAGTCTCGGCAAAAAAATTTCGGGCAATTATTTTTCACAATTTTCAACGCAGATCAACAACACAAGAATGCATCGATAAACTAGTAAAATCCTTATACGGTGTGCAAGCACCATCCTTTAGAACCGTAAAAAACTGCCTTCGTTTTGCAATTATAAGGCAAGCAGATCCTTACTGAAAATTTTTTTCACATTAATTTTTAATTTTTTTTATTTATTAATTTTTTACGTGATCACGTCGTGAAAGCACCGCGCTACATGCCAGCAACATGATGCCAGCAACATTTTTTCACACCTATTTAATATGCACATGTCATTTAAAATTGAGCGAAAACTCACAGTTCGTTTGCGAATGAGATGCCTGAGTTCGAATACTCTGAAGATATGACATTTTTAAGCGAAAAGCACTTTTCTTACCAAAATTTGTCAATTGCTGCTGGGGCGATGTTTATACTTTTGACATTTCTCATCTCAGAATCAATGTTGCTACCAACATTTTACGGTAAGCCAAATACATGTTGCTGGCGAAATTTCACGACCGTGATGTTAGTCTAGCCTTAAAGAGGGGAAAATTGTGAAAAATATGTTATTACTTTATCACCTTCAAAACTTTTGTTAAAAATCTAGCAAGTCTGGAAAAAGCGTTGGAAGAAAAAAGAAAGTTAAAAGTCCGTCTGCAAACGCTTGTCAGTGTATATCTTGTATAGCCGTTTTTTATATTGTGATTTTAGTCATACATATTTGATATTTGTGAGCTAGACAGCTGCAGTCTCACACAAAATAATTAGGTTTCACCTTGTATATGCACTCAAAAAATTTAAATAGCATAATTTTGTGCTATTAGCTACTCCAGTATACTAATTTACGTATGTATGTACGTGTGCATACTCCACTTGTTAACTTCGAAATCAAATTCTAAATATTAGAAAAAATTCGTGAGGATGGTGTCCAATACTTTTTTACTTCTGTGCCCTTATTTTCTATTTGAGGGCCTTAACCCTGGACCACTAAACATTCATCTAATAGACTACGCACGCCTACAGTTTTGCGAATTCAACATATTCCCGTCACATCACCTCACTAACAGGACTTTCATAAATAGTTAAATAATATAATATTTCTCTTAACTTACACTTATTTGTTTGAAATAAAAAAAAGGAAATATAAAAATGAGCTTGCTTTTTAAATTGTAGTCTCTGAGACGAGAGCTGATGATTAGTGACAGAGTAACGCTAGCAGTTGAGTGATCTAAGGTTAATGGATACGAGCGAGAGACCTACAGTAGGTAACCATTGTTTTTGGGATGTATTTGTTGTATTTATATTTAATATTCTCCCTTATCGGCGTACTATACCAGAGAATGTTAATGAAATGACTTCTCTGACATTTTCTGCTCTTCTCTGGCCACAGTTCCAGCAAAGAAACAATACAAAAACAATATTGGGTGACCTTAACATAATCACATTAACATTCTCTGGTTCCATATTTACGCAAAGTGATGAGCACAGCAAATGTGGCTATGCATAATCAGGGGAAACAAAGTTGTGTTGCGAAATGTTGGACCTAGCAACAATATTGCTAGCAACATGTATCTTAGAATATGGTTGTTTAGTATTTCTCTGCGAATGCTATATGAAAAATTATGTTGTGCGAGTGTTTTTTTGCACTTTTTAACTACAACGAGCCTCGTGAAAATTCAAAACAATTTTTTTTGTATTTTCATTTGAGTATAATTTAAATCAAGCACGTAAGTTCCTCATTGCATAAAACCAGATTGAAAGGTAATACAAACTTAAAATATATTTACAAAATATTCATAAATGTACATGCAAAAGTATATTTGAACAATTCGATTTCTTAAGAATAACTGTTTTTTTTTTATAAATATAGGAAGGCTATTATAAGAAGAAAGGAAAATGAACTTTGACCAAAAACAAAAATAAAAACAAGTCATAATTGTTAAATGTGCTTTAAGTAAATGTGCTTCATTTATGCCAATATCCAAAATAAAAAGCAAAGCCAAGAGTACTAAAAACATAAGGAAATTTATTACTGTAAGTATTGCTGAAAAAATGTGAAATGTAAGGGAAGTGGAGCGTAGCAACAACAATAACCGACAAGGAAAATTAACAAAACAAACAACAACACTAAAGAAACATGCAAGCGAAAAGAACTACCTCAGTAATATTTTAATAAAAAATCAACGTTTATACAAAAATGAGCGACCTATGTACAGTTATTGTTTAAGAAAAATGTAAAAACAAAAAATAAAAATTTTTTTGAAATATAAATAACAGTAAGGAATAAATATAAGTAAGGAATAAATGAGTTACATAAAATCCAGTAAAGGGAATGTCAAGCAAACGAAATGAATTACTTGCGCGAGAAATATTCCATATCTGCACCTATGTGAGTTATGCTATGTTTACACACAGTTATAAAATAATGGATCTATAAAATATCGATATATGTTTACATTTAAAAATCAATAGCTGCTAGAAAAGCATGAAAAAAGAAGAAAAGGCATATTTTTTTCTAAGCATTTGAAATTAAAAATTGTATTTGATTTAAATCAATACCAGTTCGCGCCCAAAAAGGCGTCATAATAAGTTTTAGCTTTCCATTAGTGCACAACAGCGGCAGATATTTTCATAAATTCAATTTATTTACGAAATATATGGAAAAAAATGGCGCACAAAAAATTTTAAAATAAACAGAAACGAAATATGAAAACAGCCAACAAAACTTATAAGAACTAAAAGCCTGATGCATTGTGACCACTGTTTTACAAACACTCAAAAATATAACAATAAAACAAAAACAAAAACAAAAAAACACAAGAAACAAATTGTAATTCCAAGTACCTGGTTGCGAGAAAAAATTGAAAATAAAGGGGAAAATCAGATTTTGAAGCTAAATTCTCAATGGCATTATTTCTATATATCAATCAATGACAGGCACTAAGAGCGTGCGAAATAGAACTGAACAACAACAACTGAACTTTCATAAGAAATGAAATAAATTCTAGAATAGCGAATAGCTATAAAATATTAAAGAATTCAAAGAAAAAAAAACAGAAACTTAATAATAAATAAAAAAAAAAGTTTTCAACTGCAAAAACATGACTAAAAAATATTTTGCATATATTTTGAACAAATTTGAACCTGAAGCGTGTACTGAAATGTCTTAAGGCAACAAAAAAAAAATACTTACTCGTTGAATTTCATTTGTGCGAAGTTTGGTGCATAACAACATTCAACTGAAAAAATCTTCCGAATAGAAAAAGAATAAATCAGTTTCAGGCTGTTGTTTAGATTCGCTTTTAGTTTTTTAATTTTTTTTACTAGATATCTGATTTTGAATCCTTTCCCATTTCATTAATTAAATCGCTCTGTCTTTTTACAATATATGCAATATTTTTCATACTAAATATTTTTTCGCAAATTTCTTATAAAAACATAATAATAAATAAAGCACATATTTTATATTAGCAAAAAATTGCCAAAAAATATTTTTTTATTTTTTTTGAGAAACCAACGCCATTTTGTGCGACCCTTGTTTTTACTAACATTGAATTGGCTAAGAAACTGCACACCCGGAAATTTTCTAAAGATTATGTTTAAAAAGGTGAAGCTGCTTTTGAAAATATTTTGAAATTTGTTAAATTTTTGTAAATTTTCCATTAAGTTTGGAACTTTGGTTTACAGGGTTTTGTTATGCAAGAAATTTTTTTGAAATTTGTTAAATTCTTAAGAGCTTTCAATAAAATTTGGAACTTACAAGATTTTTGTTATCCAATAAACTAAATTTTTATAAAAAATGAACGAAAAAAATTTCCAATATAAATAATGCGACTATTGGAAAAGATAAAGAGCTTAATTATGTGAGCAACACTGTAGATGCAGGCTGGCGCAAAATTAATCAACCTATCGGAAGACTTATAATTTTTTGCAAATGGCGTCATACGTCAATCCTATTTGTGACTTGTGAATGGCTGCAGCATACAGACAGACAAGCAATGGAGCGCGTAAACGTCAACGTAAAGACTTTCCTTCCCCAAAATCATTTTTTTATTCAGTAAAAAAGTTATTAAAAAAATAGATTATTAATTTTTGGAACGCGTGAAGGTCAACATAAAGATTTTCATAACTCAAAATCTTTTTTTTTTAATTAGTGAAAAAGTTATGCAAGCACAAATTGGATGATTAATTTTGCGCCACCTTGTACATATCTGTCTACGTTTTTATATGAGTTACGAAGTTATGTTATGTTATATGAATTTTCTTTAAAACTTCCCTTTTAATATTTCAGCAAACACATTTTTTCTAAATACAATTTTTTTCTACAAATGCATAACTTTTTCTAAAAATTTGTTTCTTTTATTTTGATTTCTAATTTTCACAAACCGTTTTGAATTAAAATGAATGAGTTAAATAAAATAAAATTATTTCTATGCCTAAAACATTTCTGTATTTTTTTTTCTAAATAAAACTCTTTTGTAGATATTTTTTATAAATTTTGATTTTTAAATTTCACCAACTGTTTTGAATTAAAATTAGTGAATTAAATTAAAATAATATTATTTCTATGCCTAAAACATTTCTGTAACTGTTTTTCTAAATGCAATTTTTTATGATATTTTTTTTTGTGAAATTTTTAATTGCTAAATTTCATAAATTATTTTGAATTAAAATTCATTAATTAATTTGAATTAAATAAATTTAAATTATGTCCAATTAATTTTAATAAAATATTACTTGCAACAAATTTTTTTTTTCGAACAGTTTTTTTTTTTTAATTTTTGTTTGCTAAATTTCATAAATTATTTTAACTAAAATTATAGAATTAATTTGAAACAATTAAATTATATATGAAATTATAGAATTTGCCTGAAACATGTCTGTAACTTCTGCTCAAGGCTTTTAAAAAGTTGCTTTGTTCAAAATAAATGCGCGATCAGTTTTCAAAATGATTCTAAACGAAATATTCTGATAAAATACCTATTCGTAAAAATTATATGGAAAAAAGTATGTAAACATGTGTCAGTAATTACCGATATTATGAAGCAGAATCTGTACAAATTTCAACAGGAAAAAATTTGTTTTTTGAGGAGCAAAATTCTGGTAAAATATGAGGCGAAAACGCAAATTAAAAATCTTTTTACACAAAATCAACTTTTTTAGTTATCCAATAAAGGGATTTTAACAAGATTTGCATTTCTGAAAAAAATTTCATTTGAAAGAAAAGACACAAAAGAGAAACTGTTCTCTCAAAACCTTCACAGAATTTGTAATCAAATTTCTTTACATAGCCCTTTTTTATAAAGTGAATATGCGAATATCTGTAACACTGTCTGACAGTAAATGTGATCCAGATGAAGTTAAAGCTTTTCTCCAAACTTCCAGACACTCAAAGGAATTTTTTTTTTTTTTTTTCAAATGAAAAATTTTTCAGAACTTCAACTCCTGTGCAAAACACTTGCAAAAACTCTTTCAGTTCAGAAACGATTGAGAAAATCTGTGAAAAATATTTAAGAAGTAAAAATTCTGTGAAAATATGGGTTGAAACCCAACTAAACTGTGTTTAATTTCAGAAATGATGAAAAACAACTTTGTAATATCTGGACAAATTGTCCAAAAGCAATGCAAATTTACTGTGGTTTGTTTGAAAAAATGCGAGAATATAAAAAAAAGTTATGTGGAGGTAAGTTATGAATTATGGAATGCACAAAAAGCTATAAATTATAGAAAAAAAAACATTTTTTTTTATAAAATTTCATAATTGTCTAATAATCCTACATAAAAACGAAGCTGTCAAAATACATGCGTGTCGGTTGAACAAACACTAATGAAGTATTTCAGTAATTCAGAAACCATGAAAAAAAAATTTCTAAAATGTTTGCTAATATTTTTGTTGAACAGCGCGCAAAATGTGTTTAGAATTACCGATTTTTTCAATTAAAAATAACATACATATGTACATATTTACGCATATTTAAGTTGGCTAAATTTGAATTTTTTACTTAATTAGCTATAAAAAAATTCAAAAATAAAAATTCGAAAATTTTTAAATCTTTAAATGTAAGCATAATTTAAGCGCCATTGCCATTATAGTTGTATATAAATGTCCAACCATTCTCTGTATGGAAGCACAATAATTTATAATTAAACAAAAAAGGTATTGCATTCATAAAAACTCAAAATTATAAGAGTTTCGAGTGAATAGCCAAGAGCATAAAACGAAATATTTATATACATACAGATACTTGCATATATTTATTATAAATATAAAGGAGCAAAGGCACATTTATAAGCCAAATAGAGATACATACATACATTTCATTCAAACGCTGAGATGGCGACTATGAAAAATTCCGACTCAAATGTCGCCAAGAAAAAATATAGTTTTCGCAATAAAATATGCAAATTTGAAAAATGAGCCAAGAAGAAATACTTGCAAAAATTTATATATACAAATCATTGAATTTTATATTTATAAACATACATACATACATTATTCATGTGTATTACTAAAATATTCTATGTGGAGTGGAAAAAAGAGAAATTCAAAATTCATGGTGTTCGATGTATTCGATGTGCTAAAACGAATATATTGAATTTATAATTAAAAATTACAATAAAAATAAAATGAAATAAAGCAAACAAAAAATACAAATAAAACACTGAAAATTAGTTTTTTTATTAATTTTTTTTTTTAAAGAAACTCTCACAAAATTAAAGCTTAGACAAATCTCGCATAGCACTACATTAGGGCGGCTGGTCAGTTTGTTCTTACTGCGCGCCAAAAAACTTGACATGGACAGAGATGCTTAACCGTCAGCTAACCTCAACCTACCTATCTTATTAGAAGATGAGCCGATGTCATGATGCTGGCTCCAAAATTGGCGACCCTGAACGCAGGAAGAGTAGAAGAGGCAGTATTTTTCAGAACGCTTACTTGGGGTTTCTCTGTCCTCGATGAAGTGTTACCATATTTCCGGGGCAATGGAAACATTCAGAAGCGGTAGAGGAGGGATTGTTTTAGTGGCACACCACTCGACATAGTAGATGACGGTCGCTGTAAGTGCGAAGGCATTTTAAGGGGACAGATACCTGTTAAATTTCGAAAAAAAAAATTTTGTTTTTCATAAAATGTTAATATGTATAATAAGAATATGCCAAACAATTTTTAGAACGTAAATTTAAGTATTTCTTATATTATATGTAGATCGTCAATCGTGACGACTCTATTCTTTGAATTCGAGCCTCTTTATTTTTAATTTTAGTTATGATTTTGTTTTTTTAATATATTATTTTGGCAGGAAAATATTATACATATATGTTTTAAGATTTAAGGGTACAAGAAACTAAATTTTTAATGAAAGAAATATTTCTTTTCACCATACTTTACTACATTTTTCATTATAATTTTACACTATGAAGCAGGGAAAATTTTTTGTTCATACTTTTTCTCAGGCTCCATAAAGAAAAATTATCGGGACCCTTTCATGTGCTGTTTGGCGTTCGGCAGGGTTGCACTTCGTGTCCAATCTTTTCCCTGCTGGCAATTGAAGCTGTTCTTAACACTTCTTTTTCTAACGAAAACCATCAAAGAAGTATTCAGTGTCTAAAATCGATGACTCAGTTAATGTAGGAATTTCACTTCAACTGCTCCTCAATAGATTCTTTAAGAGTGAGTGTGCAGGTTTTTGAAAACGAGGATAATTTTTACTACTTGGGATGTATGATCGCCGCAGATGGAGGAAGTGAGACTGACTTTGAAAGCAGAATTACCAAAGCCAAAGCATTATTCGGCACATTTACACCACTCTTTCAATGCACATGTCAAGTCCGTCCTGCTATACGGCTGTACAAAGTGGAAGGTCACCGTAATGATCACAAGGCTTCTTCAGATGTTCATGAATCACTGCTTGCGTCGCATAATGCGAATTTTTTGGCCTCGAACTATATCTAACACGGAATTGCTGAGGAAGGCTACTCAGTCCCATGTGACGATTGAAATTCGCACAAGAAAATGGCAATGGCGGAAGAACCACACCCTGATGAAGAATGTCGACAACATCGCCAAACAGGCACTGCGATGAAATTCCTTCCAGCAGACAAGATAAAATGTAGGCAGACCATGAACCACCTGGTGATGTACAAGGGAAGCTGAAATGAGGTCTTTCAATAAGTCTTGGAATGAACTTAGAGCCATTGCACAAAGCCGTGTTTGACGGCGGAGAGGAGTTGTCGACGCTCAATGCTCCAACTTGGAGTTAGAGGATCTTATATATATTTTTCTCAGGCTTCGACAAGTAGAAAAAAACTTCTATTCTGAAATTAAAATAACATTTAAAATCTGAGCTCAGCGTCAAAAAGCAAATGGTTCATAGGCTGAAGCATATAACAATTAAGTCTTTACTAAATTACTATAAAAAATGATATTGAATGGTGAAAGTCTTTATTTTATTTTCTCTTTACGAGCTCCATTGCTAGTCTGTGTTTCTGCTGCTGTAGTTCACAAGTGTCAAATATGATTGATGTACGAGGCCATTTGCAAAAATTATAAATCTTCCTATAGGGTGTTTAATTTTGCGCCATCTTGTATGTAGGGGTAAGAACTTAGAATTAAAAAGTTTTGTATATTATTCACAATTACTGGGCTTATTGACTTGACTTTTTACTAAAATAATAGATTATTAACAAAAATACCAGATTCGCTTTTTCCACGACAATATAATAACACTTATGTTGAAGAAAAAGTGCCTTAGCCGCGCATCAGTAGACAATTATAATTTGAAGCTCAATTAGCAACAGAGTGAAAAGTGGTTCATTCGCCTATAACCTACAGTTTTAAGCTGACTCCGAACGGCAGCTCGTTTTTTTACGAGGAGCTCTTCATAAAAAATATGATTGAATTGCTTGTATAAAATCCGTCATTTCCATTAATTTTTGAGTTAGGTTAGGTTAGGTTCAACTGGTTGACTTGCAATCTTTTTAAGTGCATAGCGACTACTTCGGTCCATACCGATACCAGATAGAGTTCATTAGTTTTGCGCTTTGAAATAGTCCACCCTGTAGTAATACTACTTACTTACTTACTGCTGTCCTGTTCTTCTCATGAAGTAATCCTACACTTCAAACGCAATGTGTTAAAATTCACTTAAGCCATCTAAATTCGACTCTCAATCATTCAGTCAATAGTTGGTGGCGTAATTTACAAAATCAAATGGCACAGCTAATGTTTGCTCAGCTTACTCGTATATACACAGTGGACATAGCCAAATTACAAGCGTTATAAAAAAATTATTTGCTACATTTCCATGAAATTTTTACAAAAAAATGTGGAACGCTTCACGATTTTGCGTGTCATCCTTGCGCAGGGGCCATGCTAATCTTCTCTGTATCGTTCCAATTTTAGTATATGTTCTGCCGAAGCAAGAACAAACACCGAAGTGATTAGTTAATATTTATACCGTACATTTGCCGAAAAAGCAACTATGAATTACAGAACAAATGTAGATAAACAAATATTTCACACACTCAACGAGTCAGCGTGTACCAGGCAACAACAATAACCATTGGTAGTCTGTTGTTAATAGTATGTAGTAGAACAGCTATGAATAGCTGTGGGAACAGTTGTGTTAGCTGTCAGTAAACAGCTGGCCATGAGCGCAGGGTTGCTTTGTGTGAGAATGTTGAGAAATGTTGGTCTTTCATTTGTTATAATTATTTTTACAAATGAATAGAAGGCACTGCAGTAGAGCACTAAAATTATATGAAAAGGTATAAAAAACACTTGTGGGTAAATTATTTTACAGCTTAAGACATTTTATGAAACAATACCAATTTTATCAAAATAGGTTTTTATTCTACCAGGTGCCTGCATGCCAATGAGGCTGAAAGCTTAATAAGAAAATATGTTTTTATTGTTTGATGATAGTTGAAGAAATTTTATTTGAATTAATGTCCCTAAGTAACTGCAGATTTTTCTTCAACAAATTTTCCTCATATCTCATATCTTGACATACCAACTGCGACTGAAGTAACGAAGCAATTCGCCATAGCTCAAAAATAGCGATTGAAAAATCATGTCAGCGATGCAGCATCCAGGCAAGGTGGATTTATTAAGGTGACAGCATTCACCCAGCTGAATTTTTCGCCGTAGGTATGGCTTACGTCAAAATGATATGCTTTGTATGTATTGGTATGTTTACATTCGTATGTTTACATTTGATTACTGATTTTGACGTCATGCTTGGACCAAACGCAACAACAAATACATGTAGGGTTTTACTTATATGTATTTGCTGTCACCTGTAATAAATTTGCCTTGCATCCAGCTTACTTCGGTTGAATTCTTCTCGAAGACGTTTAAAACGCACAACGGTAGCAGGCCTTATGGAAAGCGAATAGCGATTATGTTGTTAAATGCGTCTTAAAACAAGTTAAATTATCAAGTGAAAATTGCTTACTGGTATCCTTTTTTATGCAATACGTGCAATGTCTAAGAATCATTAATAAAAAAAATATTTTCATTAATTTGTGAACGCCAAAAAATTCACTGCCTACGTACATACATATGTATGTATCTCAGGGCTTCAAATAAATGGTAATCGAATGCAGTTAAATTTGGCGAATAAGCCGCAAGAAGCAGTGGCATGCAGTTAAATTTCTTCATAATAACCTTGAGTTCACACAAGACGCAGTGAAGGCAATCGAAAATACGTATTAGCTGTCAAAAAAAGAGAAAAACCGTTTGTGTAAAATTGACATTCAGAAAATTATAAAGACAATTCACTTTTATGCAAGCGTCGTTGGTATCTTTTCGTGCAAATTACTTCAATCGGTTTGGCTTCAGGGGAGGGTAAGGGATAAAAATCGATTTTTTTTTGCATGTTATTGTAGTAAAACATTTCAAAAATACCGTGTTAAAATTTTAAGTCAATCCGAGCAAAACTTTTTAAGTTATAGAGCATAAAGCCGAGCCGCCTCAAACATCTGCCGAGACGCAGCAGTTGCGCGTTTTCATAACTTAAAACTTTAAACGCGGTTTTCTCGAACCTTTTTTTTTAAAGTGCGTAGTCATTGGCATTTGAAAACTACTCAACCGATCCTTTTGAAATTTTGCACACATATTTTACATATAAAAAACCTCCCCCCAATGTTTTTTTTGCAATTTTTTTTATATTAAGGTGGTTTTACACCTACAAAATGGCGGCATTTTTTCGTCAAAAGTCACTTTTTACTTCAAACGACTACCAAATGGCTGAAAATGAAAATAAATCGTCAAAATAAACGTTGGGGGGAAGTTTAACTCATACTTTAACTAAATTATTCGATTTTTTTGATTTCAGATGATTCTACGCTGAGATATGCTGACTACTGCAAAATGTATTTTTGAAAAGACGTCTACGTAAATGTGCTCTCATTCGCTCATTTTGCAATGTTTTTACATGAAAATTTTATCAAATATTCTTGAAATGTTACTTTATAATATGCAACAACTTTTAATAAACTGACTTGAACCGTTTCGATACAATAAATTCATGAAAAAAGTGTTTTTTTTAGCGTTTATCCCTTACCCCCCCCTTCACTGTTGAGTGTAGAAACAGAAAGAAAAACACGTCTTTTTGGTTGAAAATTAGCATTATTTACCAACGTAATTTTCTTCAAGAACAATGCAATAATTTCAGCATCGCTCTAACACTTCCATACCACTTTTGTAGAACGATTTATTATTTGCCTCAAATATCCGATTTTGTGGATTTTTTTATGTTTTCTGGTTACCACCTCATTGGGACGTTTGAAGTAAGCAAACCAACGTTTTATTGTAGTTTCTGATGGAGCGGAGGCCCCATAACACTTTTCTAGCCATTGCTTCGCTTGAGCGGTATTTTTCCCATCAAGAAGCAGTGTAAAATTAAAACACGAAATTCTTTTTGAAAATAACAAAAGTAGCGTCACTATAAGCCCAATAACTCACGAATTAATGAATAGAATACAATGAAATTTTAACAGCTGTGTTTTTAAGGTTAGTACTAAAAAAAATAAGTATTGAAAAGGAGGTGAATGCAATAAAACTAGTGCCATCTATGTGTTAGGTCCGCGACTTTTCAGCCCATGTGCCTCCCACTTTTCATATTAACAAAAGATAACTTCTTTTATAATTGGCACTTTTTTCCTTAAAATTGCATGTAGAATCGAAATCCGCAACGAACAACGTCGAATAAGATCGTTTCATACAAAATTCCTCACCCTATTGCATCTTCTATGTATCATAAAACCGGTCTTTGGGTCAGAAATGTAATGTCACTTTTGCAAAAGAAAATTCAAAAAAGATTCAACTTTATATATTGGGTATGGTATTGTGAAGGGTATTTGTGTTCGCTCTAGTAGTATACTGGTTATTTGAAGGTGAGGTTATGTGAGGTCTCGATCGCAGTAGCTGACATTCGTTTGAAGCGTAAAGATCCCTTTTTATCTGACGTCAAAAATGTCTACATTCGTCCCGAAAAAACAGCATTTGCGGCAAGTTATGCTTCATTAATACCTTTAAAAGAAAAGTGCAGCTGAAACGTGTCGCATATTGATCAATATTAACGGTAATCACGCTGCATCAAATACAACTTGTAAAGAGTGGTTTCGACGCTTCCAAAGTAGCAATTTCGACGTGAGTGATAAAGATCGCGAAGCGGCATCGAAAAATATCGAAGATACTCAACTACAATAATTATTGGATGAAGACGCATGTCGAACCCTTGATGATATGTCTAAAGAATTGGATGTTGACAGATCAACCGTAGGTAAACGTTTGCACGCGATGGGAATGGTCCAGAAATCAGATAAGTCGGTGCCACATCAATTGAAGAAGAGGGATATTGAGCGACGTTTGGTAAAGTGTGAGATGCTTCTTGAACGGCAGAAAAAAAAGGTTTTCTGCATCGCATCGATGATGCATCACTGGCGATGAAAAATGGATCTATTATGATAATCCTAAGCGTCGAGAATGTAGGAGCCTGCCAGGCAAACCAGGTCCATCGACAGCGAAAAAAAATATTCATGCTTCAAAGTTTATGTTGAGCATCTGGTGGGATCAGAAGGATGTCATATATTATGAACTCCTTAAACCATCTGAAACTATGAAAGGCGAAATTGAATCGAGCTTTCAAAGAAAAGCGGCCAGAATGGGACGATAGACATGACAAACTGATTTTGCTGCACGAAAACGCCAGGCCATATGTTGCTAAATCGGTTCAGAAATCTTGCCTCACCCGCCGTATTCCCCAGACTTTGCACTTCCGGATTACCATTTGGTCCGATCAATGCGTTCAGCCCTTATTGGAGAGCGGTTCACTTCTTACGAGAGCATCGCAAACTGACTGAGTAAATGGATCAAATCAAAATAATTTGAATTTTTTGTCAAAGGAATCGTATGCTGCCTGAAAGATGGAGTAAAGTTGTAGCTTCCAATGTCACATACTTCACATAATACCATAATTCGTAACTTTAGCAAAGAAATAACGAAAACTTATTCTCATACCCAATATTTAATCTATTAATTAATGAATTAACCAGATGTTATCTAGCAATTTTGTTGATTGACCTTTTTTGATTTCAGCAAAACCAAAATTTTGCGCGGTATGTCAAAACCCACTGATAGATGAATGGACAAATGGTGCGAGTTTTCTTTTTACATAGACATTTTTTGATGGCAAGAATGTGCAGAAAAAACACAAAATTTCGTCGAGAAGGAATTAAAGAAAAACTTATTTTGTTTTATTAATTAATACACTTTACTATTTGTTTATTATTATTTTTAAACACAACTTTCTGGTTTAAACTTACAAACATCTGTTTTATGTATTTCTAGTTTTTAATTATTTCAGTAACAAACATTTAAAACATTACACTTTTTATGAAAGTTCTGTAACTATGTATGTGTGTACATACACTTTACAAAGTTTCGTTTTATTTATCGTAAAGATTGTGCACTCTACACACGCAGTGGTGGAAAAGGCACATAGCAGTGTTTTCTTCTAAAAAAGAATTAAAAAGTAATAATTAGAGACTCTGACAATGGGACAATGAAAATTATTTGAGATGTATTTATACTTTATAAAATATAATAAAAACTAGAAGGAAAAGTTTGATTTACGTACAATGAAATGCATACGTTTTTTCATACATTTTTTGGATAAATTTGGGTAAATTTATAAATTTATAATTTATTTATAAACATATAAAAATATTATATAGAGGAAGTTTTGGCTTTTACGTATAACAAATATGAGATTTCTTAAAAAAAAAAACAATTTCTTCATGAAAAAGGAACACATTTAAATTCACTTATTATACTATAAATAGAAGCATTATTTTTTCCAAAAATGTATTATTGTTAAAACACCTACAGAAAAATTATTATGATGAAATACGCAAAACACTTATCTCTTTAACAAATGTAGTAAATCTGAGAGCCTTTTCCTCATCTAACCAATAAACTGCGTTTTACTAAGCGAACCGATAAATTAGTCTTACCTTTGAAGTGCTCTTCAATTTTTCTCGATTTCTTAGCTGGCTGACAGAGAAAAATTTGTCAGTTCTAAAAACTGTGGCTGGATAGTGAGAATTCGCAAATTTTCGAGATTGGTAATGCTGATGAGCAAAATTAGCTGTTCTCTACTTGCATTGCCTTAATTCATTTCCCTACACTTTGAACCTCACTTGAAATTTGAAAGAGCACAGCAACTAACCGTTAACTAAGTGCGTCAGCTCGAGAGCTTAATAAGCTTTTGAGAGAACGAAAAGTGTCCATCGGCATGAAAAAGTGAGCTGTGATCATTGCAAGGCGCATTCATTAAAGGTGGTGGTACTAGACCAACAACAATGTTCTGTACGTTTGATTGTCAAAGCAAAGTATTGGGAAACTAGGAAATAAATAATGAATTCACCTTGTTTCATTCTGATCTGACAGCCATATGCACACGGCGAAAGAAAAAACAAACAAATCAGCTGATTTACCAACACCACCTTTAATAGATTCGCCTTGGATCATTGTACAAAAATACAAGTAAAAACACTTTTCTTCTTCTTATTTTTTGACAGGCACCCTTGGTGTGAGTTTGACAGGTAGTCAAGTGTGTGATGGTGTGAGTGCTTAATCTCTTTGCTTGTGCGTATTGGCGGGGTTGCTATGTCAAATTAGTATTTTTATAGTAACATTAAAAATAATACAGAAAAAGCAAAATAATACCTTTGACTTGGAAAATTTATATTAAAAAATATTTTTAAAAATAACATTAAACATTAATAAAAAAAATAATATTTTTGACTTGGAAGATTTATAATTAAAAATATTTTTAAAAATTACATAAAAAATTAATAGAAAAAAATGCAAAATAATATTTTTGACTTGGAAAATTTATAATAAAAAATATTTTAAAAGATAACATTAAAAGTTAATAGAAAAAAAATGCAAAATGGAAAATGTAAAATAAAAAATATTTTTAAAAAGTTATATCAAAAATAAATAGAAAAAAATGTAAAATAATATTTTTGACTTGGAAAATTTATAATTAAAAATATTTTCAAAAGTAACATTAAAAATTAAAACAAAAAAATGCAAAATAATACCTTTAACTTGGAAAATTTATGATAAAAAATATTTAAAAAAATAACTCTAAAAATTAATAGAAAAAAACTGCAAAATAATATCTTTGACGTGGGAAATTTATAGGTACTTTTTTAGAAATATCTGAATTTTTACGTAATTTTCTTTACTTTTTGATACGATTTTCTTTGAAATTTATTCATTTCTTATGCAATCATTTAAAATTAGGTGAGGTTTTTGTGGCAGTCGGCTTCCAAAATAGCCAACCTATTTATACCAACTCACTCAGACTCATGCAACCATCTTAAATAAAATAGTGTTTTGGAATCAGCTGATCTCAGCTGTGGGCATTTTTTGATAACCAGCTGAGAGTGTTTTTACTTATGAATTTGTACAAAGGCTGTGATACAAATTACAGGCTAGTTGAGAAAACGGCCTCTAAACGAAAATAATAAAAATTAATTTACGATTCCATAGACATTTTCATACGAAAATTTTACGCTTGTTAGAACACCTAAAATATTATAAAAAGTTAATAATCACTCGTATATAAATTCTAGTGACCCTTTTAGGAAAACAAATTTTATGTTTAAAAATTATTTAAGTTTGTAGGTAATTTTTGGCATGCGATATTTAGGTCGATTAAAGTAAAAATTACGGAATCTAAGTTTTATGTGATAGGCACTGTAGATAGTATTGCACGTTAGTTTGTGAATTGTGTTTTTCGTGTTTTTTTTGTTATTTTTGTTTTTTGATTGAAAAGCGGTTTAAGTAAAAAATTGACATAAAAGGTTTGAGAAAATGAAGTACTCTGACTACATTCCCGTTAATATTACGATAATGTTATATAATATGAAGCACATTGCAGCTCAGCGGCGGCCTATACTCTGTGCCCATTCCAGCAACAAGCACCACTGAGTGAAAAATTTTATGCTTTCTCCACACTTAATCATGCTTTATTTCCGGTTGTAGATCCAGCCAGGAATTCAAACCATTACTAGAGATTTCGGGATCATTTAGAGGGATTTTCAGCTAAAAAAAAATTTTTGAAAATTTCTGTAAGACAAAAATCACTTTTTAGGCGCACGCCCGCCCACTTACCATGCCCATGATGGGACTGCCGCCATAGAGGAAGCCCTTTTGTGAGCACACAGTCACCTCTAGCTCAGTTTGTGCCAGCTCGGCAGTCGATATGAGATACTCAAATGTTGCCTCATAAACGGGATTGCAGTTGTCCTTGATTACCATTGTCTTACGCTTTGATTCTTTGCTACGTCCTGGCAGTAGATAGAGTTTAACATAGGGATCCGGTATGTTGGAGGGATCGCGTAGTGGGAGATACATGATTTTGTGTACGGTAACAGTGAGTTTCTGACGCTGTACGCTATAGCGCACAGAAAGTTGTATGCGACCAAGACCGAACTCCCCGGACGAACTGCTCAAATCGGGCATACGATGGGTGAGCACCGCTTCGCCAGACTCCAGAGCAGCAGAGTAGGGTATAGAAATTGGTGAAGCTTTCATTGTTTCAACATGTTCCTCGGCAATGGGAGATTCAACTGAAATGCGGCTCGTTTGTGATTGTAGATCCTGCGAAAAGTAAGGCATCGCAAAATGTTAGAGTTTCATAAGTTTTATCTGACTTTTATTGCAAGTTTCTAGCGTACCTTGCTGCTCTCCTGCGTGGGCGTTTTCACCGAGCTCGATCGTGTTAGCGCTGCTGAAGACTCTGAGGAGCCCGCATTGGGCTCGGTCTCTTCTAACACCTCGGCAGGCTTGAGAATGCGCAATGAAAGAGACATAATCAATTTGGATTCGGGACCAGATTTTTGTAGCTGGAATGGCTGTGAGACCAATTCCATATTTTTCTTAGGTAGCAGTAAATTCAAAGGATACGTATACTGTCCTATGTCGTTGCCTGTCTTCTGGTCCACAATACGTATTTGCAGTGACTCATTTTCCGGATTGCCCACCAGGAAGGTGAAACCTTGCTCCCACACGGGCGAATCATCGCGCATAATCATTGCAGTCTGCTCCTTGTGTTTGCCAACCATGGCAATTAAGTAGGGATCGGGTTTGGAGCTGGTACGCGCTTGCTAAGCAGCGTTGAGACGAAGAAAAAAGTTTTATCGAAAGCACTTTATTGAAATTATTATTTAGTAAATAGTAACCTTCAAATTCTTGGCCGAATCGACGAAGACAGTGAGTAATGATGTGCTCATGGAAGTTACTCGCAGCAGTTGCGTCTCCAGTAGTGCCGCTTGTAGGTCGGTAGGATCGGCAGTCAACTTATACCACTGCATGCGTACGTGTAAGAGCCCATGCTTGGCGTCCTCCAAGGTTAGCCACTGCGTTCCGTAAAAAATATATTATAAAAATATACGAGTGTAAATATAAAATAGCAAATATTGGGTGTAACTGTAATTGCATTTACCGTGTCCACAATGCCTCGCTTGATCACATTGAATATTTCGATGGTAGCTCTAGAAGATACAAGAATTTTTAGTGTCATTTCAAAATTGCTTTTAGAATTAGTTTGGACTTCGAGTGAACTGAAGAAATGAGTAAAGAATTATTAGAAAACAATAGAACTTGAATGAAGATGATTAAAATGCTTAAAAACGTCGTTTGAACTTGTTGCGGTTAGTAAGCTCTGGCGTAGGCAAAGCAACTATTTATATTAATTTAAATTGGCAGTGGGTTTAACGATTAGAAAATGTTAAAGAATTATATTACAAAAAAAAAATTCTAATGCTTATTTAAAGGATTGGGGAATAAGTTCATAGCGTGTTTATATTTTCTTTTATTTTACAGCGATTCGTTTGCTGTTTGGCAAAGGGTAAGTATTCATTCTATAGAACTCTTTCTGCTCTAAAACTAACAAAACTATGTTAATTGTATTTTTGAGTTATTTAATTTTTTATTAGTTTTGAGACTTGGCAATGGGATACCCAGGAAGCAAAAATCAACATTTTCGACACCTGCTCTTCTTTGCTTTTCATCGAGGTCAAAAAGCCGTCGAAGAAGACCGGGACATTTGCGACGTGTATGGAGAAGGGCGGCCGCCGTAGGCGAATGGGTTGGTGCGCGACTATCATTCGGAATTTACAGAGAGAACGTCGGTTCGAATCTCGGTGAAAACACCAAATTAAGAAAAACATTTTTCTAATAGCGGTCGCCCCTCGGCAGGCAATGGCAAACCTCCGAGTGTATTTCTGCCATGAAAAAGCTCCTCATAAAAATACCTGCCGTTCGGAGTCGGCTTGAAACTGTAGGTCCCTCCATTTGTGGAACAACATCAAGACGCACACCACAAATACGAAGAGGAGCTCGGCTAAACACCCAAAAAGGATGTACGCGCCAATTATATATATATATGGAGAAGGTGTCATAGGCGAGTCTACAGCACGGAAATGGTTTGTGAAATTCAAAAATGGTGACTTTGACGTTGGTGACTCGTCCCGCAACGGAGGGCTGCCTTCTGAATTCAATGAAGAACGTCTCAAATCTCTTTTGAAGAGGAACGGTCGTAAAACCAGTCGTGAATTGGCTGTGATCATGGGCCGCGATTGAGCTGCGACCATAAAACAAGTCTCAGTCACCCTTATTCAATGGGATTTACCGAAAAATTGGGAGTCTGGGTGTGTCACGAGTTCAAGAAAAAAACAAAAAAAAAAAAAACAAAGAAAGTCACTTTTAAACTGCTTCTCAGCAACTCGCCCGCCATCGAGCAACAAGCGATCATAAACAGCACGAATCGTCACGGGAGATGAGAAATGGTGCCTATACATCAATATGAAGCAAAGGAAGCAGTGGGTGGCTCCAGGAGATGCGCCAAAGCCGAGAATCAAGCTGAATCTTCATCCAAAGAAATGCTCGAAAATAATGCCACGGTCAAGGAGCTCTACATTGCTCAGCTAGACCCCGTGAATAAGACTATTCGACTGAAAACACCTGATGGACATGGTCAATCCATACTCCTTCATGACAACGCCAGGTCCCATGTTGCACAAGTCGTCAAAGCCGTGCTCTAAGAGCTCGAATGGGGGTATTGCGGCATCCGCCGTATTATCCGGTCCTTGCACCGACCGATTATCATCTTTTCTGCTTCCTGTCAAACCATATGCGGGGCATTATCTTCGATAACAAAGGGGCCTTTAAAAACTGGCTCAGCTACTTCTTTGACACCCGGCCAGGCGATTTTTGGCGGAAGGGCATCAACAAATTGGTCAAGAGATGGAGAGAGGTTGTAAACAGCAACGGAGAATATACATATAATTGATTAACTTATTGTTATTGTTTTTTGTTTAAATAAAAGTAAGAACGCTACGAACTTATTCCCCAACGTAATTCTTATACGAATCAGAGTAATTTTAGTTAGAACAATTTTTGTATTTCATTTAGTTGACTTTCCGCAGATGAAATCTTAATTCAACCTTCTGTAATATTTTTAAAACTTGTTAGTAATATTTCAAAGGCAGTTTGTGCAATTTGTTGCGCAAAGCTTCAACAGAACGTTGATGATTAATTCCGTTGTAACGAATCAGATATAATATAAGCCTAAGTCTGTAATTATTTGCAAAGCGCTCGGACGAGCAAAGAAATCACGATACCTATGAAAACAGAATCGTACAAAAATTAACTGCCAAAAGTCTTAATTGTATAAGTTTTCGTGCTGACTTTGACCTCTGCGTATAAAACCGACAGTGAACAACGCTATAATTTTTTTTTCTTAAAATTACAAACTTTTTTTAAGCTATGCAGAATTTCTTTAAGATGCGGTAAGCATCCGATTTTTCAAGTTTGTAATATGCTATTAGCTCCTAAAACTCGATGAAACTGATATATGTACATACGGGTGATTGGATTGGAAGCACTTTTTCTAATACGGTGTTGTTGACAGATCACGCAGGACGACTGTCAAAATAAAAATCCGTAATTTTTTCAGTATTTATTGACATTTCATCATGCAGACTTAGGCCTCAGAAACGTTTACAATTCGTACGTAAAAAAATTACGAAAATCGAAGCTCTGTGAAAAGTTTTCATCGCGCGCTAAGGCCAACTTATGGTGTACATAACCGTTCTACCGAACGCACTATTCGGCAAACCATCGACAAAATTGAGAATAATTTTACACTATTGGATGATACTTCAGCGACTAGACTACGTACAGCCCGAAGTGAAGACTCGGAGTAATGGATTCGGCGCCGATCTCAACAACTTGGCGCATCTTATGGCGTTACTTGGGCAATTTCACACAAAGATCAGGATATGAAAGCATATTAAATACAGCTAGTCCCAGATTTGAAGCCGCGCGATCATCCAAAGCGTTTCAGTCGTTGAACTCTTAAAAAACACGCCGAAGAACCGCATTTTGGGACCCGAATTTTGTTCAGCGATGAGACTACATCAATAAGCAAAATTTCCGAATTTGGGCTGAAAGCAATCCGAAGCCATTGAAGAACAGCCATTAAATCAATTGAAAACAACCCTTTGGGGCGGCCTCGGCGCTGGAGGAATCATTGGCCCATATTTGTTCAAAGATAAAGTTGGCGTCAATGTAACAGTGAAAAATGAAACATGCGAACGTTATCGGGACATGATAAACGACTTTTTGATGCCGGAAATCGAAGCTCGTGATCTCCACAACATTTGGTTCCAACAAGATGGCACTATTTGCCGTACGGCCCGTAAAACAATGGATTTACTGCGTCGTCGTTTCGGTGAGCAATTTACCTCTCGTCTCGGACCAGTAGATTATCCACCAAGATCGTGTGATATCACACCTTTGGACTTTTATTTGTGGGGTTAAGTAAAGTCTAAATGATTTGTGGATAAACCAGCTTCGATTGAGCATTTTGACAAAGGCTAAAATCCATGAATAAACTTTCGTATTGTTGGAGTATCCATCGTATTTACCAGATTTGAGCCCAGCGACTTCCATCTGCTTTTAGACCTGAAATAATACATGCGTGAAACGCGGTTTTCATCAAATAATGAGGTCATAACAGCGTATTTTGCAGCCCTTTCAGATTCCTACTTTAGGGATGGAATTCATAAGTTGGGAGAAGTGTTCCTTTGACAGTCAGGGAGACTATACTGAATAATAAAGTGTATTTCAAACCATAAAATTGTGTTTTTCTTATCGAATCGCAAAACTTATTGAACAACCTAGTATCGTGTCACATTTTAACCGTTATGCGACGACGATGCATTTTAAATTTTTCAGCTGAGAAGACATAAATGCTCTATGCTCAAGCTCTGGATTCCGAAAAAATACTAGAATCCCGAAAAAAATTTAGAATCCCGAAATGTCGGGATTTACAAAGAAGTTTCGCGAATGAAAATTTTACCAACAATTGAAAAAAATGCTTTTTAAAATATTTCTAATCATTTTCCAATTTCATCACAGTCGTACATCACTCATACTTGTACGTATGTATGTATGTATGTACTCCTACATTTACTGAATCTTGTAGTAAAGGCCTCAAAAACCAAAATTTGCTTGCTTCATTGCATTTGCAAAATTCTTCCTTTCGCATGTGAAAATATTGACAAAAAATGTGGAACGCTTCACGATTTTGCGTGTCATCCTTGCGCAGGGGCCATGCTAATCTTCTCTGTATCGTTCCAATTTTAGTATATGTTCTGCCGAAGCAAGAACAAACACCGAGGTGATTAGTTAATATTTATACTGTACATTTGCCGAAAAAGCAGCTAAGAATCATAGCATTAAAAATATGAAGTGAATGAAAAATGCATTGCAAAATGCAGGCACAGTTGCAATTTCTGCAAAGTCAAAGGCTGACCTTTGAGGGTTGAACGGGCATTTTACATTTACAAGGCCCATTTGTACAGAGGAATGTACTGTCTGACCTGAAAAAAGTGGTATAATGCAAAAAGGAATTCATTTCCTACGCCAAGGCATAGATTAACTGACTTTCGTGGCTCATCGGTTAATAAATAAATTTAGCAAACTAAAGCTGGCATGTACGCAGGTGTTTTACTTGGAAAAATTTTATATTCAAATACGGAAATTTATTACAATTATTATATATAAATATTTCCCTAAAAATTTAGCGTTCAACTAATAAACAAACAAACACAAAGGTGGTGTCCTTGACACTGGTTTCCAAGCATCAAAGCGGCCGGCTGTAAATTTTCATGCGCACACTTAATCAAACACTCATACACCGCTGCTTAGATGCACAAACATGAAACATAGCATAAGCAATAGCTACCTGGCCACAGAGACAAAGCAACCAAAGCAACAGCGCAAACAAACAATGCCCTTCCCCTAATCGCTAACCGCTCATTCATCAAACGCCTGTGCAGTTACTACAAGTATTTTGTTGTAGTTAATAAATTCAGTGTGGAGGAGCTCTTGATTCTTTGTGTCAACATCAGCTCGTTTTCTCATTTATCCATCTTCATTAACGCTTTAACGTACGTCTTTAACGTGCAATGATTTCACGTCGTGACAAGCTCTTGAATCTACCTTGGGCGCAACAACGATACGAACATCATCGTGCCAATCTGCATTCTGCCAAACCGGCCATCGATATGCGCTGCCCACCCTTCTACCCGCATGTCATTCTCAAGCCGAAGAAGATGCAAAAGGAGAAGGAACGTTTGCAACGCATCGAAGTGGAAAATGTGCGACTGTTGCAGAAATTGGGCGATATCATGAAGACGAAACGAATGTCGGATTTGTGGTTGGCACCAAGACCAAAGTGAGTATAAGATATAGGGCGTATAAGGTAGAGGGGAAGGAAATCCATTTAAGAATAAAAATAATGTAATTTTCTGCTTATTAAATGTTGAATGCTTTCATGCTTTTATTTCACTGCTCAATTCTATCTAATCTTTCCAATCTCTTCTGCAGTTTTCTACATCGCGAAAAATTATTCGAAACGCGTCCGTACTCGAGCCTACCCAAATTGATAACGATTTATGGACCGAAATCATCAGTGGAACACGAGATGAGTTTGCAAAGAACTTTGAAATCGCCGAACTCGCTAATGGTGCACAGATGTCCGACTTGTAGTGGAAAACCCGAGCGTACTCAAGTGGTAAGTAAAAAATCTAAGAAACATTTATTTTTAAGAGAATTTTAGAATTTCTACAAAACGATATAAACAGATAGATTCCCACATACAGCACAGTCTTGCAAGGTGTTTAGGTTAAGCTTCCAGCTACCCAGAGATCATATCACTGAAGTAATAAACTTCGAAAAGAAGTTCAGAATTGAAGTGCATGATAAGTGAAACTGGAGAAACTCGCATTTGAAAGGAAACTCCAGGAGTGTACCTTGCACTGGTACACAGATGGATCGAAGACCCCAGAAGGCATAGGCGCTGGAATTTACGGTGCCAGAACCAAGCGCTCTATGCCAATGTGTAATTTTCCAAGTGGAGACGTATGCAATTTATCTATGTGCAGAGATAAACTTAGACAGAAATGAGCGAATTACCATTGTGAGCGATAGTCAGGCAGCACTCAAGGCCATATCGTCCTGAGAGATCAAATCCTCACTAGCCGTTGAGTGTATCGAGAAACTCAATCTACTAGGAACGCACAATCGCATCCGGCTAATTTACGTTCCAGGACACAGGAGTATAATTGGGAACGAAATAGCGGACCCTGTGGCTTCGTCGTTAATAGGACCCGAGCTCTTCCTTGCCATGGGACAACACACCATCAAGGAGAAGCTTAGGAGTGAAGAGCCAGGGCTAAGGAGGTTTGCTGGCTCCAAAAAAGGTTTAGGCAACTCATAACCCTGAGACAACGCCAAGCCTGGAAATTTATAGAAAATATATAGAAAGTGCTCGGCAGTCTCCTTCCATGAAAAGTCCCCACAGCTCCTGGAATGGGAATTAAATGGTAAACATAGTTTGCCGCATGTGTCCCGATAGTCCAAATGGCCGGTAAACACAGCTAGGAGTTTGGAAATTGAATGGCGTGTAGTCCTCAAAACTTTCTGAGTCCGCCATCTACTGTACTGGGTTCAAAGGGTTTTCGAAATAGCACATGAAGAAATGAAGCTCCATCTTTTCTGCGCTTTCCTGAAAAATAAGTTATGCGAATTCCCCTTTAACAACAGTCAGGGCGATGCCGATGACTGGGCAGGAGTTCACTGAACCGAATTCAGTCCTCGTTCAGTCGACAGTCTGTTCTACGTAACCGGAACGAGCCGGATTTATAACCGCCCAGGGCTGTCACTTTAGCAGCATTCCAAGTACAGTAGGTTCTGTTTTTATGCGGTAGATACGTTCCGCAAGAAACAGCATAAAAAAAAAACAGCATAAAAAAAGCTACTAGTTCTATAGTAAAACTATAGATACGTTTCAAACGCTAAAACCGCATAAATCTAAAATAATGTAATAAAATCGCATAAAAAAGGGCACTAGTCCCATATTATTACTATAGATACGTTCCATAGACCGCATGAATCTGAAATAATTAAATAAAATCGCATAAACAAAATATTGTATCTTTGAAAATTATATCTTTATATATCTTCCATACTTGTAGGGTTAGCTTTTCTGATGTAATCTGTGATGAGTTTCTGCTTAGCTGGTTTAGAATCTTGTTTATATGTACAATTCCCGATAGGTCAACATGCATTTTGTAATTAAAAAAAAAAACCGCACTATTTCAAAACCGCATAAAAAAAAGCCGCATAAAAACAGAACCTACTGTATATGAATGGGGAATGTTTATGCTACAACAACAACAACAACAACAACAACAACAACAACAACAACAACAACCAATTCAGCCCTCTTTCTGGCAAGTTCATCAGTACTTTCAATTGTCTCTATGTTCCCATGTCGTGGAATCGAGATCAGAGAAGTGTTACCTGCACTCCAAAATGGTAAATTTTATCAAATAACAAATCGTTCTGCAAATGGCGATACCAATAGTTTTACGCCCCTTCTGAACAGCAAATATTTTTACATATCACCAGTGTGCATTGAATCCGGGACTCACCGAATGGTTACTCATTTACTCACTCGGCTTGACCGGTCGCGATTACTTCCCATAAAAACTATCAGCAGTTCGGAGGCGGTATAAACCGAACAACAATCGGAGAGTTTATTTGTTAGAAGATCAGTCGAGAATGTGCATTCCGATTAGTTATAATAGTTTCAACTCTGCTAAAAAATTAAATTGCCTTACAAAGTGTGAGCTCCTGATAATACCAATCATTTTTCAACTCTGGAATAAGCGCTTTTTTGAGCTCTGCATAAACTTTTTAAATATTTTAGACTTTGGGAACAAGAAGTAATTTCAACTTTAATTTCAGGCTATTCCCGAAAATCGTATTCCCTGGGAGCAAGCGCGTATTTCACACAACGTACAAATCAAGAAAATTTATGAGATGAAAATGTGTTCGGATTGTGGACATCCCAAGAAGACGCATGAAATGAGAAAAAACTCAAATGCAGAAAACTAATATTCAGATAAAAATATGCAAAGTAAATAAAAGTGCAAAATATACTTTGGGGGAGGGGCTTTGAAAGATGGTATGAAATAATAAGTGTGTGATCTATGAGTTGTGGACGAAAATTTTTGAGTCCCAAAAATATAGTTGAGTCTAAACGTAACAAAATCCTAGGACTAAATTTTAGCAAACATAGTTTTAGTATTTTTACTTTGAAAGCTTCTGGCCGGTTTAAAAATTAAATAAAATTGAAATTATTGCTTTTATTTATTTGTCGATATTTTGAACTCCATTAAAAGTCAGCTACTACGAAAACTAAGTATTTGAAGGCCACTATAACAGTTTAATTCAAGTTTTTATATTTATAAGTAATAAATTATTTTCTTTTTTAATTTTTTCAATTTCAAAATCTAACGTCTATAACTCATAAACCACCCATTATTTGTTCATAAGTCGATGATGTACGAAATGCCAGTACTAAAACGCAATTGCCAACCTGCCAAGCGATTCATCGTCACCAGTGCGATCCCAATCATACAGTCTAAACACCAACAAAGTATGTTGCGTCACCTCAACCACAGCCTGTATTTTGTGCGTGTGGGCGTGGCATATCAACACACAAGCAAGCGATATTAGTAGCATTATTTTCACGCCATTATGAGTGCGGTTGCATATAAGAGAGAGAAAGAGGGAGAAATAAGGGGAACACAAGAAAAAAGCAAAAAATAACAACTTTTAAATTTACGCCTCCTTTTTATATAACTTACTTAAGTACATAACAACGCAATACCTTAAATACATTTATATATACCCATTTGGGTAAGCATATAAGCCTTTTTACTACTAATTTTATTATAAATATTTACTTAGCCGCTCTACCAACTTTCACTACTTGTGCATGTATGATACATAATTAAATCAGCATACAACAAATACTCGTAATAAATTCCAGCAAGCGAAGCCTTCCTAATTAAAAAGTGTACTTGTTTTTCTTTCAGTGACATGTACCAGAGTAAGTAGCTACGTTTGTGTCTAAGTATTTAAGTATGCAAATGCATGCAATTTCAAGGTGTAGCGCAGACAGAGAAGTCTGTGTGGGGTGACATGCGAAATGTGTATTTTTCAATTCAGGCTGTGTGTGGAGGGTAGGATAGCATATTTTAGTATACTCAGAGTTCTAGAGATAAACTTCTGTTAGATCAGTTAGTAAAATGTTGACCAATTAAGGCTCTCATCATGCCCGTCGCAGAAGCTTGGACGATGACAACATCCGATGAAGTGTATCTTGCAGTGCTTGAGAAAAAGATTCTGCGAACGATTTTTGGACCTTTGCACGTTGGCGACGGCGAGTTTCGTAGGTGATGGAACAACGAGTTATATGAGTTTTACGACGACATAGACATAGTGCAGCCAATAAAGACCCAGCGGCTACGTTGGCTGGGTGAAGTCATCCGAATGGAAACAAACGCTCCAACTCTGAAAGTATTCGATGCGGCACCAGCTGGTGGTAGAGGAGGAGGAGTAAGGCCTTCTCTGCGTTGGAAACATCGGGTGCATAAGATCTTGGCTTCGCTTGGTGTGCTCAACTGGCGCCGGTTGGCACGAGAAAGAAACGATTGGTGCGCTTTCAGATTTTCTAACAAACCTCAGTCTTAGGATCTCACTAGAGGATCTAAAAAATCTGCTTCTACAAACCAGGAATTCAAGGAATTCAAGGAATCTATTCGCTCCCCATTTTTTCTGTCGCCTCCGTGGCTGTTCTGGTTGTGCGCGCAGTGCTATGTTGATATACATTTTCCTGGAGCTTCTGATTTAATTTTCTGTACATTTTCATTGTTACCTTCAAGCCACTTGGACTTGTCGAATTACTTACTCATGCTAGCCAAAGTGGACTTAGAGATTAGCATCTTGTCTTGAGGGGGACAGCCTAGTGTTGCATGTTAACTGTGAGCAAAAGCTGGACACTCGCAAAGATAGTCCAGAGCTATATCATGTACTTTCCACGAGTATTTGTTGAGGGACCCATTTCAACCGTTCATTCAACAAGAGCCAATGATCCATAATACTTTGTGGTTTTTAGTCTAAAAATCTTAATCAATTTCTTGGACGGTCTTCTGTTTTTGGTTTATCGTAGTTGTAACAAATCCACTTGACAATTTTGCAAATGCTGAATAAGATTGGGGTTCCCTTGGCTACCCGTATTCTGCTTCCAAGACGTTGGGTTTAATTCACATTTAGTGAGCGCTGGGCAAACGCATCACCTTGTAAGGTCCCGAGATCCTCTTGGTTACGCGTGAAACGGAGACGTGCGAGATAGCTTCTAGGGTTCACAAAAATTTATTATCGATTATTGTGGGTGTTCTGATCGGGCATTGTCAGATGTAAATACTTGGAGTCCGTGTACTCGGCTGTCTTACTTTCGCGAGACTAATATAAAGGCAGACAGGCAACTCGTCTCTCGCTAGCTTGATATGATTGTGGAAATAGCGGGCTTGGTCATCACCCGTCTGTTGAATTTCATTAGCAGAATTTCAGAAGCGGTTAACGCAGACATAAATATTTGTCATTCGATACTTGCCCCCTTAGCTATTCCTCTTTCCCCTTCACTCTTGTAGTGGTATCACTTCCTGTCCAAGTGAGCCTTTTCATCCTTGGGGGGCAACTATATGAACTAATTTAGCCACCTAGGTGACCTAGACAATTGAGATGTCTCTTGATTGATGCCTATATGGCAGCTTGTGAATCAAACCAATTAATACTAAGGAGCTATCGTATGATAGTAGCCCGGTGTAACGGGTTTAAAAAATCAATTTTTTTTTTACATTTTTCGGAAGAAAAACATCTTAAAAATATACTATAAAAATTTCAGACAGAAACTTTAATTATTTTTAAAGCTATAGCTAAAATAAGAGAGTGCTCCGTAGTGTGTATGAAAGCGTGTGACGCGCCAGAAGAAACTTTAAACGCGTTTTTCTCAAAACCATGTTTTTGAAATTTCGGGGAATCACTGACTCAAAACTATTCAACAAATTTGGCTAAAAATTTAACCCGTTATTCTAGACACACATATCTAGATCCCGAACCTTAAAAACATTTAATTTTTTAATAATAAACTATTTAATTTAAACAATTTATGAAGACAAAAAATTAGATTTTGAGAAATTTTTTCCCCGAACCAACACATCTTTTTTTAAGGACTCCACTTTGACGTGAAAAATTTTAAACTAATTAATATAAAATTAACTTTAAAAAAATTTTTTATATACTTCAAAACACCAATAAAAACATGTAACAATTTTAAAACGATCGCATTTTATTTTCTTTTAAAAAAAAATTCATGAAAAACGTCGAAATTTCGGTCGTTACACCGGACTGCTACCCTAATCAAAGTTTCCATATTACTCGGTGTAAGTATCTAAGCTGACTGGTTCATTTTGTCTGCTTACAATATTAGTAATTCCTTGAAAATTTTTCAATTATTTGTAATTTTATTAATTTCATGTAAGTCGATATGTATAGTGGGAAACCTCTTCGCTTGAACATGAAGGCAATGTTCTGCGCTGCGATGTTCTGCCACCTGTTGGTACCGGATCGAATACTTTCAGAGCCGGAGCGTTTGTATCCATTCGAATGAGTTAGCCAACGAAGCCGGTGGATCTTTATTCACTGTGCTACGTCTATGTCGTCGAGTTGTATGAGACTCATTGTTCCATCGTCTGCGATACTTGCCGTGGTCAACGTGCAAAGGTCCAAAAATCTTCCGCAGAATCTTTTAAAATGGACACACGAGATAATCGGCACACAACGTCTTTATTCTTTTATTTTCCAACACTTGGCGTATTGATGATGGTGAGCCTTTCACTCAATACGTTAGAACCTTATATGCGGTATTTAGAAGACTTATTTCAAGGACTTAATTGTTCAGGCACCTATTTTATAAGAGTGTATGATTGCTGGCGTATGACAAAAGTGTTAATATCATTGGCCTCAGCAACCATTCCGGATATAGCGATTGATAGAATACAGAATTGAAGCGAATGGGTCTGGAGGTGAACATGGGTAAGACGAAGTTTCTCTTCTGACCAAAAAACTTTCAGTGTGCACGCCTTTCGAGACCAAAGCCACTGTTGCTAATGTCAGAGGCCTCGTTTATTTGATAACCAGCTTTCATATCGTTAATGATGCCAGCCTTGAAATCCGATAAAGAATTTTCATTTCCCTTCAAATAAATCCTAATTATGGAATTTTATTAAAAATGTATTGACCCCTGGTAGAGGATATTCAATGAGAGTTCCCACCGTGTAAGAGAAGCGTGCGTTATTTTTCAAAACATATTTGTTACACTGAACCCTGCGTTCGTCAGATGGCTTGCTTCTCTGCTCCATGCCAAGTTTCTTTCTTTTGTTATGGATTCCGTCGCATGAGAAAATTGGTTGAAAACTTGTGTCGATATTTCAGAAGTAGTTTCGATATGCTTATGCTTGATCAAACCAAAGGCGGGATGCAAATGGCCAAGCTACTATAAATGAACGAAAGCCACACTTTATAAGTCCTTCATCATGCACGTCCTGTTGTAAGAAGTAGAGACTTAAATGATGGCAACATCCGATAAGGTCGCCTTTGAGGTGTTCAGGGAAAAGCTGAGACAAATACGCCAGCCCTCAAATTATTCGGTAGGATACCTGTTGGTGGCAACCGAGTGGAAGGAAGGCCGGGCGGAAAAGGACTTCACTTAGTCGTTCTGGGGCGCTGTTTGAACTCGACTAAAAATGCTAGGGGGGTTATTGCGCCAATAAAGAAAAGGAAGTTAGCTAATAAGCGTTTAAGTCGAATAGTATTTTATTTTTGATAAAGATTCTTGAACGGGCTGAGAGTATTGGAGTGTAAGAAAGTCGAATATGAAGAGTTTACTTGCCTTCTTTGAACATCATATAATTTTTGAGAAGTTTTGATATATTTTTCGTAAAAAAAGACTTGTTCAGAGATCAGAATATAAGTGCGAAATCTGCATTGATAATTCTTAAACTACTACAATCTTTGCCAAACTCATCTTAATACCATCACTTCTCTAGCATCTAAAATAATTTTATATTTAGCTTTAAAAATACCATCGTTCTAATGCTTGGTTAAACAAATTATCGAAATATTTCTCAAAAGCATATAAACTATTAAACGAAACAAACAATATTTAAAATTCTCTAGACCAAAGTTTACAGTAAAAATGGAGAAATTCAACCAAATAAGCAGTAAAAGAGGGTTAATATTGATTGGACTGCGTAGCTACGAGTATAATAAAACGATAAAAAACAAAGCAAATTCAAATAGTAACAACAAAAACAAACGAATCAACAGAACTCCATTAAATGCCATTAGCAAACCTTCCCAAAAAATCATCATTCGGACTACCAGGAATATCTGAGTCCCACAAATGAAAGACGGCCTTGAGATCCAAAGTGCCGTCGGCAAAGGCAGGGGCCTACAAGAAGTACAACGAAAATGATGTTTGTGTGGAGCAAAGTGATGTTATCAAATTTTAGTGGCTTATTCATAACGGCACATACAAAATAGTGTTTGTAAATATTTCGTGTTAGTTACAGTTAATAACGGTTCAATTTACATCGTTCTGCACAATAGTGAAGGGTGACAGTCATGCAAAGAGATTTTGAGGTTAAATTTTGTTGACTGAAAATGTAAATAAATAAATTAAATACACCAACAATTGGGTGGCCATTAACTACTGCACTAGCGAACTACTCATATTAAGTACGGTAAACTTTCATTTACACCGAGTGTGTGTTTGCTGAGAGAGTGGGAGGGATTGGGTGATTTCTAAGGCGCATGAACATACTCGTGTATGTATGTATATACTTGTATGAAATTGTAATTAGTTGACGATACTTTTGTTAATATGTATGGAGTAAGATAATAATGATTACTGTGGTTTATTTTTTGATTTCAATTTTTAATATTTTTATTTGTGTTTTTGTATATTTAACTTTCATGAATTTAATTTGATTTGATTTTCGTTTATGATTTTTTAAATTTTATTTTTATATTATTTAAAATTTTTTCTATTTTATTTGGGCTTATTTAATTTATTTTTTTAATATTACTTAATTTTTATTATTTTTTTTTATTTTATTTTATTATTTGTTTATTTTATTTAAGTTTATTCTATTTCTTATTTAATTTTTATAATTTTGCACGATTTGATATTTTATTTGGGTTTTTGAAATTTTAATTTAATTAAATTTTTTTAACTTATGTTTGTGTACATTTATTCTTCGCGAATTTACTTTATTTACTTAACTTAATTTAATTTTGTTTTCGCTTATTAATTTTTTAAATTTTATTTTATTTTATTATTTATCTATTTTATTTGGAGTTATTAAATTTTTTATTTTATTACATTTTTTTAAATTAAATTTTATTTTGATTCTATTTTCCATTTTATCTCATTATTTTTGTTTATTTTATTTAAGTTTATTCCATTTGGTATTTTTACGTCGGGCAATGATGTTGATGGCCTATGTTCCAAGGTAAACGACTACCTCGCCTGCCTTTCGCGCTTCTTCACTGCGAGGAACTTACAACTTTCCCCCACTAAATCCACGGCGACTCTCTTTACCCCCTAGACAAAGGAGGTTAAGCTGCAACTTAAAGTAAAATTCGATGGCACACCAATTCCGACGGTAAACAACCCCAAAATATTAGGAGTTACCTATGACAGCTTGCTCTCCTTCTCAGCGCATACATCCGCTATTGCAACTGAAGTACAGAATCGCAAGAAGGTTGCTGTCGACTTTCAAGGCAATAGGCCGGCCGGTTCTAAACTATGCTGCACCTGTCTAGTCGCCCGGAACCTGTGATTCGCAGTGGACGAAGCTTCAGACCTGCCAAAACACTGCAATAAGGACCGCGACAGGATGTCTCATGGTGTTCCCGACACAACACTTACACGACGAGGCCCAAATGCTGCCTGTGAAGGAGCATAACAAACTGCTCAGCAAGCAGTTTCTGCTAAAGTGTTAGGAGGCACGTCAGGAGGCACTTCCTCAATTACGCGGACGAGATCCAAAACCAAACAGAGATACAGCTAAATTCATCGGAAGCTCCCGATTCCCGAATGCCGTTATCGGAGTCCAACCTCCACCTATCGCAGACGAAGAGCTCCAACTTCCCCGAGTCCCGCGTAACCATAGCACAATTACATTCTGGATACTGTAGCAGGTTACATTCCTACTTATCCAGAATCGACCCAGACCTACCAAACATATGACCGGCATGTGAAGGCACCCCGCACGACACTAACCATCTTTTCACATGCCCTATCAAACCCACTCATCTAATACCCCTCTCCCTCTGGACCCAACCTGTCGAAACAGTTAGTTTCCTGGGCTTACTGATAGATGAGCTAGACGAAGACGACCGGTGATAACACTACATTGACAGGGCAAAGTTACTGTTACAACAACAACAACACCCATGAGGTGGTAGTTGAAACCTCCAATAAATCTACATAAATGGAGACTGAGACTAAACTCAGCGATCCCTGAAAGTTTCATAGTAACATTCCCATAAAATTTTTGAGTTCTCTAGCGTTTAGTAAGCAAAAAACAAATGGTTTAAAGTTTTATTTCATCCTTAAACTTTACAAAAAAATATATGACAGTTTTAAAAAGCACCGAAGATATTTCGCTTTAAACACTCAAACTAAATTTATTATTTTATTTTATATTTTGGATTATTTTTTTTATTATTTTATTTATTTTATTTTTATTATTTTTTTATCCGGATTGTTTTTAGTTTATTTTTTAATGTAATTTAAATTGTTTTTATACTTTAGATAATTTTTTTTATTATTTTGGTTGGATTAAGGGTGACCCCGCATCAGAGTGCCACATAGACCGCAAGTTGGGTCCGTTGTGTTGCCCTAGAGCTCATTATATTATATGATTTCCCCACCTAACTGAGATTTTTACTATAGATTTTGGTCAAAGGTATTAATTCGTTTCGAGAATTTAATGAGAGATTCGATTTTCAGGTTCGAGAGTACTGAAAGATTGTCAATTGTTGGAGAGCCTAGAAGAGCGAGTCGACTTCTGGCTAGACCGGGACAACTGCACAGCAAATGCCTGCTCGATACTTCCTCATCTTCGTCCTCGCAGTATCTGCACAGGTCGTTTTGAGGAACCCCGAGCCGACGTGCGTGAGTGCCCAAAAGGCAGTGGCCGGTGATAAGGGATATTATATGCCTTAGTTCGTGTTTCGAAAGACTTATAAGGGTTTTTGTCTGTTTCAGATTGTAGGATGGCTAGATTTGTCTGGTCGTAACGCAAGTAGTTTCCACTCGCCACCTCCGATCAGCAATGCTGATTTATTTACTTTATTTATTTTACTTTATTATAATTCGGTTTATTTTATTCGGATTGTTTTTATTTTATTTTAGTTTATTTTTTTAATTTAATTAATTTTTTTATACTTTAGTTTAATTAGCTTTAATTTTTTTTAATATTTAACTTTGTTATATTTCAGTTCATTTTATATTGTTTTAATTTGTTTTAGTTTAATTTATCTTATTTTACATTCTAGCTTGTTTTGCTTTTATTTTACTTATATTTAGGATTTTTAGTTTTCTTATAGTATATTTTATGAAAGTTTATATTATTTTATTTTCTATTTTCTATTTTTAAATATTTTATGTTATTTCTTTATTTCTTATTTTTCTTTATTATTTTCCGTTTCATTTTATTTTATTTTGTCGTTTTATTTTATTTGGTTTTATTTGGTTTTTTTTACTTCTTATTTTTTAATATTTTGTTTTACTTATTGCTTAAATTTATTTGATTTTATACTTCAGACTATTTTTTATTTTTCTGTTTTTCAGATCATTTCATCTTGTTTTTGTATTTTTTAATATTTTATTTTTTCATTTCATTTTATATTTAAGATTACTTTTTATTATTTTACTTTATTATGTTTCGTTTTATTAATTTTATTTCTTTTCACTGATAAACTTACCTGCCTAATTTCTCGTCATCACCGCTCTTGTCGAAGTCGAACATCGTTATATCAACCGATTGGCCCAGTTCAACATGTACTTTTGCCTTTTTGTGAGAGTTGTGGCATTTTTGTGTTTAGTAGTAATTTTAGAGGATTTTTTTGTGGGTTTTCGTGCATTTTTTGGGTTGTTAAAATGCAAAGTAAACAACCAAAAACAAAACAAAGTAAAAATTAGTATTAGGGAAAGATGATAATAGCACGTATAGAAAGAAAATAAAGTTGATAGGGTACAGTGTGACAGTTTGCAAAAAAGGTGGCACAAAACACTCAATTCGTGTATAAAAATAAGTTGAGAGGCTTTTAAAAACTTTCAAACGAAAATTCGTGAGGCATGCAAAACGTCAAAATCAAAAATGCTTGCAGCATGAAATTCTTATGTATAGTTCTTTTCCAAACGGAGGATTGGTATGTGCGTAAAAAAATAATTTTGCCAGATATTCATACCAATAGCGAAAAATTGAAAAATTATTTATTATAATTATGCATTCATTTTTCAAATAATATTTTTTTTTGAAATTTAGAAAAATTTAAAATACAATTTTTAAATACATTTTTAACAATCTTTTTATCTTTCTCTGATAGTTTCTATAAATATAATATAATTCAATCAAAAATAAAGCGTTGATCAATTATTTTCGTCAAAACAAAAATATAATTTTTAATTTTTCAAAAGTTCAACACAGTGTTCATCCAATTTGATGTAGAAAAATGAATTAGTCGTAAAATGCAGTACATTTGGATTTTTACATTCCACTTCCTGTTTCAGTGCTTTCATATAAAATTTTTTAACAATTTATTCAAAAATATTTTAGTGTGTGTTTTTTAGTAAAAACATATAAACATAATACAGTAACCTCATTTGTAAACACTTACCTCGCACCAGTAGTCCCACTTGGGGTTCACATTATTTTCAATAATTTGTGTTTTGAATTCTTGTGCGCCCACATTGATCACCGCATAGGGATCGGATTTGCCCTTACCCAATACACCGATATCCTTCTTCATAAGATCTTTGGCCTCGACGACGTGTATGCGTAAAATACCCTGCACAGAAAGAAAATCGAAAGCAAATATCATTCAATTTATCCCTTCTACTTCCAAGGAATTTCTTTCTCTTCTCTTCTCTACCTCCGGTTCTGGCATTTTCAAACTGATCGCTGGCACCTCATCACTCAATGTGATCGGCAACTTATTCGGCAGCACCATAACCGCGCCGATTTGCTCTACAATTATCCTGCGCAACAAATCACTCAATCCGGGCATATCCATAAAATCAATGACGCCCACCAAATTGAAATCGATATTGGGGTTGTTCAAGAAGAAGATCTGCAGACCACCCACCAGTGGCATGGAACGTATGAGTGGCTTCATAACCACCCGCACCCAGCCATGTATTTGGAAGTCTTTGATGCCACCCTTGATGCTGCCCAAATAGAAGTTGATGTCGCAATCACTCGCATAAAACAGATCCAAATCCATAATGATCTCATTGCGATCGACATTTTTATCGTAGATCTTTACGCCGCCAATGCGTGGCGGTATTGTGCCGAGTATGATGCGATCGAAGCGGAAACCATTCATTTTGTAATTGGAAAGTGCGAATGCAACATTTGGTTCGATTGTCTCTTTGACGAGTGTGCGGGCGAAGTGGTTGGCATTGGGCCACACTTGTTTGAGGATCTGTTGGGAAAGATTTTTATTTAAGAATCTTTAATATATCTTAAAAAGTGTTTTTTGTTTTGTTTAGAATTTAATTATTTACCTTGTTGACCCATTCACAGCGCTCAACATCCGGAAAGTAGACCTGTAACAAGGGAAATCATACAATTTTATTAAATACATCCTAGACTGTCTTTGTTTGATCTAAGATGCCTATTGACTATACCTAAAAGAAGGTCTAAAGAAGAATACTTGTATGCCCATGATTTTAAATCGTACCCACGAACCCATGAAATAAAATTTCTTGAACTGACTGAGAAGTATTATATTTCTAACAAAAAATGTGTTAAAAATATTGCGAAAAAAATATTAAAAAAAAAACATTTGAATTAAAAAAAAAATTTTTTTTTAAGTTTTAAGATCAAAAAATTTTTTCTTTTAATATAATATTTTTTTACCAAATTTTTCTAACTATAAGAAAAAAAATTTTTTATTTGAAAATTTTTAATTTTACAATAACAAACATTTTCAACACATTTTTTAATTACTTTAACAAAAACAAATTTTTCTGATTGAAAAATTTGAATATTTTTGATTTATATAGGTATTTTATTTAAATCTATTTTATTTAAATTTTTATTTAAAATCTTTTGTTTCATTTATTTTAATTTTCATTTTTGTTAATATACATAATTTTTTATTTTTTTTTTTGTGAAAAATATTTGAAAAAAAATTTTTTTTCCGTAAGTTTTGAAAAACACCCTCCCTGAGATTTTTCGAGATAGCTTTTTCTGGCCAAAAGTGGGAACCTCGTATCCTCGAGATCTTTTTACATTATAAGCTGGAACACATACATACATAAAGCTGGAACACACAATCGTCCCTCGACTTATAAGACAGGGGGTTAATAGCTGATTTTTGAATGCTTCATGGTGAGATTTCCATAACTGTCGAGTCATATTCAAATAGGCACAGCGAGCTAGTGTAAAATCTTACTATGTACATTAGTAAGCGGATATATGAGAATATATTGAAAAAGAAAACTTATTTCATATTTACTTCCTCCCCTTTTTTCTTCATACCGCAAACTTTTTGAACTCCCCTCGTATGCTCTATATTTAAACGAATTGTAGTGAATAATGCCGTGGTCGCAAGTGGGAATCAAAAAACTGGTAATTGGAGGTGGAAGGCATCTGCGTAGTATCAGTAATCAAGTTGCTGGAGTAGTCAACCTCTAAAGCACCCAAACAAAACAACAATCCCAATGTTTATACGTCTTATTGATGTATATATGTATATAAACATATATATATGTATTTGCGCATATAGCGTAAGCAACATCAGTTCCGCTCAGTTTAGTCCACAAAGTCAAACAGTTCATTTGCAAATTTCATCTGTATATAATAGAAACAAAAGCACAACGAATTGAAACGATTTCTGCTCCTCACATTAGCCATCACGTTGCTGATAAAGTTTGGTAGTAATTAAAACGAGTGCCCAATAAATTTGTTTTTTTTTTGTTTTGATTAAAACCAATATTTATTCCTCCAACAGGATACGCTTAACTTGCCCACTATTACGGAATCTACACCCGCTGACGAAGTCAATGAAATCGAGCATGGTGCAGATGCATCTATAAGTGCCGCATCATCTGCAGCTACGGAATCAGAGAGTTTGAGCGGCACCGAACTTTTCATAGTTTCGGCATTCAAAAGATACGTCAACCTACTATTTTTCCAACTCAGGCGCACCCACCAAATTGCCAAAGATGTTCTCGCCGACCCTACAATTGCAGCGATAGGCAGCGAGCAGATGCATGGAAAAATCGAAATACTACGCAAATATGTGACACAATCAGATTTAGAAGAATTAAAAAAAGTACCGCCTGCAGCAATACCAAACAAATATTACTTAGCTATTGGAACTATTTTTGTGCTTGGACACTTTGACGGTGTCGCACGTGAGTTAAATGCTACAAACGAACAGGATAGGACACCCGTTGAGAACTTGCTTTGGATAGCACTGCAGCGTCATGGCTATCAAGAGTACCTGGTGGAGTTGGAAAAACGTGGCGTAGAACTTTTCGAAAGTTTTGTGGATGATCTGGAAAAATATGTGAAATCTCTTTCTCCCGCTGACCGGGAAAAGGATAAGATCTTAGTGCCTGGCTACGATATGTACACACAACATCCTGCGCGCTTTTCCAAAAAAGAATTTGGCATTAAAATTTTCGATGTGGTCTTTCAAGAAGCGGGGAAAATATATAAATAGTTAACAGAATTTATTAGATTCGCATTTAAACGTACTTTTAAATCGATGAAATGTATGCAGGTTTACGATATAATTTATATAAATATAAAAAATTTATACGCCTAAAGTTTTGTTTGCTCTTCTTTTCTTTTATGGTTTTTTCGTGTAGACTTTTAACAAAACAACTTATGAGACCTCTTTTGGGTGTTTGGCCGAGCTCCTCCTCCTGTTTGTGGCGTAACGCTTGATGTTGTTCCACAAAGCGAGGGGCCTAGAGTTTCAAGCCGACTCCGAACGGCAGATATTTTTATGAGGAGCTTTTTCATGGCAGAAATACACTTGGCGGTTTGCCATTGCCTGCCCGGCGGCGACCGCTATTGGAAACTTTTTAACAACAACATTTTGCTGTTTCTCGCACGAACGTACCCACTACCGAATGGTAGTCACGCATCAAGCCATTCGGCTTCCGTGGCCCATTCGGCTACGAAACTCTAAAGTCAAAAAAATAATAATCGCATTCGGCGTGCCATTTTCCATAGTGATTACCAGGATGCTCAATGGTTACATAGGTTTTCAAATTAAAGTACTATCTACCGATTATTGAAGGCTTCGTTATTGCAAGAAATTGATGAATCATTGGAATATATTTTTTCAAAATGTCAGGTCTTGGCAGTGCTCGAGTTGATGGTTTTAAAAAACAGTATGTCAATTCTTCCGCGATTTGAAAGTCGTACACCAAACATCAATTGGTTTTCACTAAAAAGCTGCTCCTTTCATTACAAAAAGCACACAGCTACGAAAACCTCGACCCTTTTAATTTGAGAACCCTAAACTCGGATCACTTGCCGAGACCAGGCTGCGGAGATGCTGGAAAATACACTGAGAATATCCGCAACCGATTTCCAAACTTCCTTAAACAACTATTATTTTCGTCACAGTTTTTTTGCACATCTGGAGTTTTTTTTGTCGGGATGTTGAAGTAATGTTAGGATTGTATGATTTGAGATAGTATGGAGACATACTCTGTAGATCTTATAACTTGTCATGCACTCTTTCGCGAGTAAGTAAGTTTTAGTAAATTGCAACTAGATGTTCAATAAAAGGATTAGATACGTAGATGTTTGCGACAGAAAGAGCAGCTCCCGCAGTGCATTACTGAATGCACCAGAAATGTAAGGAATAGGAAAGTGAGAAGATCTTGAGACGTTGGCATATAGACATTGAGTTCTACTGCAAGCGAAAATTGAAAATAAGTGGGACATAATTGAAGGTCTAAATTAGTATCTTCAACACATGAGCCATTGCGAGCCTATCAATTAATGTGAGCGCTTAGTTTGTTGGTGGTACATAGTAGATAAACCACGATATCCGTCTTTGGTGTAAAAACTCCTCCTTCCTTTAATGCCTTTGAATGGATAGTTCTTGTGTCACACAATTGTAATACAAGGACCAATGTCTTAAAAATAGATTGTTTCACACGTCCTGGAACGTCTATCTTCTACAAAAACTGTTGATGTGCGTTTTGATGTTACCCAGAAAAGACGGGCTCTTCAGTTATAAGCCGAATGGCGGATGGGATTAAGAGGTTTTTTATGGTAGAAATGTATGTATTGGGAAGTTAACCATTGCCTATCGCAGTTCGACTGCACAGACACATTATTTCACGGCAAGCGTGAAGGCGAAACTCTGCTTGATAGCTCTGTGTGGACTGATTGTGAAATATCGTTGCAATCACAATTTCACAATGGACCTTCTTTTGGCCAATCTGTTGAGGGGCTTTGCGAATATAGTCGAATTGAGCGAACTCATACCCATAAGATTATATTTGTTTAAAATATTTTCTCTACTTACCCACGCTGGCAACTCATCGATGCGCGCAAGTATGACATCCTTCTCGGAAGCCATGGCTGACGCCTTAGCAATGTTGCGCTTGTGTTCGGTGGTTTTACGGAATTCATCGCGCGCCACAGATAGAATAACGGGCGCTATAAGCCACGCGACACTCCAACCCATATAGCCAACCAAGTAAATGGAACCGACAATAGCGACTTTCTTGAAAACCGTATAAAGGACCGAGAAGATGCCGTCGCTGCTAGAGGCGACTGCTCTTTCGGGATTCACTTCTTTGCTAACTGCAGCCATTTCACTCTCATCGATGGGTGATGGTGGGGGTGTGGTAAATTCGGCGAGAGGTGGGCGAGGAACGGCTATATTGGGATCGTGCTCTTCCTTTTCCGCAGACGTTACAGGTTCTTGTTGGGCAGTGGCGGTGGCGGCGGAGGTGGAGGTGACCTCCTGGGTTTCAGGAATCTCTTCGATGGTGCTAAAGAAAGATGAGAGAACGAAAGAGAAGAAATAAGAATATATTTAATTTTTTATTTTCTATAGTTTCTTTGGAAGTTATGAAATGGACAAGCTTGCGTCGTGCTTTTCAAGTGCGATTAGTGATTTTTAATTCTTAACTTGTATTACTCTTAAACGTCACGATTTAGTATTGTTGTTTACACAATAAAAACAGAAAGTGTCGCCTAAGCTGTTGAGCAGTTTTTTTGTTGCCTTCTGCCTCAACGTTGCTTTGTGCTTTTAAAAATGGGAATGTTACCTCGCTCGCATTGAGTCACTGAGTTTTAATGTATAGTAAGACAAGATAGCACTAAAGACTGATTGCGAACTGAGGAAAGTTGCGACCGACCGGCTGACTGAATGATTAGCTGCCGGTTACTGGAGGCCAACTGCTGTTGCTTATGGGATCGTGTGGCGTTGATTAGAAGCCGTTGGCTGTGCGGCAGCGAATATACACACATTTATTTTATTTATAAGTAAACCCATATGTGCATACACACATACACATATATGTATATACTGTTTGTACCTACATATATGACGGCGATGTGAATTCTTGAGCGGAGGAGCTTTCAAGAAATTCGCTACGCAAAATAATACAATAAAAATGGTACAAAACCACAAGCATCCCAAGTGTGTTGTTTAGGCTACACATAAACGAAGGAAAAATAAAATATATTTCATGCGGATAAATTAGCACTACAACGGCGAAACATTTATATTGAATAAAATGCGCACACATTTATAGTTTCGTGTGTGTAGAGTGTTTATGATGATGTCATCTTCCAATGCCTAGCATAACGCAAATGCCTTTGGCGTACTTGGAAAGTTGGTTTTCTAATATAAAATATATTACTAAGAAAGCAATAAAAAGACGAGGAATAAAAACAATCGGTTTTAAACTGCCGATAAGAAAAAAAAACCTTAAATTTAAGAGGAACGAGCATTTGTTTGAGCTGAACTGATTAGTAATCTGAGGAAGATTTTTCTATATTAGCCAAACGGCCTTGACAGACAATAAAAAAAGCTTAGATTGCAGTTTTGTCATGAAAACTTTTTAAAAGAATCCCTCCTCCCATAGCTTCGGCGATGGGGATTAAATGGTGAACTAGGCTTGGTACTCTAAATTGGTCATATAAGAGCCAAATAAAAAGGCCGAAAATGTTTTTTGTCTTGGGATAAAAAATTAATAAAAAAAGTGCGTGCAGCGTAGTTCACATAGCAGAAGTGAAATTTTCAAGGCAGACAAAGAAAGAGGGAGAGACCCGAGAGAGAAAGAGAGAGAGAGAGAGAGGAGAAAGAATATATATCTAAATAAACGGAGAGGGGTCGACCGGTGTAGGTAAACGCCGGACACAAGCCGTGGCAACAATGCGCACTACTTCGAGCGTTTATCATCCGCACAAACGCATCCAAGACCGCAGCAACGGCACGAATTACCGCAAGGCAATACCAATAAATCGGACGCCGGAATGGATAGCACTTTAGAGTACGCACAAGCACTAGCCAGGAAACGGAAATAAGCTCCAAAAAGTAGGTACAAAAAAAAATCCCAAAAAAGCAAAAAACGCTTCAAACAGTAGGCACTAATGAAATATAACGCCAAAAAGTAGGCACCAAAAATACATTTATTACAAGTTTGCACCAACAAACAAGCGCTAAAAAGTAGGCAGTGTTATTTCTCACTAGAAATTACAACTACAAGGAAAAACTCAGGAAAAATAGCCTAAAGTGTATCTAAGATATATATAAGGTGTAGCTGTCTCTCTCCTTTTCCTCTACGTTATATTTTTTTCTCTCTCGCGGCCCAAAACGTTGCATGGCCTTGAAATTTTACTCTCCATTCTCGCTCGTCCATCGACGCCTAAGAAGTTTCACTTCAAAAACATTTTGTGTAGTATTTTTTTACTTGGTTGATGTTAGCAAGTAAAGAAATTCGAAAAATGGTTGAAACGAAATTTAGATCATTGCAAAAAACATTGTTTTGACTGATTTTTTACAGATATCTCCTAGTTAAATATCTCTGGTGCTGGCATGCTTTGTTGGATGTTTGGTTGAGCTGCTTCTTCAGTTGTACCATAGTGTGAGACGTGATTTGTGACACAAATGGAGGGACTCATACTTAAATGTCGCCACCGAACGGCATATGGCTTTTTATGGGAAGCTTTTATATTGCAGAAATACACTTGGAACTTTGCCTTTGCCTGCCTGAATATTTCATAATTTCGTGATTTTCGAGATACTTAACTGGGGAATTAAGCATGAGCCCTCGGTGACCGATTTTCTTGTGTAATTTATGCAGAAAAAGAAAATAGTCATTGACGGACTCTTTGCAATAGGTACATATACAAGGTGGCTTAAAATTAATCACGCTATTGGAAGATTTATAGGTTTTGCAACTGGCGCCGTACGTCAAACATATTTGATTCTTCTGAACAAGACAGTTGCAGTATACGAACAGACAAGCGCGTGACGGTCAAAATAAAGATTTCCACCACTCAAAACCATTTTTTTATTTAGTAAAAAAGTTATTTAAAAAGAAATTGAATGATTACTTTGAGCCACCTTGTAGTAAGTAAATAAAAAAATATAGGAAGATAATAAATATAAAATTTTATTTTTTAAATTTACTCTTGTAAGAACCCTTCCCTGTAAATTTCAAATTCAGACATTCTCTTCAAAATAATTTACATACATTTTCTCCCATTTCATCTCTATCACTTCTACTTGTGCAAATGTTTTATCATGTTTTATCGTCTCATAAAATGATTAGTTTTTTTATGTTTATTTGCTGCGGCAAATAAAACGAATTATCGCAATAAATTATGAAGCAAAACAGTGAGGTGGTGGTAGTGCATATCAACATTAAATCAAGTTGAGTGAAATTGTAACGAAAGCTATTTTTTCGCAATAAGATAATCGTAAAATGCCAATGTTTACGTGTTTTATTTTGGCTAAAACAAAACACCAGCCGGCAAGCTTCACGAACACAACTGTAAACGAAAGTGGGTTATGCGTGTGTATACTTGCAGGCAGCTTAAAATTTTCATATGAACACAAACACATGCAAGCATCGAGTATTATAACGCATGTATTTATGAATGTATTAGTGCAAATTTGCTCGCATTGACGTAGGTCTGCAGAAATGCTTATCCAAACCAACGCCAGCTGACACCCACATCTTTGCTCGTGGCCACATACACACAGATGAGAGCAAACAACAAATATCATTATAAAGCGAACAGTCAGTGCACGCCATGTTTATACAAAATGTTTCATTTATGTACGTGTGTTTCAAAGTAAAAATAAAAATAATAATAACTTTAATTTAAGTAGAAGGGGATGTAAATATTTTTATATACAGAATTACTATATTTCCCCCAACAGCTGGAATGAAGCTTAGATTGTCGGCGCCGGTGTCGCTGACTCAGTATTGTGGAATTCCATCAGAGTGTACGCCTTCAGCAGATGTTACTATGTAGCTTCGGCTATTAATTGTGAAAATGTTGCTTACTATAGCCATGCATAAAAATCCGTAAGAGTATACATACGTAAATAAATTAGGGATGTCCTAATTAACATTAAATAACATCTACTTATACATATCCCCAGCGTAAGAAAAGTGCCCTCCACATATTTACAAGAATTGATAATATATTTTTTGAGTTTCTGTTTTTTTATGAAAATATAGTTCATACTTCAACAAAAACCATATAACTCAAAGTTTCAAGCGTTGTATAAAATTTTAAAATTGTTAGTCAGACTTTTGTGAAAAATCCTGTGCATGCAGTTTTATAGTTCATTTCCTTTCAGTGTGACAAATGGCAAGTTTCAAGTGTGTTCGAGGTGTTGTATTTCAGCCGCCTTAGCCGAATGGGTTGGTGTATGACTACCAAATGGGTAGGTTCCAGTCTCCGCGTATGAAATATCAAAGGGTAGAACAAGTTTTTTCTAATAGCGGTCGCCCCTTGGCAGGCAATGGCAAACCTCATAGTGCATCTCTGCCATGAGAGGAAAATGCCAACAGAGCAAAATCTGTTCTTAGGTACCCTAGAAAAAAGGGCTTCCGATTACTCTGTGGAGCACTTACAGTTCTCTTTGCCTGTAATAAACCCTTTAACACAACAAGGTTATCTAGTAAAAGATCATGCAGGTTCTGCTGCGATGAAGAGTTGTCCATGGAACACTTAGTCACCAACTGGAAGACCTAATCACCTGGGCTCATACCTAGTAGAGGAGGAAGACCTACAGTTGCTTCCTCCTAGGAGTTGGTTCGATTCCTCGGTATACTAAATAATTATAATTAAGTAATTAGGGCCGCACAATAGATCAATGTGGTCGCAGTGCAAAAAGGCCTTAGCCCCTAACCCGTACAACTACTACCATTACCATCTCTACCATAAAAAAAACTTGTAATAAAAACCATCAGCTATTCAGAGGCAGCATAAAATTGCAGGTCCGTCCCTTCATCTGGGGAACAATATCAAGACTATCACCACAAATAGAAGGAGGATCTGGGCCAAACACCTAACAGAAGTGTACGCGCCAATTATTTTTGATTTGCGTTTCCTCCGCCCTAAAAAGTTTAAAATTTTTATGAAAATTTCTACATATTTTGTTTGAAACCTTGCGTTATATTGTTTTTCTTCTAGTGTAAACCATATTTTACTAAGAAAAGTGCGATTTATCTTTTGCCTCAAAATAGGCCTCAGTTTCAACGATAACTTTTTCATTCGGGCGAAATTTCTTACCGACGAGCATTTTTTTAGGTCTGCGAACAGCCACTAGTCTAGTAGACGCTGGGAACTAAATCTGGCGGATACGGCGAATTAGAAGTTCAATTCATGGAGTTTTGCCATTGTTTTGATTGACTTGTAACACGGTGCGTCGTTTTGATGAAACAAAATAGTGAGCAAACGCGGCACCCACTTTGAACAGAGCTTTCTCATAGTCAAATGCTCATGCAATATAAAGCCAACTCAACAAGTTCTTTTGATATCTTTGCGATATCGGCTAACTTACGAAACTTCACTTTTCGATCATTCGAAATGATTTTGTGAATTTTTTGGTGTTTTCGGTGTTACTACCTACGCGATCTCGTTTGAAGTGAGCAAACTAACGTTGTATTGTTGTTTCTGATGGTACGGAGTCCCTATAACACCTTTTAAGCTATTTTTAAGCTTGAACGGCCTTTTTCCATCAGAAACAGGTTAGGTTGGTATGGTTGCCCAGGGAATGAGCACACTTGGACGAAGAAAGATTCATCCTTTGTGATACCATTATGAAGGAGGTGAGGTGAAAGGGAAAGTCCGATGGGAAGCAGGGAGAGGGCGGGGAGAGGTGGTGCTGGGATGGTTAGGAGCGTGCGGATTACGAACGATGTTTGCGTTAACCGCTTTGTGCTGCTGATGAAATTCATCAGATTTTTAATGTCAGCGCCAACTATATCAGCAGGCGTGGCAAAGAAGTAAGAGCCGAGATGCCTGGATCTTAGCCCCGCCAGAGCAGGGCAGCTAAGGAGAAGGTGCTGAGGTGATTCCACCTCATCCTCCATACATCCAGCGCAAAAAGGACTCGAGGTGATTCCAAGTCTCACAGCATGCATTCCTAGCGCATTGTGTCCTGAGAGAAAACCCACTAGATTAGAGAGCTGATTTTTCATCAGAAACAGTGTACAATTAAAATTCGCACTTCCTTTTTATCCATTGTTTAGAAAATAACAAAAGTAGCGTCACTCTTAGGTTGGTTCTTCTTCTTAGCTTCATAGTTCATGGTGGATCATAGCTTCATCAGAAATTTTTGTTTACTTTGTTCTATCCGTGGCTTCATCTCTCCAGTTGTGTTAGTTCATTTCCTTTAGATCTGATTAGTGGGGGCCTTCTTTTTCTGCCTACAATGGGTGTTAAAATAAAAGCTTTCTTAGCATTGGACTTTGATAAAAACGTATTACAGTTTGCCTTTGAAGAATTTCTTCTCATAGCGAATGTATATATATATATTTTTCATTTGATCACGCCTTTCGAAGCACAACAACTGATGAATATCATTTGTTTTCAGCGTCCATACACTATGCGAGCAGACAAAAAATGGAGCGCCTAAAGGTCAAAATAAAGTTTTCTATCACTCATAATTTTTTTAAATTAATAAAAAAGACATTCAAAATAAAATTGTTGATTGATTTTGCGCCACCTTGCAGGACGTTACAGTTCAGGAGTTATATCCAAACAATATAGATTGAGAATATCTAAACTTCTAAAGGGTTTTCCAATAAGAGGTGTAATTCCCGTAGAAGATCAATGGTTTCGTTGCTTGTGTGGCACGCAGCGCCGTCTTGTTGAAAATAAACGTTGTCCAGATCAATAACATCCAATTCCGGCCATAAAAAATCGTTTATCATTTCTCGATAGCGTAATACATTCACCAATAACACCTGTTATAGGAAAACCCTTTATTATAAACATTGTGTTTTTTGTAATTAACGACATCCCTAATGTGCATGTTGGGAAATATGGCACATAGGCAAGTAGAAGTGTACAGGCATGCAAGCGTACCTGCGTGCGAGCATTTGAGGCAAGTTTTCATGAAAATTATTTTGTATATTAGTCCTAAGCACAACAAAACCACAAATGATGATTATAAGGTAAAATATTACATGCAACGGAATTAGCTCAAATTCTTACGAATATTTACTTTTAATACGCTCACGTGGAAAGGCACTTTTGAAGCTGTTATTTGACGTGCAGAAAGGTTCAGGACCTATGAAAGGAGTGTTTGCATCCATTTTCATTAAAGTGTCCGCAATTTTATTCCCTTCGTGCCCCGGTACTCCCGGCGCAACAAAGTTTCCTGATGCTAAAATATCGAGCATTTTAAAATATTCCCGGACCAACCTTGATTGGAACGAGATGCTAGAATATCTAGCGATTTTAGAGTGGCTGTAATGAATTTATTCGATTATTTTTTATTATAGATCCTTTGCACTTAATTTAATTAATATGAAAATTTATAAGAAAAAGTGAGTCTGTCTCACATCAAAAGTTGCAATCAATAAAAATGATTAGAGACACAATTTCGGAGTAACCGGTAACCTTATCTTCTTCTTTGAAATGGATTTTTCAGCTGTTCTTCATAGAAGAAAAACTCTGAAGAATTTGCCATTGATACTGCCGCATTGACTTAGATGAGGGGCAGATTGTCTCCTTTTTCTATATGTAAATAGAGCCAAGGACAAATGTTAGCACATTAACATTTTGACGAGTTTTGACTATATTTGTTTTTATTTTTTTTTTCATAAAAATATAGCTCATTGACTAAAAAAAACCATATAAATCCAAGAGTCAAACGTTGTACCAAAATTAGAAAAAATTCACAAACTCTACATTCCAACTCCATGGGTTTTAGGTATCCTCTCTTGAAAGGCTAAGCAGTTCCTTTGTCATTTTCTTATTAATTTGCGGTCACAGTAGCCTAGCAGTTACGCATGTGCCTTCAAGTCTCCACGTCCTATTGACCTCTTGGATGCTCCTATTTTCGATTATTAGTTTGCTCGTGGCCATAGGTACCCCAATGCTATTTCTATCACTGAGCAGTTGAGGAGTAGTACCTTGCCTTGAATATGGCACTAATATCATTTAAGGCTGCCCGGTATTCCTATCATTTATTTAATGGCCGCTGAGCTATCCAAGAACGACATGTGAATTTAGATGAGTTTAGAGGCGTAGTCACTTCTTTTATAGCTAGAATTCCTGCCTGATAGACGCTGCAATAGTCTGGTTGTCGAACGGATAGTTCAAGTCGTAGTTCCTTCGAAAATACTCCATAGCCAACCCTGTCGTCTAGCTTGGAATCATCTGGGTAGAAATTTTATTCCCCCTTCTCCATGGTCTTTGTGTCTGCCACTCTCTTCTTGACGGTATGCTCGTTTTGAAGAATCTGTTGAAGATGAGTCTAGAAATAGAATACTCTAGTTCTTGTTTGTGTCTATTTAGAGTGTGCAAAATAGAGGCGTGGCCAAACACCGGTCTTCCTATAGCGCCATACTCTTAAGTCTAAGCGCTGAGGCGGCGGTCACGTAAGCAAAAATCCAAAGAAGAGGGGAGAGGACCCTACCTTGAGGTGTGCCTCCGTTACCTTTTTTCTGACGAGTATAGCTTCTATCAGGGCAACATCGTGTGGTTCAACTCCAAAATTCTCTTCCAAAATCTTCTTCAAAATCGTCTTCTTTCATATTGTACTTTAAGTACTCATTAGTTGGCATAACTTAAAAATAAAAATGGAGAACGAAAAGAAATATATGTATACAGAAAATTTATCTGATTGTGATTCTAGTGGCAACATTGAAGATAGTGACCATAGTGATGTTGCTGTGATAAGGTGCCCATGCTTATAACTTTTGCCATTTAGTGACTCTGGAAATGATAGTGATTCTGAAGATGACCTTTGGTCTGACAGTGACATGCTTCCGTTTTGAACCTTTTGAAGAAGGCCAAATGCCAAATTCCCCTGAAAGCGTAGAAGATGTAGTCACGCTATTTATTGGAAATGATCTGTTCGAGTTTATGACGATAGAATCTACCATAATCGGTACCATAGTAAAATTTCTGATTTGCGGCAGCCCGAAATCCAAAAAACTAATAAAATGGGTTGATTGAACTGTTGCCCAAATGAAAAAGTGTATAGGGCAAATTCTTTTAATGACACAAGTCACAAGCAAAGATGGGTGTGGTGATTGACTCCACATTGGTACTTGAGAAAATTAATTTTAATATTTCTCAGCAAGCTTACGAAATCATACTATTTTCTGGTTAGAGATGGTAAGAACTAATTAGGCTTCCATTTAATTTCTAGAGCATTGGGAGAATTTAATTTGCATTAAAATCATTTTGGCCTAGATTTTTCTTCGACAAAAAACTACTTCAAATTGGTGCTAAATGAATTGTAGAACTTCTTCTCTTATTCTTTCATTCATACTAGTCACAGTAAATTATAAGTTTAATTTATTTCTGATTGAATTATTTAGCATTAATCTGTTTTTCAAAGTCTGTAAGAAATGCTTTATTTTTTAGGCTATTAATTGAATAAATAAACAAATAATATAAATAAGTAAGTAAATAAATAGATCAATAAATAAATAAGTTTCGTTTTTCACCATAGCTGATGGTAAACTATGTACTATCCTGGCCATCATTTTTTTTAGTTTTAAGTTGCTTCTTAATCCAACTTCAGTGAGATAGTTGAGAAGATTTGCTATTAAAAGATTTAGGAAAACAAGAAATTTTCAAAGAAATTAATTCTATATGAAAGATTAAAATGCTTTCCGTTGAAAATATTTGCTTCTTGTATAGATTTATAAACATATGCATGTATGTATGTATATTTGTATATTTGTAAGCCACAAACGATCTAAATACCAAGTTTTTTTGCGTGAAAAATATCTTAATGTGTCATAATAGCTAAGCTATAAATTTAAAATGAGTAAACAAAAAACAATTTCCTTTATAAAAGGCATAAACAAACACAAAACGCAAGCTAAACGTGATAATTTTTGTATTTAAATTTTGAATGACTAACTTGCAATGAAAACACAAACGCAGCAAGCAATATAAATATGTATGTATGTGCCTACACATATTTACTTATATACATTTATATATTTATATTCACACTTCTATTTGCACATTCTTTTACACACACACACTCATACACCTATTGAAATCGACATAAATTCCCTTTAAAGGTGAAGCAACAAGTTGTTGCTTTCATCGAGCTGTGCAATGTAAGCCAACTGGCGCTGAAGTGTTGCTGTGGAATCTATGCACCTGTTGCTCATTTGGCAGCATACAACTTACTGCGAATAGGAAAGTAAAGCAGCAGAACAAACAAAACATGGTTTTCGAGAAGATGCGGATGGAAATGTAAAAAAAAAATGTTTCATTGGCGCAAATAATTGCGTACATGAAAAATGTATGATGTACGAGGGTCACTATTTGTATTGTGAGCTGTGGCGGCCTGAAGTGTGATTAGGTACTAGCATAGGTCCCAATAAAAAATTCAATAATTTTGATTATTTCTTATATTTTTTAGGATTTTTTGCCATTTATTTATTACATTCTACTACTTGAAAAGAAAATTTTTCGATAATTTTTTTTTTTGTAACTTAGAAAAAACTCACTTTTTCGTTAATAACTAAGGTCATGCATAGCAATTTCTGAAGTTTCACAGACGGATTCCATACATTTTTCGAGTTATATATTCAAAATGCGTACAGCGATTCAGTGAAACGAGCCAAAACCACCTGACAGTAGTGCAAGTGTATTTTATTTTATATGGATATATTTAAGATTTTGCCTTTGATATAGAACAATAAATTAGTTTTGAATTTTTGTAACATTAAATTTATTTAAATTAATGATGTGATAATTGTTTTCATGACTTGGAAAGCACTTACACCACTTACGAAGACAGCAAAAAGTTAAAAATCTTACACAACACCTACGCGACTCAAATGAAACAAATCAATTTTTTATGAATTTTTTTAAATACTTCAGCAATAAAAAATAATATTAACAAAATAAAAATACTTTATTTCAACATTTGCTATTCAACTAAAATTATTTACGCTCTTAGCAATAATATAAAATATATTTTTTTATTATGATCAAGTTTTCGAAAATATTCAATTAATTATATAAGTAAATTTTTCGAATCTGACGGGTCTGGAAAGATGATATAAATGTAGTGTACTATATTTCCAAAGTTCTGTGGCCTTCGCCGTGAGAGCAAGCAATCCTAATTCTCAGTTTTATAGAACATTGTTTATGGTTTACTTTTAAAACCCTTATCCATATATTCAGGCCCTCGCCTCATTAGAAATTGGGTTTTTTGGTTGTTTCTTTAAAAGCTTGTAAAACGGAAATTAATTTTTTTTCCAGCATTTTATTTTTTGATCCATTGTTAAAATATAAATTTTTTTTTGACCATACGAGGTTCGCTCAAAAAGTTGGCTACCTTCAAAAACTGGTCTTCCAAAACACAGGTATGACGCTGGCGACATGACTTTCGGGACTCACAGGTATCTTAAACAAAAAAGACAAAAAGATTCTTGTTCAGTACGAATGTCGTTATCGTGTAAACTACGATCTTAAAAAAAAAATTTACAAAATGGCGGATGTTCAAAGATGAAAACCCGTTTTTGACCCTTTTTTGGAATTTAAGGGTTCGAAAAAAATACTCAAACTTTTTTTTCCGAATGATCGTAGTTCATACGATAACGACACTAATTCTACGTCATTTAAATTCCATTTCATCAAAATCGGTTCAGTAGAACCGGCTATAACTGTGTCCATTGTCCATATGAAGTCCATTTTTTGAAGGCTGACAACTTTTTGAACGAAACTCGTATGGCGAGAAAAAATTTTTATTTTTTAACAATGGATCAAAAGATAAAATACTGAAAACATACAAAAAAAAATCGTTTCCGTTTTACCCGCTTTTAAAGAAACACCAAAAAAAACAGCATTTCAAATGAGGCGAGCGCCTGCAACCAATTTATTTCTTCTCCGTTGGTATTTTTTTGGCTTCTTAGAATCGCATCAGCTGAGGGTTTTATACAAACAAAATTAGCTTTTTTCATTTGTTCCAAAATACAATTTTTATATTATCGAATTTAGAGACATACAATAAATCGTTTTTTCTTGTAGTACTCTCGGTAGTTCCAAAATCGGTATCGTTCGATAATTTCTACGCTGCTCTTGGGGGACTGAACAACTTTAAGCCAATTTCAAATTTCTATTTTGTCCAGTGCACACACCCCTGTAGGCTGTTACACGTTGTTGCGTGGTTACATTTCCTAACTGCTTCAAACAACTAGAAGCAATTTCTTGGGCATCTTTTGATGACTTTATATTCTTTAATAAACGGTGAAAAACCGAAATTCCGGAAATGTTTTCACACATGTAAAAGTGCGCTAAAGAAATTATGTAGTACAATTTTGAACTGAATAGTAGTATATCTTTGTGGATTATCACTATTTCCAAATTAATTAAATTTGTAACTTCATCAGCTACGAAAATTTTTAATATGGGAAAATTTTGCGAAAATTTTATTTTTATCATTAACTAATTTTTGTGAAAAAGGCTCACATTAATTTTAAAGAAGACGGCTCAAATATACCGTTTGATTTTGGAATTGACTTAATACACGAGTACGTACGGAAGCTAGCGCTCAACTCGTCCAGGTTACATCAAAACTGGTGCTGGAATGGCTTGAGAACCTGAATATCTTAGGTCAGAATAATTGGGTTTAATAGTAGATAAATTAGCCAAGAAAGAGCTACCTCCCCATTAATAGACCCAGGTCCAGTTTGTAGCCTAGGATAGAATAACTTCTCTTCTCTTATTCAAGAAGTAGAAGGAGGACAAAGACAAAGACGGCAATCTACCCTGTTTACTGCATTAATAATCGATAAGAATAGTTTTAGAATTATCACAGGAGTACTGGAGGCCATTGTAGATTGAATTATCATCTTACTAGCTAGGGAATATAATTCAATGGAACTCGCAGGTTCTACAAGAAGGAAAATGAAACCAAAGGAGGAAATAAAACTCAATAAAATAGGAAAGATACTAAAATTTATTGAGGAAGTTAGGAGGAGGAAGTTGATTGCAGTGCTAAATTCCATAATAGTAATGCATTACTTGGCGGGAGCAGTATTTTGCAATGATATTACGAAAATTGGAGCTCCTAAGTGACAAAATCAATCGATCTATTAGGTCATCTATCGTATATGTAGTTCTCGTTTAGCACTCAATGATTTCTTCTTGCTCCCTCATATCAAAAACAAATTGTGTGGAAAAAAATGTAGCCGTCAGTGGAAGGTGTGTGTTGATGTGTCGAAAAATGATGTTTGTTAGGCGTTTCATGTCTCAATTTGCAAAACTGTTTTGATAGGAGAATATTTTGGAAAAAACCAATTAAACCATTTTCAATTAAAAATTACTTTCTTTCATCATTAGGTGCTTCAGTGCTACTTGGGGAGTGCCAGACTGGTACTTCAAACATTTCACCTACCCTTATTTGGCTCACAATGTGAATAGCAGGGTTGGGCATTTTGCACTGCCACTAATTTTTTAGTGGTAGTTAAAATAATAGAGTCATTATTACTAAATCTTCAATTCATTAAGACCGCTTATTGCATTTAATAGTTAGTGCACTATGCCCAACCCTGGTATGTAGTGACCCTCGTATTTCTATTTATACAATTTTTATGCGAAGAAGAGTTTCAAACGAGGTGGTGCGTGTGCTTGTTTTCATATTTTAGAACACCAAAAAATTGGTGATAAGCAAAATTTAATTCTACTCGTATTTACACACCAAACAAATATCCTAATGGGTGTTGTATGTATCTGTATTTAAAAAGCGCGAAAAGAGCTCAGTTAAGCAACGCCCTTAAAAAGTGAATGCTTGCAAAATGAAATAAAAAAAGCGAAACATATTTTTTTATTTGCTTTATTTTTTTTATTATTATATTTTGTTTTTTATTTATTATGTATTTTTTTATTTATTTAATTTTGTTTTTAAGAAAAAGAAGAGTCCTTTTATGCGAGTATATCTACTTATACTCGAATATTTTTCAATATTTTTGATTAATTGGGTTCTGTATTGGGGAGCCAAAATGAGGGAAAGTTTTCTTGTTGCAATTTATTAAAGTTTCAGCAAATTACAATTTATGTATGATGGACTGTGGACAAGAATCCTCTAGATAGCGACGAAATTGGGGCAATGCAATAACTGACGTCGAAATCCGCAGGAGGAAGTGGGCATGGATTGGACACACACTCAGAAAACCAGCCCAAGAAATACCAACGACGGCTATGGAGTGGAACTCACAAGGGTGTAGACGCAGGGGTAGACCAAGGAGATTTTGATCATGCAGCCTCCATGACGAAATAACCCGCAACGATTTTATCTGGACTCAATTGAGGCAAAACGAAAATGATAGAAATAAGTGGAAATCATTAACTTTGGCACTATGCGCCACATAATCGGCGCTTAAGCAAACTAAAATAATAATAATAATTCAAATTGAGGTAACAAAGATATATTTCGCTTAAGGAAATGTAATTAGTGTAAGTTTAATACTTATAAAATTATAATAAAGTTTTTTGTCATCTATTTATTTTTGTTTGATTATGAACTAAAATTTTGTGTAAAACTCCCAAAAATACTTCGTTGCTCATAAAAAATTGCTTATTTGAGTCATTAAACCTGTCGTTTACGTTTTTAGATTTTTGCTATTATAGCCGCCATCGTCAAATTACTTGGTCACTAGAGTCCGATGGCGCCATGGCGGCTATAGCCGAACCTTATTAAAGGTGCTAAAATAATCAAAATTAGGTTTATTTAAGCAGAAAGAGTAAAAATATACTTCAAATCGAAAAAGGGTCCAAAGTCCTAATAGAGCGTAACAATGCACTCAACGAAGTGGTCTCTCATAATCAGGTCTCACTGATTTGGGTATCAGCACATGAAGGACACGAAGGAAACGAGAAGGCAGACTTTTATGCCAAAAAAGGGGAGGAAGGGCTATTAATTGGGTCAACCCCATTTTTCGGCTTTAACAAAAATAATATAAAACAGGAAACCAAAAATTTGATCCAAATTAAAAGCAGGGAGCACTGGAACGACACGAGCGGCCTTAATCACTCCCAAAAGTTTTCGAACCAATGCCAACAGAGCGAAATCTGTTCTAACCCTAGATTAAAAGGGTCTCAGATGACTCTGTGGAGCACTTACAGGTCACTTTGTCTATAATAGACACTTTAACACAGTAGGATAATCTAGTACAAAATTATGCAGGTTCTGCTGTGATGAAGAAGAGTCTATGGAACACTTAATCACCAACTGTGAGGCATTAGGCCACAGGAGACACAGAATCCTGGGCGTGTACGTACTAGAGGAGGAAGACCTACAGTTGCTCCCTTCTAAGGGGCTGGTTCGATTCCTCGGAATACTAAACAACTAAAATTAAGCACTTAGAGGCGCACAATAGATCAATGTGGTCACAGTGCATAAAGATGCTTAGCCTAACCCGTAAAACCATTACTAATTACCATATATTCTAAAAATTACAAACACATTTAGTGTCAATTTGCGAAATTTACTTGTTCCTACTGTCCGTGAATGTGTTAATATTTAAAATGTTTTTCGTGTTAGACATTTTTATTGGTTTCCTTTAAAATGTTGCTCGTTTTTTACAGAATTTAGAAAAATGCAAAAAATTTTAACTTTTTTTTTTACTTTTTACTCTGAATTTTTAAAAAATTTCCATGTACGCAGTAAAGTGGTCCATGGAGTTCTAGTACATCAAGTTTAAGTTTTACGTCTAGAAAGAATCGTTTGCAATATTAATAATTTTTTTCTGATGGCTTTTTGTACTATATTTCATATGAATATGAATTTCTTGTGCGAGAAAATTTGCAAGACTGTTTACAAAAAATAAATTAAAAATAATTAACTCCAATTTTTATAAATTCCTCTTGTGAAATAAAAAAAAAAACGAATAAGCCGTTCCAAAAAAATTTTTTTGAATTCTTTAACTACTTAAAACTTTAGTACAGTAGATTCTGTTTTTATGCGGTTTTCTTTTATGCGGTTTTGAAATATTGCGGTTTTTTTTAAATTAAAAAATGCATGTCGACTTATCGCGAATTGTACATATAAACAAGATTCTAAACCAGCTAAGCAAAAACTCATCACAGATTATAACAAAAATGCTAACCCTACAAGTATGGAACCGCCTGCATCACCATCCAGATCAGACGTGTACATTTCCTCAAGTGACGGAAGTGATTTTACGCCAAATCCGAATGCGCAACTTGCGGGTATTGTCTGATTCTATTTCTGACGATGTAAATTTATTTTTCGTTTCTGACGTTTCTTAAATAAAGATATAATTTTCAAAAATACAATTTTTTGTCTATGCGATTTTATTTAATTATTTCAGATTCATGCGGTCTATGGAACGTATCTATAGTTATAATATGGGACTAGTACCCTTTTTTATGCGATTTTATTACATTATTTCAGATTTATGCGGTTCTTAGCACTTTTAAAACGTATCTATAGTTTTACTATAGAACTGGTAGCTTTTTTATGCTGTTTTTTTATGCTGTTTCTTGCGGAACGTATATACCGCATAAAAACAGAATCTACTGTATACTGAAATTAGATACGTCGTAAAACTGCTTACTCGTAATTTTTATAAAAATTAAGTTTAAAAAGTTCGAAATTTAGATGAAATTTTTTAGCATTTTTCTCAATGTGTGTAAAGTTGTAATTTATTTGGTTGGTTTTGGTTAAATAATGAAAAATAACTAAAGAAAAAATTGTTAGTATTAAATAAATATATAAAAAAAAAATAAAATTAAAAAAAATTCTGTCTGTTATTCTAAATATTACAAAAAACAAAAAATCGTCATGCACGCAGTTATGCTCGCTACTGTATATTACAAATGCTATTCAAGTTTACCTTTTGGCTATTGACTATATTTTGTCCATTGTTTTAAAGAAATGAAAAAAAAATTGTTTTTAAATTTTAATCAAAATAAGAATTATATAAAGCGTATTAGAATGGAAAAAAATGTATAAAAATATTTTCATCAGCCCAAATTTTTTAGAAAAAAATATATAAATAAAAATAAAAATAAATAATAATAAATAATAAAATATATATAAATATAATAAAAATAAATAAAAGATTGCGTTTGAATAATTTTTACAGTTTTGTTTTTTAAGGTATATCTACTTATCCAGACCCCAAATACCCGATCCTTAAATACCAGAGTAATTGTGAGTAAATGCTTAACCATTAACAAAAACTTATAACAGAAAATCTGCGCAACGTGTTAGTGCAATTGCCAATTGTGTTAGTGATAAACAACAACAACAACTAAAACAATATTCGCCAAAGTGCCAGAAAAGTGGGCGTGACACAGGCGTCAAACAAAGAACATACACATCGTCAGAGCAGCCGCGGCAACAAGACATTAACGAAATTTTCGCGTGGCGACGACAACGCATCGCCAACGATCGCAGTCACAGTCGTTGCCAAAAGTGCGCGTACTTCAATTTTTGGTGCGTTGTCGATTTTTAGATTTTTTTTTCGTTTTAGCTAAAAGAGTTCGAAATGTTAAATTTTGTTTCTACTAAAAAGCAGGAAATGGCTGGCGGTGGCGAGTAGGTATTTGTTGGAAAATTCTGGCGCACATAGAATTTTATTTCGTTTTACTCGGGTCACTGCACGTCGTGGCCAAGTATTTTCTTTGTTTTTGTTTTGCATTGACCGTTGGTTTCGTTTTTATTGCGGTTGTTGTTGTTGAAATTTACCCAATTTGTCTGCTCACCTCATTTTCGCTGCGTTGCCGTTGCTTCGTTGTGATTCTTTTATATGCTAGAAATTATTGTGATTAACGGTAATGCGGCCTATGTGGCTATGTGTGTGTATTAGTTTGCAAATGAGTGTTTATGTTATAAGAGATTTAAACACAAAAAACATATAACAAATTATATCGAATATATCTTCTTTATTGTTGTGGGCGCGCGCGTTGCTTGGGTATTTGGCATGAACAAATGGCACGCAACTAAAGTCAATTAATTGCAACACTTAAATTGGTGTGTCGATGGTCCCTAGAAGGCGGAAGCGGCAGTCAAATGGCAAAAGAAAACGCAGTTAAAATATATACGAGCAATGAGACCGAAATTGAGACACACGTGAATGAAGTTGTCTCTACGCCCACACTGACTTACAACCACCACTGCTGCATCCACCCAAACACCGCTCACCCACCGGCCATCTATCCGAGCAGGCAAGCGAGTGTCGGAGGTAAGCATTGTTGCGGCAGCATTTGACCAACAAGTGGTTGTTGTTGCTCTTTGCTTAAACACACAAACATGGACACACGCACGCGTACACTCACACTAATGCATCAACATGTTTCTTGGGTATACTCTCACGTTTGTTTACTTTGCATGCCCCTAATACAAGTGTATGTGTGTGTACTTGAGGTAAGCTGCTTGTTTGTGTGCGTGTGATTGGCGTTTAATTGGGCCATAATGAAATTAAACAGACGCTTTATGGACAAATGTTAATACTTTGTTGCGCATTTTTCTATTTCTCCTTGAAATTTCATACGAAAACGCTTGAAGATTAATTGAATTTTCACTTGAATTCTTGAGAGAAGTACACTTTTTCTATGGTAATATATTTGTTTGCTTGCATGCGCAAAATACATATGTATATTGAATAAATAAATATTTTCGTGATTTATTCGAAAAGTCAAATTCGTGTGTATGTATGTGTGAATATACGGGCGAAAAATGTACAATGAATCGAAATCAATTTAAAAAAATCATGTCAGTAATTTTAAATATTTTATATTTGTGATTGAATGGGGAGCGAGAGAGAGGGCTGGTTTTGGTTAAACCAGAAATAACTTTTTTTCACTCAACCCAAAGTAGCACTTGTTTCGTTTTTTTATAGATTTTTCCAATTGATTTCAAAGTTGCGTTATTTCTGGGCTATAAATAAATGAAGTATTCCAATACAGGTTCCACATATTTTATTAGCAGTGACGTTGGCGCCATTGTGGGCAGGAATTTCCTTTTCCTGTCAATCACTGAGTTTTAATATTTGAAGGAGTGTTTTTGAATAAATTTTTTTAAATTTTTACATAAATAATTCAGTGAGTCATGAAGAGTCCGGACAGCAGGGAATGAGGCCAATTGAGCGTGAGAAATTCATCAGCACTTTATACAAGGGGGGTTCAATAAGTACCCGTGTTAGAAATGAAGACACCATTGCTTGAACATTTTTTATTTTTCAACATAGTCCCCTTTTAGAAAGATACACCTCTCCCAATGCTCCGGCCAATTTTTTAACCCCTCCAAGAAATATGATTTGTCGGACTCTCCAAAATACGCCTGTGTTTCGGCGATGACTTCCTCGTTGGAATGAAATTGTTGTCCCCCGAGCCATTTCTTTATGTTGGGGAACAAGAAAAAGCGGCAGCAATTCATAACACAATTCATGTAGTTCGGCGGCGACAACTCTGAATGGCTATGCTGGTGTGCTTTATTTGATTTTCGATGATCGTTAAAGTTCCCTAGCATGTTAAGAAGGTTCGGCCAGTCATGCACCATTTTTGAGGTGATTGTGGTTGATAGAAGGGCTCTCAAAGCCGCCTGACTATCTGAAAGTATGTAAATGTGCGTTTCTTTTATTTTTCTGCGGAGGCATTCCCTCACACATTTCTCAATGGCATGTACCTTTCTGTCAGGAAGATTTTTGGAATCGATTTTTTGAATTTAGGCCCGTTGATTTTTGCCAGTCTTCTACCATCTTCTAATTTCCATTCATCAGTGTATCATATCTGGGATCCGGGCTTGAAGGTGATAGAATTATTTTTCCAGGCCGTACGTTTATTAATGAGAACTTAGAAGTGCCTGAAGGGAATGGGTTTGGGAGATAATGTATTCACCCTATAGAGAATAGGAGTATGTCGACTGTCTTCAAAGATCTTTAGATGTCCTTTCATATCTCCAATTTTTAGATCGGAGATGCCTTTCAATCTTAAGGCTCAAATTATAGAACCACCTGACGTCCAAATGTGATGGAAAATTTGTATATTTTTTAATATTTTTACTCTACTTAACTTGTGCTACTTTGGACGAATGAATCCAGATGAAAAAAGTGAAATTTTTAAAATACTTTCACATTTTTCCGAATCTCATAAAATTATCAAAAAAGATTTGCCATTTCAACCATTTAACTTTAATCGCCTTTCGAATTGCCAAACTTTGCCGCCTACGAGTTTCTTCAACGCGATTTCTGCCAAAAGTAATTTCACATTTCGTTGGACTCTTTCAACACTTTTTTCTACCTTTAATAAAACACTTTTTTATGTTTATTATTATAATGGCACATGCAGATGAGTAATGATTTTATTGTTTTTGTTTTCCAAACAAAAGCATTTTCGTCTTCATTAAAATTCTAAAAGCAGCGCACAAAACCATTAAAAACAAAACGCACAGAACAAAAATTAAAAACAAAACCGGCTACTAGAATTTTGTTTGTTCTTGATTTCGTTTCTTCTGCTGGTTACCTGCCCGTTCAAAAAGACGCACAATGCACCACGAAAAGTGAATAGGCCACTAAACAAACGCCAATAGCAAACACGATTTTGGCTTTATATTATATAAAAATTATATATTGACGTATATACTCGTGTGTGCGGTTGTATTTAGCTTGGATTTTAACTTGACATGGCGCAAACAATGAACGAACAAAGGATCAAAGTTTTAACAACCGAGCGAGCGAGCGAACAAAAGACAAAACACACAATTCATCGGCCGAATTCAAACTGAAGAAAACTGAAAGAATTCTATAGGAAGTACCATAAGTTGGCGCTAAGCTTTACTCTGAGCATACAAGCAGGCACACAGGCACATGGGTGTCAAGTTGTGGTAGAACGTGAGAAAAGCTTAAAATGACTCGTTTCGAGTTAGCATCACAGCAAGTGGCTTTTTTTGAGTGAAAGCTTGGCGAAAAGCTCATTCCCTGCAGGAAAAACTTGAGCTAGTGAAACAAGCTTTTAGTTCAGAACTAGTGCAGAATTATTATTATTATTAATAAAGTATCGGTCGCTGAAATTTATAATACGCTAAATTATTTATACGCTAATATGAAAAGAAAAAATATGCACGAATGCACTATGCAGCAAAACTGTGCACACATATCAAACATATCAGTGACCAAAATTAACGAAAATATTCAAAATGATTTCTAGCTTTTCAGATGCAGCTGATGTTTCAAGTGATTTACCACTTTTATTTTCAAATTATCGATTACTATCAGTCACATGCAATCCAGCAAAGCAATATTCGATTAGCCGATGGTTTATTCGCACGCAATAAATACTTAATTTAAATAACATCGTCAAAATTAGTCAATCTTAATCAAGGCGGCAGTTGTAGCCGAATGATTTTATGCGGGACTACCATTCGGTAGAGATCGTGTTCGCAACTCCAGACATGAAACACAAAATGATAGAAGAGGTTTTTTTCCAATAGCAGTCGACCCGTTGGCGGCGACGAGTATCATAGGCGATGGAATAATTAGCTGTATGAGCTTTATGACGACATAAACATAGCGCAGCGAATAAACATCCAGCGGTTTCGATGCGGTACCAGCTGGTTATAACAGAATAAGAGGAAGTTATCCTCTGCGTGTTTCCAACTGGCACCGGTTAGCATGAGAAAGACTCGGCCGAAATCGCGTGGGTAGCCGTCTCTAAGCAGGTAATGCCAGACCTCCGAGTGTTTTTCGGCCATGAAAAAGCTCCCATAAAAAGACCATTTGCAGTTCGGAGGTGGCATAAACCAGTAGGTCTCTCCATTTGTGGAGCAATAACCTCAACACGCACAAAAAATATAGTTCATAGTACAATAAGACTCAAATAAAGCAAAATGTTCGAGCTTTTTTTAAAATTTGGTAAATACTCATCAAAATCTCGAACTTTTTACTAAGAGTTTTTAGAAAAATTTTGAGGATGCAGTTTTGTAGATCACTGAATTTTGTTATAATGTAACCTTCAAGTAGGTAAAAAGTCACTCTAGTTTTTGAGAATTTTTTTCGATAGCAGTCTTGTGCATTTTCTACATTTAACACATTTTTTTTATATGGAAGAAAACACCCAACACCGTCAATAGAAAAAATTGTCAAAAATCAACAGCAACGCGATCTAGTTTACAGTATTGAAAAAGCGAAACGAAACGTACTAGATCTCATCTGCCCGATTTGGTCCTCATTTTAACAATGCTTATCATTAAATTAGAGAGGAATGAATATCAACTGTATTTCCCCATGACACTTTGCGTATCATTGGAATTGTAATGAAGCCACATTTGAATTGAAGCGGGGAGAACGGACGAGAATATCCTATGCATCTGCTAGGCATGCTGGGAGATTAAGGTCAACTCTTTCGGTAAACTTTATTTTGATAGTTTCACAAATTTGAGAATTGCTAGTTGACTGAAATTTCTGTTTTTCTTGTTCTACGGTTTGAATTCAATGAATAGGCGAGGTTTTTCACACAATGTTTTATATTTATAATTTTTTTTGTAATTATACAATAATAAAAATTCTTAACTTTTAAACATAACTATCTTACAGAAACTCTGATATTGCATTGCAGCCCCGTTATTCGATACGTCAGTTCGCTTGTCGTTTATTTATTTAATTTTAAAAATTAAAAAGCCAGTTGGCCAGATCCGTGTGCCTAACAAGGGGTTAATTAAAATTAACATCTCCTTCTTTTGGAATTTATAGCTTTTGGCTAGAAAATACATTTTTTTTTAGAATTCGTTGTTGGAAGTTGTTTCAAAACGAAAAATTGGGCAACGCCGTTTCCATGAAACTATTGTTATTGTTTTTGTATTTACATTACATTATACAAGGTGGCGCAAAATTAATCAACCTATCGGAAGATTTATAATTTTTGCAATTGGCATCGTACGTCGATCATATTAGACACTCATGAATTGGACAGCTGTAGTATACAAATAGACAAGCATTGGAGCGCGCAGAGGTCAACATAGAGATTTTCATGACTCAAAACAATTTTGTTTTATTAGTAAAAAAGTTATTTAAAAGCATGATGATTAATTTTGCGCTACCTTGTAAATTAGGGCATTGAAATTGCGTGCCCCTTGCGCTATTTGGAGTTATAGTCATTCAGCTTATAGACCAACCCATTATCTATCTCATATAATTGACACTTTTTGTTATATCGGCGCGCAAAATTCGGAAGTTTCATAAATAAAATAAAAGCAATGCGAACCAGTAGTAGTTCCATATTAACTGCAAGCGCGTTGATTCAGATATTTCTGCAGGGTTATTTGCTAATACATGTGGCTTGATTGGCTACGTTTGAGAGCCACTTTTTGTGAGTGAGATTTGAGTGTTTCTCCGATATATTTTTGTATTCATTTATGAAGGCTATGCAGTTTTTGCATTTTCCTTGTTTTGCTTCGCAAATTCGTAGCTGCTGCCATGAAACATGCAGCTGGTTTAAGCTCTTTTGTTTTAGCTATTTTTAGAAAATACTTAGGCATGCTGCTGTTTTATGTATGCATGTGTGTATGTAAATGCGGCTTCTTGGCGCCAATTCGCTGCCGCCTCCCTCGTTTGGAAGATGATGCAGTGCTACGCAGCGGTGGGAGATAGGCCAATGCCAATTTGACGCTCAGTGGAGATAAAATTATTTACAAATAGTTTTCCGAGTATGCTTTGCTGCTACTTTAGCATTGTTCTAATATTGCATTTGTTTGCCATTGTTTGTTTCTTTTAATTTGGTTTTGCCACTTTTGTAATTTTCCTGATTTTGTGTTTACTTGGCTTGTGCGGTATTTAAATTGTAGGTTTCTCTGGTTTCTTCTTGGTTGAATTTACCACAACGGAGAAGGAGCATGGTTATTTGTCAGCTATTAGTCAAGCAAATTGAGAATTCAAATTGTGTATACAAGTGGTTGTAATAGAGGTATTAGGTGTGCAAGAGAGCGTCTGCTTTGGGGCCGCCAGAAATTGTTGTGCATGAAAGTTTGCAGAAGGATCTTAGACTTCACCCCTTCAAAAGTCAAGCCCTGCAAGCGCTTAAGTCTAACGTTTATCTCTGCGAGACAATATTGGAGCGATTTCGTACGGTAGATTTACATGCAGGTTTAAATGAAAGTCTAAATAAACGAAATTGCCGTTATTGGCCATCTAAAGGACAAAACCCACTATTAAAACATCAACAGCCACTTCACAGTCCCAAAGTGACGGTTTGGTTTGCTTTGACAAGCAGTGGAATAATTGGGCAATATTTTTTTGGAAATCGTCGAGGGCAATTTCAGTGGACGATGTCTCTTATCGAGTCAAGCTGAACGAGTTTTTTCTGCCAATAAGGAGAGATCATCCTTTCTTCGGCAAACAGTCATGGTTTCAGCAAGAACTAGTTTTTAAGTGAAAAACGAAGCCGAAGTGAAAATTACAAATTTCGTAAACTTTAATTTGACATAACACTTTTTTTTGATCAATCCAGAGATTTTGGGAATCTATCTAGTTTTCTTTAATCTAAAACAGTTATGTTATTTAGCGATACCTCGAAAACGACATAACACAGATTCAGCGACTGATTTTACATCGCAACGGTTCCAAAGCTCTTTGTGTATATTATAAAAAAAAATTACAATATAAATTAAGACTTTTCCTTTTTCGATAAAGTCCGTCACTCAACTTTAACCTCCAAACTTATAAGTTTTTGTTTTCACTCTATTTTCCTTAAATGGCTAAAGTCGTACCATTTCAATCGTGAATGTGAGTCTTTTTATTCTTTTATTGCTTCTTCCGGTAACCCTCAAGACAACATTCTGGGCCCTTTGTTCTTTGTATTTTTTTAAGTTTGTCTGAGTTTCTTTTATATGCATACGAAATATAAATTTTTTAAACTCTATTAAATCTGCCTGACTTAAACAATTCACAATCAGACCTCAACAACGTCGTGACTGTGGTAGGAATCTCTTCAAATAAATATTAAGAAACGTTTTCATGTGCCATTTTATAAGTCTAAGCAATTTAATCTCAACACCATAATCTCAACAACTTAATGAAATTACTGATTTGGGGGTAATCTTTGAATCCACTTCTTAATTTCGAAGTCATTTGAATCTTGTCATCGTTAAAACGCATTCTCCAATTACCTTGATTCGGCGTTTTGCTTGCGATTTCACGGACCCATACACTTTAAAGTTAGTATTTACTTCGCTCGTACGATTTAAGTTGGAGTTTTCAGTCTTTTTTTGGAGGCCATATCATCAGTACCGCATCAATAGACTTAAACACATTGAAAAGAAATTTCTTCTTTTAGCACTCAGATCTTTAAAATTCACTTATGCTTCATATAGTGCAAGGTGTGCATTACTAAATTTAAAGTCGTTACAAAGTAAAGGGTGGTTAAGTTTCAAGGGTCGGTGTTGATTTTGAATAAAATATAATAAAAAAAAATTATTGTCATTTCTGTATGTATGACTCAATTACGTGTGGAACAAAATACCAGCCAAATGGCCGCTGTGGCCTCGGCGGCACACCTCCAAAGACCACCAAATGCAAATAGTTCCTTATCTAAAGGGTGCTTAAGGGGTTAGGTGGGTTTGAAAATTTCAAAAAATCGATTTTTTTTTGTCTTATTAAATAGTATAATATGTTTAAAATATTCTCCTAAAATTTCAAATTGATCCGAGTAAAATTCTACGAGATAGACCCTTCAGAAGTTCCGCCCATCAGGCCATGTCAGTGCAGCGTTTCGCAGGTATACGCGTTTATCTCAAAACTCGATTTTTTAAGTCGGTGGACACGATTTCTCGAAAAGTAATGAAGCGATTTTGTTCAAATTTTGCACACATCTTTGGAATAATATTATCAAGTTATTGAACGAAGGATTTTTTTTTATTTTTATTACAACTAATTTTTTCGAGCCAACACATTACGAAAATTTGACCAAAAAATGAGTTTTTTTGTTCAAAGTCTGTCAAAAATTCAAATTTAAGTTTTTTTTTCCTTCGTCCAGTAACGAGATTTATCCATGTACTAACGAAATATTTTTGGTTTTTTGATTTTAAATGAACCAATAATGAGTTACGCTGTCCACGGCAAGAGCATTTTTTTGTGAGACGTTAAGCGAGATGAGGTACCAACGGCTGAGTTTTCGGAATTTTTAAATAAAAATTTCACAAAATACTATTTAAATATGTATCTTTGATATGCTGAATTGTTTAAATAAAATATATGATTGTATATATTATGCGCCGAATTATCTCATCTTTTAGCTCTTGAATTGTTGCTGACTTATCGACGTACACTTTTTCTTTCAAATAACCTCAAAAAAAGAAGTCCAACAGTGTCGTTGACGTTTAGGTGTGGTTCACATTCAACATTGGCCCTTGAAATTTAACCACCCCTTAGAAGAAGTGTACTTTCACTCTGCTTTGCTTTCGATATTATAAATGGGACAGTTGACTTTCCTTTACTCTTGGAGTGCATTCATTTTCACATACATCAAAAAAATCTTCGGAGTAATAATTTATTATTTGGAGAGCTTGTCCGAATTGTTTCCAATAATCGAGCGGCTACTGTAGTTTTTATGTCCGCACTATCTTTTATAGGATCGTGTCCTGCGGTCAATTTCCAGTTTGCATCATTTGCGACAAAGTGGCTATTAATCAGAAGTAGGGCGACATGCTGACGCTCCAATACATGAGTTGCATATACAAACTATAAACAGGTGTGTACATAGATTTGTTTGTGCGTGGCTGGTGCAAATGTCATCATAAACCGACATATACATTTGTGCAGGTAGAAGTACTTAGTTGTACTAGGTCCCAATGCCCCGTACAAAAATGAAAGCAAAATCTCAATTTATATGAAAGTGAAGCACATTTGCAGTAGATTATTAAAATCGTTGTTTATGGGTCAAATGTGAAACGAAGTTTGAAGTTCTAAACAATTTTAAAATCCGTATAGGCGTGTATGCATTAAGGCTGGTCGTTTTGTGTTGATTCCTACAGTAGAAAAATACTTTTAAATGCTTGAGTCCGATCAAAATTGGAATATGCTTCATTAATCTGGAATATAATTTATTTATTCCACACTTTGGAGGCATTGTTGGTGTTTCTTTGGCGGTAAATTTAATCAGAAGGTCAGGGCGCCGGTCAGGAACCTTAGCTCCCTATCTTGGGGATGAAGCATACAACTTTGAGGAATCCATGCACGCCATCTGGTGACACTAAGCGGGCTACAGGCTAATATCGTTGACCCCGGGTGGGTTCCTCCCTCATCAATCAATACGGCCTGAATTACCAATAAGCAGTAGCCTATAGAAACATCAGAATCCTCCTTCGACCGATTTTCCTTACTAGTCCATCCGCTGGGGTTCATCGCACGATGTTTGGGTTGCTACCATATTTATTGATTTCACCCTTTCTAGATTTATGGTTTTTGTACGTTTGTTGATTATAAGGATGCATTCGATAGCCCGATAAAGGATTCGTATACGCCACAATATCTGAGTTCGGTATTCCCGCACAACTGATTCGAGTTTGCAAAATGACATTGAGCAACACGTCCATCTCTGTCAAGGTAGGAAAAGACCTCTCTGAACCTCTCAATACCGAGCGAGGTTTCAAACAAGACGATCCACTATCGTGCGACTTCTTCAACATCCTCATGGAAGGGGTACTGCGGAGGGCTGGGGTTCATCGAAATGACACTATTTTCACCAAAAATGTCCAGCTCCGTGGATATGCTGATGACATTGACATCATAGGACACTTAAAGCGAGATGCTACCGCAGCCTTTTTCGCTATCGCAAGAGAGCCGACTAAAGTGGGTCTGGCGGTTAACGAAGGTAAGACGAAGTATATGCTGTCCACTACATAGCTTATGCACGGCGTTTGTAATTGTCAAAGAATTTATATATCTTGGCATCGCTGCCACAACAACAGGGGATGCCAGCCTAGAGATAAACCGACAAATTGTTAATGGGTGTTACTATGGTGTTAGTAAGCAAAGCCCTCTCTCGCCCGGCAAAACTAACATTCTACAAGGCGCTCATCTTACTTGTGCTACTCTATGGCGCTGAAGCATGGGTTGTGTCGCAGACTGATGCGGCAGCTCTTGGGGTATTCGAGGACTTTCTCACAACGCCAATTTTAAGCAATTTTGGCCGAGTTTAACAAAGCGTCCAATCGTTTCTTTCTCGTGTAAATCGGCGCCAGTTGGACACACCAAGTGAAGCCAAGCCATTGACGACATGGTCTTTCCAATACAGACCTCTTTCTCTGCTTCCACCAGCTGGTACCGCATCGAATACTTTTAGCGCCGGAGCGTTTGTCCCCATACGGACGACATGACTTAGCCAGCGAAGCCACTGGACCTTTATTCGGTGCGCTGTGTCTATGTCGCCGTAAAACTCATGCAGCTCATCATTCCATCGCCTACGGTAGCCATCGTCGGCAACATGCAAGGGGCCAAAAATCTTACGCAGAATCTTTCTCTCAAATACTCCAAGGGATGTCTCATCGGGTATTGGGACGGGCTTGGTGAGAGCCTTATAAAGCGTTGGCTTTGTTCGCCTACGTAGTCCAAAGTAGCACTTGTTGGCGAGAGAGATTCTACGTTGGATTTCAAGGCTGACATTGTTATCGGTGTTAATGCTGGTTCCTAAATAATCGAAGTCTCTTACAACCTCGAAATCATAACTGTCAACAGTGACATGAGTGCCGACTCGCGAGTGCACCGAATGTTTGTTTGATGGCAGGAGGTACTTCGCTTTGTCCCCATTCACCACCAGACCCATTCGGTTTGCTTCTTTATTCAGTTTGAAAAAGGTAGAACTAAAAGCGCGGTTGTTAAGACCGATGATGTCAATATTATCCGCATACGTCAGCAAAATAATGGTAGTAGCATTTTGAGCTTTATTAAATAAAGAAACGAAAAGAGTAATCTGCACCACTTTGAATACGTAATTTGATTTTGAAATTTATTACATGCACTTTAGGCCTTATGCCCATACTCTGAAATGTTTGTGTACTTTAATTTGCATTTCAGCAAACTTGAGCACCCGTCGAAATTTCGCGCCTTTACTCTTTCCATTTTCTCGGATTTTATTTTTTACGCCTTTAATTCTTCAATTTTTTTGTTTGCCACTTCAGAAGCAAGCGTTCGAAAGCCTACACTTTTGTCTTGTATCCTTCGCCAAGCAGTGTTGAGTACGAGCGAATGAATGCTGCGGGCGTGTTAGGCAGCTGTACATGGCAACAATGCGAAAAAATCGCAACAATACATACGAACATAAGAATAAATATATAAAAATCACATCCTTCACAATGGCACCCAGCGGTACGGCTCACCAGCCAGATGCTGGTTTGTATGCCGTGGATGGGGTCTGGGTGCAAAAAGACAGACAGATTGTATTTGCTTGCCTACTTTTTTTTGTCACAAGTAAAGGGGAAGCGAAGGGTTAAAATTGTATATAAATATTTATATGTTTATTGGTAGGCGAAAGTTTCACATCCTTTTATTGTATAAGAAGCGTCAAAGGATTTATTTTGTAGTCTATTATTTATTATGCATATTCATAATATACATACCTATATACAGGGTGGCTGATGAATTTTGCTATATTAAGAAACTCAAATAACTTTTTTTTTAGTGTATGGAATTCATTTATTTATTTTTTCAAGTTCAAGGTCATTAAATTTTATTAAATGTAGCTTAACTAGTTTTAAAAATAATTGAATTTAAATGCCCCCCATGCTCGTTGACACAAGTGCGGCATCTTAGTAAAAAGTTGTTCATTGCTGCTTTGAGAGTTGCGACAGGAATAGCCGCAATTGTTGCCCGAATGGATTGTTTTAGTTCATCCAAATTTGTTGGCTTTGTTTTATAAACTTCTTGTTTACATAAACCCCACAAGAAAAAGTCAGGTGCAGTAAGGTCAGGCGACCTGGGGGCCCAACGAAATTCGGAGTTTCTTGAAATCAGTTTATTGGGAAATTTTCGTCGCAACTCTGTCATAACAGTCTGGGCTATGTGAGACGTTGTCCCATCTTGTTGAAACCACACAGAGTTGAAAGGAATTCTCTTTCGGCGTAGTTCTGGATAGAAAAATTCTTTCAGCATTTTCAAATAACGGTCTCCAGTAACCGTAACGGTGTGACCATTTTCTTCAAAAAAATAAGGCCCGACAATACAGCGTGAAGAAACCGCACACCACACTGTCACGCGAAGAGGATGCAATTCCGTCTCGTGGAGCATCTGTGGGTTAGAAGTACTCCATATTCGACAATTTTGTTTGTTCACATTGCCGTTTAAATCGAAATGGGCCTCATCAGACATGAAAAGGCAGTTTAACATGTTTTGGTCTTCTTCCACCATTTGCAGGATCTTCTGGCAAAATTCCAAGCGAATCGGCAAGTCTGCTGCATTCAGTTTGTTAACCATTTGAATTTTGTAGGGAAATAAGTCTAAATCTTTGTGCATTATTGTTTGCAAAGACTGTCGGCTGACACCAAGTTGAGCAGATAAGCTTCTTGTTGAAACCCTTGGATTGCTTTGTATAGTTGCAGCTACAGCAGCGATCGTTTCCTCCGTCCGAACTGGTGGGTTTCGATGATAAGGCCTTCTTGCGACTGTTCCTTGCTCAGCAAAATTATTCACCAGTCTCATTATGGTCCATCTGCTCGGGGGATCGCCGCCAAACATCCGCCTGTGCTCTCTCTGTACCAAAACTAGGGTCTCCAGTGATAGCGGCGGACTATCCAAATTCTTGTTTGCGTGTCCCAGTTATCTATTTTAATAAATTTTAAAGATCAATCTGCAAATTAAAACAAAAATGGAACAGATAACTTAAAAAGAAAAAAAGTATGTACTATATATTTTTTTTGAAATACGGAAACTTTCAATTCCCAAATGAATTTGAGCTATGCTTTGCAGTTACATTTGTCGTTGAAGTCAACATTTTTTGCTATTTTTGCATTGCACGCACCAAATAAATCTATTTCTATTTCAAAAAATATCAACTACTTAGCTTTTTCGAATAAAGGCCGAACTCAGGCAGGCCATGGCAAACTTTTTCTGCCAAGAAAATCATAGAAAACTAATAAAGTGTGCCAGGTAGTAAAGGCATTCGTTTTCAGTAGGCAAGCAGTAATTGCTTAACATTTTTTTACGGTCCACTAAAGGATTTGCTCTGAAGACGCCTTGTAAAATTATCCGAATAATAACTTTCTAAAATATTTTAAGCCTCTAACAATTTTTCAGTGATTCTTTGAAGTAGGGCCAAGATTACACTTTAAGGTGGGAGATAGAGGGTTAAAATATTCAACGAAAATATTTCCCGTGAAATTATACTCCATATTTCTTAAACTATCATTTCGCTCAGACATATATTTGAATCGAATTTTCCACCTTTCAGACTTTTCAACTTTTCAGACCTTTCAAACTTAGGCCCCAATTTTTCATTGAGTAGGTCTTAAAATAAAAATAGAAGCTAACTGGTGTCAGTCCATGGAATCTTTTACTACTTTATAGGTAGAGGTTGGTAAGTGAAATGGCAAAAGTACCAGTGTGATACTCCCGAGCAGCACCAAAGCGCATGATACCATTGTGAGACCCCCAACGGGCAGAAATCTACAATCAACCATAGCTGTTGTTGTAATGGAGAAGGTTGATGGAATTTGGGTTGGCACACTGGCTGCCAAATCCGGACAGTTACAGAGAAAGTGTTCCACAGTTTCTTTCTCTGAAAGGCCCCCACAGCTCCTGCAATGGTGGTTAAATGGTAAGCCCTGCTTTTCTGTGTGTGTGCCGATCATCCAATGGCCGTTAAACACAGCTACGAGTCTCCAGAACATTCTGCACCCTAAGCCTTTTGTATTGGGGCCCAAGGGTTTTCGAAATTTTTTGGAAATTCAGGAGAAATGAAGCACCATATATGTTTTTTGAGAAGTAAGTTGTGAAATCCCCCTTTAACACAGTCAAGGGGGTATCAATGTGCGGTTAGGTGATCTCTGAGACCAATTCAGTCAACCCTTTCCTAGCAAGTTCATCAGCAATTTCATTTCCCTCTATGTTCCTATGTCTCGGAGTCCAGATCAGAGAGATGTTATCTGCACACTCGAGATATTTGATCTTCTCCTTACAAGAGTTGACCAGTTTGGATCTGCAGCATGGCATTATCAGAGCCTTGATAGCAGCTTGACTATCGGAAAAAATTCAAATATCTTCCTCGCTTCCACGTTCTCGAAGCATTTTGTATGCCCGAGAAACACTAGCAGTGTTCGACAGGAGAAACGAAATAGCGAAAATATTAGCTGATTTAATCCCTGCCTTGACTTTCGATTCCCGACTGGACAGGTAGGTTTTCGAATATATTTATAAACTCCCGGAAAGTTTCGAGCGTTGCACGATGGAATCAATTGTGCGTTAAGATTCATAGCAGCTAATACCGGCTCTACCCACTTCTCGTTACCATTCGATTTGCATCCCCAGCATATTCCAGTAAGGGAAGACTGCCCAGCCAACCAGTTTTCAAGACACTTTTCTAGGCACTTCGTTTTCTTATAAATATGACGTTGCTCAAACAGTGCCAGGATGTTTATAAGCATACAAGGTAATGATTTTCTACGCGTATGATCGCAAAAATTAAATAACTGAATAAATTAAAGCTAACGCCCATAGGCAGGAACCAAGGCTCAGAACAAAGACTTTACCGGAAAACAAATTGGTTTTGTGTACACACAAATGTGTCTGTAATCCAAAGTAATACTCATACATAATGGCGGGCTTCTGCATGCGTGTAGCCATAGCCGCCGTGAGTCACCACGGCGTATGAGTGCTCATGAAATATTCAATCGAATTAATGTTACTCATACGCGGCAGCAAACACTACAACAACACAACTGACAATAAATGCTATGATACTAAGCCACTAAGCATGCTGTCATGACTAACATATAAAGTAAAAAGATATAAATACATAATAAATTAGTAACAAAAAATACAACAGACACAAATTTCAATTTCATTTTTGACCAGCCTGTTTTTGGTCAGTCAGCGAATCGTAATCGAAGAGCAAAATGAAGCGTAACCTTATTTTTACAGCTCAACATTTCTATAGATACCTGTATACAGTTGCTTAAATTATTGATCGAAATACTTCTACAGTTGACATTTTATGAAGAAAATTAGAAAATTAGCCAGAATAATTTAACAGAAAAGTGTGCCCCCAATTTGGGTGAAATTGAAAGTAGTCAGTCAAATTAGGCGCTGGGGATGAGTGATAATGCAAGTAATTATTTTTCTGTCCGATATATGCTTCAAAAAAGTGGAATAACGGTGTGACTATGGTTGAAAATCCTCATATAACTGAATTGTATAGGAAACTCGAGGCACGCATACAAATGACTTCTGCGTTGTCTATAAGAAGAAGTAGACCACTCTTTAATGAGTTTGGAGATCTCAGACCGTTTTAATCAGAGATCCATTAAAGTTTCTGATGAGCTTTCCAAAGTTTGAGATAAGTTTTTCTATAGAAGTTTCAATGCATTTTTTTGTTAGGAATATTTAAAAAAACCAGCTCAGAACTAGACAAATAATAATATAATTTTCTGAAAACTTTATCATACCTTTGCAATGCATAAAAGCGAGTATTATCTGCTTTTAGGAGCATCACCATGCAAAAATCTTTATACTCAAGTTGAAAAATGCATGCCCGTGTAATCGCGAGATAGTATTTTATGTGCATGTGTTTATCTGTGCATGTATATGCGGCCTTAGGTGGCTTGCAATTATTTTTAGCAGGTGTTCATGAACAAACTTGAACAGCTAAAAATTGCTCGTGGTGCAACCACCACCGCATACGTATGTGTGTATGTATGTACTAATTTGTTGCTGGGTGTGTGCAGAAGTATGTTTTAAGTGTCACACCTTTCACAACTACATATAAGCATACGGGCTGCACGCGATTGACGGTTTTGCGGGCACATAGCAAGGACGACGCGACCAGCAAAAGTGAAAACGAAAGCGAAAGCAAAGTGGCGCCAACGGCAAAAAAGATAAGAAGGAAAAAATGCGAGTGGTGGCGGTGACAATGGTTGTAAAAAGCGTTTTTTGTTTGTGTTATTTTGCCTGTCAACCGAAATCAGTGTGCAGTTGGTCAAAGGCAAAGCAGCGTCTACATTTGGACCCAGCGTATCGCTGAATATTGCAAATTATTCGTCTAGATTTTCTCCCTTTAAAGGAGGGACATGCAGTTTTATGCTGCCTACGGAAGGACAGATGGTTTTTATGTGATTTTTATTATTCATTTCTTGCTGCTATTATCTTGATGTTTTATTTGCTAGTAGTTGAGATTGAGTACACAACTTTCATACCGCAATTCGGTAAGACCGACACAAGAGCACTCAGCTGGGTGGCATAGCTCGGTGTTAGAATATAAATGCAAATCTGTGTTAACTGCATATCTTCTTCGAATGAGTATTTAAATAATGGCTCAAGGATAGAATGACTGGATGTGGCGTTTTAAAAATGGTACACTATATGGCATGCTATATGGTATAAGCACTATAACAAACTATAGGAGAAATATTCTATTAATGACCGATTCCACGTCAGCCAAGTATTTTGGATAATGTCGTAAATTCTGCTAAAAATTTAGTTATTTGTAGACCTGAGTAAAAAAGTTGTTAACTGATGAAATTCTGAAAAAGCTTCTATAATTTTGAAATTTATTCAATGTCTTTTCTTTTTTGAAGTGAAATATTTTCGCTGTCTTTCAATATTTTGTATTAAAAAAACTAAAAAATTGTTAAAAAAAAACATATATTTTTTATTAATAGTTTAGAAAAAAATTATATTTGTTTATTAAAAATGTAGAAGAACAATTATATTTTTTATTAAAAATTTTTTTTTGTAATTTTTGAAAAACGGTTTTTTAAAAGGAAAATATTTTCGGTTCATTTTAAACTTTTACATAGAAAACTTAAAAATAAAGGCTTTTGGAAAAAAAATAAATTTTGGTTTTATACAAAATTTTTTGAAAGAAATTATATTTATTATTCAACATTTTTTTTTAAGTTTTTTGAAAAAAAAAAGTATTTTCATTCAAAATTTTTTCGAAAAAAGGCTTATTTTTTTATATATTTTCATTCAAAATTAAAAACAAAAAATGAAATTGTTTTATTAAAATTTTTTTTTCAAAAAAATATGTCTTTTAAATAAAAAAAAAATAAGATATTTTTTGCCAAGATTTAAATATAAAATTTTTTTATTCAACATTTAGAAAAACAGTTATATTTGTTTATTTTTTTTGTAAATTTTGAAAGGCAGTTTTTTTAAATAAAATATTTTCGGTTCATATTAAACTTTTGAATAAAACCTGCAAAGAAAATTTTTTGGAAAACAAATTGTTCATATTTTATTCAAAATTATTTGGAAAAAAATTATATCTTTATTAAAATTTTTTTTTATTAAAATATTTTTGAAAAAAAATGTATTTAAAATTAAAAAAAAAAATTTTTTTTTATTATTTTTCGGTTCATATTAAACTTTTGAATAAATTGTACATATTTTATTCAAAATTATTTGGAAAAAAATTATATTTTTTATTAAATTTTTTTTTATTAAAATATTTTTGAAAAAAAAATGTATTCAAAGTTAAAAAAAAATTTTTTTTTTATTAAATTAAAAAAAAAAAATAGTTTTAATAAAAAAAATTATATATTTTTTTGTTAAATTTGAAAATAAATTATTAATCGCTTAGACTAGGCATTAGCAAAATCGAGCTCGAAATGGCTGGGAGCCCTACAGTTTGAGCGTCAGAAGGATATCTCATAAATGGATCTTCCAGCGCTGCTTAAATTTGCTAAAAGCATTGACGTCCTACGTGATATCCATTTTAAATCTTAATAGAGATCAGTCTCCATCTGGTTTCGTTAGGGATCAAAAGATCTATGTGTGGCTTAATGCCAGCCGGGCTAACCTAACTTAACCTACCATAGACCATGCCCATGAGCTTTACAATAAAGACATTAACTCCTGTGGTAATGAGCTTTAGGAATTTAAAGACTAACTATCTTAGATAGGGCGTTCAGCGCTCTGGGTGACGGGCAATTCATATATATTAAACAGGTAGAACTAGTGATGGAATCTTTGAGCCAATGTTTAAAAGACCTATACCCAATTTCTTTCAAGCGGAGATCCCCGGCATAGAAATCAGTGGCAAAAAATACCTTTGATGAGGTGCAGCTCACACAATAACTTCCCGTCTCATATAATAACATCTAAACTTGTTGAGGAATGCATCGCTGTTAGCAATACCCTGTGAGTAAAGAGCATTGTCTTGTTGGGCTGGGTACCAGAACATTTGAGTTCTAAAAACCTCGAGTAGGAGGACTGCCTGGAGACATTAGGTGCTATGTGAAAACTTCGCTGAATCAGAACCATTTTGTGGACTTAATAAAGCACGTTTTAAGAGAGTTGTGAGAAGTTATGAGAAGGCAGAGGATTCATATAGCACTGGATGGAGAGTCCAAGAAAAAAACAGACTAAAAGCTTATTCTTCCTCCAGTAGAGCATCAAAGAGGCTTCCGAATCTGAACAGAGAGGATTTACGAACTTTCACTGGAGATTATACGAAGCGTTCTTCTTCTAGTTTTTGTGATCATTTCATGATATTAGGATTAGTAGAAACAAGCAACTGATGTTTTCGTCGAACTGGATGATTAAGCTCCAGAATGCATCGTTTGTGGCTTTAGCAATACGAAGACTCACTCACTTAGGTGGGATTACTCAAAATTTAGTGGTGATATGGAAAAGGGGGGGTACTGAAATTCATCAATTATAACCTAGAAATTAGACGGTTCGGACAAAACTGAGTACCTCCTGTCCTCAAACAAACTAACGGCGTACTCGCATATCGACACCCTCGTCACTGTTGGCAGTTATGAGTTCGGGGTTGTAAGAGGCTTCGTTTACTTAGCAAGCAGCAAAAACCCGATAATAAAATCCATTGAGTAATAAAGTGCTCTCTCAATGAACAAAACTAACACTCGGTTAAGCTCTCATCATGCCCGTCCTATCGTACAACGCAGACTCTTAGACGATGAGTCGTCCCTTGGAGTGTTTGTGAGAAAGATTCTGCGGAAGTGTTTTGGACCTTTGCGAGTTGGTGACGGCGAGTATCGTAGGCGATGAAAGGATGAGCAATATAAGCTTTATGATGACATAGACTTATATTAGCGGATAAATATCCAGGGGCTACGTTGGCTGAGTTATGTCGACCGAATGGATGCAAAAGCTGCGGCTCCGAAAGTATTCGATGGTGGTAGCAGAGGAAGAGGAAGGCCTTCGGTAAGTTGGAGAAGGACTTGGCTTCACTTGGTGTTTTGAACTGGCGCCGGATAGCACGAGAAAGAAACGATTGTGCGCTCGGTCAAAATCGCGTAAGCGGTTATCGCGCTGATCAAGAAGAAGAAGATCAGACGGTCAAGCACAGTAGACTACATTAGAAGTCGCAGGGCATTATGACCCAAAAATAATAATAATAATAATAATAACTGTACATTGTTGCTGCTGGAGGCTGATTTCTCACCAGCTAAAAGCAGGAAACATTATTGAGCTCCAATTCAAGGCAATAATTTCTTTCGGAAACTGCTTGCCGCAATAATTTCCCATTAGCCAGATGATTTGTGATATTCATATTTAATGAATCTGGTCAGACTCACAAACTTGTGTATATATTTTGCATAGAATTCAATGTATAATCTCCCACTTACAAGTGTGTATTAATAGTTAATAGAGTTCTAAGGGGAAACAAATGATATTTAATGAAGAAAATTAAATGAAAAATATTTTGCATTTAGAATTCAAATCAAAAAAGGTCTAGCCAGACTCCACTGCCAAATGGGCAAAAGGCACGTAAGCAAGTTGAGATAATTAAGAAAATCTCAATTTTCCTGCAAACCCAAATTAGTATTCATATCACAATAACCTTTAATGAAGTTTGGCATGCTTATTCTTGCTTATTTTTCCTGCCCTTTCATTATCTTGCAACTTTAATGAGTAGTGGAAATTCAAGAACGCATGATTAAGTCAACAAAACGGAAGCAGCTCGACCAACATCCTGAAAATGCGAAAATTACTTTATTTAAATTTAATAGCAATTAAATGATGTCTACTTGCCAGCTTCAACCGGAAGTGTAAGTTACTCGAAGGCGTGCAAAATGCAAAGGGCAAATGGCAGGCATTAAATATTTTTACTATGCGATGAATGCGTGATTAAAACGAGAAATGTGTGTTCAGCAGATAGTTTCGTGCTGCCACACAGGTTTAGTATATATATACGTGTATGTATGTGTGCATAGTACATCAATTCACCGCCATTCATGTCGTTTTGAATGCACTCGCAGGATACAGATGTTTCGACTCTTATGAGCTGCTTATTTACTTTTCAACAGCTATTAAGGCTCGAGCATACGTGGCAGGCGAGGTTCGTGGCTTTTAAATATTTGAGTATGCATATATACATATGTACGTATATATATATATACGTAAACAAGGTGGCCCAAAATTAATCATCCAATTTTGGTTTTGAATAACTTTTGTATTAAAAAAGAAAAGTAAATAGTTATGAGTAATGGAAATCTTTATTTTGACCTTTACGCGCTAATTGCTTCTCTTTTTTATTTTTGTCGGGAAAACAGCACTCAGACAACCTTAAGTCCATTGTACTGCACTTGGGTTCCCTGTTTACTTGCCTTTAAATCTACCCGACCTCCGAAGAAATCTGAGTAGATCTTGGGGTGGCAAGAAGCCAAAGTGGCCGCTTTTTAACACATCAGTGCCAAAGAGCTCAAGCCTGATTCGAGCGAAGGCTGAGTAGATGCATAGAAAGTGGTTCGCTGTCTCATCGTCGGGCACTGTTTGAGATGCCTACCTTTTATGACAGGAGGATCTGCGACAGTCAGTCGGACATGACAAGTAACATCACGTTTGTCCATATTTTTGTACACTGCAGCTGTTTGCAAAAATTGTAAATCCTCAAATAGGGTGATTAATTTTGCGTCACCTTGTGTGTAGTAAACACATATAGGCCTAAATAAGCATTTCCAAAATCCATGTGAATGGAGGAAAATTACTTTTCAGTAGATTTCAGTAAATTTACACTTTTATTCACTTCCATACTTAGGCATGTACATTAGGGTGGGTCAGTTTATGTTTAAATATATAACCGACTTTTTTCGACTTTTCATGTATTCTACTGCTAGTTCTGAGCAAAAAAATCTAGGGAGTACAGCTCTAAAATGGATTTCGAACCTCCTTATCCTTAATTTTTGTTATTAATTCCTAATAAATATGTTTTATTTGTTGGATTTATTAAATTTAGGTACAATAAGCTAAATCTTTGATGTATATTTTGTTCATAACATTCCGCTATTGACTATTTTTAAAGCAAGAAAACCGATTTTCCCTCCTTTTAAATAAATAAAAAAATATTTATTGCGATTATTTTGTATGAAATCGAAAAAAATACTAGTCTAACGGTTAGACGCGATAGAAGTGAAACCTTCCGCAAACCAAACTGAGAGAAAATGAGACGAAAGCAGCATTAGGAACGGGATAATTATAGGTTCATTATAATATTGCTATAAAGTTCATATTTTATTTCCTTGATTTTATTATTATTCATCCTAAATGTTTTCAATTTCAACAAATGATACGAGTGGCTTATGATAGCTAAAATATGATACAAATGCTTTGGTTTCGATGTTGTCAACATATCTTTGAAATACCGCGTCAATTGTTGTTTTTGATTTTTTTCTGTCGATATTCACGACACTTTTCTGCATTATTTTTCGGCATAATTGCGGTAAATATTTAAAAATGAAAATATTTACGAATATAAAAATACGGACGTAATACAGCACACGCGGTTGCTATTATGAGCGTCGTAACGCGTATATTACACAGACGTACTAACATACACACAAACAGTCGTAGGACGCTTGGTCTAAGCAAGTATTAAGTAGTGTAGTATAGGTATACATAATGCCTTCTCGCTCACCGTGGCTCTGTAATACGCAGGCGCGCACACATACGTACTAGCATACATACAAACATACATACGTATGACGCTTGAACTAAATACCAAAGCAAGTAATAGGCAATGTAGTATACATACTACAATACTCACTATACTAGCGTGGCTCAGCAGTACGCAGCCACACACACATACGTATATCAACATATAACGCTTCGTAGCCAAGAGTGGGGAGGCTACGAAGCACCGCACAAAGAGGAGACGGAGAATAGGGAACGCTGTATAACTGTGTTATATCTCATTCTCTCGCAGGCTATATACTATAAGATCTATAAGTATGTCTCTTTTTAGTGTCGCTTTTTCGTTTAATCGAGCCTCAAATCACTCCCAACGATTCTAAAGAAGTTTTCACTTCAAAAATATTTATAAAAAATAAAAGTATTTGGCAATAAAAAACTCGACAGTAGAATGTACTATGATTTTTTAATATATTTTTTTTCAGTCTTAGTCAAGTGGAAAAAAATATAATAACTTTGACCGCATTCCAAACATCTTCTTGTCAATTTTCTGGACACGAACTCGTTTCGGAGCTGAAAACCAGGTTCGCACAAATTTTTAGCCTCTTGTTTTGATTTAGGGTTATGGCAATGAACCCAAGGCTCATCCATAGAGATGAATCGTCGCACAAAATCCGCTTTTTCTTTTCGAAAACGCTCTAAATGTTGTTGTTCCTTGTTAACGAATGCGGCATCCGTTGTGCGCACAGCTTTCTGAAACTCAATACATCAGTCAAAATATTGCTTACACTGCCCCATGAGATGTCTAGGGCTTCTACTAAATCTTGTTTAGTCACTTGTCGATTTTCCAATACGATATCCTGTATTTCTTCTATGATTTCTGGTGTTGTTGCTTGTTTTGAACGTCCTTCAAAGCTTGTGCGACCACGTTGAAATTCAGAAACCCATCTTTTTACTGTACTAATGGATGGCGAAAAGTCCTTATACACTTTCCACATTCGTTCATAAACTTCCTTCGCTTTTAAATCTAGCAAATATAAAAATCCAATCACTGCACGATACTCGATATTTTCCATTGTAGAAAATACTGTGACACGTCGACACAAAATGACTTGTAAACAAAGAATGAATTGACAAATTGAAATGAGCTTCAGATACTCGTGCGATTGTGCCAACATAACAAAGAAAAAAATTTAGACGAGTAGCGACGCTCTCTCTTATCGAACCACAAAACTTATTGAGCAACCTAGTACATATGTTTTCTTAAAAAAAAAAATTTAAGAAAATAAAACTAAGATTATTGGCGATGAATAATTAAAAATTGAAAATTAGAAGGCGAAGGCTCGAGCACCATTTAAGACCTATGCTTTTGTGTACTCTTTTGTTCAGAATTGCCAGTAGAATACTTCAGTCGGCGAAACAAAGACGATAAAAAAATTGAGCACGCCCTAACGTAAATGCATTTATACACCGACACATGTAGCAGAGTTTTCTCTAGATGCATGTTTTTATAATTTTTCTTGATATTTTTTATTAGTTTTAACTCAACCATTTTAGCCTTGGAAAGTTAAATTGCGAATCGCTTGGAAAAAATATTGTTTTGAAAAGTTTAAATATTCGATTTATGAACTCTGTTTATTTAGTTGGAGTGAAACATTTTGAACTCCTCTTTTATGATATGATAAGTTTAATTAAAAATAGTTAATATTTGGCCATATTGGCAATTCAGGTCATGCTCAGCTTTTGTTCTATAAAACTTTTGATGCAGATACGCATCAGCTATTTTCTTGCTATGCAAACATGTAATCCTATGCTCAAATAGGCACTTAATTGGCAATTAGGAACATTGGACCTAGTTTAAGCCTTTATTGTAACACATTTGAGTTAATACTTAATTGGCAAAAAATTTGTGTCAGATACTCTAAGCAACTTTGTGAAGTCTGTTTAATGAGGAGATCAAAATGAATGTTCAACGAAATAGTATTAAAGTGTAATAGAGAAAAAAAAAAACAAAAACTAATTCTAATAAGCAATGTTCACACATGCCCACCAAACTCCGCTCATCCAATTCCGGCAGTAAGAAGTCGTCTATCATGGCCCTGTAGCCAGTAAAGGGGCAAAAAAAAATACGTGCCAATCACTGCTCCGCATGAACGCCGCACTACAAAGTGGCTATGAGCGGATTTAAGGCTCTTCCTATATTACAGGTGGGCAGGACTCTAAATATGAAGATTTTGCTTAGTGACGTACCACTTGTGATGATTTTCGACACAAAATCACCCTCCTCGTTGTTGAGGTTCAGAATGTCTTGGCAGTAAAACACATGGGACTGACAGTCAGCAGGCATCAATTGACTCACTGTTTGCACTTTGTATGTAAACATGGCTAAGTCCTTCCCTAAAACTCGCTGTAGGGTCAGTCTGGTGATGTCCAATTGCGTGGCCCCTCTCGCCATTTCGTTAATGAGTGGCCTACAATTTTTATGTTTTGTGCATCCGCGTAATTCTAAATGACTTAACATAAAAGGGCGTCAAAATAAAATAGGTAGCCTTACAAGAACACCCATTACCATGCCATAAACTATTGGAGTTACTGAAGTCTATGCATGCATATAATGACATACAAAATGTAAACTTTAGTAAAAAGTTCACCGGCCTGAGGGAGCGCAGTTGTAGAAAAGAACAACAGTAAAGTTGATTTAAGGGAAGTAGAGCATTTTTACTCTTTATTGATTTTCATGCTTATTTATTGAACGATAAAAGGCGGTCGCCGTAGCCGAATGAGTTGATGCGTGACTACCATTCGGGAGTGCGTATGTTGGAATATCCGTGCATAAAAGAGTAAAATGATAGAAAACATTTTTTCTAATAGCGGTTACCTCTACACCGGAAATGGCAAACTTCCGAGTACATTTCTGTCATGAAAAACTCCTCATTAAAAACCATTTGCCATTTGGAGTCGGTTTAGAACGGTAAGTCCTACTATTTATAGTAAAGCGTTTTTCAATAGGTGCGCTTCAACTTTTTTCCAATAGGGAGGGCGAACGACGCAATATTTTTTATTTTTCGCTTGTCATTTGTAAACTTCATTAGTATACATTTCATCATGGAACGCTACACACTTGAGCAACGATTGCAAATCGTGCAAATTTTTTATGAAAATAATCGTTCTGTTGCTGCTACTTTAATCCAGATTTTTTCCAAAAAATCATCTTCAGTGATGAAGCTCACTTTTGGCTCAATGGCTTTGTCAACAAGCAAAATATGCGTTACTGGGCAGAAAGCAATACACACGTGATTCATGAGGTACCGTTGCATCCCGAAAAAATCACTGTTTGGTGCGGTTTACATGCCGGCGGCGTAATTGGCCCATATTTTTTCGTTGACGAGAACGATCGCCACGTTACTGTGAATGGAAATCGATACCGCGACATGATAAACGATTATTTTTGGCCGCAATTGAATGGTATGGACTTAGACGACATGTGGTTTCAACAGGACGGGGCCACAAGCCACACAGCACACGCTACAATTGATTTGTTGAAGAGTAAGTTCGATGAGCGCATTATTTCCAGAAATGGACCGGTCGAATGGCCGCCGCGCTCGTGTGATTTGACGCCTCTAGACTATTTTCTTTGAGGTTATGTGAAGTCATTGGTCTACAGTAACAAGCCGGCGACGATTTGTGAGCTCAGAGCAAAAGAGTGGTCGAAAATTTGGTTCAACCATTGGACTTCGTAAAACGTGCACGCGGTGGTCATGCAAAAGAAATCGAATTTCATACTTAAATGTATATGTTCAAACTCGATAATAAAAAAAAAAATAGTTAAAAGAGTCAAACCGTTTGTGTTTTATTTAAAAAAAAAAGTTGAAGCGCTCTTACTGAAAAACGCTTTACAATATCAAGACGCACGCCACAAATAAGAGGAGGAGTCCGGCCAGTTATTTGTTTATTTTATAAAAGGCTTCAGAATGTATTTATCGATCTTCACGGCTTCAGCGAGGGGAGGGTTAAGGCCTTCACTTGCTGATTGAGTGTTTCATGCTTGGAATGGGCACCGCACTGGAACTCTGCAGTCTCCAGGTGAACTCTTTTTAAAAGCAGGCCGCCTAACTTATTATTGAAAGATTAATACCTCTGTTTGGTTGCTGTCCTTCCTCTTCTTTTACAGCATTACAACGCGGGGTGCGCTAAAGCTTCCTTCACAATGCTCTTCCAAAGCGGTCGTTCTTGAGCTTTTGCTCCGTAGTTGCGTATTCCCAAATCTTTGAGATCATTTTCCTCTATGACTATTCGTCAGTTCCTCGGTGTGTCTTTGGCCTTTACGTCCATTATTTTTTCCTGTCATGGATTTCTTCACAGCACAGTCAGCAGTTATACGGGTAGTCCTATGGACAGTTCAAAATCTTAGAAATTTTTCATCTAAGATTAGTAAGCGCACACCAGGGTTCTTTCATTTTTCATAAACCTGAGCCGTCTCGACTAATTTAATAGTTATTTATTCCGTAGGTGACGATTGGGGAATCTGGGAATTCATTTAACATCCGATTTATACCGCAGTAATCAATCTGCCGTTCGGAGTCGGCTTGAAACTGTAGGTCCCTCCATTTGTGGAACAACATCAACAATCTGCCGTTCGGAGTCGGCTTGAAACTGTAGGTCCCTCCATTTGTGGAACAACATCAACACGCACACCACAAATAGGAGGAGGAGCTCGGCCAAACACCTAACAGAAGTGTACGCGCCAATTATTTATTTTATTAATCAATCAGCAGTGTAGAGATGTAAATTCCTTCCTAGTTTAAATATGCTCTGAATATCAGCAACCAGCATTGCTCTTTTTCCTACAGAATATCGCTTCGATTTTAATATCCTCTTCATAACGCTAAACTTTTGGGTAGAATTTTCGAGTGTTTTGCTGTCAGTCAGGAACTCAAGCACTTCGTGCCTCCTATATTTCCAGCCTCTCTTCTTTCTTTGAATAATATTGTATTTATCTTTTCTTTTCTCAATTGGAGTTAGCGTTGTCATAGTATTCAAATTAGGCCAGATCCCGCCATGGTTTTGTAAAGGGTGTGGTATTTCCCGTCGGGCCAGAAGTTTTTTCGAGTGTGATGAAATTCGGCAAGAATTATAGAATACAAGATTGCGCCCTTGAGGGAGGCGTGACACCAGTGGGGTGCAGTTGCGTGAGAGAAATGTGAAAATACGCACACAAATTCGAAAGAAAAAGGAATTACACAAACAACTCAGGATTAAATTGCACCAGCGAGCCGAAATTGTGTCAAATTCACTGAGCGATACGGTGCCCACACCTTCGCATTCTGTACATCGTGAAAAGCCAGTGAGTCTTTCGGCAGAATCACGGAGGAACTGGAGTATATGGCACCATAGCTCGTTCGGCTCGTGTTATTGGGCAGTGCTTTCTGAGTGGGAAACCGAGAGCCAAGTAGCGAATCTGCTGGCACACGGTGGGCTTCAACATGAGATAGGTTTGACAAAAATGTCTGGCTCCTCATATATATATGTGAAAAAATCAAAACTTTTGTGAAATTGTGAAAAAAAAACAGAAAACGTCGAACTGTTCGTAAAGATCGAAATTGAAAATAATTTATACTGACATAATTTCAAAAGAATAAAAAAAGGTTACACTTATCATTTTTCTTTTATCATAAGAGACTGTATGTTGAGCCCATGATTCAATTATTCTTTAAATTTAATGAACAAGTCCAGCACCAGAACGTTCATAAAATTCATCCCACAATGAGTCACGTAACGCATAAAAGTGATTATGAAGCAAATAGATTAAAACTCTTCGCTCCGAGTGGCAGAAAAATTAAGTTTGGCAAACACAAATCGCAATTTATTAACACTGACAAATGTGTAAAGCTGATTAAGAAGTTCTCAGTTTCCATTGGGTATATGCGGCGCTTGTCGACTAGATTTCTCGACCGCGAAAAGAAAGTACTTATTAGACCTTTACAGACTATGCCAAACTACAAACAAATTTTTCTAGGAAAGAAAACTCGAACAAATTCTGGCCGATCCAAAAATTACCCTCAAGTCAAGAAAGAAAGAGGAAATGTGCGCTCTCAATCTTCCGTAATTGATACCACAAACGTCATCCATGCCATGTCACCAGATTCGGCAATTCCGACAGAAAAAAATGCAGGCAAGTCAAATAAAATGCAGAAAAGCAGCTGGATCAAGTCATGACCTCTACTTTGAAAAGGAAACTTCAATAGTAAGAATCAGGAAAATAATGAACTCGATTTGAGTACAGGTGGCCCTAAATGAACTGAGTGATTTGAACCCCAAAAAGACGGGCACAATTCAGTTTATAGCTAAAAGATTAGATAATTTCCGACTGCCCGCTAACGGATCATCAAATTTCGTGAAAAGGATGACCAATTTTAGCAGAAGTGTAGGAAAAAATAATAATAAATATTCGAAATTTTCGGTTTTTTCACAAAAATTTCGATATTTTGATATTAGATATTTTGAATTTTGAAACTAAACTGATTTTACTTATATGAGTAGCCAAGAACGAATCCCCGTTGGCCTTTTTGTTTGACATTTTTATCAAACCTATCTCATGTCCAAGCCCACCGTGGGCAGTGCAGTATTTATAGATTTCTGATATTGAACTTTCCTTGAGATGTTAAACGAAAATTTTTTTGTCGCACAGTACCGTGTTCGGGGCTTGGATACAAAATAATAGTGATTCGAGTCGCTTTCCTTTACAGTTTTCTGATCAAAAGACTGTCAATTAGTTTGATGAGCTCCGTATTTATTTGTGTTGGAATCTGATGCTACATACGATTATGTTGCCGGCCTCATTGAAGTCAATGTAAGGCTTCTTCGAGACGAATTTTCTGAATATGATACATAAGTTCCCTTCCACGCTTACCCTGGCAATGAAGTTGCCAAGTGCAATTCAGATTGTATATTAAATGGCAGTTATGTAGGCACCGCAAAGATCGATGGTATTTTAGCCTTTCCCTTTGTGCCTTCAGGAGCACAAAAAAAGCTTGAGCAGATTCATCTTTCCTTAACACTTAAAACCTTGTGAATTGTCGTAATCAGAAAACGGTATCATCCGGGATTCGTTGAAACTTAATTGATTGGTAATTGGTTTTAAGCAGTGAGTTAAAAGTCGAGCTTTATATCATGCCCTTTGCACCAAGATGTACCCGGTTGAGACTTCGATAGTCTATGTCGGAGTGGCTCTACCAGCTTTCGTTCAAATTGTGAAGCTAAACTATACGTTTATATATTCATACTTCTATTGAACATTCGTACTAAATAGTTAATGTGAAAAGTACTTTAGCATCAACTCTGTATTTTTACTCACTTCTAGCGTTTAGTTATATATGCAAGTTTCTGTGCAGCTCTTGTAGTCCGCCCACTGTAAACATGAAGCGTCAGGCTTTCATTAATAGAAATCGCCCATCGAGAGGCAATGTCAAGCCTCCCAATGCATGAAAAGCTTTTCATAAAAACCATCTGCTATGTTGAGTTGGGGTAGAATTGTATGCCACACCATTTCGTAGGACAGCAACAAGAAGCGCGCCGCAATTCGGAGGAGGAACTTGTCGAAACTAGTAAGAAAATATTGCATAAATATACAGAAGCAAGCTATCCACGTGCAATATTCTTAAACGCCTAAGGAAATTCTCTTCATTACAAGAATGTGCTTATATAAGTACTAAATAGATACTAAATGCTTCCGATGGTGTGCCAAATAAACTTTTCATTAAATGATACCCGAAAGAAGAAATGTGCATGGAAAAGATTGAAGTGAAATTGAATTAGAAAGTTAAGGTATGTAAAGTGGCACATGCCCACTGAATGGAATCTTAACGTTGTCGCCTTAGTCTATCAAATGGTGAATTTGGTATAAGCACTAAGGGGTAGGGCTACATTAGGTTAAGGACACACGGTGGTTTAGTAATTTCAAAAAATCATTTGCGATATTTCGAAATCTGAAATTTTCATATGTTGTTCACAATATCAATGGCTATCGCATGCACTAGAATTATGTTTTTTGATTAAAAAACTGAAAAACCCCGATTTTTAGAGTGTTAAATTCAAAACCGCGCCATTTTGTCTAATTTTTTTTTCTAGTACATAGGGATATAGCTACAGTCAAACTGATTAATAAATTTTTTGGTTTTTGTGTTTCAGATAAATAGAAGAGCCAAACTGGCCAATACCAAACTGGACAATGCCGGCCAGGTCCAATTTTTCGGGAGGGCTAACTTCGGCGCCATTTTCAAAATTATTGAAATTAAATACTTTTTTTTATTTTTGTAGGTGAATGAAGTAAATAAAAAGCCTAAACAATTTGAATATCGTTTTTCTTTTTTTTTATTGTAAAAAAAAATTCCTGAAAATACCAAAAATTCTCGAGCTCTAGACCACCGAGCCCCTTAAGTTAGGTTATGTCAGGTTATAGTGGTTGTCCACTACAGAACACACTCAGGCTCATACGCCATTGGGATGCATCGTGGCGCACTTGTTTCTTTACTTCTTCTAAAACCTGTGTGAACTTTTCAAGAATTTTAGAAGATCCTTGATTTCCGCAGTATTGAGACCTTCTAACTTATTAAAAAAATGTCTATTTAAAGTGGTAAATCCACGTCTGGACAGAACAGGATAGTAGCGCAGAAGGTGCGAGATCGTCTCTGCCTCGTATCCTTCCATGTATCAGCCCACCATCCTCTTGGCGTATTTGTCTATTAGGCAGTGCGCCATTATAACAGAAATTAATGTACTACTCGTAAGACTAAGCTTCTTTTGGTTTAGCAAAGATGTTATGTGCTTAACATTGAGAGTTGACTACAACTGTCGGGCGATCTTTCATTTGCTGCTCTTACAATTTTCTCAAAAATAAGACTATATGTGCCCTGAAACCCATAGGACCCATACCTCATTGTGCTGGGTTAATATATTCAGCTTATTAAGTCATTATAGCACCAGTTTTGATGCAACCTGGAATAAGTTGATAACCCTAATGGCTGTTTGGTTATTAGTAAAGGGTGGCTTTGCTTTTGTTGTTATAGTTGTGTCAATGGTTAAAGTGAGCGCGTCTTTCTATTGCGTAGATTTTCGCCTGAATTAATTAATTAATAAATATATATAATATATTTTTGCTTATCTTTTCCCTACACCCTCCTCGGTGAGTGATTTGCCCGTTCTCATGTTCTGGTTTACCTTTGGGCTTTGAATAATCCTTCCTAGATCTATTTGTTGCACATTTCATTCATGAAACGTTTTACAAAACTGAACATCGGTCGCATAATGTCTCACGGCATTGTTATCTCAGGGGTTATTTCAGCAAGAATATCAAACTTCCTGCGTTTTTAATAAGCGCCTGAGTCAATGGTAGTTTTGGTTGTGGTTTGTTTGGGACAGCCGTTTTCGCTTGAGATTAGATATGAATGTGAAGAGGTGTGAAATGGTCAGCTGTAACAATAAGCGGGAAGAAATTGTGTTGGTTTTGCTCCGGATACATATATATATATATTTATTTATATTATATGTATATCTCTTTTTTTATAGAGACCCACTTTTATCCAGAATATTTGAACAAATACGACTGTTAATAGAATTTTTAGAAACATTTCAACACCAGGTCCACCTGGAGCATCAAAACAAACGACTCATAACCCACTGGGCGTATTTTACGACAATTCGTCAAAATTTCATTGGATAAACGGTTTAAGGTTACAAAGATATATATAATATATATATATATTTTCCCGTAGTTTACAAACAAAACAAAAGGTCTCAATAAACAAGTTAAGATGAGCTAACACTTCTCCGACCGCCTTGCGGATTTCAAGATCAACGGATATCTGCCTCGTTAATGCCCAGAGGTCGGCGTTAGTGATGGTATTAGGTCAGAAAATGCGTACCTGGAGTGTTTGTATAGCGCGCATTGTTGTGCTCCATGTCTCACACCCATGTAGAACAACAGACTTTACATTAAATTGAAAGATCTTCAATTTCGTGCTCCGGGATACATGTGATGATGTCCATATTTTGACCAAAAGACCAAACACAACGTGAGTAAGGGCCATATTCGACTGCGAATGTCGACTGCTTAGTCGCCATTTGCCTTGATGGCACTTCCGAGATAGAAGAACTCATCTATTATTTCAAGTTTAGCGTCGTTTATATGAAAGGTTTGCGAGCCCACAATGCTGAAGCACAGCATCTTTGTCTTCGCAATGCTGATTTTCAAGCGCACTTTCTTTGCACATTCGCAGTATTTCTGCGACAGCAGTTGGTTGGGCACGAATACTTGCCGAATTACTAGATCCAGTACCAGGTCGAATAGGAGTGGGATAGCGCACGTCTCTGTATCTGAATGTCACCGCTTAGGGTGTTCTTAAATCTTACTCTGAATGGTGGTGGTGTGAACAATGAGGTTGATGCTTTTTTCAGGTACTCCTTTACAGAAGACGGCTCTCCACACACATCTTACAATCAAAAATATTTTGGACTTCTTACTAATTTTGTAATAAATAATTTTTATTTTTTACTTCTTCAAACTCCAATGCGTATATAAAGAGCTTTGATGCACACCCTTTATTAAATGACATGCGGAATAATTTCAAGTAAATATCGGACGTAGTCAGCGGCCTGCAAACTGGGTGACAGAAGTTGCTGAAGCACAAAGAAAAGCCGGAAAATGTGCATAACGTCAGAGATAAAATCAAATACTACCAAAAAATCAGAATGAAGTAGAAGAATAAAAAAAAAAAAATTAGAATCAGAAATGTCTACAACAAAAACAACACATTTTCAATTGTCTTCTACAATATAATTTCATTTAACTTTCTGTCATTGTTATTCATTGCGTTACCACCAACAATAATGATAACATTTTCCGTAGCACGTGCCAAGCGATCGGGCGCGCACTGCAACAACAAAAAGTGCTGCAGCAATAATAGGTAGCTGAGTGAGAAGCCTAAGTAAGTGAAAAGTGGTAGATAAGCAGCTGCTGGGATTTGGTGATTTCTGAGGATTTTGGTTTTCAGGGCGACTACTCATTTTGTGGTTTTGGTTGATTTTTTTACTAAAACATTTTTGGCTTATTTTGGTTTACTGTTGAAAGCGAAAAGTCAGTGGGTGTTTAATGTTTAATGCATAATTTATATTTTCACACACACACGCACAAACAAAAGGTAAATTGAACGCTCAGTGGAAAGGAATTGAAAGCACATTTTCACGCTTCAAGCGCTAAAAATGGCCATACTGTTTTTAGAATCGCAAGTAATTGATTTATTTTTTCTGCGAATTTTAGTTTTGGGAAAATTAGTTTAGTTTTTGTACATGGAATAGTTAGATATTTATGTAATGGATGTCTGTTTAGAGTCAAAGAATTTATTTTTAAAGTTAAAGGGGAGAAATCAAAGATATGGACAACGGCTTCGATTTATTAGCTTAATAATTTTGTCACACTTAGTGGCTGATAACGTGTCAGTTGCTGGATTAAGAGTCATCAATTATAGTTGAGCGACTTGACATACCCCTAAAATAGTTTTTTTATATACGCGCCAAGACAGAAATTAACTTCATCACTAGAAATGATTTCACGGTGGAGAAAAGATCCAATTTCCAGTGCAAACGATGGCCCTTACGGTTTTAATTCTTATGCGATTTAGATATAATATGTCTGTGGGCCTACACTTGCACTTACAATTTTCCACATAGTGGATGGATATCGCTTTGGACGAGTATATTGATC